>NC_079476.1:33674558-38474558 GCF_026230105.1 Diorhabda sublineata
CTTTCTATATTTGCATTTTTGGACGACTATCAAACCTTCTTTCCTTAAAAGGCCACTTTGTGATGCTTCCAACTGGTTTTTGTAATATTTTTTTTAATCAGCTTTCTATGAGATTGTTTTGTAAACTTAAAAATTCTTTGGTTTATATTTATTACAATGTCATCTTTTTTAAAAAGTTATACCGACTGAACAATCTCGGAATCTTGGAATTTTCTCTTTGCTACATCTTAACGGTTAACATATGTTCTTTGTCTTTTTAATGGAGAAATATTTTATTTTTAGCATAATCTCCTGTTAAACATCCAAATAAATAACATTCTAGTATTTTGAAAAAAACGCAATTGTCTCTGCACCACGAGTCATTTTTGCGTACAGAAAATAATCAAAAGGAGCGATATCTTGTGAAATGAAACATTACATAAATCACTAAGGCTTGTGTTAGAAGTTAAAGTGCAATATGTATGGCCTAAGTCCAGGTCGCTATTTGGTCACATTTTTAGAAATGAAAATACGAAAAATTCTTTTGGAATTAGATGAAAAACGCATTTAACGTAAATTGTGAATTTTTGTAAATACACAAAACAGTTCGTTTTAAAGCTACTATCTCAAATTAGAATTATTTTTTCCTTAATTGTTATTACTAGTAAAATATTTCTTTTGTCGCGTTGCAGGTCTTCGGGTATACTAGAGGTGTTTATAAATGAATATCACTATCTTATATCTGATACATTGAGATTTCAATTATCAAAAATGACATGTCGAATGAACTATCAAGAGTTTTGTTTCCGCCACAATCAGTTAGATAGAGGTAATAATATTACGACTGGTAATCAGAAAACGTTCTGTCTTTGTTTGAAAATACCGGATCTGTAGTAACTGTGCAACGTGCATTCTGGACTAAGTTCAGTTGTGATACTCCAAGTGAATAACATCGTAGATAATATCATTAGTTTAAGATACCGGCTACATTTGTGATGGACACAAGATGACCAAGAATTAGTAAAGAGAGATTCCTTTACTCATAGCTCAAAGAAAACGTTAACAATTAAGTCCTTACCGTTTAGAACTGTTAGAGGTTTGAGAGCCACAAATTGTTATATGATGATGAAGATTTTATCATATTGTCTTCGGTGGTAAATCTATCTTAGTGAATACGTAAACATTCTTAATGTGCAGATCTGGGGCTCAGAACATCCTAACGAGATGGTACAAGTGCAATAAATTCACCCAAAATTGTTATTAATTGTGCCATATCCCGATAGAAACTAGGATTTTTTTCCTAGTTGAAGCAACTGAGACTTGTTCTTTTCACCTTAATACGCTATATCAATGGCCTTTCCCTAAGTTGAAAGAACATTCACCAGACCTAACGTCATGTGATTTATACCTGGGGCTTCATCAAGGATCGCTTGAAGGGTTGAAGCAGCAATGATTACTGATTACTGAACGTTTTGAAGACCGCAACTATACACTTGTTGTGTGCCATGTGACATGGAACACTTACATGATTCTAGATGTAACTGTTTGAGGTGCTCTTTCTTTGATGCATCACATAACTGTAAGTACATGGTTTCAGAGTTATCTGGATGTAGTTAGCTCAATCTTCTTTACTAATTTTTTCCATTTGATCCTGTCTAGTGCTACTTATTTCCATCTGTCTATACCAAACTTTCTTATACCTATTTTCACCTCTTCTATTAATTTTTTCTTTGGTCTTCTCTTTTCTCCTGATCTGAATTTTTTTAAGGATTTTCTAATTATCAATTCGGGAGATTTGTCCCAGCCATCTAGCTCGTTAGACCCTTGATATTTGGGTAATTGATGATTGAAGGTAAACGGTCTTTATTTCCTTTTTATTTTTCTAAACGTATTGATTATTATAAAGCATTTAAACCTCTATATTCATTTATATAAGTACTGAAGATATATTTTATACACAGTTAGGATATGGAAAAAAGTTCGCTTTCGCTTTGTTTCTCTTGGGGGTGTTTCCACTCGAATAAATGTTTCAAACAAAACTAGAGAACAACTTTAAATCTGTACCTCCTGTGTTCCGCTAGAATAGTTTGAAACTAACCCATCATTTGACCCTAAATAATGATACCTTCTGATTAATCTCAACGATTTTCAGTTGAAGTAAACGCTAGACAATATTAGGCTCATGGCAAGCTTGAAAATAATTCCTCGTCACGAGGTTGGGAACTCGGCAGCTCTTCTACTGAATATTCACATCTCAACCTTGCGGCTTTCGTTATTAATGCACATTTACATTGTAAAGAGGGTCATCGTGGATATTTACTTTAGAGTATGAAATTTCCAGCTGGACAGTGGCGTTCTATCAGATAAGTACATAATAAAAACAATATTTCCATAATAATTGATATTTATGATGAATAAACATCAGTTTAATGTTACAACTTTCATGGACTCTATGATTCGAATGGAATAAACTGGAGGAAGGTATGCAAGAATTACTAAACGGATATTAGGTAGAGAGAGTCATCCGAGTAGAGAACTAATGAAAATCTTTAAAACGTTCATTGTTTACACTAAGTGTGCTTCTAATTGAAAATGAACTATAATAACTTTGCTAACGATGGAAAGCTTCCACCATTCGAGGAAAGCAGTTATCTCGAACCCTATTGTAATTATTTATTTTTCTTTATGTGTATAACTTTGTTCGTATGTACGTTGCACATATGTGCCTTCTAATATGACGATTGGAATCAGGGAAGTCACAAATTACAAGTAAATGAGTTTGGCCAAATATGCTTTTATCAAGAGAAATAGTATTAAAAAAAAATTAATATACACCCTTCGAAGTACTCCTTTTGGTTAGGAATGCAATATCAACGTTCAGTTCATGACTAGAAGCATTCCGCTTTGTCATGATCCTGTCATGTTATATCAAGGATTGTGTCAAAATGTTGACTTTTTATTACTTTCTCTGCGTGCTAAATCTGATGTTCAGTCAGAAAGATTTTTAACTTTGTTTATGAGTAAAATACTTTGCCTGAGCCTGTAAGAGATTTTTAGTTTCTTACCAATCTTTCAAATACCTATTTCAACTAGCGAGTTTGTCCATTTTTGACTTTAACATATATTTCCAATTGTAAATCGCTCATACCACCCTTTTAAGGTTTAGATTCAAATTTTTGAAGAAGATTTTAGAGTAATATAGTGCTGCTACAAAGATATAAAGAATACTGTTCTTTCTTCACAGAACCGGAATGGAACTTGAATTCTTTTAGCCTTTCTGCATTTTTTTTTTCAACTAATCGGTTGTGGGCAATTTTTATAGAAGTTTTGAGTCGTAACTTGTTTTATCCATTACTATTATACAGTTATGATGGAGAAGATCTTTAATTTGTTCGAACCATTCTTGAAAACATCAGCATTCATGTCTTCATATGCTAGTAACAGGAAAGAGTAGATTCAAGAGTCAAAACACCACCTTTAAATAAAACGTTTGAACGACCGATATGTACTATTATCAGTTTGCGTCCCTTTATTGTTGATGGATTCAAACCAGTAGAAAAATAATTTTAAAAAAGCCTGTCTTAGACATGTAACCGTTTCACAAAAATTTATTTGGTGTACGGGACATTCATGCATGTTTAAGTTCAATAAAAAATATTTCTTCTTTGGTTTCTCATTTCTTTTATAGTCCTAAGGTAATGTCTTCATACTAAGATATCGTTTCTGATAAAATAGATTTTCTGGAATGCTTTTTCCAACGAAAATCTATTTCTTCTAAGAGTTTTCATAGTGTACTTGGATTCAGTTCAGGGTAATCATTATAATTTCGAAACAAGAAATTCTTTTCTCAAGAAGAACTCATGTAATTTTCTTCGAAGACTTTCTATTAAATAATTTTCTATTTGAAATTTTGGTTTACCTGCAGCTTCAAGTGTTGTTTGAAAATGATTCGAAAAATCATTTGAAACAATTAAATAAAAATGTTTTCTCATAAGTATTAAAAGACCAATTTTTTGGCGCATACGTGGTTTTACAAAATTTTCCAAAATCACACTAAAATTCACAATAGAGTACCACTGAATTAAAATGAAATTTCCAATTTTTTTTGGCAAATAAGTACTTATAGATCTTGAATACACAGGGCTTTTGACCATTCCAAACCTTTTTCTATTGTTTTGTAAAGTTCAAGGTTGTAAAATCAATGGAAGCCCGAAGTTCAGGTACATTTATGAAAATTTTAGATTATTCTGTAACAATATTTAGAATGACCCTATTATTTTTGGATTAGTAAGTACGGTTTATTACTCTCTCGTACCTAAAAATAGATTGTCGTGTATATCAATTCAAATACATTCATTAAATACCAAACTGCTAAATGCTTCTATCAACAGTCGAAATCAAACTACATATTTTCTTGAATATAAATAATGGGGTGGCATATTTGAAATAATAATTCATACTTTTTTAATTTGAATGCTCTAAGAAGCAAGTGCTCATTGGCAAACTGTGATTACTTACAGGTGTTCCTAAGACTGAGTAAACTAGTGAAATTCATTACTTTTGTCGTGCTAGCAGGGTATTTGCAGAGCTTCTTTGAAGCTCGCCCTGATATTACAGTTTTGCGATCCGAGCTCCTACAACAATTTCAATCTTTTCGAAATGTAAAAAGAACTGTTCATACAACTCTGCAAAACTAATAAAAATACTGTTGTTGCACCATATTCCACACCAATTATTCTATATTCGATTAGAACAACTAAACGCATCCAATGTTTACCAGGCACCGATGTAATTTAGTAGACTTGTTCCGGATGAAATGCACGCCCTCTCACATTTTCTGTTTAAACGAACAAGAACTGTATTGTTGAATTAAACTGTTTTACATAGCGAAATACAAGTTTTGTTGACTACAAATTAGTGCATATGTATGTCAGAGGATAATTTTAAATCCGTTCGTTGAAAAAAAAAACTTTTTCCAAATGCAGTCATACGAAAACTTTCATTAGTGCTTACAACGCTGAAAATTTTTCATAAATATGAATTTTACTTCTTTTAAACCGATAATTTCGAATTTCTATAGGGATAGGTTAGGATTTTTGGCTTGGGACATCATTATGTGATTTTGCAAGTTTGGCTGCAAACTTCAAGAAGTTGATTTCTCTCAAAAACTACAACTCAACTTATGTTTGTTTTCATATCGTTAACAATTCACTACAAAAACTAAATGCTTATTTAATAATCGTTTATTGTAACTTTTTCATTAATTTTACTGGTTAGATTAGGTTAGGCTTTTCAATCAGTGAAGGTAAACCAGCAGTAGAGCTTTTCTCAAAACAAAATATGATGAATACTGTTTTCTTATCATTACAAACGATTATTTGAAAAATATAAGGAAAATAACTGGTTAGTATCACATCTACTCGAGAGTACATGTCACACATTTCATTTTCAGCAATTTCTGAATTCTTCTTGAAATATTGGTCATCGGTAATTCTATTTTACTAGTAATGTTTGCACTTCTTAATACGGCGTACGATATGATGGAATCGACAGATTCAGATGAATTTTCATTACTACCAGATCATCACATGTAGGAACCCCCAGACTTGAACGACGGGGCTTAGCTTGGGCCAACCCGGCCTTGGCAAACCAATAATGGCCCAAGACTGGTTGGAGTCTGGGTAACTTAGTCCCGGCTATTCTATAGTCAGCCAAACCTGGCTGAACTCTATATAACCTTATCTCGGCAATCCAATATTCGCCTGACTGAACTCTAACCCGACCTCGGCCATCCTATAGTCAACTAGGGTTGGCAGAATTCTGAATAACTATATAAAGTTTTGTTCTAATATCTTATCCATAACAGATGTCTTAATATTGAAAGTAATAATTTTTGATGCATAAAAGTCAATACAAAATAGTATAATAAAAAATAGTATCACTTCTTTATATGTTTAATTACTTAACAAATATTTTCATGTACATTAATTAGTGAAGTGCATTAATAGAAATTTGTCATAAAATTATAATTTTATTAACAACATATTAAAAATATATTTTTACAAGCAACCAGCCTGGCCCAGGGTTGCAGACCAGTCTTGGGTTTATCTAGGTAACCAGGCCTGCTCCAGGCTTGCAAACCAAGTGAGGGACATTGTTATCATCCCAGAGTCCCAACAAGTCTGGGCCAATAACGGCTTCCAAGCTAGGGCCAGAGTTGTACATACTTGACCCAAGTCTATGGGCCTATACTGAATATCTATTCCGATTGTTCTGTGAATTTAGAAGTGGAAAAACGAAAAACTCAAATATTTTGACCACATATTAAGGAATCAGAAAAAGTATTATAGGATACTTTATCGTTCAAGGAAAAACAGGTAGAAGACAGAAAATATTGTGACTGTCTTGAAGAAACTATTCGGAGAATCAATATCAAGTTATTGGATTGGAACTTTAATGGAGAATTAATCAAACATTGTTACAAGATTTTTTCTTCTAACTATCAGAATATCAAGAGTATGAATTTGTTTTTCTGATTCATAGCGATTCAACTTTTTATTACAGTTGAAAAATAATAGTGTTTTCTAAATAAGTATCAAGTATTTCCAATGTATTTCGTATCCGAAATAAAAACATGTTTGCTATATTTTCACCAAAAACATGACATTCCAATGAAATAAAACATCGTCTAAGGGGAATTTTTGTTTTGGGTTACTTATTTGGATTGCCGTCATTGTTTCATTTCAACTCGACCGCTACGTTTTTGTATTGTTTTCAGTACATTGTGACATTAGTTAATGTGAACTTTGTTCCTCTGTAAAACTAGCACTTTTGTTTATTCTCCATTCAATATATTTTCTCGTAAACCTTATTTCAGACGATGAAAAATCTAGCATGATCAATTTTCAATTGGATAATATTTGAAAATATCGAGGCGAGATTTTTTGATCTTTGTTTGTTTATATTCTTCCGCTACTAGTGGCAAAATTGTTTTAATTTGTAATTTTTTTTAAGTCCAGGAGGTATTCCTGATTATAAAAGTGTAAGATAACACTTGATATCTTTCGAAGTTATTGTTTAAACAACGAAAAACTTAATATTCACTTTTTTTTATTCATTTGCATTCATAAAGAATGTAATTTCTGAATCAGTCAAAAAGCGTGAAAAAAAGTACCGTAGCGATTCATTTTTCCACGCTTCTGCGTTAAAATAAACGCCGTAACGTGTAATTTTCTAATGCAGTTATGAAATTGTTTTATCAAAATATTGGGCTGTGAACGTTTTCTTTCTCATATCAATTCGTTTCTCCGATATAACTGTCACTGAATTGTAGTGTTATTATTAGTGATGGAGAGTAATAATGGGGAAAATCAAGGAAAAACTGTCTCATATCTCGAAGAAAAATCCGCTGTTTCACCAAGACAATGTATCAATTCACAAGTCGATGGCAACGATGGTTACATTGAACGAATTACACTTCGAATTGCTTCCTCATCCGCCGTATAGTCCAGATCTGTTCCCAAGTGACTTCTGGCTATTCGCTGATCTCAAAACATGCCCGCCGGTGAAAAATTCAGCTGAAATGAAGAAACAATTGCTCAAACTGAAGACTATTTTGAGGCAAAAGACAAATCCTTCTTCAAGCACGGCATCGACAAGCATTGGAATGATTGTACTGATCTTGAAGGATATTACATTGATAAATAAAATTTTTTTACAAAAAAATGTGTTTTTCTTAGTTACACGACTTATTGCGTGATGGTTTATGTTGTTCTCGTCGTCACTATCTTGGCATAATCCTCTAAAGAAGAATTATACTCAAATAACTCATGTAGATAATTATTTTTCTGTTCGAGCGTCTATTGAGTTATGTGTTTATAAATGTGAATCTAGTGGTGTTAGCCACTAGTAGCAGCAAAAACATTTTAGTTACCAAAAGAAATGAGCCAGGTATTATATATAATAATGCGGCTCTGCACAAAGCCCTTCCGATAAATAGCTGCAAATTCTCGAGTTTTGGATCTTATTATTATAAATTTTATATAGATTTCGGTAGTGAAGGCATTATCTTGGTTTGTGAAAATAACGATTTATATATATCTCTGTTTATAAATTTTTCATTCGAAAAGGAATGTGGACACATATGATTTTTCAAGTCCGCGATTAATAGTTTTGAAATTTCTATAAAAAATTAAATATAAGATGGACAAATTGAAAAACAAAGTTTTCATTTACGTTCTCTAGAGTGAAATGGTTCTTTTTCCATGGAGCAAATATCAATAATGTCTTTTGCAAAGTGGAAAAAGTTTTAATAAGGCAGATAGATGTACCTTTTTTTTGGTTATGCCTGTGCCACGACCAATAATAGCTCAGTCATATTTGGCGTTTGAACCTCGGAATAAAAAATAATAAGCTGAAAATTGTCGTTCTAAATATTGTCTCCAAAGTCACCATTGCTATCGTGTTCACGTCTTAAGATATTGGAGGTCAAAAGTCATCAAAATTGCTTTTTTGCGAATATCTCGGTTCCAATTGCTCAAATGAGATTTCTATTTATATAAAAGTTGTAGAGTATAAAATTAACTACAACTTTTGTTGAAACTTGCAACCAACTATTTTTGGGGTAGAGCGCGAAGATTGCGCAGCGTTTAGTCATTTATGGGCTTATGCGAGGTCAAGCGTGAGTTACGGTTATCAGTACGTGAATTATATATTTTAAAATAAAAACACAGTAAGGAAATAGAATTTACACATATTTTTATTCATCATTAAATATGTCATATTATACATTTATTAAAATGTGAGTTTAAATATTAAAATTGATTGTCAATGGAAGCTAGTTTGCTTCTTCTTCTTCGTCGTCGTCTTCTTCTTGTTCTCGCTAAAAAATGTTCAATTCATTGTCATCAGAATTATTACCGGTTATATTCATCTACAAACCCTTCAGTTTTTCAGGCTCGTATGTGCTTTCTTCATAGGGATTACTTGGAGAGTTGAGGCAAGCTTGTCCATTGCACTGGCGACAAGCTAAAGAACATAGCCCTGATCCACAGCGGGACCCACAACTATTTTTGCAATTGCAAAATATCATGTTAAGTAGTTCGGCTGATGTTGGAGGTAATAACGTTTTTATGGGCTCCAGGATTTCATTTTCAAGTATCCAGTCCCATTCTTGAGGTTCTAAGCTCTTCCCTAACCACTTTCGAATTTGGAAGTAGACACGTTTCATATGTTGATGAGCTGTCACACTGGAAGTATTGAGAATTGTACAAGAGAATTATTTCAAGGTATACCAGTATTCAAAAATTTACACGTTTTAAAAAATACATATATAATGTCGTTTCAACTAAAATATATAATCCAGAATTAATAATATACTATAGTTAAGTAGTTAAATATAAATAATTAAATATTAATAATTAGTACATAAATAATGAGCAATGTTCAATAATTATAATTTTTAGTGAGTAATTGTCTATATAACGTACTGATAACCGTAACTCACGCTTGACCTCGCATAAGCCCATAAATAACTATACGCTGTGCACTCTTCGCGCTCTACCCCAAGAATGGTTGGTTGTATGGAAAAAAAGTTTAAGCAAAAGTTGTAGAGAATTTTATAATCTACAACTTTCATAATGAATAGAAATCTCATTTTAGCAATAGGAACCGATATATTCGCAAAAAACCGATTTTTATGACCTTCGATCTTCAATATCTTAAGACGTGAACACGATAGCAATGGTGACTTTTGAGACAACATTTAGAATCACGAAACAAAGGTTTGTACCAATTTTAAGCTTATTATCTTCCATTCTTAGGTTAACCCCTTTCTTAACCTAATATGACTGGGCTATAATGTTTAAAAAATAAAATAGAAATATTCATGTTATGGCTATAATGGTTTACATCATCAAACGTTTTCATAAAATACGTTTAGCTTTCATTATATTTGGCCCGAAGTGAGGCAATTTTAATGAATTCGCGATATTCAAAGTGCAACTAACTTCATTTTATGCTTTTCATAGAAAATCTTTTGTTTTACGGAATACGCAATCAAGATAAATCAGATGGCAAAGAACATAGTACTGACGTATTTAGAGTAAAATCTTTTGTTTCAAAAGTACAGTTGAAAAGTAAACAGTTGAAATCCTGAAGTTTAATGTGAGCTTTTGTCTACTTCGAGTTGATTATTGTATCGTTTTTAAATCAGACTTTTATATTCCATTGTGACTCCAACCAATTACTATAAAACGATTTTCGGGAAGGAGTATAATTATTATTTATATAAGTATTATTATCAATTGTATAAAATTGATTTTTCATATGCCATATATCTTAAAAATTGAAACATCAATTTGTTCATAATTATTTCATTGCATTGTTTAAATGAACTTTTTGTTAATAGTATATTACGTGACAGGAGACGTGAAACTTTACAGACGAATCTGCGCGTCACACTATACTTTTTCTACGTCTACTAATTTTCTTCTATTGAACAAAAGAAGTTGTTATAACATAAACCTTATTAAGGAAATTGTTGATAACAAATGAACAAATATTTGTTTGTTATATTCTAGCAAAATGAGCATTAAATATAAAGCATCGTCTTCACGGATATTCTACTTCTAAAAAGAACACTCAACAGGAACCAGGAAGAGATTCTGAAATTATAAACAAGTGAAAAAGCAAAGACAAGTCGGAATATTTATGGTAAACAATAAAAATAAATTGATAAATTTAAAAAACAGCAAGTAATTAGTCTGCGATACCAAGTCTAGACCGATATAAGAGTCAGGTCCTGTTCAATTATAATTACATTGTTGCCAGAGTGTGGTATGCCCTAGGCCTACATGGCCTACAGAGCATATTAATAAAATAAACAAAAACCCATCAAGTCATAACTAATAAACCCGGTAAAGTAGAGACAGGTAAACTCTTTATGAGCCCTGAACTCTTCTGTGGTATCAGCTACATAACAATAGAAAATCATTTGAAAAGAAAGGAGATAGGAGCAAAACCAATTATTGGGTCAACCTACAGGAATTAAGACAGGCAAAGGCTTTCCTGCGAAACTATAACCACAGTAGATCTGCTAAATGTATCAACCTAAGTAAGAACAGCCCGTGAATACAAGGGCACAGTCGCCTCAATGGACACCAGACGCTAATGCAGATAATGCGACGTGCAGATTCTGTTGCACAGAGGATTAAACCCCTTATAGCGTCAATAAAGGGGAACACAATAGATCCTTTGGGTCTGACTACATAAGACACCTCTATACATAAACCATCGAAAAAGTTCACCAAATTGTATTGGACGACCGTCGGGTTAAATGGAATAATGCATCCATAAGCTATTCGCTCGTTGAGGCTAGGGTTTGCTCACTTTGGACATTTTACGGGCATTATTGACGCGGATTAAGTAAAATGAGTCAGGTGTTTGCGTCGGATCATAACTGTAGTTGAAACCTGGAACCACCAATACACTCCTGCAATGGAAAAACAGTCAAGGTAGTAGATTCCAAAGAGTGAACCTCCTAAAGGGAGATACAATCAATAGCGAATATTACAGATTTGTTAGATCGTTTGAATACAAAAATCAAGGACAAACAGCCTCATATCTCGAAAAAAAATCCGCTGTTTTACCAAGACAATGTATCAATTTACCAGTCGATGGCAACGATGGTTACATTGAATGGATTACTCTTCGAACTGCGTCCTCATACAACGTATAGTCCAGATCTGGTCCCCAGTGACTTCTGACTATTCGCTGATCTCAAAACATGCTCGCCAGTGAGAAATTCAGCTGAAATAAAGAAGCAATTGCTGACACTGAAGCCTATTTTAATGCTAAAGACAAATCCTTCTACAATCACGGCATCGAAAAGTTAAAGAAGCGTTGGAATGATTGCAGATTCTTTTGCACAGAGGAAGAAATCTCTATCCGCATTTCCCCGTGTCGCAGCAATAAAGGGGGACACAATAGATCCTTTGGGTCATCAAAATGTTCACGAAATTGTATCGGACGACCATAGGGTTGAATTTAGCTATCTGCTTGTTGGGGGTAGGGTGTGTTCACAATGAGTCGGGTATTTGCGCCGGATCATAACTGTAGATGAAACCTGGATCCCACACTATACTCCTGTAATGGGAAAACAGTCAAGATAGTAGATTGCGAAGATTGCGAAGAGTGAATGTGCTCCAAAGAGGAGTAGACGATTTCTTGGGCCAGAAGAGTGAAGTAGTCATGGGATTGTGTTCATCAACTATGTTAAATAAGGTAAAACAATAACGGGAGAGTATTAAACACCATTGCTTGACAAAAAAGAGTATTTTTCTATCAGGATAACGTACCTTATTACACTTTAGAGATGGCCATGGCTAAAATTCACGAATTTCACTTCGAATTGATTGATCGCCCACTGTAATGACCGGATCTAGTCCCCAACTACATTTTTCTACTTTCTAATCTCAAAGTTTCACTGGTAGGGAAGAGATTCTAATTAGACAAGGAGTTATCGCATACGTAAACGCTTATTTTGAGGAAAAAGACATAGGTTGGTAGCTCAACCTCGAAAAAGAGAATATTCAAAATCCGAGGCAGAGAAGTCATAAAAAAGAACGTATGTAATTATTTAAAACATGTACGTATTGTAACTAAGTGTTTGTTATGTTAATGATAAATTCGATTGACTGTACATATAAGTGAATATTTTCCATTTGTTACTGTTTGAAATAAATTACTTTATCCACTCTTTCATTTTCTATAACTTGATAAAATATAAGTTCTAGTTTTTGCATCACATTATCATCATAACTTGATTTGTATTAAAGATTTACACACTACACACAAGTAATACCCATATACAACATTATCTCTAATTGGCTAATGTAGAGGAAATAGCCGACGTGTTTATATTTACCCTCCACTAAAACTAATCCTAGAGAGAACGGAGTGTAAAAGGGAGCGGGAAAGAGCGTTTAAAAGCCGAAATTCCAAAGGCATTCGGGTCGAGTACACGAAATTACGAATTACTTTATATGTGGATGTTCAACATTTTGTTCCATAGCTCAATATTGTAATTCGATGTTATTAAAGTAAACAGAAAAGTTAGTATTGAATTTTGTTTTTTTTTACTATCATTATTCAATCTAGTTTGGTAGAGGAATTTCATTCAATATATACCTTATTGAACTTAAATTTGAATCGTGAGAATAAGTGTAGTTTCACTCCATGAAGAGAGAAAAATTTTCATTTGACGCGAATATAATTAATTTCAACAAATCAAGAAACATTTAGTGTAAGACACTGAATAATTATGTAATCTGACCCAGTGCTCTACCTAACTGACTCACGAGGTAAGGCTATTAAATAACGAGAGTTATTTGTATATTTATTTATTATCACCTTCAATATATACCCTTTCTTTATTCCTGTATCACTCCATGCTATTCGGAAAACCAGGTGGTTCGAGATGATGCTTTATCACCAAAAGACGAAGCGAGTTGATCGGCACACTGTTGGTTTAATCCATGTCGAAAGTCATAGAAAATCATCTCGCGTAAATGTTCGCGATTCAATTCTATTTTCTGACAAAGGAGAAAATTTCAAGTAGCTATAAACAACTGAAATAGCACTCGAATGACATTCTGAGTACGTTCACCATTAAAAATGTCAAACTTGACATATTCACATCAGTATTGCCATAACTCATAACTTGAGTAGCAATGCCCGGCATTAATTCCTTCCTGAATAATTTTGTTTCTTACCCTATCTATCGATACCAGTTTCTTCTGAAGAGTAGGTTAAAATTATTTTTAATACAACCTATATATCCTGCGCCAAATGTTTAACATTTAACAGTAGGTACAACGTTTCGTTTTTTATCGATTCTCTCTTGTATTCTATTACAGTATTAAAGAATATAAAATTCAAGAAAAATGTCAGCTGCCGGAGATAACGCAATAAAAAATATACTAAAAGAAGGTATAGCCAACAGTATGAATCCACTCAATTTTTTCCCTCTTATTTATGCTATTCATGTATGTAGGTATATTCCTATTTTTTGAATATTCTATACTCGTACATATACGGGAACAGAATGATGTTTCGTTAGTTGTACTAAAATAGATTTAATACTATGTTTCGTTTATTTCATATTTCAAAAGTTAATTCTAATTCTCTTTGACTTTACACTTGTAATTGGTGGGCTGGAAAGTTTATAGGCAAGCAAAGAAAAAAATTTTTGAATTTGAGTTTATCATTCAAGGCGATATAATTTCTCGATACCATTTTTATAACAGGCTTTGGCTTTAGCCTTAATATCGGTTTTGGGAATAACATCTTCATTGGCGCAAAATTTCTATCCAGCGAGGTTGAGGTCATAAAAAAGGAAAAAGTCGTTGGTGATTAGATCTGAATAATACGGTTGATGCGGAAGCAATCCAAATTCCAATTCATGTAATTCCGCCATCGTTTTTATTGATTTGTAATACGGTACATTGTTTTGAATCAGCACTTTCTGCTGATTCAAATGAGGCCGTTTTTCTACAGTTTCGTCCATAAAACGCTCCAATAACGCTACGTAATTGTCACTGTTTATTCTTTTTCCCTGATACCAGCCGCAATTGCATCCCTCCGCTCTTTGAAGTCATCATGTACAATCCATTTGGGTCCCTGTCGATTGGATTCCGATGTTAAATGATATAAACTGCTCAGGGACATCAATTCGTTGTTTTTTTAGTCCATTGCAAGTTCCCGAGCTTTCGCATACCCGAATACTTATTTACAATATATCCAACATGCTCCTTAGATCTCTTAAAGGTGTTTGCTATATCAATAAGCTTCATTTTAATGTTATCTTATATTATTTTGAGGATTTTTTCGATATTTTCACCGGCGACAGCCTCATTGAAGCATCCACTGCCTGCATCCTCCTTGTTCAAACTTTTCAAACCACTTCCCCCTGATTGATTCTCAGGAAGGAAAGTCCGATTAATGTTTATCAAACCGAATAGTCTTTATTTGCCAAAAAGCAAACTTTTTTAACACACGAAACTCTTTTTCAAACTAACAAAGATTTCTTCATTCAAAATACTATAACTCACAACAAACGAATAGTACGACAGCTGTCAAATTTATACGCGTGTCTTTTATAGGTAAGGGCTAACTGAAAATCATATGGATTTAATACTAGTAGCGCCACCTATGTGTCAGCTTCCTAACTTTACATACCACTTAATATATTAACTACAGATTAACTATAATGAAATTATATTTTTTGACAATACTGTACTAGACAAGTGAATTGAATTCAACTCCCTTGATAACGTTTTAGTTTTTAACGCGTGTAAGCTTTTTATCAGCATTAACAATCACGGCACCCACCTTTGGGGTAGCTTTTAGATTAGAGTAAACTTTTGCAAACTCATTCTATAGAAGTAATCACTCCATTAGCTATCTCATGTACCTTCATCGACGATCAATCAATATATATACACGGATTTTATCAAACATTTCTGGAGTAATTAAAGTCAATGACAATCAAGGATGTTCGGTACCAATTATTTAATTATTATTATTTCAGAGAACCATTTACAAATCAATCCGTAAGACGTGGCACTTTGAGGATCTTTTTTTCGTTTTTTTTTTATATTGTGTTACACCACTTGAAAAATGATATATAATTAACACTTGAAAGGTTTTTCCTTCATATTTACTCAACAGCAAGAACAGTTGTCTCTATGTAAGTATTAAAACGTATTTCTTTATCAAATTTATGTAAAATGTTGACACAAATATGGCGGAAAGTAATAGTATCAACCTCTGAAATGTCCGCTCTTGAATTCAGTTTTCCAGACTATTCGGAGTCAAGCAATGATAACGATTTTCGATTTTCGAAATCGATTTTGCTTTTGCATGAGAATATTATGTATGAACAAACTTCATGCGGAACATTTAAATATAATAATACAAAATGTGAAATGGAAAACGTACCACCCTCTATATGCAAGGCAATTTTCAATTAGACAAAGATTATTCTCAATAATTAATTCGCGCTTGAATCGCTTGAAAATTATTTTGAATTTAGAGCGCATTCTTCTATGTTTTATAGAGCAATAAATATCACGGTAACTAGAGTGTTAATTCCTGAATTGGTCGTAGGGCGTAGAGTGCGCAACTTCCTAGTTTTTATTCATTTTTTGTATGAAAAATACATTTTATAATGGATAAAACGAGAATACTAAAAATCTTCGTATAGCAGCGCACGTATATGCTCTAAAAATAGGAGCCAAATAAGGGTCAACGTTTTAAAATTTATGTTTCGGCACTTGTGTTCCAAAAAATATTCAAACTGCTTTTCATTAAAAACTGGAAAGTAATTGCGGAAATGTTTTCTCTCGCTAAAAGTGTGGAAACGAATACCAGAGTTTACGCTAGTGTTATTTCACAAGGTGGTCCGATTTTTCCAAATTCTTTCACGTTTGTAGATACATATTTAGGTGAGGCTGCTATTCATAAGATCAGAAACAATTACAGGATATAATTAGAAAGTCCTAATTATCTTTTGAAATATAATATTATACCAGAAAAAAATCCAGATATCTCTTGATTTTTTCTCACAATTACACCACACTGACAGTTACACGTTTTGATACACTTGTTATCGTCAACAGAGGCGAGAGTTTTCTTCTAGTCCAGGAACCTGACACTAAAATCGATAGAAATGATTTTTGATTTACGACCTACTTTGAAAAAAAAACTGTTCTGCACACCATCGGCTATGGAGAATAAACTTGTAAACGTGAAAATCTCAAAATATTTTTTCGAAAAATGTTTCCTTTACGAGATGATGACCTGTAATTGGTGTTATTAGATCTACGCGTCATCAACTCTGAATACTTTAAGACTTGCTGATGTTCAACTAAAATCTCCAAAACTCTTTTTAGGTTTACTGTAAAGTAAACAGGATTTTGAAGGAAAAACCTTTTTTATATTTTTATCTTTCCCCATTTATCTTTGACCAAATTCAATCATATCTTACTAAACACGTTGTTTTTCGGTTTGCTCATTTATTCTCTTTGCGATTGACGTCAAAAAATAAAAGTGCAGATTCCTGAAAACCACTTGTCATTCTAGTCTAAAAACTGTTCTCTTTCAATATATGCGTTTAAAAACGTTAGACAAGAAAATTTTCATTCATCCCTATTTACAGTTTCCGAAAATTTTCCAAAACACATGAACTTTTTTCTGATAAGGCTATTAAGTCTATCTGACTATAGCTTCATCAATGTGAGAATCCGTATTTCAGAACCTACTTTTTCTCGTAGTAACCTTCATTTTTTCTTGGTAATCTCAGGCCAGGTTTATTTTGAAATCCCAAGCGACGATTTCACACTAGGTGATGATGATGAAAATGTTGATATTTGAATAATTGAATAAAAATGATGTACCTCGGGTAATTAATCATTTGAAAAATTAATAAATTAACACATCTTCGGTCATTCTGGTTTATACTAGCAATTTTTTCCTTCTTTTCCACTTATTCTCGTTCCAAAATTCCTATTACTTACTCGGTCTATACGATTTCAACGTATCTCCCACTTTTAAATAATTTATTTCAATTGATGTGGAACTATAGATAATGAAAGATTATGTTGTAATTTTTTTGAATACTGTTAAGTCATAAATAATTGGAGCTGTCAAAGCTGTTTTCATAATCGAAGAGTGAATTCATAAATATCAATTGTCTATAACCGGCAAATAAACTTTATAACAATTATTATGAAAATCTGATTTCAATCTACTCAATTCATAAATCCACGTAGTTAGAGCCCAATTAAATTAAGCATGTGCTTCACAAATCTCGCAACTTGGGTTCATTACTAAAAAACAACACTTCAGGGCAATGTCTCTCCAAAATGAACTATTTGTCGAAAAAACATCTAGATATCTTTTTTTAAAAATTTTAACGCTGCAAATACTTGATTCCTTTATTTTTTCGAAATCTGGCACAACAGACCATTTTGGATGACCTTCACGAAATTCATCCTGTAGCGAAGTGTGACCACGATTGAATTCGGAAAACCAGGTGGATCAAACTGGTGTTTCATCACCAAAAGACGAATCTTGTTGACCAGCACACGCTATAAATACTTGTTTCAATACATTTTATCGAAATTTCCAATCCCCTCCACGTTATTGATGAAATATCATTTTTTTAGTTTTCCCGATGGTTTTCCCCACTGTCCATAGCCGCTCGCGTGCAGAACAATTTCTTTTTGTATTGTATGCAAAAAATAATTATCATTGGACTACTCCTGAAGACGATAATGTTACTATCGAAACGCGAGTTAGATAGAAAGTGATTTCAATAATCAAAACTGATTATTAACATATTTTCCTTCAGAGTTCATCAAATATATGTGAAAAAACTAATTTCTATGGGTAGGAAGAAATACAGAGATAAACAATCTGAAGGTGTAAGAAGAATGGGACTGAACTTTCCCTGCAAATGGCTCCGCAAAGTCCGAAGGAGTGACCGAGTTCCACGTAAGGAACTCGCTGGCATTGTATATGTATTTATTCTACAAATGCCATACAATCTTTGTTCCATTCTCTAATCAATGTGTTTGGATACTACATTCTGTTTTGCAAAAAAAAATACTGGATATTCCTTATCAATCTTTAGTTAACAACTTTAAAGGGTAATTATAAAACTTGTTGGAATAAATGAGAAAGCTTTCAATATAAAATCATTTCCAAGTTAATAGAAACTCCACCGTACCACTCTGGTACATATCGTATACATTTCATTTTCATATATAAACGTATTAACGCTAGCAAAATATGACAGTAATTACAATGAAAACGACGAAGGGATCTCATCATTTGAAGCCGTTACTTTGTGATTTTCAAATCAATGGAATCTCAATGGCTCTCACCGCCGTAAATATCATCAAACGCAAACGTTGTGGCAGCACCAAATGAAAAATGACGTGTAAACACGTACACGAGTAATTTTCATTAAACAATGGAAGAGTCGTCGGGTAAATGGTGTTCGGAAATGTGAAAACGCGTATAAAGGGAAAATACTTGTTTCTCATGATTCGTACGTTAGCGAAAAAATACAGATAGTTGAAAATTTTCATTTCAACAAATACGCTCTTCCCTTTTATTTTGTCATATTCATGTTTTCAATCGTTCAAGCTCACATTTAAATAATAAGTCACCCTATATCCAAACACATAGATGGAATAGAATCATCATCCAAATAATCTCAGAAGTAGCTAGCCTGATCTAAAGATAGCGGTGGTTGCTTGAAAAATATCACTGAATTAGAAAGTACACAAACTATACAGCATATGTTTTAAGTTTGAAGACGCCGCGTTATTTACTATTTGTTTGGCAGCCATCAATTTCAAAATGTTTCTGGTGAATTTGTAAACGTCGAAAAATTTGGTCATCATTATATTATGATACTATACTTTTATTTGAAAGGCATTAACCCGACCAAGAACTAAATTCTATTCTGTGTGAGAATGCTCCTTCATTATCAACAGTAAAATGTTTGGTAGCTTTAAAGTTTAAACGAGGCCGTATGACCTGCGAAGACCAGCATCGCTGTGGTCGACCAAATGAGGTAACGACTCCAGAAATATTGAAGAATATTCACATACTGGATGATCCTCAATTGAAGATGTGTGAGCTTAGGCAATAACTTCGTGAAGATGTTTCCATCGAGAGTTTGGTAATGTTTCCCAGAAATATAGCCAACTTTTTGCACCAATCCATAACCATGAAGGAAACATGGTTTCATCACTTCACAGGCGAAACAAAAAGAACAAACAATAGACTGAAGAGGAAGAACCGGCTCCATTGAAGGAAAAAACTGTTTCAACTGCAGTCAAGGTCGTGGCGTCGGTTTTTTTGGAGATACGCGTTGGATAATTTTCATTAAATATCTCGAAAAAGGAAAAACTATCAACGGCGAGTATTATGCGAACTTATTGCATCGTTTGAGACAAGAAATCAAGCAAAAACGGTTACATTTGGCTAAGAAGAAAGTGTTGTTTTATCAAGACAATGTACCAGCTCACACATCTGTTATTGCAATGGCCAAAATTAATAAATTAAAGTTTGAATTTCTACCTCATGCATTCTTTTCGCTAGATTTAGCTCTCTCAAATATATATTTTCCCAGAATGTTTGTGTCTTCGTTGTTGGACCAGGTACTTCAGGAACCATACTTGTACATCTTTAAGGAATTGAAGTAGAAATGTGCTTTCTTTCCACTCTTTTGTAATTAGATTCGAGCTGATATTGTTGTCTTTGGACTGCATATTTGAGCCATTTTATCAAAATTTGCTTGGTAGTTAAATTGGAACTGATGCAAATGGGTCTGGAATTAGAAAACATTAGATATCCAGGGGTGAGTATGAGTGCATATTTCTTAACTTTATAACGAGGCCTTGGAAGTTACTAAGTTCAAGTTAGGTTATGTTCAAAGTAACGAAGTATAAACTATACATTTTTCTGCGACGGTACCCTGGTTTCGATTTAAAATAAATGGTTATTTTTGGGATTTTTAGCTTGATAGGTACCTACAATTTCAAGGAGGAAATCTAATCAAATAATAGTAACTGTTATTCTTTGGAAAATGATAATTTGGTAGTAATATTTAGAATAGACAAAAAGGTGATCGGTAAATATACTTTGAATTGATTGAATTAAAGCAAGTGGGTTTGTTTAAATAATTCGTTCACATTCATTCTTGGGTACATCTATGTATGAAATTAAATTTTCGTTAGAACCAGTTATTATTTCTTCTGTGACATTTTTAATAACTTTGTAAATAGTGGAGTAGAGGAAATAGGAAAAGGGTTTGTTTGAAGAAGGTATTTGCCAAGAAACTGTGATAAAATAAATTGGAGTTTTATTACCGGAATTGTGAAAGGTTGATGTCAACATAGGGCAAACAGGATTAAGAAGTCAGATGATAGATACAGATAATAAAGGAGAAGTTGCTGTAATCTTCTCCTCGGTGGGGGCTCATTAGCTTCACAGTTGAGGCTTTTTATAGTGATATATCGAAGAACACCTAGACAGACATCTATGGTAAAAGCTCTTACTATGGGCCATTGCACTTTCAAGATAATATTTGCGTAAATGTTCCTCGTTTTTTTCAATTGTTTTCGCACAATATAAGTAGCCCGAAATTCGAAAGGCCTCAAATATATAGTTTGGGAGAACAAAAACCTAAATAGCAAAAGTAAAATCAAGATATATTAAACTTTCATTACATACTCAGCAGAAACAAGAACAGACACCAGTACGATACCACAGACGATGAGAACGATCGAAATGAGAATACTAAGAAGTATACAAAAAACTCTACACGACAGAATACTGAATGAAGATATTAAACAGTAAAATGGAATGCAGGTCTTGAAAAAGGGGATCAGACAGAGACGAAAATTCTGTAATAAATATATAAAAAGAGTGAAAAACAGTGGATATGTTAAGTAGGCAAAAATAAACACCCCGGAAGGGAGAAGACCACCTAAACGATGATGAGAATAATGGACTACGTCTTCTGAGGAAGACTTATTGGCGGTAGCCTACTTATATAAACATTCATGTTAAAAAGAAGAAGACGAAAAAAATTGATATTCGAAATTCTTATTTTTCAATATTTACCCGATAGCGAAAATAGTTTTTTCCTATGAATATTCAAATTAACCTACCCGTCAGTCAAATTTCTCTCGTATAAACATAAGATTTAGACACATTGACAAGAAAATTAGGACATAATGAAATATATATATACCAAATACCAAATCACAATGACAATGTTCATTGAGATGATGATCTTAATAGTAATGATAATTTCGGAGGCAACAGGTAACAAAAGTTGTTAGAATCTGTCTAAAGTGACAGTATTGAAGACTGTCAGGACAAACAACGATCGAGACATCTTTCAAAATCAGATCAAAATGTGGAAAAAGTCGACAAACCTCTTCGATACTGCGAAGAAAGAATTTTGAAAAATAGATCAACGGCTCTCTTCTCCATTATGACAACAATTTTTATAAGCTTTTGGATATTAAAAACCTTCCTGTCTGTCCGGCTTCTCATCATATGTATATCACGCGACTCGCATAAAGGTTTCGACACTATCTCTTATACTGAGAAAGCCAATAGCACGCAGTTGAAATTCTTTACGAAAGAAGCAGTTTGGTACAAAAAGATTGTGATCCAAAAAGGATGAAATCAAATTTTATGATACTTTGTTTCTAAGAAAATAATTCACATTTTATACACAACAAAAAACTAATGTCGAAAGCTTAATAGTAACAAATTTTATCCATTCCCTTTATACGGTTCCGAAAGTATCATTTTCCCTCGTTGGTATTCTATACACGGCACACTGAGCAAAACACTTGTGTATAATTACTACGTTGCATCGTTATTTGCGTTTTCTACTACTAGACTGTTGCTGATGTTTTCGTTACAAAGCAACTACTTTGCATTCCATACCACCTCCACAAGTTCGATATTGAATATTCTAATTAAATAATTTCGTCCGACACGAGTGCTCACTAACTGGAATTCGCCGCACTTTTGCATCTATAGATTTGCACGATAGATTCAAAAGTGGGACAAAATGTTAGCAGTTTCGTTAAGGAATGTAGTTTCCACAGGATGTTTTTGCTGTCATTAATTCCTGTTAGATTGAAATTTTCCTTGGAGAAAACTCACACAATACATTTAATTCTATCATAGTTTATTTCAGAAAGGTATAGAGTAATAAAACCTCATTAGGTGTATGCAAAGGAACCACAGAGTGACCCAAGGAATATTTAAGCCACATTCATAGTGTGGCATTGATTTCATTTCTTTTTCTTTTTATCAAGTGCAGGTAGTTCCACCCGGGTTGGGGTCAATATATGGGTTTAGCCTATTTTTATCCATTTACAAACACTGAAAATAGTGTACCAAAGGCGTTCCGGTAGGATTCTCGTAGAAAGGAAAGCTGAATCTGAAATAGGATTGAAATTAGGCAGAGGCACTAATAGAAGGTTAAACGGTACCTGTTAAACGCAAAACGTAACTGTATAATCTTCGATATTGACACTTCAGGCCAGAAAACATATTTTCCTAATTCTCTTACGGAATTACTTGAAATTTTAATATTACAAACAATACTATTTCGAGACCTACACCTATGGCCGACACCGAAATTGAGCCGAACTGGACGGAATTCCCCATTTTGTTACTCTATACCTTTCTGAAATAGATTAGTATCTTGGAGTGAATAAACTTCCATTCAAATTCCAAAATTTTTATTTAATCTTTAATAAGATATTCGACTAGAAGATGAATAAGTACATGGTTATTTTTTGGAATTTCTGATTAGACTTCTTAGGATATTTTTCAATGGGTTTATAAATACGCCCAATGAAATCTTCATATCTTTGTACCATTCCCGGTAATACCTGAACTTATTACTGTGGCTTAGATGTCACTAATTTCGTATAATTTCTATTAAAACAAGTAAAAAAGTCGCGAGAGACTAGAACGCATTTTTACTGTTAATGTCAACTAATATTTTGATGAAGACCGAAACAGGTAGAAACTTTAAAATGTCTTTAAAATTACATTTTGGTTGATTTGATTTGTAATTTTATACTTTCAAGGTCCCCTCGTTTTTTGGCTCTAGAAAATTAAAAATCATCCGATTTCGATGAAGTTTTTTCAAAATCTTCGTTTTTACGGCGGATTTATGATTTACGTTATAATTCCGGGAAGTGATTTAGTACAGTACGAAATAGATGTTTATGGATGTATGTATAAGAATATCTAATCAAGTTTTTTTTTCAAAATATGAAATGCCATATTTGACGGAAAAATACCTCCTTTGATTATTCTCTTATTATTTAGAAAAATAAAAAGAGAAGTCACTAAGAAAACATTGTAAGGTACTAATGCCATTTTCCGTACTCAAATTAGTTCTATAAAGTCGACTTTACAGTCCAGTATAAAAAAAGATATTTTTCTTAAAATTTTTTCAGTATTTTAATTTAATATAATTAAAAGAATTAGATGCAGACAAATTGTTAATTTTCATAAGTAATTTTTATTGTGTTTCTGTTCGCTAAACAAATTTTATTCCAGAAATTAGCCGACATTGTTAAGTCAGAAAATTGAACATAAAAGACTCGGAGACATTATAATTAATTGGAGTTTTTTATGTTTCCGCGGTCGTTACAAACCAACAAAAACAAGGCTATATATAAATAAGGTCAAAAGGGATAAATGTTCGTTTTTTGTTTTCAAATGAGAGATCGTTCTCTTTATCAGAAACGGCTTTCAAAACACGAACTTACTTTCCAAAAAATTTACTTTGAAGTGAATGTTTTTTAGCTTTATTCGTATTCGTGATGAGTGACATCTTATTTTAGTTGATGTATTACTCTACAAAATTTTGGAAAACAAGAATAAAAACATTGGCCTACAAGATTTTGAAGCAAAGTTGGAACAATTATTTTTATAATACCAATATATTATTAATAATAGAGACCCTAATAAGTCCCACATTTCAATATCCTCTATAGATCCTTTTTTGTTCGGAGATAGGAGCTATCTGGATTGGTGGTTATCAAATCAGCGTTTTATAGAGTGAATTAGTTATTTTCTTATTTAGTTTATATTTTATCCTCTGCTAAGTTTTGTTATATTTGAGGGGAATTTATTGTAGCCCCAAACAATCATAAAAAGGAAGATAAGCAGTAGGCTTCCCATGTGTGCTGTGTCAGCTGTAGCGTGTCATTGGTTCAAAGGATAAAAGGTGAGAGACGAAGTATGCCTTTTGCAGTTCCAATGATACAGCGAGAGGCCACTATCATTTTGATTATTGCTATTTATGTATAACAAAAACTGAAGATTATTCCAAAAGAAAAACGTTTGTGGTCGAATATTCAAGCATGCACGAAGCGACTGTTGTTGAGTAAGGCCTTTTACAAATTAAGCCTTCACCAGTGAGTTCCATTTTTGCTTACTCCTTTCATACATTCACTATCAGCAGATTACTCACTCAATTTCTTAATTGCCACCATTGTTAATTATTGCTATTTTCGTATGACCAAGACTTCCTAATAAAGCGTGTAAGATCGAATTTCCAATTTTGGAAGACCTGTTCTTCCGATGAGTTGTTCAAAAATACGAAAGTTGCGAAAAAGTGAAAGTCAATAGGTAATAAATCGGGTTTTTCTCCTTCCAATATTCAGTAGTTTCATTCGGAATCAACTCATTCTCACATCTAAATGTTCCTGCAAAATCGATTGTATTTGTCACATGCCGAACTCCTTTAATTATGTTGTGCACAGCATCGATATTTTTGAACGACCTTCTCTACATTCATCACTAATGGTCGCTCGACCATGACGAAATTTTGCAAACCAATTGTTAGTCTTTCTCTGAAAAATTTGCATAAGCGATTCTATGCATTATTGTTGAATAAGGCCTTTTTAATATAATGAAATTTTTCCAACGTAAGCCTTCACGGGTGATTTACATTTTTGCATAAATTTGCTTCTTTTAAACGTTCATTATCAACAAACTCAATTTCTAAATCGCCGCTGGCTTCGCAATAACAAACGTCAATGTTCACAAATACAGTGTTGCCACAACTCATTAACGATTGCGAAGAGTGCTACCCTCATAGTCACATGCCTTAGTACGTGATTTAGGGTTGTCAGTCGGAGCTTCTCCTGTCTTAAAGAGTGAAATGAAAGAGTGCCGAAGAAACGCAAATCACAACTTTTTTAGAAAATGAAATTCCGCATCTTCAACATTCAACAATATGGAAAATGGTTTAATGCAGGAACTAGATATCAAGCATTTTCCTTGTGATTGGCACTTGTTCCTAGACCGTTTTTAATGAAAAAGGACATATGATTTCCAATTCTTTGATTTTCATCATCAATGTGGGAATTTCCTAAATGTATTAGAGCTTTTCAACTAAATCTAGAGATGAAGCTTCTAAAGTCGGTCGAATCGCAACAACTAATGCTGGCAAAATACTCCAATACGTAAACTATACATTACACAGAATATTTAACTTGCATTCATCTTTCATATGTATTTGAAAGCAACAGTGCAAACAAATCGCACGAGCTGTAACTTGAAAAAAGAAACGATTATAGTACGTCCGAATTTTTGTGTAATCATCCTTTCACTTTATTTTGTATAGTTGACATAAAATAAATTTAACTTTCAATTGTATCCAATGAACAAGCACATAACATTTTGGATCATAAAATTAAAATGTCGTTTTTGTTGGTTTTGAAAATCCTTCCGAGACAAATAATACTTGCAGTAATTAAAAATTTCGTAGGATGCTGAAATTTTTGTGTAAAATGCACATTTATCAGTCAACTAACATAAATACTTGCTGTAATGCATCGGCACAAGAGGGAAGGGACCAGCTACTAGGAAAGTGGGTTTTTCTGTCTGTCTTCCTTTGGTATTTGCACTATATAGCCGACTCTAAGAAATTAACATCGAGTTATGTACGCTGTTTTTCCTACCTATGCTGTATTGCAATTATTTTTGTCAATATTATCGTTTAATTTTGCACGTCATAGCTACACATACATACAGTTCGATTAATTTGATACTTGCGAGTAAATTTCATGAGCTCAATCGCAAAACGATATGTTTTCCTTTAAACAAAACTGTATATAATTCAAGTATTTGTCAGTTTACATCCTTTTACATAAATGCATGGATCTGCACACGAGTGAGTGAGGAAGCTAATCATGTAAAATCCATAATTTATTTATTTTATACGCATTTGAATTCAATATGTTGTACACGACTCAGTGTAGTTTCTTTGTCACGATGTTGTGTCGGTCTAACTATATTTTTTTAGTCAGGTACTAGTGATAGATATTGGTACTGAATGATTGTCCCACTGAATGAGCGATTAATCGTACACTACAAGTGTTTACCAGTTTCCACTGCGTTTTTAAAGCCTTGTCTGAGCAAGCTGCTTTGAGAGTTTTACTTCAATATAATCAACATGCATAATTATATAAATTTCATGCCAATCTATATACCCTGTAGCAATATTATTCTGCAATGCCTTTATTTCTAATCAATACTCAAATAATTGAGGTATAAATTTATAAAGTACCGAAAGAATTTTCCTTACTAAATATCTATACCGTTAATTAAATTCTGTTCATTCCGTTAAAGTATTCGAGCTATATAAACTAAACAGCATTTCAAAATCTCAACGTATTTGTGTGTCTTTTCCGCAAAGTTGCCAATTTAGATCCATCTTGTTAGCAGAACATCGCAAAATGAAATTTTTCGGTTTTATCTGACGTAAAGAAATTAAGGCAAAGATCCCGGAAATAAAAAAGAAGCCAAAAGACTATTCAGTTGACTAATGGCGTTCTTGTTTTCCACATTTCTTTCAACGATATCTTATATCAGGAAAACACATTACAAACAAAACTGGTAGGCACATATTTATTGAAGAATCTCTTTCGAAATAAATATCTTGAAATGTTTTGTTGGATACAAGAATATTATGTTTATTATATACCGAGTGAGATGTATATTTATGAAATCTGCCGAATGCCGATAGGAACATTTTCGGGTAAGAAAGTTAAGCTTCAAAGCGATATATAAACCAATCGTATAAATAATATTGACATCGACCTAGAAAAACTTAACAATTATTTCGTAAACGTTAGTAAGAATATTAGCTCTTAATATCCCCATGTGGTGATGCTCTGTCTTTTCTTGTTCCTTCTAAACGAATCACGAATCCTTAGAACTGTGAATAGATTTGAACTAAATCAAACCATACTCTGTATTCAAAACAAGACTTTCTGGGTACAATTGGTACCAGTTAATTGTAAAGTTACAAGTGAATTGCCAGTTGGTAGTGGTGTATCTCAGGGTTCAGTTTTCAGTCAAGTTCTTTTTTGAATATTCATTAATGATGTCACAGACTTACGAATTCATGGCAAATTCACTTTATTCGTGGATGACATCACTGTAACTTAGAGTGGTCCAGATATACAAGCTTTACATTCTACCATAGGAAAAGATCTCATTACTATTAAGTTCTGGTGCGACGCGTTTAAGCACTGAGAAAACTACCAGCTCTAAAACTCAACAGTGACTCAATACGATAAATTTTCTTGATCTACATATTGACGGTGCCCTTCAATGGTCAGTACATGTAGAAATTATCCTCTGTTTGTTTTATGATTAAATCTGTGTCCGAACAGCTCGATTTTCCTACTTTAGTAACGTATTACTCGTTGTTCGAAACGAATCTTCGGTATGTCTTGTAGTTTGCACCTCTTCGAATCTATCTCTAAATTACAGAAAGAGCTATTCGTTAGATTTATGGTTTGAGTAGTAGAAAGCTTTGCGAATTCTATTTTAAAAAACACAAAATTCTAACTCTACCTGCTCTTTTCATTTTAGAATCTGTTTGTTTGGTTCGCTTTCACAACTCAACTGAGGGATCCATTCATGCCTATCCTATTAGAAGAAAGAATTTGAACATTTACTTAATATACTTAATTTTGATCTGGTAAAAAATTCCATTATCTTCAGCGTCAAAAAATTATTTAATCAGCTACCTTCGGAAGTTCCGAAGAATCTAATTTAAAATTGTGTCGCTTTGTCTATAAAATTTTAAAATTTTCTAATGACAAAGCAATAGAGAACGTGTTTGGAGATGTATGAATTAAAGTGAAACATACGAGTTCTGTTTCAGTGAAAACAAAACATGTCGATTTTAAAATATTAATAAAACCAAATCACCATTATATTACATCACCATTTCAACTGATTTCATTCGTCTTAGTATACTATCAACTACCATATGGTAGTCACTGGAGGTGGATTTTTCAATTCTGAAGCGATTATTGCGGGATTTAATCTGAATATTTTCTTAATGTTATGTGACATGTTTAGGGATAGATCTCGACTAATAGACTTCCATTTTTTTAAATCATCAGTCAACAATTATCAGTAAAGGCTTCCCTTTTGCCTAAACAATCCTGATATAGAAGATGAACAAAAATATTTGGTCCGATAATCCTTTTTTATGTTCTTAAGTTGGTTTCGGAATAACGCGGCTGACTTCCAATTCTTGGAAGTCGAACATGGTTTTATAAGGATCGAAGAAACACTATGTGAAGATTAAAAAAATTTATATGGGAATAGGTACAAATAAAAGAATCTGAAGAAAAAGGACTAGCCAGAAAATCAAAAATTTTAATAAATAACCATCAATAACAAGTTTTATGACAGAGTGGTTGGTTGGAGTATACTAAAAGGATACTGGAAAATAGATGCAATAAAAAAGTAGAAGAAGATAAAAGAAGAAGGAAGAGATCAAAGATAAAAGTGGTTGGATACAGTGTCGGAAGATATTAGGGTCGAATCGAATTGGAGAGCAAAAATCCAGCATCGCAACCTGTGGATAAAAATTGTAAAAACAGACAGAGGACATAAAATACGTCATTGGCTACAGATAGGAATTTTCAAGTAATTTGGCTACGAAAGACTGTGTGTCAGTGCATTTAAAAAAAACAATTGGTGATGTACGGTAAAGAGATTGTTGAAAACAGGAATTCGAATAATTTTTTTTAATGAAATTATTAAACCCGATGAGTCATTTTTGTTAAAATTCATGGTTGAAAAAACCAATAGGAAGCCACAATGAAAGTTTCCCCAATAAATATAAATAAGAAGAGATTTGCTGCTAGTTTAACATATAAATAAGTTTCTATAAAATAGATTATCTCAATAGAGAAAAAAAAAATATCGAAACTCTGTGGAGGTTTCTAATAAACGCTTAATATCGACCTCGATTATTGTATATATAAGTTGATTGTGTGGAAGTACCCAAGTTTTTAAAAGTCTTGACACGAATAGAAGATCTATTTACTTGGACGAGGATTGAAATCGAAAATCTGATTGTTAAGAATACGAGAAACAGGCCAGTCACGGCACTCCATAAAATAACAAAAATGAATTTGCAATCTAAAACTATTTGTACAAATTATAGCAATAGTTATTTACGAACCTATTTTTTGAAAAGAGCGATATTGTTTAACAAGAGTAATATCACGCAAATTACATATACTCCTCCCAAAGGAGGCTATTTTTTGGGGTTCTTTTGTCCCACTTCTCTAGGTTTTAGTACTACTAATTCAAGGTACTTTTAGCCTTTTAGCGAAATGGGCAGGACATTCGCAGAGTAGATGCTCTGCTGTTTCTATGGCTTGCTTCCAGAATCTGTAGTTGTCAAACGAACCACCAGTTTCGAGTCGTTCCTGGTCACCACGAGAAGTTCAGACTTCTTAGCTGATATGGTTATGAATGTATTGAATTGTCTTAGGCCTGGAGTGTTGTCCACTAAGACTCCATCTAATTTTTCAGCTATTCATTCAGTTCGTTATTGATGTGGCATCCCGTGAGACCACAGTAGGGTATGGCCATTATGGTTACTTTTTTTTGTTAGCTATTGCTTTTAGAGTTTGTAGCTTGTTGATAGATGGATTAAAAGCACATTATTTTCCATATTTTATCAAGCACCAATATGCTTGTTGAATACAAATATTAGCTTCTGATTTTTAATAAGAAAACGTGTACACTTCAACTAATGACACTCTTATAACAGTAGAATATTTGACAAGACACCACGTACTTATTCAGATGCCACTTGGGTTGATAATACTGTGAATAGTTACTGCAGGATTATAGTTATCTAAAAATCGTATCGCAGTTATACTGGAGAAATATCTTTATTTCGGGTTTTTGCCAAAAATTTAAGGCTCTGGCTCCATAGTGTGACGGAGTAATTACTGTAATTTTGCAACGAAAATTTACTACAGAGGACGTTTTATTATCATGAACTTTAGATTTAATATAACTTCACAGGTATTAGTCTAGATGAGTTAAATCAGGACTGAGTTGAAGCCCATTTATGTCGTTTCTGTTGTAAACGAATTCACTAGGGGAAATTCCACGTACTCCCATTAAAAATGTATTTAGACATCTGTAAATCTGCACCGTGCTGCTGGAACCATGTTTTTTAGTTATAGCATGTCAGTTTCTGCATGAAGTTCTTTGTTTCTGAACCCCAGTCATGTCAGTTTTATCTATTTACGTGCCAATTAAAATGAAAATAAGCTTCTTCTGAAAATTAGTTATTATTTAACATGTTCAATTGCAAGAATCAAGTCTAAGACTGGTATCCTGGGGTTTTAATACTTGCACCAATTGACTGTGTGCCTGTGCATTTTTATATATTATAAAAAATCCCGTCAAAAGATGATGGATGAGCATTGAAAGAATTCAGATTGACAGATTGGGATCGTCACGAATAAAGTCTCCAAATTTTTTCCGTTATTATGACCTAGACCTTAGTTTTTTTTCTCTTTCAATTGTAGACGTCTTTAAGTTGGAATTTCTTGTACCGTTGGTGATATTCATACTGAACACACTGTTGACAGTACCACTATACCAATACTCACAATTGCACCGATTGACGCGTGTTTCGATAACCAAGTTATCGTCTTCAGAAACTGTTTTACCTTCAGTCTAAGGAGACTCTGTAAACAGTGTATTCAGTATGTAGATGTCTTTGCTCAAAATATCCTCTAATATATCACGTAATACACACGAAATTTATCACTACTTCTGTTGTACTTGGTTATACTTGGACTAAAAAATTTTCATGAAAAATGAATTCGCCTCTTAACTGGCCTATGAGATTTTCATGTAGGGCTACTGATAGCGGAAAAATGGTGGTGATACGATCGATGCAACGTCACTATGTGTCGAATACGATGCTATGTAAAAAGCAGTATGCATATATATTACACATATTTTCGCTAGCGGGAGTGTTTCTTCTACTCTTTTCATATCCTTTGTTTCTCGACGAATCGATACTCTTCTTTTTTTTATCAACCACCATATAACACCATAACAGAAATATGTAGCCAGGAATAAAATATACGAGGAATACAGATAAGTTATTAGTTAGAAAACTGTATTTTATCTATAACTGAAGATACTAGTGAATGTTTATTACAGGCAATCAATACAAGTAGGAATATGTCAAGTATCGTTGTATAAAATTTTCTATTTTTATTTGAAGAAACTTTTCGAGTATCTTCAATTTTCTTTTCATATACCATGGAGAAAACAAGCACTTGAACCGTCAAGAGAAGCCTGAGGGTATTATTCTTGATTAAGTATTTAAGGTTTCAACTTAAACATGGATCAATGTTCATTTTAGGTGTATTTTAGTGATAGTGCAATAATAAAGCTTCTTTCATACAGAGATAAAAGCTATCCAAGCGATTGTCTAATTTGGGGACCATCTTTAACAGCTTTAATCTTTTCTATAGTTAGCGGAGGATATTGTTAACAAATCTAAGAAAATCAATTCCCGTCTTTAGCTGTGGTTTAATAAAATGTTTCATGATACCCAGTTTTAAATGTAATGGTGGAAGGATAATTTCGAAACGAGCTGAACTAATGAATTCAGGACTATATTTTTCTTCTTAGACTCCATATTTTCTCTAAAAGGCCAGTTAATTCTTATCCAGTTATTTAGCTCTACTGTCCCGAAAACATATAAAACAAAAATTTTCCTCTTAAGTTATTGTATTTTATTTTGTTCAAAACTAGCGAATTATTATAATATTCTTCCTTTATTTAATTTTTATTATGTAATAGAAAAACTTCGTTTTGATCTGTCAATGTATAAATGCTGTTCGTTTGGTTCGTAATGTTTCGAGCTCATTTTTATCAACAATTTTTTGATGTCTGAAAGAAAGGTAATACCGTTGTCTTCCTAAAAATAATGCCGCAATTCTTTATCTCTTTCAATATAAAAACTTATTTTAGTGGCTGAGAAAATTTACTTTCTTTTAGTCTTGATGCTTGCTTATAAAGATTCAAATCTAAATCAGCATGATTTTATGATGAGCTTGTTCCTTCAATGTCTTGTTCCAAGGGTTCAGATATATACTCATGCACTGAAGAGCCAGTTGAGCGCCGCATTGGATGTTAACACAACTGGTTACTCCCAGCTCAGGTTCAGCTCAATTTTTTGTTTAAACCGTTCACATTCAAGATACAGAAATAACAGTCTTCAAGATGATTTCTTAGTTCTCACCTGTGCTCTAAATTTAAATGCATTATTATTCAAGAGCATCCAAATATGAACAAAACGGGTATTTTTTACCACTCTGGTATAACTTTCCTACAATCTTCAAACATATATACGTCGCATAGTCTGTAGTCGGTATTGTTTAAATAACAAATCTTCCTCTTATGAAAAACTTTCTCTTATCCTAGCTGAAAATTATGAATCGAATCTTTCTATCTTCCTCTTGCCCACTACTATCAGTTAGCCAGCAAACGTCAACCGATACACATCTTATCAACTACAAATGAGAATTCTACCTGAAAATGAACACAAATGATAAAGCTGCTCAAACGGTCACCCTATTGAGACAAGGCCAAAGTCAGCGAGAACGGGCCAGTGTGTTGTTTCCAAAGTTTACCATCATTACCAAGAGACTGATAACTTTCTTGAAGACGCGGCACATCCGAGAAAGATTAACTGTGAGCACATCGCTGAGAAAGTCCAACAAGAGCTCAGAGAAGCGCGAGGAGTGAGTGTCTGGATAGTCAGAAGAAGACTTAAGGTAGCTAGCTTTAAGTCAAACTCAGTGTAGTCCCAAATTTACCTCAGCCTAGCGAGGGTTAATTGGATTAATGAGCAATGGGGCTCCGTTCTCTTCTCATACAAAAGTAGAATGTGCCTGCATGGTAGCGATAAAAGAGGATGACTCTACAGAAGACCTGGAGACAGATTCACGCAGTGTTGTATAGAAGAAAACGTGCCTTTTGGAGGACAATGGTTGTCCTCATTCTACAGGTTCCGTATGGCAGTATATCCAGAATGTCAAAATTACCGTTATGTATTGGCCGGCGCGTAGCCCGGACTTAAATTCTATTGAGCATCCACAGGATGAACTTTCGGATAGAAATCCTGCACGCACCACGAAATCATACCTCAAAATGATGCTCAATGAAGGATGGGGTATCATTAAACAAGATCAAGTAAAGAAACTTATTCGATCCATGAAAAAGCTGTTATTCGGGCCAGGGAGGTAATACTAAATATTTGTAGGTTAATTTCGAATAAATTATTACTTTGACCAACTAAGCTTGTATTTTGTTTACTAATAATTAAAACCCTTTTTCATTGCTTAAGATTTCTTTTCGTTTGATATTTTTTTCCAAAAAAAAATAGCTTAGTAACAACTCACATTTAAAGCTGAGACTAATAGTTTTGAGATGTTAACATCAGAAAAAGAATGGAAGCTACAGATTTTTTACTAGAGACTTAACCGCGAGCGTGAAACTTGAGTAGATTTTTTGATCACGAATATATTTTCAAAGCATATAATGTGGAATCACACCAAGGTCTAATAATGATCTAAAACCTATACATGAAAGTTCGAACAGTCTTCTGTGTAAATATGTCTGTAGTATGGAATTACGATAGAAATGCCTAATGCTAGATAGAAAGATTTATTCTTATCGATTTCTGCAGCATCCATTTAATCATAATGAGTATCAACAAAAAAGTTCATTAACCGTCGTTTAATGGTCCAATATCACAAGATAAGAATCAACAGCAGAAACTGGAACACACCTTATTTTTTCATATATTAGCACATTAAACCTTTGCGTTAGATTCCTTTTTGTGTAGAAAATAATAGCTAACAGTTATCCCGGTCTTATATACACCTATCTCTTCGTTACCATTTCACCTATATCCCTAATACCGAAGCCAGAAACCCGAGATAGGGTATAATTTCTGCTCTTGTTAATAACCTCGGCGAATTTATGAAAATCCAGCACGGCTCTTCCAAAATATATGTATACAGCAACGTTCATAGCAGGCGATGCCATGTTAATTTTTGAAGGGATGAAATCGCGAGCTATTTGAAATAATTATATTAATTAGGTCCATATTCAGATAGTTTACGAATATATTGTTATAACTATTGAATTGACGGTGAGATAATATATAGAACTCGCCTTCCACTTGAGAATTTCAGATGCTTTGTGACTTAAACACTAATGCCCACTCCAGACTTTCGCACGGCGCCATCTAAAGACTACAAAATGGAATGGAATGGTCGAACTAACCCCATGCACTCATTCTTAGAAAAGATAATTTTTTCTATCAATTTTTGTTCAATATACTATTGAACATTTGCTCATTTTGGAAAATCTTAGATGTTGCTGATGGTTTTACAACAATTATTCAAAAGTTATGTTTGCCCATCTCTAGGATTCACTTTAGCAGATCAACTTTTCTTGTGCCGAAAAATATTCATAATTATATGCAACTGCGATTTAGTTATGGTGGAACTGTTTTAAGAAAAGGAAGATGTACCTTTGTCATTCATTCCTCCGCATCTTTTTTCCAGATCAGGTCTTTGTATTCGGCGTTTAGGTACTGCTCGTTTGTCTGGTCATACATTACTGGAAACTTCTTCAGTTCTCCAATAAGCTCTTTTATATAAAACAAACACTGCAAAAACTCAAAAATATTATTACAAATTACAACCGACATGCGTGCTACAGCCGTTGAACGAATAGACTGCACGATCGGATGCATGATCTGATGTAGGTGTGAGATCGGAAAGGTGCGAACTATGCTGTTTAAACTCTAGTATAATTTCCTTCTCAGACACTCATCCGACTGTACGATCGAAGTCGGATCGGAAATATGTATGAAAGGTGTGTCCTAGTCTTTACTTGGTATTGTCAATTTTCAGATCGATTTTCCAACATAGATTAAGCCAATGTTAATGTATTAGTCTCATATATCCAGAAGAACTCACAGAATTGCCAAATGAGTCAGTTAAAACTTTATTTGAAATAAAAGGAACGATAGCATGGAGTTGAGAGGAAACAGAAATCAGAAGTATATTGCTACTATTACTATCTTCATATTTAGGTGAATATGAATTTAATGCTGTAGATCATTTTGTGATAAGAAAGAAATTGGATAGATATAGCCCAACGTGGAATTTCACAGATGATTGAGTTCGAGCAAGTCAACGGTTACATCTAGCTTGGAGCTCTTATCAAAGACAATGGCGATGAAGGAGAAAACATATCTAAACATACCTAATCTACAAGAAAATTTTCCAAAAAACTAAGCTCCATCTAGATCAGATAGTCATCAGACCGAAAGTATTTCCAATCGAAACGGAATAAAGCGGAGGAAAACAAGTTAGATATATGAAAGAGGAAAGGGAAAGAGAGGAGAATATTAGGAGGGAAAAAGGAAGGGGAGATATATGGGGAGAAAGGACAAATCAGGAAATATGTAACTTTCATGATGAACGAAAAATTAGCAAAATCATGAGGTCCAGAAGACTAGGATGGCTGGGACAGAGAAAAAATGTCGGGATAGCAAACAAAATGACTAATATTAATATGGCAGGAGCACGAAAATAAGGAAGATCCAAAAAGTGGTGGTATGTGGGCGCACAAGACATCTAATGGAGGGAGGAGTTCGGAGCTGGAAGGTGAAGGCAGGAAACAGAAAAAAATGGAAGAAAATTATTACCACGCTATGGGCCTGTGTGTAACACGATGTATATATAACACAATGTGGAGACTTGAGACTGAAGTTAACCAAATTGGAGTTTAAAAAATAAAATCTCTGTACAGCAAGCAACAAGCTCAAAGAAGAGTGGGTATAAGAATTTTGGAAAGTGGAGCATAGCACAAAAAATATATATTTTTAAATCGTTCCCTATGTAAGAATAAACTTAGTGGTGATATTAGTAGCCATCATCATTATGCGCGCATACATATCCTTATGTTTGGGTGGATTACTCCCCTTGTTCTTTTGTTATTGTTTTTAATTGGTCCTAGCTTCGTTTGTCAGCTTTCTCCATTCTTTTCTGTTTTCGCATTTGGCTTTTCAGTCTACTATTTCTAGCATTCTGGTATCTTCAATTTGGTTGTTCCAGGTATTCCTTGGTCTGGCTCTGTCTCTTGACCATAAATGTATCTATTGTATTATTGTTCTCACCATTTCTGTAGGTTTCCTTCTCATGATGTGTCCTGCCCAGCCATAACGTTGTTAAATAGGTTTCCGCCTCTATTTCTTTTTGTGTACATATCTATAGTACGAAGATTGTCGAATACTGCATGCATTAATAATTTTTGTTCATTTTATCTTAATGAAAAATATCAATTGATAAAATATAAATGCCGGTATTTATTCAAAATCGTGATAAACGAGTCCGCCTATGGTTTCGTATACCTACACATCACGAAGGAACAAACAGTCAAGAGAGGGTACCTTGTAAGAGATAGCGGCGCACATATACAAAGATAAACCACCTTTTATTATAATTGGTATAATCTAATGTGTGTGCATGTGTTAATTAAAGCGTCCTATTCGCTCGCGTAATTGGAATTTAGTTCCAGCTTCTGTTCGACATTCTTAGTTGTTAATGTTATTATATTGTTATTGTTTCGGGAGATATTACCCTCAAATTGTTGTATTTTATCGTTCGAAGGGTTTCAAATCAACAAAATTGATCCTCAATTTATATTTACTAAAATTTTTATGACTATATTGTATCACATTTCTTCTATTTACAAATTTTGTTATGAAATACCTATAAATATTGTGTTCACCAGTGTGAAAAAATATCGTACTTTTAGCTTAAATTAATTTACACTCTTCAAAATCCATACCATCAAATGGCATTAAAAGTAATGCGGATAGCTGAAATTAAACTAGTGAAGTGTTTGATGCTCGGAATAAATTTGAATTTTTTGCCGCTTCTATTTAATTTTCAACATCAATACGTGACGGGAAAATGTAAAGAATACCTTTGATTGTTTTATCTAATTATGGAGCGAGCGTTTGTTTAATTCTTCGCTGGAGTGGTAACAATTTTATGAAAATTATATATACAAGTATTTTATGTGCGAGGCATATAATGTGCTTGTGAAATTAAAAAATAGTGTCTTCTCTTCTAACTAAAATAGACACAACTTAATTTTACTGCAATAATGTTGTTTATTTCAAGTCGATAGGATTTGTATTAACATACTTACAAAGAAGTCTAGATATATTTTATACCGCTCGAGATCCATCCCAAATAGGTATAGTTCTTCCAATATCAATTGCAGAAAATGGATGCACTCATATCAAATTAAAAAATGAAAAATAATGTTTACTCCCCGTATACAATTCGGTAAACATCTAACAAACCGTCAGTCTACGTAGACTCATCATCATCTCCACTGTTTACCAATGAAAGCATCGAATCGTAAACATAAATGCATTTCAATTGGCCTAAACTGTCGGAATGCGTATGTACACAATATCTTTGAAATATTCCTGCTAGACAGTCTGAGATAAGCAGTGGCGTGGCTAAGTGAGATTTATTTATCTAGATGAAACATGGTTTGACAATCACGATGTAGTAAATTACGGTTGGGTGGACAATAGTAAAAATTGCTGTTGTTGTGGGCTTTGGGGATTTTATGTGCACGGAACCTCTTAATTTTGAGATGCCAAATATTGAAGTATGAACAAATATATTATACTTAATTTGGGGCAAATTCGATTTTATTAAACTTATGATGTTTGAGTAAAAATGTGTCTAATTTTTATCAATAAATAATTAAAATGAGATAGGAAAATACTATTGTTTTCTAAATATCATAGTATCCTCAGATTTTATTAATTTAGTTAATGCTTGTTAACCAGCGTCGGATTAAGAAGTAGTGGGGTCTGGAGCTAAAATCGACCTGGTGCCCCAAGAAATCAAAATTACTTTTGTAAATGTAATATTTCCAAACAAATTGTGGAAACAATGCAAATTTTGCCATGAATCTAATATTGCTGTCAAAATAAATGATTAAATTAGTATTTTGCGAGGCTCGAGACCTAGGGCTTCAGCCCCATCAAGAACAAATCTAACGGTGCTGATAACTAGCAAAAGGTGTCAACCATCTTTCATAAAAAATGTAGTTTTATAAAAATTTTAATGAATAAAGAATATGTCTGTACAACATTTTGACGATTTTTTCATGAAAATCATTTTAAAAAACCAATTTAAAAAAAACTCTAGGGTCAAATGTATATATACATGAATTGATATAATAGTATTAATTTTACTTTTCCTTTTCATCGCTTCCCATAATTTTTCCCGTAATTTTTTTTCCTTAACCAACTCAAAAATAATTTATTTGGTGTAGTTGTAGTGGTGTTGGTACATTTTGGTACAATATACAATATTTTTTCCATCCTGGCTTCGACATCGTACCAAAAAATACAATTAATACGACGAAATAAGATGGTGAAACAAAACGTGGTGTGGAAGCTGCTGTAGCTCATCGGATGAAATTCAATCGGCGCTGGTGACGTAAGCAAGCGATTGGAGCGTTGCAAGAAGAAATGATGGTGGTGTGAAAATTTTACATTTTTAAAAATTTATATGAGTGGGAGCTAGAGACGTGCGGTAAATTGCAAAATTTATGTTATGGCGTGCGCAATCATTTTGAAAATATAAATCAGACATCGTTGTTATTTTTCTAAAAAATGCTCGGACACATAGATTAGTATTTTCAATAGGCAACACTGTCATTTTGAAGGATATTGGGATGTGATATTCTGTCTGTTAAGTTTTTTTAATCGATTTCTCGGCCTTCCAATTAAATCGAATAATTTAAATATAAGTTCAGAGTTATAAAATTTTCATGGAATATTTAATGGACGCAACAACTTAAAATTGAAACTGGATACAAATAAATTTTTTATACTAGCTGGTATATCCTTTCCGCTGTGCTTTGGTTATGTTCTTGTTCATAAATATATCATTTGGAGCTCTTCTATTATTTTTCTTAATAAATTGTTCACGGCAAATTTTGGAAATATTTGTAATTTCGGTGAAATTTCTACTTTATATGCAAAAATTTATCGCACTTCATTTTCAACATCTCCTTTGGAATCAAATAATTTCCTCACAAAAATTTCGTCATGTATCTGAATAAATGATAAACAGACGGTATGGATGTGTTAGTAGTTTAATACCATTAACTCCACAACAACTTTCGCAGTATGTGGTTTATCATTGTCTTGTTCCGGTTTACTAATAATTTCTGTGATAAAACCTCATACATTCCCATCAGCTGTCACTATATACCTCGGCATCGATAGCCCGACTATCTAGAATGATTGTTAAATAAAAATTCATAATTCCTCCCAGCACACATAAAAACTTTACGCTCGAATAGACCCCTGTAACAATGCGTATAATAGAACGATTATATTTTGGCAAAGCAAGGAGCTGATTACACACCTCAACTCGACGTTATGCTTGAATCTTGGTTAATTCATGTGGCACTTTTACTTTTACAGATTTGCACATAACTAATCACGGCGCGTAATTTGCACCAGGTCTAGGAATCAAATGGAATCTCCATCTTTTGTGGCTACCAAGACCAAAGTAAACATTGTAGAGAGTTCACCGGAGTGGGAACTGAGAGAAAGGGAGCTAAGTTACACGCCAGTCTAGTCAAATCTCCTCTAACAGTTCTCCTAGCGTCCGTAGCTCATTGGAAACAAATATACATATAGAGAAATCAGACAATGGTGACGCGTGGTGTTTTTTTGTATATAATTTTATGAATATAACAATTGTATAGAACTGGTATCATCTCTTTCCAAAATTTTTATTTGAAAATGTAAATTTTTATAAAAATATACCAGAATCAACTACATTTCCGCAAACTGAAGTTGTTTTTGTATACAACTGTAAAAAGTTCAATTTTAAACTCCTCGAAATAAATCTATTTTGTTAATTTTACGCTTGAACGAAGTATTTGAAAGCTTAGTCAATAATGGAAATGCCTCGCCGTCATAGACAGTGTGCAGAACAACCGTAGCCATTGGAAATTGGAAAATTGGCTCGAAACTCTACAATTAAGCCTTTCCACAAGTGAATCGATGGATTGTCATTGGGATGTAAGCTTGAAAATCACGATGACGATGCTGTTTCCTGCATGCTTGTAGCTTGAACAATGACGGGAATATGAAAAGGAAACAATCCATAATTTCTACTTTATTCACAACAAATAGAAAGTAATAAAAGTGTCTATTGAAATACAGATTGATACTATTTGATTAAATTATTGAAAATTTCTTTATTTTTAAGCTGGGAAAATCTCAAATATTAAAAGTTCATAATAAATTAGAATCTAGAATAATTAGATCGTCAAGTCAGGTCAGAAACAGCTTCGAAATCAACTTGCTTCGTAAGAAAATATAATCAAAATTTTTCGAGTTTAATTGAGTTTGGACAATGCATATATTTAATGCAAGACGTAAATTGACAGCAGGATTTTATCTCGCATACTTGAATGTTAGCGCATATTGACCACGCAGTGCGTCTTGCGTGTTACAACGAACACGTGACCCATTAATTGCAACACAGTTGTTCTTGATGCTTCATCGTATTAAAATGGTGGCACAGAAACTGTCTCGGATTGAGCTGCTGACAAACACAACCATGAAAGCTTCCATAACTTCCATCTTCTCAAACGGAAAACCCATGGAAAATTGATAAACTGCCCGTCCTAGCAATTGTTTAACGTAACAGATATGTGTACATCTAGAAATATACTCCAAGACATTCGTGAAAAACTTTACGTTGCTTGGATAGTACAGATACCCTCTATAGTAACGACAGTCATTTGCTCACACGAAAAGTTTTCTCTAAAAAAATTTGTGTCTAAACTTTTTGGACATTTTTTAGCCGTATTCGAAGATATATCTCAAATAGCCTTATTTGGAGACTTCTTAAAAACATTTTTTATTTGTAATGAATCTTAGTATTATAATTTGTGCTGGAAGGGTTCTCCATTCAACTGGTAAATAACCACCGTATCTTTGGCTTTACCCTCTTCTACATCAATCTCTTCCCTTTTAACGCCTACTTGACCTTGGAAATGAAAAAATCACAGTGGACAAGGTCGGTATAGAACGGTGGATATTGCAATATGAAGTATGGGTATTTTGCAAGGAAAGCTGTAATAGATAAGACATAATTGACTGTTGCATAGTGTTGGTGAAGGATTTGGTCTTTTCGAAGAAGATCAGCGTGAATCAACTTTTAAAAAATCTACGTCCGTTTTTGATATTGATGGTATGCTTGATAATCTACTTCGATGTTCTAAAACATTCAACCAAACTTATTGTGTAATAGTGGAGCAACAAATTCTTGTAAAATTTTACGTGAAATTTGAAAATCGCACTTTGAATTCTACAGTTCATTCAAATAAGTGAATTACATGAATTATTATCGCGTGCAGGTGATTATGGGTAGGCTCTTGTCCGATTAGGGCGAAGTGACGCAACGCGATTATAAATTAATATCGGGCGATAATCGTTTGACTCATAAAACTCATGCGATGCGATGCGAAGCGACACGACAACAACTAATCGCGAGCGACTGGTGCTGCCAAGTTTCCTAGTCAACCACATGACAAATTGACATTATAAGAAATATATTATATAAAATAGACATACCTATCTATTTTAATACTATACTTTTACATATATAATTTACCAAAAACACCATATGTTAAAAACGACAAATGAAAACTTAACTATAACCTATCCACGTTCAGATATAACTTGGCTAGGTCAAAGGTAGCAGAAGAAGTCGAAGACACATATAATTATATAAGACAATATGATTGCTACGGTGCAATTCTGGAGACCAAAACATCGTCTATATGTGTACAGAACTCATGAAACACGATATTTCACTTTGCAAATATTTTTCAAAAATCGTGTCAATGTTGAGTCGCCCCAGTAGGACGAGGGGCTAAGTATTTTCAAAACGACTGAAAATACATTGTAGGTGCATACATACAACATTCAATCGCACAACTATTTATCAAAAGCCAAAAAGAATGTGCATTCAGCCAACACTACCGTTGTCCGACTGAAGAATCATAAAATCATATCGACTACGTTTTCATTGAAAAGTTTGTGGGCGAACCGAAAGTTATTCAGGTGCTCTCGACCTGCTCTGTATCAAAAATACATTGAAGGAATATTCAAACGTTGAATTATTTCACTTATTTTCACTTCTGTTCAAGCTGAAAAAAATTTTATGTAGAATTTCCCATTTAGTAAACTTTTGTCTCTTTGTTTCCCTCTCTTTTTTTTTCATCCGCCAAATAAAGAAGAGCACTGGCCAGAACCATTTGATTTTACATTTTGTACTATTAATAAAGAAAGGGGACTGATCTAGATCTCATCGAATATCAATCGATTGTGTGTGGATCCTACACAACTAAATATTTGAGTCGAGGTGAAATCGTTGTCGCCCAGCGATGGAAAGTTGTATGTATGCACATAACCTTAACGCGATTTTTGTTCTTAAGAAATAAAAAATCTGTACAGAAGGAGAAATAGCCAAGATCAAGAATGACCGTTTATTCTGTCATGTCTGTCAAGTCAAATACCACAATTCCGTGTTATATCATCCGCGTTAATCGCCGGATCTTACACCATGCGATTTCTATCTAATTCTTAAGGTGGAATTTACATTAAAACGAATAAGATTTGAGTTGAAATTGTGGAAGCAGAAGCAGCACTTCAAACAAAAGGAGATATTCAATAAGAATGATACTAAGTAAAAATATATGATTCGGAAATAAAGTAATTCATGGCTTCAGTTCTTTGTTGAATAGCTACACCTCGTATATTGTTATTAACGCACAGATTTAGCTTTATATATCTCGGTTACTAAAGAGCTTCACCTTAACACTGTATCCTATCAGAGTCACATAGAAACTATCCCGAAGTAATAATGACCCGCGTGCCGGGAAACAAGCAAAATATCAAGCTCTACATCACGGTATATATTATCAGTTACGACACTGGTTATCTCCTCTAATATAGTGTCTACTGTAGTATGAATAGTAATTTAGATATAATCCATGGTTTAGAGCAGGATAGACAGGAACTCTTATTGTAATTCTAGTAGTCTGATTTTAATGGAATCTCATTTAAAAATTACAATACGGTCATGCTAAATATACCGTCGTTTCATCAACATTTCCAAATTAACACCAAGGAATTAATTACACCAGCAGATTTAACAGAAAAAGTTTGATTTTACAACACTTTCGTTAGTATTGAAAATAATCTCCCTCCAGAATAATATGCTACGAAATTTCCAAGCGCTCAATTATGCACTTTTCTGTATAGATCTTGCTGTTGAAGTGTATTTATGTAGGTATGGTTCGTTCATCACAACATGGTGCAATTTCGCGTATCGTGTCACATTTTGTTTCAAAGGAAACCGGTGCATTATGGCCACCATCAACTATCAGCTCGGACTCAGACAAGTTAGACAAGATGTGAGTAGTGATCATATCTTGGGCCAAATAATTTTGTGCTGTAGACGGATTAAATATTAAATGGTACCCGTTTTCCATCGCGAATCACTAACTGGAACTGCACAGTTGAGTTTCCAATAGAGAAATCAGTGAAAAAAATATTTCGCTCACAATTTCCCGGCTTTCACAACACTTTCCAAGCGTTTACAAAATGTTTACAAAAGTCTACAAAACCAGTCCGATATGTACTTAAAATTTGTTTCTTTGTAAGACATGTATGGGGAGAACGTTTTTATTTGGTTTAGGACACTTGAAAAAACAAACAATTGCGAGGTTTAATGCTGCACATTGGAGAAACTATACAAAGTTATCCAGAACAAACTTCGAAGAAGTAGCTTGGAGTGTAGCAGTTCTCTGAAGGTAGAAATTTTAAAAATACTGTGATATATAAACTGAAATAGCATAGCAGACAAATGCTTCCTATGCAGAAGTTTATAAAACGCTTAACTAATTGGGAGATTAATAGGAAAGTTGTACCTTTCATATGGGAATAATTGTTTTACCTTTTTACTAGTGTTTTTTACAGTGATAAGAAGGTTACTTTCCGAATTGTACTCGTATAACGATATATCTCAAAGTTGAATGCATTTATTCAAACCGATGTTATATAAGTAGGTGAAGTAATACGCTCAAAATATCCGAGGAATTAGTTAATTTTTGTTAGTCTTGTCTCTTTGTGTTAACTTCTTGAATAACCCGGAGTTAATGTAGAAAGTTGGAAGGAAATTTCCTAGGGCTGACGTAGGCAACACATTAGGAGCTTTTCTCGTAAATTTTAGTCGTTTATCCGGAGAACTCCGCAACGCGCTCCCGGGACACTTTAGCGAGGATTACCCCAACGCTGACAATTATATACAACTTCCTCTTCTGTCTCTCTTCAACAATAGACCGGTTAAGATAAATATTACGTAAACAGAAAGTTGAAACAACTCTTTTATAAAGTTATCGCATGAATTCATAGTGATTAATAAAGCTAGTAGAAATTAGGTCATTTATGGAAAGAAATTATCCAATTTTATCTCACCAACTGAGATCAAAATCATATTAATCCAATACAAAAAATATTCGAATACTTTTATGTATTTTTGGAATACGATGGTTGCTACTTAAGTTTCAAAATATGGAAACCCTGATGTAAATATGTCAAATCTCACATTACCACCATAAGTTTGACATTTTTAATCGAGAAAGTACTCAGAACGTGTTGTCACACGAATGCTTTTTGAGTTCTATCGACGCGGATTCAACCAATAGCAGTGTGCCTTCGATTTTTGGTGATGAAGCACCATCTCGAGTCTCCGTGTTTCGCTGATTTTCGGAATTCAATCGTCGTAGCACTTTGCTACAGGATGAATTTCGTAAAGGTTGTCCAAAATCGGTTGTTGTGCCAGAAAACATCGATTTGCGTAAACTGATAGTGCGAGATCGTCATGTATGACACCTTAAGATTGAGGCATACTTGGGCATTAGTTCCATTCGCATACATTTGATATTGCATAAATATTTGGATGTCAAAAGAATGTATCAGAAAATTCCATCGCAGTACTTCAAAACACGTCTATAGGATCGTGACAGGTGACGAATAATGGATCTATGCATATGAACTTTGAAACTAAACAACAATCGACTGTAAGGCTCTTTCAAGAAAAGCCAAATTCAACAAGTTACTCTCGCACTTCGGAGCAAATGGTCTCTGTTTCATTAGAGCAACGTAGAACGGTCAATTCTGGATAGTACACCAGCAGTTGTTTGCCAGAAGTGTTCGAAAACATCAGGGAAACCAATTGTAGAAGACGAGAAATTCTTCAATGCGAGCTCTCACACATCAGTTAACATTCACTTGATTTCTCGTTCGCCGTATAGTCCTTGTTTGGCACCTAATTATCTCTTCTTATACCTGCAGATCAAAATAAATTTATCAACGTTTTTCTACACCAGACGAAGCGGTTGATGCGTTCAAATCACATGTTTTGGAGTTGCTCAATCGGAATGGAAAAAATGTTTCGACAATTCGATCAAGCTTATGCAAAAGTATATTGATCTGGATGGGGAGTATTTTGAAAAACAATAAAGCCTTATCCAATTATAAATATTTTTTTAATTTGTCTACCTCAAAACTGAAGTAGCAACCCACGTAATAATTGTAATAATAAATGTCTACTAAGAATTTTTTGAATAGAGAAAATATACTCACAAGTATTATGTATCTCTAAGACATTTTGCTACAAACATAAAAGATTTATGGATAGATACTAGTAGTTCATGAGATTTTACATATTTTCTTACTCATAACTTGAACAATATTTATGTGTTTCTGAAGTTAATGAAAATTTCTTTTCACTCTTGAAGTTACGACATCAAAATTTATGAAAAATATTATGCACGGTACGTTGCAACCGAGGTAAGCAATAAGCCTACTTTTTATATATCTTTGAAAGCGAGGTTATCTCATAGTTACATTTTTAAGATGAGTTTTAGTACTAGTAACTTTTAAATAGGTATTTATCTAGAAAGTCAATACATGGAAAGTTAAAGCGTCGTAGTGGGATATATTAATTAAATAAGGCTTGATTAAACTGCTCCAACTATTTATTAACATTTAGTTTTCATTTAATGATGAAAGAAAATAATCTAAAACGTATGGATATAATGACTACATGAGAAGTGAATTGCTTTCAATAACTGTTTGGTATAGAAATAGATCGATTAATCATTACACAATCATTTTTAATCCGATTGTGTCTCAAATGATTATAACGGACGATCTACTAAACTTTTCAACAGTAAGCCTCACACCACAAACAAAACATTCTGTTGTTGGTGAGAAAGTAAATTACTTTGTTTACGACTTGTATATCCAATTCGTAACCTCAATAATGTTTGAGCGTTTCTGAGAAATATATTCTCAAATAGGCAGCGAACTTTTTCCCAATACTAATCTGAAGTTCAATATATTACAGCGGGTCTGTCAAGGAGGCAGTTTCTTCTAAGTACATATCCTGAAATTTATAATTGATATTTTAGCTATACGAGGTCTGGCTATTAAATAACGAGACTGCGCACCTAGAGAGCGCCCTAGAGGGGTGGGGTAAAAAACGAGTAGTGCGTTGGGTATCTAGATATCTTGTCTATGCACGTTGCAAAACACGTTTTCGTCACAATTAAAGTATTTGTGCAGTAGCAATTTGAAACGAATATGTTTTGTCTCGTGCCGAAAACCATGTGAGACGAAAAACAGGAGCAACGTATCAATCTCAAATTTCTCGTTAAAAACTCCTATTAAGCGCTAGAAATTGTTACAAGAGGTCTATAGGGACAATTTTCTATCGCGTGTGCGTGTTTTTGAGTGGTGTAAGCGCTTTAGTGATTGCCGAGAGAGCACTAAAGATGACCAGCGCCCAGGTCGCCCTGTAACTGTTTCAACTCCGGAAACAATGACCAAAATCAACCAAATTGTGCGTTCAGATCGTTGAATGACTATGCGGATGATTGCCGAGGCTGTAAACGCCGATTAGAAACGGTTAGAAAAATTTTACAGATTACAAAAGTCTGTGCGAAGTTGGTGCCAAAAAATCTTACTTCTGACCAAAAGCTCATATTTCCTTGGAAGGTTTGAAAGTTTAAAAAAAGATCTGCTTTGAAAGGGGCCCGATTTGAGTTTTTGTTACAGTTAGTTTGATAGCATTTTATTCATATAAGAAAAGGTGGATATACTTCAAAGCTTCCTAAATTGATTACTGTTACATCAGCTGTTAATTCTTAATGTACTATTCTTCTCAGTATACATGATCTCAACATCCCACAACATGTTTACAGAATGACGCATTTATAATACGAATAGGCATTTGAAATTTGATGTTAACAACCGATTTCAATAATTTTTTCTAAAAATAAAATAATTAACAATATAGTTTCCGACCAAAATTTGAATGTTGATTTCATTTATAAATAATAGAAGAGGAATGTTTTAATGGGAACAATATGAACGCCACTTGATTCAGAATATGACAAAAAACATTTGAAAAATGAAGGAATCTTAACGTGAAAAAAGCTTTGCTACCAATGATTAGCTTCAAGACATACTAATGAGTTTACTATGAAGGCAGACTTATTTGTATATAAAAACTGTTTCTTCTTATGAAAACTGCAGAAAAATAACTATGAATGTATAACTCTTTTGGTAATACCTTTGTTACCTCAATATACCTAAATCTTATTCTACTCTCAGAATTTGAAAAAAAAGCTTTCTTATTTTATTATTTGACATTTAAAATTTCTTTTAAATGTGTATCCAATCTAACTTAGTTAATGAGTGAATACATGGTCAATGTTTCTAGGATTCCGATCGAAAAAATATTTATGTTTATGCAGATCAGAAATTTATAACTTTTTGAGTTGATTTAGGGTTAGTCAGGTATCAGAAGACAAATATATCAGGGATAATGTGCTTCTATATATTGAATATTCGTAGTTTTTGGCGAAGAAACATTCAGCGAGGAAATAAATGTTTAGATTTTCTAAGTTGAAAGTAGATAACTTCAATCAAATCATCTGTTTATGTTGCGTCATTGAATACTACTGATATGGCAACACTGATTTGAAAATGACATTGGCATCATAAAGTTTGGTCAAAGAATGGAATACCGAGCGAAAGTTTTAGTGCGATAATTTTCTATAACTTTTGACGTGGATTAAACCAACAGCATTGTGCCGAACAACTCGCTCCGACTTTTGATAATGAAGCATCTCTAGCAACCGTGTTTCGCTGGTTTTCCAAATTCAATCGTGGTCACACTTCGCTACAGGATGAAGTTTGTCAAAAGTCAGCTGTTGTGCCAGAAAACATGGATGCTGTGCGTAAACTGATATTGCAAGATCATCATGTGACATTCCGTGATATTGAGGCATACTACAGAAGTGTTCAAAAACATCAGGGAAACCAATTGCAGTATACGAACCATTCTTCTCCAAGTTCTCACACATCAGTTAAAAAAAAAACGTTTTTAACTGTCAAAACATCGAATTGATGGGTCATCCTCCGTACAGTTCTTGTTTGGTACCTAATAATTATTCCCGTACGTTTTTCTACACCTAGAGAAGCGGTTGATGGCATTCAAATCACATGTATCACCTCAATAGAACCATATCCAATTATGAATATTTGTTTTTATTAAGTTGCAACCCTCGTATCTATCTACTAATATAAACCAAATCAATTAGTTTAAATTACTCAAACTATTTCTATATACTATATATTTGAATTATTAGTTAATTTTCTACTTTTGAGTATTTTCGAATGCTCAATATCACCTACATAATGTTATGAAATTGATTTAAAAGTTCGTTACCCACCCAAATATACGAATAAAACGTAGAATGAATGTCCAGGTTTAGTAAAATTGCACATAAAATTCACCGTCCCTTTTGAAAGGCTCTACCAGCCGGTTTCAATTTAATTGTATACAAGTAAAATGGGAACCTTCCAGCAAATAAAACTTTTAGTTTTCGTTAGGGAAACGTTTATACTGCAAATGCCAAAGCAAAACCGCTCGAACATTTTGTGTCCTATGTAATTTTCTAGAATTTATGATTTTTGAAATAAAATAACCTGTCTTAATTTAAGGTTTTCGCTTTGTGTTGTATTCCTAATATTATCTCTCTTTGTTTTAGTTTGTACTTTTTGTAATGCCTTCTATTTTATTTCAACTGTCATCGCCACGTTTCTGCAACGTAAGTAAATTAATTAGATTTGATTTCTCTTTTACCAAGCAACATCATTTTTTATACAAGTGCACTGCTTTTTCTCTGCTGATACTTATCATTCATCCAACAATTTTCAATCGAGTTGTTGATGTCTGTCAAAATTTCATAAATCTATGATATGAAGGTCGTTCTATAAGTAATTGAAAAAATTAGGAAAAGTGTCGAATTATTTTTCAATATTACTCAGGGATGTTTCAACTTCGTAAGCACGTTTTCACAAGGTAGTAGGCCTCCGTGGCGGTGATCATTTCCTAGATCTGTCCAGTAAAAACCAGTGCATGCATATTTCGTCGACTGTCATGAAATGACGCAGAAATTGATTAATCTAACGAATTGTAAAAATCAACTGTTACCCATTTAAAGATGAGAGATAAACAAATGCTTTTGCTATTATTTCTGTGTAGTTTATGAAGTTATTTAAACCTTATTATTTCTAGTTTTATTGCGAAATGGATTCTTAAAGAGTTGCTACTTGAAGAAGCGCGAAATCTTCCGGAAAAGTAGATTTTTTGTTTTTTTTTCGACTAAGAAGTGTTGTGTTTAGTGAAGGTAAGAGGTACATAGTCTAAAACACAAATTTATTGGAAACTAGTGGAATTCTCTCTAAATCCCTTTTCATCTAATGAAAGTTTCAAGTCTATCCTTGTATCTTTCAGCTGCTACTACATCTTGAAAATTATTCACTCATGTTGGATGAACTTGAATACAACAATTGTATTTGATGACCTCCCTCCACTAAGCACAAAATAAATACAATTGAAACTGCAAAAATTCTCAGTTTTAGCTGTATTAGTTTCACTGAGACAGTATCTATGGAATCTTCGTAACAGCATAAAATATATATACCACTACCAATAGAAAAGCTAACACATACAAAAAAAATCAATTGTTAAACCCACGGCCACCATATTGAAGTAGAACCGCTGCTTCTTGAGATTGCCTAATTGCGTTCAACCACTACTTTGTCATATTCACACTGTTGCCTGTAGTGAACAACGCGGCATCCAACGCGTCGAAAATTTCTTGCAGGATATGACACACGCTATCTTCTGAAATTCCTACAGTCTCTGCCATCTCGAGCACCTTTAGTAGGTGGTCTACCAATACAAGATCGTAATTGGGGTTCTCCAATAAGGATTTGACAACTTTTTTTCAAAATAAAATGAAAACCATTTGAGATATTTCAAAAACTTATTATCGGGTTGAAGTACATTCAAAACATTTATAAATGGAACTGGACTTCGCTCATATGGGCACCGTGGGCACGTTTGCAGCGGTTGATTCATTGATTGATTCACAAACTAAATTTAAAATTGTCAAGTCTCTATTGGAATTTATTATCACGCAACCAACCGTGGCACTTGGACATAACTTATCAAAAACTGACGTGCGATTACGTTAAAACTCGTTAAATCAGTTTTTGACGATTTGCCATAGAAGGAGGAGAGTCACCATACACAACATCTAAAAACAAAAATCGAGGCAACGAGCGATATCGCTATTTTTCCGTTTTTCCAGATTCCGCATCCACAAGTATTCAAAATAAAATTAGTAGGGCGGTACTACTGAAATTTAGGCAATATTCTACCACGAAAATGTATTACACGTAAGTAAATTGCTCTGAGATACTGTTACTCTCGTAGATTGATTCAATTCCCATTCTGTTTTCAATGCTGAGTAAAAATATAAAGAAAAGAATTCTGAGTATTCAATAAACAGTATTTTTTATGCAAAAACATAAGTTTTCATGTCGATACGTACTTGGTAGATGAAATTTAGACCATTAAATATAAATCAAAGCAATTCACTACATAGGAACAATTTTTTTCCTTTTTCCATTATGATAATGTGCTGTTCATCAGTCCGCTGGAAAAAATTTAAACCAATTGCGTCACGATTTATTTTCTCATCCTACATATTCACCTGATGTGGCTCCCTCCGATTACTGTTTTTACTAAACTTTTAAAGGTATTTTGCACACATAATTATTAGAAAGAATGTTGTTACTCTAACCAAATATTTTATTAGACTTAGAATGACACTGTACTTACTATAAGCTTTTGTAATAAAATTAGGGAACATTTTTAAGTTTAAGTGAAAAGGAAACTTAAAGTGCATCGTTATTTCCGTAGGCAACTTTGTGAAAATACTTTACGACATCATGAAAACATTATATTTGAAGTAAGTAGTTTAAGGACCTTTAAAACGAGTTATAAAGAAAAATAAAATTTTGCTGCTCGTATAATTTATTTATAGGTGTTAGAATTGAAATGAAGTTAGTCAATTACAAACAGATCTTGTAGCAAATAAAACATGGTCACAGTACAAAATGAGTTACTCTTCAAGGAATTATTCTGCTAAACAAAATAAAATATTAGGTAATAAGTATGCAACATCCTATATAAAAATTATCAGAAGCAACTATACGAAAATACCTGAAAGGATTAGTACCTTCAATATTGGTTGTCCAAGCGCAAATAGTTGTTTACTTAAAACTGAATTCCAATTTAATAGCAACACGATATAATATTCTAATTGACAGCAAAAACTGACAATATTTTTGATGATAACACATGAAAAAGTTTCATTATATGCTAGTAGTTTTTATTGCAAAATATGTAAGTAAAATTTGGACATATGATATAGAGGGTGTTCCGGGACTTGATGCAAAATTCGGGAGGAGTATGTGACAAAAAAATGTTCTCTTACGATCCCTCGTAAATAATTTTCGAAAAATTTTAAGTTTTGCTGAATATTCAGGATATTATCAAAAAATATTGACCTACTAAATTATATAGATAAAATAAATCAATGTTAATTCTTAGCGAACGGTTTCTTTGGCATGTACAACGAGCTAAGAATCTGTATATCTCCCCAGCCATAAACTTTTTTGTTAAAAAAAACGTCGATTAAAAAATTCTTGTTATCTTTAGATTGTACGAGTACAGTTGTCCCTGTAAAAGTTACGGATTGTTAACAATTAGCATGAGCTACCCCTGACCTTCGGATAGCAGTATAGAATTTATTCTGTGAAACACATTACATGGACATACGTAATCATCCATTAAAAATGCATAATGTGTGAATGTATAATTTAGAAAATACACTTTAACTACAGAAAACTCATAATTCACCTCCCCTGAAGAGTTTTTGTTACATAATTCATCTAAGAAATAGAAATTTTTTAAAAATCTTACATTTTCTATACCTTTCAGTGATAACTTTTTATTTAAATTATTATTTTTATTGGTTTAATGGGATTAAATGCAATTGTGGAGATTGCCTTGGCAGTCAACGTGTTAATATAAATTCTGATTTCGCCTATAACTCGTAGGAAAAATTTTGTCACAGTATTATTTTCACGTTATCTACTCACTCCCGATACACCCTGTATATCAAGAGTATAATGTGAAAGATTAACATCAAGCCTCCTCATTATGTATTTCTGCGTAAACAATTCATTTTAACGTATGAATTATAGTGATTATTTTATTTAATTACTGTGGCTGAAGTGTATATAAAATACTAACATCAATAATAAATGAAAGACTGGAAAAAATTAGTGGAAAATTACAAAATGGAACGAGAAAAGACCAAAAAATATATGGAAAAATCAGATTGTACAAGATATGAAAAATCTAGAAGTAGTCCGGGAGCTAACAACATAAATACACGACCAAGTTCCTCTTAAGCGATAATTAGTAGAATGCATCAGAAAGTTGTATAATGAAACCTAGTGAACGTCAGCTGCGGCTCGGCGGGAGGGATGAGATGAGAAAACAAAGAAATTTCGTCATTTCCTCCCAACTAAAAATTTGTGAAACTCTAACTATCCCAATATCTAGAGGAAACAAAATATCAATCAGCTGACTATACTGTAGTGTATTATACGTCAGTTGGCGCCTCTAACATAAAAAAAATTTATATTTTCAGTGATTTCCTCTCAAATGAAAATTTTATTAATGATAGCTTATAGTAGATGTGGATAAATATATAAGTCAGCTGGCTACAACTCGGTGGTAAAACCGTCAGCTCATACTTAGGAAGTTATTACCTAAGAGTCGAGCGGAAGTATCTATTGCATCAGCTGACTCTGGTTTTCCTCACTCACTGCTAGCTAATTTTTTCTAAATATTACAGCAGTATATTAAAAATCAATTAATACCTTTTTAATTGTCGTGCGTAGGATGCTACCGCCACTTATCCCACCTGCCGAGCTGCAGCTGACATTTACTAGGCTTTATTACATAACTTTCTGATGTATCTCACCAATTAACTTTCGAAAGGAAATAATTAACCGAATTTTCACCTGGCTCCCTGATTAGAGTATATTACTGGAACAAACAGATACAGGGAAGATAAATGAAGAACAATAGTCAACGTAGTTTTTTTTTAATAATTTTTGAAAAATCGATAAAAAATTGACGTTTGGACTTAACTGGAGTTTTTATCTGAAGTTAAGTCGAAACGTCAATTTTTTATCAATCTTTCAAAAATTATTAAAAAAAACTAATTTTAAAAGCAAAGAGACCTAAAATCAAGAACATTTTTATGTCGCTAAAGGCAGCTTTTTTTTTAACAAATTAGAATATTTTGAATAAAACACAAATCCATTTTAATTAAGTGTTTTAGGTTTGAAAACGATTTGAGGTGTTCAAATAACTCAATATTCAATTCAATCACAATTAAGCAACGAAGCAAATTGGACGAAAAAATGTAACTACTTCAAAAAAAAGAACAGAAAAAGATAAAATAAATAAAATTGTTCATATGGAATTTCTTAAATATATTCTGTTCTTCATTCAACACATATTTCATGAGAAAAGAGAGGCTTGATACTTGATATGCTTTATGTTTTAAGTATTTCTTCAGTTGCTTAATTTGGTACTTAGGCAATAATATTGTCCAAAATTTGAATTGAAAAAAAATCAGTTCCTTCTTTGAATTTCAATTTTTAATTTAAATATGAAGCTTATGTTTATAAATTGATTAACACAAAAAAATGAATTCCATACAGACTCGACTTGAAACTTGCAAAAGAAAATATGAACAAAACAATATGAACTAGATTTGGTGTAGTTTATGCATGAACTTCGAATGATTTTACAGTTCTAATTAGAGCTGACGTTTTGGTATTTTATTTTCGTATATATTTATATAATTGAGATAACTAAGGAGTTTTACATTGTAAAGTGATAAACCATTCCTGTTAAAATACATGCAGATTGCAGAACGTCTTCAGTTAATAGTAATAACATAAACTATAAACAATTTAAACCACAAAACTGGAATGATATGGCCATCTAGGACAAATGAAAATTGAGAGGCGGGTCAATATATTTGGAAACGAAAATAAAAAAAAAAGTTCAAAAGAAGACCCCCAACTATCATTGTGAGCAACAAACATATATTTAAAGAATGTAGAACAAAATCAGTTTGAACAAATAGTCTCAACAAACAATTTCAATAATTAGACATTTTTCGTTTGGTACAAAATAACCGCGAAAAGTTTTTGGTTTTTATTGTTTTATTGTTTTCTCAAATGAATTTCGTACTAGCTTTTTAAGTTGCAAAGGTGCTCTTTCTTCCATTTTCGTTTTAACTCTGAAGTTAATAGCACCTTTAATTTGTATTTTGTGCGTATTTTACTAAAGAAACTGTTAATATGGCGTGAAAAAGCTTGTCTAACATCACAAGCAACGTGTCGATTTTCAATTTTTAATACGACCTTCGCAAAGTTCACTTGGTGTATTGAGACAAGTTGAAGTCAAAATCATACATGTTTGAATGGGCAGAACGACTCAAAGAGAAGTGTGAATCAGTAGGAAACGATATACTAGAGGACCTCCCGCTACCAATCGTATCAATAGGAATTTACACTGGTCACGCACGTTGATCACATGTAACCGGCACCTAACCATTCATGCGTTGTATGATGAATCGTATTTTAACAAAGAAACCATCTAGACCGTCTGCAAATTCTGTTATGCCGTATTAAGAGCCACGTCAAAAACTAAAGATGTCAGGTAATGGGTAGAAATGAATGAGGAAGGTCCAGTAAATGTTGATAGTTTTTTTTTAATTCGATATCCATATTGTTTATAGTGAATAAGTTACTGCGGGTCAAAAAGTAACTAGACAGTTTTATATTAGGATCCTGGAGAGGCTAGAGACAAGCGTTTCCGCACAACACGATCTTGTACCACGACAAAACACCTAATAATTTCTCATTGATTGTGCAAGAATTTTTGGCCAAAAAGGCTTTCCAACGATACCGCACTCATCCTATAGTTTCGATATTGTTACCTTCAGCTTTTTTCGATAAAGTCACACCTTAAAGGAGCTCATTAGGAAGAAAGTTAAAAGAGCTGTAACGCTGTTTCTGTACGTATCAACTATAAGCATAGTTTGAATCGTGTGAGCAAAGTTTGATATTTCTGTACAGTTGATTAAATACTATTGTGAAAGTGGATACTTTTGTGTTAAACTTATTTTATATTGAAAGATTCCTGAAGCTTAATTGTCACACTCCGTATATTCAACCACAACTATGCTTGCGGTTTCGGCGACAAGTTTACACATCTGTCCATAGCTTGTGTTGACCGACGAAATTACCCAAGATGGTTAAATCGGTTCAAGGTTGTAGATGACATTCCAAACAATTAATTATCTCAAAGGACTTTGTGGCATCTGGTAAAATATTGGATTATTGTATAATTTGATTGTTTTCAGAAAATAATTTAATTAAAAAGTGTACGGACAAAAGCTCGGATATATTCGTACTTGAACGATTTGAGTGAATTAAAACCTTTTCTGGAATATATTTACACTACATAGCTTTTCAATGTGTTAATAAGAAAATATGCAAGGGATCTGGAAGGTATCCGGGACTACGAAACACCGATCATTCTAGGGAATGTCGACCGTGAAATTTGGAATATTTCCGGTATTCCAGAGACTGATTTCGTATAACACATACCTCACTGTGACATTAACGTATTCATAAGGTGGTTAGATTTCGATTGCAGACTGAACATTTTTAAAATTTCACAGTTAATAACAGAAATTTTGAACCACGACTAAGTAACCATTTATTATTACCAAAATTATATTCATGTGCGAAAAAATATGGTAAATTATTTTAGTTAGATTTAAATATGAAAATTTGAAATAATCTTCTTCAAAATGCTTATCCCAGCGGTGAATAATAGACTGGGAGCGTTTCTAGAAGACTTTTTTAGGGATAGCTTTCATGGGCTTTGTCTTACTCCCAAAGTGAAAAATAATGTCAAAACTTTTCCCTTTAATTATATATTTTTGACAACAGTCAGAAATCACATACTAAATTGGTGAATGTAGGTAGTCAGAAGACTTTTGGACGCGAAAAATCACGAATCAAAAGCGTCATGAAAAAGGAAGCATCCATTTTATAGGTTCTTCTCGTATGGTTTCGTAAAGCTTTCACTTACTCAATTTTCTGTTTAAAGAAATAAAGTCGGTCCTCTTTTCAATAATTTGCCGACCTTTCTTCGTTGTTAACTGATTTCTATTTTAAAATCGATCATAATTTTCGCAAACAGTCTTAGTTACGAATTATCACCAGGGCATCTCCAGTACTTTTTTTAACTTGAATATATATATAAAATAAAAATGTATCATTCAAATTCCATATATTACTTCAGTGTTTCTCAGCCTGTGGTCAGCGGACTCCTCGAGGTCCGCTATTATATGTATGGGTGTCATCTCTGGACCATATATAAATGCTAATTTGTCGTATCGCTACGCTTGCCTAGCACGGCGAACGTGCGGTGAGCGAGACTAAATGAATGAGAATGATGTGTGTGAGTGAGATAAGTGCGGGCGAGCGCCGGGTCGTGATACCTCCTCCTCCAGCCTCCCCGCATCGCAGTACATTCCTCGCAAACTACGCATGTGCTCCCGCCCGCGATTAGAGCAATTGTTACGTTTTGTGTTGCGTCGTGTTCAAGATTAGAATAATTAAATTAAGTTATTCAAGTTATTGTGACCTGTGACAATGAAGCTCAGGTTAAAACCAAATGACTCCGCTTTGGACGAAGCAATTGAAAAACCTCCGACATCAATGGTTAAACGTCGAATACGAATACAGCTTTTGGTACCAATTTAAACATGGAAGACAGAGCTCAGTGCGTCATATGCGTCAAGTTTTATCGAAAAGTTAAAGCCTCGCTATTAGAACAGAAATAATGATAAAGACTGCTACTGGAACCAATAAAGAATAAGCTGTATTAGCGACCTACCAAGTATCCTTGCTAGTTGCAAAAAGTGGTAAGCCCCACACCATTGCTGAAGAATTAATTTTACCGTTCGCTAGAATTATGTTTTCTGCTATGTTAGGCGATAAAGCTTCAGAAGAATTCGACGTTATATCGTTATAAAACAACACAGAGAAAAAGAGAATTGATGAAATGTCGGGAAATGTTAAAGAGCAGATAATTTTGAATGTTAAAGCGAACAGATTTTATGCTTTGCAATTAGATGAGAGTAATAATGCAAACTTAGCTCGCTTATGTTCGTTACGAACACAACAACAGCATAAGTGAAGATATTTCGTTTACCTCTGCCTTTGCACAATACAGGTGTGTACAAGTAATATTTGAAGTATTGAACAACTTTATGTCCACTGAAATTACATGGGACAAATGTGTGGCAGTTAGCACCGACGGTTCTCGGGTTATGAACAGGACTTCAGGCTCGCGTGAAGAAGATGAATCCAGCTATTACCTAGAATCATTCAAAGGGAGGCATTAGCAGCTAAAAATATGCCAAATTAAAAACAGTGTTAAATGACATTGTGCAAGTGGTGAATTTTACGCACGCTGAAGTGCGTTAGTTGTGTCGTGGCAAAGTTTTATCGAGTGTTTTCGAGCTGAGATCAGAATGTTCTTTTTGAAAAATTCCGTACACGGCGTCAACAAACATGTTGATCACTTCAATAACTTCAATGGCAGCATATTTAGCTGATATATTTAGTGTCCTTAACGAGCTGAAGTTGGGTCTACAAGGGCGAGATAACAAAATCTTCCGAGTCGTTGATAAAATTGTAACGATGCTAATAAAGCTTGACCTTTCGATAAATCATACAATTAAAAAAAACTACAATCACTGTCCAACACTGTCGGCCTTTTCGGAATCCTCTGGTGAAGCAATATTGCCAACACAAGTACAAGATGAAATGGTTACACACCTCCGTGCTTTGAAATCTTGGTTTCGGAATTATTTTCCAGTACCCGACAAAAATAAAAATTGGATATCAGACCCTTTCAACGCGGATGTTACTGATATCACTGGCTTGACAGCGGCAGGAAAACCAATTGATAGAAATATCCTGTGATTCAGGATTGAAATGCAATTTCCAAGAATCTTCATTATCAATCTTTTTTCAACCACATATCTATGTGAAAAGGCATTCTCTACTCTTGTATATACAAAAAGCAAATACAGAAGCAGATTACAAGTAGACTCCTGATTCAAGATTACAACTTCGTATCAATATCAACCCGAATATTTAGTTGCAACAAAACAACACCAACCTTCACGTTAAATTTTTTTCATATTTTTCATAATAAACAGTTATGACCTACCTATTTTGTATCTGTATTAACTAAAATAAATACCTAATCCGAAATTTTTTTGCTGTTTATTTTATTAAGTGGGTCGGTGAAAACTGTGCTTGATTTCCAAGGGATCTGTGACTGAAAAAAGTTGGGAAACGCGGTATTACTCAATAAAAGATCAAATTAAATCGCCTATTTTATCAGGTTGACAAGCTGCGACGGGTTTTTATTTAAAGAGCTTTCAATCATTTCAGAAATATATTGTTCTTCATCACACAGAACCACAGCTGTTTAATCTATTCCATTAACTTTTGTTAAAAATAGTTTATAAATTAATGTTGCGCGAGCCCTTGTTGTCGAACAAATTCAAACGTGCTTTGTTTTGGCATAGCATTCCCAAATGAAGTTAAAGATGATTTAATTAACATACTATATTGAGTGATGTATTATAATTGCTAGCACTATGTGTAAAATCATAATTAATAAGAGAAGCGCAATGCCATTCCACATGTAGCATTGAGAATAACCAATAGAATGAGAGTACAATTTAATGACATGTTGATGGTATTACTATTGCATGAATTGTCTCTTTGTCGAATGAGTGGATATGTCAAAATTATTTGTGGAATAAAATCGAAATTGAAAAATCATTGAAAGGGATGATGATGAGCGCAGTCATTTGGGAATGCCAAAACAACGTTGATAATGAAGTTTACTAATAGGCCATAACGTTGAATGATATTACTTTATTAAAATTTAGTTTCATTTTTCCCACAAAAACTCAACTCTATCACTTGATGTCGTTTAAACTGTCCTAACTGTTATTTTATTGGACTATGAAGAATTTCTAGCGAGAAATAGTGATGAAATAAGCAAAACTAAAATGGGGTTGATTTTAAATCTTACTCAAAGAATCGGTGGAGATTTTCCATCATGTGATAAGATCGATTGTCTTCTTCACAAGACCAGCTACAAGAAATACGTAATAGCTTTTTTAAATTGACAGTAGTAATCGTAGAAAGAGACTATTGAAAGTTGAATTCGACGTGAGCTTTGTTTACTGTGTTATTTTTAGAGAATTTTTGATTTTAACGTGTATTTATTGTCAGTTCTTTGAAGACTTTTTATTTAATTTAACATACGTAAGTATGAATATAATACATTATCAACTTGTAAACTTTTTATTTTATTTTTAAGCCGAGAGCCGGGTTTTTGTTGTAGAAAACATACGGGAACAGTTATTTTTTTAATATGTTCAGGGGTGTCCCCTGAACGTAAATCCAAGTGGGCGTCATGGGGGGAGAGGCTTCACTTCAGCCGCCATCTTAAAAAATACGTTTTATCAAATATCTCGTGAACCTCGCATCGTACAACAAAAATTGTAGAGATCATTATTGTAGATAATAATATTTCCCCCCTTTTATTTTTGTGAATTTTTTTGTATAACAGGAGAGGAATTTATCGCATACGTGAACGCTTCTTTTGAGGAGAATAACGGCAATTATTTGTAAGGGTTAAAAAGATTAGAGCGTTTCCAGAGAAACTATATAGAATTGAATGGAGACTACTTTGAAGAAAAAATGATTAAGGAAATAATCCTTGTTTTCTAGTTCGGGTGTAAATTGTTTATACAGCCTTCGTAATCAGCGTTGGATGAAGCTCCATACACTTCGATACCCTTTTTATAATCGTCAAGCTCCTCAAAATAGCCATTAACTACTGACCCAACCAACTCATTGTTGGAAAATATTTGAACACCAAGCCATTTGCACAATTCTGGGAGCAGAGAATAATCCGAGGAGGCTAAATCTGGCGAATAGGGTGCATGAGGTAGCAATTTAAAACATAACTCATTAATATTGGAAATTTCAAAACGGATGAGTGAGCTGGTGCATTGTCTTGAGGAAACAATAGTTTCTTCTTAGCCAACTGCGGCTGTTTTTGCTTGATTTCTTCGCTCAAACGTTTGTATAATATGCGATGTACTGCACTTTTGGAACTGCCTACTATGTCTGCTAGTTCTCGCACTTTCAGTCGACGATCATCCTGTACCGCTTTGTGGATTTTCTTCAACATTTCTGAAGTTGTCACCTCATTTGGTCGACCATTGCTATGCTGGTATTCGCAGGTCATATGGCCTCGTTTAAACTCGTTGATAACGAAGGAACAGTATCACTTTGAGTAGAATCTAGTTCAGCTTTTATATTAGTTGGGCTCAGGCCTTTAAAATAAAAGTATAGTATCACATAACGATGACCAATGTTTTCCATGTTAACAAATTCACTGAAAACGTTCACTATTGATGGCTGCCAGACAAATATTAAACAACATGACGTCTTCAAAACATATGCTGTCTAGATTGTGTACTTTATAGGTAAAAATAAATAAAAATCTTATTTCATAAATTGTATGAAATTTTTTTTTAAACTTTTTTCTCGATTTAGTTGTGGCTAAATTTTCAATTATCAAATTAATATTTTGTAATATCTCGTTTTCAACGCACAGCCTAGTTTATGACGATAATCGCTCATTTAACATTATAGAGCGATGTAGATTTCTCTAAAACTGAGAACGGCAATTCTGCTTCACAATTCGCTTAAGGTATCGTAATTGATTCAAGTACCTAAATATCAAATATCAAAAAAATGGAGAGAGAAAAAATACCTACTCACAACACAGTTCTATTTGAACGGGATACCAGATGTAAATTGAGTTTATTTTGTACCATATTCGATTCTATTTTAAAAAACAAAATACCTAAGCAAAATGGTTTAGTATGCTAAAGTAAAAGTTGCTGTCTAAATGGTCTCCGAAGGAAAACTAATACAGAAATTAAAAAAACGTTAAAAAGACTCATTTAAACCTGTATCAAGTTACATGATAAAGTATCAAGGCGATATTACATATTCCATATTGTGAACACTTTCATTACGAAAAAAAAATTTCCGCTCAATTTTTATCCAACAATTAAAAACTTCAATACAATTAATAATTTCTCTCTAAGATGGTTAAAAAATACCAACTCCGACATATTTATGTCAGAATGTTCCAATGTATGTTTTTTAATTAATACGATTTTGATTTTTGTAACAGTTCATAAATTATTTGAAATGCATTCACCAACCTAGAAAGTTCAAACGTTGTTGTAGTAAATTCGCATAATGATTGGTTATTCTCTAATTCGCAATAAAATTACATCGTAAACACAATTTTACGAGCTATAAAATTTCTCCAAATACTACTTACACCCCCATATTACTACCGATTTTATTTTATTTTCAACTATGTCTTCTGTTCGGCATTGTGATCATTATCTAAAGAGTGAAATAATAAAATGAATTATCAATTTTATAAACGCGATGCGTGTAGAAAAAAGAATCGATGTCATACAACTGGAACTGGACTGGAAATAATTGAATGACGTTCCTTAGGCACAATGCACACTGAACGGACATACGCGAGCACTTGGCGAGAACGTGAAATGGACGGGACGTGTACTAATCCAAAAGAAATAGTGACGATGAATTTCGGTCGGTAGCAGAAACGACAAGTTGAAAATTGGAGAATAGCCGTTTTAGTTACAAATTTGTGAACACCAACTAATTTAAGAAATGAATTTTTCAAGTTATGATGAAGGTATTTTAGATTTGCTCTATTTGGCTAATGAGCATGAAAAACGGACGATTTAGAGTTGATCCAGTGTAGATAAGAAAAAAACAAAATTGAATGTTGGATTTCATATAGTCTCACATTTAAAAAAAAACAAACTACAAAAGAGAGAAGCTGTTAGATATTTACTTGGACTAAACAGAAAGATGAAAAATTCTGACTCTTCCTGCCTTATTCATCTTTGAATCCATTTGCATAATTCGTAAGCAGGCTTCTCAAATTTCAGAGAGGTCGTTGCACGGCTATCCAATTAAGAACAAGGAGCACGACTTTTACCTCCCTAGTTCACATTCAGAATTAGTTAAGGGCTCAATATTTTACAATGAAAAAAAATGCACAATCACTTTCCAATCGAATTCAATTTGTTATCATCTTTCCATGCATTTCGCAATAACTTGAGGGCATATTTATTTGTAAGTGCCTTCTACTCTGTAAACGACATCTTTTCTAATAATTAATTTTTGCTGCGGACTAATACTAATACTATACTCAATGTAGTTCCTTTCTGTAAATTGAAATTTTATTGTATTTGTATATTTATTTAGTTATTTTTATTTTTGTTTTTTAGTTTTTACAAGATTTTGTCAAAAAATTTAATAAAAAACGTAGGAGCGACATAAGTCTATGTCACGTCTTTACTTGAGGTCCTTTCAGAGTGCATTGAGAGTAATTCATGTTCAACTATTGAAAGCGATAGCTAAATTCAAGAAAGTTCAGATTCAATTAGCTTCTTCCAAAGGGTTGAGAATATTAGAACATCGCTGGACTAAGTATAAAGACTTAAAAAATAAAAATTACTGTGGAAAACTTTTCAAACGATCCACGTGAATGCAACAAAAAGTTTAGTACCAATAAAGAGAACTGTTTTCGTTGTTGAATAAATCTAGAAAAAAAAAAGAATTTTGAGTTAATTATTTTTCACGTGAAAAAGTAATTTGAACAATCGAAGAAGAGGAATGAAGATAACCTTCAAGTGCTCTGTTTCATGGAATTATTTGTGAGTGGTTCACCGTTTTTCAAAGTAACACGAATGATGCTGATGGTCCGAAACCATCATTTTTATTATGTTCAGTTATTTTATAATTATATAAGTAAATTAAAAAAGATAAAAAACCAGCAATACTCTGGTTAATTATAGAGAAGTTTTAATGAAATGTATACTTGAAGGGTATTTAAAGCGGTTTATTAGTATGTAAGTAACCATTCGCAGTCATTGGAAGTATGATGAAACCCATTGGAAAAGGAGGAAACTATAATAAAAATGAAAAGAAAAATAATTCACGGGCGATCTGAGGTCGGTAAGGGGAAGGAGGTGAGTTTTTAAGGGTAAAAATCGGCTTATCTCGATTTCCAGCAAAACTACGAATCCTATGGAAGAAAGGTGAATAGCAAAGTTGTAGATTATAAAAAGATCTAAAGTTTTTATATTCATACTTTTTTCATATAACCTCAAAATTCATGTAAAAAATAATGGAATAACCAAGTTTTGGTTTTATAACTTTTACAAAACCATTTCTTTTCGTGTGTTTTATATCCCTAATACTCCTTAATATTCATTTTTCCCCTTATTTTGAATAGTATCGAAAAAGCACCCCAATTTTCAATCGAAAATTCTCCCGTCAAAATATCAGACTTTTTCAAAAAGTCGGTTAGGTTTTTTTCCGTTGAAATCTCTACTTTCTGATTTTGTTAAAAAATATTACACCATCACCATGGTAAATATTCTTTGAAAAAGCAAAAAAATTAAAAAAGCTGATATTCCGAGAGGAGAAAAAAGTTAAGTCTGCACCAAATTTCGAGAAAAAAAATAGAGACAAACCGATTTTTACTCTTAAATACTCACCCTCTTTCCTTTTACGACTTTTTATCGCCCGTAAATTATTTTTCCTTTCATTTTTATTATATTCTCCTCCCTTTATTCTTTGAAACTCAGATCTATTGAGTGGATAAGCTCATTCGATTCAAACATTCAAAAAATAGTGTTTTGAAGAAAAGAAAAGTCTTATGAGTGGGGGAAATTTACTAAAAAAATTCCGATCACCAACTAGCGACAATAACTTTCCAACCAAAATAAATTTTCAATTTCTGTTTGGAAGAATCAGCCAAATAGAAGTTTGAAAAAAAATTCCCACTTAATTGGGTCAGTTTTGTGAAATTTTGCTTTTTTAATTTTCAAATACGCCCTCGTGTTTCTCGGAGCCACTTTTATAGTTATAATTTTTTTTCTTTGAAGCTGTAATATAATCTGTCCTGCGATATGGCCGACAGCCGTTCTTAGTTGCCCACCCGGTACAATTATCAGAAATATGAACAATATTTACATTTATGACGGAAGTTTAGGATACTCAAAAATAATTTCCTCTATGAAAAGGATGGACTTCAGCATGGAATATTCAAACCATACGCTTGACAGATGCAGATTTGTTGTGAAAGTACGACAAAAGCACGGTTTTCGAAATTGAAGTAATAGTCTTTGATTGACACCATTTTTGAAGTATTGATACGTTCCTTCGCACCTCTTCCTCCATTTTTCTGACTGCAGAGATATATAAAAAACGTTTGTTGAATCTTCTATTCCATTATCAATTAGTAATCGCTACTTACATCCCTTGTAATATAACTATAATTATACCCATTTCAAAGTTTTTATTTGGTTACTGCTGGGAGTCATGACTGCATAATCGGTAATTTAGAGGAAATTCCAAAACCCAAGAATATTTGAAGACAATAGAGAAATTAGGAAATTATTAATAAGAATTGTACTCAATTCAATTAATGTTAACATAGAATCAGAAAGGAAGTTATTAATAATTTAAATATTGACCATTGTTAGAATTTTGCTCAAAAGCATTTTACATCATTCACTTTAATTTTCAAACTTACATATTCTCAGTCTATTTTTCTTTCATGAAATGAATTTTCTTTTAGTTTTTCTGTCATCTAGCAGTGAATAGAGTACCTGTGAATGTTAAGTTGTTTGAAGATATCGAAAGTGAAATGAGTAATTTTTCACAATTTTTCATTTACATACTTTAATGAAGTTCATTTTTCTCACATTTGAATAAATGAATCGTTTTATTGAGTGAAAATATTTTCACTCATTTATTCGAACAAATATACAGGGTGTTTCTAAATTCATGCGACAAAATTCAGGAGGTATTGCTCACATGAAATTAAGGGTCTTTCCTCCCTCACTCCTTTACGAGTTATCATCCTTAAAAGGTGGCGACTGAAATTCAGTTTTTATTTCTTTTCTAAAATTTCGTTAGTTAGAAACTTGAAATTCGGTAATTTTCGTGCACTCGCAAAGGACGAACTACGAGTATTTTTTTTTAAATTCCTGTTACATGATATAGGGGTGAAATTAGCAACCCTTACTTTTTTCATATCATAACTTTCTCTCAAGTTGTAGTTTTATGAAATTATAACTTGTTTTATTTTACAATATCGATATTAATGGTAGCGAAAATGTTTTTTTTTACAAATCATGATATGGTGTTTCAAATATCTATCGCTAATTGTTGGCGCTTAGTTCCGTCTTGGTGAACTTATTCTCACTAAACTTTCCTGTCAGAGGGAAGGGAAGGAAAGGCCATGCCTTGTTATGTTTCCATTGTTTTTTCTTATCTTTCTTTATGTGGTAGTTTCACTTTAAGACAACACTCGCGAGGCTGTTCTAGTACTGTTAATGGTCTCATTTATTTATAACACTTGGTGATTCTTTTGAGAATTATTATAGATGTTCTTCTATCTCAATACATTGTTGAAACGTTTAGCATTTCATTATCTTTTTCTCAACACACCGTATATTTTGTGTGTAATTAAAAATTTCATATTTTGATCAAGTTTACCGATCCAATGTTTTATTTTTCATCTTTTCTTAATATATTCCTATTATAAATAATGTTATACGATTTACTGCATTTTATTAGCAATAGATAAAATATTATTATATGGATAACTCTACAGTTGCAGCTTTTCGTTAACATCTATGTTTTTTTATCACTGTTTTTTCCCTATTATTTCATTTAGTCTCCACAATCTAGTTGTTTTGGTTACTTATCTTCGTAGACTGGTGAGTTTAAAAAAAAGTAATTCTTTGAATTTTTTTTTCTCCGAGGAGAGGCCATTCGGTTTATTACGTTTTTCTTTAAACATATTGAATATTCATTTGTTCACGTATTGTGGCACTTCGGATTTATTTATTCTAACATTCTAGTTTTTGAAGAAATTATTTTGTTATCGTCCTCTCACTACATTCGAGAAATTCAATAAAACCTTGAAATTGATTCGAATTCATCCCCTACCTATCGACACTTCGAATCATTTGCTTTTTTGTTGTGCTTACAGAAATTTCTATGGATTCATTTAGTTTAAAGCAAATTTTGTATGATAGTTTTCGTATAAATTCGTATTTTCTATTTATTTGGGGAACAGAACGAATAGAATACAGATTCCTATTTGGTTATATTTTAAAAACATAAGTTCAGATTTTTGTATGTTAGAACATAAGCTCCTTTTATACAAATCTATTCTTTCTACTCATTCCTAGTTTCCATTTGTGTTCTCGTTTCCTTCCTCATTTTATTTTTTCAACTGCCAGGTTGGGAGTTTCGATAACCAAGGATCCAACCACCAGAATACAAATTCAACTCACTCCAACATCTGGGAATCCAGTTGAGTGCTGCAACCATCCCGGATTTCCATAAATAAGTCCCAGTCTTATCTTCTGATTTGTTTTCAATTTATAACTTCTTTTGTTCGTTGTGCTCTTTTGGATACGCAGTTAATGCGAATTTACTATTTTTTCAATAAATTTATTTATTGCCGATCCTTTTTTTTTCATTGTTCTCAGCAATAAATATTTGGATAATCACGTCCGGCGGTAGTTCTAGATTATTTAATTTTTATTTTTAATGTAAATCATGTGTTTCCAGGTTTTCCTCCTTTTTCATTAATTTTTATGTCGTTCGTTAAAAAGGTGATGGCGTCCAATTTAATATTAATTGTTCACCCCAGTTATTTATATACTTTAACTGAGGTCAAATACCATTTCCTGAGGAAGAGTCTCCTGTCTGGGAAATGAAGGTTATAAAACTTCGAAGGAATTAGAATTGATGATTTTTATAATATTGTTTTCGATCAATTTTTCCAGTTAAATTTTTTTTAATAACAAAATAAGCATCCGAACTATAACGGGGTTTAACAATCACAATAATAGAACTGAAGGGACAGGAAAATATCGTTTTCTCGTTTATTCGATAGGAGTTTTTCGCAACTTTCAGAAGACATTAGAGTTAAATGAGGTGGTGAAATGATACAGATTACTGAGGATTTACGAACGGATTCCTGGATACCGGAATTACGAATAAATACTATAAATATAAAATTAATTGGTGTTTATCGATTTAGAATTATCAATTTTTTGGTTATTAATGTAGCACTAATTGAAAGTAATAGAGTCGAGGTAAATGAAACAATAAATAAATTTATGAAAGATAACTACGTCAATTCTGGAACTATAAGGACATATAAATTGAAAGAATAAGAAGTAACAGAACTATACGCAAAGACAGTCACAGAAAATATACGAAGTAAACAACAGAAAAACTTTTCAAGAGACTTGGAAGAAACGTGGATTTTTTCCAAAGTAGCGATAAGCGAAGCAGTAGAACAAGTATGTGCACTACTACAAAAAAATTGACACTACAGTGGAAGACTCGAATAATGAAGAATTTAGAAAGAAAAAAGACACATGGAAGCGCTATCTTGCAAGAAGAACAATAGAAAACTATAAACAATCCAAAGAACAGACAAGAGAAAAAAGTGAAATATGTGGTAGCCGAATCAAAGAGAACGAATTGAACAGACCTCGGTAACAAAGTGGAAAGAAGCAGCAAAGGAAAATAAAAATTGTTTTATTAAACAAATAAATCTTTAAGGAAGAATAAAAAACAGGACAAAATATAAAGAAAGGAGGAAAATTGTAGAGAACAAAAATAATGGAAATCAGCAATTAAGCAACTACTGATGGGAACAGAAGATAATATTGAACTAGATAAAGAAATTATGGGAATAATTTAGAAAGAGAACCACCGTGATAGGAAGAAAGTAATTATAAAAGTCATAAAATGGATAAAAAATGGAAAAGCTGCAGAATGTGAGAAAATAACATCTGAAATGTTGGAAGCTATGGAAAAGAAGGTATAAAATTATAGAAAAAATATGTAACATAGCTTGAAATACAGCAAAGTTACCAAAAGACTGGGAAGTACCATTGTTAGTGCCCATTTTCAAGGAACAACATTACTGTGTACATTGATAAGAATTTACGAGATAATCCTATATAACGAATTCAGACCAAAAGTAGAGAATACACTAAATGATTCTGCACAATTGTACAAAATCACGTTATTAGTAAAAATATAATTTCTGAGGCTTTTCTAATCACAGAAAAAGTAAGTCTATCTACTCATATAACTCAAAGAAAATATGCGTTGAATAAAAAAATCTTCAAATAGTGGTAATATTTGCAGAAAATATTTAAGATCTAAATAAAAACTTTGAAATTTGGAACAACTGACACTTAAACAATAAACATAGTAATATAAGATTGAAACGTTGAGCACTTTTAAATATCTTGGAACAGAAATGAAAATACAGACAATGAAGTAACAGGGATTGTCAAGAGAATTAAAAATACATGCACATGAGTCTTGAAAAACTAAATGTTATTAAAACAATTTACAGACAAATATCAACTGTAAAACAAGGACTCTCACTAATAAATGAAAATGTATCGCAAATTGAAGAGATGAAATATTCAAGAAATGTGAGAAGTGTTACAAAAAAGGATAGATTAACAAATTACCAAATACGACAAGACGACAAGACTCATGGAATAAATAGAGCAAAGATAGTTGAGTTCATGGAAAGACCTGAAGCGACATGAAACAAAGTAATTGATACTATAGTTGAGAAAAGTGGCAAATAAGCAAAAATAATAGCACTATGTCTCTTTTTCTATTTTCATCTCCGTTATTTTCTGTTTATATTCCTTCTTTCCCCCACTGATCATTTTCCTTGTCACTTATTGGACCTTCTTAAAAATTCTTTCCACTTATTCGATTTTGTACCCTTTTTGGTTCCAATTTTTCCCTCGGTTGGCCAGCGTGAAGAGGTATGTTTATTTTAGCGAATAGTTGTAAAGGCGAGTGGCGATCATGCTTCGATCACGCATCGATTGTTGTTTGGTTCGCTCTGTTTGTTGGATGAATTTAGTATAAAACATAATAATTGGTTAGTCTGAATCAGAACTTTAATATAAAAATATGTACTCGGCAAAACACAATACAAATACAAATAATTTAAATTATATCTGAACACGAGGGTTATTACTTGAGTTTTGAGATAGACACATAAAAACAAATATTTATGGTAGGATATGGCTTTATTGTTTTTCCAAATATTCTAAATTAGGATCAATATAGTTTTGCATGCGTTTGAACCAATCGGCGAAGCACAGTATGTCACATGACGATCTCGCAATATCAGTTTACGCATAGCATCGATGTCGTCTGGTACAACAGCCGATTTTGGATGACCTTCGCGAAATTCATCTTGTAGTGAATTGTGACCACGATTGAATTCGGAAAACCAGCAACTACGGGAGATGGTGCTTCATCACCAAAAGTCGAAGCGAGTTGATCGGCACACTGCTGTTGGTTTAGTACACGTCGAAAGTCACGGAAAATCATCGCATTAAAATGTTTAATTCCATTTTTTTAACAAGATTAATGTTTCAAGTATCTGTAAACAACTCGAACTGAGTACGTTCAACAAAAAAATGTCAAACTTTATGATATCAGATAACATATTCACAACAGTGTTGCCATATCTCCAAACTCAAGTACTAACCCACCTACTATAAATAATTGAGATCTCGGCGCCACTGATGTTTGAATTCTATATTTTTATACACCCATAACATAGCTGACCAATTTTATTTTTAGTTTGTTAGACTATAGAAAATAAAAACATTCAACAGACGCAATACGAAAATTCTATAGTATATTTTCGCGATATGGGGAAAGCTAATACCACTGTAGCATTAACAGATGTTATGAATATAACTGGAATGGCTCTCTAAAAATTATATACAGTACTCGTAAATTATAGTGCCGCAATAAGCGACTAATGGCCGTTGCAATAGAATTTTATTTGATACTTCTAGTTTCATTCCATTGCTCTCAATAAGTTCCTTTCGTAGAAAACTTATTGGAGGCAATATTACGAGATGTTACTTCCCAGTACAAAATGACAAGACCGTAAATTTTAATTCCAAAGTTTTGTATGGAAAACCATTTATGTAAGCGATATGACGATAAGTCTTTCTAAAATGATATTAGGACGAATTTTATTGATTCGCTAATTTTTTTTACTAAAATAGACGATTTATCTGGAAGTCTCTTTCGGGTCAATTCGATAATAGTCCCAAAAAATCTCGTCGTTTTTTAAATATAATTAAGGAGGTCAAAAGAAATGCGAGAGCATCGTAAATTGATATGGGAAATACTCAAACTTTCTAAATTTTATTTAGTTATAGAACCCATGTAATTAAATCCAGATTGTCGACCATACCATTAAACATATTGGGGTTAGCAATAGCTTGTTATTAAATCAGTCTACTTAGTGGTTTGTAGATGTAATAACCCTACGTTCTGACCGTTCCATATCCAGCATTCAAGTTTCCATGGTCAGTTTATAGGAAATTAATATATTCTATTAGGTGAAGCTACTATTGATACATATTTGATTTTCACATTGTTTAATAGACCGATATCTGAAAACCATAACCGCCATAGTTAATATAACACATATAGTGCACGTAAATTTTCATTTCTATAATGATAATTGTCGAATTTGAGGTTTTTCAACAAAATTTATTCATGTATCAAGTCACTACTTGCCACGAGGCTGCAAAGTAGTTGCCGAGGCGATTAGTCGAGGCAACTAACTAATTTAATGCCAACATTTGACATAATTCAAAACAAAACTGAATCTGATATTTATATATATATATATATATATATATATATATGATATTTAAACATAAAAACTTGGCAGCTGAATAAATATTACGGAATCATATTGAATAGTCGAACCTCGACAAGAGTATTTACGAAGTAGTAAGATATAGCGTTTAAGAAAGTTGACCCAATGCATTCAAAGATTTGGATTATCATAAAACATATAATAGACAAACCTATGATCTCGTGTTAGAAGATTGTTGTGTGATTGAAAATGTGCTTACTCATACCATGTGGTTTATAATATAGTTACTGCTAAAGAAGATGAAAAAATTTTGTACACTAATGCACACAATCCCTTTGCCGAAACAATTTGAGAGGCAACTTTCAGCAGGGAAAATCATGCTATTTTGAGATACTGAACGGGTAATCTTAGTAGATTATACCTGTGGAGAAGAACCACAATTACAGGTGATTCTTCTTCTTCTTCTTCTTCTTCTTGTAGTAGGACGAGGTCCTGTCAGGTCTGTCATCTGCCCTCTTGTGACGCCGATGTCCAGCTATCGTACCAGCGTTTTGGGGGCCTACCGATTGGGCGTCTTGTGTCTGGTTTCTGTGTTTTGGCCCATTTGGCAATCCGTTCTGGAGCCATTCGTTCTACATGGTCTCTCCATTGTCGGCGTCTTGCTCTTACCCATCTATCGACATCTTGTACTCCCAGTTCTCTTAAGGTATCCGTGTTGGGTGTTCTATCGTGGAGTGTGGTACCCTTTATTGTTCGTAATATCTTCATCTCTGCTGTTCTCATTTTTCTCTTTGTTTGTGTTGTGTCTGCCCTTGTTTCTGCGGCATAAGTTAGTATGGGTCTGATACAGGTCTTGTAGATTCGCGTATTACTTTTGTATGCTCATATACAGGTGATTATTATGCTAATTTAATCTCAAAATTACGCGAGGTTATAAAAAACGGCAGATAAAATTTTTTTATGGGACTAGAATGAATAAAGCTGTTCACAAAACAAAGAACACTTGCATGGTAAAGGCTATTCTTTGAATATGTGCAGTAAATGAATGGTTGCGGAGGTTAAACATTATTTGTACCGATTAGCAATAGAAATATTATAACATAAATAGGAAAAAATGCTTTGGAAACTTTTATTAAAGAATAAAAATGATATCTTTGCCAATTGCCATGTGACTCTAAATAAAAACACTACACCAACGATTTTAATATGTTCCTGAGGCGGTAATGTCCACTGTGCACAGTTTATTTAAAAAATATCTTGTGGTTGAAGCATAAAAAATACCTCTATAAAAGACAGTTGTTTGAGATTTTTAAATATAATCTAGATTTTAAATTCTGCCAATAAAGTATTCTTATAATTAGAAGAATCCGAAGAAACGGACATGATAATACCAATTTTAACATCTAAAAATTTCAACTAGTTATCTGATCGATTACGATATTTAATAACGTCGTAGAAGCCCACATTTTATAGTCATATATAGTGAAGGTGTTTCTTTGCAAAGTTTTTTTATGAAAACAATAAATATTTAGTTTTCGATGCAAATTGTTTTCGACATTACTTCATTAATATTGCTTGTTCGAGGGCAGGGCTGTAGAAATTATTTAAAATCATAATCAACAAATTCAATTATCAAAAACGATCGAAAAATTATGAAATTCTACAAAATTGGAGAGGAATCGAGGACATTCTACAAACTGGTGACTGGCCTAATTATCTAGATCAGTGTTAATGGCCAGCTGATTCCGATTACATTTTACATATGACATTTACGATATAGGCGTTACGACAGGAAGAATCAACTGTACAATCAATAATACGAGATAAACGTTGATAATTTATAGTAACACATTTATCAAATTGACTCTCGAGTTGTTTATTGCAGATAGGCAGTTTTACTTGAATCTACTGTATGGATATGAAGAATTATTATGTATGTCTTAAGTGAAGTGAACATCTGATATCTATAATTATATTTCTTTCAACGTCTGACATTTTGCAGCAAGTGGGGTACTGGATGATGTTTTGGCCATAGAGAATTAATGTGATAATAATAAGATAACATTGCAACATCTACAAAATATAAAAGGGTCGTCATTTGTTAATCAAATTTGTAAGAAACTTCACTGTGTGTGTGTGTGTATGTTGTTTAAGACGTTTTGGTAAAAAATACTGTTGCGTGTCTTCAGACTTGGGACATTTCCCATACCTCCTCTATCTCTGGCCTGCCATTCCATCGCCGTTAAGCATTACTTAGTGGAGGAAAGATCTAGCTATACATGTATGTATGTAAGGATTTGGGACTCGTATACTCTGTGACCCAAAGGATCTTTTGTGCTATACTGGAGAACCCAGTATTAACAGCTGATCCATCAATTCCACTGCTTTTAAAATGTCTAAAATGTGGGATGGTTTTAATTGCCAGAGATCTTCGTCTTCTAGTTATACAACTCTTCTTTCTACTGCTTCTTCAGTCTCGATTTTGCTCCTTTCTCTCTTTATTCTCTTCAATGCGAAGATTCCTTAACACCTCATCAGCAAACATGCTCTTTGCTGTCCAGGTAGTCTCCGTCGATAACATAGCTTTTAAAAAATTTTTGGACGTCGCTACTACTCCTATTTCAGCTTTTCAGGTGTAATCCAGCATACTGAAATGCAGATATATGAAGAATACGTGTTCCGCAGCATCTGATTCTGATAGTAATTTACCTTTCCGTGGGGGCGGCTAAGCCAAGTGTTCACTAGTTTGTTATCGACCTATGCTGTTTCTCCGCTCATTTCTCCTAAACTTTTTTTCGCTCAGCGCGGTAGATTTTTCTCTGTCGGTGAAGGAATCTTCTTTCCTTCACTAACACATGAATAGGCAAAATTCTGGCGATCACATATACTGCTGAAGTGGCCCTCCTCCCTGGTTCCTGCCTCTTTAATGTGTCGGCTCAGATGGTAATTCTGCGGGATGACTCAAAACTAGAGCGCGCGAAAAATACATGCTCAGCAACTTCGTTTGCACCGGCGCAATACGGTCGCTTGGGAAACGTGTCGTGATTAAAATGATACAGTTATTTCCGGAAGCACCCATGCTCTGATATCATCTGCGTTAAGTAATAATTGATCTCTCCATGATCACGGTTCACCCCCGTGGAAAAAGACGGTGAGTCCATCGGCCATTTTCCGAGGTATTCTACTGTTTTTGCCCTCGTTGTAGGCTGTTTTTTCGTTCTTCATTCGTAAATCCTGCTTGGGTTAATTCTGTAAAACCTCTTCGCCGGTAGAGGGCAGTATCTTCAGCAAGTAAGCTTATAGACATCATTCCGCACACTGCGTCGTGAGATACCGCGCGGAATGCGCTTGCTATTCTCAAGGCAGTCGATATACTGACATTACCTTCCTTCGTGATTCCTGTATTTTAAATGCATCAGCTCACATCGGAATACCATAAGTGAGTTGAGACGTCACCATAGATGATAGTAGTTTACTCTTTTTCTGCTTTGGCCCTCTTATTTGGGCATTAGCCGACTGTTTCGACCGTCGCGGCTTTGTCGCTCAAGTATTGTGTCTTGTGTGGAGTCAAACCTAGCGTCAATCATCATATCTAGATATAGAATATAAGGCTTAGATGGTATTTCATCTGCCTCGACTTACATTGTGATCGTTTCCAGCTACTTTCTACTAGTAATGAGCATTATCTCAGTTTTGTGTTCAGCAATTTCAAGCCAACTGTGTCCATCCATTCTCGAAAGTAATGTCAAAGGTTAAGTTAATCTCTTCTAGTTGTTTTACTACGATTTCCACGGCAACATCGTGCGCGTGTGCCGGCAGCTTGACACTCCACGGCATTTCCAGCTTGTTTAGTCTGTCATACATGTGAAAGTGTGTGAACGTGGGTGTACTTTGGAGGACCTGAAGATCGCAATTCGTCGACACGTCACCCAGATTGATGTAGACATGCTGCAATGAATTGAGGCCAGTTTCCGTCAAATGCTACAACAATGCATGTATTGCCCAAAATGGACATCACTTGCCGGACATAATTTTTCGTGAGTAACAAACGCTATGATTTAACAAGTGTTTCTGTACCAATAAAACTTTTTTAAAGTAAATATTTAATTTTTTATGATTATTTTAAAAACATCTGGTTCCCATGAATGACCCTGTATATTAACCAAACAAAAGGTGTATGTTATTTAGTTTTGAACTTTAGCCTTTTCACTTATTACCAATTTTTAGACTGTATGTAGAAATTCACTATCGCAAGGATGAATCATAGTTTACTTTCTGGACATACTTTATAACTTAAGTTATTTATTGATATGATAGAGTTTGATATGAGATACAAAATAGTCCAAATGTAGTAGTTCAGTAACGTACACTTAAGCACGTTCATTGAAAAAGGTAGATTCTGTCATGGTGGTCAAAAAAGAAGTAAGAATTCGACACCTTCATTCAATTTTTTGGTTCATAGTTATAAGTAATGAAAATTTTATAACGAAAAATCAATTTTTAGTAAATATAGGTCCCATTTTTAACACCGCTAAATTAAATTATTTATTTTTTCATACAGCGCAGCTTCCACACTTCACATTTACGTCCGTTGTTTATAAAATCAAATGAAGATCAATAAAGCAATACAAAATTCGCATATAAGTACGTAATAACGTCATTACGAATACAATTTTGCAGTTAATCCTCGCTTTTAAATTATACCGTATACTGAGCAAAGCTAATTTCGTTCTCATATTAACAACGGATATGAAAATGGCCAAAATTGCTCCCAGAAGATTATATAAAGCGATCGTAAATAAAAGTACCCATAGTATACTCATAAAAATATATTTCACTCCACTAGATATATACTGAAACTTCGTATAATTGAATAATAATCTATACTCCAATACATAAACCAATAATTTTTTTATCGAAAAAAAAAATATATATCGGCGTTACGATAAACAATACAAAGTAGAAAATGTCACTTACTAATATAGAATCACCATAGGGAAAATATTGAAAAATAAAATTAACAATAGAAGAATAGAATGACGTACCCTACTCACAAACCTTCTGAAAATGATTTTGTTTAATAAAAGACTCGCTTCTCTACCAGTAAAACCTTTTATATCTGATGACAATGTAGACATATTTACCACTTTAAATGACCTACAAGCTATACAAATACGTGATTCGTACCATCGAATCAAGAATCGAAAATATTGCTTTTCTATTCCACCAATTTTTCTAAACAGGACCCAAAGACGAGCTAAGGAGAGTTACTGGTGTGCTTACTGGACACTGTCCTTTGAACTACCATCTGAAGAACATCGGAGAAACTCCCGATAGCTCTTGTCGTTTCTGTGAGGAGCTAAAGAAAACCGTCGAACATCTCCTTGGTTAGTGCGTGGTAATCCCTAAACAAAGACTACGGTACTTACATTAAAGCTATCTAAAGCCAGAAGAGGTATGCCACATAGCCACTAGACAGGTAGCACACTTTGCAGTCGTTGGTGAACAGTCCGGGTTATACAATAGATCAATAGTTCAAGATCTTCCTGATAATTCCAAACCCCTCTCACTACTCGTTGGTTTTATAGGTGAACTGGTGAAAATATTTAAACTCCGCAGCTATACCAATAATCTCTCTTTGCTTAATTAGATTATTCGAAGGATATTTTCACTCTCGCCTCCATGATTATTTCCTCAAAATATTATCCGAAGCAACTTAATACAAAGTGAAAGATTGGTGATAGATATTTGTGTTACAAGAATGAAAACAATAATCAGTATGGTACTAGTAATTTATATTTAAAAATATTTTGATGCACCTGAATAATTGCTTTAAACCATTGTTCAACCACTGAATCATTGGCATTTTTCGTATCATTTCCAAAGTTAAATGTATCGAAAAGTCCATCAAGTTTTTCAGAATGAATGATTTCCGCCCAGAAATTGTAAATTTAACTAATTATAAGTTGAAAGATTAATGTCTGAAAAGTCTAAAAGCGTATGCGAATAAAACCTAAGCCAATTATGAAAGTTGGTGACACAAGAAAAATGTTGAGAATCTTGCAGGAAGGAAAAAGAAAAATCAATGAAAAAGTGTTCAAGTTTGTGAAGTTATTTCTCGAGTTTATGTTGACGTAAGTAAGTTTAGTCACCTGATTGCTTTTTTAAGACAAAACTCCGATTCTTATAAAACCAAAAAGTCGAGAGTTTTGAATAAAGAAATTAGTTTTACAGGTGATAATGAAAAATATTCCATATCAGAAGTGTGGATTAGTGGATTATTTTATCTTTGGAGAATCCACTACGTGAAGTTCTACAAGGTTTGTTCCAACTGTATCGAGTGAATCTTCAAACATCTGCATTGATAATATTATTTACCACCCAGTGTGTGACATCTTTGAAAGTAGTTCCTGATTGAATATCACGTTAATGGAGGTTACCACTTCTTGAAACAGTCTTGCATGACATTTTTCGGCATAACATTCAGTGTATTTGTCACAGTGTCTTTCGAGTGTAAATTTTAAATTTGGAAAGAGTCTCTTAGGAGATGTAGAGACTTGGTGCTTTGTCAAATATTGTTGAATAAGGTTCCTTATTATTCTAAACTGCGTCATTCACTTATCTTAATACTTCAACGTAGTATTATTTAAGTATTGTGTGACATCTCATCATCAACGACCTCTAACTTGTCGTCGCTGTGCTCTATCTTTGACTAGCTTTGTTGGTCAACTCCAAGTTAAGTTTGCACAGACTACATACGTTTATAGGTTGCGAAAAAAGTTTTCTTTGATGTCCATCAGTGTGGTGTTATTATTATATTGTACACAAGAATAAATGACATATGTGTCATTCTGATCCATAACCCTTTGCCACTATTAAAATCATAATCCCAACACAAAATTTATGAGGCGTCTGGAAGGAAACTCGAACGAAGTGATTTATAGAAGCCTCTTTCGAAACCAATTTCACACCATTGAGAGAATTTTCCAGAGACGAGAGCAAATGATAGTTCGACGAGGCAAGGTCAAGGCTAGACGGTGGGTGTATCTATACGGATTCACATCATTCTAGTTGGTTTTTCCAAAATTGAAGTGAACCTTGATTGGTCTTCTACTATGAATGCAACGAACGAGAAAAAAAGGCATTTTAAATAGATACATACCGTTCAAGAACTTCCAGTTGGTAACTGCGCGAGTTTGTGAAGAGTTATAGTGATGCGGTTGCCCTACAGAAGTTGCTTGGAAGTTTTGATGCAAAAATATGAAGAATAGAGTAAACTTGATACTTTCAGGACATACCTCGTGTATATACAGAGTGTTTCCCGTCTCTTGGATAGGTAAAAAACTGAAAAATTTCGTTCAAGTTTGTTCGAGGAAACTTTTCTGCATAAGGCGTAACAGCTGCACTGAAGTTTACTAAACACTCGCCTAGGTTAATAACATGTCAGTGTTTTCAAAATTTAAGTACATTTTGATTAACAATATCTAATTCAACAACTAACAAGAAATGTAATTATTATTGTCTCAACGTCATAACTATCAACGAATAACAGTTTTTCATGGCAAACTCAGCTATTAAGGGCATTAGTATGAAACAAACAACAGTTTAAATCGCAGAACTGTAATACACGATTATCAAATCAGTGCCCATATTTATTTAGCTTTGAAAAACAAGATCCTATTTTTCATGTATCCGTTTTATCGATGGGGTCTCATTTACACGACAAAAATTTTTCAATTCACATAATGCTTACGTGTGGGTGACCGAGTCTCTTCGTAGAATACCCCCAACGTGTCTCGTGCGTGTCTTGAAAGGCGACTAAAGTGAGATTTTACTCTTCGATCCTTACTTTGTTTCACTAGGCTCTTCAACCAGCCTTTATGTGAGATCACATCATCATTATCTCTATTTGGCCTAACTTGGCCACCTTTTCAATTTCCATATCTTCCCTATTCTCTGGCAGAAGGGATAAAATGCAAAAAAACATGATGTATAATTAACTTCGTCCAGGCAATTAACACTTATGCCACATCTGTTTTAACGTACTCTTTTGGAATCCTGAAGTAGACACAGTAGAAACAGAGCTAGAGGGTATTCAGACGAACAATCATGACAAAGAACAACATCCACCACCCGAAGTCAAACACTATTAGAACAACATTTCCCCGAAAAGAGGGTGGAAGAGACTTGATTGACCTTCTTAACTACGTGAATTCTTTCATACTATATGAAATCTTAACTCTACACCGAATTATATCCAAGGCGGATAAGGATTATTCACCCCTCAATCTTGCGTCGCCAGAATTTGACTTAAATATAGTATTGGACACCGAGAAGCTAGAACAGTGGTCACGAAAGGCACTACACGGTAGACATCATCATGACCTCAACCAACCGCATGTTGACAAAGAAGCTTCAAACAGATGTCTTACTAGCGGCAATCTCTTTTCAAAGACCGACTTCGTGATAGCTATTCAGGATCAAGTTATTAACACGAATAACTACAAGAAAAATATTATTAAGGATCCGAACACTCGATCTGACAAGTGAAGAAAGTGCCAACAAACATCAGAGACCATCCAACATCTGCTTGAAGTATGTTAGCTAATACCGACTCTCTACGCCGACATAACCAAGTGGGCAACATCATCCACCAGAAACTGGCCAACAAGTTTGGACTTCTCAATACGTATACACCGTATTACAAATACCAACTGCAGAAGGTGCTCGAAAATGACAATTTTAGACTCTATTGCCATAGGTCCATTATCATCGATAGACAGGTAACGAATAACAGACCTGCCATCGGTGGTTGATAGAAGAGTCAATTCAGTCCTTCTTGTCTATGTAGTTATACCGAACACTCATAACGTTTTCAAAAAACACCAGGAGAAACTGGCCAAATACGCGGATGTCGCAATTGAGATTAAGCAGATGTGGCACAGCGAAAATGTGGAAATAGTCCCAGTTATTATGTCAGTAACCGGCGTCGTGCCTAAGACCCTGCAGTATATCATCGCTTAATTGGGATTAACAGAAAAACACCTCCGCCGACATCCAGAAGGCTGTGATATTGAATACTTGCCACACCGTGCGCAAGTGAACCAAGACTAATCCTTTTGATATTTTTTATACGAGATAGGTAAATAATACCGGCTCTAAACATAAGTCTTTCGTAAATAATATACTTTTTTTACTCAGCAAACACCAATTATTTTCCAGTTTTTTATCTATCCTAGAGACAGGATCATCTTTTTTTAAAAAAACCCTGTATGTTAATATAATCGTCATAATACGAATGAATCTATAGTTGTTGGTACAATTTTTGTTTCGTGAACACAGGAAACAATTTCTAATTGCATTTTCGTTATGGATAACCTTGTTTAGTTATTTCCAAAAAAATTACTTGTGCCTTTCAGACAAATGTATCTACTGCAAAGCGTAAGTCAGTCGTATTTTATCAAACCGGAAATACATTAAGTTTTTACAGTAACAATTGTGGAAGCCGTTTTATCTCGATAAAAATAGCTATATTTTATAGAAACTTTAGTTTTCCAAGTTTCACATACTTTAGTACTTAAGCAAGAAATTCGAGGAAGTTTGCAAAAATTCCTCCGCTATGCCAGTCTGCTCATCCTTAAATATTCTTTGTTGTAATAAATTAGCTTTTCGGTATTTACGGTGAGTTTCAGTTGAATAAATGCTAAAGAAAATTGTAATTCCGAAGCAATAAAGTTAAATTTCCATTGTTAAATACCATTCATGCGGCTACTGAATAAATTATCGTTACTCGATTTCTAAGCACAATATATCTCTACATTTCTTAAAATACACTATCACTCACTATTAAGATCCCAAAAATTAAAGAAATGGAACGCTCTAATTAATCATAATAACAACTTAAAAAAGCATCTTCTCACATATAGAATCCTGCAATTGTCTTTGTCTCATTAAACAAAAATTTTAGCCCTTCCTAGCTCCCCGTATCACACAAAAATGAGCTATAATCCAATTCATCGGAAATACCAACACAATAACTATTTTATCAAGTTGAATATATAATTCAAATTCTAAGTTTCCAGATGACCTGTTGTCAGTCTGCCTCATCTAATTATTGTCTTCTTGTTCTTATCTCTGAAGATTTTTATGAATAGGAACGGAAAGTTAAGAGACAACAATATACGTCTAGTAATCTAACAAACAGGACATGTTGCAAGGATACAAAATAACCGATGGAGAAAAAGAATTCTAGATTGGAGACCGAGAACAGACAAACGAAATCCAAGAAGACCCCCTACGAGATGGACTGAGGATATTGAAAGAATACAAATTGGGTAGCAACCGCTCAGAGCAGGGAAAACTAGAAGCATTTGGAGGAGGCCTATGTCCAACAGTGGACGGGATAAATCTGAATGATGATGATGAATCTCACAAAAGTTTACCCCTTAGGAAATCATCAGAAAGATAATTGAAAATGAAGAGATCTAGGATTTTATAAAGCACCTTTATCGAACTTAAAGAAAAGGTAGTTAATAGAAAATTATAAAGCTCCCAAAAGCAAGTGAGAAATAAAATTCCACAGAGAAGCCTATGAGGGCAAAAACATAATTAGGAAAATAAAGAAGCTTACAAAAAATTGCTAACGCGAAATAATACTCGTACAGGAGTTTAAGGTTGCTACCAATGAGAGAATTTGTTAGTTTTATTTGCTAGGTCTGGTATTGTGGTATTCAAAAACGTATATGGCCATTTCTTCCCTGTAAAATTTAAGACTCTTTGAAAAAGTTATTCCTTTTTTGGTAAAGTGTAATACACCGTCAAGTTTATTTTCTCTCCATACTCAATGTTTAATATGCACTGTAAACCAAAGAATCTACTGTGTGTCTTTTTCACTGAGGCACTAGAGAATGGTCAATGTTTAAAGCTGATCTATCAATCCCACTAGTTTAAGTAGGTTCAGGAAGTGGGATGGTTATAGCTACCAGATATCTTCATTTTCTATTCCATACTACGTCTTCAATTGTTCGGAAGATTCGTGGTCTTTCACATTTTGAGACAATGTGGATAGAGTCGATAGATTTCCATATTAAAGGAGTATTAAATAAACTTTGATTGGAATACAATTCATAATATTTTTCCCCACACTTTGTAGAAAAAGCTGATGATTGCATTTTTCCAGTTTGAGTATAAACTCTGATGCCTCTGATGCCATATTCTGAATCATATCTGGATTTATTATTCTGCCGGTACACCTGAACGGCAAATGTGACACGTGAATATGTACTTAACGTTAATCACATTACACTTAATTATAATTTATAACGAAATGCAACTCGTGTTTCATGGTTGCGCTTTATCAAATCAGAATTTATTCTATGTATATTAATTGGTAATTTTTCACTTGTTGAATTTCCGTTGCACTGATTCATTATAATATTTATTGGAGGAGGAGAGTGATAAATATTGGATAACATTATAATTTCAGAATGAGTGAATGAAATATTTTAATAGTTATTTACGTTATAAGTCCGGAAAGTGATTTAGTACGGTACGAGATAGATATTTATGGACGAGGCGACGAAGGAGCCGAGTCAAGAATATCTAATCGAGTACCGTAATATCGTAATATATTTTTTTTCATACTGTTTTCGGTTTTAAATAAAAAGCAAAATTATATTTATTACAGTAATTGGCATTGCTAGAGGTTGTCGAAGGGAAGACATTTATAATTTAGAAGTAGACGATGTAGAGGATACTGGTTCTCAGTTAGTGGTTCGTATTAATCACACAAAAACACATGTTCGACGGGTTTTTACTGCGACCAACAGTAGTGCGGTTCAATATTTGGATATGTTCAGAAAATATAAGAATATAAGAAGTTGAGAAAACACTTCCACTACAAGAACTTTTGGTAGGCTACAGACAAGGAAAATACGTAGATCAAAGAGCTGGAATACATAATGTTGACGGGACACCTAAAAAAATTGATGAATTGTGTAGAAGAAAATAAAAAGAAAATAGCGAGAATGATACAAGAGGGTGAAACTTTTGTACAAGTATTAAACCGTAACCACACGTCTTCCAGCATTATTGACAATAAAGAAGTACATCCAGTATTTGATTTTTTATTTCTAATTATTTCACACGGAATTGCGAGAATTTAAGAGTACTGTAAAGTACAAGGATACCGTAAAGTGCCATTTTCCGGACTCAAATTAGTACTATAAAGTCGACTTTTGATATTATTTACCACCCAATATGTAACATCTTTGAAGGTAGTTTCTGATTGAATATCACGTTAATGGAGGTTGCCATATCTTGAAACAGTCATGTATGACATTTTTCGGCATAACATTCAGTGTATTTGTCACAGTAGTATGATCGAACCAGTGTCTTTCGAGTGTAAATTTTAAACTTGGAAAGAGTCTCGCAGGAGACTTAGAGACAGTACGTAGGCTGGTGAAACTGTATGACTAGGTGATTTGTCAAATATTGTTGAATAGGATTCGCAAAAAACCGAATCCCTTATTATTCTAAACTGCCTCATCTCAATACATGATACATGATTGTGTGATATTTCATCATCAACAACCTCAAATTTGTCGTCGCTTTGCTCTATCTTTGACTTGCTTTGTTGGTCAAATCCAAAATCCAAGTTAAATTTGCACAGACTACAAAGGTTTTTAGGTTGAGAAAAAAGTTTTCTTTGAGGTTTATCAATATGGTTTCATTATTAAATAGTAGACAAGAATAAATGATATTTGTGCTATTCTGATCCATAACCCTTAACCTCAATTTTCCATTTTATGGATATGGAATACGTTGAGATATAATACGTTTCCTTCTTTCTAAGTCAATTGTAAAAGTGTAAAAATTAAAGGCCTCCCTTTTATATATTAATATCTTGATATTAAATATGTATTTTCAAGACGCGACCAAAGGGCAAACAACTGAGGAAGCTGCAACACTAAGCATGAAATTCAACGGCCCATCGACTCCAGAAATCTTCCATGAGTCGTAGACATTTAATGGCCGCTTCTGATCCTCCCAAATGTCAGTCAACCGCCGTAGCCACCAGCTAGGAAGTTCGCTCCAAAAAAGTTTAAATAATGTCAAACAGTTACCACGCCTGATCCAATATTTGATAGACATTGGTCCATATGGTAAAATATAAATCCTTAATGGATGTAATCCAAATAGTTTGTTAATGTTTATATTAAGGTGTCGTAGTTAATAATTGTATCATAACTGTACCACGTGTCAATGATATTGGTTGTCGACACACGAGTAAAAAATATGTATGTTATTCCAAAATTTCAAAAGTGAAGAAATTTTGAAGCCTTTCAAAAACAACAATACTAAAATCCCATTTTTCCCATGGGTATTGTGTAAGTCTTTTTGTACACACCCTGTATAAAATGAAAAATTTTTCAACATAGAATCAAATACGTCTGACCTTGTTAAAAGCAACTGAACAGAATCCATTTTCATATATTTAAGGGTATCTTCGTAAAAAAATAATTTATAAGGGTCTGTAATGGTCAATTTTTTACAAAAAAAAATTAATAACTCAAAAAGTATGCATTTATCGAACAAGATTTTCAGACATAGGTATATTAAAATTTTACGTATATTTCGTAGAACCGGAAGTTTGCCATATACAGATAGTTTTAACTTGTCGTGGGACACCCTGTAGGAGGTAGTGCTCGTGCGGTAATGGGGCGAATGTGTGCTTGACGCCGAGTATCTACTAGAATAAGAAAAACCTTGTGGCGTGTACTTTTGGATTTTCCATATTTTTTAAATTCATTTTCGGCTGTGAGGCTCAGAGGCACACCGCTCACGTCTTTCGCCGCCTCTGAGAGGACTTGAGATGTACCTACATTTTAGTTTCAATATCGAATATTTCAATTTATTTGTGTGAGATTGCGAAAATCAAATTACAAAGTCCAACGATTATAACCGTACAGGGACTTCGTTCATTATCAAGTAGTCTCTTTGGTAGACGACGTCCTGTAGATAAAGTAATCACCCGTAGACTAATTCAAACAAGGGGCCTCACCTCCTACTTACCCGTCACAAGTCATAATAGTATATAGTCGGAGCGGTATTATAACTGGCGTGAACAAAATGGTATCTGGTCAGTTCTCGGCAGATTTACGGCCGTTATTAGCGACGTTTGCATTGCAACCTCTAATGCAATTGCTGCTTTTGTTCCACAACGACCGCATACTCGAAATTATTATCCGTTGCACTGTTCTATACTTTTTGTTCGAATGACTCTACATCATAGGGGTACTCATGAGGAAATTCTCAGGCGGTTTTCGACGATTATGCTTGGAATAATTGCAAGTTAACGAGCATTTCAAGACAATTATCAACGATATTTCTATTGCTTTGTCGAGAATTACGAGACAACACTCTAGAACATAGATTAAGCGTTGTGAAATATATTGCGGTGGAAAGCGTTGGTTAGTTAATCCAAGGAAAATATTAATGTGCATACGTAAACTATGAAAATCTACAACACGTTACATAACTTACGAAATATGAATTTCAGTTTAATAAACCATATGAAAATAGCTGCTTTATTTAGAATTTGTCATTATAATAATAACAAAGCAGGGGAGAAAACTATTACAAATAGTTACTTTATGTGCAATTATAGACGAACCGTGTAATCTGAAATGGTGAGGTGGTCTTCTCATGAAAACTATATTGTAATATATCTGAATAAATGGAAGCAAAGAATTAAAAACATTATCATGGTAATCAAGAAAAATAAATGACGACGACGACGATCTGATTTCGATACTGAAATGCAGTTCTCGCGATATCCGGCTTTCTATTGTTGCAACAATTTGCTTTATAAATGGATCAAAAAAACGAAATAAAAAAGATCAGTCTTCATAACAAGTCAGACATATAACTTAGGACTCTTTTGTTTTAAAATTAGTTTTTTTTTAATAATTTTTGGAAGATAAAATTTGACGTTTCGACTTTTCTTTAAGTCTTTATCAAAATATGATATTGACATTGACTGTTATAGAGTCGTAGATAGATAGATCATAGAGGTAATAGATAGTTGTATGATTTGGAAAATAAACTATTTTGAATCTAGAAATGTAGATATCAACTTATCTTTTTTGCATCTGAGTAGAAAAATTCTTCGGTTTTTCTGTTTTGCAATTTTGTTGAGGATATTTTCGTAAATTTTCACATTCTGTTTGGCTTCAGTTCCATATGTGAGTTCAATGTTATGGTAGGTAGGCATTATTTCATCCATGCCGGTATAAATTTCGTTAATTTCTTATTTCTTAGACCTTTTGATATATTAATTATATCATATTATGATAAAGAAAAGTCGAAACAACAAATCTTATCTTTCCTCCAAAAATTATTGAAAAATTGAAAAATTTTAAAACAAAAGATACCTAAAATCAAGAACGTTAAGATGCATTAATATATCAAAAGGTCTAAGAAATAAGAAATTAAATATTCTATAACTTATTCATACCGTTGTTTTTCATAACCTCCGTGTTGAGGACATGGACGAAATCGAAATTCAAAAGTCAAGGCTGCGTTGTTACTCCACAGCTATTTAATCTTTATTCTCATGTTATATTCCAGAAAATGCTGCAGGAAAAATATGAGGGGGTGAACGGAGGGACATTAATCAACAACTTAAGATTCGCCGATGATACTGCTATGGCTGAGAGCGGAGAAGCTCTTCAAATCCTATTAGAGAATCAACCGAGAATGTAGGACTCACTATAAATACTGAAAAAACAAAATCTCTGGTTATAAGTAAAAACCAAAATATTAATATTTATAAAACAAATAGAATGGGTGCAAAAATCTTGGTTCAAATGGATCCAGTCGAAGAAACCAGATCAGAATTGAAATGACTCGAAAGGCATTTGTTAAGTACTCCTCAATGATTGCAAACAGAAATCTAAACATCTACGTCATAATAGGATTCACTACTGTACGGAGCCGGAACCTGGACCTTGAAAACTCAATTGATCAAAAAACTTGAAGCATTTGAGATGTGCCTCTATAGACATATCGTGAAGATACCCTAGACTAACAGAATCACCAACGACGAAGTACTAAGGCGCCTTGGTCGCAAAAGAAAGCTGTTGACAATTATTAAGATAAGAAAAACATCTTACATAGGACATATCTTACGCAACGACAAATACCTACTGCTACAGAACATAATGCAGGGCAGAGTAGAGGTAACGAAAGGCAACGGCAGGAAAAAGAATTCCTGGCTCCGTAACATAAGAGAATTGACAAATCTCAGCGTCGGAGAATTGTTTCATGTTGCGAGGGACAGAGAAGCATTTAAAAACGTGGGCGCCAACATCCAATGAGAAGACAGAATGAGGAGAAGAAGAAGAACCTCCTTTATTCAATTAATATGTAAAGGTAGGCCTTCGAGACTGAATAGGGCAGGGGTATTTTTAGATTTGAGGCTATACTGTTCACCCTCAGCTTTGCTGATCACCAAATAGTACTAGCACAAGATTCGTATAACTTGAAGTTCATGGTATTAATTATACCACCACAACTACTATCACTGAATTTTTGGTTAATTCACATTCTGCATTTCTAATAAATCAATAATAAACGAAAAGGGCTAGCGAGAACTATAAATTAAACTGCGGACTCAAAATGAAAATATTTTCATGAATATCTCAAATTCTAATAACTGACAAAGTCTGCTGGACTTTAAACTGACATATCATTATATCTCGAAACAAGAATCAGGAATTCAATTATCGTTATGATAAAAAGAAATATTTATCCTAAAATTTATTTGTTTAGAAAGTTTCCATGAAGCTATATGTTCTAACATATGGTTAGATTTACGTTGGACTATCGGTGGTCTGGTGCCTGGACTATTCCAAATACTGCGCGAAGATTATTTTTAACTTAACGGTACAGTTGTTGAAGAAGCGATGAACGGTTACTAGCAATTAACAACAGGAACGAGGAAATTGGAGCGAGAAGATGGTAAAAGAGAAAGAGCATTTTGAAATACGCACTTTTTGAAAATAAATAATTCCTACAATGCTATTGTCATTTTACGATACTTCCGATGACAATAATCATTTGAAATTCTACTGCTCTCGAGGACCTATTTCTACTTGAAATTTAATTAACAGACTATTCTCAGACGTAGAAAGTGAAAGGGGGAAGATTATAATTTAATTAAGGAGGTAAAAAGCAGGAATAGATGTTTATCGACCAATCGATGAGTTTATTTTGAAGAAATTGTTGAATTATTGATCGTGGTACAAATATCTATCATGTATCAAAATTACTGTAAAAGTCAAAATCTAATGTGAAACGAAATACTGGATAATCGCCTTCATTTTGTTCGTAGATATATTCGAAATTTTATAAAATTCTTTCTCATCATAATCACCGGGAAACACTTATTTGTGCTGACAATGGGTCCTGTTTCGTAGAAATACATTCTTAATTTCTTGGCCACATGTGTCATTTACGTAGTTGTTTTTTTGTCCAAGAAAATATGAATAACAAATCTGATTTCATCAATACACGACATAAATTTAACCCTAATATTTCACATAAATGTAATAACTGATTTAGAAGTAGCGGTGGTTCCTCAATGATTACACATATGACTTGTTTTATTCATATAACGACCAGAATTCCAAATCGCAAGACATTGATTATACGTAACATTAGGAAACCAGCCGCTTCGGATAAGCCAGTCGTAATATCTTCGTTCACTGCACATCAGAATAATGGACTTCATTGGTCGATCACTTTCCCTACATACCACCGCAGTTTAGAGCGACCTTCGGTAGTTATACAGGACCATGTGCACATGAAATAAGTGCACTTGTAGCACTTGAAACGAGAATTTTGAAGAAATGACTAACATTAACGTGCACTATTTGTTTTTACTTTCCTTTAGAAGAAAAAAATGGTATTAAAAGTGTTGGATGATCAAAATCAAGCGTATCAATCACGAATGTAACTTAATGCAAAAGTTATGATTATATAAACGTATTTTCAAAAGAGAAACTTATAAGAAAACTCACTGATTGTTTCAACTTCAAAACGTGTTGTTAAGCATACAAACTATGATTCTTGTATTAATAAAGACGATTTTTTCGGCGAGACCAAATACACATCAGCAGAATGTTATCAATACTCTATTTCGTTAACCAGATTAATGGTATTATGGCGGAAAAAGAATATTTTTGGGCGTGGTTGTATGGCACCCAATTGTTTTACCTTACGTTGTTCACCTACGAAGTATTTAAAAATGCGCCTTCGCGGTTTAGTATTATCAGATTATTTTATACATTCTATGGATTAATTTGCTAGCAAGTTTAGATAATCCAACATCTATAATGTCTTGGTGAGGCTTACATCCTGTGATGTAACCTCTTATAGCTTATATTAGGTCTATTAGTCCACTTTTTTGGTCTTTTTGCGTTTCTTGACGTTAATAACTCTTCTAGTAGAGGATTTGGGTGGGTTTCTATAAATTTGTGGGGTTTGATGATCCTTGGATAACTTGTACATTGGGCACTCCCAGATCCACGTGAATGGTGTGTTTTGATACATACCATGGAGCATCTACTAGTTGACGGAGTATTTTTGATTGGGATTTCTGAATAATATTTATAATTAGATTTGGAAGCGCATCCCCACAACTCTATTCCATATGTCGATATAGGCTTTATGACAGACTTGAAAATAAGGACTTTGTTTTCTCCCTATCAACCGAGTTGTATTCTTTTTTTTGTGATTTGTTGTTTCCTGTGAAGTTTTTTGTCTAGGTGGATTTCTAAGTTTTTAGCACTATCTGCTTGTGGTATTTCTGTAATACAAACTTAACTGGCGGACATGTACCTTTACGTAGCGTGGTTACATTTAATGATTTGGTCTCATTAACTTTAATCCTCCATTTCTGTAGCCACTCCTGTAATTGGTCAAGATAAGACATTTTTTGCTGCTGCTTGTGGTTCTTGATCAGTAGAGAGGATGACCGGGTCGTCAACGAAAGTTCTTGTAGTTGTATACTGGGTCTCTGGTATTTCTGATGTATACAGTATGTAAAGTAGCGGGACTAGTACGCTACCCTGTGGCACCCCTGCTGCTATAATAAAATGTTCTGACTTTTCCCTAGAATGTATATTTTCATATATGTTTTACCATTTAAATGATATTATTATATTAATTGTTACATACGAATTGAATGTATCCATTACTCTAAGATTGTATGTATAAAAAAAGTCAGAATTAGTTTCTTCTCGGATTATGTACCAGAAACAGCATCGCTGCAAATTTCATTATAACAATAATTCCTTATTACAATAATCCAAGTAAATAGTTTTTTTAACGAAGATTTTCGAGAAAATAATAAAAACATAAATCTATTAGTTTCATATCTGTTCGTATGTGAGACGATTTTATATTTCCATTAACTTTATTGCTTTTCGTAATTGAAAAGTAATTCAGTGTAAACAAATCTCGTAGAATCGTAAAAAGTGATCGAATTGCACCCGAAACTTCATTCCCATTTCCTTAATCTACATTTTACTGCCATTGGCTTGGCCAACCATGCGAGTTTATTTTTCTTATCTAGGCAAGCGTCGATCGTAAGCCGTACATTCGAACTGAATCCGTGGTAGTTGGAGTGATTTTTCAGTGCGAGTACTTGAAGAATAGATTGACTGCATGTTGATTGTTATGTATACAAGGTATGACTTCGGAAATGTTTAAACCTATATATTTCTATCAAAAATATACAAATCGACGTCGTACTTACATTTAAGGGGTATTTAGCCTGGTTTTCCATTAAATTACATCAACCCTTCAATGCGCAAAGACTAAATTCTTGAATTGAAAAAGAAATTTGATTGATACTTCATTTTACTACCTTTTCAAAAATCATTTAAACTTATTTTATGAATTCGCGACAAATTGGGTGAAAACTGTAAATGAGTTTTAGGTATAAAAAATATTTGATCATATTATTTTATTGAATTAATAATTATATGTAGTTAATTTATTATTATATTATAAATTAGACCGTTCCCAAGTTCTAACGCTACTGTTTAAAAAGCAACAGAGAGAAAGCAGTAGCTTTCGCGAAGCACTTACAGAATGTTATTCAACCTAACTCTGCAGAAACAGATGAACATGAAATCAATATCAATCGATATTCAACGTCTCCTTACCAACTGGAACTTCTCGTAAAAATAAGTACAAAACAAGTCCAAAACGCCACAAATCTTCTGAAAATTAAACAGTCATTACCTGGTTACAACCAAACTGGACCAACAAAGAAAACACAAAAATTTTTGAAAAAAATATTCATTTTTCAAAGTAATCTCCTTTTCGCTCCATACACTTTCCCCAGATGTTCAATAAGTTCAATACTATTTTTATAATAACCGTCAAGCCATGTTTTCAAGTCTAGTTACAGAAAATAATCCGAGGAGGCTAAATCTGGCGAATATGGTGCATGAGGTAGCAATTTAAACTTTAACTCATTAATTTTGGACATTGCAATAATGGATGAGTGAGCTTACTTGATTTCTTGTCTCAAACGTTGCAATAAGTTTGCATAATACTCGTCGTTGATAGTTTTTTCTTTTCCATTTTCAAGATAGTCAATGAAAATTATCCCAAAAACCGACGCCATCACCTAGCCTGCAGATGAAACGGTCTTTGCCTTCTTTGGAGCCGATTCTCTCCTTTCATCTTATTGTTCTAGTGTGTGAAGTGATGATGAATCCACGTTTCATCCATAGATATGAAACAGCGCAAAAATACAGCTTTTTTCTGTGAAACATTGCCAAACATTCGATAGAAATATCTTCGCAACGCTTCTTTTGTGACATTGTGAGCAAACGCGGCACCCATCTTGCACACAGCTTTCTCATATCAAAAATATCAGCTAATATGCGATGTACTACACTTTCTAAAATGCGTACTATGTCTACTGGCTCACGCATTTTCAGTGGACAATCATTTAGTACCGCTTTGTAGATTTTCTTCAACATTTCGTCATCTCATTTGGTCGACCACTGCGATTCTGGTCTTCGCCGGTCGTACGGCCTTGTTTAAACACTGCTATCTAATATTTTATTGTTGAACGAAAAAGAAGTCTTATCCAGATAGAATCTAGTTCAGCTTTCAAATTACTTGGGCTGAGACCTTTAAAATAAAAGTATTGTATCACATAACTATGACTTGAACTTGAAACGGATGTTGTGTAGATTGTGTACCTTCTAATATAGAAGTACTTTTTAAGGAACTACCTACCTTAAAAAGCCTGTAAAAGGATAATATTTATTAGTAATAATGCAATATTCAGACCTGGTTATTTTCCAATTCAGTGGAAATTAACTGAAATAATCATCATCCCAAACTTACAAAACCGGCTGAAGAAATTACTTCCTATAGACCAATCAGTTTACTTCCAATGTTGGCCAAGCTGTTAGAGAATTCTTAATAAAAACAAGTGCAACATATACCGATGACACTGCTTTACTACCTTCCATCCATTAAACTAACATGAAAGGGATGAAGTCGAATATCTTGGTATCGATTTGGATAGGAGACTTTCTTGGAGGAAACAAACCTTCTCTAAAAGATAACAGCTTGGGATTGAATTTAGATTGAATAATTATTGGTGGAAAATCTTAACTACCCATCGAGAATTTATTGAGAAGTTATTGATATATAAGAAAATACTTACCTATTTGGAAATATGGAATCTAGCTGTAGAGTTCAGCTTCTATATGAAATATTTATAATGTCGAGAGATTTCGGTCTAAAAATCTGAGGATGATAACAAATGCTCCATGACATGTGTCCATTCCTCTCGATTGAAGAAGATAAGAAATGAAATACTGTTTGAACCCAATCAACTGGACAAAAACCTAGTGTTGGAACTGATTATCCCCCGTAGACTCAAAAGATTTATACCGTATGACAAGATTTTAGTATATTTTATGTGGATAAGAAGTTTCAGTTTAGAAATATTCCCTATGTTTAATACTAAATTTGATTTTAAATTGACTAGGAGTGTTAATCATGTAGTGTCCTCTGTGTTAACTGTTGTCTTTTAACTAACTCTATCAATGTTCCACACATGTTTCATGGCAGATAGCTGCATAAACTAGATAATCAGAGGGGAAACCAAAGGGATCTACACCCCAAATCATTTTTCTGTATTCACTTAGGATTCGTTTAGAAACAGATTGTAAATAAATTCGATAAATAAATTTAAACAAATACGGAAACAGGGGAGTTTTGAATAGCACAGTTTAAATAAAAAGTTAACATTTGTCTTACTGGTGAAAACAAGAATGTATTCCCGGACTATGCACATTCATTTACTCTTGGAAAGCTCTTAAATACGTAGTGCACGAGGGCCGTTCCTAAATGAACAAACATCGAATGTTGGTCCAGGTTTGTCTTAGCGGCACGATGAAATTGTTTCCCTTCATGCGGAATTGGAAGTTGGAGATTGTTTTACTCGATATTACGAAAAATAGAGGAAAAAGTACACGACTATTTGGTTAATTCACTAGAAACCTCAAGTTCGATATACAATAGTAATAACAAAATGTTAAATTGTTTGTAGTAATTAAAATAGAAAAAATATTCACTTGTTGGTTGTTGGGGGAAAATATTCATTGTTATCATATAATTAGAAGTATCCTGAAGCCTTTCAGATATAAAATAAAAAAAGACTCAAGTTTATATTAGACTTTTAGAAATAATAATATAATCTAGATTCGAATTCTCTATTATAATATAAAAAACACGTTATTCAAAGAAATGATTGGAATACCTAACAATTGCAAACAAATTTTTCCTTCGATTCTTTAATTCCCGATTTGTATACATCTTTTAGAGGCATCGATATCCCAATATTCATCCAAAATAACTAGGTGTGTCCTCGCATCTATTAATAAATATACGCTTATCAAAAAATTTTGATTATAAAATAAAAAATATTTTGTATTCAGTCCGCAAATGTCGGCAGCAAGAGCAGCCCTTCGATTACTTGACGATTTACCCCTAGTCCAATAATATTCGGTAGCGGAAAACATGTAAGATTGGATGACAATGAAATTATTTTAAAACAACAACATACTTATATCAAGTATTAACATTTTTTCTAATTGCGAATGGTGTTGTGGGTTGAGGACTCGAAATAAAACTATAAGGTACATCATAAAGCCAACCTTGAAAAGATAAATTGTAATTCAATTCAAAATTTAAATTACTTGTTTATCTTCCTCAATGTTTGAGTTATAACGTACCTTATATTTTCATCCTTGATAAAAATCAAATAAAAGATCGAAATGTTGACAATTTAAAACACTTTTAGGCAGTTTTATTTCGAGTCCTCAACACACAATACCATTCGTGATTTCGTACTAAAAAGGACAATAAAATTGAGAATGATTATTTCTAATAGTTGGATAGTTTGAGACAATCTATATATATATATATATATATATATATATATATATATATATATATATATTATACTGGTTTTTGTAGGAAAATCGTTATTATATTCATAAATTTCAGACAAAACAACAAATTTACTAAAAAAAACATTGTTTATGACAATCTGTATAAGGAAATTGACAAAATAATAAATATTGGTGTCTAGTTTCTGGGCAAAATTGAAAATGTTTGAAAATTTCTTATCAAAATGTTTTTGAAACAATAAATTCATAGAAAATTAGGCATAACATAATTTGTTACTATTTTGAGACATTCTTTATAAAAATATTTACAGAATATTAGATTTTGGTATTTAGATTAAAAGAAATAAATCGTTTAATATAATTTATAATGAAATTGGGGCATTCCTTATAAAAAAAAAGTGATAAAATAATAAGTTACGGTATTTTTGTGTGGTTTCTATAGAAAATGTCTAGTTTTGTGCAGAGTGTGACTATTTTTGATAAATTCTAATCAAAATGTTCGTATACTGGTTTCGAACATTCTGTATAAAAAATTTTGGAATTCAGTTTATGAAAATGCTTTCAAATGTTGAATTTAGAAACATTAAGTTGCCCAATACTATTTGTTAAATATAAGAAAAGGAACGAAATGAAAGTTATGGTATTTTTTTTATAGTTTCTATAGAACATGTGACTAAATCGATAAATCCGTTGATATTGAAATATTTGTTAGTTAACGTTCATAACGGTATGTTTCGACTATTACTAGTTCTTTCATCAATACCGGAAATTACATATACGCTCGCCAAAAAATTCAGGTAATTTTTTAAAAGTGCAGTTCGGTCCTTTTGAGTTCGAATCATCTCTACTAATAATTCCCCTATATCAAACATACACATCCATTCCCGATATTAGAGGATGCTCGAATAAAAACTTCAAAGAAACCATTAGTGACCCGATTCTTTTTATCCTTAAACCCCTTTTTCTTTCCTTTACTTAACGTCACGACCGTCTGGCCCCGATTTTCAACTATTTATCACGGAACTATTTCCAACCGAAAGAACCCTTAACTATATAACTCCTTTTTATAGTGCCCTTTCATATTTATGACACTTTTTAAAGTTCCAGAGGCATTTCGAGATATCGGAGTGAACACCTACCGCCGACAAAGTTTCAACTCACTAATATAAATCTTATACAAGGAGTAGGTTGTCAAGAACAAATGTCAACGGAGCTACCTAGGAGAAAGAACGAATGTTGACAGTTGGAAATGAACTTGTGTTCATTAACGGTGCGATGGCTTGACAAAAAAACCCTCTATACAGAGTGAGTTTTATGTGAGGAACGCCTCAATTATGTCGGAAACGGCTTGCACGATTTTTATAAATGTTCGTACCCAAGGGTCTTGTGTTGGTCTCTACATTGTTGTCAGATCTTTCCTTAAAAATAATGATCTTTGTTATTTCAAATGGATCACCCTATATATTTTGTATTTTTAGAAATGCTTAAAAAATACTCGTAATAAGGTCTAGTGTCAGTAAGTAAAAAGTTTAACGAAGCTTAAAAAATACTGTTTATTTTGATGCAATATTTTGAGCAAAATATGGAAATTTCATTACACAAATTTTCAAAATATCATTCTGATTCAGTTCATTCATTCACCTTACCAAATATGCGTTTGGTGAGGTTCTTGCTTTTCTCAACAATGTGTCTCCATGCCACTCTCCATCTATTTACTTCCATCAACTTCAGGTTTGATTTGAATATTCTTTAATAGTTTATGTGATAATACAAATCTCGTAACAAAGTCTAGTGTCAGTAAATTAGTAAAAAGTTTAACGAAGCTGGTGCAGTAAAATATTTAGCCAAATAAAGACGCAGAGAACTTATAATAACTGAAGACAAATCTTCAAATGTTTGTGTGTCATGCGATTTTTAAAACTTTGCAATACATTTTGCAACATCCATGAATTCTCAATTCTTCTTATCTCTGTGGTAATCCCATCTTTCAATTCCTGAATATTAGCAGTTTTTGTTTTATAAACGATGTTTTTTAACTGACCCCACAGGAAATAGTCTAAAGGATTCATGTCGGGTGATCGCGGAGGCCATTCGATAAAACCACGCCTTCCAATCCATCTTCTAGGAAACACATTATTTAGGTGCTGTCTCACCACACGCGCATAGTGAGTTGAGGTGGCATCTTGTTGTAGCCAAATATTGTCGTTTGGGATAATGTTATTGTCTGAAAATTTCTATTAATTAAGTTTTTTTAAAATGTAATTGAAAATATTTGGATTTAGAAATATCCGAGCCAACTCAGGTATAATAACTATTTCCTAATAAATCTAAATATGCCGGACCATTAAATTACCCTCAATGAAAAAGGGATCAATTATTTTATCGCCTATTATTCCAGCCCATACATTCACTTTTTCAGGATATTGGGTGTGGGATTCACGCATCCAACGAGGATTGTTACGTGACCAGTATCTATCTACAATGATGCCGATTTACGTTTACATTAATACAAAACGTGGCCTCATTGCAAAATATAACATTACTTTAAAAATTTGGATCGTTTTGATTGTAATATTTTTCCATCATTAGGTATGTAACCTCTTCACGTTTATCAAAATCTTCATCTGACAACTCTTAAACAAACGTTACTTTGTATGGATGGAATTCATTATCACGTAAAATTTTCATTACGGATGTTTCCAAAATATCAAGTTCCCCGGATATTTGTCTAGTACTCAAGTGTGGACACAAACATCTGCAGGTTTTCTGCGCCAAAATCTTTTACTGAACCAGTTTTTTTACTAATTTACTGACAGTAGATCTTGTTATAGGATTTCGGTTAGGATATAAATTAATAAAGATATTGCACGTTTCTTGTTGACTTGTATCGCCAATCACCATATTTGTTATTGTAGCTGTCTTAGCCACCTAAATGTTTTATTTCAACTTCGGCGAAGTTCATTATTTTTAAGGAAAAAGGAAAGATCTGACAACAACGTAGATACCACCACAAGATCCTTACGTACAAAAATTTAGAAAAATCGTACAAGCCATTTCCGTGATAATTGAGGCGTTCCATAAATAAAACTCACTCTGTATAATATACGGTAGATAGTAAAGGAAGATTGTTATGAATAAATGAAAGCAATTTAATTTGCAGAAATATTTTTAAGAATATTCATATGTAGATAACTATGAATTCATCAACAATTCTGGTGGTTTTATATTCATAAAATCACCACTGTGTTTCGCTGGTTTTCCGAATTCAATCGTGATAGCACTTCGCTACAGAATGAATTTCGAAAAGATCATCTAAAAATCGGCCGCTGTGCCAAAAAACATCGATGTTGATATTGCAAGGACGTTATGTGACATACCGTGAGATTGATTGATTCCACTGGCATACATTCAATATTAGTGAAAAGATATGTTGAAAAAATTCAATAACGGTGCTTCAAAAGTCGACTGTAAGATCGTGGGAGCTCACGAATCATGGATCTATGCATAAGAACCCGAATCTAAACTACAAATGAGTCCTTCAAGATGAGCCAAATCCAACAAAAGTTGTTCTAGCACGAAGCACTTTATTCATATTGTGGCCTGTTTTTTTCGGAATAACTGGACATATCACGTTCCATTAGAACAACGTAGAACTGTGAATTATGAATGGTACACCAGTATTTTTTTGCCAAAAATCAGGGAAACCAATCGCAGAAGACAAATCATTCTCCACTAAGACAATGCGAGCTCTCATACATCAGTTCGAACGAAAGCGTTTTTGAAAAGTCAAAACATCTTATTGCTGGGTCATCCGCCGATAAGTTATTGTTTGGCTCCCCAGATCAAAAATAAATTGCCGTCAACGTTTTTCTATATTTGAAAAAGCGGTTTATGAATTTGAATAACATGTTTTGGAAGTACCTCAATCAGAATGGAAAAAATGGTTCGACAACTGGTTAAAACGCTTGTAAAAGTAAATTGATCTTAATGAAGAATATTTTGAAAAACAATAAAGCCACATCCAATTGTAAATATTTGTTTTTATTTGTCTCTCTCAAATAAATAAAATAAAGGAACATATTTACAATCGATGCCGATGAGCATTGATAGTTATTTTCTAGAATGTAAATATTAATTAATGATGTAGTTTGATTCTAATAACGTCTAACTTTTATTGAACTTATATATCTTCTCCTTCGGAGTGTGGAAATTGTAGCAGAAATCGATGAATCTGTATGGCCCATAAGGGATTCATAAATTTTATTACCACTCCTTGATACTAAAATATTTTTTATTAGTTTGTTTACTGGACAAATGTGATACTTGCTAAAGCAGAAGATTTATTATTATTATGTTACTAATGTTGAGAAAAATCCAAATAAATATTATGTAGGAAAGCAACCTTATTTTATAACTGAATTAAAGGAAAAAATCTGTTCTAGCAGCTTTGAATACAATATTTCACATATATTTATGGCATATTGACGATTATATCAACTATAAATTGTAGAACATCGTTGATAAGGTATTAGAGCTAAATATTTCTCAAAAAAATACATTGTCAGGTATTGCAGAAGTTTTTCAATGAATTTTCTTAAGCAACAAAATCACAAGCACAACAACTAATTTGTACTAACGTTAAAATTTTCGTCTAAAGGCTCTTGACACACAAAACTAGGTAGCAAAAAGTCCAGCAGGAGCATGATGCTTTCGAACAAACCGTCCGTGGCAATAGAAAGCTAACTCTCTTTGCAAGATTGTTTGCAAGAAAAACTGGTGAGTTGGGGAAGAATATACGTCCAGTAAATTGGATATGGAGCATAAATATCTGATACTGCACATACCGACGCTGCATGTAAAATTAGAATCAACATTTTTTTAAAACTATGCTTAATTCTTCTCAATTTTTCAGAGGCAAAATATGAATGTAGATGTATTTGGAAGCAGTCTTCTGGATAGTAAAAAATCACAAAAACTCTTTATTCAAGAGATTCGGGGCAACAAAAAACAATTTCCAACAGGCATTTTATTACATAAGACAAAACGATATAAATTTGGTATTACTTTTTTTAGACAATTTGTATACATATTCTATACAAATATTATTAGGAGATATTCATTGAGTTTAAAAAAATAAGAATAGAAATGAACATTATTTTCTATCAATATGTTATGTGATGTTAAATAAACTAAATTCACCTTCAATAATGTTAAAGAATTTATTGATGATTCTGTATTATTGACAAAATTTTTGGTCATACTGCAAATAAAGTTGTACGTTCCAAAGAAAATGATTTCGTATACAAACTGAAATTTCATGTAATAAGTTATAATTTTGCATTTGGTATATAAAAATTATCAATCTACTTTATTTTGTTTTTAAAGTTGGAAGAAAATTTGGTAAAATTAGTGAAAAATAGACGTACGAACTTCAATTTATCATCAAAATATGTTATATGGTTTAATATCAAGCCCCAAAAGTATGTATTTTCAGAGGAAAGTTATAGGCTGTCTTTATTCTCACTACCCTGTACAATTTCATTGTCTTCATTCGCCCATGGTCTAAAGAACGCCATATTTCTGTTTATTTAAAGGAATTTATGTATTAAATAAATCTTACCTAGCCACGCCACTGTTTATTGCAGACTGTCTAGTAGGAATATTTCAAAGAAATTGTGTACATACGATGTTTTCATTGGTAAACAGTGGAGATGAGGAGTCTACGTGGACTGACGGTTATTATTTTCCATTTCTTAATTTGATATAAGTGCCGTGCGTATTTGTGAAATATTGATTCTTCTCCGCACAAGTCTCTTTTGCAATTGATATTGGAAACACTGTAGCTATAAGGTTTATATTAGATACTTTAGACTGTAGAAATAAGACTGGCTTTGTTGTCAAATATAAATTTTATTTCTAATTTCTAACTACTTTTCTACTTATTTGAAAATAAACTCAATTTTTTTCCCAACTCAACTGACAATTTTCAACGATGCACCAACTTTTATCAGGAATAAAATGCTCAGAGGAATGTATTATAAAAAAGTTTTCCATATAGTTGCAACTTTTTCGAAGCCCAGTGTATAAAACTAAACACGAAAACTCAACAGACTTTTCAAATTTGTTTAATAAAGTTTCGTTGCAATAGTTACGTGCTGTGCTGTCTGTATAATCAAAAGTCGGGCGACATTCATTGTTCCAACGAAAATAATTAATTGGATATTAGATTTAGGATTAGTCCTTTGCCAAAATAGATCAACGACATCACGCGAACATTCTTACATCAAGCGAGACTATATCACCATGTTCATATTCGTGCTGGAAGATTTATGCTCAGCCATTAAGGCGCGGTTTATTTTGCGGGACGGTGGTAATTTTGCATTCATTCTATACCGCATAGAACATCCCAGAAAACATTTTATGTCATTCCCACTATGTAAGCGAGTACGTGAACGAAAAATTTTGATACAGGAAACTGCAGAACATACTAATATGATAAGAAAATGAGGGCCTAAAGGAAAAGAAAACAGAAGTTATCTAATGGCTAATAAAGGATCAGTCATTATAAAGTAAACCATGGGACATTTGCAAAATTATTATTATTACTAAGAATGGTGAAGCTTTGTCGGTTCTAATTGTATGGGTAATCCGTTTATAGTTCCTTTCGTCATCCTCGCTCTAGCCCATAATTGGCGTTTCTGGCATCCACTATGTCATATCAGTGTGTTGATAAAAACTTGACAAAGGATGTGTATCATAGTTTCCTCCTCTGTTTCACACATACAGCAGTCTGACTCTGCCTGTACTATATCTGTAATAATTAACTTTCGCGTGACTTATATTTAGACTTTTCGTTTCCTAGGCTTCAGTTAATTATTTGGAAATGGGTGAACGTCTTCTAACTTCACCATTTAACGTAAACGTATGAACTGTCATCGAAGAAACAAATGTTGTAAACTTTTGCTTAACATAGTGGAATGTTCACGTGAAACCAGATCATTTTCGTTCAATTCCTGACCCATTATCAACTTTTACAGATGAAATTCATATTTTCTGACAATCCATTGAACACTGTTTATTGATTCAACAGATACATGATTGTTCAAGAAGCGTTAGTTCAACATCATTACTGATACAACTTGCTATTGCATATGGTCAGAAGCAGTACTAGCAGAGTCATTATTAGAAAGGATAGTATAGATTCACGAATTCAACTCCTTTTAGTGTACCAAAAGGAATTTATCAAAAAGAAAAGTGAATAAGCATGAGAATTTAACCTTCCCTAAGATAATGTAGATATTACTGGACACCCCTTGCAATTTAAGGTTTATAAAGGTGTGATTCCAAGCGCCAAGAACGGAAAAAAGTTTGGAACTATGATGAAAATTCAGCCTCCTGTAAACATCCTGTACATGTACATGGATAAACTGATATTACAAGATCTTTATGTGATATACCGTAAAATTGAGGTATACTTGGACATTAGTTCCAGTTGCATACATTCAATATTGCACGACAATATGAGCACTCACACATCAGTTTCAACAAAAACGTTTCTGAACAGTCAAAACATCGAATTGATGGAGCAACTGCCGTACGGCGCTTGTTTGGCACCCAATGATTTCTTCTCATTTCCGGAAATCAAAATTAAATTGCGAAATTGATCTTAATGGAGAATATCTTAAAACTTAAGTAGCAGCCCTCGTATTAAATATTTCTCTTTTAGGAATACAGTCCTATTTTGATCTAAGAAAATATTTTTCCAAATCTGAATAAAATGGAATTTCAGTTGACTCGTCTATTTTCCAACCCAGATTTGCCTCGTGGCCAACCCTTTCATTTCCATAAATCCATTATCCTTATTAAGTATATTTCTTTCCCATTATTTCTCGAATTATGCAGCAACCGTTCCATTAACATTATAATATGTGATATAGGTAAAGCAATTAGATTGAAGATTTGAAGACAGTCTAATAGCTTTTTACAACGATGAAGCATTTTATTTAACGTAGTGCCAGTAACAGAAAAGCAGCTCTGGCATCACCAACGGTTTTAAAATGGTCTGAATAAATTTTTATCGGTTGAATCAAGTATATTGCAAACTCCAATTACAATTTATTCAAGTTATAAGATATAGTTTTATAAAATGGAAATATAACACTAGAAATAATAAATCTTAGTTTAACTGATATATTTTCACTAATCAAATTCTTGTCTCAACTTATAAAAATGATATATAGGAAGTCTCATTGAGTATGAGGTTTAGAAAACAATAAATATTAAATATATATAATCAAAATTGATTGCGATGTCTTACTCATGCTATAATAAATGACAATGAATAATCTAACGAGTCTAACTAAGTTATTTTGCTTTCCCCTATAACTTTGCATTTAGATTGAAGTATGGTATCAGTGAGAATAGCAATCACATGGTCAGGCCCTCGAATTTAATAACGACAACAGATCCAGAAGACTTTTCTTTGACAAAGTAAACATTTGTTCTAGTTTGGGTAAGTCCGGCGAAGATGGATCGAGTCAGTTCTTCAGATTAGACGTCTAGTTGTTTTCGTTATTGAAATTATACTACAGTTGATTTGATTTTCCGCTGTAAGGTAACCCGGTGAATTAGCTGCTTGAGTCGGATAGCGGTTAAATCGAATATCGATGAGGTCAATGATCGTGAGCTGCAAGAAGAGACACACCGTTATTATCTAGTCTTGCGAACCCTGTTGGAGGCACGTGAGTTCGACTGGTTAATATTAGCTCAACAAGTATTCTGAGTTCTGCCTGAGGTATTCAGTAAAGTAATTCCAGGAGGAATTATTCTAAGAAAAAGGCAATGTAACCAACTTTTGTCCAGGCGGACGTGTGACTATTCCACCTCAATTTTTTATGCGATCCTATTCAAATTGTCCTGCCGATGATCCAAATGCATGTGGCCATAGTACAACCCCGAGCCGAAATTGTTGAAACAATTGCAAGGGACACAGAACATCTCCTATCGAAAGTTTACAAGTTGAACTAGGAGAGTCGCCACTAACTAAAAGAAGACAATACCTTACATTGTCATATGCCAGTACTGTCGCAAACAGATATCAAAGCACATTCGAATTCAGAAAAAGAGTCGACTGTCCCTTTTATCAGAGAGTTTCTGAATATATCAGACAACTAGATATGCATTTTCCTCCCATTCTACATAGACATATACTTTTAGAATGTACATTATACGCGTTGCAAAGACAACAATGTAATTTCCCAAATGACATGAAAACCCTCTAGGAAAGAATTGCGATGTGGATAATATCTATAAGAATCAGTTAAATACTACTTTAATCAACCAGTTGTAATTATATCACCAAATGCGACGCTAATAACCAACATGTTTGATGCGAAATAAAAAAAAAATGCAAGGAATTGTTATTTTTCAACCGACAAATTTTTTAACATTCTTTATTGGAATAAGAATAAAAAAGGTCCCATGACTTTTCGAGATAAGGTCAATATTTTTGAGGATATGAGTTTAGGTACTTTTGACCCATGAAAAATATAGTAAAAAAAATATTTTTTGCCCAATTCCTTATACAATGGTTGATAATATTCTTGATAGAGATTCAAGAAAATTTCATTAGTTATACCTGTTGCCATTGTTAATTTCGCGTGCTCATAAATATATACCAATATATTTTTATTCTTTATATAAAATTGTGATCCAAAAAATGTTTAATTGATATACGATTATATTTTATTATTATTGATAAAAATGTATAAATTACTATGATAATAACAAAAAATAATATAAACTGATGAGAAAGTAATTTTAATTACATTTTCGATTAATGCTTGAATAACTTTTGTACAATTGATTAAGAGAAAAATTTATTAAAAACAAATTTTAGACAATTTAATCGTTATTAGCATTGCTCTCTTCAACAATATTGATAAAGTTAATTAGTAGCTGCTACTGGGAGGGTCCCGGAGCTGTTTCATACTCCCCTTAATTTTGGAGCGTTTTCCTATGTTTTTTGATGCGTACAATTGATTTTTCGAGGGTGTCGAGCCCGAATCTGGTCAACTAATTTGTTATAAGCAATATAGTTGTTTATAAAGCTCTTAAGCAAAGAGAAATATGAAAAAAGTTTCGAATAAAAAAGATTTGTTTAAAAAAAAAAATACATTAAAGATCGTACATTTTAGTCTGTGTTCACGCAGTTTAGACCCTCCATAACTTTACAACTGCGGGTCGAAAACATAATTGGAAGTGGTCAAAATGTTCGTATTGATTACCACTATAAGCTACTGTAAGGTGCATCTCGTTTATTTTAATTTATATACCCTTAAAGCAGTAATGAAAAAGTTACGATGCTTTTTTCATGAAAATTTGTACAATCCAACTTCTTACTTTTAACAGATAATATTTACGTCTACTAAACTAGCGAACAAAAATAACGCACCACCCCGATTTCTGAAAATATTTGCATTAAACGAAAATCATCACCAATAAATGGCCCAAACGAAACGACGTAATTTTCAAGAATGTCAGATATGTATCTTGCTGCGTTAAGGGCGAGTCTAGGAAGACACATTAATTCCGTGCGGGCATCAAAACAAATTCCTCCCCAAAACATGATAGACCCTCCTCGGAACGGCTCCTTGGGTATGTTACAAGACTGCGCCAATCGTTCTCCTCGTCGTCTTCGAATTTGATTACGTCCATCTGGACCTCTTAGACTGATTCTTGTCTCATCGGTAAATAAAGCTTGGCACCAATTTTCTAAATTCTAATCTTAATGTTGCCGTGCAGATCTTAGTCTAGCAGCACGATGCAGCCTGGTTAGCAAAGGTGCCTGAAGAGCTTTTCTGCTGTGTAGACCAGCATTCTGAAGGTGTCATCTCATTGATCTATTAAAGATATTTACATTTCTGATTTCTCGTAAGGCTGTTTCTTAATTAATTTAATTGCAAAAAACGGTCATCTCGAGGAGTTAAAACTGAAGGTCCTTGTCCAGGCCTCCTAGAATGTGAATAAATAAGATAAATAATGATTCAGGACACATATAGGCTGATGCAGCGCATGATTTTGAAAGTTTTTCTTACTCTCTATTACGAAGATTATTAACTATTGTATAAAGAATTAGAAAAAAAATATTGTTTGAGATTTTGCAAACCTCCAAAAATTGATTGAATATTAACGGGATCGTATAAGAAAATTGAGGTGGAGCAGTTTATATAACTAAGTAGCTAACTGGTATACTGGACCTGTTTTCAAGAAATTTCAGGGCTTAAGATGGACAATAAAAGCATCGTTTAATAGGAGAGAAGTCAACGTTGATAGATGATAATAGAAAATTGTCAAAATTTCAAGTAAAAAGTAAATAATAAATTGAAATTTCAATGGTTTACAATATACCGTTTTACTCCATGACTCGTCCTTATTGGTATATAAATCGCTTATCAGTCCATCAGGCAATTTTCACGAAAGGAGAGAAACTATTTACGCAATTGTTGAATAACGCAGACTGAATTATAGACAATAATAATTTTTGCTTCGATTTTACTCAATGCGAACAGCATTGATTTAGTTTTATGGCTGCTATTTTCTTATAAGGCTTAAAAGAAATATCGAATGGACAAATTTTTCATCTGAAAAGCTTTACAGTAATGGAAAGCGAGGTCTATTATGTTGTATTGACATTCTTCGATCTTTTTTCTCATTAAATTGATGTCAAGAAAATGAATCCACATCAGCATCGCAAGAGAAATATTTATTTCCATCAATTTATATTTTCAATTTTCTAATAGGATTCGTCATTTGCTAGATGTTTGGTTATTTATAAATAATGGTTTCAATACACGACAGTACAAATAACTATATCATTATATAAACTTGGAACTATTTGATGATAAGAATTTATTGAAAACATCTTCACCCATTCACTTATAAAATATGAGTGAAAATTAAGAAAATTATTAGTATTAGTATTCTTTTTATTGTGTTAATAAGGCCCTGTCCCGTTTAATTCCAAATATTCACTACTACTTGAGGTCTTCTTTCTAGAATTTCACCTTTATTGCAAATTTGTTTCATGACATTCTTTTGACATAATTTATGTTCTTTAGATGATCTCACGACATCCTGTATCCCTAGTTCATCTATAATTTTCTAACTTCTATCTCTCCAAGGGTCATTCCTTTAATTGTTTAATTTTTCAACTGTAGACCATGGTCAATAATTTTTGAAACCAAAAAAAATATTAGGATGAAACCCCAAAAAAAATTTGAGCGATATGAGATCGGGAAGGGGCCGATGGTGAGTTTTTAAGGGTAATACACGATTTATCTCAATTTCTGGCAAATCTACGAAACCTAAGGAAAAATTTCAAATGGCGAAGTTGTAGGAAATAAAAAGATCTACAATTTTTGTATCTAAACTTTTTTACATAACCTCAAACTTTATGTGACAAATCCAAAAACCAAGTTAATGTTTTTATATTTTTTTTTTCACAAAATATGGTCCGTGATTTTTTTGTTGGTTGAAATCTCTATTTTCTGATTGTAAGAAAAATATTAACATCGCCATGGAAATTTTTCTCAGAAAAGGCAAGAAAAAATGAAAAAACCCGGAACCGATTTTTTTAAATCACTTGTACAATTTTGTTATTAATTAAAATTTTAAAATCTAATTAGCTATGAATGTAACAAAAATCTAACGTGTAATTAGAGTGTAAAGATTCTATGTATAACTAAAAATTGTACAAATGATTTAAAAAAATGTTTTTTTGCCTTTTCTGAGCTAATTTATCAAGGCAATGGTAATATTTCTTTAAACAATCAAAAAATAAAGATTTCAACTAACAAAAAACTCACTTCATAAAAAAAACTGATATTTTGATGGGAGAGTTTTCAATGGAAAACTAGGTGTTTTTTTATATTAAGTCAAAATAAGTTAAAGAAATAAATATTTCAAATCAAATAAATTACAATGTTTACGGAATATAATTTCATCATCTTTTACGAAAAATATTTTTTTCCACGCAAAAATTTTCTTAAATACTTCATAATAATCAAATTCATATAGAATGACTCCCTAAATTTTTATGAAATGTCATAGAATTGATATTTTACTTGATATGAATAAAATGTACTTTGAGATGAACATGCCCTTCAATCTTTGGATTAATGGAAAATGAACATGCAACAGAAACCAACTTCAATAGATTCATCATAAATATTTGCACACCCTGTAGATTGGGGTTCAACGTTGTATTGGAAACCAGACAGTAAGTAGTACAGCGATAGCGGCAAAGTTTTTAACAAAACCAGCGGAGTTTTCAAGCGAAAAACGAATCGCTCTTCGACGGTATCGTAAGTTTCCTTTTGTAAATAATACATTAATCCTGCCTTAGTTTCACCTTGTTTTATCTAGACAGTTATCGCGTTCTAGCCCTCAACGGCACACCCCGAAAGAGGAAGAACATTTTAGGGAGCTACGATAAAGGCCGGAGTGTATAGTTGTTAATTTACAGTTTAATAAAGATGCTTATGATACATGATTTTGAAAATTACAAAATTCCAGCTATCCAGCAAATGATAAGTTGCGGACCTCAACTTGAAGATGTTAGCAGTTATAAATATAAATTGAATAATTTTTTTGCGCATGTTTTGAGAAATTCTCACGAAAATTTCAGTCATTTTCGAAGTTTTGTTTCTTTTTGGCAGTCGTATAAATGAGTCGTTGTGGAGATTTTTCAAAAACGGTGAAAACTAAGTATCGAACTTTCATTAAATTTGTTCATTGAAAGTCAAAACGCGTTTTTATTTCAGCATGAGCGTATTTTTTAGCACGCTGCGTATTTTTCTTTTCCTAGGGAAGGAGTTATTTAATCAGTTTTGAAGCAGTTTTGAATAAACATGAGTCGTGTAGAAATAAAATGAAAATTGTTTCTTTGTTTTTGTGTTGGCGGATGAGGATAAAAAAGAAAAGATACTGCAATATTATACTAATAGAAAAGCAATTAGCAATGTGTTTTTAAAACGACAAGAGGAGGTATAATATTTCTGCTGCGTTTTTACGTTTTCTTGATATATATTCATTTTATAATGATTTGGTAAAACTTATATATAAATAATAGAATAACAGGTCTATTAGATACATAAATTATTAAGAAAAAAAAGTTTCTACATTACGGCCTGTAATATTTTTCACTTTCATGGAGTTGGATAAGTCTAACACAGTTGTTGAACTGCAGATTTTGATGTCTTGATGCTAAGACCAACTTTTCGGACGATACTGGCTGTTACTTGAGTTTTTCTTGTATACACAAAGCTTTCCTCGAGAGTTTTAAAGCAAAAAAAGTTTTTACAACAAACGAGCGGTTTGATTCCCATCAATTCGAAGAAGTTTTTCGAGTTTAGAACAGATACAGAAAGTTTATACTGTGTCTGGTATATTTTCAATCAGAAAACTATACAAATACTTAATTAAAATAGAACTCTTCCAGTTGCTCAAAAGAATATGAAATATTATCTACAGTACAAAGAATATTTTCTCAATTTAACAAGAGACATATATTAGAAAACGCAGCTAGCGAAATTTGTGGAATCGAAATTTCTATAGATAGAAATTTCAAAACAAACTGATGCTTCGCATCCATTGTTTTATTTCTCTTCTTGATCGTTCTATCATGTCCATGTCCATGATAGGATATCTATCTTCTACTTAGTGCTCTTGAAAGACTATCTACACATTTATCGGTAGTTGTTCATTGTCGTCCGGCAGATAGTTCGCAGTATTTTCAATTTTAGATGTCGTGCACACCAAAGGATTCTTTCACAAAGAATATACCTTAGCAAGTCTGTCAGACTGTATTATGATGTTAGAAATTCCACGATATAATTTCAAACAATTTACGATATCACTCGGCGTGTTGAGACAGGTATTTCGATTGGAAGAAAGTCAGGATCAGGTAGAAAATCAGAAAAAAATGGAAAGGAAGAAGATACAAGATTTATTCAAAGTGGCTCACGAAAAACTGGTGGTCAATTTGAGAGTATTCAAAATCGATATGAAATATGTAAGCAACATTCTAAACAAACAGAATGTAGTTCAAAAATAAAGAAAATCGGCACCCAAATAATCCAAGAAGCAACAAATTGAACAAAAATCAAAACTTAGAAGTAACAGTGAATATTTTGTCAGGAACTAAATTCCGAAGTGTATTTCAAAAGACAAAAAATGTTCAACTCGAAAGTGTTGGTTTGATTTGAGATAACTTCTCGTGGTCGTTCTTCAGCATACATTTGTCGTTTCTATTATCTGAAGGCCAGGGGCAGCTCGTGCCCAATGGTTAAGAATCCGTAACTTTTACAGGAACAACCGGTACAATCTAAAGATAGCAAAAATGATTTTTTCAATCGCTTTTTTAACAAAAAGGTACTCTTTGTTTGACTTAATAAAATTTATGATTTAGAAGATATTTAGATTTTTAGATTGTTGTACATTTCAAGGAAACCGTTCGCCATAAAGAGACATTTTGAATAAAAATATCATAAGTTGTAATTTTTTATTGAAAATACTTACAGAAGGTATTAAAACACAAACAAACATCAAATATTTCTAATATACTGTCGAACATCGTATTACTTACATAAGAAAAAAGAAAAATGAACTTGGTTAGCCTACAACTTATCAAATAAAAACGTGAAAAAACTAATAAATTCCGGAGTTTACGGAGGATATTTCTTTGAACTTTGAAGAACATTCCAAGATTCTGCCTAATCGCGTCACAATGGAAGTTTATTCTATCAATCATTTCGTTATTTGTGTTGATCAGAGTTGCACATAAAAATGAGTCCATTGTATTTAATTCCGGGAAACGTGGTGGCCATGCAAATTGACCTCCCCGACCAATCCTTCACATACCTTTGCGAATGTTTAGAGAAATATCACTTAACTTGGGTGGGAAATCATTTTGGAGAAATTTCAAGTATCGCTGATCATTCAGGTTAATATCAAAAAATATAGAGTTACTAAATTATTACCCTGCCCACACGTTAACACAATATCAATGTTGTTTTTTGTTTGAATTGCACCATGAAGATTTTCATCTGCCCTTAAAAACATATTCTGGGAATTAATAAAACCGTCTCGTGTGAAACAAGCTTAAACAGTACTTTCACAACAAATGTATTATCAACTCGTAGTTTATCTGGAAGCCAACCAGCGTACGTCAGTCTTGATGAATAATCCTCTACTTCCATAGCATGCCCTTTCTGGAGAGATTAAGAAGCTGTTCATAGGGAATCCTATGAATAGTTGTCGTTGATACATTGAATTGTAGTGACATTTTGCATACGCTAATTGTAAAATCAGGATCAACTTCATCTAATGCATTTTACTCTAAAGTTGGTGTTAGTATAGTTAGTTGTTAACCTTCGCTACCTTTTTTTTGGTAGTAAACTTCGCATCATTTTATAAAAAATAACGGAACCTAGTTTACTTAATTTATGTAGACAAATCCGTTTCTCGTAAGCTGCGATCAACCTTAACAGAAGTTCTACAATCGGGTATAATTCTGCCCAGAAAGCGTTCAGTATACAACCTTCTGACGAGTTACCAGAAGCCAAACCATACATCAAATGCATGTTGGCATATTTACTAAAGTAACACCAGTAAACGCAAGGAATGATCGATAGAATAAACTTCCATTGCGACGTTATAAGGTAAAATCTTGGAATACAAGTTCAAAGAAATATCCTCCGTATACTCCGGAAATATGTAGAAGTACAAAGTGCCCACTTCGAACATTTATTATAGTTTTTTGTTTTTATTTGATAAGTTGTAGGCTAACCAACTGAATTTCTATACATTTCAATTTTTTCCTTATGTAAGTAACACGATGTTCGACAGTATACAGTTAAATTAGAAATGTTTGATTATGTTTTAATACCACCTGTAAGATTTTCAATAAACAAGTCATGATAATTTTTTTTCAGAATGTTTCTTTATGGCGATCGTTTTCCTTGGCGCGTAAAACGATCTAAAAATCTGCATATCTCATTAACCATAAGTTTTATCGAGTTAAACAAAGACTATCTTCTTATTAAGAAGTCGATTCGAAAATTCATTTTTGCTGTCTTTAGATTGTACAGGTTGTCCCTGTAAACATTACGGATTGTTAACCATTGGGCATGAGCCGCCCCTGGCCTTCAGATCGTAGTTTAAAATTATTTAATCCGTCAAACACATGGACATACGTAATCATCCATTAAAAATTCTAAATTTTCGAATGTATAATTCAGAAAATATACTTAAATATAAGTTTCGCAACTTTAAAGTCCTGCAACTCACAAACGAGGGGTCGTATGAGATAATTTTTTCATGTCACAGTATTATTTTCACGTTACCTACGCACTCCCCAAAATTTGTAAGTCCCTAAACATCCTGTATATCGAAAAACAGAGAGTTTTGTTTAATTGATCACATACAAATTTTATGGAAGTAATACGGAGAAAATCCTTGTCTTTTTTATGTGACTATATCATTCAGCATACGTAGTATATTATTTTTTGTGGATATAAGCAGAAAATCGTTTTTTGGAAAAAATATTAAACACTCACCAAACCCTTAGCAAGAACACATATCCGAATACAAACTTGAAAAAAGGGAAAGCATCAATAAACATTTTTTTCAATATAAACCTAGTTAAAGAAGGATCGTTCGAGCACAACCAATAAACCAGATTTTATTATGGGCAGCAATACCAGAGTCGGGTCAGAATTTTAGGTTATTTAATTCTATAAACCCTTCACATGGAACATTACTTATTATAACTATTAAATAATACAAATGATTGCTAATGGACGTTAGCTATATAAATAGATAATCAATCATTATCATTAATTATCAATCAAATATTGTATTCTATTATTTCTTTCCAATTTTGTATCAATGAAATTGCAAAAATTTGTTTGTTTGTCTAATCCACACTGATAATATTTACCTCTACTTGTATAAACTATGTACTGAATGTTTACCCACTTTTTTAACTTAAATGACAAAACATTTGGAAAAATAACCGGAGTGTATTGATTGTTGCTGAATAGAAAAAAAAATTGTATTCCATCAGGACCTGAAAATTGTTGAATTGACAGTATTTTTGACCGTCAGAGATAGAAAAGCTCAATTGTATGCTATCATTGTTCACTGTGAAACATTTTTTTGGAAGTCAAAAGAAAATTAATTGAATTCAGCGAGAAGACAAAAAATTAATCCTATATATATGATATATATCAAATTTAAAATGTAAACGATTTAATAGAAAGCCCCAAAAGTATGTATGTAACCTAACCTAACCTAACCTAACCTAACCTAACCTAAACTAACCTAACCTAACCTAACCTAACCTAACCTAACCTAACCTAACCTAACCTAATCTAACCTAACCTAACCTTAACCAATTATTGTGGTATGGAGTACCAGGAACAAAAAATACCTCCATTTTAAGTATTTCATTTTTAGAAAGGATTTGAGATGTTTAAGTACCTCGAAACTCAAATCACAATTCAATACACCATCGGAAACAAAGGCGAATATCCTAATTCATCATCATCAACCAAGGTACTATCGGAATCCTCGTTATCTTAACATCAATCAAGGATCCCGAATTCACGTAAAGTTAAGGTGATATAGAGAGTGATTAAAGAGAGACTCCATATTGTATGAGTTCTGCTTCATGTTTTTTGTATATTTCGGTAGCCTCAAATCATGTTATGATCCATCAACTTACCTATATAACTAACTTAGCTAATTATTCTTTTGAGAAGGATTCCGAGAATACCTTTCTTTGAAAAAACGCTGTATATAATCAGCTTAACTTTTTGAGAACTTCGCTAAATTCATGGAAATCTAATGACTACATTTACTCAATCGGGATAGTTGCCTTAAAGGTTATCAGTTAAAACTCAAAAATGATAGAAAGTTTTTCGTATGATCTGACGGAATATCAGTAGAAACATTTGGTAAGTAGAAGTTAGGACTGTGACAACGAAATGCAGTCGAACTGACCGGAAATTTGTGACTCTTGTACCAATAGACTATTCACACAATCCTTGGTCAATTGAAATTGTTTTCAATGCTTATTTAAAAAGTAAAAGCCATATTCAAACTATAAAAATATTGAAAGATTCTTTTGGAATCATTAAAAGCAGCTAAGGGAATAGAGTTTTGGGAATAGTTATTCCAAATCGATTTTTCGGCCAAAGTAGCAGTCCACGTTACTGTAACAGTCGAAGAAGAGAGTAAGCAACAAAAGCTGGCCATAAAGCGACCGTTAATGTCCACATACGATGAACATAGAATAACTTATGATCATCTGCAGGTTGCCAAGAGACTACTGCAAAATTGTAGCCTAAATAACCACAAAAAAGACGCTCTACAGCTTCCTTCGAAGTGGCGCAGCGATAAGCACGCAGAACAAAAAGGGGACTGCTTCACGCTTTTCTGTTGATCTGTGTTCATATTAGGAAAGTTAAGAAGCAAATCTTCATTGATAATATGGAATGTTATGCAAACTAAAAGTAGCGCAAAAGTGATGTTCATACCATCAGCCGCATCTGGAATTTTTATTTTAGTTTCTTCAAGGAAGTATATAACAATATAATTTTTATTAGTATGTTTTATGGTCGGTCCATGCCTGGCCGACAAAGTTCTCCCTAGTTTGTAGAAAAAATGTTGCGTTTCTTATACAAATACATAAAAGTAAAGCGGTCATCCAGTTGAGCATAAAAAACCGGATGGTAGGTGAAATCGTTCGAAAATAAACCATTAGGGAGATACACGTCGATAACGGGATTTTATTGGTCTGAAACATGTTTAGCAAACATTTGAGCTGAAGAGATTTCACCCGATTTCAGCAGTTAACGTTTGAGGGGTGAAAATCGCAGCTAATTACCGACGAATTTATGTGAAGTGAGGTTTCTACACATCGTTTTCGGATACACCTCTAATAGCTCTAGTTCTGATTTGCTGACTTTTACGTAGTTAACTGTTATTTATTTACCAAGCACTCACAAAAATCACACACATGAAACTTTGGAAATCACTTAAATCACTTCAGGTTGAAAGTGATTATTCATTTTAATGGAAACATCCTGAGGAGATTTCATAAGTAATATCTGTCCGCAATTGACAAGGGCACTTCTGGTTGTCATCATTTCCTTTATACTCGTAAAAATTTCGAAAAATTATATTTTCTGACGCGCGTTTCGGTAACCAAAATTTCACCGGCTCTATATTCGATTCTTCTAATTTTATCTTTTGTGTCTTCTCTTTTATATTATAGGTACAAGGTATAACATATTTCATTTGAACTGAGAAAAAAGAATAGAAACTTTACACTCTCTGATTCTGTTTTTCTAGCAATGAATAATCGATTACTGATAAAAAAAAATAAAAATCATTGCTTATTATTCTCAAACAATTACAATTGGTTTCAATTCTTGGTAAAGAATGGAAAACCATTTTCGAAGCATAAAGGCATTGCAAACTTTTTTCGATTATTTTCATTTTTTTCATTTTCATGGTCTAATCTGAATCGAATATATCCGCTTTAGTATTGACAGATCCAAATCGATTTAAATCGATAACAATGAATTACAGTCCCGAGATGAATCGATATATGTCACAAGAAAATGTTTGTCAACAGATTTCAGTGTTAATAATTTTTTAACGAACAAAATTTAATATGTCATTTGGAATTTATTGAAATTGTGAGAATGATGTTCTTTAGAAGCCTATATTCGAACTTCAAATTATTCAGTGACCATCACTGGAAAAAAAGTAAAGAACCGGTAAAAGTTTGTCAACAAAATATCCAGAATTCATCGACCAACGGCGAGAAATTGATATCAGAAACTCCACAAGATAAAACTATGTTCAACCAAAACCAATTTAGGAGGACGTTGAGAATGTATGTTATTTTGTATATAGCTATATGTCTTATTCTCCTATGTGAAGAATTATTTGTTGATTATTAATAGTGTTGATATAACGAGTACAATGAATATTATATAATACAGTCGTGGAGAAAGTATATATTTGTATTATTCTGAATGAAAAATCATTTTCAAGTTGAAAATATGAAAATTAGTATACAAAGCGCTTTAATAATTCATTACAGTTCTCTACAATTCTATAATATTCGTTCACGTACGAGGTATGATACAAAAATACGGTCATTTTAATAAAAACATGGTATGAAGGTGAAAAATTCCTTCAAAGAAACGCTTCCAGCAGATAATGGACTTATCCCAACTTTGAAACTATTACAAAAAACATTTATGGAAGATTTTTCTATGGATGGCTTTCATCTGCTCTTACGTGGTCGAAACGTTTCTCTTTCAGCTCATAATTTATATTCAACTCGTTGACATTATAAAGAAAGAAGCTGTCGACTTCTTCATGTCCTTTTTTGCACATCGTTTCACAAGCGTTCAAGTAAAGTCTTCGATTATTTCTGTTAGATTCTCGATGCCTTAATATTGGAAGAAAATAATCGTGAACATGATTTTCGACTATGTTTGATGAGTCTTTTCATACTAAGATCAGTCACCATTGAAGTTATATCGATAAATCCAACTTTCATTACCCGATTTGCTTGGACACGATCTTTTAGTTTCATGTAAATTGCCAACGATTTTTTATTTGATCAGTCGAATGTTTCGATACAAATTTGTCACTTGTCTCAATAGAAAATCTGTTGAAAGGCTTTGCTTGGACCATAGAATTAATAATAAAGGTAGAGAGAGCGACATGTAAGTGGAATTATACTATTATAAGAAAGAGGAAAAGCAAGCCGTTCAGCATTGGCTATCTATTTCTACTAGCCATTAAAATCCTTCACATTTACCTCCACTCGAAACTTCTAAGTCATGGCGATCCAATCACAATAGAGTAGAGAGTGGTAGCGAGTGGTATACCGATATTCTTCTCTCTCTATCGGCAGCTCAGGTTCTTTTATCTCGTTTTTCTCTATCATCAAAATTAACTCTATGGCTTGGCTTTCGAATATATCGACTATGGCTTGTTTGAAAGAACAAGTTTACAGATACCGGTTGAAAAACGTCCTCAATGTTCCTTATCCCTAAATAACTCAATTCTATTTTCAAATCGCTCATTCCACTTGTAAATAATCTTAAAAAGTAATAATTGATAACGATAAAAATATTTCATCATTTCGTGAGTTTTTTAGTACATTTTTTAACAAACAAAACTTATATTAATGCGTTGTTCGAAATCACAATAGATCCTGCGAGCACGATCTCATTAAAGTGGTCACTGTTGTCTCAACACATGAGGCACATGAGACATATTAATTGATAGATAGATACTACTATAAAAATCATACAAAAAATGTATGCGACACTTCCTCTCATCATCAGTATAAGTGGACAAATATAAACGATGATGATGACGTTGATTTTCCTGCAGAAACCTATTATAGCAGAAACATTGTTTTAATCTTAAGCTTTCAGATAGACAGAATCAGTATACGAAGTCATCGACCGAATGAATATTATTAAATAATAATCTATCATTTAGTCCGGGGGTCTTAAATTACCTAAAACCAAACCATTCAAAGAAGTTTCTGTCTTTGCCATAACCTCTCGCTTTCGACCAAACCATTTTCTAAGTTTGTGAAGAAAAAGTAATCAGAAGGAGCCAAATTAGGTAATTATGGCGGATGAAGCAATGAATCGAAACAGAGTCGGGATTACTGTTTATGTAGGCGCATGGAACGAAATTTTTTCTCAACAATTGTGCCAGTGTTTTTTTGACTTCGGCATCAAAAATTATCAGAAAACCAGTAAAATAAGGGTTAAATATCCTTCTCCTTTTATTAAATAATCAGTCGATTATACCTGTAGGACCTTACAACACTGTGACTATTTCCTTATTGGCAGAAAAAACGATTTTTGTTTTTCTGAGAGCACGTTTCTGGGATTGTTTCGAGAGTATTTTTTTCAATTATGAGTTTTGATAGTATGATAGATCCAGGAGAATTTAAAGGGCGGCATTTTGATCGTTATTGATGATCAGTTAATCAAAATTTATATTTGTAGTAACTGTAGCAAGTGGGGAAGGGAGTTTCTCTAAATTAAAATTTATAAAGAATATCTCACGATTCACTACCAAGCAAAATCGTATTAACGATTTGGCCATTTTGGATATTGAGCATAAAATAACTGATCTAATTAACATGAAAGAGATAATAAAAAAGTTAGCAGAGCTTAAAGTGAGAAAAAAAATTATTTTTGTGATTTTAGCAAGTTTCTTTAGACATGTTACTTTTGTTCCCTTTTAATCATATCATATAATTTGTAATTTTGAGTTATAATAGTATACAGAGTGTTCCAGGATTGACGCAAAAAATTCGGGAGTGAGTAGGTGACGTGAAAATAATGCTGGGGTAAAAAATTTTCTCATACGAGCACTGTTTTCTAAGTTAATATTCTGTAAAGTTGCTAAATCATATAAATTATGAATTTCTAATGGATGTACATGTAGTGTTTTTGACGTAATAAATAATTCTACACTACTATCTGAAGGCCAGAGGCGGCTCATGCCCAATGGTTAACAATGAGTAATTTTCACAGGGATAGCATATACAATTAACAAGACATTATGAAGATTATTGAGCATGAGCCGCCTCTGGCCTTCAGATAGTATTTTAGGCTTATTTATTCGCAGAAGGCGGGGTATATAGTTGGGACAACTGAATCGATAACAACGCTCGATGTGGTTGAACTATCGTCAAATCATACTCTTAATAAGATAATACGTGGAAATTTAATGAAAAATGATTTATAATAATTGTATCATTTAATACAAAAATACAGGTACAAACAATAAGTGAATTTTACATATTTCCAGTAGCTAAATGGAAAGTGGATTGATACAGCGAGGAGAAAGAAGTGAGTAATGTAGCGTGCCAACTCAAAGTTGTGTATGTTTTATTCTAAATTGAAAATTTATTTTGTGTATATACAAAAGCTTTGCATTTGTAAACGCAAGATCAGCAAATTTAACCAACAAAACGGTAGCTGTTCATCTGTAATATTAAACATTACATACAAATCTTTTACGTGCCTGTAGAATTCGGTCATAAATTTGAATATCTACATACATAGTTGCCTAAAAATTTTAAAGCACATCAAACTAGAAACATAAAACAATAATGAAAAATATTAGTATTATTGTGAAAAAAACGTCGGGCGCTCAATGTACGAGAATTTTATGAAGTAAATTGATTGCAAAAATTGAGGAAGATTCATAACAAACTGCGTACGTACTTTATTTACGACTACCCTTAAATTTCTATTGTTTAAAATGTTTTAAATGGAAAATAATTGAGAAAGTTTATCACAATATTCAAGTCAATGAGTATTTTCAAGTTATAAAAGATCGTGGTGCTTTTAAATTCTTTTTATCGCGCCTCGTATTTACTAATGCTAATATAGAAGTTTCACGAGATACTCATACGCATCATTATCATCCCAAAATTTTACAACTTGTCTCTTATTCTAGGGTAAACATGTAGTTACATATTCTGTCCTTCAGTTAATGCCTCTTATATCATGTTGTTTGGTAATTTTAACGATCAGCTTTCCCTGAAGAAGAGAAGGTAGTGTCGAACTTTAAGTGTTTCGCCACATCTGTGCCTAATGAAATTACTGGTAAACTTTCAGTTTTCCACCCCAACGGCGTTAAATTGGTGTTACGTGGCCGTGACGTAGACATCTTTGCGTGTTTATACGTGTTAGATGTTGAGATAACGAAGTTTGGCGAGTTTAATAATTAGTGATAAATAACTTCTTTCTTTTCTGAAACCATATATTATTATACTGGCGATAAACGTTGAATGACTAAAAAAGATCTTGGAACATTTAGTATCTTGTATTCAGCGGTATCACCAATCGATATAACGTATTATGTGACCCGATTTTTTGTCACGTTTAAAGCTATCTTCGGAAAGTCGTAATTCAACAGTAATATCGTATTTTTCTATCGATTTCTTCGACAAAAACAAACAAAATAACATTAGGAAATAACTTTTTTGCGTGCTGGTCTCCGGAAGAGATTTGTAAGGAATAGAGGTAACCCTCAAGAGCACTGAAACCCGGTTAGTCTGGAAGCTGAATGGGAAAAAATGAAGAAAAATAAATGTATTCACAATATACGCCACGATTTGAAAATTTAACTCCTTCCAGTTGGCTGGGATATACAAGTTCAAGATAAATTTTTTCATTTAGAAACGTATAATAAAAATGTAAAAACCCACCGAATCGCTATTCTAGGCGTATTAAATTCGTTCTAATTTAATGACAATCAATGACTCTTCAAAACTTAGGAATTGATCATTTCTATCACAAAAAAATATCATATATTAATCCTTAAGTGTCGTATGCGTCAAATCCGATTTCTGATTTTTTACAGACTTCTTTATGCTGGCCTAATGAATAATCCAAGTTTGTGAACTCAAGCGCCGTACGTAACTTTGTCAAAAAATCGAAAAAATAATTTTATTGTTTCAAATTTTAGTAAAGTTCTTTTCAACTTTCATATTCCTAGCCCTGAATAGGTGAAGGCCATACTACTCGACCTGGCCTACCTAGTTATGTGGGTGACAGCCTGGCTCTTAGTTTATTATTGACACTTTCCATGAAACTCAAGACGCGTTGTAAAGAATTGGTAATCAGAAGTATCCAGAATGTTCTGGTTAGGCTTGGAACGTCATATTAGATACAATTATAGATAATGCTACGTAATCGAATTGTGGAAACCATTTGAGAAAGATTGTTTCTGTTTTTATTCTATAACAAAACAAACAAATTTGAGTAAAATTTTCATTTCTGATGAATTCATGAATTCATATTTAATTGGGATATGAACCAACCGAAAGTGTTCAGGTGAGAATCATAATTGTATACTCAATATCCTCCAACGTTGGTATCATAAATGATCATACTAGTCGTCCTATATTTGTAGTTTCCACACTGTATAAATAGTGTTGTGGTACGTGTAGATGAGTTAAGAATAATCTTGTAGATTTAAAACTTACTTGTGTCGTAAAGGATGAGACTGTTGCTTACCTGTAACAACAAAAAGCAAAATTAAAATTATCCAAATAAAGGAAATCGTTTTAAAAAAATTCTTCAAGCCATTGCCAGAATTCTGTTTATTCGGAATGTTAGTTCAACCATGTGTTTTTTTTTCACTTAGCTTAACTTAATTTTACTTAACCACAGAGTATTTTTGATAACTGTTATCTCAAGATAACTAATATGATAAAATTGATAACTGAAAATTTTAATAATCTATAATAGGGTGACAAATTTTGGTGAATATATATACAATATACTTTAAATTCAGCATTCAGCATTATACCAATTTTTTATAGAATAATAACATTTAAAATCAAGTTTTCACATGTTCGGTTCGAGTTTCCAGCTAAACCACTCATTACCAATATGGCGGTGGGCTGACGTCAGTACATAGTAAGCTTGTAAACAGTTATCGGTATTCTTCAGTTTATTTGTTTTTGTATTATAAAATGTTTTTTTTTTAATTTATAAGTGGTCTATAGTACCTTAATGTATTAATACTTACTTGAAAATACCTGAAAAACTATTTATCCACGTGACTATAGCAGAAACAAAAAAATTGGTTGCAACTTGTTCGAAAAGATCCAGGGACCTTATCAACTACATCTCCAATTCAGATTTGTGAGATCAATTTAATGTAAATTCAGCAGCAAAGAAATTGTTGGTTGGAAATATGGACAGCCGGCTGACCCGGACATTTGTCCAGAGCGACAAATCTTGGTCGTTATTGACATAAAATATTGATAATCAAATAATCAAAATATATATTTGTAATAACTGTAGCAAGTGGGGAAAGGAATTTCTCTAAATTAAAATAAATAAAGAACATCTCATGATCCACTACCAAGCAAAATATCTGATAAAATAAATGTATTTTTTATAATTTGAAATAATTTTTTTAATTATTATTACCAAATAAAGATATGCACTGCAGATCAAAAGCTTAAGTTCAATAAAAGTAAAAATATTATAATTTTTTTCCATAGGTTCTGGTAAAATTCTGTAAAATAATTATTGTAAATATCTTATTCGACTTGAACTTCTGCTCTGAATAAAAACAAAATTTGTTTAAAGGGTCGGCAATTTGTTTTTTTGTCCGAGGCGGTAAAAAAGCTAGAGCAGAAGCTGATATAGAGTTTGGAGGTAAGCAAAACCCTCCCAGTGTATCAAAAAGTGTCCGTTGGAAAAAAAATCTAAACGGCGGCGTTTCAGCTTTTCCTCTATTTAAGATGCCTCTTTACACTCCATAGTCTGCCACCATAATTACGTCTAGCATTGACAAATTCGAACTATCCCCTTTGTGTTGAATATGTTTTTATTGAAAATTAAAAAACACAAAACCAAAATTAATTTGGGCACAAATCCGTAAATTTGTCTGTAAACCACAAGAGAAGAAAAAGACTGATGAACCGCTAGCCAAAACAAAGTAAATTGTATGGCATCGTTCGTAACTGCAAAATTTTAAAGTTGATGAAATCCTGATATTAAAATTGTTGGGTTTCTAAAAAATAACGAAAATATATGTATGATGTGAAAATTTTTCAAACTTTCGGAGATAAATGAAAATCAATAGAAATTTATTTTTTGCCGCTTTCAAATATCCGATTTTCAATGTTTTCCTAGCTATAGGGTCAACGAATAAGATAGAGAGAGTTAGAATAGTTGTATATATATAAAGAGAATTTGCGGCAAGTACTGAAAATGTCTTTGATAAGTTGATTATATTTTTGAAAGCGAAATAGAATTTGATCAAAAATGTATATCATTTTCGTCAATTTTTTGTGATACTTCAGTGCGCTCCCTGTTTTGATTGATGCCTTTGTTGTTGAAATATGGAATATTCATATTGAACCCACTATTCACCACTACCATACCAACAGTCGCAGTTATAATTCAATCTCTGAAGACATTAACTTGGCTATCATAACGCACATAAGAAATTGTGGTTATTGGTATAGTGGTGATAGTTAATAGTGTATTCAGTATAAAATGTTTTAGTTATCTGCCGCACTATAAACCTATAAAAATTCTAGAGCCAAGTCCGATCGAGTTTCGTCCATAAATCTACAAACTTCCTATATAGGAATGTCAAAGCAGAGCTTGGCAAAAACTAAGAAATATAACGGTCGAACCCGGCTACTTTTTATTCGATAATGTGGCTTCTCGTGACACATTCTTATACCAGTCCCTGTGCTTATGAACAAATTTAATACTATTTCTTGTCCTAATAAATTACATCGATAAAATTACGTTCCACATTTTTTTATTAAAGTTTTAAGCTATATTCCAAGATGATTTATGAAATTGTTGAAAAATTATAAATGGAAAAAAAGTTGTAACGAAATACTTTGAATCATTGCTTAGGGTAAATTATTGATTGGTTAATTTCAAATGAATCGGTAGATTGAGCAAGAATAAACCACTAATTTTAAAGAACTAATAAAGATAGATGGACATGGTGTATAACCTACAAGAAATCGCATGAAACAAAATATTTCATAGATTAATATTGGACGTAGTTTGACCAGTTTCTTACCACTGCATCAAATTTTATTTAATATTTTTGAACGGTTTAAAAATGAAAATAACAAAGCTAAGTGCGATGAACAAGAAAGAAGTAACTAGTAAATATAATTGCACGCAATAAACATGGCACCAAATCGATAATGTTGCAAGTGCGAGATTTTGCATGAAATAATCAGTTGAACTTCATGTGTGCATGCTTTTGATCAAGAAATATTGCGTCTTGCACTACATTGCATTGGCATTAAGAATGTTAAAACTGACTCTGGACTAAACTGAGATCAAAGTATTGTCGGAAGAAAGGTTTTCAGCGAAAAAGAGCGCTAAAGTAGGAAAATTCCTCAACCCCTTTGTTTTTAAACTTACATTCGAAATTTTTAAAAGAAATGCGCAGATACAAAAACATGGTTTAATTAAAAGCATCAAATTTTAGTTTATGCAGAATATATTGTTTTGCTAACCAGGGTAAATGGCAAAAAAGTTACATGGAAATTTCAAATAAGAAGAGGGAAGAAAACAGACCTTTCAGGAAAGAAAATAAGAAATATAATTTTGGAAAAGCTACAAGCCCAACAAAACATAACGCTAAGACAAGCGCTAAACGTCCACTTGACAACAAGTAGCGAGGAAATATACGGAGAAATGGGACCTCAAAAAGTACTGGACATCATGAACTACAGGGCAGAAAAGCTATTCGAGGAACTGGCAACGCATTCCAATGAGAAATTGAGGGAACTCATCAGGTACAGCAAAGAAGACTAAATGCCTAGAGGACAATTGGATCGATAGGTTAAGTTAGGTTAGGATAAAAAAACCAAAATACAAAACAAAACACAAAACCACACACCAAAAAAGACAAAAAAAATTTTTCTATCCAAGATCCTAGGTTTTCAGAGTCAACCCACAAGAGGACACCCCTCGATACGGTAACTCGCACTTCACGAGCAAATGCCGAGTTATACATATAAATCTCTTCTTGCCGAAGAAGGTTGGAAAGGGTTTACCCGAGGCAGCGCAAACACACACACACATACTATTAAGACATCCAGACCACGAAGACAAGAGTGCTTAGCCAACAAACTAATCTATTAACAAAAAGATAAGACGGGATGCGGATCTGTCGAAATGACAGGTGGTTGGAGAAATCCTTCTTCGCACCCATCCGTGGATTTATCCGGGTGTGGATACTTAGAGGGACGTGTTTTCTCACGCGCACGTATGTGTGTAAATAAGTAAATAGATGTGAACGTAAAAAAATCTGAATTCATCTAAATAGATAGTATTTTCAACAATAATAAAATTAATTTCGATCACAAATAGGTAGTTGTTTTTTATTGTTAGGAAAATAGCGTTCGTACGTATCATTAATAACAATTATTGGTCACTGAAACTAATAGGGAGAATGTTTGTGTCATCAGTATTAACTATTATGCTTATTCCTGTTTAAGGCATCGTTATTGTTTCGCCGTAGGTGAAAATCACAACAGGGTGCTCTCGATCCAATTATCGAACAACATTTAACGATTAAAATTGAGCACATTATTGAAATAATGATAAATTAACGTTAATATGTTTGTTTATAGAAGTCGTAATAATAATAAAAAATAATTTAACAGAAGCAAGCAAAAGTTTTATCTTTTAGAAGTACATGTCATATTATTATGCTTGATTATTATAATTAAATCGCTTTTATATCAAAATAAAACTTGTCAAACTAGTGGTACAGTTTTTAAACTAACTTTCCATGACCATCAGACCACACGATAAAAATAACTTCAAAAGTTAATCTAGTAAAAAGTTGTAGACGTTTGTTATCGAATTTTTGCACCATTGTACTATGTCAATACTTAATAGACAGTTTCTAATATTCGGATGGAAAGTTTTTGTTGTGAGGTATATTTATGCTTTCGGGCGTTACGAGGTTTTGTTTCGATTCTCCGATTCGGAATGTAGATTGCGTTTTTCGCTAAAACTAAGTTTATTGAAAACTTTATCCGAAAATCTAGCTTTTACTGGAAACTTTAAAATTGTTGACAGTCGGTATAACTGAAAACCGTATGATATCTTGACGAGTAAAAACAATTTAATTCGAAAAATTTGTGGCTATTGTTTCATGAACTCTCCTAATGTCAGTTGGTTTTATTGACTTTTTTTATTATCTTTTCCTGCGGAAACGGACAAATTCAGTTTCACAATCTAATCTACGCGATCTCCAATATACGATTTGTACGGCCATTATATTTCCAATTGATATTTAATTTAAGAACGGTATAATAAGGGGAGTTATGTTTTGGCGCATGTCGTTATCATTTGTTAGCGTACTACGAAGTCTCGTCAAAGACATTTTTTAGTCGACGCCATCTGAAAGTTGTTCGTTCTGTATTCATTTACATACCGAAAGTTTCGTTTTGAGTGTTCCATGTAGTGAAAGTGACAGTTCCGTACTGCATCAAAATCTAATAGATAATACATATTCCATCTGCATCCAATCCAATAAATATTAATAATTGTCCTGGAGGTACAATCAACATTACTTTTTGCAAATAATTAATAAATTAATAATGATATTGCAAATATCATTAAGTACATTATATTGTTCAATAAATAAAATGTTTATAATTTTGTATTATTTATTTTCTTTCCTCAGTGTAATTGAAAATGTTTTGGATCTTATGCGTCGTCTAAAAAATGTTGTGTACGCCGCGGCTGAAATACTACTTTGTACAAAGTAGTACTTCCAGTCCTTGGCATACAAATAACTATTAATGTTATTGTGAGTTTGCAATTTGGGATGTTGAGTAACGCAACAGTTGTCACTTTTGCACAATTGCTTATTATGTATTAGATCTACGTAATGTCAAAAATACCTTTCTAAATTCAGATCCGGTAATTTTCTCCCATCTATAAGATGGTCCAACAGCATCAGTCAACGATATTAAGAGGAGAGATCTATTTCGGACAATCGAGAAACTTTAAAATACGCTTAACCAACCTTGATCAACCACCCAAGAACATCTTGTTGAAATAAGCAGAGAAGATGTCTTGGTCTCCCAAAGTATTTTCGAAGCAACTGATTGATAACAGGCACCGTATTATTTCAGATGAAACTTGAAAAAAATTAATTAATGCCCCTCCCATCATACTTATCCAATATGGTTTCCTCGAATTATTATCTATTCCGCTCGCTATTTATCCTAAGATATTTTACTTTAAAACATCTATATGATTATCAACTGTAGTGAACATGTATAGCATTTCTATTTATTTATCAGTTCTCCTTATTGTTCGAATATTCCAAGTATCTACCACAAAATATAGGATAGGCATTTAAAGGAGTGAAAGAATATACGAGGTGTCTTATTAACTGTAGTCTTCTAATGTTAAAACGATGGGATTATGGATTTAAATGATAGAATAAAACGCACTTACAATAGAGAAAGAGGTTTGTTGGTTTTTTTATGATTGGGATGAGGATGTTATTCATGTGAAGGAAGAAATTTATAATGTTTGGTCCTGATATAGGAATAACCCTTTTGCAGTGCTAGATTTGTGGTGGATGGTAGAGTGATGTGGATTGCAATAAGCATTTTTTATTTTTTTTTATTTTTGAGGGCTCGAATTTCGTTAGTCACATTCGTGACGTGTCCTCGGAGTACATCTTCTAAAAAAATTGAAACTAAACACCGAAGAAGACGTACCCGAAAATAGCAATACTGAATATCGAATAATCAATTCCACTACGGCATTTACTGCATTTTCTACTCTTGTTAAGTGTTGAAAATGTGATGGATATGTACAATTTCAAATAGCAGAGAGATTCAAAATTGTCATTGTGAAATTGTGATTCTATTAAAGATATGAAATCTCTTGTAATAGAAACTTTCTCACTACGTCTCGAGCGATAAAAATCCGAATCATAGTACCTATGTGTCCAAAAGGCGCAGATTCTTGGTGCTCATACCAGCGCGCTAAAACAAGACTAGAGCTTACTACTTATACCCAAGATTATTATTCCTTAGCTCCTGATGTTTTAGAAGCTACCAAGCCCATTTATGAAGATCACAGTTATGACAATTTAATTTCAAGATATGTCGGTGGATTTTCTATAAACAATAAACTGTTTGCCGAAAATAAAATAAATAAAAATAACTGTTGAAAATGGATCAACACAAACTGCCATAACTTCACCTAACCCTAACCTCCTAAGCGACGTTTTAATCAATGCATTTTTACCATTGATGTATCATCTTCTTTACACCTGAGTTGTAGAAGTCTGCGAAGATAGCTTAAAACCTCTTCTTTCAGCTCTTCGTCAGTTGTGAAACAGTGTCCCTGTGAAGTGCTTCTTTAATTCACGGAAATCACTTGGGGCCGCTACTACTCGTTGCCATTTGTTGTCATCCGCTAGCATTTTCAGGACCCACCTTGCACAAACATTGACATATCCTTAGCGGTCTCTCAAAATGCTGTGAATGCAAAACTTGCTGACATCAGGGGGCATATCTCTGATGTCCCGAAACGTCACCCTTAGATCTTTCAGCATTGCTTCTTCCACTTTCGTAATCACTTCATACAAAAACGATGCCGGCCAGAACGTTGTTCGTCATAGACGTCTGTACGTCCATCTTTAAATTCTCTACACCATTTGTGCATATGTTACACATTCATACACTTTTCCCCATAAACCTTACACAGTAGGGTATTAATGTCCACAGAAAAAACGTTTTTTGCACAAAAAAAAAATGATTCTTACAGCTTAATTCCCATCTGGCGTGAGAATCTAATGGGAGCTCCATATTTTACGGCTACCAAGACAAGAATGAACGATGTAGAGAGTTCGCCGGAGCGGGTACAGGGAGAAAGGGAGCCAAGCTACACGCCAGTCTCGCCCAATCACGCCCGTCGCTACTTGGGAACCTTATTTTATAAAAAACCCTCGTAATTTGAAAAAAATAGTAGGCAAAGCTTTTATATTCAATATTGATGAAGAATGCAATAAACGTTGGAAATTTAGTATTAACAAAATCTACTGAAGAAAAAAAGTAGAGTACATCTACAGTTTTCTCATTTTACATTTTCCTATTTGAGTTGCTATGAAATCAGAAACTTAATTACTCTTAATAAAGCTTCTTGAAATATTCAGTGTGTATTTTGGGATAATTTCAAGAAAAAATTCATTATTCCATTCCTAGTCGCTGTCTTGAAAATATAGCAGTTATAACAAATGATAAATGTTATATAATAACGTATAACTACATTGGAATAAATCATCTGATTTACACCCTTAGCATGAAACTAGAATAATTTTACGAGGTAACAATTTAGAAGCCTTATTGTCGTTACATATTTACAACCATTACGTGGTTAATGTCTCTAATATATATAAGCGCCTTCTAACACGTTTTTAACTGTGATAAAGTTTCTATGACGTTACGGAAGTTGAAATGGAGTGGGTTACATTTAACGATTTTTAAATATTCCATTAAATTTAGTTTAGACGTTTTAGGTACATGAGTAAACTCCGTCGAGGCATAACTGTATGCGGCGAGTTTATAGTTTAATTTTTATAGCCTTAAATCACGACACACATCAACTATATAAAAACTTGAAGTTATATTTTAATTTGAACTGCACGAGAATTCAACCTCAAATTGTTTCTTGTTAGAGACAATTTATTTTCCGAATCGAAAACGGTCTACCTTAAGACCTTGGAAAAAACTGAAGAGTCTACATATATTGGTAACAGGTTCTTCCAGTGTTCAACCCACAGTTTCAACAAGACTACACGAGGGAACGTGAGTGCGAGAGTGTGGACGCTTCGCCTCCCTGACGCTCCACTTCGTATCGGTTTTTCAAACGCGTGTCAAAGGACGTGACGGGGTGAATAATAGTATAAATCGAGAGTGTGGATGTCAGCACCACTATCCCCTATGATTGCCAAGGCTCGTGTGGAGAGCTATGGGAATTGGTGTCGCGCTCAGAAATAGAATATTTTCCTTCTCCCTTGTCTTTCTCTCTAGCAGTCGGAATGTCGTGTAGATATAGTAAGTATTCCAAGTTACCTACAGAATCCGTAATATGCCGCATCTCCTATTTCTTTTCCAGGAGTAGTCTATTCTTAACCTTTTCCTTTTACTTAGATATTGTAATTACTTTTCTCCTGTTTTCACTATAATTGTCTGTTTTTCACTTTTATTTTTCCTTCCTTGACATTCATAGTCTTCAAATTATCTGAACTTTCTAGCAATTTTTGATCTTCCTTATTCTATCTACTATTGACCTCATTCTGTTGTCTTCAACTTTTTGTTACATAATCTGAATTTGGTCGATAGTAGACTTACTTTTTTCAAGTCCATATTAAAATTAATCACATACATTTTCTTTCCTTGGCAATGAAAGTTGAAATTGGCTAAATTGGATAGGGTAGTGGGTTCATTCGAATGGAAGCATTTCTCTCCTATTTTATAATTAAAAAAATTAAACCTGATTCATCAGTTTTTCATTGATTTTATCACTTCTTGCTCTTTTAACTTAGGTAATTTCATCGTATTGTCACCTTATGAATAAAATATAATCGAAGTGTAACTATTTAATAGAGATACTAAGCTTCTAGTTATTATCATCTGCAGAATATACCACTTTCACTACTCTCCATGATGATAACCTTATATTATTTGAAACAGTCCTGAAAATCTTATGTTCTTCAGGACGCGTCATGTTTTCTCATTCACAGTTGCATCTAATTTTTTTTCAGAATTATGAATAAAATAATATAAATAAGTGTATATCATTTTAAATGTCATTCATAGTATCAGTAATTTTTGTCCCATATTCATTCTCCTCAAGAATTTTTCACCAAACTGATCATTCACATAATCAATAATTGTATGTATAGAATGAGCAGTACAGCCGTCATGTTGAAAGATATTAGTCTGTCGAATATTTAAACGAAGTATGCTGATTTAACGGGCCTTCTATAAAGAAAGGTCCGATGATTCCCAGATGGTATGACACATCACACCAAAAATTCACTTTTTGCGCATTTGAAGTCTTAATCTAAAGATAAGTAGAATTACAATAGCCTTTTTTCGTCACAGAATGGCAAAGTTTGGCTCTGTACAGATACATTCTGTTTGCTTTATAAATTTTCTGTGAATGTGTTTGCAACGCTTCGATTTCTGAGCGGTATGCTGGGACTGAACTATCTGTTTCAGTTTCATAATAAATTTTTGTTTCTTTCTTCTTATAATGAATGCTTTTTGTTGGTAAGAAATCTCTTGATTTAGTTTACCTTCAGTCTCTGAAGACGATTATCGAAACGCGCGTCAGTGTAATTGTGAGTGTTGGTGTAATAGTAGTGTAAACAGTGTGTTGAATATATAAATATATACGAATAAAAATACTATCACTCGATTATTTCATAATGTTTTTATTATCTATCATTAGATATTTCAGTATTATTGAATTTTTTTATCCATTCTAGAATCTCTATATTCTTGGATGGTGGATATTTAAAAATTGTTGATCAAGTAGTTTAATTATTGTGCAATGTCTATGCTCTTTCCTCGTTTTAATGTATACTCCCGTCCGTCTTTTCTTCTTCAAAATTGCTACCCTTATTCGAATAAATTACTAAATCAATTTTTTGTTCTACTACGGGCCAGGAATATCTTGTCGTAATTGGCCACAAATTTAATTTTGGGGAGTTGGAAAGGGATCGTTTTTGCTGAGGCTGCAGCTTGGGATACGTTGCACTACTTTGAGTTGGGTTTTGTTCAACGATATATGATCGATTTTAAAATATGCATTCTCTAGCTAAATAGGAATATAGACAACTAATTTTAAAAAAATATATATATGAGAATTGGTTTTAAAAAACTTGTTTTCATACTATTCTCTTCAAATTTGAATTGTAATCATAATAGCAATAATCGTCATTTCTACATCAAGAAAAAATTCAGACTCACTACGCTGAGTAGAACTCACTTTGTTTGAAGAATTAGGAATCATTTTCTTCCAAAAATTGTCATTAGGATTACACCTAAATGAGGTGTTTAAAAGACAAAAACTGAAGTAGATTTTGCGGGGAAAACTAGATTCAAATCATGGTTATTGAGAATTGTAATAGATCCTATGATAACAGTTGCCTGGAGAACATGAATCAAACAAACAGTAATCAGGCAACTCTAGGGTGTGAATGCCCTAGCTTGAGAAATGAGAATAGCATGAATTGCAGCTCTAGAAGTCCAATTACAAGGCAACAATGTCCCAAATAAGATCACTCCCAAGTTGCTATTCCGGAAAAAATGACTAGAGAGAAGGCTTTTCTCTAAATTCAGATCTTATTGGGTATACCAACAGCTCAAGTAGTATCCAATATCTACGTAGATAAGACAAGACTTGAAGTATCCCCATGTTTTGGTCACTTTCCAACAGTGCTTTGAACAGAAATCGCTGGCAATCTACTGAATATTTCGTTAAGAAAAAAATTGCAATACAATGTAATTACCATAACCTAAGTACCAGCGTACGAAGACCACTTGGGACTTATTAACCAAAGATTAATCAGCAGAAAAAGACGCAATTCCTTTTTGAACCCTTGTGGCAATTTCAAATTTGGTGGACACCATACATTGAGACAATCGTAAAGATGGAAGAAAAATTACCAATGCACAGAAATCAGTAGAAAATGAACATGATGCAAATAGCTGCCAGCAGTCCTATATCAAAAAAGCAATTAGTTGAACTAACTTACCTTCAGACTGAAATAGGTACCTAGCCTTTGGAAAAATGGCCAGGAAAACATGAAGCATCTTCTTATAGACCAATCTCATTACTCCCTGTTATCCGTTTATCGAAGAAGACGGAACTATCTCTAGCCACCAATTTGGATGTAGACATAAGCACTCGACGATCTACCAAATCCATAGTATAATCAATGATATAGAGAAATTATTACAAGAGGAGAACATTTGTGGTACTATCTTGATGTAGCAGAAGGTTTGGCATGAAGATATTTTGGAATCAAGCAAGAAAAAGCCTATTTCGGTCTTAAAGAAATCGAGGTTGGAGTAACCATCTTCGCCGATGACACTGTCTTTCTCGCGATAGCAAAGATCAATGAAGAAGCAACCAACAAGTTACAAAAAGCTGTCCACTGCATCTATATTTGGACGAAGAGATGGAAAATTAAACTTGGTACATTCGCAATAGTGACTTCCACAGGGAAAATGAACAGTGTTGACCAGACCATCAAGAAATTAGCCAAGATTCATGAAGAAAAACTCCATTATGTCAATGTCGAGGGTATCCAGTTCCTTGATAATACTGGGTTAGAGAGTAGATTTAAGAGGATCAAGTCATTTGAATTAGTTTAGTGTTTTCAGAGCTTGTACGTAGACGTTAAACTTTAGTGAAATCTATTCTACAGAATCTAAGGAGCGCTGACCTTAGTTCCAAACAATATTAGATTAAGTTAGAACTGAATTGCTCATTGATCACTGTTGACCAGAGTGTTAGATTCCAAATTTCTTTATGAGTATTTAAAATACACCTTTCAATGAATTTAATGGAAATATTGAAATACTGAAATAAGCACGGAGATACAAATTTAAGTAAATAAGAACAAACGAAATTGAATATTTTAAATAATTAAACCTGTTACTGCCATTTGTTTGAACTAGATAAATAACTGTAAATTTGACTTTTCTCGCATCAGCCTCGTTTCACGATTGCCTCTTCTTACAGAAGTCAGCTAACTTTATTTAAGCTATTTATTTGCATTTTCTTTTCCTTTTGCTGGAAACGGCGCAAGAAGGATACGATAAAATAAAAGTGTTTAAAAATTAATTAAAAGTTTCTTGATAATTTCTAATTTCAGTTAAATAATCAAATAATAATAGTTTATAAGACAGACGGAAACACAACTCATTCTGAAGGCTTGTACATTGCAAAAATGTATGTTGTAAAAAAATTTCAAGATATTTAAGGTTATGTACTATCAGCTATGTTTAAGATTATGTGCGAATTATTATAGAAATTTGTTTTGTGGTTGCTTTCTTTAATTCGGATAGCTTCCATCTACTCTATGGTGCCAGAATCGTGTCAAAGCTCTTTCCTCTAACCACATTCTTCATTTTACGTTAGAGCCAGGAATTACATCTTGTTAAATCTCCCGATTCAAAAACGACTTGTGGGATAGTGTGTTATCATGAATAATGAAGCTGTTGGCCTATGTTTTAGGTCACTTTCATCGCATAGCGTTCCACTAAACATTTCAGTACCTCAATGGCCAGCCTTTAAAACATTGTTAATCTATTTTGGAGAACGTTCCGATCATTTCTCGCCGTAAAATGAATCATTTGTTACTGTTCTATCATCACAGACATATTTCAAGATTTCGTGAGATTCTATGGTTTTTATGAATTTAAAAATACTGACTGCAATAAAATTATCAGCATCATATTTTTTATCATACCTAGAATACCTATATATAATATAAAGGATTCACTCACTCACTCACATTTCACATTGGCAAGATTTTTAAATATTCATTAGTCACTGAATGAAAGATAAATCAAGCTTTGGCATATTTGGCTTACTGAAATACTTATTTGTCAAAAAAGTTACTCTTCCATATGTTGTTATCTATGTAAATGAGTTTTTAGCATCATTAGAACAAGAAATTTCAATTATTATTATTATTTCAATGATTAACTGTATCTTTTATCAAAAAAATAGAAGGATAAACTATTGTAATGTGGACAAATTTTTTAAATGTTCTATTCAAGTATATAATTGCGTGCTTGTTAAGCTATTTTCCGAATAGTACTATCTCAATAACATCAAACACAAAGTTATGTACTGCTATTTCAAGAATTGCCAATCGAAATCATTTTGAAAACAAGGAAATCCAATTTTCCTTATACAATTTCCACGTCCCTAATTCTTCTTATTTGGCTCTAGAATCAGAATGGCTCCATTTGTAATACAAGGTACAACGTTATCGATTAATTTGCAGTATCTATTTGGATAATATAAGCCAAATTGCATATACAATCGCATTTCACAGTCTAGAGGACCATATCTGCAACGACTCGACGAGATACTATCATTTCTCTTCCCTCTAAATTTAACACTGCCTATCCTATTGTATTCCTCCAAGCGTACTTGGGGGAAAACGGAGACACTTTCCAAGGATATATTATACCTATTCGTTTGCAAATTGTATCCTAAAAAAATCACTCTAAATTTAGAACAAACTTATAAAAATTGACACGAATTTTTAGTGTGACGTGTTCTACTTTTATCGCTTTTTAAATATACATACGAGGATGTATTGATATCTTATCCTAGACCAGTTCCATGCATGAACAAAATATTGCGTTACCATAGCAACGAACAATAACTTATTAGAAGTGTAAGTGTAAAGTTTCACGTCAAAAAAGTAAACCAGAGTTAATAAATTAAAAGAAAAAAATCGAGCCATCATCAAGTACCTGTAGTTAAAAGGGTTAAGAGATAAGCAGATTTACAAATACATGCTTAATACCCTTGGTGATCAATGTCTTTCGTATGCGACCGCAAGCTTCAAAAGAGGTAAATTTTCCATTAAAGATTATGGTCGATCGGGAAGGCCAGTTTCTATGTCAGTCCCCGAAAATATCGATACAGTTCATGACGCGATTTTATCAGACCGTAAAATTGAGTTAAAACGGATATCTGAAGCACTGAATATTTCATACAAACGCGTTCATCATGTAGTTCACGTCAATTTGGACATGAAAAAAATTGATGCAAAATGGATCCCCAAATGTTTGAATGTTGACCAAAAGCGTGCAAGAGTAGAAGCATCGCGATCGATCTGTGCTTGATTTGAAAACGATGTAGACTTCTTAAACCTAAATGTTACTATAGATGAGACTTGAGTACATTTGTACGGATCCAGAAACAAAGCAACGATCGATGGAATGGCGAAACTGTGGTTCTCCAAGACGAGGCGGAAAGCTATCCAAAGGTGTTTTGTTTTTGCAAGATAACGCTTCTGCGGACTATCATCTCTTTCCTCAACTGAAAAAAAGTTTAAAAGGTCGTAAATTTTCTTCCAATGAGGAGTTATTAAAAGCTGTGGAGGTCTGTTTTGCAGAACAAGAAGAAACATTTTTTTGAAAGGTCTAGAGACGTTGCAAGTTGCAGAAGAGAATATGTCAATTTCGATATACTTATTTTCGACTTATTTTGTGATACTAGCCCAACAGTAGTTGCATTACCTAGAAGAATGGGGGAGAAAACCACAGGGTTCTACACCCCAACTCATTTCTCTATATTCATCTACGATTAACTATTGCCCAACTCAGAAACAATTTGTTAATAAATTTGGTTTAGATAAAACAATGAGAGAACTGACCATCTTAGCAAGATGGATTCACAAGTAGTAGCAACTCTTGCATTGACCATATTGCGTCAGTGAATATAATGCTGGAGCAAACCAAATAACAAAATGGAGATATCTGATTAAAACTTTCTCAAGTCATTGCATAAAATATGGTATTCAAATAGTATCTCAATAACAAAAAAAAACAAGATTGTTACAGACGAATGTACTCGTAAAATCTGTCCCGTTGTTGTCGACGAAACTAACACATATAACAGAAAGATGTTCCAGAAAATTCAAACGTTTATCAATAGGTGCCTACGAATTATTTTTTGACCAAATACGATAAAAAATTATTACCTTTGGAACATGACGGAAGAAGAGACAATAGACGCAACGATTACAAAGCAAAAGTGGAGATGAATGGAAGTCATACGCTACGGAAACCAGCAACAATTATAACCAGACAAGCACAATTCTAATATAACAGGTAGACTTGTATGAATATAGAGAAGAACTATCGAGAACTGCAGTATATAAACCTGGAAAGGGGCTACAGGAAAAACATAAAACAAAAGGAAATAAAGAGAGATTTCGTCAACAAAACGATCTCATCGTTTTACTGCAGCTGACATACCGACAGGTGTCTATCACTCCACTGGGAGCTATTTGATGATGATAAAGTAAAAGAAAACAATTATAACGTGCAATGAGGCTTTCTCGTATCTGATTGCTAGAAGTACTGTCTGTTTTTGCTGTTGATTCTTTTTTGTATAACATGTGTAAGAGCGCAGCAACCAACATTGAAGAGACTGATCCGTTCTAAGTGGTACTTTGCATAGTTGCTACTACAGACGTCAATAACGAAGCAGGCTGATAGCTTTTATATAGAACGAGCAATTAAGTTACTTATTACTTATATATATTTAATTTTGGATAGGAGATTAATTTCATAAGTACTAGTTCTGTAGTTCTACGATCGGAAATATTTCTGGTTGATAATAGAAAATTATCAATAAATTTTCTAACAGTGAAAAAAACGATTTTAATTTATTCAACTGAAGTATTAAAAATATAAAACATACAAATCGAAAACAGAAATAATAAAAAAAATACAAGGTTGTAATGGACTAATCAGTATAATAGAGGGGCCGTCCTCCAGTTACCCCTATTCATATCATTCTCCGTATCATCCACCAACCGACGTCTGGTATTAATTTAGGGAATTCATGTCGAGTAAATTGCAATGGTTGCAATGTTAAGTGTATGTTTCATGTCTGCGTTAAATTCACTCGAATCTTCAAACTTTCCCATAAGGCAAATAAGAATATTATAATAATGAAACAAATACCATTTTCGACATTTTGAAAACATTGATTTGTTCACTAATATACATGAATAATTATTTGTAATTGCTACCTTAATACGTAAATTGTCTCTTAATTGACATCTCGGTCAGTAATTTATCAATGTATCAATTATTGTACCACTTCGAGAGATAGTTGCTAAACTGCCTTTGCCTTCGAAATCTGACGATGACAACTTGATAATCGAAATGCGCGTTTGGCTAGTTATTTGTTGGTGTTTGAGGTACTAAATACAATGTTAACTATCTTATGAATATACATGAAGTGTCAGTCTAAAATGAACTTCATTTACTTTGTAATTATCAAAAATTCCATATAAAGCGAGCTTCTCATTCTTGTTTAAATATTAAAATTCGATTTAAATTCTATATTTTTCCGTATTCCCTTTGAGATTTTAACGTCCTTAAGCTTTTCTTCCATGAACTTGTCACGTAGATTTTTTTATTTTTAATCCTTTGTGCCTTGGTTTATATCGAAACTGAGGTATTCTTATCGTGCGATAGGATTTAACAATAATTAATATTTATGCTTTCATTTAAGGGTGACTGAAACATAAACCGGAATTGTTGGATAAACACGCGAAAAATTTATTATAGTAAACGTAGTTTCACTGGATGTTACACTGGTCTATTACGAAAAGTAAAGAACAGTCGAGACTGCTTAACATCACTTTTTAGTGTATTTTAGCCATAAGCGAGGAGGATGTACCATTGTCTTTTAAGCGACGGAATGCGCAGTGCCTCAGAGCAATTGTTGCCGATAAGAACGCCACCGCTGTAGAAAAACTACGCAGTACTGTACGCGATATGTGTGAAGAATTGGGTATCAGCGTAGAAAGAAATTCACACGTCGGGAAATTTGCTCGTGTCTCCTGTGGGGTATGAAGAGGGAGCAGAAAATTTATTGCATCGAATATTCACCGCAAACGAGACTTCAAGACTAAAAGCGCGTCTATGGAATGGAGGAAGAATGACGATGTCAGGCCAGTTAAGGCGAAGGTTACACTGTCCGCAGGGAAGGTGTGTTGGGATATGAAAGGAATTACGGTTGATTTTCTCTTTCAATATTATACTAATCTCTTAAAAACAATTTTAGGAGGTTACTAGAGATAAAAACGATATTCCAATCCGTAGTGCGATATTGCAAGACAACGCCAGACCGCATACAGCTCGGCTTACGATGGAAACGAAGAACGAATTGAGCTAGGAAACACTGGAATGAGGAGGTAGAATCTATCGTGATTGTTTACGTGACAAACCGAGAAATTTTCACGCCTCCGGAGTGGTGACACAAATCTGTAGATGGTGACGGAGAAATATGTGAATTTTAGCGATTATCTAACCTAACCTAACCTCAGAACGTGTTGTGGTTCTTTTATAAGGTCCACGCTGCGTTTTCGATGTTCTGAAAGATTCTTATATATCTAAACGCGTTGTGGCTGTCTAAAACGACCACTGGTCTTTTCGGTCCTCGGTCGTAACATGTATACGTGGTGTGACTGGAAAATGCGGTGAAGCAATTATTTGCGCTACATTTTTTTATTTATCTATTAAATAATAGCCTATTAACAAAAATTCACATGGTATTATTGAGTACTAGGTCTTTTAGGTCTTCTGTCATTCAATATATTTTATAAATAGAAAAACTACATTGCTCACACCATATTTTACTAGTGGAATTAATGCATATGCAAATTTATTTCTGCTGAAAATTGTCCACTCATTGAATACTTTTGAAGCATAAGTCAGAGTATTAAACAATTCGTTTTTAGCATTTCTTGCAATTTTTTTTCTTTGATATTTATTGGTTTTTTCCTAGGATATATAGGATTTTAGATTTTTGCTTCAATTTTGGTTAAAACAAATTTAATTTGCTCCTTTTATGAACGCAGTTGAATTCTCATCAAACTTCGATATATTTTTTTCATTTATGAAAAATATGTGAAATAAAATGAAGCCGCTTCAAGCCAATTATCCCACCGAATAATGGGTTTGAAGGTAAATGAACAACTGGAAGTATTTCTTACAATTTCTTATTTTCTCGGTGGTCTTAATTACTCCATTATCAAGACAAGTGCGGAGAATTGACTTGTCAAGTTATTGGGTTTTAGTTTACCTTCAGTCTCTGAAGACGATAACATGGTTATCGAAACGAGCGTCAGACAGTGTAATCGTGAGTGTTGGTGTAGTATTGGTGTAAATAGTTTGTTCAGTATGAATATCACCAACAGTTCCAGAAATTCCAACTTAGAGTAGTTCATTAGTAAGAGAAGCAATAGGCCCATGTATGTGTGCTTTGTCTTGTCTTCTGCAAGGTAATTCCATTAATCTCCGCACAATTTGTTTCGCGAAAATCGTCTATGCAGTGTCTCTCTTTAACAATACTGTAGTTAAAAAAGTACCAAAAAAGCTTAAGAAAAATTAAATTTAGTATATGGCGATAAAGTAGTAACTTTAGAACTTATATGTGAAAAATGGACATATTCAAACAAACGATTGACTATTAAAAGCTTAACGAAAAAGAGACTTTTTTTCTTCATCAGGACATCGCGCTGTATCGCGCCTTTGGCCGTTGTCTGTCTGTCTGTTGATATCCGCTTTATTTACTAGATTTAGCACTTTGCGCGTTCTAGCTTTTCCTGTAAATACAAAATGTGTTTCGACAGAGCATACGGAAGCCATACCGAAAAAGTCTTCTAACAATACGATCTCTCGTGAATGAATAGTCGTAAGTATTGCTAATCAAAGATAGTTCAATATTTTCATTGTATTTCTAATAAAAAATTTTTATCACACTTTGTATATTCCCCAATACAAATATGATAAAATTTGAATATGAATATTTATGTCATGACTTCAATGAATTGAGCTGTAAATATTCAAAGGAGGATAAAAGACAACACAGTTATTTATTTAAAATAAGGGAGGAAATAGATAGGGCTCCACCCATATATATAGCAGGTAGGAAATAAAAGTTTGGTAGCGTACACCTATTAATAAAATATTAAAAGCTTTCTCTAAAGGGTTCTAGCTCACTGACTGTTATTCTGATTGATCGTAGACTTTAGACACCGGAGTTCTCTTTTTTCATAGTGATTAGGCATTACTGTGTGTAATGTTCTGTGAAAAAATCATGAAGAAGCAAGGTATCCCTTAAGGCAGTCTAGTGGTCGGATGCATTTGCAAATTTCTTCAGTTTCAAGTCTGGGAGAGGGTTTAAATCTTTGCATGAGGTAGCAAATCCAACCTTAAATCGTTAATTTCGACCAGAGAGCTGGTGCATTGTCTTGATGAAATAACACCACACCTAATCAAATGTGGTCGTTTTTGCTTGATTTCTTCGCTCAAACGTTGCAATAAGTTCGCATAATAGTCGCTGTTCATAGTTTTTCCTTTATCAAAATAATCAATGAAAATTATCACATGCGAATCTCAATAAATCGACGCCACTATCTTGCCTGCAGATGGAACGGTGTTTTCCTTCTTTGGAACTGGTTCTCCCTTCTCACTTAATTGTTTTGATTGTTCTTTTGTTTCTGGTGTAAAGTGATGGACCCATATTTCATCTATGGTTATTAAACGGTTTTATTTCTATGCAACACTGTGAAACAATCGATGGAAACATCTTCACGACGTTGTTTTGTTCAAATTTTCAGTTAATATGCGATGTACCGTACTTTTTGAAATGCCTACTATGACTGCTAGCTCCCGCACTCTCAGTCGACGATCATCCTGTACTTCTTTGTGGACGTATAACCTCGTTTAAACTCTATTACCTAATATTTTACTGCTGATAACAGAGGAGCAGTCTCACCCATAGGAGAATCTAGTTTAGCTTTTATTTTGGTTGGGCTAACGTTTTTCAAATAAAAGTATTAAATCATATAACGATGACCAATATTTTCACTATTGATGGCTGCCAAACACACTTGGGAATGAATGTCCACCGGAGGAACGTTTTCTTCACATAAATAAACGAATCACAGGGCGTATTTCGCACCTGGCGTCAGAATCAAATGGAAGCCTCATCTTTCGCGGTTATCAAGACAAAAATGAACGTTGTAAACAGCTCGTCGGGACGGGAACTGGAAGAAAAGGAGCCAGTTTCATTAAATACCGCCCTACAGGTTTCCTGGTATCCACAGCTCTTTAGGAACCTTATTTTATGGGCAACACTCGTATCTTTATATTATATTTCATTGAAATAATTTATATAACTTTAAACAGGTAGTAATGTTGCGTCAGCTTTTATTTTATTATAATAAGAGAGTTATTGTTACCAATTAATAACTGGAACGACGACAAGGTAATAATAATAACAATTGATATTGTGAATGACACATGTGGGTAATTGAGGGTCTTAAACAAATCATGATGTGTTTAACTGCCTCTCCCAGAATCACGAAAATTAATTACAAAATCTTAATTCAAAAATTATTCAATGGACATTACAGTACAGAGCGACTTTGATATTCCATTCGTGAATATATCCAAATCTTTCAATATATTATGGCGTTATAGTGATGAATGATTATTATCACCAAATCTCGTTTGTCTATAGACACTGTTATTTGCTCAAAAGAAGTAGAATAGTTATTAATATATAAATGAATAGGAATATTATACTTCAACTCCGATTCTAATTAACAAAGTTTTGGAATTAATGACAATCCTATAACTTGATATGACAGTACAGTACTGCTAATTAGTTCGGATCTCTTGAATTCAACAGTTAATTTCAAGCAGTGTTATGAATTACTTTCATTTACTAGTAAAGATCCATTCGGATGAAACGACCAATTATCTCTAATCAATTAGTGTGCGGGAATATTTGAAAATGATACATCTATTTGTATCCCACAAATGAATAATTTGTTTTCCGTTTCTCTGGTGTTTGTTTTCCTATACGACGACTTCTGCATACTGTTTGAATCAATTTGCAAACAGACATTTGGTCTTGGGGCAGTGAAACGCGTACTAATAATAACTGCAATATGGAATAAGTAATTAGAGACTCAAGCTTGATATTAGATTGGTATTAGAGCATATTAAACCTTGTAGCAAGGATTGAATCTTATTTAAACAAAACAATTTTCTATTAAATCCATACTGTTGGTTATATCCAAAAGCGTATGAGGGAATGAAATCATTTTTAATGAACCGAATTGTTATATTTTTGGTTATAATTGTGGTTATATTAAGTTATATTACACTGTAAATTCTAATATTAATTTCGCCGTCGTTGCTTAAGTATCTTCCAGCTCCAGAGTTTTAATTAACTGTATTTGGAATGATGTCATGTCCTCGTTCTTACAAGATTTTTAACACATTATCACCAAATTCATTTCCACGGCAGCGGTGCATTGAAAACATGCAGCAAGGCTTAGATATTTCAGATCTTGCAGAAGGGACTTTCATGAGTAATCTAGTCTTGAAAAAATTCTTGTTAGTGATTTTTCCTATACCACAGAAAGATTCAAGGCCAGTAAAAGGTTTCCGATCTCCTTTTCTGGTGAATCTTTTGGCCTCCTAGCTTCGCTCAATTCCTGAATGAACGAGCTAGAAGTTTGCTTAATCATTTTCACAGCTTTGAATCGTTAACGTGGAAACTTTGATAGCACCTCGATTATCAGAATACGTCATTTTCACTTATCTCTGAATTGCAATATTTCAAAGCATTGGCAGAGAATCCTAGCAGAAGAGTAAATGGTTTGATCTCCATACATTTCAACTCAACTACCCTTCGTAGCTTTTTAATTGTCTGGGTACCATTTTACGGTATTTTCCTCGAGAGATTTATATTAGATGTTTTTTCTTAATCTTCCTTGACTGCATCACTTGATTTGCTAATTTTGTTTACATTTTCCAATTAGAACTTTTCTCAACATGAAAGATATTATTATACCAAAAAAATTAGTGTCATATTTTTAATATTCATATGTAATTCCTACATTTCATTTGAATAGTAAATATTTTGTTGTTGCCTCGAAAATTTCAGTCTAGATCCAATTATGTACTTTATTTACAAGGTAGAATGCGGAACTCTAGAACTTCTAAAATTAAATGTAAACATTTTGGTGGTTATAAAATAAAAAAGTTTCTTGTTCACTCACATTTATTTTATGGAAAGTGTGAAAAACATATTTAAACATTTTAGTATCATGCCTCAAACTGTATTAAACGAGTTTTGTCGGTTTAGTTAATTCCATCATCTAAAATAAATAATTTTATCCAATTATTATCACTCAAAAACAACCAACAATCACCAAAATTAAATACAACTATTTTGATAATACAAGAGGCACTATATTCCATCTCGATGTTATCTGATTCTAGATATTTGGAAGTTATGGTAATTCTACTTTTCTGGAAAAATCTTTTGGATTACGCGGTTTCTCTCCAAGTAATCAATTACGAATAACGCAGAAATGTTTGAAGTTGAATCGGTGTCGATCTTACCAAACTAGTAGCATGTACATAGCCTCCAAATCAAGTTATAAACGAAGAAGTTGTGGCAGCTTAACTTCGTTTCAAAGTACAGGACCCTTGCTTTGAGGTGTAGATAAATTGCTTCCAAATCCATAATAAGGGTATAAACTCTCTAGATTTTGCCTTTTCTTGTCTTTTCTTCAGATTTAGTCCTGTCTTTTCGTACCACATATAACTGAAAGTCAGCAGTAGCAAATAGGCTCTAAATTAGGAAATATTCCAATTTCTTTTCTTTATACAAAATTTTAAAAAATGTTAGTGTGGAGGTATTGATTTCAATCGAAAAAGTGAAGAGCTGTGGTACATTCAAGAGCTTCATACAAAAAGTAGGAAAGGACACCTCGTATCACATATCCTTCAGACCAATCAGCTTCATACTTGTTTTACTTGAAAAAAACTGTCGACAACTACATTAGTGGAAACCTCTCCATTCTATCCAATATGCATACTAAATTGAAAAACGGAATTAGAGGCACATTTGACAAAACTTTCCATGAGTCTATCAAAAGAGCATTAGACGCGATAGATGTAGATAGGACAACCTCCAGATGAATGGCATAACTACTTTCCTCTAGAACAGCAGAATTAAATATAGGATAAAACATTACTGCAGAGGGACAGTTACACTTATGTGGAGCTTAGTGGTAGACTTACTTCTAAGTCTAGGATATGCCGACTTAAAGAAGACTCAACTTTACAAAATGGTGGTGCTGATCGGTGTAGCTAAATGGAATAAAACCCACACCTCCTCATGAATAGGATATAACCACTAAGGCTATGAAAGCTCTGATAATGTGAAGAAATTTCGCAGGGAGGAATTTGTGCTGTAACTTAAAGATCGTACTCGGTATGTACACGGCAATCGTGAGCCAGTGATTTGGGTACTAGAACTAGTTTGAATACCACGAGGAACAATCTCTTGAAGGTACTAAAACTGGTTATCATATGTGAAATCGAGCCCAACAACTGCACTTGTGATTTTATCTCTTCATATAATATTGGAAAGAGTGGCGGAAAAAAACGTCACTTAGAATGTTCAGAGAAGGAATTAATAAATTACCAAATCTGGAAAACGCCTCAGGACGAAATATCTAATATAAACATACATAGGAGGTATTGGTTCTTCATCGTCCATATAATTCAAGAATAAATAATAAATTTAATATTGAACATGTGATTGGCGAGAATGGTGTTTGAAAATTATGTTTCATCTCTAGAAAGTTGTGTTGTTCTGATGTATGAAAGAATCTGATTTAGCAAATAGGATTATCTATAATTTTTTCCAATATCTATAGATAAAAATACGTCATAAACTATAAAAAGTACCACTAACTATAGTTTTTCTTTCACACGACAAATATTGTAACCAAAAACAAATACTATTTTTGAATCAAAAACAAGTTTGTGAAATTTTATGTCGGGCATAGATACATTATAAAGAGTTGTAAGCAATTATCTTACAATACATTTTTTAGAAAAATAAATTGGTATCTATAAATCTTCTGTTGATTCATTGCTTTATCTTTTTTTTTAAGTTTATTTCATTTACGTCGAAATTTATCATTGTTCTAAAAGATTGAATTTATGAGTGGCGCTTTTAAAACTTATATTCTCGGAAAGAAGAATTTTGTGACGAGTAATGTTTATCCTTTGTTCTAGCACGCTAAATCAGTTTTTATAATATCTCAATGCCTTCGAAATAAACCATTTTTATTCGAAAATCCCGACTTGAGTAATTCAACTTTTGCAAGACAGAAAATTGTTCAGTTGTATTTTTACTAGTTTTGGAATTTATACTTTTCACTGCATCATGATTTTTCAATAGAATTATTTTCAGTAGTATGGAAATTCAGGTGTTTTTGTAAATTATTTTTGTAAAAAAAACTACCCTCCAACTAGTATCGTCATTGTTTTGGTGGAAATTGAATTAAACTTGAAAAATAGATAATTAAAAAAATATTGTCAGTTTTACTTAATTGTGTAAGCAATAATTGAGTTATATTTTTTGTTTTGTTTGTTCGATGTGACTCAGATTGTGGAAAACTTTTTAGTCTTCATCTTTATCATATATTCAATATGTTCTGGGTATATACTCCCGCGAAATACAATTCAAGCTACGAATTGCACATTTGTCCCTATCTGAACTATTTTCGTATTTGACAATCTCAATACATCATACAATTTATAGTCAGACACGTTTTTTAATAATTTGAAATTATTTATATTTATTCCATGATTAACACTGACAGCATGCTCGGCAATATCCGATTTATCTGTTCCTCCATATTAAAAATGAGCTAGGTGCTCTTTTAATCTGACATTAATTGATCTGTTAGTTTATCCAACATAATTTCTTCCATGGTCAACTGATTTTCTAAATACTTTTGCTCGTTTAAAGCTAATACTTTATACTTGAGATGAAAGGAATGTTTGATTATCCCATGTAGACCCTTATTTAGTATTACCTGCAGGGAGTGTGTGTCTGTTGACTACTCTGACTAGGAGGCATTTAGCATTTAGATGTATGGTTTTAAAAATATTGGAAAATAGTGTCTATGTACTTTCGTAGGATGATTAGAGCATCATGTGGGGTCTTTGTCGAAGTGGTACCAACAGACAAGGCCGATAAGATCTGTGGGAAAGAACGTAGGTCATGGATGAAAATAGTGATGAACAATAACCCTTGCGGTTTTTGTAGTCACATCTCTTATAGGTAATGTTAATTTTTTAACATATAGTTTGTTTTCCGGAACAATTTTTTATTTTATCAGTTTGATTCTCAATCCTTGAATATATGAATTATTGGAAATAAAACAATTCCATATTCAAATATTGGCACTATTGAAATGGTCAACATTTCAAACATCGCATGCATGAAATTTATTCCTATTACATTTTTAAATTCGAATGCAGGATATTGCGAGTATAGTTAAAAATAATTTCTCGGATAATAGTGCTATTGGAGGATTCGACAAATTTATATTATAAAATGCAAAGCCTCGCGGAAAATGGGCTGTTATTGTAAAATGAATCTCATATGCCGCCATATGGCCATACCTGGAATGGGATGGCCAATATATTTTACAATTTTTCTGCAGGTGGTGGTGCTACGTTTCTACGGCAATATTCAATTGCATTTTCGATAGGTACGAATAAGTAGACGATTGGGAAATATTATTATTATAAAAATGTCAGTTTTGAACGTTAAAGTTAAATATTAGATGAAGAAACAATTCGCGTGACGGATATAGACGAATACATGTATGATTCTCTTGGGCAAACAGTACATTGATTGGCTCTTCCAGAAACTATATAAAAAAATAAACTAATCTCCAGTGGTGTTGAAATTTTTATAGTTAATCTAGAACCTACCAAACCGACCTTAGCATAAACTAGTTGTCTTACTAATTAATAGCGTTGAAAAATGTAATATAAAAATGTTGTGAATAAGTGACGTCTTGAAAAAAGTGTATTTTCTATAGCTAACTTATGTAAGGGACAAAATGGCACCATTACTTCCTGGACCGGTAGCTTCTACATTGAATACTTCTTCTTTATTTGAAGTACATACCTCCCATATTGTTGTTGTTTCCTCGGCCTTATAGCAAATATTCTATATTTAGTTGTTTGAATTCGTAGAGACTTAATTCGTAGAATATTATTTTTGTCAAAATTATGGTAAACACCACCAATGCACCAGTTATAAAAGATATTTTCGCGACATTTTTTTCAAATTCACTTTAATAACGTTCTTGAAAGTTTTCATACCATTAGCTAATTTGGCGTCAATCCATAAGTTTCTTTTATCGCATTTTTGTTTCTTAAGGTCCTGTATCGTTCTCCATGTAGTATAGATGTGTGAGTATTGAACCTTCGATTAGAGTCCAATTAAACAAGTTAGCTATAGATAACCCACGTTATTCAAAACCAAATCGACCAACTCAAAACTTTTGATTGCATCAAGCAATGGGACCTTTCCCACTGGTCGTCGCCATAGAAATAGAACAATATTTTTCAATTGTCAACTAACAGATCGATATTTGTTTATAGGAATGAACTTTTTCAAATCCATGTCTCTTCGAAGCGTTTATTAAGGTATGCATGTATTTTCTCAGACATAATCTGGAAAATACAATCTACCTATATCTTAGTTTATTATCTATTGTGTCCTCTTTCTCGCTTTAGCACTGGAGATACTTAGTGCTTACATTACATCCACTTCTTTTAGAAAATTCGTAAAACGTAGAGTCAGGGGCAGTTCTCGCCATTGTGGGGTCCTATGCAGGTTTTGGTGCTCCTTGTACGTGGGCCCCACACTGCTGGTCTTACCCTACTAGACTCACATATAACCCGTTATGTACCCTTATGATGACTAAAATCCAAAACAATGATAGGAATCTGATGGTAGAAAAAGTAATATTTTTTCAACTCTTAGTTCGAGCTCAAGCAATTACTTAGCCGGTGCTGAATACAGGAACAAGACCAAGCACCCATTTAATAATAATAACATCAGAAATTATTCAATATCTGCTTGTATTGTGTACAGACTAGGCCAAGTTCGACATTCCCAATACTCGAAAATGACAATTTCATACTATACCATGATAGGTCCATTATCACCGATGGACAGGTGACGAATAACAGACCTGCCATGGGGGTGGTTGATAGAAGAGTCAAGAGTCAGTCTTTTGCGTTGATGTAGCCATACCGAACACTTACAACGGCCTCAACAAACACCAGGTGAACCTGGAAAAGTACGAGGATCCCTTAATTGCGATTAAACAGATATGGCACAGCGAAATGTGGATATTGTTTCAATTATTATGTCAGCAACCGACGTCGTGTCTAAGACCCTGCAGGAAAAACATCTTCGCTGATATCCAGAAAGTGTTATTGAATACTTTTCACACTTTGCATGAGTTTATTATGTGAACAAATCCAAATACTTTTAATAGTTTGTATCCCGGATGAGTAAATGATATCATCTATATGCTGAGTAGTGCTAAAGTCTTTGGCATGATAATAATTGGTAATTGATAATAATGATTGTATAGTATCAAGGAATCGAGAACTGGGGTTTCACCCACGACCTTGAACGGTGCGGGCCCCGCTACTGTTAATAATATTTGGATTAGGCAAAATTTTCATATAGAGCCTGACGAAAAAATCAGCTGATCCTGCTTCTGGCCGGCCCTACGTAGAATGACTACAGCTGTGGAAATATTTTCATACGGTCCCATGTGTAATGCTCTGAAGTTCCCTGTTCTCTCATTCTTCTAGAGAATGTGAATAGAGGTTTCGTCTTCTGCGTAGCAGAATTTGCACGTTGAATTCTCTGCTAAACTATGCATTTTCAGGTGTCCATTGAGATGGCAATGTCGTGATAAGATTTCTTGCAGATTTCTCTTACTTAGGATGATATTTTCCTTTCCCCGTTACAGTTTTCCAGTAGTACCTTTGCATATCTCAACATATATAGATTGTTTCAGTAACTAGTTTTATCTACATATTTATGTCTAAAATTAGAATAAGTTTTTGTATTAAACAGAATACGCCGAAATTACCGTTTCCTAGGTCGAAATAAAAATATTTCATATAGTTACAAGGTACGCCAAGAATGAAAAAAGTTTCAATTTTCTTATGAATATATTCAACACGAATGTGAGGTGTCTTTATATCGGCAATGTAACATTCCAGATTGAAATCCAATATTCAAAATTACTTCAGGCAAAGTAATGACATACCTATGACGGATTCGATAGGCAATATAAACAAAGAGCAGAGCCGGATTATAAATATTCAGGAATACATAGCGTAACTTAAAATTGTCAGTTATTATTGCAAAAATCAAAATGTATTACAAAGTATACAATCTATGAACCGCAAATTTTAAGTCTGAAGACGTCACGATGTTTGGTGTTGGTTTGGCATCCATCAATGGTGGACGTTTTTAGTAAATTTGTTAAAATGGATAAAATTAGTTTAGGTTATGTAATCTAGTATTATTCTTAATGAAACCTCCACTCGATCAATGTAAAAACTGAGTTACATTATTTTTAGATCTAGTATGCTTTTTACAACTATGAAATATAAAGTAGAAAGTTTAAATGAAGTCGTACGTCTGTAATAGATGACCAAATAGTTATCAGCTGCAGAAATAATGAAGAAGATACACACTTACCAAACAAAAAGTACGTTTACTCCCACTAAAGTGGGAGAGCAAGCACTCTCCAAGTAGTTCGCGTAGTACCTGACGTGTGTAGATGCCTGTTGATATCGATCTTGTAGTTCTGTTGCTCGGAAGAGCGTCTACAGAGGTAGTATTGGTGAAACAGAATCAAGTCAAGTTTCTGGTCAACACTTAGTCGCCTATAAGTCGAATTGCTTGTATCTGTATTGAGTTGAGCAGGGTATGTTTGGGAACCAAGCTTCAAAAGTATAAGCAAATCTCCAAAGATGGATGAATTGTTGCAGAGTATATATCCTTTTGGTTTTAAAGAGGGCTCCAAGTTTTTATGAAGCTGCCTTAGCTAATTCTAACCTTACTAGAAGAATAATTGGAACCTCCATACAAAAGAATAAGACCGTTTCATTCGCTGGAGAGATTATGTTATCGATTTTTTTGAATATAGCGCGGGATACTTGCCGCTGACTATACTTGAAAAGGAAAAACCGTCAATGGCGAGTAGAAACGTCCGCCCTATCTAACAAATTCGCCATTGTAATCGAAATAATTGATGAATCAAAGTTTGAAATTCTACCTTTCAACGCTAGATGCTCGGATCATTTTTTGTTCCTTGATTAAATGCCTTTGTGTTTGGATAGTTTCCTCGATGTACAAATGATGTAGATGGTTGATAGCTAGTTTTAGAAACAGTACAGTTCTTATAAAAATAATTTCAAATTAGAAGAAGTGGTTTGTTTGTTAGACCTGATAGTCGGAAGTACCACCTTGGTAGATTTTACAGAGTGTAACAAACTATATAGTGGTAGATCAATGAATAGATTTATCAGGATCCTATTTATATAAAAAGTTATCAATTTTGAGTAACCAAAAAATTTTTCACATCCTTTTATTAACTTTTTCTACGCCCATGTCTGTAAACGTCAAAGCTTCTTGGTTTCATTAAATTACAATCAAATTTTTATTTACGTAAGACTTTATTTGGTCTATTCTATTTTGTCAATAAAAACATAAAAACTTTTAGCATTAGCGAGATATATTTAGGATTGAAAGAGTGTTGCCCCTAAATGTAGGCAGCACGTTATGCAATTTCTTTAAAAATAGGACACGTTTTCTTAAGTAGCATGCTATGAAAATAAATGTCATGTCATTTATATAGTCAATTTCTTGAACAAAATATGACTGTATCCGAACTTTTTTCAACTTTATCTACGAATATGTCTGATGTTAGTGAAATGGAGATTTTAGAAAAAGCTCAAGCTACCACACATAATTGGTTACCGCTAAAATCCAAAGAAAGGTACACCAAGCTTGGCGACACAAGCCTAACGTTAAATCTTTTTCGGAGAGTGTTTTACTTGCGTATTTTGAAGAAATATGAAAAACTATGAAGCCATCTTCTCAATGGGCCATTTATTCGATGCTAAGAACTACACTAAACATTAATAATAACATTAACATAGCAAATTATCTAAAAGTAATCGCCTTATTGAAGCGGAAATCGGAAGTGAAAAATTTCTACAGAACAAATTAATAAGTTTGTGAAAGATGCCCCAGACGATAAACATTTGTTGTCAAAGTGAACGATTAAAATGTTGTATAATTATCATCACATAAAAATGAGTTTTTGTTTTTTGTATTCAGGTTATCCTCATTATTGGATTAAGCGGGGCTTGCCGTAAACAAGAACTTAGAAATATAAAAATGGAACACATTCAGGACACGGGAAAATTAATTACAGAAATGGAAAATGCATAAAACAAGTTGTGGGGATAAACACAATCGGTCAAATTGCTGAATATCTTGAGCTGCCGGAACCAAAGTAATATACCGGCCATTGTTTCAGGAGATCATCAGTCACTATGTTAGTTGATGCAGGAGGTGATATGACATCATTAAAAAAACTTGATGGCTGGCAATCTTCTACATTACCGGAAGGTTGTATGAATCAATCTCTTAAAAATATCTTCGTCTTCTGTTGCACCGAGCAGTACTACAATTATAAATAACCGTTCATCACCATTAAATAATAAGGCAGAATCGATTTACAATCATTGTTTAATTGTTGTTAACAACTATTATATTAAAATTAAATAATTGCGATGTTTTTTCTTTAATGGAAAAAAATGAATGGGCGTAGACAAAGTATAGTATATATAGCAAAAAGTAAAGTAGACAAAGCGGCTTCGTGCATAAAATTTGTTACCTACCATACTATTATTTAACATAAAAGACCTGTATTAACACTATTGAAAGATTCTGACTAATGTTGACAACTTTTTATCCAATTAACTAAATTTAAAGTGAGCTTTGTATTTGAAGGTTTGACATTTTTTAAATAACTCCGAGATTGTATAAAAATATGAATGAATTAGTTACCATTTATGATTCTTTTGTGGCCAAATTGGAATATTATATTAAACTCAAATATTTTCAATTCGAGACGCAAAATAGACAAAATATGGGAAATATTTGAAATAATTGTCGCCAGCTTCTGTTAGATATTGAAATGAAAAGGACTAGAAGTAACTGTAGGCCTTAACGACACTAATATCACACTCAATCGTGAATGTTTTTTACTCAAGTTAATTGTTTGACATTTTTTTAGCCCTCTTCTTGTTTAGACACAACAATTTAATTCTAAAAAAAGGCGTAGAGAGGGAATTTCATTTCCTTTGAGTGAAGGTGGTGGAGGAAATCTAGTTTTACAGAATTAGAATAGAGATAAGATTGCAACTATTTTTCAAAGTATATTTCTCAAGTTGGTTATACAACGATTTCTCTTTTTATTTTTTGGCGTTATGAGAAAAGTTGAATGGAAACAGTGCGAGTCATGGCCTGTATCTCAATAAGTAAGTTTTGTGCAGTTGCAGTCGACTGTGACGTCTCACAGAGTTTTATTACAGAAATTTCGCTAGCTACGATATATTTCTAGCACCAAAGCGTATAGTTAAGTCACAAACAGTTCTAGTAAATCAAAATGACACCGACGACGGTTAGCGATATGAGTTTTTTCCTTTTCGTATTAAATTGCGAACACACTCAGCAGGACCGTAATATATTGACACATATATTATTTTCAAATGGCCCGCTTTAATTTGATAATAAAATAAAACTATTTTCATATATTGTTGACCGATAATTTGAAAACTATACCAAAAGCGGCAGGGAGTTAAAGAAGTTTTTTTTATTCCAATTTAAAGTGGGAGGTGGCTTATTTTTTACGAAAATCTATCTGTAGTGAATGTGATATAAGGCGTGGTGGAAGAACGATCACAACCCTTCCCCATTTATTTTAATACTGACGTACCATAATGACAATGAATCACTGTGGGGTTTCATTAATCAGAACAAATATTATTAAATAAACACTTACGTTGTGTGTTCTTAAAATGATAGAACAAAGATTTTAATTTTGGTAAAAGTTTTTCCGAACTACTACAAATTCATAAGTCAAATATATCGGTGAATGTGCTTCAAATTTCAACTATAAGTATTATAGACTTGATAAAACGAAGTTCCAACAATGAAAATATCAATAAAGAAAGAATAGCAAGGAAAGGAAGAAACAGTTAGATAGCAGCGTGATTAAAAGGAATTATTTTTAACTTGATTTTTTGGCAACATTATATACAACAAGCTATGATAACAAAAACAACGTTTGATTTTTTAATCATGTATAAAAAATAAACCACAGAGCATTGATGTAGGCGCTTCAATCAACTAACTCTGTAAGACCGGTAAAATTGCTGACCAATGGTTTGGAGAGGAAAATAGATACGAGGCTTCTCCATAAAAAAAATTCTCAACGAATTTTCGTAATGAAAAAATCTATTGGCATTGAATAATGTGTGGAAAGCTTAGACTTCCCTTTGATTTTTAACATAAACGCCGTGTACGTCTTCCGCCGCGCTTCGAAGATCGCTTAGAACCTCTTCTACCAAGTTTTCGTTATTTGTGTCCCTTCAAAATGTTTCGTTAATTCAATGAAAATATTGTAATCACTGAGGGCCGCTTCCACACGTTGTCGGAAACGCTGATATCAGGGATCATCTCGCTGTTGTCCCGTAATCTCATCGTTCGAAAACGACAGCCGGTCAGAACGTTGCTCGTCATGGATTTCTGCACGTGATTTGCACCTGGCGTAAGAATTAAATGAAAGCTTCATCTTTCACGACTATCAAGACAAGAAGGAACGTTGTAGACAGTTCGCCGGAGCGAGCACGGTAAGAAAAGGAGCCAAGCTACACGCCTAGCAGAGTTCCTACCGTCCGCAGCTCCTTGGGAAATTTATTTTATGAACTCGTATATTACTATGTGTACACTATTTGTCGTATTACAGCGAAGAGTGTGTCGTTCAACTTGGACCAATGTTGTAAATATCACATTCAGCACAAAGTTCAGGAGGGTGGCTATTTCCGTCACCAGATTTAATTCCCATCGAACATGGCAGAATATTATGGAGAAATGACTGTTCGATTCACACCACCCTCGAAAAATTCTAGCGAAGTTGATAGAAGTTAAACGAAATTAAAGTTACTTGTAACGAGGTCTCACAAGCAGATATCGACCACCTTCATATTTCGGAATCTAGACGTGTACAATATATTATTTCTTATTTATTTAATAGGAGAAGGGAGATATGTATTACAATATCATGGAATTACATTTATTCAGTAAACAAGAGGTTCTACCGAGATGTTCTGTTAACTGTAAAAATTTTTATTTTTATTTTAACAGTTTTATTAAAGACTGAACTGAACTGAAGGGTAATCAAGGCAAAGGTGAAATAAGTAAATGAAAAACATCGTGGGAAGAGACTAAGAAAAATAGATGAAAATCAAGTTATTACCGTTATAAATACACAGGGTCCGTCGCATAAGAACCAATACAGACAGAGGCTTGTTATACAGGAGTCCAAAATATGACGATCAGCGGCAAACTATCTCTATACCAAATTGCGTCTCTAGGGAGTTAAGTGCCTGAAAGTAGGGTCTAAAATTTCGAAAAAAAAATTTCTTTGCACCTTAAAAATTTGGTATTTTATTTAGGTGATATCAGAAGATTCACTTTTCGGTTGATTTGGATGAATGATCACTCAAGTGACTGCTATCTTTTTTTTTCATTCCACGCTCACAAGACACAAAAAATGACAAAATAAAAAACTTTATTCGCTCATTTCTTCGAACATGTCGTCAAACGAATTCGAGTGAACGTTCTCTTCGTGTTCAAACGTTTCATTTTTCGTTCATTCGGAGTGCTAGTGACTGATGCCGAAATCCAACATCGTTGGATTGGTTTACTAATAAATTCATTTATCATTTTTGATTCATTTAATGCCTAGACGATTCATTCTTATATGAAAGATGGCGAATGAAAGACAGAAATGAATAAAAAGTGAAACGTCTGATATCACCTTATGAGACTGTTAAGGGCATTAAGTAATGGTAAGTAGAAGGCCGTCGAACCATTCTGGTGAATTAATTAGACGCAATTTACCACGTCATACTTAAAAAGTGCAAGCGTTGTTACCTCAAGACTTGGTACAGCGAGTGAAAATAAATCGACCAAAATTCTGAACTAAATTTTGAATGAACAGCTCTTGTACTTATTGGGTATGATATGAATGGTGTAAGTTACGTCTAATAGTTTTGTGTACAGTTGACCTTCATTGGCCACTCTATATAGATGAAGTTCTATTGCTATTATGATATCCAAAGTAAGTTCTTCATGTCCCACACTCATCTGAACAGGACGTTCTCGATTAACAGTATAAACGTTTCCTGTTTATCGATCCCGTCTTTCAATCTTAGAAAATGTTTTTTTTCTGAGGAACCTCGCGTAAAAGAAGCCTCGTCGGCAATAAATTAAAAGAAAAAAGATGTCCACCGAAATTGTGAATATCGAAAAATTGGAGTAGGTGTTTTGTTTTTGCAGAACATCGCCCCTGTACACAAATTTCATGATGACATGCAAAAAATTCGTGATTTAGGGTTTGAATTACTAGAACACCCCACATCGTCACCAGATTTGGCTCCGTCCGACTATCATCTCTTTCTTCAACTGAAAAAAGTTTAAAAGGTCGTAAATTTTCTTACAAGGAGGAGGTAATAAAAGCTGTGGAGGTCTGGTTTGCAGAGCAAGAAGAAACATTTTTTTTGAAATTTTTGAAATATCTGGAGACGAGACAAGAATATGTTGAGTAATGAAATATTTTGACATTGAAATTTCGTTTGGTACTATAGTAGACTAAGAATTCTTCAATATATCCTCGTATATCTCCGAGATACTGGCACGACTAATGAAGGTTTGAATGAGTATTCTGATTCATCACTATCATTTCACAAATCTACTTAAGAATAACTCAAGTTTTAGAAATTTGATAAGACCTAATTGGCCTAATTAAATCTCATCTACATTAGGCAATATGAGCGGCAAGAATTATTCTAAAAATTTGAGCCCGATTAAGAAGTGTTAAACAGTGGCCGCGCTTATGGAGTAATCGCCCAAAACATAAGATTGTACATTACATCGCAAATGCGACAATGTAAATATAAAAAAAAAACGTATGTTGAGAGATGTTGAGATATATAAGTAAATAGGAATAAGTAGTAGAAGGTCGTAAAAAAGTATAATCATATCATCATTTTGAGAAAAATCAAATTGACGCAATTGTTAACTATAATACTTAAAAAACAAATAATGTTATAAAAAGAAAACTGCTTCTAAAGTGATCAACACAAAAAGGATCGCCCAAAACTAAAAAGGTTCAAACTCTAAATATATAATTTTTATCTAGAAACACGAACATTTCCGAGTGTCATAATGCTTCTTTGGTAGCGACAAAGTACAAAGTTTATGATAAACTTTTTTAGAACACCGAATGAGGTCGCAAGAGGCCATTTTGTACTTTGTTATTTGAACTAGTGGCTCTGCCACTGTCGTTCCCAGAGTATTTCGATGAGCCTTAGGTTATAATAAATGATTTCTATGAACGTTATCGGTGACAATCATAAGCTTACATTCATAGGGATATATTGATCGTATTGAACCACTCCGCAACTACAAAATATTTATTAAACATGCGCTCTTCAAAGTATAATAATCAGATAATGATATATCTTTGTATAATGCATTACGTAACAAAGTATTACAATTAGTGTTTAAAAATTCTCATGACTAAATATTTATTAATAATTAAGAAGAAAAATATTGTTACGCACTCGTCTTTTGACGTATATCGCGAAGCCAGTCCTGTTCTATTATGTAGATATAATCTAAAGTCACCAATAACCGTCGCTACGGTTGATGCGACTTTTGTATAATTAAATAAAAAACCCTAAGAATTTTGTAAATGTACAAAGATTGTTATTGAAAAATAATAAACAGTTCCGTACAAATACTGTCCAAATAAGATTTATACCCAAATATCTTAAAATTATAGCTAATCTTAGAAAATTTTCGCAATTTTCTAATAAAATTACTCAAATTGTATTATAATTTGAGTTCGTACACACTGATCAGTAATTTCAGTAAAACAATTAATTTGATAAAGTAGGTGACACCTCTATTAGTTACTACATCTTCTACTAATCTAATCACTTACACAATAACTGGATGTTTCGTTACAATTCTTCCATTATACTTAAAGATGTCGCTTCTTTTTTAATTTACTACACAAAAAAGAAAATTATTTATCCAATTAAATGAATGATACCCCGAAGACCCAAAATTTCCGTCGTTACTATAGTGTTTGATATCAGGTGTGCCATGGAATACTCTGGAGAGTTGTACCATCACGCACGAGAAGTTACTTTGATGACTCGAAAGACTTGCTTTATTTGAATTTGTCTCTGAACGAATTAGTAAAGTTTGCATGTTGGTAGAACGTAGAAAAATATATCGGGATCAAGTTGAGGCACTGGAATTTTCTTGGGAAAAAATCGTTTTAAAATCCATTATTCACGCTTCGTTCCAAATTCAATTATCTCCAGCATCTGTTTTCTGTGTCGCGAAGACACGGAGAAGAATTTGAATTTACTTTTCGGTGAAGCTATACAATCTCCATACTATTTTCTGAGTTTGGTTTAATTTTTTTCGTATCGTTTCAACATCTTCATTATCATCATACTTGCTCATGATCATGAATTTTTTCATCACGCTTTCTTCAGGTTACTCTGTGTTTATTCAAATGAAATTTCTCAATAAAATTTCTGTGTTTTAATCAACCTATTGACTTGAAATTTTGTACACTCGTACTTGACGATGTATGATTCAACGAAAAATTTTTTTCTGTGTCGACATTTTATCTCTGTTGGCAGGTATTTATATCAAAAGTACAATTATTAAACTTGCATTACATGAATGACATGTTCCCTAAACTATTCGGTACAACCGTCAGATTTTCTTGAGTTGTAATTATCGTAGGTCAATAAACAAGTTGGGATTTTAACTAATATCCCAGCACAATAGGCAGTTGGCTGATAACGCATGCCTATTCTCTCAGAGTATTATCTAAATGCCGGACAATAGAATATCTATTGAAAAAAGCCAAATTTTTCAATAGTCAGAAAGGTAATCGCGGTACATGGGATAAACAACAGTTAGCAAAGGAAAGCAAATTTTACTCGCTGGTCCTCCAGACAGAGAAGCTGGATCCAAAGCTTACAAAACTTACTATCATTATGTGAATAGCTATAAATTATTGCAAATCGAAAATGAATGTCACGTAATCGTAAAAAGGAAAAAACAAACAGATGCTGTTATTTACTGTGTACCTGTAGAAGATTATGAGAGAATTTTAGAAGCTTGTAGTTGTCGTAATGGATCCATTTTTCACCATCTGTAACAATTCGCAAAAATGACTTCCTTATGTGACGTTCCAGCAGCATTTAGGACATGCAAAACCGCCTCTCGACATCTCTTGGCTTGGGTTCATGTGGAATCCAATTTCCTTGCTTTTGAATATATCCAGCTGCTTTTAAACGTTTTGAAATGGAGCTTGAGTGACACCCAAAGATTCTGCGAGCTCTTCTTGTATTTGGTAACAACCTTCATCGAGTAATGCTTCCAGTTCTTCATATTCAAACTTTTTTGTCTACCCAGGACGTTCATCGTTTTCCAAGCCAAAATCACCACTTTTAAATCGTCAGCTAGAGCATGTTCACCATAAACTTACACTAAAATAAGATGACTTTCGGCAGCATTTTTTTTTCATATTAAAGTAATGAAGAAGAACTCCCCGCAAAAACACTTTTTCAAGAACAAAGTTCGACATATTTTAGTGAAAAATAATTTTTGTTGTTATTGCTTTAAATTAATGACATATACTGAAAAGACGTACAATTACAGTAGCTTACCAACGCAGGAATATTGGAACGATGTAATATTATACAAGTTACGGCATCTCTTATCAAACCGCACGAATTAATTTATAACATTTTTTTCATATTGTATTATTGTAGAGGTCATCTTCTTTGCGACAATGGAATATCAAAGAGATTTAGAATGTCCAAGTAGATATTTTCAGTTACAGTTACAATTTCAGATAACAAATATTATCTGTACTTCCATGAGTAAGAAGTTAAAAACCACTTTGCTAGAACAAATAAATTATCGATGGATTGACCGATATTCTGATTTACGCTACAAATACACAAGATCACACGACAAGTTGCCAGCAGCAGTTCTAGTGCGCCATGAAATATGTTTGCACTTTCTAAATTGCATTTCTTGTGAAATCTCGGGCGCCTCTATTTGCATGCATGACAGTTGCGAATTGATCATTTCCGATAAAATTCCAGCGCCAAAGTTTGTCTTACATACAAAAATCCAGACCTTGTTGACATAGTTGTAGAGATTTCTATTTACAAAGGGACAATAACGTAATTATGAATTAGAAACTAATTTAGCAGGTTCTTAGTTAATATATCACACGAGGTTTGTCCATAAAATAAGGTTCCAAACGAACTTTACACTGAAAAACCTGTTTATTGGCTATATATAATACATGTTTTGGATAGCTTAAGACATAGTCGCCATTTATATCAATGCATTCTTTCATATCTTCGTCGGATGTGAAATGCATTCCTTCCAAGGGTTTCTTTAATTCAGGCAAGAATTGTTAATAACTGGGTGGCAAGTCTGGGCTGAAAAGGATATATAAGACAGTATTGCATCCAGCTTTTTACGTCCGTCTTTGAATTCTTTGTACCATTTGCTCACATGTTGTACACCCATACACTTTTTCCCATACACTTCACACAGTTGGGTATGAATGTCCACCGAAGGAACATTTTTTCCACACAAAAACGAGTCAAAGAGCATCATTCGCATCTGGCGTGATTATCAAATGAAATCTCCATCTTTTACGGCTACCCAGATAAAAATGTACGTTGTAAATATATTGCCGGGGCCGGAACTGGGAGAAAAAGATCCACGCTACACGCCATTCTCGCTAAATCCAGCTTAATAGCGTCCAAAGCTCCTTGGGGATATTCATTTATAGAAAAACTTATATAAACGTATATTCGAAAAATATGACGAAATATACTAGCGACTGCGCCATCTTATTTTAAGCTAATTTGACCCACACGTATTCGTGATTGAAGGCTATCAAATCAAATGTAAGAAAATTATATTGATATAGTACGAGTACACCGAATTCTATGTTAATTTTGAAAAGGAAAAATGAGTAATTAGTCCACAAAGCCATTAGAGCCTGATTTTGGATAGATGTACAGATATTGAAGGAGGTAAATTGAAGAAACCATTCTATATCTGCTTGAGAGAGAGGTTAGTTGGATTTGTTGTGAATGTCAAAGGCACATTACGCATTTGAGGCGAGAAATATTTGTAGATTTGGCTTTGATATAGGAAAAATTTTCTTCTGTAGCGCTGGAATAATGGAGGATTTAGAACCAGACAACTTTTCGGAGAGTCTAACAGAGTTTTTTTAGCGGGGACAGCTATGGCTGTATTATTCCCTGTCCCTACAACAGATGTGACTACCTCTAGCCAGCTACTGCAGATAATATAACAATTCTAGCGTAACAAAAAAACAATGACACTGCCCGTTTACACGTTGAATGTATTAAGTCTTAAGATAGATACTTTTCCTGTGATTAAGATAAACAACTGTCCATTACCACCAAAAGACGTAAAATACCTCGGTATCTATCTATGTAAGCGTCTTATCTGGAGTAAACACATGTGGCAGAGGATATTACAGCTTTGTCTAATTAACAGGAAAATTTACTGGCTACTGGGCCGCTCGTCCAAATTATCTCTCACGAATAAGCCTATCTGGTTAAATGGAATACAACTCTGAAGTGCAGCAAGTGCAAAATTATTGTCAAAATAGAGGAGAGTCACCGCCTGGGTTAGATGTCACCCAAATGAACTAGTTGCAAATCTATTAAACAATAAGCCAATGAAGAAACTGAAGAGGTTTGACTGGAGCTACTCCACCGACGTTAGTATTGTGTTGAGTCTTGTGTATGTTACATGTTAATTTTATAAGAAAAGTCAAACCATAATTCTTATTATCTTAAGAAGACAACAAGAGAACAAACTATTATCAATGAACCTACAAAATAACTTTCTCCACAACATATAATTGGTTAACCCGCCTCGCCAGAGCATTCTCTTGGAAACCTTCATCACCAAAAACTTCACGAAACCTTCATACAACACACAGGCTTACTGTACGCAGTCTATGTATATGTGTCTCAAAAAAGTTATGATTTCAACTTCTTTTCCTTACCACTGTAGTGAATAGTGAATAATCACAGAAGAATAATTATTGAATCTTAAAAAAAGGGAAGGCAAGGTATAATCAACCAGAACATTATCATTCCCAATTCTTTCAGATACTTTCCAACACTATGAGCAATATTTTTTCAATATATATTTTTGAATATAATAACACCCTCCGCTATTACATGCGCACCTCTCTGATCTCAATTTTAGTCAACATCCAGAGCTATACAGTTTTCCTGTCCTATATAGAAAATATATTTCGATTGCCATAGAAAATTCAATCGCAAAACTATAAAAACAAACTGACTTCCATCTTCTTTTGAGTACCCATTCAGAATTGGTGTCTGCATGGGATTATCTTGGATCCGATCTTGTTTTTTTTCGCTTTTTCCGGAAATGTGAACATTAAAAGTATTAAACGGCTCCAAACTAAACAGGGAATAAATGTATGAAGAACAAACTGAAAGAAGTAAAACATAGTTTATATATTTATATAAATATAATAAGTTTCTAGTACATTATTCAAACAATGAACTGTTATTATTACAATTCATAGATAGATAGTGACTAAAATTTGAAAAAAAAAAACATTGGCATCATTGTATGTTGGAAAAAAGAGATAAGCAAGAATACAAAAACTTTCAGCATATTTTATTTTTTTATTTCTATTAAGGAAAGAAAGCTGCCGCGGCTCATGAAGAAATATGTGCAGTTTATTGTGTTGATTGCTTAAAAGAGCGCACGAGTCAGAATTGGTATAAAAAATTACGTTCTGGAAATTTTTCCTTCAAAGATGAGCAACGTTCTGGTCGGCCTACTGAAGTTGATAATGACCAAATCAAAGTTGATTTGAGTTAATTGAAGAGGATCGTTATATGACTGTTCGAGAGGTTGCGAAGAGGCTACACAACAACATTTAAAATATATTGAGCTAGCTAAGAAGCTTGTTATCTGGGTACCTCATGAGTTGAAAGATAAATTCAGTTAACACAAAGAATCAACATTTGCAATATGCACCCCTTAAACGAAATGAAACCGACCCTTTCTTGAGAAGAATCATCACTAATGATGAAACATACGTCCTGTACAGTAACATAGTTCGAAAACGATCATGAAGCAAACACAACGAACCAGTACAAACGACATCGAAAGCTGAAAAATAACAAAGAACGCTCATGCTGTCAGTTTGGTGGGATTATAAAGGTGTTGTGTTTTTGATCTGTTTTGCCAAGAAGCTGAAAGATCAATTCAGATGTTTACTGTGATCAATTAATGAAACTGGAAACCGTCAAAGACAAACGGTCAGTTGGAAAGATATAGTGTTCCACCATGATAATGCAAGGCATCACACAACTGTAGCAGCTCGATGGAAACTATTGGAGATTGGTTGGGAAGTGACACTACATCCCCCATACAGCCCTGATCTGGCACCATCTGATTATCATTTATTTCGAAGTTTGACGAATTCTTTGAATGATCAAACTTTCACAAATGACGATGACCTTCAATCGCACCAGTTTTTTGCTGAAAATGAGCAGAAATTTTATGAGCTCAGAATCATGAAGCTGAAAGCTAGAAGGCAAAAGGTCATTGAGCAAAATGGAAAATATATAATTGATTACAAACAACTCTTTGTTATTGTGTTTTATTTTATTCTACAAAACCGACATTACTTTGTCGCCAACCAAATATATATTTTCAAATTTCACACAAGCTTTTGACTGGTTAAAGAGAAACGATAGAGATGACAATGAAGACAATTGAAAATACTGGTGCAAGAAGAAAAAACCAGGAAAATTGGAAATAAACTAAGGACAACGATTACTGTCACCTACATTATATATTCTGGTGGTTGAATAGGTTTTAATAAAAATATTGTAACATATCTATGCACCTGACAAGTATTATTAACAAAAAATTTGGACACTTTTGGAAAATATGATAAAGAAGATTGGAGAAGAGGGCGTTGGGATTAAAATTTAACACAAAATAAACAGAAAAAATCAGGTTTTGAAAAATAATCCAATCGAAAAGTTACAATTATCGGAAAGGATCAGATAAATATAAACATATAAGATCAATATTTCTATCATTTGATTACTGAATTTTGATTCCCATGAATTTCAAGTTTTTACAAGAATTAATACAATTTAAGGCTACCGCAAATCTTAATTAATTATTTCCCAGACGGTGAATACATAAGTATTCGACTTTTTTTAAGTCTTTATCAAAATATTTTGGTATATGGTAGATTTATATTGGACAGTTTACTTTAGAAATATTATTTGCATTTAAAAGTTTAACAAGTCAGAAAAAAACTCATTCTCTGAGCGGAATGTTGAGTAAAGAACTTCAGTATTTTGATAAAGACTCAAAGAACAGTCGAAACGTCAAATTTCTTTCTTTCAAAAATTAATAAAAAAAATAATTTTACAACAGAAGAGACCTAAAATCAAAAACTTACGAAAGCATAAACATGTCAAAGGTCTAAGAAATAAGAAATTAAATAAATTTTCACACACACACACACACACACACACACACACACACACATATATATATATATATATATATATATATATATATATATATATATATATATATACAGGGGAATTACACACCCTAACGTAGGTGGTTGGTTGGTAGTACTGATTCATGTTAGACAGTTGTGGTGGGCCTCTGCCGCCATGAATAATTTACTACCACTACCACTACTATCACTATTAGCACAGAAAATGTGGTAATTACTTTTTTGATGCCATGAGAAAAAGTTATAAATGCTCAACAATGTGGGAGACTTATTCCATGTTAAATTGCGAAACTACATGCGTGAATAACGTTCTAATACTGAAACAAAAAAGTATTATTACGTTTTCTACAAGACAGCTTATCAATTTATTATTCCAATGACCGAAATTGATAAATTGCAGTCTGAATCGCTAACTCATGCATCCTGTTTGCTAAATTTAGCAAACTTATAAATATAAATAATTTTCTGATCTCAAACTTAAAAACAAATGGTTTAGTGATTAAATATTTTCCGACTATCAAGATGTTAATAACTGTAGCGAGAAACAAATCTTTCTATAATTCCAAGACCTTATTGAACATCGCTGGGTGAATGAAATGTTTTCGTGTTAAATTAGGTACTCGTATAAGAGCTGAGAATAGAAAATTTGAGTATAATTTATTGTTAGTAATATAACAATCGAATCGTATTTAAACTATGTTACAATAAATTTCGGTTATCGCTTCATATATTTGAAATTCTGATAGTAAATAGCCACGTCAACGCGCGCTAGAAACGATTATAATAAATATAAGTGTTTCCCGTTCGGCTCGTCTATCTTTAGTCGCGTCCCATATCTTTTAACTTTCCAACTTTTAATGTTGCTTCCTTAGAGAAGTGTTGGCTTGTTGGACACCGCTATATTTCTTAATTTTCCTGTTAAATTAAACAGATATACAAAAAAAGTTGTTATTCTCAATTTTTAGACATACATAATCTACTACGCTACGTGCGTGAGAACTTTCTTTACTTCTGTGATCCTTTGTGATAGTAATATTTCAAGTTATGAGCTCTTTTTTGTTGATGAAGTACGCGAGAGCTGTTCTTACTTTGATTACTTACAATTTACGATTCCAAGGAGAAAACTTAGGTCGTCGCAGTCAATCAAATGTGCGAAGAGCTACCTCACGGGCTTACCCCACTAACCGCTTTTCACCCTCTAAAACTCTCCTTTTTTTACTACCCGATCTCTCATCGCATATAAACTAGTTTTCCTTCTATTTTTGTTAGGTATATTATCTTCTTTTTCCATAGCGTTTTATTCTACAATGATTTTATTTAATTTTTCAAAATTTTCAAGGACTTCAACTCTGATCTATTGTACAAACGCACATGCAAGTGGAGTATCCTCAACCGCTACCACAAACTTCTTCTTCTTTTAATGCTTATCCATTAATGGATGTTCGCGACCACATTTTTCATGGCTTCTCTATCTCTAGCGGTATGGATCAATGTCTGAATATCTTGTATACCCGTCCACTGCCTCACGTTCCGTAACCATGACATCCTCTTCCGTACCAATCCTCTCTTACCTTCAATCTTGCCCTCGACTATCAGCTGAAGGAATTGATATTTATGGCCTCGCATTATATGGCCAAGATATGCAATCTTTCGTTTCTTCACGATGTTAAAGAGTTCACGGTCTTTATTGATACGCCTGAGAATATCCTCATTCCTCACTTCTACAACCACAAACAAATGTAATAAAATAGTAGAAGGAGATTGAATACTTGAAATATTCCGTGGAATTCTATAAATAAAAGATGTAACATCATGAATTCATAATGCGAAGGTGAAACTTTCATAATGTTTAGATGTTATTGAGCTAGCCCGTTTCTGCTTTCAAAGTTTCCCAAAGATTTAATGTAGCCATTTCGAAGGTAGAAGGTCGTAATGTGATATCGCAACTTGTCGAAATATTGAAACTTTTCTGTTTCCAAGAACATCACAAACAACTGTGTAGATCCAAATAATTTCATGCTCAATTTTAAATGATAAATTGCTCTTTCGAGAAGTTTAAAATATTAAAAATTATTGATAAGATCGTCTCTATTGTGGATTTATGGGTGGTTTACGTGTATTGTGAGAAGGCTTATATAACTTATTTATAGAAACGAATCGTTATCTCTTCGAACGAGATTTTTGATATCGGAAAATATTCAAACAAGATTTGAATTTATTGGTTATGTTAAAGCCTTGTCGGATTGTTATTTTCTATTTATATGATAATACTTTTTCCTTCAGTTCAAAAATGAACACAAGTTCTAAAAATTCTAAAAATAAGATCTTATACAAATATATTGAGAAAATACGGCAAACTTACAGATTTTGGAATTAGGAGCTAGGAACTAGGACGATTCAGAAAGGAAATGGAAATAATAAAATGGAGTACACGAAAAGATATTTTACTTGAAAGTCATTCGATGCAAAATCAGGAATATAGGAAGGATGAGAAGAAACCTCCCACTTGTGAATGAATTGTTTTTGGGGGCGATTTATCACGTGAGCTCCGACATTATCAGGACTGACTCCAGCCAGTACCTATCAGGTGAGTATCTATAGGCTTTTTGCTAACAAAAATATACGTGAGCGACTCGTGCTTAGCGACGTCAGACGGAAACCCTACTCCCTGAATAGCTCTTACATAAACCAAATTCACACTCTCCCAGGGATAAAACGTGAAACAATACGAAAAGTCGATCAATTTTTTTCACTTATTCCAAAATGTGAAACTACGTTCAAAAAATTAGTGAATCGTTGTTATTCATGGAATTTTCACTTCAATAATCAACTCTTAAATCAATTTGACTACTGGTGTTCCCTTAACAATTCCCTCATCGACGGCCGGCAATTTCAATTGCGGTTGAATTTTGTTATTGTGTCACTACTGCATTGTTGCTACTGTTTCTGCCGATAGGATACCAATGTGAGAAATTCAAAACAAAAGCAGTTTGCAAGTTTATTCGATCGGTAATTTCGTCGGACGTGACATTTCCTCTTAGTCCAGTCATCTTGGGCCAAATTAGGTGAATATCTTGGAAAATCGACATACATATATTATTACCACGTAAAAACTTGTATTTTGGCATCCTATAACTATTCCCAAAATTTACATATAATTGGTTGGTCGCAAATTTAAAGTCAGGGGTCGAAGATCAAAAAAATCGATTTTTTTCTACTTTTTTACAAATATCTCGTTTTCTATGGGTATCACTATATTTGTGTTCACTATATTATCAATATTGTAGAGAATTCAATTCTCTACAACTTTTATAATCAACATTTTTTTATACATTGAACTGTTTTCGAATTAGAAGGCGTAGAGGGCGCGGTTAAATAATTATATGAGATCAACTGATAGTCTTACTCGTAAACTCGTAATATCAAAATTATAATTTATTGCTAAATTTAGAATTACCTTGTTTTTTTTTTGGTTACTTATCTATTTTTAATTAAGTGTCAATTTATTCAATGACACACCTGGCCATGTAATTAACAAAATTGTTCAAGGAAATACTTAAATCGAATTTGAATTCTGATATTTTATATTTTATTTTTACAATTTATACTTTCTACATAAATAAAAAATGGAAAAAATAAATTTTTGATCAATGTTTTTAACAAACAAGTCATTTTATAGATTTATTAGATTTATTATTGTCAAAATTAATGAAAATTTATAGAACAGGTTTTAATTTGAATTTTCTTCTTCTTCTTCATAATCATTATCTTCTTCTTCTTCTTCTTCTTCTTCTTTTTCATGATCGTCGTCATCGCCCTCTGCTACAGAATTTCAAGTTCATCTTCATTATCATCTTCAACGACATTGTCTCCAAGTCATTCATGATTTTTAGGTCAAAGGTTCTATAATCGTTAATATCGGTCTGATATGGTACAGCATTGAGACAAGCTTGTCCGTTCTGCAGTTACATAATATTGTATTTAGTAATTCATCTGATGCAGGTGGTAAAATAGTCATGATAGGTTCCACGAATACGTTATGCATTGTTCAATCTTCTGGTTGGTGAGCTGCTCCACTCGTTGGTAGAATATTTGATAACTGCACACGTTTATTAGACTTTGTTGACTTGTCGTATAATGCATAACGGAGATGATCGATACTATCTACAGATTTCGGAGCATTATAAACTGTTAATTAATTTGCATTCACTCTCAAATAATCTATGAACAGGACAGTTTTCTTCTTCAAATGCTGCAGCTAGTTTACGGATTCTCAATAAGACGTACTTTTTCTTTTTTTCTTGTTCAAATGCTATTAGTGTAAATGAGAATATAATCACAATATAATTGAAATATGTCCCTTAGTAATTTTTCAATTAACCGAAAGAGATGATGAGTTTTATTGAATTGATAAATATTAGAATTATTAGAAAGATTTAATTTGATCTAAAAGTTAATAAAAAATGATAATTATATATTTAGCGATAAATTATAACCTTAATGTTACGAGTTTTTGATAGGGACTACGAGTTGACTTAAGATAATTCACTGACCACTGTAGAGAATTGAATTCTCTAAAATTCTATACAAAAAATTAATTTTTATGACCTTTGACTCCTGACTTTAAAACTTGCGACCATCTATTTAAATTTGAATTTTGAGAATAGTTTTAGGATGCCAAAAATACAAGTTGTTACGTGGTAATATACTGGGTATGTCGATTTTCAGAGTTCAACCCACTATAATGACTGGACTATATTCAGATTTTAGCGTACGGATGTATGTACATGTATGCTGTTAAGCTAAATAAAACCATACGATTGTTGGATAATGTATTAAGCGTTTTTTAGTTTTATTATTTTTTTTGCAACGATTAATTGAGACATTTTGTTTGTATCAAAATGGAGTTTGTTAAATAAAATATCTGTACCATCGATAGAGAAATTCAAACCGTAAAATTTTGAGCTTTTTCTTTTTTCTCCCCAATAATTTGTGTTTTCATTAGGTGAATGGATGGTTGTGTATACAACCCGAAATTTTTTCCTTATCTGTAGTTTCGTACGTCACTGATATTCTCTGTTGTTTGATATTTTTCATCACTTAGGGCCGGTTTATCAATTGCAATGTTTATCCTGTAGTTAAGTGTCCGTCGGATAATATTAACCTGCAGATAAAGCTGGGTTTTTCTTCTATATTTTATTCACAGATTTAGCAACTGACGGATAAGGAATGTTGGCAATAGTGATTAAATAAACAGACTTAATGGCTCTCTATTTTTTTCGTAGACCAAAATAAATTTCAACACTCTACAATTACTCAATTACTTTATGTAATTGAGTAATTGTAATATGTGATTCTTAATATTGTTATATTTTTATTTTGTACTGTTATTATAATTTCTTTTGAGACGTCAAAATGAAATTAGGAGGTTGCAGTGGACGAATAAACACGAAAATTGGACGGATGCATAATTGGAGAGAAACATATGGAGTCAAAGATCAAGGTTTTTGGGTGCAGGTCAAAGGAAGAAATGATATTAGATTCATGTATAATACCGACTGTAAACCACGCCGATTGGTGAGGGTTTGGGTATGTTTTGGAGGTTGGACGACTAGGTACCTGGTAAATATTGAAGGGATTTTGAAGAAAGGAGGCAAATTTATTTGATCGCAAGCATTCCTTGAAACTGTGCAAAAAGTATTTGAAACAATTGGAAAGGAAGAATATACTGAATTTTATTTAATCTCTGGTTCACCAATCAATAAGTCATCATCTAATTTTTATTTTGCTTTGATGGATTTTGTTAATCACTTATTGGATAGTTATGGGGATATAGATCTTAGTATTTTGCACTTCTTTAGAATAAATTACGCTAACAAGTCACAAGTAAAAATTGTCAAAGCTTACACCAATCTGAAACCAAATATATTTCACAAAACAATATTTCCATTCAGATACCAATTCTCAAATTGCTGTTCTAAGGACCAACAGATAAATGTCGAAAAACCTCATTTTCAGTATTAACTAATAGTTAAAACTTTCTCACACAAATTGAAATTGATAAACCGGGCCTTAGTTGATTTATTACACTACCAAAACAAGTTCGTGCGGTGCCAGCACTGGTTTAACATATTATTCCATTCACTAATGGTAAAAATCCACTCCGACGACATCAATTTGTAACGAAATTTGTAATTGTCTCACCCTAATCATATATGTACGATAGGTGTTTCCTGCTTTTTAGGAATGGAAACTACCCCCTCTTGTAAAAACGAAGAAATAAAAATTTTATTAGCTAAATATCGCTTTAATGAATAAAATAAATATTAAATAGTATACGTTATATTAATATTTCAATACGAAAATTTCTTTTTTGTTTTCAACAAAACTGTTAGAAAATGCACCCTTGAGACTAATTTTAATATTAAAATTCTCTTTAACCGCTTAAAATATCTCAACGAAGTGGTCATAATGAATATTATCTCTAATAAATAATAAAAAATACAGTTTTCATATTTTTGCGCAAAAGTAAGCTAAATAATAGCGTATACGTTCACTCTGTGCAGTTAGGAAATATACAGGGTTTTTCTAAATTCATGCGATAAAGTTCAGGAGGTGATTGCACGTTTGCAATTAAGATGGGTCTTTCCTATAACAAAATTTCTTCAATTCATCCCTTTCCGAGTCATCACCCTTAAACGGTGATGACTAAAATTTAGTTTTCATTGTTTTATCTAAAATTTCAGTAATGCTGAAAACTGTAATTTTCGTGCAGGGGAAAATTAGCAACCCTTTCAAATTTCTCTTGAATCTTCGAAATTGGATATGGACAAAAGACAAATCCTTTTTATACCGTCCTAACCTAACCATTATTGCCAAGAAAAATTAGGAGATAGTGGATGCTATCTGCCATTTTTTTATACTTTATCTAAACTGTATGGAGAATACAAATCATGGATGGCATAGGAGAATCCAGTGAATCGAAAAAAATTACGAAAGCGTTTTCCATTCTATCAACTCCTACACCAAATAACAAAAAAATAGATAACGAAAGTTAGCGCAGATAAGACCAAAATAGTGTATACTTTTGATTCAGAGCAATGTCTACCTACACCCAACATAAATACCTCTACAGCATTTTATAAGCGACAACTTTAGACCTATAATCTGATCACAAAAGAGTGTTTGAGAAAGGAAATTATACGTGGCATGACGTTTTATCTGCCAGAGGTACCAACAAAATTGTCTGATATTTATATGGAAAGATTTCATGTTTGGGTGAGGATATTAAGCATGTCATACTATATTCCGACACCTGCGGAAGTCACAATAATAGTGGTAGGTCATAAATTTTTAGATCCTAGCATACTAAAATGTGATACAGACACTGACCCTTCTCAAGACTGGTAACAACTGGTGAGGCTTTGTGGAAAAAACAGTTTAAAGTGATGGAAATGAGATTTTATCTAAAAACAACTTTTTTGGAATAACGCTTCTTTTGGAAAGATGAGAAATGGATAAAGGTATTTTCTAAAAACAGTAATAATGAAAATGAACCCTTCAAAGTTTTGAGTTTTTTAAGACGAGGTAAGAATTCAGCACCCGAATTGTAGATAACCAAATTTATTTATTCAAATTTTAATTAATGAGATTTTATAAATTTACCAACAGAAAAAAATGTTAAAGACGGCCTACACGGTAAAGGAAGAGTTTCTTAAGGAGCTTTAGTGTGTTATGAGTTACCTCACATTTATTTCCGATTTTTGTTTGTGTTTACCAAGACATCTTAATTTATTTCATAAGTTTATATTTTTATATTATTTTATATTTTTATTTTTTTTTCTGTAAACATTGTATTTAAAAACAGTTATTTTCTGAAATGTAAAAAGTACCGTCAAAATACTGCAAAAATTTTAATTGCTGTTTCTTCAAAATAATTATGTTTGAGATGGCCCTTTCTGCACGCGCACACGCGATATGACTTTCACAAACGTTGTCGAATGCATTTAACATGAAAATTGTAAACGAGGACAAAAGATTATCCTTATTTTTGAATCGGTTTCCTGTGTAGTAATTCATTCCGATTTCGAAATACAAATCCATAATTACTGCAAAATTATATTAAACATAACTTATTTCATTCACATAACCATAGAAATAATCATTGGAATTAGTAATTTATGGGCGATAGATCCCAATAAAACAGGCAAATTTTGCATTCATTACGTCGATACAATATCAGAGGACACAGTCCGGTATCAGTGATTATGACAAAGCAAATAATTACATTAAAATGCAAACGACATATGGAACTTGATGTACTCGATATCAAATAATCCATATAGTTTAACTAAACTCTGTTCAATAGCATTAAAAAAGCCATAAATGCATGTCCATAGGCGGTGCAACTTAATCATAACAATATTAATAAACAAATTCCAGTTTTAAAGCATCTATCATTGTGAATTTAAAAGGGGGACCGGAAAGAAATGTTGTCTAAAATTAATTTAAAATGAATAAATTTTTATTTTTCTATTATTTATTTTTTAAATAAGTAGCGAGCATGCGTCGTACTTACTCTGACTCAAGCAGAAGAAATGTATTTTCTCATCGCAGCTGCCGACATGTTCTTTGAAGTGCTTCTTCATTGATTCGTTTTCTAAATGCAAAAGGTTTAAGAGAAGTTCAATGAAATGAAATTTATCGCAAATCTGCGAGGTTTAAGGACAAAATACTATTAGTGATTCAATAATTAGAGCATGGGTCAGAATCTGATCAAGCTCATGATGAAGAATGATGCGGATGCCTGTCTTTGGTCACTGATGAACTGGTTCACACAACTGAAGAGAAGCTGAAGCAAAACGGTAGGTTTACAATTAATACTTTTGCTACGGAATTTGCCTAAATCTCACGATAACTAACTTTTTAGACATCCAACACAGGCTTCCGACAAAGTATGGCACCAAGTATTACTGTTCAAAATAAAAGTCATTTAACAAGAAATTATATTTACTTATTACTCTGTTTTTTTGAGTAGATTGTAAATTTACAATGAAAAAAAAAAGACTAAGTCATGAAAAAATTGCTGGAAAAATGAAATTTCAAAAACTTTGATCATATCGGGTGTCGGGTACCAAAATTGTGCCCTTTACTGAATTTACTTTATAGATATACCTCGTGATATCTAAATCATTTAATATCTTTATGAACAATGCTCTTTTCAAATTTGTAAAGTAATTTTTTTACTTATCTACATAAAATTCCAATATAAAAATTCTGTTCAATCTATATTGTCTACACAACCCTGAATACGATAGAATCCTTTGTTTTTTCTTCAATCATTAAAATTTTTACTGGTTCAAGTAAGTATAGAACTTCTGAAATTATTAAGAAAAGGTACTGTCCTTTGGTACAACGTATATAAATAAACTAAACAATCGACACTAACTTCTAATACCATAATCATCCGTTAAGTAATAATTTATTTTTTATATTATTTTCTTCAAGTTAAACGCATTCGGTTATTAAAATGGGATGCAGATGCACTCAGCAAAATGAGCATTTCAAAGAGTATTCGACGTTGTGCGATGATGCGTCGTTTTTGATCTCTAGGATCTAATATAGCCATGATGATATTTTCATGAAATTTTTCCATAGAGGCTGCGTAGGCCAGTATTTATATATTTCTCTTGTCTGTTAAAATACTAAGAATATGGATATCCTAATATGGATATTAGTTCTACAAATACTACATTTCTTTTTATGTTTTACGGTTGCTCCATCAAATAAATGACGCTAGCACAAGTTTGTATTACCCCCGGTATAATACTGTATTGTTCTTAAACTATACCACTTCTAAACTAATACATCTATGTATGTTAATTCTACTGTTGCCCGCGATAGTCTCGTTTGCGAGAACACAGTCTCGTTTCGCTTTCGAGATGAGAATTGAGACGATACTTTAAATTTCCTCTCGAAGGTTCTTTTAATATATATTTTAAAACTGTCGACATAATAAAGTTACGAACTCGTCCACGACATGGACCGCGAAATCGGCCTTGTCTGGTTATAATGGAGCTTGGCGAATACACCGAATCGTTTACTGTTTGTCGGCTCCTTTGATATTGCCTCAGATGTATGTTTTCCATAAACGGCGGCAAGTTATTTTTTTATTTTTTCTAAAACTAATTTTCTCATACGACCCCTTTTTTCTGAATTATAGGCTTCAAAGTTGCGAAATCAGAACTTATATTTAAGTATATTTTCTAAATTTGAACATTATGAATTTTTAATGGATGATTACATATGTCTGCCAAGGAAAAGGATCGCCATAAAGAGACATTCTGAAAAAAATTATCATAAAATGTATTTATTTATTGGAGATACCTATTAAAACTTAATCACTTAAACACTTCTAATTGAACTGTGTATTGTGTTTCTTACGTAAGAAAAAAATTTCGTTGATTAGCTTATCAAATAAAAACAAAAAGAAAACTATAATAAATGTTCGAAGTGGGCACGGAGGATATTTCTTTGAACTTTGAAGAGCATTTCAAGATTCTGCCTCATAGCATCCCAATGGAAGTTTATTTTATTGTTCTTTTCGATTCCCGTATTTACCGATGTTGCATATACCCAGCTTTTAAGATAAAATTAATCTTTTGTTTCTAATTCAGGGTAATATGCAAATGGACCTCCTTGACCAATCCACCTAATGGGAAAAATATTGATGGTTGTTTACATCATTTAGGAAGTGGGGAGGGGCTCCATCGTGGATGAACCATACCAATTTTTTAATTTGGTAAGCTTTAAAAACGTGTTTCTTAGATTTTTGTAAAGTATATACTATATTTTATTTCATATATACTATGCTTTTATTGATCAAAATAGAAATTTCAAACGATTCAATTTGTGGATTTTATTTAGATAGGAAACATCCGTGAAACTCTCACGCGATTTATGAGATGAGACGCTACTAGTCAATTCATAAAAACTTTTTTTAAGAAATCGTACCAACATTCTTCTATGTATTCATCTATAGTCTTACGAACTTGTCCACGACATGGGCCATGAATCCGGTCTTGTCCGGTTATACCGGAATTATATAGTAGGAAATACATTATCTACAATAGTTTGAAAATGGGCACCTCAAACTGATAATATATTGATTTTTGGACTAAGCTAGAGGGGGTTGACGGAAAAGAGTGACATTTCAGTTGGTTTCCACCACATTTCTGATATTATCTGTAAAAATGGTGGCATATTTTTTGGCTCGTCGATCTTCTACTATAACGTATTACTCAATTCACGTTCCACTCTAAAATATTGATCTGAAACAACATTTTAACATTGTTCTGTTTAAAGAGCTCACGAAATGTACGATTTGTCTATGGTGAAAGGAAAGTAACTTGTTTAAAAATGTTATAAGTGATTCAGAAGTGAAAAAGATTCAGTTAATGAGAATTTGTAGACATAAGCTTGTAAAAAACCAAGAAACAAACTAAATAAAGACACAAATAGAATAAAATCTTAATATAAAACTACAATGAATAACGAAATTACATGTGAAAATACGGCAATCCTAGAGGACTTGGTATTTTTCGTAAAGAAGCAAGGTTGCCAAACGACTATTTGGGTTGAATTGATAATATATTTAGTAGTCCTTTAATAGAAAAAGCTCACCGCTTCCTTTTTGAAAAAATGCAAATATTCTACTATAATTACCATAACTACTATATTCAACCAGAAATATATTTGGAGGGAATTTATAAAATAGTACCCGACATGAAACCATCATAAAAATGTTGCCAATACCAAAGAAAAAAAAATTTAAATTGTTATATTGAAGTAACCGTCTTCTTGAATTAACACTTTCCAAAGTCGTTTCCAAATTATATGTTCTCGTACCGGCCTATTTTTATGGATGCATGCAGATGTGGCTGAGGTTATGTCGAACGAATAGGTTACTGGAGCTGAAAATGATTTCAATTCGATTCAAAATTTTTGAACAGTTTAAAGATATAAGTGGAAAGTACAAAGACTTTTTCATAAATTTATGTCTTTTATTACAAGACAAGAAACGATCAAAATTTGAAATAAAATATCAAACGGAAAGTATAAAAATACGATGAACAATTGAATTTGTTACTGGTCAGTACTTGGAAACGTTAAGGGCAATTTCATACTAAGTGTCTCAAAAATTTAACCTACTTTGATCTCAGAAAAAATAAGGATGTTCATCAATTCTGAACTATTCTTTGAATAGAATTATATGAAGCTGGCTTTCGAAATCCGTTTTTAATGACACATCTTATTTGTTTGATTTAACTGTGAATATCTTCCATAAGTTAAAATTTTTGCATTATGTAATACTTCCAATCTTGTCTCGCATGCGGACAAGCCACGGACAAAGCAGAACACCCATTCTTCATATGCAGTCAACGGAACTTCCAAGGCAAGATATTGCAAAAAATTGTCGGAAAACTCTCTCCCAAGAATATCGTAGGAATTATGATTACTGAGTACGTAGAAACAATCTTCCACACGAAGAAACGGGACAGTTTGATGGATAACCAAACCACGTGAAAGTATAGCTAAAACGAATATCTGAAACACTGAATATTTCATACGAACGCGTTCATCAAATAGTTCACGTCAATTTGGACATGAGAAAAATTGCTGCAAAATGGTTCCCCAAATGTTTAAATGTTGACAAAAAAGGGTAGAAGCATCGCATTCGATCTGTGCTCGATTTGAAAACGATGTAGATTTCTTAAACCGAATTGTTACTATGGATGAGACTTGGGTACATTTCTACGATCCAGAAACAAAGCAACAATCGATGGAATGGCGACACTCTGGTTCTCCAAGACCTAAGAAGTTTCGTGTCCAAAAATCTACTGAAAAAGTTCTTGCTTCAGTTTTTTGGTATTGCCATGGAGTAATCATGATTGATTTTTGGATAAAGGTAGAACAATAACTGAAAATTACCATTCGACATTACTGACCACTTTATGGAAAAAAAATAAGATAAAAGACGCGGAAAGGTGTTTTGGTTTTGCCCCTACGCACAAATCTCATGGTGCCATGCAAAAAATTCGTAATTTAGGGTTTGAATTACTAGAACATCCTCCTTATGGTGGGGGATCTGGTGAAATCTGGTGATTTGGGTCCGTCCGACTATCATCTCTTTCTTCAACTAAAAAAAAGTTTAAAATTTTCTTCCAACGAGGAGGTAATAAAAGCTGTGGAGGTCTGGTTTGCAGAACAAGAAGAAATATTTTTTTTGAAAGGTCTAGAGACGTTGCAGGTTCGTTATAATAAATGTATCAAATTAAGAGGAGAATATGTTGAGTATTAAAATATTTTGACATTGAAATTTTGTTTATTACTACAGTAGGCTAAGAATTTTTCAATATATTCTCGTATGTGTATGTTGGATTATTTATTTCTTCAATTAATTATGATTTGTTGCTTTGTCCCATATCATGTCAATAAAAATTTTGTTTTGAAAACCCTAAAGGAAAAAAATCAGGTGATTTAGGAGGCCAAATTATTTTATTTTTGTTATTATCCAAATAATATTGAACCTCACTCTGATTATGAACAGGACGAGTCCTGATGGAGTAAAATGTCTTCAAAGTTAACATGAAGTGATAAAAATGTGAAAATGATTTGATTTCGTGAAGTTTCAAACACGATGTATAGTTTCAAATTAAATACCGCTTTTAAATAAAAAAGCAGCAAGTAAATATATCTCAAAAATAATTTCTTCACTTTAAAAGCCGCTTATCGTATAATGGAACCAATGTTTGTATGTCTTCATAAAAAAATGTACCTGCCTAATTACATAACTATTGCATTACAGTCGTTTTAACTTCGTTATTATTTATAACATCAAAACAAATAGTAGTCGCTAGATCGAGACTGTATTGGGATGGTTTATTTATTATATATTATATACAGAAAGTGATAAAGTTTTGTGTTCTATTTAAGGAAGGGCATTATAGTGGAGAAAAACTTCATTAAACATACGACTCCTTTTATTTTAAATTACGCGACACGGTACGCTGCTGCATGAAATGCGAGGCAAAAAATCGACCAACAACATAATGTCTATACCATAACACATGATTTTCTGAACAGAAACTTTGTAGGCTAAGATAAATGCCGCGATTTCATTCATAGTTACTCAAATTTAACGAAGGCTATACATGTTTTGTCGCCTGTAACAGTTGACTCAAAAAAGCATCCCCCTCGTTACTGTATCGCTCGAGAAAATTCAATGCACTGCTCAATAGATTTTTTGGGTTCTATTGTGGATTCAATTTCGGCTAATTCAAATGTTCGGACCAAACCTCAATGTAATTGTAAATGCTGGTGTAGTGGTAGTATAAAAAGTGTGAAGAATACTTCTTGACACATCCTTAAATAAGGACGAAATTGTGAATCGTCTTTACGTTTCTCCGAATGAATCATCGGTTATGACTGAAAGTCGCCCACTTCGTTCGTAATTATAAACTTTCCTGTGGCGATATTTAAAGGCAAAAATCCATTTTTACACTATTCCAAAACCTATAATCTTTCCATCATATACATCAATGATTTTGCGATGAATATCAACGGCTTTGACGCCTTTAGTACTTCGCTTCATTTCACCAATAGGTGAAGGTTTTATAAAATCCCGCAATCAGATGTAAACTTGATCAGATGGTACAGTTGTACCATCTTGATTAAAACCGGAAATAAACAAATAAAATCCCTCAAATACCTAGGATGAACAATAGCAGGAGATGGGAAATGGATAAAGATATCACAGAAAGAACAAGAAGCACAGGAAAAATAGAACAATAGTAGAATATTGGAACCACAGAAAACCGAGGAAGATCTAGATGGACTAAATCAACGAAGCTACTGAGAATAAAGGGAAGAAACTACACAAGGTGGTTGTTACCACAAATAAAGGATCTAATGGAAGAGAGAGAAAAAAGCCCAAAGAAAAAAAACTCAACGCCCATGTCTTATACCCGTTAGGATACAAAGATGTAAAGATAAATTGGGTAAGTAAATTAATTTAAGACAAGCTTGAAGTAGTCCCCTAATAATTCCATCCCAATGGGACTATTGAGTTCGCAGAGAAGTGCTTGGTGCTCTTGTTTTATGCTGATCGATTCCGATATTAATACATACCGTACTTAAATATGAGAATGGGAATTCATTCGAACAATTACTTTTATTAGGAATTATCACAACGTACTATTGAAACTCACACTGCTGGATTATAATTTAGTTAGTTAAATTCCTACGTTCTTTTCATTACCGTATTTTCTATAATCTATAAAGTTAACATATTATTACAATTTCATCAACATATCGCTAGTCTACTCTGCTAATCAATTTACTCAGCTAATATACGGAAAGCTCAATTTGAAAGAAAACTCAATCGGACAAAGAGTTACTCTCACCCATTCTGTGATTGCTTCCAATATATGTATACATTTTATCAGAATTGAGAACAACAAACAAACGACATTCGTGACGCTTTCTGTCTTGAAGAATAGCCAGATTTGTGTTTTAGATTATATGAAAGGCATTTTTCTTTTGGCCTCGTTTCGAACTTGAAGCATTCATAACTCATATCAAAATTGTTTGAGAGTATACGTCAAGAAACCGCTAGATAGCTTGTGATAAAATTGCCTCCAGTTTCCCTCATTTATTTCATAATGCCGCGGGAAATGAATCAAAATATTTGCATTGTTTCGACTAGCTCGTTTAAAAACTAAACCAAATTCGAAACATAGGTATATCTGCATCCATAAATTTAAGTATACAAATATTGCGCTCCCGTTATGGTTATTTCCATTTACTTTTCATAGTTATTCAAATTCTACCTTTGGTTCAAACATTTTAATTCTCATTTCCAACTTTTATTGCTCAATCGAGGAGCGCAACTATAGCCACTATATGATTTTTTCGGAAATATTTTGTTTCTTTGACGTTCTTCTATTTAAGCAATGTAACGTTCTTATTTATTTAGACAGTTTTTAAGCGGTGGGATGAATCTATACTCACGTCATTTATTTATATACACTAAATACAACAAACTATTCACTATTCAATAATACTTATTAGTAAACACTCTAATTTATTCAAATATATCAAATATACTTTCTATTATCTCGATGTATCCACTATGATATCAAATTATCTACTTTGACTGCTAAGCTATCGCTTATTTATATTATGCAACGAATTTCTAGATAATTCAGACTCTTAAGGTCTTTAGAATGCTGTAATAAAAAGATTTTCTTAGAAAATAGTCACAACATGGTGTAAATAGCTTAAAATTCAATACAAAGAATTAGCTGCCACATAATTTGAATAGGAAAAACTTAGGTGCATTCCATAAACTTCATAATGGAACAGAACCAGCTTCACGGTCTATATCAGCGGAAGAGTTCTCGAAACTAAACTAGTGAAATACATCGATTATGAGATGTTTAGAAATTATTTATATAAGTTAGTCTACGGATATTCTTGGGTCCTGGTCGCAGTGACAGGAATGCATTGATTGTTGTGTACATGGCCATGCTTGCGAACTTCTACCGCGACTGATTTTGAAAACATTTCAATGAGCATTTTGTTCTACAGGTCTTTTAGAACCTTGGTTCCAATCTGCTTCACTATTATTCTCCATTTTCTTCGGTCTTTTGCTACTACTCCTACTACGGAATATAGATGAATTCCGCTTGCCTTCTTGTACCCATTTTCTCTTTGAGCGCACTCTTCTTCTTTGTTTCTTTTCCCTTCTTCACATGTCTCTTTGGAAATGTGTCCTATCATATTTCTCTTTGTGCTCTAAGTATTTGAGTTATTGCAGGATTCACATTTGTTCTTTGTTTGTAAGTATCCAGATGCCTTCTGCTATTTTGACATCACCGTATATTTTCTGAAATTTTTTCTCTCTCGTGTTTTCAGTTCATGTTCTTCTCTTTTTTTCAACGTCCATCTTTCTCGTGCATATAGAACGAACTACTGGTCTTACAATGGTTTCATACGCTCTGATTTTGATTGCTCTTGAAAAGTTTTTGTTCTGAGTATTTTGGAGTGATCTTACCGGTCGATTATCTTTCAGAATTTTTTTTATTTACGAGTATCTCATTAAATTTGTAACAGCGCACTTCTAACTATTTGCTGTTATTTGTGAGTTAACCTTTTTTTGCGTCATCCGCAAATTTACTGAAAATCATTAGCGATAATTTTTTTCCTCCTAGTTGTAGATAAAGTATAGTATGTTCTTCGCGAGTAATAGCTATGAATAGTTCATTCATAGCCATCATCCATGTAGTACGTTTACATTAAACCAAATGATAGGGATAAATTGTAAACAAATAAGGTGAAGAGGACATTGTTTTTTTTCTTATAAAATCAAGAAGAAAATTTTACTTTCATTCGATTAGTTTTCAGTACTAATAACCCAAGAGCATTGATAATTGGTTGACAAAATTTTATAATCGATTTCGAAAGCTTGTTGCTTGTCTATAAATTTTTTACTAATTATAGAAAAAAGTTCAGAGCAAAAACAATTTATTTCAAGGTGCAATTAACAAAAGATGAATTAGCAAAGTTAAGTAAAGATCTAGACGGTTTAGTTTGTATAACTTCTAATACACATGATGTTAATAGTTTGATTTTGATGTTCTTCGACAATATTCTAGTACGGTTTTATCAAGTTTTTATGAGGTCTTGTTCTTGTACACCATTTTGGGCCAATTGACTAACTGGAATGATGAGTAATTTTGTCCAATTTTGAATCGCATTTCTTCCAATGGGTATATTATCATCCCAGTGAGCATTTTCGCATTTCCAATGACGATTTATTCTAGGAATATTCTGTTTATTTCAATATTTGGGCTCTTAGTTGACATCAATTTTTTAAATTGATATTTAAATAATCTGACAGGGCAAACGTTGCTGTCATTGTTTTCTATGCAAAATTGGCTTTCATTACACATTCATGAACCGCCTTGGCAAGTCTTACTGAAGACAAGGTTATATTCAACTCGATATGTTACAGAACCATCGTTGTTTGACCATTTTCGTTATTTCTACGAAACTTTATACCAGTCGAACTTTGTTTCCTTCTACAGGGATCCGTTTACATTTTTCATCGTATGGAATTGCGGACAGCTCACGCTTGTTGAAATACTTTTGAATGGGTCAATAATAACTTTCATTTGTTCATATTTTCCTTGTAACAGCTTGCTTTTAGGTTTCACATTGTTTTGACCTTAGTTTCTTTGAGCTCTATACTTTTAAATCAATGCCAATTCTCCCGCCGTCCGATTTCCATCTAGTTGATATTTTCTATTATTGCAAAAGTCCATGATTGTTTTCCATATTAATTTTTTATTATGTACGGTATTTTTAGGTATATTTGATTCTATAATTTCATTAATATTCTCGTCGGTATTACAACCAAATCGTAATATTTTGAAATATCAAATATTTGAAACATCAAAGTGAAAATAAATGAATATGTATCCATGACAACGTGATAAAGTGAAAACAGCCCATGGGATCTGGTTGGTTGTCTTCCATCAGATGACTTCAAATTGATTGAATTCATTGGATTTTTACTTAAAAAAAAATTTTCAATTGAAGTAGATCAAAAATTATTTACAAAGAAAGTAATAAATTCATTCCCATCTCTTCGATTTCATTGCTTGGTAAAATATCCAAAAAGAAAGTGAACCGCAAAAAATATGCGCTTTTCGATTTTGTTCAAACCTTTTGATGTGTATGAACGTTACTTCCGCTCGAATGCCGAATCAGGCCTTTTTTTTTCGAGTGTATCGTAAATTTCCCCGAATTTTTGTTCAAGTAATTACTACGACTTCCAGCTATCAGCGGCAATTCAAAAGCAATCCAATGAGAGGATAAAGCTGAAGGCACACATCTCCGCTTTGCATCGACACTTCCTTCCTTCCTCGCGATTTCTTATCAGTACCTCGAGGATGAATGGCTGAGCTCCGGTAACCGTCAATATATCATCGCTGGTGACGCGGAACTAATGCCGAAACGTCCTGGCGTTTTCTGTTCGCGGATAACATTTTCTAAAAATAAAAATAAAAGTGAAGCGGAATAGAAGTGTTGTGCTTTTTCCGGTTTCATTGTATTCACAATTATCTGATATATATATATATATATATATATATATATACAGTGTGTCCAACGTCATTCATAACTTAACCAATTAATTAAAATTCAACGTCAATTTGAATATTGAATTTCTAAGCCTATCAATTTGAAAATTTTTACAAGAATCGAATCACTTCGAAACCGCCGAAAATCTTAATTAATTATTATAAGTAAAATTGTAGTACGTGTACGTGATACCGTAAATCTGATACGCATGACTGAAGATCATGAGGAATTCCAAAGGATGATTGCCAACCTTCATTAGAATGAAGCAGGCACTGAAAGAAGAGAGAAGAAAAATTTTAGTATTGTTATACATTTATACAGTTAGTCCACTTTGGTGTTTCATTGCCACGTTCCCAATAATAAACTGCTCATTATATATATATATATATATATATATATATATATATGCTCCTAATTTTTTACCTTTTAAAGGTTAGGTTCTTACATTATTACATAATCACATTGAAAATTATAGCATAATAAACTTAATTACTATAAAATATTCATTATTTAAGATTAATCAAAGTTTAATAATAACGCTTATTATAGAATAACCGAGAGTATAACTTTCGTATTTATTTTGTATCATATGTTCAGTGTTTATCTTATACCTATGAAGTCGCGCAATGTGACGGCTTTACTGAAATGTTTAAACTACCTACAAAATTTTTGAATTTTGGATAATTTTATTCTCAATAAACTATTTTTTTCTCAAGTACCCTATTGCTACAAATATGGCATTTTTAGAATGAGAATACTATTAATTAGTAATCGTATTAATTTTCGGGGCATCAATTTCCTTACGCGTACATAGACATCCAAACTCCTCCTGGAAATAACAAGAATCGTTCCGAAAATAGCTACTTTGGGTATTATACCATAAAGTGGTACTTTCCATTTAATAAATCATTTTGAAAATTTTATTATAGAGACGACAGCAGAAAAAAATTAATATCCTCACTCTAGGAAAGAGTCTAAAATTCATTTTGGAATTATTAACATTGAAGGTTGTGTAAAAATGTCGATGAGAAATGAATTATGGAAAAACGAATTCTGAAAAGGTGACGTAATGCAAATACATTCCAGAATGATTTGTACGAGTAAGACAAAAATTATAATTTTCTAATATCAAAAATTCATAATAATGCAGTGATATTTTCGATTATTACGTTCTGAGTCACCTTTAAAGAAATTCTTCTTTATTTCGATACAAAATCGTACGTGAAATCCAAAATAATTCTGATCCGCCACTGATGTGCAGAAAGGTCTAACAGCAACGATTTTGAGCTTAGGCTTTTTGTTCGAAAAGAAGACGATTGTAATTCGAGGAATTGTTATAGGATATAGAGAGTAAGAACTCTAGAGGAGTTGTTCACTGACATACGCTTATCTTTAGACCCGATCGCAGCTATTGAAGTGGAAACAGCCAGATTTTGAGGATTTATTTTTTTATACGTATAAAGGCATAACAAATACAATTTTTTACTTCCTGATACATTTATAACACAATTAAAACTTTTTATGCCCCAAAAACGTATAAAAGAGTCTATGAAATGAGAATCTAGAAGAAGTTGTTGATTAGGGAATTCTGGATCATGAATTTTGATGTGAAAGGCGACAATGTATTATAAAACAAGAAGATTGTTTCCAACACTCGAAATCATTACTACAAGATGACTAAAAAGAATGTTGAATATTGCTTATTGCGTGAATCCGGCTATTCAGAGAGGCGTTAATCTGGCTCTTGGGAATTTAGTTATGCTACTATGGAGTGTGTCTTGGGACTGGACCGTGCGTCGTACGTGCGTTTTACAAAAACGGTAAATGCAATATTCCTAATGTTCGTCATTTAAATGATGCGTCAGGCGCTCTTCTGATTGAAAGATGGGTTGAGAAAATTGGAGAGACTGGATTAACACTAGATTGAACAAAATCCGGACGTTCAAGGTTTTCTAGAATGGTCGAAAATATAGACAGTGTTACTGAGGATGCTGGTCATTGAACGCTTTCCAACGTTTACCAGCATCTTGTTTACGAATGAAGCTCTTTTCATCCTAATGGACAAATTTGCCGCTACTGGAGTGCAAGCAATCCAAAACATCAGAAATCCGTACATTCGCCTAAAGGAACCCTATGGGCTGCGAAATAAACGCGAGGAATTATAGTAATTTACCTTTTTGGAGATGAAAGGGGAAGTTACTGTCAATTCACAGCATTATGTGCAAATATTAGACCGCTTCTTAGTGCTTGAACTGAAAAACTAAATAGATATAACCAAAGAATCTGGTTCCAGCAGGACGAACCAATTTTACAAACGTCCGATAGATTTCTGCCACAAGTTCGTGAAAAATTTACTGACAAATTGAATTCCACGAGAGGTGACATGAGTTGGGCTCAACACAGTCCCGATTTATCACCTATGGACTTTTCCTGTGGGGTTATGTTAAATCTAAACTAACAACACAACTTTCCTGGCACCTTTTGAAGAAAATATCTATCACGAAATGGCAGCCATTTGACAAATAGTTAAAGATTTTGTTCATATCATCTGGTACATAAGATAGTTACTACTGAACTGAACATGATAAATTTGTTTGCCCGATTGATACTAGGGATGATAAACAAGCCGAAAAAATATTGTAACGCAGTATAGACAAGACAACGAAAATTTTAAAACAATATTAGTAACAAACACTATGATACAGAAGCCAAAATGCAAAATAGGGAGTTGAAAACCTGGAGATTCACCAACGTTCAGATCATGTTAACCGTATTTTGGGATGCTCAAAGCTTGATTAATAGATTATCTGAAAAAAAGAGTCCCAATTACAAATGCTTAACGTGAGAATTTAGTTTCAATACGATGAAAGAGAAATTTGTTGGGGTTGAATAAAGAAGCTGTCTTGCATCAAGATAACGATCAAAGGTCTTACATTGTAACATCTGCAATTGCTAAAGTAAACTTCTAATTAGTTGAGAATCTGCCATACTCTCCAGATTTGGTCCCTCGCAATTACCAGCTGTTTCCAAAACTTGGTGAGCACTCGTATGGTAAACGATTTTCTTGGCCAAATGAAGTTAATTTTTGGGGTAATTCAGTAGTTTTCAAATGTCTAGAGACCAGGTAGAAACGTGAAAACATAGCGACGGCTGAAATGCAATACCTCGTAAGTGCAATTTTTCTCGAAAATAGGTTTCTAAAAGAATTTGTTGAGTTGCCACCTATTCGGAAAAAGTAGTTTAAACACAAAAATTGTTACAAATTCCTATAAATTTGTCGGTGCCAATATCTAATGAATGCGCACGTGTTTATATAAATCTCTTGATAGTTAGAAGGTGCCAGGAATCGTTGTAACATGGTTCAAAGTTATCCTGAGGAAAATAGAAACTGCTTAGAAAGTAACGGTGAAGCTACTGATTATGAAAAAGTAGAAGAAAATGATATAGATCTTAGTATTGACTCTGATTATACACCAGAAGAAGGCAATTACTTAGATCTCAGAAATGATTTTGATGATGGAATACCTAATGAAGAAAATTATAGTATATACAGTATAGTTCTCGATTGATGAAAAAACTGTCAAAGAAAATAATTGTTAATCAACATAACTGGAATATAAAGAAAGATAAAAAGCATGAGAGGAGAGTCATACATAGGATTTACAAGAAATAAAATTTGGAAAAACAATACATACGCAAACAATTACACAAACAAACAGTAATTATCTTTATCTGACTCATTTTTGTACAAATAAATACTTTTATACTGTCATCACACAATTTTTAAGTTTTCCACAACATTTGAAATGTGCACATCGGAGGTATTGTACTTAGGCGGTCGATAGAAAAAATGTGTTAACCTCAACAGAGACTTACCTACTCAATTTCTCTATTTAGTTTTCATTATATTCATACCATAAATTTCAAGCGTTATGATTCACGTATCTACACTTTCTGCCAAAAAGTAATTATCATTGAAAAATGTCAGTGGTTAAATGAATTGAATTTCCTTGAATCGGATAGATCCGAAAAACAAAAAGCTAATCTTTACTAAGTGTACGCGCCGTTCATCTTGAGGGAGATGAATTTTCCGAATTTGCTCCATTATCCTGTGAAAGATTGTCTTTTAGTAACAAAACTCAATGTTAATACCTAGGTCTAGAAAAAAAAAATACCGAAAATTTTATATGTAAAACAATAACGTGAAGTTTGAAAAACTAATTTGACATAAGCGTACAGTGTTTATTTACTCCGATACTTTAAAATGAGTATTTCGTCGAATTATGATAAATAGTAAAATAAATTTTATATCACGATCGATATACTGCCAGATGAGCATCAACAAATATATTATTGAAGGAATTACCGTCACAGAGAAAATTATTCTGATAAATTATAGATCGACCGTACTCTTGATTGGAAACGTAAGATAGACGTAGAGAAAATCCTTTGAAATGGGATACTAACTGATACGAGGAAGGTACACCTTCCTCGTATTCCACAATAGGAACACCACAGATGAGATGTTTCAAAAAGGATTCAAATTCAACCCAAAGAGTCCTCCCAATCCCCCAATCACTCAAGATATTGAACAAAAGAAGATGAATTGATGAGAACGTCAAGAATCCGCTTTAGAAAATCACAACTGAAGAATAAGTAAAAATTCATAAATTTTTGGGAGTTCTCTGGGGTTAGCAGTCTTTATTTACAATATTTCCATGCTTGCTGTATTGTAATAGGGGTAATAGGAACCGAGAACAGCATTGTACGAAAAAAGATTTGATACAAAGAGCAACTTTAACACCTGAAACTAAAAAATGAGAATCTCATTGAGACTCAGTAAGTTTTACTTCTATCATTTCACATCACACTAGGAATTATGAAAAAAGTGTTAAGGCGTTAAACAAAAAAGAAATTGTCAGAACATTTGTGTAAAATATTTTCGGCTTAATCACAGGCAAAATTAAGGGAGGGAATCTTTGTAGGGCCACAGATTAACAGAAAAAGATACAGAATTTGCAAATGGAAGATAAGGAGAAAGATGCATGGGGTACATTTGAAAAAATTTTACATAAGTTACTAGGAAATTACGAGGACCCAAACTATGCTGAGATCATTGAAAATGTGATGAAAAAATTCAGGACTCTTGTTTCTACATTCCTATCTGGACCGTTTACCGGAAATATTTTAATTAAAAAATGATAAAACGTTTGATTTTGCAGATATACCTGCTATCTCTAGCGGACGTATGGCTAGAAAAAAAACATCTTTTAGTTACTGTGACAAATCACATTTGTATTCTGGTTTCTGTTTGTTGTCTGCTCTTTATTTATCTGTAATTATCGTTTCGTCCCAATATATTTCTGCATTATGATTTCAAAGATAAGAATTTTGTATTGTCATTTTTATTGCTTGAATACACTTGGTATTTATGGATTGACGTTTCACATACGTTGAATCAACAACGAGTACACTCAATGCAATTAGACTAAGTGTGATATAATTTTTCCATATAATATGTGTATCCTTAGAGCTTTCTTCATGAAGTATGATGTTGGCTGTGATCTAAGGGATAAGTATTCTCGCTCCAATTGTGATCTTCAGATTCCATATGCGTTGTATCCCATTTTTTCTACTCCACTCTCTGTGATGTTGTAAGAAGAAGCGTCTATTATTAGCCATTGCATTTTGTTTTTATCTTCAACAATGAGGTATTGCTCGTCTGTAGCTGTTTTCCTGTCTGTGTGTTCCATATGATCTCACATCTTTAGAATCTACTAGTTAGTACGAGGTATGTACCACTTGCCATATACCATCTACCTTGTAGTGTTTGCAGATGTTCCAGTGTAGATTATTATCATTGGAATCATACTTATTATTACAACATTGCTCCCCATTGATTTTGTTATTGAAAAAAATTGGAAAATTTAAATATAATCCTTTAGGTGTGTCAAAGCCCAGGGTTCAAAAAAAAGTTCACCGTTATAAACTGTCAGGAGTAAATTTAAACCAAAACTGTTTGACTATGAATACCGAGAAGAGACCCCTCGTGATCGAAAAGCCTAATATCTCAAGATTTTTCGCAACATATTCAAATTGAGTGTCAGCGATCTTTGAAAACATTGTTCTTTTCATTAAAAAACGACTGACAGATCAGGATAATAAGGATATAGACTCCAATGATTTGTTTAATGGAATTAAAGCGTTAAAGTTGTTTCCCTTGTCGATTCATATTGACCCCTTAAGTATTTCATAATATGAATTTGAAAACAATTTAATCTCCACCCTTCCAAACGTAAGCATTTCACGAAGAATTCTTTTGACATTGCCTGTATCTGTAGCTTCTGGCGAGCGATCTTTTTCAAACAGCAAAGTTTCGGAAAATATCGCTACCAAAATAGCGTACAGAGTTTTTTCTTTATTTTTGAATCTTGCTTTAAATCATTTATTACTTATGTCCGCATTTTCTCTGGTTTCTAAAAAAATTTGAAATTAACTGTGGTTCCCATTCTCCAAATTTTCTGATTCTGAAAATCATTTCCTTTTTGAAAACATTTCAATGAATGGAAAAAGGAGTAGCAGTTAATTAATCAGTTTTGGATGTTGGGATAACCGTTATTGTGATTTGGAAATGCATCTTTTCAAATCTTCACAAGACCAATTACCAGACACAGGTAATAGTTTCTTCAAGTTGACGGTAGTAGTTAAAAGTTATGTTGATGTGAGATTTCTTTTCTGATGTATTTAGGAAATTATTGGGTTGAACGTGTATTTATTGTTGTCGGTTCTTATAAGAACAAATTTATTGATTTCATTTTACATCGGTAAGTACAAATATATCATGAACTTGTAAACTATTGATATTTTATAATACCCAAAATGCCATAATACACGAGAACAGGGGTATGTTATAAATTTGTTTGAATATTTTGACACGGCGGACCTTTTCAACCTCTTTCATTTGTTTGACTGGAGAAGGAAAAAAATTTTTCAATTGCGATAGATTCATATTCATGGTTTTATAGTAGGGACTTTTGAAACTTTATAATATTTTATTTTTCTATTGTACCTATTGTATCTAAAAAAGTAGAAAAGTCGATTTGTGAACAAACTAAGTTCGGAAAAACCAATTTTGGATCAAAATAATCTTGGGAAAATCCACTTTCGTCCAAAATTAACACGGAAAAGCGAATATTGAACAAAGTAAAATTTGAAATGCCACATTTTGAGTAAATTAAAATTTGAAAAAACATATGGTAACCAAAAACACAATTGGAAGAGCCAAATTGTGACCAAATCAATGTTGAACAGGCCAGTTTCTGTCCAAAATGAACATGAAAAAACGAATTATAAATGGAAAAGCCAAATTTTGAGCGAATTATAGCTTGAAATATTACATTAAGAATCAAAGTAAAATTGGAAAAGCCATATACTGACCCAAACACAATTGGAAAAACCAAATCGTTACCAAATTAGTCTTGGAAAAATCAATTTTCAATCAAATGCAACAGGGAAATGAAAATTAAAATTGGAAAAGTTAATTTGTAACCAAATTAAACTTATATATGCCAGTTTTTGTCCAAACTACTTTGAGACAAGCCAATTTTTGATCAAATTGAAATCAGGAAAGTGAAGTATTAAGTGATAATAAGTGTGAAGTAATAAGTATAAGTAGAAAGTAATACTAACATATGTAGCAATTAGGCAATATTTCTAAACAAATGCGATTTTCAGTTTTGGGTTATTTTATAGTATTTATAAACAACGTGTCTGTATCCCATTAATTAAATAAATGTTTTAAAATGGGTGTGCACAAGAGGTTATTCATCATTTTATTTTGTTTGTTTCATTTTTTATATTTTAGTTTACAAATAAATAGTTCAGTCTTTTACTTTATTTCAAGCACCTCAAAAACAATAAATAAAAAAACATGATCCAATATTCCTTAAGAGGCACCAAAATCCTTCTTTGCACACAGACTGCAGTAGCCCTTATGGAGGCCTCGCGCATTTATGTTTATGTTCAGTTAAAGATGCAGGAATAGCAGTAAAAATATTTTATTCCTTCGCAACTCGAAAATGTTAGAATTTAAAGTTTTTGGTGGCACATTAAGAGTATTCGGAGCGTTAAAAGATTTGTGCAGGTGATGGTCGGTGTTTTTAGTCTTTTACAGTAGAAAAGAGGACAATTCCGCGGAGATTTGTGGAGAATTTTATCGTTTGGAACACAGTTTTATCTCCAACGAGTCGGCGTCGGCTAGAGGAAGGAAATTTGTAAGATTACAGATCATGCATACCTACCTGCGCCAGAAATGAAAGAATTTCTTATTATAATAAATTGCAGACCGAAGAAGAAGTTGGTGCGGTTATGGCGCTCTCGTTTCCAACTTTCTATTCGGCCGGGATTTATGGGGGTTTTATTTACAACGACGGAATATGGCGCCCGACGTTAATGGTGGATTGGAGTTGGAGCTACTTTCGTGTTTGTTAGCTGCAGTCCTACTTTTTAAACTTTGACCGTTTGGGATAATTTGAAAAATTTTTGTCGAAAACTACAATAAATCTACGTTTCAGTAGATTTTTTCACAACAGTCGTATAAAATAGACGAAACCCCTCATCGCAACTCTCAATAAAATCATTTAAAAATACAGGATGTTCAACATTTAGAATATATTACATTTTTATGTTAGAAAATATAAGAGGCACTGAAACGATTAATTGGGAAGTAATTGAAATATTTGACAACCGATTAAGTTCATAACCGAAAACTAAAAAGCTCTATTATTCAATACGATTATTTGCAGTATACAATAAGCGTATTTTGAAATCTTACAACTCCACAATAACATTCAATTCACTTTAATGGCTAAACTTTCCCCGAACATACCAACACTAGTAAACTAGCAGAAAGTGTATGTTAATTTGGCTCATAAATTATTGTATATTAAACGTATTTTAACGATTTTCCATACTGAAACTAATTTATATGTAGAAAGTTCTCCCTATTTTCCGTTTAGTATTTATTTTGACAATGGAAATCAACGACTGCAACCGTTTTACATCTAACAGTAAAATGTAAACTACGACGGAAAGATGTGTGTCGCTATTGGGAAATGGCGATAAGAATTATTGGAAGAGAATGCAAATTTTCTTTAGCGATTTCGAGGGCTCTCGTCTTTAGAGACCCTTAATGTCAGTAAGCTGTGATTTGGTCTCGTAGGTTGTTAACGTTGAGGCAATTTTTAAAGTGAAACTGCCCTTATCGAGGGCGCTTGTACCGTAGAATGGATTTAAAAATTAAGAAAATGGATCAAATATTCTTATGTAAACAAAAAAAGTGATATGAAGGCAAGTAAAAAAAACTCGATAAAAATATCTATGTTAAACCAATGAAATGAAACCTAGGTAATGAACAAAAATACACATAGTAGAATAGTAGCAACAGAGGTGAAACAACTAAAGAAAGAAGAAGGAAAAACGAGGATGATTAGGATGAGGAAATGAGATAATTATACAAAAGATCAAACAGGAACCAATAGGAAAGATGTTTAAATTGGCACAGACACGTGAAGAGAAGAAGAACAAAGCCTAATATGAAAAATGGCAGAAGCAAAAAGAGATAAGAAAAGGAAGAAAGGAAGACTCAGAAAAACTTGACTATAACAAATAACACAGCACGGAAGAAGAAATGGAACAGCAATACAGCAACTGAATGGAGTCGCAAAGGATAGAAAACAGTGAAAAAAATGATAAAAAGAGAATGAAAACTAAAATCCCAATATTCTGACGCTCGAAAGGTAATGAAGAGTTCCAAAGAAGTAGAAGAAGACATTCAACGCTCAATATATATATATTTTAATAATTTATTTTACTTAGATATGTTTTTGTTCGCTACACTTCATTCATTTCTTTTTGACTATTAAAATATTTCATAATAATCAATAATAGCGCACAATAGAGCTGTTCCATGTCTTAATTTCAAAATATTCTCAGGATGTTATTAAATCCAAACTTAGTATCTAGTGAACAACAATCAGAACATTCCGAATTTTTTTTTTCCAAAAGTTTAACTAATAACGCTTAAAGGCAAAAGTGATTAGTTGGTTAATTCACTATCGTGTACAGAAACATCCAGTTCATAGTTTAATTAACGAATAGTGGTTAATATTAGGGTGGATTAGTGTAAATTTGAGCAAAAATGATGATCTCTGAAATTAAAAAATCTAAAATTTGTTAGTGAAGTTTGTGCCTTTGTGTATGTTCTGATTAAAACTGAATTTAAATGACCAATATTAAGTGATTGCATACTAATTACCCGATATTCTAGTTTGAATAAGAGATTAATTCATTTAACAGTTATTCTAATTTGTACTATGACCATAATTATTCTGTTCAAAAATACAGTATCATCAATATATTTCTAACAATATGAAAGCTTACGTATTGAAGGAAATGATTTTTTCCAATCAAAAATTTGGTATACAACAATAAACAACAATATTAATCAAAAACAAATATTATTTTCGAAATGATGTTTATACTTTATGGGTAAGAGAAAGTCACATGCTGTCTATAAATAATAATTCAGCTTCCGTGCGGTATAAATGATTATATTTCAAAGCAAATTTGTTAGTTTAGTTTTCGACTTTTATACTAGCTCTTTGTCATAATGTTTTATTCCATCCTCGTTCCAAACGGCATTACAGCTGTTGCCTTACTTACAATTGCAATTCTGTTGTAGAATATTTGGTTGTTTCCATGCCCCATAATAAAATTATTGTGATTTTGCACAGAGCTTTGTATGAATATTTTGTATAATCCTCCGTATTGAATACTGATGTAAATAGTTTTGTTGGAAAGGGACGTGCTGAATACATTAAAACATCTAATATGTGTTATAGGAAAAGTAGATTAATGGGGAAAGTTGATAATACGTAGGAAAAATCAAATCTTACTAAAATTATTAGAGAAAATCTATTTTTGTGAGATGAGGTAAATATTCCTAGGTTTGAATTTGATTCTGCAATGCTCCTAGAATCTTTATTTCTTATAGTTTTCGCTGATACAAGGGTTAAAAAATGAAGTGTGAGTGATTCATAATTCGATCTGGTTTCATGAATAGAATAAATTAAAACGTTAAACTTTTAAGGTATGTTCTCTTATATCAACTAAACTGATTTGCAATAGCTAGTTCAAAAGATCAAGAATCTAAAAACTATGATTAAAAAAGATTAAGATGATTTGACATAATTGAAGAAACGCTTTCAACAAAATCACATATTTGTACGCTTATATTCACTGGAAAAGCATAATTTACATTTTGCCTGCGTTACAGATAATTCATTAATTAATTTGGTTTCAGTTGAAGTAAAAGTGTATCTAATACCTTCTCAGCCAACTGAAATTTAGAAAGCTGCTTATTGCCAAATTGAAAGATGGCTGGTCTACCAAAATACTGGAAACTCATCTGGGTCTTAATGTGCCAGAATGAAGAAGCTTAATATTGATACAAAAGTAAAAAATTACAAAAATTTCTACCAAGATTTTTATGCTATTTCAATGAACAGAAGTGTATAAAACTCGAAGCTGTCCCTGTCTTATAACATTTTTGTATATTCCAGTACCAGGAATAGAAACCCAGCCTTCTTAACAAGAGGGAGGAAAAAATATGATCAACATTTTTTTAAATTATTTGGTTTCATCATATATTTGACGCATTACATCAAATTAATAAAGCAACTGTAGATTCGCACTTAATTACTTTAGATCCACGTAGTACGATTTACGTAGTTTGTTCTTTTGAGGCCATCCAAACCATATAGGATTGAAGACACAAAAATATTGTCAAAAAATTGTTACAATTTGTAGACAAAAGCTTGAAAAACTAAAAAATAAACATAAAAATAACTGACTGAAGATAGAACAAATAAAACAATTTCAATATACAATGAGTAACAAAATTATAGTAATAGGTAATAGTTAGTACATAAGCAAACATTAAACCAGTCGCTTGCAGAGTAGAAGGCACTTTCCAGTAAATATGCCGGAATGGCGGAAAAATATGATATCGATTTGATTTCAACTGGCAAGCGATTGTGCATTTTTTTGCAATATAAATATTGAGCACTTAACTAATTCTGAGCGTGGAGTAGGTAGGTAAAGGTCGTACTCCGCGTGGATATTTCTGAAATTGGAGAAGTGTGCTTACTAATTAGGCAAACAGATTCAAAGATGAATAAGGAAGGAAGAGGCAATCTTCTATAGAAGTCACTTAAGTGAGCCCTGCTGCTTAGTCCGAGTAAATATCTAACAGTTCTCTTTGTAGTTTGAAGATTCGCTCAAATTGAGTCAGATCACACGTACCCCAAAAGGGAGATGCGTCTCAATAAGGGCATAATAAACTGTTAAGGAGGTGGATAACTCCCATTTCAAGGAATTGTCCACAACAAGCCCTAAAAATGTTGCATATATAAGTACCGCCTATTTCATCGACTGCACTCTTTTTTTTTGTACAGCTGGAATTCAAATAGTCTGCCCTTTTCGAATTGCTGAAGAGGAAGTAATAAGATATATTGTTTATAAGAATTAACGAGTCGGTTTTAGAAAACTCCCTATCGAGATCATTTTTCAAATATAGTTCATATTTTTATGACAGGCGTCCATTTTGGATAAGGTAAACATATTTAAGCCACCTTTTAAAAGTCGTTGAATCATTTCCTCTGCCTTGCCCCAAAGGTGCTTTGAAACCGTCATTAAAAGACTGCCGTGAGCTCTTGATATTCAAATCTTACCAAATCATTGATTTTGTGTGACCTTTATTTAAGTTTCATATATATGACATATTTTGTTACAAGTAAGCCTACGAGGTTTGTTTAAAAAGTGGTCGACCTCATCCTGAAGAAAAGACTAAATAAATGGTACTGAATGATCATCAGATTAAGATTAGAGAATATTATAAGCATATCACAAGAACGCATTTACCATATACTGATTGAAGAATTATACATGCATAGACTATCCGCACGTTGAGTGCTAAGTTTGCTCAATTTGAACCCAAAGCGCATTCGATTGACGCAGTTTAAGGAAAATAGTGTTTTCTGCATCTATTCATAACTATAGACAAAAACCTGGATCAATAGCAAAATTCATTCAAGACAGTTAATAGCAAAGGGTAAAAAAACTGTTGCGACCTCTTTTTGGAATAGTTTTCAAAAAAATAAAACAATAACGGGAGAGTCTTACGCATATTTGCTAGATAAGATGGAGAGGAGATTGGAAAGAAGCAACTATATTTGTAAAAGTACCTTTCCATCAGGACAATGCACCCTGACAACATAAAATGTTCATCAGATCTGACCCTCAGAAACTCAGTCCTGTTTCGTAACTTTGAATTTTCACCAGCAGGATAGAGAAACGTCTATTTTGAGGAGAGACACGGCTTAAATATGAGTGAGATGGACTAATTTTATAGACTTAAAAGAATGATAATGATGGAAAAAAATTGAATTTCACTGTTCATTGGGAAACGTATATATCCAAGAATCTCTTTTCGCCTCGGCGTTCCATTTCTTTCTCAATAAACAAACTTATAATTTCTTGTTAACAATTCTTTTCACTGAGTTTTATTTGTAATACCTTTAATCAATTAGGTACATCCAACTCGATTCTGCGCTCAAGAAATATTGAATGGTATCTTTGGATTGTTTCTCAGCCAGTTTTAACAATACACAGTTGTCATAAACATTGACTCACAGTCCGTCCTTTAGCATACAGGTGATAACTATTGTGCTACTATAGTGAATATTGACTTTTATTAATAAATAAAAATTAAGCTGCTAACCTATAAATATTCAGGTATGGCTAATTGGTATCAGCAATTTCGACACACTGTAAATACTGCCGTACGGAATCTTCAGTATGTAGACCGGCATTGTCCCGCATTAGGATTGGGATGTTTTTGTTGATGAAACTGGAATAGGGAATGACATAATCCTCTAAAATTTCTTTATTTCTCGGTTCGTCGTTAATCTCCCCGCTCCACCGCCAGTTTCAATAAAAACCAACACGGTTTTTGCTTCCGTTGAAAAGCCCGCACAAACAATCCAGGAACGTCCTCTTAAAGCCACGTTTTCTTTTATGCAACATTTCACAAATTTTCTGCAGGTCTTCTGTAGTCCAGTCCCCCTTTCGTTTGAGAAGGGAAGGAGCCTCAATGTTCGTTAATCCAATTAACGTGTTCTCTGGCAAATCGTAGATGGGCAAATTGGTATGCTATGGCTAATTTGGAGCCAGTAGCTGGCTTTTTTGGTTCAAGTTAGCTACCTTCTGAGTGTCCAGTCTTTTTCTTCCTTCAGTAGCCTTCTACAGAGAGTAATTAGTCAGTTTTCTTAACAACTAAACACCTAAAGGTAATAAATTATTGTTTTATCCTTATCCGTGTTCTAGTTGGTCTTTTGAATAAAACGAATGTCTCAGTTTATCAAATTCTTATTTTGTTTTTATTTCAATGTTTAGTTGGATTTTATTACCTAATTCGGCATTATTTTCTGGTTAAGTAAAGTCTAATGGATCAGAAATTTTCTTAATATCTGTTGGTACACTACGTCACTCATTCAGTAATCAGTTCTTTAGCTGTAATAAGTGACATTTGTAATTAATTTTAAGCTTTCAACATTGAAATCTCCAAAATACTGAACGTAGTTTATATCTTTGTCTTTCTTGATATTATATTGGTGGGCTATTATCTTTTGTAATATATAGTTACAATAAGTTGTATTTGTTCAATTCTTATGTATACATCTTCAAAATGTTTTATATTTTGTGTGTACTTTCACAATATCGTTACCATTTCTAAAAGTAGTTTCAAATAAAAATAATTTTGTTATAAAAACTAGAAGGTTTTATACGATACATAATACATAAAAATCTCTCATCAACTTTTTGATTTTACTCAATTCCAACTCTTTTGGAAAGTCTTCAACTTCCTAGATACTGATAAAAAGAAAGTAAAACTAAATAATTTCCGGCATCAACGCCGGCGCGTTTCCTGAAGAGAAGCTTTCCAAAATAGGTTAGTAGAAACCCCCCGGCTACGACGTCGTGCATCGACTTCCTGTCCGATATATAAATTCGCATTGATCATCAGTGGACCAACGTTCACACAGAAATGCACACAAATGGATGTCACCTGCTCTGTACAGACTCGTATAAAAGAAGCGCGACAGAGTTCTGCATTACCGATGCAATTTCCTATTCGGTACACAGCGTGATACATTGCCAATGTTACGCGATTTATGTTGCCAGATTTTCTCGAATATACCGTTCGAATCACGTACCTCCATCTGAGTTATTGAAACTTCCAGAATACATAAGGCATAAGATATCGTCAGAAATAGCGAGAAATTGTTTGAGAAACCGGCATTCGGTACATTGATTTTACACAGAAATATCCAAAAAAAATACAGATCTGCATTAAAATAATTTTACGCCAAGAATTTCACCTTCTCGTGCTATATCTGTGATCGACGTAGACGGTTTTTGTTACTTCTATTTATGTTCAATAATGTTGTCCTATATGTATAGACTCCTTTTAAAAATTGAGTCTGAAATTGTTTGAGCATGAAACCTGAAAAATTAAATGACATGTTGAAATATGACATGAAGTATTTAAATGTCGTAGACAGACTTGTACAGAAGGACATGCAGTTGTGTGGGACACAATTCACTCACTGCCGAATTGAAAATGAAATTGTCTCCACCAGTAAAGACAAGACCCTTAGTTTTATTGGGCAATATTAGAAACAGTAATGTATCCATCAATATGACTTATACACCAAAATGCAGATCAGCTCATGCTAACTGTTTATTCTTATAATGAAGGCTTAATTCTACTACATTAGCTGCTAAAGGGAGTTCTTGTCATGTTAGTATCAAAATTACGTGGGAAGACGCTCAAAAGATCACGCATACAGTCACTAGGTCTGCCACTGTAACAATTATACAAAGAAAAATTTTGAATTGGTTGAATATTATTCTTATTCTTCAAATTTGGTCCTCAGCAATTACCGACTGTATCCAAAACGTGGAGAACGGTATGAATTTTTTTTAGAATTAGTATATTGAACAAACAAACCCTATTTTGACCGAAATAAGAGCAATTTTGTTATTAGAAATCAGTATAAACGATTATATATAAATATATAAACTACGACAAAAGGTATTAGTTCAATTCTAAAAATTGAACAAAAAGCTAATCATGTTTTGTTTTCAATCTTGTCCTCGTGACCATTGCAACTCACCTAAAAAGTTGCGGGAATTAACTAAAAAAGAATAAACAAACGCCCTCCAAAGAAACAAATTTTATTGAGATCCGGTGAGACGGAAAGTCAATCTTGACCATCATTTTCATGTCCAATCCATTTATTTGTATTTTGGCGGTGTCTTACATTGAGACTAAAATAAGGTGATACTCCATCATACATAAACCAATGTTCCAATTTCAATCGCCAATAAGCCGGTTTGATAAAATAATTGGTCAATTTGAAAATAATCAATAAGGCCGATCCAAACCTTAATCTTAAACTCAAGTTGGAAATATCGAGGATTTATTACATTTATAGTTATGCATATTTGCATAACGTAAATCGACAAAATCAAGTCTTGAGGTAACAACTCTTGTACTTTTTGGATGTAAATTATTATTAATAGTTCGGTGTACAGACGATCTTGATATTCCACCGTGTAGATAAAGTTCTAGTGCTAATATGCCGTTAATCGTCAGTGGTATCCAAAATAAGTTCATCATCCCGAATACTCATTTGAGCAGGGCTAACAGTATAAAACTGTACGATTTCTCGAGCCTTAATATTAGAAAATGTTTTTCTATGAGAAACTCTGCGATTAGGAAACCTCCTCCGATATTCGGCCTCGTTTCTACTATTGCTTTCTCACAAACGTAATACCAACAACATAGTCACTCATTTGCTAAATGAGAAGTTTTCTCTCATTAAAAAAATTTATATAAATTTAATTACTAGAGGAATTGAATTGCAAATTGTCCAATTCTATGGATAAATTCATACTTTTTTAGACTTTTTTGTAAATTTTTGAATAACAGTTTTAAAAAATATCTTTGGTTATTCGTTTTTTCCATGAAATTGATAAAACTTTATGAAAAATTACGAGAGTAAAAAGTCTTTTAATTCAATTATCCATGGTGTGAAAATAATTTTTTTTAAATCAACTGCGAGATAAAAAACTTCTGTGCAATTTTAAAGTTTGGTCACCCCTAATTAACCTCTCAAATGGATCAATCGTCTTCTACTTACCGTTACTTAGTGTCCTCAATAATTTCATACAGTGTACCAAATATGGTATTTTAAGTTAAAGAATTGTAAAGGAATTAAATTAATTTTTTCGAGATTCTTGGATCTACTTTTGACCTCTATAATCTAACTTGTTATAGAGGTAAATTGCTCCCAATCGACATAATTTGGACTCCCCTTCTCTGCAGTGCCGTAGCGTGCTTTGGTGGGGCCCTGTATCAAAATTAGTTTGGGGGCCCAAATAAAGGGTAAAATTCGCTCACAAAAGAAACAAAAATGCATGCATTAAATTGAAATAAATATTAATTGATTATAAGTTATCGCTTCCTCCTAGAAATTGAGGTAGCCAAACAATTCAAATTAAATGTACACTTTTGTTGCCGTTTTTTCATCAAATTGATTTATTAAATCATCTTTAGTGAGAGACGATTTCAGTTTTTCTAACATTTCTGCCTATATAGACAATATTGACAAGACTGATAGCCGTTCCTGCCCATCGAAGATTGTTGCAAAAATGAAGAAATTTTGGGCATTTTTTTTATAACCTCCTCCCTTCTCTGTTTACTTTTTCTTTTCATCGCTCCACTGGAATATTCTCTTCTCCTTTCAATCATTCTAATTCATCAAACTAATTCACCAATTAAACAAGATTGTTTTGTATTACAATGTAATAACAGTTAAATCGGAATGAAATAAAACGCGCAAATATTGCTCCCCGTGGTTTGACTTAAACGGGGAAATCCCGCCATAACCGATGTAGGATGTTGCCAACTTTTGAGCACACTCACAGCAAATCCCAAGATTTGATAATCGTATAAAAATAACACGCATAAAATGCGTTTAATGTAAAATGCCCATAAACAAACTATACATGATTTGTAGACACTTTGTATACGTTTTATGGTGTATGAAAAATCTATACTTTGTGTACGGCATTTAATATTAAAGAGGCTTAGCGTGTTAAAAGTATTTACAATAATAACACACTTGGATTCGCAGTGCTTAACCCGGGAAAAAAAGAGATTGTTTTTTTGACTTTTGTCATTTCTGAAGTAAAACCTCTATAGGCACGTATGACAGTTTTTTTGTGTGTTTTTTCCCGGGAAACACGAGATTAAGTGACATTGGGGATAACATTTCACTAATTTTTGTTTACACACGTTAGGGGCCTCTGTAGCCCGGGGGCCCCGTGTTATTGGTACCCGCCCCTGCTTCTCTTTATCATGTATTACACTTATTTAGTTTGAACTGTTTGGTGAATTTGCATTTTTTCTAAATCTAAGACTTTTGTGACAATATTTTTTCTCCTAATTCCAATATTTTTATTATATACTTATACTCTTTCTTTATCAATATTCTCTTAACTTATCACATTAATATCATTTAAAGCTATTTTTGCGCTTTTTAATAAAAACCGTGTCATTAAGTACAATGAATCTTATTATTTTTCTTTTGGTTTTGTCAGACATGGCAAATATTGGTTGTGTAATAAGTTGAGCACGAATTATTCTTGGAAACGTCCTCAATGACCGATTGAACGTCTACGTGTCGAGACTGTACTAGATAGAATATTGTCGTCGGTTTGTCATTGCTTTCCGACAGGTGGCTCATCCAATTTTTATTTTCGACGTTATTCGAACCGGAGTTTGGAGATAAATCGACAGAGCACCATTCTTTCGAGTACGCAGGCCAGCTTCACCTGAATGTAAAAAACTATATAATCCTTAATGTAATGTTACAAAATAATTTTTTTCGCAAATATGAGTGATGTTATCTGAAAGTATTTTTCCATTCGATTGATCTTGTCTTAGATGACTAGGTCTTCGATCCTATCTCGATGAAATTATTGATCAAACAAGTTTCAACATCGGCATAGCAGATAGCAGAATTTGCGCTATAATAGGTTTGTTCCAACTTTCCATACTTTCCAAACTTTTCGTACATCATTCCGATCCAACTCCGATTTTGCTCTCGATACGGGTTAGAAAGGGATGAGCACACATGCCCTATACGATTCCGCTTGCCTGTCTCGATTCATTTAAAATCGGGAAAGGCGGTAGTTGGTTGTTTACAAAAGGAAGATGTAAGAAACCAGAAACATTTCATGGTAAACTGAGGAAAATGCAGAGTTTGGGTATATTCTTATTTTCTTATTATCATCCTAATTTATTATAGATATGCAATGTATTTCCTATTCAATAAAATTGTTTATCTCTTTTTTACTTAATTGTATTTCATCCTCTACTTTTTATGTAATAAGTAAGGATAATATTTTGATCAGCAGTGCACCTTTGACATTGAATTCCTTCGCAACTTTTTCCAGATCGTTGTAGTCTTCGTTTTGGTACTGGTCGTTTGTCTTCTTCTTCCTCACCTCACATTTTTACCAATTTAGTAAATAAAAACAAAAATTTCAAAAACTCAAAAATATTATCACAAATTTAGCAACACTCTATATATTTGAGGTCATAATAAATAAATATATCAAGATAAAATATATTATATCTTGTTATTTAATAGCCACACCTCGTATTGGATAAAATTGAAGGAAAAATCTCTATTTCCGTTAATCTGAATGATCGTTTCAAGTATAATACAAACCAGATGATTTTTTCCAATAATATCCTTACAACACTTATAACCGAGCTGATAATTATTTCAAATAAATACGTAAACAACTTCTTCAAATTCTATGAATATTCAAACTTGAGAATACTCGTCTTTAGCACAATAATTTCATTTGTCGAATAAAATCTAGCAGTCTAATATCTTTTCGCAGACATGACCTTTCCGTATATCTCTTTCTTACGAAACGATCCTCGTTTGTTACCATTACTCTTAGTCTCAGATGCTACTAAAACAACGACTTTGTCATTTATTAGATTCCTTATTATTTGTCTTATGTGATAATTCCTCAGTAAGCAAATATATTTTACTATTTTGCTAAGTGTTTACATCTTAATTATGCTTTTGAAATAAGATACGAAGTCTGGCTATTGAATAACGCGACTGGTTACGAAAAAGGGTTTTATTATAAAAATCATTCTCCCCTTCCATATACCCGCCTCCCGTCACCACACACCTTTCCATACGTTTTTTTCATTTATCGAAGCAGTGCTGGAAGTAGCGAGTGCCTTTAGGAGTTCTGCCGTTGTTTTCTTTACCGCTTGCATCGACTCAAATCGGGTTCCTTTCAAAGCAGATCTTTTTCAAATCTTCCAAGAAAATCTGAGCAGACCCGTTAACGCAAGAGATTTGGGTCAGAGTTTTTGGCACCAACTTCGCACAGACTTTTGTCGTGTGTAATTTCTCGTGTAAAATTTTTCTAACCGTTTCATTATCGGCGTTTACAGCCTCGGCAATCATCTGGATGCTCATTCGAAGACCTGCCCGCAGAATTTGGTTGGTTTTGGTCACTGTTTACATAGCGACCTGGGCACTGGTCATCTCTAGTGCTCTTTAGGTCCTCACTAAAGCGCTTATACCACTCAAAGACACGCGCACGATATAGATTGTTCCCATTCGTCTCTTGTAACAATTTATAGCATTCGGTCGGAGTTTTTTCAATTTAACGAGAAATTTGAGATTGATACGTTTCTCCTGTTTTCCGTCACACATGGTTTACCCCACCCTTCTACGGCGCCCTCTAGGCGCGCAGTCTCGTTATTTAATATCCAGACCTCGTTTAATGCGACTTCCAGTATTCTGAATTTCGATATAATTGAAAATATTTCATCCGCTAGATTTATAAAAATTTTAATAATTCTATCGAGTTGGCAACCATCCATCCTATTATCCTCGAGCATATTCTCTTTCGATAGTCCTCGTACAAGTTCTTTTTCATACCTCTTGTTCTAGAAATAGTCCCGTTATTTCAGGCATTTTAAGCTACAATCTACTGAAATTCCTAGTTGGTTGAATTTTTGTATACACCTTGAATGAAGATGTGAAATATCGGTATCGTTATAGCGCCGGCTAAAAAAGTTATAAAGGTTAAAAGGTCACGACAATCAGTTTTCGCACAAATTTCCTGATATATTGTTCGGAGATCAATAGCAGTTGCATTTTTGTGTAGAATCGACCGATTTCGGAGTAAAGCGCCGCGCTGAGAAAGCGACTAGATTCACATACGATATTGCATACCATACATCAAGGCGTAAACTGTATTGCTTTTTAATAAACTCATCTTATAGAGGATCAGAAACCTAGTAAAATCTAAAATCCAAATGATTATAAGTAAAAAGCAAACAAATTAGATTGATGTGTTCAAAAATTTATAGACATTGACGTGGCCATTCTTGTTTAAACGCAGTGTCAACAAATGATGGAAATGATGTAGAACTATTACCGAGAGACAAACTGAAGATATCGAAATGAATAAGAAATAAATATAACAAAGTTTATTTTTGTTTTTCTTTGGAGTTTACTCCTTAAGAATCGATTTGCATATATAAGGGGCCCGGTATGAGAAAAATGTGAGGAGTAAAATCTATCGATGAATGACTTCGTTACGTTTTTGGTGCACACCCTATGATGCGCAACTTTCTAATTTGTCAGTGTCAACATACTTATATTGCTGTAATTGTGAAGTTTTATTATCATTGTGTTCCAGTAAAGTGAACTGAAAGTATTTTCAAATAACTATGGCAGAAAGAGGTGTAGATGATATTGCCATAACATCTAACAAACACGTGGTTGCAAGGTACGTTATAATTCATGTATTATATGTATGAGCATGTGCAATTTGTATTTATTAAATATTTTAATAATTATCGATGTAGTTCATATAAATATATATTTGAAAACAATACATAAAATTAGATAATCAACCCAATATGAATTATCGAGCGAATCCTCATAAAATAGAAAATTTCTAACCTAACCAGAAATTAATTTTTTTGTCGATGTCTATAAATTCTTCCACGTTATTATGATTTATTTTATAAATAATTTTTAAATATTAACAACTGTAGTCAATAATTCGATAATATTATCAGAAAAATCGACAATATTTTTACATTATAATAATGTTTTTATATAATTTTCTTTCGAAAAGTTATTTTTTAGCTTATTTAAATAATTTTCATGTACTATTTATTATTGTATGTTAAAGATTTAGTGACATAATTATCTTTTTATAACCATTTTTATGATTATATTATATTTTAAATAAAAAATTAATTATAATAATTTAAAAAAAAGTTTATAAAAACCTTTTTTATCAATTTTCTTAAAGTCGGTTAAAATTTTTATAATTATGCATTTATAAATTTTCTATTTTTTTTTTTATATTTTTTGACTAGGAAAAAATCTAAATCTCCAAAAACTCCAGCCGAGAGACAGCGAGCTTACAGATTAAAAAAAAATTAATGAAGGAAGCCCAAAATATTCTGGCAATCACCCAATCTTTTTTAAGTTAAATAAACTCTTTTTGCGTCTGGTTAGACTATCGAACTTAAGGAGTAAACTCCAATCGTGCGTCGGAGCTGACACACACAATTTTTTGTATTATACTAAATTATAATAAGAAATTATTTATTCTTGAATAACAAAACATTTTATTGAATGGTAGGTGGTGAGCAAACGAAGGCATCGCCATGATATAGTTGCTTTATCAGTGCTCTACTCCGAAAACGGTTGATTTTACAGAAAAATACAAAAATCATTTTTTGTGGATAATTTTACTAGTAACAAATTTTTTAATAACTGTTATTTACCTCCGAACAATAGATCGCGAGATATTTATAACTTTTTTAGCCGGCACGTTATCGATGTCGATTTCTCAAATCTTTATTACAACACCTTAATAAAGGTATATACAAAAATTCAGCTCTCTATGAAATTTTCCGCAAAAGCCTGGACTAAAAAGTTTTGTAAACGTCAGCCTTCAATCAACCTACACTTATTTTGAAAAACCTCATAATTCTGTACTTTCATGCCATGATGATGAATGGGTTTGAGTGCAGTGTACTGACTTTAATGTCAAATGATTATGTAAAATTCACAAGCACGTTTTGTCTTCATTCGGTAAACAAAGAACAACTAGTATTTTACGTCTTGACAATTCCATTTTTACAAAAAAACTGACGGACTATTGATGTAAAATAAGAACCAACCGCAATCCGGACGTTTACCGAGGTGGTGTCAAACAATGTCTAGGGCCGGGTTTAACAAAACCCGTACCGTGTGTCCCCGACCTGAGTTATAAATAATGTAACAAATGTTTCTTAAAGATACCTCAATTATTTCGACAGACTAAAATATATATTAGATAGATAGATTTGATAGAGTCCAGGAGTTCGATTACCTGACAGTGACAAACGTATGAGGTGAAATCAAGGAAATCGACAAAATACTGGCGAGAGGGAACAAAATGTTTAGAGCGCTAGGAGGACTATAAAGATCAAAAGATATTTCAAGAGCCGTCAAGGTACGCATTTACAAGACAGTTATATAATCAACGGTACTGTATGACAGCCAGTATTTTATTATGAACAAAAAAAAGGAAACCAAATAAAGATATGGAAGAGAAAGGTACTAAGAAAGATTTTCGGAGAAGAAAGAAGGCATATATCAAAGTACTGTATGGTCAAGATGTGGACAGAGCAAAGACTGCGTTGGATGGGTTATATAGCCAGAATTAATGAAGATAGTTGGGTGAAATGATCCTTCTAAGAGATGGGATATTTGGACAGAGCAAAAAACTGCGTTGGATGGGTTATATAGCCAGAATGGATAAAAATAGTTGGATGAAATGATCTCTCTAAGAGATGGGATATGTGGACAGAGCAAAAAAACTGCGTTGGATGGGTTATATAGCCAGAATGGGTGAAGATAGTTGGGTAAAATGATCCTTCTAAGAGGTAGGATATCTGAACAGAGCAAAAAAACTGCATTGGGTGGGTTATATAGCCAGAATTGATGAAGATAGTTGGGTGAAATGATCCTTCTAAGAGATGGGATATGTGGACAAAGCAAAAAAACTGCGTTGGATGGGTTATATAGCCAGAATGGGTGAAGATAGTTGGGTAAAATGATCCTTCTAAGAGGTAGGATATGTGAACAGAGCAAAAAAACTGCATTGGGTGGGTTATATAGCCAGAATTGATGAAGATAGTTGGGTGAAATGATCCTTCTAAGAGATGGGATATGTGGACAGAGCAAAAAAACTGCGTTGGATGGGTTATATAGCCAGAATGGGTGAAGATAGTTGGGTAAAATGGTCCTTCTAAGAGGTAGGATATGTGAACAGAGCAAAAAAACTGCATTGGGTGGGTTATATAGCCAGAATTGATGAAGATAGTTGGGTGAAATGATCCTTCTAAGAGATGGGATATGTGGACAGAGCAAAAAAACTGCGTTGGATGGGTTATATAGCCAGAATGGGTGAAGATAGTTGGGTAAAATGATCCTTCTAAGAGGTAGGATATGTGAACAGAGCAAAAAAACTGCATTGGGTGGGTTATATAGCCAGAATTGATGAAGATAGTTGGGTGAAATGATCCTTCTAAGAGATGGGATATGTGGACAGAGCAAAAAAACTGCGTTGGATGGGTTATATAGCCAGAATTGATGAAGATAGTTGGGTAAAATGATCCTTCTAAGAGGTAGGATATGTGAACAGAGCAAAAAAACTGCATTGGGTGGGTTATATAGCCAGAATTGATGAAGATAGTTGGGTGAAATGATCCTTCTAAGAGATGGGATATGTGGACAGAGCAAAAAAACTGCGTTGGATGGGTTATATAGCGAGAATTGATGAAGATAGTTGGGTGAAATAATCCTTCTAAGGTGGAAAGAGGCGAAAAGGAGAAGAGGGCATCTACTAAAAAAATAAATAGAAGCATGTAAAGAATATTTAGAAAGAATAGGAATAGAGAACTGGCGTGAAGAGTCATGAACAAAAATAAATGGTGGACAGCAGTAGAGCGACTCCAAGCCTTGGGAATATCAGACCAGTTGAGTTGATTTATATATATTTTAGGTGCTTCCTGATTACTTATAATAATTCTCTTTTTATCAAAATTCTTAGCATTTATCGTTTCATACTACGCCCTACAATATCAATCTTTACATTTCATAACCGCGTTTCGATAACCGAGACACCGGAAATGGAGTAAAAACAAAAAGAGAAATGATCTAAAAAAAGTTGAAATTTAAAATATTATTTTTTTACATATTCCATCTTTACTAATATTATAAATGTGAAAGCGTGGATATTTGTTACGCTTTCAGGCAAAAACTACTTGACGAATCATCATGAAACTTTGTACAAATATTCTGGGAGGTACTAGAAGTAGCACAGTATACTTTTTATTAAAAAAATTAAATAGTCCCCAGCTATTTGGAATTTTTGAGGTTAGGTACCATTGTTATTTTCAACTATCACTGAAAGCGTATGTCTAAAAAATGCATCGGAAGCGTATATCTACTTTATCTAAAAATTCATCACGGGCTCGTGCAGCAAAAGTTACACGAAATCAAGAATCTTCGGTTCATACAGAGCTGAGAAGACAACAGCAAGAAAGGCGACAAAGTGATTTGAGAGCTACTGAAACACCTTTTCAGACCTAATGTCCCAACCTAAGAGCGATAGAAACGCCAGAACAATTACAATCTGTTCCAGCAGAAATAGATACCACGCGCCAACGAAATTTCATGTGTAAAGAGTGGTCAATTGTACTGGATTTCAATATGGAATATCACAATCACCCTCTAACCGGTCAAGCTTAGCTTTGCTGCTACTATAAACAAAGCACAAGGGCAGACATTACAGGTAGCAAGAGTGCATTTAGAAAAGCCATGCTTCTCTCATGGTCAACTATATGTAGCGTGTTCACGTGTATCTAATGCCCGGAATTTACACATATTTGCATCCAAAGAAAAAACTTATGGTCTACAAACATATTCTAGATTAATACTCAGCATTTTATCTTTTTAATTGTTGTTAATTCAAAACAATTTATTTTTGTTACAGGAAAATATATTTTAACATTTGTTATATTATTTCAATAAAGCATGTTTTGAAACTTCAGTATGTAGTAATTTTTAAAAATCGATAATATTAACCAAGCAATAAATTAAAGTTATCATATATCATAATTAGTATATAAATATACTACGGCTAAATATCTAATGTGTCCTAACAAACGTTTCATTTTCAATACAATTCGCGTGAATATCGGTTACCCTTAATTTTATAAATAAAACAAGATGGGTTTTAATGGAATGAAAAAAGGAAATTTTTCATATTATATATTTAGCACGTTATATAGATCGAAAAACGAGAAAATAAATTTTCCGGATCACAATAAATTATTAAATTGAATCGAGTTCAATCGGAATTCAATATCAACTTGAATAAATTTTCTGCTTCCGTTTATTGCTCAGTAGATATTGGAAAAATGAAGAAAAAAGACGCATAATTCAGGAAATGCATTTCGCTAAGTGACTTTTAATAATCCCTTTGAAAACCACGAAATTATTTTTCTGCCACTTGTTATTGGTTTATGGATCGTAGATTATTATACAACATGAGTTGGTAATTAGGAATAAAGTCGTTTTTTTCCGCCACACTTCATTCAACTTATTTTGTTTAGATGAAATTTTCTTATCAAATTTTCACTAACTTTCAATTAATAAATTCACTTGAAATTTCGCAAACTTTCTCCTTCTTTATGACAACACATAATTCGTTAATAAAAGAATTATTCAACTTAATGTTCATATGTAACAGAATATTATAGAAGTTTCAAAACAAGCTTTTAAATTCCACATGGCTCTGAAACAAACAAAGAAGATTTATAACTTCACGAAATTTTTTTCTTCATTTATTTACTTGCTTAATCGTTTTGTCTACCTACCCTTACAGATATAAGTGAGGTCGAGTTTCTTTTCCTGGTCATAAATACCTATGCGACGTACTCTTATGATGTTACATACAACTCCAGAAGATCAGAAAGAATCATGTACCTACCCGTATATCCAGCAAACTTAGAAGAGCACAATTTTTAAAAAATTTAATAGCACTGTACACTTTTCTGTAATTTTCGATTTTTTTCGATTTCGACTACACGGTTTTTTTATGTTATTATCTTCAATTCCTGTACAGAAATTGTCTCACAGTATGTTGTCAGATGTTTGTGGTAAAGATTTGAAAAAAGAAATAAAAACAGCCTCCAATCAAATTTCAACAAAATTGTAGTTATTGGGCTCGGAAAAATCCCAACTGGAATCAGACAAAACACACCCAGTGCCCCCAAAAATTATGATTGAGTAGGAATCGTCAGGGAAAGGTTTATTGATTTTTTTCATGGGAGCTGCTGAGCTGTAATTGGAACATCTTCATATGGTAGTGATTCCAGACTTAATTGCGGCATTTCCGCATCCAAATAATAAGGAAAACTTTGGTTCTAGCAAGATGGTGCACCACAGAATATTTTCGTGTTAATGTTCAATGATTTCTGGATTATGAATCAGTTTAAAGGAATGTGGATTAGAAGATGTGGATCATTGTAGTGGCCACCTAGGTCACCCAATATCACCCCTTCTTGAAATTTGTTGTGGGGAAATTAGGTGAATCGGGCTCACGTTAACCAATCAGACAATTAAAAGACATAATATGTTTTAACAATTTCTGTAAAAATACTTTTGGTTTGAATGACTGTTCAGTTAAAAGTTATTACCAAAAAACACGCTTTCAAAGCACAATAAACTGAAAACTAAAAAAATAATTTTTCTTAAAATGAGCTTAAAACAGTTTTTCGTACATATAAAGAGTGAAAAAAACGCCCCAACCTTTTTTCACAATGAAACTAGTATTTTTCATTCATTAATGTTATTAATTATTTAAAAAAATATTTTTCACTTTTTAGTTCGATGCATTATCAAAAATGAAATTTTTCTTCAAGCTCCAGTCATTAGTATTGTAAATCTCCAACAGAGGTTGCACGGATGTAAAAGTCTTCTCGAATAACATAATAAAATTCAAGTAATAGTGATGCAGGTAGTATAGTAAATCTCCAACAGAGAGACGGTTTTTTTTCAGCGTGAATGAGACTTGAACCCGCGACCGGCGAATCCGTAGGTTGACGCCTTAGCCCGCTCAGTTAACGAACACATTAATTGGCGACAAAGAAAAGTTCACAAACAAACTTAGAAACAGATGTAGCTAATAAAAGCGTGTTAGTTAAATTTATTTCGATTTTTATTAATTTTTCTTTTCTTAAGTAATTGAATTATTTATTTAGAAATTAGAAAAACAAGCTTTATCAAGTGATATAAAAAGGCCTAGCTTTCTATTTAAAAACATTGAAGAAGTCATAGCGTTTTATTTTTTTCAGATAAGTGAAAAGACGCGGAATAAAATAAACTATTTGATATGTTTTTAAAATTTTCTCCAAAAATTTATGTTGTATGAATTATTTGCATTACTTCATCATAACTCTGTGTAATTTCTAACTTAGTGAATATTCAATTATATCATTACAACAATCGAAACTTTGAAACTATTCGTTAAACCACAATGGGTTTCAAAACGATGTCGAGTTTATTTTTTTGAATGATTTGATAACATAAATTTTGAAATATACTGCATGTCCCTAGCACTCATAAAAGCGATGATATAAATTTTAAATTTTAAGTAGAATATTTTTACTCCCCCCCCCATTTGTTCTTGCAACGCACGGTTGCTTACGTCACCAGCGCCGATCGAGTTTCACCAATTTACAGCACACTTTTTTGTTTTACCGTCCTATCTCGTCGTATTTGTCGTTTTTTTTTGCAAGGATGTCGAGGCCTGTAGCGACAAAATAGTTTCTAAAATTAACGATAAACTTAGAGTGAATTTGACCACTAGAGTATTTTCTTAAGAAAAAATCGGTCTGATTTTCATGACGAAATCGTCAAAATGTGATACGGACATATCGGTTTTTTTTGATAAAGACTTTTATAAAAGTACATTTTTTATGTAAGTTGTTGACACCTTTTGCTAGTTTACCAGGCATTAACTAAATTAAATTAATGAAATCTAGAGATACTAAGACATTTAGAAAACAAATCATTTACTTTCTTACTCGAGCACTAAAAGTCCAACAAAATCGATTTACTCCAAATTAAATGTAGTATATTTGTTTAAACTTCAACTCATGGTATCTCAAAATTAAGAGGTTCCGTGCACATAAAATCTTCTGTTTTTGTCCCATATATATGTCATTCTATCGATCTGTCTGTTCATCTGACTCATGCCGCGTATTTTACAGTCGAAAAATCTATATTTGTGGCAAAATAAATAATCATTGCAAGTGAATCCATTTGGGACAAGTTGTCTGAGGAACCACCAAAAAGTCCCTGCTCCATTTTTATCGACAAATCAACTCTTCGTTGTCAAAATAGCATCTTGTTAAACAAGGCGGCCGCTCTTTTAGACAATCGGCGCTGATGACGTAGTACCTATTTGGAACGGATCTCTGGCGGTATAAAATATATCCAGACTTCCAAACTTCTTAAGATTGTTAATACTAATCCTATCGACTTGAAATAAACACCATTATTTGTGTAAAATTGAGATTTATTTATTTCATTAAAAGAGTCCATTGTGTAAATTATGTATTAATTTTTGCACTGCACTACAAATATACGAAGCAGAGAAAAAAAACATTCCGTAAATGTTGTTATCGTTACTCCTATCGCTGATATAAAAAAACACTCTCTTCCATATTTATTACTGTTATTATAGACACTAACAGAAATTTTACTCTTCGTTGAAACGAGCTACTGTTTTTGTTACGCACCTGAAATATCACGGAACTTTCTCTAGGGAAATGTCAAATTATAACATATTTCTCAATTTCTCGCCCTTATCCGAATGATGTTTAGGACTTTCATCACAGCAACGGGGAAAAAGGTCTAATCTTCAGGGACGCAGATCAACCGACAAATTAGTTTGATCAATTTTAGGAAAATTTATCAGTTTTTACGCTGAATATTTTCATAAAAAGGTTTCAGCATATAATAGTAACCAAAACAGCGTATACATAAATATTTTATTTGAAAATATATTTCATGTAATATGTAAAAATATTGACGTTTAGGTATATATTTTCACCTCAATTTATCACCTGTTTTAAAAAGCTTATTTGGCAACAAAAACATATAAAAAGGTGTAAGAAATAAAAAATAGAAAAGAAATTTATTTATTATTTGTATATTCCTCCCTTATTTTAGGATCTACCATGTTTTTAAATATATGAAAATACGGATTACAAAAAGTATTACTGCAAAACGATCTATATTTGGAAAATACTTGAAACTATTTCTCAATAAATACAAGTTTATAATAACAAGAAAAAAAGCAATATCAAAAAATAGTTATGGAGATATGGAATGAACTGGTATCAATGAAGAACATGCTCTAGATGATTAGCACAAATTCGTTAAATTATTTGTAATAGCATCATCATGGTTGTAGTTTAGTTTTCTGTTTTTATAATCTTAAAATGTTTTACTTCTAAAATAGACCTTATAAAGTTTTCAACGGACTTGAATTCAGGCTATTTGATGACCATGAAATGAATGCACAGTAATCATTACAAAAATGGAAGCGTCCACTTCCATATTCTTGAATTTTCAAAGCACTGATGCCAAATTATTTGACTCAATTCTTCCAATAGAAATCAATTTCTACAATATCTGTTATTATCCTAATAAAGTTTCTCGTTGATATACCTTTTAGAGGATTTTTTAATTTCAATGATTTTTCATGTCTTCCTATTGATATTCCTGATGTAAAAAACGATGATTTTTCCATCCTAAATGAAACATAAATAAAATTTTAAACATTTTCGTTTGTATTCTTCTGTGGAGGTAAGTAAGTAACAATTTGTATGAGCTGAATTAGTGCCTTTTCCAAAGAATCCTTGAACAATATATTACAAATTCAATTGATATATACTTTAACCTGTTTAAATGCTATGCTTTTTTCTCTCACACAGTTGCGAATACGAGGGTTGCTATTCAAGTTTTAAGTTTTCCCATTCCGATTGAAGTACATCCAAAACATGTGATTTGAACGCATCAACCGCTTCTTCTGCTGTAGAAAAACGTTGACTTCGTGATTTATTTTTGAAAAAATGACTAACAATTCGATGTTTTGAGGTTTTTGTTTAAAATGTGCGAGAGTTCGCACTGTCGTGGTTGCCGTTCTACGTTGCTCTAGCGGTGGTGACATCTCCAGTTATTTCGAAACAGGAGACCATTTGCTACGAAGTACTTCGTGCGCGAACAACTTTTGTTGGATTTTGCTCGACTTAAAAGACCCATACAGTCGATTGTTGTTTATTTTCGGATTAATATGCATACATCCATGAATCTTTACGTGTCACGATCTTTAGAAGCATTGCAATTGAATTTTTTTCAGCATTTCTTTGCACCAATCGATACGAGATTTTTTTCAGCGATTGTCACATTATGCGGTATTTATCGCGAAAAAATCTTTTTGAGAGCCAAATGCCCAAGTATGCCTCAATTTTACGGTATATGACGATGTTGCATATCAGTGTACGCACAGTATCGTTATTTTCTGGCACAAAGCCGATTTTGGACGTCCTTCATGGTGCCTCTCCTCATGGTTCGTGATCTAATTCCATTTGGAGACCAAGATAAATGTTTCAAGTATCTGTAAACAACTCAAACAGCCCTCGTATGATAGCATGTTCTGAGTACGTTGACCATTGAAAATGTCAAAATTTTTGATGGCAATGTCATATTTTGATATATATGCAATTCCAAATATTGTATCCGTTCGTGTTTTTATTGTTTTTACTTCAAATAGAGTAAAAGTAGTCCAAATTTTCCACCACCTACCAATTGACGACTGAATACAGGCCTTGGTAGCTTTCAAAATTTGTAGTTTTATAGTCAGTATTGAATATTGATTGACTATCTCTAGCGATTCGTGTCGAATTTTGGTGCTTTCTTGGGATTGTTTTCTTATTCTTTTAGTTCAATTTTTTATCGATAAGCTTGATATGGAGTTGTTAGACTATTTTCTATTTGTTCCGGTATTTCTTGAGATGCTTCATTAGGGAAACATTCAAACAGACTTTCCATGAATACTTTTGCTTTATCCTTATTGATGTTTGCCCAGTCTCTATCGTCATTTTTAAAGGGATATTTCATTTGTTGATGTCTTTCCAAATATCTTGTGGTTTTCAATAGTGAGTAGTCGGTTGCTTTAGTCGAGGTTAACTGTCCTAGATGGTTTTAAATTTGTTCATTTTTAAGCACGTTCATGAATTTTTTGAGTTCTTTAGCTACTACATTAAGTAATTTTTTATATTCTGGACTTTGCCAACGTGTCCTAACTATTTGTTGTTTGTCTTCTTTCTATTTTAGGTGTTACTGGCCTGTTTTATATTCTTATTTAACACAAATACTGCGTTGTTAATTTGTTCTCATGTCTTTAATGGTATTTTTAGAACAGTACTGTTTTCTACTGATTATTAAAAGACTTCCCAGTTTGTTTTTTTAGTAAAAAGAGTGAGTCTTTCATCGATTGGTATAATATGCTATGATAATGTTACTGTGATAGTGCAGTCAATAAGGTCTGGAAGTTTTCTCAAGGGTGGGTCAATATGTTGGTTCTCTTGTATTAAAGTAATACATATTATGTCCCTGCATGGCTGTCATCATTTGTTTTCCATATCTTCCTTCTTGTGCTTGATCTCCAGTCATGATGTTCGACGTTGAAATTTTCAGCATTAATAAATTTGTTTGTGTATGTGCGAGAGAATTTCATATATTTTAGAGGACAGTATACGTCTGTAACTTAATTCGTGCGGTTTGATAAGAGATTGCGTAACTTGTATAATATTACATCGTTCCAATATTCCGAACCTGCGTTGGGAAGCTACTGTTATTGTACGTATTTTCAGTATATATCATTCATTTGAAGCGTTAACAACAATAATTTTTTTTCACTCAAATATTTGTTCCTTAGCTCTTATTCGTTACTTTAATATGAAGAAAAATGCTGCCGAAAGTCATTTTATTTTGGTGGAAGTTTATGGTGAACATGCTCTAGCTGAGCGAAAGTGCCAAAAATGGTTTGCACGATTTAAAAGTGGTGATTTTGGCTTGGAATACGATGAACGTCCTGGGCAGCCAAAAAAGTTTGAAGATGAAGAACTGGAAGCATTACTCGATGAAGATTGTTGCCAAACACAAGAAGAGATCGCAGAATCTTTGGGTTCTCACTCAAGCAGCCATTTCAAAACGTTTAAAAGCAAGGAAATTGGGTTTTGCATGTTTGAAATGCTGCTGGAACGCCTCAGAAGGAAGTCATTTCTGCATAGTATTACTGGTGATGAAAAATGGATCCATTGCCAAACCCCAAGTGCAAAAAATCATATGTCAAATCCGGCCAACCAGGCAATTCAACGGCAAAGCCGAATATCCATGGCGCGAAGGTAATGATCTCTATTTGGTGGGATCAGAAGGGTGTGCTGTATTATGAGCTGCTAAATCCGGATGAAACCATCAATGGAGAACGCTACCGAACACAATTAATCCGTTTAAAGAGAGCAGCAGCCGAATATGCGACCAGACACGAGGCAGTAATTTTCCATCATGACAACACTATGCCCCACGTTATATTCCGGTTAAGAACTATTTGGAAAACAGTGGATGGGAAATTTGACCTCATCCGCTTTGTAGCCCAGACCTTGCCCCTTCTGACTACCATTTGTTCCGGTCGATGCAGAACGCACTCACTGGAATACGGTTCACATCTGAGCAAGATATCGAAAATTGGCTTGTTTCATTATTGGCTGCCAAGCCGGCGCAGTTCTTTTGGGATGGGATCCACAAATTGCCAGAAAGATGGGAAAATGTCATAGCTTGAGATGGGCAATACTTTGAATAATAGTACTGTACATGTTTTTCTTAAATAGTTATAGAACACAATAATTTTCCCTTCAACTGTGACTTTAATCATGGGTATATGGTTTTCTATGAAGTTTCTTGAATGATAATGTTTATTTTCATTTCTAATTACGAGTTAAATTAAGTTATGATGAACTCTGCTCCTTTGTAATAAAAGCTGTTTTGTTTAAAAACAGCGTAAGTGTTGATGAATATAATACTTTCTACGACACTGCTCGTTACAAGTAACAAATTATTATTACACATCGTCGACGTGAGATTTTTACCGCCTACCCGCATTTGCATAATTTTTCCGCATGTGCGATGGCGTTCGTCATATAAAGGTAGATGAAGAGTTGTGAAGCGGGTGAAACGTGCTGCTTTAACCGGAAATTGGCACCGACGGCACCCGCATCCGTGTACCAGAAATTTCAGAGGCATATCTCTCCGAATAATTGGGGTATAGAATGTTTTCCTTAAGGAATTATGGATAAGTAATAAGAATATCATAGAATAGTAAGTAAACTGTATCTTTTGTTCCTTTGATTCTCATAAATAAAAAATTGGAAAATAGGAATTAAAAAAATTGAGTTAGAGAGGTGACGCTGAAGTCACTCGGTCAAAATCGCGTTTCTTTCAACAATTGATATTTATTTTTTCATGACAATATTTACTAGTTAAAAATTTATTAAATAGAACTGAGTATCGCTTCTCATAAACTGTGGTTGATTCTAGGTTTTCTTTTATTGATATTATACGTTTCACGGGTAAGATTGTTGATAAAATTAAACAAGTTAATTAACTCAATAGATTATCACACAAATTGTAACATAATTATCAATCACTTCACTTTATACCGCTCAGATTGACTTCTATCGCTCGCCATGTATCTTCATATTCAACTACTTATACTCTAATATGATCTCTTGTTTCATATATAATTTTATCATATTGCAGAACATGTTAGAAACTTTAATAGTGTCTAGTAACTCTTCCAGAAAAATCTCGAACATGTTCAACGGTTACCCAATAAATGGAACAACCCATAATTTTTTATAGTTTTCACTACATTCATGGCCGGCGCTGTCAGAGTGTAAAACTTTGTGATATTATGTAGAAGCGCCTCTAAAGATGATACCCAAGAGAATTAGTTTCGATATGCACTCCTTAGAGATCAAAAACGTGAAATATACAGAAAATGTAGTTGAGCAAAGTTGTTTAGCAACGATTCTAGGAATATTACTAAATTAGTTCTGAAACCAAAATAGTTAAATGGACTCATTAATTATTTGTTCAGTAAATATCACAGCTATTCGTTTATTAAATATTTAGTTGATAAACATATCATGAAATTTCCATTAATAAGAAACTTCAAGGTACTTAATGAAGTTCTGGTATGTTTTCAGTAAAATTGTATTAGCTTACGTTACACGCATTAAAATTTCAACTAAAATCACATCGTGAATTAATTTATTCCATGAAAGCTTTTCCGTCCGATCTTTAGTATTTTATTTTAAGAGTATGGCCCCAGAAGTACCTGGCCTGACCCAGAGATGGCGGTAGTTCCTTGAAAAATACCATTAGAAAGTAGACAATCTATACAGCATACGTTTCACGTTTGAAGATGTCACGTTGTCATCAATCGATAGTGAACGTTTTCAGTGAATTTGTAAAGATGGAAAAAAATTGTCATTGTTATGTGATACACTACTTTTATTTGTTAGCCGAAACAATATAAAATCTGAACTAGATTCTAATCTAGTGACGACTCCAGAAGCGTTGAAGAAAGTCCAGAAAGTAGTAGACATTGTAGACATTGTAGACAGATTTGCTTGCAATGGAACAAAAACAGCGTCGTTGTTTCCATGTGTGTTTAGCAATGCTTCATAGAAGTAAAGCCTAATTTTTACGCCCTTTCATAACCATGGCTGAAACGTGTGTCCATCATTTTACATCAGAAACAAAAGAACTGTAGAGAAATATGGTTTAAAAACATTACCCATTCTTTTTGGTAAATTTTTCTAGAACTTTTATGGTATTTTTTTCTTTGATCACATCAAACTGAAAGTCAACAAAGTTCTCGAGAGAAGTGGATATTTCGAAAACTAATGCCCATACTAAAAAATAAGAAGCTACTTGTAATACCATCATACCAATTTAGATTTAAAAAGCTACACTGGACAGTTGAACAAGTATATATAGAGTAATGACGTCTTTGAAAGTAAAGAATATCGTTCTATGGTATTCCTGGACATCAGCCAAGCTTCTCGTAAAGTCTTGCATAAACCACTTTTATGTAAACTAAAACAAAACTTGCCAACAAATCAACGAAATCAATCAATCCACGATGGTGTACCTCAAGGAAGCATTTTAGGCCCCATATTATATCTAATAATTACAGCCAAAAGACAGACACGATGACATTCGTCGCTGAGCATTACTTGACATAAATCCCAAAATAGCCTTCGAAACGCTTCAAAATAGCTTGACAAAAATACAACACTGGATGAAAAAATGGAAAATAAAAATAAAAGAGGACAAATCACAACAGAGAATATTAGCAATGGTTGAGGAAACATGCCCGTTTGTAAAACTGCACGGCAAATAAATCCAAAAAAGGTACATCATCATTGCTTTGCATAGAAAAATCCGAATATTTCAAGGATATAAGGAATGCTTGATAGAAAAAAAAAGGATGCTGATAGTCCTTTTCGAGACATCAAATACATGATGATTCATAAATAATTGTGAAGACCAATGACGGCTAAAATCACTCAAATTGATACCTCCAAGGACATAGAAATCACTGAACTTTATCACACTAATCAATCACCCTGTATACGTAGTATGTGAAATCTATTTTTAGAAATATGAACATGAAAATTTTCGTGATAGGTGAAGGTGAAGTTTCTCAAAAATTTGAATCAGCTCTATTCCGCCACCACTGACCCAAACCAGATAGCAGTATAGACTGTTGTTACAAGATTTAATTAATTATTTTCGTATGTTTTGTATCAATTTTAATTAGTATTCTTATAAGCCCCGAAAAACAATAGAAATTCTTTAGAGAAAATTTCATCAAACGATATTTGCCCTAATTAATCCATATAACTAAGAAAAAAATCCGTCGGTGTATTTGAATCGAGATGGAGATTCCCACGAGAACTTCAATCGAGTTCCATTCCTTCACGGTGTATTTAACTCAATTGACACAAGCCAAAGAACATCTCCGAGAAACGGGATCTGTGCGCGGATTAAGGACGACACCAAAAGTACCACTGGCATTAGAACGTCCACTCTACTTACGGATTGTAATTCACGTTTCGTTGATTTCTAACAAATCTCTTGTGGTTGTGAGTGTGTCTGGGAGTATTTTGGAATTGGTGAAATTAGAACATTAAATGTAATGTTTATTTATAATAGAAACAGAGTCTTTGTTGAGTAATTTAAACTGTGTGTCCTCGGATAGCTGAAACAAATCTTGTAAGAGATAAAAAATTCTGTATTGCAATAACATGATTTAAGTTTTGAGAAATCAATAAGAACTTTTCCAATACACTTATATTTCTGTAAAATGTTTTTATGTTGCATAAATGGCTTAAATGAAAAAAGTTATTGAGAACATCAACATCTAGTGCCATATACAATATTGCGAAATCATTTGCCAACTATAACTTTTTTTATAATAAAAACACTTTGCATAATACTACTGGTTCAGCAGTAATTAGTGATCATTTAATAAAAGTCAATTGAAATATTAAGCTTCCCTCTTTTTCAATAAGTTTTCGTAATTTCCAAACTACCTGTTTTTCCGAAGTAGAGGAGAAAGCTCTACCAGCCTACACTATCAACCAGTGCTGGCAAATGTGTGCAGCTCAATGCACTAAAATCCACTACACTTACGCCTCCTGTGGGCCTGTCCCCCATCTACGCTGGTTGATTAGAGGTTCAGGATGACAAGTTGGAGCCCTTCCATCGTCATTGTCTTTCGACATCAACCTATCATTCTATAAACTGACTCTACCTCGAAATTCACGATCCTCTGCATCGGGAGAGAAAGACTAGACACAACCTAATCTCCTACGTTTCTCTGCATCATTGTGGGGAACTTGCTGTTACATAACTTGGCGTTTGAGTGTCACTTGCCTTCAGAACTAGCATTGCCTCGACCATTGCCTTCCAGCTCATGTAAGTATGTTCCAAAGCTTATCTACTTCACTACAAGCTGGAAATTCCGGGGACTCCTCGTACTTGTATTTGGACATGTCCCAAATACAAGTACGACGAAGCATCTACGCCAAAAATTTTCATAACGGTAACGTGTCCAGCCCAGTCCAGAAAGAAATTATCGCAAACAGAAGATAATCATCCGACAGCTCTAAGCTCCAATGTCATGAAATACAAACTAGTTTGGGATTGACTGGACAAGCTAAATACGAAGGATACAGTTGAATGGATTCGCTAAAAAGTAAGAGCAGACATACCATTCGTAGGTTATCAGCTACAGAACAATAGACAAAGTACTGGAAAAGGAGAAGGATAGTTGTAGAACCAGCTACTAGCACAATTTACAGGTGAAGACATTCCTGGGAACCCTATAAGCAGAGAAAATCTGTTGAATGTATCAATTCAGACCGAATAGTAACAGGAATCGGGACACTGTCGCCACAATGGACACCTGAAGACGTTGGCTTTAGCAGATTCTATTGCGCAGAGGATGAAACCTTCTCTCGAAGTGTGAGATACTGAAGAAATCAAAAGCACTACAACTGGAATTAGAAAACAAAGATTTTTGGCAGTTACAGCTATCCCACATTCTGAAGTTTTTGAAAGGAGGATTAATAGATCAACTGTAAATACTGAGGATTCCCAATGTCACCCTAATACATACACACATATCATTCTGAAGCAAATCACACAGAGAGAACAAATAAGACAATTGTTATAGCTCTAATATGTTATATTCATAAAAATTCGTCTCGTAATAATAAGAAAAGTATTAAAAATATAATAAGTACAAAATAAAGAAAATCCTCTAATTCTTCTTTACCACATTCTCTAAGCTTTCTGTTATTGATGTGAGTACTTCTGAACCAGACCTCAGGTACAGAACCTGAGGTAGTAATTCTTGCTGGGGACGACAGGGATGGCAAAAAATAACTCCAAGCGACCATATATTTTTTTTTCACTAAAATTTACTTTGATTTCAACACTGGAGTGTAGATAGGTAGAGGACGTTCTCGAATACATTCAGAGATTTTATCAAATTCCTCGAATGGAGTGGGAGGTCGATAACAAATTCATTTCTTCAATAAATCGAATGTTAATCGTGAAACTTAATGTTTAATAAATCAGAAGTGACTAGTGTGAACAAAGAAATAATTAATATGTAAGAAAAACGTAACAAACCGAATGGCGTGTTGCAGCCTACTAGTTAAAAAATTTATGTTATATTGTGTTTTTCCTTCCTAATGGTAGGCATAGTATTTCGTTAGCGAGTAATGGCTTATTTAATTTACTGTTATATTTTGATCGATTATTGTTGTTTTCAGAACTAACACAATCATCTACATTTTCGGAAAATACATAGATATTTTTGAGAAAAATAACTATACACATTTGTAGTCTATCACAAATCTAATTTTGGGAAACAACCAAAAATAATATAATGAATTGTAAGTTATTCTTACCTTGGATTTCCTCTAAGAGCAGCATGATGTAAAGCATTGAATCCATTGTTGTTCGTTAACGTTATGTCGGCATTGTGATCCAGTAAAAGGGTTAACATGTCGTCACGTTTCTTCGAAATGGCGTCGTGTAACGGGGTATCACCTTCGAGATCCTGAAAGGAAAATGTTCACAGTAATCTAACTAAAACATTTTTTAAGTTGTAGATTTTTCTAGCGCGTATGTGATCGGACTTGGTATTTTGAAATGTCTTTATTCGGGACATATACTGACACGACAGAAGATATAAAACGGCTATACAAGGTAAAAAGAAATTACTTATATTTATGTCACAGTTACAAAAGCGGGAAATAATCAATATTAAAAGTTATAATTTCACATTGGTTTTACTTAGAAATATGTAGTTATATCTTTAAAAAAGAAAATTTCGTTTACTTTAACTCATTTCTTCCTAATAGAGAGATTAGATATGTATGTTGGGTGGGATAAGGAAGTTTTTCATGGTGAGGAAGGTTTTGGCAGTGATTTAAGAGTTAGTCCTCTGGGATTGTGGTTTTTGTTTGTGGTTGTACCATTCCAGGACAAAAAAGAAAGAAAAACCAAGGACCAGTCTATGTTTGCTCCATCTTAAAAAAAACGGGTTTTTGTTATGTTTTTTTGTTGTTTGTTCATTGTTTTTTTTTTGGTTTCTTCTATTGTAAAATTTTTTTGTTTATTATTTTGATACGAAGCTAATACTAGTCGAGAGGACGGATACAGCTGCATTATTCCCTATCTCCGGCCATTTGGCTGGTGAACCGATTCACCAGGTTATAGGAAAACCGCAGAAAACCTTCCAACATCGATAATCATTTTATTTTGTTATACATATATGAAGTTGGCCGGGTAAGCTAGTGTTATAATAATCCACGTTAAAAGTAATTGTACGAAAGTATGATTTCTATTTATTTTATTGAATAAATATATCATTTAACTACAGATATCACATAATTTTTTGGTGAAGGTTCTGGTTAACAATGTGATGTGATTAGTGACAGTCAGGACAAAAAAATCCCTCGTATCCATATTTGAATAATTTATTCACCTCTCTATATAAATGAATACTTTTATTTCTATTATTTTTTAAATTCCTCCGAAATACAACAGGTTGAAATCTTGTCACAACATCGGCAGTAACTTTTTAAGAATATGATAAAAAGCAACTTGTGACAAAACTTGAAATTCCTCACAATATTCAAGACAAACCCCAAGGCGCCAGACGCAGAAAGGGACAGTAGATATACTTTTATTTCAAAAACCTCCGAGTTTAACACCGCATAAAAATGTACGTTTTCCATTGTCCTTTGCTATTCTCGCTCCCCTGTGTATACCATTTGTGGATGCAATCGACGTTACAACGTCGAAGGAAAAGAATTCTTTAAATAAAGAGAGAAAGAGCAAAGAAATGAGATCCCCTAGGTGGTTTTTACGTAAACAGAACATCATCAAAGTTATAATAATTGCCTCAATACGCTACAATATTTTTTTTTAACCAAGACAAAAACAATTTAATCTAGCATCACAATGATGCAATCTTCTTTTGTCCCGAGGCCACTTAAAATGAAAAGCTCGATGTGGCTGAAACTTGCTTCACTTCATTCGTGATGTGTACATTGTATATTCTCCAAGCATTTTCTTACTCTTGATAATAAGAATATGAAAATACTCAGTTTTTGCAATTAGTGGAACTAAGGTACCTACATAATTAGTTTTATTGAATATTTCAAAACAGGATTATGTCAAATATCCAGAATTGAAGTAAAATTAGTAATTCGTAGTTGTCGGACATATATAACGAGACTCAAATATCGAAAATTTCAGTGATCTTTGATGAAAATTGAAATGAAACTTCTAATTTAGTTGCTGTTACATATTTTGCAATGAAAGTTGACAAAATCGGCAAAAATAATATTGAGATACGAGGATATGTTGAAAAATTCTTAGCCAACTATAGAACCAAACAAAATTTCCATGTCAAAATATTTTATTACTCAACATATTCTCCTGTTAATTGGATACATTTATTACAGCGAACCTGCAACGTCTCTAGATCATTAAAAAAAATGTTTCTTCCTTGCTCTGCAAACCAGACCTCCACAGCTTTTATTACCTCTTCGTTGGAAGAAAATATACGACCTTTTAAACTTTTTTCAGTTGAGAAAAGAGATGATAGTCAGACCGAGCGAAATCTGGTGAATAAGGGGGGTGTTCTAGTAATTCAAACTCTCATTTACGAATTTTTTGTATGGCAGCATGAGATATGTGTGCTGGGGCGTTATCCTGCAAGAACAAAACACCTTTGGATAGCTTTCCGCGTCTTTTCTCTTTAATTTTTTCCCGTAGTAATGACGAATAGTAATCTTCAGTTATTGTTGTATCCTTATCCAAAAAATCAAGTAAGAACTTTTCCAGCAGATTTTTGGACAAGAAACTTCTTAGGTCTTGGAAAGCCAGAGTGTCGCCATTCCATTGATTGTTGCTTTGTTACTGGATCGTAGAACTGTACCCAAGTCTCATCCATAGTAACAATTCGGTCTATATCGTTTTCAAACCGAGCGCAGATCGAACGCGATGCTTCTACTCTTGCACGCTTTTTGTTAATATTCAAACATTTGAGGATCCATTTTGCAACAATTTTTCTCGTGAACTATATGATGAACGCGTTCTTATGAAATATTCAGTGCTTCAGATATCCGTTTTAGCCCAATTCGACGGTCTGATAAAATCATGTCATGAACTGCATCGATATTTTCGGGGACTGACACAGAAACTGGCGTTCCCGATGGAAAATTTACCTCTTTTGAAGGTTGCAGTTCAATTTTCCACGGTCACATACGAAGGACATTGGTTACCAAGGGTATTAAGCATATTTTCGTAAATCTGCTTACCTTTTAACCCTTTTAAATACAGGTACTTGATGATGGCTCGATACTCCAATTTTTCGATATTCACAATTTCGGCGGACATATTTTGTCTTTTTATTTTTTGCGTAACTCTGGTTGTTCGTTGCTATTATAACGCAATATTTTGTTTATGAAAGGAACTAGTGTAGGCTAACTAGATATCAATACATCCGAAATGAATCACATATTTATTCTACACTCACATTTTTTTTCAAATTACTGGACAAATTCTAAATAGTCAGAAATGATTACATTAATACAATTTAATCAAAATTCACATCATCGCCTACGAAATACAAATACATTCCATAGTTTCTTGGAAATATCTCTCTATTGAAATTGGATTCTGCTGTCAAAATAACAATCTGAAATTGTGTTCATAACCCTAACTGCAACGGCTCTTCGGTTGTTATGCAAATATGATCGTATCTCCTTATATTCGAATTCTTGTAATATGCAAGTCAGGTATTCAATGCGAGGTTAGTCCAGTCTTTGATAAAACTAAAATTAAACGTGTTATTTGTGGATTTTCTTTGATAATTTATTTTAAATGCTGTGAGTAAGGATTGCAATCGGCATCGTTTTCAGTTCGACTGGATTTAACCGATTTCCCATCGTTTCTTCCAGATCGAAGCGGATCTGGTCAGTGTTAATTATGTGATCTGCTTGTCCCGATCTCCGTCACCTTCAAATGCTTCTATGCCCTCTTTTATTACTTTATCAAAAACTTTCTCTGTTTTTATTATAACACATAGTTTTTGCTGAATTAGTAATTGAATTTGAATTCTTCTTGTAATGTCAAATATTTTCTTTTTTCTAATCGTTCGACTTTGGCAAAGTAAATGTAACGTCAGATTGGTTTACATGTTCATATTCCTTTAGATTGCGTGAAATATTCTTGTTCAGAGATATCAAAATTTTAGATGGAGAAGAAGAGAAATTGTCAAAAAATGGTTACAGTTTGTAGATAAAAACTTATAAAAGCTAAAAAACTAAGTTTGAAAAAAATGAATAAAGATAACACAAATAAAATAAAATTTCAATATACAGAATAAAACCACAATTAGTAACAAAATTATAGGTAATAGTAATAGGTAATAATTAGTCCATAGCAAAATGTGTGTGTCCGGAATTAAATATTATTATTAGAAGTCGTTTAAAGAGTAGAAAGCACTTGCTTTCTACTGCACTAGAATGCGGGAAAATATGATATCGATTTGATTTCAATTGGCAAGTGATTGTACATTTTTTTGAATTGTAAAATATTGAGCCCTTAACGCGTCGTGCAACGACCTTAGTTAGTCTATCACTTTATAAAATTTTTCAATGCTTATATCTCAACAAAGTAAATAATATATTTTATGGAAAAAAAACGACACTTGCGTGTTTTAATAACGTATTAAGAGGGATTTTCAACCTCTTTAGTCCCAGTCACATTAAAAAACAATTAATGTGACTGGGACTAATATAGGTGCTTATACTAGCATACATACAGTAATTGTATACAAAATAAAAGTTTTGGTTCTAATGGTCGATGTCGAAATACACGATAGCAGTCAAAGTGTTAAAATAACTAACAACCGATTTAGAATTTCACTTAATTTGCCTTAGTGATACGGAAACGATCGAAGGGGTGAACAACATAATGTACATGATTAATGGCTAATACTCTAACGAAGATTCTATTAGAGGAAATTCTGTTAGCCCTTTGATTAATGCGCAATTCAATAATGTCGTCTATCTACACCGCTATTATTTATACACAGCTACGCGTCAAGATGACGCTGAACTAGCCGTTTCATTACTTATTAACTACCACCTATTTGTCCAGGAATATATAATAAATAATATATATTTCATACTTAAAGAAGTTGATTACGTGAATTTTAAATGATCTTATGAACAAAACCGTTGTACATGGATTCACGATATATCATCGGCCTAATTGTAAAACCACCTAACTCTCTTCTTCCAAATTTTACAGGAGGTATAAGAAACCAATTTTTCAACTTTCATTACCGCATACATTATTTTGAACTTATTTCAAGTAATTCGACACTTTTTCAATTATTTTAAGAAAATGACTAAGATGATTTATGGTATTTTCAATTATAATATCATCCAAATACATAAGAATTGATGTGACTCGATTTCAATCATAAAACATCAATCAACATGAAGAGATAATCAGCCTCATTCAGCTTCTATGCATGTTAATTGACAATATCTGACAAAAGTAGATGCAAACTCATCTAAATATATGAGAATTGATGTGATTCGATCTCAATCGACGTCAATAGACACCAGCAAACATTAATAGGATTCATGTTGTCAGTACTGCTAGAGTGGACTTTGAAAGCTGCAATGATCAAAAAACTTGAAGCATTTGAGATGTGGCTGTATAGACGCATCTTGAACATACCCTAGACTGACAAAAGAATGCAGAAGAAGTGACAATCGACCTCAATCGGCTTGTATACATGTTAATCGACAATATATGATAAAATAAGACGCAGATTTACATGTATATATAAAAATTGATGTGACTCAGTCAATGGACATCGGGAAAGATCAATCAACATGACGTTATAATCGGCCTCAATCGGCCTCAATGTATGTTAATCGACAAAAGTGAACGCCAATTTACCTGAATATATAAGAACTGAAGATTTGATCTCAAATGACGTCTGAATCATAGAACTTCAATTTTTAGAGAAAGTAAGCTAAGGCGGTTCGTTTAGAATCTGTAGTTCGATGACGTCTAACAAAAATATAAGCACGCAGGGGTACCACCCAACTCGGAAGCAATTGAGTCAAACAAGTGGCGCTGTACGCCAAGATCAGTCTCAAACGTCACGGGACACACGCTAACTGATTATGAGAAGTGTGTATTTAGTCTTAGATTTCGAGTTTATTTCAAAATTAATGTTATCATTTTTTACGGAGTTGAAGGGGCAAAGTAAGATTAAGTAAGATATGTTATGTCATTGTTTACTGGTTCTGATACAATAGCCAGCTTCATTTAATCCTTAAGTAAAAATTTGTTCATTTTTTCTACCTATCATTCATTAAAATAAAAAGATTTTTTGATTTAAACAAAATGATTTTCCTACATGGATGATGCAGACAATGTTAGTTGATTTGTCTGATATATTAAATCAAGCAGTATCAAGAAGAACTCGCAGAAATACAAAATGATGAATCAGTTAAATCGGGAAGACTTGGGACTGAAGTTAACCAAATTTGATTCTAACATAAAGTCTCTGGACGTCAAGCGAAAGTATCTCTCTAAATTCAAAATATTAAATTATTATAGAAAACATCTATTTCGAATTTCAGTTTTTCATTATATGTTTTGAAAATTTATTTACTATGTTTTTTTTAACAATTCCCTAGTAGTTGTTCCTTAAAACCATTCAAGTTTCTTAATTGATAATTCAATTTTTGGATATTAGACATTATTTATATGTTACATGAGGGGGCAAAAGAATTTTAGAAGAACTAGAGTAGCACAAAAAGTTTGGAAAACACTGGCTTACACTTTGAATAAAATTAAGAAGAATAATAGTCTATTAAAATGTTACAATTACTTTGCATTTGTCTGAGGGGGGTCAAGGAAAGCTTAACCACAAATTTGTGGGGTTCCACCCCTTGTCTCCCGGCCGCCATCTCAAATAAAGGGGTGAAAAGTCATTTTTGATGATATCTCGCGAACTATTGTCCCTACAAAAAATTCGTAGACATAAAGACGCTTTGCCTACAATTTTATCTATGACACTTTTTGCTATGAACCGCGAATTTAGAAAGTTATGAGCAAAAAAGTGCAAAAATTTTGTCAACAATTTCTTTTTTTGCTCAATAAATTTTTATTTTTTGATTTTTCAATAAAATTATCTGAGAACAATCTTTTTGATCGTTCTTTGAGGATTAATTTTACATGTCAATTTTTTGATTTCCACTCATTCTTGTGGTTCATAGAGTGCTCCAAAAGTGCTGGGGCGCGTTTATGGTATGGACTATTTGCATAGATGATATTAGATAGATACTGTGAAAACCCTGATATCGCTGGAACGTCTGCGTCGCACCAAAAAACATCAATCTACAGAAATCAAGTTTGATAAAACGGCTGTACCAACAATATCACAAGAAAAATTTATTGGGAAAAAAAGTCGAACTCAATAGATCTTCTTAAAACTGCTTTTTCGTACCGATCAAACTGTATCAGATGCAGATTCACTCATCGTCTCTTCTGCGCTTAGTATATCTCAATCTGTGATTATTATGACAGAGGATATTGACATTCTCGTATTGCTTACGGTAGTAGGTAGAGAACGATCAAACATTTCATTTTTAAAACCTTCTAAAGGTCCTGCATCAGATCAGTTATATAGCCCTTCAAGTTGCACGTATGGAGATTTTAGGGCTCAGAATTTCTGTTTCTCCATGCTTTCTCAGGTTGCGATATTAGCCTATAACATGGAGAAACCCAAATTTATCAAAATTATGGAGAAACATACAGCTGGTGGTGCCGCGCTATTTTTGTCTAAAAAAGTTGTTCCGTCTTTATTCGTTCTTGTTGGTGAACGTTTTCTCATAGCATTAACAATAATAAAGAATTTTATATTTTATTTTATATGTACAATAGTACTTATTAAATGACTAATTTCACAGCCCTTATTGCGCTACTATAAGCTATGAGGGAGCCATCTGTTGTTTGACATACACATAATGAGTTTTTTGTTTTCAATATTTTCAACTATCTCTAATCAATACTATGGCGTATCCAAACTTCTTTATTCTCTGTGTATCGATAAATTTGAGAAAATAGCAATCGAAAGCACCCTCGTGATTTTAATATGAATAAAAAACATACAAAGAATGAACTGTACTGTATATAATTCGTTCTATTGCGAAAAGTAAAGTCTTGATTTAATGCCAAGCAAAAGTACAGGAAAACCTGAAAAATAAGTAGCCGAGCTCCGAGTACAACCCAAAAAGACCACAAGATTTATGCCTGTACTTTATTACTTGGCCGTGTCATTATTTTAATGTAGATGCTATGCACAGTTTGCGTTTCGTATAGAGCGTCGCAGAAAAGAATACGCGACGCCGACGCTTCGTTGCACACCGACGCACCGATGGCCGGCTGATACATGACAGTATAGTGTTACTACTCTCCCCTAGCACGTCTCCATTTTGATTCTCCAGCTCCAATTTATTTATATAAATGAATGATAAATACTAGATACGAAGGCTGTTCGACCGTAGAGTGACTTTTCTGAGGTTGACAACATTTTCGTAACGGAGATTATTCTTAGAGTCCGTCAAGATCAGATATTAATTTACTTTTGTGATAGTTTCAATACTTAAATAAAAAGACTACTCTCGTTGTTAGGTAAATATGGATCGTATAAATTGAACATTACTTTTCCTGTCGACAATCTAATTAAAGAAACCGAAGAAAAGTTACGTGATTATTCTCCTTAGAGCACTTAGAATCCCGTAGAATTATTTGTATTTTATTTGTAACTACTTCAGATCAAAGTGAAACCATAACAAAGGATATAAGAGTATACAGGCAGGCGAATATGAAAGTAATCATCGTTTAGATAAGAAAAATAAAATAAACCAAATATCGAGGAGATGGGTAGAGAGGTTAATGGGAGTTTTAAAGTGAAACTTCTACAACAATTCAGAATCAAAAAACTATATTAGAACAGGCTACAAAATATAAAAAAAAAGACAGAAATCTTTTAACACTTGAAACAAACAATGATAAATCAGCAAAAGGAGCACTTGATATTGAAACAAATTGAGGTATGTAGAAACATATAGTGAAGAATTAGAAGCGATGATGGAAGAGATAAAAGAGGCTTTCCAGAGATGACTGGGTGGTGACAAAACAATAAGAACGCAAGGAGAGTACGTTATCTTTAGAATGCAGGTAAAGCAATGAGTGATACTAGCCAATTAATGCAAACCTCCGTGACATATACGGCAGAATTGTGCAGCTCCGTGAACGTCACGGTCACTGTAATTTTATATGTCTCAAAATATTATAGCTCCGTGTGGGTCACGGTTAATATAGAAATACTGATTTATATGGTACTCTGCGGTCCAACAGAAAAGATTATCTATAGCATTCCAAAGAAAAAAAGTCATGGTAGTGAAGTGGCATAACAAGAAAGAAATTTGTCTTTTGTCGACAATTCACAATTCCCAAAATATCCTAACTGCGAAGAAAGTTAAAAAAGGAAATCCCATGAAGAAACCTAAATTTTTTGTGGACTACAATAACACCATGGGAAGCGTCGATAGATTAGATCAACATTTACATGACTAACTAAACAAATATTTATGCATTTATTTGATTTTGCTATTTTCAACTCTTTTATTTTGTGAAAAAAGAATGAAGGAGCGATAGACAATTTGGAATACAGAACAAAACTGATAGAGGAAATGGTAGAAAAATATCACTTCAATACAAACGTCAAGAAGGCAGGGCGACAAAGACATATGGACCATTACGACTAACGGAACATTATCCTGACTTTATTCCTCCAACTTAAAAAAAAAGGCTGTATTTTATTGAAATTTTGCAGTATGTTGTTCAAGAAAAGATAGCACGGGCAAACACATCAGAAAAGAAACAAGATATTGGTGCAGTGAGTGTGATGGAAATCTGGGTAGTACCTTGTTTCAAAATTTACCATACACAATTAAAATATTAATAAAAAAAATATTTTTGCATAAATTAGTTAAAATAATAAATGATCTTTTTTGTACCTAAATTGATTAAAAAAATGTGCATTAAGGGGCTAGAAAGAAGCGAATACTGGGAAAGATTATGTAGATATAAACGACAAAATTAGCTAGTAGATCAACTGCATCATGTGAATAAAAAGTACATTATCGAAGCAACAATAAAGCTAAGAATATTATACAAATAATGATCATAATGAAGGAAAATCAACCAGGATACATTCAACAGAGCCTACGGACAGCTACAGTGAGCGAAGCAAAAAAAATACGGAAAGAATCTTATACTTCATTCAGGTGATGTTCAACTAGATAGAAAGAGGAGAAAATATTCCATGGGAATGGAATTTGTCTTACATATATTCCATATATAAAAGAGGAAATAAGAAATCAACTATTATAGAAGAAGAATTGGTGTCATTCCTCCAATCGCAAGAATTTCAACCACAATAATAAGATACATAATACTCGTAGTATTATGTTTATATATAGTCTACATAGGGCAGACATCTCAGCATTTAGAAAATATACTAAAAGGTCATCAAAGATTCAAAAATTTTCGGAACGGAATCTAATACACGATAAAGAGTAGGTTAAAAACTTTTCATTATATCTTCGTATAATATAACATATATATGGATGATTAATGAAAATTAAAGAGATTTATATGGAAGATTTATGGTCATAAGGAAAAAACTCGTGAGAGAAATGGGAGAAGATGATAATTTATAGATCCCGTGCCGTTGTACGTAAATATTATCGAATTAAAGTTCGATAGCCAATGAATTAAATATTTTATTGAAAAGATATTCAGTATTTTGCGTGAAAGATTACTGAAAGCTGGGTGACGCGATTCCTTAATGCTGATCACAAACTCGTTCGCATCAAACAATTGTTTAGACATGTTCAACCTTTATCCAAGTGAGTTTTTCCGATATGCCAGAGTAAATGAAGCTTTACTATTATACCCTAGAAGAAAAAATACAATCGAGGAATAGGTTTACTAGGAAACAAAAGACCGTTTTATCGGCCAATAAAATCATAACCAAAATTCTAATTATTATTGAGAAATTCTAATTATTACTGAGAAAAAATGATAATTGGGTGAAATTGTGATAATTTTCTGACACGTTTGGTGAACTTGATAAACAACGACCCTTTTTATTGAAAATAAAAGTTTTATTTCATCATGCGTCACGTTTCATTTTACTCGTGCCCATTAATCCGCAAATGTTGCAGAAAAATTAGCCGAACTCCGTTACAATTTATGGTCCCTTCCGCCATATTCTCCCGATCTGACTCCCCCTAATCGCTATATATTCCCAAACTAAGAGAAATGGCTTCGGGGTAAGCAACAAATTAAGAGGTGATTGCGGATACAAACGCGCATTTTCCGTAACTTCTGAAATATTATTTTTGTCTGGACTGAGTGTGTAGGGTTGAAGAGTGACTAGTATGACTAAATATTTTTTGTACAATAACTTATCCAAAAATCTCGTCAGACGTTCTTTCCTCGTAAAAATCAAATTTAACACAAGAGGATCTTTTGTTTTTTATTATTTTTGTTTTTAAGCTAAATAAGTTATTCTAAAAGGAAACTAACAACAAACAATAACAAAACCAAAAAAGCTAACAATTATACCAACAAATAGAGACATAGAATAATTAAGGAAGAGAATCATGCTACAAACTCGTCCACTGTTATAGACTGTGAAGCCAGTGCTGTTCCAATATGTTGTCGAGGCAAAAAGTTTTCACGTTATAATTTTTTGTAACCTGTTTATACTATTTGTTCACGGCAAACTAGAGATTTTCAGGACTCGAGGATTCTAAAATGTGATAATAATATATAAAATAAGGCTCTAGCAGCCATGGGAGTTAGTAGACAATTTAAAAGCATCGCGAATACATCGGTACAGTATCAAGTAAATACAATTATGGATTAAACAGTGTATCTAATAAATTAGATGTCAAGTGTTAATGAATAGTTAGTGTAGAAATTATTTATGTAAGTAAAACACACCAGATTCGTGTGATTGAAAACTGTCTTAAGTAAATAAGAAGAACAATAAAATAGAATAGATGATAAATAACTATAATAAATTAAAATTACTTCCAATCAACTTCATAATTAGTTAATAACAAGTTGTTGTTTGACCTCTCAATGAAGCACCCCCTTTATACTAGGAATTTACTGAACAAATTCGCAACTATTTATTAATCAATATTATAAACATTAAATTTTTGATCTTTTCCTATTTTCTACGGAAGTCGTGTATAGTAATAATCGTTGAGACTCATCTAATTATTTTTAGAACATTTACTCTATTTTAATGTTTCAAAAACGATGTAATGAAATGACAAAATAACAAGCTCTATAAAAAAACAACGTAAAATGCAAGTTTGATAATATCTTGCCCTTATACACATAAACATTGAGCGTCACAATGGCATACGGCGTTGACAATATCCGCCTCCGACCGTCGTAGTAGTGCTGGTAATTAAGAGTCCTTCCACAGTTTATTACAGAAGTTGAAATGAATTGTTATTGTGTTATATAAATCGTGGATAATATCTTTTTATTACCCTCATATCGCGGTGCATTCTATTTTATCAGACACATTCTTATGACAAACCGCTAATGTCGTTTTGCGAAAATCACAAATGACCGTTTAATGATAGTGTTGTACAAATACACTGTATTAAATAAACTGCTTTTTATTACGGGCATTTTGAAGCTCTCCAGAAATGAAAAATTACTCAAGAGAAGTTGGTTATGGCCTCAAACTGTAATTAATAAATGTTGTTTTTATATTATGTAGGAAAAAGTAAAAAAAAATTTTTGTGATTACGTTTTACTAATTAATGTGAATTTTGTGTGAAAAAAAGATAAATTCGAAGATAGTAAGGGTGTATCAAAAATCCAACAACAAATATAGAGGAGTGTACGAAAACTGGTAATAGCAACATTAAAGGCCGATTCATAAACTTGACTTTCCGTTTTCCGTTGCCGTTGCCGTTTGCTGTTACAAAATGAAACACATTGAAATGCATAAGACCATTCATAGTTGCTGTTTGACGTCGCTATTTGCCGATGGTGAATTTCAACAAGCGAATTTTATCTTTCCCCTTCGGCGATTCGTAGCAATAGAAAAAGCCAGTTACATTCGTTTGCGTTTGTCATGTGATTTGACTCCCAATAAAAATACTCTTTGTTATTTCCTATTATATCATCCATGAATATCGGATTTCAAACTGAAACACAAAAATATCACAAAATCAAAAAGCACTACACGCGTCAAAAAGAATAACAAAATTTTTAGGTTAACGGCAACAACGTCAAGTTTATGAATAAGGTGTAGAATTAACTACAAACGTCAAACGGCAAACGTTACCCGCGATCGGCCAACGGAAAGTCAAGTTTATGAATCGGTCTTTTATCTTTTCCCGTTGGTCGTTCGCTGCAGTTTTCGTAGAAATAGAAAAGGGCCAATCACATCAGCTTGCGTTTGTCATGTGATTTCAACGTATGACGTTAGAGCGTGATGTTGAGGTTATTTCTCTTTCTGTTTGTTCGTTTATGGTGGTCTTTTGGCTTTGCTTGTGTCCTCTTCGTCATTTTCTATAATATCGTTTATAAATACCGGATTACAAACAAAAACACAAAAATATCACTAAAACAAAAAGCAGTACACATGTCAAAAGGAATAACAAAATTTTTGGATTAACAACAGCAACCTCAAGTTTAGAATTTGCTAGGAATGTAAAACGGCAAACGTTACCCACGGCAACGGCAAACGTCACCCACGGCAACGGCAAACGGCTTTAAGTAATCGTCATCAAGATGTACTCATTCAGCATAAATAATATTGGCATCAGTACACAGTCAACTCACAATTAATTGTTGAACGATTAAGTATGTCAAGAACTAATAATTTTAACTACAGCTTCATAAAAAAGAAGTATGTTGGTAGTACTTCTTGCTACTCACATAAAATACAAGGTGATTGATTTTAAAATTTGAAAATAATGTATTAGTATTCTGATTTAGCCCGAAATAAATAATTTTCCAGAACTTTTACTACTATCCGAATGCTGTGACTGCAACAGATATTCATTCTTGAATTTCTCTTACATTGCACAAGGTATGAAACTTTTTACGATTTTTATGGAAAATTGGTTATAATTTTCTAAATATCCAATAAAACACTGATTACAAATATGCAATGAAATGTACGATGTATCATTTAAGAAAATATAACTTTGATATGGCACAGGATTCTGGAGCACCCTATAAGATTGGGTATAATTTTAAAATGTGAACACAATCACCCAGCAGAGAATTATTTTGAATTATGTGCGTTTTTTAAACGGCAATCAAATAAACATGTAGTTAGAAAAGCGAAACAACTTAATAACCTCATAAACGAAGTTACCAATGTAAAATATCTGTGGACAAAGGTAGTAATTCTTACAGTAATTCAATTTCAGTTTGTAGAAAATTAAATAATTTGTTTTGGTTGCCTTAATAATGGGTATGATGGTTGGATCCTATGCAAATTATAGATTTACACGATGGTAGATCTTTTTTTATGCTCACTGTATATACAACAACAAAACTTGTTAGAAGATTTCGTAAAGTCTTTATACAATAGTTAATAAACATAATAATATGTTCTTAATATTTCTAGATAACTCTAGAGAAACTTCTAGACAGCTGACTATTATTAGACAATAAAGTTCTACTATGTTCTAGATTTATTTCAAGAGCATATACGAGAATGAACCCAGAGACCCTGACCGATGGTTGCTTGAGAAATACCACTTTATTAGAAAGTATAAAATCTATTCAACATACCTATGTTTCAAATTTGAAGACGCTACGTTGCTTAGTGTTTGTACAGCAGTCATCAATAGTGAATATTTTCAGTGAATTTGTTAACATGGGAAAAATTGGTCATCGTAATGTGATACAACATTTTTATTTGAAAGGTATTAGCCCAATTAATATAAAGGCTCGACTAGATTCTATTCTGGGTGAGATTGCTGCAGAGAAATATTGGGTTCGACCAAATGAAGTGACGATTCCAAAAATGAAGAAAATCCACAAAGCCAAATTGGATTATCGTCGGCTGGAAGTACGAAGCATCTTGAAAAAGGAAAAAATATCAACCGCGAGTATTATGCGCACTTATTGCAACGTTTGAGTGACGAAATCAAGCAAAAACCACCGCTTTTGGCTAAGAAGAAAGTGTTGTTTCATCAAGACAATGAACCAGCTCACATATCAATGGCCAAATTAATGAATGAAAAAAAAGTTTAAATTGCTACCTCATACGCCCTATTTGCCAGATTTAGTCCCCTCGGATTATTTTCTGTTCCCAGACTTGAATAAATGGCTCGGTGGATAAAAATTTTCCAACAATGAAGAATTGATGTCGACAGTCAATGGCTATTTTGAGGAACTTTTTGTCGATTCTTATAAAATGGGAATGGATCTTATTGAACATCGCTGGGAAAAGTGTATGGAGCGAAAAGGAGATTACATTTTTTTTCCAATTTTTTTTTGTTCAGCCAGGTACTTGAGATTATCGATATTTTAGAATTTTTTTCTGATAATGGAATAAGTTATCATTGATTTGCCCTATAATTGGATTCAGTATGTCCCAGTAATCATTGATCAACTCAAATTTGAGATTTAATGAATATCTTATCACACAACGGTTTCAAAAGGGAGGAAACACTCATTACAATAATAATAATAAACAGATTCATTTAAATTACCTCAAATATTCATCTATATAATTTTTTATGAAGATGAGAAAATTGTTAAATCGAAATAACGAACTGGACTAGGATGCGTTGGTAATTTTCGAATCAAACTTTTTATTGTTAATCTCCGAATAACGGTTCTTGGGTAAACTTAAGATGTAACCTGCAGCTCCGGTAATTGTCATCCTAAAAGTTTCTCATCCCTATGCCTTTGCCTTTGCCTCATTCATGGAGTAATTCAATGACCAAAGTTTGGCAAATTTATCGACGTTGTGTTGCTCGAAATACTTCCAAGGTAGTTCGAGGGCTGGATCAAGATTAGATATTCACCGGAAATGAGCTAGAATGAAAGTAGACGGTAACATTGAAGATATCTGTTAATCTGAAAAATAATTTTGAAACTTTTTGGTGAGAATTCGGAAGAAATGGAGGTAATAATCGCCTCAGTTTGTTACATATTCTTTTTGAAATCAGATATACGCATCGTTGGAATGATTAGAAAATTGGATGCATCATGAACTCTAATAAATCAATATATGAAGGATGATGACATTTTGTAATGTTCATTTTGAAACATAGAATATACAAACCACACAGGTCAGCAAGTTTCCTTCCAAAAGACTAGTAGCGGAAATGAAATGATATGCTGTGATGACAATCACTAATTTTTCATTTCTAAATAAAAAATTATTCAACAAAAAAATTAGACGTTTATAGGAAAACAAACAAAAATCAAAGGCAAAAGAAGTTATAACCTTAATAATTACTTTGGGAATGTGGCCAAAAATGTAACGAATTCTATAACCCCTTCTTTTGATTCGCTTTCCTATCTCCCTGATGCTAATGTGAATTTACACAGTTTCTTCTTTATGCCCGTAGTTCTAGCTTTGCAGTTCAATGTATGACATCAAAACTGCGTCATCTGGTACCGATGGGATTCCATAAAATGCATTTTCAAGTATGTCGGAATGCACATTACATCACCTTATCACTTTAAAAAATTGCCTTAAGACGGCAATGATTATATCTTCTCATAAAAAAGGAGATAAAGATCCAGCATCCAACTATCGCAACTAACTGCAACATTTTTCGGTGATTTTTCTAAGGTTTCCGACTGTGTAAATCATATTTTAATTAACAAATTGCAGTACTACGGTTTCAGAGAAATACCTCTCGCATGATCAAGTCATACCTTACCAACAGAAGGCAGCTTATTAGGGTTAATACAACGAAGTCTTCTTTTAAGTCAATAGAATGTGAAGTACCTTGAGGCTCAGTGCTAGGCCCTATTCTTCTGTTTATCAACAACATTGCCTATGTAGATATGTTTCTTTGCGGACTTGTTTTCTCTAGTAGCAACAACCCTGATATCACGGCACCTCTTAGGACCATGTCTGTTAAGCTTATCGCACAATCATAGTGCATTTCTAATCTTCTGTGTCTTATCGTTTCTAAAGCTAAAGTTTTGTCATATCAAAATACCTGATACGTATTAAATAACGTAAAATTCTTAGGGATTATAGACAATTATTTGAAATCGCAGTTACATACCGCAGCTTTGTCTAAAAAATTCTGCGCTAGGATCAGTTTCCCAAGGAATTGAGCTTATTAACCTCTACAACAATTTAATATGCTCAATTTAAGTCTGATCTCCGATATGCCGTTCCCTTCTAGGGTATGTATCGTACAATTCAATTTGAGTGAATCTTCAAACTACAAACGAAATCTGCTACACACTTAGACTAAACAATGGGACTCACTAGCAGGACTCCTTTAGAAGAATCAAATATTAACTCTTCCTTCCTAATTTATATTTCCTTGTGAATATTCCGTAAGCACACTTCTCCTATTGTAGAAAGTACATTGCATAGCTATTCACTTAGGAACGCGAAGCACGATCTCTATCTCCCACTCCACGTTCAGAGGGAGTTAAAGGCTCAATACTGTAAAATGCGAAAAAAATTAAAAATCATTTGCCAATTGAAATCAAAACTATAACTACTTTTCTCGCATTTCACAAGAAGTTGACGGCCTATTCGAAGGAAATTGTCTGCAAACGACTTGTATTCTCATAATAATACTTAACTTTAACCATTCTACACGATGGTTTAATATCAAAACTGATTCTTAATATAAATTTTCCCATATTTCTTGATTGCCCTATATTTAATTTTATTATTTGGTTTATTTACATTATTAAATTTATTTTGTTTTGACAATGATTTATACTTTATATTCAGATTTTATTTTATTTGTGTATTCATTTAGTTTGCTTATTTGTTTGTTTTGTAGTTATTTACAAGCTTCTTTTCACAGAATATAAACATTTTTTTAACAACAAAGCATTCTTCTCTCTTCTCTCAATTTATTCGTATTAAAAAATCAGGAAAAAGTCTGATTTAAAATAAAATTATGTAATCTAGATATCAAAATATTTAGAAAGTATCATCAAAAGCTCATCTTTTTGGAGACATTGTTTCCTGCTAAACAACTGAAGCAAAAATTTTACTAGGATGGTGCGTCAAGGCACAAGAGCTAATAAAAGAAATTAAAACCAGTTGTACCCATCCATATACCCAAGTAGGGTACTAGTGAATAGAGATCAAGTTACATTTACAGAAATATGCTACACGGTTGACATGGTCATATTTGCAGAAGATGAAGAAACCTTAAATCAAAATCTCGCATTGTAGAATCAAATACTAAAAAATGTAGTATGATAATAAATATAGATGAAACCAAGACGATGATCATTAGCACAGAAACAAAGACAAACGAAATCAAATACCTCGGATCAACAATAGCAGAGGATGATGAATGAAGAAATAATAAAAAGAACAACAAATACAGAAAAACTATTTGATGCAAGATAGTTGGGACTTGTAAAAAGGATTACAAGAAGAATATGAGAAACCAGAACAATATGAGAGCGAAACAGATGAAGATCACGGAAGACCTGGATTGACGAAATCAGCAAAGCCACTGAGGACAGGAGAAAGAACCTACACGGGGAAATACCACAAACAAAGCACCGAAAGAAATGGATAGCATTTTGAAACAAAAGACTCGATGGAAAAAGGAACCTAACCAGAACAAGTAGATAAATATAAGGGTTCAGTAAAAAATTGACTTTTCGACCAATTTCGGTCTTTTTTGGACACAAAATATACCAACTGTTCTAGGCATCTCTATTTACGTATTTTTCAAAAATGAAATATCAACTTTCGAGAGGTTGGGAACTATTTTGTGAAATTTAAGGAATGGGTTATACTGACACGGATGTTACAACTTCGAAAAATCTCTTGTGCAACAAATCAAAATCTAATTTTCTGAGACAACATATTTTGCAAAATTCGGCTCCTACGTTATAGCCGAAGATTGTATTATAGAGATGTTCGGATACTTTTCCTTCGATTAGGATGGGAGTCGGAATCATTTAGAAGGCAAATACTCGGAAGGCAACAGACAATAATTGAGCTCCGGAATTGATCCCAGTTGGGGAGGGTTGAAATCAGGTCACTTTTGTAGATATTCATTCGGGTCAAGGATATTTTTCAATAATCAGAATCTAGAATAATGATAGTACTCATATCATTTCGTGAATCATTTTCAATTATAGGATGAGTTTTGTGGAACGAATATAACTTCTATATATTATAGTCTGGTCAAATTGGACCGAAAAATAAGAGTGAAGCTACATAAATTTCCATAAAACTGAAAATCAATAAAATTGTTTAAAATACAATTGAAAATGAAATTTGAATATTCCCCATCATTTCCGTGTATGGAAAAAAATGTATTCAAGGTTAAAGGTAAAAAAAAATGAGTTTTACGCGTTTATCAGCAAAAAGTAAGTTTCGTAATAAAAATAACTTAAACGAAAATTGTAGACCATAAAATTATCTACAAAAATATAAATTTAATAGCTATAATGATTGCACGAGAAATACTAAAGCTGCATCTCAACATCGTCGACATTAGCAACATCTTCGTCCTCTTTAGAGGAGTTGTAATTCAATATTCATCGAGGCATTAGCCAGGAAAGTAGTTGTTTTCTCCTTTGAAGAACGCCTGTATATATTTTCTAAATTCCTGGTAAGAAAAGACAAATCACCGTATCTTGTGAAAAGTAACTGTATTTAATGTATAAATATTTATTCACTTTAAGAGAGGATTCAATAAAATAATAATTTTGAAACGTTTGGGATTCAACTTACACATTATTCTCGCAACCAGGCGAAATAGCAGAAAAATTGTGATATAAATCAGTGGAACATCAATGGACCGAACAGATAATCGAGTAATTATTCATTTTATATAACCAACATGTATCGTAGTAACGGACTGTCAAAAAAGTACATGTTTTATAAGAATATCAATCACCGAAAAGCGCCATAAAAGTTTTAAAGCAACTCACAATTTTACGATGTAATTGTTTGAAATGAAACGAATAAACGCTTATAAAGGATTCCGTGAACTATTCATATAAAATATGTAGTTGTTGATTTCATGGGAAATAAAAAGAAAAAGTGTGAAATTGGCAGTTGTTTCATAACTGAAATCTGTTACTGCTGAGGTGTTTTCATATAAACTGTTCTACATAAAAAATGCCTTAGAAATGAGGTCGGTATCTGGAGAATGAGCTATTTTATAATAGGACAGGCCTCAGTAGACAATCGATGTTGAGAAGGTAATTGATTTGACGCCAATTTGCTGCATATAACTAGATGTTATCCATTTTTGTTTGTCCATTTGATGTTTCTATTTATGCCAAGAATACACTACATACATACATACACTCGTTATTCAATTTTTATTCATTACAAAGTTTATTAAATTTGAGATTTAGTACTATATTTGAAATAAAAAAAACAGATACGAAGTACTTGGATTTTTCTTCACATCGAAATTCACGTTACCAAATTATCGAAGGAACAAAAGATTTAAGGAGAAACATAAAACAATGGCGTTATGAAAAGGTTGTAAATACAAAGTTAAAATCTCGAGAAGTACAAGTATAAAGGAATACGATCATTATGATTACGAGGGTGTTGGAGAGTCTTATCAGTATGTAAATTGCTCCTCATATTTCCTTTTAGTTAGGTACTTGTCAGAGATGAACGTGATTAAGGCGGTTAATATCTTAATATTCAAAAATAATAATTTTTATTAGCAATAATAATAAAAAGTTCTGTTTGGGAAATAAAACAGAAAAAGAGAAAAAAATATGTTTCCGCTAAAAATCTATTAGCAATAAGTTTAATTGAAGTGGAAAAAATTAAATAAAATTAAAATGGTGGGAAATTTTACTAAAAAAAATGTAGAGAGAACATATTTGAGAAAATATAGCTTAAATATATACCCTTCTTTAACTCAAATCAAACTAATAATACTAGGTTGGTCTCAGAAGTACCTGGCACAAATATATATATATGCACTTTCCCTAACCTAACCTCGATGCTCTTTGTAAAATGAGAATCGTGAAGCTCCTCAAAATAGCCATTAACACCGAGCCATTTTTCCAAGTCTGGAAACAGAAAATGATCTGAGGGAACTAAATCTGGCGAAAAGGTTGTATGAAGAAGCTTTAACTCATTTATTTTATTTTGGCCATTGCAACAACGGATGTGTGAGCTGGTGCATTGTCTTTATGAAACAACACTTTCTTCTTAGCAAAATGTGGCCGTTTTTGCTTGATTTATGCGCTCAAACGTTGCAATAAGTTCACATAATACTCGCCGTTTATAGTTTTTTCTTTTTCAATATGGTCAATAAGAATAATTCCACGCGTTTAGTTTGCAGATGGAACGGTCTTTGCCTTCTTTGAAGCCAGTTCTCCTTTTTCAGTCCATTGTTTAGATTGTTCTTTTGTTTCGGGTGTGAAATGATGGCCCCACATTGTTATGAAAGTTGGCAGAAATTTGGCTCTATATCTGTGAAACATTGCAAACACACGATAGAAACATCTTCACGATGCTGTTTTTGTTCCATTGTGAGCAAGTCCATCTTGCGCACTGCTTTATCATGTCCAAATTTTCAGTTAATATGCGACATATGATTATGTCGAAAAATATATAAATCCAATGAAAGTTTTTAAATTTTTTATTATCTACAATATTTATATGAAATACTTTTCTCTAGGAGGTCTCGTTTCGCCACAAATAATGAAAAACGGTTTTCATCCCTTAAATAGCACTCCATTCCATTACCTCCCTATATTTCAAGTTTTTTTTTTAATTTTTAATCACCTCAAGTATATATTCTAGCCGGCCGTTGCCTGCTACTAATTTTGTATTTTTTCAGCTTTAAAAATCCATAAAAATCCATTGAGGTTCAATATTAGTTGTATGTAAAGCTGAAGTTCGTGAGAATTCATACTAGGATGGTCCCATAAGTACCTAGACTGACCTAGAGATGGCGATAGTTGCTTGAAACATTCCACTATATTAGAAAATACACAATTTATACAGTATATGTTTCAAGTTTGAATACTTTTATTTGAAAGGAATTAGCACAACCAATATAAAAGCTGTAACAAATTCTACTGTGGGTGAGACTGCTCCTTCGTTATCAACAGTGAAATATCGGTTAGCAGAATTTAAACGAGGCTATACGACCGGCGAGGTCCAGCATCGCAGTGGTCGACCAAATGAGATGACGACTCCAGAAATGTTAAAGAACAATAAAGAGGTACTGGATGAGAGTGTACGAGCTCGCAGACATAGTAGACATTTCAAAAGGTACGGTACATCGCAAATTAACTGAAAATGTACGCATGATAAAGCTGTGCTCAAGAAGGGTGCCACGTTTGTTCACCTTGGACAAAAAAAAAGCGTCGTGAAGATGTTCGAGTATTAGGCAATGTTTCACAGATATAATCATGGATGAAACGTGGGTTCATCAATCCACACCCGAAACGAAAGAGCAATGAAAACAATGAACTGAGAAGGGGGAGCTCCAAAGACCTTTCCGTCTACATACAAGGTCATGGCGTCGGTTTTTTGGAATGCGTGGGGGATTTTCATGGACTATTTTGAAAAAAGGAAACGTATTTAGCTAAGAAGAAAGTGTTATTTCATCAATACAATGCACTAGCTCACACAGCCGTTATTGAAATGGCCAAAATTAATGAATTGCTACCTCATGTACCCTATTCGCCAGATTCAGCCTCCTCGGATTATTTATTTGATGATTCTTATTATAAAAACGGTATCGAACTTATATAACATGGCTGGGGAAAGTGTATGGAATTAAAAAAAGTTATTGAAAAATAAAATTTTTGTGGTTTCCTTGTTGGTCAAGGTACTACTTCTGGGACCGTCCTTATACCTTTGAGTTTCGATATTATATGTGAATGGTATGAAGTTAGACACAATAAAATTCTTTTTTGTAACAATCAGTTCACCAGTTAATAAAATGAATGAACAAGTTGTACTATAAAGATGTTAGACTGAATTGATTTTCTGTAAGCTAATATCATATCCTCAACTTCTCTTGACGCTTTCGAAATTCCGATCACATCTCCTAATTCACATGTCCAAATATTGACCCTCGACTTTGTCTCACAATTGACGTGGCGCCCCCACGTCTTCACCAGCTACGTTTAGTTCCATATCTATTTTACACGTCCAGAATTGTACAAGCTGTTCTAATTCGTTCACTTATACTATGTAAGCAATTTCCTTAATGAATTTTGTCGAGCACTATCATGTCAAAGCGAAGTTTTGGGAGTTACCTTTCCTCGGCCTTGGTTGAACTGCTCTTCTATAGTTATGCAAACTTTGATAGTACTGCTCACATTACCAATCTCAATAAATAGTCACCATAATCTTTATTGGTGACACTAAGTGCAAAAATGTTTGATATTAGGAGTGACAATCTTCCTAGAAAAAGTTTGTAGTGGTCTAGCTTTAGTTCGACAATTTGAAATATCGAAGTACAGAGAACTAAGAGAAAGATCCGTTATTGTGATAAGGTGGTTTTGAAGAATATTTTGAACAACTTTTATGACCGATTTCACTCCATCTATAACGTTATTTTAATATTAATGCATCATTGCCAGATTGAACTTGCAATAAAAAGCGTATCATATCTCAAAAGGGGACATTTTTAGCAGCATCGCTAGTTTAAATATTAAACAAAGCAGCAGTATGAGAATGTTTGAGACCACGCAGGCAGATACCAAAAAATACTCCCCTTACTTGTTGAGTAGTCTTCATATTAGATTAACGATTAAATCACGAAAAAAGTGAACTTAAATTTATTCAGAGTCTCTAGTTATTTTTACATAGAAACATATAAAAATAAAATTTATTCTATTCGCTTCTGAAATGCTTAACATACGATATTTCCCATAAGATGGTATAGAGACCCATTACAACCCCAAAAAGTGTAGCAGCCACAGTAAATTTGTATAATAATTTATCCTTTTTCGACTTCAACCAAACCGGATTTCCATCATCTACCTGGAATTTCTTTTGCAAGGTTTTTATTTTGGCTATTTTTTTCTGATTGCTTATAGTTCTTCTGAAGATGATCCCCGCTGTTTGGATTATTTTATTAGTTAATAACATAATTTCTTGTTATTCCTCAATTGGTTTTTGGAGAAGGGTATGTGACTTTGACAATTTCAGTTTGACTTTAGGTTTTACATCACATCGCCATTCGTTTGCGTCAATACATTCGATTTTTAAGGTTATAGCTCATCTCCACTAAACACTCCACCTGAAATAGTGCTGTCAGAAAAGCATTATTGACAGAAAGAATATAATCGATTATTTCAAGACTAATGAGACGTTATTATTTGTGAGCGTTGCTTCAGTTTCTTAAGAATTACGTCAAATCACGAGTGACATACTATAATCGATTATTTTCGATTGCTCGGGTAGTATTCGTTTCGATTATGTAAGGAATTTTGGTCCTCACAAAGTGCCGTGTTCCAATTCTTTCTTATTTGTAATTTATCGCGATTTTAACTCATTAGAATTCAATGTAGGGCATTCTATTTGAAAAACATATATTCGATCTATTCAACTACTTTAGAGACATTCTGTTCAATCTAATGGATAGAAAAATTTTAAAAAATGTCACCTTAGATAAATATTTGTAAATTGGAAATACAGAAATTCATAGCTGTGTTTGTCAAATAGAGATCGTATATATAAAAGTGAATTGCAAAATGACATGTTGGAATTTATCTATCATGAGTTCATCAACAAATACAGAGCAAGTCAAAACCTGTGTGAAAGACTTATATAATAGCAGTTTAAATAGGGACAAGTGGCCTATTCCTTACAGTCCACTTTACAGTTTAGTAGTTAAGGAATCAATTGCGAGAATTGTTTTTCCCGGGAGGAAGTTCATTGATGGGAGAATTTAGTGAAAAATAGGTAGGTGAAGTTAATAGGTTTTAGTTTACTTTCAATCTCTGAAGACCATAACTTGGTTATCGAAGCGCACGTCGGACAGGGTAATTGTGAATGTTGGTGTGGTGGTAGTATGAGCAATTTGTTGAGTTTGCTCATTCACTTGCCGGGTTTTTCACTTCGATACGTTTATCGTCTTATTGACTCTATTATTATTAAAAATTACTTTATTCACTAATAACAAATCATCTTAAAGATATATATATATATATATATATATATATATATATATATATATATATATAGTAGGATTTTTGACAGGTGTTCTGGCATTATCCAAAAATTTAATACGTGTACAATAATTTTGTCCCCAGTATATCTCGTAGTATATTTTGGCCAAGTTATCCCTGAAAAGTAGCTAAAAAAAAGGGTTTTAAAAATAAGTGACATATTATTATATCAACTTGCAAAACGTAACACACCTTATATAGTTTCTCAAAACTCAATTATTTGCACTTTCAAACCTGATCGATCACCCAACAAAATTTTTAATTCATGTCGACTGGTTTTGAACAGTTTAAGAATAACTGAGATCTTTCCATCCTCAGGCGATCTAATTTTAATTGTTTTGTACTATTTGATTATTGAAATGGTACGAAATCGTCCACTAATATAGACTGCGAAGCCGGTCCTGCTCTAGCATGTTAATTGCTTATCTAAAGTTTTTGTGTTGTGGCTATTTGTTTATTATTTTATGTGACTATTCACACGTTTATAGTTTTGAGACTACTTCTAAGAAGGCTTTTTTGATTGTTTACTACAAATTAGAGATTTCCAGGAAACTAAGTTCTTCTACACAAGAAGCTACATTTGAAACTAATTACTGACGCAAATCACTAACTAGTGTCCTCGTTGAATCACTACCAATGTTATTGATTGGAACATAATAGACGTCGCTACTAGGTGTTCTATTGAATAACATTGGTAGTGATTCAGTAATCAGTTTCAACTTAGTAGCTTCGTGTGAAAAAGGTCTAAGATGATAGTGTATGAAACGAGTCTTTAACAGCCGGAGGGAGTTACTAAACAATTTGATGTCTTAGTGAACACATCGGCATAGTTTCAAAAGTGAACTAAACTGTATTTAAATAAATTAATGTTAAATATTAGTGGATAGTTTAGTGTGTAAGCGTTAGTTAATAAATTATTCACCGATTTGTGATTAAAAACTATTTGAATAAATAATAACATAACAATAGGAAAAGAATAATGAGGGAGGAGGAACTGAATTCTCAATACTACACTCATTTTAATTAGTACACAAAAGGAAATACTTTCAGAGGGATAGATTAAGTTTATTTTTGGTAACTAAACATCTGTCGTCTACTTTAATATCATTAACCTAGTAGCTAATTAAAATATTCATGTCTCGCGAAGTAGCGCCTTGACAGACAAATGAATTTGTTCTTCCGACAGCCACTGTTGCCGTGACAGAAAGATATATTAACAACTTTGCATTTAGACGAAAATAACAAAAGGAAAATACGAGAGAAAACGCGCCTTGTTTTAAAAAGCGCGAAAGAGAAGAATGGCGACAGTAATAAACTTGAAACAATTCCAATGCAACTTTCATGTTATTCATTAAACATTTTTTCTTGTCGTCATTTAAATTCAAAACTTCGGTTATATCTGTCTTTTTTTTTCTAACTTTATCGTGCCTCTGTGCATTATATACGTTTATACAGTATGAACCCTTCCTTCCCTTATCCCAGTAGGTGGCATAAATTAAACTCGAAACAGGTCGGTAGATTCAGCTAGCATTCAACTAAGCAATTAGTAGTATTATTACAAGTGCCGCGTTCCCTAATGATACTGCTCTAATCACAAAACTTACAGGATGGGTATTTGGATGTCGAGCTGATTTTACAACAACCTTAACAAAACTCTTCGTGACATATGATGAGATACGAGTAGATAGAAGTGGATAATATTGAGAATATCACACACTATAGTTTATTTGTATGTTTGAAAATGTATCTTAAATGTTTGGACAGGCCAAAAGCATTGTATATCAAAATTTTCAAGTTCCTATTTGCTAATAATGGTTAGATAATACGATTGTAGGTTTTTCCACATAGTGAGGAGGTTCCAGTTATGTATTCTCAATAGTTTAGTTCATTTGCTACTTGCAAGGTGGAGACATACATGCAGTATGCAGACTATTGTGACCTCTAGTGTAAATTGCGAAAATTTGATCCTTCAATAGTTGATGGAAAAACATTAATATTTAATTTTAAATCATGTACAGACATATATGAGAATGTGTTGATGATGCAGTGGAATTAGTAGGACGCTTGGTGTTGGGAAATCTACTATTTACAGAGTTACTAAAAAAGAAGTTGTCGAGTTAGAACAACCGCAAGTGAAGCTCCAAGAGAACCAAAATTTCAGATAGAAATAGAAATAGGAAGATTTCGAAGGAAAGACTTCTTTAGAAAAGAATTTCCGACAGAAGACAAAGTTCTTGCCACAATTCAAGATGATAAGGGTTACTCTGCACAATATAGAAAAAGCATTCTAGAAAATCTATGTTAATAAAAAGAAGCGATATTGTAGTATTGGGGATGAGGAATTAAAAACCTAAGAAGAAATATATTCTATTTAGATGAAACATGGATGGACGAGGAAGAGACATTGAATAAATTTTGCCAAGATGAGACTGTTGCAAATCGAAGACAGGGGCGCAGACTGATAATAATACACATCGGAGTTCAAACTGTTTTATTGCAGGTGGTTTATTGACTTTTGAATGTAATCATACCGCTGACTACCATGAGGACATTTTTTCAGAATGGTTCGATAAAAGTGAAATCTTCTTCCTTAGAACTGTATATTAGTTATGGATATAAGTTATCACTCGAGACTTTTAGAAAAATTGTCCACTATAAAGTGCTCAAAGAAAGATTTACAAAATTTACTAAACTCAAGGATTTCCATTCCGGTTCAGCAGAAGAGGTTTGTTTTCTTTGTGTTCCCTTCATAAAAAGAATTAAAAACAATAATTAATGGAATTTCAGACAATCGTGGAGAGTAGTTAGAACTGAACTGGGAGCTGTAGATAAGGTGAAACCCTGTAAACTGGGAGAAGGCAGTGAATCATACGATTAAAGAATAAAATAAAATGTGAAAGTCTGACAAAATTACTGATAAACTTATCGAGCCATTTATTGTAAACATTGGTTGCGACAATTCATCTCCTGATTCCAATTCTGATTTGGAATTGTAAGAAGTAGCTCCACTTTTACTTGTGAGTTTTTATATTTAAATTATTGTTTATACCCATAACGTTGTTTAAAAGACAAAGTGCACGTTTTAACCTTCAGATGTTTTTTTTTTTGGTCGCCCCAGACAACCGACAATTAAAATCCATGAAGATATCAGTTTTTTCAAGTTTCTACAAAAACGGTTAATTTGAGATATATAAATTTACTAACAAAGTTCCCTTTTATTTGAAGCGTAGAATCCAATGGTAAAGAGAAAAATGGAGATTGCCATTGGAAAAAATTGAGTTTTTGAAATTTTTAGATAGCGAAATTCGGTACCATTTTCTGAACACCCTATATAAATTTTTGTCAAGGTCCAAATCCCAAAAATATTAGATCTGACTCGCTTAAACTTAGAAATATAATTTTTTTAGTGGTGGGCTGCATGTGTCCAAAAATTTCGAAAATGTGAAATAATTAAAAAATGGTGGACTTTAGGCATACTGTGCCTTATATAAAGTTATATTGAAATTTTGCGTAGATTTTAAAAATTTAATGAGAACCATAGCAGTTTATTCAAAATAACGAAGTTTGGGTCCACTTCCGGTTTAACCGGAAGTTAAAGTTAAAATTATTTTAGCTGAAACGAGCATTTCGGAAAACCCATGCAAGCAACTTTTCAGAACATTAGTCGCAGTACTTTATATAAAAGTTATTTCACACTAAAATTCTCGAGGTTTAACTTCAAAAAATATAACTGCCCACTAAAAGAAGTGATACGCCCATGGAATACGGATGCTTTATTATTTTAATACTCTCGCATTCATAAAAACATACTATAGGAAACTACATGTGGTAATATAGGAGAAAATTATGGAAAATTGTATCGTTAGAAAAACAGGGATATCAATCTAGTAGAACGTTTTTTTAAACTATTAAATGCTACATGTGGTGATGAAGGAAACGAGAAGATTAATGTTTATTTAATACATTTTTCAAACTATCGATTCGCATTCAACAAAAGACAGAGAAATCATGATGATCACCAACTTTTAGCATAGACGGTACGTTGAGGAATGTGGTGTATGGTATTTTTAGTACATGGAAGATGATACTAAATGGCATGGAATTGAGTTAGGATTATAGAACATTGTTTGGAAATTATCTGGGATGTTGTATCAGCATTGGATAATGAATTTTAAAACTAACAAGGTTAAGCAAGAAGTCTATACATATAAGAATGTAATTTACTAAATTCTTAGAGTTCCATCCTGGTTCTGCGGAAAAGGCTTATATTCTTTGTGTTCCCAAAGAGAATTAGAAACAATAATTGATGGAGTAGCATGAAATCGTAGGGTAATTAGATCTGAACTCGATTGAACTGGTATGGGCACTTATAAAGGGGCAAGTTACAAGAAAAAATAATTCTTTTAAAATGAGGGATGTTAAATAGTTGTGATCATCAACTTATAGCATAGACGGTACGTTGAGGAATGTGGTGTATGGTATTTTTAGTACATGGAAGATGATACTAAATGGCATGGAATTGAGTTAGGATTATAGAACATTATTTGGAGATTATCTGGGATGTTGTATCAGCATTGGATAATGAATTTTAAAACTAACAAGGTTAAGCAAGAAGTCTATAGATATAAGAATGTAATTTACTAAATTCTTAGAGTTCCATCCTGGTTCTGCGGAAAAGGCTTATATTCTTTGTGTTCCCAAAGAGAATTAGAAACAATAATTGATGGAGTAGCATGAAATCGTAGGGTAATTAGATCTGAACTCGATTGAACTGGTATGGGCACTTATAAAGGGGCAAGTTACAAGAAAAAATAATTCTTTTAAAATGAGGGATGTTAAATAGTTGTGATCATCAACTTATAGCATAGACGGTACGTTGAGGAATGTGGTGTATGGTTTATTTTGTACACACGATACGAAATGGTATGGAATTGAGTTAGGATTAAAGAACATTATTTGGAGATTATCTGGGATGTTGTATCAGCATTCGATAATGAATTTTAAGATTAACAAGGTTAAGCAAGAAGTCGATAGATACAAGAGTGTAGATAACAATATATTCAATTTTTGTTGTTCAATTGATATGAGCGAGTAATGATGACTATTACTCATATTCACGACATTACTTGGATTGCCCATGGAAATAAAGGTTTTATTGATTGATTGATGTATGATTAAAAATAGTAAAAATCATGAGACCGTTATACTAGTACCGTTAGGTAGTAAGAAAATGAATGAATTTTGAAAAATCATAAGGAGTAACATCCACGAAAGTAATTTTCAAGTGCATTTTTTGATTATTTTAGCAGAAAAAAAATGTTTATGCATATACTAGTCGTCATTTGATATTAACAATAAAGTGATTTCATGTATTTTTAAATTAAGGTGAAAACATTCCTAATAACAACCCTTATATATTTTTCTTTGTCGATTTAGGAAGAATTTCATGTTGATATAAATTGTGATCATAAGAGGGGGTCTAAATATAATGCAGAAAAATACATTATAACAATTTATCCAATTCGCCGTTAAAATATCGATTTGTCTACAAAGCGTTTTGTAGAATTCAACTGAAATCATCGATCCCTAATTGACTCATTCGATTATGAGGCTGGGATCAAAAGCGAAATTACTCGTTCGGTAATTATTGCTTTCAGTTTATTCAATATCTAATTTGTTGTTCTGGTCTTTCAGCACCATTAACGACACACGCAATTACCTTTCCGAGTCACTTCGTTCGCCATTGTTTCTGCAACATTGACCTCGACCGACGCATTTCATCAATTTAAATAGCACCGACGGAAAAATGTATTTTCTTTGTAGTTTTCAATAGCCGCGTTCTCCGGCAAACATTCCGACGATGTTATATTTGGAATAAACTCGCATAAAAACATATATTCTCCTGTTTTTACCTTGTATTGAAGATACACGTATCTTCTCATATTTAATTCAATTGTTTGGTTTTTAACATAAAAGTGCAGCGTCGAAAATAAATGAAAAATTTAAAAAAAATTAAATGATTTTTACGATCATTTTAAACTAATATTTCTAATAAACAATGCCCTGAAGTATATTTCGAAAATCCATGTTGATTGTGGTGATCGGAATGGATAGAGGACACCGTTCTTTACAGAGAATATATATAACAGCTGATACTAGAGTCGTGAGCAAAAAAAATCAACTTAAGTCACTCGCCCGCGGTCAAAATTTCTAGCAGAAAATCTGTAGCTTCCATTCTTTTTCTGATATTAGCATTTCAAATCATTGTTTGGGCAGAAAAAAATATCAAACGAAAAGGGTTATAATAAACACTAACGAAAATACAAGCTTAAATTCGTCAAAATAATAATTTATTTGAAATTAACCAATCAATATTCAGTGTTCCTCCCCTGGGCCTAATAGCAGTCACTTTTTCCTAGATCGATCAAGTTCCTTTACCGATGCTATTCCTCAGTGAGCGTCGTTTAGAGATCCGATTTCGTGGTTGATGTAAGATTCCTAGTCCGAACTTCTCTTTTATCATCCCATGAATACTCAATAGGATTCAAGTTCTGGCTACGGGCTGATTAATTTGCGACATCCTGTACATACTGCCGTACGGAACCTGCAGTATGTGAACGGGCATTCTCGTGCATTATGATGAAGTTTTCGCCGATGAAAATGGAATAAGGAACGACATAATCACCTAAATTTTGTTTACGTATTGGTTCGCCATTGATCTCTTCGCTCTAACGCCACTTTCAATAAAAACCAACTTGGTTTTTGCTTTCATCGAAATGCCCGCCCAAACCATCCAGGACCTTTTCCAATATTTCTTCAAATCGTCTGCAGACTCGTCCTCTACTGTTGCTACCATACAGACAGACTTTGCTTTCATCTGAGAAGAAAATGGAACCCCAGTCGTCAGACCAATTAACGTGTTCTCTGGTAAATCGTAGACGGGCAGAATGGTGCGCAAGGCTTAGTTTGGGGCCAGTAACAGGCCTTTTGGCTGAGGATTTGTTGGACTCAGCACCAGTAGTCCATTGAAATGTCACAATTTAAGGACCTAATATTGTATTTTTTAGAGGACACAATTTTATTTTTGGGACATGTGTGGGGGGTCAATAGAAGCTTAACCTCTAGTTTAAGGGGTCAAACATATTTTTCGCGATATCTCGCAAACTATGCGTCTTACAAAAAACTCAAAACGACAAAATTTGTTGCAAATTGTTTTGACTACAAATATGTTCATATAACTTTTTGCCCTAAATTTAAAAGCAAATAAGTTATAAGTAAAAAAGTAAGAAAATTTTTATAAAAATTCTTCTATTAATCCCCACACATGTCCCAAAAATAAAATAGTGACTTCTAAAAAATGCAAGGCTCATGTAATGTCAATGGACTCGAGTGATTTCTCAACGAAGTACTGACAAAGAATCGGTCATCTCTCTTGGTTGCGCACGTTTTTCTTCCAGAACCACGTCTTCGATGAAAGTAATTAATCTCTTGGTAACGACAGTAAGTTCCGAAAACAGCAGACTGCTTCATGTTCAGTGCGCTAGCCACTTCTCGCTGGCTCTGGTCTTGCCGCAATAGGGTGACCCCTTGTGCTTTTTTATCACTTTTAGTGTCCATTTTCATGTAGAACTCTTGTTAGTTGTTGAGAAAGATGTGTATCGTTTTCTTTTAATGACTAACTGATAGTGATGGGTCAGGTAATTAACCTTTTATAAGAGTCAGTTACCCCTAATTAGTACTATTGTAGATAAGCATAAAGAGATCATAACCTATTGTTGTACTGTACTGTGACAGGAAGAAACATTAGATTATTTTATATCACTTTGTGTCTAAAGCTATTTTATTAACAAATTATATATTATATTTTCATATTTTCTAGGGGTAAATATTTGTGTCTGATACTTTCGAATGAAACTATTTGACGTATCCTTAACATACCTGCCTGGAAGTAATTAGTTGTCCCTACCCACAAAACACCCCGTAACTCAGGAAGGGGGCGTTTTATCTAAATGATTTGGGTTTCAAAGTTTCAAGTTCAATATATATTATTTTTCTCATGGTTCCGTAATTTGTGCTAAATTTGCTTGGTGTGTATTCATTACCAATTTTTGCTATATATTAGACTAAAAATACATCATGTTATATCAATCGTTACTATATAAAGTTAAATTTAATTTGTTAATAATTTATTTAGGTCGATAGTTACTTGACATAGTATTGTTTATTTTGTCGGAAATCTCTCAAATATTTGAATTAAACTATCTAAACAAGTGTCGCAGTAAACATTTGTATCAGGATAATGAAATGTACACCAACTGTTACACTATTCAAACATGGGGGTCTAAGTGCTTTTAATAGTTGCAATTGCACAGACAGTATATAAAGTAATGAAAATACAAATTACGCCTTTTGCCTGTATAATCAAAAATTTCATTAAATTTATTTCAATTCAATGTCAATGCCACAACTTATAAGAAATTATTAAAATAACTAGTTGACATATACGTTTATGCTAAACCTTACTAGTACCTGGGGCGGAGGTCTAGTCAGACGCCTGGGAATAAAGAAATACTGCAAAGAGATGAAGTTGGTGCACTGAGAATCGCCAGCTCCTACCGGATTTTCTTTGCACAAGTTTTCCTAGTAGTGATATAATTCCTGGCTTTCAAGAGTAGAAGGATACAGATAAAAGAAGCAGCTCATACATAAGACGACAGGATGCAGAAACAATCTAACAATCTCATTCGAGGATCTGCACGCACAATTTGGTTGATTTTGCTCACTGTTTCCGGAGTTAAAACAGTTACAGGGCGATTTGGGCGCTAGTCATCTTCAGTACTCTCTAGCCCCTACACTACAGTCCTTACACCACTCAAAGACACACACACACGAGATAGAGAATTGTTCCCATAGACCTCTTCCAACAATGTCTAGTTACCCAACGCATTAGTCGTTTTTTACCCCTCTGCCCTCTAGACACGCAGTCTCGTTATTTAATAGCCAGACCTCGTATATGTGATAAATGAACAATTATAGAGTATGCTTAAAACAGCAATATTTCGTGAGTGTATTTACACATCTATCATAAATTTAGTTTTGGAAACGAATCATTTTTTTTGTGGTTACCATGTATATTCAAAGTGATAACTAGACCATCCCGTAAACATACATTTCCTATACACATTTTCTCGCGCGTCGTAAAACCTCCCATCCACTCATTTTCCAACAACAACAATCACGTGGTTTCCTTTCATATCCTTGAAGGATCTAGCGATAAATTCTGCGATGAGCAAGGAATAAAGTAGGACCGGTTGAGTGCGGATCATAAACCAGCCGGTTAGAAATGAGTGAAAGGTGTCATTGTGTCGAGATGTGTCTCCAGAGCTTCATAAACTAAGAATGGAGCTTTTGTAGCAGTGTTGCCATATAAAAATTCTGGAAATTCTAACTATAAGATGTTTGAAGAAATAAAATAAATTCATATATGTATGTAGATTATGGAAACTTGGGAAATGAGTTTCACATATTTTTGTGTTGATGTTATATGTTTGAGTGATCGAATACAAGAAACTAGATCCGAAGGAAGAGAGAACTTAACGACTAATTTTCCATTATTACCACTCAATGTAGTTTTTTCGACCAACATAAATACAAATAGAATTCTAAAAGTAGTTATGGACTCTAATTGAAGAAGTTCCATATAATTTTCAGTGTACATACAGCGTGGTACATTTCTACGATCCAGTAACTAAGCAACAATCGATGGAATGGCGACACTCTGGTTCTCTACGACCTAAGAAGTTTCGTGTCCAAAAATCTGCTGGAAAAGTTCTTGCTCCAGTTTTTTGGGATTGCCATGGAGTAATCATGATTGATTTGTTGGATAAGGGTAGAGCAATAACTGGAGATTACTATTTGACATTACTGACCACTCTACGAGAAAAAATTAAAGAGAAAATACGCGGAAAGCTATCCAAAAGTGTTTTGTTTTTGCAGGACAATGCCCCTGCACACAAATCTCATGTTGCCATAGAAAAAATTCGTGATTTAGGGTTTGAATTACTAGAACACTCCCTTTATTCACCAGATTTGGCTCCGTTTAAAGTTTAAAAGGTCGTAAATTTTTTTCAACGAGAAGGTAATAAAAGCTGTGGAGGTCTGGTTTGCAGAGCAGGTTGCAGGTTCGCTGTAATAAATGTATCCAATTAAGAGGAGAATATGTTGAGTACTAAAATATTTTGACATGGAAATTTTGTTTGGTTCTATAGTAGGCTAAGAATTTTTCAATATATCCTCGTACAAGTCCAATGTTTCAAGTATATATGATCCTTAATTCAATCGATGTCATTTTTTTGTTTTCAATGCATCGATAAAAATAATATCGAATTCGATAAATGAACGAATATCTCAATCAAATGTTCAACACCATAAGACAGTTTCGTTAATCGATTCTCTTTCGTATAACTCGATCAATCACAATTTGACAACGGCGTATAATCATCATTTGTTGTCCACGCTTCCTTTTCCGAATGAGGGTGTGAGATGTTATCGGGAGCTTAACGTTTCCCCGTAGAGTTATAAAACGAACTCAGGCGTTCTTGGACCGTTCATCAAGCACCGCCGGCCAATTTTACTCTTCACTGGATGCTGAATCGGTTTCTGGAGAACCAAACGTACTCTTAATATGATGTAGCTCGGTTTTTATTCGAGGCGACATCGAAGAAGTAGTGTTTGAACAGGCACTTAATGTTGTGTCAAAATTTGAAAAAGTTTGGCAATCGTACGGTGGAAAAGACTTCAAATTAATGAACTAACCAAATATAGTGAAAACTGAATCTCCCAAATAAATCATGAATATTGCACCGTGATTTTGATGGAAATAAATATTATTTTGTCGATTTGAATGTAACATATGTGAGAAGATCTCAAAATATTTGTTGTGAAACAAAATGGAGGTGTCTAAATTTATGAAAATATTTGGTAACGTTTTTATTGAATAGAATGTACAACAAAAATGGTTTGAACGTATTGGTCGTTTGTATGATCCTGCGAGATGTATGTATTTTTGTTGCCAGGATATCTTTAATGTAAGTAAGATTCAAATTTAACTTATTATTTGATATTTGATTTTTTTACGTTTTGTAATAATATTATAAACTCAACTTATAAAAGGTTTATTCACTTTATTCTTAATATAGAAAAATCGATAAATAAAAACTGTATAATAACAGCACACGCTACGTTGCCGGCAACGATAACCTCGTGACCATCAAGCAAACAACTGATTAATTTTTTTATTAAAACTAGGAAGTCACAACTGAAAACCAACGAGAATCGTTTTCTTATGTATTTAAAAAGTTGCGATTTTGAAATAAAGATTTTTTCACTTTTAATTAAATATTTCACTTTCTGACATTATTTCATATAAAATGAACATAAAAAATTAGTTTTTAAAAATGCAAGTGTACCCTTTTGGACCCTACAAACTGACTCCAATTGATTGGAACAATTGAAGAATTGTTCAGAACGGCGAGACCATAGAGTTAATATAAAAGATAGATGCTTGTAATTGGTTTACAACTCTCTATGTCTCTCGGCTCGTCATTAAACTAAAAACTTGTTATTCTCCCCCTTTGCCGTTCCCACCATTCGAAACTTCGACGTCACGGCGATCCAAACAAAACGGAGTAGAGTTGGAATACTGATCTTCCCAATTTCTCTATCAGCAGTGATGTCCTACTTGAAGAAGCTCTCATAACTCTCTTTCTTTATCGTTAATATTAGATTCGTTCCAATCCCTCAAAGAATCGTAATTGGTACAGTGAGGATTCTGCGCAATAGATATTATGTGTTATACGAATGATTCTGTTTTGTGTTCCAATTGACTTAGGCATTGTTTGTGAACCGTTTACAGGATGGTCGTTTTCATACTTGGCTGATAGAAATTACTGTTACAAGAACCGTGCTTGCCTAGCCCAAGATTACGCTAGGCTTCCAATAAAAGTTCCAAAAACAGTGCAGATTAGCAGGTTGGAACGAACCTATTACCTCTATGACTGAGACAGGATGTTTTTTGCTCTAAATTTTACTTGAAAGAACAACTTCAATACCCTTTTTAGAATAATATTACATTAAGTACATTCCAATATAAATATTATGTAAATTATCTCGTAAATACTAAAATATGCAAAATATTCTCGAGAAAACCTTAAATAATACCTTCCAACTTATCAACATACATGCTCGAACACTCTTTTTTGAGTAAACAAGCTTTTGCACGAAAAATCGTAAAATCAGTATAGTTCGTGAATGTTCCACAAATAAGATTGTTACTTCTTGTATGTAATCTCCAGAAACTTCCTTGAAAAAATTGGCTTATCATCCGAAAACATCTGTAGCACTCCACATTGATATTTTATTTTATTTCCCACGTAAGCAATAGCGTGTAAAGTACAGTTAGAAAATAAACTTAAATCTCCAGATTTTTACGTCCAAATTTGTGAAGAAAATGAAAGAAACTATACTAAATAAATCATTACAATGAATAATTGGCAACTTTGAATGAAATTTTAAACATTGTTTTCTTGGCATCAATGTATCAATTATATTAATTAAATTCGTCTCAAAGTAAAACTATTTCTAGACATATGATACATAGGGTGTTTCGGGACTTGATGCAAATAATTCGGGAGTGAGTAGGTGACGTGAAAATAATGCTGTGACAGACGACACCTCGTTTCTGAGTTATATATCTTTAAAGTTGCTGAATTAGAACTTATATTTAAGTATATTTTATAATTTATAGATTCGAAAATTTAGAATTTTTAAGGGATGATTACATATGTCTATGTAGTGTGTTTGACGGAACAATTAATTCCCCACTACTATTTAAAGGCCAGGGGCAGCTCATGCCCAATGGTTAACAATCCGTAATTTTTATATGGATCTAATCTAAAGATAAGAAAAATAAATCTTTCGATCAAAAAAAGGAATCTTTACTTAATTTAAAAAAATTCGTGACTAACACAAGTAGAAATTTTGTCTTGAGATTGGGGATTCACTCACAAACAAACAATTAAAAGTAATGTAAAGAATATAATAAATTACTGTTTAAAAAAACTAAAATTCGCTTTCAGCAAAAAACCAAACTAAAAAGTAGAAAATAATTCTTGGTTTAAGTATAGATTTACTGATGAGAAAATTAATGTCACTATTATAAAAGTGTAGCGTGATTTGTATAACATATTTAAAATAACTTTGCGTTTTGTAACCGATAGATCTGTGTCCGATTCCCATTCCGGGAACTGTCCGAATGATTTTCTCGGTTACTGAAAATTATCCGGACTTATAAACACTATCAAAATATATTTACCAACAACAGGTTTCGTCAGAAAACAACTCAAAATCTTAAAGTTACATAATAACAGATGGACTAAAATATAATAAAAACTTCCAAAAACTAAGAATATGATAAGTTAAACTCAATAGAATTCTAATAAACTGGAAATTTTCATTAATTTTGAGTCAACTAGGCATAGTGTTGGCAAGTTGGTGTTGGGATAGCTCAATAACCTTCTGACGATATTGATACAAGTTTTTAGGGTCTCATATTGCTTTTTTACAGAATTTATTTAAAAATGAAGCTTAGATTTGGTGCAAGGTTATCTACCAATTTTATTTATTCCAGAAGTGCGATTAAGGTAGATAACAGAATAATATGTTATATGTTTCATATTAGTTTTTTTAGGTTAGGGTTGTTTTGTTTACATGTTTAAAACATGTTGTAAAACATTTAAAACACGACTTCCCTTTACATTATTCCTTTTAAGTCCCATTTTCTTAATAAGCTCGCACCCAGATCTATTAGTTAAATTAGATTAGATGAGCTAGGATCAAAAAGCCGTGGATCTACATTGTTAATACTTTGACCTATTGATCTATTGTGTGCCCTAGACTGTTTACTAGTCAGGTTACAATTACTTTGCAGAGTGAGCTACCTGGTTGTGGGCTATGCGGTTCACCCCTTTTGGCTTTAAAAACCTTCAATGTCTATTGAGGTCCTTTAAATAAACGACAAGTGTTGACTCGAGCCTTCTCCAATGATCTTCACATTGTAGTTCACCAGACAATATCCAGTAAGCATACTCTTCTAAGCTCGTCATTGTTCAATGAGAAGGCGTTTTGAGACCAATTCGTGGAATAGGAAAGAAGTTTCTTCGACTTATTCCTGGTTAACACATCACTCAATAAGTTGTATGGCGAATGTAGAAAAACACTTTTTTGCCAAAAATCGATTTTATGCATCAATGTAGTCTCTTTTAAGAGCAACGCTTCTCTAACTGCTGGATGTCGAGCGAGTAGAATGATTTGTCTTTTGCCTCAAAATAGGCTTCAGTTTCAGCGATGCCTTCTTCATTTCAGCTGAATTTCTTACCGGCGACCATTTTTTAGAGATCAGCGAATAACTAGTAGCCATTGGAGCCAGATCTGGACTATACGGTGGACGAGGAAGCAATTCGAAATGTAATTCGGACATTTACACCATCGTTGCTAACGACTTGGGAATCGGTGTGTTGTCTAGGTGAAACAGTGATTTTATCTTCGACATAGGAAGCCGTTTTTTTTTGATCTTTGCCTTCAAATTTTACAACACTTCTATTTGTATTCGTTATTGATTGTCTCTCTATTTTGATGAACAATATTCCATGCGCATCTCTAAATAATGAAGTCATAACCTTCCCAGTTTTCTGTGGTGCCTTTGGACGGCTGTAGTCCACTCAGTTAATGATCATTTTGATTCCGAAATGATTCGGATCCATTTTTCATCCATTGTCACATATCGACGCAAAAAATCTGTTTATTACATTAATTGGCTGACCAGAACGTTCACCATGTTTAAATTCAGCAAACCACTAACTTTTCGATGGAGCAGAGTTCAGATAACACTTTTGAAGTCATTGCTGAGGTTGTACAGTATTTTTTTTATCAAGAAGAAATGAGACATTAACAAAAAATAAAAATAACAAATGACTTAAATGACTGTCAGTTTTTTCTGACCAATCGAAATGTCATGAATTTTCACACATAATCTTTTGAAAGTTGTTACTTAATAATTTGCTATTTATGATTTACATTGTTGTTATCTAGAGTACTTGATACTCTCTCTCTCTCTCTCAATGAATTTATATTGAAAATACAGGCTTTATATTTGAATGGTAATTTGAATCCACATTTTATTGGACTAAATCGAATAAACTCAGATTGCAATATTCCTAATTGTAATAAATGTTCTCTGCTACTACAACATCGAGTACTATTTAAAATATGTAAGCAAAGCAATTTATGAGATAAACCGCAAATCAGAAAATTCCGTTCTCAATTAAATTACTCTGACAGTCTTGTTCCCGGACCGGTTTTGCTTCGGCTTTTCTTAACAAAGATTCGTTACGTTGTCTTCTCGTCGGTAAATTATAGCTGCACTCTATGGAGATCCGACGAACTAAATTTACTTTAGATCAGACTTAAACTCTCCCATCAATTCTACAATTCTGCGAATTGGAGGGATTTGGGTGAATTTACGGAGAGAAGGGAGGTGCCTAAAACTTGCTGGATTATCAGTTTTTCTTGGAATGAACGTTAAAAAGAGAATAGTGGATAGGCTACGAAGCGGTTGTAAATGAAAAATTTATTGTATCCATTATGAAAAGCAATTTATTTACAAAATGGGATTGTAACGTGCCATAGGGCTAAAAGAGATTAATTTGTGGATAATGTATGCCCAAACAGCACTAAATATTCAACTATTTATTATTGTTATAAGTAACTTTAATGAAACTTCTGTCATTACCGGCTTAGTAACTAACTTAACTTAAATGGACAAATATATGTGAATCTGACAAAGTTGTTGCAAGAACATGTACTTTATTTGCTGCAAGATATCCAGATAGACCACGACCAAACTCGCATACTGTTAAAAGAATCCTCAATTTGAAGAAAAAGTTAATCGAATCAAACCAGTTATTGACCTAAATGTACATCTCTGAAAATTTACAGAAAAAATTTAATATCTGGATAACGGTAAGGTTTAGGCATAGGAAAGTACACATGAATTTGCCTTATTTTTTACCACTGAATGCATTCAAATAGAAAAAACGGGTGGTTCTATTTAAAAAAATAAAGAAATTTAATATTTATGAGATTAAACTTTGAACACTTTTTATACACACCCTGTATAAAATGAAAAATTTCTCAACATAGACTCAATATACGTCTGACATTGCTTAAAGAAACCGAATAGTAACCATTTTCATATCTTTAAGGGAATCCTCATAAAAAAATAATTTATAAGCATCTGAAGAGGTAAAAAAAAATTAATAACTCACAAAGAATGAATTTTTCGAAAAAAATTTTTAGATGAAAGTGTACCAAAATTTTACGTAGATTTCAAAAATATATTAATATACAGCGTGTTCTATTTAAAATAACAAAGTTACAGTCGATTTTACAATAAGTATTTTGCCATATACTAATAGTTTTATCTCGTCGTGGTACACCCTGTATAGTTAATGGTTCATGATAAATTGAATATTGTTAAAACTTTGGAGCGCTATGATTAAAAACCTACGTATTTTCCAAAAACGTTTTATATAAAAAAGATGGCAAAAATTATTAACTAAAAAAAAAGTTTTTTAAGATGGGGGTTGACGCGGGCATCCCCCATGACGCCCATTTGGCTAGGCTAGGTTAGATTTACACGACACCCCTAAACATATTCCAAAAAAAAATCTGTTCTCTAGAACATTGAAAAGAAAGTACCCGGCTCTTGGCCTAGCGGAAATAATGCATTTTTTGTAAAAAATGGGTTAAAAACCAATATAAATTAAAATTGGATGCTACCCCAGGTATACTCATACATTTGTACAGAACTATAAAACGGCGAAACCCATTTTAGACAGTAAAACTGTTGAGAATAATTATATTACACATTTATTGAACAAAATACTCTTATATAATTTTCAGTGTTAAGGTATTTGGTTGGTCCTCCGTTACCTTTAAAGTTTAGGAACCCCTGCTTCATGCCATGCTTCGAAATAAAGCAATATATTATCTAACTGTTCTTTCTGGAACAACTTCGACTTGGACAGCTAATTTATTGGATTATCTGATCCCTAAAGCTGAGATTCTGCTTTACAAAAAATACTTAGTCTGCCGTTTATTTTAGATAAACAAATGAAATATCCCTTGTACATATTTATGCGAGACAGAAAATAAACGTAACGCCTGTTCTCTATATCTATGCATTTTAATGAATTCTTGTAACATCCGCGAACATCTGCATTAGCTCTCACTTCCTTTATATATACAAAAGCTAACAGTGCAGCAACTATTTCAAAAGTGTAATTTCTACACACCATAAAGAGCTAATGGGTTTTAAAAGCTGCCACATTTCGAAAAATTACCCTGTTCCAAATGGGTCCTAAAGCACACTTCGGTTCCGAGTATATACATTTAACCAACAATATAGCTGCTTTGCCTGTTACCGCCCCGACGATTAAATTCTCTTAAATATGTAAAGGACCACCCCCTTTAATATTCCACGGAACGAACTGTTCACTTTATTTTTGATTATTTGCTTTTACGGAAGGGTCATCCACTATGAAACTGCTCGTTTCCTCTGTCCAATTCATTGAATTAGGGGTTGATCATCTATTATCTAAGCTAGTTAGTTAATACATTGAATATTGTTAAAGTAAATTATTATTCGAATGATTGAAAAAGTAGAAAAAATTTTCATCGAGGACTTGTAGAAACAGACGGGAATGGCTATGGAAAGTATAAAATTTAAACTTGAAAATGTGAAATGCTGATGATAAAGACAGAAGCGAGGTTATTATATTCGTACTAGCTCACCCGGTAAACGTTGTTCTGTCATATAAATTATATCTACGAAATATTTTTTTTGGTTCAAAGTTCTAGTCGAAGAAATAAATCTGATGTTATCGCTCGAGGAATTTGTTGGCGTTGTTGGTCAATCCCTCTACGTCTGTTTACTATGAATCTACGCGTTTCTGTCAGTTCTAATTTTTTCTGTTGATTTTGTTCATCTCGTGCCTCTCGTGATTATGATTGACATAACTGCGCCTTACTCACACGCACATCTGCATAGTTTTGTTCACCTGATGTTCGTGCTCTTATATGCATGAGATTTGATAGTTCGACGACTCAAATTGATCCCTCTAAGTCTTGCTGGCATTGCTGAATGTACATATAACTTATAAATAAATCAAGTTAAAATACTTACTTGTGAGAAACAGTGACTCAATATTGTATTTGTTTGCTTCTTATTCGACTTACCTTTCACAATAAGAGAACACGTATATTTATTAAAAACATGCACGTTTCTTTTTTTATTTGAAACTATTTACAAAAAATGTTAAGTACAATATGTACAGGTACGATAATGGCCATTGTTAGCGGGACCTCACAATACATGTTTATTTACGTGACAGTAAAAACTGTCTTTTCAGTTATTAATTAATAATTATTGCACTGAAACTTAATGATAAATTTACGATGAGACTAAAATTAACATGAGAGCACAGAAAAATTAAAATGATACGTACAACAGTCACTGATACGATCGATACAAAAACGAAAATATGAATAAGAATTTATTGTACTATAATTATTATATTCCATTGCCTTCTTGCAATCTTATTGCGGATCTGTGGATAAAATAAAAAATCGCGTTGGAAAAATAGAGGTTGATCGTAGAGGGGTAAAAAATTCAGATCAATATAATATTTTCATGACATAAAAAAAAATAAAAATCTTGCCAAAAAAATTAACAAATAAAAAATGGAGGTTGATCGTAGAGGATTGTATATATTTTCTAATGTATCATAATAATTTTATCTCAAAAATTGAAAAAATTTCATGAGAATCGGTCAAGCGGTTTCGGAGAGAATTTTATATATTAGATATTAACAAAGCACACAACGGCAATCTAGCATTGTAAAACATGGATACTCGAATGAATTAAAGTGGAGAAAACATTGGAAATATAGGAAAATACAGGAAATTAAGTACACAAGAGATAAGATCGAGGATTGGAGGAAATAAACCGATAACGGGATAAAGATAACATGCCAATCTGTCTATTAACTTTTTCGGTAAATATTCTCCCTATTTCGTTAATAATTATTTACTGAGATATTCTAGTGAGCATCAGTTTTGGTTCTATCTTAGTGTAAAGCTGACTGCTTTCCCCTGCATCAGTCCCCCAGTTTCCCCAGTATTTTTTATTGCACAAAATTTGAAAATTAAATTATGACAGTCAGTTACTAGGGTTGGGAATAAAATAACTATTATGAATGTTTTAAATGAATGTTGAGTATAAAATCTATTAAATTTTAACTACAGCTAAATTGTAATGGACATCAAAATTATATTTATCTTCCTCTTCTGTAGAACTCTTTATACCCTTTGAAGTGCCATAGGATTGGAATTTTATTCTCCTTTTATCCATTTTTTACTCTTTCTAATCCTTTGCTACTACATTCATCCGCGGTATTGTTTACCCTTGTCTTCTTCCCTCTTGTGTTACTTGTTGTAGCAAGGGTTTTCCTTTCCTTCTTTTCTCATATCTTTTTGCTTCTGTTATTTTTCGTATTATACTTTGTGGTGTTCTTCTCTTTATGTGTCCTAGCAGTTTAAACATCCTACGACTATTTTGTTTCGTATACCTGTTTATAATTCTAATTATATAAAAAAGAAAACTATTTAAAAATTTCTTGTCAATTCATGAACTGATTTTGATGTTTCATATATGAATCGTTTCTCCTTTTTCAAAAATTTGATGAAACTTATTAAACCGATTGCTTTGTCAGTATCAGAGTTTATGGTCTTTTGTATTGTTTACAGATTAAAAGTGGTAAATGCACAAATTTATTAAAATTCTGGACATTCTCTCTGTTTACTAATCACTCCATAAAACTCTCTTCCACTCTTCATGCTTCAAATTTTATGTTCTTTAGCCCACTGTAACCTCTTTATTTCGTTTTGACGTCTTAAAACAGGTTTCTTGACTGTCATCTTTCCAAAGGGTTATCTTGTAGTTTCTAGAGGCAGCTCTGAACGTGTTTTATCATCAAAGCTCCTGGTGGATGCATATTGTTCACGTTGTAGTCCACTGTACGTTGAGGTATTTTTAATTCGGTGGTAATGGTATGGTTACTTTTACCTAGACTATAAAGACTAGTGATTACCGCACGAGTTCCGTGGTTCTACCTTTTTAAAACTTACAAGTCTGAATTTGCGAGAATGAAAACAATTCGTATACTTCACACAAAGATGTCTTGGTCCATAAAGTATAAATTACAATTATGTTATTATGGTGGTAAATATGAATGAAGATTTCCACAAATTTGTTTCATTCCTGAATTAATACGAGGAGTAGGAGTTTCAGCTCTTTCAACTGTTTCTGGCACTCATCACTCCATAAAACTCTCTCTTCCACTACTCATGCATCTAATTTTTATTTTCTTTAGCCCACTGTAACCTCTTTATTTCGTTTTGACGTCTTAAAACAGGTTTCTTGACTGTCATCTTTCCAAACGGTTATCTTCAACGCTTGTAGTTTCTAGAGGCAACTCTGAACGTGTTTTATCATCAAAGCTCCTGGTGGATGCATATTGTTCACGTTGTAGTCCACTGTACGTTGAGGTATTTTTAATTCGGTGGTAATGGTATGGTTACTTTTACCTAGACTATAAAGACTAGTGATTACCGCACGAGTTCCGTGGTTCTACCTTTTTAAAACTTACAAGACTAAATTTGGGAGAATAAAAACATTCGTATACTTCACACAAAGATGTCTTGGTCCAAAAAGTATAAATAACAATTATGTTATTTTGGTGATAAATGTAGATGAAGATCACCACAAATTTATTAAAATTCTGAACAAATAAGAGGAGTCAAGTCAAAGGCAAATGCTAATAATTTAGCATATAATTTAAGATACATAAAATAATCAAATTCCAAATAATACGAACCGGGTAATCAAGAACAGAACACTTTTTTAACAATCATCCTTGTAGAGTTTCCTAATTTTCTTACTGCTCAAATAGGTTAAGTAGAGAATGAATATTGATAAAACACCTGAATTCTGTGTTGATTAATTTACTTTTAAAAACCCAACATGATTTTTAAATGAACCGATTTTCAAAACAACGAGAAAATTACATGACGTTGGAAATAAACTAGAAAACAAATATCTTCTAACAAAAAACGAATACATAAAAAGAGCGCCTCTAGTTACTCTTAAATCTCTCCGAGAGGCTTGCGCGCTCTACCCAAAAAGGCAGGAATTGTTAAAAATTGCTGCAAGTTAATTATTCTTGAGGAAGGTACTTAATTAAATGAACAATCGTATTTATTCAAAGGCATTTTGGAGTCGAGTTCTCGAGTACCTCACGTTAAATGTCTGTTAAAAAATCTTCTTCTGTAAAAATCGTGTCGAGAAAAAATAGGCCAGTATTATTGAAAACAAAATTTGAATTTGAAATTTTAACAGTAGATAGTGAATACCTTAAAAAGCAAACTCTACCCTATGCCTATAAGTGCTTTTATTCTGAAGATGAATCGTTAGGGTGGCAACTATGATGTTGTGATATTTATGTTGAAACTAACTATAGAAATCGATAGAAAAAAGGCACAAATTACATTGAGGAGTTTTTTCGAAATATGAATACTTTTTGACATATGCGTGATTGAAATTTTTTTGTTTCATAAAAAACAGCACAAGTATGATAAGCCATCCCACAATGAAAATCATGAAACTCTATACATAGGCTATTGATATCTCGAGAAATCGATTTATCATATCTATTTTATGCGGAAACGTTTATCATAGCTTGATAAGGAGAAGATAGAAAATGCCAAAAAGAAGTAAGAAGTATCTGAAATAAAAGAAAGTGTTTTTCTATTAGAAAAACGCACCCTCTCACACTTGATCGCTAAGGCTCAAATTCACGTATTGCTTCAAATGGTTGATCAACCACTGTATTGACCAGATCTGCACTCCAATAAACTTTTCCTGCTTTCTAACCTTGAAGTTTCAGAGATTTTCAATAGACTAGGATGTTATCGCACGACGCATATTTAATTAGAAACACCGCAGCTAAATATTAGAGTTAAAAATAATCGAATCAAAGATCAAAGAGAAACGTTGAGAAACTTAGGACTTTGGGTCTACCATGGTTTTATATATACGAGGTCTGGCTATTAAACAACGAGTAGTGCGTTGGGTATCTAGATATCTTCTCTATGCACGTCCCAGAATGCGTTTCCGTCACTATTATAGTATTTGTACAGTAGCAGTTTGAAACGAACGTGCTTTTTTTTTGTGTCGAAAACCATATGTAACGAAAAACAGGAGCAACGTATCAATCTCAAATTTCTCGCTAAAATAAAAATAAATTGTTGCAAGAGGCCTATGGGGACAATTCTCTATCTCATGCTCGCGTTTTTGAGTGGTGTAAGCACTTTAGTGAGCGCCAAGAGAGCAAATCAAAATTCAAGGCAATGTTGATCGTTTTTTTAACATTAACAGTATCGTGATAACTGAATGGGTTTCAGAGGGTCAGACTGTCAACTTGACTTACTATTAGTCAGTTTTGGCAACTGTAAAAAATGGGTCGAGTTGTGGAAGAACAACTCGTGGATTGTGCACCAGGACAACTCACCTGCCCATAACGCGCTATGTGTGAAGCAGTATTTGGCCTGTAAGCGCACTCCAGTGCTCGAACACCCGCCGTACTCACCGTACGACTTTTTTTGTTTCCGAATTTAAAATCTGCTTTTAAAAGGACCCGATTTGAGTCGATGAATGAGGTAAAGCAAAAAACGGCAGAGCTCCTAAGGGCACTCACCAAAGAAGACTTCCAGCACTGCTTCGATCAATGGAAAAAACGTATGGGAAGGTGTGTGGCGAGGAGAGGGGAGTATATTGCAGGAAAGCATTCGAATATAGAATAATTTTTATAATAAAACGCGGAAAGTAAAATTTCCGGCATCTGTGATGGTGTGGGGCTCGATATCTGCAAGGGGAGTGGGAAAACTGCATTTCATAAACTGAAAAGTACCTGGATATTTTAGAAGAATCATTGTTGCCAACAAGAAAAGTAACTTCAACCACTGGAAAAGCCTTTATTTTTCAACGAAAAGGAGCAGCATGCCATAAGTTAAAAAAGCCTTAAAATGAGTGGGTTTCAAGTAGTTCAGATTTATCACCAATAGAAACACTTTGGCATGAAATGAAAAAGCAGTTGCGTGCGAATCCAGCTAGAACTGTCATGGAATTAAAAGAAGGACTACAAGAAATTTGGGATGATTTTACTCCCGCATACTGCCAGAATTTAATAAACACCATGCCTCAAAGAATTACGGCTGTTATTAAAAATAAAGGGGATGTTAAGCAATGTTAACTTTTAAAAGTATGTTTAATATTTAAGCTTTTCTGATTACATACATTTGATTTTTGTTTTTTTTTTTGGTTTGTAATTATAACATAATATCTTAAGACTTGTAACTCCTGTAAAAGTATCTAAAATGTTTATAGAATATATAAAGAGCTAAAAACGAAACAATTTGCCGGTATTTAATAGCTGAAAAAGCAATAATTAGTAATTAGTAATAATTGGGCCAACTGAAATGGGACGGAGCTCGTATATGTATACTTGAAACAACTTCATACTCCTTGAATTTTGAAGACGAATGTTGTTTTAGTATTTCGTTGTTTAACTGGAAATCGCAATCAAATTTTGATTCGCATTTTCCACAAATATCTCGAAAAAGGCGTTTTTTAACATTTGAATGTATAACGTACTCGCCGATTTTAGATGTTATGCTTTATGTCAAAATTTTCAACTTTCCCTGCCCAGGTACATACCCAGATTGCAGGGCCGCGCCAGTGCTATTCCAAAAACTTAGAATCAGACCTGTATATAAGACTGTGTACCCGATTTTTGTGACCCTTTCAAAGAAATCAAATCTGCAGGCAAATATCTTTTTCGTAAGCTATGCTTTCGGGTTTAGAAACTCTCTAGATATAGCGGACAAGGGAGAGATGGATAGATATTTGCTATGGAATACGTGTGCCCCGTACAAAAGAAATGATTTTTGTCAATTTTGTGCAAAATAAATATTTTTTTTAAGTAATCCTACCAAATTTGACTCGCTTTGATCCCCGAGAAACTCACTATTTAAACTACTGCTGGATCACAAAGACTTCCACAAACTCTAATACTCGCAATATTCAGTCAACTAGATAAGTAGAATTATTTCAGGGATTTCTTCTTTGCAACTTTTTTATTTCCACTAATTTCAGATGAAAAAATATACATTTTAAAGAAATTTTCGATTGAATATACTTTGAACTTACCGATCTAAAATAAACTCGTTAGGCACGAAAGATAAAGCAACAAGAACGATATTATCATATCAAAAACGTTTTAATTATAATTTGATGCTCGAATCATTCTTGTTCTTATTATTTCGTAACCGATGAAACGAATGAGAGCAAACACAACTTTATACTCGGTAAAAGTTTTCGCACTCTCTTTTTAACATTCAGCTTTGAGTGGATGTCTTTCATAAACGAGAGTTTTCGCTCTTGTACAATGATACCGCTAAAATCGTGCCGAAGATCGGGCTTTAGAACCGTCATCAAAAAGATTGGGACTTTTAAAAATATTTTTATACAAAAACTCTTACCTTTTTTTAATATACCGTGAAGATAAATTGCACAGCATCCTTTCTGTATCGCGATAAATGAGATTAACGGAGACAGGGGTTGTTGAAATTACGTTGAGGCAATCTTATTTTATTACGTAAAATAACACCGATAATATAATCCGGGTAGGGTATTTCGTAAATATTTTTAAGAGAAAGTGAGGCAAAAATAAATATCGAGACACTAAAAATTCATCAAAATTATCGGTTAGCGTCGAATAAAATATTCGCGAGCTAAAATTATCATTATAACTTCAAAGGGATACATGTGATATCAAGAAAAATTAAATATAAGATGCAAAACACGCCCTGAACATGAAATTCGTTTGTGAATTATTTCAAAAAAAAGGCTGGAAGGCATCCTTCGATATGGTTTTCCTTGCAGCATATTATTTTAGGAAGTCGCATCGTACTACTCAAAAAAAACATCTATCATTTCTTTTCAAATATAAAATATTTACTACACACCAATTTGGATTTTTTACTCACAAATGCAAAGATGATGTTATACTCTTCCTTCTAAATATTACTTACTCAAGCTTTAACAACCATCACTCCACTGCAACAACTTAGATACAGGTGCTATAAAAAGAGATTCACTATATATCTTTTACCTAATTCCGTTGATGGAAACTATCAAATTATTTCCGTGAATCTGAAATCCAATATTAGTTTTACAAAAATACTGAAAAGCAAAAAGATGATTTCTACTTCAAATATTCAAGTTCTTTTTGATCATTATGATGTTATTTACCTAAGACAAACATGGCAACATTTCGAAAATAGAACGAAAAACCATCAAACCCGATAAAATCTCATTAATTAATCTTATAACAAAAAACATGAAACCGACACATGAATAGAGAAAAAAAATTAGGAATGTTGTATATATATAAAAATGAAAACGCTATCAATTTATCAAAATATGACGTGTTTCTGTAGTAAAGTTACGACGAAATATAGGTTTCCGGGTTGATCAGTGCTGGGAATAATTTCCTGACGTTTCAGCTTTTATTTTGATGCCTTTATCAAGAGAAATGGGAGTTATTTAATCACTACTCTGGTACTCTACTGCCACTCCACGCAGATAGTGATTAATTGCGTGGTTTTTTTCATAGAAAATATCAATCATTGTTGCTAGCAAAGTTTTCTAAAATGTTATATCACAAAGCTTGAAACGAAATGAATCAATTTTGCATATTAGCATAAATTTTCGCGAAATGCTTTTTCGTACTATATTCATTAGCAACTTCCCTACCTTTATTAAAATTATAAACGGTTAGCTCAACTTTGAATATCTTCAGCAACCACATCGCAACTCTTCGAGAAGTGCATGTTTACTTAAAGTAGGAGAGTTGTATGAGGAATGTTAATAAGCAACCAAGGAATTGCAACGGTGGCTTAAAAAGTTCTTCCCTACTGAGAACCTCTGAAAATTGTACACGAAAGCACTAATTAAGTTTGTTAGCGGTGCATCTTATAATTTCTGTCAGAATTTTGAAGAAGTTGAATGCGATTCCATTGGTAGAAACGATGAATACGGCAAAAGAGCACGTAATTCATCAGTGGCGTGCAAGTTTATTTTTTGGTTCCGATTCTATTCAATAGAGATGAATTTTTTTAATCAAACAATATAAAAAAAAACGCACAACTTTCAAGCGTTTTAGAATAATTTTCAATACATTATACAAAATAAAAGATTCCTAATTTTCACCTAAATATCGTTAGTTGAATTTTGATGATTTAGATTCACTATATAAAAAAATTAGAAAATCTTCCAATGCATCTCTTCTGAGGTGAATAAATAATGAATTTGACTTAGGAATTGGTTATTCCAAGATTATCCTTAACTTGAATTTATGACTGGAAGCATTTCTGGAAGGCTTCTTCATTCACAAGAGCAGTCATTTGATGCTAAATCTGACAAGAGAAATTTGGATAGACGTTAAGACATTCAAAAACCAAACACTGCCGTATCTAAAGCGACTGTGCTTCCTTCACGCTTTAATAATAAAGTAAAAGATAATGACTTTGATGTCCGACAAGATTATACAAGATTTCTGGAAAGCGTCTTCAGAAAATTTTTCATTCATAATAGCATCCAAAAGTCGTACGGTACTAAATCTGGTAAGGACGAATTTCGATAGACAAGAACACAAGGACACCAAACGTTACTATATCAAAAGCGACTATGCTTGCTTCACTCTTTCATAATAAAAAAAACAATGATAATGACTTTGATGTTCGACAAGATTATACCAACATTAAAACCATGACTGGAAGCATTTTTAGAGAGCGTTTTAAGCAAATTTATAAAAGCAGCCAAAAGTCTAACGGTGCTGAAACTGGTGACTGACATGACTTTCTCAATGTCAATGACGATGTCAGAGAAGCCAGAAGCCGTAAGGTACTAAATCTGGTAAGTAAAACGAATTTGGAAAGACAGAAACATATTTAGAGACCAATAACTCGCGTATCAAAAGCTACTTGTAACTCAACGCGTAGTCATTGTGAAGAAGCCTATTTTTCAAAACTCTTAGCACATCGTACACTCTAGTATTCTCAACTTTACAGTTGCTCTTGGACAGGACTCTGATTACACTGTCATAATAGAAGAAAATAATAATAATGATGTTGACGAATCTTTTTGGGAAGAGATCAGTGTTATAGGCTCTATAAAGAAATTATAGAAACATGGAAATTTTCAGGTATAAAGCCTCAATGTAGCCAAAACGCTAGATTTTTTATTATATACCAGGGAATATCTCAAAATACTACTCAACTAATTCACAATTCAAAACCCTTCGTTCGCTCTATAGCTATTAACTAACATGAATAATACTGAATTTCCAGTTTTCAGCCAACTTCTACTGTGAATACGCTACTGGATCATTTAGACTAACGAATATATCTTGTTACCACTAATGAAGTTAATAGGAATTTGTAGAAACTTTTGTCGTAGGACAAAATGAAAAATACAGTAAGTGTCCTTAAAAGTTATTTAGGGATATATCATAAACATGAAAAAGTAGAAAAAATTTATAACAATGGAGTAAAAGCTAAAACCTAATACCTTGAAGCTCGAGAGGAGAAAAAATAGTCTAAAGAAGTAGAAGAATAAATGGAATTGTGACCTAGAGATTTTTGTTTATCTTATCGTGTATTAACTGCAGTGCAATGCCGGTCATAGGTATGTGTCCCATGAAGGCAAAAAACGTAGAACGTTTCCGGTATCTACATAGTTACTATACGTCAAATTGCTGACCAGTAGTTTAGAGAGGAAGGGAAACCTTTTATTATATTACCTTTGGTCTCTTCTCATACCATTTGCAACTAATTTTTCCTTCAATACCAGGTAACGTTGAGGTGGTACAAAAAACTACAGAGCTAAGACAAAAAAATTTTAATGTTGTATCTAGCGACAAATCACGATGATGTTGAAGTGTACATGAAGGTCAAGACCGCGCCTTTACTGCCCTATTTAAATGGGCAACTACAAATCCTTTTTCAACAAGACAATACACGTACATATAATACAAGCTTTTCATATTTTGTCATAGCTACCCCATTCGCCAGATTTATTAAATCCAATCCCATGTGTAGGATATGATGAAGAAGAGACTGTCTAATTTGCAGCACCCTCCAGAGACTGAATCCACGAATTCAAGTTGCTTGGAACGAGATGCCACCAGTAAACATCCCTCACCTAATTTTCTCGATTCCTAGGCGTTTACAGAAGTGTATGTAGCTAGGGTCGCTAAACGCACTATTAGTTACTTTCTGAGAACAAATTTCTTGTAATACGTTCAATGTCATCAAGTCATTATGTTTTTAGGTCTAACTATAACGACTTTAATAGAAATTACTCTTTAAGTTACAACATAATTTTGACCTTTATCATTATATACGAGGGTTGTTTGAAAATTTTCCTATCTAACAAAAAACAAGGCATATTCTTTCCGTAATCATTCCCATTTTTTAAGTCTATACACTTTTTTCAGCGTTGTACGTACGTACTCGTTTGATGAAAATCTCTTTTCTTCCAGCGTCATTCTAAGGTTAGAAAACGTGAAAAGTCGCTGCAGGCAAATCGGATGAATACGGTCAATAATTTCGAAATACAAATAATGAATTTTAGCCATGGCGATCATCGATTTTCATCATGGTGACCTGATGAAGAAGCGCTTCCTTTTGCTTGTTTCGAAGCAGGTTCTCTTTTGGCAATCAACTATTTTGACATTTTTCCTTTCAGTAGTATGGTGGTGGATCCAGGTTTAATCTACATGTATGGCCTAGGAAATGTTCTTCGGTCATTATATCGCAAATACGTTCTTTTGATATGCGGATAGTGACTTCTATCTCCCTAACTTAAATCCGATAGTCGTTCAGTATCGTTTGGTGAACATTTTCGATAATATCTCTAGTTGAAGCTGAAGGCTTCTTCCTCGTGATTTTTCTCACTGGATCGTTGTTGCCCTGAAGATGAAAGGCTTCACATTCATGTGTTGTTTGAGTTGTTGTTCGTGACTTCTTTATTAATTGTTGGTTCAACAGTGCCCATCTTCAAGTCCCGGAAATTATTACTATTTCTACAATACCAAGAAGCATGGGTGAGCTTCTTAATATTTTGTTTTGAAATGTCTGAACTATGAAGAGATTCCTTCAACTGGCACTGCTTCCAAACTTGATATCATATACAGTCTAAAAAACAAATATTTAACGATAGATCAAATTTTTTTCCTGTTTTCCTGAAAAATCTTTCTAAAGACTCACTTATATGATAATCAAACGGAACGGAGTATTCAAAATGACTGAAATTTTAGTGAGAATCTCTCATGGTAAGCGCAAATATATTTCCTAAGTTATAAACTAAATTTTTATCAAACATCACTAGAAACAAAGATTTCTTTTTCTTCAACAGCAAACTATTATAGGTATCTAACGTGGGTATGATAACTACCATTTACAATAATGTTTTAAAACGTAACAAATATATTTTCCAAGGACTTCTAAAAGGGAAGCGCCCGTTCTAGATTACTTTTCCGAGATTACCGTATGCAATGTCCGACTACATCTCGGGCACATAATGTGGGGCAGCACAAAGCAGGAAATTGAAACTGCGAGATTTTAATTAGATATGAAAACATATTGTGTGCCGTTATTGTCTCAGTTGCGCTAACGACGCCATAATTCACTCGGATGAAATCGAACTTAGAACAGCAATTACAACATTTTCATTATCATTTATTCTGAAATAAGTTTTTATCTCTGCATCGGAGCCGTTATTACTTTCGTGGCTTGACCATAATACGTATGATTATATAGACCCTGAAAGATCGTTGTTAAGTAAGTAAACAATAAATTTTTCTACGGATGCTATGAAGTATTACACTGTTTCTTATCGTTTCTATACTTTCCAAAACGGATAATTTTTTATGGAGTTAAAATTTTAATTCCACTGGACAATATTCAACATCTATCTACCAATCTACCAATAATATAAGCGATTTTTGCTTGACCAATATCAAAGAGTGTTCGAGGAAATCGAAGTATACGGTAAAACACGCGAAGGTATCTACTGTAACAAAACCAATCACTCATTCGGAAAAAGTTCCTGTGCCTTCTCCAGTTTATGATGTTAAAGAAAGTTCAAGCATTTCTGAAAACGAAGAAATTGGAACAGAATTTACCGATCTTGTCAGTTCTCAAGCACCCATTTGGAGCTTAATGATCTCATGAAAGATTTGGATTTGCCCAAAGAAAAGCTGAAATGTTAAGTTTAATACTAAAACATCGCAATTCATGTGCTGATTCATTTGGTTTCTAAAGACTACTTTGTGTACTGTAATGAATTTTACGGTTTATTGTTAGAACTGAGCTATGGGCGTTGGTCAGAGGAATGGAGAATCTCCATTGATGCCTCAAAGTCAAAGCTAAAGGCTGGACTGTTCCATTTAGCTTACGGAGCTCACTTAAAAGAAACAAATGACATTATCAAACTAGTTTTAGAAAAGATAGAATACAGCAAACACCAATGGTTAATCTGTGTAGACTTGAAAGTTGTTGCTTTAGTTTTAGGACTACAAACTAACTAAACAAAATACTGTGGAACAGCCATGAGAGAAATGGACTTTATGTAAGAGCAATATGACCGCCGAAAACTATTTATATTCCTGGTCAAAAATATGTGAAAAATGAACCTTCAGTTAACGCCAAAAAGATACTACCAACTTTGCTCATCAAATTAGTGCTAATCAAAGTTTTGTAAAATCCATCGACAAAGATGAAACTGGTTTCAAATTTTTAAAATAAAAATGTCTTTCTTTGAGTGACGCTAAATTAAAGGTGGGTGTAATTGTTAGACCCGACGTGAAAGAATTAAGATCCGGCATTCATCACCACCTTGAATGAAAAATGAAAGAGAAGCTGGGATGGCGTTTGTGAAAGTTACCGAAAAGTTTTGTGGTTAACTTGGATCCCCTCAATAATCTGACCTCATCACAAAATGATCAATTGATATTATAAATTGCGATGTAATATTTCCTTGAAAATACACTTTTTATATTCCCACCACAAGTTTTTTCCGGAAAATACGGGCACTTTAAGAGACGAGCTTTCATCATGATATCGCTAAATTACTGTTGGTCTTTAATTAACTCCAAACATAGGAGACATGTGGAAAAATGTTTTTAGTTCTTATAATAAAACATAAATGATTTCTTAGAACAATAATTTAATTTCTCACAAAAGTGTACCATGACGCAAATTTTGCAAATTTTTTTTCACCTTTCCTATTTATTTTTTCTAGAAGAATTACGAAGCTCATAATCTCATCCAGGAAGTAAAAATTATAAATTTATTTGTTATATAGTGTTATTTCTTGTAAACTAAGTGGAGTTACTGGTTTATGATGGTAAATCATCGTCTTGGATATGCCCAAAACCATTTCCAACAATTTTTTTACAATTCAAAATAATACTTTTCAAAAAATATATACATTATAAGTGAAATTGATTGATACTTGTTGAAGTGCAAGCAGATAAGTGAACGCGAGTGTTGCCGAATGTAATCAATATATTTAAACAGTTCAGTTGAGGTTTCGTAGTTCCAAGAGACTCGATCAATTACCTCGACAGATTTATTCAGCGAATTTAAAAAGCTTCGACATGTTTAACCTCACTTTAGAAACTTAAATATTTTGCGATAATAACTTTTCTCACAGGCGTTGCTTGAGAACTTCTCGTCGCGTTTTCTTTTATAGTTCGAACCCGATAAAGTTGAAACTTTCAAAGATATACCTGTGTAAGTACATGAGTTTCTGAGATTACTGCAGGAAATTTTAGTAGAAACATGATATTTGTCGTTCTATTTTCCTATAGTATAGTTTATATGTTCTAGCTTTAGTAATAGCATTTTAATTGTCCTCCACGCGATATCTTCGTCTTGTTTTTGCCCATTTTACTAGTTTTCCCTATTTTATTATTATTTATATTTAGCATCTGTTGTTATTACTAGGTTTTTGGCTGGCGATTTGGGCCTTTAATTCAATAGAAAAGTCACTTTACTAAGAATAAAGTTTAAGTTTATAATATGATTGATTTTTTTCTTTCTACAAAGTTCCGCAAATTGCGCATAAGAGGATTCTCAAAAGTCTTTCCTCTTTATTGGTTAATCTACGAGGATGGTCCGAGAAGTATCTGGCCAGATCTAGAGATGGCGGTAGTTGCTTGAAAAATACCACTGTATCAGAAAGAACACTATCTATAGATCATATGTTGAAAGTTTATAGACGCCACGATGTTTAGTATTTGTTTGGCAGCCATCAATAGTGAACGTTTTTAGTGAAATTGTAAACATGGAAAAAATTATACATTACTTTTATTTCAAAAGCCTTAGTCTAATCAATATAAAATATTGGGTAGCAGAGTTTAAACGAGGCCGTACGACCTGCGAAGACCAACATCAAGGTGATGACTTCAGAAATGTTGAAGAAAATCCACAAAGAGGTACTGAAAGATCGTCGACTGAAAGTGCGTGAGCTAGCAGACATAGTAGGCATTTCAAAAGGTGCAGTGCATTCCATATTATGTATATAGTATGTAAATTAATGTGCCTAGTACGCTTGGATGGTAATGTTGGTTAGATAAGATTTTAGAAGTAGGCAGTAGTTTCGTAGCAGTTTTAATTTTGTATAGCACACTCTCTTACAAGCCTGTCTGATATCGAGGAAAACAGTAAAGCAGTAGTGTTTGTTATAAAGGGGTTTGCAATGTTGAATATTTAGGTCAGAAACCAAATTGATGATAGGGAATTCATTCCTGTGGAAATTATGACAGTTTGGTTAACTCTTTGCCTTGTTTACCAATCAATATGATTTGTACAATTTTCATTGATTATGGACAGTGGCCGAGTCATAGGATTGCGTTGTAAATATATGTTTACATGAATACCCATTTTTGTGGTAATGCTTTCAATATTTTGGCGGTTATAAAGTCAGTGCTCGAATTTTCTTCAAGTTTAGTAATTTTATTTCATTATGTACTTTTCGGAGTTATTGCTTTTGTGGGGCGTTTGTTGTTTATTGGATTTGAGTTTTGTTCTACATATTTATCTATTTCGTCACTTTGTGGATGGAAGACTGTAATGAGGTGATCTGCAAATAAATTTTCTTTTCTTTTGTTAATTCTTGCCCACAGGCAGGGCCGATATATAAGGTTTTTTGAATTTTTTATTGGCTTACAAATGAAGTTATCTGTTTTTGTTAGTTCAGACACATATTCCTCAAATTGTGCATCCCTTAGTTCTTTGAGTCTATACTTGTTTTTGTCTGCAAAAGTGTGTCTAATACTGTCTTTATTTCAAATGGGACTTTTCTGCTTCGTGTTTGGGCTACTATCTGAAGTTGTGAGCTAAATAGTTCTGTTGTTCTCTCGATTTCTTCTGGTTCTTTAAGCCTTATCTTTGAATATACCGCTTATTTGTTTCGTTACGTTAGTGTGTTGTTTCTAATCATAACTGACTCTCCAACGGTTACGATATTAGGCGAGTGGACTTGAGTTATAACTGGGTAAGATGTTTGACTTGTTAAAAATTACATTAGCATATCATTTGTGGATACAATAAATTTTAAACAGCTTTCAATAGAACAGCTTGAGTTGAAATTTCTGGAACCGTTAGTGATATTCATACTGAACACACTGTTTACATCATCACTACACCAACATTCACAATTACACTGTTTGATGCGCGTTTCGATGACCAAGTTATCATCTTCAGAGAGTGAAGGTAAACAATTTACTTTGGTTATCGAAACGCGCGTCAAACAGTGTAAATGTGAATGTTGGTGTAATGGTAGAGTAAACAGTGTGTTCAACCGTTGGTTTGTTTGCTACAAAAGTTTGTTTTGATCATCAACTTTTTTATTATAATTATGTATCTTTTTGGTTTATTGAAGTGAGTATCCAGTGGGTCAGTTACGTCCAATATAACATTCTAATGAAATATAAACAAATTGTAGTTGAGTTGGTTGAAGTTTTTATATTGATGTTTCGTGAAATACTGAATACTTTTTTTTTATTTGTTCAAACAACGAATCAAGTTCAAATATTGTCGACTATCACTGTGTTTTTCGTTAATAGACAAGTTCTAATGCGATTCCCAATTCGTTCACGTTTTGCCAGCCTCGCGTTTTATGACAGTCAATTTTTCCAGAGCTCCGTATTAGGGATCATAGGGAGGGCAGGTGCGACGTTGCTTTTTCAATTGCAATCGGAAACAAATGCCGAACTACATCAGCAGTTTGGATGCGGGACGTAACGTGTATAGAGCGGAGAAAAGAGTGAATGTTAGCGATCGAGTATATTAGATTTATTATTTGGATCACATCATAAAATAATATTGACAAATGAGAATATATAATTCAACTAATTGAATGATTCAATATTAGATTTTAAATTAGAAAGTTTTTAAATACGAGGTCTGGCTATTAATAAAACGACACTGCGCGTCTAGGGGACGCCCTACCCGGATGGAGTAAAAAACGACTAATGCGTTGGGTATCTAGATATCTTGTCTATGCACGTCCCAAAACACGTTTCCGTCACTGTTATAGTTTGATGCGAACCTATTTTTTTCTCATGCCGTTGCATTGAAAAAAACTCCAACTTTAAAGTGCTTTAAATTGTTGCAAAAAGCCTACGAGGACGAATTTCTACCTCATAAGCGTGTTTTTGAGTAATGTAAACGATTTAGTGAGGGCCGAGAGAGCACTTAAGATGACCAGCGCCCAGATCGCCCTGTGACTGTTTTAACTCCGGAAACAGTGACCAAAATAAACCATTTTCTAATAATTTCATAAAGATCCACTTTTTTCCAGTAAATATAGTTCAATAAAGTTTATGTGTTTATTGAATTGTACTTCTAATCAGTTTAAAAACAATTATCATTGTGATTTCAATTTAATCTATTTTACATTCAAAATACACGATAAATAAAGTTAAAGTTTCTACATTATAGGAAATAAAATACATGCGAGTCGACAGATAATTGAGAGACAAAATATACAAAAGTTTTTACAATAAATGCAACATCGAGCGTTTAATCTGCAAAACGCAGGAGACATACTCCCATCGTTTAACTTAATTTCGTAACAAAACTTTTCTCGAAACAATTTATTGGAATGCATGACGGCGCCTACGTTTTGAAAAACGACGTCGACGTACCTATAACTAAATAGTCGTTTATGCGTGTTGTCGCATACAAAAAAACGACATACGTAAAGTTAAAATTCTATTGAAATGTACGTTTAGGTATGTTTCGTTTCATACAATTTCACTTATCGATGTATTCGTCGTGAATAACCGAATTTGTGAGTATAAAACTCACTAAGATAATGCACTTTTACATTCCGGCATATTATGACTGATTTTTTGATCAAACACCAAACGAGAGACATCGCTCAGCCACCGTATTTGCCAGATTTGGGTTTCTTGTGTTTCTTCCTTTTCTCAAAGCACCAAAATCGTATACAGGGATATGCACCAGGAGTCCATTGAAGTCACAGGCGATAATGAAAAATTTTTTAAATATAGGTAATAATGTTTTTTTGGTTAGATAATCACATGATGTTTGAGGTGACTGGTTTAACAGAAAACCAAATGATTCAAGAAGTGTCGCGTGGTTTTAATGACAAGGATGTTATGCAATCCAACTTTGGAATATTGCCCGCACGTTTGGAGCCCGGCTCCCAAACATACCCTGAAGATTCTCGACTCAATACAGAAGAGAGTAATTCGACTCATAGCCCATCCAGAGTTAACCAGAAACGTGGACAGGCTTAGAGCATAGAAGAAACGTCGCCAACCTGATTTTGTTTTACCGATACTACCACGGCAAAAACTATTCCAAGCAGTCCAATATAATCCCGCTTAGAACAATTTTGGCAAGACCTAGTCGACAGGCAGACGTGGCTCATGAACACTAAATTCGGCCGCAGACGCCCAAATTAATTTCTTTGGAGAAGTGCAAGTCTGCGGAATCAGCTACCAAGGCCCTTTTTTCCCGATCACTACAACCTACAGAAGTTCAAGTGGCACCACTCGAAATACTCGAATGTAAAAGGGTTTACGCTCTTGTGCATGCTTGTTACAAAAAAACAATAACAATGTCCCAGGATACGTAACTAGTGAAAAAAAAACTATAAAAATTCGACCCGATTAAATTGATGAATTGATCCATATTCACTTTAACAATATATTATGAAATTAAAAATAAACGGAAGGTCTTTTCATTATCGTCCTTAAGACTATTATTCTAAATTATAGAATGACTTTCAAATTCAACATCCAGTTTATTTAAGTATCAAATAATGAAGGCAAACAAAAACACCCTCGTTTCAACAACAAATACGAAAATCCGAACAATTAATTAACCCCACAATCGCACCATCTTAAAGCGCCATTGTTAATGGATGGACTCAGCTTTTGTAGGCGTTGCACATTCAACTTATGCCAGTGGTGTTTCCCTAGATTATATTATAGTAAACACTACTCCGGGTATAGTATACAGACCACCGAGTACGGGCGTTATGTTTCTCATAAACGTAAGTACAATATCCTTTTGTACCTCCCAATATTTTTTCGTTAATTAGGCGGGTTACACACATATGCATCTCGCACGGTGCGACGAGCATGCAGATCGAAGACCAACGTGTGTTAATTACTTGGAGCTCACACACATATGCGACTGGCATCGAGCTAGCCACTAGGAACAGAACGGTGAGTGTTCCAAATCACATGGCCATACGCGGACAGCTCTGAGACACTCGTTTCCACTGTGTACTGCATTGACAAGTCCCAAAAGCTTCAGTATGTTACCAGTATTTGTAATTAAATGGTGTATACCCTTAAACTGTGTGAATAGTTAGTTGTAATAATTGAAAATGCCTTTTTCGGATTAATTGAATTTGTGTTAGGTTTGGAGGAGTCTCCAAGTAACAACAGCATTTCATCATCCGATTTCAACGACATTTTCCAATGAAATGAGCGCTTCTCTCACCTTGCCACTAGCAAGTGCCACGACCATGCCATCAAAAATGCAAGTCGCACCGTGTAAGATGCATATGTTTTTACCCGCCTCAATCCTATCGACCTCTTCTCTATTCATTGTGTAGGCTCTTACATATGCGTTCTTTTGCGTGTTCTCAAATTCTATTTCTCTAGGTGGCCATAATACTGAGACATAATCTACTTCATTGATTTAGTTTCGTGAATGTGAATTAAGATCCCAGTAACTGGATTTTTCTATCAAAGATTATCCTAGTTTATACTTTACGGTAATTTCTGGGTTTTGCTTTGCATTGTAGAGCGTCCTCATTACGTGAGATCGCAGAAAGTGTTTTCATATATTTTGTTGACAGTTTTTCTATTCTTGGATGATTGTGTGTATTTTTATACTGAGCAATAAGAGGGGTCATTAAAATAAATGAAGATAAATGAACTTTTTTATAGTAGTATTAAAATTAGGTTTTATTCCAAATTGAAAAAAAGGGTACCACAGAAAATTACAGAATATGAAAATTTGTCTATGGTGATAATATAGAAACTTCGGAAATTGCTGGTATGAGTGATGTAAAAATGGAACTGTGTCAGTTGAGGATGAGCAACATTCAATGTCAAATAAAAATATGGCACAACAGGTGATTGACTATTTTAGAATTTAGTGAAGCAGTTGCGTACGAGTTGTCAGCTTTTGGCCACTAAAAATCACATTTATTCACTAAATTGCGACTTTTGGCTTTGCCGAAAATAGAAAAAATATGCTAAAGAGAACAATTTTGACCATTTCTGACATTGGAATACCATGACAGAACAGATGATATTTATAAACAATACCTAAACATACCTTGGGATACATGGTGATACCGATTGGTATATTATCTTTATAAATTTTAAGTTTATTGTTCGTACGACCTTATTTCCACCTCTTTCAAACAGTTTATCAAATTTTGTTTTTTTTCTCTAAATGTGCCTTGTAGATAGATTCACATAAATAAACCAGTTTTTCATAATTAAATTTTTTCTCTGCTTTTCACAGTCGCTACATTTTTTTTACTTGTTTCATCTATACAATTGAACAAATTTGAAAATGATCCATCTCTTTTCTTTCTCTAGAAGTTTTCCAGAACCCAAAACGCTCCTTTCTTGTTCGATGGAAAATTCTTATCCCTTTTTTAAAACTAGAAATATTATGAAGAGTTATTACTAAATTAGAATACTGAGTTAGAATTTTTGGTACAGTTGGTGATATTTATGTTAAACACACTAACCCCAACACGCACCTTTCGATAACCAAGTAATCATCTTCGAAGAGTAAACGCGCGTCTGAAGTATGATTGTTGATGTAGTATATGATAATGAATAGAAACCAATTCCTTACCTATTTCTATGTTTTCCATGAACTTTTCAAATTTCAAAATATTCTTTCTCATCTTTTCCTTTCATGTACATTATTTTAAAATACAATAAATGTTTAGTTCGCCTTCCAAAACACATTTTGGTTTCCAATTCGAGAAAATCCATAAAAATTCTTTGATCCCAATAATTAGTATATCAACTTCTAATAATAATCTTTCTTTTATACTGACAACTACCAAAACCTCTTCTCAAATAATCATAATTATTAATTGTATTAGTTCTGTTCACTACACTGGTTTTCTTCTTTCACCAAATTTTTTAATTTGATATAAACCATATATTTGCCGCCCATCTTATCGGTAAGAATGAAAATCGAATGCATTATAACTTTATCACTCATCAAATATATAAGATCATCTGATTTTATAAACTCAAGTTCCGCTTTTCGATCTAAATTTGTAAGGGCTGCCACTGTTCCTTCAACATAATGGGTCTCCCCAAAAGAGTCTTCACAAGAAAGAGGCCGAACCGTGTCCCGTATACAGAAAAACACAATACCCATCATAATTAATATCAAACAATAAAAGCACACCATCGTGGAGGGTTGCAGACAATACGAGGAACTGTTGTTACTCTTTTTTATATGTTTCGAATGGTGCGTTTCGCAACAGGAGAGCTTTCCTATATAGTTTGTTTTTCATAAGAATATTTGAAGGAAAAACTCAACAAGGGAAAGAGAAACTTTAAGGAGCTTATATCAAGACGTACATCTCATTCATTAGATTGAATTGAATGAGATATTGCTTATAGGCCGTGTATATACTTCGCGAATACTTTGACCTATTGATCTATTATGTACCCCTGACTGTTACCTGTTAACCATTCACGTAGCAACGACTTAACAAAGTAAACTACTTTTCTTGGTGTTATAAGGCTAACCTCTTCAGGATTTAAGAAGTTTGATGAAAGTATGTATCGTAGCTCTATGGATTGCGTCACATTCAGAGATGAGTTATTCATCGGTTTCATTTGGTTCTTTGTAGAAACTACAAGAGATAGTAGTTAACCGGGCAGTGTCCAGTGGGCATACCAAGAACTCTCCCTAGCTTATCTTTGTTTAATGAAAGTGCCTTTTTGATACTAGTTGGTAGAATAAAAAGAAACCTCTTCTATTGTTTCAGATCTGGAAATAAATTCCATGTTTCTGAATTCTTCACGTGTTCCTACTGTTTCATCACCATGAATTTATGACTTTTCGAAAAACCTATAAAAGGTTGTGGTGCTATGAAAGGAGTTGTTTCGCAAGGTGATCAGCTTGCCGTGCCAGGTACCCACATTATAGTAATTTTTGTTGTTTGCTCTCAGTGAGTTCAAAAATTAAGTGCAGTCCATAATAGCTTTTACTGCTATCTGATAGGATAAATATCTTTGTATTGCGGTAGTTACGTTGTACGCAGCGAGCTCCGCTTGCAAGAATAGCGAATGTTTCCACTCAGAGAATGGAAAGAGCCCATTGAGATAGCGAACTTGATTCCTGGGCCATATATTCCTACCTCTTCTTATCCATTTTCGAAACATCAGTGTAGAACACCAATGAGACAATTTGGGCATTGCTGTCGACTTATATTGTACTTCTTATAATTTTATAGTGTTTGATAGAGCATAGTTTGGTAGACGTGGCATCCGTGATCATATCAATGGACACCTTACATTGCTTTAGAATGCTGAAATATCCAGTCAGATTGCTGGGTTTCATGTTCTATTCGTTACGACTCATCCATGAGTTTACTGTGGACATCCATGCGTTTATATAGATGACTTCTATCGAAGAATATGTATCCGCAATTTTTTTGTAGATTTCATTGATTTTTGGTCGTCAGATTTAGTACAAATATTGGTTAACTTATTTGTTTGACTGTTTGGATGGAATGTTCAAATCAAATTTTTGAAATCTTCTGACCATCCGCATCCTATTGGCTTGAATCCAGAATATATAAAAATTTTTGAAATATTTAGTGATATATACCGCGTAGATGAATTAATTTTAATTCTATATGGAACTGAATGTTATAGAGCTTTCAAATCAAACTCTAAAATGTGTAATTCCACCATTGGCTAATCGAATTGACTCTGATTTCATGTATGGATTCTCCAAGACCTAAGAAGTTTCGTGTCCAAAAATCTGCTGGAAAAGTTCTTGCTTTAGTTTTTTGGGATTGCATGGAGTAATCATGATTGATTTTTTGGATAACGGTAGAACAATAACTGGAGATTACTATTCGACATTACTGACCACTCTACGTAAAAAAATTTAAGAGAAAAGACGCGGAGAGCTATCCAAAGGTGTTTTGTTTTTGCAGGACAACGCCCCTGCAAAACTAATATCATGTTGCCATGCAAAAAATTCGTGCTTTGGGGTTTGAATTACTAGAACATCCCCCTTATTCACCAGATTTGGCTCCGTCCGACTATCATCTCTTTCCTCGACGGAAAAAAGTTTAAAAGGTCGTAAATTTTCTTCCCACGAGGAGCTAATAAAAGCTGTGGAGGTCTGGTTTGCAGAGCAAGAAGAAACATTTTTTTTAAAGGTCTAGAGACGTTGCGGGTTCGCTGTAATAAATGTATCCAATTAAGGGGAGAATATTTTGAGTAATAAAATATTTTGACATTGAAATTTGGTTTAGTTCTATAGTAGGCTAAGAATTTTTCAATATATCCTCGTAAAATCGGTAATTTGAATCAGAAAGAAACGTAGAAGTTATGTTTGACAATGTATATTTTCGAATAATTGTTTATTAATTTATTTCAACATTTATTATAAATTTTGTTTATTTCTTTAATTAAATGGTGAATAATTGAATTTTAGATTTTTTTGTACTATTTATACCGTATTGATAAATTTATTTCCACTCTTGTTTTCGAAAATTGAAGATACGGAAACAAAACGTTCTTCAAAAAGCCCGATTCGAGGGAGAGATCAACAAAATTAGTTATTCCATATAAATAAAACAAAAGCAGCTCCAACGTAAATATTAATTAAGATAAAGGGAACTTATGTCATAACATCAACAGAGATATTTTATAATACAAGAACAAACGAAGAGTGACTTCCATAATTAGTTGTAGACGAATATGAACGGAATACGTCTTAAATTATCTGAGAAAGAGAGAGGAAAAGATAAACCTACAAATACTGAGATGTTCCTTTGTATATGAGATTACGAAAATTCATTTATCTGATTAAGCTTGCTCAAATAATTTTCAAGTGAATCAACAAAAAGCCAATACATCATTCAATGAATCCCGTGACCGACACATAGATGGCACCGTCTGTGCTTTGCCACGTTTTTTGTGAGTACTTGAGATAATTGTTGAAATTTTAGGTTGTTGTTGTTGTTGTTTAAAAAACGTAGATAAAAACGAGTTTAGTATTATCGAAGGTTGTTTTTTATAGGAAAAGAGAGAAAAAACAATGGATTCATATTCAGGCTCTAATTTATCTATGAAAATGTTTAAAAAGTCGTATGTTGACTTTAAGCGCGGTAGGAAAACCAGCGACGACTCTGAACGGTTTGATAGCCAAACTCCAAGAGTTTAAACCAGATACTAAAATCAACAGAAATGATTTTTGCCTATAGAAAAGATAGAAGAAGAGTAGTTTTTGGACACTACAATAAGAAAAAAACTTGTTCTGCATGCGCGCGGGAAAACTTCGGGAAATCCCCGTAAAATTGGTACGTTGTCAATAACGTGAAAGGGGTTGAAAATTTCAATACAATATATAGAACGTGAATATATGCATAAAAAATATTTTTAGATGTTTTATCTAAAAATGCTTTCTTTTCAAGATAATGAGCTATAATTGGAAATATTAAATCGGAACCCTATAGGACTTGCCATGACGCTCGACTAAAATCTCTTTCTAAATCTAAAAACCAGATTTTGGAGAAAAATCCTTGCACAATTGATACATTGATACAAGTTGGTAGTAAATGAACGCATTATAGAGCAAGTAATGAATTTCAACTACTTGGGCGTAGAAACAACGAGCAGCAGAAACATAACGGACGAGGTAGATAAGCAGATCAAGAAAGCAACTAGAATATCCGGATATTTACGTGACATTATATGGAAAAATAAATATATGAGCATAGAAAGTAAGACGCGAATCTACAAGACCTGTATCAGACCCATACTAACCTATGCCGCAGAAACAAGGGAAGACACAACACAAACAAAGAGAAAAATGAGAACAGCAGAGATGAAGATATTACGAACAATAAAGGGTACCACACTCCACGATAGAACACCCAACACAGATACCTTAAGAGAACTGGGAATACAAGATGTCGTTAGATGGGTAAGAGCAAGACGCCGACAATGGAGAGACCATGTAGAACGAATGGCGCCAGAACGGATTGCCAAATGGGCCAAAACACACAAACCAGACACAAGACGCCCAATCGGTAGGCCCCCAAAACGCTGGTACGATAGCTGGACATCGGCGTCACAAGAGGGCAGATGACAGACCTGATAGGACCTCGTCCTACTACAAGAAGAAGAAGAAGAAGGCAATTGATACATATATACAACTGACAAGTTCCGTCAAAAGTTGATTACATTTGTTATCCAAATCTGAAATGATTTTGTTTAATAAACAAACAATTTAATTTTTTTACTGGATTATTTCGACAAAAATAGTTTGTTCCAAGATTCAGTAGGTCAAAATTGAAGAAATGAGATATAACATTAATTCCCACTTAATCTTTGGCCAAATTCAATTATATTTTCCTCAAACACTTTGTTTTTTAGTTTGCTAATTTTTTCTGATCAATGTTATTGTGATTGACGTAAAACTTTCCGGAAATTTTCCAGGCTACATAGTAATTCTTCTTATAATTCTAGTAAGTGTATCTTATACATTTAGCTTCATCAATGTGAGAATCCGTATTTCAGGACCTGCCTTTTATTGCAGCGACCTTCATTTTTTTGCTAATCTCAGACCAGTTTTATTTTGAAATCCCAAGCGACGATTTCTCACACGGTAAACGAGTCTAATTGAATAAAGATGAAGTACTTCAATTGATTACTTACATCATTTAATAAATTAATAGATTAACACATATCCAGTCATTCCGGTTTGTACCAGTAATGTTGCTCCTTCTTTTCCACTTATTCCAGTTAAAAAATTCCCATTTCTCACAAACGTCACTCGGACCATATGATTTAATCCTTTCTCCCACTTTTAATAAATTCAATTAATGTGGAACTATGGATATGATTCTTCCAATATTAATTGCAGATGACAGTTATGCGACGAACAATCAATATTTCATAAATAAGCGCGGCACTTATACCAAATTAAGAAATGAAAAATAATTATTACTCCCTGTATAAAATTCGGTAAACATCTAACAAACCGTCAGTCCACGTAGACTCATTATCTCCACTGTTTACCAATGAAAACATCGAATCCTAAACATAAATCCATTTCTATTGGCCGAAACCGTATGTGGACAATTTCTTCGAAATATTCCTGTCAGAAAGTCGGCGATAAGCATTGGCGTGGCTTGGTAATTTTATTTTAATTCATAAATGGAAATATTTAGAAAATTAGAAGATTTACATACACAAACACAGCAAGTTATTTTAAATAATAACGGCGTATAATGTATAACGATTCGATTGCCTTTTAACGAAAACTTTCTCGCATAAGATATACAAATTTTTAAAAAAGTATTTATACAAATGATAATTTTGTAAAATGAGGTATTTACGCCTATGGTATGTCGGCAAGGGTTTTTATATAAGTTTTTATAATCTGCAATTGATATTTGAAGGACTAAAATAAAAGACGCAATCAAAATCGGAGAGCGAATTCATAAATATCGATTGTGTATAACCGGCAAATCAACTTTAACAATTATTATGAGAATCTGATTTCAGTTTACTCAAATCACGCATCCACACAGTTACAGCCCAATCAACGTAAGCTTGCGCCTCATACATCTCGCACCTGTGGCCCAAATTTGGAAAACAACATTTTAGGGCCACGAATCTCCAGAATGGACTATTTTTCGAAAAAACATGTAGATACCGTCTTTTGAGAGAATTTTCACGATTTAAATACTTGTTTTTAAAAATCGTATCCAATTTTCATTCCCTCCCATGTTATTGACAAAATTTTTAGAGTTTCCATGGTCGCATGCGCGCAAAACAACTTTTTTCTTAAAATACTCTTCAAAAACTACTAGGGCGCCAAAAATTATCACTATTAGTTCTAATGTAAAATATTGGCTACAGCGCCTGGACTAAAGGTATCTCTACAAAGTTAAAGATTTGTTTGGTCCTTATTATTTCAGCAATAACGTGAAGGTAGTAATGTTCTTTAATAGTTAGACCTTCAGGAACCTCGAAAAGATACACAATTCCACGAATATCAAAAACACAATCATCGTTCAAACCTATTAAGCAACAGCCAAGAGATGAAGATCGGTACTTCCATCCCATTGATTAATGCTTCATTTTAGGATAGTATTCGAATGAAGGTTACGGCTAAACTGATTTGTTTGACAGAAGATATCAAATAACTATCGATTAATAACATTGGGAGAACGCATGCTGTAGTAGCTTTAGTCTCATTTTGTTGTCTATGAAGAAATAATGCTAGAATAGTTTCAGAAATACAGCATTTTGCAATCTTCTCGTGCCACTCAGTATATAGTTTTCATCCGGATTTACTTTATACAATAGAATTTTAATCTTCTAACGGCTACTTATCCCCCCGTTTTCCCTTCTTCCGATACCTTCTCGTTACCATCACTCCCAACACTCCCGTTCCCCATTATCTGGCAAATCCCTTTTCGAAGTATATAAATCGGGACACTTAAGCTACGAGCTTGAATAGTAGGTAGTTTAAAGTTTATTCGTTGAACACAAAACAAATGATTAATGTGTTTAAGTTACAAGAGTGAGTATATTAGTGGGCTTATTGTTTAGATAATTCCCATGTGTGCGTTGTAGGAATGAAAGCAGCTTGAATGTATATGTTGCTGTCTGACAGTGGCGGAGATAGTTGAGCCCAAGAAGACACTCATATATACTCTTCTATACATATATGGGCCGCGGAAGAAGAAACACTGCTAACAGTTTGGGTATCGATCCTAATACCCGCTCCAGCCTCACGACTCGAGTCTTAGAGGGTCGAAGCGGCAGGAACGCTACTCATCCCCACTCTCGATTTATTCAGTTGCTCACTTCGTCTACTACAAAATGGATGTGTGACGTTTATACAAAATAAGGATTTGATTGAAGTTTTTTTCTTAGATATTCTATAAAAGTCGCCATTAATGAATTTTATTTAGATTTTAACTAAAAAACTCCTCAAAAAGTAAAAAATTTGCAGTACCTATATTTTCATTTGTATCTAACTATACGAGGATATATTGAAAAATTCTTAGCCTAATATAGAACCAAACAAAATTTCAATGTCAAAATATTTTATTACTCGACATATTCTCCTCTTAATCGGATATATTTGTTACAGCGAACCTGCAACGTCTCTAGACCTATAAAAAAATGTTTCTTCTTGCTCTGCAAACCAGACATCCACAGCTTTTATTACCTCCTCGTTGGATGAAAATTTACGACCTTTTAAACTTTTTTTCAGTTGAGGAAAAAGATGATAGTCGGACGGAGCCAAATCTGGTGAATAAGGGGGGTGTTCTAGTAATTCAAACCCCAAATCACGAATTTTTTGCGTGGCAACATGAAATTTGTGTGCAGGGGCGTTGTCCTGCAAAAACAAAACACTTTTGGATAGCTCTCTGCGTCTATTCTCACTTTTCTAGCAGATTTTTGGACACGAAACTTCTTAGGTCTTGGAGAACCAGAGTGTCGCCATTCCATCGATTATTGCTTTGTTATTGGATAGTAGAAATGTACCCAAGTCTAATCCATAGTATCATTTCGGTTCAAGAAGTTCACATCGTTTTCAAACCGAGCACAGATCGAACGCGACGCTTCTACCCTTTCACGCTTTTGGTCAACATTGTGAAGCATCTACTCGATGATGAAAAATACTATTTTAGTTCAAAATGATGTAAATATAGCCACGTTCACAAAGCAAATTAATCAGAAGTCTGCAGCAGAAAATAAATCAATAAATTTATTAGGAAATCCGACAATGAAACCTATCTAATGTTGAAGGTAATTTAATAAAAAATCATTTTTGATTAATTAATATATTTATCATTACTTCATCCCAACATCGCTTTTATCAAGATTACATTTTCTGGGTAAAATTAAATGATGTTTAAGTTCACTTGAAATTTTGCTTAATAAATCTAATATTAAAAAAGTTATGTTCAATACTACTTGGTACGAACCGTGTAACTAGCATAAAATTTCAATACAATGTTGCCAGTATGTGCGGCAGAAACGTAAATAACGAATATAATTTTTTACCTTGAATACAGACGGGGTTACGAAAATTTTTCATCGAGCAAGCCCCAAATATTTTTTAGTTTTCTATCTATCCTAGAGACGGGATCACCTTTTTTGAAACAAAATGAAATTCCTAATTATGTTCTATAAATAAATAATTTATAGAAATGTGTTTTACTTGGACCAATATCTTAAAGAATTGTTTAAAAAAGAAGATACAGAAAGCATATTGAACATTCTAGAAATCACAACTAACGAAGTCGATGAAATAGAAGATTTAAATATAGAAACCGCATAAATGGAACTTAAGAACAGAAAAGTAAAGGCCCGGACGGAATTCCAGATGAACTTTTTAAAAACGGGGGGAGAAGCCTGAAACATCAGCTAACAGCTGTAACTCGCAAAATCCTCTTACATCAAAAAATTTCGAATGATTGGCGCCTAAGTACTACAATTTCACTGTTCAAAAAAGGAGACAAAAAGATACCCGAAATCTACCGAGGCATAAACCTTCTAAATACAACCTTGAAACTAGTAACAAAGACCATGACCAATAAAATAAATAAACTCGCCACATTGAGTGATGGACAGCAAGGATTCAGATCAGGAAGATCTTGCGTACAGATGCGATATTTGTCCTGCGACAAATAACTGAAAAATCCATCTAGTATAACAAACCGGCGTTCATATGTTTTATAGACCTGAAAAAGGCGTTTGACTAAATACAACAGGAAAACGTGGTATACCTCCTATACAACAGGCAACTCCCATATAACATCATAAAAACCATCGAAACATTTACCAGAGAAACAAAATACAGGCCAAAATCATTCGGCAAGGAGATTCTCTTAGTCCCGTATTGTTCAGCATCGTTGCGGACGAAGACTTTTTGACAGGGAGAAAAGCGAGGACGTTAGAAGAACTTGTAACATTGACAACGTAAACGAATGAATATCGGGAAGAAAGAGAAAATGGAACGATCACATAGATCGAATGACGACAGAATGGGCAAAATAGTCAGAGAAAAGTCGCCCTTAGGGCGTCGAAGCGTTGGAATACCCCGCAAGAGATTACTTATTTTTATATTAATGTCCACACTAAATCACATAGTGTTGCCAGGTGCCCGGATAAAGCCGGACATAGGTAGGCTTTTTGATTGTGTGACCGGATTTTGTCAGGCTTTGTACATAACTGTCGGTCGCTCACGAAGGCCCAAGGGCCGCCCGTCACCCGTTTTCTAAGATTAACGAAGAGAACGTTTATTTCAAGAAGCTGTTAGCACATCAAAATGGGTTAGGTTAGGTTATCCCAGGACGTAACACAGACATTGAAAGAGCTTTCTTTTACAAATACATTTTGAAAGAAACTGATCTCTTGAAGCAGGTGTCGTTAAACCAGAAAATGAATAATTATTTTTATTGTGTAACTCAAACAGAAGAAGTTTTTTTTGTTCTATTGTTAAACTTGAAGAGGAGAAGTTTTTGATTTTTTTTTCCTAGTTAAAAAGTATTTTTTTGTCGTACCTATTAATACTAAGACCAAATCCTCAATAATGTAGGATGTCTTGACTTTCTACTCAAATGTACGGTCAAAATGGCTGTTCTGACCGGCTGTTAGGTTTGACTACCTGGAAACCCTAAATCCACAAGGTTGCCAAAAAAAATGTACTCAACACGATCGATCGGTCCACTTATTCGAAAAAAAGTTCTTTCCGGACTTGTTATCTACCTGAATCACTGAATCGGCTCTATTGATCATTAAGTATTTATTTTCCTCGAATTTCCATCGAAAAGCTAGACTCACTGACCAGGTATAAATTTTCCATACTTGAAAGTTTGAAGCACCCTTTCAACGCCTTCGTAATTAAATATTACAGAACATATCCAGGGGAGGTTTTTCGAACAAACTGTCAAAATTGATTATACAGAGATGTTAAATCAGTTAGTTTTAGAATAAAATTCTGATTTTAAGGAATATTCTAGATTTTATTTCTGCGTTTTTGGACCGTAACGTTGTTTCATTTTTCATTTTACGTTTTATTCCAATTCGACGATACATTATGGATATATTTCTATTGTAGTTTTGGTGCCAAGTGTTCTTGAAAGTACGGTCTCTACAAATAACATCAACGGTCGTCGTAGGAAACATGTAATATTTCTCTGGTCCTGTTACAAGATTATTCGGCTCTATTTTATGATCTACCGAAATGCTCTATCGCGTTCCGTTGTCGCAATTCACCAGCTATTGTTCGTTTAACCGACTTTCATTATTAAATTTGTTGCTGAAGAATTTATAATGTATTTCCCACAAAATGAGGTCTGGCTATTAAATAACGAGACTGGTTACGAAAAAGGGTTTTATTATAAAAATTAATCTACATTCGAATGCTCCCTTCAATACACTCGCCTTCCCTCGCCACACACCTTTCCATAAGTTTTTTCCATTGATTGAAGCAGTGCTGGACTTAGTGCCTTTAGGAGTTCTGCCGTTTTTTGCTTTACCGATTCCATCGACTCAAATCGGGTCTCTATCAAAGCAGATATTTTTCTAGCCTTTCAAAGAAATCTGAGCAGACTCGTTAACGCAAGAGCTTTCGGTCAGGAGGCAGATTTTTTGGCACCAACTTCGCACAGACTTATGTCATGTGTAATTACTCGTGTAAAATTTTTCTAACCGTTTCCTTATCGGCGTTTACAGCCTCGGCAATCATCCGGATTCTCATTCGACGATCTGCACGCACAATTTGGTTGATTTTGGTAACTGTCTCCGAAGTTGAAACAGTCCCAGAGCGACCTGGGCCATGGTCATTTTCAGTGCTTTCTCGGCCCTCACTAAAGCGCTTACACCACTCAAAACACGCGACCGAGATAGAGAATTATCCCCGTAGACCTTTTGCAATAATTTATAGCACTCAGTCTAAGTTATTCTTCAATTTAACGAGAAATTTGAGATTTATACGTTGCTCCTGTTTCTCGTTACCCGTGGTTTTCGAAACCTGAAAAAAACACATTCGTTTCAAACAAGAAAAGATATCTAGATACCCAACGCACTACCAGTTTTTTACCCCACCCCTCTAGGGCGCCCTCTAGGCGCGCAGTCTCGTTATTTAATAGCCAGACCTCGTAGAATGATAACTTTTCAGTCACATAATCTACCTAAATTATTATTTAAACAAGTAATGACACAATATAATTTGCGCTCGCAAATTCTTGGCTTAGCGTGGCGTAACTGTTCTCGATCATCCACCGAACTCCCTTGACTTGGCAGACATCTTTCTCTTTCCTGGAATAAGGATATTCTAAAATGAGGACATTTTGCGGACGTGTGATTTCCATTCCATTTTCCAGTTTTCGGAAGATCTAGGAACGTTGTCAAAAGTGTAAAATGGCAAATGAAGATAATTTATTTGTACCTTCTCTTCCAATATCATCAAATGCAAATCGAAATGTTATCGTTTTATTACTCATTAACGCCTAGTAAAATCAGTTCGCTATAAAGTTTATAGCAGCTGTTGACAAGTGACCCTAAAAATTAAAGTAAACGTAAGATCGTTAGCTGAAAATCACGTCTAGGTAAGGAGTTCCAAATACTAATTTTCACAAGAAACGTTTCATTACCCGCTATAAATTCTTTATTGCGCTGCTATTCAACCTAACAATAAAACGTAAATAGCGCAATAGCTAGAGCCAAAATTTTCTGGATCAAAGTTTACGAAAGAAAATTCTCATTAGCAGACCTTCGTAAAATAAAATATCTGATACGGACTTAAGTTACTAACTAGAGTGTTGATATACACTGTAAAAAGAGTTAATTTCACAAATATTTTTGTACGAGGTTCCCAATGAAATACATCTTTGTTGGCAATGAATAATAAATATTTGGGTAGCTTAGACTTTCCTCTATTTTTCGACATAATCGTCGTTTAGATGAATGCATTTTTGGTGTACCATATTCTTAATGCCTGAATGGTAGAAGTTTACCGCGCGACGCGCTATGAAGATAGGTTAAGACTTCTTCTTTCAGCTCTTCGTCGGTTGTGAAATCCGTCCCTTGCAAGTGTTTCTTTAATTCAGGAAAGAGATGGTAATCACTGGGAGCCGCTTCCACACGTTGGTGACATCAAGAATCATTTCGCTGACTTCCTTAACCGTCACCTTTAAATCTTCCAACATCTCTTCTTCCACTTTCGTAATTACTTCGTCCGCCAGCTAGAACGTTGTTCTTCATCAATGTAGGAATGTCAGTTTATGAATTCTCTGCACCATTTGGGAATTTCCACCATAGCTAAATTCGCACTCGGATTGAGAATCAAATGGAAGCTCCATCTCGGAGCTCGCCGGGGCGGAAACTGTGGAAAAAGTGCCAAGCTACACGCCAATTTTGCCAAGTTTCTTAACTCCATATTTTTGAGAGGAAACTTCGGTTATTTAAACAAGTGTATTTATGTGGGAAGTACATGGATAAAGTTATTTTTTTATACTTTAAACTTTCTTGTCTCTCAAAATACATAACATCAGCCTCGTATACCAATGATTAAGATATCTTTTTCTTAAAGTAGCTTCATCAAACATTATAATCAACATTAAAGGTACATTCTAAACAAGATATATTTTGACTTTATAACCACAAAAAATGCACATCGAAAAATGGTCGATCAAATAACAAAACATCGAATTCTAAATATGCGCAATGCGCTAAATTTGAAGGTTACACCATTTATATTCCGAAGAGTGAGTTATATTTCAAATCCCTATCTCAAACATGATTTGAACGAACATATATTTTTTTAATGATTAATCCTTTACGTAAGTACTTTAATTAACTGTGTATATAAAACGTTATTTGAAATCCTTCGACTTTGTTTATTTTCCAAAGTCCCCTAATTCACATTCAAATTATTCGATTAACGCTTTAATATAGATTGGGTTTAGTGAAAATTCCGAAAGAAAATTTTTCATTTAAAAACATATTAGGTGGGATGAAACGTTCTTAGTCTTACACATAGATGGCGCTATTACTATTACACAAATATGACGCGCTCTAGACGTTCATAAACGTCAAAAATAGTTCAACTTGTTGAGAAACTCTGATCACACACAATGATCGTGCTTGTACGCGCCCTTGACGTCGAAGTTAATCAAGTTTCTACTTTTCACGCACTGATCGTCATTAGACGTCAAAAACATAACCTCACTTTTCTAATGTCGTTTGTAGTTGCAGATACCCTAAAAAATGACTTTTCTGTGTTCATGAGTGTTTATATAACTGTCGGCTGAATGCAAGAAAACTGAAATTTTGCAGAACGTTGGGAATCATTTTCCCGTTTGAACATTAACTTTTTGATCTAATTGACAATCAGATTTTCTTATTGAATGTGTTATTGAGGGTCTGCTCAATAAATCCAAAAGTTGATCAAATAAACCTCGATTCTTTTATGTTTGAAAAATGCATCTGTAGATATTTCAATTCAAATTTAGGGGTCTGACCCACTAACGCTCAACGTGTCAAATGACGTTTCGTATATATTTTTCTACAGATTTTATATAATAAATTAAGTATATAATGCATTATAAATAATTCAAAATCGTTTTCACTGTTCAAATATCTTTATGTACATGCACTTTTACCACTACAATCTTGTGCACCACAAGACACGTGTATAAATTTGACAGCTGTCGTACAATTAGTTTGTGGGTTCCGAAATTTTGAGTGAAGCAACTTTTGTTGGATAAAAATCGATTTCACGTGTTAGTAAAGCTTGTTTTTTGGCAAAAAAGTACAAGTTAAGGCAAGGCTTTGTTTTTCCCCAGGAAAATCATCCGTTGGGAAATGGTTTATCAAGTTTGAACGAGGCGGAATGAATACCGAGGACGTTGCACGCAGTGGACGCCCAAAAAAGTCTGTCTTCGATGAAGATATCAAAAAAGTCGATAAAATATTATTGGATAACCTTAATGTGAAGCGAAAGCTTTGTTCAAAGTGGGTAACGCGTGAGCTCATAATAGACTAATAAAAAGAAGGAATTAATGATTTTGAATAGTATTTGGAGCAGTCCAATTGACAGTCAAGCGAGTGAACTGCACGTAATGAACGGACTCCAAAGCGTGGAATGTCAATTGACAAGGTTATGGCATCAGTATATACGGGATATAATATTCAACGACTACTTTAAAAAAGTAGTCGTTGCATACGTAGCGTTATTGGAACGTTTAAAGGACGGAAACTCAAAAAAACGGAATCATTTGAAAAATAATTAAGTACTGTTATATCTCGACAAATCCAGGAAAACGTTGGCAAAATTATATGAATTATATTATGAATTGCTTCCGCTTCCACCGTATTCTCCATATCTGGCCTAGAGCGAATGTTTCCTGTTCTTTGACCTCAAAACCTCTCTGTATAGAAATTTTGCGCCAATGAAGAGGTTGTCACCAAAACTATAAACTATAAATATTCTAAGGAAATTACATGACTTGAACAGCCCTTGAAGGCTGTTAGATAATGAAAGCAAATTTTATGAAAGCTAACTAACTTTTCAGCTTGCCTATTCTATATACTCAAGCGTATCAAATCATGAATACATCTTCTGTTCTCAGAAAAAGCTTTAGTCAATTAGAAAAGTTTCCTGTAATATAGTGAAAGTTGGTCATAGCGGCATCTGGCGCCAGTCAAATAGTTATTGTAACAAGCTCCCTCGTCATATATCGTCTATAATAGGTTCTTTTTTTTTTTCTTTATTCTTGACCGACTTGTTTAGTTGGTAAATGAAAATGTTAGACAAGAAACAACCCTTAATTTTCAATCAGAAGACACCTACAATCAATAGAAAAAAATAAGTCCTTTAAGCTAAGCCAAAGAAAATCAATTCAGAATACCTTCTCTTAAAAGATAGTTTATAATATGATTTAACAATATTTTTTAAGATATCTATCTAAAATTCCAGGAAAATACATCATGTATGGACAATATATTGTTACAAACTCGTCCACGACATGGACCATGAGGGAGGACATTTTGACTTTGAAGAGCGATATTGCAGCTGACGTCGAAAATAGAATTTCAACCCTTAAATCGAATATCGATAACAAGATGACAACGTGGAATGAGAAGATACAATCAGATATTGAGAATAAAATGAGAACGATGGAAAATCACATAGACGACAAAATCCAGGAGTTGGAGAAAAATATTGCAAACTTAAAAACAAAAGACACTCTAACAGTTGAGAATAAAATCTCATTATATATACAATCAGATGGAATGGTCGGAGGAATTAACAGGACCATTTGCAGATATCTGCTATTGATGAGTCCACCGGTGAAACACCTGAGAACATTCTAGTTGGACGTGAAATGAGGCCTTCTTGTGACCAAACATTTGGCTGTAGGCCTGGAGGAGACCTAGCCGAAGAAATGAACAGAACCATTGACAGATATCTGTCCAAAGTAGTTTTTAGCCACCAAAGAGAATGGGATCATTATCTATCCCTATTTGCAATCACTTATCGATCTGCTATTGATGAGTCCACCGGTGAAACACCTGAGAACCTTCTAGTTGGACGTGAAATGAGGCCTTCTTGTGACCAAACATTTGGCTGTAGGCCTGGAGGAGACCTAGCCGAAGAAATGAGCAGAACCATTGACAGATATCTGTCCAAAGTAGTTTTTAGCCACCAAAGAGAATGGGATCATTATCTATCCCTATTTGCAATCACTTATCGATCTGCTATTGATGAGTCCACCGGTGAAACACCTGAGAACCTTCTAGTTGGACGTGAAATGAGGCCTTCTTGTGACCAAACATTTGGCTGTAGGCCTGGAGGAGACCTAGCCGAAGAAATGAACAGAACCATTGACAGATATCTGTCCAAAGTAGTTTTTAGCCACCAAAGAGAATGGGATCATTATCTATCCCTATTTGCAATCACTTATCGATCTGCTATTGATGAGTCCACCGGTGAAACACCTGAGAACCTTCTGGTTGGACGTGAAATGAGGCTTTCTTGTGACCAAACATTTGGCTGTAGGCCTGGAGGAGACCTAGCCGAAGAAATGAGCAGAACCATTGACAGATATCTGTCCAAAGTAGTTTTTAGCCACCAGAGAGAATGGGATCATTATCTATCCCTATTTGCAATCACTTATCGATCTGCTATTGATGAGTCCACCGGTGAAACACCTGAGAACCTTCTGGTTGGACGTGAAATGAGGCTTTCTTGTGACTAAACATTTGGCTGTCTTGGAAGGGTCAGGCTAGATATGGAGTCGCTACGAAACAACAACGAGATTTGTTCACTCCACGTTAATTCTCACATAAAAATGGTTATTATATATTTGAATTTTTCTAGGTGAATATATGAATTTCAAACGAGGTCTTAAAATGAACTATCATCCACTGTAATATTTCTTTACGTTGTTCGTTCCATAAAAAGAAATCAAAGCTGAATGCATAGTTGTCGCACATCATAAAAAAAGACCTTATCTAACATCCAGCCTTCTACGTGCCCCTGACGGAGTTCTTTTGAATAATTCAACTTGTCATACTTTATACTGCGAATGTGCTCTCATAAGATTTAGAAATGGCTAACTCGCTTCTCTTGGGATTTTTACGAGACAAACTTCTTGTAAAAGCGTAAAGGGGACTTTCGGCTTAGTTACCAGGAGAAATTCGATGAACTAAACAGAGTTGGGCTCATTCTGTAAAGTATTTCACGTACCTTTGATGATTTTATCAAGCTTATGGACAGAAAATCGATTATATTGCTAGTTTGCAACATTCTACCATTTTTACTTAAATGATGTTTGTTTTACTTTCGTTGTACATTTAAGACTTGCTCATATAACTTGTTTCATCCAGTTAAGTGGTTTCATCTTCACTGTTGCTTATTTTCGTATCAAGTTCAACGGAATAAGTTACAACATACATTATCATGGACTTTTATTGTTTTTTTAATTATAAACAGTCGACTAGTCGATTGAGGACAAATGAAAGGCGCCGGGGAAATCATTTGTTCCCATTTTGATTAAACCTTTTAAGTGTTCACTACACGATGAAAGCGATGAAAATCTAGGAGCTCTACATCGAGACGAAAGAATCTATAAAATATTTAGGATTTAGGATTTACAGGAGAGCAGACAAAGCATAAAAATATAAAAAAAAACTAATGGGAATTAACGGGGGTCCGACTGTCACCAAAAGGAGACTGTTGATGTCAGTCACAAATTCAATACTTTTTTACGGCGCAAAGATATGAGAAGAAACTACGCAGATAGAGATCCATCGCAAAAGACTAGCCAGGGTGTAACGCAGAACCATTGCGGAAACCACCCCAGACCATCGTAGATCTGCTAGCACTCGAACGCAGTGGAATATATAAAAGAATACGTAAGGAAGAGAAGGCTAATAATAAAATCATTGATAAAGTAAGAATCGCGAACGAAGAAATTGTGGTGATCATGAACCAATGGCAGTAAAAGTTTGATACGGATCAACAAGGTAGATGGACTGCGCGCCATATGTCTGGCTGGATAGAGAGAAATCACGGGAAGGTGGAATATTATTTGAACCAACTAGTGTCTTGGCACGATTTCTTTCAATCCTACCTGTTAAAACAAGGAAAAATAGAGAGTCGAGCAAGCCTCGGATAACGCAGAACATAAATTCATCATGTACAGTCAAAAAATAATCGGAATTCACTCCCGAGAATATCTTACGGATAATGATCATGAAAGAAGGGAACTGGGACAATGAAGAAACAGGACAGTTCGGTCGATGACCCAATCACGTGAAGCTACAGTTAAAGAGATCAAGAATGAACAGAGCAAACGCCGTTCAAGCGAAGAGCAGCCATTATTTGGACTAAACGAGGTTTAGCTTAAAGAGGAATAGTTTTAGTGGGTCGTAAGTGTGGTACGTACCACACACCGGTCAATCTCGTATGGCCACTGATATGCATTTCACTCCTCTTCGGGTAAAACAATATGCTATATATGTTACGTTGTTTATACAGTTAGAACGTTCTAAATTGAATTATTTTTAAAAAAATGTACCCTCTACCTCTAACGTTGTTTGTAAAAAAATCTTGAACTTAATAAAATTTTTAGCAAGGTGTTAAAAATTAAAAAGTGAAGTGTAGAGCTTTTGTTGTACGTTACGGTATTTTTAATCGATCCGAACAACTAATTAGCTTTGTTGTTGAGGTTTTGATCTTGTCACAAGAATGAATTTCAATGTTAATGAAACGAAAAGAAGATTATTCGGCGTAAGGACCTGGCAATGGGAAAATGCTTGTACTGTTTTAGTCTATATGTTTTCACTCAAAGATTAAGTATTTTTTACACTTTATCCAACTTACGAGTACGTCTGTCTAAATGTAATTTCAATAATCAAATGTTCACTAACTTTTCATCAACCTATTCATTTGAAATTTCGCTCTTATGACATACTTGATTCGATTGTAAATAGAATGTTATAGAACTTGTTAATCAAACATTACAATTCCACGAACAGATGGCGCTTTTAGTAAGGTTTGTACGGTCCTCAATATATTTGATGTACCCAATGATATGGTATATAAGACGACGTATGCATAAAGTCCACCATTTTTCAATTATTTCACATTTTCGTGAAGAAAATGGTGGCGAATCTAGATATAACTTAATTTTTTCAAATGGTAACCGCCATTTTTCTTTTTACCATTGGATTCTACGCTTTAAATTAAAGGGACTTGGTTAGTAAATTCATATATCTCAAATTAACGGATTTTGTAGAAACAAACAATGAAAACAGCTGGACGTTTAAGCGTTGCAAATTTAATTTTTGATACGTTAACTTTTGTTATTCGTTTTTTGCCAGTTTCTTCAAGTTTCTACAAAATCCGTTAATTTGAGATAAAGAGAAATTGGTGGTTGCCATTTGAAAACATTAAGTTTACCAAGTTTTTATATTCGGCACCATTTTCTAAACACCCTATATAAATTTTTGCCAAGGTTTTCATAGATTTTTAAAGCTGTAAGTATTATTTGTCCAAATCCCAGAAATATTAGATCTGACTCACTTAAACTTAGAAATATAATTTTTTTAGTGGAGGGCTGCATGTATCCAACAATTTCGAAAATGTGAAATTATAAAAAATGGTGGACTTTAGGCATTCAATGCCTTATATAAAGTCATATTGAAATATCGCGTAGATTCCAAAAATTTGATAAAAACTATATCAAAATAACGAAGTTTGGGTCCACTTCCGGTATAACCGGAAGTTTCAGTAAACTGAAATTACTTTAGCTGAAACGAGCATTTCGGAAAACCCACGCAAGCAAATTTTCAGAACACTAGTCGCGGTACTTTCCCATATACATATCGATTCAGCTCGTCTGTATTGAACAAATTTTTTAAACCTTTACTGTCGTTTTATTCTGAACATCTAGGCCAGAATTATCACTGGATTTTGTCTTGAATTCGATACAACGGACAACTATTACAAACAGTATAATTGAGAAGAAGAGACGATATCCTGATTTCCGAAGAAACAGTAGAATAGGATAGAAAAAGTAAAAAACTTCATTTTGGATTGGAAATGCTCAAAAATGAGCTATAAAAAGAAAAAAGATGGTTAGGTGATTGAATAAGTTTTCAATTTATGGAAAATGGAAGGTAACACAATGGGCATAAGCTTCAGAGTAAATCAATCTAGATTGAGGTTGCCCTTACTAACCTAACTTTCCCTTGAATTCGAGATAAACCAAAAGAGGATTTTTTAACCTCGTGAAACAATTGCGATAAGATTCAAATGTCGACTTTTGTATGATAAAAAATTTATAAAGATACTGAATAAAGTTATTCCAAACCAATTCTGTTTACTATGTATTCCAGATATTGTTTTTATATTTTATTGTGATCAAAAATTGTTATTATTATTTTTATATGGGAAAGCCAACACTGTACTATTTATACATATAATCAGATAAAAAGCTACAGAAATGTTTTTCAAACATCTAGCCACTTATAATACCAAAAACAGAAGTCTTAAAATTATACAGACCTTTCATAATAAAGTATCAAAGAAAAACATATTTCGAGATAAAATTTTTGTAGTACCTGACAAAAATCAGAAATAACTGATACGAATTTTATTGCGAAAAATAAAACATTATTTGAATTATTACGGAAATAAGAAGAGCTGGAAATATGTACGTAGTGCAGTTCATGAGTTCTTGGTTTCGTATAGTAAATAGAGTGCGCTCGTAAAAAATCTTGCTGCTTCGACCCATTTTATTATAATAGAGCTCGAACGAACACTCAGTCAGGATGATCCGCAGTTCCATCATTCCATTTTATTGTCGGATGAACTAAACTTCAAGCTGAACGGTCCGGTCAATCGGAATAACTGCGTGTTCTGGAACGAGCAGAATCCTCACATCTTCATTGAAGAAAAATTAAGCCTATCTGGTGTGTGTGGACGGGAGGTCTCGTAGGTCCGTACTTTTTTGAGGGTTACTTGACGGGCCAAAGTTATTTGGAAATGCTCGAAGATTTACGTGGGCAAATAGACAATGATCCGGCACTCGCGAACATCCGTCATTTCATGCAGGATGGAGCTTCACCGCACCATATGTGCGGAAGTACCTTTAGGAGAATGGATAGGCAAACGAGGATTCGTTGATTGTCCCGCATGGTCATGTGACCTGACACTCTGTGATTTTTCCTGTGGAGTCTAAGAAGTCTAAGAAGAATGTGTAATTCTTGGCGGACAGCTTCATATGCTTCGCCGGAGCTGCCTCTCTATTGAGACACGTTGCCGTAAATGCATTGAGAATAATTCAGAATCTGTCGATCTGTCCACTAAGTCCCATGAATTCTAAAAATAAAACCCTAATAATTTTTGTGGGAAAGCAGTTCGTTTGTCACATATCAATTCGCATATTAAAGGAAAATAAAATGAATTCCTGTAAGATGATACCAGCTCAGGAGATCATGGAAGACGGTCACGATAGAAGAGCTTATTTTTGTGAACAAATGATGGCAATGTTAGATAAAAATGTGATCCAATTAGAAGATGTTTTGTTTTCTGATGAAAGCACATTTAAACTTCTCGGTCAAATTAATCATCAAAATTGTCGCTATTGGTCTAATGAGTATCCTGGATAAGAGAGGAACATACATATCCTAAAAAAAGTTTGTGCAGGAATTGTTGGGAATCATATCGTAAATCGATGGCAATTGGAACAGGGATAAATATTTAGAACAGCTGCAAAGTATTACATCACTCAATAAGTCGTGTGACTGACACACAGATGGTGTTGCTATTGTCAAGTCCATACGACGTTTATGAAAAAACATATGTATGTGTGAATGTTGACTAAACTTAACTACAGCCTATTGATAACACCTTCTATGTGGCTATGGAAGGGTAGAAGGTAATTTGTACCCACGATAAATGACCATGCAACTACTACCGGAATTGTTGATTCAACCGTGTAAATGAGCATCCAATTGTAAGACAATGGCTTGCTCTTGTGAGAAATTACATACTAATTGTTTTTTCTTCATGCCAATGCGTAAATAACGATTGTCAGAATAAAAAAGATTGATAATAATATTTTTTTTCTTTTGTGATACGAGGCATATTTTTTAAGTAAGTACCGTTTTGGAATTAAAAAAAGAAGTGCAAAGATATCGCAATAATTTTATTTTTACATGAAAGCCTGTACCTTAATCTACTTTTCTACATAATTTCCGTGAATAGTGAGGCACTTGTCATAACGTGGCACCACTTTTTGAATACCCTCCTCATAAAATACTGCCACCTGACTTGTTAACCACTGTATCACAACTGTTTTGAATTCGTTATCGTCTTGAAGATGCTGACCGCCCAGGTGTTTCTTCAAGTGCAGGAACAAGTGGTAGTCGCTGGGCGCCAGATTAGGGCTGTAGGGAGGATAATCTAGAATTTTCCATTGAAAAGATTTGATGAGATATTTGGTCCGAATAGCCACATGTGGACGGGCATTGTCATGTATGTTCTAATTTGCTTTCTGGGATTAAATAATTTTTTAAACAATAATTATTGTCTTTATTTTCAATTTTTCAATTCTTTTTTAATTTGACTAGCTGTGAGTATTTTTAATCATAGAAATCAATTAGATATTCTCACTAAAAGAATCGTTATAATGCATGTGGTCAGTCCATTTACTAAATGTCTAAGGAGGAGGGGTGTGAAACAAAAATAGACCAAAACGACTCCTAACAACACTCCCATAGAATCATACTATGCGTGCTTTTCTCAGTTCTAATTCATATTTGTATCAACGTTGGAAATTGTGGATAGATATTTAATCTCAATTTTCCCCATATCTATCCCTCTGGCCGACAAGATTTTCGTAACACAGGCGAGACCTTTATTTTTAAAATAGAAATACCCGTCCAAAATAGAAAAAATATTTATTAAGCACTAACACGTACCACTTTTCAATAGCTTAATTATCTCTGTTTACATTAGCAGGTAGGTAATTTTATAAAGGGGCGGTTAATATCAGTAAAATTTATGGCTGAGAAAACACCTAAACTGTATTATTCAGAATATAAAAACATAAAATTAACATTAGAAATTAGTATTCTGTTGAGTTTTATAGTAAGTGGTTCTCTGTTCATAGTGCAAAAAGTGATTATAAAGACGAAAATGTTGAGCCAAACAAGGCCGCAGTTGCAAAACTTCTCCTGACAAATATTTGTGGAGAATTTATGGTGAAATCGCAAGCCAGGCCATTTTCCGACAACGTGAATAAAGCCTATTTCAAATATTTTGGTGCTTTAATTGGAGACCAAGCCAAGCAGTGGGCCCCCCCCCACGCGTGCTGTGTTAGTTGTAGCGTGTCATCGGTGCAGTGGGTGAATGGTAAGAAAAGGAACTTAGAGCATGGAAGGCATTTGTAGTAAATGGATTTTTGGGCAACAATATGGATGCAAACCACCAACAGTTAGTTGATGAACTTCTAGACGCCTACAAATCCGTTGGTGCTCGAATATCATTGAAAATTCATTTCCTCCATTCCCATCTGACATTTTTTCCCGAAAAGTTGGGAGCTGTCAGTGAAAGTTTTCACCAAGATATTGAACAATGGAAATTCTGTATCAAGGACGATGGTATTCGGCCATGATGGGTGATCACTGTTGGTTTTTAAAAAGTGAAAGTGCGACCCTTCCTAAAAGGGAAAAGTGGAGCCAATTTAAAGTGATTTTTAAAGTTTTTAATAGATATGAGGCATGTTTATCAGATGTAAACTATAAATATTGTCAATATTTACGATTCAAAAAACGTAAAATTATTTTTTTAATAAATATGGTATTAATTCTTATGTTACTACAAAAATTTTTTTTTGTCGACCAGTGTAATTATAGCAAATGAAATACGAAACTATATTGTCTTCAAACACGTTTTCAATTCACCTAGACGTGTTTTCATACATTCGCAGATAATCTGAAAGTTTTTCTCTCGACCATTAGAAGTGAACGTGTAAATCAGAAAAACGTATCAATTTTCTAGCTCTACCCCATTCCCAGAACCGCTGATAGTGCGAGTGCTTTGTCAGTTTTAAGGAAGTTAAAACTGCACACGGCATTAATTCTCCCTCACATTCTGTCACCGGCAGTTTCCTACTCTTAAGCACCGGAGGACATAATTCACAGTGTACGATTGTTACTCGTTATACGAGGCGCTTCTAAATTTCCTCATATTTATCAGTCTATTCATTCCAAATACATTAAGTATGAAAAAATTCTTGATATATTTGAAAGTTTTTCACGGCCACATATGTAACAAAAGTTTTCAGAGCCAATTCGTTGCCTCAATTTAATTATAAATAAGTTAGTATCTAGTTCCCATAGAAAACAGAGTTTATAATGTTTTAGTTTTCATATGTCAAATTTTAAACTCAATTCGGATTTCCCCAATTGAATATAGGTCGAGAACTAAGGATAAAGGAAGTTAAACATCAGAAAAGGAAGAAATGTCCAAAAGATATTGAACATCAACTTCGCAGAATTCTGCAGAAATTTACCTTTAGTCTCTGATGACGATAACTTTGTTATCGAAACGCGCGTCAAACAGTTTAATTACGAGTGTTAGTATAAACAGTAAATTCAGTATGTTATCTTGGTCTTCCTATTCGTTAGATTTCAACTTTTTTCTTTACAAATATCAACACATACCTCAGTGATGAAATAGTTGGACATATTGTAATGTTTTTCGTATTTATTTACTCTTTTTCTATTCGTGGGGTTGATTAATAAACACTGTCTCTTACGTTCTCAATTTATTCAAATACTATACACTACACTTAACTAACTTATCACTATCACTTAACTTAACTTAATGATTTCTTTAAATTCTTCGGTTACTTTGCTAATTCCTTATATTCACTACGACTATCTATTATAAACTGCATTAAACTGTGCTACAAAAAACAAAAAAATAAATAAACTTTCCCATAAATTATTCAAAATAAGTAATGTGAATAAACCGCTTTCTATAAAAACGAAGATCAAACGAATTCCGGGTATTTCATCAAAGACGGCGCCTGTGCCGGATTTTAAAATTCTACTATATCCGAGTAGCACCGGATCCAGGACGGAGATGAGTTCGTAACGATATTATAACAAAAAGTAGCGAGTAAAAATTATTTTTCCGATATGTTCCATTCTCAATGTTTGTTCGGCTTCTTTTATAACCGCCCTTATATATTCTCGAAATTAGAATTAATATAATATATATCAAAACACACACAAACCCACTTTCAGCAGAACGATTCTTATATTATGCCGTTGATTCGTGTTTAGAGGAACTAAAGGACATTAATTCTTCCTTTACTCCTGTCATTTGCAGTTTCCTGCTCCTACTCTACACTATAATTCACAGCTTACTTACTTACACGTCTCTAACGAAATCTACGACGAGAGATGCATTTCTACCTCGGAAAACAAAGTCATTATCAACTTAGAGCAGACAATCATAAGTTATTCGAAATTATACGCGCCAACTACTAACAAGGATTTGTAAGGGCTTGGCGCCGCCCCCAGATACACGGCATATATTAGAGTTAACGGCGAGTTGCAAATTTTGGCCTAAACAGAGAGACGTCGTTCTCGTTGTACTAACTTATACATCAGTTGACCTGTTTGTCATTCCGATTCATTCAAATATTTAATAATTTAGGAAGACCTACAGAAAACTGGATGGTTATTAATTTTCGTTATAAATTTTTGAAAATATAATTTTGTTCTATTTATGAAAATGCAATCGATTAAAATTTCATTTAGTCCGGAAGACTAAGGAAACACTCATTAATTTTTCCACATAATAAATAACATGTCCCCAATCGAAAACGCATAGAGCCATGATCATTTTCCTAAATTCTCTAATACGAGGACGACTCAAATATGATCGAGACAAACGCTGTAGATGGCGCGCTTGTATGTTTTGACGGTCGCGGCTTGACTATGTGTTAGCTGGGTTTCTTACTAAATGTCTACAACCGTTGTGTAACGAATTGTCATTTGTCTTTTGGCGTGGGAAGGCATGAAGAAAATTTTCTTGACGAAATCAATTCGGTAAAGAATGCCTGAGTAGGTCTACTGTACTCAAATGGGCCAAAGCGTTCGAAGAAGTCCGCAAAACCGTCGACCACGAACCACCCATCACACCAAACTACACTCCCTACATAGAAAAACTCATTTTGAACGACCGTGCTGATACGCAAGGCGACAGGCATTTAAACTTTACCCTCTAACTGTAAGGTGAATTTTCCTGAAATAAACGGAAAGGTGGGGTTGCATCATCCTCGGTTTCTGAATCGATATTGTCGCCATACTCTTACTCAGCCTCCTGTCGGATAAACTCGTATTTCTCATCAGGAGTTGATGCGTCATTTTAGTAAAATATTAGAAAAGAAAACATAGCTTAGGTGTAATATAAACAATATGGGGTTAAATCCTCCCCACAAAAGAAGCTAATAAGTGTGACTTAAGCAGTAAGGTGAGATCGGATCCAGCCCGAGCGCGGCTAATGTAGGGTCGGGTAGAGAGGGTAGCTGAAGGTCACTCACCAGACTGACGTGACCTCCTAGGAGTTCTCGGGTCGATAGGGTAGCTGGGAACCACAGCGCTTTCGGAAAAGGGAGTGGGAGTTATAAACAAAACAGACTCGCTGGGGTCCAATCCAATCCCAACCTTTTATTCTTTATTATTTAATAGGACATCCGAGTATTTCACTTTAGGTAAGGTTCCTTCTCTATCCAGGTATCTAGCGCTCAAATACTGTAGGAGAATGGCCCCAGAAGTACCTGGCTTGACCTAGAGATGGCGGTAGTTGCATGAAAAATACCTTTTGTATAGAAAGTACACAATCTATACATCATACGTTTCACGTTTGAAGACGCCACGTTGTTTAGTATTTGTTTGGCAGCCATCAATAGTGAATTTGTAAACATTGAAAAATTGGTCATCGTTATGTGATACAATACTTTTATTTGAAAGGCATTAGCCAACCAATATAAAAACCGAAGTAGATTCTGCTCTGGGTTAGAGTGATCAATAGTAAAATATTTGGTAGCCGTGTTTAAACGAAACCCTACGACCTGCGGAGACCAGCATCGTAATGGTCGACCAAATGAGTGACAACTCCAAAAATGTTGAAGAAGATCCACAAAACGTTACTGGATGATCGTCGACTGAAAGTTCGCGAGCTAATAGACATAGTAGGCGTTTCAAAAGGTGCGGTACATCGCATATTAACTAAAAATTTGGACACGAAAGCTTTGCGCAAAATGGGTCCATCACTTAACACCCAAAATAAAAGAACAATCAAAATAATCTTGAAAAACTATCAACGGCGAGTATTAAGAGAGCTTATTACAACGTTTGAACGAAGAAATCAAGCAAAAACTGCCGCATTTGGTAAAGAAGAAAGTGTTTTTTCATCAAGACAATGCACGAGCTCACACATCCGTTATTGCAAGGACCAAAATTAATGAATTTGAGGTGCTACTTCATGCACCCTAATCTCCAGATTTAGCGCCCTCGTATTATTTTCTGTTTCTCGGTGGGTAAACATTTTCTAACAATGAAGAGGTGATGTCATCAGTTATTGGCTAATTTGAAAAACTTGATGATTTTCATTTCATTAAAAAGGCATCGAACTTATCGAACATCGCTGGGAAAAGTGTAAGGGACTAAAAGAAAATATATTTTTTCCGCAAATGGGCCAGGTACTTCTGAGATCATCGTCGTAATGCTATGCATTCAACTGGCAAAAGTACTTTTCTAACATACAGAATCTATAATCTATTCTGATGTTTCCCACATCTTTGGTTTGGTTTTCGTTTTAAATAGTACATCTACTATATCATTTCCTTCTACTCCATTGTGTTTTGGTCCTTATAACAAAGTAACTAACAAAGTTATCCTGTCTAGTTCGCTTAATATGCTCAAACATTTTCAAATCATTTTGGAACTGATTGCAAAAGAGCTCAGCGCTTTGATGGCTGCTTGGCCATCCAACATTATTATTTTTCTTTCTCTTTTTCATTGATATTAAATTGAGCAAATCTCCCAATTGCTTGGAGGGTTTTTCCGAGCTTACAGAATATCTATTTCTAGGCCACTACACTCATATCCTACTTCCTTTCGTTGTTTCAGAACCGTTTGGGTACCATCTTTCCTTGTTTGATGATTCCAGTCCTATTTATTATTCTGTTTATTCTGTGTTGATTTTAATTCTATGTGTGCCTTATCACACAACAGGTTTTTCCCAAATGAAACAAAACATTTACAACTATTATTTCATGTTTGTGGTTTATTCTGTAAATTCTGTTTTGTTTTGGTGAAAGTTTAATAAAAATATACACACTCATGAAGTCATCTGAAAATTTCATTAAACAAAAGTCGAAAATATTAAATAGGTAATGACACTAATTATCAGGAATTATCAAACGACTTTATCAACTAAATTGACATTATTTTAAGCGATGCTTCGTGACTGTTCTAGCAAAGAACACGCGTCGAGTTTGGAGTTGTTCGTGTTAAATTAATTTTTAATCAAGATTTATTCCGAACGGTCGTCATTAAGACAACGAACTAATAAGAATTTCGACTCTTGAGAGATGCCACTTGAACTTTTCCGCTTTCGAATATCTCCAGAATTTTTAATTTACGACTCTCTTCATAATCTGCGAAAGTCGATGTTGAAATAAATTTACTTTGTTTAATGAAGGTATTATTGGGAGAAGTGCAGCTGTTTTTAATCCCGAAAATGCTACTTAGGTAAAAGTAATGTTTGCACTTGTCTCATTGTTATTACTACTAATAACAATCGCTATAAGTCAAATTATCATTTATCTTGATGATGAAAATATTTCCGATGATGACTAGTGAGTAATTCTGATAGTGAAAATAGTTAATATTGAATGTTCATAGCCCCAATGCGTAAGTTACAATTTAAGTAAACCTTTTTTTATATATCGAACGACTAAGTTTTTTCAAAAACTCTAAAATAGCTGACGTAGATCCTGAAATCGGTCCTATGATGCAGCGGATAACTCCTCAGCAATTTCTTGATAGTTTCATTCAAAGTATGTTGTGGACGTTTTTATACAATCAATTGCTAAGAAGGCGTTTTTGTTTATTGACATTCTAGAACCCGAATTATCGGGAAATCTGTTTTGTATAAACAGTCCCTTGTTTATCAGCGAGAAGTCTCTAAATAATCATCAGGATAGTCTAGTAGGCGGTGTGTTTAAATAAATTAATAAGTTAAAAATTATAAAAGTGTTTAGTAAGTCTTAGTGTATAGTTATGTTTACTGAAAAGTAAATAGTTTCGGGTACTTAGTGTTAGTATATAAATAAATTTACTTAACTGGTGTGTATGAATCCACCCCACCGTTGAAAAACAGTTTAAATAAATAAGAAAAACCTGACAGTACTTTTCTAACTCAAAAAATATTTCAAGATCGACCTGTGATTATTACATAAATATTTAAAGATAGTGGTCTCTCATACGTAGCATGAAATAATGGAAATGGAAAACAAAGCACAGAGAAAACCGCTTAAATATGGCATTGATTAAGAAAAGAAACAATCGAATATAGCAAAAGGCCGATGTTGAATCAATCTACACAATTCATAGAAATTCAAGTCTCTTCACAAATGTACAATCAAATAACAGAAGTTATTGTTCATTGGGTAAGTAAAAGATTTGTTCAATAGAAGGGAAAACAATATAATGAAATTATGTGTAACAAAAGTTTCCCCGTTATATATGGTAGAAATCGTTAATTTGAGTGATTAAGTCTATAAAAGTGTTTCGTTCATCAATCCTTAGGAAATATTAGATTGAGATAATTTAAAAAACTCTATTTACCTCTCTTCAAAGGAACTTTTGTAAAAAAAATGAGGTGGAGGATTAACTACAATTAACAGATGAGTGAAGTTCGTAGCTTAGAAAAAATTCTATTTTTTTTTAAATTTTATTTTCTTGTTCAATATAGTCGTCTTCGATAGCATTTTTATATTACGATTTATGATTAGCTTCAAAATAGGCTTCGGTTCAGGTTCTGAGATCAAGAAAAATTCGCTGAAGGCCATGAATTGTCTTGAAGAAACAGCTTTTCCTTCTTCATATGAGGCCATTTTTCTTGATTTCGTCGATCAAACGTTCCAATAACGCTACGTAATAGTCGCTATTTTTTTATGTTTTCTTTTTTCCGTTTTCAGCAATTCTTGTGATTTTTTGTCTTTATTGGGCTTCGTTATATCTTGAGTAGGCATTCCTCATATAGACCACCAATTTTTTATAGAGAATCGTATACCAATCCTTGGCCTAGAAGTGATTCTTCCTTAAAATTTTCAACCAAATTCTTGTTATTGACAGAAAATCCTCTCTCTGTTGTCGCACTGCCATGAGAAATGATTAGAAGTTGCACCACTTTTTTCACTATAACTACTGTTTTCGATAATTTCCATTTAAAAATCATCTACTCTATAGAGTGATCTGATTCGTCAAATTATCTCCAAAAGCAACATTGGATGCTGCGATTTTCGAGATTAGTCGGAATATTTTTGAGCTACACCAACACCAACTTGCTATGTCTGGTTGGCTCACTCAAAATTACAGAAAATTCCTTGTTTATTAGAAAATTCCCGTCGAATCCACGGTTTTTCCCTGCTCTGCGAAATTCCCGTCTTTTTCCCGGTTATTCTGGTTTTCAACGCCGTGTAAAAGGAGATTAAGTAGAAAAATACACATGATTATCGAAAAAAAGTACTTTGTCAAAACCATTGGTCAATCATAGATCTGTTATTGGAGAAATAAATACCAGGCCGTCAAAAATCACACGATTTAAGAACAAGTATCGGTGTGTTTATCAAAATTGAGACGACATTTACACGCCGCTGTTTACACGTCTTTTTAATCCGTATTATTCATTTGAAACGGAGAAAATTTGTTCCCGAACATCGAAACTCAATTACGTATGTCTTTGAGCGAAGCTCCTAACGAACTTGAATTGAAGACGGCGCGCGTAGACGGGTTTGTCTTTGAATCATTTCGGCTTTTAATCACTATCGATATCTACATCGACATCTACAGAAGTATTTTGCACAAGTTGGGAGATCTGTGCTTAATTTTCTAATCCGCTACGACAATCAAATAGATCTTTGGGTTCAGTAGATTCGATTTAATTCAGTAATTTTGTCTCCTCCGATAACTTCAGTTAATACATCCATTGGTGATGTTATCCATATAACATCCGTTACAAAGGTAAAATAGAAATGATGGATTGTGAGGAAATCGTTCGTTTTGAATTTGAAGCACCCAAATTTTTTTCAAATTTTCTTTAACTATTGCGGAGGAGACTTGATAAGTAATCTATCAACAAAAATATATAATGTAAGTATATAGGAAAACTTATTACTGTCTACATTGTTTAGCCAAATTCTGGTCACTTTTAAGTTTGAGCAAATTTATATTTAGATTTTGTCTTCCGCACCTCTTGAGAAGAATATATTGAGAATCTACTTAGTAGATTCTCAATTTGATTCGTTCTTGGCGTATTTTTTAAAATCTGTTATAGCAGTATTACATTTTGGTCGTTCGCACTGTCCTTTGTGAAATTTCCCTAGATAAATGAGAATTTTTGTAGCAGATAACCTATACCATTGGATAGAAAGTTGGATTCGATATTCCAGTGTCCTTTTTAATAGTTGAAGAAAGTTTTGTTAATAGATTACTTATTTTAAATCCTTCTCAATAGGCAAAGAAAATTTTCCAAACTTTGGGGTCTTCGATTTTAGAACGAATGATTCGCGTCAGCGCTCAAATGTAAACTTGATGAATGTTTTTGTGACGTTATAAAAAATACTTACATCACAATTTTTTGTTAAAAGCTTAATCGTTGACTGTCGTTTGCAATAGTTAAAGAATATTTGTAAAAATTTTGAGGCTTCGATTTCAAAACGAACCATGTTCGTCAGCGCTCCAAAGTTAAGTCTATGAATTTTTTTGTTATGTTATAAAAAAATACATTTTCCATTGATCAAAGCAGTGCTGAGAGTCTTCTTTGGTGAGGGCCTTTTAGGAGCCCTGCCTTTTTTGCTTTACCGCTTCCATTGACTGAAATCCGGGTCCCTTTCGAAACAAATCGTTTTCTAACCTTTGAAGGAAATCTGAGCAGACCCGTTGACAGAAGAGCTTTTGGTCAGGATTCACATTTTTTGGCACCAACTTCGCACAGACTTCTGTCATGTGTAATTCATTGTGTAAACCGTTTCTTTATCGACGTTTACAGTCTCGGCAATCATCCAGATGGTCATTCAACGATCTGCACGCACAATTTGGTTGATTTTGGTCACTTTTTCCGAAGTTAAAGCAGTCCCAAAGCGACCTGAGCCATGGTCATCTTCAGTGCTTTTTCGGCCTTCACTAAAGCGCTTACACCACTCAAAAACACGCGCAGGAGATAAAAAATTGTCCCCGTAGACCTCTTGTAACAATTTATAGCACTCAGCCGGAGTCTTTTTTCAATTTAACGAGAAATTTGAGATTGATATGTTGCTCCTGTTTTTCGTTACACATGGTTTTCGGAACATGATAAAAACACATTCGTTTCAAACCGCTACTTCACAGACACTATAATAGTGACGGAAACGTGTTTTGGGACGTGCATAGACAAGATATCTAAATACCCAACGCACTAACCGTTTTCTACTCCACCCGCGCAGTCTCGTTATTTAATAGCCAGACCTCGTAGAATGATAACGTTTCAATTACAACTATCATATAATCTATGAATTATTATTTAAACAGGTAATGACTGTTTTTACTCTACTCTATTGAAAAATATTGACAATTCGATGGAAAAATATTGTTTAATAGTTATTCTAAAAGTCTTAACTAGAAGAAATAGTTTTAGTACTGGAATGGCGAGATATAGTATTGAATGTTGAAATGTTATGGGCATGTAGAGACGGCAGTCGTTTTCTGTAATAAAAAAGTGAAAAAATCTGGAGCCGAATGTGAAGTAGACTGAGAGGACCACCAAAAATAAGATGGCAGCACTAAGTGAGATAAAACATTTAAAAATATTGAATATAATAAAAACAAAAACAACATTTGGAGATAATGGAAAAAGCTAGAAGCCATGATAATTTATAGAAAGATAAAATAATACAATAAGAAGCTATGAGGAGTGATATACCGCAACTAATTTCCTGGCGCTAATACCGCAACGACTTCTGATACCGTGATGTCCATAGACCATTTCGTCGATATCGATATTGGTAATAGTTCGGAATTGCAGGCAGAGGGGAAAATTGTCTGCCTAGTTTCGACGTTTTTGACGTTCATCAGAGCGGTCCAACAACTTCCCTTTCAAAGTCTCTAATTGGAACTAAACGCTAGCGTACGATGCCGTTTAGTTCGAGTACTCAAACACTTTCCAGTAAGCGTGTTGGAGGACCAAGAATTGTTGCTGATACTTAAATAGTTGTACATGCAACTTCTTTTTTGTTTTTGTTTCCAAATATATATAATAATAAATTGCTGCATTAAACCACTTCCAATATCCAACTACCAGTGATTTCTTTCCCCAATTTAAAAATATACTTTAACAGACCTATATTGATAACATCAAATTGCATTATTCCGAGTAGACGGTAGATGGCAGAGTAAATGTTTATGGAATGGGATAGTTTATCAAATTGTCGATCGTTAACCGTGATAAAAAACTCGCTGTTCAGATGTCGGATGGATAAATTACGGCAAAATGAGGATATCGACGGAAATCTCGAGGGCGAGATTTTGAGGATTTCGAAGAAGAGCTATGGAATTTTCTGCATTAAAAAAATTGCCGACAATGCTTTTGGATCGGGACTGTTTGCTACATTTTCAATTTAATTAAATTGTTTTTTGAACGCATTTCTATTCTAGATTTGCCCGACTAACAATTCTATTGGTTTAGCATAAAGAGAGGTAGGATAAAAAGATATCATAAATATCAATTTTTGTTTGTATAATTTCCGTTCTGTTAGAAAAATAACGTTGTTCTATAAAAAATATAGATTTGGTCAAACGCTATTTCTCATTATTCAATTTACTCTTTAATCCACCAACAGATACAAAAATGTAATTTTTACTCGACGTTATTACATTTTATTGCGCCGGAATGTTAAAAACCGGCTTTCATAACCGTAAATTTGAGAGTAATTAGCTATTTCAGCGGCATAATCCTGATATATTTATCTTTTTTTTTAATGCGATTCCGGCAGATGTTATGCTATTTAGGCAGAATTAAAAATCATCGTTTTCAACCGAGACGAATAGCAGATGCTAAAAAAACGCCAATTTTTCAGCAAAATGTTGGTTATACAACAGATCCTGTTCGGTTAATCTTATATACGAGGATCGTTTTTTTTTCAGCATCCGATTGCTCCGAGCAGACGCTACGCGGGCAGAACAAAGCGGGCATGCGCTGTAGGCGACTGCGAAGCTCTCGCACAACACACTCTGCCATTGTTGACATTCAGGCGTCAATCGGCGTTGTGCTACAGCCACGTAAACATATCCGCCATTATTGATGCTCCTGCCAAGTGTGAATTGCGAAGTGTGATTCGTTTTCTACAGGCTGCTCGAAGAATCACGTGGAAAAATCGACAGAGATCCAACACTCCCGAACATACAGGACGGAGCTTCGCCGCAGTACGCGTTATTAGTTATGTTCATTTTGGAGACAAGGATTCTTTGAGTAATCCGTATGGTCTTGTGACCGGACACCCTGTGATTTCTTCCTGAGGGATTTTCTCAAGGACCTCGTTTTTGCAAGAAGACCACGCAACCTTCGTTGCCGTAAATGCACTGATCAAGATGGGCATTAATTTGAACACTTAAAGTAACCCTTTCTCGGTAACAACTAGTAACAACTACTCCAGTCATCATCTTTGTTCTTTTCGTAGCAAGTTCGCCTCTTTTGCAATCCACTTTCTAGACCAGTGGTTTCCAAACTTTTTTCTACCTACGTCCACCCTTTAAAAAAATTGTTGCGCCCCCTTAATTTTTCTAACAATCTAATTTCATAAATATTCAACTGATATTATAATTTATTTGAATTGCTACAAAATAATATACAATATTAGATAAAAATATTTATTTATCATAAGAAATAATAATTTTAAATGTAATTACAAAAAATCTTACAAAAATACAAAGAAATTTTATTTAATGCGATGGTTGGGCTTGTTTTTCAGCACAAATTTTCTCAAACCGTGGTATCATTGAAAAAATCGCGGTTCTAAGTTCCTTTTCAATCACTAAGCGAGATCGATACTTTGTTTTTAAGACAGCTACTGTAGAAAAACCAGTTTCACATAGGAAAGTTGTTACAAATGGAAATAAAATTTCTTAAGCTTTTGTCAAAGTAGGAGAATCGCCTTTTACTCGAAGCCAAACCGTAACAATATTATTTTCGTCTTGAAACATCTGCTTTAATGTGCTATCACCAGATAAGTCAATTATCATTCCCTGCTCTGCTGTGGCAAGACCAAAATTATCATATTTTTCAATCACAAACAGGTTTCTAATTCATTCATATTTGGACATGTCAAGATCTTCAAAGTAAAACGAGAATTGCTTCCATGGACTGGTCAAATGATTATTTTTTTTTCTCATTTAAGCATACATAACCCCGCATCAACTACTAAGAGTTATTAGCAGGGGAGACATTTACATTAGATTAGATTTTAGATATCAAATTTGTGTCTTTAAGATAACATAACTCTTTTTTTCCTAGCTTTTACTGTCTTCTATGTTCTTCATTTTGAGGACATTCGATTAGTAGATGCTTCACTGTGAGTCTGGTTTGGCATGATGGACATGTTTCCTTTGTTAGGCGACCAGAGACTGTTAATTTGTTTGCGCAATATTACGAATTGTGCAATATTATTGACCGTTTAGGAACAAAAGTTTCAGTGAGTTTAATTTTTACTGCACCATATTTTTCCATTGCGTTGTGTAAAGTCATTATTGCGCAATATTTTTAGTTTGTGTTTAGTCTTGACGAGGAGCACACGCGCGCGTACATAATGGCGGAAAAAGAGAATGAAAACCTTAAGAAAAGAGAGTTTATCGTCGATTGTATCCAATTGTAAAGAGAATTTTACCTTCTTTGTGGAATGTCAAGAGTAAGAAATAACATGACCGTGAAAAAAAGAAGTGATGCTTACGAAATATTGTTGTCTAAATACAAAGAGATGTTTCCACGGGCAAGAAAAGATGATGTGAAGAAAAAATTCAATTCTTTGAGAACTACGAGGATATATTGAAAAATTCTTAGCCTACTATAGAACCGAACAAAATTTCTATGTCAAAATATTTTATTACTCAACATATTCTCCTCTTAATTGGATACATTTATTACAGCGAACTCGTAACGTCTCTAGACCTATAAAAAAAAATGTTTCTTTTTGCTCTGCAAACCAAACGTCCCCAGCTTTTATTACCTCCTCGTTAGAAGAAAATTTACGACTTTTTAAACTTTTTTCAGTTGAGCAAAGAGATGATAGTCGGACGGAGCCAAATCTGGTGAAGACGTAGGGTGTTCTAGTAATTCAAACTCTAAATCACGAATTTATTTTTTGTTTATCAACATGAGATTTGTGTGCAGGGGCGTTGTCTTGCAAAAACAAAACACTTTTGGATAGCTTTCCGCGTCTTTTCTCTTTAATTTTTTTCCGTAGAGTGATCAGTAATGTCGAATAGTAATCTCCAGTTATTGTTCTACCCTTATCCAAAAAAACAATTAGGATTACTCCATGGCAATGCCAAAAAACTGAAGCAAGAACTTTTCCGGCAGATTTTTGGATACGAAACTTCTTAGGTCTTGGAGAACCAGAGTGTCGCCATTCCATCGATTATTGATTTGGTTCTGGAACGTAGAAATGTACCCAAGTCTCATAAATAATAACAATTCGGTTTAAGAAATCTACATCGTTTTCAAATCGAGCACAGATCGAACGCGACGCTTCTACCCTTGCTCGCTTTTAATCAACATTCATATATTTGGGGATCCATTTTGCAGCGATTATTCTCATGTCCAAATTGACGTGAACTATATGATGAACGCGTTCGTATGAAATATTCAGTGCTTTAGATATCCGTTTTAGCCCAATTCGACAGTCTGATAAAATGATGTCATGAACTGCATCGATATTTTCGGGGACTGACACAGAAACTGGCCTTCCCGATCGGTCACCATCTTCAATGGAAAATTTACCTCTTTTGAAGCTTGCAGTCCAATTTTTCACGGTCGCATCCGAAGGACATTGATCACCAAGTATATTAAACATATCTTCGTAAATCTACGGCGGACATCTTTTTTCTTTTAATTTATTGCGTAGATCTGGTTTATTTTTTTGACGTCAAATTGTTCGTTGCTATGGTAACGCAATATTTTGTTTATGCATGGTCTAGGCTAACTAGAACTACTACTAGAACTAGAAGTTTATTGTGGAATTTAATTGATCGTTTAGATTCTAAGCGCCTTCCAATCTTATTGTACAATAAAATATTTTGTACAATGTTGTTGTGTGGAATAGGGACCGCCTTAGATGTCCAATCCTTAGACGATGTCCAGTTCTTAGAAGATTAAGGATTACTTGTTCTCTTCTTTTTTTGGGTAGTGGCAGTTTGGTTTTAATTTTTGCCATTTTTGGTGTATGTGCTCTTTTATTGATAATTTGTGATCGGTGTGTGGACATTTTATAATGAGATGTAGGTTATCAGTGGAAGTTGAAATGATTATTAATAAGAACTTTACTTTCTTCTATTTCATCAGCAAGACGGGTAATTTTAAAGTGAGGAAGATGACGAAGTTGTTATTTTTTAAACTTATTATTCACAGTTCCAATTTTTTCATAAATGCAGTAATCTTGTCTTTCTGCGTAAAAGCATGATTTCGAGGCCCTTGCATTAATCCCTTTGAAATGTAGAACTAAATACGCAAGTTTTACAAAGAATTTCGTGCCATAAAACAAGTTTGCTTCATCTCTATTATTATCAGTAAGAAAGCGAGATGTTTTTGTAACAGCAAGAGTATGGATGGATGTTTTACATTTGTATCCGAAAAATTCGCCGGCGGGGATTGTCGATTCCGTATACCCATTTTGATGATTCATTTTTTTGACACCTATTCGACTTTTTTGATTTTTTGGAAATATATGCATGCCCCCACTGCTCTAGACTGTTTTTTTTATCCAAAAGACTAATGGTGGATCCAGGTTTCCTCTACAGATCTAAATCGACGCGAAAAATTCGATTCATTAGAATGCGCTTTTGATTTACCGTGCCGTATCAAGTCCCCTTGACGTTGGCGATCAGCATGACAAAACTCTCTCTATCTTGAGCTAGTCTGTCCTGCTTCTCTTATGCCAGTCCATTCTCTACTCTCATATTCTTCAACCAAGAGGCTTGTTTCTTTCCAGTTCCTCTACAACCTTCAACTTTACCCATTATAATCAATTATGTGTCCAAAATAAGCTATTTTTCTGCATTTAATGTTATCCACCAACTCACTAACCGCATTGGCTCTGTTAAGGACTGCATCGTTTGTTCACATAGCTGTCCACGGTATCTTGAGCATGCGTCTACATAACCATATTTCAAAAGCATCTAAGTGATTAATGGTAGATTTTCTTAAAGTCCATGCTTTGACACCATATAAAAGAACTGATCATATGTAAATTTGATCTTTCGTTTCCGGAGTTGAAATTTCAAATTATCATTAGAGAAGAGTGATCTCATTTTAAAAAATGTTGTACGAGCTACCTCAATTCTACATTTTATTTATTTCCTTATCTCGATCCAGTTGTTCAGTAACCAAGATACAGTAGAACCCCGATTATCCGGGGTAATGGTGGGGTCCCCCTTACACGGATAAATGAAAACCACGGTTAATCGAGAAAAAATTTATTGAACATCAATTTTTGTAGAAATGTAAATCAGTACATCAAAATTATCAATTATAAGCATGTACAAATATAATTAACACCATTAGAGATATTTCCGGAGATAGTAATATTTTACTAGACGCTATTGTAAGTAAATACGTAACATATTTTCTCTAACAACAGTTTATATTTATGTACAAAATACAAAAGAAAACATAAATCGAATGCATTCTTAGTAATTAAAAAATCAAAAAGAATGAAAAATACATCAGGGAGTGAATTTACATAGGTCGAAAATAAGATGTTATCAGTTTTTGTTTTTTACGGTTGGCAATAACTTTTCTCGCCTCGGTCCTGATTTTTCTGAGACTGATGACGTCGTTTAAATCAAAATTTTCCTGCTCGCAAAAATTCAGAAGAATATCAATTGCTTCCATTGCTTTTGTTGGTTGAATTTTCTCTTCTGTCGGACCAAAACAATTGTCAGTGTCACTATCAATCTCCTCCGATTCTGGCAGTTGAGAAGTAGATGGTGTATCACTACTAAGATAATGCGCTACAATGTCACTATCGGTTTGGATTTCAAACCCCTCCTCATTTTCATCTTTTTGCAGCCAATCAACAATATCGTTTCGGTCAACATTGATGAAATCTGGAATAGATCTAGACAGTTCAAGGCAAGTTTGTACATCATCGTGCTCATCCATGTTGTCTTCTTCCCCATATTCTTGGTCCAAAATTTTTGCCCAGCAAAGTCTTAATGTACTCGATGGATGGCAAGTTTTCCCATGCATCACAAACAGCAAAAATGGCATCTTTTATTGTCCACATTTTGAGGAGGTCCTTCATTGAATCGACACAATTTTCTTGGAGAAGGAAACGGAGAAAAATCTTTTTACACCTTCGTTTTAAGGAAGAAATGACGCCCTGGTCCATTGGTTGTATCAATGATGTGACGTTAGGAGGAAGGTAGGTGACAAAAATTAGCCCATCCTCGGTTTTCAGGGTAGATTCTGATGGGTGACTAGGAGCGTTGTCAAGTAGGAGAACAGCTTTCTTTGCAAGTCCATTTTCTTCCTGAAATTTCTTCACAGATGGCACGAAATCTTGAAAAAACCATTCTTTGAAAATAGCCTGATTCATCCAAGCTTTTGGATGGCTGTAATAGTTACACGGAAGTCTTTTCACGTCTGTTCCTTTGAACGATCGTGGTTTTTTAGCTTTCCCGATCACTGTTAGTTTTAGCTTGCGTGTACCCGATGCATTTGAACATGTCATGACAGTGAGCCTTTCCTTACTAGATTTATGTCCAGGAGCTGACTTTTCACACTGCGCAGCTAATGTTTTCGACGGTAACATTTTCCAAAAGAGCCCTGATTCATCTGCGTTGTATATTTGATCGGGGGACAAGTTTAATTTTGAGATCAACGAACCAAATTCTTCATTGAAAACTGCAGCAGCTGTTAAATCGCCACTTAGACTTTCGCCTTGAATGTCTAATTGTCTAATCCCATGCCGGTTTTTAAATCTAAATAACCAACCCTGTGAAGCTCCAAATGGTTCATCAATATTCAACCTTTCGTGAAACCACTTAGCTTTTTCACAAACCATCAGTCCAGAGATAGGAATCCCTTCAGCACGTTTCTGTTTAAACCATTCAAACAAAGCTGATTCCATGTCAGATAATGTTGACTTCCTCATTGTTTTTCTTCCTGACGCTAGCAGAGATGTGGAATCAGCTGAAGATATGAACCGCAAAATTTCATCCTTTCGTTTAATTAAATCACGCACTGTCTGCTCTCCCACACCAAACTCACCCGCCACTTTTCTTACACTCTCACCGCGATCTAAGACACGGTTAATAATGAACACTTTTTATTCCAAAGAAAGCACGACACGCTTACGTTTTGAAGCCATAGTCAATAAACAAAGAAACTAGCCAACCGATCAGTAGGTGAAAACTAATCAGAAGCTACTGAAACACTGAAAGTGAACAAAAGTGAGGTTTGAGTAGGGGGAAAATCAACAAAAACCATTTGCTGGAATGAATTAGCAATTCAGGCTTTGCGACTCTTTCTACTTAGGCATAAACGCTTCTCAGAATCAATAATAGGTCAGGCGTCTGAAACCTTAATTACATATGTACACATTTAAAGTTTAATATTTTATTTTACATAATTTCTCTCCTCCGATACGGATACTTCTTGTAATGAATGGGTGCATATTTTTAATAATTACGTACATACGAATAAATTCAAGGTGTTTATTTTTTACCCAACAAATCTTCAATAATTTATTACTCCAAAGGGTGGTATTGAGCAAGGAAAGAAATGGGTATTCCATCTCAAAAGTCGGGCGCCCTGATTTTTTTTTTTTTACTATTCTCCTCGCACCACGGATAATCGCGAACACGGATAATCGAGGCACGGATAACCGGGGTTCTACTGTATTTGTAACTGGACACTCTTTGAATCGTTCTTCCGTTTACCTGTAGCTGTGTGTCATGGTACGGCAAGCGACTAAATACCATATATTTTATTTTAGAACAGTTAATGTTCGATGTATGTATGTATGTACGATGTACGATGTATGTGACTTCATTTTTCTTCAGGTTTTTAAATGTCTATAGAATGGTTCTATTTCATTGTCATATTTCTTTGGAGCAGTAGGGACATATACTTGAATAATATTCATTATAAATGGTTTACTATTTAACTGGAGTAGTGCCATCCTGTCGTTGATGGGAAGAAAATTTTTAATATACTTGGTAAACTCCGACGTTATAAGTATACTAACTCTATTTCTATGATGTCTGCTTTGATTCGAGATGAGTAAACGTCCAACGTCTTCAGTTTTTCTGAATATCAAGTTTTCCTGTGAACAACATACCACGATTTTCGATTTTCATATTAGAATATCAATTGCAAAATAAATTTTAGTTTAAATTTCTACTCGACCGTATTACTACTCATTTATATTAATCCACACCATTAAAACGTGACAAAATCGCTCGACTAAAACAATCGGACACAATCCCCAGCATTCACGCTTCAATAGCGTAGGATTTCTACAAAATCCACTCTCAATGACAATATATCGGTTTGTTATTTTGTTAGTTCCCTATCTCGCTATTATATTGGTAGCTTAATTATACTTTTTTTTTTCGATCCAAATTGCAATATGGATTTTTTGTAGAAGCGTTTAGTTCTTTTTTAATTCGGTTTTTCATTCTTTTTATTAAAACACAAAGTTTATAACTAGTTATTAAAGTGTATATTTTCAATTTAATTTAAGAAGAGTTGGTAGTTTGAAATGAATAAATATTAAAATTATAATAATTTCATGTTTCTGACTCACCTTTATTTTAGGTGTCTTATAAAAATTAACTTTTTTCTATAGTTTTTGAAAAGCAAATAAAAATTTGATGTTTCGATTACTTTCAGTCTTCATCAAAATTGGACACTGACCATTTATATTTATCAATAGATCAACTACGCCATGAATATCAAAATTTTATGTTGCATACGCCCGATTTCCTTAAAATGTTTGGTATGTTGTGGAGATTAGAGAACACCATCCAGTACTAAAGCAATAATCGATGGAATAGCGACACTCTCCAAGGTTCTCCAAGACCTAAAAAGTTTCGTGTCCAAAAATCTGCTGGAAAAGTTCTTGCTTCAGTTTTTTGGGATTGCCTTGTAGTAATCATGATTGATTTTTAGTCGAATTTTTCAAGGAAAAATTAAACTATTACGATAGGCACGACTAGAAGAAAAATGGGGGGCACATCATTTTTCCCATGTTTTGAGACCTCCTGAACACGATTATGATGGTTTTTCGAATGTCTGTAGTTTATATATATCTATATATCTGTTTAAGCTACAATTCTTATTTTCGTCTCTCGAGCAATTGCTATGGGTCCGATTTGGTTCAAAATTAGCATACATGACTTTTTTGGCGGCGGATTGATGTTATTAGAGTTTGGTTGAAAACAAATGAATATTTCGAGGGGTCGCAGTGCAAAAAAAGTGGTTTTTGACCTTTGCTCACCCCTGCAGGTCAAACGAAAAGCGACTGAAAAATGAAATTTCACATGTAGGTTCAATTAGTTGCGAGATGATTTCCTGTCTAAGGTCGAAACTTTCCATCTCCACCCCTCTCCATTTTATAGTCATTTTTGTTATATTTTCTTATTTTTTGGTTAGAAAAAGTTTATCTAGAGGGTTCGAACTTCGCATGCAAGTAGGGGTGATGTTGAAGAATTGTCTTTCTCAAGTTTAAAGTTTTCTTCTTCAGTTCTTCTAGCACAAAACGCCCGAAATCATTTTGATCCTTGTAATTGTTGAACTGGACCGCCTCCTATTTAATGAATAATACGAGTATGATCGTTGCTAGGGTGATTTTTTTTACTTTCCATTTTCGAAATTTCTTGTCATTATGTCAATTTTTTCTTTGTTGTCAATTGGAATTGAACAAGAGGGTTCGAGACCACCGGGTCTATTGAAATTATGAATTTTCATTCTAGAGAGAGAGAGAGTTAACTTGTGAAATGAAAAGTTATTGAGAAATAGCAAATTTTCCATATAAAGAAATAAGATTGAGAATTGATATCATTTCCAAGAAATTCATTTTATGGAGAGATTTGTTTGTGTATTAGTTAAATACTTCATTCGACGAAAAATTCGACTTTCGTGATGGAGCTCTGCTGCTCACGGCTTTTTTTTTTGGATAAGGGTAGAATAATAACTAGATATTACTATTCGAAATTATTGACCACTCTACGAGACAAAATTAAAGACGATAGACGCGGAAAGCTATCCAAAGGTGTTTTGTTTTTGCAGGACAACGCCCCTAAACACAAATCTCATGTTGCCATACAAAAAATTCGTTATTTAGAGTTTGAATTACTAGAACACCCCCCTTATTCACCAGATTTGGCTACATCCGACTATCATCTCTTTCCTCAACTGAAAAAAAGTTGAAAAGGTCGTAAATTTTCTTTTAACGAGGATGTAATAAAAGCTGTGGAGGTCTGGTTTGCAGAGAAAGAAGAAACATTTTTTTGAAAGGTCTAGAGACGTTGCGGGTTTGCTGTAATGAATGTATCCAATTAAGAGGAGAATTTGTTGAGTAATAAAATATTTTGACATTGAAATTTTGTTTGGTTCTATAGTAGGCTAAGAATTTTTCAATATATCCTAATAAAGAAGCATTGTTAATACTGTTTTTTTTGTTTATATATTATGTTGTAAGATTAGTAAGTGTAATTTTTATTTAATATATTGATCTGTTTATATCGAACATTGATTTTATTTATCCTTGGTAATAAATAAATAAGAAGAGTTTATAAAAAATCCACCCTTATTTACGCGAACGAAGTCGCGGGCCCAGCTAGTAACAATAATAAAAGTAATAATAAATAAAGAATAAATAAAAAAAATTATAAGTGGAAAGGGGGAAAATGCATATCAGATCTTCAACTGGAATATTTTTTTTAATATTTATCATATATCAACATTTGATACGTCCTTTTTTAATACTTTTTATAGTATTTACTTTATAGACATTTTTTTTTCTCAACTGCTTCACAGTTTTTTTCCTCCTACACATCACTATTTTCATTAGCATTTAGAACTGAATTAGCAATTTCGCTATCACTTAATATATTAATTGTTGGGGCATCGTTGTCGCATTTCATTACTTCGATAATATCAGATTCATCTAAATCCAGATAAGAATTTTTAGCATATATGATATTTCAGAGAGTGCTTCTTCTTCTCATGCCGTCTTCTCATTGAAGGTTGGCGAACACGTTTTTAAATGCATCTCTGTCTTATCTCTTATGTTATGGAGCCAGGATTTCTTCATTTCTTCTTCCTTCCGATGCCTTTCTTTGTCTCTACTCTGCCCTGCATTATGTTCTGTAGCAGTAGGTATTTGTCGTTACGTAAGATGTGTCCTATGTAAGATGTTTTTCTTACCTAAATAATTGTCAACAGCTTTCTTTTGCAACCAATGCGTCTTAGTACTTCGTCGTTGGTGATTCTGTCAGTCCAAGGTATCTTCAGGATGCGTTTATAGAACCACATCTCAAATATTTCAAATTTTTTGATCATTTGAGCTTTCAAGGTGCAGGTTTCCACTCTGTACAGCAATACTGACCACACATAACATTCCATGAATACTATTCTGACGTGAAGGTTTAGATTTCTGTTTGCAAACATTGAGGAGTACTTGACAAATGCCTTTCGAGTCATTTCAATTCTGATCTGGTTTCTTCGACTGGATCCATTTGAACCAAGATACTTGTATTTTTGCACTCACTCTATTTGTTTTCCATTCAGTGTGAGAATAATGTTAATATTGATATTTTGGTTTTTACTTATAACCATGAATTTAGTTTTTTAATATTTATAGTGAGTCTTACATTTCCACATTCTCGATTGATTCTCTCTAATAGGATTTGAAGATCTTCGCTCTCAACCATAGCAGTATCATCGGCAAAGCTTAAGTTGTTGATTAATGTTCCTCTGAAATACAAACTGTGAATATAGATTAAATAGTTGTGGAAAAGAACGCCGCCTTAGCGAACTCCTTTTTGAATTTCGATTCTACTACCGTTTTATTGTAATAGATACTTTTGATTAATCGTATATCGTTTGGATCTAAGTTAATAGTTGTTAAGTGTCTTCTAGAAATCAATGAAACAGACATATACATTTTTGTTGTATTCTCCGCACTTCTGTAGTAGTACTGTGATAGCGAATTATGCTTCTCTAGTTCCTAATCCTTCTCTAAAGCCAAACTGCGTTTCATCATCATCAGTTGTTCTTCACATTTTCGATATATTCTCTGTTGAATTATTTTCAAAAGTACTTTTAGTGTGTGGCTCATTAAACTGATAATCCGATATTCGTCACAGGACTTAGGGTTGTTCTTTTTAGACAATGAAATGAATACTGATTTAATCCAGTCTCTTGGAATTTCCCCTGTTGTTGAACAATTTTGTGAGATGGATCAAGTTCCTATCGTCCAAAGCCTTTCTAGGAATCTTGTCAGGTCCGGTTGCTTTTCTGATTTTCAAGATTTTTCTGTCCGCTTTCTTCTTCTCTCATCGTCGCGCTCTGCTGCAAGTCCGTTTTTTGTCATCTTCTGTCAACTGGATTCTCTCCTTTGGTGTTCTTTGCGATCATTGGTAAATATTTTATTGTATTTCCAGTTAATTCCATCATTATTGTTCAATTCTTCCATGTCAAGACAGCTCTCTTCCATACATCTTTTTATGGTCTCTACTTGTTTCTTTAATTGTATATATTTTTGTGGGCTAATGTTCTTAGAGTTACGCTTTTCCTCTATAAGGTTAATCATGATTTCTTGGACCATCCAAGGTTTTTTTGCAAGATGCTCTTTTTTGCCTGCAGTTTCTTCCGCGTTAGTCAAAATCGTAGAATTAATTTCATTCCAGGCAGTGTCGATATTCGCCGCTGCTGCTACGGAAAATCATTTGCAATTGAGTCGTTAAATTTTGCTTGCGAGTGCTAGAGCTTCTCTTCATCCTCAGGCTCGCGATCGCAGCGCAGCGCGACACTTTCGTAAATCCGTAATTCTTCATGCTATAGTTGTGTATGGTGTCGCCATCTAGTGTCAAATACAAAAAGTGGAAATTACTATACAAACGAATCAATCCGGATTTTAGATTTTCCGCGTTTTACAAGTTCGGATTTACGATGTTCAATTGTATTTTCCTCGAATTAAATTCATTCGATAATTATTAATGCCGCACGCCTATGATCCATCGTCTTCTTTTCCCCTTGGACCCGCAAAGTTCTACGTCTGAAATATGATTCACTTTATACATTTGTGGTATATTCCTATAGATTGTATAAATCATCATTTGATTTTTTCGGCAAATATTTACTCGAGGTTATTGAAATACATAGAAAGGTAAATAGGTTGAAGGTTGAATAGTGACGGTTAAGGATTGAGTAAAGGCACTAGAGAAGGCCTATTTCAACAAACCAAGTGATACTCTCATACGTTAAGCAATTTAACAACATCTTCAAATTTTGTGTGGTGGATAATGTACTTATCAAGAATTCAATTACACGAAACAAATGTTCATTTAACAGTCTACTATTTTTTTTTATTTCAATCGTTTCTTCTTTCATTACCGTTACATTTCCGTTGCGAACGTTGGCTATTAACAAGATTATTCTTATCTTGTTTACTGCCTTTCTAAATAGATCAACAGATGACACTACGAACTACTGGCGTAGGTTAACCAACCATGAATGCAGTCTTCTCCTTTATTCTACTATGACTTATTCACTCAACTGCAATAGATTGTATTTATCATGTCTTAGTATGTGGCGTAAAGACTTCTTCCTTATCTTTCCCTAGTCTTTTCATAACTTCAATGTTGGTGATGTGCACCTAACCAAAATGCGCCAATATATCCGCATTTCGAAAGATTCGATCGTTTAGAATGACCAAATGCGTCAATAAGATTCAAATTAATTCGAGCTCATTTAGTTGGAGAGCGATAAAAAAAATCGAAATAATTGAATGTTGTCTAGTATAGTTGTAGATGTTGAGATCCCGGGATCTTGAGTCCCAGACGCTCTCATATCCCGGGATTGTAATTAACTAATTCCGGGATTTACGGAATTACAAAAAATACAATTTAAATTAGTATAAAAAACTATTACGTGAAACGAAACGAATTTCCGTTTGTCATTTGGCAGCCATCTCGGTTTGACAGCTTATGTATTTATTAATATGTCATATTCGAAAGTTTTTATTTAAAACAAGAAAGATGGAGCGCCAACTTCAATATGAAACCATTTTTAACCTCAGGAGAATATATCAAAAGATCGCACACATACATTATCAAAACATTATTTAAAAATAAACCACCACTAAAAAGAAGAAGAGATGGTGGTGGACTACTTCAATAAAAATGAAAATCTTGATCATATTTTGGTGCAAATAATTGTAGTGAAAGGGTTTCCATCTAGCATTTTTGTAAGGTCAAAAATTGCTTTTATCTGAAGGTTATACTGATTTACCGAAATCTGCAATAATAAATATATGAATATAAAGATTCATTTAATAAGTTTTTTTGCAGTTTCGGTTTTACCAGGGTTGCTAAGTTTTGAGATAGACAGTTAAAACCAAATATTTATAATTGGATGTGGATATTCTCCATTAAGATCAATACACTTTTGCATGCGTTTGAACCATTTTCCATCCCGATTGATGTACCTTCAAAACATGTGATTTGGTCGCATCAACCACTTCTCCAAGTGTGAGAATAAGAAAAAATCATTGAATGCCAAACAAGAATTGTACAGCGAATCACCCGTCAATTCGATTTTTTCGATTTTCAAAAACGTTTTTATTTGAGCAGATGGTTAGAATATGTAAAAATGTTGATTGAGAAATAAACTACAAGACCTGAATGGTTGAAATTAACAGAGCAATTAAGAACAGAAGAACGAAACTACTTGAGGTACTTCCACAAAAAAAAACCGAAAGAAATGTTTATTAATGGGATGTATGTGTATTTACGAGGCTTTGCAAGGTACTGGTACAGTATTGAGTTCAAAGACATGAGACCGGCTCGTTTTTGCATTGAATGTTGCTGGTTTTTGACAAAAATTAGATAAAGCAGGCTGAAAGGCGAATATGCAAATAATCTGTAATGCCGACAGATATGAATAAGTTGTTGCATACTGGAATTCCTCGTATTAAACTGGACTTTATAATACCAAAAATTTGAGGAAACCAAAGAACTTCAGACAAGAAAATGCAAATGAAATCGAAGCTCACCTGTAAACTAGGATGACACTGCAAATCCAGCAACATTTTCACAACACCTATGTGTCCTTTATTCACACCGATATGTAGAGCCGTTTGTCTACGTTTATTACGCGCATTTAAATCGGCACCGGCGTGTGCTAAAAGTTGAACAACGGCTGGTTCGTCACCGAACGCGGCGTGATGGACGGCGCGGTCGCCATCTTTATCTTCAATTTCGACGTCTGCATGGTAACGAAGTAATACCGAAATAACTTCCAAATGACCGTTTTGACTCGCGGCTTGTAGAGCGGTATGGCCAGCGAAAACACCGTTAACATCTGGACCTAAAAAGAAGAAAATATTCACACAATGACTACAAATCATAAATATTGAGGGGATAACACCAGTGTAATAATTTCAAAAAAGCGGTTTTTTAGCTGAAATTGTTGGGATTTATGATAAAAATTACGTCTTTGAATGATTTTTCAAAAAAAAAAGTTATGAACATCAGACGCTAGGTATCCCACTGCGCATTCGGGCGAACGGGGCGCGTCTTACATTCTGAAATGCTTACCCATTGCAGATATACCTTAGCGACTATTTTTACTAGTAAATAGTACAAACGGCTAACTATGGGTGGCACTAGTGATATTATGAACTGTATTTGTGTTAGTGGATTAGTGTAGCGTCAATTTGACCGTTGCATCACGCTTGTCGACCCGTTTTGAAACTGTAAAAGCGTTTTTTTCAAAATCACTTTTTTTAACATTACTACCACCATTATTCAGCCAATTTTGATACGATTGATTCAAAACATTAACAGAAGCTTTATAACATAATTTTCTATGGAGCTACGTAAGATTTTATTAATAATTTTTTGTTTTACGACCAATATGTATATCATGATTTTTTTATACGAAAAAAAAAATATTTTTTCGAACTTCCGCCATTTTGTTAAAATTTGATATTTTTTTAAATCCCCACGTTTTTCTCTTGCTTTTAGTTCGAACATTAAGAAAAAAACTTAATTTTTATGTTCCAGATCAATAGCTTCGACGAAAAGTTGGTTGTGGACGTCTCTATGAAAAATTCCTCTTATACTTATAACTCTGTATTGAGGCCATTTTGTTTTTGAACGCTCTGTGAAAAATAATTTAATTACTTCAAAACATGTTTAATGAAGTCAACTAAGATTTTGCATCTTCAAAAACCGGACTCTACAATGGTGTTACCCCTTAGGTCGACCGCCCACGATACAACTGTTTTGAAACGAAGGTTGCAAACCAGTTGATCTTTCAACAGTTTTCCAATCAAAATATAACACGGATACGACTCATAATCAGTTGGTGCAGCAGTGAAACGTAATTTTTCAATATATTCAAACTCAGACGAGGAAGACGTTGATTATTATCAATACCGAAGTTAACGCAGGGTACAGAGAGATTATTGGATCCATCCATACATAAGTCGAAATGTAAACTCTAGACCGTTCGTAGGAGCACAGTAATAAGATAGATAGAACTTTTTTTCACTTTTCCCACAAATTTCAGGTTTAGTTATTTAAAAAAGCAAAATCAAATGAAAACCAATTGCAAACTAGTTTCATTCGAGTCACCTCGTATGCGGCTCCCGTCTGTTATACGTTGCAAAAAACCGTTGCAAGATGAACTGGTTTGCAACCTTTGTTTCAAAACAGCTGCATCGTGGGCGGTCGGCCTTAAAGTACACAATTCATGTTAGCTAAACAAAAGCAGCATGTTTAATTGATTAACTTGTTATTTCTTTTACTTTATTTTATATTTTATCCACAAAATCCTGTTTTTGATTATTTCTTCTGTATCCTTGATAAAACAATAACTGACTACAATAACTGTAAGCTATATTGAAGAAATAGTATAGTTGGTTTTAGCAATGGATGAAAAGCAAAAGGTTATAAGCGGCATTTTAATATAACTTGCAGCCTAATCATAATACATTTCACATTTAAATAACATGGGATTTTTCCACTTGTCCACTACAATGGATTCCAGAACACACAGGAGTGAAGGGAAACAATATAGCTGACAACTCGCTAAAGCTCTTCGTGGAACCTGAACCTTTCTGTGGTATTAGCTACAGTACAATAGCAAAAACATTGGAAAAGAAGGTAGATAGATGGAAATCCAATTATTGGGACAATCTACAGGAGCTGAGACAGGCACATATTCTCCTGGGAAACTATAACCAGAGTAGATCTGCTGAATGTATCAACCTAAGTAAGAACAATCAATGAATACTAACTGGAGTCCTATAGGGGGCCTCTATGAACACCAGAAGTGTAGCAGAAAATAAAATAGTACATGTTCTATACAGAAAAAAGTGTTTAAACGCCACGATGACTGAAAATAATTCCGTGGGAAAACAGCTCAAGTAACAATAGTTTTCATATTTAATTTATAACAAAACAGGAAAACCACAAATGTTTACAAATAAAACCAACATATAATTTTGGTGAAACAAATTTACTTGGAAATGTGTTGTTTTCAGTTGACTTAAGCAACAAGAAATCTAACAAAATTTGTCGCTTATGGCCTTTTAGCTTTCAAGCATCGATATGTACTCTACCTATTCCCGCTCCGGCTGTATTGCTCTGTTTCAAGACTTCCTCGCATTTTTGCGAATCGCCGTTAGCAGCAGATTTAACTAACTCTTCATTAACATCTCCAGAAACGTGGGTTTCAAATAATTTTTTTAATAAAGCACTCAATCGTTCTCCGGAAGTTGTTCCGTGCATGGTACCATCTTTGCTGGCTAGTTTAGTCACAGCTAGGGGATTGTAAGTCCAAGTCGTATTGCAAACTTCTACTTTGAGATCGTTGTCATTGTAAATTTGTTGGATGTGGCCGACTTTGCCTAAAGTCTGGAAAATAAAAATGAATTAGTTATTGTATATCAATAAACAACAATAATTAAATTTGTTCAAAATATTTTATAAACTTCTGAACCACATGATGAATAGTCAATGAAATAGAGTTAACTATACAAGTTTTTCAAATACTGGTGTTTCACATGACTCTTTTTCCAATAAAACAATTTTTGATGTTTATACATGTTGTAAAAAATAAGAGAAAGGTGAGTGGTCTTCTTAATAAAGTCTACTTTATATATTAACTGGAAACTCGGGTGTTTCACAAGAAACAAAACAATTCCATTAAAAGCTTTTTATTTTGGTTGAATTTAAAAGGAAATTTGCCATTGTGCATTTAATTTAAAAATAAATGTAAACATCAATATTTTTATTAGAACATATACAGGGTATACTATGATGGGCTAAGTTTACATGTACATCAGGAAGTATTGGTAACGTTTCCCTGAAATTTTGTTTTCAGGAGATCCCCGGTTGATTTATGTTTACGAAATCCTATTGGAGATAACTGCAGGCTTTTTTGGAAGAATCCATAAGAAATAAATGCTGAAGTGTCAACAAACAATGAAATACTGAGATAAATATATGGATCAATCATGGATGATAATATGTGGAGAATTATAAATAATTTAAAGTCAACTAAGCTTTATAGACTAGACATTAACTAACCCTTACTTAGTAATATACTAGTACAATGAATTCGGGGGGGATTTACAGTTGATAAGGCAACTCAAACATGATTCTTTACATTTCATTATACCATCTATTATTTTTGCATTTATAATTATTCATTTATTATATTTACATCAAACAAGTTCCAGAAATCTTATTGGAACTAATAAAAACATCGATAAAATTCCATTTCACCCATATTTTATTTTTTAAGACATTTTAGGAGCAAGTAAATAATTAAATCAACAAATAATATTCAATTTAATAAATTATGAAGAATTTCACATTGATATTAAATAAACTGAAAAGTGGAACTCTTCTACTCATTGGAATGTAAAGACAAAATTTGCTGACAAGCACAATCAATATTAGACTTACATAACTCAATTCATAAACTTTGGTTTTAAAAACAATTTATTTAGCAAACTGAAAATTTAATAATAAATTAAAGTTAATTTTGGTATCAATAATCGGACAGGATTAATATCAAACTATTAAGAATGCAGTATCATTTTACTTCTTCAAATATTAATTCTTATCCTTTGCAATAATAATTATAAAAGTAGATAAAGATATTTATGGTAGATTACAGGCACATTAATAATAATTGAAGATGATACCTTAATGGGTTTGAAATTGACAATCCATAAAACTGACTTAAATATGAAATACAAACAATTTATAGTGATGATAAACTTAATTAGGTTAAAGTTCATAATAATAAATAAGTAATTGATAATGGTGTGCCACTGTGCTAAGAGCAGCTTTGAATCACTTAACTTTAGTAGAAAGTCACAAATTATTATTCATTTTGCCTTTAAACACCAAAATCTAAGGTGGGGTCACAAAAAGTTATTTTTTCAGATGTAAACAAGTATTTACATCTAATATATTTTATTAATAGACTATAAAAATTCATATATATAGAGCTCAGTGTTTATAATGTGGGTTTGAATATGTACAATAGTCAGTAAATAAATTTCATCAAAGCCAGTACAAGTTTATGTCATAAAATAAAACCAATCCTAGTGGAATCAGATTATTGCAGTTTTTAGGACAAAAAGAAAGCAGTCCCCCTTGGATAAGTAAAAGGTAGAAGATACCTTTATGACTAAATATTTATTGATCAAGTCAAGTCAAGACCTTTTCACTCAAACAATAACCTTTTTGTATACTTACAGCTGCCATTCCGTCAGCCCAATCGCCATGACCTCTTTGTAACATTTTTACTCTTTCCATATCGGAACAAATTTGAACTACATCTCCCACTGCAAACTGCTGCTGTGGTGTTTCGTTAAAACCTCCGGAATTCGTCGGAGTTGCAACTTTAGTCAACACGGCGGGATTGAAAGTCCATCTGTTCACAAAAGAAATTGTTTTACAATATTGTAATCTCAAAATAATGAGTTGCTTTAAAAAGTTTACATAAAAAAATACATGAAACCAGCCCTCATTCTATTAAACCCGTGGAAAATTGGTTACAGTAAATATTGACCATTTAGTTTGTAGTTTTTCCATCATGCAATAAACCAAATCGTATATAGCAAACACCAAGTTTACAAATTTTAATTTGACAAATTTCTTGTTAACAATTACACCTACATCTGTGGGTCACTCATCTATACTTAGATATTAAAATCAAACTATCTCACCAAAACTTCCAAGAAAAATATTTTAAACCTGACCTAGATGCTGAAACTACCCAGCTATTATCAAATGATTAATCACAACTGCAGTTTCTTGGTACTTCTGTAAGGATTGTCTTTTTTAACAAACAACATGCCATATAGACTCATAGTATAATGGTTACTACACATGGACAACGGGGTGAGAAAAAAAAAGACAATGTGAAGACTTGAGTATAGTAATTGAATATAGGAGCATAGGATTCTTAATAATAACTTCTGAAACAGAAAATTCAAAAGCTGGTTCTCGAAACATTAAAAAATGAAGATGGAAATCAACATAAATCAGTCACGAAAACATATGAATAGTTTGAAAATATTCTAATAAAAAAGTAGAAAATGCAGAATTAGCTAAAATGGCTCAGAACTAAGACAAAAATTCAATACTCGCAAAATAAACTAATATTGGGACACGAAAATATAGATATGTATGAAAACATATATAACACTATAGCATCATCAATTGATGAGACAAAAATAAACACAATGGAAATTAAGAGCCCGAGAGAAATGACAAAAAAAATTAGTGGAACAACAGAATAATTAATAATAAGGAAATTAAGGAGAAATTTCTAAATTGATAGTGTAAGAAATATGATAGATTAAGAAGAAGAATAAAGAGACTTGAAAACACACATTAAAGTGAAGGAAAAAACCAATAAAAATAGGATACAACAAATAAATGATGTGGGGATAGAAGGATAGAAAACCTTAGAAATAATTGAGAAATATGACAAAAAACAGTAAATGGTGGAAAAAATCAATAAAAGAAGGACATCATCTTACACCATAGTATTTCCTTGTTCTAGATTAGATCTGCATTAAAATTTCCACAACAAAACCCTTTGGAAGATTTTAACTACTATACAAAGCCAGGATATTGTAGAGACAGCTTCATTAATGACCTTTTATCACTTAGCAAACATCAACTGTAGTGATTAGTTCTACTTTTGGGCTGTGCAAAGGCAATAGTTTATGTATACAAACATATATTTAAAAAGTAGTTTTCAAAGTGAAATTCGAAACAATGACGTATTAAGAGATGTAAATATTGTAGCCATTGTTTCTAATTTAAGAATTATTCTTTATTCAATTTTAATATGAGTCTAAAATTAGGATTAAATTGTTTGATGGAAGTAAAATATGGTGTAGTGTAGTTCAAAGCAACTAGTATATGCACCTGTTTCCACTGGTATATGCAACAACAATATCATGATCTTCATCAATTCCTACTACTGTACCAATGCTATTTAAACATTCAAACATTCCGTCAGTCCATCCACCGTGTCCATGTTGTAAGGACTGAACTATTTCCAATTCTAAATCAACATTCACCTAAAACAAAAAAAATTGACTATACAAATAAGCTGAGGTATATGTGATGATTTAATCATGTTATATGCAGCACCTTGCTAGTCTCATGCCCTCAGATGCTAAAAGTACAGCAACATGCTTAAAAAAATTCAAAGAAAACAATGGATAGTACTACTGGCTGACTCAATACCTTACTGATAAGGAAAATAAATTTTACATATGGTGAAGATAATGCAACTAAAATAATGGAGAGCCAAAAATTTACCAAAAATGATTGGACAGTATGACAGACAATAAAATTAATTCCTAATATTACAATTTGGTTCAATAGAAAACACAAATGTATAGATCATCACCTGACACAGATTGTCACCGGACATGGATGTTTCATGGTTTATTTTTACTGTTTAAAAATTACAGACTCACCAATTTATTTCTACCGTCTTGAAGTGGAAGATACGGCAGAGTATACCTTTTTGGCATGTCAAAAATGGCAAGAGGAATGTACCATACAACAAATTCGGAGATTATTGTCACCAAAAAATATTGTTCATAAAATGATAGCTAAAGCCTGAAAAGCCCTATCTGATATGGTAACAAAAAAATCAATTGAAAACAGAAATATTTAGTAGATAGACCAAAATAAGTCTAAGCAGTATGATAAACTAATACTTTCTGGTAGTTTTACTGTCTATTGAAAAGCAAGGAGAGAGTTTTTCAGTTTTTAATGAGTAAAAATCCCACATATCCTCGCATTTCCTGCAGCCGAAAAAAAAAAGAGTACACAAATAATTATTAGATTATGAGAAATAAAACTTTGTGGGAATCTCAATTTGTAAACAAGTAACTTTTAATTTTAATACAAACATATATTTACTACTATTATAACATACCTGATCTCCAATCTTTAATCCAGGTGGGACATTCCTTCCGTGTCCGTGTTCTCCTAGACAAGGAAGGTGATCACGATAAACATTTTGACCTTTTGCGTCATTTACTACTTTCAGGTCTGCCATTCCTTCAAAACCTACTCTATACAAATTTTTGGAGCCATTATCCCAAACAATGTAAGCAGCTGATCTAGGACTAGCGGCTGACCAATCTTGGATTTCTTGAACCTATAATCAGAAGAACGCAAATTTAAAATTATATTTCAATTTTAATGGCTTTCTATGTGAATCTACAGAAGTGAATATTATAATTCCAACCATGAAAATCTTACAACTAACAATTAAAACAAACTATATCAAAAAATATCATGTAATCCTGAACAACAGTCTTCAAAAGGTGACAACTTTCAGTAAAAATAAAATGTATATTTTTAATGAAGTTACCTTTCCACGACGACCATTTCCTCCATCTTGATCTTCCCACTGCCAGTCAACCCCTCGTACCACTCGAGCACCTGGGAATATACCACGAATAGCAATCTTCTTGGTTTTCCTACGAGTTTCCAAATAAACACGTTCACTACCTGGAGTGGTTATACGATAGAATCTGTGTCTCAGCTGATGTTTGTCACCATGATAACAAACAGAACATAAGTCGTAGTTTCCACATTCAGCACATTTCCATCGAATGCCAAAAATGGGCTGCTGTCTGCAGGTGTCGCACATTGTTCCTTCATGTTTGACCCCTGTTGGGGCACTGTCTAATATCCTTAGATCATACTGCCCTGAGCAACGATAATTAGCAGCTGTTCCATTGTCCCAGACTACAACAACTTCATCAGGAGATTCAAAATTTCTTACTGTACCAACATGCCCTTCTCCTCCATCCTAAAAAAGAAATTAGTATTCTTTTGTACCATTGAAAAATTATCTGGTTAACAAAATTTACAAATATTATTAGAAAATAACAAATTGTTGTCTTGGTAGTAATAATTCCAATCTAAGCTTTTTTACATTTAAAATAACTCTCATCAAACATATCCATTCCATTTAACAAATCAATATGGGGACTATGTTTAATAGCAGCTTGCTAATCTCATTATATTACTCATTAAATTTTGTATGAAGATATAGTAACAATTGTATTTTATATTTCATAGCAGTATGTTACATAGGGATTCTCCTACCTTATGATGGGAATATAATCAAATTTTGGATATTATTAACTAGTCTATTATTAGCAATAATCAAGATTGTTTGTCAGAATGGTAGTTGTTACTAGAAACTTGGGGCATTTTTCAAAAAATAAAATGTGCATATGCAAAGAGATATTCTACATATTATTATTTTTATTATTTGTTTGTATATACTGAACAAGAATTACAAGAACATACTGTCTAAGAAAAAAATTATTTAATATTTTATTTACACTTTCATTGGGACAGTTTAATATTTGACTGGGATGATTCTAACAAGTTATATTCAGATATACATAGAAAAATATATATTGTCATAATGAATCTCCTACATTGTAATTTAAATAATATTGTTTTTATTTATAATATGATTCTAACCTGCTTTCCCCATTTCCAGTCTGGTCCTCGAATGACTCGAGCACCGACACCCTCCATAATTCTCGGATTGCGTACTACTCCTGGGGTAGTCCCAACAGCGTTAGCAATTTCCATTTTTAAATGAAAATTGTTTAAAATTTATTTTCCCACGAAAAACAGTGAAAGTTTTACCCACGCACTACACCACTGCACCTACTACAAACAAGTGCACACTTTGACATGGAGTCATAAAATAGAAATTTTTGACATTTGACAAATATCTCTTCATTTTTAAAAGTAAATCTGTCATCAATGAACTAAAGTGATAATAAGTCTGTTATTGTATTATAAAATGTTATTATTTATTCAGCATCATACCCTTATTTTCAAATATAAGAGTAATTTCTAATGAAATTCGTGGGCGAAGTGGAAACTCAGCACATTTGCAATTCAAGGCTAAAACCGTGCTGACACGGTCCACAAAGATTGCAAGCTCCAAGTTTTTATATTACGTGCCGTGCATGACACATGCCCGCAAGGTCGAATTATTTTTCGCATTTTGATTTCAAATAATCTGATGTAGTGCTTCTGAAGAAAAAATTCATCGTTTATTTTTGTATCCATATTAAATAAAAAGACAGCCCAATTAAACTGAACATCAAAAAAAAACTGGTGCAAAGGCGCAGGAAAATAAAATCAAACATAAGAATATGACACTATTTTGTTCAACTCATTCAACTGTGGAATTCGTTCAGAATAATTAAGATCAGTAGTGGTTGATTCTTATTTACCACTCATATAAATAGTTCACTTAATAATGATTACTAGAATAATACACTTATCAATTAACAAGTGGTGTTCAATCAATGCAAAAATTATTTCCTATGACTATTTCTTGCAAATTCATTTTGCTCTTACAACTATGTTTATTAGTGGGAACTTTCGGCTGTTGATTCAAGGTAAAGACATTTTGGTTCATATTTATAAGCACATGATTTTTGCTTATGAAATTATGTAACTTTCTTTGGGACGAAAGCGACCAATAGGCCATTTTGAATCACGTGATTTGAAACGTCGGCCATATTGTCGTGGTGGACAAGTAAACATTTAATTCCATTTGTGTATAGATTGTTTCGATGGCTTTTTCATTGAAATGAATAACTTTGGCCAAAAAATTAGAATAAAACACCACTACTGATAATAATTTTAATGTAAATAATGCATTATTTTTTACTCAAAACAATATGGCGACTGGTTCTACGTCATCGCGAAATGACCTATACATTATATCTAAAGAGAAATTATCGGTGAGCTAAATCTGATGAGGATTTGAGTCATAATACTGAAAATTCATATACACATAATTGGTACATGAGAATTTCAAGACCTATAGTTGCTTTAAAAGCATTGGACCTGTACTAGTATACACATCATTGGAGACGGCTGCTTATACACTACTTTGTTTATTTGTGACTTTTTGACATACTGACATCTGTAGATTGACAAGAAGATGACAAAACTTATGATTGATGCCTATAATTTTTTTATTGCTGGAACTTGTATAAAATGTATTATATTTCAAAATTTTGTCGAATATGTGTCCAAACAAACGTAGAATTATTAGATCTCGATTCTTTAGATTTCGACAAAGTAAAATTGAGTGAAAAATTGCAGCTTTGCACCAGAATGGTAAAATTATCAAATTTTTATGTCTTCATAACTTATCGATTTTTTGTTTAGGTTGTAACAAGAGAAAGTTTTTCTTCCGAAATATGCCTGCAATGTATTTCCAAACTTAGAACGTCCTATCAATTTCTTGAAATGTGTAAAAAATCAACAAAAAAATTTCATGATTATTATAAGACTTTGCTTTCAATGGACGATAATGAAGAAGATATAAAAAACTTTGTGAATACTGATTTACATGTTGTGGTTAGTCCAATTGAAGTTGATAGTTATTATACAATAAATGATAATATTGAAGAAAATGAAACACAGTCTACCAGAGAAAAGCGAAAAAGAATTACAAAAGAACAGAGGTGCTCATTGCTCAAAAAATTATTATCAAACCCAGAACACAGCAAACAAACATCGACACGAAGCTCAAAAAAATATATGGGGTTCTATACAGCACCATCAGAATCATTTATTGGTGGGTTAAAAAGTATAATAAATTTCACAAAAAATTATGAATTTGGAGTTGGTTTAGACAATTTAAGTTATGAAGCTACACCTTTGGAAAAGTTGACAGCGTTCTCAAATCAATTTTTTAGAACAGATTTTTCTGAATTTAAAAATACAATCTTGTATATAATAGAAAATAAGGACAATCTATGTGATAGTGCAGATAGTGAAGATGAAGAATATGTTAATATTACTCATCAAGAAGAAACCTGGCACTCTAAAATAAGTAACAAAATATTTAAAGGTAATTATACTCAAAATTAGTATATTTATTACTGACCCTGAAAGTGGTAGACAAAACAAAACTTAGGTTAGGGATACCTCAGTGAAAAATAAAAGTTCCTAGAATTTAAACTTTGAAATTTGTTCATTTTTTATTTCTCTACATGTGCAATTTAAGAGAATATTCTCATCATTAACCAGTCTTTTTTTATAATTGAAAAACAACATGGCTTATTATCCCAAAACTGTGTAGCATTGAAATTAAAATTATTTACTTAATAAGTTTTTGTCAATAAATAAAAAAGGCACAATAATTTTTTTTAAAAATCTAGTTTCAATTTCAAAAATTTAATTTTTTTCAAAAAATAATTTCAATTCTTTGTATTTTGATTTTTGTCAATTGTCAGTATCTGGTAAAAATTTGAATCCATTTTTATTTAAAAATATAGTAGAATTGAAAATTGTGGTCTTATTTACAAAATTAACTGAATTTTCACAGAAAGGTGTGTAGTTTTTCTTCGATGCAATTACAGTGGAAATTCAATTATCTGCTCCCTAATTAGAAAGATGTTTACTAATTTATCTGTACTATCAACTGTGATCTAATAACTTATATTTTTAATTTTTCATTGTCAAATATTTTATGCCTTAGACTAAATATAAATTCCATTTCTTGGTTACCAAATATTTTAAACAAAATTATGTAATATATATGAATCTATAAGTATATTATTTCATAGCTTAGTTTACAGTAATTTTGTATAAACATTTCTTTATTCGGAATAAGTTTTTTTGGTATTTTTTGTAAATCCCAATAGTCTATGATTCAGAAATTGAAATGAAATAATGTAGAATGTGTATCCATCCTCACAAAAACTAGTTTGTCCATAACTCTTAAGCATGTTTACCCTGAAACTTTGGAATTTTCAAAGCAATTCTAATTGCAGGTGTTTGTTATTCTTGGTGTATGTACATATCTGTTGTCCATATTCTTGGGTACTGTACTGGGTATATATTAGACTAGCCTTTGACAGCTTACATTTTAATAATTATAACAAACATAAACAATTTTTTGGCATTCATTTGATTATCTGAATGCTCAAAGAAAATTCGCACTGTATAAACTTAAAAGGAAGAAGGCAAAGAGTTTATAAAGATCAGAGTTCATCTGAGGCTGGTGAAATAATATATAGTGTGCTGCAGGGCTCAATAATTGGCCCACATTCAATCATATGATGATGACCTACATTACTTTGATCCTGCAGCAGCTACACATCTAAATCATTCTTGAATACTCCACAGCATAATCTGAAGCTGAATCCAAATAGGACTGAAGTTTTGCTGTTTTATTCTCAGAGACGTAGAGTATATTTGTAACAAAATTTAAAATTGAAGTTGGGCAGTGAAACATTGGTAATAAAACAATTTGCTAAGAACTTCGGACTAATTCTATGTTAAAAAATTCTAGACCTCTTTATTCAAGGGAAGAACTTGTTTTTCGTGCAAAAATACATAATGTACGTGTGACATAAAATCTGTTAACTATGCCCTATCATAAATATACACTTTTTCAAAGAAGTTTTACATGTTTAGTTGTCAAAGTTTATAATGCTCTCCATGAGACCTTAAATTGTGTGGTATAAATTTTTTTAAATCCAAGTACAGAGCAATTTTGTTTAGTAAGCAAATATGTAACTAACTTTTTTGGGGCTTTTGTAATTATTTAATAAATTTATAGTTGAGACTGCATAAAGTTCTTTTGCATAGTTAAAGAACTGGAAGTGGTTAGGCAGAAGAATAACATATATGTTAAATCCTGCCACTCCTGTTGCATGATGTGTGTATATTATATACTTTGTACATTGTAGTGTCTACACATATTAGACTAATAAAGGCGATTTATTATTATTATTATATAGCTGCACACTAAACTGCTTATAAATTTTTTAAACTGAATTATTTTTATATAATACTCAATAGTATAATTTTGACAAATAATATTTTTTTTTCATATAATTTTGTAATAGTAAATAAATTTTTTGAAGATTGTGATGAGATGTTGGATGAAGCTATGCATCAAAATGTAAAAGAGGAAACAAAAGAAAATATCGTTAAGTTTGAAGAAGTCATCGTAGAACCTGATATAAAAATCAAAACTGAAATGGAATATGAAGAAGGAGAATGTCAATTGAATGATAGTTTGTTAGATTCTAAGTTACAAATAAAGGAAGAAAGTGAATCTAATGAATATTGTAGTAACTACACAAGTTCAATGAACTATAATAGTGATTACACAAGTACTCCTCCATTAGCATTAGAAAAATTAAATTCTATGATGTCATTAAACAATTTTGTTGGTAATTATCAACACAAGAGAAATTTTTCACCAAATAATGTGAGGTGTAGGACTAGAGATAATCCTTATATAAATCCTTTGTTGAAGCAACAATTTTTGTATAGAAGTTTTAAGTGTGATAAGTGTAGTAGGTACTTCAAAAGTCCTGGTTATTTAAAAGCACATCATTCCAAAGTTCATTAATGAATGATGGATTTATAATAGTTATTGTTTACTATGTAAATATTTAAAAAAAGACTCTTAATGGGGTTGGTTTTTTTTTTGTTATGGCTATCTAGGTTTTACCTAAAAGCACAAAAGTACCTATTTATTAGACAGTTCTAAACATAGTCTAGTTTATTTGTTATCAAAATTTTTAATTTTTATTATATAAAATAATGTTTTGTATGAGTATAAAATGTTGTTATATTGGTTCTAAAGATACTATATTTTTGATAAACTGGGATAAAAGTCAGTGGCGGCGATTGGATGTTAGAAATAGAGAGTGTTTCATGTTGTAGTTTGATTTTTGCATCTACAGGTGAAAATAAAAACAGAAAATCATCAATTATGTGAGGTAGTAAAACTGAATATAACTGTATAAAAAGATTAACTCAGCTTTTGTATATTTTGTAATTATAGCTTTTGACGTTTATGTCTTCTTTTCTATAAATCTTAAAATGTGAATTTAAAAATTTCTAAAATTGAGTAAACTTCCAACAAAGCCATTTACTTTGAACTTTTAAAGTTCTTTTTGAAACACAAATAGCAACTTTTATCCGTCAACTGGAATGCACAAAATCATGCCTCTGTCTTGCATGTCTTATTGTTTACCATACAATGTAATTCTTATTCTTAGTAATAATGACTTTCATCTATGACTAAGAGAGTATTATCAAGGATTTACATAAATACATGGATAATTTATGTTTTACCAATGTTTTACAAAAACCAAAGATACAACTATTACATACAAAGAAACAAGTATAAACAATCAGACAAGTATAAATAAAATTAACGAATAAGTACAAACTAATAAAGTATAAATAAAAATAATAGATAATAATTCAATTCAACATTTTAACATGATACACATCTTCTCAAAGTTTTATTGCTTTAAAACAACGCTACATAGCTTGATTTCCTCCTGGCATACATTTCCATGGATTTCTCTTAGTCAATCATTTTTAACCACATCATTCTCAATAGTAGTACAGCTAAATTTGATAAACTATGTTGGGCCGTTGCAGTTCACACAGTGATAGTCAAAAACAGTTGCAAAAGCTTAAAAAAATTAGGGACGACATTCTGGTTGTGAAAATTTTCAGACTTGAATCGAGAAATTAAATTTGGCGCAAGATCACGATCAATTTGGTCGAAATTATGTTTAATTTTTGAAAATACATAATTTTCTGAGCCTAAAGTGTCAAAAAATGTATGGTTTGAGGAAGATTGCAGACAAGCATTGAGAAAAAGAAACGGGGCAAGAGAATTGATTTTAAATAATCTGCCTCATGAAAGAAAAAAGAAGTAGGAGGAAGAAGGAAAATCACAAAACAATTTGCAGAAGTAAAAAACGGAAAAATTTAGAAAAACAATTGAAACTAATGGAAAATCATTATGTAAATAATGATATAAGAAATTACTAACAAGATACAAAAAGAAGCAAGGGATCAGTCGTAGTTGGGTACAGATACTATCGAAGTAAAAACTGATGTCTAATAGGAAGCAGAAAAGGAAAACTGGATGGTTGGGGGCAATAATTTGATGAATTGCTAAATGAAGAAATAGAGGAAAACGGGGAAGGTATGTCGTAGGAAGAGGAGGAAGAGAACCACCAAACCCCTGTAGTAGAAGTACCAAAAGAAATTTAGATAAAAAACAATGGAAAACCAATAGAAGTAATAAAGTGTGGGGGACATGCTCTGCAGAACCGGATATTCAACATATTAAACAAAATCAGGGAACTAGAATAGATGCCAAACCAATGGTACAAAGCAATTATTTGCCCCATACATAAGAAAGGAGTTGAAGCTGACTGCGGTTACTACAAGGGCATTACTTTACTGGATACTGGTCTATAAAGTGTTAGCGAGAAACTTTGTAATACATAATCCGTGAGCATCTCCACCAGTTATGGAGTCAGTTGCTTCAATATTTTCCTGAGTGCGCAGTATATCTAATAAGTGTTATTGAATTGCTCGTAAGCTTTCATATCTGCTGCTAAACCTACTGCTTTCGAAGATAAATCCTTATTTGTTACCTCTTTGAATGCTTATTGTTGTGGCAAATACTGCTTAGGTGAAGCCTTAATTATATTTTCCATGTAAAATGGGAAAGCGACTGCTCCCCTAGGCCTTCAATCGCCGCCAGTGATAAAAGTTGGATTAGAATAAATTGAGGGAGTAACCATTTTTTATATTGAGATGTACTTTAGAATTATTAAAATCATCAAAAATCTTTCACGGTCTTATAAAGTATAAAAGATTCTCTAACAAAAATAAGTAAGAGATTTTTATGAAGCAAAAATTATTATCATATTGTTTTTACAGAAAATCTATTTTTGTTTTTCATTCAAATATCTTCAAGCAACATAAAATATTTTGCATTCATTCTAAATCGCTCGCTGCCTAAAATCTTCTGTCTGCTCAAATTTCGAGACCTGTGTACATTTTTATAAAGTGGTTACCCCCTACAAAGAAATTTTCATATTTGAATAATTTTGTATTTTGATGAAATTTCTGTTTATGTGATAAAATATATAAATTGTCTTTTCTGATTATTAAATGAAATCTATATTTATTAACAAGCGCATCTGTGAATCATTTCTAAGGTTGTTTAGTAGCTTTCACCCTATTACACTTTTTTGTTGAGGTTGTATAAAAAACATTTTCAATGCTGCGAACCTAACGACTAAATAAGATAGCCAGGAAATAGTTTGGAATGCATTTCCATTTTTTTTTTTTTTTGAAGAAAAACAGAGTTCATAAAACTCTAGCAAGCAGCCAAGGACCGTCAAGCACATAAGACTTCTTATAGGACCAAAATTATCCTCTTGAAATTACCAGATGTTTGTTGTAAAACCAATTAGGCACTTTGGATTGAACCTTTTGACGTCACTAGATTTGCCCAATTGTTTGAACCCCACAATTAACCTAGTCTGCAGTTCTTATCTCCTCCGTGCACCAGGTCGTCCGTGATGCCCATAGAGTGGAGATACCGTTTTAGACGACAGTGTCAACTCACCAGTCGAATTGCTCGAGTGGAATATTGGTTTGGTAAGAGAGACATCTATGTATGCATTAGATTGTTTCTTGCCAGGTGTGTATCCACCTCCGAATAACCTGCATTGCAAGCAGACTGTTGTGAAACGTAATAGCAACACTTTTGGCTACACCAAAAGTGAGCTATGAGCCCATTGGCTCACACATGTCGAATTTTTTAGAAGAAATAATTCCTGTAGTAAAAACATTCTTATCTAAGAAGAACCTATCATTGCAAGCTATCTTGCTTCTCGATAATGCGCCGGATCATCTGCTTGATGAAGACTAGCAAACCTGTGAAGAAAATCTCAGTTTTGTATATGCCATGCACAGCTCTCATCCAGCCAATGGACCAAAACGTTATTCAAAATATAAAAATAAATTATAAGAAAAAACTTTTGCTTCCAGTATTTGCACAACAAGAATTGGAATCTGAATGTACTGTATCCGATGTACTTAAGAAGGCCATTATGAAAGAAGCTGTTTTTTCATTGGCTGAAAGTTGGCACCAGTTAAATGCGAATCTAATCAAAAAATCTTGGACTCCCTTGTGGCCTCAATTAAACATCGAAGAATATACAAACGATGACTGTGAACACGAAGATGAGATTCCTCTAGTTTTTTTTTGTTGATGGAGTCTTCTTACTAAACAAGGATGACCAAAAAAATTGAACCTCTTATTGATTATGAAATAACACAAGAATGTAAAGGCGAAAGTGAAGAAATGTCTCACGTTGAACCAGTAGTAAGCGTTTCCAATTCAAGCGTGGACATTCCACCAACCTCGTGACATTTCTACAGGTCCTTATTCGCGTCTCAGTTTCGCGCGTAGACTCCTTCCTCTCCCTTGAGTTCTATGGGAGATTCTAGGAAGTCTTATCTCTTTGATAAGAGTTAGCCAGTTGGCTATACACTCTTAGCTTCTTGATCACTTGAATGCATATAGAAAGCAACTAATATTACTAATATAAATGTGAATGTAAGTTTATTTGTTACGCTTTCACGCGAAAACTACTTAATCGATCATCGTAAACTTTGTACACATGTTCTTGGAGGTATTAGAAGTAACATAGGATACTTTTTATCAGAAATAAATTATTTTTCACGTAAGATAAAAAAGATATATGTCAAAAAATTTCAAAATCTAGCTTCTTCAACTCGAAGTTCCAACCCAGAGTACTGTAATACCGTTGCACTGTATTACCAACGGTCACGTCAATATTGAGTATAGGTTCAACTAATTGGAATTTTTCTTTAATTATTGTTATTGTTGTTAAATATATTTTAAATTTTGAGGTTAGGTGTCATTTTTGTGGTGAGGTACTATTCATTATGATTCCAATTATTCCCAATGACCTTCCATTCTAATTCAAAAGGGTTCAGCTTCCCGTCAAACTTAGCTTTGCTTTTACTATAAATAAAGACATACAGGCAGACATTGTAGGTAGCGGGAGTGCATTTAGAAAAGCCAGGCTTATCTCATGGTCAACTATATGTAGCCTGTCCTACCCGACATTAAAACTGTGCATTCAAATCTTTTTAAATTGTCAAAATTCAATATTTTTCCTTTTTTTACAGTGAAATATATTTTAACGTTTGTTGTATTTCAATAAAATATATTTTAATTTTGTGAAATTTCATTGTATATAGGAATTTTTAAAAATTGATAATCTCAGCCACGCAATAAAATAAGTAATCAAATCATATTGATTCATTACTATTCTAATGATCTCTAATACTTTTTAATTGCTTCAATGCGAGCGAAGCCGCGGGTAAAAGCTAGTATATAATAAATTAGTCTTACCTGAAACTAGACAACCAGTTTAACTTGGGAAACATTTTTATTTATTGGAGCTTTTCTCAATAATTCATTACTATTTTCAATTTTATTAAAGAAGTTACAAAACAAAAACTTAAAAAGTTTTATTCTGTTTTTTTTAATTGCATTTTTTACGTGACATTTATTAATGTAGGTGTATTAGTACACGTTGTGTTATAAAATTGGAATTGGAAAACCGTATATTTCTAAAAGTAAAACCTATTCATAAATATAATAGAAAGTTCAATTTTTGGATACTTATTTTTCTGGTGATATATAGCTCATAAATTTTATGTATGTTAAATCAACACTAATGTATAAATGGGTGACGTGTGACTTTTTCAGAAAAGGATAAATAGAATTGTTCTAACTAACCGGTCAGGTAATGTTTGGATATGATCGGAGTGAACTGACTACACATTATTTGGATGACTTTCAATGTTAAAGTTCTATGCTTAACCCAAATAGAGGTGACGTTGCTTATGACATTTATTAACTGGGTGCCTACGTGTACCGTGCTTTTTAAGTCGTGTCAATCTCATTTGTAGAAGTGGTATATAGTGTGGAAGTTAGAAGTTGCGATTCTGTTGAACACTGCTTCTTTTTGTTTTGCTCATTCCAACAGTGTATACTAAACTTTCGTTGTTCTCTTTCTAAATTATTCACAAGATGGTAAGTATTTTATATAAGTTACAAAAAATATTCATTTTATTCACGGCTGCGTTTATATAGCCTGCTTCTCCAAGTGCTACCAATGTGGGATCTGGAGGAAGATCTCCGTCAAAAGCTGTAGCTCCTAGGTCTTCTGCAGGAAGTAGTGTGAGGCAAAGGAAAACTACAACCACAACGACCACAGCAAGAAGAAACACAGGTGCTGGTACTGGTGGTATGTGGCGTTTTTATACAGATGATTCTCCTGGTATTAAAGTGTAAGTACAACATACATTAGTTTTCTATTAGTATAAAAAAACTGATTGCTTTTCCTATGAAAAATCTATTATATTTTTTGATTGTAGTTCAGTACAATAACATATGTGTAAAACACTACTTATATTATATATATAAACAAATTTATTGGTTGAAACCTTGCATAAGTGAGTTATTTTGATGTTATTGAATCCCAATTTTTGTTGTAAATGTTTCCATTTATATCAATTATAGTTTTGTACCTTCCATATGTTCGTATAATTGATTATTACATTTATAAATGAAAATATTGATAAGATTTTGAGTTTTCTGATAAAAAAATTGGTATTGCTAATTGGAAGCACTTAAGGAATGCAGTATTTTTTCAAGTATGTTTTGTAAAAGTAAATACACCATCATTCATAAATATATAGCAAGATAGAGAATATTGGATAAGAGTTTTAATAAAAGATACATATTAATGCTTATTCTAAATTTCAAGGGCTTGAAAAAAGGTTAATTGATTGCAACATATTACAAAAATAAGTAATGTCTATAAATTTATATATTTGGAAAAAATTAAACCATATTTGTTGAATTTTGTACTATTCTTGGCTTTTTGTTTGTAGTAACAGTTTGCATCTAATTTTCTCTTTGTTCTGTGTGTCTTATGAAATATGGCTTTCTAAACCTTAAATATTGTCATCTTTTCATTCTTAACTTCTTATTTATTTTCTTTTCATTTTAAATTTCAACTTTTCTCATCCTAGTATTTTCATTCTGGTTCTCATCTTTCTGTTGCTCTCTTCTGTCGTCGTTTCTCTCTCCAATACTATCTGCGCTTTCTAATTATCTTCTCTCTTCTTTAAATGTTTTTTTAACACTCACACTACTTTCAATGTAGTTTTCGTCGTGATTATCATTATTTTCCTATTGTTTGTCATCAAATATAGAGAGTATAACATTTCAAGCTTAATTCTGTTGAAAAACACAATCCGTTTCAATGTGATATGGTTATAATCTTACCTCCACTGAAGCATCCCCTAGCAAGTTCATTTCAAACCTGTTCGAATTGATCTCTATTTTATATTAATTACGTTTGAAGTGTCATTTTGCCTGTAGATACAATTATTGGTTTATCATGATCTACATGAAAACTTTTTTCCTTCAAAATATAACTGGCTTCAGGAGACCCCTTACTGATACATTTCCGCCCTATTTTCAATACTTGCAAGAAAATGAATTCTAAAGAAGGAAATTTACGTAGATCTTTGTTGAGTCCACCTTGTACCCTTGGGGGTTCACCTAGACCACTTTGGGAATCGCTGATCTAAATTGAATTGCATTGTTATTTCTGGTTATATACGCACTTAACAATAATTCTTATATCTTTTACAAATTGTTTTAGGTATGTTTGAAGATGATGATTATTGCAAATTTTTGTAGATAGGAATATCTTAACATTATAGTTAACAATTTGGCTTTTATCTTGTTTCTTGTATCTACTTTATAATTTATCTCCAATGTATTGGGTTTGTCCATTTATTTTGTGAAAGCCATTTCAACTTGGATTTATTATTTATCAAAAGGAAAAAGTATATTTAGACTCACAGAAATGTGAGGAGAATATTCAGATTTTTGAACATACTGCCTATTTATTATAAATTTTTCAAATAGATTAAATTGGGGTATGCAGCAGAGATTAATTTTTTTTATTTGGTTTCAGGGGCCCAGTTCCAGTTTTAGTAATGTCTTTGTTATTCATTGCTTCAGTATTTATGTTACATATCTGGGGAAAATACAGCAGAAGCAGTTCATAGATGATAAATACTCATCATCATTCCATCTTCCACCTATTTAATGCATTTTTTGAATTGTACATTTTATATTGTTATAAGTATAAAAAGTCTTTTTGATTTATATATTTTGTAAATTTAATGAAAACTACAGACTTTGTAAAATTTTATTATGAAACATTTACATACTTTTGTGTAGTTGTTACAATTTCTATTTATTATAGAATTACACATTATTATTTTCTGTTATTTCTGGAAAATTGAAATAGAGCAAAAAATGCATTCATACAAAATTAATCTACAACAATGTACATTCTGTTGTTTTTCCATAAACATATAGAATTAGGGTATATAATAAATAAGATTTATATTTAATAAAGTGATATATTTTATTATTCAAAAGTTTGTTTTCTAAGATACAAAATTGTGCATTAAAGAAAACAGATGTACTCAAATGTTGCCTTTATGATTTTAATCGCTCCAGTTTCTTCGAAAATTTGATACTGTATTTGGATCACACCAAAATTGAGATACAACTTATCAATGGTCTTCTTACAGGGAGCTAGTTCTATAATGATTTGTCATTGCAAGGTCGCTAAAGTGTCTTTTTTATTTTAGGTTCTTAAATGTCCCTTTTTTTGCAAATTGGACCCCAAGTGAATTTTGTATCAAAGATTGTATGATTTTATTATATATATTTACCACAATGCCGCATACTTTTAATTTGAGGATCGTGCTGAGAACCACTTTTTTTCATTTATTTATGATTGCCAGATGGAATTAAACATAAGTTGTATGATTGGAAGTCGTCATTGACTCTTCATGTCATTACTAATATTTGTGTTAGTAAACTTTTAACTAACACTTCTCTTGACCTCAATTCCCAAGATAATGTGTGGATATCTTTAATAGGGGTTGTATATACCAGTATTAGACAGTTTCAATCTGAAGCAGAAATAAAGTCAACCGTCATTGAAACCTGGGATTTGATACTGCCCTCCAGTAATTGGTAAATGATATTCCAAATTATACAAAAACTTTGTGAATATATTGACTATTAACAGTATTTCTATGGGACACTTTCCCCCTATTTTTTGACACATTCAATTTTTTTCTGTCCACGTAGTAGGAAGTGAGTTATTCCTTTTTCATAAGTTTTTTGTACAGACTTTCTTAACAGGTTTGTTTCCCGATTTGTTTTATCTCCATTATGACACACAATCACAGTGGTGATTTTCCAAAAACACTTTTTATAATAAGGTATGTGGAGTTATATATCAAAAGAAAGAGCATTTGGAACTGAGTGAAATGACATCACTCCTATCTTTATAGATATGGTGATTCCAAATTGTCTGTTACGTTTTTTTTGGTGGATTTTGGGAACTTCATGGCCCCAATTTTTAAACCGTTTGAGATATTTGAAAAAAAAATTTTTCTCTATCTCTATGAGGACAACCTTCATACCAAATTTCGTTACATTCTGAGGGGGTCGAGTTTATACCCCGTGTTGATTTGATATGGAATGACCATTGTATTAACTTAAATTTCATGAATAGTTTCTACATCTTTTTATTTTCATTTGAAAAAAAATATAAATTCACTCTAAGCATACATTTTTTTGATTGTCTCACTGTAATATTGTTCAATGGCTTTTCTTTTTAATTTCAAGGTGGCTGTAACTAATCCACTATCTGGTGTCCAAACTTCTTTTACTAATGTGATCCTTTCTGGTATTTCGAATTTTTCTAGCATCACTAAAATCCATAATTTTTAAAGTTAATTAATATAAATTCAATTATAAGGAAAATAAATCATCAATCAAACATATTTACTGATGAATTATACAGAGTTGAAACAATGTATGATCATTAGATTGGTACAAAAAAATGACTATTTTTTTAACGATACTGTGAAAATATCATTCATAATGATAAAAAATATTATTATTAAACTTTGAGTTGTTAATGAAAATATTTAGGGGTGTATCGTTACGACTATTGATTTGTAAACAGTAATTGCATTTTATACTCAAAACTCTACAATCTTTTTTTGGGCCAGTCTAATAATCATTATTCATTATTGAAAATTTCAACAATTTGCATTGTACAAAATTGTGAAAAGTTGCCCACGGCGTAAATAAAATTTGGCGCTTCCTATAAAATTGACCCTGATTCTCACGTGGCGCCACCCTTATTTAATACATTCAATGAACACTGTCTATATACAAAAATTTTAGTCAATTTCCACCGGTAGCATAAGAGTGAAATATATATCCACGATTAAAATAATATTCAGGGAATAAACCATAGTAACGGGTGGCGCAAAAAGAACGCATGAATTTGAATTGACTAGTGTGACTCGGAGGAGCGGATCGGAGGGGTGGGGGCGGGTTGTTTTGTAGGTTAGGGCGTCCAGTTTTAGTAGCAATAGTGCAGTGGACCGTGGCGCATTGCGTTTTCGCTGTTGAACATTTCTTCAAAAGTAATGAATCTGTTATTAATGTTCAACGGCTTTTCGTTGGGTTGCCTCTTTTCGCACAACTGGATCAGTTACGAAGGAAAAGTCGTCCGGTCGTGCTTGCACGGCGCGAACTCCACAAAATGTCGACATAGTTAGGGCGTCAGTTCGCCGATCCACTAGGGTCCAATGGACAAAGTCATAAATTGGATAATCTAAACATTTTATTTATCAGTGAATCTAAATGTTCTTGATTTTAGGTCTCTTATGTTTTAAAATTAGTTTTTTTTTGATAACTTTTAAAAGAAAGATAATTTTATTCATGTGAGTCCGTTTTGTATGTAATCAAAATAAAGAAAATTATTATATAAAACTGATGCGTTCTTTTTGCCCACCTTGTATAAAAAAATTTTATATACATACCATTTTTAGCATGTTTTTTAATTTGGACTAAAATATCTTTAGTTATATTCTGATCGTCGCAAAGTTCCTCAAACGTCTTATTTAAATTAAATTTTCTGGTAGCTAAATTTAATAATCTTTCTTGATTAGCTACTACTAAAGCTACGCAAAATGATTTTGTTGGTTCTGCAAGAATGCAAACACAATCGATAATAGAACAAGTTGTTAATTGCGATTCGATTTTTCCTAATGATAAATACTCTCCAGATTGTAATTTGACTAAGTCTTTTTTCCGATCTAAAACAGGATAATTCGTATTATTCCATGTTAAAAACATAAATTATATAGTGTAAACTGCTTACCTTCGGTCTCTGAAGATGATAATTTGGTTATCGAAACGTGTGTCAGACAGAATAATTTTCTGAGCGTTAAAGGCCGTTTGACATGATGAAGTTTAGCTTATTGTTTCATGCAATATCTCGCACTTGCAATATCATCGGATTATGTTATTTTATTACGTGCAAGTTGCAATTCTAGGGAGAAATCTAGTTACTTTTGACTCAACAGAGTGAATCTGGTGAAACTCTATCCATCACACTCCAAAAGCAAAGTAGCAGAAGTTTTAATTATTGCTAGTGATGCACTGACCACTTTTTTCTTGTTTACTTTACCTAGTTTTGTTATTTTCATTCATTTCATTCATCATGTCAAGCGGCCTTAATATAACGTTCAATTTAAGAAATTAGTTTAATTATATGTTCGCGCTAATTTTTAAACAAAATATTTTACAAAGAAATTGAACAAATTTAAAATTCATATGATTTAACAAAACCTTTTTGTATTAATTTTTATTTTGAGGTTATATTATTAACTTAAGGTTACCTATAATTCTTAAAGATCCGTCTGAATCGAATTCCCCAATATCTCCAGTTCTAAACCATCTAACACCATTTTCTTCAAAGAAATCTTCATTGGTTTTTTCAAAATTTTTGTAGTAACCCTTACTCACAATATCTCCACCTAATAAAATCTCTCCTCTCGGATTTGGTTTATCGGTTACGTAATAACCACCTTCATCCCAATTAGTTAACCGCACAAGAGCTGTTGTCATGGGAGGACCCACACGACCATATCTTATATCATAATCTAATAAATGTATACAAGATAATTGATTAACACTCTCAACAAATAAAACAATTAGTGAAGTTACATGTTTTAAATAGATAATTATATGGAGTTTTCTTTCATGAATAGCATATATTGGGTCAAAAATGCACTTCTCTGAGCATTTTCTAGCAATTTTGCCTGTATTTTATGCTTGGGAAAAACGGTTTTCCATTGTTTGATTTATTGTGTCTACAATCCAGTTCAAGACATTTATCCTAAGAACATCTTCGGGAGATTAAGAAACTCTTTCATCGCTACATTTTTCTTCGACCATTTTCTTTACTCCGCTTGATTTTGAAATTAAGTTAATCAACAAATCTTTCAAATCCTCTAATTTTGAGGACGTCTCAACCTTTTCATTAAATTTAGTAACAAACGTCTTTGCTGCATCTAGGGTTTCATTGAACCTGTATCTGAGATTGAGTCTTACTATTATTGACTCTATTAGTGGCCAGGCTTGAGCAAAGTCAAGGTTTATCGTTTGATAGTCTGATAACGGTGTAATTACTTTGGATATCTGCAGAAAATTCATTGCAATAACTATTGTCTCGAAGTCTAGGAATTTAGTAATCAGTCCTGTAGTTTTGCTCTTAATTGTAGGGTTAAACTCAGCTGATGAGGAAATCTTTTGTGAGAAGATGCAGTTAGTTCACAGAAGACATGTATTCTTTGGGAGCGGTCAAAAGTGTTTAACGTCCAGTTTTCAATTGTGTCAAATATTTTCACGGTGGAAAGACTTCTACCGTTTTTTTCACGTTTCGACAAACTTCGGTTTAAACGTTACCGGCGGTCAGGGGGTAGTTTAATCTTCAGTTTAACATGAAACGGAGTATCCGAACGTAACTTTCTCAAATTGTTCACATTTTGACGATATTATAAAGGATTTTGAAAATTTGCACTTTATATTTGATGAACTCGACGATGATGTTGAAGAAATTATCAATATTGTCGACGCGCCGAGAAAACTGGCGAATCTTTAAATTGTCCCTTCTATTATTTTATTTTGTTGTGGTTTTAACATGACAGTTTTTGTTATTTTCATCATTAAATTCACTCGCAAACTTTTATTAACCTTTTCCCTTTTCCTTCCAGATTACTGTGTCACTCTTTTTGGATTCGATTGTTCTTTTATATTTCCTCACAAGGTTAACCAAAAGTACTACTCCATTTTCAGAGAAATTAAAGATCTTTCTTGTTCTCTTTTGTTTATAATACTTTCTTAAACAATTCAATTTCAAAACAAATATCGGAAAACTTTTGGTTATATTTCCGCGCAAGTGACAACTGACAGAAAAATGTCTGCTCAACTGTGACCTTTAAAGCAGAGCAATCTTGTTAATTCTTGATTTAAACTGGAGTTTAAACCATAGTTTAATCTCCAGTTTTACCCTAGGTTGAGAAATTCGCCCTAAGAGTAAAAAAATAATGCAATGAAGCTGTTGATACACAAAAATCGTAATTGGCAGTGCAGGGGGACACGTCCCCCTGTTCCTTTAGGCCAGCAAGATCTCATTTTTCTTCATATTATAATCAAACAAATAAAACCTATTTAAACTTACTATCTTGGTTGGTTCCACAAGCTGTGGTTTCGGTCAATCCATATCCTTGGATCAAATCTACACATAAACAAGTTTTTATTAATTCGTGAGTTTCTGGTGTTAAAGGAGCTCCTCCTGCAGCTATTAACCTCAATTTACCTCCAATTATGTTTCTCGTAGCCTTAAAAATTATTCTACAAAAATAAATCATTTGAAAACAAGAATTATTTAATGTTGAATCATACAAATTAATAAAAATATATGTGAATTGTTAGAAATGAATACTAAGTTGGAATTTTTGGAACCGTTGGTGGTGGTCAGAGACTGATGGCAAACTAGATAAAAATCAATAAATATGTCATTGCAGATTCATTTTTTGCATTCACATTTGAATATTTTTCCTGACAACTTAGGAAGTATGAATGATGAACAAGGGAAGTGTTTTATATATAAGAAGCGTTAAATGTCCACTGAACAACAAAAAGTAAGTAACGGGACCGCAAAAAGTATTCAACATAATGAACGCCAGAGCAGAAAAGCTATTCGAGGAACTGGAAACACATCCGAACCAGGGACCAAGGGAACTCAACTTATTTTTACTTCTTCACAAAGATGGTCATTGACAAATATAAACTCGTGGCCATAAATAACGTACCACCCTTTATTCCAATATCAAAAACTAAAATGTTAAATCTTTTGGGCTCCTTTTTTTTGTATCACACAATGTTAGGGATAAACGTAGCAAAATTTCTTATCAGCAAATGACTGTTTTTGTGATTTATTCAAATTTTAATTTTATGCCTATTTTAATGTTTCTTTCATTCTATTGTTATACCAACTTGTGGACAGCAGTAATTTAAGTCAATCAAGGTGTGTTAAAGTCGAGACTAGTTGAACAAAAAATGAATAGTTAGGCAGTTAGTGAACGCGAAGCTGAAAGGATAGCCGTGTTAGTTGGACAGGGACAAAGTTATCGTGAAATGGCAAATCTGTTTGGCGTACACCACACAACCATCGGCAGATTTGCTGGTCTACACAGCAGAAGAGCTCTTCAGGCACCTTTGCTAACCAGGCTGCATCGTGCTGCTAGACTGAGATTTGCAACGTAACATTAAGATTGGAATTTAGAAAATTGGTGCAAACTTTTACTTACTGATGAGACAAGAATCAGTCTAAGAGGTCCAGATGGACGTAATCAAATTCAAAGTCGGTGAGGAGAAAGATTCGCGCAGTCTTGTATCTTTCCCAGGGAGCCGTTCCAAGGAAGGTCTATCATGTTTTGGGGAGGAATTTGTTTTGATGCCTGCACAGAATTAATGTCCCTTCCTAGACCCGTCCTTAACGATAATGGCTAGACCACACGTTGCGGCAGATGTTCTGAATTACCTACCGAAGTAGGAATTCATACCCTGGATTGGCCACCAAGAAGTCCAGATATGAATCCTATCGAGCATGTCTGGGACATATTAAAACGCGGCATTCGTCGTCGGAATCCATCTCTTCAAAATTTAAATGAGCTTGAGCAAGCGGCATTAGAGGAATGGGAGAACATGCCTCAAGAAGTGATACAGCACCTAATTGAAAGCATACCCAGGAGAATGTTAGCAACAATTACATCCAGAGGCGGAATCACACGCTACTAGCTTTTTAAAAAAAGGAACATTATTGTTTAGAATGCAAGTTTTATTTTTCAGAAAATTTGGTTTTATTGCAATGTTTTTATTTTTATTTTTTTACTCATTAAAAATCACTCAAAGTTTAACAATAGCAATGTTAGTTTAAATTTATTAAACAAAAAAATATTTTCAGAAATCGGGGTGGTGCGTTATTTTTGACCAAGAGTGTATTTTCTGTTCTATTCTCACTCCATTGATGAAATCAAAAATCATCAAATGAATGTATAATGCGAGATATTTAGGATTATACCGACCTGTCTGTTATAGGCGTTGAAAAACCTCGTTTTGTCCATTTGATCTTATATTTATATCCAAAATTAAAAAATACTTTTTGCACCGTACTACCCTGGCGGACTTTTTCTCGAATTGCTTTAGCTATCCGATCTAATATTAACTAAAATATAAAATATTTTCAGTTAATACAGTGAAACCTCTCTAACTCGAAACTCAAGGGACAAGCAATCTATTTCGAGTTAAAGGAGTTTCGAGTAAGGGATACTTTGAGATGAAATGAATTTACAGAGGTTAACATTGTTGTCAATAAAAAAATTTTACACAATACGTTCTCAATGTATCAAGGACACGTTTCGCATCATGACTTATCACAGAGTGTAGTGTGTAATTCGTTTTGTCATCAGAATCTTCCTCGTCTTCATTTCGTACACTTGTAATAATGTCAGAATCAGTATAGAGTCCGTATGCAGAAATACCATTATCAAAATTAACAAATTCTTCGAAAGTCATAGGTTGTTGAATACTGAAGAGCGCAGTAACTAAAGACTATTGCTGCTGGATGTTCGAATAAATAAATAAAGAGGTGACATCTGCAAAACCCGCTTTTTTGAAGCAATTTGCGATAGTATTTTGACTAACATTCCTCCATGATTTATCTATGAACCTAGCTGCATGTAGAAGTGTAATACTTTTGTTTTTCTTTTTTTACAACTTCCTTTCGGTAAAAGCACTTGAAATTTCCAATGATTCCTTGATCAAGGTGTTGCAGTCTTGAAGTTGTATTTTGTGACAAAAACTGTACAGTAATATTTTTCACAGGCGGCAATGTAGTGTGAGTACTGCAATTATCAATAAACAGTAAAATTTTTCGCTTTTGTTGCTTCATTACAATAACCACTCAGTGAACAATTCGATCGTCATCCATGCTTTTTTATTGGATCTATATTCAACTGTTAAAGATTTCACTTCTCGGAAACAACGTGGTTTTGTTGATTTACCAATCAAAAAAGACTTGAATTTTTCAGTACCACTTGCATTAGCGGCTAATAGCACTGTAACTCTTTCCTTGCCATACTTTCCACCAAAACATTATTCAGTCTTGAAAGTTAATGTACTGTTAGGTAAAATAAACCTAAAATTACATAAAAAGAGCACGTAAATCTGTAAACTTGTTATAATTTTATTGAAACATAATTTTAAAAAAGTTGTCGAACCAGTTCATCGACATTGAAAATGTTATCAAAGTCATATTCTCTTATTATGGTTTGCAGTTTTAGCTTCCAATCGTCACATGTGTTATTGTTTACGAAAAACAATGCTGTGCCTCTACTTAAACTTCTGCAGCCAGTCGTTACTAGCTCTTAAATTGTCACAGCCTAAATCTTTAGCATATTGCTCAGCTTTATCGCTCACGAATAGTCCAGAAATTCTGGAATTTTTGCAGACACACTGCTTAAACCATTTCAACGTAGCTTCTTCAACACTTGCTGTTCAGCCTCTCTCTTTCTTTTACGACTACAGTCACCTTCGTAAAATAGAGGTAAAATTTCGTCTGTATTTTTCAAAATCGTGCTACTAGGAATGCCTTTTGCTATGTCTTGTTTACTCTTTTCACTTCGGTCCAAAGCTTCAATAATCTTAACTTTATAAGGAATGCTTAGACATTTAAGTTTTCTCTTAGCACCCGGCCATGACGGTGGTCGAAATGTAAATACCGACGCCAACTCATACGTACGTATTATTACATTTTCGCATTTCGAGTTGCAGAGGGTTGTGATCGTCGCTTCGAGTTATAGAGGCTATTAGTACTAAATATTGAAAAATAAAGAACAGAGGTTGTGATTTTACATGATTTACGCGATTTTTTCGAATTTGAGAGGTATTCGAGTTAAGAAGATTCGAGTTAGAGAGGTTCCACTGTAGTTGAGTAACACTGATAAAAATAAAAACGTTAACCACCATTACAAAAGAACCGTGGTTCACAAAGAAGATACTCATTTAGAGGTTAGATAATATTATGGAGTATATTTGACTATTCTGATTATATTTTGAATAAGTTAAATTGGGTTATACATTTTCTCTTAAATAACTGTTGACACTTACTGGTACACTGGTCATAAATGTTGGTTGCAAAATTGATGCATCTCCTTTACTTCCTCTTTTAATTTTACTTGAACCATCTATCATAGTAAGAGCACTCGAATAACCAATTTTTAAACCCATAAAAATACAACCACTCTCCACTAAAAGTTCAAACACATGGGCAAGTGGCAAATAACCCATTATCACTTCATTCGGATACATTTTGGTAGAGTCGGTGAAGGCTTTAACAGATGCAATCATGTTTCTGTGGGTGAGCTGAACGCCTTTAGGAACTCCCGTTGAACCACTTGTGTACATTATTATGGCGATGTCATCAGGAGTAGCTTGAATTGTCTCTAAACAATAATAAAGATGCCTTTCAAGTAGCTTAGTTAATTAACTTAATTTCATATCTAATATTCATTGATAAAAAATAATTTGATATCTAATAAAGCATCCATATAAACACTACTTAATACGAAGAATGTTCTTGCATCTCCTTTGAAAGTTTGCTCAAGTCCGGTTTGTAGGTTGTTTTTAATTTTAGGCACATTTCCAGGTTCTCATCTATGAGACGACTTCTTTGTTTTTAAAAAGATTTATACTTGAAAATGATTGTTCGTATGAATACGTTGAGCCGAAAAGGGAAAGAACTTTCAAACGCGAGTTTTTTCGCTGATCATAAGCATACTATTCCAGGCGTTGGAATAGATCATGTTTTCTTTCTCCAGGTTTTTTAAAGCAGACCAATTGTGTTGAGAACTTTGTTCACATTTGTTCTTCTCCAATATTCCCAAATCAACACAAACTTGTTCAAATTTAGATCTCTATATATCCTTGTTTTTCAAATCCAGTAATTGTATTTCAAAGTTACCAATGTCGATGCCAAAAGGAGAAAATTCTAAATCTGTTATTGTAGCATTAAGAGGGTTTTTGACGAATACTAAGGTCGATTTTGCTGTTTTTAAAATCTGGAAACCTGTTGATAAAGGCTTCCCTCATATTTAAAACGGTTGTTTTAAAATAGTATTTGTTAATAGAGGAATTATTTTCTTGGCGTTGCTTCCTCAGGCTCGGAATGTGAAATAAAGTTTCTCTTTCAAAATCATGTGCAAAAAGAAATTATTTTCGAACGAAACGACTTGTTCCAACATCGAAAAAATTGTGTTCTCCTCCCCTGAAAGTTTATGATTAAGCTGATTTAGATGAGAAGTAACGTCTACCATGAAATAAAAGTTTTGGATCCACAAATAAATGCTATATTGTATACTGTTTCGATTAATATATATATATATAATAATCGACATCAGTCAAGGGTGCTGATATTAAATGACCGTACATACTATTAACCGGCTTTTTCGTTCACAACCGGATTATATTAGAGCCAGAGCAAGACCGTAGGAATCATCTGCCAGAACCACACTCAAGAGTTCAAAGAGCCTATGCTATAGCGAATAGATAGTGGAACCAATGCACAGACTTTTTGTTTGGTACAAATTCTTACTCTTTCTGTTGATTATCCAGTTGCTTAGTTTATGTACGGTTTAAATGTCCCCTTATCAGCTCAATGACATAACTTATCACTATTATCAAACACAGCTCTTATTATTGGTCCATTTTGTACAATTGTATAAATACCGCCTTTTAAGAAATTCAGAAATACATAAGGAACATGTTTGTCTTCGCAAATGGAATCTCACAACTTTAAGCACAGTAACAGAATCAAAATTCCTAGAATATGCTTAGAATATTGGCGTTCACAATCCACGTGATCCCACGAATCAATCAGGATCCACTAGCAGAATGTTGTAGCATGGGATTGATTCGGATATAACCATGACTCGGCTATAGCCAGATCACAAGCAACTCATGGTTGTCAAACCAAACGTAGCAGTGAGCTACCAACAATTACCAAGCAAACTACCAATAGCTAGTAATCGACTGTTTGGTGGTGACCACTATTGTAGTAATATCAATTTGATTAGTTCTTTATGAATGAAATTTTTAATTCTAGAAACAAATTCGTATAATAATGTTTTGAATTAGTATTGCAAAAAATACACAATTTTGAGTTATACAATTCTGGTTTGACTTCAAGTAACCAGCAGCAAATATTTTTTTATAATGGTAGCTTCGTCATCGTTCTTCCATAATAGGTCTAAGGCCGGTTCCTTCTTCGATATTTTTCCTCATTCTGGCTCAAGATTGTTACTCCACCTCTTTCGTGGTCGAACTCCACTCCGTGTTCCAATTGGAGATTTATTAATTGCTATTTTTACCAGTCTAGAGTCTGTCAGTCGATTTAAATGCTGGTTCCATTGTTTATTACGTTGTAATACCCATTCGTTAATGTTATCTACATCACATAATCTTTTGATGTTTTTCCCGAGATCCACGAGTCGTTTCGTTTTTGATATTTTTGGTCTTGTTTCTGATGTATAAGTCAATATAGGTCTGATTGTCGCTGTGTGAATTTTTGTCTTTGTTTCTTATCTTGTCTTGCTTGTTCCACCATACTACGTTCTGAAGACATCTCGCGACCTCATTTGCTCTAGCTACTTGTCCTCTTACCTCCTCTTCTACGTCTCCATAACTGGTTATCAATTCTTCTAGTTCTACTTTGCATCTAATGAGCTCTTTTGATGTTGTCATGCATATGGTTTTTCTAAAGTCTAAATAGTCACAATCTACTATTTTTCTGTTACCTATTCCGTAATGATAATTAATAAGAGTAAATACTTACCAACATCACTGGTAGTTCCTAGCTCCGTTACTGAGTTAAAAGATATAATCTGCAAACCAATTGCCAAATATTCAGTCCAATCTTCTTTATTCAAATTCCTCAACTGATCCTCCATATAAACAATCGTCTTTACTTTTGGAGTTAGTGGTAGGATATTCTTAAATTTAGCCATCAAATCAAAACTTGTAATTACGACTTGAACTTCAGTTTCGTTAATAGCATGAGCAATACCATCGGTTCCTAATGTAGCATAAATTGTTACAAGAGGAATGTTTTGTTTAAATGCACCGTGTACGGCTATCATCCATTTCGCTTGAGTTTCGGCCAAGATCGCGATGTTTTTCGTAGATTTTACTCCCAATTCTCTCAAACCTTTTCCGAAAAGCGATGCTAAGGAATCGACTTCTGTGAAAGATAACCATTTGTAGTTGCCTAAATCATACTAAAATTAAAATTCTTTTGTTGTATCACTAATCAACATATTAGAGAAGATTTACCTTTTTGAAAACTCTACCATCGAGTTGTTTTTCATCTTCTTCTCTTAATGTCACTCTTGTTCCCAAACAGGGTTTATTATTATGTTTCTTACTGGCATATTCGAGTAATTTTGCCATTGTATCGATATTCTCCCTATCAAGCTCATAATGAGTTGGATAAGGCTTTTTTGTTGTTTTATAAGTAAGATATTTATCTCCCTTATCTATAATTTTTGCCTAAAATACGATAATGAAATGAATCGATGTGTATTGTATATAATTTTGAATTTATAGAAACCGAAAAATGTACCTAGAAGATTGATAAACACAATGGAAAATCTGTGTGTCGTCAGGAAGGAATCCCAAAGCTTCATAATGAAAATGGACTAAGACAGGATTCCTGAACCCTCTCTTGTATATAAAAGTTATAAATGATATAATTGAAGAAATGAAAAGAGCATTCATGAAAGTAAGAATGGAATATTGTAGGTTAAACCCAAAGAGGAATACAGAAGATTAGTGTTGAAAATTCGAAACTGGAATACATTGGAGAAGAAATTTAACACAATTTTCTTCAACTTTTCACTCCTTAGTCATTTTTATGTGTTTTTGTGATTAAGGTCTCTTTTGAAAAAATCTCGTTCTTCACTTATTATTTTAAACTAATTTTCTATCGAAGGAGAAATGAAATGAAGAAAAATCATCACAGAAAACAAAATTAAAACATTAACATAACTATAGAAGGGAAGGAAAGGTATAACCGGAAATAATTAAGGAATAAAAGTACATAAAGAAGGAAGAAGCGATGCGAAAATTGATGAAAGAGTATCGAAACGGTGTCACGCATTTTCCAGATCATTGATAAGCGAAAATTTAATCAACAGGAAAACCAAAATGACGGTAAATAGGGAAGTGAAAGTACTGACAAATAGACAAAAAAAACATACAAATACACACAACGCAAAAAATTAATTAAGTAGAGACAGAATTACAAACGAAAAAGTACTGAAATAATATCGGAAACAAGGAATGATAAATGAAAGACCAACTAAAGGTATATGTGAGGCATGTTCAAGTAACAAATGGGAGAGAGGTAAACCTAAAAAAACCTAGAATCAAGATATAGCGGAAATATTAGAAAGAAGAAGAAAACACGGCAAGCAATAACTATGACAAAATTTAAAAAATAATGAGATTGTTCAGTCACTTTGTAGGTTCAGCTTTTCATTTAAAAAACATTGAATAACCCTACTTATTTTAATATTTTACTAGCTGGATTTCTGAGACAAATCATTTTAAAAGTTAAAAATGGATGTTACGCTCCCTGGCGACCATTTTGAAAATTTAAAAAAAAATTTTAACTTTCTGCTTTCGATTACTTTGGTGAATTTTAACGACGAATAGCATCGATACAATATTCTTATATGGTCGATAGGTTCAAAATGTTTCACGCTTTAATATTTTATTGCCACAAAAATGTTCAACAACCATTATTGTAATAGGATGTAATATTACTTCAACTACTGATACTTTCATAACTATAGGAATTGAAAACGCGAAGTTTGCGTGGTTTTACAAAGCCGGAAAAATTGATTATTAGAAAAATCGATTAATGTTTCTCTCTCGTGGTATGAAATGGTGTGCCTAAAATGTATTCGATCGAAAATTTCAGTCTCTTTAAAAAAAATTTACGTAAACCAAGTTTTTGGCCATGAGAGTCAGGCAAGCATTTTTTTAAAGTGTGTCATAAGGGAGGAACTGTCTCCTTCATTACGTAACATGATTATTTCTTATTTTGTTCATTTCAATGTTTACTTTAAGATTATCGTCGTTTTTGGGCTCAGAAGCAGCCGGAAATATCCAGCAAACCAGGTTAAAATCCATTGACTCGGAACTCATTTTCGAAAAATAAAATTATAGTCAATGAATATAATCTAGAATAAATGTTCCTCTGGAGAAATACTATTGTTTCATGATGATTATAATTTTATGTATTACAAATTATTATGTGTAATGCAACCACTAAGGAGAAGATTACCCCGTTTTCCTTGATAAAAGAAACTCAGACTCAGACAATTGAGAACTTTTAGTGATAGTGGTTATCATATTTCGTGCTAAAAAAACTTTATACCTATACTTGTTAATCATCGAGAAGAATATGAGTTGTGGGCGCAGACCGTAAGTAAAAATTATAATCATTATGGAACAATAGTTTTGAACTATAAATTTTCATAAAACAAATTACATGCACGGTATGAGGGGATTTTTTAGATTAACAGCTCCCGGACTATATCTACAATGAGATTCCACTGAAACTATATAATAAGAATCATGTAGTTTTTCCAATATTAAATGCAGAAGACAGTTATGCGAAGAATATTTCATAAATACGCACGGCATTCATATCAAATTAAGAAATTGAAAATAATGTTTACTCCCCGTATAAAATTCGGTAAACATCTAACAAATCGTCAGTCCACGTGGACTCATCATCTCCACTGTTTACCAATGAAAACATCGAATTGTAAACATAAATGCATTTCTATTGACTGAAGTCGTATGTAACTTCGAAATATTCCTGTTAGAAACAATCTGCTTCATTTGGAGAAATTTATTTAATTCATGAATTTCTTTAAATGAATATGGCGTTCTTTAGACCATGGGCCATGATAATAAAGACAGGTATGAATTTAATAATAAATATTTAGACATATAAACACAGCAAGTTATTTTAAATATATTCGAATGTTCGAAAGGAAAATATTCAGCAATCTGATAATACAATCATAATAAGAAAATCAGTCTCCAAAACTGAGTAAAGAGGTTGTAGAACTCGTAAAGAAAGTTCTAACAGCAGACCGCCAAGATCTTTGAAAAAACTGTTTACAAACCTTCATAATTCAATCAAATGATGACTCAGACGATTCTGACTACAATTATTATTTATAAAGATACTTTGGAATTGAAATGTTTTTTTTCTTTTGTTTTATTTGCAAAGAATTTATTTTTCTTTATGGTTTTTGCTTTGAAATTTCGTTTTCCAAAAAAAAAAACGGATGGATGGGGTACAAAACGGACTCAGTTCACGTCTCGTAGCCTGTTTAAACCAAACTCCCTTACAGGTAGGTACATTTTACTCGTCCATTTTCGTTTCATAATTTAATATTCAGTTGTAGCAAGTTAACGAGGTATAATAATGATATTTTCCAAGTTCCAAGATATACATATTTTTTAAAGTATTTATAAAAATAATAAATTTGTAAAATGAGGTATCTACGTCTATGGTGGATCACAAAATTGTCGCAAGTGTTGTTATATAAGTTTTCATAATCTGCAATTGATATTGGAAGAACTATAAAGCATATGCTAAAATGATGTTTAAAAAATACTTAAAAAATATATTTCACTTACCCTTTCTATAGTGGAAAGATAAAATCTTTTGATAGGGTTTTGTAATAAAAAATATAATGGGAAAGTGAACACATCATAAATAAATACAGCCACATACAAAAATGTGTAAATAATTCCAAACATATACTTATTTTTATTACTGAAACAAAGAAATGAATTTTGTTAGATAAATAACGAAAATATGCACTATGAAAGAGATATTTTCAATGAAAATTGTCTATTTATCGTACAAAACTATGAAAATTGAAAATTCTTAAGATCGTGTATCCTGAAGATCGTGAAGATGTTATTTCGCAAAATTTATTATGTACGTAACATGAAAAACATTGCACAATGAATCATCTGTGTAGATTTATTTCAGTCGATTTCTACATGCCTTGAACTACTTTTTACAAAAAAAAAATGTAAATAAATATAATCTATATTTTCTCTGTGCGTTAACTTTTATTAACTATAACATCGGTACTTATAAAAACATATGTTATCATATTAATTAATGTACAATTATAAACATGTAGTAATTTGAAAAAATGATGAATCCGATAAGCCGGAAACAGTTTGATATACTATAATTAGGTGCACTATTTTGCAATTACCATTAATTATAAAATTTTAAAACTAGGAGAAAATAAGAGTTTGATTTAAAGAGTAATCGTGTAAAATTATAAATCTCATTCTGCTTTCACGAATCTCAGGATAGAAATATCGCGGTTTTAGATAAGAACTTTTCGGAAACTATAATTCTGGATCTAGTGAAACACCTATCAGGTGATTGCGAAACTTAACCCATGTGTTTCCAATGTCGCGTTATGTATTTGGTGGAAATATCAAATTTAAAACTCAATCTACAAAAACTTTATATTTATATCACTTTAGTTTAGAACATTAAATTTTGCATGTTTATCGTTTATATATTTATAGTTTTTCTTAACTAAATAAACATTTATTTGGTTAAGGAGTTTCATAATTCAAACACCAAAACGCTATTATTGATGTCGAAAATCTAGAAAGTAGAAAAACCGCAATCAAACATAATTAACAAGGCTGCTCATAAGGGCTGATGGGCGCCTCTTTATTTAATTTCTTCGAAGAAATTTATGAAGAGTTAGGTTAGGTTTGTTTGTTCCAATACCTGTTTTTTTTACTGAACCGTCACGTAATTTTTGGGATTGATTTTGTGCGCAGGGTTTAGCATTGCACGGTTTCGTTATTATACAAATATAGAACCGCGTTGGAACGGATTTTGATTCAATCGGATATCCCTCATCTCCTGCTTGGATCGTGTTGATTGATGAGTTTTCAAAATCCACATTTTTCATTGATGTAGTAATTGATATAATTCTATATTAAAAATTACACCTATAAATACCAACAAAAAGGTTTATCGTAGGTGGACAATGAAATATGATACCCAAATAGAACCATCAAACTTGGTTAGCTTGACCAGCCATGATTTACGAATAATAAATTCTAATCACAAGATTCGGAAAATTAACTCGGTTCAGCTTATTTGACAGATGACTGAAAACTTTGAGGGTAGATTTACTTTTCTAAGGTCTCCTTTGCTATCACTTCATCACAAAAAACAAAGATTTTGATACACATTTGATAATTACAGAGAGTATTCAACCCAAAAAATAATTATTTTTCATTTTTTTACTTCGGTTATAATATTCACGTTTTTTTTTTCATTCATTTGCAATCATGAACAATTTAATTTCTGAATATATCAAAAAGCGTGAAAAAAAGTACTGTAGCGACTCATTTTTTCACGCTTTTGCGTTAAAAAAATTCCGTAACGCGTCATTTTTCAAGGCAATTATAACAAAGAGTGTTACTAGCTTACATTGAAACTAAATCGCCTTAATGTAGAAGTCTTCAACACTTTAGTATACTTATTTAAAACTTACTTATTTAAATTTAAAATTTTAATGTAAGCTTAGTGTACGTTCACATTGGCGCCGCTCAAGCGGTGAGCGTCGAGCGATGCCGCTTTTGCGATGTCATCGCGCGTCATCACCTTTATAATGAACTTCGCAGTTATCCAACAAGATTTTTTCAGTTTTCAAGAAAGTCAGTGGAAACATTATGGGAAAAATCAACGTTTAGGTAATATAAATATATTTTTATTTACCTGGAACTCCTACAATGTGTGATACTTCATCCCATAATTTTGCTACCATTTTCCTGTCTTTGTAGGAATGGTGTCTATCATTCCAAAGGGCTGGCCTGGTTTGAATGTCCGATATTGATAACTCACGATCAATAATCTCATTTTGCGACGGCATTTTATTAAAACTAGAACGTATAGAGTCGCACTTCGACTCCATACTGAATAAAAATATAAACATGAGCCCACCAAAAAGGCGTAAAAAACGAACAAGATCGAAGCTCGAGCGGAGCGATACGTTGAATCGCGCAACGTTGAGCGGTGGTCTTTTACAATATGAACACATCAATTTAAAGTCTATAGCAAGAAATATTTTTTAACACCGCTGCAGCGACATCGCTCGACGCTCACCGCTTGAGCGTTACAAATGTGAACCCACACTTAGATATTATTTCTAACATCTTTGAGGTTGCTTTAATATTCAGAATCGCAGGAGCTCTGCGGAGGGAGGAATTATATAAAATAAAGTGTAACGATATTAATAATACTGGAAATGTTTTAATTAACACAGTACCTGATAACAAAAACTTTTGTTCAACGTCGATTTACTGTTATTGGTGAAATATCTTACAATAGATTAAATTTGGTAAAAATTTATAAAAAATATAAAAACCAACGACTCACAAATGTCAAAACAGATCACTATTAGTGGATTCCGGTGGTGATACAATTCAACTAAAGAAGCACGGTGGGTGGAAATCCAACACAATTGCGGAGGGTTACGTAGACAGCTCAATAAAAAACAAAATGGATTCCGCAGTGAAAATTTTAACGGGTCCAACTAGTACGACTTCAAGCAAGCTCATAATATCAGCTCCATTTGAATTAATTCAGATTATTTTTAAAAGGAAAGTTATAAATAGACTAGCCATATACATACGTGACGAGAAATGAGCTAAAACAAAGAAAAACAATCAACAAATGATTGTAATCATAGTTGCGGAATCCATACTTGAACGGGCTCTAACAAGTTGGCATGGGAATGAAGGGATTGTCCGATAAACCGTCACCAGTTTATTGGAAAGCGTGTACGGTTTTCAAGTAAAAAATGTAAATTCCATACTTCATAATTTATGGAAAGCTGTAATGGAAATTAATTATACAATTTGAGCTGCTTTCGAGCTTAGTGATAAACAAACTTATGAAACGTTATTGCCTGTGATTTGTTTGCATGATCTATGATTTTGATGTTGGAATTAAAATAAAATAGAGACACAAAAAAGAAAAATAAACAAGTATGCAATGTAATAGATAATTAATTATGGAAATACTAATTATTAATTATCAAGTTATAACTTTATGTAATTTTTTTCAGATTTGATACTAGAATATTCTTTTAAATGAATTTTTTCTTATCTGCGATTTCATTTTTGTACTTGTACTTCAAAATTGTTATACATGGATATTGTCGTTAGCTTGACCTTTCGAATAATCATCTTTTTATGAGATACAAGAAATATTAATTGATATTACAATTACAGCTAATTCTAGTATAGAGCTCAATTTAAAATCACCTCTTCAAAGAAAAGATAGTTTGTAATAATGATACTGATTATAGGTATTTGTTTATGTTAACGTTTTTATAGATTGTTTCAACTTGTTTCTTCAATACTAGATTCCATATTATGATAATATTAGTCAAAGGAAATATCTCCATTATGAGTTTAGGTGTTATTGAAATTTATATTATTATTCAAAAATAATGACTACTACATAGTCTGCTACAATTTTTTCCATCACTATGTATCGATTGTGATTTGTTGATAAAAAAAGCGATACAAACTAAAGCTAAATCAACAACTAAAATAAAACTAAAGCTAAATCAACAACTAAAATAAATATTTTGAATCTAAATATTACCTCTTGTAGTCTACAATCATAATGAACCTCACTTGAATTTTCACTGACACATTAACTTTGTCTTCTACGTGCTTTTCAACAAATCACTTTTGCATTTGTAACGTTTCATTTATCCTTGTAAATATGTATAATAGCTTTTTGTAGTTTATAGCGGTTATCTGGCGATTAGTCCGGTCCGAAAAGTTGAACTATCAGCTGACGACGATAAAAAACATACACGTAACACGTTGATACCCATTTTTTTTTCTTGTTAAATGTTTATCTAAATTTGTCGGTTTGTGATAAACGGAGTTGACCAATGAAAATTACACATTTACAAATTCACTAAAATTTATTTGATTTAAGAAAATGCTGAAATATTTAACGATACTGGCATCGCTTGAAATGGCACAGCTTTCCCAGCCAGAATATTTTTCTTTTACCAGTTTTCAACCGTCTCAACACCCTGACCACTTTATGCTTTGGGGAAAAAAGACGATTTCATCATACTCTCAATTTGACTACTCTCTATAGAGTACGGAAGGGAGTATGCTGTATAAAGGCAATCGGAAGAAAATCCAGACGAATCTACTCCTCTACCCTACTTCATACCTATAAAATCTACATCTTATCCATAAACGAATATAGAGCCGATGCGCCCTACTCAATCATCTTCTCAAAAAGCTCTTATCTTGCGAGCTGTCAATTCTCACGTATTGCAAATGCAAGTGCCGATTTAAACTTAGCATTAACGTTTAACTCAATAATCTAAATTCAAAATCTAAATGACCTACAAGCCCAATACTACGCAATATCGAATCAAGAAATGCCCTGAGTTGTTTGAGTAAAAGTTTGTACATGTTATTTGTTTACACAAAGTGTACATTTTACTGAAAATGCTCTAAAAATTTAATTATGACAAATTTTTCAATTTATTGTAAGTAGATGTGTTGGGTTATATTACACGTCAATGTCCTTATAATCTGAACTGATGCTCTACTAGTCCAACTGTACAGTATGAATTATTACAAAATGAAAAAATATATTTTTAGTATGTGAAATAAGTGCCTTTGTCGTTTACTACTAGATTCAAGCATCTGGTAAAGTATTTTTTTCCTTCTTGGGTATTTTGGATCCAGTTGTAGGATATCTTTTTCAATTCGTCCATCCATCGCGTCGGCAGTCGGCTCCTGTTACTGTATGATCCATTTCTGAGACGCCATTCTAGTATTCTCTTCGTCCATCTATTATCTGACAATGCTACAAGGTCCCAGTTCCATTTTAAATGTATGACTCTTTGAATTTTGTCCGTAAATTCTTATACACAGTTCTTCGTTTCGTATTTTATCACTCTTACCATGGACTTATCCATGAATCGTTGAGATATTCGTAATTTATTTCCAGCATATTCTCCTCACACCTGGATTATTACTCACAACCCAAGAGAAAACTTTCCTATCCGCTCCTTTAGCTACTAGCAATGGCCCTACGGAAAATTTTCTTTCAAGGTATTTTATTCTCCTCAAATTCTTAATTTAATTCCACGCGCGATAATAATAAAAGGCACACGTTGTGATCCAGTGCTATATGAGAAGAAATCAACTTTTTTTAAATTAGGGACATTTCTAAGATAACCCACATTCCCTGGATGATGAAGTGCAACATCTATGGATGTCTCATTACATCAAAAGAATTCATTATATTGTATAGGTGTTTATGATTTCTCAATCTTTCCTTGAATTTGAATGTTTATTCAATATGTAGAGCATAAAATTGAAAACTATTTCTTAAAAATAATATCGTCCAAGTGGCGCAAGCATTCTCGAAACCTAACATATTTTAAGAGCATTTTCTCCATCTCATGATAAATGTTTTTTAATTGGATTATTGTTTTTATTATATTCACGTAGTCTTTTAAGGAAACTCCATATGAAAAAAATTTTGAGATAAATGTAGGCTGCGGCGAAATCTTCAAATATCTCTTCTGCGCAAGATCAATTTGTTTGGGATATGACCACAATATCCCAATCTGTAAAAGTCTAGGATTCAATTTTTGATTTATTTTCGATTCAATTCTTCTAACTTTCCTTTTTTAGTTCTCTAGATATTTGATTTTCTGTACTCTTTCTAGCTTGTTAGAATCAATCTACAGTTCCGCCCGATGTTTCACCTATCCGAGGACATATTGTATGTTTAAACATCTAATTTGGAATTACCAATAGACTTATGAAATATTTTCACTGAGTAGTTCATAGTTCGTAGGTGTGGGCGGCCTTCAGATAGGCCCGTCGTGCGCCACTTAATGTCCGATGTCCTTTGATCAAGCCGATCAGGTGCTCTGGCTTGAACCCTTTGATGTAGTTAGGCAAGCTGTGGGGTTTGTCCAGGTGTTTCAACTGCGCCCGTGTGAGTGCAGGGCCCTCACAGATAACTTGGTCTGCAGTTTCGTCCTACTCTATGCACCAACGGCACTCCATGATGCCCATAGTGTGAAGATGCCATCTTAGGTAGCAGTGTCCGGTTAGAAGTCCGGCCACTAGTCTGATCTCGCCCCTATTTAGTTGGAGTAGTTGTTTGGTGAGAGACGAAAGGGGTCCATCTATATGGGCCTTCGCTTGTCTCATGTCAGGCGTCTCCATCCATTTCTGCCGAACCCACCTTGCGAGAAAACTGTTGATGTCGGCGGTTTTGGTCACACCAAGGATGGGTTAGCCCGCTTCGCTGTTGCCTTTTTTGCCTGACTGACCGGGCACCCAAACGAGCTGGATCTTGCACCCGATATTACTGTGTTCCTGTGGCGTCGATTGTGTATCGCGCGTCCGCATTCCATCACAGCGAATACCACGACATGGAAGACGGTAGCGTGTTCCCCAAGCGAAAAAGATTCGCTTATTTTGGCGTGTTCCTTCTCGGGGTAGTTATAAGTTGTTAATATCGGTTTTTGTTGTTTTATCATGTCTTATTGTACCATTTGAATTCTTATACAAGTCTTTGACGATCTACTTTTAGATTTCACTTTCTTGAACAATAACAACTATATATTTTATCACTTCTAAATAAAACTTAATTTTTAAGATCGTGGATAATAGTATTTTCTTTCGTGAACACCTAGTGGTTGTAGTTATAAAATATATTTCATTCCAAAATGCATAATTTCAAAACTAAATATCAAATTGAATTAATTGTTTATGAGGATTTTTTGTTGAAATCATATTTAATGGTTCACCTGTTTTTTGTAGATCAGTGTACATTGTTTGTTGAAGCTTATTTTCGACATTAGATGAAATTAAATGTTTAAATCATCCTACTGAGGACTATTTTTTGATTTTTTTCATTTGATCACGTTAAAAATTATTTGTTAGAGATTAATTTATGAAATGAACTTATATTTTCCAGTTATTCGTATAGGAACTGTGGAAAAATTCTTTTAATAAAATAACAAAAGGTGAATATGGCACGAATAAGATAAACCACCCCAAAACGATTATCATATCATTATCTATACATAGACTATTGATGATATAGGTTAAATCGAATTATCATATCTATTTTATGCTGTAAGATTTACTTCCGAAGATACCGGAAATGGCCATTGTTCGATACATCTCATCAAGACCTATCTATGTGTGAAAAATCATGATGATTGATTGACACATACGCAGAAGAGTTTCTGTGGAAAAAGTATATAAATACATTATTTTCACGAAAAATCAATAGATAAAATGAAAATTTAGTAATGTTTGTATGGTTAGGTTAGGTTTTTTGATAAAAAGGATGCATTTGTATTTTGCATATGGCCAGTTTCTATTAGTAGAAGGTGTTCCGACTAAGTGAAACAAGCAGTTCTTTCTCACCTCTGGGCACTTCAGTTAATTCTGCGCATCTTTTACGCTCATGAAGCATGCGTAGTATAGATAAAGTGTCTCGAACGAGAGAGAAAATGAATATTGTCGGCACCGTAACATAGAGACTTTTTTACCCATAAGAACTGTCCATTTAGAAGTATTACATACATGAGATCTATCGAATGAAGTTATCCATGGTTCGATATCTGTTTGTCTTCCTGAGATAATGACCAACTACAGTATAATCAGAAATAGATATTTCTACATAAAATAGACATGATAAAACGATTTCTCGTATCATCAATAGTCTATGTATAGTTTCATGATGATCGTCGTGGGGTGGCTTATATTATTAATTATATTATAATGAAATAGTATTTTAGTGGATAATAAATCACAATATTTTTTTTGGTTCTTCGTACTTACCTTATTAAAAAATAATTTTCATTTTGCCACATACTTTACAGTCCTATCAATTTGTAATCATTCCAATTACCAACATTGTTCTCAGATAAATTTCACAAAATTTGAATATATCTATAGATATTTATCATTTGTAATCACTAAATTAGAAAGTGTTATATTTAATGTGATTATTGAGAATGCTTCATATTTTCTTCTCTAGTATTGCACTTTGAAATTTAGAATTGTCAAAAAGACATATTTGTTCAGTTGACAGTACATGTTACCGTAAAAATTTTCAAAATGTCTCGTAAAAAGTGTAAAATACGATTTCATTCCCTCAAGAGTTTTTCAGTATTTTTTCTCTTTGTTATTTCTCTCGTACTATTAAATATTTTAACTGATAAATCAATTTCCGTCTATTTTTAAAGTAAACCTTGAACACCCGATTCCTGTATTTGTTTTATTTTGTTATATTATAATTGGATTTAACTTCCTAAATCTATTTCTTATATTTACCTACACAAATATTTTTTGATGGAATTTATACAATGTTTTCAACTATTTACATAAATCCTAAAAAAACCAATCGAATCTTAAAAGATATTTATTAAATTTACATAGTAAAATTGATATTGGTATAGAGATATATTAGGGTAGTTTTTAAAATTGTTAAATAATTTGATTTAATATACTGACCCCGCATACGGGGCGTGTAAGATATTAACCCTTAACTGCATCGCGTATCGTATATGGTACATCGCATTTATAGTACAGCTACTGACATCTGTCGACTTATATAAGAATTTCTTTGTATTGTACGGCTGAGACAAAATGTATTAGAAGATAATATAAAATTTTACCATCATTTATTTATATGACAGAAGATTTATAACCTTAAATGTGCACAATTACGTATGTTGTAATATACTGTGCTGTGTAAAATCATAAAAATGAATATCAAAAATTATTTTTCTGGTATTTGAGGTATGTAGATTAGTTTTATTTATTTAGTTTTACCGTTTATTATCAAGAAATTTCTTATTTACGTGATATCGCATTTGATACATAATGCAATGCAGTTATATAAAAATGTATGGATATATTTACAATAAAAATTCTATATTATAAAATTTTCTTGTCTTTAGATGGAACACCATATAAATTTCGTAGACGTAAAGGACGGAAAAACGCCCTAGGAGAGAAAAATGTGTGTCGCTTATTAGATATGCCTTACGGGAGTGAAGATGAATTATCACAATCCATGAACGATTCAGATGAGGAAATGATTGAAATTTCAGATAAAGTTGTATTCGAAAAACATGATGAATCCAAAATCGAATAGAAGATTACACTTCAAAGGTTCCGGCTGACTTGTCTAGCACTTCAAAAGCTTCAAATTGTTTTTCTAGCACTTCGAAAGTTACAGCTGACGTTCGTAGCACGTCAAAAATTCCATTTGATTTCACTAGCATTTCTAAGTACTCAGATGAGGTTTCCGACGATGCTGTATAAAAAAATTCTGCAAAACAAAAATCCAATATTCCTCTAAAATCACTTATTACTTTAAAATCAATTCCTTGGAGAAAATTCGTTGGAGAAAAGGATCTTTGATAATTTTAGACGATTATAAAAAATTTAAAGGAAAATCAAATATTCCGAATGGTTTGTTATAGTTACATATAATAAACATATAATTTTTTCAAATACTTTTGATGATGATGATTTAATGAATCTAATACTACAACAGTCTATATTATATTTAGTACAAAAAGACCTTAATAAACCGTCAAAACTTTCCCTAAATTCCCTGTAAAAATACATAGGAATTCTTATTTTTTTATCTGTGGCATGTGTTTCGTGCATTAGAGATCTCTGGAACCCGATCTTGGGTAACGATATGGTGAAATAACTATGGGAATCAACAAGTTTGAGGCCATTCGTTCCATTCTTCATTTCAACGATAACACTAACAATTCACAAGCTAACGATTCTACTACAAATAAACTGCTCAAATTGCGTCCTATCATAGACCATGTGAATAATAAATTTTCTAGTGTACCCATGATTGAGAGTCTTTCTGTTGATGAACAAATTTGTGCAACTAAAATAAAATATTCGTTACGACAATACAATCCTCGAAAACCCAAAAAATAAGGCTACAAATAATTGGAATTGTACTCGGACAAGAAAACGTAATTATTGATGGAGAGACAGATGTAGGAGCAAATTCTAATATTGTTAATCGTTTGATTAGAGGTATCCCAGAAAATTGTCGATATACCGTATATTTTGACAATTATTATACCTCCCTACCCCTCATGGCTGAGCTGAAGAAGGGGGGTATTTTTGCATTGCCGATGACTAAAGTATGACAACAAGTGCAAGGGGGACTGTAAAAGAATTTGTAACAGAATATGACTGTTATCCGTCTCTTGTTCATTGGAACGACCACAGTCTTGTGTGTTTGGGATCCTCTTGTGGAACCCATTGACACAATACGCAGGTATGTCCGAAATAAAAAACAATATGTGAACATTCCCTGTCCAAAAATGATCAAAGTTTAATCAGACCCATAGGTGTTGTGTGAAAAGTAAAAAATGGTATTTTCGCTTATTCCACCACTTGCTTGATTTGTGCGTTGTCAATTCTTGGGTTCTTTTTAACAGAATAAACAGCATAAACGGCAAAACAACAATATCTCAGAAACAATTTCGAATAGATTTAGCATATTCCCTGTGTAAAATTGGAAGGAGTGACGTGGTTGACCTGCCAGCGCTCAAATTAGAAGAAGATCTGCCCCTAGACCAACAACAGTTGTTCGTACTGATGGATTTGAGCATTGGCCACGATTTGAAGAAAAAAGAAATAAATGCAAATATGATAGCTATAAAGTATTGACTATTGTCATCTGCAGGAAATGTAGACTGAATTTTTGTATAAACAAAAAAGAAATTGTCTTTTGAGTTTCATCATGAAAACTAAGAGGTTATTTCGCAGTGTTATTTGAAACATAAATAAATTTTGAATAGAACTTTGTTGAGTGTTAGTCCCATATTTAATTTTAATTTTTTTGTGATTAAGACGTTTATTGAAAAGCAAGGTACAAAAATATACATTATATCACACAAGAGTGTTTTTATACATTTTTTATCACAGTGTGAAGGTGTGTAGATATAAAAAACGAATAAATAACAGTTAATACATATAAAAATAAAAGGAAATCCGTAGTTCACAGTATTATGGTTCTTCGTATTGCCTCGTCACGTCAACATGATCGACATAGATGTCTCGTGACCATTTAATTGTGTCGCTTATCATTAGTCTTCGCATTAGTGCTGGAGATGTTTAGTGTTTGAAGAATGGCCTCGTTGTTTCGATCCCATGATCCTAGCGCACCCACAATAAATATTTCTACATTGACACTGTACCCCTTCTCCGCAATCTGAATTGCTAGGTTCTCGTACTTGCGCAGCTTCTCTTCACGTTTGGTAGCGATCCTTTGCATCCGGTTCTCGAGGGTACCGCGACGTCAATAATAGTGATTTTGTGGCTAATATCGTCTTTAATCAATATGTCAGAGTCCCTGCTCCCTGCTGCAATAACCAACCTATTTTGTATATAGTTGAGGCGAAGTTGGCGTGCGGCTGAGCGCATTCCGCAGTGGTTGAGTACGTGTGGTATGATTTCTTTCTCATACCCGTATCTTCTGCACTTCTTGTTGCCGTGTATTCATATCTTGCAAGCATTTGGAGGTAGCACCCCCAGTCGTGCTCTATGTATGAAATGCCAGTCCCAGAGGCGCGTATTTCTGCCTGTTATATATACCTTTCCTGGTCCGGTTTGGAATTTTAGTAATTTGGAGTAGTGGTTTATGTGTCTTTGAACTCAGTCAGAGGCCGAGAAGCGATTAATAGAATAAAAAATTCATAATCAAAAGTGAAAAAACTTGCCCTTTTTTTATAACATTTTATTTCATCCCTACATTTGAAGCAGCAACTTCTAGACATAAATAGGTTATGGATGTAGCCAGTGAGTAGTGAATAATTATTGTAAATACACTTATACAATACAACTCATAAGAAACTCATTTCTGATACAAATCGTTAACCAGTTTGCATAATCTTTCTATTTGAATGGAGATGTACAGACAGGGCAACTGGTTGCTAACCAACCGGCAACGTGTTGGCAATCGGTTTAAAGAACCTCGACTAGTGGTGCATTCCACTAAGACACGTCGCCTGTAATACTCTTTTCCGCGTTCCACAGCGACTACTATAGTTTTATCGCGACGAAAACTTCACTCATGACTAACGCTATCGACAATCCTATTCAAGAGGTGGGTCAAAGTGAGCAAAGTTTTCAAAACTCATGCAACACAGATTGCAACCATGGGAATCTATCTCATTATTTGATGCGGGAATTATTGAAAGGATATTATGAGTAACATAATTTCTAAAGCTTTTGCTTCATTTTTTCTGTTTTGCAATTTGTTATTATTTACCCCAGCGCGCAAAACGGTTCTTAATCCATTCCACTTTAGTTTATTGTAACGCTCTGGACTAAGTGGAACGGGAATTTCCTTGGTCGTGATCGTCGTAAGGGCTTATTGGAATGCACCATTGTTGATTCGCCGGCAACAGGGATCACTCGCCTCTCAAAGGTTTCAATGGACGAAGGTTATTTTGTTATCAATCTGATCACGACAACACGAGTTTTTTACTTCAACAGGTTGATTCAAGTAAAATTACTTGTTTATTTTTTTTGTTTCTTGGTCTTGCACATACTGCTCTAGGTGGGAAATAAAACTAAAGATATTTTAATAATACTTTTATTTCACGATGTGTTCAAAAATATGTTTTAGTATGATCCAGTTCGGCTGTTGTGTAGTCTTGTAATTAAGATAACTAAAATTGCTAACAACCATTCAATTTATAACAATATCCTATCTAATATATACAAATACATAAATAATAATTCACCTTAATAAAGGTATATTTCAAATTTTCACGTAAAATATTAACAAATCCAAAATCATTCAATTTCAATAATAATTAGAAACCGAAAACAAAAATCTTTCTTCCTTTTAAGTGCCTGCAAAAATATTTGTAATATTGTAAACCTTAGACTTTATATAATTTGTTTTTACAAGTTGTAACTCATATTGATTGGATATTAGACGTTTTAGCTAAAAATTTGATTGAAAAAAATTAAATAAAATGATTTCTTTTTTGTCAATATTCATCAATTTTGTAGAATAATTTCATTAAGTACATGCCTTTATTAAAATAAACGTTTAGACCAATTACTTTAAATTGACAATTTAACTAGATATCGGCTCGCGAACAGTCTTTACTAGAAACTTAACATATTATATTACAACAAAAAAAAATAATAAATTATGTGAAACAATCTCATAATATTGCTACTAAATATAACAAAACAATATTAGTTGCGAAAAACCTTCCAACTACAAACGAAATAAGAATATTTTGCTACTTTTGACGTTGTATCGTTTCCTAGATAAATAAAATAATAGTTAAAATCAACGTATTGACCTATATAATTAACAATATATATGGGGCTTTTAGCATACAACTTTTTTTTTAAAAAAAAGGGACACATGAAAAAAGGGAGTTTTGAGGACCTATCATTTTACTCAAAGTTCATTTAACAGAATAACATCTCATAGATAATTAACATGTTGCTGTAAATGGCAGCTATAGAGTGAACATTTTGATTAATAAAAAAAGGATCTGTGTAAGTAAGAAGTGTACTAACGCACATATTTGTAATGGCTAATGTAACTATGAGTAAATTACGATTGTAACCACGGAGTTTTTTCAGGAAAAAAGTAGCTAAATGTGATCATTTTCACTTTTAATCATACAACTTCTGTTTAATTTCATCTGGCAACCATCCATAAACAAATGAAAAAAAAAGTTTCTGAGAACGATAATTAAATAGATAAATCATCGTTGATACAAATTTTTTAAAATAAGGACTTGCTAAGCTAAAAAAGGAACATATATGGGCCTAAAATAAAAAAGGCATTTTTAGGAACCTCACTAAAAGCCCTGAATACAATTTAACCTTTTCACTGCGACGCTCTCCTATAGTCGAGCAGGTAAAGCTTTCCCGGCGTGCAACGGTCACATTGCGGACCACCCCTAAAGTCGGGTGAAAGATCTAACATTTAAATAAAATAAGCTCATAAACGCATTCTAATGGACAACCCTTTAAAAGTTTTAGAAATCCTCACAAGTTGCAAATCACTTCAGTTACAAAATAACATTTTCTGTTATGAACGTTTATAATCAAATTGATTCATTATATTTTTGAATTGAATTTAAGCCCAATTTAATTGTTCATATTAAACGCATCAAGAATTCCGCCGAAATACCGAGATGGAAAGATACTTATCATATGAAGTAAGTTTAGGTGGGAGAGGGCAGCTCACAGTACCCAGTCGGTTCTCCCCATGAAGCAGTGAAAAAGTTAAAAAATAGACCTTACGTGATATCACAAACAGTGCATTAGAACTCCAATACCATAAAATTTAAACAAAATAGCTGATAAGCTCGCTAAAGCGGGGGCAGACAAGCCCTTCATGGGACCCGAACACTTCTGTAGTATCAGCTACAGAACCATGGAAAAAGCACTGGAAATTCCTCATAAATATGAAAATAAAAAACTCAATAGAAAATAATTGACAAAAGTTTCTACAATAACAAAATCACCAGAACAAAGTAAGCTAATCCACCACGATAAAGGGATTATTTGGAAGTCACTGGGGTAATGATGCCGGTTCTAATATTCCAAGAATACCGAATTCATGGTGTTTGATACCAACCAGCACAATATTTTAGTTTCTATTTGAAAGTGTAGTTATAATTGATGCTTTTTGACTGTGAATATCGAAAATATTCAAATCTTTCATTGTCCAATATTAGTATGCATTTCTTCTTCTCCATTTTTATGGATTCTATTACAAATATTTACATTTTTTAATTTCTAGAAGATGTATTTTTAAGAGCAAGAAACAAAGCGTTTTGTAGAAATATGGGCTGAAATTGAGAGCTACGATAATACGCAGAGTTATTGTAGAAAATTGTTGTGTATAAAAAAATATTTTAATTTTTTATATCTACCTATAAACTGTCTACTAAGTTTATATTTTATTTAACGCTATTAAGCACTATTTAATTGTTCATAATAGTTTAGACAGATTTATTAATTTGTAGTTTCTGACAAACTGAATTTGGGGTATGATTGATATAACTCATCTTCAAGGTAGAAAGTTTCGAGTCTTAACCACGCAATCCAATATTGAACAATTTATTTTTGATTAAACTAAGAATTAAGCAACAACGTACAAGTATTAACAAAATACTCCCTTCTACCCTTCTCCAACCACGGTGATGCTAACTTAAGAGTATTTCTGCCTAAGATTAAAAAAATTATACTTATAGCTGTAATAACACATATTATTTCTGTGTGTCTTATAAACAAATAAGACAGGCATTCTAACATAACTATTTCACTACAATTCCTTCAAATATTATCTTCTACAGCGGCAAAATCGGTTTTAGCTTCTAAAATAATTGAAAAATTAGATTTTCAGCAAAATCAGTAATAGTGAAATCATGAATCCGTTTATCTAATTATATAATCAAGGACTAATTTGAAATCCTTACAAACTTATTATCAAACGATGATGACAAATAAAGGATATCCTGTTTATAATAAACGCCAATTAAACTAATTTATAAAAATGTATTGTCTCTATAGATAGCAACCATTAGAAATATCATAAAATTCTCGGCATAAACACTCTTAATAATATAAAATAGATTTATTCTTATATACAGAAAACAGAATATACGAAAAAAGCGAATATATAAATAAAATATTACATAAAATCTTACACGATAGGTTTAATTCAATATATACAAGAAAAAAAATACAAAATACTTTATACACAATTGTGCCATATGCTAAATCTGTTATTAAAAAAACTGCCAGTAGAATCAAGTTGGGCCTAATACAAATCTTTCAATGATTAGTTAATACTCATATACACAATTCTCTGTTGTATTACTACTATACATACTCAACAATCCATTTAAAAATAATATAACTTTCAGGAGGCGTACATTCTATTTATTTCATGTTTATATCGTTCTTGGATGTCTTTCCTCTTCAATTTGAATGCGGCAGTTACAAGACCCATATCTGGCGACCAAACTTCTGTTACTAATTTAACTGCAGCGGGAATTTCGAATTTTGCAAGTTTATCTGCAAAAAAATATCTAGTAGTAACATCTACGTTAACGAGAAATAATTAAATTGATCAGTTGTAACACAAATTGGGAAAACAGAATGTATTTCAAGCCTATTCGAGAATTTTTCATAACGGAAAGGAAGTAGAAGAGATATCAAACAAGTGTACAAGAGTTGCATCAAGGAATCGACCAACTGATAAGAAACATTTTGGGAAGAACAGTGGTTACCAAATGATTGGAACAAACTGTAATATGCCCTAAAAGAAAGGGGATAAGACCTGTTGCAAGAACTACAGTGGCATAGCACTACAGCAAGAGAGCACAAATTTAGAGAAAGGGAATTAGAAGAAAAGGTAGGCGAAAAAGAAATGAATATGAAATTTATATACTGGTAAGGATTATATACGGGAATATTAACAAAATAAAAATCATAGTATTAATTTATTATACTTACTTCTCTTTCCATGTTCTGCTAGTTCTTGGACAACAGCCCTTTCTAAAGTTTCATCTTTGCATAATTCTTCGAATGATTTTTCTGAGATACCCTTTTTAGCAGCAAGATCTTTTAATTGGTGTTGATTGGGCACGACCAGAGCGACGCAGTAATCTTTGCTTGATTCTCCATAAACACAAATATTATCTACTAATGGACATGTTTTCATTTCTGCTTCTACTTTACCAAGTGATACGTATTCTCCTGCTTGTAATTTTACCAAATCCTTTTTACGATCTGAAACAACAGATGATAATAAATTAGTGAAACGTGAAAATAAGGTATGGAAGTTGAATATTGAACTAATTTTGTAATTTTTATTCTTCTAAATAATAATAAGCCTCTAGGAATGCCAATTGTAAAGGAAACAATGTTGAAGCTTTCATGAATGAAACTAAAATCATGATAATAAAAGAAAAAGAAAAAAATAGTTGAATAGAAAATGAAACATTATGAGAAAAGAAGATAAACCTATTGAATGAGAAACAACTTTCAAAACCTGCAAAGTGCTGAATGTGAACAAACCCAAGAAAATTTGATTGGACGTAACAACGAAAAATTTTATTCAGGAACACAGAGATGAGCTAATATTAAATAATGATAAACTGACAAATTTGATCACCAATATTCATGGTTCAAGTAGTCCAATCAGCACACAAAGAAATTATACCACAGATTTTAAGTCTCCTATTGATATACTGAAAAAGTGTATCTCCAAATCGCGAATAAATCCCTGTAAATTCGCATAACCAAGATAAGAAAACGATTACGAAGATACATATCAGAAGGCCCTATTGACTCCAGTCGTCACAACCATTATGTTATCATCATACTACAACGGAATTTGAATGGTTATTATTCACACTATGAAATGTTGAAAAAAATTTCATCTAATTACAAACCAAACACTATGTGTTTACAGAATACACATAAAGATAGTAATGTACATTAGCTGCATGGGCAGGGCAAGAAAAAAAGTTGAGAGAAGGAATTGGGAACAAGAAAGGTCACAAGATTGAGATGGTTTCAGGATACTTATCATTCACTCTATGACTTCTCAAACTAAATGAATTTAAAGAATATAACCAAACTAACATACATTTACTAAATAAATAAATAGTTTTTGGTTAGTTACCAATTATTTTAAGTACGCCATCTTCATGAATTTCGCCAATGTCACCTGTCCTAAACCACCTTGTGCCATCTTGTTCGAAAAAGTCTTCTTTTGATTTTTCCGGTAATTTGTAATAACCTGCACTAATATTTTCACCTCCTATGACTATTTCCCCACGAGGAAAAGGTTTGTCCGTCACTCGGTAATTACCTTCTTCCCAGTTTATCAATTTAATATCACAAACAGTACATGTAGCACCAACTCTTCCGAAAGACATGTCATACACTGTAATAAAAAGAAAAAATTGAAAACAAACTTTTCAGCTGAGGAATTTTTCGAGACACGATGATATTGAAAATAGTCCTCATTTTTCTACTCAATATATTAAAGAATTAAATGTTTCTTCATTATCGATTTTTACAGTTGCTTCTTCTTCTAGTGTCCTGTATACAATTTTAATAGAGTAAGTCTATACAAATGTTCCATTATCTTACACTTATCACCTTATCTAGCATATTATTTCAAATTGTCGTCAAGTTTATTCACAACCCATTCACCAATGGATTTCTCATGGATGGTTTCTAACTCAATATGACATATACATCCATGATTCCTTAATTTAACAATTGATATGGCTATGCTTGAATTTAGCTACCAAACTGCTTCCATTTTTATAGAAACATTGAATGTTTACAGTTCAAAATGGATGTTAAAAAATTATTGATTCCAAAAACAATTCCTTACTTTTAATTTGTAAAGGTTTCAATTTGTTAGTATTTCTCATTTTTTTGTTTGCAAAGAAACTTTTTCCAGGTAAGTCTACCGAGTGTATTAAATAACACTAATTTAAATGTATTGATCACATCGTTTAACTTTATTATGACTCAAATAATGACCAGTGGGTTTTAAATAGAAATAAATATAAATAAATAAAAATATACACTGAGATTTCTGATTTTCGTTTCACAGAAAAGGATTTTTGATTTAAGCTTGAAATTCGAAAACGATATAAATTTGACCCTCTTTTTATAAGTTATAACCAGTATTGAATAAATTTTACTTACAATCCTGCACACAGGCACATGAAGTAGTTTCAGTAAGTCCATAACCTTGAATTATAACAACGCACATACAAGTACCAATTTGTTCGTGTGTTTCAGCTGATAATGGAGCACCACCAGAAATCATCAACCTCATATTGCCACCAACTATTTTCGAAATTGGTTTAAAAACAATTCTGAAAACAGACCATACATATAACAGAATATTCAATTATCCCAGCCCCTAAGATGACATACAAATGATTAATAATTAACAGTGTATGACCTTGAAGTCTTAATTTTCCCATTTACAAAATATATATTTCAAACTTGAGTATAATCAAACTTTCTAAGCTCTATTTTCTTCTTCTTTCCTTACTTTCTTCATTATGCCTCTCCACTCGTTTCTGTCCTCTGTTCTTTCTCCCCACTCAGTTATTTCTACTCGTCTCGATTTTCTTTTCAGCCTGCCTCTTCTTCTTCCGATTCCTCCTCCATTCATTTGTACTTTCTTGACAATTATTTTGAGTGCATTCATTCTGTATACATGCCTCAACCCCCTGACTCTTTAGGCTCTGACTACTTGAGTAATATTAGGCCTGTTATATATTTCTTTTAGCTCAATATTCGTTTTTTTTTTCTCTTCGAATCGTTCAATTTCACGCTCCCAGTATTTTTCTGAACACTTTTTTCTGCCAGATTTTCAATTTTTCAGGAGGTTAGTATCCAGGACTTACAACCATACAGTACATTAGACTTAATAATTTTTTGTCCAATGGTTTCAGAATATATTTCAGAGCCCCCATTGTTCTACAACCCTTTGATATACTATTTTCTAGCTCTTTTGTCTAATCATCCATATTCATTGTCAGCACTCCTAGATAAGAGAAGGACTCAACTCTTTCCGTGGCGATTCTTCCTTTGTCGTTTATACTAATAAATTTTTTGAACCAGGATTCCAGGAGGGGTAAATTTGTTAATACAAATAAATATTATTTTCAAGTACCTACTTGTCAATTAATGGAGTTTTGTATCCACGTTTTTTCCAAGTAGTTTTATATTCATAGGCAAATTTGAATATTATTTTCTTCAAGTTGCTACTGTTACTAAGTTTTTCTTGAATAGTCTTAGATATCCTGTCCAGAATTAGCTGCAAAGAAAACACATATTATTAACAGCATATCATTAGAAGTATTTCAAGTCAGAAAGTGGATTTTATCTACAATTAATTGGGAATTGCAACCAAGATTACTAGAATAATAAAAGGTTTGTCACAATAACAAGATGCGCAGTAGACAAGTAACGTCACCGGCTCTTCACAGTTGTGAGAACGGCAACAAGTCTCAATAAATTCGTTAGTTAGAAATATATTCGTTTGTATAGCCAGATTAGCAAGAGATAACACACATCCTCATAACACGAACATAATATTAGTGAGGTTCTGTTTGACATAAACAAATAAACAAAACAAAAATGTAAACATAATGACGTAGCTGGTGTTCTAGCAGCTAATCGTTTGTTTACAAAAACATGCGCATCACGAACCTTCTATTATTCTAGTAACCTTGATTGCAACTATATTAATATGACTATTGATTTATATTAGTCCAGCAACTAGGACAGCTTTGATTGAAAGCGCAATATATCTCAAAGGTTACCATCTACATAAAATTTAGAATCTTCTAAATTTTAGGTTTCTTCTATTTTAAAATTAGTTTTCTTTAATAATTTTTCAAAAACATAAAAATTGACGTTTCGACTTGACTTTTGATAAAGACTTAAATAAGTCGAAACGTCAATTGGATTTGACAATGGCAGCGCCATCTGTGTGTCAGTCACACGACTTATTGAGTGATGTAATAGCAGTATAAAAACTATCATATCCAACAGGGTCTCTAAAAAATATTTTTCCAATTCAGAACAGATCGAGCAAAGAACGTCCAAAATAAAAGGAAAAGCAGTAATTGTCAGTTCATCACCATATTTAGATGAGTTAAGAGAAGCTAAAGAAAATCGGATCATTAAAGAGGCCAAGAAGGTGGAGCGCACAAAAAGAAAAATATATTTTGTTAAGGTATGTGTTTAATCAAACAAATAACTCTTAATAAAAAAAGGCTTTATTGCCTGTTAATAAGAACAATAAAAGAAACATTTGTACAACATACCATCTTATATAGAACTGTATCAAGGCACAAATCCTGCGCATGAGCTTTTCCACAAATATAAGAGATCATGTGCTCTCCACACAACGATACACATGCGCACAAATATAAATGTATTACTCTCAACATTCATAGAGAATGAGAGCAACTTCATATAAAAAAATCCAAAGAACAGATAAAAAGAGACATGGTCAAAAAAGAAAATATCTAAATTTAAAATACAATCTGATTCTTTAGATTGCAATAATGAAGAGGATGCAGAGTGTTTATGTTTATACTGTCTTCTACTTCTATTCTAAATCAACTGAAGGAAGAAATATTTAAAAAGTTGGACTTTGTTATTATTTCCAATTAATTATGAATTACATATAAACATATTCGTGCGGAATATGTACATATGTACTTTATTTTTTGACTAATCTAATCTAATAATTTAAAAGGTATGTTGTTTGCACAGGTTTTTACTTATATGTGTATGTATTATTGTATTGGCTTCTTTAATTGACTTTTTCATGGTTCTTTTGTTTTATACAACAATGTTCTTATTGGTTTATGTTAGTTTGTCTAAATTTTTGGCTCATATACAGTGTGTCCTATTCATGTATAGATATTCATATTGGTACACTATCTGATTATTATTTTTCTTCTAAGTTGACATTTTAAAAAACAGTTTTATTTTGAGTCCTCAACCAGCAACACCATATTCAATATGAAATTCATTCTGCTCCGCAGTTTGGATTAGCCGGACTCAGCTGTAACTACTATCATAGTTGGATCCAGTGTATACAGTTGTCCAAAGTAAAACTTGAAAAGGCAGTCTTGATAAGTAAGTTAAGTAATAGAACATACTTACTGGTACACAAGTTATGACTGTTGGTCGTAATACAGTAGCGTCTCCTTTGGTTCCCTTCTTAATTTTACTGGACGAATCGGTCATTGTTAATGCTCCGGAATAACCAATTGGAACACCAGCGAATTGGCAGACGCTTTCTACTAATAATTCGAAAACGTGGGCAAGCGGTAAGAATCCCATCATGACATCATTATCGTAAATTGGTGTGGAATCACAAAATCCTTTCAAAGTAGCAATTAAATTTTTTTGTAGTAGAACAACACCTTTAGGAACACCCGTAGATCCGCTTGTATACATGATAATAGCAATATCGTCTGGTTTAGGTGGTACAAGCTCTGAAAAAAAAAATTGACATTAAGCCTACAAAATTTTAAAAAGAAATCTGGAATCAGGTAGTTCTGAATTTGAATGCTAACAATGTTTTTGTTCAATTTAATAAAATGACCTTTTACTTACGAATATTTGACGCAGATCCTTTCTCAAGGACATCTTGGAATTTCAAAATAGCTACACCGTCCTTATACCCTTCGGCGGTTTCTAGATTTTTCAATTGATCTTCCATGTAAATCAAAGTCTGGACTCGAGGAGTCATATGCAAAATCTTTTTGAATTTGGGCAACAAATCGAAACTGGTAATGATAGTATTAACTTCAGTTTCGTTAATAGCATGTGCAATTGCTTCATCTCCAAGTGTAGCATAAATGGTAACCAAAGGTATCTTCTGTTTAAAGATACCATGGGCTGCTATCATCCATTCCGCTCTAGTTTCGGCAAATATAGCGACGTTTTTACCTGGCTCGTTACCCAATTCGCAAAGTCCTTTTCCGAAATTTGTGGCTAAAATATTTACTTCGGAAAAACTTTTCCAACGGTAATCACCCATTACAAACTGAAATGACAAAAAAATTTTTTATTTTGGTAACACAGTATACATATTTTTTTTGTGTAGTTTATGATTCAATTTGTTAATTTATAACAAATTTTCATTATTTGCTGTTAATAGCTATTTTATAATAATTATAAACAAAATTATTAAAATGTTCATTAAGGTAATGTTGAAATTTAATGTGTCAGCTAATACATTATTAAATTTCACAATTCTAAAAAAGTGATTATCAGAGCAATAAATTATTATTTTTAATTAATGTATAAAATAAGTTAAAAATAAAAAATATAATATAATTATCGATTTTATCATCTTAAAATAATATAGTCAATAAACTACAGATTACTACACATTCATCGTAGAAAGTGCAACGATTTCTTCTCATACAAAGTTTGTAAAAATCAATATATAGTGATTGGTATTTTTTTAAATAGTAAATTCGAAAAATTTCCCTTTTTTTGATTCAATCATTAGTGAAATATGCACTAGAATCAATGAAGCAGATAGTTCAAGTTAAAATACTTGTACTTAATCGATCGATATCACAAACAACATGACATTGAAAATTAAAATATTGTTTACCTTTTTAAAAACTCTACCGTTAGGTTGTAACTCGTCTTCTTCAGCTAATATTTCCCTGGTACCCAAACACCGTCTATTCGAATACGTTTTACTACAATACTCAAACATCTTTGCCATAGTGTCTATCTTCTCACGAATAATGGTTACATGATGATCTTTAGGTTTTACAGTTGACCGATATGTTACAGATTTTGTATCTTCATCTATTTGTTTGGCCTAAAAGAATAAAAATTTAAGTACTAGTAAAAATTTATAATTAAAAGGCAATATAAGAATTTTTTCCGCTAGAAATTTCGAAACCATTAAATAAATGTACCCCAAAAGGGTTTCGTTAGAAAAGAGATAAGCCATTATGAATTTATGCCACTAAAACATTAGGGACATTCAGTCCATTGATGAAGGCGATTTTCCACTTCCCTGGTAAACTTTTTCCTATTTTAGTCATAAATTCAAAATGTTGGCACAATGTTGTTTCCCATATTGCAAAAATTTTCATAAATCGTGATTTGATTTGCACAGATGTTACGAGGGTGATTCCAATATAAGCCGGAATTTTTCAATAAACGCGCGAAAAATTTAGTGTCGTTAAAGTTGCTGCACTGAAATGTTAGACTGGTCTGTTACAAAGCTTAGAACCATGAGCAAGAAAGATGTACCAGTGTCTGTTGCGCAATACATCATTATTCGTTTTTTAGTCAAAGATAATGTAAAATCTGCGGAATTTCATCGAAAATTACTCGAATGTATGAATGGTGTTATGCTTTCCAAAAAAGTCCAGAAATGGTGACAAACTTTCCAGATGCGCGGCGCCCCAGAATAAGTGTTACCGATGAGAGCGTCAGCGTTGTAGAAAAAAATTTTAGGGGACCGATATGGCTGAAGATTTGGGCATAAACGTAGCTAGTATTGAGCAAATAATTGATGAACGATTCGATTACTGCAAAAATTCAGTCAGATAGGTGCCAAAACTTCTGAATTTTGAGGAGAAACTCACACGTAGGGAATTTTGGACGCGTCTCCTGCAGGGGGATGAAGAGGAAAGAAAAAATTTATTGTAATCACACAGACGATACTTTAAGGAGAGTAAACTCGCGTCTATGGAGTGGAGAAAAACTATAATTTTTAATAATAAGGAAGATTTTTTGCTTGGAATTCGATAAGAAGAAGGAGTGATGGAAAGAAGTTTGCTAAAGTACTGACCATTTATATGGCGGTTATTTATATCATAAAGTTTTGTACTAATTGATAGAACATTAACACACGAAACTATTGTCATTATGTTAATAATACCTTATACTTTTTAGATGGTTTTTGAGAAACACTTTTAGAAATATCACTAGTTTCCTTCATGTCAATAACAAAGTCTTTAGACGGTTCCTTTTCGATGTCCACGATAACGCCCTATAAAAATACACAAAATGATTGAACAAATTTTAAGCACAAATATTAATACCATCCACCATAACTACCACCGAGCATTCTATGTTCCCAAAATTCTTCAACCAAACCCTTAAGTAGGACATATTTCAATCTGGGATATTTTTTATACAAATTTGTTGTTCAAGTTTATTTGAATTGTTTATATATAATAAGAATTAAATTTATGACTGATTTATTTAATAAACATAATAATAATTATGTGGAAGTTGCTTATAAGGATAAAGTATGCAGTCACAGATCCATCTTCGCAACAGTTGTAATTTCTTAAACAAGTTTTGAGTTGGTTGTCTCCAGATTTGACCCAAAGTGATATTCGACCGTTCCCAAAACTCAAAGAACACTTGCGTGTTACATGATTTACTATAGATAATGAAGTCGTATGTAAATCAGTGGTTTCTTTCAAATTATTTCATCAGATACGCAATAAAAATAATACAACATCGATGGGGAACATGTGTTTACTTTAATGGAAACTGTATTGAAAATAGAAATGTCGCTTCGACAATTTTTTTATTGTGAGTAGGTCAAAGCGAAGCGAAGCGATTAACCCTCGTTCTAAATGGAGGTTTAACAACCGTTATTCAACAATCCTGTCATGAGAGCCCGAAAAAACGTAGTGATATATCCTAATAAAAATGTTTCGTCATTCTCGTCATACTTATTTCTGCGTGACTACTACAGAACAATTGTTGAGCTATATAGATAGAAATATAATTATTTTAACTTCAAAAAACTAAGCATAATATAAAATCATTCAATTTATTTCCTTTTGGATGATTTGAAATTTAAAAATATAAATAAACGTACCAGATATACCATTAATAATTATCAAACATAATTAGTTTATATTGTTGTGTAGTTTTGGAAGCCGTTTATGTTTGGAATGTTCAATTTTTTTCAAAATTGCGAATAATTCTGAGGAATCAAATATAAGAGAGATAAGCCATATAAATACGAAACGACTGAACAGTCAATTAAGAGTTTCACTAGTATGACAAAGGGGAATACGAGATGATGGAGGCGACAGTTGCAAATTTTTTCCTTACACGAGGATTCAAATACGGTAAATAGACGTCCTTATAGACTTCTATTCACAGAAGAACTGACAACAGCAGTGCGATCTATAAAAAACCAGAAAACGTCAAGGCCAAATGGTATTCCCTTACAAATTTTCAAATTTGTGGCAGAAATAGCACCCTCATTACTACATCTATAATACATGTCTACAAACTGGTACTTTGCCAGAAAGATGGAAAAGGCAGAAGCTAGTTTCTATAGAAAAAGCAAAAAAGAACCCAAACAGTGCATCAGAAAACAAGCCTCTCTGTATGCTAGAAACTGTGGGTAAGGTGCTAGAAAAACCGAGGCTTCAAACAGTAGTAAAAGTTAGTGACGACCTATCCGATAAGCAATTTGGTTTTTGAAGGAGCAAATCAACTGCTGATGCGTTTCAGTAGTATCATATACCTTTCAAACAGAGCAAAAAAAAATCAAGACTCTAAGGAGATTATTCCACTGGCAACTATCGACTTTCAAATGTTGGGAGAATATAGTAAACCTTAGAGATAAGTATGATTCCCCACACTTACCTCCCATGGTAGATAATTACCTTAGCAACAGACAGCTACTTAATGAAACAGGGGATTGTCTTAGAGGACTGGAACATATCCTGTGAATATATTCTCAGACTAAAGCTAACTGAGGGATGCTATCTTGTAGACTACGCCGATGTCTTGGCTATCATCATCACTGGAAGGGACAAGTTAAGCTAACCAGAGCCATGCGGATTCTGAGAAGATGGTTCGATAACCATGGACTATCGCTAGCGGCGGAAAATACCGATTTGATATTTTTTACTATGAAGCATAAGGTAAAATTTGAGCGATAAAAATCGAGGAACTCTCCATCGAAACGAAAGAATCCATAAAATATTTAGAATTCAGATTACTCGAAAATGAGTTTTGGAGAACATATTAGAAAAGGAGCAGACAAAGCATCAACAATCGCTAAGGCAACTAATGAGAAATATCGGAGCAAACTGCCATCAAAAGGAGACTTGGTGTCAGCTACAATTCAATACAGGTCAACCGCAAAAGAATAGCCAGGGTAGCTAGCAGTATAAGCCGTTGCGGGAACCATCCCTACAGATCTGCTGTCACCCGAACACAGGAGAATATATACAAGAGAATACTATAAGATGAAAAGGACAATGACACGGTTACTATCGATTCTACTTGTTCGAACAAGGAAAAATAGATAGTCAACTTGCCTCGCTTGTGGACAAGACACGGACAACATCAAACATTATTTATATACAGTCATTGGAGTTTATAACGCGATGTAATGAAACAAACGATTGGAAAAATCACTCTGGAGAAGATCGTAGGTATTATGATCATGGAAGAAGACAACTGGGATGCCGAAGCTGAGTACGCAGATAAAATTTTAGCGAAGAACAGCTATCAAATGAAATGCTAACGCGGATCCATAACGGGAACCTCAAAGAGGTTTAGATTATAGAGGAAGGGTTTGTATGGCAATTGATGATGCGTGTGCGCATTTTCCTCTTCTTCCAATAAAAAATAATTGTGAGGAGTGTAAATATAAATTAGTGAATAGTGCATATAATATATAAATTAGATGTGCCTAGTGAAGTGAATAAATTAGAGATAAGAAAATATAAAACTTGGTCATATCTATTCAACTCATTAAGATAAGTTGTAAATGAAAAAAATTACGAATATACATTTGAAACTATCTCTTCATAAAAATGGTACTAATAAATTAAGAGTATTTCATATTAGATAAAATTTAATGTAGATTCTTCCAATTTTCCAATTTATTTTATCGTTAGTAAGCAATTTTAGCTTAGTGCAAAAATCGCAATTGGTTTATATTTAGGAAGTAGCAGATAAATATCAATTTTCAAATAGCTCTACCGCTCTCATATTCAATTGTGTGGGATCAAGACGACGATTATCATTGTAATAATGAGAAACAATTCTAAAGGTAATTTTCTAAATCACTATAATATCTCTAGCAAGAGGAAGGACAATTCAATGAAACAACGTTTAAGTAATCTCAAGGGCACACGCTTTTCAGAAAAAAAAAAATGATACCCGATGGAAGTTTACACTTTGGACTTTGTAAGTAAACCTTCATTTTCATCTATCCGCTTATTTTAATAAAAACTGCAATATCATTATCAAGTATAAGTAGAGTTGACTGAAATATTACCGTACGCAGCGATTAATGGCGATTCTCATACAAATTTGCTAGTGGGGATTTATCTACAATTAATATACAGTATGTCCAATCTATCTACTAATATCACTAAGAATGGAAAGGACTTGTCTATACTAATTTTCTGGATAATTTTTTTTATACGAGGTCCTGACTATTAAATAACGTGACTGGTTACGGAAAAGGGTTTTATTATAAAAATTATTCTACAAATTAATGCTCCCCTTCAATATACTCCCCTCTCTTCGCCATACACCTTTCCATACGTTTTTTCCATTGATCAAAGCAGTGCTGGAAGTCTTTTTTGGTTAGTGCCTTTAGGATCTCTGCCGTTTTTTGCTTTACCTCATCCATCGATTCAAATCGAGTCCCTGTCATAGTAGATCTTTTCCTAACCAAGGAAATCTGAGCAGACCCGTTGACACAAGAGCTTTTGGTCAGGAATCAGATTTTTGGCACTAGCTTCGCACAGACTTTTTTTATGTGTAATTCCTCGTGCGAAATTGTTCTAACCGTTTCTTTATCGGCGTTTACAGCCTGTGCAATCATCCGGATGCGATCTGCACGCACAATTTAGTTGATTTTGGTCAATGTTTCCGGAGATGAAACAGTCACAGGACGACCTGGGCGCTGATCAGCTTCAGTGCCCTCTCGACCCTTACTGCGCTAACATCACTCAAAAACACGCGTACGACATAGAGAATTGTCCCCATAGGCCTCTTGCAACAATTATTTATAGCATTCAGGCGGACTTTTTGTGATACTTTGTTAAATTCCGTGCGACCCTCAGTAAAAGCGGACATGCACCCTTCCATAAACATTAATCAGTTGCGGTAACTTCCTTACGTGAAAAAATTGGATTACTGCTAGAACTTGGTGGTAATGGCAATCAACACTTCCATCTTTCGATGGTTGTCAAGCGAAAACTGAGCGACGTATGCTAATCGCAGACGGACGGGTTCGAGAATAGGGTAAACACTGTGTACTATTGTTGAATTTAGCCTAGCACTTTTGCTCGAGGGTTATTTGGAACCTTACTTTTGCCACAACGTTCGGATTTGTTAATGTAATATTGAATCGGTATCAAGTTTGAAAACTAATGCGTCATTGATAACGTGCATTTTTTTAATTAGTTATGACTTTTAATAAAGATGTGAAATAGAATATTACATTTGAAGGAAAAAAATTAATCAATCCAGTTAAGAAATTGTTCTGCGGTTTCACGGTCGTTAATGATATAAAAATAAGCCTTGATTCGAGACAATTCTTCAAAACATATTGACGCAACAATAACACATTTAACAATTACTATTACATAATAATATAATAATTGTTAATTCAATAAAAAACTGATGTTGGCGAGAAAGGGAAATTATATGGGAATTTGATTTTTACGCTATTTAACACATAATTTTTTTTATTTTGTGAAGGATTCCCTATTATTAAAATCAAATATGGAACTGATAAATACCACGTAACTTTGATTGATTGATTCAAACTAGGGTTTGAATTTATCTTTAAAGGCGCTGGTGTAGACTGAGGTGTCCGAAGTGTAAAATTAGGATTCTAAATACGTATTTATGTGTTAAACAAATAACAATAATTAACACTGTTTTTATACCCCAATTATTGTTATATGAATGACTGAATGAATCAACTTATAGTATGAACAATATCGAAATAATTAAAAATGACAAATTTTGACTTTCTTTTGGCAGTTTTTCTTCACTTGTTATTCTCCATATAACAGATAACGAAAACCATACGATTTTAACCCAGCGGCAACTAAAGTTGCTGCATTAATTTTTATATTAAAAGGGCTCTCTCAGGTGGTTTGATTGACAAAACTAAATGACTCATAGTTAAAGCGGGTTGTTTGGGTACTACCAGTTACCTGCTTGACTCCATTGAGAAAAAAAGTTAAGTTACTTTCTTTCTAACAGAACTATTATTTCCATATTAGTTTTAAACAGTTTATGAATCTTCTGTTTTACTATGGTGAAAAAATGGAATTGAACAACAAAATTTAACTTATGAAAATTTCATGTTCAAATTTTGATGCAAATAAAGTTGTTGCTGGACGTGAACTAATTTTTTTTCCTAATTTTTTCAGGAAAAATTGAGTCGGACTTCAATTCTTCACGTTGGTTCCCCTCTAAATTATACACCACCCGGCTTGGACAAGGGGCTGATGTAGTCCTAGGAACTTAGTAAAAGTTTTGTTTATATTATGATTCCATTTGGATTTATCTCATTCAATTAACTAATTAAAAATAACTGATTTTTATCTAAAGCAATGATTTTTTAATCATGTTCATATTCCCGGGGATTACCTAAATGCAACACCGTAATCCCGAAATTACAAAAAAAGGTCCGGGAACGAAGCTTCTATGCACTTCTTTTGAGCTATGTGCTTATCCAAAATCACTGGACTGGCTAAAAAATGTCTTAAACTACACTAACCCAACGCTAAAAGCGTGTATACAGAATTTTTGATATAGAAGCTTCCAGAATAATTGTTTCCAATCATGGAGGATTCAACGTTGCTATAATTGAAGTACTTTGAAGTAGATCACATCATAATTTCATTTGTTTTCAATAAAATAATTTATCATCGGAGTTATATCTGGCGTAAAAAATCATAAATATAATAAATGTATATAATTAGAGGTCGTTTTATAGTCTAGTTTCTAGTTAATAAACATGTATCATGATACAAGTATATATAATACATTAATCACTAAATCCCTATATTGTTCTATGGGGATATTGGAGCCAAACTGAAAATTTTGGGATATACTCGAACGCGACAGATTAACATAAGAAGGATACTTAACATCCCGTTGAATACTTCCACTTTCACAAGTCTTTTTTAAATAATCCCGAAGCTAGAGCGGAAAAATTAAAAAAAAATGATCCTCAGAAACATTCAAGCATATCAGATTAAGATAAGAGGGATTATACTTGTTAAAAAAGACCAATTTCAGTTGGCAATTATGTATTTTCGCTTTTTACTTATAGAGAGCCTTGAATAACTTTATTAGGGTTATACTGATACTGGTCACTTTAAAAGCAAATAGTGCTTGATTTTTATCAAAACTATTAGTTGTGGATCAATTTCAATTAGAGTGCAGACGGAGCACACGTGTCAAATTGGTATAAAAATTTCCGTTCTGGAGATTTTTCCCTTAAAGATAAGCAAAGTTCTGTTCGGTGGTCTACTGAAGTTTATCATGACTGAATCAAAGTCACAATTGAAGAGGAATAAAATATCTTGGGCTAGCTAAGAAGTTTGATATTTGAGTATCTCACGAATTGAAAGAAATTCATTTAACACAAAGAATCAACATTTGCGATATGTACCTTAAACGAAATAAAACTGACCCTTTTTTGAAAAGAATCATCACTGGTAATGAAAAATGGGTCCTGTACAGTAACATAGTCGAAAACAATCAAGAGCAAACATGATGAGTTAGGTAGCAGAGTCAAATAAACAAAAATCTATAAAAAACATGCAATATTTGTAGCTTTTCTGTTGCTATTTAGTTGCTGACACCTCGATTTTGTTGCTTAAGCCGTTCGCGAAAAATCGCAATTAATGCTAAATTCATATAAAGCTAGCATATAATCTCGAAAATCAATAAATATCGAGTCAACTAGTGAACCAAAATTTGTTGCTGCAAGTAAATATTACCGAAAATTAGAAAAAAAGACTTGTTAACGAAAAATGGAGAGAAGATTTAGTTGCTACCATTGAACAATGTTCAAATGAGCCTAAAGAATAAGCAACAAAATGGAAACTAAAAATCGGCGGATCCTTTCGATCAGCAACAATTTTTCTAGTACATGCTACCTTGAACTTGACTTGTTGAACAAATACAAAAGAAATTTATTTACTACATTGAACAATGTTCAAATGAACCTAAAGTATAAGCAACCTAATGGAAACTAAAAATCAACAATAACTCATAAACAAATCAATTAATTTCAACCAGTCTGGCGGCGATCTACGTGGTTTTTTGATGTTAAGAGCTGATTAGTTTTTGGAATCGACCGATAAAGCCATTTAAAAGTCATTTCAAAGAAACCACATTTGAAAAAAAAATTTTTGTAGTTTTTTTTTAGATTTCTTTCAATCTACTAGTCCGATTCGGTTCAAATTGTACTCAAAATCTAAGTTTGGTCAAGCCCTTTCGAATGGCTCCAACCACGATTGAACCGGTCAAGCCATTCAAAAGTTATAAGAGGGTCACAAACACACACACACACACACACACACACACATACGAACATCATCGCGGAAATATTCAGGGAAGCTTCCTAGGACCTCAAAACGTCAAGATCTGAGGGAAACTCGATTTTCGAAAAACGGGGTAAAATCAATAACCCGCTGATTTTTGAAAATTCTCAATTTTCTTAGCAGAAAGTTAAAAAAACCTTATAATCGGTTTTCTTTCTCCAACGATAACTCATACACAAATCAACTAATTTCGACCAGACTGGCGGCGATCGACGTGGTTTTTTGTGGTTAAGAGCTGATAACTTTTTGAAATCGATCAGTAGAGCCGTTTAAAAATTATTTCAAAAGGACCACATTTAAAAATCGATCTTATTGCTTATTCTATAGACTCATTTGAACATTGCTCAATGTAGCAATAAAATTTTCTCTCCATTTTTCTTGTAACAAGTCGAGTTCAAACTAGCATATTTCAAGAAAATTACTGCTAATAAAAAAAATCGCCCTTTCTTTTCTTCTTCTAATTTTCGGTGGTAATTGCTTGCAGCAACAAATTTTGGTTCACTAGTTACCTTGATAGAACTAACACGATGAATCAGCACAAACCACATCGAAACTGGATGAAGTAATCAACAAAAAAAAACGGCCAGAATTGTGAAACCGGAAAGGTTTAATGTTCCATGATAATGCAAGGCCTCACACATCTTTGGCAACTCGTGGAAAACTGTTGAAGCTTGGCTAGGAAGTGATGCCACGTCCCTTATAATAGCTCTAAGCTGGCACCATCTGATTACCACTTATTTCAAATTTTGCAGAATTATTTGAAACTTGGTCACTAATGACGATGACCTGGTTCAGTTGCACAAACTTGCAAAAAATCGCAGCAATGACATTTTTTATTGACTCACAAAACTATATACAGATATCAAAGAAACTGTGGTATAATTTTCAAATAAACTATAAAAGAATTCACAAGTAAAATTATCTCCAGATTTGGGAAAATCTAAACTAACTTAGAAACCGTTCATAACTCGTCTGATTTTTGGAATAAAATGACTGCAAAATAAATCTGAACCGATAATAATGATCAGTCACGCTCAAGTATTTTAAAATGGCGATTTTTTTTTTGTTGTTTGTTCCAAAAATTTGTTACAAACTTGCATCAATTCTGAATCGTCAATATTTTACTAGGAATCATTTCTATTTAGCATTCTCTCTGAAAACCAGACTGAATGCTTTCGAAAAATATTTGTTCCCCCTTTGAATGTCTACCCTCGTTATGCAACCCGGTAGTTTAATATACATTCGTAATCAAAAACACGTTGGAGCCAAATATATGTTCTTTTATTCTCCATGATGGTCATGAAAATCTTTCGTGCCCTCCTTCCAATAGTATTCATCGAAAAAACTGTCAATATTTAAACTTCGCATTCTGTCAAATTTTAATTGACCCATAATTCCTAATGTTTCAAATCTATAACTATGAATGGATTTTTATGGTATTATTACGTGTGTGTACCAAAAGAAATATGAATTATCTAGCATTCAACCAAAGCATGCATTAATTTAGGGCGGTTATCGTTCAACAAAAAATTTCGATCCGGATGGATCAGTGAAAACTGACCTTTAATCTCCTGGAAAGTTGGCGTAATCGCCATGGCCTCTGGAGGATGATATATACGGGGAAGGTGAGGACGTCGTAGACGAAAGCTAATGCCTTCAAGGCGCCTATCGCCAACGAGAAGCCAACGCCATCCATTTCCCTAAAACAAAATAAATAAATTACGTAAGTACATGTTTGTCGATAATACACTTATTATATTATTATTTAAATCCTTTATTTCATGAAATGTGTACACGATGCGTCGTGAATTAAGGAAATTATAGATAGCTAAGCAATACCTTCTTTAACCTTGATAGTTTGTGAGATACGGATCGATAAACGACGTAGGAGAAATATACATTTTATGCTTATCTTTTCGGAGAATAGAAACAAGAATTTTAAATTTTTATCTAATCGAAATTTTTATATTAATTTTGTCAAATCTACAAGCAAATGACATTGTGCCAGAAGTTCACGAGTTCTTAAGCCGCGTTTACACCGGAGTTAATATCACGAGTTTTTAACAAAAAGTTATTAACTTAGCTGAATCGCCAAAAAATTTCTCTTAACAAAAGTTATGTTATTAACAAGATTTATGTTATCCATCCAGAGTCGGTAAAGATCAAAGGAAATGTGTTATGTTTTAAACAAATGTTAATAACAAAAGTTAATGGCCTCTTTTAGCGCGTTAACTTTTGTTAACAGGTTCCTCTCTTCCCCGCAACCCCCTTGCCCAGCATCCTGCTACACAGAGCGCGCCAGTGGCCCCTCAACATCCTCTCGCACCATTTTCTCACCTAGAATTGCTGGCTGTGCATGAGCGTTGATAATGGCAGAGTTTTTAACTTTTGTTGATAACAAAACTAGCAGCCAAAAGAAAATGTTATTAACATATGTTAATGACTTTTGTTATTAACATCAGTTAATAACAAAAATGTTAAAAACTCGTGTTATTAACTCCGGTGTAAACGCGGCTTTAGTCTAACATAGAAAGAAATGTCATAAATAATAAAACTAATTATTTTTAATATATTCTCCTTCCATTTCCAAAGTTGTCGGATCGTTTGACTATAAAAATATGATTTTAGAGCCAAATTGTTCATACACTGTCTGTTTAAATTAATCGACACGTAATATTTTTTACCCCGTAACTGGGCCTGCAGCTTGGCGAAATAAAAATAGTCGGAAGTGAATAGATCAGGGATATATGGTGGGTGCCCAATTTCTATCAAGCCACATTCGTGTACAGCACCTTTAGAAAGCGAAGCAGTGTAGACTGGACCAATGTCATGAAGCAACCGCAGACCTTCAGCTGAAATGATCTCTCCAATTTTCAAAAATTTTGTGACGTAACTGCCTTAGTAACTCATTCAATGACTCAAAGTTATTGTAGTCATCGCATTTTTTGTGCTTTTTGACCTTTTTTAGTACGAGCAGTCCTTTTCAATGCCACCCTTTTAGATGTCGGATCATAGTTTATTCGGCCGTTACAATTGATTGGATGAAACTTTCTTCTAAAAATCGCTCACAACATACTAGTCAACGCTGAGAATTCGAAGCACTCACTTAGCACTAATTTTTGTCATATTTAAATGCTTATGTAGGATCTTTAGAATACTTGTTGCCGGTCTGTGCTGTAAATCTCGCACGTGAGTCTTCTAATATTTTTCTCTAGCGAAACTTCGACCAATGTTTATTTGTTAATAAAAATGGACATAAGTCGTGATAAACAGCTTCTAATCCTTTTTTAATTTGTATTGGTGTTAATCCTTCTTTAGTCAAAAAAACAATTTGAGACATTATTAAAAAATTGACTGATACATCATGCGAGCTCTACTATAATAAAATCGAAGGAGTAACTTTGTCTAAAGCTTGTTCAGACTTGTGTGCTTAGAGATTTTTCGAAGTGCATTCTATTTAGTATATTAACAGCACATGGACCGCACTACGTATTTATAAATATACCGGGATTGAATTTATTACAGGAAGAGATAAATGTATGTTTGATGACAATAAAAATTTTCAAAATTATTTCACAAAATGAAAACACAAAGTTGCTTGTTTAAGTTACTGTGCATCCTTAACGTGTCCTAATTTTCTGTATTGCTGTCTATTCTGTTTACCGTAGATGAAATAGAAATATATTCGTCATATCGTCAATACTAATCATGGTTAAAATTTTAATACCATCACTGTGAATTAGAGGCATCTAAATAAAAAATTAACATTTCTTACTGCAAAGCCAGTGGGAATTTAGAAACTGAATGACTAAGTTGTTGATAGTGTTATGCACTCGACCACTGACATAGAATGTCTGCCAAAACCTGAGATATTGTGGGCGAAATGATTAATGAAGATCGGCATGTGGCTTACAAACAGATAGAGGCATTTCTTAGGATATCGCTGAACATTTATTGGATGCCAAGAATTCCGCATGCCAGCTCCCATAGAACACGTCAAACAACTGTATATTTGAACGAGAAAAACATCGAGAAGTGATGTATCAGTTCTTGTATTCACCCGATTTATAACCTAATGACTTTTTATTGTACCCCAATGTCAAACTGAAGATGCGCGGATAGTGATTTTCATTACCTCAAGAAGCTGTTGAAGACTTTCAAAACCATGTTCCTACGATATCAGTTTCAGAATGGAAAAAATGTTTCCAGAATTGGTTTGATAGTGAATACACTCGAAACCGAATAAAACGACAGATAACATCCGACTGGAAAAGCTCCGGTCGATTCTCTATATGATCTATTAATTACACAAGACCGCACAAGAAACAGATAAAGAAAGTGTTTAGTAAAACAAAACCCGTATTCAAAGATAATTTAGGAAACGAACTGGTTTAATCATAGACAAATCTAAGCCCGGATTTTGTAATTCAAATGATGGGAATACCACTAGACGGTTTTTTAAGGAGGCTGAACTTTCAGCTGAAATTACTCACATTGACATTAATTTGATTGAAAAGATGCATATTATAATGATGGTAGTTTCAAGTGGGCATGAAATTGGTGAAGAAAAATTCAGAGATTTCACACACGAAACCTCTCGATACTTTGTCGATAAATATCCCTAGTATAATATGCCTCCTACTTTACTTAAATATTTTATACATCATGGCTTTGCCATATTGGGATCATCTTTCAAGAAAGTGTAGTCGTGAAAAAACAAACGAGGATGTTTTTAATTAATTTTTACCTAGTTCCGATCCCGTAATAACCAGTAAAAGAAAATTTCAAAAGAAAAAAATTGAGTGCCGGGACTTCTGCAACAATGTGATTTTGAAAACATTAATGACGCCAACGATGGTAGTGAAAGTGATGACAAAAATAGCTCTTTTGATTCTGAAGGTGATCAAATGAAATGGCTGTAAATTTTTTGTATAGATATGTAATCACGTATATAAATAACTAGAAGAAAATATTTATATCTTACGATAATGTCTTATAGAATTGAAATAAAATCAAAATGTTAACTATGTGTTTTATTTGTAGTAATAACACATCCTACTAATAATAATTAACTTTGGCATATATATATAGAGTTCCTGATTTATTGCCAGGTATAGGACCTTTTTGCCCTAGTGTGCATCGCTTAAATCGACAAAAAGTTATTGATATTAAGCTGTACGTATAACCGGCTAATATCAGTAAAGCTGGAAACTTGTAATTCTGTAATTTTCGTGCATTCGCAGGACTAACTACGAGTATTTTTTCAATATCCCTTTTACATTATTTATAAATTGACAACCCTTCTTTTGTTTCAAATCAAAAATTTATTAATTATAACTAAAAATAATTTATTTACAAATTTATTTTTATTCCTAATTTTTTCCCAAAACCAATAGCTGTGTAGAAAAAAATAAAATCCTTAATTCATAATTTTTTCAATAAATTGAGTGAAAATCAGTAAATATATCAAGTGTAATACGATTCACTCCTGTATAATGTAAAAAAATACCCGTAGTTAGTCCTTCGCGAGTGCACGACAATTACAGAATTTCAAGTTTCTAGCATTATTCAAATATAGAGAAAATTTTGATCATTACCTGTTAAGGTTGATTGAAATCTCGGAAAGGGGTAGGCTAAGGAAATTTTCACCCATCTTAATTTCATACGAGGAAAGTCCCCCAATCAAATCCTCAAAAATATTAAACATACTAAAAGGAGACCAATTGAAGAGATTTTTAAACGTAACTGCAGATAAAGAATTTCTACTCTGGAATTGTTTTCAGAAATTATTTCAATACGACCCAAATGTTCTATTATGTCCTCTTTTCTTGCTGAGGCTTCTGCACGTTGAACTATCTGCTAAACCTAGCGTCTTCAGGTATCCATTAAGGTGACAGTGCCTCGACAAGACTTCCCTGTCAATATTCGTAGGTTCTTCTTGATACATTGAACAGATCTTCCTCGGTTATAGTTCCTCAGGAGTTTTTTCGCCAGTCTCAAGCCCTGAAAACTGGTTATACCCGTATCTATTATTCTGTAGCTCAGACCAGAAAAGTTCGAGGTCCTATGAAGGATATGTCCGCCTCTAATGTAGCAAGTGTGTCAACTATTTCATTACTCTCCATTCCAGTGTACCCGTAAAGGGTAAATTCACTCTTACCTAGTTCATTTTTCTTGAATTAAGTTAAATGGCCTTTTCACTAGGGAAGAATTATTAGATAATTTCTTAAACGTTCTAAACCCAAATATTCCCAGATAGATTTGTACTTTCAAACAAAATAATTGAATTAAGGACTATTTTATTCCAAATAATACCCTTGACAACGCGAAATAAATTGGAACCCTACTTTAGAATAATCAGTTTGTTACTAGTATCTGAAAAATTGTAAATTGAAGTGCTTCATATTGAAATAATTGCTGACGCCGATACTCTGAAAAAGTTGCAATATTAAATGAAACCTGACACGAGATTTTTTTTACTGAGTATTTAGTTGAGAGTAAATTTTTGCGTTGCTTCAGGGACTATCTTTAAATAACGAATTATTTTCAAAATGTATTTCAGTATATAATACATACCCGTAAAATATTATTATAGGACTAAATCCTCCAGAAGAACAAAAAAATAAAATAAAAATAATCAACGATTTTTACAAAGAGCAAACAACAACACAATTTGCACTAAAAGACCGAAAGAAATCAAAGATACACTCGCAATGACATTCAACAAGTAGTGAGTGTAAATAATCTGTAACGTTGGAATAAAGATAAAACGATTATAATACAAAAAAACTTATCGATAAGGATAAATAAATACAAAGCGGTTGTAAAGAATGAATGTGCTTGTAATAATAATATTGTTAACAGTTGGACAGGTGGGACTTTTATCTAATTTCGCAAATAGTCCGGGATGTAACGTTGAATTTTAGAACTGATCATAACTTAATATTGGAAATATGCTATTTCTAACTATACTTGCGTTCATAGAAACCGGCCCAATGTAAACTTTTGACTTTAACTATAATTTTTTTTCAATAATTTATCAGATTAACAAAAAAATGCTGTTTGAAAGCCAATGTTTATCATAATGATATTAATGCATTAGGCAAATTAAGCTTTTTTATTATTATATTAATTAATTATATTAATTACTTATTATTATATTAATAACGGGTATGACCTCCTCTTGCCCTAATAACATCTCATACGATTAGGCATAGATCTAATCAAGTTAGTTATTGTTTCTTGTGGGATGTTAAGCTGCTCTATTCTACTGAAGAAGAGCAGCTCAATATGATGTGCTAAAATCAGCTTCTGTGAACACGGCCCCCCTACGAATGAGCACAGGAGCGGTTCGTGATCCTATAGAAATTACTCCCAGATCATCCAAGAGCCATCTCCATAAGCACTCCGCTGTTCAAAGCAGCAAATTCCTTGTTCTGTCGCTACCATGGAAGCATATTCTGGTCTCTGGTCTTATCTGAGAACAGAACAGATCCCCATTGTTCTAACGTCCAATTTAGATGATTCTGTGCTAAACGCAGACACGCTTGCCGATGGGCTGGAGTAAGTTTTGGACCAATAGCAGGTGTTTTAGGGATCGGGTTATTTTTCCGCAGTCTTGGTTTAACTGTCCACTGACTGATCCTCGCAACTTACAGAGCTGTCGTTGCCTTTCAACGGCATTGAGATGGCGAGTTTATAATGTTGTTGACACAATAAAACGGTCATAACGAGTGGTTGTAAATCGCCTTCTGTCTGTTCCAGGTCGCCTATGTGTTTGTGGTATAGTAACAGCTCGCTAATCTAGTCCATTTTCGATTGAAGCAATAACTTGAGAGGTTTTTTTGGTTCAGTATGCATTAAACAAACCACCACCACCACATAAACACGTTTCATTTGTTTACCGGTTGCTACGTATATAAACGATAAGCTTTGCTGATTAATTTATACTCATATTAAAGCAGGAATCAAAGTTAGAATATACAAGACCTGTGTGAGACCAGTAATGACATATATGCGATAGAGACCAGAGCAAATAACACCATAACTAAGCGGCTTTTGAGAACTACTGAAATGTGAACGCAGAAATCAATAACGGGACACACATTATTTGATTATGAAATAAGGGAGATATGTGACAAGGGAATAGAGACGCCACGTGCACAGAATGTCGGATGACAGGTTGACAACGATTGTAAAGAAAGAAAACCCGAATACATCCCGACCACCCACAGGATGGTATGAAACCTGGTCTTCATCATCACAGCTGCAGCTAGGCAACCATTGATGCAAACACAAGACTAAGTCTTAACGTACGATCAAGAAAAAGAAGAAAGTATAATAAATTGTCTTTCAAATAGCATATTTGTTTTATCTGATGAATTAGGGTAGGATATCACAAAATATACACTAAGAGTTTTCGATGAAATTAAAAGGGGAATGCAAAGGATTAATTCGCATCATGAATCAGCTGCTGCTCACTAATATATGTAGGAAGTAATGGCTAACGATGATGGAATTATATACAAAACCTAAGCTTCCAGGACATCAACAATAAAAAAACAAATACAATGATCATAAGTATCGACGAAAAAGTATACAGAATCTAAATTAAACAAAACTGGCTTCAAATACCTACATTCAAAAGTAATCGAAGAAATAAAAGAAAGAACAGGGGCAACAGGAAAGCTTTTGACAGAGTACAAGTACCGAAAGACATCCAAACACAAATTTTTAAAAGAACAGTTAATCCTATACACACTTTGTTGCAGAAACATGGACCAAAACACAAAGCCAAAGAAATAAGACACAGAGCATGCAGATGAAATATCTAAGGAAGATAGAAGGCGAAACAAGATTAGAAATAATACATCCAAGAAAAATTTTGGAACATATCCTATAAATATTAAAATAGAAACGGCGCAGCTAAGATAAGATGGTTCGGACGAAAAACATGGAATGGGGCGGTTAAAACAGCAACATTGAATGGAATGGGATAAAACAGAATCAATGGATAGAAAAAAATAAGAGGATACTTTGGAAAAGTGATATTACACTGTATCTATGATCGGGTTAACCCGACCATGATCTAAATGTTCGGGAACACGGATCACGTTCATTGTTGTTCGGCAACTGATCGAGTTAATCGGGTCGTAGTTATATGATATGATCCTTTTTATCCGGTGGGTAAATGCAATCAGCTGAACGGTTGTTTCTATTATTTTTTGAACTGTTGTTCTCATGAGCAGCGTCATTGGTATGTTACTCAGGATTTCGGTTTTTACACTTTTTGGCATGAAAGCAGTTTATTGGTATTAAGCTTCCGTTCGAAGGGGTAAATCTTTAATAACTGTTCAATAACATTTATTGAACATCCAGCATCTACCATACAACTAAATAAATATCATGGAAGAATTAACGCACAAACAAGTAATAAAAATTGAAAGTTCTTGTAGATCATGTCTTAAATTTGAAATTTCCACCGAAAATTGAAAGCGACGTTCGAAAGCTGTGATATAAATCTCGTTCTGGGTTAGAACTCGCAATCAGCTGATAGGTGATCTACCTGAACCTTAGGTATAGGTTTCGAAAAGCCCTATAGACGATGACTTTAATATGTGTTGTTCTTATAATTAACAAAATAAGTTTTAGAACTAAACGCTACCTCCAGGACTAAAAGTATTACAAAAAGGACGCCGGCAGTTGGTAATTACTGTAGATTATGTGTTTTTTATATTATATTATATATATACTATATTAGCGTAATAAATGAGAAATAATTAATTATACTATATAATTAACTAATTTGTTTAAATGTAAAAAGATTTCGAAAACAATATCATGAAGGATGAAAATGGAAATCTCATTTTGAGAAGGTTCCTTAAAGAAGAATTCAAGAAAACCTTTCCCTTTCTAATTTTTCCATTGAATAAGCTTTTGACTACAATTTTTTGTTTAATTAAAATAAAAATCATTAATGGAATACCGCAAATTCAATTGAAGCTAAATTCATTTGAAGTAAAAACCTTAATTTTTGTGTGTAAATGTTTGATGCGTGAAATTAACTTACGACAAATATATTTCCAACATCCTGTCTAATTCTTAGGAAACCTTTTGAATTTATACGAAATGTCAATACAGACAATTGTTAACGTGAAGCCTCTTTCGAATGCAGTTCGTTCGTATTAAACTTGGTTTTTGTTTCGCCAACAATAATTCAGTTCAATTGTGAAGATATTTCAGATAAAATCTACCAAAGATCATTTTTACTCAATAGATCTACAATTATTTGCCCTTTTATACGTTAAAAAACTTCGAAAATCTCAGTCTTTGGAGACCAATCGATCCAAGGCTACTTTGACGACCTCTCTTAAAGTATGCAGACACGTTTCTTGAGTATGATTAGAGATAAGCATCATTATATTTGTACTTTTTCAAGTATAATCTTAGTATTCATCCAAGTTTGCGAACAGTTTATTTTCATGCAAATGTTTTTATACTTCTACAACTCAATTCACGATATCACAATTGCAATTTTAATTAGATAATATAAAAACTGAAAGAAATAAATACAACAAAGCATACTTGAGATATAATACTCTTATTAAAAATTAGAGAAAAAATATTCTGGTACTCCTGAATGTTCTGGCATATATTTCTAGCAAAGTGCAGAAGTACAAGCTTAGAAGAAAGGATACTCGTACTTTGATCATCATGCAAACGTGCAGTGAGATAATTTACTCACGTATTATCCGCCCCAGGTATCATAGTTATCGACTGAAAATGAAATATCGGTTTAACACATTTACATAAACTATTCAAATTTATTTAGTGAATTCAGTTGTGCACATAAAACGTTTTTTAACCTTAAACTTACAGAATAAAGTTTAGAAAATCTAAAAAACACGCTTCTTACAATAACTAAACTAACTTTGCATTTTGTAAGCAATAGATCTTAGTTTGATTCCCAGTCCGGTGACTGTCCGAATTATTTTTCCGTAAGTCTTAACTTTACTTTCTCCATTACCCTCCAAAAATACATATTAAACTTATAAAAGCGTGTTAAAAATGTTGAAAAAATAAAGATATTAAAATATTCTGCAGTAAGAAAAACTGGCAGGATCGCCATCTATTATTTGTTGTCGTGAAGAGGAAGATTGGATTTTTTATCGTACCCTAACGTACCCCTAGTGACGCCAACTTGTTTTCAAACTCTTCACTCGCGTTAATATTATTCATTAATTATTATTAATTAATTATCATCTTATTAAAAGAATGTCTTCGACTGTGTCTAATAATCGATACATGCTGTCCACGTGTTTGGAATAAATTCAATTTTAGCGTTATTATGTATTGTGTTAAAAAACTTGAAAAGGAACTATTTTTAGAATTTTATTTTTTCCTTAAACTAACATAGATTTTTCTAATTAGAGGGTTTTTCAGTAGATAAAAAGAATTAAGTAATAATTAAAAAAAATTGATGATTTCCCGTCCGTTCAGGCGTTCTACCCAACCGATTTGCTTAATTTTTTTTTTCAATGAAAGGTATTGATGCACAGATCAGCCATCAACCATCGGATTTCATCTAATTTTCACCATTCTCAAGTTATACTCAAATGCGATTCCCCCCTGTACATTACTTATGGGAGTTTTTCACATACACACGTTCTATCCTCAATATCTCAGGTTTTATTCAAGATAGAGACTTCGTTTTGGTTTAAGAACACTCGCTGAAACACCTTCTTTCTTTTGAGTTTTTGAACACTTAAATCGGTTGAGTTGGAGAGGAGCTAGGCGCGGACATTCAATGTGGAGTTATGGATTTTGTAGGTGTTTAGCAATTTTTCTACATTCAAATGTCTATATCTCAGGTTCTAATTTAGCTAAAGAGTTCGTTTTGGTTTAAGAACACTCGTTGTAGCACCTTCTTTCTTTTGAGTTTTTGAACACTCAAATCGGTTGAGTTGGAGAGGAGCTAGGCGCGGACATTCAATGTGGAGTTATGGATTTTGTAGGTGTTTAGCAATTTTTCTACATTCAAATGTCTATATCTCAGGTTCTAATTTAGCTAAAGAGTTCGTTTTGGTTTAAGAACACTCGTTGAAGCACCTTCTTTCTTTTGAGTTTTTGAACACTTAAATCGGTTGAGTTGGAGAGGAGCTAGGCGCGGACATTCAATGTGGAGTTATGGATTTTGTAGGTGTTTAGCAATTTTTCTACATTCAAATGTCTATATCTCAGGTTCTAATTTAGCTAAAGAGTTCGTTTTGGTTTAAGAACACTCGTTGTAGCACCTTCTTTCTTTTGAGTTTTTGAACACTCAAATCGGTTGAGTTGGAGAGGAGCTAGGCGCGGACATTCAATGTGGAGTTATGGATTTTGTAGGTGTTTAGCAATTTTTCTACATTCAAATGTCTATATCTCAGGTTCTAATTTAGCTAAAGAGTTCGTTTTGGTTTAAGAACACTCGTTGAAGCACCTTCTTTCTTTTGAGTTTTTGAACACTCAAATCGGTTGAGTTGGAGAGGAGCTAGGCGCGGACATTCAATGTGGAGTTATGGATTTTGTAGGTGTTTAGCAATTTTTCTACATTCAAATGTCTATATCTCAGGTTCTAATATAGCTAAAGAGTTCGTTTTGGTTTAAGAACACTCGTTGAAGCACCTTCTTTCTTTTGAGTTTTTGAACACTTAAATCGGTTGAGTTGGAGAGGAGCTAGGCGCGGACATTCAATGTAGAGTTATGGATTTTGTAGGTGTTTAGCAATTTTTCTACATTCAAATGTCTATATCTCAGGTTCTAATATAGCTAAAGAGTTCGTTTTGGTTTAAGAACACTCGTTGAAGCACCTTCTTTCTTTTGAGTTTTTGAACACTTAAATCGGTTGAGTTGGAGAGGAGCTAGGCGCGGACATTCAATGTAGAGTTATGGATTTTGTAGGTGTTTAGCAATTTTTCTACATTCAAATGTCTATATCTCAGGTTCTAATTTAGCTAAAGAGTTCGTTTTGGTTTAAGAACACTCGTTGAAGCACCTTCTTTCTTTTGAGTTTTTGAACACTCAAATCGGTTGAGTTGGAGAGGAGCTAGGCGCGGACATTCAATGTGGAGTTATGGATTTTGTAGGTGTTTAGCAATTTTTCTACATTCAAATGTCTATATCTCAGGTTCTAATATAGCTAAAGAGTTCGTTTTGGTTTAAGAACACTCGTTGAAGCACCTTCTTTCTTTTGAGTTTTTGAACACTCAAATCGGTTGAGTTGGAGAGGAGCTAGGCGCGGACATTCAATGTGGAGTTATGGATTTTGTAGGTGTTTAGCAATTTTTCTACATTCAAATGTCTATATCTCAGGTTCTAATTTAGCTAAAGAGTTCGTTTTGGTTTAAGAACACTCGTTGAAGCACCTTCTTTCTTTTGAGTTTTTGAACACTCAAATCGGTTGAGTTGGAGAGGAGCTAGGCGCGGACATTCAATGTGGAGTTATGGATTTTGTAGGTGTTTAGCAATTTTTCTACATTCAAATGTCTATATCTCAGGTTCTAATATAGCTAGAGTTCGTTTTGGTTTAAGAACACTCGTTGAAGCACCTTCTTTCTTTTGAATTTTTGAACACTTAAATCGGTTGAGTTGGAGAGGAGCTAGGCGCGGACATTCAATGTGGAGTTATGGATTTTTGTAGGTTTTTGACAATTTTTCTACATTCAAAGATGTATATCTTAGGTTCTAATATAGCTACAGAGTTCGTTCTTTTCTATTATAATGATTTCTCATATTTAATGGATTCGATGCGAACGAAGCCGCGGGTAAAAGCTAGTTAAGTAATAATTAAAAATTTTATTTCAAATTATGGTAGATAGATATTTGTACTTTTAACCAATATATTCAAATCAATGGTCAATGTTGCAGTGGAAAGTGTGTCCGCTTGGCACTTAGTAGTCCCAAATTTAAAACTCTCGGATGGCAAGAATTTTTTTGTAATATTTTAATTCTAGTTTTTTTTGTTTGCAGACAGCAGTAGCTATAGGCGTAGCAGGGTCATGTCGTAGAGAGGATTTAAATTCAGCTTTACTGATCTGAACAAAAGAAATATATGAATCAGCGTTTTTTAAAATTCCCGATCCCGAAGTGATTCGGCACATTGACCGGTTTAATCCAATTTTTCGGGATTCAACGTTAAAGCCGACAACACCGCTTCCACGTTTTTAAATGTGGTGTGAGTGCTTGACTTTACGCTATTGTTTACCATTTAAATATCGGTCGTGCCAAAATAAAGTGTATCGAACTTGAAATTAAAGAATAACCGAACACGCGGGACAAGTCCAACAATTAATGCTTTTACGACCATGCGTTGATTGCTGAATGCACGTGAGGTTCATTGCCACCATAATTGTAATCCAATATTTTACAATTGAGTTTATTTAAACATTTCATTATATTATTTACATTAAGAGGAAATAAATTAGAAAACAAAGGAAATATATTATTAAAATTTGTTATAATTAATTTTAAATTTCCTAGCAATTGATTTGACATTTATGCATATATAAATAGGATCCTAATTATACAATGTGAAGACTTGTTTTTTTCCTACAAGGTACTTCAGATTTATAAAACTTTAGCAACAAATATACACACTGTTGTGACTATGTCAGCGTTGGACTCCGCTAGTACAACAGTTTTAGAAACAACTAAGTGCCGAATACCAAATTCAGCAGATAGTAGAATACGCCAAGCAAAGATTAACAGGAACCAATCTTCTAAATCTATCTTCTTGGATTTAGGTCTTGTACATCAGAAAGGCTTGATATTAAATTTAGGGGTCGTAATTTCGGGGAAAAAATATTTCTGATTAAGCTCAACAGGACCAGACACATACTAAGACGAATCTCCAACATCTACATGGTGAATATCCCCAAGTCCATGGCTGCTATCTTTGAGTACGCACTGCTATCGCTACCATTAGTAACGACGAAGATAACTTGAAGATTTGGAACGCCAAATACCTGGAATTACTACTAGACCAAGGACTAACGTTCAAGGCCATGTCGACGAATTTGACAAAACGAAGAACGACACGAAACAAGCAGTAGCAGGAAGACAATATTTCACCTTAACAGAGGGAATACAATGCAAAAACCGCATCCAAAGGAGTGATTTGTAAATGATTATCTGCTTTTAACATGGTCATATAAATACGGACGATACTGAACGTTCGGGACAATCATTTAAAGCCGATTCATAAACTTGAATTTCGGTTCTCCGTTGCAGTTCGCTTGTAACGTTAGCCATGTGACGTTCATAGTAAATTCTACACCCTAGTTATAAACTTAACGTTGCTGCCGTTGAAATAAAATTTTTGTTACTCTTTATGACGTGTGTACTGCTTTTTGTTTTCCTGATATTTTTGTGTTTCATTTGTAGTCCAGTTTTTATGGACGATATTATGGAGAAGAGTTTTTTTATTGGGACAAAAGTGATTAACGCAAACGGGTGTGATTGGGTTTTATCTATTGCTAAGAACGACCGACGCGAAAAAATTAAATTCGTTTATGTTGAAAGTCACAAACGGCAAACTGATCAGCAAACACCGACGTCTAACGGCAATTATGAATGGTTGAATTTTGTAACAGCAAACGGAAAGTCAAATCGGATTTTATGTAACTCTCTGATCCGCAACGTCACTCAAAATATTGTTGATTGGGGTTTTTATGATAATGTTCACAAATACTTTGATCCTTTACACTTATTTTGATATATATTTTTGTACCACTGTCACACAAGGTTTATTTATTGTTATTTTACAACAAATATTGTCCATTTAATATGTTGATTTTATGAGATCCGGATGTTTCTTAGAATGATCTCTAATTTTGACATAACTAAAAAACACACGTTGTTTTCTAGAAAAACTAGAAACGATACCAAAATTAAGGTGAAGTTGCGGGTCAGGAACGTAACGTTTATGTTTCGTAAATACACGAATTGAACTTTATGTTAAGTATCGTGGGTGTCGCCATGGCTTAATGCTAATAAAAAGCTCGCTCATATCGCAAATTCAAACGAATGTTTAGATATTTTCAAACATAATCTCAATGAATTTTCATTACACATCACCATAAATGTAACTTGGGTAGACTACACTGAAACTGGGTCCCAAGAAAGAAGAGTTTGATTGATTATTTCAAATTATTTATATTCACCTGATTTGGTTGCTTCCGATTACTTTCTGTACCCAAACTTATGAAAAGAACTAGATACAAACAAATTAAGAGGTGATAGCAGAGACAAGCAGGTATTTTGTGTGAAATTATTTTGCATGGTTTCAAAAATTTTATAGTAACTTTTTTATTCAAAAGTCACTCTACCGTCAAACCGTCCTTGTTGTAAGATTATTTAACCTTGATAAACTAGTTTCCAGGTAACGAGTTTCTAAACAAAAAGTTTATGATAACTGTCTAAATATCGAATCTACTACATAGTTTTTTTTATTGAGAATATTCCGTATTTATTCATAGAATCAATTGTTATGGTTGATACCATGAAAATGAAAACAAACTTATCGGTTTTAAAATTAATTAAATGTGTTACTGTTGAACATGAGATTGTGGCGCGTTTTACCTTATCACAGTAAAATGGTTTTAATGATAACAAAACAATTAATAATGCAATTAAACGACTAATTATATTTTATTAACGTTATTATAAAAAATATATATATATATATATATATATATATATATATATATATTTATAACCAAAAATCAAGAAAAGTTTTCTATTATTTAACTTGAAATAATCTCCAGATTTTTTTCCGGAAAAAATCCAAGTAAATTGAACACGAACCTAACTTAACCTATCCTAACCTAACCATTTTTAAATTAAAAGGCTTTTTCGTGGAAAATTCAAAATACGTAATTTTTAAAAAGTTTTCTTTCAATTTTTGTTAAATATTTTATATAATATTGTAAAACCTTAGATGTTGCTGATAGTTTTTCGTTTTGCCTTAATGATAATAATTATTCAAAAGTTCGTATGTTTGCCCATTTGTAGGACTCACTTCGGCAGATCAAATTTTCATGTGCGTCCGGACCGATCGCGGAAGTAACCGGGTGTTTCACGGACGCATGTGATGGGACATTGTACTAAATGGAAGTGAACACACGACCCGGAAGATCGCTCAGCGCGTGTGCAACACTTTAGTCTTGAATCCTCAAATAGTAGATACATTTTCAGAAATCATCTTATAACGGATTTAGTGCCGATTTAGTGTAAATTCACAAGGGCGATCTCTTCCTTTAAACCTAAATGGGTAGTTACGTGCATGTTTTTATCAAATGGACATAGCAAATTTGTGTTCCAAGCTATCGCATTAGCAGCAATTGATAATGCAACTGCTACAATTAGTAAGAAATTAGGGCGATCGATGAGCTTTGACATATTTATCGATACTACACTAACTCAGTATGTTCGGTTGGTTCAGAACTACAAGTACCACTATAAAGCTGAGTATTCTTGTTCGCCATCTTGTGTGTAGCAAACATCTTTGTAGACGTTGACTTCAATATTTATATTTAATCTGAAGTATTCCAGTTTTCTTCGATACTAAAAGTTAAAATTTGTGTATCATACCGCAAAATTGATCTGGGATTGTAAGTCAAAAAACTACATAACCTTTGTGTTTCATAGCGTCTGATATACACTACCAATCAAAACTTTTTGCCTACGCCAAAATCCATTCAATAAATTTAAAAATAATACACATTAACAAATTTTTCTTTCATATTGTCAAACAAAGGTCGAAACGGTGTCTTAGAAACTAAAAATAATCGTGTCCGTTATTTTTTTACTTTATATATGTTTCATTTAGTCGGTAAGTGCGACAAGTTTGTACTTCTGGAACCAAGACCTTTTTTTGTGCAGTTCGTATACGAATTGTTTTCGTTCTCGCAAATTCAGACTTTTTAAAGTTTGAAATGGACAAAACTAAGAAACTACCGGTTGAAACACGTACACTAATCGCAAATCTTCATTGTCTAAGAAAAAGTAACGTTGGATCATTCGAAAGCAAAAATTAAGGAAAAACCGCCTTATATGTCGAAGAAAAAACCACTGTTTCACAAAAGCAACGCACCGATTCACAAGTCAATGGCAACGATGGTTAAATTGAACGAAATACACTTGCTTCCTCATCCACCGTATAATCCAGATTTGGCTATAATAACAATAGGTATCAACAAAATAGAATTTTTAAACCAAAGCCCGATCGTTAATATCAAACTAGGAGTTCACCACACCACCCTGGAGGCGATGCTGGTGATAACATAAATTGTCAAGTTCATTCAGAATAACTTCATAATAAATTTTGGGTCGATTTGATTATAAAGCAATTATAACGAGAAACTTTTAACATTATCGTTTAATGGGGTTTCTATAATCTTTTTTCCAATCTTTTGACATTTCTACAATTTTATTTATTTTTTATTTCGACGTTAAATAAAATCCATTATTTAGTGAAATAATGTTTAATCAAATCCCCTGTAATGATATATTTCTTATCTCTATATCACCTTTGGAGTTTGGTTTTCGTTTTTTGTTCCATCGAATTTTGTACTGCTACTTTGAACCTATTATGATTGTCACGTCTCACTTATATCAACTTCAATTCTGATAATTAAGTTTGTTGTCTACGATCGTCACGAGTGCGGTTTCACTCGTCGAAAGATTTATGATTTCACAGTGTAATTTTAAATTCTTATCAATTTTATGAGTAATTAATATTTTCTACGTTGATAATTACTTATAATGGAAGTTTTTATCTATTCATAGAGAGGTAGTAACAATTTTGAATTTGCGAAGGACATGGTGATTTTATAGAATAAACATCGATATCGAAAACCAGCAAATAGATTGCGATTTTAGACACCAAGAAAAAGAGACATGATAGTCTGCGCTTTCTGGGCATGCAGGAGAACCTTCCGTTGCGCATGGGGAATTTCACCTAAGATCCTCCACTGGTCAAACCCCTTCTCACGTACGAGGCCACCATCTGGTGATCTTATTTGGCTCCAGGATGGACGATTTCGCCGAAGCAAGCTTCTGCGGAGGACACCTCAAAAATAAGAGAATGTTTGTTGCGTGAGGAAACTGCAATCTTCCAACCGGGGTATTCGCTGTGATGGAAGAAGAAGTCAGCAGAATTGAAGTACAAGCTCAGAGGATATATTCTAGGCTTGTGCTGGAGGGTAATGAAGCCCTAGAAGCAAGATCCAAGGGTACATGGTCGCTCGGGTACCAATGAAGCGGACTCGATCACCAGATTGGAATCGACAAATCTACTAACGTGCCAAGGCAGGCTCTGAAATAAAGGCACCTGGCATGAGACGAACTAAGGCACACATAGTTAGATCTTCTGTCTGTCTTACCAAACATTCACTCATCTCAAATATGTGCGAAATTCGGCTGGTAACAGTGAGCATCACAGACGACCCGAAGTGCCGCTGGTATTCAGACCACGTCATCTGTAAGTGTCCAGCACTCATACGGGCGCGGTTCAAACACTTGGGACAACCTTACAGTTTGCCTAGTAATGTCAAAAGGTTTAATTAAAGGACATGGTCCTTTAGTAATTTCAAGAGGGGAACGACGAGCCTATCAGAAGGCATTTGGTCCTTGGCCGCCCACTATTCTACTATCGATTGATTGATTGTCTTGGTAAATTTATGATTTTTTCCTGATATTTTGAAAGGTTGGAAGGTTCCTCCAAGATATCAGAACAATGGAAAATGAGATCCAGTCATGATGATTACTGCTGGTTTTTTTATATATCAGAAAGACACAGTTTTTTTCTAACCACTTTTATATTTAGAGAGGTTCATTCTAAGGTAATATGCTATACGGCTATATGTTCCAGCAAGAAGTTTTCTTGTCGACTTTCCTAAATCTTAATTTCTTATAATTGGGAAGCAAAAACATTTTGCAAGTATTAATAAACATAACAGTTTCCGCCTAACATTAATTAAATTGTTATAAACATTTTTATTTTATTTTATACTAGAACAATACTCAAATATACTTAAGTACAATACTAAATTAAAAGCAAGTTTCTCTCACCTATAACCCATTCTAAATGTACCGGCAATATACACTCGCGAAGTACTAAATGATATTTTTTGGATTCTATCTACTATACTTACATCGTACTGCCAGAATCTTATCTTTAATTTAAAGAACTTGAGTTTTGATAGAAGAGACAAAAAAATTTAAGGTAAATAATGAAACCAAATAAAAAAAAAGATCAAGGTCAATGTGGTCGCCAAGGAGATACATAAGTATCTTTATAATCTCAGTTGAACAGGCGATTTTTTTATTTGATTGCAATTGTAATACCTTGAACATGATAAAATTGGGTTCGACGTAAATTCAAATCTTCCCATGTTACGGAAAACATGGCAACTTTCATTAAATTCAAAGATTATCAAATTAAAAATTATACATACACCAACTTTTCAAAATTATTAGTTACAAAAACAACGATTAGATACCTAATAAAATTATTGGTAACATCAAAATAATGTAATGTTTTATCTTATTTATTTACACTCTTTCTATTCGTGAAGTGAGTTTATAAACACCTAACTAACATATAATTAATTCAAATTCTTCGGTTACTTTTCTATGACTATTTATTATAAATTAACTAACACAGCGCTAACAAACTCATTTATATGTACAAAAAGAAATTTTAGAAAATAAGACCTTCCTAGAAATTATGTCAAAAGAAACAATGCAAACAAATCGTGCGCCATGATAAAAAAAATTTATAAAAACAAACATCAAAGTAATTCCGCGGTATATCAAACTTGCCGCCCCTTCGCCGAATTTTAGAACTACATTATAGCCGGACAAGATCGTAACAATAAGATTAAAACAATAAATAAATCATCTTGTCAAAGCAACAATCAGTTGTGATATTCCACACTAAACTATTCAATTTACAGAAGCAGATTTTGGATAGGAGCCATCATATTATCATTCGGCCGCCTCTATATGTTGAATTTCAAATAGTTTCTCAAATATTAATATTACTAAATTATTTCTATGTAGTTAGGTAAGGAAAACATAATATTGAAGAAATCAGTACCGTAGGGAATATATTTCTCTTTAATAAATAAAAAATTAAGAAAAAGCTACAACTTCGTCTGATTTTACATATTATTATTTATGTATGGAATAATAAGTTTTTTAAAATATCTCATGTCCATGTCACTAAAGTTAGCAGAGCAATATGAGCAGACAGAGAAAACAATATGCGGAAAATTAAGTGCCATGTTACGAAAACTTCCAATGTGCAAGTTTTTGAGAAATTGGCTGTTCTGCTGACTTTATTAAAAAGTTAACAAAGCAATGCAAGTTAAATATGCAAAATCAATAGATAATTAAAGTAAAATGCTTCCATAATCAAATGCTCCGTTGTTCAATGATTCTTGGACGAGTGGCCTCGTTAGTGCCTGTATAATTAGTGCTCCAGAATTGATTAATTTTTCTCAACGCACTCATAAAAATACAGCTTCTTTTGCGGAGAAAATTCGCTTTATATCCTACTTTTTCGTGTCAACTCCAAAACATTCATTTTTTTTAATTGAAGACCTATCGAGTCCACCAATCTTCATAACTTCGCCAATGACAGTGATCTGCCGAGAAACCTCGGAAAAAGTCATTTTCTAAAGACGGAACAGCCAATTTCTCAAAAACTTGAACAGTGGAAAATTTTATAATATGGCACTTAATTTTCCGCATATTGTTTTTTTTGTGTGCTCATATTGCTCATCCAATTTTAGTGACATCGTACCCCTGCCCCAACAGTAGCATTTAAATCCAAAAATTAGAAAAATTGCACTATTATTGCTAGAAAATTGAAAAATCTTAAGTTACGTCATGTCAGTTACTGTTGCGGAAACTTTGTAAGTTTAGGAGTTATCTTCCGAGAAGTGAAAAATGAAGTTAGAATTAATTCCAAACGCTTATTAATCGATAGTTTGTTGAGTTACGACACTATTTGAGCGGAGATGCGACATGGCAGCGAAATGTAGAAGAAAATACAATCGACGGAAAAAGTTATTAACGACCGAAATGGAGTGGAAAAGAGCAGTGTGCAAATCCAGGAGGAATAGGATGAGAAATGACAGAGCAAGGGAGATAGCAAGCAACACATTAAATGATGACTTCAAACTCAAACAACCAATCAACCAATATGGTCCTGGACAAAGAACTTCAGAGAACAGAATACCTAAGCAGGTGGATACCACAAGGGAAAAAGAGAAGAGGACGATCAAGAAGAAGCTAGAAAGAGGGTAAGGAAATGCAGGAGAGGGACTAAGAGAAGAGCTAGGTAGGATGGAGACAAATCGCGGTTAGATATCGGAATGTTTTCCACATTCAACACCAAGGTCTCGAAATATATCCAAAGTGTCTTTCTTAATCAACAAATTAATTCATGAACCATCTGGACTAATAGCCGAAACATAACGAAAATTCTGGAATTTTTATGCAGGAATATTCTAAGGAGTGAGCGTTATAAAATAAATTATAGACACAGGATGATAATTTAACATTTCATTTGCCACGTTTCAGATTATTTTTTGTTGGTAGTTTTTAATGTGATCTTCAGAGATGCAAGCACATCGGACCCTTTCAAGTGAATATTTGAAATGAAATACTTTTTATTTCATTGTTAAGAATCATGTACGTTTGTTGTTGTAAAAGGTTTGTTCTTGGTAGTTGCACTGGACCAGTGCAAGCCAGTTCATGAGTGTATAGAATTGGTTCAATCGGATATATAGAACGATATAGTGCAGAGATCAATGGAGCATTTGTTGATTGTTGAATTTGAGATTATTTGATGTGATTCAAGCCTTGTAGTATTAACAATAATTTTGATATTTTACATTCATCTGATGACGAAGATGTAGTACCACCGTTTCCAGATTACACTTATTGCACGGCACTGGCTGAACTGACTTTAGACCCAGTGCCAGCTGTACAGTGAACTGGATGAACTAGTACTCTTACACTGCTACTAAGAACATCAACACAAGCGCTGGTTCTGCTACAAAGAACGCTTTGTGTACATTTCCCGAATTAGTTCTGTCAGTGCAGCTACCAAGAACAAACCTATAGTAAAATCGGTGGAAGTCTTAAATCACGTAACTCAATCTACGATTTTTCGAGCACATATTTTTTACAAACTATTTTCTTCTATCAATAGAAATCAAACGTAGTAGTTTCATTGAAAATTAAAATGGCAGTACGGAAGACAATAAAAGATAGAGAAAATCGAATATATCCATATTTTTATCAAAAGAATATTGCTAAATATATTGGTGTTAACTATATAAATAAAATATAAAGAATTGAAAAAGTTGAATATCTTTTAATTCCAGTTTTTAAAAGTTTTGAATATTAACCATAAGGATTATTTCTACTGGAATTTTGATTTGACTCATATGAATATTGACGTTTTAGTCGCGTGATGCTGTTTGTGTTGTAATTATATGTGAAAAATCCTCAATAGTGGTACACCAACGAGTTACAAGGTGTATTTGAACATAAATTAATCATATCCAAGATTTACTCAAATAATTAGGCTTGATGGAAACTTATTTCAAAATCTTGGTTCCGAATAGATTTTTTAATAGATTAATCTCAACCTATCATCTATATATACCAGAGCTTTTGAACAAAAAAAAAGTTTGAAATTCAATTAAGCACTAACCATCTAGACCACTTGAATATTTCTCCTATTAAATATATTCAAAATTAACGTGGAAACACAAATTTCAATTTAATTTTCATATTCTAACAAAGTTTTATATGGTTGATAGTTTTAATTTGTTAATAATGTTTTGTTTTATTTGATCTTGTTCATTGCAAAGTCAATATATAATATTTTTTAAAGCGAAATTTTGGGATGAATTTACCCTGTTTGATATTTCTTCAATCTCTGAATTTATTCTGGTATTTTAGCGAAATCACTTTGCAGAAACGTCATTAATTTTCCTCACTTGCACGTGCTCCTATAAAGGAATTGCCTATTTCAAAAAATGACGCATCAATGTGAATGAATCGACCCACACTGGTCTACATGTCACAATTTAAACCTCATTAAGACTTAAACTGTAACAGCACAACCTTTGGACTTCGAACTGTTGGAACGACTAAAATATAATAATAATGATAATTTTAAATGAGAAATTTCCTTTCATGTCGACAGTCAAATTTAGAACAAGGGGATGTATAAGGGTCTGATAATATTAATTCCATAATTTATTTCAGAATTAGTATTGTGGCAGCATCATGATTGTTTTAGATTGTTATAAATATTTATCATCGCGAATTTGATTGCATTTCAGTATATTATTTCAATTTCTTGAGAAAACAACCATTTAATCAATTTAACTTTATTCTATATCACAAAATTCTTATTTAATCCTATGTCGGCACTCATACCAAATTTAGAAATGAAAAATAATGTTTACTCCCCGTATAAAATTCGGTAACATCAGTCCATGTGGACTCATCATCCCCACTGTTCACCCATAAAACATCGAATCGTAAACATAAATGCATTTCTATTGGCCGACACTGTCGGTACATTATTTTTTCGAAATATTACTGCCAGAAAGTCTGCGATAAACGTGGCGTGGCTTGGTGAGATTAATTTAATTCATAAATTCCTTCAAATAAACAGAAATATGACGTTCTTTAGACTGCATCTGTCTAAATAACGGCGTATAATGCCGTCCAATTTATGATGATTCGATTGCCTTGTAACGAATACTTTCTCGCATAAGATATACATATTTTTTAAAGTATTTATAAAAATGATAAATTTATAAAATGAGGTATCTACGCCTATGGTAGATTAAACAAAATTGTCGGCAAGGGTTTTTATAATCTGCAATTGATATAGGAAGAACCATACCTGAAAGAGCATTTGAAATACAGCAGGAATAAAATTAAAAATATTATATAGATATGAAAATGGGATTAGATATAATCGCTTATTGCTTTATTTTCTTGAAATTGTATTAATGGAATTGATAGTGCTATTAGCTGAAATCAAAAATCTTATGGATTTAAATTTGTTCAGAGATATCCAATTGTGCAAACTGATGTAATAAATTTATAAGGATAAAAAAATCAAGTCACCTTGGAGCTGAGTAAATATGTGATATGTAAAATGTTCCTATTCCAAAAGGCATAATTCTTTTTTTATAATATCTAAATTATGTTAAAAACATGTTAAATGGGTAGTTAAAACTTTTAATTAAGGTAAATTCCATTAACATGCCTCAAGTATTGCAAAATCTAAAATAGTGACATTGATCTTTGCTGTTAATTAAGCTTAACCATGGCAAAATTAAACTAATAAATTAAATTACTAATTGAAGGACACTGAAATGGTACTTGTAGTTCTTGCAGAAAATTAACAGTGAATTCAAATTAAAATTAAACTAAGAGTTCGCCAACTTTCAACTTCATAGTGTAATTCTTTAATTTTGTGAGGTTATGAGCACATAAAAGTCAGGTCAGTCTATATTGGTGGTATTGTTTTGTTTACATCCTTGTTCTTTGGTTATTGCGCCGATTTCCGCCGTGGTATTTTATTATATAAAACTAATATCAAGAACATAGGAAAAAGTCTGGAAGTCAGCAATGTCCTTTAGATGATGGAACACTGATGATCGATGTCGGGAGCTTTCCACATTTGTATGACTAAAAGGAGCCATATAGGGAATTTGTATTGGTTAACCAGTAATTTATAATTATCCTTAATTTACTGTATAAACCAAAAAATTGCCACCAAGAAAGTTTAGTTTAATGTTAATTTAATTTGACTGCAAGCTTTAATTTAAATAATTTTAAACGAAAAATATATTTTTTCCAATTATTTAGATCATTGAAGATAATATACTCTTTACTTTTATTTAAATATGAAATAGGTAAAGATTCGCTGAAGCTCGTAAATATTTTTTTCATTGACGTGTTTAAATAAAACTAAGACTGGCAAGACCAAATGTTTCCTATAAATACATTTTCTTACGAGCATCTACATGTTTATATAAAATATTAAAATTATTGTGTGATGCATTCTTCTGTCGTTTGTGTCTATTCATTGTATTTTCCCAGAAGACATTAATATACCCTTCTTAGCAAATGATTACAGAATTAAAATTTCTATCAGGTAAAGCATATTATAATTTTATTACAAATTAGTTTTTATCAACAATAATTTTTAATGTAATATTTATGGATAAAATTAATTTAACACGCCACGATTTCGTTGACATCTAGACCGGAGAAACATAAAACATAACCTATCTCAATCGGTTTGTCAAACCTGATTAATAACGAGTATCAATTGAAACTGAAAAGCATTACAAACAAATACGTATAAAAACAATTCAACAACTTTAAACGATATAAATGATCACTTATTTTGAAATACATAATATCAATCTAGTTACATAAAGTGTTTTACTTACCCAAGATAATTCGCAGCTTATTGAAAGGAAAACACTAAAAACTGATAGTGAATATTTATGAAAAATTTGAGGACACACACAGTCTATCAATTTAAACCCATATAAGAAACTGACACTACTTGAATGACCGTCCTTAGTAAAAAATAGAATATGCCGTTTGTCGTACCCGTATTTTTGGTCAGAATGTCTCTCAATCTCATGGCCAATAAGAACAAAACGTATTTAGGAGGGAGAGTGGCGTGATGTTATACGTCACCATGCACTATGGAATCAAATCGATATTTTTATTTTGATATTTAACTCTTTTCCTCTCCTTTATATTTTCAATATTCATAATTATTACTCATTAAGATATCCCATTCTGTTTTATATATAAATTAAGGAGAGCGATTACTAAAAATGATAATTGTTCATTAACATTCCAACAACGTTGCCGCGTAAATTTTAAATTTTGAGACTGTTGTGAAAGTTGCCGCCTAAATGTTTTTAATCCGCCCAGCTTTAAAAAATGTTTCAAAATATAAAAACGGAAAAACATTGTTTTTAATATTTTTATTATCATAAAATAAAAATGTATTGAACAAAGTGAAATGGATATATTTATAACATTAATTTTTAATTGTTTCAAGATTTTTTATTATCGCAAGTCAATGCCCTAATCTAATATTATGCAACCATCATAACATTATTTCTGAAGATGTGATGATTTCATTTTAACATCATGTGGGGTGTCCGTCGGGAAGGTATACTACTTTCTTTTGCCACAATTTTGGTAAACATTAGTGTTAACAGTTCATATTTGGCAGTCGTGGAGTAGAGACGTGGCAAATTTATTATGGAAAAATATTCGGTAAACCAACGTGTAGATATAGTTTTGCAGTAAAGATGTTTGTCAAGAAATGAAGCTTTAACTACAGAGGGTGTTTCATAAATAGTGTTGGTTTCCAATGTTGACTTTGTTTAATTGAGTTCTGATTCTTCTTTTGTTCTATTTGAAACGTATATGATACTACTGAAACCGCATCGGCAGTTAATTTGCCCCTTTAAAAACCAAATTTCTAATCGGATAGATCGCCATTAACTTCCACTGCTGTTTGAAGCCTAGTCTAGCATTCACAGAAGCCGATTTCATGTGCGTAGTTTTGGTCCCCTTTTGCTTTGGCTATAAGAACTAGATTCTGCTTTTCTATCTTTCTGGGAAAGTCCCAATTTTAAGATATGTATTATACAGGTGAAGTAGTAATGAGGGAACGAATTTGAGGAATTTCTGGGGGAATACCATTTGGCCCTGGCGCGCTCTGGTTTTTTCGTAGATTGCATCGCTATTGTTATTTCTTCTTCTGATCCGAGGTTTTCCGTCTTCAAAGACAAAGACTTCTATTTACCAAATTGCTGCAACTATCGTCTCCATCATCGTTGATTTTGCATTCATCTTTACGTCTATCTACTTCATCCCAGTTGTTTATTTTCCTTTCTCTTTGTGTTCTCTTTTGTAAACGTTGGGGCCCTCTTCTCAGATTCGCGATTTCATAGGTCCACCAATAAGCAGATCTGAATTTTTCATCTGTTTTCCTTGGTACTGAATTTGCGTATGTGTTCTTGAAAAGATCCATGGTTGCTTCTACTACATTCTTCGTTGGAAGATTCTCTAGAGCTTATTTTTCTTTCTGGATATGTTCGAATTTTTTCCTGTCCAGCTTTGGTAAGTTCCATCTTGTGACGCATTTTTGCTTCGAATAATCAATGGAGAACTTATATTTATAGTCATTTAGATTGAATTCTTCCAGGACTAGTCGTTTATAGTTATTACAATTCCCCTCAGACGCGAAGGAGATGGTTGGCATTGTCTTTCTGTTCTTAACGTCATTTAACATCTCTAAACCGAAACTGGATACCATATATAGGATTTATCGCCCTTTCGAGTCAATCTCCACGGATCCCCATTCAAGAGCTCTAAAATTTTATAATACATCCTCCAATTCATTGAGGTAAAGAGTAATGCTGTCTTTTACTGGTGGTAATGGGTTGACAATAGTAACTAATGTATATAATGTTACCGTTCTGATCCATGCAAATCCATTTCCCTTGCCTCTGGTTCTCGTACCCAGATTGCAGTGTTCTGAAGATTTTCCGCAATCTTTATTTTGCTTTTGAATGTATATCACAATTCCTGTTGAAGCTTTAATGCACACAAGTTGAGATACTAAAAAATTTATTTAATCAAATTTTATTACAATAAATACAATTTCATAAATTACTAAATTTAGTAAATGAACATAAAATATTTTATAAATTTTATATGATATATTACAATTTTTTTTATATAAATATAAAAAAAATTTGTGGTTTCCATAAATAAGGATCATCAGAATATTTTTACAACGGAAGTTTTCTTCCGAGTAACCATTTCCTATTTTTTTCCCAAAATTGAGATAATACTAACTAAAATTCAAATTATCATTTTAATGAAATAAAATAATTTAAAAGGCACATTTGTTTCATGTAAAAGTCAAAATAACATATGAAACTAATATATGAAATAATTAGGGAACCACTTAAAAGTTATGAAAGATGTTAAGATGAAACTATTCACAGTGTGAATCCAGATTCCTGTTTATAATGGTTAATAAGTGTAATCGTTACACCTCGTAGTTTTATAACATTTTAAAAACTGAAGATTCATTGAGATGTACCAAAAAAGATTTGCTCACATTGAATTTGCACCTTTTAGTTTCTTTCGGCAGCGGCTCCAAATGATAAAAGACACAATGGGTTTATCTAAACAAGTAGTATCTCGACAGGATCACCACCATGCAAAAGTTGAAAATCTTCTTATAAGACTCATATCTTGTGTCACCTTTTTTTCAATTTTTTCACATACCCAAAAAACAACATTGGATTCTGATGAGCTCATTGGAATTATGCACTACCCTCCAAATAGTAATAGTAGCATCACATTTTTACAACTGCATAGTGAATAATGCACTTTATTGAATAGAAAAGAAACAAATAAAAAATATAATTTAATCATAGGCTCAATCTTGTTTCTAAATTCATGCGACAAAATTCAGAAGGTGAGTGTTCATATAAAATTAAGATGGGTCTTTCCTGTAACAAAATTTTCTGAGTCCACCCATTCCGAGATATCATCCTTAATCATGAGGTGGTGACTGAAATTGTTTTTTTCTAAAATTTCAGTGATGTTAGAAACTTGAATGACTAACTACAGATATTTTTTCAATATTCCTGTTTCATTTCCAGCATTTATTATGAATTATATTACATTTTACAGTTTTTCACTATATAAATAATAAATTATAAAATTGATTCTTATTCTTTGCAACTATTAGTTTTGAAAAAAAATTTAACAATAAAAAATATAGCAAGAAATTTTAGGAAAAAACAATAAAAACTCAATTTGAGTCACCACTTCATGATTAAGGGTGATATCTCAGAAAGACATGGGCTAAGGAAATTTTGTTATGGGAAAGACCCATTTTAATTTCATACAAACAATCACCTCCTGAATTTTATCACATGAATTTAGAAACAACCTGTATATAGAGAGATAATCTATAAATTTCATGAATTGATAACGCCTATTTCATGTTCAAATTAAGAAATTTTAAACAATATAATTTGAACAATTCATAATTATGAAGCAATCGATCACAAATTCAAGAGAACAATAGACCTTAAACTAAGCTACAATGAAGATTTTCCTTTGACAACTATTCATATACAAAACAAATTTCTGATTATTTAGCAAATAAATTTTTGAACTTTAGTAACTTTCTCCTATGTCAGCACGATGTTTTTTGGCAATTTTTCATAAATCACTCACTTTTCACTTGAAATCTATATTATAGAGTTTGGACGTTTTCAATTCCTTCACCAAAATTAATAGACTCGACGACTTCCAGTGTTTCACACAATATTCTTTTTAATATTATCCTTAGTGAGCTATTCAATTGTTCAAAAAATTCTAATGGTTGTGAAAAATTCATCACTAACTTCTTTTGGAAAAATTTGAATTCATATGTTGAGAAGATCTTTGAATATTATTTAGCTTAGACTTAATTCTTGATTCCACATCTGTAAGATTCTGCTGGCTTTTTGATAATTGTCTATGAATAAAGTTTTTATCAAAATCTTCTACTTTATTTTCATCTTTTTCATTTTCCTGTTTATACTTTCTCAAATTATCACTCCTCTCCTTGTCCCTCTTCACAGCATCAACCATCATTTGTTTTCTAATTTCCTCCTTTTCTTTGTCACTCAACTTTTTATTAAGATTCTTTTTTTGTTCGGTTGCTTTAGAGGGTCCAATCTTTTTTTGTACTGTTTTGATTTTTTCAGAAGGTGCTTTTAAAGGAATTTTGGTACCATCTGATCTGACCAGACCAAAAGATTTCTTTTTATAAACGTATTCATCATTATCACTGTCATAATGGGAATATGTTGTTGGTGCTTCTTCTTGTTCTCCTTTTGCATTTTCAGGATTAGAATTTCGAATCATCCTTAATTTTTCCAATATCATTTGGCTTAGGTGATCATTTTCAATGCCTTGTTCCTTTGTATCATTTTCACTAGTACTACTTCTTTTCTTCTTATATTCATAACTTTTACAGCCATTTCTGTCTGAGTTCCTATCACTTGATTCACTCCTTTTACTTTGTTTTTTCTTTATCTTATCATAATCACTTCCAGCGTCACTATTACTTGAACTATCTCTATGTTTCCTGGTTTCTTTTTTGTACTTTTTATTTGCATATTCTCTACTACTTGATCTATCCCTGTGTTTTCTTATTTTATTTCTTTCTATTTTGGATTTTTTCTTCTTGTATTCACTATCACTTGAACTATCCCTTCGTTTTCTTGTTTTATTTTTGCTTTTTTTAGATGCCCTATCTTCATATTCACTACTGCTTGAGCTATCCCTATGAATTCTTGTTTTATTTCTTTCTTTTTTAATTTTTTTCTCTTCATATTCACTAGTGCTCAATCTATCCCTGTTATTTTTTCTCTCTTTTGACCTATGGTATTGCTTTTTAGGATTCAATTTTTCAGATATATGTTTATTAATTCGTCCATTATGTTTTTTTCGCTGAGAATCTTCACTATCTGAACTTGAAGATTTGCCTTTAAGTTTGCTTCTACAATTGTCTTCATCACTATCACTACTACATTTCCCTGCTAAAATATCATCCATATCTTTTTGGGATAGTTTATCTTTAAGTTGATTAAATTTATGCATTAATATGGTATCCAGATGATTTTCTTTTTTTTCATTCTTTAATAAATTAATGGGTATTGAACTACCCTTTAGATATTTTAATTTTTCAAACAACCGCTTGTCCAAATCATCTTCACGATGAGACTTTTTCATTTTCTTCTTTTTCTTTTTCTGGGCTTGTAAAGCTTCCTGGAGTTTTTTTAATTGAATGGGATTTTGTAAAAATTGTCGTCTAGCCTCTTCTTCTTGTTTTTTAATCGCAGCAAGGGGATCTTCTTGTAGTTTTGCAGACAGATCAACCTAAAACAGATACAGTTTAAATATACTCATCTGCCGGTTGATGCAAGGTTGAACAAAATATCTTTATCTTTACATGTTATAGTTTTTTTCATGTTTATGATATTTGCATAATACATATTATTTCAAGTAATTTTTACATTATTTAAGATATTATATTCAATCCAAATATTTGACAAATCAACATGTTCCAACAATATAATGATCACAGTATTTACTTGACTAATTAATGGATAAGTCCAATTAATAGATATACCTGCTTTGTTGAGTAGCACATTTCTTTTCTTTCTATAGTAATACTATTACTTTTGAGAAAAAATTTATGTTTTGAAAAAGTTACTTCCTTGTTACATAAACATTGTTATTTTAAGAAAAATGTTGCATTATTATAATAAATGTATACAAAAATATAGTTACCTGTTCTTCTTGGACAATTTTATTAAAATCTCTAATAGATGGTGGAATGCACTCATGTTCCACATGGTTTTTTGGAGGCGCAATACCAAGTTTTTTTTCTTTCTTTTCATTATTGAGTTGTTCAAATGTTTTATCTACCGATTTTCCCAATAAATATTCTTCTTCGTTAACATGACTGTTAACGCCCTAGAAAAATAAGTAATGAATTAGTTTTATAGTTGCGATGTATCAAATATAAGTATTTATTAGGAATAGATATAATGAAGATAGTACTGACACTTAATAAATCGTAAGAATAATTTGAATAACTTACTTTATACATCCAGTCTAACTTATTCTCATTATTTTCGTTCATTTTTGTTACAACTTATTTAATTGAAAATTATAAACACTATAAAATAACCTAACACAATATTAACAATCTTCTACACTTCACATTGACATAATGCTATTAATCTTCTTTTTTATATTTACAAATATGTTTATCTGTAAGTGAATAACGAAAATAGGTATAGGGGAAAGAAATACAAGTTTTTTACTACAAATAATATATTTTAACAACACAGTTGACTTAAGATACGTTATTTTCCTTTTTTCCAAAATAAATTATAATATAATAAATGATTTTTCTTTCGTAATGGCTATTGATTCATAATCATTAGATTTTGGGATATTTGTGCCACTTTTTAAATTTTTTTAATTATATATATATTATATATAATTTATAATAGTTTTGGGACTTGTGAAATCAATGCGTCGCTTTAGATATCTGTTAATGCTGAGACATGTGAGAAAACACTAGCATTATTTTAAATATGGCATAGAAATATGACGTCAACTTGTTGGCCAACACTTCCTAATAAGTTATAGCGTCAACATATGGCATGAATACCACGGATAAGTTGTTTCGTTGAGCTTATTATTGAAATTAATTATCATTGTTCATAGTCATTATCATAGTTCAAATATGAAGCAAAGAACTATTTTGTTCTAAAAATTCTATTGATTGCAAATATTGAGGAAAAGTAAGATTTAAAAAAGAAGAGAACGGAAGTCACTTGTCAATATATGGAGGGGAGGTATTATAATGTTGTCATTTTCACTCGTTTTATTAAAAATTATAAACATAATTTTACAATTCTTTTAAAATCAATTGCATCGAATGCAGAGAACTTTGAGCAGTAAACATAAGCTTCTAATTTATTTGCCTTATGAGAGAAAACGAAAAGAATTCATAGCTTGCTTTGATGGTGATATGATCTACATTATAATAACATTTGAATTTCGCGCACAATAACATTTAAATTTGTTATTGATATTGGTTGCGTTCGGTAATGCTGTTCGCGGAACAGAGTGCAATATATGTCACGTGATCATATGTTGTACAGATTGATCGTGTAAATCGCCGATGAGTAAAGGAATAATGAAAAAAACTTAACCAAAAATAAGTCAAGACAGCTAGTCAGAACAGTATCTAATGAAGTTTGGATAAACAAGTCGACTCGTTAAATGCTTATTTACAATGGAGAACCAATTCGTATTGAAGCTGTTTATCAATTTTTGAAATCTAGAGGTGGTAAGTATTATACTCAGTCAGTTTTTATGCATTGGGATTACGAATATATACAAAAACAACAGATAACACATAAGTACTAACAACTGTAGAATAAAATTACTAATTGATAAGCATCGAAATGTCAAACTAAACGTCAACAGTCAAAATAAATCTTTCAAGATTCGGAATCACCGAACACGAACCGAACAGTGATATCGAAATAAAGTGGATTGCCGAACGATACCGAACAGTCAGAGCCCTCCGATGTACATAACCGAACGCAGTAATTGATAGTAGTTGAGATTCAGACCTCTAGATGCTGCTAATCACCTAAATATCTGTGGTCTTTACACAAAGGAAGTCAACAAATAGGCCAGTTAAATCTCAATTTGTGATATAATAATACAAAATAAAATTATATTTCCAATTATTTAATAGTATTTATACAATATATAAATAAATTTTTGTTATAGCTACTATAACCCTTAAACATGGTTATAGCCTTCATTTCGACGAATGGACACAGTCTTTTTGATAATCTGTGCAACCGCAATGTGTTTTCTCTTTTTTCAAGTCACATAAATCATTTCTATCTCTATTACATCTGTCTCCTGTCTCCTCAGCGAAAGTAACTGATTTAACTTTACATTCTTGTATCGGAATATCAGGTTTGGCAACCATAATAGGCCTGGAGTTTTCTTCATTACAAATAGCATTAGCTCCTCTTGCTGGGGGATCGGTACATTCTATCGGAATTGAGCCGTCACAGATTCCTTTTTGAGTTTTCAAAATTCCCGCGTAATATTTTGCTGTCGTTTCTTCGGGCGTATCTATATGTTTCGGCGTGTATGATGTGTATTCCCCTTGAAAATTAAGGATAAAAATAAATGTTACGAATTTCATATTTTTGCAATATTGGAAAACCGTATCTCAAGTATATATAGTGATAACTTTTGCTACTCGTTATTCTCGAAGTTATGATGTAAAAATTTTCGAAAACCACCTACACATCAGCGATAAATTGCTTTGAAACTTTGGGTTTCGATGTCGTGACTTTTACGTAAAGTACAAGGTGTGGTAGTCAATTTTACGTTTTTTAAATGGCTGTGGATACGTAGAAAGTTGTCAAGGATACCGTTATGTTTCCCACCTCGAAGCATTTCAATCGCCATGGAAATGAGGTCAAAATAACATCGAGAGTTTGCTGTGAAAGAGTTTTACCAAACCGATATCTGTGTGGCAGCCCAGCGTTTTTTTCGTACTTATTTTGAAGTTAATCGAAATCGGTCAATGCCTAGTGTAAATTCAATAAAGTTGTGGGTGACAAATTATGAAAATATCACAGAAATGAGGTGACAGTACAAAATCCGTTCCAACTCTTGAGAACGCGTGAGGGTTGTTGTAGGAAGAAGCCCGTGGAGGTCAGCGCGTTGGTAGAGTGTCGCTCTTGGAGTTTTCGAAAGATCTGTCCGAAGGATTTTACAAAATTCAAGTAGTTCAGTCATTGAACCAAAACGTTTTTGCTGCCCAACGGCAATTGCGAAACTTTTTTGGGCAGTTTGATAACAGAATCGTATATAACCTATTTTTTTTTTGAAAATGGAAGAAAGCAGTCTGTTACTGTGAACGGTAAGCGGTATTCGGAAATGTTAAGCTCATTCTTCATTCCTCAACATCGTCAACAATGATCAAACTTTATCCCAATAAAACGGATCCATAAATCACGGCATGAATATTGTTAACGAGATTTTCACGAATCTTGTGATTTCCCGAAATGGAACGATTCCTTGACTTCCCCGTACACCCGACCTCACATCATGTGATTTTTTCTTGTGGGAATTTCCGAGATAGCTCAAAAATTCAAAGAAAGAATCTGATTATAAATCCTGAGAATTCATCAGCGCATACTTCATGACAAGATATACTATTTCAGAAATTACCTGGAAGAATGCGTTAATCGGGAAGGACGCCATCTGAAGATGTTACTTTAAAACGTTGATTAATTACACTTGAGCTTTGTCTATGCTTTTTAATATACAATGAGATTACAAGAATAAAATTTTGAAAAGTACATCCGTTATTTTTCTCAGCTATTTCAAGAATGCAGAATTAACTGCCGCACCCTGTATATCAAAATACACTGAGAAAAGTAGCTCAAACCCGCTATACTGACAGAAATCGATATTTTTAAGTATAAGCGTGGCACCTGTACACATTTAATTGTAGTGTACATACGAAAAAGTTTCCTCAGGTTATACAAAAAATTGGTGTGAAGTAAAATACGAGGGTTCTCTTTCCAGATAATATTCTCGCCTTCAGAAATCAAACTGTAAGCAAAGGCTGTTTTGGTTGGAATACAGCGTCGTGCCATTACTAAATTCTGAAAATATCGCTTCTTGTTTTGGTTAATCGCTCTCTGGTATATTTAATTTTGAATTATATTACTCACCTGCTTGTTCATCTTCTTTGCATTCTCCACTCTTCACATCACCAATGACAACAGGATATGGGCATTCCTTGCTGACAGATTTAACACCATAAGGTTGTATAGATGACTTATGAACAATACTTTCTTCGTATTGACGACGAATTTCGTCCTTGATTGCTTGTTCTTTTTCTGGATCCGCACCTCCACCCACTTTTAATTCCTTGTAACATTTTTCTAGATCGGAGGTAGGTTGACCAGCACCTGGAAGTTTTTTTTGGTAACCATTGCATCACAACAAAATTGAATTTTTTTATTAAATCTGTCGAATTTACGAGAACGATTCGATGGAAGTGTGACTTTTCTATGGAAAACTTGCTGTACTGTTAAACAAGATTTTTTCAACGTAATCTCATTTTAAATGTACCCAAGTAGTACAGCGAGTTTCCAAGTTTTTCAAAGTTGTGGAGTTCAGCTAAATACGCGTTTCTGTTTGCCAATACCTCTTCATTTGTCTGAAAACTCTTTCCACCAAGCCTGTTTTTTTAAAATTTGGGAACAAAATTCAACTTTAGCAAGTTCGACAACAAAAAGTAAATTAGCATAATATTGGCCAGTTATAAAGATCCCACCTTTGGCATCTCAAAACACTGTGATCATAAGCTTATTCTCATAAAACACGTTTCTGCTTTTTTTGGGAGCACGTTGCTCGAATGACAAAGTCCATTGTTTCGACTGTATTTTCATTAGGGTTGCGTTTGAAGATATTTATACACTCGTTTGAATTTTTAATCAGCATTAAGCAACAGCGATACCACCTTGCTTTTTCACATGAAATATTTTTTACATTCCGTTTCGTTTATATAGGTAGCACGGAATAAAAAACGAAGTTTATTATACGATTGAGGTCAAGCGAAATTTGTTGTCGGTTGTGGTGGCGTTGAGTGACATAAAAAAAATTCTCATATGACTCCCCGTTTCTGAGTTATAGGCCTTTAAAGTTCGAAGAAATCGGAACTTATATTTAAGTATATTTTTTAAATTATACATTAGAACTTTTCCAGGGATAACCTGTACAATCTAAATATAGCAATAATGAATTTTTCAATAGATTTTTTAACAAAACGGTACACTTTGTTTGACTCGATAAAATTTATGGTTAAGGAGATATGTAGATTTATACGAGTAGATCGTTGTACATGCCAAGAAGACCGTTCGCCATAAAGAGACATTCTGAAGAAAATTATCATAAATTGTTATACTTTATTAAAAATTCTACTAAGTTCAGATGCCTATAACTCGTTCGTATGAGAAATTTTTGTTATGTAACATCATTATCTTCATTTCATTTACACAATCCCGAATTTATTGCATCAAATCCTGGAACACCCTGTATATTTGGAAATTATATAAAAAATTGAAAGAAACTTGGCAGATTTTTAGCATAATTTTATTTAGGAGAGTCTAAAAGAAAAATTAGTGAAGTTGCTGTAGAAATTTTTGTTGTCTGCCACAGAATGATCATTTTCGCGATATGCGCATATCTACTAAAAAAACCTACTCAAAAATGATCACGCTTCCAAATTACCATATCAAATAATTTGCTCGCTCTCAAATCTCTGAATATTTCATCGGTAAATTACATAATAAATTACCAAAAATATAAAATACCGTATTTTTACCTCAATGTTGTTTACAGTTGATCTATGAATTCCGTTTTAGAAACTTTAGGATGTGGGATTGCTCTACATCTACTATTTTGATTTATCTACTAAATACAAACTTACTTGTATCGACGTCCCATTGCCTTTCGGATTCGATATTTTCTTTCATTTGATCCTCGACATCATCTTTCAAATATCCTTTGTCAAACATGTAATTTCTTATATTTTCGATAACTTCGCATGGGAATTTACCGGGATTAGATTCCATATAACGGTAAACGTGTAAATCGGCACCGACAATGGTAAATCTTTGATTGAATATAGATATACCTGCTCCTATATAGAAGTCTACAGGGGAATAATAATCTGGATTCAGCGGATCGGAACCTAAAACGGAAGTATTAATACCAATATATGGGCCAAAATTTATGTTTTGCCATCTTGCGCCGGAATGCCTGAAATCATTCTTTTAGATTTTCGATAACTTACATAGGGTCGGGAATGTTACCCGTTCCTTGATGAATATTCTTTTTTAGTTGGAGTATTTTTCTTAGATTATTTACAGAAACTTGGGTTCCAAGAAAATTCAATAAAAAAAATCAACTGGAGATGGGTCTGGACTGTAGGGAAGACATGCAAAATCTCTTCTGCTCAATGTCAATTTGTTTAATGTTGGATGTATGGCAGGTTGCGCCATCTTGATGCATCCATGTTGTAATATTATAATCCTCATAATGATGCAACTGATGTCGCATAATAAGCAGAGTTAACAGTTAATCACTCCGTTCATTTTAAAAAAAGAACCGGTCTATGATTCCCGCGTAAACCCCCACTTTTTTAGAATGTGACGGTCTTTGGTGATTTAATTTAGGAATTTCTCTTCAGCTTCCAAATCTGCATATTCGACGCAAAATTAGTTGTCCGGGGTATCGCCAACCTGAGAACATTCGACCGAAATTCGAAGACTAATGAGAGTAGAACCTTTTTTTTTTTTTTTTGTAAAATTGTGTTTACAGGATACGCGTTGCTCTCTCGCAAATTCATTTCCAGGAAAACCACTCGGTAGCAACTCCCGCGGTTACAAAATTAATCCATATAATTAACTAACTTCATGCTACACACCCAAACGCTTCGAACCCGCATCGCACAACAAGCAGTGATTAGTGAAACCGCGAGTGAAGTGCAGATGGTAGTGTACAACGATATGAAACCATTATTTAAATCAAAAGTACAAAAATTATGGAAACGAGTTAGGAATCATCAAAATTTCAACTAACTGAGTTACATATTAACTACAGGTTTATTCAAAGTTAATTACTAAAAATAATTCTCAAAAATGTGAATTATGCAAGTCACTACTCACTGTCACTCAAGGGACAGCTCAAAATTTCACCAATCAAGACAAAAACCTCAATAATCTAGAACATGTACTCGTACTTGGCAAAAATATAATATAATGATAATAAGGTATTAACAAAACTATAAATACACTACCGGCCAAAAGTTTGAGTGAAACATAACTTGTAGTTGTTCTATATTTAAACTTTTCATTCATCGTTGTAATGCATTTTTGCATTTTTTGCGATTCCCTGTAACAGGGACAAATAATTATTGTCTATTTGGCTCCATTTGTTTTTCAGGATATTTCAAACATGTAAATTGGAAGTAGGACACTGCTTTTTAATTTCTTTGTCCAATTTGTCTCAAAACAACTCAATCAGGATAATATCTGAGCAATTGTGAAGACTAAATCATTACTTTCCGTACATGCTTCATTTACAATTCTTTCAAATACTCTTTGCTCTTCGAGGAATGCTGGTCAGAACGTAATAAATTTTCTTTTAATCTTTACTTCAGTCGCCAATCCTCTAAAACATCCCTAAACCATGATCGAGCCTCCGCCGTATTTTACAGTCGAGTTCACACATGGTTTTAACATCCGTTTTTCCTTTAACCATAAACACTCTTCTGTTAGACCCAAAAACCTCAAACTTCGACTCATCTCTCCATAAAACTCTTTCCTACTTTTCATGCATCCCATTTTTACATTACTTAGCCCACTGCAACCTCTTAATTGACGTCTTAAAAGAAGTTTCTTCACTGCCACCCTTCCAAAAAGACCAACTTCTCTCAATTTCCATTTCACTCAAAACCAGATGCCTAGATTAATTGATCTGATGCTATCTTTTAGCCCGAAATACGTCGATCACGTTTACTGATCAATCCAATACGTTTATCTTCAGCGGTCATAATTTTTTGAGGCTTACAAATATGAATTTGCGAAAACGAAAACAATTCGTATACAAACTTCATTTTGGTTCATAAAGTATAAATTACAGTACGTTCTTCCTTCTCTCACGGCAAACTATAACTAAACTACAATCATAAACAACGAAAAAATCATTCAGAACTAAAGAATAATAAGCAAATCCGCCGGTACTTGCTTAAGTTTCAATTTGTTGTACTCTCCGACAAAATATAAACATGTTCTCGTATAAAGTAAACAAATAACAGACACTATCATTTTTAGTTTGTAAGACACTATGAAAGAGAAATTTGTTAAAGTTATTATTTTGAAATTTAAATAATGGATTAAGTATGGGGTGGGCATAAACTTTTGACCTGTAGTGTATGTCGATAATTACCCAAGTGGTAAACGCGACCTATTCTCGCAAAAAAGATTTTTTTTCGGAGCTACAAATAAAAAAATTGGTGTTTGGATCTATGATTTATGAGGTAATTTTCCATTTCAATTACGAGGGTCATTCAAAAAGTAGTCTTCGCAAATAGTGCGCAGCGCCTTTAACTTACCAGGTTTCTTCAATAAAGTAGATTGCAGATATTTTCCGCCCAATATACCAGAATTTTTGATAGGCGGCTCAGTTATTTTGCAGGTACCATCTGCCAAAGAGTAAGTTAAAACAAACTTTCGAATAGTATCTTCTGGATGAACGGTGTCCATCACCATTTCATACCTTAAATGAACAATTTTTATTTATACTCCAGAATGGTATTGACATTCATCATTCCATGCAACAAATCTGTTCTTTGTATTTCAGTATTATCGTTGGAATATCAACCAAGGAGTGATGTTAAATGTTAAAACATTTCTAGGTTATGTGCGTGTCATTGCTAAATTTACAATATATGTTTTTAAATAGTTTGATTAGCTTTTATACGTTCATTTTCTATTTTTTTTGAAAAAAATTTCGATTGGAAACTATGAGGATGATCAGATTTAATTGTTTGTAAGCACCAAAAATTGTTTAAACAACTGTAAACTTCTATGTTAACAAAATAATACTGAATAAAAGTATGCGCTTGTCATTTGTCAGTTCATTGTGTACTTCGAAGTGGGGCAAAGAAATTTCAAGAATATTTATTTAAATTTTTGCAATTTGGGGTGACATGACCAGCCAAATACCAGAACAACAAATTTGCGTTGATATTCCAAGTGCAGACATTCGTGAATGGCAAAGTCGAGAGTAGATAATTTCGATCTTACGGACCCCTATCGATTAGGAAGTCCAACAACATCAGACGACAAGGGCAGAAATGGAATTAAATCCATGTCCAACAATCGATGACTTCTCAACCTTAATAAAACATTCAAGAACATTTGCAACAAATTGGACAAATACGTAGGGCAGGTGTTTGGATCCCACATAATCTGTTCAACATGTTAAGCAACCCTTTTTTGATCACTGAAGACGAAAAATGGGTCCTATTAGATGATAATCCGTAAAAAGAAGTGGTTTTCTTTAACTGAATCACCACCAAGTAATGCGAAGACGGGTTTGTATCCCAAAAAGGCGCTTCTGTGTGTTTAGTGCAGTATTTGTTAATTTTGTCATTTTGAAGTGTCATTGCAGATCTTTATAGTGAACAATTCAGTCTCGGAAACCAATCTTCAATCGAATTGTCAAAAGAATGCAAGTCGAACGTTGGAAAAATTGGTGTATTAAGGTTTCCATTTATTCCAATCGCTACAAAAATTTTCTTTGAAAATTTGTTGAAGCTTCACACACTACCACTACACCAACTCTCATAATTACACTATCTGACGTGCTTGCTTATTTTCTAACTAGTTTACCTTCAGTCTCTGAAGACGATAACTTGGTTATCGAAACACGCGGCAGACAGTGTAATTGTGAGTGTTGGTGTAGTGATGGTTTAAACAGTGTGTTCATTATGAATATCACCAACTACTCCAGCAATTCCAACATAGTAAAGGTTGTTAATGTTAAACTAGAAGCTCCATAATTTCGATTACCTGTAACATATTTACCTTAAAAATTTATTAGCATTCAACAACTGCTTCATAACATCTTTTCTCGGTGGTTTCGGTAAGAAAGTGAGAGTGTTCTGCAATGAATCTTCGAGAGATCCCAGTCCATCGTGCGGAGGGATTTGCGTAACTGGTGGCTTTTCTTGACGTTCACTAATATCAATGGCGGGCTTCTGTTCTATACCTAGAGCTATTTTGAAATATTGTTTAGTAAAGTTGTCGCAATCGTACAGTAGCATATCACGTCCCAAAACGAATATAGTTTCGCCTACTTGGAAATCTTTGGGTTGATAATATTCGGTCACTTCCGCATCAGATAATTCCAAATAGATAGCTGGATATGTTGAAGGAGTATCATTATATCTCTATAACGGAATATACATTTATTTTCTAATAAAATCCATCACACGAATCAAGACAATAATCCAGACCTTTGGTTGGCGGGTCACAATTAGAATTGGTTCCGAATATGTTTATTCTAACGCGAACGTTTTGAGAACTACAGTTTATTAATTTATGTCAAATCTTATAAACCCTAAAAGCGAGGCACTTTCAATGAGGTAAATGAACAATTAATTAAGTTTAACTGATGTTTACATTAGCGGTTTTTGGTAATTTACTTTTTCTACAAATTCTGAATAGAACAAACCGCGACCAGTCCCTGAATTACTTTGGAACCAAAATCGCGAGAAAATTTGTTGATATTGGACATATTTTGATGTCACAATAAATATAAATATTGTAACTGTAAAGTGGACGTTTTGGATTAGTTCAAAATGTTATTAATTGATCCCTTCCCTCAAGTTCCTTCCTAACCTAACTTGTAATAACAAAACAGTGCTTTATTACCTTTGGTAATTTCATTTTTCTCAATAATACTGGATAAGGATCTCTACCGTCATTCTTTTCGTGTACTTCTTTTACAGACACGGTATCATCTGCTAAGAAATACAGAATTTCGTATTTCATCAGTTCTCCATACTCGTTTTCTCTGTCATCCCAAACGGCTTTAAATCTGAAAGAATTCCAACAGATCATTACTGCAATTAGTCGAAAATATAAATAAATAAAAATTGTAAATCCTCGAAAAGACAATCATTCAGAAAGATATAAAAAATAGACCGATGACCTTGGAAAAGTTAATCAGGCACCTTGATTTGATTCTTATAAGGTCACTGGACAAACTGTAAGGCTTGTCCATGTGTTTGAACCTTGCACGTGTGAGTGATGATCACTTAGATAGTGCCCAGTTAAAGGACCAGTCATCGGCCAATTAATTGATAAGACAAGCAGATAACTCAGTTTTTCTCGTGCTAGTTGTTTCAATTCATCTTCATAGATAGTGTCCTACCTGTGAGCGAGGTATACATTAAAAATGGGCTCTAGATGCTTTTGTGGTGGTACTGATTACAAATTACAAATATACAAAATTTGTACCAACTTGTTCGTTCAACCAGGCAATTGACTATTCGAGAACCTTAAAATCTCATGTGTTGCTTCTGCTTCGAAAGTTTTCGGCAGGTAAAAGTCTACATCCACTTTATTGAACAGATTTATCACCATGCGACTGTTGCGAAAGATATATTACAGTAATGGATTCAACTACAGAATAAGTGCATTAGGTAGTAATCAGAAGAAGACTAATACAAATTTTACGTTATGTTTTAAATGGACAAATAAAAATAAATTTTTATAATTCGACATGACTTTATTGTTTTTCAAAATATTCACTATTAAGATACTTTTGCATGCGTTTGAACCGATTCCGATTGAAGTACCTCCAAAACATGTGATTTGACTGCATCAACCGCTTCTTCGGGTGTAGAAAAACGTTGACCTCGCAAATTTTGATCTGCAGGAAATAAAAGAAATCATTGGATGCCAAACAAAGACTGTACGGTGGATGACCCATCAATTCGATGTTTTGATTGTTCAATAACGTTTTTGTTTGAGCTGATGAGTGAGAGCTTGTAGTGTCGTAATGAATGATTCGTTTTCTGTGATTGGTTTCTCAAATTTTTTCGATCACTTCTGACAAAAAATGCTGGTATCCCATTCAGAATTGACTGTTCTATGTTATCCGAAAAACAGGCGTTTATTATTTATATAATTCACGTATCACTGTCACATAACTAACTTAGATAATTTATTTAAATTCTTCGATTACTTTCTATTTCGATCTGTTGACTATTTATTATAAACTAAATTAACTGCGTTAGACAAACTCCTAGTATGTATCCCAAAAGAATTCTCAAAAGCCACCTGCTATAATAAAAACAAACATCAAACGGATACCGCGGTTTATAGAAAGTATTTTAAAGACGCCTACGCCGAATTTTAGAATTCCAATACATCTATACAGGATCGGTTCCAGGGCGGATACGCGCTCATAATACTTATATACATCGTTTTATCGCTACGAATACTCACTTGAGGACTTTTCCATCGTATTCCAAAAACCTTCTTAGTTTATCATCAGAAGATTTACTTTTAGTAACATTAGTTCTTACAGATAACTCTCTGTTGAATGTATACGGATCTACAGGCATTTCCTCGGCATCTTGCATCATTAAACCTTGACTTGCCATGTATTCCTACAATTTGAAAATAGACTGATGCGATTATAAATCTAAGAACTGATAAGAGAAGGACTATTAAAAGTTTTACATGTTATCAAAGAGCTGCATCACTTGATGCCAATTAATAAAGTAAATTAGGGTAAACTGTACAGTTTTGAACAGTATGTGTTCATCCAATAATTTGTAAAAAAATTTTATAATCGCATAAAATTGACGTTTCTATCTAGCTTCGATCTACCGACTAAGCCGTGTTATGAACCATTGAGCTATTGAAACTTCAAAAAATCTTTATAAAATACATAAGGATTAAATAAGTATGAAATATGTGAATCTAAAGTTAATTTAAGAAAAACTGTTATTATAGAATGACAAAAATGCACTTATATATTTACTGGATTATATATTGATATGAAATGCGAGAAAGTATGCGAAGTTACAAGTCAAGAAAAAATTCTATCTAAACAGACAAACTATCAACGTAAGTTAAAGTGTAGTTAAAAGTATAATTGAATATTCGTCTCACACTTTCTTAAGAAAAATTATTCTGATAATCTGATTCCAATTGACACACGACTAATAATAATTTGTTACGCTTCGTAAACATTTCGACTCACCCTAGTAAATTTATCGCAATCTACAGTATGATATACAACGCCGTTAAACACCAAATCTTTACCGACATTTAAATCTTTCCAATGCCAAAATTCACCTCTTTGATTTTTGGGAATTCTACCTCTTCTCACTAGTCTTCCTTGATCGATTCCACTATTCTACAAATATATAACGATTTATTTAATTCCTTCCAATTTTTATCGATATAGAAGAATCAGTAAATATTGGAGGAAGAGGTGTGAAGCAACGTATAAATAAAATAGAAATTAGGGACTTATTGAACCGCGATATAGTGCTAGCAGTAATAAATCCGGCATTATACTGACACATACGCAGGCGTAGTATAAATTTTAATAAGGGAAATTTTATTGAAGTTACTGCTAGACTTAAGCTATGTAGGAATAAAGAAAGCAGTATTTTTTGCAGTATTTTGACATCTATCTACTATGGAAAGGATGGAAAGGAAAACAACATTAAGATTTACTTTCGAAGATGATGTAATCCTGCTCAGGGAATTTATTACAAACAACCTAAACAATCTAAATATATACAATCTACAACAATTCAAAATATATATTGAGCTCATAGTTTAAACTACTTTATGTCTCTTGTTATCAGAACAAAAACCATTAAGACATTTGTTGTAGGAAGTAAATTATTAGATTGTACTTTCTGGTACTAAGCCCAATGTTTCATGTGCATAAAATATATTGGAGATTATAGTTTTGTTATGAAATTATGGTTAGTTTTAAATCTAGGCTAAAAAATAAATCAGATGGGACATCTATCAAATTTTTATTAAAATTTGGAGATTGTACACTTTGAAACTAGCCTCCTCATATTTATTCACAGATGTCACTTACAATTGCTTATAATTGAATAAATTTTATTTGTCAGTTTGCCATCAGTACAGAAGGACTTACTTCTCCACACATATTCACTCTTTCTTCGGTTAACCAATTCAAATTTTCTAAATTTCCTCTTTGTTCAAGGATGATATTTGTCGGGGTTTTAATAATTTGTGATATTGATTGTGTTGATCCTCCAAACATCTTCCTGAGTTCACTTAACCGAACAGGATAAGAAAGTCGTCTTAAAAGAATGCACATGCAGTTAAACTTAAAACAAATATTAAGGGTGTCCACAGATTTTTTTTGAATTCCCTGACTTTCCCTGGCCAGATTTAAAAATCCCCTAACCATGTCAAGGTGTGGATTTATTTATTTAGAAACAAAGTGATTGATTTAAAATAATAATAATACTGATAATAATAAGAAATTAAAATATTATACTATAATCAAATATTGTTTATAATAATTTTCTTCAATTTTTATCTAAAATAAAATTCGTATAGGACTAAAATTTGAGTGATTCATGAATTGGGTCCCAGCTCAGGCTCCAGAGTAAAAAACGGGATGAGGGGGTAACTACTACTTACCATCTACTAGTTAACCAGCTCCTGAAAAAACTATATCTGGAATTCTTAGTAATTCTAAATGTTTCCTTCCAAAGCGGAAATCATTCAGAGTTTCTTCATGAATTAAATTATTGATATTAAAATTTTGGGGCACCCGGATTTACATATCTGTTTATTAAAATATGTTTTAATATCACAAACTCTCTCTCACCAACCAAAATGATTGCTTCCAATTCTTCTTCCATTATCAGGAATAAATAAATTTTAAAAAAAGTAAAAACTCACACAACACTTACTAGCTTACTATACTGCTAGCACTATATCGCGGTTCAATAAGTCTCGAATATACCAAATAAAAAAGGGCTACTGCAGATGGAAAAACTTTGCTTTTGACGTACTTTCACAAAAAATATTTTTATTAAAGTCTCCACCATATTGGAATACACCTTTTTCCTAGAGGAAAGCATAGATATTTCCAAGTATCCTAAACTTTGAGCATTTTCAAAAAGAAGGATAGAATTTTGTGAATCTTGTTGTGAATAAATGAAAGATTCTTTGAAATCACTTACTTTTGTTCTTGGTTCCATAACCGTTATAGTATCGTCTTCTAAGAAATAAATTATATTAACTTTCCGGACCCTATAAAATTCGTTTGGTGATTCCACAACGCCCTGCTTGAAAAACGCTTGAAAAGTCAAACATTTTTGAGAATAAAGCACATAGTGTGGAATAAATTGAGGTAACGCTTCGGTTTTCGTACGGCCGTACGTTAAAGATGGATCGAACATGGCTACGTCGCTTTTTTGGAAACATTTCACAGAATTAGAATCTAATTCTCTACCACCAGGAGCAAAGTAATTCGTTTTGGGTAATTTGTAACCGTTGATAATGTCGAATGTATGACTAACGTGGAATCTACTTTGCTGAAATGAATTAAATGTTGTCAGAGAATTAATTTATTCATTTCAATATAATTTCTGAAATTTTGCTTCTGTACCACTATGCCTACGTTCTGCCTTTCACACTCAAATCTGATCAGATATTAAAAATGCGAACAGATTTATCACCCATCGTACAGGTCAGATTGTAATTTTCATTTATTCTGCAATTAAAATAGTTTTTAGGCTTCACCACAGATGACGAGGTGACAAAAGCAAATCATCAAATATGTAAGTAACTAAAAATTTTTAAATCTATAACGTTTTATAAATAAACGAACGCTAATTTCAAAAAATGAACCTTCTTTTTCAATAATTGTTTGAAATTATGTTGTTCAGTTTCAATGCATTGTAAGCGCATTTTTTACAAAAAAATATAGCTGTAGATGTATCGAAACGAAAGATTTTGTACATAGTTATAAAAAAACGAATTAAACTATTCCCATTGACCAAATGACATGAATTGATGTGAATTGTTGTGAATTGATGTGAATTGATGTGAAATGATGTGAATTGACGTCATTTGACATTTGACATACGTCAATTGACGTCACGCTAACGGTAAAAAGTGCGATAGTCTCTTACGCCAAAACTGTGACGACTGTTTTACATATTTATTTTTTGGCAAAAATTCCCAAACGTCAAAATCTATTTGCGCTCTTAGACCACACATAGACAAGAGCTGCTGCTTTTCCTATTCCACACAGCAAAAGGAAAATGGTGAAGCATCGATTAGAAGTAGTCACGTCAATTTTACAAAATTTTCTGCAAATCAAAAGAAGATAGAAACATCACACCACGTTCTGATTCTTTTTTAGGCATTGATAACCTATTTCGATTCTTTGGAAGGAATAGAAATCATTTCAGATTCTTTTAAAACAAGTAAAATTGGTCTCAATTGTTGCAAAAACATCATCGAACCATTAAAAGCATTTTTGATTCTTTTCGACTCATTAAAAGCAGCCAAGGTAATCTAGAATCGAGTATAGTCGTGCAATGTGGTTTCGAAATTAATCCTTTCAGATGTTTCGTCACTTTTTTGTCTAAAGTATCAGTCCTCGTGTCTAAAATTATATTGTATTCCATCTCAAACTACTCAACTTTTTATTTACTCCACCACCTACCCACATTCCCGTAAAGATTAAGACATAAACGTTATGAGCTCAAGGTACAATGTATTATACTAGTCCAATGGTAATAAAAAGTGGGCGAAATACGAACGCCCAAGGAAAAATATAAATAAAACAGTGAAATTTGATGACAAAGTTTCTTTCTTTTTTTAATCATATTTACCTAACGAATATACTAATCAACATTTATACGTTTTTAATATATTGTAATATTATGAAGGTAAAAAAAACCCTTAGTGTTCGGCTGTACTCGATAAATATCGAACACCGAATGGGGTAATTACCAACTAACATTATTAACGACAGAGATCACAATTAAAAAGCCAACGATGTTCACTTTCGGTCAGTAGCCCAGTCGTGAGCCCATTTTTTGCACACCTAGCACACAATCCAGTCTTCAGCAAGGGGATCTATAAATTTACCTGTACAAATAGTACATAAAAATTCTTCATTTCCCTTTTTCTCTTTATTTTACTTTCGTATTTTGACTAGTGTCACTAAAGTCTTTTATATTATTGAAATTCGTTGCTACCTTCTCAATTACTTTGTTTGTAGATTTCTTTCTGGACTTTTTGTGCTTTAGCTTTTCTTCTGTTTTCTTTTTTCTCTAGCTGATATTTTATAGGTGTGCTCGTATGAATAATAGATTTTTTTCTTCCTGATATTGCTTTTTGATATTTTTGTAGAAATAACAGGGATATCAACGATCTCTGATGGGGAAATTGGATGTGTAATTGCAGTAATTTCAGTATGCAGTAATTTCGGTATGATTTTGAGCATTTAGAGCTTGTTGATCTTGAATTACTTGGTTATCTGACAATTGGGTATTCCTATGAATATTTTGTGTCGGATTTATTTCTTTTTATTCGTTTCCCGATCATCTGTAAATAAAAGTTTCTGCTGCTTTACCGAGAGTAAGTTTTTTGGTTTTAACATCGTTGATAACCTTTTCGGTATCTTCTAAACTGTACTTCATTTTTATTTCGTTTGAAAGTTCGACGCATCTAGAACAGAAATAAAAGTAAGCTGAACGGGAAACCAAAAAAAGGGAGTGGAGTAATGCCGAACGTTCGATATTTCCCGACTTGAGTGTTCGAATTTACCGCGCGGGCCTGAAAACAATAAAATGACAATAAACAAATTAGGTTATGTTGCCAATTGTGTCATTATCATTTAGCTGATTAATATGTGATTACTCCACTATGTAAAAAATAAATCACCATTATAGATAGAAATTAAGCTACACTAACTTGAACTGTCCAAAAACTTTCATCAAAAACATATAAAATATTGAAAATTGCTTACCTTGACAAGTACGTGTGTCCGCGTCTCCCACTACTTCAACTATGTTATTTGAAAGAACCACAAAAATTAGAAAACCAAAAAATTATTTTCAACTAACTATAGACAAATTTCCTCTAATATGAGATAGTTACATAAGGAAAATCATGTCTGTTATTAAGTCCTGATTTGACGCGAACGGGTTCTGTTTAAACACTAAGAAAACTTTATTCTTATCCTATAAGAGGTTTTGTTTCTTGGTCTACATATTGACGACGCCCTCCAGTGATCTGTACATGTGACTTTGGAGAAAAAATTATTCTATGCTTGTTTTGGCAATAAATTTGTGCCTGAACAGCTCGTTTTTCGTATTATTAACAACTTACTACTCGTTGTTCGAATCGCGTCTTCCCTATGGTTTACCTTTCTAGGGGTTTTGTAGTTTGCACCTTCTCGAATCTATCTTCAAATTAGAACATAAAAAGTATTCGTAACATTATTGGTTTAAGTAGTAGAACACATTGCGAATACTGTTTTAAGAAATACAGAATTTTAACTCTCCCCGTTCTCTTCATTTTAGAATCCGTTGTTAATTATTCAAATTTGTCCATAAAATTGTAAAATTTTCTTTTGACAATAAAGGAAAAGGATCCTACTGTTCTATTATACCGTTTTTATTTCATGTACCACTTTTTCAAGTACAGATTGGAATGAATTTTTTTATAGTATACTCATTAACTATTTTACATATAAACTTATGTTTAAAAGACTTACAGTTGGGTCACTAAAAGTGAATCCAGGTAGTTTAGGAATTCCTGCCATTCTAAAAATATAATCTCACCACTAAAAAGTCTAAAAATACAACGTAAATGAATTATTGACAAAACATTGATCTGATGATTTTGGTTTCTATAGTTACTATTAGAGAAACTTAAATCGATAGTAGGTAACTACCTTTTGAAATTTCTCAAAAATCAGAAAATATTTCTAAACCGCAATTATTAGCTTCGGAATACTTCAAATTAAGATCTTTATTGTTTCTGAATAAGCTGAAAACAGTGAAAACGCATAAATGCATTTGGAAGCGGCTTTCGACTTTCTGTGAAAAATGAAAATGAATTTTTGGAGGAGACTTCGCAAAAACACTTGGTAGGCATTCTTGAAGGATAGGCTTTTAATATAAAGCAAGTTAATGACACCGATTACGAGGAGGAAGTTGTGATGTGATTTGAAATATTCCTGCTTCTACAGAAATAGTATTTTACACTACAAGCGACGAAAGTTGAATTCTTTTTTTCAAGGACTTTCGTCTCGGGTATCATGATGCGCGAAAATTCAACTTTCGTCTCTTGTAGTGTAGGTGTACGTTCACATTGACAATGCTCAAACGGTGAACCAGCCGCTTTTGCGATGTCAACGTGCGCGTTGTCCTGTTCAAATTGGTTCAGCGTCGTTTTAGTTATTTTCTAGCTTTCGAATCAAAAGGACGTAATGAATTTGGTATCCAAACGATTATTACTTATAGAAAATACACGACTTCGAAGGCTAATTTTAAAGAAAAGCAAAAAAAGGCGTTCATGAACTTGCTTATGGTGAATTCCATCACCTTTATCATGACTTCGCAGTGATCCAATAAGAGTTTTTCAGTTTTTAAGAAAGTCAGTGGAAACGTTTGATTACATTTTGGGAAAAATCAAGCATCGACTTCAAAAGAAAATAACTAATTATAAAAAGCCTATTTCTCCACCATAAAGGTTGTATTTTACATTAAAGTAAGAGTTATGCATTTCTATTTGCATGTTTATGATACGTTTATAGTAAATACAATAAAACGAAATAACACATCCCATAATTTTGCTACCATTTTCCTGTCTTTGTAGGAACGGTGTCTATTATTCCAAAGGGCTGGCCTGATTTAAATTTCCGATATTAATAACTCACGATCAATAATCTCATTTTGAGACGTAATTTTTTTAAAACTAGAACGTATAGATTGGTGGCACCTCGACTTTATACTGAATAAAAATATAAACATGAGCGCACCACAAAGACGATGCCGCTCAAAAAAAAACGAACAAGATCGAAGCTCGAGCGGCGCGGCGTTGAGCGTTGGTCTTTTGCAATGTGAACACATTCATTTAAAGTCTATAGCTAGAAAGATTTTTTAACACCGCTGGAGCGGCATCGCTCGCCGCTCACTTGAGCGTTGTCAATGTGAACGCACACTAATGCTACTAGGTACTAAAGCACGTATCTTCGACCGAGGTATGAAGAAAAATCATATTCTCTACACGGACAGAAAGATGATATCGAAAATTCAACTAGTACATATTTTTCGGACACTTTTTCTTTGAGAAACTATAGCTTTTTCGGCCTAGTCCGGAAAGTATGTACGCAACGACATAACAAACTTACTATTTTGACATTGTAATAATTTTGTTTTTTCTTTGTAAAAGCTTAAATGGTATTTATGTTTGATTTTTCCAATAAATAAATAATGGAAAGCAGCAGTGAAAGCGAGGTTGAACATGTACACTTTACAATAAGATCGACTCAAATTCGGTTGTTGTACCAGAAAACATCAAAGCTGTGCGTAAACTGATAGTTAAAGTGAGATTGAGGCATACTTGGGCATTAGTTTCACTCGCCTACATTCATGAACATTCATATTGCATGAACATTTGGTTGTCAAAAAGATTTGTTCGCGTTGGATACAGCATAATTTGATAATCGTTCAAAACCAAAAAATATTCGTGCAGTTAGTTGAGAAGAAATTCAGTAATAATTCTGAGACATACGCGTATTCTCCCAGAAAGAAGTACCTGACCTGGGAGTACACAATCTATTCAGTACATGTTTCAAGTTTGAAGACGCCACGTTGTTTAGTATACGTTTGGCAACCATCAATAGTGAACTTTTCCAGTGAATTTGTAAACAAGGTAAAAATTGGTCATCGTTATGTGATACAATACATTTATTTGGTAAGCGTTAGCTCAACCAATCAAAAAGCTAAACTAGATGCTACTCTGGGTGAGACTGTTCCTTCGTTATCAACTGTAAAATATTCGGTAGCAGAATTTAAACGAGGCCGATCGCAGTGGTCGATCAAATAAGGTCATGGTATCGGTTTTTTTGAAAAAGGAAAAATATTTGGCTAAGAAGAAAGCATTGTTTCATCAAGACAACGCCCCAGCTCATACATCCTTTATTGCAATGGCCAAAATTAATGAAATAAAATTTGAATTGCATGCACCCTATTCGCCAAATTCAGCCCCCTGTACCCAGACTAGAAAAAATGGCTCGGTAGTCAAAGATTTTCCAACAATAAAGAGGTGGTATCCGCAGTTAATGGATACATTGCTAGGAAAACTGTATGGAGCTAAAAGGATATTACGTTGGAAAATAAATATATTTTTTTCCAAAATTTTTGTTTAGCTGGGTACTTCTGAGACCATCCTCGTATTTATTAAACGGGTCGTTTTTCTTTGCCACATATTTCGTCATAACGAAAAACTTCGTTAGTCAGATCACAAAATCTCTCGATTCGCGAATTAGTTCTGTATATTTTCATCTGTCCCAGCCGTTTTGACAATATGTCAAAAGTAAAAACATTTTCTTAAACATTTCCGTCACCAAATGTCACCAAAAAAGAAAAAAAGCTTATTTTATTACTGTTTTCCTTGCATTAAACACACCGATGAAGACCCCGATGAATTGCTAGTTAAAAATTTCGGAACTGAATTCACCGAGTACGAATATGTTATTGAAAATTTGGCAATCAGACGAGCACCAAAAATTCTATTTGATCAACACCAACCACCACCTATATTAAAACAGAAGCATCAAACTATTCCGAAAATAAAACATACTCAAACCAAAAAACCAAAAGTAAAAGACTTCGGAGCCGTGGTTGAAAGAGAAAGCGTTGCTTACGATGTTGTAGGACCGGTTGTGAAGCTTGACGCATCCGGAGATGCTGACGAATGCTGTCCCAGAGGAGCACCTAAGTGTATAGATAAAATTAAGGACGATGTTCTCAAAAAGATTTTAATACCACCTTGTCACGTATTCAGAGTAGAGCATCCAACTCCAAAAATCCAAAAGGTAAAGTATAAACTATACTATAACGATGAAGTTAAACTGATCATTGAGAGAGAAATGAGGTAGGTGTGCTAAATCCAGGGCCGGATTAAGCTAGGGGCTTGGGGGGGCTATAGCCCCGGGCCCCAGGTCCAAGAGGACCCCATCATTTGGAAATCATTCTGTACTTTTTGATGTGTTGATACCACAAATCCAACGTATTGATATTATTTTGTGAATTTTTCCGGGTTTTCGAATTCCTTAAGGGGGCCCCGTCATTATTTTTGCCCCGGGCCTTATAAATCTTAATCAGGCCCTGCCTAAATCTATGACCATTTTCAGAATATACTTAGTCATAATATTTCAACTTACGGATAACAGATTATAAAAAAGTTTTTCGTAAATTTTTACCTATTATTTTGAACTGATTTTCAATGAAAAAATACCTAAAATTAAGACGATGCATCATGTAAAACTTAAAAAAAGGTCTAAAGAGTAGAATTCTACGTTCTTGATCATTTCACAAGGAGCTGGACCTTGATACTGAAATAGTTCCGTACTTTGATTAGAAGCCTGAACAAATTTCAGTTTCAAGACCAACAATTAAAAACTCAAAGTTCTAAATATGAATTCTTGAAGGAAAAGTTGAAGGTAGAAAACATGATAAACTAGACTGGCATCAGGGGCGTAGCCAGGATTTAGCTTTGGGGGGGGGGTTTGGTTTGAATTAAATAAAACAACAAAAATATACTTACATGAAATTTAATATCCATATAGTCATCGGAAAAATTACGAAAAAGGTATTTATAAAGTTATTAACTTTAAATGAAATGGTTAAATTAGTTTCGTTCCTCTGAGCTAAATCTAAAATTATTAAAAAAGAAATCTTCGGCTTTTTCTTTTAAATATATCCACTACTTCACTTGCATGAATTTCTGTCCCATTGTGAATATCTGTTTTCACTTGTAGTGTTTCGTAAATAATTTTTCAGTCTCCTTAGGCTCGAGAAAGACCTTTCTGGGGTAAAAGTGGATACAGGAATGGTAGCCAAGATTTATCGTAATGTGTAAATATTAGGATATCGCACATTTCTAAACATTCCAAACTAAATACTTGTCATCACTATTTTCCATACTTCAAGTTCTGCTTTAACCACTGACATGTTGCTTTCTGGAAGCAGTGGAAATTGCTTCTTCAATTTCAGAACTGGCAGTAAAATTTGAAGGTAAAACACCAGATAATGCTGATACTACTACACGACGTTTGGTAAACCTTTCAATTGTTGATTTGTATAATCAAGAAATGGAATGAACAAATTAATTATGTAATATATGCATACATCCGATGCAGGAATGTTCGGTATATTTAATTGTCCTCGGACGTCGTGTGGCATTCTTCTAGTAAAACCTTTGCGTCTGTGTTGTAAGACATTAATTATTATAAGTCTTCCAGCTCGGCTGCAACTGCGTCTACCTTACATCAAAAGATGGCGCTAGGCCACTCTTCCCTCCTCGTATTTTTTCGGTATAATATTAGGTACTATTTTGCTTATTTTGGGGGTATGGCCCCCCAAAACCCTTCCCTTGGCTACGCCACGGCATAATGTCTTTGAAAGTACTCTGGTTAATCCTTTATAATAAATTGATACTTTGCAAAAAGAAGATTTGTAAGGCATTTCTATCAATTACTTTTTTTTCTTTTATTAATTTTTGGTTTAACTAATCGTTTTTATCTTCTTACATCATATGTAAGCTTGAGCTTAATTTGAGTCACTATAATACATTAAGCACCAGTTTTTTCTTGTATTTGTCATTTGAATTACGAAAAAGTTATTTAAAGTAAGTCCATTTTCTGGGTGAGTATTCTCTTAACTTCTTATCTAATGTTAATTTCATTTGAATCTGTACTATCGACATGTATGCCAGGGGCTAGATCCTTCGGCTGCACTGTTGGATTTCCATCCTCCATCCATCCTTAAGCATTAAGTGGACCCAGGTACTGAGCAATTGTAATTTTCCAATGGTATTCATGCCTACGGGTTGTACACGACATGTTACATTATAATATTGCACAAAAAATCTGTCGTGCTCCACAGCAGGAGGTTTAATATTTCTATACTTTTTGAGGTCAACAAGATTGACACCAGCAATATTCCCAGCAGTGAGCAATAATTCGCAAATAACGTGTGTTTTGCTTACCGGAATTGTAATTTTTAAAAAGGAAACTTCATCAAATATGTCTTCTTCTCGTCAGCTCAGCCTTTCCGCGGGCTCCCACAATCACTATTATCATTGCGACCTAAGGAACAAATTATTTAATAATAAATCATAAACATATCGAAAATTTAGTCGTATTTTTGCAAATAGAAATATTTTGTCTTCAACCTCTTTTATAAATCTTTCTACATTCTCCTTCGTCAAAAGCTCCACAGACCGTCTCTTCAGCAAAGCCAAAAACATAGTGTACTTCTTGATATCGACATTTTTGAGCACGGTGAGTTTAGATCTCCATATTGAATATGTAGTCAACAAAGTTTCAAAATAAGCAAGGTTGTCGCACCATCTTTCAAATTTTTGGTAGGCCAGGGCGTATCTACTTCTCGATTTTTCAGTTATTAAACTACCCACTGCAGACTTTCTTACTTCAAATGGAATGTCTAATTCGCTATCTGAAAACATTTCAAGTAATTACTTCTTACTTGTTTTAACTTATTTTGGAAAATCGTTGCTTCCATAGTAACAACACCATTTGATTCCACATTAATATTTTCATTGTAATTGAAGATATTATTAAATATTATGAGAGCACGGAATTAGATAGAATGTTGTACGTAAAAACGTTATGAAAATAGTGGTGTTATTGTTCAACTCGCTGGCCCTCGTTTTGGCAAATATTATGCTTGTTGAACATTATTTCATAACTAGTTACGTAAATAACTATTGATTCAACTTTTATTGATCAACAAAATTTTACATTGACTCTAGGAAAAATCAACGTTTTATATTTTAATACTTCGTTCTAGTAAGGTTTCAGCCGAAGTACATAAATGCAGCGATGGAAGCATGCTAAGAAGACAGAGCATGCCAATAAGACAGAGCATTCCAAGCGAAATCAAACAGACTATTGAAGCATTGAAAGTAGCCAAACCACCTGTTACCTCCACACTATCCAAAAAAAATAGAAGACAATTAGTCCGAAGTGTATCTGATACCAGTTGTGATAAGGAAACTTTTTGTAATTTTTTAGGTATAGTGGCATATTATAAACAGTTTATAATTTTGAAAATTATCTAATAGTAGATTTATATAAAGTATTTTCATTTGCTTTTTGTGTGCAGGGGCGTTGTCCTGCAAAAACAAAACAATTTTGGATAGCTATCCTCGTCTTTTCTCTTTAATTTTTTCCCCAAAAAATCAATTATGATTACTCCATGGCAATCCCAAAAAACTGAAGCAAGAACTTTTCCAGCAGATTTTTGGATACGAAACTTCTTAGGTCTTGGAGAACCAGAGTGTCGCCATTCTATCGATTGTTGCTTTGGTTCTGGATCGTAGAAATGTACCCAAGTCTCATCCATTGTAACAATTCGGTTTAAGAAGTCTACATCATTTTCAAATCGAGCACAGATCGAACGCGATGCTTCTACCCTTGCACGCTTTTGGTCAACATTCAAAAATTTGGGAATTCATTTTGCAGCAGTTTTTCTCATGTCCAAATTGACGTGAACTATATGATGAACGCCTTCGTATGAAATATTCAGTGCTTCAGAATTCCGTTTTAGCTAAATTTGACGGTCTGATAAAATCATGTCATGAACTGCATCGATATTTTCGGGGATTGACAGAGAAACTGGCCTTCCCGATCGGTCATCATCTTCAATTGAAAATTTACCTCTTTTGAAGTTTTCAGTTCAATTTTTCACGGTCGCATACGAAGGACATTGATCACCAAGAGTATTAAGCATATCTGCTTACCTATTAACCCTTTCAAACACAGGTACTTGATGATGGCTCGATACTCCAATTTTTCGATTTTCACAATTTCGGTGGACATATTTTTTCTCTTAATTTATTGCGTAACTCTAGTTTACTTTTTTGACGTCAAACTTTACACTTACACTTCTAATAAGTTATTGTTCGTTGCTATGTTAACGCAATATTTTGTTTATGCGTGGAATTGGTCTAGGCTAACTAGATATCAAGACATCCTCGTAATCTTTCCTCGTTACCCCCTCACAATTTTAATTCCCAACACATACGGAAAAACTGAAAATAAACTAAACTCAAAAGTGATCTAAGTCACAACTGGTTGCCAACTGATTAGTGACAAGTCTCTGCACACGCAGTAAACTAACTGACTAACTCAAAAGTAAACTATAGTTAACTTTTTTTTAAATATATAATAAATAATTGTATTAGAACAACATATCCATTTTCCCATTTTAACAAAGTGTCAAGAGCTATTCTACTTTAACTATCAAAAAAATAAATTACTTCGCGTCGCACCGCCAAACTCGGTCCTCAAGCGTACCCTGAAGATGCTCGATTCAATACAGAAGAGAGCAATTTGACTTATAGGCGATCCGGAGTTGACCAGAACAGCTTTGAGCATAGAAAAAAGGTCGCTGAGCTGATTTTACAGTTACTTTCACGGTAGATGCTCTTCCGAGCTATCCAAGATAATCCCACCTGGAGCAGTATTTACAAGACCTGCTCGACAGTAGACGTGACTCAGGAACATCAAGTTCGTCTATTGAAACCCTTGAGAGGCAGGAGGATTCAAGTTGCCAGCGAATCAACAGGTCGAGGTTCTTCAAACCGGCTGCCAACGCGTTGTCAACTGGTTGGGAACCAGCTGCCGCTTCTGTAGTTCCCTATACAAATACAAATGTTGTTACTCATTGCAAATTGGTACGTGATTTGCACCATAAATGAGTTTCTTTTGTCTTGATCCGTGTGTATTCGGCCTAATACTGCCTAGTCGGCCGGAGGCTGTACCACTACAGTTTTCTCAAAGAAAAGTTTTTTTTCTTTATTAATATTTGGAAAATATATTTTTTTGTGTATTCCAGATCCTGAAATTAAACAACACGAAAATAAAAAAGATATTCGGTCGTCGCTTTTAGATGTATTTCCAAATCCCAATAAAAGAAAAAGTATATCGAAGTTTCAACAGGGCAGAAATTCATTACCAGTGTCCAAATTAGCGGAACCTGGTGTTCAACATGGAAAATGTAATCTAGTTTTGGTTGTAAGCTAAATCTGACAAGACAATAATATTAGTACTATTGTTTTATTTACGGGGTGTTTGAAAAACTGGAATATGAAAAAAATTTAACAAATAAATAATCACACTTTTCGTTCCAGCATTTTAGATCATTTTCCTAATAATAATTTCACAAGAGAATCATCTTTTTCTGTTTTAGACGTGAGTTTTGAAGGTCATACTAAAATTATTTCGTTTTTCAATGTATATTTTCATATTTTAGGTGAATAAAATGGATGATCAAGTAGGAGCATCGCCCAAAGTAAATAAAAATGAGAAAAATACGAAGCAATTTATAAAATCAGTATCTGACAGTATTGATGAATCGGACAAAAATCAAAATATGAAATGGAAAATTGTTATTAATAAACATAAAAGTAAGTTTTCCAAATACAATTTGAATTTATAATAACTTATTTCTTATAATAAACGCAATATTGAGATATATAAAATTCAAATACACTGGTGAAGTACCACTGATTAAACACGAATTTAGGAACAGTTGGAATAAATCATTTTCAATTCGTTTTTTTTTTCAAATTAAGGCTGGGGCACTGTACAAATAATTTCTTTTCCCAGCTTATACAGTATTATGAACGAACGATACAAAATCGAAGATAAAAGTCAACGAAAGAATATGAAAATATTTGCAAACCAACACAGGACTAATACAGAGTCATACTATTAGAATGGATAATAAGTAAAATCGGTTCTTAGAGAACAGGGACATTAAAAACAAGGCCCTCGCAACTAATGGCATATACAGAAAATGTAGGAGTCCTGTCAACATCGGAAAACAAGCTTAAGTAAATTTGCAGAGCTCTCATAGAAATGGCAGAGTCAACGAAAATAAATCGAAGTTTATGATAATGACAACACCACAGAGGAAAAGTGGTTATGAATGACGACGGTGTCGAGGAGGGAAATCTAGAAGCAAGGAGTTCGAAGGAAAATAAATAGTTGGGAGCACTGAATACGATAAGTTCTAAAAAAATCTCCAGAAAGGCGAAGATACATTTGTACAAAACAATAATGAGACCAACAGTGAGCTACGGAAGTGAAACGTGGATTCTTAAAAAAGTAGAAAAAGTGAAGCCAGATATATGGAAAAGAAAAATACTAGAGATGAAAAGAAGGGATAATTTTGGATGACAAGAACAAATAATGAAAAACTGAAATTCTTTAGAGAAACAGAACTAAAAGGCCTGCGTGTAGGACCATGTATATAACATCACTCAATAAATCGTGTAACTGACATATAGATAGTGCTGCCATTATCAAATCCATATGATATTTATTAAGTAATAACTTTCAAAAGACTATGTGTAAGATTTCATAAAATATGAATTAATCAGAAAAAAGTAACAGCTATTTAAGTGAAGCCACTTTTGTTATTTTCAAAACAATGGATTCAAAACAATTTCGTATGTTAATTTATCATTGCTTCTTGATGAAAAAAGAAACTGTATAAGTTTAGAAATTGCTTCAAAAGTGTTATCCAGACTCTGCTCCATCGAAAAGAATCATTTGTTATTGGTTTTCCGAAATTTAACGTGGTGGTATGGTGTACGTTCTGGTCTTGATTGAAGTTATTATTCCAAAAACATCAAAAAAGTCCACAAATTGATTATATCTAATCGTAAATTTAAATTGCGTGAGATGGCTGGAGCCAGAAAGATATCAGAAGGCAGCGTGTTTACAATTATGCATGAATATTTGACCATGAGAAAACTGTTTTCAAAGTGGGTGCCGCGTTTATTCACTGTCGATCACAAAAAAGAACGTGTTGATGATTCAGAGCAGTGTTTGGCCATGTTTATACTTAATAAATCAGATTTTTTGTGTCGATATGTGACAATAGATGAAACATGGATCCATCACTTCACTCCGGAATCAAAACGATCATCATCTGAGTGGACTACATCCGGTGAACCACGTCAGAAGCGTCCAAAGGCACAAGGTAAGGTTATACCTTCAGTATTTTGGTATCAGCTTGGAATATTGTTCTTCGACAATCTCCAAAAGGGAGAGACAATCAACAACACAAAGTTGTTGGATCGTTTGATTGCAAAAACTAAGAAAAATGGGCTATGTCGAAGAAAAAGCCAATGTTTCACCAAGATAATGCACCCATTCACAAGTCGATGGCGACGATGGTTAAATTGAACAAATTATACTTCGAATTGCTACCTCATCCACAGTATAATCCAGATCTGGTCCCCAGTGACTACTAGTTATTCGCTGATGTCAGATATTTAGCTCTAATGACGAAGCAATTGCTGAAACTGAAGCCTATTTTGAGGTAAAAGACAAATCCTTCTACAAGCTCGGCATCGAGATGTTAGAGAATCGTTGCTATGATTTTGTTGTTCTTGAAGGAGATTACATTACATACAATGAATAAAATCGATTTTTGGCAAAAAATGTGTTTTCTTAGTTAATTACACGACTTATTGAGCGATGCGTTATATAAGGTTGGGGCGCTTGAAGAAAAACTTACGGGGTAATATGCAAATTACGGTTATATTCAGGAAATTTAAGTTTATAAATTCATTTATAGTTACCGATGTAGGTAAATGACACTTTACGGTATCCTTGTACTTTACAGCAATCTTAAATTCTTCCAATTAAATAAATCTGTCTTTGTTTATAATATTACCTAAGTGACTTCTGTTAATAATCAAAGAAGCTATTTTTCAGTAAAATTGTCAAATATGACATTTCATATTTTAATATAATTTTACTCTTTACTTAAAACTGAAAAAAACATATTACGATATAAGTCCGTGAAGTTATTATTACGGTACTCGATTAGATATTAGTGACACTCGGCTCCTTCGTCGCCTCGTCCATCAACATCTACCTCGTACCGTACTAAATCACTTCCCGGACTTATAACGTAAATAACTATTTCTTCATAAATGGTTTTTATGTTGATGGTGAACGACTTGTAGCCAATCAATATAAACCCATCATTTTTTCATTAACATAATAATACTAGACTGCGCATTCGATGAAATTCGTGTTCCAATATTACAGTTTTTCTCTAGTTTCTCAAAACATTTCACCAATCATCGTTTCTCTCTAAAGTTTGCACAACTATGGGAAGTGTAGTCTAGTTCACTATGACTATGACTAATAGTCATATCTTTATGTTTCCTCTACTGTTTTGTTTGACAACCAATTTGACAACTGATAGTTTCTTTGAGGTTAGTTCATTATACTGTAATGTAGATTGAGAAGTATAAGTTTTTAACAAAGTAATGGGTGTGGCAATTACATATGTTGTCCACTAGGAATAATAGATGATTTTAAATGAATAAGCTCGAAAATATTCAACTAATCTATTTAATATTTTTGATTTTTTTTCAGTTACGTCAAGTTCTGAAGACAAATAAATATGACATTTTCATTAATAAGGCATTTTAATTTAAAAATCTTGTATGGTCAATGCAACCTTTTTTATAATATCATTGTTTTATTTTATTGATGTGTATGGTTCTTCAATTTCAAATGGAAATGTATCAGGTATGTAAAATTACTATTTTTGGCATCATGCTCTATATCAGACAACGATCTCTCGGGCTTCTTCGCCCTTTTATAGTGGTTCTGGTAGGGTATTAGACCCTTCAGAATCTGTTTTTAAAGTAAGTACCGTTTTTAAATTATACCGCCACTGCACTCCGGCAGTTTAACAGATTTACAGTAAAATGGAAGAAAACACACGATAAAGGATTTTCTTCAGGTCTGAAGAATTTCTTGTTGAATTTTTTTTAACGATGAAATGAAAAAATCTGGCCCACGAAACGATAAGTACAGTTATTAGGTTAGGTTAGCAATTTTACCCATTGCAAATGAATTGAAACAGACAAATTTATTTATAAATGAACGAATACATATTCTATAAAAAATAATAAAAAAGTAAAATGTCTACGGAAGACGTCAGCGTTTAATTTTCGTCACTGGTTTTCGCTTTTTTTTTTTTCGTCACGTTTTGATCATTCTCTTACTCCCAAGTACAACCAGATCTTCATACAAGAACACTCCAGCTTTCTCCCACATTCCCAAGATCTCCTTTGTAGAGTTATAGCCTTCTCTATCTCTGGCTTCTCCTCAAAACTAATTTTTCGTTGAACTACCATATGCTACTGTAATGTAATGTAACTCTTCGGTTATCAGTTCTTGAGAGTTTTCCTCGAGGAGTTTATGGATTTTTTCAGAGAAACAATTTTTTCCACCACTGACACTTCGGGTTCTAATCCTTAAAAAGTTCCAGGCTACAACTTCTCCCATGCACATGTTGAGGTCCTCGATATAACACCCAGCTAGGCCTGATTAATAGTTTTTAGGCATATCACGATGTTAAATGGGCTGCAGAATAGGAGCGGTGTTGGATGGAAGCTAAATAACCTTCATAAACTTGAACTCTTCGGGTAAATCATCTCCGAGGTTTGGAGGGTGAGCAGGAGCATTGTCGAAAACAAGAAGGGCTTGCATGGATAAGATGTTTTCCTCTAGATATTAACAGAAAGACCAAACACCAGGTTTATCTATTCCACAAAGAATTTCCTGGTGACAAACGCTTCGGATTTGTCATCCACATAACTTACAGTTTTCTTTTTAAATCTTAAATGACGCAAAGTGCTAGAATTAATCCATACTTTATGAGTTTGTGACCTGGTATCGTCTTCTCTCCAGCCATTATGTAAGTCCTATTCGGTATATTTTTCCAGAAAAGCACTGTCTCGTCACAGTTAAAGACTTGTTGCGGGATGTATCCTTTGGCTTCTATTGGTTCGGAACCCGCCGGAAAACCCATTTTGGGATACTGACGCAGTACTGTACGCTGAAGAATTGGGCATCAGCGTATGTAATATTGAGCAAATAATCCATGAGCAGCTTGATTATCGCAAAATTTCAGCCAGATGGGTGCCAAGACTTTTGAATTTTGAGCAGCAGCGACTCCTTCAGCGTTGTGAAGAAGAAGAAGAAAATTTATTACACCGAATACTCCCCACTGATGGGATTTGGGTACATCAGTATATTCCGAAAAGTAATGGAGTCTAAGAAGTAGAGGACGAAAGTCGAAGGCGAGTAAGTTAAAGCTGAAGTTACACTGTCAGCGGGGAAAGTGTTGTGTATCGTGTTTTGGGACATGAGAGGAGTAGTTGCGATAGATTTTCTCACTGAACAACGAACTGTGAACGCGCAGTATTATAATAACCTACCAAAAAACACGGTGAAACCTGTCTAAAGATCAAAACAACGCGATATTTCAATCCGTAGTGCGAAATTGCTGCAAGACAACGCCAGTCCGTAGACAGCTTGGCTTATGATGGAAACATTCAACAATTGTGTTCGGAAACACTGGAACACCGTCTTTATAGTCCCGATTTGTCGCCATGTGACTATTATTTGATCCATTTAGCGAACTGCGATTCAGAAGTAATGCGAAGGTAGAATCATTCGATCGCGAATGGTTACGTGACAAGCCGAGAGATTTTTATGAACAAAACATCCAGAGACTATGTAGGAAAAGTGTTAAAAAATGCAGCTCTGTAACTTAATATTAGAATTTTTTATAGCAAAGTTTCGATTTATATTTGAAAATCTTTAATTGTTTTTTTTTTATTTCATAACGGTACTTACTTTCAAAACATTCCTCGTATATCTTGTTTAATCAACTAATATAAATATTTGAACATCAGTGAATCTATTTATTGTAAGAATTTATGACCTGATACTACTGTTATTATGGTTCCCTTAGCGTTCTTAAATACTACATATTTTGAGAATGCACACAATTTATATCTAGTTTTTTTTAAATGTGCTTTTATTATATTAATTATCATATTATTTTATTTCAGTTTCGCGATATAACATTTGGTTTGTAGTAGTACTCACTATTTTATTTCTCCTATTTATATTGTATACCTTCTACCGATTGGTCGACAAAATTATGACACCTTCCAGTACTAATTTCTTCGTTGTTACCAATCCACCAACTAATTCGACGATATTAGCTCGTCGAAGTCAAGTCAAAGTGTCTGTCAGTGATCATATCAAGGTACGTTTACACGTATACATAAAAGTTAAACTCAAATTTTTATGTCAGTTGTCACCCTTGCGGAAATATAACCCAACTTTTCCAAAATGAAAAAAAAATCCGTTCATATTGGTTTAAAATTCAAGAGGTTTATAAACAAACAAGATCATGCAACATCAACTGCTATAATTAAGCTTGAGATAACGAAAACTTCATTTATCTACTAATACTACATTAGCTTCAAGTAAATTGACAATTTTGATAATTTCTTCATCATCATCGTCGTGTTCGTCCAATATGACATGCACATCTTCAGTTATTTTAACAGAACCGAAACCCTTTAGTCAATTTAATATCGTAAAAACGTGACAAGTGACGTAATGGCTTTGCCCTTTCGTCTGTCGCATCCCTGTTAACAGGCAACCCATCTTCTATCAACATTGGGGTCAGATTTGTTAATTGATTTATAGAAAGAGGTTATGTAGGTGTACTCGCTTACCATATGTACGTCGACCTACTATCGAGCCTGAAAGTAAGCTAGAAGCTTAACAAGAGAAGAAAGTACAACAAAAAATGGCTTGACGAACTGAACAGCTATATTGTTCCCTGTCGTCGGTCAATCGACTAATGGTTGGTTAAACGGCATTCCCCTTCTAGGATTTCTTCTCGTTTCATACACTTTGCCTTGGAGGTTGTTGACTATAGTTATGCGTTGCATGCTTTCTATGTATAGGTATATATGAGATTTTCCAAGTCTTCTGGAAAAGCTTTCGAAAACTCCAGAACAATGGGTTAAAACACCTAGTATCGTAATTGACTGTTTTTTTCAATACGCGTTGTTATTAACTGAATGACATCAGTTTTGAAACATTCATCTTGGTCAAAAATGGAATTAAATCGCGAACGTTTTGATGCGATGCTTTTCTATGAATTTTGAGGTGAATTAAACCAACAGCAGTGTGCCGATCAACTCGCTTCGATTTTGTGGTCGCACTTCGCTACAAGGATGAATTTCGTGAAGGTCATCTCAAAATCGGCTCTTGTGCCAAAAAACATCGATGCTGCGCGTAAACTGATATTGCAATATCGTTATGTGACATACTGTGAGATTAAGGCATACTTGGGCATTATTTCCACTCGCATACATTCAATATTCCATGAACATTTGGCTGTCACAAATATTTGTTCATGCTGGATATCGGATAATTTGACAATCATTCAAAAAAAGCTTGTGTCGATCGGTGCAAAAAAATGCTGAAAAAATTTAATCGTGGTGCTTAAAAAGACCTTTAGACGTCTTTAATGGCTGATTTTATATTTCGTTACCGTGGCTGATAAAAGTGTTGATATCCGGATTACTTTCCGATAATTCATATCATGATGGGGTTAAGGCCGATTAATAAACTTGACTTTCCGTTTGTCGTTGCAGTTAATTGAAATATATAAGACCATGCATAGTTGCCGTCTGCCGTTGGTAACTTTCAACATAAATGAATTTTATCTTTTTCCGTCGGCCGTTCGTAGCAACTTTCGGGGCAATATAAAAGAGCCAATCACATTTTTGCCTAATGTTCCAATAAAAAAACCACAAAAATATGACTAAAACAAAAAGCAGTACACACGTCAAAAAGAATAACAAAATTTTTAGGTTATCTACAGCAACGTCAAGTTTATGACTATGGTCAATAGATGTCAAACAGCAAATGTCATCCGCGAACGGCAAACCGAAAGTCAAGTTTATAAGTCGGACTTTAATCCGGACATATCTACTATTCAAATAACATTAAGGTTGTATCTGAATTTCATTCGACTGACTATATAATTAGAAAATATCGCGTTATACTTACTTTAAATTAACATATATTTTATCAGGCTCATGAGACGTTATCCTTGTCTAATGAATCTAACGAAGCACCTTCCTCGTCGTACATCAGTACCCGTTATCATCACAATAGTAATCCTGATTTTTCTTCCGATATAAACAGTGAAGAAATTGGTTTTAAGCCAAACAGAAATCCAAAAGCACCCGACGAAAGACGACATACAGAAAAAATCAAGTTAAAGATGATGCAGACTTCAAATGAAGAAGTTGAACCTAAATTTACTTTTTACTCGGGAAGAACTAAATTGTCTTGATATGTTCGTGACATACCTATCATAAATAATTTATATTTCTAGTGATAGCTTGTTAAAATAAAAAAAAAGGTACTATTATCGTGGTTTTCTTATAAAATAGGTACCTTAAATTCGGTATATAATCTCTCTAATATTGTAGTTCCACATTAATACAAGGTAAAATACTGAATAAAAGAAGACTGAACATAACCTAATTTATCATCTTTTAAAGGTTATTAGATAGATGTTAGTCTAATTAATTATTGTTTTTTCCAAATTCTTCCCAAAAATATTTTGAGTATGGAGAGCTTTTATAGACTAAATAAAGTAGTACGTATATTGAATAATTTGAGACTAGGAGTTAATGCAAATTTGAAAAACGCAGTCTCTGTGAGGTAAATGTCAGTTATTAGTTGTTATAATATAGTTATAATTGTTATTTCATTTTATTCTAATAAATACTTTTGCACTTTTATTTAACAAAAAATATCTTCTTATTCTTTCCAATAGAAGCTAAGTCGTAATTTTCTATAGGATAAATATAAATGTATATAATTACTATTTAACCAAATTAGTGTTAGCCAAATCTGAACAGATTTGTTCCAGGAATTTCACAGTTAGTTCATTAAAATGCGATTTAATGGATTTTTTTGATGACAAGAAAAATTGGGGAGCCAAAGAAGTAAAATGTGGTAGGTCATGGACAAAAGAAGAACTACGTCTTAAATCTAATGAAGATTTACATAAACTATGGTATATCTACTGCAATAATGTAAGTTTATATATTTCTTTCACGTACATCAATAACCTTTTTCAGGTATGTTCTGCTTAAAGAAAGAAATATGTTATTAACTATGCAGGAAGAATGCAATGCACAAGTAAAATTATTTCCCAGTCCAGAAAGATTGGATAAAGTGGCAGATTCTATGGAAAATCTGGAAACTGTAGTAAGAGAACGGAATAAAGCATACCACCAATTAGAAACTGGAGAGACAGGCGAAAGACCTGGTAGAGTAGAAACTGGGGCATTTGGTATAAGATATTATTACAAAATGTGTGAATATCCATTACCTAAAGAGATGAACACCAAATGGAAGCAAAAATACAAATTTTATAAATATGACAAAGATGTTGAAGATTTTCTAATTAAATATCGAGAAAAGTTATATCTCAGTAAGAGAAGGAAGGCCACGTAAGCTAACTTTTTTTAAAACTACAAATATTTCAAATTACCAGAAAATGCTTTAAAATATATCTTAATTTTTATTCTTTAGTTTGTCAGCAAAACATTGAGCCAGTAAAAGAACCATAAAATTCTTTTAATAAAAGTTTTAGCCAGTTTACAAATTTTCAGTTAATTTTGCTGGAGAGTGTATCAATTCCATTTGCCATGCAACTTATGAAATATTTTATTTTAGGAGAGACTTCAATCATGTTATTGGATTACTCAATAGATATCCTAATATGGATATGGAAGCTCTTAAACAGCAATATCCAGATGTTGATATTGAGAAAGCTAAAAGAAGTCGGAAATATGGTGGGCATTTTGCTCCTCAATAAATTATCATTGTATTGAAAATTGAAATATAATTGTGAATTATTACTTTTTGTTCCCATTTATAAAAATGCCTGGAGTTGGTGCATCCATGCTAGAAATAGAATGTGGACACCGATGTGGCAAAACAAAGGCTTTGACATTAATAAAGTCACTGACCCATCAAATAGAATACCACCACTTGTATAGAAGAATTACACAAATGACCAAACAAGTCTGCTATGCAAACTCTTTTCTCTATCATAAAAAAGATGGTTCCCAACAACTAGTGTCTGATTGCTTAAGTCCTGTTATTGCCAAGATCATGGAGCAAATCTTGAGTCTGCTAACATCAGCAACCATCAGTGCTGCTTCCGAAAACATAGATCAACTGGGAGCCTCCTTACCTATGTCAACAACGAACAAACTGAATCTATGGAGAATCTAAAGCAATCAAAGGTTTGATAGAATTTAACATGCCAACCTTCTATTTAAAGATCATATTGTTTACTGTCCTCACTTATCAACTAGCTTAGTAGCTTTCCTAAAACTGATCCATCAAGGTCTTCCTCTTCTCTTTTTCCAGTACATCAATGACCTACTCAATAAAACTGCAAACACGATCTATAGTTGCACCGACGATAGCACACTGGTGTCGTTCAAATCACCCCAAAAAACCCTCACCAAATCCATAGGCAGCAACATCACTTCTATCAATATCGATCTTAAAAATATTCTAGATTTGTGTGAAAGCAATCTGCTTGAGTTTCATGCAGGTGGCACTGCAGCTCAGGATTTGGTCCTGTTTCGACATAAAATATCACCATCAACATAAATTCTCTTATTAAATGTTGAGGTTGGAAGCAATAAGTCCTGTCATAGTCACGTGGGCGATTTAGCCAAGACAGTATTACAAAAACATTATTTTAAGAGGATGCTTGACTCAATTTAGAAGAGCAATTCGACTTATGGGCGATCTAAAGTTGACCACTTCAGAAAGTGCAAGCCGAACGAAAATCCATTGTCCCATTTAAAGTTTTTCAAGAGATTAGTCGATCAACTCTTAGATGAGTTCCGTGAAGATCGATGAAGACATTCCAATTCAACACATGAAACAAGGCTTGACAAAAGATTGCACATATTGCAAAATAGCAGAAAAAAAGATTGTTTTGTGTATTATAATAGACAGGAAAAATGACAAAGACGCGAAACTTCGGAACATTGTGATACTTACCTCTGTGAACCGCGAATGCATATGAGTAATTGTGTCGAAAGATATCACATTTTAAGCAATTTCAAGTCGTAAAATTTATGTTTTTCTTTTATAATATAAGTTAGCATAGCTGAGAAATGTTTTGTTTTATAGCAGCGACTCAATTTTTCTTCTACATCACAGGTATGCACTTGTAACTAATATAGTGCTGGAAGAGTATCCTCTATGAATTATTAGAATAGAATCCGAAAAGTTAAGGAATTAGCAATAATAAATGGGACAAGAATTTATAGATAAAATATTTTAGTGAAGTACAAAACAACTTTTGAAGAGAATGAATGAACTCGGAGAATATTGTTTTTGGGTTAGAATTGTGCCTTGAGAAAACTCAGCATTTTTATTGCTTTGAAAATTTAAGTCTACCTATAATTTTTTTAGGATAAATAAAACACATAGTATTATTATATTTTATTTTTATCATTGAGCCAATAGAATGGGTCTTTTTGTAAATAATGCAAGTTCTATACATACAAACTTTATATTAACTAATCAACAATTTGTTTATTTAATAAGCACCAATTGAATATAATATACCAACAAATACATAAAATGTAAACATAGCAACAAAACAATCCAGCATTCAAAATGTTTATATTAGTAATAGCAGAATAATTTGTGCAAAGTAAAAAAAATAAGAAAACAAAATGTTCATTTCAATCTATTTCTGTATCATATATAACAGGGGCGGCTAGTGCATAAACGCTGTAGAGTTCGCAAAAAGTGACAATTACATAATTTGAACTAATACAGTATTTTTAATTACTTATCCAAATAAAACATTTTTAATACTTCGCTGTCGCCTTGATATACTTTATAAAATAAACTGGAAACGTAATGATTAAATTTGGCCAGTGATTAATCCACTTACCTTCTGAGTGATATTTGAAATACACGAACGTGCTTTGCGCGCTCTTTCGATTACCAATGAGTTTTAGCAGTGTAGCATGATTTAGCTGGAGAAGTTCACTGCATTCTTTGAAAAATAGGTATAATTATAATTGAAAGGTTATGTACAAAATTCTTGTAATATATAACAAGTGGGGATCGTATTTCCCACCCTTAGATATAGGAGAGGATATTACAAAGTCAGGGTTGTCGTAAAGACGAGAGTATGTAACGAGTATTAGTTCTATCGTTAGAAATATACACCAATAAACAAATTATAAACTAAATACAGTTCTTATCATTTCAACAAATCGGTCGTTCGAATACAAGCAACAGGTTGGTCATTACCAAGGAAAAAAAGCTACACAACAAATCCAATCAAGATATTTATGTCAAAAATGATTAGATTGTAACCAAAAAATTGTATTCTACTTTTCCTGATTACTTTTTGGATGGAAATAGGGGTCGAGCACTTTAGTTCACAAATAAAAAGACAGGAAAACTCCTTCATAATCACACAGATTATTCGTTATTCTGGTACAATGTCTACTTATTGGTTAAATAGACAGGTGCGTAATGAAAATGTGTCGAAATATAGAAAAAATTGTCTAATTTCTTACTTCTTTTGATAAAGAGCGAACGTGGTCGAAACGTCAATATTACATGCTTTTAAACGACATTTTAATTGATAGAAACCTAAAATCAAGATAATTTATAAACAAAATTGTGAAAAATTTGACTTTGCTCTTCGCGGACATGATGAAACTGATATTTCCGATAATCGTGGCATATTTCTTGGACTTAATTTTTTTCGGCTGAATTAGATGCAACTCTAAGTGAGTCCGGAAGCATCTCATTCGTACATTGATTTGGGAAGTCGTTTTGGCTTTACAGCCACTCTACACCTATACCTAGAAGATATTTCGTACGAGACTCTACATCTTATTATTCTGTATTAAAGGAGGCTATTCCATTGAGGTTCTTGTGTCCAACTTCCCTAGGTATTAGTACTACTCTTTCAAAGTACTTATGCCTTTTAGCGAAATGGGCAGGACATTCGCAGAGTAGATGCTCTGCTGTTTCCATGACTTGCGGAGCAGTGACCTGTTAGAAGACCGATCACTAGTTTCATGTCGTTTCTAGACATCACGAGAGGTTCTTCAGACTCCTTTGATGGTGATATGGTTATAAATCTTTTGAATTGTGTCAGGCCTGGAGTGTTTCCTCCAGTAAGACTCCATCTGATTCTTTAGCCATTTGTTCAGTTCGTTTTTGATGTGGCCACAGTAGGGTTCTGGTCGAAGAAGCATACCCAATAGTGTACAATCTTTCAACATTAATAAGTTAACGGAAGTCTTAAAGTATTCAGGACATTTTTGAAAAGATAATAAAAGTAAAGTCTTCAGTAAGGAAGTGTTTGGCGATTCACCATTCCAACAATCCATAATTTCAGCATGGAAGCTGATAAAATCGATGAGAAAGAAGACAAAAAGTTTTTTGGAAACATTCTAGAACTTCTGAATATTTTTACCACAAGCCGCCACTGATATATAGTTTGTCATATTTTGCACAGATCCTCAATGTAAAATCTAGAATATTGAAATACGGTTTTCATTACAAGTTTTATCAGAATATTAAAGTGGGTCAAAAAAATCAATTATTTTTTTACAAGTGACAAGGAACAAATTTAAAAAATTCTCACCAAATATGAGTCCTTAATTTTAGTAGGAAGATCCTCCGCATTGTTTTTTTCTCAATCCAATAGAAAAAAAATCATTTCTCATCATTAATTGATTGAACAGAAAAACGTTATTTTTTAGGAAATTTAATGTTCTATAAAAAAGGGATCCTACATTTTTTTCGTAATCAATTGAAGATTTCAATTTGATTGTTTCAAGACAAATTTCATTTTTGTATATGAATGTTATAATCTGACAATAAATTTCGATTATAAAATACGCAGTACAAAGTTTTGTGAGAAATTAACTGCTCTATGAAAATTGTATCTTATATTATATAATTAAGTTCAGAAGATATTCAATATTAATGTCCCGAGTGCATGTCAAATTGTCGATAATTTAATTATGAGACAATTTGACATGCACGAGAGGGCAATTTGGCAGACTATTTCCTGAGAAAAATTTAATTTAAAATAAACTTAATTCTGTGTTTAAAATTTGTTATTCTTTAAATTATACCGTAGTAAAGATGGTTAGTCCAATACACCACCGAGCCTGATAAATACCCAATAAGGTATTTAATGTAAAGTATGATATCAAACAATCTATCATTATAATTTTGCAGGCTTTTTAAAATGTTGAAAGAAAAAAGAGGAAAACATATTACGGTCGATCGTCTTTTCTTAACTGTAAACCCATCATGGATGAAAGAAACATCAAAAGGTTTTTTTAAAAATTGTCCAGTAGGACGAAATGAAATTTCAAAGTGGACAAGAAATGCAGCGGAAGCTATAGGAATTGACACGAAAAGAATAAAAGTGACAAATCACTCGAACCGTGCTGCGGCAGTTACTCAGCTTGCCAAGGTTGGGGTTTCAGAAAATCAAATTATGAAGGTTACCGGACACTCAAATCAGGCCTCGATAAAGAGTTACCTCCAAGTAAATAGTGAACACCACGAGGAAATTGTACAAAAAATGCGAAATGACAGTAGCGAAGTAACAATAAAAAGTGGTGGAAGCAGCATAGAAACACCATCGTCGGCCTCCAGTAAAGTTGTATATTCTAATTGCATTTTCAATAATTGTTCCTTTTCTTAAAATATAAAATTAAAACCAAATGATGTTTATTAATCCTAGACGAAAATTTGGCACTAGTGCAAATTATCGATAATTTGCACTTTAATATCATTATTGTAAATAATTGAAATCATCTATTGTTTTCCTAATTTATTTCAAATCAATTATCAAAATTCCCAAATATATATCCAATATATAATATATAGGAATCAATAATCACGTTCTAGTTTCTTCTAAAGAATTATGTACTTACTTTACTATAAATTAAGGAAATTACTATAAAACTTTTGTATTTTAAAAACTTTTAGAAATAGAAAAAATACTGTTTGCAAGCGTGTGTATTGGCCTTTTTTGACTCATGTAATTGTCGCGGCTTATATAACTAACCGAACTTTTTTTCTCTAAAACTGTAATCATCCACTATCAAAATATATTTATAATAAAAACTTTTTTTCTTTTATTAATACATAATTAGCCAAGCGATAGATGTTTTGATGTTTTTCAGTTGATAAAAACTAAAATTTGAGGGAATGTACACGAATTTTAGTTTTTATCAACAGCAAATAATCAAAATATTTATTGCTTAGTTAATTAATTATTAACAAAAGAAGTTTTTATTATAAATATATCAAGATAGTAGATAATTTCAGTCTTAGAGAGAGAAAAATGGCCATTTAGTTATAAAAAAAGCTTTTTATATCAATTTTCAACTGAATTAATTATTTTCAAACATTTTTTATTTATTTATATAACTAAAAAACACAATTAGTATGAAATTCATAAATTGAATTGAAATTTTTCGACTATTTAATGTTATAACATAAAATACCATCTTTTAGAGCATTTAATTTCTCATAAAACTTGTCTTAAGATAATCAAACTTAAATCCACAATATCAATCAAATGTTGAGGATACCTTCTTTGTAGAGCGTTAAATTTCCTAAAAAATTCTTCCAGAACATTTTTGTGTACAACCAATGATGAGGAGCTAATTTTTGTACATTGAACTAAGAAAAAAATAAAAAGACCCTTAATAAAATTAACAGCTCTCATATTTGCTAAGAATTTTTTAAGGTATCCAGCAACTCATTTTTCTGTGTCGCTTTTGAAAAAAGTAATTTATTTTTATAATCCCACTTATTGAATATTTTTACAAAATATTACATCTAATGTACTTCATATTTTACACAGATAAATAATTCTGAATAACTTTTCATGTATCATTTCCATAGCATTGATTATCTAGTATTTTGGTTACTATTTTATTATAAACAAGTGTATTAAATGTTTTATTTAATTAGTCACAATAATTCAACCAATGACACCAAAATCTTGATTTATATTCTAAACCTGGTCTTTATCAATATCAAGTACATGTGCATACAATTATATTGTAAAATTGTCAGTTTGGTGAAGTATAATTACAAATCTTTCTGAAACATTGAACCTAATCTATTATTTATACACAAATATTTATAAAGTGAACTCCCTTTATTTAACCATAGAAAAATATGTGAAAACCGTATCTCATTCCTTTATCTAAAAAAATTTTCAGGTAACAAATTACTTTGTAAAACAGAGTATTATTTTATTAATAGAGAATATATCAATAAGATATTAAGTATTTTTTAAAAAATGTGTAATTATCCAAATTAGGTTACACCCCTCGGACTTCGGTAGTGTGGGATTTCTACACACTAAAAAATCCCTCCTGTTTGTTCTAAAGAATGTTGGTATCGCCCAAAGGTATTACTTCAACATTCCTTTTCATGTTAATATACTTTTAGTATTACTTCCCATTCTTATGGACTCTTTAGCATATGTTCTACAATATTTTCGGGTGAAATTTTATCGCCTATTTCCGTCTCGGCGGTTATTCTTTCTGTCTCTCACTGGAGACACTCAAAACAAGTCTATTTGCTTGCTACATATAATGCAATGTGGTGTGTCCGAAATTTTAAACCGGAAAAAATACTGTTGGAAGCATCCATGTTCGGTTAGCGTTTTTGTCGAATAATAGTTTAATTCGCCATGTATTCTTGTTACTTATAAATTTATGTTAGTTATCAACCTTTTAGTCCATTGACACTTAGCAGTGATATCAGACCACCTTGTTTGCCACATACTTATAATTCTTTCCCTATACATCAAGATCTTTGTTGAGCCTGTAGGTCGATAGGTACTATACTTGCAAGTACTGGGACAGCTTCAGTTGATACAGTCCTAAACGAACTGTACACACGAATTGCCGTCGCTCTTTGTATATTAATGTACATATTTAACTGTTTACTGCACTAAGTAGTCTTCGTATACTTGATGCAGCACCTCCTAGAATCTGCGTATGTCGATATATAACCAAAATAATAATAACCAAACTTAAAAATTATCACAATTTTTAGGTTAGGTTAGATTATTATTTAATTCTTCAAACGAAAAAAAGTACATGAAGGAATGGTTTCTTAGTATTGTTCGGCGTAATTTTCTTCATAATGTTCTAAAATTTTAACGAAATCAGAGGGGTGTAACCTAATCTAGATTATTACCAAAAAATGTATATAGGAGAAATTCAGTGTGTCAGAGATGTAGCTGCAGAATTATTACATAAATTCAGAATCTTCAGAACATTGAATATCCTGTTACAGAACATAGGATCTTATTCTGAATTTTCAAATACTAATTTAAAATCTTTTGTATACTTTTAAGCTTTATTATTTTATTAACCCAAATAACAACACAGGGGTATTCTGGTCTAGAAATTTGATTTTTTTTGCACATTTTTATAACTTAGACCCTTAAGAATATGTCCTTAAACGGATTTTTACAAATTCGCATTATTTCCGGAGATGCAGTAGATTTTGTGACGTAGCGTCTAAACCGGCCGAGCGGAACAAATTGTTCTACTGGAATCTCAAGCTCTATCCGACCGATTCCTTTGAAAGTTGGTGGAAATTTTTTTATATATCTCTCAATCGCATCTACCTTGGATTTTAAAAAATTTCGATTTGGAGTATTTTTAAAAAATTCGAAAAGTTAAAAAAAGGGAGAAAAATTGATATTTCATGTCGACGACATTTTGTGATTTTTTTTGGCTAAGGTCAATGCGATAGCGACTTTACAGATTAAGAAATTTTTGTAGCCCCCACTTTCCAGGCTTGTAATTTATTGAAATTCTTATTTTTTTATATTCTTTAAAAGTCAATAAATATATAAAAAATTTATAGCAAAATGTTTTTCAATTTTTTTACTTTAGTTTAAAAAATGCCTAAAATTTAGGCTTCCAGACCAGGATACCCCCTTAACTGTCGGTGATTATTGAGTATTGTTGAAAATATGTACTTAACAAAAATGTATTCGTATTTCCTTTAAAAAATAAATTAGATACTATGAAAGATCACTTTATATGAAAACTTAAAAGAAGTTGTAAAGCACTTGCTAGTAGACACATTCGAAATAGCAACAAGATTTATTACAGAATTTTAGCACTTTTCTAATTTTCATCTTATTTATTTAATTCTGATAACTTGTGCATTTGTATACGAATTAGTGTTGAAATACAATTTAATGGGACATTACCTAAAACGTTTGTCATACTTTGCTTCAATCTGTATATTCTTCATTTTTAATTTTGAATATTGAGTATAATGTCAATTAAAAAAATGTTTTAAAAAAACTAATAACAAAAATCGTAAATTAACACCCTCTATAAAACCACTTTGTATAATGATTACAATATATAGTTAATTACAATAATTTCACACTGAATTTCATGTAAATTTTTAGCTAGATACTAAAACTAAACAAGTTTATCATATTAAGAGTATATCTATAATCATAGTAATGGAATAAGTATGTAAGCATAAGAAAGGCCAAACCAGAATTTATATTTTTTGAAATGGTTCTGTTAATATATTTCAAATTTGAATTAAAAATGTTTGGATTATTTCCTCACCCGCTTTTTACGGAATGTATTTAACATCACAATATCAATTACTTAAGAGAAGTGAAGTTATTGTTGACAGTATAGAGCAATTTAACAAATTGTCAAAATACCCGCCGTGGAAGTGAACAAATGCTTTTGCTCTAAGTTTTTGTTTTTGAATATCAAATTAATATTTATTCCACTACTAGATTAGTTCAGAGTTACTTAAAACTATAACACAAACTATATATTAGTGTTTTGTCTACATGTGCACATTTGTATAGTAATTACTACAGAAGCGTAGGTACTTGATAAACAATATTAAAATTATTATTACTACATTATTTTCATACATATCACAATATTCCTTATTAGACAAAAAAATGACTAGAAGAGACGAGACAAAATTTTTAAATTTGATAAACATTTTTTAGAAAAAATAATTAAATTGTAAATATATATACAAATCGTCTAAGTGTAAAAATATGGTTGAGAATATTTTGCATGTCATAATATTCATTATACATCTGACTTTTTTCTTTCAAATTCTAATATTTTTAGTTGAGTATTTATTATTTAAATCTCATCATATTCAAATATATCCCAGGGCATATGGTATGAATGGTACAGTACTAATAATTGAGCCTAGAGTAGAAAAAAAGCAATATTCATATTCCATTTATTATCCAATATCAAATAATATTGTGGGGTTTAGTACAACAACTAGGTAACTTGACTTTTCTGGGAAATAATGATACATACTGGCTTGTAACACTATGATTCTGTTCTTTCTGATGCTATACCTAGATAAGTCTCACGACATTTCAATTGGTGGCGCTAAATATGTTAAGAAGTAGGTATCTTTAAATCAGAATAATTCTTGTTACTACAACCTGGTATTTTAAGTTGCAGGACCAAGACCTCACTGAATCCACAAAACAAATTGTAAGAAACTTGATGACATGTTCTCAAAGTTGTGAAAAATATGAAATCTAGAAGCAGTCCTTAAAGCCCCAATGTTCGTTCTGGTAAGTAATTTCTTGTGGAGAAGCTTATATTTCTTATAGAAACAAATTTGTTTCTGGAGAATTCATGCATGACCCATGTAAAATAACATGTCGAAAGAAATGCTTCCGAAAGTTTTCTCATGAAGACAGGCTTTGTATTTTTAAAAAGTACTATGAATTAGAAACTTATGAACGAAAACGAGATTTTATTCATAACAACACATACAGAGAGTTGTGAAAAAAGTGGGACAATGAATCATGCAAAATCTAGCAATTGCAACTTGCTCTAGTATTTTGCCGCAATTTATTTTTATTGCATGCAAGTTGTAAATTCAACAAAATGTTGGACAGATCAGCCGATTGGTTAGAGCATTTATGTAAAAATAACAAATTTTTGTCTACTGCGGCAAGTTTTTGTTTGTCTTTATTCATGTTTTTATCAAACAGCCAATACAATAAAATTTTACTCCATCATCATAATGTCCGGCACCAACTTCAATATTTGTTTCTAATACTATGTCCAGACTTATCCTAATGAATTTATATATTTTAAATTTCCTGTTATCAGTTAGATCAATGTTAGATTGGTATTGATCAGTACCTGTCTGTTGTAAGTGATAATAACAGAAGAAACTTTGTGTTTTAATTTACTCCTCGTAATGAATATTTAGACATGCATGGTATACGTGAACAAAAAATTGAACTAAACAATATTTTCGCTTATAAGAACTGAAGTAATACTGTACTAGAAATAGACGGCCAGGTTCCAAGTAGAGATGTATACACATCTACGCATTTTTTACTCAATGGATCTGTTTCTGGTATTGTATTTAGAGGAAAGCTGTCTCCCTAATAAAATAAAATAATGATTAAGATAGTTTTATTATATATGTAGACAAAGAATATTAAAGTTATTCACCAATAAAAATTGTTAGCTCACATTTTTTACATGTTCTTATTGCCCAAAAATAACCTATACTCTAGCTATGTCCTCGTTACTAGACATTTCTAGAGTACTTTATACTTCATATTGATGGTCTGAAAATCACGGAAAACGGAAGCTGTACCTGAAGTAATAGGGACTGGCACAAAAAAATCCCGTCTCTGTGTCATTGAAAGATATATAGGAATGAACCCAGAAAGAAACTATCAGAAATTCAATACACAGACAATCTACTATTAATCCGTTGATCTCAATTCAAAGCTGATTCAGGAAAACTGTATGAAATTCAATTACCTAAACAAGAACAATAATTTCTTTAGGTTTTATGCTTTTACTCAAATCAAAACCAACTGGAACTGGAGAATGAACTCTAAATGGTCCAGTAAAAAGTTAGGTGACACAATAGACCAAGAAAATGCTTCCCAACACATTCATACTTCATTTTTAATTTACTACCTAACATACCATTTGGCTTGTTACGTTTTTCTCCAAACATTTTGAATATTTCTTTGTTCACGTATTGAGGTATTGATTTATTTGTTCTAACAATCGAGTTTTTGAGGAAATTAATTTGTTATCGACCTCCCACTTCATTCGAGAAATTCAATAAAATCTCGGAGTGTATTCGAATTTTTCCTCTATCTATCTACACTTTAATTCAAAGTAAATTTTAGTGAATTTGTGGTGATTTTATTCCTCGTAGTTTTCATATAAATTCTTATTTTCTGTTTATTAGAGGAACAAAACGAATAAAATAGAACAGATTCCTGTTTGTTTGGTTAAATTTAAAAAAATTTTATTTCAGTTTTTTGTATGTTCGAGCATAAGCTCCTTTTATTCAAATCTATTATTTCTACTCATTCCTACTGCAATAGTTTCCATCTGTGTCCTCGTTTCATTCCTCATTTTATTTTTTTCCTGCAGTTCTACAGCTGCCAGGTTGCGGTTTGATTCAAACCCAAAAGTTTCAACTGGTACATCATAAACAAACAAATTTAACACAACTCCATTCAGTTAAAGGCTGCTGCCATCCCATAGATACCCATAGATAAGTCCCAGTCTTATCTTCAATATGTATAAATATGAGTTAATCCGAATTTATTATTTTTTCAATAAATTTATTTGTTGCTGAAACTTTTTTTATTGTTTATCATGTCCGGGGATAGCTTTAGTTTGTTAATTATTATTAATTTAATATTAATTTTTTACCCCATCTGAGTACCAGTTAATTAAATACTATAACTGAGACCAAAGACCAAGACTCTATGCTGTCTGTTTAAGAATAATACTGAAAGAATATTTTGGACAATGGAAAAACCTCATAGTTATATATGGTACTCACCGTTTCATTATTGTAATGCCAAAGGTTCTCAAGTGTCGATATGAACTTTTCCAATTCTACATTAGTTGAGAAATACAATATCCAGTCACCACTATATTCATGTACCTCTCTACAAGCAAATTCCTGAAAATAAACCATGTTAATATTTGATCACTTTGATTTGATCAGTAGCATCAAAACCGTGCTAATTAAGGATTTCTAGTTAGGATATTGAACTTTGTTTTTCTAGCTCTTATTACTGAGCAATTCCCCATTCACATGCTTTCACCATTATCGTTTTCAAAGAATATCTTCATTAATTTTGCTGTTACAATTTGGAGACCCAAAAACGTTGGTGCCTCACGCACTATTTGAAGAGACGTAAACAAAACAATATTTAGATTTCAGATTTTAATCTTTCCGGTTATCACTGTCAGGAGTTTCGACGTTCCACTGAATCATCATATTATTATTACAACATTTGATTTCAATTCGGAAATTTTTATCTGATATTGTTAAGTGTTTACTTACCAGTATACACCAACTTTGTTCAGCAGATGGTAAACGAAATGCTGTTAAATTGACTATTGAGGCACATGACAAGGCTTGAGTTCCCTTGATTGGTTCATGAAGACTTCTCGTAGTCAATAAACTGTTCAACATGATAGGAAATGCTTCTCTAACAGTTAGGATGTGTTCACTGGTCATCAACAATGAACACGATTGAGTTGGATTTTTTTCGCGTTGGTGGCTGTACATCTGAAATATATGTAACAACATTAAGAAGAAAAACAATAAAAAAATACGAAAAATAAGAACAAAAGCATAAACATTAATTGTTTTTTATACCGATCCCTAATGTATATTATATAATTGTCAAACAAACTAGTTTGAATTATACTTACTCCACTAGCAGCATGTACCAATTCCTGTAACCATTCACTTGCCACATATTCATTGGGTGCGGCGAGCAGTAAACTTTTCCCTTCAACAATAACTTGAAAAGTATGTGGCCTTGCACTATTCGGTACTCTTCTAGCACCTTGACAAGAACCATTAATGAGGGGAAACACTCTCATGGGTACTCTTTGGGAAGGCGAGGATAACATGTACAAAACACCGGCTCTATAAAGTAAGAATAATAATGAAATACACAATTTATATCAGAATCAATTACAATATTGATCATTAAAGTGACACCATAGTAAGTAAATAACTTTCTGTAATGAGTAATGTAAATTTACTTCTAAAAGATATTTTGTTCCTGTAAGATAAAAAAATGATTGCTTACTTTAAAATAAAATAAGCAGTTTCCCATCGTGTTGATTCTGTTTCTGAAGTTTTAAACATCAAAGGACCTTCCTTATTAGGTCCTAAAGGAGTAGGGTCGAGATCCGATGTACAATCTTGAACATTTACAATACTGTAGTAGAAATATTCTTCATCCTAAAAATACAAACTCGTAAATAACTCAGTAGTACTTGAATTGAAATGATATACAATCCAAAGTAAATTACTGGATTACTAGGTTGTAGTCATAAGTGATTAATAAAATGAACATTGAAAAAAATTTACCACAGTACTAATAAGGAAGACTAGGGAAGGTAATACAGTACCTAAACTTTCCAAATAAATACTTTTATATAATATAAAGATGGTTCAAAAACTACCACGAGAACTGGTGCTGGTACCAACCCCAAATACACATTTCTGCTAGGCTCTTATTCAAGAGACTTATAGGCATAAATATTTGGTATCAAAAGAAACTTAGAAATTCATATAGTTTCGTTTTGATATATAGGCAGTTAGCAAAGCTTCCATATGGACCCGAAGATTACCGGGAAAGATACTTGATGTGGCCTACTTATTTTCTGTCTGTAGTCTCAATTATAATTTGGCAGAATTTAATTGAATATTAAATTTTTATGAAAGAATATAATTAGAAGAGACTTCATGTACAAGTACAGAAAATGTTCCAGGAGAATTTCCATATGGATATACTCAAGAAGTTCAGATAGATTTATCATAAAAAGACATATCTGATCCATTTACTAAGTTAGCTCGTATCAGTACATTATTAAAACACACCCTATATAGCGAAGTTTTAAGAAATGATGAGAAGAAACCTAAATATTAATAATAACTACACAATTTTTGAAATGACTGTAGGTTTACTAGAGTTGTACATAATAATTATTTCTCACAGGCAAAGAACAGATATTAACAGGTTTTGGGATATAGATTTGGAATATAAACACAAAAAGTCACTACACGTTGTAAAGAAACAATTAATAATTTCTTTTAAAGATAAATCTTAGCCAATGCAAGGCAACAGAACGCACGACTACACTGAGAAGTAGCAAAACCTAGTGGTCGCAATAGAGTTAAACAAGTTGTTTGTCAATCAACGGCCATATTATTGTTGCGCAGGTCATGGTTCTGGATTGCCCTATGCCTTCTCATTAAAAAAATGATTAGGAAAAAAATCTAACATCCTTGAAGACTGCAAAGAATTCTGGAATCAGATGAAAATAGCTCTGAATGTAAATACAGTTATAATTTACTTTAACGAATACAGCTTGAACTATATCATCATTTACTGATAAATTTTATTGTTAAAAGTTCAACTTACTTTATGAACAGAGGTAGTTCTACAAATAGATCTTCTCAAATTTACCATATCTCTCATAGTAAGCTGCCTTACAGCTGGTAAACGAGGTTTATTAATATCTTTTCTCATTGCAATTTCTAGCTGTCCAACCAAATCACTTGTCAAATTTGTACATCCTGTACTAACAAGACATTGCATTTCTTTATCATGATTCGAAAAATGGATGGTTTGTCCTTGAGGTCCGATTAAAATCGTATCCAAGTCAGTATAAGGAAGAACAAAATGGTTAGTTAAGGTACCAGTTGGTTTGGAACTTACTATATAAAGTGTGATGTCTGTTAAAATAACTAATAGAGGTCTAGATTCACCATCTGTTGTGTATGCACTTCTTACATGAAACACCTAAAAATTAAGAAGAGATGAGCAGATAAATAGTATAGGTCGTTGGCAAACTTCATGGGATATCTCGCCTAAGGGAAAATGGACCTACCGACTTAACTCTCGAGTAGATATACTTGGCTTAGCCGCCCTCACAGAGAGGTACTACATGACCCACATGCTCTCTGGACAAGAGTGCTTCAGATAATACCTGCACAGGTTCAATCATGAGGCTTCTCGGAAGTGCCCAACTTGTGCATGATGAAACAAAAGTGCGAAGCTGAAATAGGCTAATAAAAGGGACGCCTGAAAATATGTCTAAGGCTATGTTATCAACGGAGACTGCCTGGACACTATCGAGCACGTTCGCCACTGAGGTGTGGAGACTTTACTTTGAAGACATGAAAACGAGGAAGGAGTAGAATCGAGGCTGAAGAAGCAACTGATGGAAGAGCTGTATAGCTAGATCCTCCATCTACGAAGTAATTGCTAGAAGCGGTCCCGCAGGAAAATTAGAAGCCAGAGATGGAGAAGTTTTTTTGCGTCGGTATGGGAAAAGTCATGTAGATACATAACAGTAGTTTTGCCCAAATTTCCATTATAAAAAAACAAATCTAAAAAAGCCCTCATGACAAATAACAATAATATTATTAACATATACAAAGACAAATAACATGGCTAATGAAATCGGCCAAATTAATTACCTGCCCTACAAGGTAGTTTTAAATTCACTGGTAAATTCGGCCAAAAAGTGTCAAACTGGTTAGGTTAGGTTACGTTCCACTCCTTGGAGCTAGCTATAGCTTGAAGTTGGTGAAGTTTTGCAGTAAGTCTCTCTTTTCGAGCCTGAAAGGGACGAGGACAGGAAGTGGAGCTATGAAACAATTTAAAACGGTCGGTAGGTCACTGGTGGGTTAACTAACGCCGACTAGGGGTAATGCACTGGAATATTAAAAAATTCACGTGTTCAAATCCTGCATACTCAATTTCTCTGACCGAATCTACCACACCAAATAGTCATCTATCTGCTATTTGGAGGAATTTACTACCATCCAATGAAATAGGGCAGATCTGCCATGAGGAATAATATCAAGCACTTACCCTATGTAATTTTTCAAGCCTATTTCTGAAGATATCTTTTCTAAATTGCACAACCATTTTCTTATCTAAGCTATCCATATAGTTTTTAACATTATTTCGACCAACAGCAATTTCTTTCTCTAAATATTGATCGATTTCATCACATTTTGGCACCTGCTTAACTCCCTTTACATACAAATTCACCACTCTTCTTGAATTCTTTTGTCTATACTGTATTTTAGCATCTACCATTTTCTTCAACGTTACATTTTTCAAAAATCTGTTAATTAAAGATGTTTTTGAGTTAGAAGATTTTAAACAGGGTAATGATTTTGCAATCTCAGTATCTTCCGACCTGTCTGACAAATTTGATTTAAACGAATTGCTGATCGAGTAATGGTTCGTTTTGTTAATTTTTCTCTTAGGCGAACTGAGATGTCTCGGGTTCTGAGGTTCCACTAAATCAGATATAGTTTCATTATCAGACCAATCAATTTTAGACGATTTTGTTAAGCTCGTGTTACTCGGTGTTGTAGCACTTGGTTTTGTATCTGTTGTTCGAGGTTCTTCAACCTGTTCAATTTCTGAATTTTCAATATTTTGTACAGGTGTAGATGCATTGTTACTAATTATTTCAAAATCGTCTTCTGGATCAGTTCGCTGTTCTTCTCGAGCCCGTCTTCTAAAGAAATTGAATTCTTTCAGTATCATTTGATAAACTGTTGAACTTTTGGGCGTTTGCTTTTTTTCAAAAGTCTTTTGGAACTTATCGTATTCATAAGAGTAACTGATACCTGAAATAAAAATAAATGGATAACTTATGTTTCCTTTTAATTCAGTATTATGTAAAGCAAAAAGAGACAGCATTTATAAATGGGGAAAATGCCTGGGAACTCGTCTAAAGCCTTTATAAGTGCTCAACGTTTTGGCATTTATAACATTTAAAAAAATAACTGCTCAATCTTACCTTAAACCAGAAAAAAGAATATTGAGGTCAATGGCAAAACTACTACTTATAATAGTAAAGAAAATGAAGAATAGTAAATTCAATATTCTGTGATAGCTGATGAATAATATATAATAATAATTATATAATAATAATATAATAAATTAGAATAATATAAATGCAATCGCGATTTGTAACTTGAAGCCGATTACATTATATTCATTTATAGCATTAAAATTCAATAACGTAGTAATGCCTGAAATATTATAGGTGTAATTTTGTCTAAAATTGATTATGAGCTCTATGAAATTGGTACCAAGAATGGAATCTTAAAACAATTGTATTATACTTACTTTAACTTTGAATAACTTTCAAAATAGTGAATTTAACTAAGAATGTTAACAAACGATTTTTGTAAAAAATTAAATTCCCTTCAGGAATCTTTATTGAATTTTTTCCGGATACTAATTTTTAAGTGAATTACAAAATTCCAAAGTTAAAAAAATCAAATTCTGAAATCATACCAATTTTCAAGGTGTGGTTATAGGAAAATGGTTCATCTGACATGACATTGCAATCAGACTTTTATTAGACCATTAAATTCTCTTAAAAAATAAATCCTAGTCAATTTCATTTACCTCAATGGTTTACGAGGACAAAAACACACCCAGGAAAAAAATCAAAAGTTGCCTCTTAATATCAATATTAAGGGCTTAAATCCTCACATTTTTTGTCATCCCACATAATATCTTCGATATACTTTAAAAAAAACTAGTTGATTTTTTGACCCAGTATTCTAAATACACAAAGACTTTCAATAAAACTCCATAAATGCAAAAAAAACAAACAAACAATTGTTTTGAATTGATATAATAAAATTTGGGATGCCTTTTCAGAAAAAAACGTGTGGCAACTGTTAATTCTTTATCAACCTAAAACAAATATGGTTTTCTCAGCACTTTAAGCTGTTTTATTTAAAGTTCTCTTTCAATCAACACTAATTTGTAATGAGTTTTATTTTGATATGGATGACATATATCAAGCCAAATTCCAGGCCAGCTAGTAAAAAGCAAATGGAGTCTAATTGGTTAATTTTTTACACAACTTCCATTGCTATCCTCGGAGGAGTGAAGGGGCTCAGATTCAGATTCCTCAGGCCCTGAGATTTCTTCTTCATCATTATTTTCTGCACCTATCTCTGCTTCATTACTTTCTTAAGAGTTTTGTGCATTAATTTTCAATTATAAGCTAGATAGATAGATCCAACCAAATGTATTAAATGTTCTCTTAGTGGCAGCAGGTGTTACTCAAGAATTTTTATTACAACTTCCGTTAATTCATAGGTTCCTCTTAATTCTCGCCACCACAGTAAATTATATACATGATTTTTCCAGTCCTTTCCACATAAACTATCTGGACCAAATTCCTTGCTTGTCTCTGAAATCAACCAAGCTTTCTCTCACTTAAAGTATATCTAACTTTGTGTGCTTTGCTGTTTCTCATATGAATCTTATTACCTCAAGCATCTCAATAAGATTTAGTTTACAACCTTGTGCTGCTGGATCAAGAGGATGAGCTGCTAAGTGAATTGGTGCCATGCCAAATTCCTTTCTATTTTTGAGCTTCGTTAGAATTGCTTTCTCTTCTGCAGTGGAGAAGCTGAAAGCTTATGAATGAAAACTGCTTCCAAGTTATTGAACTTTGTTGCTATTTTATAAATTTGTGGCTTATTAGATCCTAGAGCTATAATCATATGGACAATTGTCTTAAGCAGCTATATCAAGCCAAACCCCAGACCAGCCAATAAAAAATAAATTTAGTGTGTTTAATTTTTTACACAACTTCTAATGTTATCCTCGGAGGAGTAAAGTGGACCAGTTTCAGATTTCATTAGATTCTGATTCCGATGATATCTATATTAAGAGCTCAAATTTTCCAATTTTTTTTGTCATTCCAAATAATACTTTCGATATACTTTAAAAACAAATAGTTGATTTTTTGGTCCAGTCTACTAAATATACAAAGATTGTACAGAAAATTTGATATATCATCAAACCAGATTCATCAATAATTATCATCAATAAGTGCTTGTTTGACTATAATTCAATATTTTCTCAGAAATGCCCGGGTATTTTTATATTTTGGGCACTTTACATCACTATTCAGATGTAGGTCTATCTATTTTTTTACTGGAACCATTGTTGGAGTCAATTTTATTAGAGAGACCAATAAACTTGTAGCACAAAAAATGAGCACAATTTAACAAATCAATGATTAAGGTTAGCACTAAAAGCTTTTACCTAAAATAAATTAACAGAAAAAATTTAGGAATAGCAGCATAAATTTGGTTATAACAGTCCAACAATCATTGATATTTCAAATGAATAAGAGGTACAGAATTGAAAACATAACAATTATAAGTGATAAAAACTTACCTTTATGTTCATATACATTACTGTCACAAAGTATAATATTTCCTGGTAAATTTTGCTGAACATTTGGATAAGTGGGATAGAACCCTTCACTTTTAGTTAATTTCAAATTATTCTTTGCCTCATTCAATTTGTTCACAGCTGGTGGTGGTATCTCAATAGTTTCGAAACATCTAAGTTTCAAATCTCCCAAAGATTTTCTATTCGATCCATCATGAGAAGTGGAGTACACTGATAAATCTTCCTGTCCTTCTGGTACTCCACGTTCAGCCAATGGTACCGAAGAAGAGAAATTTAAAATATTTTTCAAACTACCAAAAATATTAGAATCCAATAAGTTGGTTTCTGATTTTTTCTTTTTAATAGCTATTTCTTCTTGAACGATATTAGTGTCTATATATTTTTTGGGGTGTTTGGTTTTTTTCAAACAACTTGATTTTGGTTTTGATTTCAAACTGGGTTCCTTTTTCACAAAAGTTTCGTCTGAATCTTCTTCATCAATGGAACTTGTTGAGCTGCCCGTTGAGCTTGACGACGTTGAAGAATGTTTGTGATGGTTTATGTAGATATCCGATTTTACCTGTCGTTCAGTTGACGGTTTTTCATAATAAGGAGCGTCGCCTTCCGCTGCCCAACTGTATCTTCCTATAAAATATAAACATTATAATAATAATCATAATACCATCTCCCATATTCTCTACATGTACATATAACACATCGATTGTCCACAAATATACATATGGAGTATGAATGTCTAAGTGCAATACCCAACACAATGAGGCAATGGAAAACGGAGAAACCTACAAATACCTTGGATTTTAGCTAAGTTATTGGACCCAAAGCAGGCGAAAGCCAGGTTTCAGCTTTTCATTTCCTCGTTAAAATTCCAAGGAATAGGCAGGCAGCTTTCTTAGTCAATGAGTTTTAACATGTGAAGACTATAATATTTAAAATTAAATCATTAAATAAAAAGTGTAATTAATTACCTTTAACAACATCTGGTTTTCTAATAAATCCTCTTTGAAAAAAACTTAATGATACTTCGGGTTCATGAGTAATAAAACCATGATTTATATGAATATCGTCTATTTTGGTGCTATTCAAAATGTCTTCATGGAATGAAACTCTCTTTTTAGGCGTATCTGATTTAGATTTTTTCTTCCTCTGTCTTCTAAACACAATTTGTTCTTCATTCTTGTTATCACTAATTGGAATCTCTTCTGTAACTGCTTGTATGGGTAATGTAGGTTGAGCTTCTGTAGATTCTGTGTTAAGAGTTAGTTTCAAGTTTTCATTAACCTCTTCAGAGAGACTTACGTGCATATCTGGATTTTCTACAGTTAAGTTTTTATTTTGGAGTGTGTAATCTAAGAGCTCATAGCTCGTCAAAGAAACATTCATGATGTCTGTATTCTCAGCGTTTTTAATAGGATGTTCCATTTCAAATATTTCATCACTAAACTGTTGGTGTTCTGATTTAGGACTAGATGCAGTATCGAATTTCCTATCATCAAAGTAGCTTGGGACTGAAGAGGATATTTTTTTATATTCGTCACACACATTTTGATTAATAATATCACTTTTTGTCATAACTTTTACTTCTTCGATAAGAGGTTTCTCAATATCACGTTTTTCCTCTTTTACTTGTTCTTGATGTATTAAAATTTTATCACTAATATTGTATTTGTTACTGATTTTGTTACTATCTGTGGGTATATTTTCTATATCGCAGTTATATCCACTTACTGACATAACTGATGTTATTTCACTTTCGCTGTCCAGTAACTGAACACCAGAATCTACAGGGGATGACAAACTTGAAACAGTGCTTGATGTCATTTGTGTATCGGTATCTTGCAATTTTTTTGGAAAATCATGGTCTTGAGATTTGACATCGTACGCCTGGATAGAAAATTCCATACTGGAAAAAGTTAAATATTGTCATGTTATCATGTTAATCAGATCAATTCATATAACCTTAGTATAAATCATTTATGTTAAATATTGGCGAAAATCACGTGTCACTAGATGGCTCTGAATTTGGTTTCTATAGCAACAACACAATCTGTTATGGTGTAAGATGCTCTTGAGTTTTTTGTGTGTTTTTCGTGATTTTGATAGGATTTTTTTTTATTTTGGTAACTTCCGTTATTTCCTAAACGTGTTTGTGTGGTTAGAACAAAAAGTTGTGTTTAAAAATGACGAAAAATGACGAAGTAACCGTTTCTAACATCTTAGTAGAGATAGAAGCAGACCACTAAAAGAAGGTGAAGCAGTTTTTAAAGCGAAACATATTGTATTATGTATACTAATAGGAACAAATTCAAAAACTATTAAAAGTTTGTGTCTGCAAACATCTGGTCTAACTTCCCGGCCTCATGAGAACAATAAAACTGAGTGATATAATTAGAGATTGGAAGTGCATTTGTTCATGTAGGTAGAGGAGGAAGAGACTTGGATATCTACACGAAACTACAAAGTTTTATTGGCCACTAGAATGAGATTTTAACAATTAGAACATTTTTTACACTACAATTTTTACCTCGTTTTTTACTGTTTTCGAAGTGCACCTTAAGGATGTGTGGTTGGTTTTATCTCAGAAAAGCACTTTAAACAGGTATATTATTTTACTATTTAGACTAAAATTTGAAATAACACTTTCTATTGTTTATAAAACCAGAAAATTTGTTCGTATTCTGGCTTTGTTGTTCACCTCTATTGAAAGTTAATTAACAGATGTCGCCCACAATATCAACTCATAAATAGTTAATTTCAAGTTATATTTTTAGACTCATCTATGATTTGTATAAAACTATTACTACTTTGCTTTTATAACCTTTGAATAAACAATGTTTTTCCTCTATAAACAAGGGACTATTTCACATATATTTTAAAACGTGATTATTAATTGTGTGTACCAGTTTGTGAATATATGAAACGAAAATTGACAATAAATTCTATTGGTAATAATAATAACCCGTGGCATATATCCAAAACGCGTGCAACATAAAAATATTCACAAGTTCTGCCAATGAAATACTGCGTCAAATCCTGAATTTTAATGCACAATATTTCTTTGCACGAATCTGCATTCAACAAAATCAAGGATAAATGTTTCAATTTCGGTTATTTTCTATCAATACAAACTACTGAATTTAAGCAAAAAAGTTCTTAGATAGAGTGAGTTTTATGTATGGAACGCCTCAATTATCTCGGAAACGGCTTGTACGATTTTTATAAATTTTTGTGTACAAGGGTCTTGTGATACGGCCGGTGTTATAGTGGTATTTACATTGTTGACAGATCTTTCCTTTTTCCTGAAAAATAATGAACTATGTTATTTCAAATAGATGACCTTGTATATTTTTCGCTTTTTGAAATCATAGTTATCGTTACATTTGCATTATCTCCGTCGAAGTTGAAATAATACATTTAGATGGATATGACTGCTACAATAACAAATTTGACGTTTCAATAAATTATTATTGTTGAAGTTTAGTTGAAAGTCACAATGGATCGTTTATTTGAAAAACAACGAATTGATATTTTAATGATATTAGGATATCTTTAATAATTTATATCCTAACCGAAATCCCATAACAAGATCTACTGACAGTAAATTAAGTAAGTAAAAAGTTTAACGAAACTGAACACAAATATTCAGTAATATACAAAGTAACGTTGGTTCAAGAGTTGTCAGATGACGATTTTGATAGACGTGAAGAGTTTGCAGACCTAATGATGGAAAAATGTTACAATCAAAGCGATCCAAATTTTTTAGATACTGGTCACGTAACAATCCTCGTTGGATGCGTGAATCTCACACCCAATATCCCGAAAAACTGAATGTATAGACCGGAATAATAGGCGACAAAATAATTGGTCCCTTTTTCATTGAGGGTGCTCTAGTCAGAAGAGGTGAGAATACACAAAAGAAAAACTTTAAAATTTTATGCAGCACATAATGCTAATCATTAGGGACAGGACAAAGATCTAACCCTATAATCAGAAGAGGCCCATTAACTAATGTTTCAGTGAGTTATGTCCATTATATTTACATGAGTAAGAATTTCTTACTGGTATAACTCAATGAAATGGATGCAGGAAATCCATGGTTTCAACTTCGGTAAGTTTTGTGTCAAGTGCCAAGTCACGAATTAATTGTTTATTTGTTATGTATTTGTCAGAAATACATAAAATACGAAAACTATGAAAGCACTTCTTTGAAATTATATTTTTATTGTATATACCTTCTTAAGGTTTTTTTTTCATTAAGTAATAATTTATATTCCTAATTTGAATCTGAATCCAATAATATAAGAAAAGTTTGTTTTAAGTTAATGTTAATCTAAATAAATTTAAACGAATGCATGTCCTCAGAACGTCAATTCAACAGTTTGTGTTTAAAGTACAATTTTGAAGATCATGGGGCAAAAATATGTATCTGGTGTTTGAGGGGTAAGGGGAAAAAGGAACTGTACTCGAGACACAGATCTTAAAAACGACAATTTGGAACGTGGGTTTAAAAGCACTGCGCACCCACGTGCTCGTTTGGGTGCTCAAATTGTGTATTTGGAAAGAGACTATTATTGTGCAAAAGCACACAAACGTAATATGTAAACGACATTTCCCAGAATGATGCATTCCTTTGTAAGGCAATCTACTGTGATCAATACTGTAATGTAATATATTTATAGAGTTGCAATTATCATCCTAGAATCCTTGTAAATCTTAAGAAAAATGTTTGAGAGTGTATAGATGATAATGGACGTCATCACAAACATAAACTTTACATATTGTACTTTGAATTGCTCACCATAACTTGTAGTTTCTAGATATTGTTAGCAATTCTAATCCAGTAAATGAGTTAATGTTACAAATAGTGGGTTTAAGATAACACAAGTAAAATAATGGAGGAATGAATTTAATAATTACAAAGTTTATTATTACATCTTCAGCTGGAAATCTGTATAAATGTCCTTATTTGACTTTTGACTGAGAGCGCTCAAGTTTAGAGGGCTCTCACTAAGGTTTAAACTCACAATTTACAAGACAATACTCAGTCCCATAGTCACATAAGGATGCGAGACATGGACTACGACGACAACAAGTGAACGGATTTTGAAATGCTGGGAACTTAAGATCCTAAGAAAGATTTTTGGGCCCTGTTTGTGAGAATGGTGCGTTGAGGGAGGAATGCTGGGCTGAGACAGATTTGGTGGCGTTTATCTGAGGGGCAAGTTTGTGGTGGCTGGGTCACATTGGGAGAGGATTTTGATTGATACCTATGCAAAGCCATCTATGAAGTTCCTGGCGTCAAGGAGGAAGACCGCGCCTTCCCTAGTTAGAGGACATTGAAGCGCACCTGATCCAGCTAGGGGTTCAACGTTGGAGACACCATGCTCAAGACAGAAAGGATTGGCAGTCGATTGATCGATTGTTCACAAGGCCCTGGTTCTCAAAGGACCGGAGCGCAGGTTAAAGAAAAAGAAAAGAGGTTTACTTATATAGAAAAAGTGATGAATTTTTGTTGCTAAAGCCGCAATTTTAGATACTAGAAAATTATTAAATTGAAGTTATATATAATTGAGATATATAATATTTAGTGCTAAAGAAATAAGAAATAAAAGACCATTACGACATATAGACTTGTTTAAAATGCACACAAAGAAGAAATGGAATGTATAGACTATATATTTTTCATTTTTTTATTCTAAGTAATGTATATCTGTTGTTTAATTTCAATAAATATTGCGTCTTTGGATAAAATTATTTTCAGTTAATATGACATATTAGCTAAAACATTGATTGTTACCAATTCTAATTGCATTTTCATAATGAACGTGTTAATTTTATGTTGTAATAATGAAGCCAAAGGTTCTTTTTTATTGTAATGAATGAAAATTATTCTAAAAACCATTGCCGACTGTGTATATTTTGTAATTTATGTTGCTAAATTGTCTAAATTAGTTTTTCAAACAGGTAAAAAATTGACGTTTCGACCTATTTTTTAAAAACTAATTATCAAACAGAAGAGACCTAAAAGCAAGACATTTCATCAACAAAAACATAAAATTGTCTAAGCAATAAAAAACTTTGTAATTATGATAAATGTTCTATTCAAGACCAGATGACATTGATGACAATAATAAACACAATCCTGCAATAGCAAATTATGATCAATAAATATATTCTCAAAAGTATTCTACTGTTTGCATTCAAATTAGTTTACGGAATAAAATCAAATGCATCATTATTAATTCTGAAACAAATAATTGATTGTGTCCCTGGCTCACTAGTTATGGGAATATCAATCTCAATCGTCACTAAGTACTTACCTTATTATTATTGTATCTATGTATTTCTAAAATTCGAATTTAATAACACATATTTATTACACCAAGGAAACGTCACGCTTGCCGTATTTTTATTTTATGCATAAAGAAAAGACTACATGGAGCATGCGTTTGGTTTGTTTTGCGTTTTTAATTCCCTCATTGATTTTCTTGAGAAAGTCACTTTTTTCAACTTTCCGTATGACACGGAACCATAGAACCCAAGAGTCGTACACTAGATGTAAGCTGTCATTATGTTTTATGAGTTACGCTGGCTGTAGCTACAACATGGCCACTTATGTGATTGTGACTATAGACATAGTGATATTACTATGTCTATGATTATGACTATAAATTTTGCTAACTTATAGTTCAATGCTCTTGAAGTAAAGACAACGATATATAAATGAGAAATATACAAACCGTATTATGGTGCTAATTCACTATTAAAATGTAGGCAACAAACATTACAGACATACATAATCTCAGAGTACAGAATTTTTCATGATCTAAGAGAGTGACTATCCTCCTGTAATAGAATAAAGAGAGACAGATTCGTTGGAAAATTTTTTGGTGGAATAAGGAGGAAGGTTCGTTGGAATTAGCACTGATATAGGAATAGACCCTACGCTTGTTTTCATACCTGAACCTAACAGTGTCACATTATGTATGGTCCCAACGCCTTTGTCTGTGTCAGCTCATTTCGAGCCATGAAATAGTGTGTATTATAAGGTTTGATAGTACCCTTTAAAATATCTACCAATCGGCACAAATATTTGCCCGTTGGGGCAAAAATCATAGATAAAAGTGTTCACTTAAAGTTGTAGAGCTAGGCAATGAAAAATATTTTTCATTGAAAGAGATTCCAGTTCTAATTACAGTTTGGAAAATTGTGATTAATTTGATGGCTCTTAAAAAACACAAAAACACGAGAAGACAATGATATACCAAAGTTGATTGATTTCTTCCAAGATGACTTAATTCGTCGCAATCTTTATTGAATGTATGCAGAATAAAACGTGCAAACGTTATTGTGACTTCCACAGAGACTGTTCCAGGAAACTGATGGTGAGGTTAATTGTTCGACCATAATGGCGGTAATATCGATAATCTTGTTATGCTATTTGGAATATTGTTAATTGATTGTGATGCAGTCTCAATATTTGGATATTCTATTAAAACATCAACCAATGGTGATTTTTCAAAACTCATATCAGCTTGCTCATTGCTAACTATAGCATCACAGTACAATTCTTGATGCACAAATAATTCATTTTTCTCACTCGGTGTGAGCATGTTCTTCATCCTGTTTTTCATCTGTTGAGTGGTCGAAGGATGAGCTTTGCTTTTGCAATGGGTCTATCAAGCTTGCTTGGAGTTGATCTTCTGGGATGGGAATAAACTGATGTTCAATCGTTGGTATAGCTTCTTCTTTCAGCACTTTTTTCCCTGCTGGTAATATTTTCAGCTCCATTAATATAAAAATTTTCATACATTTTTATATGTTCCTCTTTAAAATGGAGTGATCCGTAGGTTTTATTTCAATGCTCAAAGATTTTTCCAAATTTCTAATTTTGCCGGACTCTGTAAATTGATAAAAAGAAAAGAGATATTTTTCCTTTATATAAATTTTAAATGTATGAATGTGTAAATGTTAAATTAAAAAATAATGTTCTACATACTGTAGGTTTAAAGAAAGATAATGACTTTGGCCTACTACTTGAGTTACTTTCCATTTTACGTCCACTCGAACAACTTTTCACTTAGCAAATTTTTCCCATTATGATTCTATTAAAGTTTTGTGATAATTGACATTTTTTAATTACCTGCAAAAATTTTTAGCAATTCACAATAATTAATGAACATTCAGCGGTATCTCACAGTAGCTTTTCTAGGTTATATTTACAAAATTCCACGTAATCCAAAAATATTTTGAAATATTAAATTTTCTAACACTGCATATTTCATTCTATCCAAAATAACTAAGTTCATATAATATTTCGTCAGACAGGAGCGCCATTCTGGTCAAATTTTGGATTATAATTTACCGTCTATAAGCGGACAGTTTTTAAGTTAAGCCTCCATATTTCGAATTCCAGCTTGGATTCTCACTGCGATACAACCGAGTTATAATATTTAATAATTGTTAGAAATTGTAAACAGTTATAATTTTCCCATGGAATACATTCGTGGTAAAATTGCAAAGAGAGCTGGTACGAAATAGTTCGGCTTCCACTATTAGTCCAGGAGCCAGGTACATTTTCGGTCAATTATTTCTTCTCGAGACAAACTTCGTAAAATGTATGGGATCGCAAACTTTCCACTGAGATACAGCAAACTGACATTAATTTTCATTTATAGTAGCATATAAACCATAACCAGGTAAATTTTTAGATGAGAGGAAATCATTGAAAATATAATTTTTTTTTCATGTTCAAGCAGCCAGTTGACGTATAATCCACCGTGTTATAGTCAGCTGACTTTGTTTTTCTTTGAAAATACTAGATAAAATATAATATGACAAATTTTCAAATGAGAGGAAATGACTGGAAAAAACTTTTTTTTTCTCCATGCGTGGGAGGCTGACACTGCCCGCCCCACCCACAGGGTCGTAGCTGACGGTCGCGAGTGTTCATAGTATAAGCACCTGATGCATTTTACGAAGTTTAGATTGGAAGGGACTTGGTCATAAAAATCTGTCACTGACTCCGGGACTATATATTATAGTTTTTTTAATCCAATAGAGTTGATACGGCGTAAAAGACTAATGTGCTCACAATAATACACTATACCTTAAACAGTAGTGTGATTGAGTTAATAGAAACGCAAAAATGTAACTGCTGAAAACTGGAGAAAATGTATTCAGCAGGTGAAAAAAATTAAGAGCTCATATAGGTGTATGTACACAAATTGAACCCGTGTAAAACTTATTATTGATTTGCAAGATAGAGCGATAGCGAAATTGAACTAGATAATATCTAGTAATAAATAAAATGTAATATATGTAAAATTATGAATTAATAAATTTTAGACTCATTAATGTAAACCAAATTTTCTTCAAATTGTAAAGAAAATGGCAAGTATTATAATGTTATAGTGCGGCCCCAATAAATAGCCATACATTTACGATTTTTGGGTCTAACCGAATTTTATATAGGTTTTGGTAGTTATGCAATTTCTTAGATTGTGAAAAATACTGTACACAATCTATACAGGTTTTGTTATTAACTTATCAATTTTGTGTACAAAAACATAACTTGCTTTTGTGGTTTCCGTAGTATAAAGACGCATTATCATAATAGTATTCATACAAATAGTCATGCATAGTCAAGTGCCAAAGGTCTAAATGTCTAAATCAATTTTTTAATGAAAATATTTAATTTGGTATGTTGAAATTATAGAGTAGATTTGTATCTGCATATTATGATGAGTAAATTATAAAAAGACAAGGAGAAGGATAGAACTAGGTTAAAAAGATAGAAATGTAAAACCCATATTTATTCATCAAATATAAATTTATTTCCTCATGAAACTACAATACAAAAACTGTGATTTTATAGAAAAAGTGAGTTAGAAGAGGTATCTAAATTAGACCAGATCGCATCTTGAATCTGAAACTTTAGTCTATTAATTTTTATACAAGTTCATATCTTGTGTTACACTAAAGTTTGCAGTGAAATTGAAAAGTTATAGATTTACAAGACATGCTTAAGATAATTATATATTATGTGGTCATATATTGGAGAACAAGTACAAATTTTATATTTGACATTAGAAATTTCTATATCAATTTGATCAGATTACAGTGCTTGTTTTGGTTATATTTTCACCTATATAGACAGTAAATTTTTAGGTTTACTTTCAGGTAAAACTACCAGTTTATTTTGTTATTAAATATATCTACTACATTAAATTTAAATTTGAGAAAGTTTAAAATATTAAAAAGGCTAATATTTCCATTGTTTGTTCAGTCTCTTTGTTAAAGAAAAAATTGTATTTATTGTATACCATTATCAGGAGCTTTTATAGCGTGAGAAGTTTTTTGTTGGTGATAGATCTAAAGATTTTTAATGTATTTAGCTTTTTTTCTATTATACCTAGATCTGCACCTAGCATTTATTGAATATCGTAAAGCGTTTGATATTCTAGATATATTTTGCTAATACATAATATCTATAAGAAAATGATACAGTAATTTGGAGAAACTATGAAATCTATATGATAAATCAAGAATTAGACCAGTCTAGCCATAACAAAAATTTATATGATAAACATAAAAAGAGAGATCAGTTTTTGATATGCAATAAAAAAACCCAGAAAGAATTAAATGCAAATAGTGCATTGCATGTGAGACAGAAATGAATGGAAAAAGCTTGGGAAAGCTTATAAAACTTTGCCCAGATTTTATTCCAACTGCCTTAAGAAAAAACTTTATAGAGAATTTTAATTAGGCAGTTATGTATGTTCATAATCAAGCATATATGATAATATTATTGTTTAATTTCAATTATCTTTGATGTTACTCATTTCCATATTTTTATTGCCGTCATGTTTTAATATATAATGACGTCAAAAGTAAGAACACATAATACTGTAAATCATTAATGTAATTAGACTATGAAAAATTTATGGTTCAATTCATATTTGATATATTTGTTTGTAAATAATTTGATTGAATTTTCGTTTTTTATATCAGATATTGGAGAAGTCCTTTATGTATACTGCGAAACTTACAAAAATATGAAAAAACGTGAAACTATTTGAAAAACACTAAATATGGAATGGGATATGGGAAAGGACCAAAATATTTTTGTATATTTATTGTGTCAGAAAGAGGTATACTAGATGCAAATATAAAAAAGAGGCTGATTAGTATATCTATTGGAAAAAAGCATATATGGAAAAACCTTTTCATCATTCACAAAAATCTATAACAAACCAAAGGAAAATAGAAAGAGAAACTGATTAAAAAGCTGAAAATCTTTCATGACCTTAATTGAGCATACGCTCTTAGATACATATGTAACTCTCTACAAATATTGTTTTATATATATTTGGTTCTTGTATTTTCTTGATAAAGTTAAAAAAATTCCCTTCCAGAAAATATGTTGCATCAATTTCATCACTCAGTTGTTAAGAATCTTCATAATCAACTAACATACGGGTTGTAGCTATCAAGTAACGAGACTAGCCTTGCTATAGAAAAAATACCCATGCGCAAATGTTACCGACTGTCAGCTGTTTAGCCTGAAGCCTACTCTTTCGAATACGATGCCTACCCTATCTGTAGACAAACCAGTGTAGCAGTGGCCTTCGTTTGCATAGGGAAACTTATAATTTATTTAAACAAGCTTATGGCAATGAATATTTGTGGCGTACACGTGTTCTCGAATGGTTTAAGCGTTTTCTAGATCGAAAAGATATTGAAGATGATTCAGGTTTGGGTCGCCGTCCAAAACAGATAAAAATATAGAAAAATTAGGTAATGTAGTTCGATATAACCGTCGACTAAGTATTCGTATGCGCGGAAAATTTTACATAAAAATTTGAATGTGCGAAAAGCTGGTGTCTCATTTCGCTTTGTCCCTAAAGAGGTTTCTAGCCAAGCACAACATCCCAGTGCTAGATCAACCACTTTATTCGCCGGATCTTCTCCCGTACGGCTTCTACCTTTTTTTTAAGATCAAATCTGCGTTAATAGGATCAATATTTGAGTCTGTTGAAGCGTGAAAGAAAGAGAGCCACGCGTCCTGAAAGAGCGGACATAAAAAGACTTTCTGCACTGTTTTATACAATAGAAGATTCGCTTATAGCGATGTAGGAATAGAGGAGGAGTATATATCGAAGGTAATAATAAATAAAATATCATTTTCACAAATCATTTTATCAAAATGAGAATTTTTTTTGTCAAGTCTCGTTATTTAAAAGCTACCTTTCGTATATATGAACTTAAAATAAAATTTTTTCAAATGGTTTTCTCTTACAATGGTTTCAAATTTTACATTTATTGAATCTACCAAGTAGTTTTTGAGTATCATTGAAAATAAACATTACAATAAACAACAATTATTTAATTATACATTCCATGTAGGATTAAATACTTCTAGGCATAAATTCATGGTAAGTTGACGGAATGGTAAAAGGATAGAGCCATTTCAGCAACATAAGAATGATTGCATAACTGCACTTATTTATTTGGCCCCCATATGATTCACATCTATCTTAACTGATGAGTTAAAATGACAGCGTCTTCTTATAATCATTTACTGCAATTCCTAAATCCAACTTCCATTCTATTATTTAGTGGAAGTGTAATAAGTAATCATTTATGATAGTGGTAGTTTTAGCTTATACCAGCAGTATTCTTACAGATATTAACTTTATTTAAAACAAAAAAGTATTAATCATATTTATGCGGTTGAGTGATGCAAATGAGATGCTAAAATAATTTTCAATGCAGATAGACGGCAGCAGTCATTTTTATTTTTAGATTTACGAGTTTTGGAGGTACAACAACACCCAAATTTAACAAAACAAGTAAATGTTAAAGTAATAAAATTTTATTTGGATATAATCAGAAAATATACAAAAAATATTTCAGATTTTATCTTTCAAGTGCAAACAATAAAAATAAAATTTAAATACATGATGGTGCAATAATAATGATTTGATTTATACAATGAGAATATAAATTAAACATTTTGACTGAAATAAACCACAGAGTTAGAAAATATTTATAACAAGCTCACTTTTTATTGAGTACTAATTGTTTATTGCTATCAATAAATGAAAATTTCCAGAATTGAATATTCTGAGAATTTAAATTTTAATATTTCATGTAACTTCTATGTTTAATAGACCTACAGTAGATGTGAGGTTTTTGAAATAGTTACAGATATGATATGGCTGAATCAACTTTATTAGGAAAACTGGACGTTTCGAAATGAAATAAATATAAATTATAAAGGATGTCACAAAAACCTACAATACGTATCTAAGAACTTAGGTACAGGGTAAGTCTATATAATATTTCAGACCAAACTAAAGTTCACTTTATTGCCATCTAAATTGCTGCAGATTTTTAATAATCTTTAAATTGTTCTACCTGTTAATCAGTCTACAGAGGTTGAAGATGAAACAAGGTAAATTTTAATATCATTAGAAAACTATAATAAAAGTTTATGTCTAAATTTCCTATAGACTTATTTCAATGTGTAAATTTTTAGATACTAATTTTCAAATACTTGCTATTGTCACATCCTTTATATACAAAAAAGAAGAAATATAATACTTGTAAGTAGTCTTAAACTATGAAGGATGAGATATATTTGATACATTTTCTATAATTTGAAATTTCTTGACATTTCTAAATACTCAGTTTAGCTTTTTCGATATATACCACTGTCACTACTTTTTTTCATACCCGATTTCAAAGTCGAGTTAAAAATCGTCAGAATTTGTAAAATTAAAAAATATTAACTTATGTTTATATTCTGCAAATTATTCATATTATTATTAAACGTCGAAGAATTGTTCAACATTGGTGGAAGTTCTTCCAAACGATTTCGACTATGTCTTCATCATCTTCAGTGTTTTAGATTCCTTTAGCAACATTTGCGTTTTGATAGTAGAGCTACTAGGGAAGCGAAAAAACCTACTGATAAACTTGCTCTTATCAGGGATTATTTTGGTAGGTTTGTTACACACTGTAAAGAAAACTATAATCTTTCACAGTTTGTAACCATCAATGGAAAGTCGGAGGCGTTCAAAGCACGGTGTAGCTTCCGTTAATATTTACCATCCAAGCCTAACAAGTATGAAATTAAGATCTTTGCACTTGTTGGTGCTAAAATATTTTACACAGCAAATATGAGGGTAAATGTAGGAACCCAACCTAGTTGACGTGTAAGGATTGTGTGAACCAAAAAAAAATAAGAGACAAATACCACCCATGTTTGTCTAGTGTGTCAGTACCACAATTTTTAGATTTGATAAAATTGCATATTGGTTACACAAGTACCGAAGAAAAACGTGTTTCTGATCTCCTCAATGCACCTTGACGACAGCATGGACGAAGAAACAGGCAAACCATGAATAATTATTGACTATGATTGTACCAAGATTGGTGTTGATATCGTCGATCAACGTTTAAACTATAATTGTTGAAGGAATACCAGAAGATGGCCTATGTTGGTTTTCAATGTAGCTGGGATCAACAGCTAAGTTTTATTCTTAACTTATAACCCAAAAACTAAAACTGATCAAACAGTATCTGGTTGTCTCCAAATGACTAGTGAAAGGATAATGCAAATCAAGGGCATGGAAAAACCACAGTAACAGCACCTTGTATCTGGAGCAACTGGCAGCTGCTCAGAATGTAGATACAAAAAAAAATGGAAAAACATGTTTACTTATCTCTGCTTGGAACATATTTGAGACAGAACTATGCTTGAGGTTCACTATACAAGACAGAAAAACTTTTTCAATTATCGATTTGATTATATTTCTAAATTTCAAAAGAGTGATGTTAAATATTGATGTTTTAGGTAACAATTCAATGTAATTTACATGTTAATATGTACATAATAGCTTTGATAAATTTGGTTCTATTTGCATACAATAAATAATTATAACAAAAAGTAATGTTTTCGAAAATTGGTAAGTTAGATTTTTAATTTATTTTTATATACAAGTTGAAAATTTGTTCCTTTTGGCAGTAAATTCCATCAATTATACCATTCATTTAATATCTGGAAAGTTTTCAAATATCTATGTTGGTGTTGGTATGGTCCACAGAATGCAATCACTATTGGTGTAACTAGGAAGGTATAAAAAGTTAAGTTAAAAGATTTCATCATTTTTTATCAATAATTTCCTCTTTTTCCTAGAGAGTAACAAAATGTATAGTTTAATTTCCTTCGTAAAATGTATAGAGTTCATCAAAACTACCAACCAATTTGGGATACCTAGCAAAAGATAAAAATAATACAAACATTAAGTATATAGGAAACTAGAAAATATATAGTAGCTTCTTCAGCAAATATCCTAACCAAATATTTGAGAAATATTTTTTTAAATTACCTTCTGCTAGGCATCAAAGTGGTTATGTTAATGTATGAGAACTTTTTGCATATTTGACTTATAGGTGTACAAAAATCTTAATAAGTATTTTGAAAAATTCAAATAAAACTAATTTAACAAGAAATCTGACTTTCTATTAAAATATCAAATACTTACCCTTGTTTATTTTTATATAATATAAGGTGACTATATTTTAATCAGTTCTTATGTAATACTTCTGGTATACAGATAAGCTAAAGTTTTTTTTTATCTATGTGAATTGTAGGTAACCGAGAGAGAAATAACTTTTTGCTTGTTGGTTTAGTTAATAACAATTATTAAGAATAAGTAGACCATGGATTATTTGCGGTTGTGGATTAAATATTAAATATAGTTACAGTATCAATCAAAAACATCACAATGGAACTAAACACCTACAAATAATACCGAAACTAACAAAAATCTAATCATGGTTGATATGACGAGACTTTTGATTTTATTAAAGATGCACTTGAAAGAAAAATTCATATGAAAACTAAATTTCTTCAATAGAATTTAGTCGATTTACATGTAACATCACAATATTCGTCAACATTGAATTTTCTTAAATCTACATTTTTTATTATTAATGATGGGTAATTAAAAAGGTCGAAACTGTTGTAAAACATTATTATTGCACCTTTAAAGGACTTAAGCATATAAATACATGCATCGTCATCTATCAATCATTCACAAAATCAATCATCCTAATTCTATTTTGTTAAAGTAAATAGAAAATCACCATATTAAACAATTTGAATAAAAGTCTATGTAAATGACAAACAAAAGCGCACAGATACATTTTAGTGGCTGCTTCCAGGTTTGCTTTGAGAAAATTCTCTTTGTTTATCATAGGTATCTTCTTGTAATGTAAATGTTACATAATGTGTCAGCCTTGTTGGTAGACAACCCGCATTCAATTGATAGAATTCTACCAGTTGAAGCAGATCATAGAATTTCGTCACCCCGTTATCAATGGAGTAAACGGCACGATCCCGAAGAGGATCTAGAATCGGATTAACTTGGGCGTGTATAACTTTTCCCCCGCATTTGTAGGTTATCACATATGAACCAGAACTGGAACGACTATCACGTACTAGGAACACCCTGTAAACAAATAAATGGACGTTAGATACAATTTATGAAAGAATTATTTTAGTATGAACCGTTATTAATAAAAATATTTTTACGAACAATATCATATTACGTTGCTCTGATGCAGTTAAATGAATAAATAAAACGTCTTTTAGTCTTTGAAATAAAACGAGGATTAAAACAAGGGTGTCCTTTATCGCCATTGTTCTTCAATTTGAACTCTGAAATAATATTCAATGAAGTATTATAGAACGCTGATGAAGGTGTCTTGATTCTTGGAAATCAATATACGCTACGCTGGTGATAATCTTTTAATGGCAAGCTTAGAACTACTATAGTCATAAATAAACAACCAAACGTACCAGAAAGAAAAATAACGGTTAATAATGTACAAATAGACCAAGTGAAAAAATTAACGTACCTGGGAACCGTAATAACCAATGAATGGAATAACCAAAGCGAGAGCAAGACATAGACACTTACAGACACTTAATCTGGTTTAGAATCGTTTGAGACGTGGGTTGATCGCCGTATTTTAAAATTGGGTTGATAGAGCTACAAGCACCGAGGTTCTTCCGCGCATGAACAAAACTTTAGAAATAGTCAACATTATAAAAGTAAATTAGAATACTTTGGTTATGGGATGCGCAAGAAAAAGTACAAATGTATTATTATGAATTTATAATTTGAGATTTTCTTCCTGGATGTATCTTTTTTAACGTCAGTAATCGGCCAATATCTTTGAGTTTCCATTAGATAACATACATAATTAATATCCTGAGCTGCATAATCTTCCATTACAAGTTGTCTAATCTTAGTGACAACCACGATCACGAGTTGCCGCATTGTAACAAAAGTTAAAATTTTCTGGCGGATATTAAAATCACGTCCAATAAAACTATTGCTTTTTATTGATGAGTGTACGTAGCAAAAAAAATATCAGTGTTTGTGTGGCATAACAGTGTAATAAATCTAGTATTTCTTAGAAGGCTAGGGACCTTATTGTTATGAAATCGTCCAATTATATCTGAAGCCGGTTCTGTTCTATTACGTTAATCCATGCTAAACTATGGCGAATGCGCCTATTTTTTACCTATTTAAAGTATGATGTTTACATTATGTGGTGAATGTTTTTCTAGTTACAATTTCCAAGAAGGCGAAGAAGGTTTAAATAAATAAGAACATTTACAAAACTAACTTTAGTAATATTATAAATATATTATGATAGGTGCTTAAAAATCAATATTCATTCCGTAGTTGGCGGTCAAAGAAATAATTGGATTGCACAATTATTTTTACATTTGCCCACAGAAAAATAACTGGTTTCATTTGGGATGATTTATCATTCTCCATTAGAAGAATTATCGTTATGGATTTTCAAATTAAACCAATTATATACAACATTTTTATAATTTCAACACGAATACAAAAACTACAATTATGATTTCGTGCACCATTCAATTAACTTGAACACTTTTTTTGTGTGCTATACGCACGCTAGTAAATTTAAAGTAATTGACGAAAATATATCTCTCAAACAAACTATGTTATTATAGAATTAAATAATAGGATCTTTCATATACGTTAAAGAATAAAATCTAGAAATTTTTATGTAAATTATCATAGTAGAGAAGGTTGAAGGGTTATAAATCTTTATTGACCGTGACTAATTGTTAGCCAGATAACAGGTAATAATAAAATAAACTCTTCCAAGTTATAAAGCTGGCAGGAACAAAACGTCCAACAAATTTCCAGTTCCAGTTTAAGGGCCAAGGAAGTTGCATTCATTCGAATGAACTTTTTGGGAAAAAGAGAGAGATAGAAAGAAATTCTTTATTGTCAAAAAATTAATTACAACTTGTAATTAATTTGTAATAATAAAGAGACTCAAATAAAATATAAAGTATACACAAGAAAACTACAATGAATAACAAAATCACCTTTGAAAATGTACATGTGAAAATTAACTATAGGGCAATCCTAAGAAAGGTAATAATTTGTATGAAAAATCAATAACACTATTAAATCAGTACGCAGCGTGCTCCGAATTAAATACTATTTTCATTAAGATAAAAGTCGTTTACAGCGTACAATTGCGAAACGCGAGAAAAGATAATATAGATTTGATTTCAATTGGCAAATGATTGTGCATTTTTTTGCATTGTAAAATATTGAGCCCTAAACTAATTCTAAACGTGGAGTAGGTGAGTAGAGGTCGTAATCTGCGTTTCTAAGTTGATAGCCGTGTAACGATCTTTCTAAAATTGGAGAAGCGTGCTTACGAATTAGGAAAACAGTTTTAAAGATGAAAAAGGAAAGAAAAATAAATTTTTTTTAAAGAATGGAAAGGTAAATCACTGTGTTTGATTTGTAAACGAACAGTTGCTGTTTATAAAGAGTTTTAATTTGAGGAGATGAATAATACGAATCATAAGACAAAATTACACTGAAAAATATGATAGAATGGACACATTGTCATCTTTAAAATCTAAACTTCAAGGTCAACAGTCGCTAGCTAATACAGAGAGCGAAGATGCCCTGAAATCAAGTTTTATTATTGCATTAGAAATCGCGAAAAGATCAAAACCTTTTATTGATGGTGATTTTAATAAAGACTGTATGTTGGAAGTTGGCGACGTCTCATTTCCATCTCAAAAGTCAATAATTTGTTCTCAAGAACACTGTTGCTTCAAGAATAAATTATCTCAAAATTTGGTTCTTCAACTGAAGGAGAAAATTAAGGAATTTATAAACTGATACTGTTGATACAGCTCAACTTGCTGTTTTTATACGAGGCATTAAAAGTAACTTTGAAATAACTGAAGAACCATTAAACTTCGTTCCATTGACAGGTACTACGATAGCAAATTATATTTATTCATTTGATAGCAGAATATAAACTCGACTGGAATATAATGCAGCACAACTACGGATGGCGCTCGTGCCATGGCTGGGAAACATTCGGGCGTTGTAACTAAATTAAAACAGAAAACATCAGGGAATTTTGTGGGATTTCACTGTATAATTCATCAGGAATCATTAGCATCCAAACATTTTAAAATGGACCATGCCACCTATGATTAAAATTGTAAATTTTATAAGGAGCAGAGGACTAAATCACCGACAGTTCAGGCAATTTGGATTTGGACAAAAAGTTTTTTGATGTCCCTTATTTCAGTCGAGGAGTAGGAAGATTTTTTGCATTACGTGTCCCTATTCAAGCTTTCATGCTAGAAAAAGGCAAACCAATTGATTATGACAACGGCTGGTGGATTGATTGTGCCTTTTGGATAGATATGATTAAACACTTGACTGATCTGAATATAAAGTTACAGGGTAAAAATCTGATTGTCACTCAAATGTATTCATTTATTCAAGTCTTTGAAACAACGTTGAGGCTGTGGGAAAATCAAGTTACAAAATCAAACTTTGGACCATTTTCTTCATTTAAAATCATTTGGCACAGTGAACCAAAAAAAATTGGGTGAATATTCTCAACTTCTGCAAAATTTGATTACAGAATTCAACAAGCGTTTTGAAGACTATCACAAAATGAATGAAATGGAATTCCCAATTTTCAAAAATCCATTCAATTTTGAAGCTTCACAGGCACCAGTTTATTTGCAAATAGAGTTGATAGATCTTATATAATTTAACAAATAAAATGTTATAATAATCCACTTCATTTTTTTTATTTTCAATCTGGCCCACATACGAATTCAAAATTAAATATCCTCTGCAAAATTGAGTATGACACCTCTGCATTAAAGCATCCAAGGGAATATAGAATCGTGTATAGTTGTGCAAGATCCCTTTCCATTAGCCCGTTCAGATATTTTGCCACTTTATTGGGCGAGGTAGCAGTTCATGTAACTAGATGGTGCAAGATCCCAATATTCTTACTTATTGTACTGAGAATACATAAAAAACGTCTATTTTTTTACTTTAAACGCTGATTCATATTGAATTGGTAGCTGGCAGCATCACTGGATTTCGGCGAGGGATCAGCACTGTATTATTCAGAAAACAAAATTCGATCCAGATCAAAATAGACCTGCCGCTTATTTTTCGAATCCACAACCGCACGCCGCACAATCTGTTATCTCTTGTAGACAAAACGCACATTATTTGTTGTACTGATTTTTTGTTAATTCATTTTCCAACAATACAAACAGGTAGTGTTAAATTTAAATCACAACTCAACCTCATGAGATAAAAGCAACCACATAAATCGACACACGCTTTATACATATCAATAATTCCATTGTATTCTCCAGAAAAAAAGTAATTTTCCTATCAAACCTAACGATGTGAACAAATTCGTAAAACAATTTTATATGTATTGAAATTATAAGTCTCAGTCTAATAAAAATTATATATTTGACACGCCTTAAAAAAAGAGTATAATAACGTGGATGTGTTGTTGCATGATTGATTACTACCCACGGTTGCGAGTTCAAGGTGAGCAAATTTTACCGGCTTAGCTTCAGCGGAACTACGCATGTTTGAAAGTATCTTATAACGACCAATAAACTTTTTTTAGAAATTTCAAAAATAATCTATTTACACATCACTTCCCAGATGAACATTGGTAGATTCGGTACAAAAAGAAATCTGCAGATACTTCTACAGCGTTCGCAAAAATTTCATTCGAGGTCAAACCAATTTTTTATTTGTACTGTTTTTTGCTCTCCGTTTAATTTCAGTTTACAGCGTTGCCTGTTTTTACAGGTAGAGTATCTAAATATAGGCCGTTTCAACACTATGTCAAATTAATATTAAAATCAGATGATTCGTGTGCACTAAACAATGTTGAATGGAGTATTTTGTGGAGTTATTTAGGTATTATTGTAATAAATTTTCGAAAATTGTTTTGTTGTTTTATAAAATAAGATAGCAATGCTGTCAGATATAAAACTTAGTCTCTTTATCACAAAAATGAAAAAAACTTGAATGTGTAATAAGAGAAAAATGGTTGGATGCTATAAATAGTGCAGACTTAACAGTAACCAAAATAAAATATGCATTTGTTTGTTGCAGAGATTTTACATAAGGTATGTGCCTTCATAAATATTAATTGAACTTTATATTTGTAATATTTCGTTTGTATTCAAGGGTTCTGCCGTTTCCTTTTTTTGTATTACTATGGTTATATCTTCATCTCCACTATTATTTCTTTCTTCAATTATTTTCATTTAGTTCTCCCTCACCGTCATTTAGTAATTCTTCTTAATATTGTGTAAATCTAGTTTTTTCCCTTTTTTTATCGCCTAGTAGATGTCCCCCTATCTGATTGTCAAAAAAGAACATGCTTTCTGATTGGCATTAGCTTCTTCGATTTTTACCATTCTATCTTTTTTTTCCATTTTGAGATTCCCTAGGATCCTACCTGTTCAATTTCTTATCATAGTTTCTTTTTGTGACTATTTTCTCTTCATTTGTTGGTAGTGATGTACGATAACTTCGACTTTAATTTTTCTAAATCGTATTTTTTCCTTTTTTATTATATTGTTTAATTCTAGGTACCTTAACTAATTTAAGTTTTGTAATAATCAAGATGTAGTCATATAATATACTGAAACAACTTTATTAAAAAAAGATACGGTTCAATTTAGTCTGAGTAATCTTTAACTTTCTTACGACCCATGTAATTTCATATTCGCAGTTATTATTTTATTTCATTCTACTCTCGAATGTCTACGACCGTAATAGTACAGGTAAAATAGGAATAAACGCGAAATTAAATTGGACGTTTCTGATTTTGTAGATTCTCAGAGGTTTTCGGTTACTGCCTAGCAGCTCTTAACAAAATTACGGGCACGGGTTTTCGAAATTTTGGAAATTGTAACTCAAAATAATTTTGAAACGCGTATAACTCGAAAATTAAGAGGAATTCGAAAAAACTTGCCCGAACAAAAAATGTAGAGCACAAAATTTTATACAAAAAAAGTCTGGGGTCATTTTTTTGTTGGGAAACTACTTCGTCAAAAGGCATAATGATGGTTGAGATCTCTATTTTCTACTTGGGTAAGTTAGCATAATTTTCGAAAATCTTGCTAGATGGCCACATAAGCACTTGAAATTTCAATGGATACATTTAATGACTCACCATATAAACAAGCAAATCCAACGACAGATTTATCGTTCGTGTTATAAATATTTTTATGTATATAACATACATGAACTAATTCTTGGTTTCAAATGAACTAACTTTTAAAAAACGCGCTCATGAACACTATCTTTGTTCTCGGTTAATTATTATTTCAATATTAACAGACTTCTGAATAGTTTCTATTTCACAAAAATGTGAGTACTCATTTTGAGCTCTACAGTTTTGGCCCGGCACTTTTTTTCGAATTCTACGCAATTTTCGAGTTATTCCTGATTCAAGTCCATTTTATATTGGAAATTTTGAAGTTAGGAAAAAATTGAAACCGTTTTTGTATAGAATGTTGTGCTTCACATTTTTTGTCCCGGTAGTTTGTATCTAAATCTTCATAGTTTTCGAGTTATCCACAATTCAAAACGTTTTTGAGTACATGAACCCATTCTACGGTGAAAATTTTGAGGTTAGGAAAAAATGCTTGAAGATCAATCTGTAGAGGATTTTGTGCTGTACATTTTTTGCTCAAGCCCTTTTTTCCGAATTCCTCGTAGTTTTCGAGTTATTCGCGATTCAAAATATTTTTGAGAGTATAATCCCCTTTTAAGGGTTCGGAACAAATACCGGGAACACTTTTTGGTAGAGAATTTTGTACTTTACATTTTTTGTTACGGAAGTTTTTTACGAATTTCTCATAGTTTTCGAGTTATTCGCGTTTCAAAATTTTTTGAGTTCTAAGTTATAAAATTTCGAAAGCCCGAGCTGTAATTTTGATACTTATCCAGTATCCCAAAACCTCCCAGAATGTAGAAAATCAAAACCGCCTAATTTGCCTGTACTATAATTACAATTGTAAAAAATATTTCATTTTAAGCAAAATCTACTACTTTATAACGAATTTTATGTGAAATGAAACGGGTACGTCCGATTTGACCTTGTACAGTCATTTTGTTACCTGACCTACCTTATGTATGAATAATTTACCATTGTTTCTAAGCCAGCTGTCAGAACATGCCATTGATGTTGACATTGAATAATAAGGTTTGGGAATCGAGGAGATTTAGAAGTTTCTTTATTCATTAGTATACGAGGAAAACTACGAAAGTTTGTAATATTTAAATAGATTGTGCTTAAATCAATAGAGTTAAATAAGTAAAATAAGAATGAAATGGATGATTCAATCGTAGGAACTAATTTCCTACTACGCATGAAGATGACTAACGATATATTATCGATCTGCTTTTCTGGAATATAAAGTTCGTGAAGATTCAAAGATGTTTCGTTTCGTTTCCCTACCCAATAGGTAGGGAACCTCCAAAGAGGGTGATCAAGAAACGGGAAAAGCGATAACGAAGTCCATCACAGGAAAATATATATACATTTATGTGTAATGATTGCAATTATTGACAAGGGCGAAGTTTTTGTAAGACGGAAAATGTGCATCGCTCGAAGATTTTTTATTCTGACTTTCTGAGGGACGATTCTTAATTATAGCTTAGTCTTTTCACAAAAATGAGAAAAATTATTCCACAGAATCTTTTTGAAGACATACGAGGTGTGTTTATAAGTTCGGTAATTGGTATTAGATAAGAAACAAAAGATACAAATAAATGACATTTATTGGCATTCAAATTAATCACCATTGTGATTTCAACCTAAATGTGTTTGTTACTTTTGTGGTGTCATAATTCCATCTTATATAAGGATCGAAGTTGACTCCAAAGTATTCAATATTACTAGTGGATTTTGTATTGAAATCATGGATACTAAGAGTGTTAAATCTTGAGAACTGAGTTCAAAAATATCGCAACAACTGCGAATGACTACAGTGTCAAAGGCACTGACAATATCATGAAAGACACGAGCGAGGGTTTACCGTTATGAAGCGAGTTATAAATATTTGTAACAGAATCTTGAGAACTTAATGGTTAGGTTAATGGTTAATGAGAGAAAAAATTATATATTCACGTATCGCATAGACCAGAACGTTTATTCGGGCTCACATGCTGTTAAAAGTTTCGTCATCTTTATTCCCTTTTTATTTTATATTCTACATAGTGATAAACAATGGATAATTTACTTCTTTTGTTACAAGCATCAACTACCAACGAAACCAGTATAAAATAATTATATAAATTTATGTAAATACAAGCATTACTCATAATTACGTTTTGCATATGAATATGCCGGGTGTACAATCATCCAACAATGTAGTAATGTTAAAACTGGATTTTCTAGATATGCTAATGAACTGAATAACGTTTAATTCGAGAGGGATTATCAATAAGTAAAAACGTGATATACATGTTGCTCAAATATATAGACTGAGCGCAAGAAAAATTGTAGATTGCTAGACCGTTTTCAGTCTAACAAACTAAAAATGAAACTAATCAACTACATTATCAATAAAAATGAATATGCAATCACCAGTGACGGAGGAATCTGAATTATTTATAAATATCAACGGGTTGAAAAATTTAAAAAAAGTATTTTCTTCTTTAACGAAAAAACACAACTTACTTACAAGAAAATGGTGTTTATTACAAGTCGATATGATTAGTAAACATTCACTAATAATTAAAAATAGATTTTATTCATTAATGTAATATCGTTCAAGACCAATACAATCATTTCAACTTTCCTAACTTTTTGATGTCGATCTTGTAGAAGGTTTGTCTTTTGACTCAAAATATGCTTCAGTTTCAGTATTTGCTTCTTCATTTGAGTTGAATTTCTTACCAGCAAGCATTTTTTGAGACAGTAGTCACTGATGGTCAGGTCTGGACTATAGGGTACATGAGGAAGCAATTCGAAGTGTATTTCGTTCAAATCAACCATCGTTTTCATCGACTTGTGAATCGATACAATCTCGTGGTGCAACAGTGGTTTTTTCTTGACATATGTGGGTGTTTTTGCTTGATTTTTGCATTCAAACGATCGAACTCTACTCTACGTAGTATACGCTATTGATTGTCTATCCCTTTTGGTGATAGTCGATGAACAATATTCCATGTGCATCCTAAAATACTGAAGCCATAACCTTCCCAACTGACTGTTGTGCCTTTAGACGTTTCGGACGTCGTTGAACGGTTGCAGACCACAGATGACCATCGTTTTATGGATCCATATTTTATCCAATATCACATATCGACGCAAAAAATCTGATTTATTACTTGTAAATATAGTCAAACACTGCTCTGAATCATCAACACGTTGTTTTTGATCGACCGTGGGTAAACGCGGCACCCACTTTGAAAAAAGCATTCTCATGGTCAAATATTCGTGCATAATTGTAAACACACTGATTTTTGATATCTTTACGGCTTCAGCAATCTCACGTAGTTTCAATTTACAATTAGATATAACCAATTTTTGAACTTTTTTGATATTTTCTGGAATAACCACCTCAATTGGACGATCAGAACGTTCACCATCATCGGTGTCTGTACGACCACGTTTAAATTCAGCAAATCAATAACAAATGGTTCTTTTCGATGGGGAAGAGTCCTGATAACACTTTTGATGCAAATGCTGAGCTTGTACAGTATTTTTTCAACAAGACTTAATGATAAATTAACGCACGAAATTGTTTCCAAAATAACAAAATTATCTTCACTTAAATGGCTGTTAATTTTTTCTGACTAATCCAAATGTCATGGAATTTTACACATAGGTGGTACTTCATAAACGTCATAGGTACTATACGTCATCAGCGCTGATGTTGTAGAAGAAACGTAAAAGTTTAAACAAATATATTATATTTAATTTGTAGCAAATTCGACTTAGTCGATTTTGTCGGACTTATGGTGTTTGAGTAAAAAAGTGTCTGATTTTCATGGCAAAATAATTAAAATTTCATAGTACCCCTCGATGTTATTAATTTAATTTAGTTAATGCCTGGCAAACTAGCAAAAGGTGTCAACCTACTTACATAAAAAATGTATTTATAAAAAAAGTACCACATCTGCTGTAAATTATTCACATAAAAAAATGAATATAACACATGAAGACTTGAGACTGAAGCTAACCAACTTCGAACCCAATATAACAAGTACCTAGTGATATTTCTTTAGTAAAAATTGAATTTTGTACCTGTGTTACATAGGATGGGCATAAGTATTTTAGAAAAACTAAAGTGCGGCATGGCACAAAAAGGTTTGGAAACATTGCTATGAACCCATTATACAGGGTGTTTTAAAATTTCGCATGCGAGTTATATCACTGCATTAAGCGAAAAAAATCGATTAAAAATCACCAAACAATCACATGTCTATAACGCATGGATTAATCGCAAATTAACAATAAAGAGAGCCATAAAAGTATTTAGCTGCTGCCGTATTTTTGAACTTTGCGTTATAGACATGTGATTGTTTGGTGATTTTTAATCGATTTTTTTCGCTTAATGCAGTGATATAACTCGAATTCGAACGTTTTGAAACTCCCGATATAATCAATTGCGAAACGATTGAAAAATACAATTATGAAACTTTTTTCTTTACGAAAAGGAAAATGGGAGGAAGAAAAAGCCCTTAAACAAATTTCTGTTCTGAGAATTGTTCGGATTGCACCATAAAATATTTATCCCCAGGGGAATTGGAAGTTAGTGATGATGAATGAGAAGTAGTTTGTTGTATAACTATAAAACAATAAATTGTTACAGTAATTATCATAATGCAACAAAATTCATAAGTTTCGAACGGTTTAAGTACTGAAGTTTTAGATTTTAAAAAGTATTTTTAAAATTTCTAGCCGTTCTAGTTATTGAAAGTACCTATAGAGTCATTTCTTTCTGCTTCTTTTTGTTTTGAATGAGTTTGAAAAGTAGAACATCAACAAAAGTTTTGATTTTTAAGTGATGGTAGGTTAAAAAAAAGTTTTTACGTACCCATCAACAGTACCATGTTTAGATACTAATTCTGTAGCCTTATCTCTAGGAAGTCCGCTGTGAAACCATGGCTGAGTCATATGGATGCCGGCATCTAATGACTGCACGAATGCCGTTGATGTAACACCACTTGGACCAGCAGATCCCCTTGTATACCCTCTCCAACGACGTTTCCAAGAGTATCCTTCGGCAACTGCTATGGCTGTCGCTTCTTGTGGATCTTCCACTATCCTTCCCACTGCTCCTGTGAAATCCATGGCAACACGAGAACGGACAGATTCCTGAAATTAACAAAAACATTTAGACACGATGCATTATACAGATGAAAAAAAAATCAGCGGGCCCGACAGACATTGTACTTTACACATACGAGGATATATTGAAAAATTCTTAGCCTACTATAAAACCAAACTAAATTTCAATGTCAAAATATTTTATTACTCAACATATTCTCCTCTTAATTGGATACATTTATTACAGCGAACCTGCAACGTCTCTAGATTTGTCAAAAAAAAATGTTTCTTCTTGCTCTGCAAACCAGACCTCCACAATTTTTATCAACTCCTCGTTGGAAGAAAATTTTAAACTTTTTTTTAGTTGAGGAAAGAGATAACAGTCGGACGGTGAATAAAGGGGGTGTTCTAGTAATTCAAACCCTAAATCACAAATTTTTTGCATGGCAACATGAGATTTGTGTGCAGGGACATCGCCCTGCAAAAACAAAACACCTTTAGATAGCTTTTCGCGTCTTATCTCTTTAATTTTTTCCCGTAAAGTGGTATCAAATAGTAATCTCCAGTTATTGTTCTACGCTTACCCAAAAAATCAATCATGATTATTCTATGGCAATCCCAAAAAACTGAAGCAAGATCTTTACCAGCAGATTTTTGGACACTAAACTTCTTAGGTCTTGGAGAACCATTCCATAGATTACTACTTAATTTCTGGATCGTAGAATTGTACCCAAGTCTTATCCATAGTTACAATTCGGTTTAAGACGTCTATATCGTTTTCAAATCGAGCACAGATCGAACGCGATGCTTCTACCCTTGCACGCTTTTGGTCAACATTCAAACATTTGGGGATCCATTTTGCAGCAATTTTTCTCATGCCCAAATTGACGTGAACTATCTGATGAACGCGTTCGTATGAAATATTCAGTGCTTCAGATATCCGTTTTAGCCCAATTCGACGGTCTAATAAAATCATGTCAAGAAATGCATCGATATTTTCGGGGATCAGAGCACTGTACAGTTAAGCTGAGATTGGATATGTGGTTAGAGCAAAAAGACTCTTTTAGATAGAGCATAAAGCCAGAAGGGACGAAGATATTTGGGTAAAAAGATCCTTATTAAGAGGAAAAGAAGGCGTCTAGGAAAAAATTGTATGGAAGCATGTGGAGAAGATCTAGAAAGAATAGGAAAAGATAATTGGCGTGAAGCAGGCATGGTCAAAAATAAATGGAGGAAAGCAGTAGACAGATTCCAAGCCTAATACCTATAAGACTTGTTGAGCTAAAATCCATTGGTCTGAATTGTGATTATAAATATTCAATTATACGTGTAAAAGTACTAGATGTTTCTTGTTGCAACAGAATTATTTGTATGTTTAAATAATTTTAATCTTATTTTGAGTTCTTATTTCATACAAGCGCGTGTTATTTTTTAACAATACTTTTATTTGACATTAAACCTTTCTATTGCTAATGATACCGTTTTTTATGTTCAGTTCTGATGCAATTCATTATGATAGATGACTGAATTGTCGATAAAAAAGTACAAGGAACGATGAGTCATCAATGATAAGCTAAAATTTATTTTATAATTTGCATAATAATTCCTACTATAATGTAAACCCAAACAAATATAAATAAACGCGTTTTTCTAGATTTTTGTCTTTGCAGAAAAACTACATAAAAATGAGAATTTTTAAACGATAATGATTTTGAATCATCTGCCTAATTAGAAATATACAGTGTGATGTAAGTACTTTTTAAAACGACAAAAAAATTGTGTAATAATAATTATATGTGTAGTAATAATTATATTTCTGCACTGACGCACATAGTTCGTTTTGAAATAGAAGCCCCAAAATAAAATATTTTTATCACAGTTTTTTTAAATATATTACTCATTATTAAGTATTTTGCGCAATAGTGGAAAGAAGATATCAAAACGAACGATGTGCGTCAGCGCACAAATGAAAACTTTTCGAATTTTTTTTGACGTTATAAAAAATACTTACATCATAAGTTTTTGTTGATAGGTTCCTTATTAAGTATCCTGCGCGATATTTGAAGGAAATTTGGAAAAATTTTAGGACTTCGATATCAAAACGAACTATGCGTGTAAACGCTCGCAACTTTTCGAATTTTGTTTTGACGTTATAAAAAATACTTACAGACTTTTGGTAGGGTTCCAAGGAGAGTAACAAATCATAGATAAGCAAAAAATAAGAGGTTGATTAGAAGTTCTTATAAAAGTTTGAAATATATTTGGAACCGAACCGAAACTGACATGCGCATCAACATATTGGAAACTCTTGTAGAAACAAACTTAATTTTTTCAACTGATAACTGGTTTTAGCACCGGTATAAACATTCATTTTATGAAAATGCGAATAACAAAAGTCTGTACTAATTAAAAAATTTAAATATTTAAACGATAAATATATGTCATAACGAATCGGTTATTTGCAGCTAGTAGTTTGTGAATTATTATTAGATATCGACAGATCGTTTGGGATGTGGTATTATTTTTAAAATGAAAGATTTTCAACAAAAGCTCATCTAAACATACCATAGTAAAATCAATAATGTTAAAAACGGTTTTAAAACCATCACACCGCCGAGCAGATGTTTCCGGTTTAAAAAGCAAAACGAATAAAACTCTGTATCTAATTTTGGAATATTCTAACATGTGGAAATTATTTTGAAAGTTAGGTGATTCTTGCGATTTTACATATATGTGGAATGAAATTAAAATGATCGTCACATTGATGGAATATCGATTGAATTTGTTTGAGGACAAAGTGGGTAATCGACGCAGCTGGTCTACTACAGATTATATTACATAATGGATGATGCTTTTAAACATAGAACCATCAAGCACATCATATGGAGAAGAAAACATTAGCACACTGTTACAATTTGTATTCTAATTTCCTGTGATTAAGTTCACGATGGAATTATTAATATGTGAGCTCCGCGATTTTAAATCTTGGTTTTATTAATTAGTTACCATCAAAAATTTTTTATTAAGAGTTCAAATTTTTCGAAAGTTATATACTTTTAACATCTCATTCGCAAAAAAATTAAAAATTGCGCCTATGCAAATATTTAGTCGATTTGATTGAATATTAAAAAAATAAACAAGCTGTATATTACCCCAGATTTGGCACTGTGCGACTGTTTTTTGTTTCCGAAGATAAAATCTGCTTTGAAAGGGAACCGATTTGAGTCGATGGATGAGGTAAAGCAAAAAACGGCAGAGCTCCTAAAGGCACTCTCCAAAGAAGACTTTCAGCTCTGCTTCGATCAATGGATAAACGTATGGAAAGGTGTGTGGCGAGGGGAGAGGATTATATTTAAGGGGAGCATTCGAATGTAGAATAATTTTTATAACAAAACCCTTTTTCGTAACCAGTATCGTTGTTTAATAGCCAGACCTCGTATGTCTCATACTCTCACTTGTTGAAACAACCAATGTCAAGTTGAACTCGTTCAGATTTATCAGTTTGCTACTATATTCGATTTAGTGTTTACAAATGAAAAAATATATTTGAAAACTTGTTTAAAAGTGAAATGGATTAATTAAGAAGGATGAACGGTCGCGACGTTCTCTAACACCTGAAAGAAATGAAAATGTACAAACTGGTCCACTAGAACAGGCCGAATACTATTCAAGAGCTTTCTGAAACGTACGAATAATATGCAAAGAAAGAGACATGAAGTAGGTTAACAGTATTATAAGCCGCAAATATTTGCCAACTAACTAATAGTCTTTCTGTATACCGTAATCCGCCTTAATCATCCGATTTAGCACCATGTGAGCACCTGACTGTTCGAAAATGAAAAATGTTTTCGACAGCATACCTAAAATTAATAGAGTTGAAGCAATTCCGAAAAGCGTTGAGAATTATTAGCTAAGTCTTTTATGGTACCTTGTAACTTTTTAATAGTATAATCAGTGAAGTTGTTGATTTTAACAAACAAAAAAAGTTTTGCCAATAATTTTTATATTCTAAAAACGCTGAATATTCTTCCGTGCTTTACTTTTGCCTAATTAGTTTTGTCGAATGATAGATGCTTGGAAAGTTCCAAGGGAGATTTGTATTTCTGTCAAAAAAATTACATTTGTTATTAATAAAAATCTGACAAATATCCTTAAAGATGAGGAAATTGTTGGAAAAGGCCGGAATTCGCAAAAATACTTTAATTATCCACTTTATTTATTTTGGGCTAGAGTTCGGAAAACGGAAACCCACCGATTGGCTTCAAATTTTTACTAGATGATTGTACTTAAAAGAAGGGCCAAGGGAGGGGGCTAGTTTTACACCCGCGAAATATGGATATTGATATATAGATTAATATTGAAATTTATCATATCTATCTTATCGCCACCCTCTCACTTCTCTCTTTGTACTACCCTTACTAGTGTCCTTTTCAACATAAAAAATTACGTATTTGTTATTGAAATAATTGAAAAATAATTGATTTTTGAAAATGGCACATATGAAGGTAGCGATAAAACAAAAGCCACTTATTTATTATTTCAATCATCTTGACTTTTTTATTTGTTTAGATACACTTTTTGGCAATTTAATACTTTCTCGGTCCCCTCGTTTTTTGGCTCTAGAAAATCGAAAAATCATCCGATTTCGATGAATTTTTTGTTAAATCTTCGTTTGTACGGCGGATTTACGAGGAAAATTATGGGAATCGAAATAAATAAAATAAAACATCAGAAAATAATTTTAAAACGATCTTGAAAATAGAGTGAATTGAGAGGGGCAGTAGAGGTGTGCTAAAAATTCAGAGCAAATGTTGAAATTTGGTCTGCTTTTCAAACACCCACCTCCCGCCACTCCCAATTCTCACTCCCAACAGTCAACCTTAGTAAGATAGCATTTTTTTAATGGTGAAAATTTTCAATTTTTCAAAGTTAACTTTTAATATTGTACAATTGATTACAATAAGTGATTTTAAGAATTGTTTTGTTCATTTAACTTAAAAAAAGGTCAATATTAAGAGAAATAGTTATTATTTTTAATTATAAAAACATAATAAATCAACATTTTTGTATAATTTTTTTTAAATTTGTTTGTTTTTATGTGTAGATTATGAAAAAAAAATATAACAACTTCATTTGATTATTTGGAAAAAAATTATCAACAATTATTTGTGAATGAGTGCATTTTAATAAACTTTTAAAGCCCTGAAACCAATATAAGTTTTTTTTATTGCCATAATTTTTTTCGTAAATCCGCCGCAAAAACGAAATCGGATGATTTTTCGATTTTCGAAAATATAAAATTACCCACTTTTTTAAAAATCGTTAAAATAACTATATGCTTCTGTCATTTATCTATTCCAATCCAAACTATTAAGGAATTTTGATGTCTCGCAAGGAAAGGGGATGAAATAAAATTTTTTCTAACCTAAACTAACCAAGTATTTTCAACTACTGATATTTTGTGCCTATGAATATTTAAATTTTTTATAGTGAAAAACTCTGTGTAAGGAAATCGGATTTTTACCTAAAAAAAGATATTCCAAAAAGTATAAAAAGATTATGACGATGCTGAATGAAGGAATTTGCGGAGTTTTTTATTTTGTCATAAAAAATTTAAATATAGGCATAAATATCCGTAGATGAAAATACGTGGTTAGGTTAAGTTGAAAAACATTTTTTTTCATCTCCTTTCCTTGCCAAAAATACTTTTAGGTAAAATCAACTGGGTGGTTGAGTATCTAGTAGAAATTTGAAATCAACCGTTGCCGTTTCCGGAACGCCTTTTGTTCGCAAAAAATAAAATCAAATAAATAATTTTTGATAAATTTGGTCATTATTTCAACTAGTACTTATGTATGAAGGCATTTAAAACTTTTTTGATTTTTATATAGTTTTATGCTGAGCTTTATGTACACATAACATTGAGAAAAAATTCTTTATTAAAAATGGTGTAATTTATTTGGAAAAAAATTATTATTGACGGTGATTCTTAAAATTAATAACAATTGACCTTGACTTTGCAGAGATTTTTTTTAGGAAATTTCCGGCTTTTTACATATTTTTTTCTCGATTGTTCTTACCGACTTCAAATAAACAAAATTCTGGGGCCGTTACTTGCTTTTCTTTTTCAAAATTTTATTCTATATTAAATAAGCCAACACTCAACCACTAGAATAGAATGAATCCACTAAACGCTGTTAATATTGAAAAAATTTTCGTTTTCAATAATAAAATAGGTGGAAACCGGCGATATTATTTGGCTTTCAATATTTTATGCTTTTCGTACAACGCGTATTTTGAAAAAAAAAGATCAAGTAAAAATAATTGTACTATTGAAAATGTTTGTATAGCATCAATAGCCTGAAACGATGTAGGGTCTCTCAATTTTTATAAAAGTGAAGCTCAAAATTAGATATAAAAAATATAAAAAGCAGTTTTTGTATGGCTCACAATCGATTTTAATAAAAAAACTTTATCACAATGGAATTTTTCTCGTTAAATAAAACGTGTAGGAACAAACGTTTCAAATTCCACTAAAATCAAATTCTGCTTACATCTCATCTATTGTACAAAAAATAAAACATTGATTGTGATAATGAAAATCGGAATTTCTCACATCACAAACAAGTCGGAACCAGTCGGCTTCAATACAAAAAAATATATTAACTTCGCTTCAAATCAATACGAAATTTATAATTAAGAAGTTAAAAAATAACTTCATTAAATTAATCAAACAATTATTACCTTACTAATTGAACATCCTTTACAATAATGATCACTAACTAAAGTCCTCCTCTTAATTCTACCGTTATTTTTATTTTTAACATCTTCAGTCTTCTTACAAAATTTTTTAATTCGTACAACAACCATTTCCTTAATGGTTTTCAAATAGTGAAAACAATCCATATCTACTAAACTACCAAAACTCAAGAACGGCACTACGCTACATTACTTGTCAAACGCACCACAACAACTGAAGGAAGATAAATGAACGCTTTTAAAAATAAAATAAGAGTTGTATTGGGAGGTATTGGGTGGGGGAATAAGAATAAAGCTTCAGGTAATCACCCCCCAAATCAGTAGCGGAGTGCCGATATATTTGAGCGAGCTCATTTATTTACCAAATATTTCAATTTGTGAAAAATTACCGTTTATAGTTCAATATAGATTTAATAATAATTTCAAATATGTAAAATTATTGATTTAATCCTTTTTTGATAAAATTTATTCAAATACGTGGGTTTGTAAGAGTTAATATGTTATTTCAGCAAACGAGTATTTATATTAATTGATGGAAAAAAATTCAACTATTATTTTATCAAGATCAAAATACTCTAACAAAAAAATTGAATTGTACATGACATGAAACTTTATTTTGGTAAACAATTATTGGAAATATAACTTAAGGCAGAGTGTGATCAGCAAGTGATATTTAGAGAAAGCAATTGGATTGAAATAAACAGACTATTTTGTTCAACTTTGATATTCATATGTTGCTGGTGCAAGGAGTTGATGTGGTTATACACTTTCACGGTCACCTGGTTTTTTGGCTCTAGAAAATCGAAAAATGGATGGATTTTAATGATCTTGGTCTCAAAATGTTCCATTTTACGGCGGATTTATAAAAAAAATTAGTAAAAATGGCTGGAATGAAAATTTCTCATAGTTTTACTGTTTTAAATCGTAAAAAAAACGATTTTGCAAAATAAACCTTTACAAAAAATTATCTTATTATCAGATAAAGTTCTTATATTTTTTTTGTATTCTACATAAATTAATAAACAATTTAAAAAAAATCCAAAAAGAATGATAGTTTCGTACTATATTCTATATAATCCGCCGTAAAATGCAACATTTTGAGACCAAGATCATTAAAATCCATCCATTTTTCGATTTTCTAGAGCCAACCTAACCTAACCTAACATAACATAACCTAGCCTAACCTAACCTAACCTAACCAAAAAATCAGGTGACCGCGATTTTTTTGGTTTTTTGGTTAGGTTAGGTTAGGTTGTCTCTAGAAAATCGAAAAATGTGTATAATTACCATAATTTTGGTAATTATATGGTTGATGTCTATTTGGGAAGCAGCTTGCTGCTTTATATATTGGGACAATTACGTGCATGGTACAGCAAACTGTCTGTAACTATTTGATTATGTGCGATATAAAAATTGCGACCCAAGAGTATCAAGCTCAAATAATGTTTTGAATTCCGAGACAGAGGGTTAAGTTTGTAGTGGAGATAAATATGTATGGTCCAGTGAAAGTATATAAAAATATAAATGATAATTTTCTTCTTTTTACAACTTGTGTGGAAAGTGAGGTTTCAGCAGTAATTATTGGGTACGTGTTCGTAATAGATTACAGTCAAGTAGTGCACCAAAGTTCGGAATATGGTTAGAGTATACTGCTGGAACAAACCTTATGTGTCTTATGATTACCATAAACATTACGTGGCACCAAAGAGTATCTCTCCATAGGTAGACTGGAACGTCAGGAGTGTTCTGCAAGGTACGTGGAATATTAGGGTATTGGGGAGAGGATCTAGCTTTACAGCTCTTCCGTCAATTGCTTTTTCCTCTCGATGTTGTTCCTTCCTTCCTTTGTTCTCTTCAAAGCGAAGTTTCCTGAATACTTCAGTGGCAAACATGCGTCCAAAGAGTATCAAGTTCAAATAACATTTTGAATAAATTTTGGAACATATAGTTCCGAGACAGAGGGTTAAATTTGTAGTGGAGATGAATATGATTAGTCCAGTGAAAGTATATAAAAATATAAATGAAAATTTTCTTCTTTTCACAACCTGTGTGGAAATTGGGGTTCCAGCAGTAATTGTTGGGTACGTGTTCGTAATTGATTATAGTCAAGTAGTGCACCAAAGTTCGGAATATGGTTAGAGTATACTGCTGGAACAAACCTTATGTGTCTTATGATTACCATAAACATTACGTAGCACCAAGAATATTTCTCCATAGGTAGACTGGAACGTCAGGGGAGATAGATCTTTTTTATTATAGATATATTTGAGTAAAAAATACTGTTATGTATCTTCAAGGCTTGATGTTCTGCAAGGTACGTGGGATATTAGGGTATTGGGGAGAGGATCTAGCTTCACAGCTCTTCCGTCATTGCTACTTCCTCTCGATGTTGTTCCTTCCTTCCTTTGTTCTCTTCAAAGCGAAAATTCCTGAATGCTCATAGCTCTCAAAGTAGTCTCCGTTGAAAGCATAGTATCCAACATATTTAGAGGCGTTTCTTCTACTTCTATTACAGCTTCCCAAGTATGCTGAAACGTGGGCTTATGACAAATACAAGCTTCATTGTCTCCTGCACATTTTAGGCACTCCGCATATTTGATCATGTGAAGTTATTCTCTCAAGCGTCTGTGTCCAGAGAGCATCTGTTTTAAGTAGTAATTTACCTCTCCATGGGAGTGGCTAAGCGAAATAAGCGTTGGGTCCAATGCTGGTTCTCCGCTAATTACTCTTATTCGCTGGGTGCGGTAGATCTTCTTTGCGATGAAAGGATCTACTTTTCTCCGCTTAACTAGAATAGCGTCATCGACACTGTGCGGTATGTGCTAGTAGCTCTCAGGGCAGTCAACGGACATATTAAAGTAACCCTCCCTCTGTAATACGCCGGTCCTAATAACAATTCCTATGATAACCGTCGAGAGCAGTAGTCTCTGTCTCAGTTCTGGACCTTCTAAGTTCGCTCTAAGACGAAATACGATGTTCCTCACTGCAGAGGTCTTTTCACTCTGCTTTAGAGCATCAGTCATTACATTAACTTCACAGATATCGGTTGAATGATTGGAATGTTATCGCCTTCTCTCCGACTTGCAGTTCCATCGTCTCCATATTTCCTGTTGCTAATGCGACTGTAATTGGTGGTGCTCTGATAGTTCCAGTCCGACTAAGTGAATCCACCAAAAAGTTTTTGCAAGCATCGTATTTTTGATTCTTTTAGCCCTTAAAAGGGCCCTTAAAATGTACAGAATCGTACAAGATTCTTTTAGATCTTTTCTACATTCTTGCCCAACGTAGCAGTCCTTTCCATTCAAGTGTATGGTCTAAGCTAATAACACATCGCGAAGAATCATAAAATAAGATCAATCGTAATTTTTTCTATTTGTTTATGATAAAAATATATTCTAAGAAGAATGTAAACAATGTTCACTTCAATGTGTTTTATATTTGAGTATTATGAAACTGCATCTAGAATTTCTTCAAAAAAATTGATAAATCGATGCAATTTTACACATGAGAGCGATATCTAAGTCAATGCTCCGTCACTGATATAATTATAGTTATTAAATAGACCTGCTATGAGTTTTCCGAAGTACGTGATCGTCATCATGTAATAAGTTACTATACTATTTAAAAACTTTTAATGATGCAACATTGGATCAAAATGAACCAGCTAAAAAAAGGTTGAACCGTCAGGATATATCTTGGAACAAAATAAGTTTAATTAAAAATGAAATAAATAATAGATAAACGAATTTGTATGTGGTATTGTTTTTAATTTATTTATATCTACATCATTTCCCCGTCGTTTTATTAACGTTGTATTTTATCGGTAGGGATAATCCTAATTTAATAAACATATCCCGCAGAGCTGCAGCCATGTGTTAAAATGAGAAGAAACGAAAAAACAACCAAATATGATAAATTTATGGTACCTATTTGACAGTATTAAATTTCAAATGTTGATGATCAAATTGAATTAATGTCTAAAATGTTTTTTTTTTCTGCAATCGCTCTATGTCTATCTTTTCGGTGCGTAACTTTTCCTATTATTATTTTTTGTTTACATAATAATAATCAATACAGGGTGTTTCAATTTAGATATATGACAGAATCGTTGATTCTGTTTGGAAATTGTTTATTTCGACATCCAGATTTTAACAAAGTTTTCAACTAGAATCGCTCAAGAATGTTTAACATATCGGTGCAAGCGAAGTTGTTTCTAGTGAAATTGTTGTTACAAATAAGCACGCATTACATCGATAACTAGTTTCACTTATGATTTCTCACACACAATAAGAATACATACAGCACTATTTTGATATTTATCTTTACAGGTATTGTGGAGTTCTCTATTACCGCCAAATATTCCTTTTTTTCTAATTATAAGATAATAAGAAGTTGCAAAGTTATGAAATAGTCTATTACATAAACAGCGCGGAAAGTGACATTCAAACACTAGTTGGAATGTTTATGCACGAGTCTGCAGGATAAGTGCGGAAATGACGAATCTATTTCCAGCGATTTATGTACAATAGTTTTCCTACGATCCCCACAACGCAATAGTTGTTTTTAATTTTTAAATTTACGTATTATCAACTGAATGAACTGATTATAACAGATTCGATACCTTTCTTGAGACTTCTTGAAACAAAGTTTCAAAAAACCAAAGTTGATTATTTCAATCAAGCAAATGCTTATAATATTGACGATTATTTATTTAACATATAGTTTTCTCCATAAAATATATTATATACCATCAAACCAAATTTCACACAATTTTTTTAATCTTATATCTTGAAAAATTTTACGGTAAATAATATATTTTCTGGGAAAAGGGAAACCCGCATGTTGGTAAACTTAATAATTATACTATATTTTAAGAAAACGATCAACGAATTTTTCAAGAACTTTATATAAAATGTAGGTAATTTTATATAAATAATTCGTAAACTTATAGAAATTTTATTTTCAAAACTTTGCACGATAAGCTACGATTTATAGATCACGATATAATTTCCACGATAGCATGGATAATGACTATTATAATGAATTTTCTAATAAATTCATCTTCCCATGGTGGCCAAAGCATCCCCTTCAAGACATCAAAATGTTATTCTATGAATATTCCGTCGTGTCGATTGATTTGTATCTTGTTTTTTGCAGGCCATATGAACATGGAAAACGCTGAAAATCCACGACCATCATTTACTACTTCAGAGGAAGTTATCTACGTGGTGGGTGCCGCTGTTGTTTAATACTGAGCCAAAGCTCGTCGTATTAAAAATTCTAACCAATGTTAGGATATCAAACGTGACCTAAATATCACAGTTAATCAAACTTAGTTATTACCTTACAACCAGGAAACAAAAATACAGTCGAAAAAATATAGAAAAACCAATGCAGCCAATAAGGTCATGCTCAGAATGTTTTGATATACCAAAAGTCTTTATTGATTATTTAGATGAAAAAACGACAACTGCAGATGAAACTTTTTGATGCTGAGCTTAGAAAAATGACCGCATTCATTGACGGCGATTGTTCCAACAGAAATAGCTGCATTATGATTCAACTTATTGCCTCATTCATCATATTCACCAGAACTAGTCTGGTGGAATGCGATTTTAGACCCATGAAGGGGTGCAGAGCTTTCGAAACATTATTTTTTTTATGGTTTTTTACACTAAAGTAATTTTTTTATTGAGAAGTACTTTTCCGGCAAACCTACTTTGTACATACGTATTTCCAGGCACAAGCAAATTTTTAAATTAATTTAATATAATATTTTTGTACATTTAGACAAATAGACATAGATACAGGAAATGTTTGTGAAATTAGGTTTTAAATAATACCTTCGCCATCAATTCTGTATTCTTAACTTCATAAAATCTTTCTCTACATGCTACACCAACTTAATGTTTGCCATTTTCCACTTTTTCTCACTTTCTTACCTGGAATTTATAATTATGAAAAACTTTATTGGCTCAACTATATCTGATTCCAAACAAATTAATTTTTTAATAAAACCTGTCACTCACTATTTCCTTTTTTTTACTCTTGAGCAATTTCAAATCTAAACGTTACTATTTCACTCATAATTATCCACACTTAATTATATATTTATAAATTTAATTTCTAAGAATTCCATTTCATGAATATATACAGCAATCTACCATCATTATCATTTCTTTTTGGGCTTCATATGTAATTACTTTTTATATATTCGTCAGGCATTCAAAGGTCATATTCTACCGAATGTATCTTATATGTGTTAGTATAAACTTCAATTAAATAATTTTAATATTAAACGTGTTATCTCTTATCTCTAGCTAGTTCTAAATTCTTGAAAACAAGTCAAATTCACTAGATGCAAAATCGGGACTATATGATGGATAAATTAAGGCCAGAAAAAAACTTCGACCGAGTCACTCCCTTTAACCAACTTCATATGTATAAAGCATACAGCTGACCCTACTGCACCCTACCCAATTACCTCTTCAAAGTCACTATAGATATAACCCCGATTCCGAATCGTGCAATCATGCAATGCCCTGGCTAACCACAGTCTTCTTGCCCCTGGACTACTAGCTAGGACCTTACCTAAAAGGAAACTTGCCTATTCCCCTCTCCGGCTATCAGCAACGGCCTATCAAGAGCTCCTAAAAAATTTTCTACCTTTTCTCGACGATAACCCATGGCAATTAAATGAATCTAATCACTAAACTCCATCACTCCAACCCTTGGTAGTATAGGTTTTCAGCGAACCATATCGCATATAAATATTTCCCTGTCCCCTCCAAATGAACCTTGGTAAGAACTTTTTAATACTGTACTGTGACTATCCCAAAAAACAGTTACTATACTTCTCACTTCTCAAACATTTAGGGTGAATTTGTGTGTGCTCCCTCCATGGACTACCCCACAGTTGACGTATCTTACCCACGTGATACAAATTTATATTGCACAAAATTTGTGGCAGTCTCATTATTGTCTGCTAATTTCAAGTCTGAAAATCTGAAGAGCTTGAGGACAATTAAATACGAAAAGTGAATAGCAGTTTTATTCATAATATCTAGTTAACACTTCGGGCGTTGTTTCGGCCACAATTACCGAGCGGAGTTTTTTTCCTTTCTTCATGTATTTTAGATTCACAACCTTCAGAATTTTTCGTTCTTTTTCATATTTAGCCAAAAAAGTTCAATTGGCCTCATTTGAGTCAAATTAGGAACATTTCTAAACTTGATAAATGGAATATTCAACTCTGCAAAAGCTCCCAGAACGTCCTTAACATAATGAGCAGTTGTTATTATATCTGGACAAAATATAAAATTTCGTTAAGGATACTTTTCTTTACGAACTAGATCTAACACTCTCTTTTTCGTACATTTTAGCGGTTACCGAATTCCCTAAGGACAAATATATGCTGAAGAACGACCACGAGAATATTTCACCAACCATAGCAACACTTTAAGAGTTTTTGTGTCTTTCCAAATATATTTCGGAATTCCCTCGCTCGTCTCGTGTGGTTGTGGGCTCGTGTAAAAAGAGTACCCAACATTGGAACGAAGTTGAAACCAACACTTGTGGTACAACTTCACATATAAAAGCACTTTTCTTGTCCTTTTGCGAGTGAATGCTACGTGTTTTGTATCAAAAACTCTTATTGAAAGTTTATTTTGGAAAAAATTTATATCTGTTGAATGTTGTTCATAAATTTTTTGACACGTTTTCTTTTCTTTACATAAGTTAAGGTTCCAGCCCCCCTTCCAATCTTCAGCCGTACGTTGAAACGCGAATGTTGGCGCAAACGTTAAGACACATCGTGTAGTACCGGCTTAAGTCTTATTATTAGCCGTTCCACTCCCGTAGTATATGACGCGTCGTCGATAATTATTTCCAAATCTTTAGCGTGCGAAAACTTGTGTCACTGAGACTTTTCATTCCATTTGTTGCTTCTCAGAATATACAGGTGCATTTTCTTGATTTTAAAACTACATTCTGTTCCTTTAGAATGTTGCTCACATATTTCTTATTGATTATGAATTTTCTGCCTAATTTCGCAATCCCAGTTTTCTGTGAGTTGCCTAATATTATTATCAGTCAACGCCTACTTTATTTGTTTAGCTGTCTAAAAAGGTCCCCACACCCATAAATTCTATTTTATTTATTTTATTAGAAAATCTATTTTTCGACAAATTTACTCGATTTTCGGTCCCGCGATTTTGCCAAGTCAGTTTTTCTCGTAAAACTACTCATTCGAAAATTATTTCGTTATGAAACGGAATTTTATCCTTTTGCGTTTTCATTGTTGATAAAAAGTAGACGAAGTTTCTAGTAGAAATCGGTTGAGTGAATTTTTTATCAACCCCGAACAACCATCACATTACTTGCTAAAACAAATAACCCCCAAATTACTAGACAAAGATAAATAATATTTCCTTCTGTCGTCAGATACGTGGCTGGAGTCCAACGTAAACAAAAGATGACATCGATAATTTGACGGGACTGGTAAATGCACCTTTTACCACTATATTTTTTTGTTGGGGTGCCAAGATATTTGATACGTAGAAAAAGGCTTGGTTGACGACTAATAATACATCTGAAGCACACTAAAAATGTAGGTATATTGTTTTTCTCGAATAAAAACCCTTTCAACTACAATTACTTGAAATTCAAAAGATTCGACCGAGGGGTAGGAAATATTTCGAACGTACGAACCGTGAAACATAAAATTATATTTTTCTATGGGTTTTAGATTGATTTCTACACTAGGAAACCTCCCACACTCGAGAGAATGAAATTATTGTTCAAATTCCTATTACAATAATTATTATACTAGTGCCAATACTGTATCAAAATATTTTGATGAAGATTGGAAGTAGTCGAAACGTCAAAAATTATCAACAAAACACTAAATTTAAAACATAAGAGACCTAAAATCAAGACGATTTATAAACATAACATAAAAATTTGACGTTTCGACCTGTTGTTTATCAAAATATGACATTGAAAATAAGCGTATTTATTGATTAATATAAATGGAGTGATATTTTATCAATACGGGGCGGAAAATATTTACGGGTTTTTTTATTATTTTAGTTCCTGTACACTACAAGGTTTCCCCAGCAACGTTTCTTCAACTTTATTCTGCATATCTCACACTTTAGCAAAATAACAGCAGCAGAATAATCACTATATTGTACATCAACACTTTTATGTTTCAAGAGACGTGTATTTCTTCTTGCTGCATTTTTAAGTTAGAGTTGACTCTATTTTCTGTTAGTTCTTGGTGTTGGAACTTCGAATTCCCCTTTTATATTTTGACCCACCAGTACTATGTATCTTGTATAGCTTCTAGAATTATTTAATTCCAAACAGGATTGCCATTTACGGTCGTAATCATTGAAACAACATGATGACCTTCTCCCATCAATTCTGTGTTCTAGTTTACAATATTTCGATATTGCTTCAAAAAACATGCTCATGTCTTAATGGACGTTAATTTTTTCTTGCTGCTTTATGATATTAAAGTTGACACTATTTTCTGTTAGCTATTGGCGTTAAAGCTTCAAATTTTCCAAGTTTTTCCTTTTATACTTGACTCACTAGGACTAATATCTTGTGTAACTCCTGGAATTCATCTATTCCAAAGAGCTTACGTCTCAAGAGACGCTTATTTCTACTTGCTGCATTATGCAGATAAAGTAGACACCATTTTCTGTTAGGTCTTAGTGTTGAGGTTTCGAATTTCCCATGTTTACACTTTTACACACTGGCACTTGTGTCTTCTGGAATTCTTCAATTCCAAGGTAGGATCGTCATGTCACATCACCTATATTCTAATGATGCCATCAATTCTCTGTTTTGGTTTACATTGCTTAAGAATATATGCTTACGTTTGTTCAAATAATGTAGGTACTCCAAAGAATTATGAAAATAATCAACATATAAATAAACTGAATCATCATCTTTAATAGTGATAGCAAATATGTATTTATGTTTGCTTCTTTTGTAGTTGAATAATTTGATGAACTTAAGTTGTTACAAACTATTTTGATATCAATTATTCAATACGATAGTTCCGTCTACTTAAAATTAAGCTCCAAATTCTTGATTATACGTATTATTTGTTAAGTACACACTTTAATAAGAATACTTTTCCTGTTGCATTGCATGCCCAGTCTGTTATTCGATCAAGATAGTTTTTGTAAATCTGTTTTTATAACATCTACATTTACTGCAAAAGTTCCCAAGAAGGTTTACTACTACACAATCTATACTACGTACTTTCGTGTCCACTGAAAAAGGTTCGGTAAATTCAGTTCCAGCAGGTATAAAACTTTCTAAACACTTTTGTCGGTAGGTAAATTTCCACCAAACAATTTTTATCTGAGAGGCGTTTGTTCTCTTTTAATTAAAATAAGTAATTAGGATGGATTAGGTTTTTATTTTTGTTGATAAACTTAAATAATTACAAATGAAATATTAAAATTGAAACATCTAATGGGTGTTTTTTAGAGGTGCAAAAACATTGAATTGAAATCAAGCACAATTTTTTTTATATTAATGAATTTTTTCATCATCATTTCCAGTACTGCAAGCTGTATTTTGGTACTAACTCATCGACTTACAATTGCTCAAGTGTTGGTTTATCATCTTAGAGATGTGGCGTTACACATCCCCAAAGGAGAATAATCTAATGATGTCAAGTGGCGTGACAGGCTATTCACTTTAAGCTACATTTCTAAAAAAGTAGTGCCTTCCACTCAAACACTAAAAAGTTAGTAATATTTTTTCTGCAACGCTTACAATCCATTTTGAACATCGGTATTTCTGTTGTTATAAGAACCAATGAAGGCACTGACCCATAAAACGCAACAAACGTTTAGTTTTTATGGGTGCAATAGTGCTTTGACAGTAGCTCATGGATTCTCATTGTCCCAAACTCCTAGTTCTGTTCACACAACCGTTTAACTAAAAGTATTCTTCATCACCTAACAGAATTTTGGAATGATATTCCTTCCCGCCAATTTCTTTAATGTAGTGCGTGAATGGTGATCGCGTGGTTTCAATTCCAAGACAGTTTTATATGTACGCAAACCCAGATTTTTGCTGAAGATATTCCTTAAAGTGGATGGACACAAATTCCTTTGTTGAGCACGATGACGAATTGACACTTTTTGATGGATTTGTAGTTGTATCTGCAATCTGCGGTACCTTACAAGATGCTTATTGTGTATTGGAGTAGAAGTATTCCCAAAACGATATACATATCGAGTTAATTGCTCCAAAGGAAGTATATGAACTCCAAAATTCGCGTAAAGCCGGTAAGAACCATTCCTTAAATGCATGTAACGCTTTCATACTTACTTACTTTTGAAATTTCAATTGGCCGAGGAATATTTTCATTGAGTAAAACAGGATATTTCGTAGACTGTAAGTCTGGATATCTCCACGTTTCATTTCGTTGAAAACATCTAGTATATAGTAGGCAAAAGTAACAGCCATAAAAAAAGTCAACACAGAAGTTAAAAATTTTATTACGAACCCATGGTTTATATAGTTTGTCTATTTAAAAACCGAAAGAATCAAAATAAATCTCCTTCATAAGGTCTACGACATTTCTTTTTTGTTTTTTATAATATAAACACCTCAAATATAATATCATCTAAGATATTGCACAATTTTTCACATATATTCTTATCAAAATAGTAGCAACTTTTCACCATTATTAATCTTCTGGCTCCTCATTTATAAGCCTCTAAACTTATTGGAACGTAAGGATTTCTGATTTTTTCTCGCTATAACCTTCATTTTTCGTTTTTGAGAATGCTATCTATTATCTTGAAATATTTGCTTACTTCAATCTCATTTTTAACCAGCACTTAATTTTATCATACAGAGAGAGAGAGAGAAAAATGCTTTATTGTCAAAAAATTATTACAATTTGTAGACAAAAGCTTGTAAAAACAAAAAAACAAACATAAAAATAACTAAATAACTAAAATATGCCCTCAAATCATTGGGAAACGCAGGAAAAGATAATATCGATTTGATTTCAATTGGCAAGTGATTCTGCATTTTTTTGCAATGTAAAATATTGAGCCCTTAACTAATTCTGAATGTGGAGTAGGTAGGTAAAGCTCCGCGTTCCTAAGTGGATAGCCAACAACCTTTCTGAAATTGAAGATGCGTGCAAGTGTGTAAATAAATTAAGTAAGTAACATACAGTGTGTATAAATTCACCCCACCGTTAGAAATAGTTTAAATATATAAGAAAAACATTACTTTGAGAAAAGGAATCCACAGTATGGAACTCGCTTACTTTGTGATATATAATATTTGATAAAATAGAGTGCGCTGGTTAAATATAAGGTAATAGCATTCTTAAAGATGAAGCTTGAAGATTATAGTACCAAAAAATCGAAAACGTTTGAACAACATTTAGAATGTATTCTGCTTCCATGGTGATAGACTGTAGATGTAAAAATTTATAACAGTAGCCCGCTGTTACATCGATCTATTGTCAATTTTACAATAGTTGTACAAAAGCAGTTTCTATTTGACGTATTTATATCTGAAATAATACTATGAGGCAGAAGTTTTAATCTTTTAAAGAAGTCCCTGTAGTTATCCCTGCTATTTAGACCGAGTAAATATCTAAATATCTTTTGTAGACTAAGGATTCGCTTAAATTGAGTCGCGCCACACGTACCCTAGAAGGAAAGGGCATATCAGAAGTGTGATTCAATAAGGGCATAATAAGGAAGTGGATAAGTTCATTAGAAACTAATTTCAGCGCAAAAAGGTCCTACGAAGTGCCGTGCGATCAGGGTTGCTCCAATAGAAACTAGTATCGACTGCAAATAGATATATTTTACTACTGATGTCTAGATAGGCGATGTCGTTTATAACCAGAAGAAACAAAATATGGCCTAGTACTGAGCCTTGGGGCACTCCACAATCTTTTGGCTTGCAAGAAGACATTGCTGTATCAACCCTTACAAGCTGACTTCTGTTGGTAAGGTATAACTAAAACCATGCGAGAGGTGTAGAAACCACAAGGAATTCCATACTTTTGATTTCTCTTCTAGACAGGTTCAATGAAGTTCTCTTCAATGTTTTTCCATCGTCACAATTTTAGAAAATTAAAGTATGCAATATCTTATTATTGAGGCGATTTTTTTGGTAATAACTTGAAAGTAGCTATTTTGTGGCATCTTAAAATAAATTAAAAGCATAATGTGCAATCAAAATTTTTTCTCGTTGAGACAGATAATTCAGCTTCATATATCTTTCACAGCAATGTCTTAAACAAAACGTCGAAATGTGATTTTATTGATATATAAAAACTTTGTATGGTATTTGTATTGAAAGTGAATTTTATTTTGTTCGTGAAACTGCTCACTGGCTTTTAAGTTGTTCATATGATAGAAAACATCATAAACGTTTTCTCTTTGAAGACAAAATCGAAGACATGGCTGGTGGGTGGCGGAGCATTATCAATCCTTAAATATTTTAGTTTTTTTCGCTCTTTGAATGTTGTTGCAGCATTTTAGATTAAAAATCAACAAGCGAGATCATTTCTCGGGTCTAAAATTTTGCCAGGTTTGTTTATAAATAAACTTTTTCTATCCAACAAAATGTATTTGATGAACGCTGAAACTTGGACAGGTTGATATTTGCAAATGAAGACAACATATTGACAAGCCGTTATATCGTGCCTTTATACCCTGCCACGAATACACTAACTGTTTAATAAAAGTTAATTTATTTATAAACGCACGTTTTAGATCCTATTGAATGATCTGGCTTTTTGATTTTTCATTTGGTTCTCTATCAAACTATAAAAGGGGTTATAATGCCTCGCCACCCACCAGCCATGTCTTCGATTTTGTGTTTAAACAATGCTTCATGTTGCCTCAAGAACATACTCAAATTTTTATTCCAGCTTTACCACTATTTAGACTATTAAGTTTTGAAACTATGAAATAAAATTCAGTAATATGTTTATAGGAAGTTGTTAGTGTAGTACAAAGTTATTGTCTAATTTCAGCGGGTCTGTACAGTTGTAAACTTTAAATCAATTGTATACCCAGCACTGGATTTACTTTTCAATAATACGATGTTTTATCGTCGTCTAATCTTTATGTCTAGATTTCGGAGATCTTAGAATTTTACACTTATTTGCTTAAAGTCTGTCAAGAATAATAAATGACGTTGTGCTGCGGGTAGTACAGTTCAGAATAGAAAATTATTCATGTCAAATTTTGGAGCGCTATCATTCATCTACGTTATAAATTTGTTTTCTTTGGAATTTTTTGTCTTGTCTCAAGGCTACCAATAACAATTTTGCTTTTTTTATACGGTTATTTCACAGTCAACCTGCATTGATCATTGATAAATGTATCGGTTATTTCTGTAACAAAAGATAAGTATTTCCAAAATTTATGCACATCAATGACGTATCCATTAATATATACCAACGTTATCACTCATGGTCTTCGAGACAAATTTTGAAGTATCTATAATTAACTGCCAGAATAACTTTTACTAAGCGCGGCTTCTAATTTTAAGCAAAATGCGATACATACAGTAGAATCCATTTATTATGATTCCATCTATATTGACCGACCGCTTATTACGAAGAAATTACATAACAACGTTTCGTTTTCATATGAAATTCTTTATAACTAAGTCGGGTATTAGAACTTTGTTTATTGGCAGAGGGCATTTAATGAATAACGGTTCATATTATTGTGTTGTTGAGTGCAAAAATTTAGGCAGAAACAGTAACTGTGAAAATTACAAATTCTACATATTTCTAGTAATTAAGTGGAAAAGAAATAAATACAGTGGGAACAAAATATTCATTTTGTGATTATACGAAATATTTGCATTTGAATAGATTGTGATAAATATAATTGAATAAAACAAATTAATGATTGGTCGACGATTTATCACAACCTCTTGCTGTCTTTGGGTTTCTCTGAAGTAGCATCTTTATATCTACTGCTACGATTACAAACACATCCCTGAAGTACCTAGATTGAGGGTAGTTGCTTGTGAAATACCACTGTATTAGAAAATACATAATCTATACAGCATATGTTTCAAATTTGAAGGCACCACGTCGATTAGTATTTGTTTGGTAGCCATCAATAGTGAATTTGTAAACATGGAAAAAATTGGTCATCGGTATGTGATACAATATTTTTATTCGAAAGGCCTTAGCCCAACCAATTAAAAACTGAATTAGACTCTACTATGGGTGAAATTGTCATCGTTATCTACAGTAAAGTATCGGGTAACAGATTTTGGCAACGTTTCGCAGAAACATGAGTCCATCACTTCACACCTTATTGCAACGTTTGAGCGAAGAAATAAAACAAAAACGGCCGCAGTTGGTTAAGAAGAAAGTGTTGTTTAATCAAGACTATGTACTAGCTTACATATCCGTTATTGCAATGGCCAAACTTAATGGATTAAAATTTAAATTCGCCAGATTCAGCCCACTCGGATTATTTTCTGTTTCCAGACTTAAAAAAAGGCTCGGTGATAAATGACAAATATTTTTCAACAATGGAGAGGTGATGTGGACAGTTAATGGCTATTTTGAGGAACTCCACGATTCTTATTATAAAAAGGGTAACGAACTTAGCGAACATTATTAAGTTGAAAAATAAATATATTTTTTTCCAAAATTCTTGTGTTTTATTTGTTGGGCCAGGTACTAGGATCATCCTCGTATATACATAGTCTAAAAATTATTGAAAAATCAAAGTTGGAAGTTGTAAGGAAATTAGTAACGATTAACAATCTAATTATTAATATTTTCTGTATTTTATTATCAACCTTTTCAAAAATTTGTATTATTGCAGTTGTCATATATCACATTTCACTGATTAACCTCTCAAGATTCTAAAAAAATTCTTTTAGATATATGGATATTATTTATACTTACAGGGTCTATACAGGGTATATCACAGGGTTTTGTAATATTTATCAATTTTCAAATTATTTTTTATACGAATCTTATTTATGTAATTCTATTGCTGGGCATGATTTTATGCAACCATGAGATGTCGTTTTTGCAACCCATTTTTAATAAATTGCATTCGGTTATAGTGACCGACAGAATTCTTTACACCTTCGACGGTGTTCGAGAGAGTCACGGATTTTTTTGTTTTGAGTCTCAGTTGATAATTGATAGTTAAAGACCACGCATTATTCGTTAGTAATCAATTAAAAAAATTACATCAACCTCGTTAGAAAGCATTTACGATTGAAGATAAAGGTGCAATGATATGTAGTTTAGAAAATGGAAAACCAAGCCCATCTTTCGCAAAGTAATTTGGGAGTAGGCTATTCGACAATCTCAATGATTTTCAAAAACAAAAACCAAATTAAAAAATCGTTTAATCAAAATGTTTTTAAGTCGTAGATACTTCGAACATCGTGACAAGAAAATTTTTACCAAGAGGTAAGTCATTGGTTTGAAATTGCTAGAAATAAGGGAAAATAAAAATGCAAATATTTTTCCTGTCGGAAAAGGACAAATAGAATCAACGAATATTGTAGAGAAAGGAAGATAATGGAACTTGTCAAGACCGATGGAGGATACCTAAGAAGGTTAATGGATCACAAGATAAAAAAATGTGACAGTGATAAAAATTCAAAGGTTTAACTTGTTTCGACATATACGAAGAAGAGATCCGATGCGGAAGGTAACAACAGAGTGGAAGCCAGCCATAGGACTGCCTAAAGCACGTTGGGAAAAAAAGTAATGCAGGATATTACAGCAGTAGGGGTAAGAAATTGGAGACAGAAGGATAGAAAGGAGTGAAATAGGATGGCGAGGGAAGCGAGCAAGAAGTTGTGAAGAGTCAACAAAGAAAATTCAAAGCGGAGTGATTCACCGCATCCACAGAGCAAAAAAAGGCGGCTTTCATTCGCAATAGATGAAAGGTTGATATTTCAAGAATGAATGAAAAACTCAACGGAAGCTTTCGTATGAAATTTAACACTTTTGGCTTTAGTTTTTGTTTGATTATCGTCTATATTGGAAATAAAGTATCAGTTTTCTAGAAAGAGACAAATGACTCTATATTTCTCTGTAAGAGAGGCAATCATAACAGGTAAATAGAAAAAATACAATATAGAAACCACTATACTGGACGGAACTTAAAAACTACTAAGTATACGCTAATGAAGTTTGAAAAAGTAAATTATAGGCATTTTAAAAAACGAAATATCCATTTTTATTTTGTTGGTTAGTGTTATTATTCCACACTGTTATTCAAAGTTATGTTCAAGTCTTATAGAAATACAAACCTTATACTTTATTTTATAAACGTTTTTGTTATTGTCTTGTCTTGTTATTATGCCGTACAATACTACCGTTTACCGGCCTAATATAAATTGTTAATTGCACATTGTTTATAAACCTCGCGTAACACACGTCGGTTACACCTCTGCCGATATTTTTTTGGTACCAGAGGTTTTCTGCACGTGATTTGAATCGTACGTTAAATTTGTTCACATATCACGAAGACAGTAATAATACGACCACATGCAATAGGTTAACGGGTCATTGAAAATTACTAGTATTAAAATAATTTTCACATCGAACATTTTAAGACGTGGTCAAATTTATATATGGTCTGATTGGAAAGTGGATAGTAATAAAATTATGAACATTACTGTATTTATTTTCACATTGTTTGGCATAATGACCAAAGAACTTCATCGTTATCACCGGGATATCGTAATTCAGAACCTAGAACAAATGGAGACATTCGGCACAAAAAAATTTATATAAACTGCGAAAATTTGATCCCAAATGGATCACCCACTAATCATCGATGTTCCGTCATAAACATCGATATAGAAACCTAAAATATCGATGTAATATCGTTCTTCAAAAACGATGTTTTATGAACGATGTTAGCTATACACTATGAAGGGTAGATGTAAGGAGGAGTTCCTCTAAAGGAAGAAAAGTTGAAGCGGGGTCCATCTGTAAACAGCAAATTATTTTTTGAAGAATCTTGTGAAATTCAGATATAATTTTATAATTATAACCTTTAAAATGCTTCCAAAAACGTGAATGGTGATTTGACATTCACACGCTTTATTTATAAACCTTGATTATTATATTGTTGTAAATTTATTGACTTTATTGTTGTTGAAATAGTTATGGCTTTATGTCTATTGTGACAAAGATATGTACCCATCAAATAACATTATCCTTGCCACTTTATATACACCCCACAAAAATTATCGCATCACTCATTATTTTTTAAATATTTTAAATGTGTTGCCTGTTTTTCGAATTTTATTATTATTGCGAATTAAAACACCATTAGATACGCCTTTTGCAACATTTATTTTATATCAGTTTAATCTACAGAGGGCAAAAAGTATGATTTACCAAAACATAGAAAATATTAAAAAAATTCTACAAAACATCTATACAAAAAAATGAACGGTGCACTCGCTCTAATTACGGCTTCCATTCGACTTGGAAGGCTTCTAATCAGGTTCTTGACGTATCCTTGCGGCATGTTTTCCCAGAAGTTAAAAAGATCATTTTGAAGATCATCTAGTGTTCTTATTGGTGCCGGATATTGCTGAATTTGCCATCCTAGATGGTTCCAGACATACTCTATTGGGTTAAGGGCCGGGCTACGTGCAGGTCAATTCAGGGTGGGTATCTCGACCTCTTCTAAGTACTGCCGAACCACTTTAGCATCGTGTGCACAAACATTATCGTGCATTAGCCCAGAGTTGTCACCGATATGAGGCATATAGGGCACTACATGGGGTTCTAGGATATTGGTTATGTCCCTGTCAGCATTTAGTATTCCATTATTCACTGGTACCAACTCCGTGCGACTCTCGAAAGAAATTCTTCCCCAAACCATGATAGAGCCACCACCAAAGCTTTCAGTATGACAAAAATTAACCTGATCGTGCCGTTCACCACGTCGCCTATATACTGGTACACGCCTATCTGATGAATACAGACAAAATCTTGATTCATCCGTGAATAAAATATTGAAACAATTTGCGTGTTCTCGAGCAAATTCCAATCTTGCTACTCGATGTTCTCTGGTAAGATCTGGACCTCTAGCTGGCACTCTTGCTCGTATACCTGCTTCTCTCAGCATATTTCGAACTGTTTGTTGGCTTATTCGGACATTACGAGCAGCCAACAGATCTGTTTGCAGTCTTCGAGCGGCGGTATGCCTAATTGTTAACGCCGTTAACCTCAAATAACGATCATCTACTACGCAAGTTACCCTTCCGCGGCCTTGTTCGGGTCTTCTAGTTAGCTGCTCTGTTTCTTGGTAGGGAATAACAACTCTGGATATGGTGCTTTGTTGAACTCCAATTACCCCGGCGACGTATCTTTGACTACGGTCATCTTGTATGATCGCGATCATTCTAGCGGCGTCTTCATTCGTCACATGTCTTGTTAAACATTATTAATAAAATAAATTTGAATTTTCACTATACAATAACAAAAGTTGCTTGGAAAGTTCTGATTCTCGATCAGCATTTGTATACATGTTACGATACACAGATAACGCAGAATTAATAACGTAAAAATTTCAAGTAAGTTTAGATTGGTAGAGTTCTTCCAATATCAATAGCAGAGGAACAATCAATATTTCATAAATACGCACGGCACTCATACCAAATTAAGAAACGGAAAAGAATGTTTACTTCCCGTATAAAATTCGGTAAACATCTAACAAACCGTTAGTCCACGTGGACTCATCATCTCCACTGTTTACCAATGAAAACATCGAATCGTAAACATAAATGCATTTCTATTGGATGGTAATAACCGAATCGATAGAAGACTACCGAAGTTTTAATAGATACATAATTTATGTAGATGAAACATGATTTGACAGTCACGATGTAGTAAACTTCGATTGGATTGACAATAGTAAAAATTGCTATAATTGAATAGACCATGTTTTAAAGGAAAACGCATTATAATAGTACACGCTGGAAACAAAGACGGTTTCTTGCCTAATGCTTCAAAATTAAAAATTGTGCAACTGATTATCATGAAGATATGTCAGCAGAATTATTTGAAAAGTGGTTTAATGAACAACGTTTAATGAACATTCCACCACAGTCAGTAATCGTTATGGACAACGGATTCTATCACTCGTGACATCTCCTTGAGATACCAAATAGTAATAGTAACATTCCTATTCCTGTCAGCGATCGTAACAAAGGCCCAACAAACATAGATTTGCTTACTGTTATTAAAGGTCTAAAGTTAGAGAAAATTTATTATATTGACAAACTGTGCAAAGAACAGGGTCATACTCTTCTCAGACCACCTCCTTACTAATGCATATTTAACCCTATAGAGATAATATGGGCAAACGTAAAATGAGAATTAGAAAAATATAATCAGTCTCCAGAGCTGAGTGAACAGGTTGTAGAACTGGTAAAGAAAGTTCTAGCAGCACAGCGCCAAGAGCTTTGGAAAAACTGTGCTGAATCAAAGAAGAAGATGAGTATGTGGTATCACCCTCTTTACAACCCTTCATAATTCAATCAAATGATGCCTCTAGTTCAGACGATTCTGACTACAATTATTATTTATAAAGATACTTTGGAATTGAAATGTTGCAAGGAATTTATTTTCTTTTATGGTTTTTGCTTTGAAATTTTGTTTTCCAGGAAAAAAACGAATGGGGTACAAAAAGGACTCAGGTCACGTCTGGTATCCTGTTTAAGCCAAACGCCCTTATAGGCAAGTACATTTTACTCGTCCATTTACTTTCGATAATTTAATATTCAGTTGTAGCAAGTTAACGAGGTGTAATAATGATTTTTTTTTAAGTTCCAAGTAGGACTACAATTAAGTGCATCTGTCTAAGATCTTGCATAAGATATACATATTTTTAAAAGTATTTATAAAAATATTAAATTTATAAAATGAGGTATCTACGTGTATGGTAGATCAACAAAATTATCGTCAAGGGTTTTTATATAAGTTTTTATAATCTGCAATTGATATTGGAAGAACTGTAACTATCAACAACAGTGTATGACGTCAGCTTACTACAATTTGAATAAACATTGAGTTAACACGGTAAATGATTTCCAGCATTTATTATGTATCGTCTTACATTCTGCATCTTTACTGTTTTCCACTCAATTTATTGAAAAAATTATAAATTATGGTCTCTATTTTTTTCTATGCAGCTATTGGTTTTGGGAGAAGAATTTAAGACACGTACTTCATTCATATTTCAGTCAGCTACATAAGAGACCCACCGAGAAACACTACCGTCCATCTTACTGTAGAGTGCCACATAAATTATTTCTGTTCCAACGATTCTTAGAGAAGAAATCGTCTACTCATTCGATTAGCTTTGAGAGATTAGTCGACTACGTTCTTGTTTGCTGAATATTATTTTATTACCTCCAGTGAATTAGTCCAAATAATACAATCGTTTAAAATATTATCTTTTAACCTAATTACGTTTTAATGTTTTTCTAGTATAATGATGATCGTTAAAATTTCATTTAGTTTTGGAAATAAACAGTCCCATAATAAAAAAGTGATCAGTAATATCAGTTTCCAACGCAATTGCTGTTATCTTTAAACAATTAGCATGATTTTGTATGAATCATTTTGCCTTCTAAAAATATCTTTCGTTATGTTCGACATCAATAATTTTATCTTTCGACATTATTACTGGGAGCATTTCTGGAATGGATTACATCTACACTATCGTGGCCTTCTCGATAGTAGAAATAATGTTGTCAAAACGATTATCTTTTAGCATATTATTTATTTTTGGAAAATAAGTTGTAACGTGTTAAATCTGATGAGTGGAAAATGGAAAAAGCCGTTGGTTTATCTTCGCACGTCGATTTGTGAACCTTCAAAATTTGGTTGTATCCATTTCCAGGAGTTTTATGTTATGTTTGAAGCTCGCCACATTTCTCTTCTTTAATAACTCTTTAAATCGTAGATTTACCGATGCCAAACGTACTACTAACTAATTCCACTATGTCATCAACATTTGTACATAAATGTTTATCGGTAAATGATTTAAAACAATTAAATATTAAGGTTTTCTCATTAACTGTTGAAGGACCAAATTTTCGACGTTTACGCGGCCCTCCATATTTTTCAAAATCATATTAGAATTCTAAAGTGTGTACACTGGACCTTGCACCTTGCAAGTTGCAACTAAACTAAACTGTATTAGCTCAGATCCATTTATGAAAATTCTAGGAAATATTTAGACTATTTTGTAATAATATTAAAAACGACGTTTTGGATACGTGAGTTTTATTAATCTCTCGTGCATAAAATACCAGAATAGTCACAGAAGTAGAGAAAATATAAAAATTTTGGAAAAATACAAATTTATTTTTAAGCTTCATACACTTTTTCTAACCATATTCAATAAGTTCGATACCATTTTTATAATAAGAATCGTCAAGCTGCTTAAAATAGTCATTAACTGTCGACATCACTTCTTCATTTTTGGAGAATCTTTGACCGCCGAGGCGTTTTGTCAAGCCTGCGAACAGAAAATAATTCGAGGGAGCCAAATCTGGCCAATAAGGTGCATAAGGTAACACTTTCTTCTTAGCCAAACGCTGCCGTTTTTGCTTGATTTCTGCGCTCAAACGTTGCAAAAAGTTCGTATAATACTCGTCGTTGACAGTTTTTTCTTTTCCAAGATAGTAAATGAAAATTAATCCCCCGCGTCACCAAAAAACCAACGCCACGACCTTGACTGTAGATGGAACAGTCTTTGCCTTCTTTGGAGCCGTCCATCCATGGTTATGGATGGAAAATTTGGCTTTATTTCTGTGAAAAATTCTAAATACTCGATTGAAACATCTTCACGATGCTATTTTTGTTTCATTGTTAGCAAACGCGGCACCCATCTTGCGCATAACTTTCTCATCTCAAAATTTTCAGTTAATATACGATGTATCGCAACTTTTTGAAATGCCTACTATGTCTGATAGCTCAAGCACTATCACTCGACGAAAATCCAATATCGCAATGTGGATTTCGCAGGTCATACGGCCTCGTTTGAAGCCCGTTGCCCAATATTTTACTGTTGATAATGAGTGAGTAGTCTCATTCAGAGTAGAATTTAGTGCAGCTTTTATGTTGGTTGGGATAAGGCCTCTTCTTTTGTGTCATTAAAAGCGGAGAAGGTAATATAGAATCGTGCGCAGTCGTTTAAAATCGTTTTTGCGTATGTTCTTTTAGATGATTTCCAATTTTCTCGGCCAAAATAGCAGTTCATGTAACCGTATGGTCTAAGATTTAAAAAAGTAATTTTCCATTGAATTATACTTGTTTCGAATTTAGAACGGAGTATGCGTTTACGATGTATATACACAAAACACATTTGTACACAGATGCTAACACCAAATGTAAATAATAAACTAACAACTGCACTCTAATCTTATCATCATCAGCTGTATAAACGTTGTCATGGTTAATAAAACTATAATTAATTTCAATCATATTTATGTTGTCAATTTAGTTCTCTTAGTAACATTAAGTTTTTTTTGTGAGATAATTACATCTGTTAGCCTTGAACTTCGCGAGCGTTTCTAGCGAAATAATTGCAAATCACACCCAGACAAAGTGTCTATTGTTTTGTAACACTGTGAAAAAAAAACTATATGTATACTGTGTCTTAAAAAAAGCTATTGCGTGAGTTTGAAGAAATATGCGATGCCTGCTTGTTAACTAACAGAGTATTATTAAAACTCCATTATGTTAAACAGTTACAACTACGAACCGTTTCTATCTCTGAGGAAGAGTTATTCATTATAACCGAAACTTAACTAATCTATATTGTTTCTTTATTATATGCAGATGTATTATCTCTCATAATTATTTGCCAATCGCCTAGCAAGACTCGTGGTTAAAAATAGTAGATGTTCTGCAATGTTTTTAAGAAAACTTATTTTGTTTAAATTTTGAAATATGATTCTAACCACCTTCCCATGTTTTCCTTTTTATAGTTTATTTTTTAGCATTCTTAACATCGATAAAGCTTCTTACTTTCTCCAATTTTAGTTCCTCCATTTTTTATACGCAATGTGTCATTACTCTGCATCTGACGTTTTTTTTACGAGCGAAGCAGATGCTCGATCGTTTCTTTTTTTTCATTATACTCTTTGCAATAGTCCATTCTCGCTCTCCATTTTTGGAGTCTTGTGCGAACAGTACAATGTCCAATGATCACAATGGTCTTCTGGAGTGTTTTGTACATTTTTTTTTATTTTCCCTCCATGGATCCTTCGCCAAATCTTTCTGAATATCGTGGTGTACAGTAAGAAACTGTCATAATGGTCTAGAAGTGGAAAATGACTTAGTCTAAAAGAGTAATTAGAGTAATTAGCATCTGTACAATTTAAGGATTTTTCAATTGTTTTTTTGACAAGAAAAGTACCCTCTCTACCACGGCACTCGTATAACCGTGAACGGAAATAATTGAAAACTTTCTTCAGTAATGCTGATCTAATTGCAGTCATTTCATCACGAAATTCTTCTTGCGCTGATCGATGTTTTTTGGAGATTCTTGTAGATTTTGTGCTTGAGGTATCCCAAAAAAAGTCAAGAGATGACAAACCTGAACTCCAAAAGGTCCATGCAATATCACTTCTTTTCGAAATCAGTCTGACTGGGAATATCTGTTTCGTAATCACCAGGGAGTAATTTGACGTTTGCCTCATAGCTCTGTCTTGTTGAAACTAAGTACTAGAAGTTTCAAGTTGTGTAGCCACAAACTTTTCAACATTGAAACATAGCATTCGGTATTATTCCTTTTCCGGAGATTGCTACCCCTGTCACATTAGGACTATGCAGTGGTATCTGGTGTTTGAGTTTGGGCTTTTCAAGGTTTCAGATACTGTACAAATTGGAAAATCTCTTAAACATTTCATGAGCAAATTCGAGCCTTAATCTGAAGTTAAATTTATTCAAATCTTGCGTTAATTGCAGTTTGTATGGATGCAGTTTAAGATCAAAGTTTCAAATTCGTTGAAAACTTTCTCGCTTCAACTAATATGTGAGTAGACAATCGTGGTTCTTTATTAATTTTAATTTCCTCCTAAAACTAACGCATCTCGATGTATTTTTGGATAATTATCAATAAAAATGAGTTGGGTTCCTTTGCCTATACAATACAATCAACGAATATTATTACAAATTCGTTCCCAGACCATAATTGTGTCGAAACAATCCATATCGAAACTTTTCGGCAAATATCGCGTTGGTGTTCCTAATTTTTGTTTTTTGTTTTTTGGAACTGATTGAACATCCTCGTAAAAACACTTTGGGACACATTTAGTCGATTTGCTGTATCTGTGTTGAGCTCGCTTCGAGTATCATTATTAAAATTAACTAGATATTCACAAATTTAGTCTTCAAAATTTAACATTCATTCATAAACAAACAAACAACGAATCATGTAAAGTAATAATGTAATAAAGCGAAATATAGAAATACAAATTGGTTTTTATTAGAAGTCTAGAATAGACGAGTTGTCTAAACCTATGTAGTAATTAAATACACAATGCTCTTTAATGATAATAAATTTCCACCCTATATATATATATACCTATTCAGCTGTTCAACTACTCGTTTCGTCACGTACAAGATCGTCTATTATTCGGCATTAGAGAAACGTTCAGTATTCTTGTCAGCGTGGATCTCTAGTATCCTGAAATCCACTCCACCCACTAAACAAGGGACCGTAGATTTCGGAGAATCAGTAATCCTGTCAGATCTCTAAATCACTTTACTAGATCTTTCCTAATTAACATAGGTTTCATATTATAAGAGCCAGACAAGACAAACATTTCTTTAGGTATTAAACAGGAAGGTTTTAAATGGACATAATGATGCTATTAAAAAATGAATCAATATATTCATGTTTTGTTAAAATTGGAATATAAATATCAATAAATGGATAGAGCACTTGGTACAAATACAAAACAGCGAAGAAAAGAAAATAACAAAACAATAATAAGGTGCATCAGTTCTTATGCTGAGACAATGAGTATGACAAATAAAGAGGCCGAAATGCTGAGAATAGAAAGAAAAGTTATGCATATTATTATGGGATCAATAGAAGAAAAGGACGTATACACAAAAAGAGCAAATCGAGAAATGGAAGAAGAACTGGAGATACAGGTAATACAAAAAGCAAGAGTAAGTTGGCTGGAGCTGAAACTGGGATAAAAATTATGGTCTAGTAGACGCAACGTAAGAGAGGAAAGCCGAGTTAGTTGGATAGACCTCGGACATGGATTTGAAAAAAATGGGGTAGGTAAATAGAAACAAATAGGTAGAAGTAAAAAGATGATAGCTTGAGATTAACATTTTAGATATACGCAGATATTGATCATTTGGCACTTAAAACTTTTGATTAATAAGACTTTCTAACATGGAGTTCATGAGTGTAGTCCCAATGAGCTTCCAACAATACTCGGTGATCATGTGGATATCTCTTCATTCTTGATTCATAGTTTCAATGACCTGAGAGAATAACTCCTCTTTTTCTTCACTTCAAACATTACACAAATTTTCTGGGAAGCGATCTAGGTGGCTCATAATAAAACTAAATGTCTGAAATATGCCCAAGATCCCCAAAAGTAATTTGAAGAATCATCTAACTATCCGACAGTGTTTGTTTTTGAAAAATATCTTCAATGTGTTTTTAGTATTTTTGAATACTTTTGGATTCTGAATAGTATTGATCCAAGTTTTTCGCTAAACCTTAAGTTATGTAAATTTCTTATAATAAATGTGGAGAATGCGTTATTTGTAATCAAAAAGTATCTCCAACTTCACTTTCAACATTATGTTGCTAATCATAGAATTTTATTCATCACGTCACATTGTAACCTACTATGTATAGATTCACACTAGTACGAACCTGTTTTAAGCACAATAGAAGCACGAATTCAAAAGAGTAGCATCTCAGTTACAAAATTATTCTAACGAAACACCATAAACTCAAATATCAAGTTCGCCTGGTTTGTGCTGCTGTTCACGGTGTGTGGCAACTTCGACTCGCTGTCATGCTCAACAATCGAACATATCACAGACATCACTCATGGGAATTTTGAATAAAGACTCGAATTTACATGGTTAGAAGGTTCAAAAGCTGATGTATACGAACCATTTCAAACATCGTCAATAAGCCGAATGGTTTGTTTCAGCGATTAAGTAAGTCTTCTCTCCATAAATTTATTAATAAGCAGAACTACCATATTTGGGAATCTACGAGTGATTGTTGAAAAGTCGAAGCTTCCCCAAAAAATAACTGTGGTGCGATTTATTCGCTTAGGGGCGACCAAATAGGCCATCGCTTCGTTTTGTTGCCAGCAATTGAAGGTATGGATCTAGACCATACGCGGTTGGTAAATTTGTGGGAAAAAGTTTACGTCAATAGCTATAGGTTCAGTTCATTCATTTTATTGAACATCAATAAGTCTCAGTGTCATTGATATGGACCAACGAATAAAGGTATATCACCGAAGCCATGGTAAGCATTTGGCCGATATTTTGGTAGTTTTCCAATCACGGATTAATTGTGCTTATTAGCAGATGTTCAACTGTAAGAGTAGTCATTAATGCCGACAGTGGAGTGCATTAGCCTCATATTAGGTTTTAGAGAAAACATTTTTAGTGAGTAAACCAATGTTCACACTTTATTACATATGTATAATGCAATAGACTGTTATATTTTTCATTTTATTAAAATAATTTGTTATATTTTTCATTTTATTAAAATAATTTGCCAAACTACTCGTTAAGCGCCAAACATTATAATTCTAGTTATTAAATGTTAGATGTTTACTTGTTTAATAGAATCATTTGACTTAGTTACCAAGTATTACATATTTATTTTCTTTATACAGTAATATCGTGTCAGCTTTACTTTATTTTCAAAAATAGATTTAATATTGTTCCAAATTAATAACTGGGACAACACAGCAAAAATAACAACATATATTCTGTCGAGATTCGTTCAACAAATCGAGATGTGTTAGTTACCTCTCCTAGAATCACCATATGGCAATGCCAAGTTCTGCGTTCTAGACATGTAATTAAAAAACTTTTCTAGAGAACCATCTACCCACATGATCGATAGAGATTCTACCCACTATAAAACCCCTCCTGTAAGTGCATCTACAGAATTTTGAAATCAACCTAAGGTATCACTGTATTGCCTGATTCTTTTAGTAAAATTTGCAATTACTTTCCATTCTTACGGACTTTTCAGCATGTGTTCCACGATATTTCCGTCTCAGTGGTTCTTCTTTCAGTCTTCAACTGAGAACACTTGAAACAGGTGTGGGAGCCGTCGTCTATTTGTGTGCTACATATGGTGCAATTTGGTGTGTCGGATATTTCAAACCGGAAAAAATACTGTTGGAAGCATTTATGTCTGGTTAGCATTTGTGTTAAATGTTCAATTCGCCATGTGTTCTTGTTATCCATAATGTTAAGTATAAACCTTTTAGTCTATTGACACTTGTCAGTGATATAAGACTACCTTGTTTGCCATATTGGCAAAAAACTACTTTTGTTTTACATATATTTGATATAATCCTTCTATCGTAATAAAAAAATGTACATAACATCCCTCATTGGAACCAGAAAACATTAAAACCTTTTTATTTGCTTATAGATTTTTCAACACAGAACAATCATGTTATATTTTATATAATCAGAATTAAAAAGAGCTAATAAGGCATATAAGTGTCTCAAGGCAATTTAATCTCTTTTAAGCCCATTTTGTTTATTAAAATGAGTAAATGTGCAAATACAATGGAATATGTGGATGATATGAGAATCCGAATCAAAAAAGAGACCAGAGGCAGTCCCAGAAGGAAATGGAATAAGGAAGTAGCTAACAACCTAGAAAAAGGGAACTGAGCTGAAGATGGACTAAACAGAAAGCAAAAGATAGATGAAATAAGCAAGAAATATAACTACACCAATGGTAGAAGAGGTTGTGCATAAGTAAAATGAGTAGAGGAGAGACGATCGACAAAAAATAGGGTTTATTGTTGGATTCTCAATCATACCTCGAATATATGGGAGCATTATACTGATTGGGGTTATTCTTTTATTTTATCAATTTCAGTTTGTATACGTACCTCAAACAATTGTTTTTACAACAATAATAATCAATTTCATTTCTCACCAAATAACTTTCAAACATTTATTTTTAATAATAATGAAAAAAAAAATCTTTGAAAGATTTCGCCATTATTTCGTTATAAGAGGCAATTAATTTTGGATATGGTATTAAAGTCGGTTCTGCTTTGTGAACATCCGGACCCTACAAAATCTATTACCAATTATCTTTAAAAGGTTGCCTTCATTTCTGCGTTTTCTATATTGAATTATACCCCTTCTGTTTTCGTCCGTTACATAAACTTTCATAATTGAAATTAAGGAGCCAAATCATAACGGTTTCATTTCTAGAAATTAGGACATAATTATGGCGTTGCTGACAAAGAAAATAATTTAGAGATAATGTAGTTAACACTCCAAAAAATGTGAAAAATATATTATTTCAGTATATTGTATTGTATAGCTAAAATATTTTTGATAAAAAAATAAAAATTCCCAAGATACTTTGAAGCAGCTTCGGAGCAACTAAGGAACATTTAAATCAGAAGAAGTCATTTCATGTTGATTTTAAAAATCGCGAGGTACACGTAAGTACTCAATCTAGTCGAAGCATCGGCAAATAATAGTTGGAAACTGAGATATTTTTAACGATAACGGGTATAAAATCGGAACTTTCTATAAAAGCCAATAATTATTTGTTTTATTTCAAACTTTATTAACCCTCACTGCTCAGAAAATTAGCTGTAGAGTTTGAGATTTTCTAATTTTCCGTGAGTTTCTGCCCACAATTTTGTTAATTATTCAGAGTGGAAAAGCCAAATGGAAAGAAGTTATAATTATGAAAAACCTAAATCAAGTAAAATTTACATAATAAATTGGCAATCATGTTCCCTGTCGAAAAACTTGATGGTGTTCAAATTTATAGCAAAAATTAACGAGTAAAAAATGAAATCTATTACAAAATTTCGTCATATTATCCTCAAATCGACGGAAATATGAGTACAAGTTTCATTTTATTAGATTTATTATTATGAGGATATGTGAAAATTACTTAAACTTGCAACTAATTAAAAACAGCAAGGAGAAGAATTTAATGAGAGTTAAAGTGAAGAAAAATAAAAAGGCAATAGTGGACAAAAACTAATAGATGTTGATTCAACATTCTTCCAAATTCCGATGCTTCGTTTATTAGACAATCGATTTTAGATGCCACTATGGAGTCGCTAATTAGAGTGATTGTGTGTCCATTCTATTGCTCCTCTTCGTCTAATCCATGTGCCAGGAAGTGTTATAGCACAATTAGTAATGGCAGATCTTGAGGAAACTGTCCTAAGAAAACTTGATATATAAATATTCCATTATGTAATCAAATAAAATTAATTTTCATGAGGGTACATTACATAAAATTATCAATAAATGAGAACAGAATGTTATACAAAACCAAGTTGGTCCTCAAGATATTTTAACCTCAATTCATGTCATCTTTTATCACCAAAATGATCAGTGGTAATAAGTTTAGCTGATGGATCTATCCAACAATTTAGAATCTGAATTTAGATGCTTGGCTATTCAAAAAGCAATAACTGCATTGAAAGAAAATAATTATCCGAAAAAAATGATAAACAACATATTTAAGAAATAGATACTACAATCAATTAAGAAAAAAACAGAAAGTAAACGTCAAAACATAAAAATTTTTCGTTTCCATACGTACAAGGACTTTCCCAACAATTATTGAAGTATTTCAATAAAATGATATCAAGCACTGTCATGATTGTGACGCTGTCTACATAGGGCAGACATCTCAATATCTAGAAAATAGACTAAAGGGACAATACGATAAAACAAATAAAACTGCATTAACGAACCACGAAATATCAAAAAAAGCATACATTTAATTATAAATAATCAAAAATTTTTTAAACGGAATCAAATAAACGGAATTTTTAAAATTTTTGAAAATTTTAATACAACTACGAATAATTTGATAGATATTTTTAAGATGTAAAAAACTAAAGAAAATTCAATTTTTTATGTCAAAACAGATTTCTATTTTGATTTTGATATTCATGATGTAAGTGATCTATTGATTAATATAAATACGCAAATTGTCACGGACAAATCATATTTTGATAAAGACTGAAAGTAGTCGAAATGTCGATAGCATATGCTTTTAAACGCAATTTTAATTGATAGAGGCTAAATCAAGATAATTTATCAACAAAATTTTACATCCTCCACATTTCCGATAAGAAAAGTTCGTTGAACCATTAAATAAATTAGAAACTCCCAAATATAATTTCGAAACAAAATTTCACAATAAATCAACAAAGATCTCATAACGGTATACCTGGACTCTTAATTTTTATTTTATAGCCTGTACGACTACGAAAAAATATTAGCTTAGGTAAATTCTCATTTTCTAAAATAATTTTTGTTTGAATATTATTTAATTTCGCTTCTCCTTAATTCTTTAAAATAATAACTCGAACTGTTTTTGATACCAAAATTTGTTTACAGTTTTCACTCGATTGAAAACTACTTAAAAGAAAGTTTTTTGACCAGGTAGTTTATCCTTTAAAATAAAGTATCAATCAGCCCTTTTCCAATTAATGATTTTAGGGGTTGCATCTAATTCCGCTAGAGGGTCGATGTAATTTAGTTGAAAACCAGCCTACCAACTATTCCCCTTAAAAATAAGTGTGACGTGGCTTTGCATACATTTTCGCTAGTAGCCGAAATGAAGAGGGTGACTTATTCAAATCGACTCTTTGTATGAATGTTTGCATTGAAAATAATTAGATATTTTTTGGTATCGGAACGTTTCAGCCTGGACACGAAATTGTGAATTTTCATAACCTAAAATCATTTTAGCTTTTTCATATCTGTATCATTTAATATATTATGTTCTCAAATAAATTTTACAGACAAAGTCATTTGTTTTATTTCAAAAAAAAACTTCAAAATTGATTTATGCAACATATACAGGAAGTGGAATAAAAATTTTGAGTTTTCATAACATAAAATCGCTTTAGTTCATTCATATATTTATAATTTAATATATGATGTTCTCAAATAAATTTTATAGGCAAAATCATTTGTTTTATTTCAAAAAAACCTTCAAAATTGATTTATGCAACATATATAGGGTGTGGAATAAAAAATTTGAGTTTTAATAACATAAAATCGTTTTAGTTCATTCATTTCTTTATAATTTAATATATGATGTTGTCAAATAAAATTTATACGCAAAATCATTTGTTTCATTTCACAAGAAAAACCTCAAAATTGATTTCAGCAGCATATACAGGGTGTGAAATAAAAATTTTGAGTTTTCATAACATAAAATCGCTTTAGTTCATTCATTTCTTTATAATTTAATATATGATGTTCTCAAATAAAGTTTATAGGTAAAATCATTTGTTTTATTTCATAAAAAAACCTCAAAATTTATTTTGACAATGTATACGAGGTGTGACATAAAAGTTGGGTGGGGAATAAAAATTGTAAATTTGTATAACCTAAAATCGTTCTTCATAACTGTGAATATGATACGTTATTGTCTTAAATAAAGTGTATTGGCAAAATTTGAAATTGAAATTGCAAATTTACAAGACAAGAAACTGTAGAACAAGCGTGGGAGAATATCGGTTTTCTAGTCGCATGATTCCTCACACAAAAACTTCTAATGTTGAAAGATGGGATCGACAAATACGAAAGCTTCTTAGTGTTATTTGAAAAAGTCCTGTTCAAATGAATATGCGAGATGAAGAACTTCTATTGGATACTGCATATTAGCACTAGAACTTTATCTAGACACAGTGACATATTCGGATTAACTGTACAGCGAACTATTAAACGTAATTTACTCCATTCAATCATGTTTGAAAAGTGCAAGAATTGTTACCTCAAGACTTTGTTCAGAAGGAAATTCGTTTTATTGATGAGGCTTGCTTTTCTACTCATAGGGGTATTACAAAAATGCATAATTATAAATAGTATTCCGATGTTTCTGTCGGCTTTATCGATCATTATTTGAATGGACCAGTATTTTACCAAACCGACTAACTGACGAAACTTATTTAGAGTTTCTCCAAAATGCTCTTGCGGATTTGCTATTACGATTTAGATTGGAACTTATGTAGTTAGTGTCAATGTAAGAGATTTTTTAATTGGTTAACATCAAAGTAAGTAATTTGGACGAGGAAATAATTGTTATTCAAGTTATTTGAGAGAGAGAGAGATGTTATTTGAAAGGCGTGTTGAACTTCTCCAGTTGATTCCAGAGAAGAATTGTGGAATTGAACGTGAAAAATGATCATCAACTACTGGCCAGAAGCAACTTCAACTTTATGCGAAGAATAATTTTATGTCTAAGAGAAATTGGTGATAATTTTCAGCTATATATTTGTATAAATTATAATTAAATTGAATTATTCTTATTGGAATGTATCAATTAATTTGTTGAATCTAAATCAAATTTATATCTAATGCTATGTGCAAATAATATTTTTTTCAAAGTTTTTAAAGAATAATTTTTTTAATCGACTGACAAATCAAAAACTTCTGTCAAATTTTAAGGTTAGGTCACCATCAATTAACACCCCAAAGTGGTTCGATCGCCTCATACTTATTCTACTCAATACTCGTAACTAGTCTCATACTGAGTATTTTAAAGTATGGGATCGCAATTTTTCTCGAAATGTTGGGCCCTCTTTTCAGACCCAATAATCCCTCAAAGATATTGCACCAAATAGTCATAATTTGGGCTCCCTTATACGCCTCTATTCTATATCGGGACACCCTGTATATATATCTTCTTCTTCATCGTACGTTAAGACTTAGTCTTGTGTTTGCATCAATGGTTGCCTAGCTGCAGCTGGGATGATGAAGACCAGCTTCTTCCTTTGCAATATTTGCCAACCAGTCATCTAACTCACTACATCCTGGATGTCACATTCGTTCGCATTTCGGTAGCTCTCAAAAGCCGCTTAATTATGGTGTTCTCTACTCTGGTCTCTATCACGTATGTCATTACTGATCTCACACAGGTCTTGTATATTCTGACTTTGCTCCTGGTAGTCATATAATTATACCGCCAAATTACATCTCTGGTAGCCTGATATAAACGACGCCTTTGTTGTTTGAGCTTTCATTTCATTCTTTAGATTTTTATTACTTGTTATGTTCTTTCCTAGATATTTGAATGACATTACTTGTTCTACACTCTGATCGTATATTGCGAGTTTATATCTTCTCGGTCCTCTGGATACTGTAGAAGATTTGGTTTTCTTCAGAAACAACAGATCTGCTATGGATGCTATTTTTGTGATCTGTTAAATTACGTGTGTTCAATAAGACAACCTATATATATAGAAATGTTCTTGATTTTAGGTCCTTCTGTTTGAAAATTAGTTTTTTTAATAATTTTTAAAAGATATATACTCAAGTCATTATAAAAATAAAGACTTAAAGTAAAGTCGAAACGTCAATTTTTATCTATTTTTTTATGGTTATTATCTTCTTGATGCTCAAATATCTGGTAAATTCACAGAAATATTTCAAATAATATTTTTCCCAGTTTTATAATTGTCCCCTTTAATCGTCTTCTTATCTTAATATTCATAGCTGAAGTTAGTTAACCTGTTTTGAGATTTACAGTGTTAACTCAGGTGCTGTTATTAACATTTACTTATGGGCACGACCATTATATTATGATAATTCACACCCGGCTTTTTAATAGAAATAAATTTGTTATAAAAATAATACTAGCAACTATCATACCTATTGTATATAAATCGTTTATTCAAATTAAATCACCATTAATTATGATAAAATTAGCATTTTTATCTAAGGGTAATAACTGCTTATTATAAAAATAATGACATAATTTTTGACACCATTGGTGTTTAATTTATATCATTTGGAGGTATACGAGGTTTCTCAAGAAGTATATTATGTATAAGATTTTAAAAGTAGTATGAGTATAAATTCACACCACCGTGTAAAAATTATAATTTTTTTATATTAAAATACGCAACACATTTAGACAAGGCCGGATTAAGCTAGGGGCTTGGGGGGGCTATAGCCCCGGGTCCCAGGTCCAAGAGGGCCCCATCATTTGGAAATCATTCTGTATTTTTTGATTTGTTGATACCACAAATCTAACGTATTGATATTATTTTGTGAATTTTTCCGGATTTTTGAATTCCTTAAGGGGCCCCGTCATTATTTTAGCCCCGGGCCTTATAAATCTTAATCCGGCCCTGCATTTAGAAAAATAAACTCTGTACGATACAATAATTAATAATAGATGCAACTGCCAATAAAGGTATATTTAAAAAAAAATCTTATTGACGATTAGATTTTTGGTTCTAATTTCAGACTGCTTTAGTTATTGGCATTACAGCGGATTGTCATTATGATGAACTTAGAAAACTAAACATTAATGACATGGAAGATTTCAATTTGGTCTTTTTAATGAAATTACGCAAACCAAAGTTCCTAGAAATTTCATAGCAACAGAATAGTTTCATAAAATTAAAAAAAAATAAATCTTTCAGCTTTAAAACATTGTGGGGGGTTGGAAATTCAGCAATGTTGCCTATGGACTTCAACTTTGATCTATGCAAATATTTCAATTACCATAAATGTATTGAAACGAAACAACGTACCAGGCAATACTTTCCAAAATTGTTCAGATGTAACTGTTAATTATAGTTTTAAGTGAAATATAATTTTGTTAATGTATTATGCATTTTAATACTGATCCTCATTTTGAACATATAAAACCAATAAATCCGTAGATTGCAAATTCTTCACATTAACTTGCACTGGCGTCGAAAATCTTCTTGCAGTGCAAGAATAATCGTTTCTACTATATCATTCAAACAGGAACTATCATTTTGGTACATTATTTCAGTCGAGAGACGAAATGCCAGACTTACCATTTATGTTTCTCATATTTTTTTTCCTAAAATTTGTTTCATAGACTCGACTCTTTCTTTCATAATACTAAACATGCTAATTACCATGCCATTCTTCCGTTATTAAGTAAAACAGTTTTTTCATGCATGAATAGACGCATTTGTATTGTAAGAACGAGAGTAACCGTTATGTTCACATTGTTGCAAAACTAAGTTCATTTTCCGATTAAAAGTAAGTGTTTTATATATATTTCCCTTAAAAATTTGCTAAATCAGAATCGCTACTGGCGCATTTCGAACAACACCGATTGAAAGCCTTGTTTCATCGGAGAATCACCCCTCCGACTGCGGAGAAATCAACTGAGTATGAACTATGCAACATTTAATAAGAAACACATATTTGAAAATAAACAAACAAACAACCATTCCTTTTTTGGAAAGATTTCGCCAAATAAACACCCTAGAATTTGAACAAACTCTATTCCCAACATCAACGTTAATATGAATTCTTTTAAAAAAAAAAGAAACAAACCATTTTCTAAGAGCACAATCATTCCGTACTCTTACGAAAATAAGCTTCAAAGAATACCATTTTATGTACACCGACGTATCCAAAACAACTAATGGCATAGGAGTATCAGTAGTAGCAAAAGATTCCAAGAGCTCTGTCCATATCATTCAGCAACTTTTTCCACTAGGTCTCCTCAGTAAAACTCAATTATTTGGGTCCCGTTACACACCGACATCCTAGGAAACTAAAAAACAGATCAATGCCAAAGAAGCAGAAGATAACAACAAAGCAGCAATTGTACGCGAAGTGATAGCAAATGATTATGAAGGGATAATTTGAACAAAAGTAAGTGGAACAGATCGCAATCGCAGATATCAAAATCTACAAAACCATCCGTTCGACCATGGAAAAACAATTTTAAAAATCGTCCGTACAAAATAAAAATCGATCGCTTAAGGCTAGAGCACACCAAAGTGATACTTTCATATCTATTTAATAGAGAAAACACACCAATATGTGAATTTTGTAATGTGAATCTAAACGTGAAACACTTATTGTTGAACTATAAATAGTACAAAAACGAAAGACTAAATAACAACTTCCCGAACAATATAATCTCTCTAATTAACAATAATTGTAATACTACAAACTTATCAGGTATGTAAATTCACTCAATTGTATCACAAATTGTGAACAAATATGTCGCTAATAACCTATGAAGTTTATGAAAATCTCTGCTTTCGAAAATAATAGGGAAATTACATTTGACATTAGATGTACAGGTTGTCCACAACTTGCAGAAGATTAAAAGGAATATTTTGACCACTTCAATTGACCAATCAACTTAAATTTTGCGAATTTTAGTTGTGAAACACGTCAACTTTTATCTTATTTAACAAGTAAACACACCTTAACACTTTATTTGTTGATTTGAAATATTTTAGCAATGATTTAAATCAGTAATAAATAAGTAATACCCAACAGAATAATTTATTTTCTATTATAATACACAAAAATAAACGAAATAATTTAAAATCTAGGTGGTTCTGACAAAGAAATAATACATTCTAGTTAATGTGCGTTGAAATTGAAATGTAATTGTAACTAATGTAAACAAAATTGAAAACGTTAGAGTGTATTAATTGTACTTCAAGAAGTAGAAAAAATGCCGTTGACGAAAAAATTGTCTAATTGTCGCAGATAACTACTAAAACCTATAGTGAAGCTGCAGTTATATTCCATAGCAGACATTCCGATAAAAATGCAACAACTAATAAAATAATGAAAATATTCAGGAGAGATGGAAACGTCGACAATAAATTCAGAAAAAAACATCAGTCATGGATCGCGACTGAAGATAATCAAAACCAAATAATCCTCTCAGCAGTAGAAAATCCCAAAGATTCGATAAGGTCGGCCACATTTGATGTAATATGTAATTATGAAGATATTAAAATTTAACAAATTTAAACCCTACAAACCTCAGTTAATTCATACTCTAAAACCCGAAGATTTTAATGAAAGGTTTGGATTTTGTGTTTGGTTCCAAGGGGGTTAGAAGATAATCATTATATGGAACGGTGCATACTTTTTTCGGACGAAGCAACGTTTACTTCTAATGGGACAGTTAGGTTACAACATTGCCGATTGAAAGACAGAATTTTTTTTCTCAGGAATACTATGAATTCTGAACGTTACTTAGAATTTTTAAATGATAAAATTTCTGATTTTATCGATAGACAATAGAAAGGCAACGCATATGGTACCAACATGATGAAGCACCATTTCATTGTATCAGAAATGTTCGAAAATATCTACTGCGAACTTTTAATGGACGAGTATTAGGAATATTTGTGAAATTTGCTTGGCCTGCAAGATCTCCAGATCTAAACCCACTAGACTTCTTTTTGTGGGGATACCTAAAGCAAAAAGTTTACCCTAACAGACCATTCGACAATATTGGAAATTTTTGGAAAGAACAATTCAGGGAGTATGTGATATCGTCACGTACTTCGGCTGTTATTAGAAATATAATAAAAGCATTTTCTAAAAAAACAATTAAATGCTTAGAAAGAAAAGGTGGAAAAGTTTAGATGCATATTTAGTGACGAGAAAGTTTTTCATCCAAATAAAGTATCCGAAATAAATAATTTTAATTACGTATTTGTTTATTTGAGATAATTCTTAACAAATAAAGTAAAGGTTTATCAATTTTGCAATAAGATAATGAGTAATTGCACTTAAATTTTCAATTTCTATCGATACCTCAAAATTACATTTAATATTTTGAGAAAAATTTTTTAAGTAGTTTGATCTAATTGCAAATTATAACATACTCTATTTCGAAAAACTTTTCATAATTGAAGTTTTCGATATTGTAGAAAATAAAGGTACTTTACTCTTGTATCAAATTTATAAATTTCGCCAAACTTCGTATACGATTGAAAAAATTGATATCTGACATTTGCGTTTTACTTTATAAACAACTTTTTTTCGTAACGTAAAAAAGTTTCCCATATGTTGCCAAATTTTTCAGATATATTGTATAAAAAACAAACATTATTATTCATTTCTTTAATTTCCAAACTATATTTTAAATATGGCAACGTTATTCAAATGTTGTTCTATGACGTCCATAAATTTTTATAGTGTAGCTAATGATATACGAATACAATCTACCATATTATTTATTATACGAAGATAAATATAAAAAGACAAATATTGAAAATACAAATAATATAAAAATTTCAAATTAATTGACACAATTCTCAGTTGTTTGTAGAAAATAAAATCCTTCGTACTGTGGAATAAGAATAATTTCACACCTTTAGAAGCATTTAAAAATATCAACTACGAAGTTAGAATCGTGAATAGAATTTTGTTCTTGAACATTTTCACACATGCAATTTTGGAACAGCGTGCTTAGAATGAAATATGTAATAATTATCGAAGACGCTAAAAAATTATTAGAAATATTGTGCACTCATGGTAAAGGCAAAAATTTCTTTTGAAGGAAGAAGCCCACAAACTGAAATGAACGAAAAATCCATGTATTATTGACATAAAAGGATGCTTTACAGTGCCGCGGCTTAATGGACATTATTTAATCAAATCAATCAAAGAGGAGTATAAATGGAAAATGAGGGAACATGTATTGGGTATAGGATTATCTGAAATTCAAGCAGAAGCCAAATCAAACATAACCTATTGTATTTAGGTTACACGAGTGGTATTAACAAAACGTTTTTAATCTGACAACCAGATTAGAATTCGGAAAAACTCGAGTACAAATAAATATTTTATGAAAATTACTTACACGACAAAAAAAAGTCATTGCACAAAATACAAATACCTAGGCATGATCATCACTAATGATGGAAGATTAGATGAAGCAATAGCACAAAGAAATAACCAAGGAAGACAAGCAATAAGACAACTAAATAGTATATTGTGGGACAAACAAATATCCAAGGAAAACAAACATCGAATATACAATAGCATAATAAAAAGTATAACAACATATAGTAGCGAAGTCTGGCCTCTAAAAGAAAAAACAGTCAAAATGCTTGAAGCCACAGAAATGGATTATTGGAGACGCGCGGCAGGAATATCAATATCAAGAAATAAGAAACGACAAAATCAGGGAGATCATGAAGGTGCAACACACGATTACGGAAGACATTAGGGTGAATCAGTTAAGATGGTACGGACATGTCCAAAGAATGCCTGAAGACCGCATACCCAAACAAATTTTAAATTGGGCACAACAAGGAAGAAGAAAGAGAGGAAGACCAAGATTAAGTTGGAGAGAAGGTATCGAGAAGGATATTCGAGAGAGAGGATTGGAAGAAGATCGAGAAAAATGGAAACTGGGAATCGGAAGATGGCGAAGAACGTTTTACCCGATTAATATATATATATATATATATATATATATATATATATATATATATATATATATATATACTTACACGACAAAAGTTCTTCAGTTATCTTTACATATTGATGGACAATTATCAATGTATGAAGTGTTAAAATCAAGAAACAATTAACACTTTTGTGTTTCAGGTTGTTTGTTTAAAAAAGTGTTTCTAGTTGTCAAAAAAACTAGAATTAATGAATTTTTCCTAAGACTGTATCTATTTCAAATATGTATAATTCCCGTCATCTACTGAGACTAGTTTGAACCCGTTCAGGTTTGTCAGCCTACTGTAGCTGCTTTAGCAAAGTCGTGTTTGCTATAAATATTAAAAGTTATCTATGGTGTTGATCTAGTAACGCTCCGAACGTTCTTGGATCCCAAAAACAGCAGAAATTGAGTATTCGAGAGCTTAGTGAAGTGATAAACAAAAAGAAAATCCTGTTTAAATTTTCATATAATTGACAGATCATCGTCGTGCAAATTCCGATTTCATTGCAAACATTATTATTAATCCCCTTAGGTTATACTATTACTATAACTCTTGACAAATGTTCACAGTTTTCAATGAAAAACCTCATCTCGTGTTAAAAACACCCGTCAATCACCATCAATATCAAAAACATTGTTTAAGATTCGTTCAAAACTAAATAAATGTAAGCTCCGAATTTTACGAGGGAGTACTGGGACAACTGGGAAATGATGAACGAATAAAAATATTTATTAGCAACGCACCGTGCCACAAATAACTTTTTCGGTAGCTAAAAGCCTTCATATTTGTCCACATCCATTTTACTGACCAGATTTAATACCATGCGATTCTGGATATCGCCGAAAATACAAAGGAAACATTTGACACCATTTCTGGATTTAAGAAAGTCACGACAGAGCAGATGAAATCTGAGAGACTTCTAAAAATAATTCCGGTTAGGAATTTAGCATGGGATTAGTGTATTGAAAGGCAAAAACAGTTTTTTGAAGTAGATTTGCACAAATTTCATGCTTTTTTATTCACACCACCTTCAAAATAATTGCTTGAATTTTGGTAACGAAGTATGTGGTGTTGTTTTGCGAATACAAATTATATTATCGAAAATTTCGGCGCTTTTTTCTAAATTCCGCGGGTTTCATTTAGTTCTTGTAGATTCAGCATTGTCAAAAATTTTGCACTATTTGCTTTTGATAAGATACCGTATGTTGCTAAAACTAACATAATTCATTATAATCCATCTTTAAACCTTTCCAGTACACATCCATTTTCTGTTTTACATAAAGTCTATTTTGGTTATTTTAGTGGACACAAGTTCATGTTTGCAGTTAAAGATGATTTTTAAAGTTTGAAACAGTTAATTATCATAGTTATCCTCAATTGCGGCATCAGAGGTTAATACAATTGTATACTTTCGAAAATCACCTCAATTAATTGAAAAATGGTATTCTAATACGTGATTAGAACACAGTTACCAATAAATCAGTACAAAGGGCAGTTGTTTTTAGCATGTGCAATATAGCGCGGTTGTGGTTAGGCATCATGAAAGTTATAGATTTTATTCAACAATCCAACCAATCTCTCTCAATCTAACTCAAAATTCCTTACAGTATTCTATCAGTCTAGCAGACTTTGACTTTTGTATTAATCGTATTACAATTTTTTTTTCAAAAGCGTGATTTTTAAAAGCTTTAAATTGTTGTAAAATATGTGTTGATAAATGTTGTTGAAATTATCTATGGAACTAAAACTCTTCATTTGTCGATTGAAACAACCCGCATCTCGACATTGTTGACTTTTTCCCCTATATCAATTTGATTTTGTTATTTTTATAATGAAGACCTTTTTAACATTTTGATCAATTTCATAAAAATTAATTTTGAAATATAGTTTCAAAATGCTATAGAGCATAAAATTTACTATTATCATTATATCTTCAATTTGGTTACGAACAAAAAAAGAGGAAGGAAGAGAAGTAACGTAAAACTCCCATATTTCGAGTGCCTCAAGATTGGATTTCCAGCTACGTCGCAAGCTTTAGCAAAATTTATTAGAGAATTCAGAAAAATGATTGGTAATCACTATATTTTCGATTAAAAACACAGTATCCCGTATTCAAAAACATTTACCTGGTTTTCTTAACTTTCTTGGACTATAACATATTTATAAGTTGAGCATATAGTTTTTTTAACATGATCCATAAGTGCGTCAATCCGTTCTACTGAGATCAGCGTAAAATGGTTAGAATAATTAGTATTAATTTGTAAGTTTCAAATAATATCACATATAAATCCAAAAGCTTCCCATAAATATGATTATTTTTGATATAATAAAAATTTCAGTGTTCCGATTGTGATTTTTGCACCTTAATTATTAACAATAAACAGACAATTATTTAGATTCAATGAATAGTCAAATATCGAAGGTTAAGTGAATGATATTTATAACTTTAGACTCCGTGAAGTAATAAATAATCAAGCGGCTCATTCTTATTCATTGAACAACCGATGAAATATTAATATGTTATAAAATCTTCAATGCTATCAATTAAACATGAAGGAAGTTCAGTTAAAAACAAAAATTCGTCTAAAACCAGTAATAAATTAATTTTTTTTTTCATACTTGTAAATAATTTGGAACATGTTTGTTGAATATAATTTGTAATGGAACGCAGACTTTCAGTGATGGATTAATAAATTCTATGTTACCAGTGACAGTTTAATGTTAATATTTAAAAGTAGATGACTATGTGCCTCGCTACTACTCTTTTCCACTTTCTGACCCATAATAGACCAGGGGGAATGGGACCAGTGATTGTCCGCGATTGTCTAATTCCTGCCTTTTGGAATACTAGAGTACTGAAAGTATTTACGATTCGCGAAAAACTCTTTGAGGTTCTTGCCATGTTTATAGAACAATAGTTCAACATACATTTTACTAACAAAATTATTTGGCAGGAGTTCTTCATTTTTTGATTCCTGTCTTTTGGAATACTAAAAGAGTGCAGAAAATATTTAAGATTCGTGAAAAACTCTTTGAGATTCCTACCGTGTTTATAGAACAATAGTTCAACATACATTTTTGGCAGGAGTTCGTGATTTATTGATTCCTCCCTTTTGGTATACTGAAAGAGTACAGAAAGTATTTAGGGTTCGTGAAAAACTCTTTGAAATTCCTACCGTGTTTATAGAACAATAGTTCAACATACATTTTTTGGCAGGAGTTTGTGATTTATTGATTCCTCCCTTTTGGTATACTGAAAGAGTACAGAAAGTATTTAGGGTTCGTGAAAAACTCTTTGAAATTCCTACCGTGTTTATAGAACAATAGTTCAACATACATTTTTTGGCAGGAGTTTGTGATTTATTGATTCCTCCCTTTTGGTATACTGAAAGAGTACAGAAAGTATTTAGGGTTCGTGAAAAACTCTTTGAAATTCCTACCGTGTTTATAGAACAATAGTTCAACATACATTTTTTGGCAGGAGTTTGTGATTTATTGATTCCTCCCTTTTGGTATACTGAAAGAGTACAGAAAGTATTTAGGGTTCGTGAAAAGCTCTTTGAGGTTCCTGCCGTGTTTATAGAACAATAGTTCAACATACATTTTTGGCAGGAGTTCGTGATTTATTGATTCCTCCCTTTTGGTATACTGAAAGAGTACAGAAAGTATTTAGGGTTCGTGAAAAGCTCTTTGAGGTTCCTGCCGTGTTTATAGAACAATAGTTCAACATACATTTTTGGCAGGAGTTCGTGATTTATTGATTCCTCCCTTTTGGTATACTGAAAGAGTACAGAAAGTATTTAGGGTTCGTGAAAAACTCTTTGAAATTCCTACCGTGTTTATAGAACAATAGTTCAACATACATTTTTTGGCAGGAGTTTGTGATTTATTGATTCCTCCCTTTTGGTATACTGAAAGAGTACAGAAAGTATTTAGGGTTCGTGAAAAGCTCTTTGAGGTTCCTGCCGTGTTTATAGAACAATAGTTCAACATACATTTTTGGCAGGAGTTCGTGATTTATTGATTCCTCCCTTTTGGAATACTAAAAGAGTGCAGAAAATATTTAAGATTCGTGAAAAGCTCTTTGAGGTTCCTGCCGTGTTTATAGAACAATAGTTCAACATACATTTTTGGCAGGAGTTCGTGATTTATTGATTCCTCCCTTTTGGTATACTGAAAGAGTACAGAAAGTATTTAGGGTTCGTGAAAAACTCTTTGAAATTCCTACCGTGTTTATAGAACAATAGTTCAACATACATTTTTTGGCAGGAGTTCGTGATTTATTGATTCCTCCCTTTTGGTATACTGAAAGAGTACAGAAAGTATTTAGGGTTCGTGAAAAGCTCTTTGAGGTTCCTGCCGTGTTTATAGAACAATAGTTCAACATACATTTTTGGCAGGAGTTCGTGATTTATTGATTCCTCCCTTTTGGTATACTGAAAGAGTACAGAAAGTATTTAGGGTTCGTGAAAAACTCTTTGAAATTCCTACCGTGTTTATAGAACAATAGTTCAACATACATTTTTTGGCAGGAGTTTGTGATTTATTGATTCCTCCCTTTTGGTATACTGAAAGAGTACAGAAAGTATTTAGGGTTCGTGAAAAACTCTTTGAAATTCCTACCGTGTTTATAGAACAATAGTTCAACATACATTTTTTGGCAGGAGTTCGTGATTTATTGATTCCTCCCTTTTGGTATACTGAAAGAGTACAGAAAGTATTTAGGGTTCGTGAAAAGCTCTTTGAGGTTCCTGCCGTGTTTATAGAACAATAGTTCAACATACATTTTTGGCAGGAGTTCGTGATTTATTGATTCCTCCCTTTTGGTATACTGAAAGAGTACAGAAAGTATTTAGGGTTCGTGAAAAGCTCTTTGAGGTTCCTGCCGTGTTTATAGAACAATAGTTCAACATACATTTTTGGCAGGAGTTCGTGATTTATTGATTCCTCCCTTTTGGTATACTGAAAGAGTACAGAAAGTATTTAGGGTTCGTGAAAAGCTCTTTGAGGTTCCTGCCGTGTTTATAGAACAATAGTTCAACATACATTTTTGGCAGGAGTTCGTGATTTATTGATTCCTCCCTTTTGGTATACTGAAAGAGTACAGAAAGTATTTAGGGTTCGTGAAAAGCTCTTTGAGGTTCCTGCCGTGTTTATAGAACAATAGTTCAACATACATTTTTGGCAGGAGTTCGTGATTTATTGATTCCTCCCTTTTGGTATACTGAAAGAGTACAGAAAGTATTTAGGGTTCGTGAAAAGCTCTTTGAGGTTCCTGCCGTGTTTATAGAACAATAGTTCAACATACATTTTTGGCAGGAGTTCGTGATTTATTGATTCCTCCCTTTTGGTATACTGAAAGAGTACAGAAAGTATTTAGGGTTCGTGAAAAGCTCTTTGAGATTCCTGTCATGTTTACAGAACAATAGTTCAACATAAATTTTGCTAAAAAAATTATTTGGCAGGAGTTCTTCATTTTTTGATTCCTGCCTTTTGGAATAGTGAAAGAGTACAGTGGAAACTCGATTAACTGAACTAATTGTTGTTGTTAGGGATTCGGATAATCGAAAGTCCGGATAATCGAATATATGAAGGAAAGCGGATTTTGTGAAATAAAATAAGTTTAATAATAGTAATAATCATTGATAAATAATAATATAATCAATCAAAAGTAATAATAATTTAATAATATTCAAGTTGGCGTAAAATATTTGGTAATTGGCATTTGAGGTAAGCTACTTTTTCTCTTCATTGCAGCTATATAACGACTTGGTTTCAACTGTAGTAAACTCACAGTATCACTCTCTGTTTGTTTATCAAACCATTTGAGACCTATTTCCACAGCCTGAAGTGCTTCATCATGAGATGGTTCTACATCATTTTCCACGTCTAGATTTTCTTCTGTTTCATCTTCTTGCATTTCCTGCTGTTCATTTATCTGCAATATGTTCTCTACGATTTCGTCATCCGACAAAATCTGAAAGCCATTATTGTCACAAGTGACCCACTATTTAATATCTTATATTTTGTAATTTATCACAATACTACTTAATTATTTAATTGGTCGCAGTTGATAGTCCGGATAATCGAGTTTCTACTGTATTTACGATTAGTTGAAAACTATTTGAATTTCCTGCCATGTTTATGTTTGGTAGGAGTTCGTGATTTTTTGATTTCTGCCTTTTTAAGTTTCAGCAAATCACGGGAGCAGGGTAAGAAATTTCCGCAGAATTTTCTGGTGCACAGAAACAGTTACACCATAGGAGATGTCCTGTCTACATTTTTCTGATCATTTTGAACCCAATATGTTTGGTTGGTTTGGTTAGTAATCAGTAAATCACGAACAATTGAAAATCTCATTTTCTCATGAAAACGTCAATGGAAACTCAAGGACTAAACAAATCGCAAGTATTTTCTATAATCTTCCAGTGTTGCAAAAAGTAGGAATCAGAAAATCGGTTAGGTTGGGCTAGGTTTTTCGTATTCAGAAAGAATAAACACATTATTTAACGAATGGTCGGCACCGTATCCTCTAGAAATTGATGCTTTATTGAATAATTAGAAAATGTAATAATTAAACATGCTTTATGAATGAACCTTACTCTTCAATAATTAACTCATGTTCGTGAAAATACTGTTCGGAGCGGGGCGGGCGGTGCGGAGTTAAAAATTTGAAACCAATGGTCAAATTTGGTACAACATACTAATTTTTCAAGGTCATCGGAGCTGTGAGGGTTAAACGATACAATCACCCGGGATTTTTGTTCCGAACACAACCAACACCCTGGTTGGACCTCAATAAATCCGTCGCATTTGACATCACGGCCGTTTATTAAATTGGAATTTCGTTTGCTTATTTCACACTCTTCAATAATCATTTTATATAATTGAGAACAAATTAAATGGGGAAATAATGATTTTATGATAATATTGGGACATTAATGTCTCTGGGAAAAATGATCAAGTGGATATAAATTACATGCATATTCCCTATTTCTATATTAATCATTTTTTAAATTAAAAATATTATTGTTACTAAAGTTGGCAACAGTGTAACACGTATTCGAAAAGCTGTAAGTGGTAGACCTTGAACGAACTGCTTAAAATATGGGTTGGATGAATTACGTCACTTTTATATGTGCTTCCTCTTTATTACGTATAAGTGATCTAGTATATTGCGGAGGTCACGGTAGATGAGATTTATGGCACAGTTGCCAAAACGTGACGGAAACATACATTATAAAAAAAAAATAGAAATAATTTTATCCAAGTATCTCATGGTGCTATTCAGAAAAATAACTAACGATATTTATCTCTCAAATTTTATATTGTATTTCTGAATAAATTAATTAATTTTGCAGCGAACATAGTTGGGTATGCTGAGCTAGTGTTTTGAAATGAAGATGTTAATTATTTCGTGATACAACGTAGTTAATACTTAGCTTTCCGATTTTCAATTTGAAGTAGGATTAAATTAATTATCATTACTGCCGTGATGTGTTTAAAAAAGAAAACGTTTTTCAAAATATTAATCAATCATTCTGTATATTTACTACAAGAATGGAAAGGGGTCGAGTGACTGATGGATTGTCTAACAAAATTAACTGTTATCCAACGATGTTACAGTTCACATCAAATCACAGCGTGTCGCTCGCATCCTCATTTAACGCTTAGACGGTTATACACCCCTCCATTTAATTAGATTATTCTATAATTGAATAGGGGCATCTCCGAGAAACTGCAACTGAAAAACAACTTTTTCTCATTGAATTGTATTTTAAATAGACGAGTAATATCAATCATATTTTTTACTGACAACATTTAATTCTGCTGCCATATTCACGCTTTACTGTTTTGTGAAACCTTCCGCGTTACTATCAATTAATATTATGGTTTAATATATAAAAAAGTGAATACTTTTTATTTTAGTCTACTAGGGTTCGGTTCTGTCTTGGCTTTGACACTACACAAAACGCACTGTGATTTGTTTTATCACCACTACATTATCTTGAAAGGTTCAAGTCTTGCCACTATTCCAGTTGGTCTAGCAGCTGGGTTAAGGATGATAAAAAAACCTACTAGCAACACGCCACCCCACGGACGTGTCGAATATGTGTGCATATATTTTTCCATTTAATTCAATTGTCTGCGTACATACTCAGCTCACCACACACCACTCCACGCCACGCCACGACATCCCACGAGGGACCGTCGAAAATTCTCAGATGTATTGAATTAAATGTCAGAAGAATAATCACAATCTAAAAACGCTTAGGAACTCAAAATTAAACAGGATTTTTGTTCCTGTTTGGACGTCGCCTTTCACATCACGACTGTTTATTAAATTTGAATTTCACTAGCTTGTTTCGCAGTCTTTTATAATCATTCTATAAAAATACGAACAAATTAAATGGGGAAATAATGATTTTATGATAATATTAGGACTATAATGTTTCTGGGAAAAAATAATAAATAGATTTAAATTATACGCCACGCCATCCCACGTGGGACGATTAAAAATTCTCAGATGTATTGAATTGAATGGAAAAACATATGCACACATATTCGACACGTGGCGTGGCGTGGTGCTAGTGGATTTAGGCCTTTACTTTCATGGTTTTTTATGATTCCTCACAAAATATTTTACTTCGTTTATTACCATTTTCATTTCTAAGTCCCTAGGGAAGTAGCTGTTTCGTATATACCAAGAGATTTAAACAATAGCTCTCAATACCTGGTTTAGAAACCATTATAAGATTTCAATATTACTTACACTTCAAATGTTCGATTTGATAGTTCTGAGAGTCTGCCTAATAGTATAATTTACTATATTTGAGATTTTATGTGTACTTTCTATAGTAGAACCGCTTCTAAGTTCATACTTACGATCTTAGCCATGTTTGCATATGGAACAATATTCAAGTAATAGTCAAAAAGAATAAACTTAGAATCCATTCCGACTCCAAACAACGGACCCACAATGAAGAATGGAAACCAACTCTCACTAATAGAAACCTCACAGTTTAGACGCGATCAAGAACAGAGTAAACAAAAAGCGTTCAAGATGTTATGCTAACGGAGAATTCTCAATATTCCGTGAACTGTAAATAGCAGTAATGAAGAGGTACTACTTCTTCCCCCTAAACAAGAAAGTCAGTTATTTCGGGTCTATAATGCTAGGCAACAAATATTACAATCTTGGCTTAAGGTTGAGGATAGAAGATGGGTCGCAAAAAGCTATCATGGCTACGAAACATTAGAAATTGTGCCGGACTGGGAATAGAGCACCTATTCCGAGTAGCGACAGAGATCAATTCAACCAAATTGCCAAGGAGATAGCCCACGCTGAAAGACAGGCACGGTACCGAAAGAAGAAGAAGTTAGTATAAACAATAATAAAATAATTGAGAATGACAAATGTTTGCCTTATTTTAATAGATATTTGGGTCAATTTCTCTTGTTATAGACAACAGTAATCTATACAACATATTTTTATCCCAAAATCCCTAATGACGGATCTTAATAAATACGTTTATCAAACTTCCTAAGTTGCCAGGAAAAAAATTTCATTGTGAATGCAATGAATGAATCTTATCTACTGAAAAATTTTCAATAAGTCAAACACAACATCTTATTTTCACTTTTTTTATTTCCCAAAAACTCTTTGACAACGCTTTAGAATGTCTGTCTAGCATCTCCATCAATAGATAATAAACTCTCAACCCTACATCCAGTTTCCCTTTCGGAATATTTGGAAAATTTTTTCCCGAAGTACCAGTTTAATGTGTGGAGGGGGTAGAATAATGTTTTTTACATCTACCAATGCCTCATATTTGATGTTCTTTTTGCTCGGAATATACTCGTTTCGACTAGGCAATTATTTTGTTATATAATGATGTTATTTGGCTTCCCTGTGCCGCAGACAAAATAAATAAAAGAATTTGGTACATCCACCTTGTTAACCTAATAACAAACCGATGACTTTGAGGTTGCTGCATAGTTTCAACTGATGTCCTTCATACTTTGTTGATTTCATTAACGTATTTTTTATAATTTACCGAGTGTCCTATTGATATTAATATTTCACTGTTGTAACCGAAAAGTTCTGTCATTTAAAAAGGTGGAATATAACAAAATATATATTTGAGACAACTACATATAAGGTACATTATAAAACTACCATCTAAACTATCATAATTTACATTTTTCCAAAAAATTTTCCTTAATAGATCACTGCAGTGCAGACGAAATGTAAATAATAAATTGAAAAGGCACTTGGTCTGGCGCCTCGTGTAGTGGTAATAAGTCAGTTTATGTATTTGTTGGTGGCTATGTATATACGAGGGTATTTCAAGTCAGAATTTTTTAATAAACCCGCGAAAAATTTAATGTACTGATATCCATGAGCGAAAAGGATGTACCTTTCATCGAAAATTACTCGAGTGTATGGATGGTGTCCAGCTTTCCGAACAGATCGAGAAGTGGTGGCTAACTTGGCACATGCGCGGCGTTTTGGGATACTGACGCAGTACTGTATGTGATATGGCTGAAGAATTGGGCGTCAGCGTAAGTAGTATTAATTATTAAGAATAATTAATCTCGTCGTCACGTCTCCTGCGGCGATAGGAAGAGGATGGAGAAAATTTATTGCACCGAATATTCACCACCAACCAGACTTGAGTATACAACTATATTCCGGAGAGCAAACGCGAGTATATGGAGTAAAGGAAGAAAGACGAATGGCGAAGATTACATTGTCAACGAGGAAGGTGTTGTCTACCGTGTTTTGGAACATAAGAGTAGTAATTGCGGTTAATTTTCTCACTGACCAACGTAGTATTGTAGTAAGCTTCCAAAAAACATGTTAAAACCTGTCTACAGATCAAAACGAAGAGATATTCAAATCCGTAGTGCGGTCTTGCAGCAAGGCAACGCCAAACTGCGTTCACTCGTCTTACGATATAAAAATTGAGGGAATTGGCTTGGAAAACATTAGAACACCCTCGTTATTGTCTCGATTTATCGCCATGAGACAAACGCGTGCATTGAGCGCACGGTGGTTCGAGCGCACAGATTATATAGGAGGGTGCATCGAGCGCACCTGTATTCAGCTTGAAATGTTTATTACCGTCTTCGATATTGTTGTTTTGTTATTTTTCTTTTTGAATAAATTTCTTGCAATGGAAGTGATATCAAGTTTTAACGGAAAACAAATATTAGATTAATACCGTTACCGAATTAGACGTAAAACTGAAGAGTTTATATACTGGAGTGTGTTCAGGAAAGAAGAAGCAAGTGTAATGGTTCACTGAAAACAACTGCAGTCAAATACGATGTGTGAATCACCACACAAAATTAGAAAGCACGCGGTAGCAGTTAATAAGTTTTTCTCCATCATGTCTCAAAACTACAGCAGTGTGGACAGAATGTTGTACTCAACTGGATTTGAGATTCGTCAAGTGCAAACATTCATTAACATTGTTGCACTAGTGCGAACAGTTTGTTTTATGTCAATGTTTAATGAATTTAAACATTTAACAACTTGTTGCAACATAAAATTGCTACAAGTTGCCACATGTTGTTCCAGTGTGGACGTACCTTAACACTCGATAGTCAACATCGAAATAAGCTCTCTTTTATGGGTATTTAATTTAATCTATATAAAAGAATTATGTAAAATTTTTCAAGGTGACATTGAAAACATAACATAAAATCGTTACCATACTCTAACAAGTCACTAACTGTCCTCGTATGTCACAGAAAAACCTTGGCGTCTACTTTTTTGCAATTAATAAGGGATAGATAACTATATTATCGTATTTCTTGTCTATAACGATTGTGAACTGTTACCACTTGCAGAGTATTTAAAAAAATGACTCAATCATATTAGTAAAAATTAGTACCTAAATACATATAAAAAAACTTGTGTTGCCAATTTTAGTATATTAATATTAGAACTGAAATGTTTGAGAAATCTTTAAAAGCATTTTGTTTCAGTCAAAATCCTTCCAAAGACACACTGTAAATGCAAAATGCATTTAGTGTAAGTAATATTTATGAACGTGGTATAATGAACAATTGATGCATAAATAATCTCACGATAAAAAAAATTTCAAGGTTCCAGTATTGTTAGATCAATAAAATGACAAGATTAAGGTTGTTTTAAATCAGATAATTTAGTATTGATTACCCAATGAACGAAAAATGAGTAGAATACAACTTTCTTGACCTCTAACAAAATGTTTATGTATTTCAATTTCTGACAGCAGTTATTAGGAGAATGTTTTTTATATCGTAGTCTAACATTTTTGTTAAATAATATTATTATGAACTCGTACACTGATGTAGACCGTGTAGCCGGTCCTGTTTTATTATGTTAATCGAATCTAAAGTTTGGCGGAAGCGCCGAGGATTTTTTCCAGAAGGTTTTCCTATTTATATTATGTTTTTTCACCGCGGCCATTTCTTTAATTAGTTTCTGTATGTTATGACTATTTTTATAGAGACCTTTTTGTTTGCAACAAAGTAAAGATTTACAGTAAACGAAATTTCTGGAATGTGATAATACAATTTGAATCAAGCTCTAGCAGCCGTACTAGTTAATAATAATAATTTGATGTCATAGTGAACACATCGGGATAGTGGAGACTTAAATACTTTCATTACCCCTACTGACATTAGTTATTTGTTACTAAATAAAGAAGAAACGTGGAGGTCTTTTATCACGTGACTCAATCTACATATTTTCCATATATGTAGTACTTCTATATGGATAGTGTCTATAAGTGGAAGCTGTTCGACTGAGGAAGACAGAATGGCAACGATTTCTCTATCTTTATCCTTCGAGGTTCCAGCACGATTCTGCGCATTCTCAAGCATGCGCATTACAGATAAAGTGTCTCGAACGAGAGAGAAAATGAATATAGACGTTTTTTCCCATATCAACTGTCCATATAGGAGTATTACATATAAGATGTTTTCCACATACTAACTTCTATCAATAGAAATCAATATCACAATATATGATCGATTTTCTCATTCACAAAACCAAATACAAGATGTACGTAATAGTTTCTTTGAATTGTCAGTAGTAATTGTGAAAAGAAACATACTAAAATTTGACGTGAGCTTTGTTTACTGTTTTGTTTTTAGTGAATTTTTGGATTGAACGTACATTTATTATTAAAATCAGTACTTTTAAGAACTAATTCGACTTATTTAATTTTAAACGGTAAGTACGAATATCATCATTAACTTGTAAGCTTTTGACATTTTGTAATACCTAAAATGTTGTGAGATGGCAAGATGCTTAATTTACGATTTATTAATGGTAAATAGTGTTTATAATTTGGTGCAATTTGTAAATCTCTTTGAAATTGATCAATCAAAGATACTTGTGATGGTATATTAACCAACAGTTATTTTCGGTCATAGATTATCACGGTGAAATGAATGAACGCTCAGATTCAGAATCGGATGAGATCTAAAGCAAAATTTTCTGCTACATTTCCACAATCTTATTCTGCTATTAACGTCACACGAGTGTGAATCTACTGAAGCTTCTAATATAAATCAGTTTATGAAGTAATTTTAATTTCGATGATGGACTAAATATTATCATCAATTTTGTGAACTATCTACTTATATAAAATCTAAGTTCCTGCAAAAATGAACTCTCCAGTAATAAGCTAGTATATCTAATATTATTTTTGGATTTTGCAACTTTTTTCATCCAGTGTATCGATATTTTTATTAAAAGACTTTTGCTAAATATGTTGATATTAACCATATAAATAAAATTTAACTACCAATTCGTAAAAGGTCGAGTTTTGGAATAGTATTTATTATATTTATTTCTACTGAGTTGACAGAAATTTTGATTTGATTCATATGAATATTGTTGTCGTCGTATTTACTCTGGTTATTTACGTCTGATGATAGTTTGAGAGTAGCGTGTGTAAAATAGATCAACTCTATTTAAATGAAGAATCATTTGAAAAAATAATTTCAGAAGAATCTACAGACAAAGAGGAGATAGTGGGAAATTTCGATAACTCAGCGGATCTAATTATAAAATCAGATCGATTTCCTAAAAAGTCAGCTTTTATTACCCCTTTCATTATGTTTAGGAAGTAAGGAAAATAATATACACCACACGAGCAGAAGTTTGAGAGATCTGCAATCCGCGACGTGATGCCCTCGGCTATCATGGAGGCACGGAGTGGAGAAATCTCAAACTTCCTGCCCTAGTAGTAAGATACACTATTTTTGCTTCATCATACATGCTGAAAGTGGAATAAATGTAGTTTTCATAAAACTTGGATGCTCGGTGATGATGTTTGAAATTAACAAGGCTATTTTTAATAGCAATAATGGGATTGCCATGAATGGAAGGAGCATAATGTAATAATAATAATATTTCTTGAAATGTAGAAGAAATACCCTACCTATTTTATTAGAATATTTTGAAGTAGAACATAATTTTCTTCAGCTTTACGGTTATTCAGCTCATTTAATGGCGATCGAATGCTAAGCTACGTTTATATTTGGCAAGTTTACTGGCGGAAAATACTTGCAGCCAATAAACTTGTCATATGTAGATAAACCACAGGAAAATTCACTTTTTACTTGCCAGCAAGCATTTGCTAGAAGTTGACGGACCAGCGTTTTGTGAAATATAGAGTTGAAGGAACATATAAACAAAGTAATGAGTAAAAGTGAGTTTGGAAAACTTTCACAGAAGTTAATAGGATCGGGATTTTAAAATATTGACTGGACAATACTAGAATACTGGAAAAGAAATTATATGAAGAGGATTCTAAATTATAAAAAAAGCGGTAGTAAAATTTTTATTTTGGCAATTTTATTTGCAACAACTTTGACAGCAGCATGCACTATGACCATTTTCATTTCAATAAGAAGTAAGTTTTTTACATATTAGTGAAACAAAAGGCCGTTTAAAATTTTGAACGAGAATTATTAGGATTGACAATTTAAAAAATCTCTATAATCCTTAAAAAATATCATATTTTCCAAAAGAAAATTGAGAATATTGCATATACAATCCAAAAAAAGGTGAAACTAATTTTTTACTTACACCCTTTGCCATTGAAGGTTTCTTAAGAGGAAGTTGTGTGCCCGTAGATTGAATTTGATCTTTTATCGCAGTTTTTTGAAATTTGAACAAAACATTTAGGGATACCAATTGTATTTAAGCCACCCGATATATCGTTATCTCCATTTTGAATCGTCCCACGTTTTTTGTGAAGTGAAATTAAAATGTGTTTTAATTAAAGAACGATGGCTTTACCTCGATTCGTTAAAAATTTCCTTTGAAATTGCGAGACATTAACAAAAGTTGAAATGAACTTTTTCCTGATAATTTGGATCTCTCGATTTTTTTAAATTAATGATTCGAAAACGTTTACTTCGTTACAAAGAATTCGAAATTAAAAATTTCCATTTAGAAACCGCGAATTTGAGGATAAGGATGAACATAAAAAATACTATTACAGCATCTCGTTTTGAACAATTTGCATATCTCGGTTAGGCTCGATAAAATTTAAGAAATTTCCATTGCTGTTTCTAAGTCCACTGACTCACTCAATGACATATTAATCGGTGTATTTAATTAAACAAAACGACAAACGTTGAAATTTGATTTGGAGATTTGCCAAAACTGAGAGGAAAGTTGATAGATTGAATTAATGAACAAAAAAAAATTGTGAAATATTGGTATATTGAACCAAATAGCACGCCCCTCAGGGCATATTAAAAATAAGCAAAATAAAACCTGGTCCACCAAAAGTTTACGTTTATCTGCAAAGATCTTCATCTAAGGAAATTCCTTCAATATCTCTCTGATGTTAATACTAACTTACACAATTTCTTCTTTATGTCCGTAGTTTTAGCAGAGTTTCGCAGTATGTACAATTAATGACATCAAAAATAAATACTCATCTGGAATTGATGGACTTTCCAGTCTGCCCGAGTGCACATTGAATCACCTTACCACTTACCACTTCAATTAACCTTTCATTTCATAATGGCACTCTTCCCAATTGACTTAAGACGGTTATAATTATACCTCTGCATAAAAGCATCGAATTATCGCCCAATTCCAACTCCACTCCAACAACTTTTTTTGATTTTTCTAAGGCTTTCGATTGTGTATTTTAATCAAAAAATTGCAGTACTACAACTCTCGTATGGTTTATTTCATACCTTACCATCAGAAATCAGCTTCTAAGGGTTGATACAACGATGTCTTCTTGCAAGCCTATAGAATGTTGAGTGCCCCAAAGCTCAATACTAGGCTCTATTTTTTTTCATCTGTTTATAAACGACATCGCCTATCTAGACATCAGTGGTGAAGTATGTCTGTTTGCAGACGACACTAGTTTCTCTTGGAGCAGCCCTGATCTAACGCCACTTCATAGGACCTTATCTAGTGACCTAATCACCCTTAAATCATGGTGCGATTCTAATAATCTCTGCCTCAACTGTTCTAAAACCAAAGTTTTATCATATAAAAATCCATTGCAGCATTTTTTATTAAATAACACCACCATTGCCGTTGTTGAATCTGTACAATTCTTAGGTATTGTTGTGAACAATTCCTTGAAATGGAAGTTACATATTGCCGCCTTATCTAAAAAATTAAGTTCTTCCTGCTTTGCGCTGGGATGAGTTTCCAAAGAACTGAACTGAACTTATCCACCAACTTCCTTTCTGGGGTACGTGTGGTGTGACTCAATTTGAGAGAATCTTCAAACTACAAAAGAGAGCTGATAGATATTTACTCGGCTCACTGCAGGGACTTCTTTAAAAGATTAAAAATTATGATTCTTCCTTCCTTATTCCTTTTTAAAAATTGCGATAATTACAGATTTTCCTGATTCAGAAAACTGAACAGTGACAGAAGTAGCTTAGAGCAATACAAAAATATGAGAATAATAACATTGAGTAGCCTTAATAATTCGTAGAAACAAGATCTATTCATATGATAAATTCCCTTTTAAAATATTTTATCACAAAAATTAGTCAGGTTAAAAAACATTATAATTTGAAAGCGCTAATTGTAAGTGAATAAAATTTACACAGAGCCGAACTTACAACAATAGAGAAGGGAAAATGTATGAAGTATGTCACTTTTTCAAAAATTATTAGTGGTAATAGAGAGCACCAAAAAGTACATGACAAAAATGCGAAGGAATGTAGGATGTTGAATAATAAATTAGAGAAAATGACAAAAGAAAATAAAAAAACAAAATTAGAAAATAAAATGAAAAAACTGAAGAAAAACTTTAGAGACTACTGGATAAAATAGAAGCATAGAAATGGAAACAACTGAGGGAAAATCATCAAATTGGCAATGGAGACCCCAAACAAAAAGCTCCTAAACAGCATTTAGATTTTTCGCACACAAGCGGAAAATCTAAATGCCCAATGAAGATGAATAGTAGTTAGCTACCTCTACATCTGCAATTGGTTAATGGTGGTTTATAGAAAACGCTCATCATTAAGTATAATTGTAGTCAACCCTCAAAGTGCTTTATTTTCAAAAATATCATGAATAAGTTTCCAAATTGAACTTATAAGCTCTACATCTTCAAGGTGGAAACAATATAGTGTTCACTATAGAACCTAATCGACATTTTGTGTTTTATATCTCATTTCATTCTGAAATTAGCCTGTCTAAACTAGAAATATTGTAATTTGAATTTTTTAAATAATATAATTGAGAATGAAAGAGAATACGCATGATTTTAATCGGAATTCTAGTAAAATTTGATGAAAATTTATACTGGATATAACACGAGTCTTGTCTCTGAGTTAATGGCCTGCTCGGCCTTTCCATCCGGAGTATAATACTACGGGGTGAATTATTTTTTGTGGCTTACAGATCCTATCTCAGTATTTATGGAATCTAATCCTTTTACGGTTCCCATTAATTCCGCCAACGATTCTTTTGGTAACTGATAGAAACTATGTAATTTAGATGTAAAGCGATACCATCGCGTCTAGTTTACATGATAGAAAAAAAAAACAATTTTCGTTAGCTCTTAATTAGTTACGATGAAATAAATTTTACCTACTTTGAATTTTATATGAACAATCGGAAAGATTCCAAAGAAGGTAAAAACCGTTCCATCTACAGGCATGGTCATGGAGTCGGTTTTTTGCGATGCGCGTGGGATAATTTTTATTGGTTATTTTGAAAAAGGAAAAATTATCAACGGCGAATATCATTGCAACTTTTGGGCGAAGAAACCATGCAAAAACGGCCGCATTTGGGTAAAAAGTAATTGTTGTTTCATCAAGACAATGCACCAGCTTAAACATCCGTTATTGCAATGGCCAAAATTAATGAATTAAAGTTTGAATTGCTACTTCGTGCATCTTATTCGCGAGATTTAGCCCCCTCGGACTATTTTCTATTCCTAGATTTGAAAAAATGGATCAGTGGTCAAAAATGTTCCAAAAATGAAGAAGTTGGCTATTTTGAGGATATTGACAATTCTTATTATAAAAAGAGTATCGAACTTATTGAAAAGTGTTTTGATAATTTTTTTGGTACTGGAATGTAAAGGAATTGCAGCATATTTGGGGTAATTTGAAATATGTACTTCCATTTCTAAATTGATATGAACGCCATTTGTGTTTTTATGCATGTATCCAGGTTTTTCCGACTGTTATAAGTTGAAGCAAAAAATACGATTTATTTTGCTTCAACTGCATTTAAAAAAGGTCTGGGAAATGTTTATTCGAAAACGTTTTTGGTTCAAAGTGGCACCAACCGCATGCATAATTCTACAGTCATATGGCAAAAGCTAAATTGAAATGACATGAAAACTGATTTCTGTTATTAAGAATTAAATTGAAGGTTTTTTTTTTAAACGAAACATCGAGATATCCAGAAGGGGAAGAAATCCATTTGAAGTAGATGTAATGGGGTTGGAAAATGATACGGGTAGCTTACAATAATTGCTTAACTTGCAGGGTGATGGGGTAGGAAAATATATATAGAAGATTCTGCTACCATTTTTTACTACCTATTTATGTGAAGCATGATTCTCGTGCATTGCTGTATTAAAATCAAAATACAGAAAGTAATTGGATCCGCAATTGACATGCGACATGCAGTTGTAATAAATTAAACTCCATGTCACTAATGGGTCATTTTTTTGAGAATGTTAAAGTGATATACTTCACTAACTTGAATCTACATGTTTTTGATTTTTCGTTTTTTTTGTGTTTTTGGAATAGTAATCATTTTAGAAATAACCACCCACGATCTTTTAGTCAATCCTTCATTTTATTACCCCTGAAAGTTAATGTAAGGGCATTGTTATGACACTCCACTTATTTATTGATAGACTACACCTGTCTCAAGCCACTTAAAATGAACTATTTATAATCGATAGATTAAAAAAAATTGAATTCTTTGAGGATACGTGCAAGTACGGTCTACTCAAACAAACAGATATACAAAAGGTCGATCAACCCGCAGATAAACAATTAATATCAACGATTCAAATAGCGAATAAGGTAAGAAATTAATCAAATTATTTTAAAGATGTTGCAATACGTTGTCGGAGAATTTTATTTACACTGTCTATTTTTATGAGAATTCAACGATGTTCAGTTTGAGCTCATTATTTTGACTATAATTACTGTAAATATTGTTATTGACATCAAATTTTATTTCATTCTAAGGCATCATTAATCATTATACAAATTGAACAATTGATTTTCTTTCTTACCAACGCCTTATGTAGTTTCATATATAAAAATTGTATTACCCCATACTTTAGGGTCTCACTGTATAATGTTTGTTTATAAAGTGCGTAAATTAAATCTTCAAAAAAGAAAGTAATTTGTTTCCTGGAGATTATTATCTGAATAATATTAATGAATTTATGTTAAATTCCATTGTTTAGGAATCGTGCATTTGAATTTGGTTGAGTAAATTATATCCAAATGAATAATATTGTTTGTATAATTGATTGACTTTTAATTTTAACTATTAATTAACTTTACAATCGGTTCTATCTAACTGAAACCAGAGTTTTTTCATATAACGAGGTTAAGGAAAACACGTTTATAAAATGTTTCTACACAACAGTACCGTCTGTGAATTTTTTCTTTCTAATAATATATTGAAAGGCGAAATTGATGTATAAAAGTATTCGTAGCATTCTAATAATTTTTAAAATTATTAGTTCATAGCACTTGGGAACAAAATTTGAACTCTGTGGTCTTTCTGACCCGATGTTTCGTTTAAATTGCGTTAGGTCCGTCGAATTATTCTTATAACCTTACTTTAAAGGTATCCTTATACAAAATAATCTAGCGGGCTAAGGTCGTAGCTTCTGGGAGGCCCATCGAAGTTACCTTACTAGGAAATAAACAACTTCAATTGTTCGATTTGATGTATAGAAAGGATCCCCGTTTTGTGCGCCGACCAGAATTTTGCATCCTGCAAGTATACGTTTTATTCTTTCTTTTCTTTGGTGGTATCGTCTACACATCTAATGATATGTTTTGTTTCTTTAAAGTGGAGTAGATTAGGCCTATTAAGAGGATAGTGAGCATCACTGTTAAATTTCTGAACTATGATATTTTTGATTATTTCTTTTCACTATTATTCCATTTTGTATAGCTGTTAAAAGCCTTCAGTGTAAGGGAAGAGTTGTTCTGCTCACATTTATTTATTTATTATTCGTCTATGGTTTAGTTAAGAAGAGTGTCTAGTGCGTTTTTGTTTTCATGTCTCTATTTTTCTGTGTACTTATTATTTACATGTTGTTATAATTCATATGATGTATATCCAAAATATTGCAGACAACTTTAGTCGCTATTTTCTCATGACTAAAAACAGAGAAGTTCCGTCCAACTGTGGTGTTAACCGGGCATCTTCTGCAGTAAAAAGAAAATGCAAAATACCTTGGAATTAATCTGTACCGACTACTAAAACACATACTGACCAAGAGAAAGTAATTGGACCTAAACCTCAGTAAACTGTACTGATTAATAGATCCCAACTAACAATCAACAAAAAGCTCCTACGTACAAAGTCCCACTGAAACCCAACTGGAATTATAGTATACTTAAACATAGCAATTCTAGAAGTATCAATCCTAAAGCGTAAAGTAGTCAATGAATGGGAGAACAAATGGTCAGAAACCTGAACCAAAATGTAGCAACAGATAATCGCAGAATGTCCATCTCTTAACTCAGAAAGAACATCATCAAATTTACTAATTCGCTAATTACCAGCATACAGTTGATGCGAATTTTGTAATAAAAAAAAATTCTAGAAGATTTTAGTCAAACTACTCATAATTCTTGTAAATACTCAATAGTATGTACGCATTCACTCAACCTCTAATGAGACCTGCCACGTAGCAAAGGCTGAGAAGGCATCTTTTGTGTGATCTTGTTCAAAGATTTTAGTGTCATAGTTGTGTACTTAACCCTTAACCCTACTAGTTCATTGCTAGTAACCATTTTCTTATCGTAAATTCTACAGATTGCAAATAAAGGGGTTTTTACGAAGACTACCCGGCTGGTTAATGATTGTAATTTCTATAAAAACAGTTGAAAAAAAAGTAGGATACAAAGCAGAGAAGTGATTACTGGTTCTACTCCTTCAAAATATATGTTTAGCAAATAGTACTTCTTGGTGTGAAGGTGTAAAGCAAGTTACGAGTTCTATGAATTGTTTCTCTCGCAAAATTCTTTATTGAAAATAATTTTACTTGTCGTGACGCTACAAAATCTAATAATACATACTACAACGTTCAAGAACAGTCAGAAGTTTGATTGAATCGCTTTGCTCTTCATTTCATTAAGCGATGTTCTATTGAAACTCATGTTTTTGTAATCATCGTTTTTCTTATCGTTGCTTGTAGTACTGTATCAAAATGCAAGTAGCATAAGTGGACATGTCAAACCACATTAAATAGTCACACTTTCTAACAGACATATATGTACTATTTAGTATTCCTTTGAACTACAAAACGACTCGTTTGTCATTATACTGTTTTTATCAAAGCCAAGAAACTTTTAGTCCAGAAAGGTCTTTGTATACTTAAGGTAATAACATCAAAAAGGTAATTTAGTTTCGTCATTTACATTTGAAGACATAAACGACGATATCACTCAAGTTGAATCAGAATACATAAACCGCATGTTAGTAACCACATCACGAACATTCCTAAAAGCAGAGTTAAAGAAATAGCTAAAATATATTTACCATTGGATTATACTTTTTGTAATTTTCTGAGTGGGTGTTAGATAGTCTTGTAACTTAACAAATCTCCATATTTTTACATACGGGGAGTTGATATAAATATTTATAAATTGGGTACGTTATATTTAGATTGTGATTATAGGTTTGCGAGAACATATATAAACAGAATGTTGACAATTCGAAATTTAAGAATTACAAAAGCAGATGTGAAATTATGTACAAACGCACCACCCACTATATTTCGGCCACTAATTCAAAATCAAGTCAAGTTAGATTTATTTTTGAAAGGTACAGTTAGTAACCTGGTTTTTCAATTAAATTGCGTTTTTTTTGATGTTATATAGTGGTTGCGACAAACATCTTATAAAAAAATTATATCGACTACAGTATCAGGCCATAATCCTAACTTAAAATCAACCCCGAGCTGAATACAGGCAGACACGTTCCCCTGGAAACACGTAGAGAAATATTGTCACTTAAATATGTATCTAAAGCAATTGCATACAAAAACTTAATTAAATTATCACTCATCGATTTATTTACTGAAAAAGCAACTGACCCCTAGTACCAAAAATGCATATGGGCTTTTCAAATTAATCAAATCAATCTGTTAGAATTGGATATAAAAAAAACTTCGACCGTAAACAACTCTTTCAGTCCAAGATGGAATCTATCAATTGTTCTGTCCTTATTTTGCTTTTATTGATGCTTTCAATTCCGAGAGGATCTACTACCTTCCCATTTCTCTATTTTTTTCAACAGAATGTTATGCTATCATGATTGCTTTACAAAAAATCTCAATCTTTTTTCCGACTCCTGAATAATACCATATCTAAAAAATCCTTCTCATCAACCTCCAATCTCTTCATTCTGAAAATTAGGGAACTTGTACAAGCAAGAAAAATACATTCAAATCGACTCAGCTGGATCCCAGGACACTCTCGTATTAAAGGAAATCATAGACCAAACAATCTCGCAAATCTATGAAGAACCATTTTTGCGAGAACCACTCAGATGTGGTACACCCCAATGAAAGCAATATAATAGAAAAATGGCATTTAGAACAGTCATGTCAAAGAAACGGCCCACGGGCCGATTCCGGCCCCTATGCCGTATCAATAAGTCCCGCGATAGAGCGATTCTTAAAAAACCACAACGAATATCAAAAGTGCTTGGAATTTTTAATTATAATCCTAGAACTTCGACAGTATTAGTGTAGTGTCTATAGTGTAAATAAAACCAAAGATGAACCATAAATAAATATGACGTCGGATAAAGTCATTATAAACAGGCCGAATAGCCCTGGTAGCTGATACCTTACTAACCATAATAAGAAGAAGAAGTCCGAAACGTCAAATTTTTACCTGTTATTTTGTATTGGTTTTTCATCAAAAGATCACGAAAACATATAAAATAGTCTAAAAGTAGTATAGTCAATAGTAAATATAGAACTACATTATATATAATCTATTTATTTCTTTCCATCATGACGTATTTACTTCAAATTAATCAAAAAGTATTAATAATGGTTAGTTCTGGTACGACTGTCACGCCTACTAAAGCAGTAAAGTACCTAGGCGTTTGGCTAGACACGAAACTCAGCTGTAAAAAGCTCGTAGAGAAGTGAATAGATAAAGCAGAGATAACTCTTTTAGCTCTGGCGTATATGAGACCCAACGGCGGTTCTAGTGCATCTAAGAACTGGCTATCTGCATATGCAGCACCTACCGGACTGTAACTGCCGAAGTAATAGGGGAAATAGTAGTGTTGCCTCCTATGCAGTTGCGAAGAAAAGAGAGAAAAAACAGGTACGAAAGAGTGTCAAAGGCTGACGCAAGAACAAATCTTATCCATTGGCCGATGGACACACCAACACATTTCTATTATCGAAGCATGGGGAAACCGATCACTTCTTAATACAAACACTTACAACCCATGGATGTTTTCGCGGGTACTTTCATATCAGACACTCCTAAAGTGTCCTAAAGATATTTCGACATTGGAACAAACGTGAATACTGATGAATTACCCGAAGCAAGGGATCTGTTGGGTACTTCTTTTTGCAAGGACTTTGTGGTAGCGAAAAACTAATTTATTAAAAAAAGTGAGGAAGACGAGCAGAGCAAACTTGTATACCCAGAAACGTGAACGAAGTTCCAGTATTTTCTATATGATGGAATGCTTGTTAGAACCAGAGGAGTCTTGGCTATGAAGCGATAAGGGCTATAATAGAAACCAAAGAGAAAGAGTCTAGGAACTAGACATCACTGAACCAATGCGAAAGCGAATACCTTTGCAAAGTGCGGCAGCCTAGAGGTCCGTCACTATCCGATACGGACGCCGGGTGTCTATGAGGATTTCCCCTACAGGAAAAAAAATACTTGTTAGTACTATTTATGGAATTCCAATTTATTTTTCCATTATTATTTATTAAAAAGTAATAGATAGCTTTAATTAACGCTAAACTGTTTATTTTTATTAATAAATTCCAATGTGTTTGATTGTAATTCTAGTCTAGTTCATCAAAATGTTAAAATATAGGAAATGTCAGTTCCACATCCAGTTTAGAGATCAATTAATTACTCGAGTATACCATCGTCATCAGAATTTAGATGGATTAATTAAACTCGGACCAAACTCAAATAGAGAACAAATGTAATTTATAACAGACAGCCGGGAAGAATGAACTGTATCCTTTAGATTTTAGCAATTAAACCGAGAATCGTTTCAACAGAGAACGTAATATTTGATCGGAATTTTCGGCGGCATAATATCCTTCATTAAGAACCTTTACGACGAACGCCTCCATTAAGGAGACGTTACTGACAATAAGATTAAATGTTATTGTATGTCTCTTTGACAATATCAAATTCATTCTGTTATATGTAACTGATATATCAAAATTGATACACATCAAATCAGTGATAAACGTACATTATCACATCTGACAGGTATAGTCTATTTTTATGAATGAGAGAGTAATAAAATGATGGAACATTTTATTGTTGAAACTTCTTCCTTTATCTTTGTCATTAGCATATCTATTCATGAACGAATGCAAGACCAAGACCAAAACCTGCTTAGTCTTGATCTGGTCTTGCAACCTCATATGTCGTATTGGTCTTGGTCTTGCATAGTCCAGTCTTGATCTTTGTCTTGATCTTTCTGCAAGAGTCTTACAGGTCTTGCATTTTATAATTGATCCTGAGGAGTAGAAGTATACAAAACCATGTCATGGAAGCAGTTTGAAATATATAAAAATCTAAGAACGAGAATATATTATCCGTACCAATGGCACCAGTGGAATGGTATTTTTGGAATGATAGGTAACTGATTTTTCTTAAAACGAAAATTGTTTTTGAAGTGAAATTAAAACCATTTTCATTAATGGCCGATTCTCACTGAAATCTATGTCAAAATTAATTTATTATTAAAAATAATAGGAATTAATCATTTTTCAAAAAATTAAGTTCAACTATTACTAGTTAGATATTGTGCTGTAAATCTGTAATTAGGTATCATTAATATAATGAAATCAAATACTTCGTTTAAGAATTTATACATTTATAAAAAAATTGCGTTTGTTTTTTTTTTGTATTTTGTCTCAAAATACATATACTACGATACAAAAATTATTTACCATATTTTGAAACCTATTCAAATATTTTTTTATGAAAACCAGAAAACCCTGTTATCGACATAACTAGAGGCAGAGATGTTTTATTGTCAAATTTGTTTTTACAATTTGTAGATAAACACTAAGGAAAGAATGTACAAATAACTAAATACAGACACAAATAGGTACATATTTAAAAAAACGCAACGAACTATAAATTTAACTTTCGAAAATTTGTTTTAAAAAGCTTCATTAATACAGAAAAACACAGTTTACAATTTTATAAGTGAATGAACTTAATAAATTTCATGATTGAATAAACTAACATTCATTAAAGGTGTTTGCAACAATTCTATTTTTATATTAAATATGATCTTTCTGCATATTAATTTTTAGAATATTCTAGATTTTTCATCATGTAACTCATCCATGGCTAAGAATGAAAAAGAACGGAAGTATTTTTCAGATTCTGTTCTGTAGCTTCTCTTCTTTCTTCAAATTCATATTCTTCTTTTCTTCAATTTTCTGATTTCTAAAAAGTCTTCAGCGATCTGAAGTTCCTGTCTCTCGAAGAACACGTAGATATTCGCGCTTCTGTATTAAAATACATAGTCGAGTCTTTCACCGCACCATGTGTAAAATTCGCGACCGCACGAATCTTACTACGACTGCGCCAATTATAAATTTAACTTTCGAAAATTTGTTTTAAAAAACTTCATTAATACAGAAAAACACATTTTACAATTTTATAAGTGAATGAACTTAATTAATTTCACGATTCAATTAACTAACATTCATTGAAAGTGTTTACAACAATCCTATTTTTATATTAAAATAAATGTTGAGACATGTTTACAAAATATCATCTTTTTGGGTATTAATTTTTATAATAATCTAGATTTTTTTTCATGTAACTAACGTACCAATCATGAATTTTTTATTGATAAAAAACCATGAAGTACACGTAATATAATACAGATACTTTAAAAATAGAAATACGAAAAATAAAAAGATATATTGAAACAAAAGATGTAAACAGATTATTTTATTTCTAATGCCCAGATATATGGTAAACAAATAATAAAATTATCTGTTAACTACCCCCCATAAATCAACCGTTTTAGCAGGATACACTTATTTTATTAGTATTAGTATTAGTATTATTGAATAAATGAACAAAAAGCAAGACTGCAAGAGTTTTGCAGGTCGGTCTTGGTTTTGATCTTAGAAATGTTTAGCTGGTCTTGGTTTTGGTCTTGCAACACCAAGACCAGTCTCGTTCATTACTAAGGATTTCAATCGGGTTTAGTTCGTATTGATATGTTGGAGATCTAGCCATCGTCATGTGTGCTTCGGCTCAGTTTAGGGTAATCCTTATCACCTCGAACCACGACAAAAACTTTGTTTATTGTCGGAAATTCTTTTCAAAAGAAGAATGCATGTATTTTTTTCAAAGCCCTTCAAATGATTCTCTATTTAAGACTTTGGTTTCCCTGGAGCTTTACGTACCGTTTGAAACTCGCCATATTTCTCTTCTTTAATAACTTTGTATATCACAGATTTCCCAACATCAATCGTACTACTAATTAATTTCACTGAGTCATTAATACTCTTACATAGATGTTGGTCTGTAAATTATTAATATGTTTTCATTAACTGTTAAAGGACTAAATTTTCGGCGATTACGCGGCCCTCCAAATTTTCCATAATCACACTAGAATTCATAATATGCACACTGCACCTTGCAAGCTGCAACTAAACTGTTAAGAATACACAAGTTAGACACAAAATAGAACAAATTTTCTAACTTCTATTGGCAAATAAGTACTTATGGATCTTATGATAGGACTTTTGACCACTCCAAACCTTTTTCTATTGTTCCGTACAACTTTGTAATAATATTTAATGTCGCCGTACTAAGTTTTGGATATGGATTAGAAAGTGAGTTTTATTACTCTGTCGAATATAAAAATAGTAAAACTGTAGAATATTAAATAATGAGATTGTATATTCTGTGGTAATATCACAAAAGTATCGAAAATAATCGATTATTTCACGATTAACAATTCTGAGATAAATTCTGTGTTTGGTTTTTACGGACATGTCGAGTTACGAATGAAAACTAATAATCGATTATTTTCTATTAATCGTAGTCCTTACGATATAATGAATTTTCACTCACTCACAAAATGCCGAAAGCTGCTTCCAAACGTATTTCTGCGTTTCCACCATGATCAGAGGCGTTAAAGTTAAATTCTGAACTTGAATTTATTCCGAAGTAATCAATTCATAATTTATATTTGCTAATTTATTCATGAATTTATTCATATTACATAATCAACCCAATTGAATACATGTAGTTTCATTTAATTTATCCATGTTGAATGCAAATGTGGTAGGAATGGCAAATTAAAGCTAGATATACTCAAATAAATATGTAATTGAAATTGAAATTGAAAATTTCTTCCCAATGCAAATCGCTATTAACCACTTGATTACAGCGTTGTTGAATAGATGAGATACCTGGGTATTCCCGTTGGTTATTCATTCAATGTACCTGGAGACTTCATATTATAATTCATCTTATTGGGGATTTTGCATGGATTACGTGAAAAACTCTGTTCTACTGGAAAATTAACCGCAGGAAAGTGGACAGGTAGAAAAATAGTCACTCATAATTTATACTCAACTGAGTTCTAAAGTACGTCAGGCTAGCTATTAAGACACGAAGTTACGAACATCGGCGAGTTGTATACACTATTTTTTCTTCGACCAATGATAATAATGAGAAACTATTACTTTATTTTTAAAATTTATGAATGTTATAATGAAATTGTGAGTAATAGTTGAAGAATTATTTGTGAAATATGCAAGTTGCAAAATGAACTTTTTAGAAAAATCAGTTATTTATTATTATTCCGGTTGATTCATATGAATATTTTGGATGTACAGTCAATTGCGGCAGTTCGGCCAAATTTTTTACAGTATTTATAACCTTCAGATACGTCAGAAGTGGCTATAGTTGATGATGTCCAAAAATTATCGAATGCTGCATTTCTATTGGTTATAAACTTGTAATTTAATGAACAATCTGTATTATAAGTGGTAGGAGTACATATTTAGAAAATCAATTGAATTATAATAGCAGAAAAAAATATTTAAACAAGTTTTTGGGAGACGAATCCGCAGTCTAATGACGATGAGGACTACATACCTATGAGAAAGAATCTGGTATTTCTTCCTATATTTCTTTATTCAAACGTAATTGCGATTATATCTTGATAATGATTTGTGAATAAACCTCGTAGGACAGAAGACAAAATAATTGTATATTTGAAGTACGACTTCGTTATATTTTAATTTTCTATTTACAATTGACAGCTTTCTGATATAATTATTGATTTGAAGGTAATATAAGATACCGTCAATGGATTTTTTTCGTCCAAACCTTGACCTATTCCAACTAATGACGCCGCACTAGTAAAGTGTATTGATCTGCCAATGGTATTAAAAACGATGTCAGGTTTAAATGTTTAGATGATTCGGCACTTCGTAAAATAAATTTTGCAATTTATCGCACGTCTATAGCACTCAAAATAGGACTAATATAAATTTCCAAAAATGTAATATTTTTACAAGCTAAAGCCTGAATCGACAAAGGTTCTTTGTAAATATTGTATGGTACCAAAATGTACCAACACCACTATTACTGCACAAAATAAAGTATTTTTAAGTAACCCTAAGAGAAAATTTGTGTGATTCAATGAAAAATACTCTTTTATCAAATACAAGTAATCGGTTTTGATGTGAAGATCATTTCGAGGTAAATATATACTTTCATTTTGTAAATAATAATCTAATCAAAACTTCAAACTCACGATACGGGGTAGTTTGACGTATTAAATGCAATATATATGTTTAAACTTCAACACTTGGTATCTCAAAATTGTTTTTGTCCCATGAATATGCCATTCTATCGATCTGTCTATTCATTTGGTTCATCCCTCAGATTTTAACAATCATAAAATCGTTATTTGTGGCAAAATAAGTAGCCATTGGAAGTGACAAGTTGTGTGAAGAACAAACGAAAAAACCCTGGCGACTAGTCACCATAGCCAGTAACATTATGTCAAACAGGCCGGCCACTCTCCTACACAATCGGCGCTGATGACGTAGTACCTAATTAAAACGGATCTCGGGCGGCATAAAATATATCCAGACTCCTAAACCTTGTAAATTTGTTAATACAAACCCTATAGATTTGAAATAAACAGCATTCTTGTAAAATTAATTAATTGTAAACATTGGGAATCAAAAATTAGCAACCAATATCGTATGTACATTTTGATTGTAGATTTTATGTACTGCTATCCATGAATTCTTAGCCTAACATAGAAAGAATAATGATAAATACAAAAACATAGAAAGAATAATCATAAATACAAAAACAACTGTAATTATCTTTCAATAGAAATTTTTAAGCAGTACTGAAAAATAATTGAACAATTTCGAATATTCTGGACTATTCTAGAAGGTGAAAATGTCAGACTTCTAATTTTCAAAATCACGCTATTTAGGTAAAAACAGGAAATTTTCCCATGGGCGCAAAATAGAACAACAATACAAAACGTTCTGGAATGTAATGGAATATTTTCCACTATTCTAGATTGAGTTGAAGCTATGAAAGCGGGAAGTTTCATCATGTAGAATAATCTGGGATATAATTGAATGGTTTCGAATGTTCTGGATCAAATGTTCTCAATCAGTGGGTAGCGACCTCCAAGGGGCCCGTGTACGTGTCTGAGTGAGTCGCGAGTAAAATTGACAAATAAAAAGCATTCAGGCCACAAATACGTAATGAATTCTATAAGTTCTTAGTCTAACATAGAAAGAAAGCTCATATATAAAGAGATTGATATTTTTTGTCCCTTTTCCATATACTTTTCAGAACGTCTGATTAAAGCTTCTGTGCCACTAGAGTCAAAATGTTTAATTTTATCATCGCGATTAAATCTTTTGCCCCTTAACTCGCCCTTCAGCTTTGCGAACAAAAAATAAACGAACGGGACCAGATCAGGGCTATATGGTAGCTGTTCAATCACTGTGAAGCCACATTCGTTTACAATATCGTTGGAAAGGGAAGCAGTATGGACTGGAGCATTGTCATAAAGCAAACTTATCTACTGAAGTGAATAAGAAATATTAATAATTTAAAATTGGAATATGGCGTTTTTTGCAAACCAAGAAAAACGAACGATCTCCGTTGAATCAATTTTGTCTCAACCATTTTGTGACAAAAATAGAATGAAAGTAAATTACGAATTCAGAACACGTATTTTTTTAAAGTCCCGTTTTTTTGCCGGATATTTATCTTTGATGTTCACTTCCCTTCAATCTACAGAATCAATTTATTTGTAGATATTTTTGATTCCGTCCCTTCTATTATAAAGTAAAATTTAATAATTCAGTTTTCTCCGTGTCCTGGAAATCAATAAGCTATGTGAACGTTATTAAAGATTTTCCATTTCGGAAATGAGACGAGCAAGTAATTTCTCGGTTGACGAAATAACCAACTGTGCGGTTGTGGATCATGGAAATTGTATCTATCGAGACGAGAAAATAAATATAATTCTTACAAAATTTCATACTTACAATAATCATACTTAGGACAATTGAAGAGTACTTACCTGCAAAAAGATAAACGAATAAATTATAAATCTGTGATGAGAATTTTTTAAAGTTCAAGAAATGAATCTTCTATGAGACTTTTTTTAATTTGTCATATGTCAATCAATCACATCCCACCGTTTTTTTGTAACTTATAGCGATACATAAAAATGTTTTGAAATGAGTCGTACAAAGTAAATAGCAACGAACAATAACCAGAAATACACAATAAATTAAAAGAAAAAAGATGTCCACCGAAATTGTGAAAATCGAAAATCGAGCCATCATCAAGTACCTGTATTTGAAAGGGTTAAGAGGAAAGCAGATTTACGAAGATATAGTTCATGACATAATTTTATCAGACCGTCGAATTGGGCTAAAACGAATATCTGAAGCACTGAATATTTCATACGAACGCGTTCATCATATAGTTCACGTCAATTTGGACATGAGAAAAATTGCTGCAAAATGTTCCCCGAATGTTTGAATGTTGACCAAAAAAGCGTGCAAGGGTAGAAGCATCGCGTTCGATCTGTGCTCGATTTGAAAACGATGTAGACTTCTTAAACCGAATTGTTACTATGAATGAGACTTGGGTACATATCTACGATCCAGAACCAAAGCAACAATGGATGGAATGGCAACACTCTGGTTCTCCAAGATCTAAGAAGTTTCGTATCCAAAAATCTTCTGGAAAAGTCCTTGCTTTAGTTTTTTAGGATTGCCATGTAGTAATCATGATTGATTTTTTGGATAAGGGTAGAACAATAACTGGAGATTACTATTCGACTGACCACTCTACGGAAAAAAATTGAAGAGAAAGGACGCGGAAAGCTATCCAAGGTGTTTTGTTTTTATAGGACAACGCCGCTACACACAAATCTCATGTTACCATGCCAAAAATTCTTGATTTAGGATTTACTAGAACACGCTATCATCTCTTTCCTCAACTGAAAAAAAGTTTAAAAGGTCGGTCAATTTCCTTCCAACGAGGAGGTAATAAAAGCTGTGGAGATCTGGTTTGCAGAGCAAGAAGAAACTTTTTTTTTAATTGGAAAAAGTGTTTAGGTTGTGACGGGAACTATCTAAAAAAAACTGTAATAACATTCAGCTATGTAATTTTTATAGCGAAATTCCTATTTATGTTTGAGCCACCCTCATATTTCAGAACTTCAAACTTATAAGTCCTCACCTCCAAAAATAATCTTTGTTACGTCGCTGAGCACCCTCATATTGGGGAAAAGTATATTTAACCTTCCGATCAATTCATATGAGACCCGGAGTATGATGGAAGACCGCAAGTTATTAAAATCTGCATATTACGCAGATAATACAGTTCGCCAACCGCCAAGGAGCTAAATTAACTTTTCGCCGGTTCAATAATCGTTTTTCATAGTTTCTGGGAACGGTTGCTATGTAACTCACTAAATTTAAGACGTTACAAGACGCACAACTATCAGGTATTATGCCTAGACGTTTGTTTTTATAGCCACCCTGGAAACTTCATATCTGATATGGTGCGTAAAGCTATAAAACTAAGAAAACGTTGACTGTAGGATGTCATAAAGTAGTAAGTACATCGTTGCTTTATCTAGGGAAATAAATTTTCAGGAAAAATATTTACCCGTATTCTTTTGAAAGAAATATTGGATGGTTTCAAGATTGCGTTATTTGACGATAGATGATAAGATACATTGTACCAGTTGAAAGAAAGCGATTCATTTATCATTAGATTTGATTAAAAAAAGAGTGATAGATATATTTTTCATTCTATAGCAAGTACCACAAGTAAGTGTTGGCACGGATTGCAGCTGCCAAGCCTCACAGTGCTGATGTTGAGCGACTGATCAAAAATGTTGCTTGAAACTATACCTATATATTTATTTTAATATACCTACTCAATGTTCATGGGACCCTAAACCAGCAATCGTGGAATGGATAAATAAGAAATAAAGGCGCGTTAAAAATTTTCCTAATGCCAAGGATCAGGATTTGTTTCGTGGGATCTTTGATGCTTCTACGGAGTCATCAGAGCTCAAGAATGTAAAAGAACTAGCGTTGAAGATTCGTCGTCATTTGATGGTAGTCAATATTTATTAAAAAAGAGATTCTATTCAAATATGTGAATAATATATTATAGTTTTTAAGTAGTGCAGTGTAATAAAGTTGGTGGTGTACAGAATATGTAAATTCCAGTATTATTTTTCTTTCGAATATAAAATGAGTTCAATTTCAGAGCTTTGGTTTCAGAACTACCGATTTTCGTAGAACTACCCATTAGAATATACTCTGGCTGGCTGAAGTTATTTATATAAATAAATAAAGCATCCTTTTTTACGTTTGATATATTTACGTGTTCTTAAGTAGATATAAATGAATAGATTATTATAATCTTATTAACCTTAATCTTTTATATTACAATAAATATTGTACAAAATCATCAACTTAACAACCAGTATACAAACGGCCAAATTAATTAACAAATAACACAGAATTATTCTTAAATCAACAATCCTCGATTGTGTCGCGGTTGATGTAATCGACGTGCACTGTTTGCGTAAGGAGTTTAGCTTACACGCAGCGAAAGAAACAAAGAACTATATAAACACAAGAGGGATCGGGTGATGCATGCCATAGCCGGGTATATTATACGAATTATTGAATATATTCAATATATTTTGAAAGAGAATAATCAATATATTGAATTAATGTATACGAGCCCGGTATCGGCAAAGTTCACCCATCCCCTAAAACATCATAATTTTTTCCAAATTTAAATCTATTTGCAATGTAATATTTTTGGTTTATTTGAAATGTTTAAGGGCGCGATTTCGTGAAGGTAACTAGCAACCGACAACTAGCAACCGCAAATGATGAAAGCCTGTAAGTGCGTTTGAAACTGTTGACATACAAGAGCAGTGCTGTTATGTTAAAGTAGCGTCTATTTCAAATAAATGTGATTAATGTATAGTTGGAAAAATGTATTTGCATCGGACCCCAGAATACCGTAGATGGTATGAAAAACTTGTGAATCAAGTCCAAGTGTAGCAATTAAGAAACTAGTACTACACAGTTTCAAAGAGTACAGGTTATGAATAACTTATGTGCTGATAGAAACAGAAAAATAGCCGCAGCTGCTGAATTTATTTTAACAATTAATACGAAGTTATGAAAAGAAAAGATATTGGGAATCACCCATTTGTCAGTTGCAACAACAGTATGCACAGGGCTGAGCGCATAAGAGAAGAATTTTGTTCTTATTTCAATAATGAAGGGGCTCTCAGTTGGCAGTATGAATATATTTAAATTAAACACTTTAACAATCAAGTTATGTAAGATTTATTATATATTGCGTATTATAGATACGCACTCTCTTTTATTGGAGTATTGTAACATAGAATAAATATTTTTTGAAAAAGAATAAAATTACACAAAAACACTCATAAATTATTATAAAATTTGAATCTGCTCTCATATCACATGTTATAATACACAAGGCATTTTTATTTACTGATTTTTTCGTTCATGCAGTCTTCTAATGAGCTCTCTGAGCTAAAAAAGTTGTATACGTTGTCCATCACATCTTGTCGATCATTCTGATTATCGATTTGATTGAGTCTCGCCTCGATCAATTGTGCGAAAGTGCTCATTTCGGTAAGAGGTGGAACTGGAGGAATAGGAGGCACACTAGGGAAATTTGGAAAATTCACGACTGGACATGTCTCTACAGCTTGTAATTGCACTTGAGCAGTTTTGCTGTCTCCTTTGTCCTGTCCTAATTCTTCACGGCTTGGTATATTCTGGAAATTACTGAGCGAGGCTAAAGATTCATCTGGAGGTACACATGGTGCAGATACTTCACGTATGTTGCTTGTTGTTGGTTGAGGACTCAAATTGACGTCTTGTAGTCCATGCCCACTTTACTTTCTTGGAAGCAGCTTGCCGACTTCTACCTTGCTGATTTTTCAAATTTTTTTGATACGTCGTAACGAGGTTCTTCCACTTACTTTTCAAGCATTCCACTGACGGTTTATCTGAAAAACTATTGCTTATTTCTTCCCATAATTTTTGTTTGAAAGATGCACTACGCTTATCACTTTTCAGTCCTCTAATATTCCAAAGTGGTTCTCTTTGATGGATCAAACCAATGAATTTTTCTGTATAATTTTCATCTTTTGTGCTGCTTTGAACTGTATCAGAAATATTATTATAATCTATGTTCTCATTATTCTTATGAGATTCATATATTATTGGCTCTTTTACCAGTTCTTCTCTCCCATCAGCCAGCAACCTGCGACAACACCTGGCGATTCGTCGCCGCAGATGGAATAATTCATCTACAGAAACCTTCCTCTCCACTACCATTTTTGGTTGCGGTTGCTGGTTTTCGGTTGCTAGTTGCCTTCATGAAATCGCGTCCTAATTGTTTATCGACAAATAACAAAACCGACGAGATTATTTTTTTAAAACATTTTATGTTAATATGATGTTAAAAAAATTGTTAAAGTTGAGTATGTGACAACTTATGTTGAATTATCTATTTATAAGCTTCCATAAACTAAAAGGTAATGTTCATAAAATAAATGATGATATTTGATGAAGAAGGCGACTTTGACAGTTTTATTAGATCTAGATGCATACTAATATATATGACTATATAAAGATATGACACGTATTAAAGCTGTTTTTAACTCAATAGGAGAAATAGTTCTTCTTAAAATGCTTTCTAAATCGCTGAATGTTAATTACTTAATGAGATATACGAGTAAAACAAAAATCAAGTGCCACCAAAGTCACCAAACAGCTGAATGTTGAAACTTACAAAGTGGTTGTTTTTGTTAATATCAAAAGAAAAGTTAGAAATAAAATAGACTAGCGTGGACGCAAATTATGGTCTCCAAAGTAATAGAATTCCATTATTTAGGTCTAAAGTAGGGGTTATGTCAAGAGAACTAAAGGAAGAAGCGTTTCATATGGCCTTAAGAATATAGTTAACTTTCCAGCTTGTCTTATGAACTGTATCATATAGTTGAACAGGAAATTATGAATGGTGGTAAATACCTCAATGTGATTAAGAGTTTTGATTTTCAAAAGGAAAAGGAGAACCAAAAATTCATCGTCACAAAGCCATGACATGAAATTATTCATCTATGGTTGACAGTTAAGATGTCTAAAAGGGAAAATATTTCATAGAGTTAATATTCGAGATAAAGAGAGCGAAGTATGGGAGGTTAATCAATTGAGACCAAACTGCTGATAAAGGGAGAAAGTTCATTGGTATGCCACTCTCTACTCTATTTTGATTGGATCGCCATGATGTTGAAGTTGTGGGAACAAAAAAGGAGTCCGAAGTGAGTAGAGAGATCAATGCTTTTTCTCTCTATTCCAATAGTACAGTTCCATTTACATACCACTCTCCTTATTTTTATATTATGATTGGAGATGAGTTAATTGAGCAATCTAAGGAATTGTCAAAATCAGCTGATGTACATTTAAAAATGGTCGGCGTGGGGTAAAAAAAATTTTTGTAATAAGTTTCTGTGTGGTTTTTGTATGTTATTTATTGGATTTTAGACTTTATTATTCCTAGTTTTATTGCGAAATGGCTTCTTAAAGAAGTACAAAATTCGCTTCCTTTGTTGTTTATGACTATGTTTTATGTTTCAACTATGCAGTGTTGTGCTTAGAGAACGTAAGCGGTCAATATCATTTGGAAACTGGTGGAAAATGAGCAGAAATCTGACTAGAGATTAAAGAAAGCTAACAAGGATACAAATTAGAAAGTCATTTTGACGTGCTTCAGCTGATTTCTTAGATTGCCTAATTGGATTATTTTATGTATGATTACAGAAGTCTTAAAAAAAAGTTAATGCATATCAAAAACGATAACTTAATTTGAATTGTTTGTCTATGGATGATTGTTGGAACGTATAAAGACAATTGACGTTGCTCCTTAAATTTAAGCACACCTTAACGATATCGCTTGTCATATGCCTAAAAAAAGTGAAATATTGAATACGAGGAAACAATATTCTAGGCGTCCAATAGTCTAGATGTCGATTGAAGCCTTGTAGCAAACCATAAAAAATAAAAGCTCAGATTAAATTCTGCAAGAATTCTTCCAGAACTGCCAACTCTCCTCCAAAATAAATGATAGTTGATAGTATGCTTAGTAGTGATTTGGTTTCATTTCTTCATTTTCACACAAAGTTTGTAGTTTTAGTTTTTCTTGCATTTTCGTTAGTAGGTAAATTCCTTTAATAATTGGGTTTACTTTACAAGGGCAGGGTTCGTATGTGCATTTAGCAACAGATTAAATTCAATTCTATCATATTTTGGCACAGCTGCTTTTTTGTTACGATCGGTCTTTCAATGACTGACAGATGACTGCAATCGTGGTAATTATGGCCCGGATATACATGTTTAACAAAATTTCCTTAAACCGACAGCTGCAGTACTCCAACGGTTTAGTTAGTAACTTGTGAATTAAAGATTGCCAATAATAAATAAGTAGATAATTGCATAATTTTGTAATTTTTCTAGTTTACATACGGGTCATAATAATTACTGTAATAACTTTATTATCAACAAATTTAACTGTGGAAGCAAATAAATTCACCATGTGTTATTAAGAATTTGTTTTTGTATGATTATATTTCTTTTATTATTTCCTAATTGTATATTTACTTCACTAAAGTTAAAAAAGTAATCACAAAATCTGAAGGTGAGAGTGGACTAAATTCTGGTGAAATATACAAATGAAACAAAAATCAATGAAAACATTAGTTTATGAAGGGTAGTTATCACTTATAAAATCATTCCTCGAGGTTACAATAAAGACCCATTGATTACATGCATTTTGATATATCACTATAACAAAATAAAAAATGTACGAGATAGCAAAATTCAAACAACAGGGCTTTGGGGATTTAACTTTAATAAGCAGAACAAATGGAAACAGCATTCTGTAAACTCGAAATATTATGGACTAAGAATAAATAATAATAGTTTGTAGAAAATATAATATAACGAATAAAAACGAAGAACTTACTGAAATAAATACAAGAATAGTTGAAATTATAGAGCCGTGGGATCATTAAGTAACTTGAGATCACACAAGTTTTCTCAGGCAGTCAGTCAAAATTACAATACATATATTCAATAATAATACGATCAAGAGTAACATACTGAAGTGAAACATGAAGTTTAGCAAAGACGGGAGAAATAAATGGAATAGGAAGGCGTTGAGGATAATCTTTGCGGAAATAACAATAAATGAGGACTCTGGAGAATTAATCAAGAACATTAAGTTAACACAAGTTAAGAAAGAAAGAAGAATGGACTAGAAACCTCAACCACCAATGATCCCCTGTTGTTTTCTGGGTTGGTTAGATTCTTTTCTTCGGTGTTGATAGCTCTGTGCTATCGAATGCTTCACAAATAAACAAAAAACGACTTAATAAAAAAAGCGGAGTGGAAATATACTTTTATTTATCAAAAGAAATGAGAATCCAATTGTCAACATAATGAAATGCATTATTTAGATTATGGTATCAATCAGGGATTAAAGCGACGTTATCAGAATGGTGGAATATCATATACATTTTGTAATTTCAACAGTATTTCCAACTTATAATGATGATAAAACTGAAATAGGTACAAAGAATTTCATAGTAAATGATTTTCTCATCGACAAACCGACGTAGGTTTTCAATGGCATCTGGTGCATACATTCGTTTATAATAAAAAAAGTCAGCTTTAAGTGGTTGATGCGAAAACAGTTATCACATGATAATTTTTCCCACATCTTCATTCCACTTGGTTCTGGAGGTACAAGAATAGAACGTCAGAGACTTTTTTATCCTCAATTTGGTTTGATTGTTGTTCAACATCATATTCCAATAATTTCGTTTAAATGAAGGTCAGATTCATTTGGTTTTTTGCTGATGTTTAATGATTAGTCTCATAAGATTTTGGTAACCTTAGTAATAAATATGAACCTTTATCTATCTTATCGCGAGTAGGTGCAGCAGCTTTCAAGACCGAAATTATGCTATCAAAATGGATCAAATGCCAAACAAATGTTACTTCGCTTTCTAATTTCTAACTGATAACATCTAACTTAGTTAAAATATCCCAGGCTTTATCATTACCACTATGGTATTCCACAATAGCAATTTTAGCAAATATGTCAGTTTTCGTTTAATCAGGAGTAAGGGCAGTGAGGACTGCCTCATGAATTATCTCGACCATTCTCACAGAAACCGATGAGTCGCTGTTTCCACGGAATCACAGTGCGAAGACCCCATTAGTATTTTACATTTGTATAAAAGTATTTTCCCATACATTTTTCATAGTAAGTTAGTCAATTAAAGTGAGTTATTATAATCTTCTTTGTGAACGAGTGTATAATTTTACAGAAGAAAGTTTTTAAAAATTATATATCAAGTTAATAATTTGTAAGTCGTGTATTACAATACTATTATTCATGATTATCTTATTTACACACGCCCGAAAATTTGACTATTATTTGCATTAACCACCGAGTTCACAATTGGGATTTATAAAAAATTTATAAAAAAGTCACTTCTAGGGGAGTAAGAATAAACTTTTATTTTGATTGTTTTGATAGAAAATAAGAATTTGCAGAATGATGGCATGAAATATTTCGTAATTTCTACAACGACAAAATATTCAGTTGACTTGGTTTTACTTGAAAATTCAATATTTTTTTGTGAATTAAAAAAAAGAAATATTGCGTATAAATATTTTTTGCTTATCAAGTTGAAAATTTTATTTTTTTTTTATTTTCGGTAGTTGCAACGTTTACCCGCCACTGTTAGTTTGGCGATCATCAAAAGCTCAGCTGTGCTGTTAGTCGGAGCCATAAACCAGGGCCAAGGGCGATTTCGACTCGAAAGCTAAAACGAGAGGGAAAGCGACATTAGAGAAAGAAAAAATAATATCCGCTGTTGCTAGGTGAACTGCAATTATTACGTCCTGTCGGTCGACGAAAGGATTATTATATCGTGCGAGATGTTTTCATTAACACTAAAATGTTATAGTAATTGTGGTTTACAAAATTTCAAGGAAAAGCAGTATGCAAATGACGACAGATATTTTCGCTTTATGATCCTAATAACCTTGATTTCCACATTTATTTTTTCATAATATAGTAATATGATTAAAAAAAATCACATATTTCAACGTGAAAACTTCAAATTAACACTAGGTTGGGGTTTCTGTAACCTAGAGAGCGTATTTAAAAATATAAAATTAAAAACGCCGAAATTTTCAAAATTTACCTATTTAAGTGGCACTTAATATACGATAATCGAAATCTTCAACAAAATCTGCCCAAGTTTAGTCCATCTCTTTTAATAACAGTTAGAGGAGAGTGGGAACCTTGTGATGAAAAAATGCCATGAAGTCCCGTTCTCCTTAGCAGATTTTAATAAACTTGGTGTTATTTGAAAGAGCTTTTTTTCCAGCAATACATATTATATAAATTTTAAACGATTTAATTAGTATCGTGAAAGCTAGAGGGCGTTGTTTCAAATACGAGGCATATTTTTTAAGTAAGTACCGTTTTGGAATTAAAAAAAGAAGTGCAAATATATCGCAATCATTTTATATTTACATGAAAGCCTGTACCTTAATCTACTTTTCTACATAATTTCCTTGAATATTGAGGCACTTGTCATAACGTGGCACCAGTTTTTGAATACCCTCCTCCGCCTCCGCCTGACTTGTTAACCACCGGATATCACAACTGTTTTGATTTCGTTATCGTCTTGAAGACGCTGACCGTTCAGGTGTTTCTTCAAGCGCAGGAACAAATGGTAGTCGCTGGGCGCCAGATCAGGGCTGTAGGGAGGATGATCTAGATTTTCCCATTGAAAAGATTTGATGAGATCTTTGGTCCGATTAGCCACATGAAGCAAACGATACCCTTACTCAACTTGTCACGTCTTTTGTTCTGGATTGCACGACGTAGATTGTTCAATGTCTCACAATAAGACGCTGCATTGATTGTCTCATTAGGAGGCCGAAACTCTACTACCAATACTCCTTGTCTGTCCCAAAAAATTGTGCACATGATTTTCCGGGCAGAAATTGTTTGCTTAAACTTCACTTTATTGGGTGATGATGAATGTCGCCATTCCATGGATTGTTGTTTCGATTCTGGTGTGACGCAGGCCACCCAAGTTTCGACACCAGTAACAATTTGGTCTAAAAAGTCTTCACCTTCATTGTGGTACCGTTCAAGGAAAGTCAATGCACTGCCTAAACGTTGGGTTTTGTGCAAATCCGTTTTTGTAACCCAATGTGAACACAATTTCCGGTATTTCAAGTTGTCGGTCACAATGCGATACAAAACACTACGAGAATATTGAGGAAAGTAGTCGCACAATGATGAAATTGTAAAGCGTCTGTTTTCTCTCACCTTTTTGTCCACTTTCTGCACCAAATCTTCATTAACAACCGAAGGACGCCCACTCCGTTCTTCATCATGCACATTTGTGCGGCCATCTTTAAATGCTCTCATCCATTTCCTTACCATTCCATCACTCATAATGTTTTGTAAACTTGACAGATCTCACGTTGATTATCGATTGGTTTTACGCCTTTAGCACTAAAAAATCGTATAACAGCCCGTACTTCACAATCGGCGGGATTCACGATTGTCGGAGGCATCTTAAACACTCAGTAAACAACGTATACAATGAAGAATCAGACTGTAATGGCGTCAATGCGTAGACAAGGCGCGGAATCGCAAAACGGTACTTATTTCAAAAATATGTCTCGTATTTTGAATATGAAGGTAGTTTGAGTAGGTCTTTTGAACGTAAATTAAATTAACATCAAAATAGCAAAAAACGCCCGTCGATATCTTTTTCTGTCCTAACATGGCCTCCAAGCCCGCTATGTGATTCCTCCGTTGCAAAAGAAACTCTTCTCACCCCTTGGCTCGCCACAAAGCTCAAGAGGAAACTCCCTTAACCGCCCCCTTCAACTGCTACCAACAGCATACGAAGAACTTCCTAAGAATTATCTCAACTTCCTGGATAATTCTCCGATAGCCATCAGATGAAACCCTACCTATCACAATTAATCAAGAACATGAGGACTCTAGAGAAGAAGAACTAACTAAGAACTAAAGAATCTTGATAAATATCCATCTATAACAAGCGGCATAAAAGTTCATTGAGTGAAATAGTTGGGGCATATTAAAAGGATGCCGGAAAATAGATATAAAAATATTTATTCAAGGAAAATGAGGTAAAAGAGGTTGAAGGGAAAAGTTAAGAAACGCAGCCTATGAAGAATTGTTAAAGAAGTTGTTTTAAATAATATGTTCATATTAGTATTATGGCTCTAAAGAAATGACTAGAAACCTCAACCACCAATGATCCTCTGTTGTTTTCTGTGTTGATTAGATTCTTTCCTTCGGTGTTGACAGCTCTGTACTATAAATTGCTTCATAAGAAACAATAGCGATGTTCCTGATCAAACTGATTTGAGAAAAAACTTGCCTCCTTTCATAGTTCCTTAGTGTACAATACTCAGGTTGTCTCCAAGCTACTGGCATTTTAATAAGTCAAATATTGACACATAACAACGAAATGAAAAATAAAAGTCGCTTCTAAGGGAGTGGAAATATACTTTTGCTTGATAAAAGAAATGATTGTTGTTAACATAATGCATTATTTAGATTATAGTAGGTGTTATCAAAATACCGGAATATCATATATAAAAAATTCCAAAAAAACAAGTTATATCCCTAAGAAAGAACCGTTTGTTTTTAAGGCTTCTTTTTTCTCTTTCCTCAAACATCGTGCGGTTGTTTGTTTTTTTTGCCCTGGGGCAGTTCAATAACAAACAATAGCCACAACTCAGCCCTGCAGAGAACCCATATCGTGGCCAATTCCAATGAACAAACCTCATCATAAAAAATTTCATCATACCACCTAAAATATATAAGCGGCGAGAATTTTTCTTCAAGCGTCTATTAGGCTGGTTCGCCCAAAGGGAAATTAAAAATTCATTTTGGAATCTTATTATTGCTGCTGAAAATAATTTCCACGTGTTTTGGGGCCACTTTTATTGTTTAGTAAAAAAATTTAATCATATTTAATTCAAATTTTGTATTTTTCAAATATATTTTAGTAAGAGTTTGATAACTGATTAAACAACAATCTTTGTTTTCTAAATTAACTTCACTTTAGATCGGACAAGATGATATATTTTTCCCCAGCGTTGGGGAAAAAATATCAACATTAAGTTTAAATTTATCATTATATGAGCAAACGAAAAGTGACGTCAAACAAGTTTCATCTGTGTTAAATTAGCTTTAGTTAGTCACAGAGCAGGAGTTCAGCCCAAAATAATTCATCAGGATGTGTAGTATATACACGTAGTCACAGATTAAACTATTTGAGATACATATTTTTCAATATATCAGACAATCTTTAATGATATTTTTCATTAAAAATAATTGGCGCCGCTAGAATTCATTCGATTTGATAATAACACAAATCCAAGTATATTCGGAATAATTAGTTCTATTGAACTGATTGATTGATGGAAGTATATGTTATAAATTAAAAGAATTTCAATCAGTTATATTCGCTCGAGTGGAATTATAAAGACTGACATTATATTTGTTGGTATTGTTCGCATTGAGGTTCAGAAAATGGAATCGATCTTTTTCATAGGTACACGTATTGATAAATCGTCCCCTAGTAATGGACGATTATTCGTCAATTTGGACACAAAACTTTTATACGCTCTTCAAAACGTTATGTCTGACAAACAATTCGGAAAATGTCACTCTAACTGCACTCATAAGCAGTAGTAATAAATGAACGTAATATAAAAGTACGTACACTGAAAAAAATATACTATACTTTCAGTTTTAGGTATCTAATATTATAATAATATTTTATTCACAAGTAAGTATGATAAAATCTGAAATGAAGAATAATTACTGACTTCTTGTAACGATGTACAACGTATGTATACAATATAAAGATACGATAAAAACATACCTCGCTTTACGCGACCGATGGGTTTCGAATAACAAGCCAAATTCGTTACAAATAATTAATTTTTCGAAAAATTCCGATCTAACGTTTTTTGACTGGAGTTTTTCTTGCACTCAAGTAATTTTTTTCGTAGTAATTAACACCGTTTTCTATAGCATCACTATCCGAACTTTCCAACATCTCTAGACCAAAATATATTTTTGAGTGCCTCTTGAATTACACATAATGATAACTTTCTTTATTGTGAAGTATTTTGCTATAATTCTTCATCGCTCAAAGGCGGGCTATCGGTTGCTACGAATTTTTCGAACTCCTCGACTGCAATACTTCCAAGCTCAGACCTCTTCATCAACGTCTGCTTGGTGCTTTTACCACATCAGGAGAAAAGATTTTCCAAGCTACGTTCATACAACTCAGCTGTACTTTAATCCAAGTTGCAACGATGTTTTGTACAGAATTTATAATGTTATAGGACATCCTGCACAGACTGTTGTCCTTCTCCATCTGTTTTTTGTATCAGCTGAACAAATGTGTGGAGGTTATAGTAAGCTTTGAAGTTTCCTATAGCCCCCTGGTATATAGGCTGTAAAATTGAGGTGGTATTTGGCGGCAAAAATCTCACCTCTACTTTTAAATCCAGCGGTGATTCCAATATTGGTGGATGACCAGGTGCATATGCAAGAAGCTGTTTGTATACCAATCGAAAAAAACCTTTCTAGTTACCTTGTTTTTTTGATTGGTAAGTAGTAAGACTTTCCATTAAGTTTTAGACTGATATACCAGTAAAGAATTCAATTTGAAGTCACCAAGGGCATTTCCACCCAAAAAAAGAGTCAATAGATCTTTGACTGCTTTAAAACCACTTGCTTATATTTCTTCTTTAGAAATAAAAGTTCGCGATGCCATCTTTTTCCAATAAATACTGGTTATGTTAGGTTATTTTTTTTTCATCATATATTTATATAGCTGGGTTTCAAATTATCCTTTTTATCCAATTTATTAATTATCTCTACTGAATCTTTCTTCATACACTATTCTTTTGTCCATATTTTTACGAGGAAGATTCTTAAATTCCTTTATATGCACTCTACAAGGTTGATACATTGTTCTCATCGATGTTTTATCGCCTTGCTTAATACTAATACTAAATAAGCACCTGTTATTATTTTATAATTGACTCAATTTTGTAGATAATTCATTACAATTACGCCTTCAGCAACCCAAAATACGGTTACTATCGTTGTCCCTGCTGAAGGTTTAATCTCGAAATTTTTTGGCGGTTGTTTTCACATCTTACTCTGTATTTTGGTATCTACATCATAGTGCGGGATCCAATATTCAATTATTATTAATAATCTTACCAGAAAAGTCACTATACTTTTGTACAAAATTGTTGTAATATATAACAAGTGGGGATTGCATTTCCCACTTTTAGATATGGATCCTTCAAATACAAGCCACAACAGACATCATATTCGTACCTCAGAAATTCACCACGACGTGTAAATCTTGATGTATACACTTTTTTCCCTGCTCTAAGCTAATGTCTCCTAAATTTTCCAGAAAACTGTCCAATATGGTAGAAATGGAGTTTCATGCTCTTATTGCACACCCTATTTTCTAATTGAAGCCGAAGGTTTTTTACAAATTGAATATAATTGTTTATGTATTATAATTGTAAATGTACCATATAGTATGAGAGACCACTATTTTTAACTATTCTCACACATCAATCTAGCAACACAGACTTTTTAAAATTTTTCTCTACCTCATATGAAGCTTCACCAAATCTTCGTGAAATTGCGTTTATTTCATTTATTTTAAACGCAAGTATTTAATCATATTGCGTTGCTCGATCCATTTTGATACTGAGATACTATTATTGGCACGTTTCAACATGTCAGTTTATAACTTTAGTGATGATAAATCGTTGTTTTGATACAAAAATAGGTTAATTGCAAAGCAAACTGTATCAGTCTTGGTAAAAGCTTGAATTCTGGTATATCTTCCAACCTCCTACTTATTTGGGCATGTACTCTTTCATCTACTACCAAATATTTTTCTAGAGACACTTTTTATTCAGACATCCAATGATGTCATTTATTACACCGTCAAAATAACAAATATATTACTAGTAATTGATCAAAATGAAGTAAAGGACTGTGTATAAAATTTTCCCAGTGTACTAACTGATAATGCAAATAACGATAGATTGCAAACTGCGATACAACGAATTGCACATGGATAAAGGGTTGCAGTTTTGAAGGGTTAGCTGATCGCAGGGGAATCCATTCATTTCATACAGTCGTTACGTTTTGACACAGTAGGTGGCCATCTATTTATATGACCTTGATGTTAATAGACAAAGTGATTCATAGGTTCGCATTTGTTAACTTCAATTTCGAACATACATTTCATCTTTTTTTTTCACATAGTTCATCTATTTTTGATATAGACGAATATTTTTGTACCTTTTTCATATTTTGTGACATTGATTTATTCCATTGCATTTTCCATTGATTCTCATTTTTCTCAAAGTTACCAGAATAATCAGACAATGCAAAAAAGTATTTTTTTCTTTTTCACTGGTGTTTTTCCAATGTACATTAATTGTGTAAATATTTCACAATATTCTAACCTCCTTTAGGCTGCTTCCAAATTCATAATACATGATTCCGAATTTCATAATTTAACAAATTAAACATGAAATTAGTGATCCACATTATCGGCATTGGAATTGGAAGCAGCAGTGGCGGAAATATTTAATTATTTGTAAAATTATTTCGTGAAAACTAGCTGTCAATTAATTCATGTATATCTTTTCTTGGTATATTTGTTATAACTTTTTAATTTAGTCTTGAATCTTTTTAGTATATTTTCTTTTTCTGTTAAGTTGTTATATAATGTAGTCCCTAAGTATAAATAACTTACTGTCCCATGTTCTTGTTCATAAGGGGTTTATCATACTTTATTTTTAGTTTCATAGCCATGTGTTTGACCTTGTAATTTGTCTCTGTTTAAGTGTTGATGTGAAAATAATATATATGACGGATATCTAATACTTTCAGTGGAAAGTTTATCAGTGGGATACTTGTTATGCTTGTTCAGAAGTAATTTAAAAAATTCATTTTGCGGAACTTGTAGTGCATTATAGTGTTTTTGAAACACCCCCCAGACTATGATTCCATAAATTTAATGCGATTCCACTAAACCCTGATAAAAGATAATTCTCTCTATGCCATTCAAGAATTCGATAATATTTTTAAAACTATATAGGATGCTCCGTAATTTTTTTGTTAAGTATTCCACATAAGTTTTCGGACGGAAAATATGATCTGAACATTATTCCCAAATATCTAATTTAATTTCCTGGTTTTATTGTTAAAGAATTTTGTATTGTTATATCAAATTTTGAAGAGTTGTCTCGAGACAGCCGAATGGTAGATAAACTGTTTTTTTTTAAAATTCGCCAAAAATAAACTATATCATAACCAAGTTTTAATTTCTACAAAATTGTACCAGTTTGTGTCCTTGAATACAACCACGGTATCATCAGCAAAGATTTTCTCTAATAAAAATATATCAATCATTAAATGGTAAATAAAAAAGGGCTCAAGACCGTTCCTTGAGGCACTCCAAATGTCACTTCTTTTGTTATACTTATTTCATTTTGACTTTTTGTTTTCGATTTTCCAGATAACTTTAAAAAAAACTCTTATTCCTAGGTCTTCTACCGTTTCTAGTAGAAAGGACTGATGGACAGTATCGAAAGCTTTCCCCAAATCAAGAAATATTCCTATTACTAAATTATCTTTATCTATACATTCGTAAATAGTGTTTGTTTATAAAAGTATTGCATCTTGAGTTGACTTATGATTTCTTAGTTTATAAAACAGTAATAGTTGTTACATCTGCTCCATATTAGAATGTTTTTATAAATTGATGATGCGACTGATATATTTCATATATAGATTGTTAGACTATAACAAAGTAATCCGTATTTCGCGTTCATATTTTCGACTAAGTTGTCTTAACTGGCAGTTATAGTCCGGAACTGTACATGCTGTCATGTACAATCTTAGGTCCAAGGATAAAACAGTCTTATTCTTATATATTTTGAGCCGCTGAATCCAAATATGCCCGGCGTTTTTGCGAAAAACTGATACGTTTCGTTTGAATCGCAATTGTTCAAACAAATTGTGAACAAATGGTTTTTTTGGTTCGGACAATTATTTGCATATTAAAAAATTTCGATGTTAATAACTTTTGACCAATTGAAAATTTTTTAAAATTGAAAAATCGTACTTGTTCTTTGAACCTAACTCTACAAATTGGTATACTTCGATATTAGTGCAGGTCCGGAGTTTGTCACTCATCGCAATTGACAATTAAGCGCTTTTTCAACGTTGCAGCGCGTGGCAACAAGCTTCGATCACCGCGCGTCGAAAGCAGGTGGCTTTGTTCTGGCGCGCATTTTTTGTGTGATTTAAAAAAAGATCAACAACAAAACTTTGGCATCAACATTAAGAATATCATTCTATTATATAAGCTCTCTAATTACACGACCAAATAAATTACAACCTGAATTATTGTAACTGAACGCATTTAAACGAAATTTAATAGTTTTCTTTCTAAAATGGAGTAGAGGGTGACGATGCAATAGAACGTGTATATTGCATCATCTTTTTTCGCGATGTAAACGGTGCGTGGGCGGGGGAAGCCTAGAGTGGTTGGATAGTTGCACTCGTGGAGTTTTAGTAGACAGAAAGCGTTGCAGTTTTTGTGTTCGCACGTTTTACTATGGATAAAAACACATTAATGAAGCCCCGAGTGCAAATTTAATTAAAATAAGGATTAAGCGTTTTGAAGAGACCGGTTCCACGTTTAAACCACCAGCAAAAGGTCGTCCAAGAACGTCTAGGACCACAGACAATATTGATAGGGTGAAAGAGTCAGTACCAGAAAATCTGTGTCTACTCGGAAGCGATTGGCGGCTTGAAACTTGTCGCGACGAAGTTTACAGTGAATTTTGAAGTTGGATCTTAAACTGTATCCTTATAAGCTCTAGTTAACACAGAAATTAAAAGAAACCAACTTTGGAGCAAAGTTGGCAATTGATGAAGAAATGCTTATTTATTTTTCCACTTTTGAAAACATCCTTTATTCAGATGAGGCTCATTTTCATTTAAATGGGTTCGTAAACCGACAAAATTCAAAAATGAAACATAAAAAAACCACTGCATAGTCCGAAAGTAACGGTCCTTTCTTCTTTGAAGATTCACGAGGACGAAACATCACCGTTAACACCGACCGCTATGATGCGATGTTAGAGGGATATTTTGACTCCAGAACATGCGAGATCAAGAATAGCGAATATGAGAACTTGGTTCCAACAGGACGGAGAGACCTATTACACATTAAATGACTCTATGGAGGCTGTGAGACAGATGTTTCCTGCAAGAATAATTTCCAAAAGAGGTGACGCCCCCACTTGGCCTTGACTTGACGCCTCTTGATTTTTTTTGTGAGAACACCTCAAACATAAAGTCTACATAAACAATCCGAGGGACATCAGTCAGCTAAAGGAAAAAATAGTGCCGTCTTCGAGAGATCCGTTATTTAGATGTTATTGTTAAGAAATAAACTTCATTTAATTACTTAATCATCATATCTTATGTATTTATTTTTTTTGGCCTATACTTAATAAATGCACGTTCTATTGCGCCACCCTGTACTAGTGCATAAATATTTTTCAATAACTTTTAGTTGTTACATTACAAGTTGATTCTATTGTTATTACTTTATAAATTCATTAAGCCAATTAAGAAAATGAAATGGAAACGTTTGTTGTTCGATTTAGATAATTAGTCATTCATATGAAATAATCAAAATTCGATATCAATGAAAACGTAGAAGTGTGTGCGTAGACATGTAATACTGACTGTGATATAAAATTATAATGTACGTTACATATTTATTCGATTTTGTTGAAAAAGCGCTTAATTGTCAATCGCGATAAGGGCCAAACGCCGGACCTGCACTAATATCGAAGTATACCAATTTGTAAAATAAGGTTCAAAGAACAAGTACGATCTTTCGATTTTAAAAAATATTCATTTGGTCAAAAGTTATTGACATCGAAATTTTTAAATATGCATTTTACGGTGACCTTATCACCTTAAAATCGGCCATATTTGTATAAAAAAAATTGTCCGAATCGAAAAAGCAATTTGTTCATAATTTGTTTAAACAATTGCGATTTAAACAAAACGTACCAGTTTTTCGCAGGGCATATTTGGATTCAGCGGCTCAAAATACATAATACCACTGTTTTAACGTTGGCTCTATGATTGCACAGCATTGACCGCTCCCGGACTATTAAACCCGACCGATCTTTTCTTTTATGGAATTTTTGTGTGCCGGGTTTGAATTCATTTAATTTCTTATTTTTTCAATCCTACACCTTTTTGATTTATTTTTAAGGAACCCTGATGGCGCCGTGGAAGTAGTAACGACCTTGGAAACCGAATAACACGATCGTAAATCCTGTGATATATTATGTTCGAAGTGAGTGGCCTCACAATTTCAAAAATAAATGAATAATTATTTTATCACTTGATGTAGATGTGAGCGCAATTATAGAATTTTTATGCTGAAGGAGAAACTAGGTGCGGTTTCATTTTTAAGATATTATTTAATTTGCTTGTTTATCTACTACTTTCTCTTATACTACACTTATAGTTTGAAAGTGTTTCAATGTATTTTTCCAAATAATTATCTTCACATAAATTGGTGTTTACAGAATTTAACCAACAAAATTGACTATTGACAATTTGAAGAACAAACTTGGACATTTTGTAATAGATTCAAGATTTTTGTTGAATCTCTCATAATCAGCAAAAAATTACATGAAAAGAAACGTTAAGTAGTACAAATCGTAGCTATATACTCCCTTGTAACGATGAGTCATGTAAAACTTTCTAGATATTTTTACAGGGTAGATCAATTGGCATTGTCTGTTCATTCCACACAGTCGTTAATTATTTTTTCAATGCGGCCCTGTCCTTGGTATTTTATTTCCATCGCTTGTTTTCCATTTTCCTCAGGTTTCTCTACTTCTATCAACCACTTTGATTTGATCCTTCTTCTTACCTTCTTACTACTGTGTCATCACCTGTCTTCTTATGTTTCTCCTTATTTCCTCAAGTTATTAATTTAATTTTGTTATTTAGATTGAACCGCATAAATAAATTTTCAAATTGTTTAATAACTTTTGTTAAGATGAGAATTGATTTTTTTTTCAAATCCACTTATATACTATTTATGTCTAAAAAATTTTTGAGAACAAACGCATAAGTGAAACATATATGCATTTATATGATAAAAACTCTAAAAAATTTCCATTATAATTTATAACAAAGTGTTTTTCCAAGTTATCTATCCGGAAATTTTGCTTTTTACCTGACAATATAATTTTATAATTCGAAAAGCTCCACCGAGGTAACTGGAGCATTCTTAAAATGACTTAAATTCTATATTTACATTGATTTCAAAATCAAAATTTCTTACGATTTTTTCGACGGTTTTAAGACCGCTGTTTTTTGTTATAAACGATTAAGCATTTTACAACAGATTTCACGTAATATTTTTCTATTGATGTAAGTAAGTCGGGATAGCTTCGGAACCAGGAATTGACAAGTCTTGAATTGTCCTTCTGCATTTTACACTGCTCAAAAATAAAAATACTTTTACCGAAAAACTAAACGTTCACATTGAATACATACATACTTTGAATATGATATCTAATACCCTGATAAGCCGGAAACAGCAACACATTTTCTTAAGAACTAAGAAATTGAAGTAAAAATATAGTCGACACAAATTCTCAAACAGACTCGATTTTCAAGTACGCTAGCAAGCTAAGGCGGAATTCGTTAGAGAATTTAGGAAAATGACCGGGGTTCGACATGTTTTTCATTAGGGACATAATATTTGTTATGAGGAAAAGTTGGTTTCCCAACTTTTACAGATTAAATGAGAGACTCTAATCTACTAATAAAAAAACAAGATTCTTTGGAGTCATAATAAGTTATAATTATCAATACAGTTTCCTTGTAGAGGTATAACATCTTTTGGAATGAATTTGGTTTCAAAATAAGCTTCTGTTACAGCAAATTTTTGGTCAACTTCAAAATTCAATTATCACTAATAATTTTCTTAAAGGACTAACAGAGTGACGGACTATCAATAACTCTATTTAATATACCACCAGACGAAGCAATAAAAAGATGCAAGCTGACAGGTACAATTATTACTAAAGACGTCCAAATATTGGCAAACGCAGTTTATCTGTCGATAATAACGAAAAGAGTAAAGAACATTATTGAACATCGAGGAGGAAGGTAGTTAAAGGGGACTAGAACTAAATGAATGGAAGACTAAATATATGGAGTTGAAAAGAAAACAAAACGGCGTTAAACATAAAATATAAAGCGATAAGGAAATATATATCCGAAGGGGTTAACAAAATGAACGAGGAGAAGAAATTACTCAAAGGATCTACGCAGACTACCGAGCATATTGAAAATTCCGGCCTTTAATGCTAATCGAAAAAATCAGTAGACGTCCTAAAATGAGAATCTACAGAACAATAATAAGGCCAACAGTAACCTATGGAAGAGAAACGATGAATCATAACAAAAATTGATGAAGAAACACTCAACACCTTCGAAACAAAAATGATAAGAATATATGGACCAAAAAACAATTTAGAATCCTTATGAACGCTAAAATTAGAGAAATCTTAAATGAAGAAACACCAGATTTATAAAATCGCAACGAATACGATCGCTAGGGCACATAAAACGAATCGAAAATAATGGAAGTTAAAAAATAACAGAATAGAAACCAAGTTACAAATGATATGATCAAAATGGAAGTCCGTGGATGGAAAAGCCAAAAAAATGCAAGAAAGTTTAATAAAATAGAAATGACTAGAACGTGGACGAGTCAAAGAGAAGAATCATTTAGTTTAGAATTGATTCCCAGACAAATAAGTATTCGAAAGCTCAGAATATATTAGAGTTAGTACACTTTTGTGTTTTTTTTGTCACTTTCCTAGTACGAAAATCTAGCTGGCAAATATTTGATTCTGATTCTGATTTTTTTTTTACGAGAATGGGTCAATTTAGCCCAACGATCGGAGATTATATAATTTCAGAAAAATATAAAACTAAACAAAGAGACAGATATCTAAAATTTCCTGCATACATTCATTCTTTTATATGCTAATTATTAGTATGTATTAGTATAATTATGTCTGTTTATAATTTAAATTTTTTATTGTAACATGAACGTTGATACAATTATGTTAATATTAATCACTATATATTAATATTAGCAGTCATATAATTATTTTATACATTTGAGTCCATAATGTCCTGTAACATTGTTATTTTTTATTCTTCGTATGCTTTATAAAATTTATGGCTATACTACTGTAATTATTTTCTTCAATAAAATAAACGGTAAAAGATATTATTTTGATATATTTATAATTTCCTGATATCTAATAGCTAAGTTGCATAAAAACCAAACATGTTTGTACTGCTATGACATTAATTATTTGAAACTGGTCTTGTTTCTAATTAGAAGGTAATGACATTTTACAAAATGGTTACGATAGTGTTAAAGTCTAGAAAGCCTGTCGAGCGAGGTAAGAGGATAAAGCGAAATTCTTAAAATTTCCATTTAATAAAACAATTATTTAGTCTAGAAGACGAAAATGTGTTATCTACTGATGAATATGAAACTTAATTTCGTAATATTACACAGGTATAAAGAACAAGACAAATGTACCAAATTGTAGGTAACAACCTAAATACAAATTGGTGTTGTGGGAAGCTAATTAGAAAAATATGATACAAACATTAGTAATTTTAATAATCATAGGTTTTCATTACGAGGGTCGTTCTTTTTCAACCTTCGATCTCTCCATGCAGACGCTACGGGGACAGAAGAAAGCGGGCATGCGCTGTGGGCGACTGCAAGTTCTCGCACTAAATACTCTGCCATTGGTGACATTCAGGCGTCAGTCGGCGTTGTGCTATAGGGTGATTCGTTTTCTAAAGGCTGAAGGCCATAGTGTTGTAGAAATCCATAGGAGAATGAGTCGTGTGTATGGGGAAAACTTCATGATTGATGGTGTTGTACGTGTCCAAAGTTTAAAGATGACATGATGAAGGGGGCCAATGACGCAAATCAGTCGTATCAGATGACCTGATTCAATGAGTTGACAGAATGGTTAAAGAAAATCCCAGAATCACCATTACTACTTTTTCTACAGAATTTCTAGAAGTTGCAAGGTTCGTTTTATATTTTTTTATATTCATTGGAGGCAACTTTCTTTGAAAAGGGTATTGAAACACTTGTCCACAGATATTACAAATGTCACAATCTCTTCGGTGAATTTGTCGAAAAGTAACCGTAAGTGTACCAATCTTTTGGTGATTAAATTATTGTTCTTCATGAACTTGTCTTTTATTTATAGCCTATCGGAGATTCAAAAAAAACAGTCCTCCTATTTCATGTTAGTATTACTTCTGAAGCCGTTATCCTCTTTTTAATGTTAGCTGTATATAATTATGAAGTTGTTTTAGTTTTTTTATTGATATCTTTTAGTGACCACAGTGCCTTCAAAACGAGCATTGTAGACTGATTATGTTTTAGCTATACAAGCGGTGGATAAAGCAACACTGCTAATTTATAAGTTACTGACAAGTAGAAACTATTGCAAATTATTTTATCTATCGAAAATCCATTAAGACGATTAAAAACAAAATGAAATTGCTTGTAGTACTACTAATTCTCCAACGGTTGGTCCATAAATATTGTCCTTCATCAAGCATGAAAAAATGTCGGAAATATTAAAAGAAAAGTTTACGTTTGAAATTACTAGATAAGTATACTTTGAAGGATGATAATTTTGATTGGAAAAAATATTATAATATGGACTATTCATTACCAACAGAGTGTTTTGACAAAAAGGAAATAAAAAAATGTAATTATAATTTTTGGAACAAGTTGAAAGTGCAAGAGTAATTATTTTGTAATAAGAGGCTTTTGCACCATTTATACTTCCATACATCCATACATCCATACATCCACTTCTTGATTCCATATTAATAAAAATGATAAAAACATGGCTAACACTAATCCTTACAGTCACCTAAGACTTGTTTGACAAAGGTTTAATCTCAAATGCATACTTTTGGTTTTTACTCAAACATTTTATGCATGTATAAATGTGACTATAATCTTAATTACCTTCTTTGTATAAATTGATAAGGACAGCCACAGCCTTTTGATTTTTAATACTTCTATCACGTCTACGAAAAAATTGTGAGGGTTTTAAAAATAATAGACTCGTGAAATTTCAAGGTTAAAGTTTAATTGGGTTTTTTTCTTTATAATGGAATTACAGTCGCTTATGAGCTTACAGATGATCGCAATTAATATTGAATGTTAAATCATCAAGCTTTGTTACTACAAACCTGCCTACAGATCAGTTTTTATAAAATACTTTTGCTTCTGCCTACGTACTAAAATACCATGTTTTGAATATATTTTTCGCATTAGTCAATATTATATATATAGGTATATATAACTCGATCCTAAAAAGAATTATTTGATAATTCTATAAAATACCTACGCTAATGTCATATCAAGACTATTTTTGTTCAGCTTTGTACTTATCTAAAATAGCCAGTTATTAATACCACCGAACCAAAAATCTTAACTAATTCCCCATTATGGAAATAATTAAAAGGAAATAAACCAAAGATGATGAGAAGAAACGGTGAATGGACGTTAAGAAGTACCAAAAAAACTGTAAAAATTAATAAATAGTTAAATGAAGTTTTGAATTTAACACACTCAAACCATTATTGTTAGTAAAAAATTACCTAACGGACTTGCTTAACGACGACAACGAAGTTGCTTAAATTTTTGTATAAATAACTACCCACATATGAGATATTTCTAAATCATTATTTTTTATTAGCAATAAAGACTTAACTGGAGGACAAAAATAACATAATAACCTACCGAAAGATGGTTCAATGATAAGCATCAACGTTTTCGTACTAGTAAGGAGAAATTTGAAATGTTGCTATAACTAGAGTAATAAGATAACATGAAGCTTCTCATCAACTATATAGCTGATAATAACATGGAAGTCACATTGTAATTATTTAAATCGTATATTATAAATTGCTACATTGTTTCAGCTAATAGGTCATTGTGCAGTTTTATAGTTTAAATACACATTTTGTAAAATATGAAACTGATATAGAATTTTATTCACAGTTTATATTGTATTCTTAGTTTTCCACTTTTATTAAACAAATTCGCTTTTGAAAATTTAAAAAAAAAAACGAAAATATAATTGGCGCAATTACTAGGATTGCGGAAGTTTCCATTTAGTGACGTTTTTAATCGTTAATTCGCGATTTGAACATCAATTTTTTGAAAAAATTGAAGTAAAATATCAATATTCCTTTTATCCATCTAACCCATTTTCTTGGCAGGACAACTTTTGACGTTTCATCCAGCCAGGATTTCAGGAATTAAAGTATCTTGTCCTTTTTGCCGTCAGTTTGTTCCGCTTTACAACTTTTTGTATATTTTATAAGCAAATTCTTTAACAACCTTTATTTTAAATTCAAGTTTTCAAAAAAATAACTTTAATAATGAAAATAATGAAAATTTTCATGAAAATCGTAGTAAACCTAGGGTATTGGTTCGAAAATTACAGATTGAGTCAGAGGTATGATAATTGGAATGAATCGAAAACAATTTTATCAATGATTAGGAAAAAGAAAATTTTCTCACGCGAGATTTAGTTAATTTAAGACAAAGTTTCCCTACAAAAAGCTTCTCCCAGATGTTTTGAATGTTGATGATCCTCTCATTATTCGATGTAAAAAAGAATTTTTCTCACAACACCCTTTTGAATAACTCCAAATTATGTATACGGTTCGAGATACAATCCGAAAATTCAAGAAATACTGAAAACCAGAGCTTTCTCCAAAAGGAAATTCACTCGTTTTATTCGTCTCTTATGAACGTTCTCAAAGGGATAGACATGTTAAATTGTAATTATTTCATACGTATATTATAGTATACTGCTACAATGGAAGTATGAAAGGAGGGGAAAAAGCCCTTAAATGGTAGAGAGAAGTTTGAAGTTCAGCCAGGAAAAGCTACTGAATAGTATGGGTCGAACTCGTTCGAAGTTGTTAATTATTATTGCTAGTTACTTCAAATTCATGCTTAATACTATGTGTTATGTTTATAAGAATTTCTTAATAATAATAATTGATTTGATCAAGAGTAGTATTAGATTCAAAAAACTATTATGTGATAGACTCTAATTTTTTAATAGTTATGTGATTATTTTTGGAATATAGAAAATTCCAGTAAAATTATGAATATTTATATTTTAATTCTAAATATTTTTTAAGCCGTACATGTAAACAGAATCCAATGCGACTATCCGATTTTTGTGTCCCAAATAGGCGCCGTCAAATAATCCAAAATACTTAATTAAATATATATGAACATTCGTAAAAGTCTCCTAGTTTTTGAAATTCCTTTTTATGCTTTTCAACAAAAGATCGATTTCAAAAATATTTGGATTGGCGCTAGAGGAAGAGATGATTGGGCTCTACAAGGGCTTGTTTTTTATAATGCTTCTAGTTCATCCGCCATCCAACGAACAATTAAAAGTACAAATAATAATCAAAATAATTCAGATGATTGTTGAGAAATGTTACCAGATTTTGCCAGTTTGTCTAAGGTTACAAAGAATATGGTTATTTCTATAGCGATATCTCCTACATTGTCATCAGTACACTGATTGCTTGTTTTTCATTAAAATAAACTCAACCTCAAAGTTTTAGATAACTTTCCAGAGACAAATCACAATCATGTAATGTAAGGCTATTTCTGAACGATATATAGACATTAGATTTCATTTTATTGTGAAATAAACCACTCTGAAAAAGACTATTGCATAATAAATCACGTGGGTGGTTCAAATATGAATCGGAATTTTTGAAAAAAGCGAGAAAAGTTTTGTAAAGTGGATGTGGCTGCACTGAATGTTAGACTTGCCCGTTACGAATCGTAGGAAACAGTCGGAACAGCGTAACCTCCCTTTTTAGTTTACAGTTTAGTTTAGCAACGCTTAATTATACGTTTTTTTAGTTACAGATAATGCAAATTCCCACAATTTCATCGCAATTTACTCAAGCAATTAGGGGATGATTGCCTCTCCAAGACTCAAGTGTATGACTGGTGCTCCGCTTTTTGAAAAGGCCGAGAGGTGATGGTAAACTTGCTACATGCGCGTGTCTAGAACAAGTGTTACCAATGAGAACGTAAGAGCTGTAGAAACTCTACGCTGGAGTATTGGGTGCTGTATCATGTATGAAGAGACACAGACGGGACATGGTTACAACAATATATTCCGGAAAGTAAACGCGTGTCTATGGAGTGAGGTAAAGGCCACTCGGAGGCCTTAGACCCATTGTGATACCCTTGCTGACTTTTCAGTCAGCACCAGTTCACTCCCCTTCCCTATCTCTTCCGTTGCAAGGTCCTTGCCCCCTTCCCAAACTTTCCCAGTTTGCTATGAAGTGATTCAGGTCCTTAAAACCCAGCTCCGCTGCTTCTTCCAGACATTCCAATGTTTCACTCCCCATGCATTGTAGTCGTTTCGACGCCAAGGCTGTGCAGTGACACATTAGGTGTTCTATTGTCTCTTTCTCTTCACTGCATTCTCCACAAAGATCGTCGGTTCTGATACCCATTTTCCCGAGTCTAGAGCCTACTGTGCAGTGACCGGTAATCACTGCTACGACCCTTCGGATCGAGGCTTTCCCATAGCCTCCCATAGTTCTGTTGTCTTCCTATTCTGTAGCACTGGCCACAAAGAGCGTGAGATGACCTAGGAGGAGTAATTACGAATGATTTTCTCACTGAACAACGGCATACAGTTATCTAATCTAAACCACTTTACTTCTAAACAATACAAAAGTGGTTGGAAGGAAATTTATCTATCTATAAAGGTACCAACTGGAACCGAATCAACATCCACCTTCATCTCTATCGGTTACTAGAGTTTTGGGATGAAGATTATGCTAAGAATAGGTTTGCAGTTGTTTAAAGTTTAAACGTCTAGTTTAATATTCAAGTTAATTTACCCTGTATTCGAATGCAGAATAGTGAAATTATAAATAATTCTCATAATACCAACACGTAAAAGCTTAACATCCATGAAGTAATATTTCTTTCACGTAAACAGTTAAGTAAATTGTCTCTTGCTGCTGGTTGTTGTCAAGTGTCAACATAATGACAGTCATAAATTTGGTAGTTTTTTTACATTTCAACATAATTAAAACAGTGTTCCTCCAACAACTGTGATTATGTAAGGTTTGATGCACATTTTTTGTTTAAAAGCTATCAACCATGAAATATTTATGAATACTTTTAATTGCAAAAGAATGTAAATGATCTGCGTATTTACATTTCTTAAAAACGCTTGAAATTTCAGATTATTTCGAGTGTTCAATACTTTTTTTTTCGCCATTATGTTTATTATTTTTAAAGAAGCATTTCAAACAAAACCAAATCAAAGATTATACCAGAATACACTAATTTGTATTAAAAACAGCTAAGTTTGATGAGGAAGAGGATAAGAAAAGAAACGTATTAGCCATTAAACGAGATTTACAGATATCTCTATGCCCGAAAGGTCTTATGTCTAAATCATCAACATTATACGAGGATTACTACTTAAGTTTTGAGATACTGACATTGCCATTAGAAATTATGACATTTTGAAAGGTGAACGTACTCAGAGCGTGTTTTCATACGAGCGCTATTTCAGTAGCTTACATTTTACGAATTTCTATGACGTGGATTAAACCAACAGTATCTCAAAACGCTTCGACTTTTGTTAATGAAGCACCATCACGAACCACTGTGTTTCGTTGGTTTTCTGAATTCAATCGTGGACGCTACAGGATGAATTTCGTCCAAAATTGGCTGTTGTACCAGAAAAAAACGATGCTGTTGTTGACTGTCATAAGATTTGTTCGCGTTAGATACCGCATAATTTGACAATCGTGTTGACTGGTGCAAAGGAATGCTGAAAAAATTCAGTGGCGCTACTTTAAAAGAAGTCTTTCAAATCGTTACAGGCGATGAATTATTGATCTATGCATATGAAACCGAAACTAAACAACAATCAACTGTATAGGTATTTCAAGACGAGCCAAATCCGACAAAAGTTGGCGCACGAAGCACTTCGAAGCAAATGGTCGCCTGTTTTTCCGGAATAACTAAACATGTCGCCATTAGAGCAACGTAGAACGGTCAATTCTGAATGATTTGTTCGTATTTGTTCGTACAGTCAGAAAAACCAATCGCAGAAAACAATACGAGCTCTCACACATCAGTTGAAACAAAAACGGCTAATTGATGGGTCATCCGTCGCTGTAGTCCTTGTTCGACACCCAATGGTTTCTTCTTATTCCAGCAACAAAATAAATTGCGATCCTCCTGAAGAAGCGGTTGTTGAGTTTAAATCACATGTTTTGGAGTGGAAAAAATGCTTCGACAATTGGTTTGAACGCGTGCTTAAGTGAACTGATCTTATTTGAAAAACAATAAAGGTATATCCAATTATAAATATTGAGCAGTCCTCATAAATATTCCTATATAAAAGGGACCATTCTGGTCTGAGAAAAATCCTAAAATGTGTTCATTAAAAATATATAGAATAAGAATAGGAGGACAAAGAGGTATATGACGCACTTAGAAAAAGGTGGACATAAGAGGTACCAGAAGAAAATGAATATTAACAATCGGAAAAACTGAATTGTATGATAAAGAAGACCAAGGTCCTCGTTGGACCGTTGAGTCGAGACGTAAGTAAGTACGACCGTGAAGGTGATATGGAAATTGTATGAACGTTTTACATATTTCTCCTAATATTACAGAAATCCCATATTTTTTCTGATAGATATTTCGTTGACACTGAAAATCACTTACGATTTCTTTTTAATTTCCCAATACTTTCTATTATAAAATATTTCTTTTTACATTCACATGACTTTAAGTATAAAAAGAAGTAATTTGATTCAATAAAATTTGTACCTAGCGAACACCAAACGAGCAGATCGCGTGAAAAGTGGGTATATCCATTTGTGACACAACTGTTTATGATGTTATCGTTCTTTATGTGAACTAGTTTAGAGAAATATATAGATTCATGTCAAAAATGCATGCGTCGGTCGTTTAAATATCTGCTCTCTGGGGTATGGCGACATTATTAGTGGAAGTCATCAAATGATTTTAATATGCAGTGAGAATTTGAAGGAAATAACATGATTTGGGAGTGTTTAGGGGAATTATCGTAGACTCCGATGAGATTTTAATGATATCAACCCTTCGGCTTGGATTTTAATCAAGACTGATGAAAAATTCCACTACAAATGACCTCCACTTAATATTTCATCATTACGTGTGTCAAGCTAAAAAAATAATTATTTAGGGTTCTTGTTGACTGTGGCATGTTGAAATAAGAAGTGTCGGTATAAGAAAAATATCTGATTTGAGACCTAAAATAAAATATTTTAAATACTATCTTATCTCGAACGTATTTGAATAAATTGCACCCCCACCAAGATTTAAGTCTGATGAATACAAGCCTCAGTAGAAATTAAAAGATTTTCAAAAATAGATAAACAAAATTGGGAGCCAAAAACTTTGGTACTGCTTTAGATGCAATTGTGTTTCTTGAAGAATTCAATTTCAACGCGGCATACCTAAATTTAGATTTATAAACTTGACTTTCCGTTTGCCGTTGCCGTTAGCTAGTGACGTTAATCCAGTATTTATGGATGACATTATGAAAAATAACGAAGAGTTTTTTTATTGGGAGCATTAGGCAAAATCATGGCAAGGGCAAACGGAAAGTCAAGTTTATGAAACGGCCTTAATAGTTATTGATCGTTAACTTTCCAGACCTTAATTGACAATAGGAATAAAATCTTGAAAATTATCCAAAAAAATCTGGAAAACTAAATTAATTTCTCATAGTCTGGTGATGTAGTGGAAAATATTTTTAAGTACAAAACATAAAATATAAAAAACAGTATATTATTTAAGAAAATAGTGTCAAATTTCACATGTTGTGAACAAAACGCTACCCTAGTAAATAATAAAGTTTTTTTTCTTCTCTTTGGATGTAGCATGTTAAAATAAGAAGTGAGAGAAGCAAGATTTAAGATTGATGAAGATAGCATCAGTAAAAAGTCACAAGATTTTCAAAAATAAATAAATTTTTCGATTCGATTGGAAATCGAAATTTCGATTGGAAACCAAAAGCTTAGGTTTCCTCTGTACCTACAGTAAACTTCAATATTCAACTGAGACTAATAGTTATTCCTCATGAACTATATATATTGCTATCAAAAATATTTGTTATATTTGCAAAGAAATTCAATCAAAGTTGTTTGCGCACGAAGCACATCAAAGCAAATGGTTGCCTGTTTTGTCGGAATAACTGGACTTGTCGCCATTCGCCCAAGGTAGAACGGCCAATTCAAAAGTCAGGGAAACCAATCGTAGAAGAAGAATCCTTCTCCACCACGATAATGCGAGCTGTCAGTTCAAACAAAAACGTTTTTGAACAGTCAAAACATCGAATTAATATGTCATCTGCGGTACATTCCTAATTTGGCATCCAATGATTTCTTGTTATTCCTGCAGTTCAAAAATAAATTGCGAGACGTTTTATACACCTGAAAAAGAGGTTGATACGTTCAAATGTTTTGGAAGTACCTCAGTCGAAATGGAAAAATGCTTCGACAATTGGTTCAAACGCATACAAATGTGTATTGATCTTAATGGAGAATATTTTGAAAAACAATAAAACCATATCCAACTATAAATAATTGTTTTTATTTGTTTATCTTAAAACTCAAGTAGCAACGCTCGTATTATGAAATAGGTAATTTTCATATGTGATAGTAAGAATGAATATTCCAATGACGCATTATCGTCGAGACTAATTATTTCCATATTAGCTTACACATTGCAACAAAATAGAAACAAGGAAGTCATACCAAGGTTTTTATCTGGAAACAACAAATTTTTGTCGGGGTAACCAGATCTTGAATCTTCATGGTTAAGTTGATCATTTTAATTACTGACCTAGGTATAATAATAATTTATTGGTCTTGAAGCAAGTAGCAATAATTTTATGCTTCGCCTATTGTGTTTCATTATTTTTATTGCTATCTTGTATTACCTAGTGGAGCAAACCAGGTCAATGTTAAAGTGTTTTACTGTTTTGTTTGTACGATCTTTGAATGTCCTTTCTTTCTTTAATGGTTTATGTCTATTTCAAGGTGTATTATCATATTTGTTTTTAGAATGTCTCCGCTCCAATTTATACATACATAAATTTGTCATTAAATATATGAACTAACCTTATAGACCAGTGCTAAAGCTTTTGAGAATAGTGGAAAATGAAAGAAAATAGTAGTAGGAAGAAACTGATAGGGAGAAAAGAAGAATGTTTATCTTAATTTGCACCAAGTTCTGTGGAAAAAATTGGAATAGCAAAGTTGTAGGTAATAAAAAGATATACAATTTTTGTATCCACAATTTTTTAACATAATTTCAAAATTGTAAAAATGTGAAAAATTGGAACAATCAAATTTTTTGTTTTTTTTTCACGAAATTCGATGAAAACTTACCTTCTTGTGTCGTGTCCCAAATAGACTACAATTTGTTTGATTTGAAACATTTATTTTTCATCTTATTTTGGAGAAATATCGAAAAACCAACCCAATAAAAAATTCTCACCTCAAAATATCGACTTTTATCTCTACTTTCTAATAATATATCGAAATTTTTTTCAATCATTTGGTACAATTTTTAGCTATCCATTAAAATTTTATACTTTAATTACTGGAGTTAATAAATGTGAAATGAAATCTCACGTATTTCCAGTAATTAAAGTATAAAATTTTGATAAATAGCTAAAAAAACCTTACATAATGATTAAAAAAATTTTGGGATCGCGTTTTTTGCATTTTCTAAGAAAAGTTACCATAAGAATGTGTTTTTTTCCACTTTTTAGTGTTACTTTCTAAACTCTCTAAAATATTCTTGTTTCTGTTTTTGCCATCATTTGCTTTTGTTTATTCAACTTTTATTGGATACTCTAATTTCCTCGTTTCTAGTTCCTTTAGAAATTTTTTTTAATCTCCTCTTTCACAGGTATCTCTAAAAGATTCTCTCTGATATTGATTCTGTTTTTTTTTCACGGCTTTTGATCCTACAGATTTTTTTGGGGATTCCCTAATTTTCTAGTTACCATCCTGTCGTCTTTCCAAGTAATATTTCAGAATTTTCTCCATTTCCGGCCTCGGTAAAGAATCCTTTTTATTTTTGATTCTTTACTTGTTTTCATAGGCTTTTGTTCCTTCAACTTTACCATTTCTTCCTATTTCTTATATACTCTCTTTCCAAGTATTACTTCAAGAAGCCTCGCTATAGGCTTTTCTCTATCCGTAGTTCTATTTTTGCGTTCATAGACTTTTATTCCTACAACTTTCCTTGAGGATTTTCTAATGTTCTTCTTACTAATTCGGGAAGGCCCTTTTTGCCTCTTTATAGATTTTTGTCCATCCTAAGTTCCTCTATTTATCTAAATAGGCTTTTGTTTCCACAGCTTTTCTCAGGAGTCTTGATAAATTAACGTTCTGAGCGTCTGCAGGCGAACTTGGTGTTTATAAACCACGTCTACCTGTCGAGTAGGTCTTGCAGATACTGCTCTAGATGGGATTATGTTGGACAGCTTGGAAGAGCATCTGCCGTGGTTGTATCGGAAAAATAATAATGTAATATTATTGGAAAATCTAGTAGAATTTCATGAAACCAAATAAAATTTGATTATAAATATGATTAAATGAAAATAGATCCTTAAAATGTGTTATTTTTGACGATTCTGCAGGTATTCTGCGGTGCTCCTGTAACCTGGTGAGCCCGTTCACCGGAAAATGACCTACGACAGACGACACCCGCAGTTGTATCCACTTAAATGATAAAAAATCTGTTACACTTTACCAAAAGCTGATTGTTTTGTCAAGCCCTTTTTGCTCTTTTTATTTCAATCCACCCACACCACCCTCAAAAATCCATTACCAGTCTTGCAGAGGAAAATTTTTCCTATATAAGGGACAAATCTATTACAAACAATCCAACGAACCTCCCTCTCTTTGCTGTTATGTTTTCAGTTTTGATTAGTGTGAGTACGCCACTGGAGAATAACAATGTATAATGTTTTTGTTATTGTCCATGAATACTTAAAAAATAGAGTTACAAGGTAAGCACTACCGATAGAGATAGCGATATCAATACCCGTAGCTCGTCAATTAAATTGTGACTGCTGAATATTAAACGAAGAAAAAATTTAAACTGATTAGTTCAATTTAAACTAATGGAAAGTAACTGGTTATTTTTTTTAATTAAAGGCGGAAAATAGACCATTGCCGGCTCAATTAAATGGTGGAACTCACCGACGTGCAGTTTAATTTTGACATGAAAATTCGATTTGTATATCACATTCATATTCCCAGGCAATAAATGTGAATTGACATTTATAATTATCAAACAATAATTGCAACGTGAATATCAAACGGTTCAGTTTAATTAATGAGAACAGTCGAAACATAATACAGGAAACATTGCAGTACGGATATTAATATATAGGACAACTCACTTTGCTCTGCCCTTAGCTATTTAACAATAAAAGCACAAAAAGCATCTTGCAAAACATTTCTTTGTTTTGTCTTAACTACGTGAAAAGAAGCCTGCAATGTATTTTCGACCTATGAAAAATCTTCGCAACTAAAAAACTAGGATGAAATGAAGATATGATGGTGAGACTAAACGCCAAACCGACACTAGAAACAATTGAAATGGTATGAACGAAGAATGTTAGAGAGGTCAAAAAGTTTGGGAAGCAAGTAGATACGACAAAAGATCAGAGGGAGATCATCCATCGACCACATCCCCGAACAACTTCTTGATGAATCATTTGGATAGCTGCGGGCAAGCGAGAAAAACGATCTACGCAAGTCAAGCAGTACTTTTTTCCTCTGTCAGCGGCATGGTCATATATCGATACACACGTGCACGAGCTTACAACGAATATCAGAGATCAAGAGTTACCAGACATGTACACTTTAGGGAGTTTTGTCCTATCTTCAACAAAACTGCTTTCATCCCTACCAAACTGGCACTTTGCATAGTAGGTTTGATATACTGCAAACTCCACATTGTCAAGCTTTAAAAAATGCCGCAAAACTTGCTAATATGAAACGGGGATTTTGGGGAGGCAAAAAAAATATACCTGAAACGTCCGCTTTTCTCGTTTTTTGTTTGCGTTGATGCGTACACCTCAGACGATTGTTCGTGCATTGTCGAAGAGTACAAATAAAAAAAAATTGTACTAATTATTCGTGTTTTGGATATAATCTAGTTATAGGTAAAAGGTACATACTTTAATATCAATATATAAATTATTTTTATACAAAAATTCAAGACAAAGATAAACAATAAATAGTAGGTATACAAAATTAATCACGACTAGTTAATTTTTAGTTTAAATAAAATATCATAGTAGTATATAAAATTTGTTAAAAAAATAGCTGCCCATATTTTCCCCTTTTTGAAAATAAGTTTTCTTTGGAACGTTTATTCCACTTTACAGCTATTTCATTGAATCTTTCCATCATTTGGCAAGAACTGAAGGGTAAAAATAAAATGGAAAAATGTTAAGATGTTCAATCATTTAATATATAAAGGGCATGATGAAGAAAGTTTAAAATCAGTGGAACGTAACATTTATCAGCTGTGTTTCGCATTTTCGTAAATATGGCAAATCTGCATTAGAGTAGAAACAAGTTTTATGGGGCAAAATGCTGCTTACTTTAATGAACTGTTTTCATTACCATCAACTTCTCGCATAAGACAACCAGAAGTAACTTTAGAAGTCAGTACTAAATCAATACTAAAAACCCAAGTTGTTAGGGAAGAATTGGGTTCAACTATTTGAAGAAGCAAAAGCATTAAGATATAAAGATTTGAGAGCATATCGGAAAAGCCACACTAAAAAATCGTCGAGGCAATTCACTAATACAGATCTTTTTAGTATTTTACAGTCATCCGATCCAGTTATTACTAGTTTAAGGAGGGAAGAAGAAGGAAGCTGTCACAGGAACGGAGGTCCTAGACCTTTTGACGCCACCTGTTAGGGTAGAAAACATCTGTAAATCAAGTTCTTCTCGGAAGAAGGAAGTTTAACTGAATTCACGATTGATAGCGACGATAGTTTGTATTGTTTATTAAAAAAAACACAAATTATAAAAAAACTATTGTTATTTTAATATATTTCAACAAATTTTTGATCAATTTTTAACAATAAAAACTTTACATATACTTTTGACCACGTACAAATTACCCAATACACTATTTGGGGAAAACAAACATTCCCATGTCTCTATACCTTCCACAATGCTTCATGACAACCTTTCTTATTTCTTACTTACGCTCCTAGAGGTTAAGGACGCGCGGGGAGATCTCTGCTAGATTTACTTAAATTTTACAACGATCTTCGCTTCATAATTGTATTTCTTCAAAAAGTTTTAAGTGGACACTATTCACTACACCAACACTCACAATTATACTATCTGACACGCGTTTCGAAAACTATGTTTACCTTCAGTCTCTGAAGACGATAACTTGGTTATCGAAACGCGCGTCAGACAATACAATTGTAAGTGTTGGTGTAGTGGCAGTGTAAACAGTGTGTTCAGTATGAATATTGCCAACGGTTCCAGAAATTCCAACTTAGTATAAGTTTTAAGTAGTTGATCAAACTTTGATTATTGTGATACTGCTTCGCCATCCTCGATTCTAAGCCTCGCGCCTATAGGGTTACTGAAGACAGAAGCAGCGACTCTGGTAATGGATATAAGAAAATAGAGAAATATTCAAATTAACAATTGAACTTCTTATACCTTACATATGAAAGGCTTGTGCTTGAATTCGATTGTTTCCAGGAATTGATAACCAAACTAATTTCATTTTTAATTAATGTACCTGAGTAATAATTAATAAAACCAACTTACTAATAAAAAACTCCAATAAATGTACCTGAGTTTCTATTGGTCTTTTATAACCACAAGCTGCACATAACAAGAATGAGGTCAAAATTACGAATTTTTCATCATTTTATTACTCTCTGATTCATAAAAATAGACTATAGTAATGTAATATAAACTCTAAACTGTAAAATTATGATTATTGATAACGATTTTTTTTATATCTAAATAAATAAAACAAAAGATTTATTATATGATTTCTCCCTATCATTTATATTTACAACAAGAAACAAATCTTTTAATCGAAAATATTGAAAACAGATTTATTTCAACTTCTATATATCTCAAATTAGCAATCTACATTGATTCTTGTCATATTTCTTCTAGAGATATATCCTTAAATAATCGGCAAATTACAAGTTAATTTATTCATTATTATTTTATAACTTGTTAACAAACAACGGTGTCAGCAAATTTTACTCCATCATATAAGTTGATCAACTATTACCAAAATGTAAAGCACCCAAGTTACTTGAATATTTCAGGATTTAACGGAGAATGCAACAATTTAATTCCGTTCTACACTTTTCCGAGCAAATATCCCCAAAATAGTTTAGCAGTGAAACTCCAATGACGACAAAACATGGTGATGGGAAAAACCGCATGCAAATCGGCACCCTACAAAGAGCAGTAACGGTTCAACTCCAATTATAATTTTTCACTGAAACGACCAGAATTTCAGACTTGTCCTGATCCCTTAGGTATTAACACTGGTGGAATGTAACTATTATTATGTAAATGTGAGCATTTAAATTGGCAGTATGAAATCATTTAGTATTAGTAAAGTTAAATTCAGTTTTTCTCCGATGTTTTTCTTCTGCACGAAAACTTTCTTTTATTTAAATTGAATCGGTACTTACATTAGGTACGGAGTAGCTATTATAGTCTTTAGAGTTGATACTATCACCCTGTTTATTCCGAAAAGCCCTATAGTTTTCCCTGAGCTGCTTCCCGTACTGCAACAAAAAAAAACGGTAAATCAAAAATAAACATAATTAAATAACTAAAGCGTAATTCCGAACTGAGAACCGATATTCACAAAAATATAATTAACATAAATGGAAAGAAAGGTCTTGAATGAAAAAAATTGATTATTTTCTATTATATTCTCCCTTAATTTCCACACACTTTTCAGAAAATATGACTAAAGCTGCTATGCCACCATAAAAGCATGTTTAATTTCATCATCGCTGTTAAATCTTTGGTCCTTTAACTCGGCTTTCAGCTTTGCGAATAATAGATAATCGGATGGGGCTACATCTGGGCTATATGGTGGGTGTTCAATCTCTATGAGGCCACATTCGTGTACAGTAGCCTTGGAAAGCGAAGCGAAACAGTCAAAAGTATACCCTCGCAGTCCTAAAATATGGTAGCCATCACTTTTTATGACTTTTGCTTTTTTTTGGCATGAGTTCTCTTTTTCGATGCCAATCTAAGGCATGTCGCAACATAATAAAAGACATCACTCGTTACAATTGATCGGATTCCACTTACTCGTTGCAAAGCCACAAAAATCACTCACAACATTCTACTCGTTGCTCCTTTTGCATTGCGCTGAGAGTTCGCCCTGATTTTTGTCATATTTAAATTCTCATGCAGGATCTTAAGAATACTTGTTTTAGAAATACCAATCTGTGCTGCCAGTTCTTTGGTTTTCAGATCTCGGTCACTTTCTAATAATGTTTTCCAGAATCAATGACCTTCCGCACGTGGGTTATCCTCTAATGATTCTAGTCCCCAGAAAAATAATATCAGTTTTTAATTGTTCAAAATGATGGACACAAGTCACTGTAAAGAGCCTCCATTCTGTTTTTGATTTATTTTGGTATTAATCCTTCTTTTTGACAGTGCGAAAACTCAATTTGAGACATTTTTCAAAACAACTTGACTGAGTGGTCGTTCGATCTGTTCTATAATAAAATGAATTGCAAGTTGAAACTTTGTGTAAAGCTTGTAAAGCAATTTCCAATTGCACTATTGTTTTAAGGAGAAATCCTAACCCAATCAGAACGTTCACTATCCGTATACATTAAAAGAAAGCAATATTGGATTTTTTACCGAATGAAAAGTATTATGTTTAGTTATGTTGTGTTTAGCTTTTTAGACCATGTGAATATGGAATAGTAATGACAAAACCCTGAAAATTCTGAAGATCTGAGACTGTAAGAAGTAGAAGATGAATATCTTTGGCAGCTAGAGGCATCCCACATCCTGAAATTTCTGTGGTATTAATAGATCAGTTGCAAACACTTAGTTATTTATCTACTTATGCATTACGTCTTCCAATTAACCAACTACCTTATAATAATTTGTTCTTAGCATACTTTTTAGTTTTTGAAAGTATTCAAATGCTCTCTGTGCTGTTCAATCTATGCTATTTATTCGCTGATTTTAAACTCCACTGTAATTGGAAATGTACCAACAAAATATTAAAAAAATGAGATGTCAAAGGTAATTTTATGCGTCATTATTTTCAAAATTTACCTAAAGCTACTGGAAATTTTTGGGCTCCGCAATCTTAGCACTCTAAGTGTGGAATTTCGAATTATACTATCTGAAAGGTCGAAAATTGGTCATAAAAGGTCAGTTGGACTTATTAATTCTACAACATTAGAAAATTTTTTATTAAGAGTTAAAGTTTTTCAAGGTCATTGAGAAATTTTAGCACCTTATTCATTAGAAAACTCAAAAATTGCACCTATGCGCGATCGAAAAGAATTCGCTGATAATTGGTCAGCTTATATGAATATTTGGTCAGTTTAATTTATTATTGAAAAAAATTAAATAAGTTGTCATTGGCGTAACAAGCATGTTTTGGGCATGTTCATTGTATCAGGGCCGTGAAGACTTACACACAGCTCTTTACTATGAACCACACAGAATGGTGAAGGTCAAAGTGAATGCATTGTATGATAGATAATTAGCTTTCATAATAATTTTATATGAACACATTTTTTTTAATTGGAAATATTTTATATACTTAACATATTACCATGGAAATTAAACCCAAATATATTAATTATAATTTGAGTTTTTCAACTCTCTATACTTTATATTTATACTCCATTAATATGTATACTTCTAAGTTTCTTTTTTATAAAAGAATAATTTCCCCACTCCGTCTAGTAAAGAATACTGATAACAACTCATTTATTTTTTTCAATATGACCAAATATTTATATAAGCTGACCAATTATCAAAGAAACCTTCTCGATTGCGCACAGGTGGAATTTATCATTTTTCTCATGAATGAGATACTAAAATTTATCAATGACCTTGAAAAACTTTAACTCTTAACAAAAAATTTTCTAACGTTGACCAGTTAATGAAACCAATTGACCTTCTATTATCATTTTCTGACCTTACATATGGTATAATTAGTCAATCGAAATTCCACATATGAGGTGCTAAGAGCCAAATTTGTGGTCGCTACATTCTTTCTCAATTTACCAAAGTAACAGTAGTAAATATTACTACCACGTTTGAATTCGTAAACACGACTCATTTAGATTTTCTCTTTTTCACAGTTTTCTCTAAAAATCTGTCATTGGAATTTGCCATGGTACATTTCTATCCAAATTTTAGCGATGATTGTGTATTACGACTCAATTATATTCATCTTCTGATTTATTTTATTTCCTAATGATTTTTTTTGTAGTTTTAGCTTAATTCATTGAGCCAAGAGAGCACTGAAGATGACCAACGCCCAGGTCGCCTTGTAAATGTTTCAACTCCGGAAACGATTAGAAAAATTTTACACATATGACAAAAGTCTGTGCGAAGTTGGTACCAAAAAATATAACTCTTGACGAAAAGCTGGAAGCGGTAAAGCTAAAAACGTCAGAGCTCCTAAAGGCCCTCACCAAAGAAAACTTCCAGCACTGCTTTGATCAATGGAAAGGTGTGTGGCGTTATTTAATAGCCAGAACTCGTATGGTTCATCCAAGTAGTAAAACTTTTAGTTTCATCCCAACTCACTTTCTATCATTTCTAGTCATTGAAAATTTAGGAATATATCTCGTTCTAACTTTTGAAAATAATTATGAATCTAAAATGAGCTGATTCAAAAGATTGAGGTGGAAGTAAGTTTAGTAATAAGTGTCCCATAGACAAAGCTACGGTACCTACATTCAAGGTTTTTAGAGCCAGAAGAGGTAAGCCGTAAGCCTCTAGACAAGTAGCTACCTGACTGGTTAACAATACGGGGTCGAAATAGATCAATAGGTCAAAGTGTTAGCGAGGTTACGTATTAGTTCATCTCATCTAATACATATTTTTTATATAAATGTGAGAATAATAACGGTACTAAATATCATTGAATATTTTATTTATAAAAATGGAATATGTGTGTATATGTAAATTATTACACATAGATTTATGTATCTATGTAAGCAAATTATGCCAACTTATATACAATATAATGAACGAGGAAATAGATAAAAAATTGGCAATTTAGTTGCCAAAAATGTGTCACATCATTCATTTTAATGTAATTTATTTTTATAGAAAACAAGAAAATGGCTGGACACGGAATAATCCCGATAAATGTTATATTATAAATTAAGAAACTAAAATATAAGCTATTGGAAAATTTATTTTGGAATATAGAAATTTGACTATATTCAACAAGGGTTAGTAGTGTCTCTTTTGATTTGCTGTGATAGGGCGCTAACATATAAATTGGGTACGAAACCTGTTTCACTCCTAGCATCAACTATTATAAGACGAACTCCTTTGAAGGAGTTTTCTCTCCATTATTAGTTGAATAAGTCTACCTCTTCAAATATATATGAGAAGACCTAATCTAAGCTCCATCATGTAAACATTAGGTCGATTGAATTTTAAATGGTTTGCCGTTCTATTAAAATTTGACGATTTTTTTTCATTTTAACGATGTTATATATTTCCTTATTATATCTCCACGTCCTTTATAGCCTATGTCCCCGCAATATTTTTTATAGACTTTAACGCACTTTTTACGATCATCTTCATCAAGCGCAATATATTATTCGTCCTCCAATAAGGAACCGTTGCACCTTGAGGTTGGTGAGGGACCCCAGCGGATGCCCTCATCGGGTATCGTAAACAAAGCTTGCAAGAAACCTGGAAAAATTCCAAGAGCAACGCTAGAGCAGGAACAATGATGAATCCTCCTCTTTCCCCCGAGGTTTCTGAGCAAACAGGAACTACAGAATTCACTACTCCCAAAGCAAACGCCAGGTTCAAACACCTCACCAACATCAGTGGTGAGGAGAAAAAAAAAAGAAAGAAGACCAAGGCTGCTAAGACGAATCCTAAGGTTGTCTTAACCTCCAGCATTCCTACCCCAGAGTTTCCAGCCCGGAGGTCCAGGAAAAGCCTGTTAACAGGCCAAGAACCGCTGGTTCCACGATCATCGTACAACGAGTTGGCTCCAAAAAGTTTGGAACTAAGTCACCGCAGTTTCTCCCTCTTTAGCTCGTTAGGAATCATAACCTAATTCGTCAGGTTCAAGCCAAAGCGCCTGATCGGCTTTTAGAAGGAAATAAGCCTTTGGTTATTTGAAATGGAGCGCGACGGACTTATAATAAGGCCTATTCGCTTAACGAATCTTGGCCGCCCACTATTTTACTATGAATTAAATAAGCCGACCACCTTAAGATAATGGTTATGGGGGTACTCCATACAGACTCAATACTCAAATGATCGATTTCATGAGAATTTTGGGAAACTATCTAATAAATTGTGATATTTTTTGACTGAATTATTTGAACCATTATTGAGATAATCTAGATAATTTATTTCTTGTTTTGATACTCATCAATTTCGATTTTAACAAACAGGGTACTCAAAAAATGGAGTGAATATTTACGTTATTATATTTTGAATATTTATATGAGTTTTTAACATCAACTTTTACGTTTTTATCCACCGTATATGAATCAACTTATAACATATTTGTAGTTATTTATCTAAAAAATCTGTAAAGACATTATCATTTATCATAAATTATTTTTATAAGAGTATTAAATTACAATCAATAAACATTTCGGAATTTCAAATAATTCATGAAACCACTGTATACGTCTGGTAGTGGTAAATAGGTCTATCAATTTCTTACTATTTCCCAAATGCAATTTCGAAGAAGACTGTTTTGAAAAAGGACACGAACAGCTATTGCCAAATCAGTTAAGGACGTTTGGCATAGGATTGGGTCTTTTTGCTTCCACTAAATAGTTACTTGAGCTATTTTTAGGAATACATTTGTGACAATAAAAAACTTCGCAGAAATCATTTATGTTTATTGAGAATGTAAACTATTTTGAATCGTCCATAAATACACAAACAAAAATATTCACGTTATGTATTAAAAACAATTTATATGTGTATTAACTTTTTTGGTTGGTTGGTTTTAATAGAATTGTAAATTTACAAATTTCAATTTTTCATAATGTTATAGCAGTTGGGATTGTTCTATGAGACTCAATTTAAAAACGATATTCTTTTTGATGTTATTCTGTTAGAATTCATCTATATCCAACTCAATTTACCATCTACTGTTCTTTCAGTCCAATCCATCTTACAAGGATTTACCTCATCTAGATAACTTTTTACTGCAAAGTAATACAATGTAGGAACACCATCTTGTTGGTTACCAAGTCACCAAATACATTTGAATTATCTTCCAGAATGTGGATAATTAACAGCTCAATTAAGTTTTATAACATCTCGAGATACACTTCACTAGTTAAATAAAAAAAGAGGGCCGACTATGTGGTTTTCTAAAATACGTGCTCAAATATTTACTTTTAATGGGAAACACGAAATATGTGAGGATTTATGTTACTCCAATACCTCACGTTTTGAGTATTAAAATTTGTATTAAAGAAGAAAGTACTTTCGTCACTAAAACAAATTGTCCATAGTCTGGTCTGGAGAATTTTAGTGCAAATATTTTCACAGAATTACAGCCTTCAGTCGCAGTTATCATCGGAAATTTCATGCACCAATTTTAATTTGTTTAGGTTAAATTTATTTTTTATCAATACCCTGTGTACTGTACTATAACTGACTCCACAGGTAGACGCTACTTGGGTTGTAAAAGAAGAAGGGTTCACTACAATTTCTGCATCTATATCAATTTGTTTATCAACACTAATAGTTGGTCGACACTAACATTACCTGTAGGAACTTTTGAAAAAGCTCCTCGATATAGGATGATCGGGGTACCTCTCATTAAAAACGCGTTCATTCCTATGATAATTATTTTAACTTTCACCAATAATTAAAATAGCAGTTACTCTGTCAGCAAGCTCATCTACTAGGCGACTGTAGGCGACTGCAAAGCTCCCGCCCTACACACTCCGCCATTGTTGACATTCAGGCGTCAGTCGGCGTTGTGCTACAGGGTGATTCGTTTTCTACAGGCTGAAGGCCACAGGGTTGCAAAAATCCATCGGAGAATGAGTCGTGTGTAGGGGAAAAACTTCTTGAGTAATGGTGTTGTGCGTGGATGGTGTCGAAAGTTTAAAGATGGCCGTAGTGATGTGCATGATGAAGGAGGCCAATCTGTCGTTTCAGATAACCTGGTTCAACGAGTTGATACAAAGGTTAAAGAAAACCCCAAATTCACCATTACTGCTTTGTCTACGGAATTTCCAGAAGTTTCAAGATCTGTTTTGTACTCTATTGTTATTGAACGGTTAGGCTACATTAGTGGCAACTATCTGTGAGGAGCGTATTGAAAAGCTTGTCCACAGATATGTCAAATGTCTCAAACTTTAATTATGTCGAAAAGTAACCGCATGTGTAACAATCCTTTGGCAATAAAATTATTATTTTACATGAACTTGTCTTTTATTTATAGCCTATCGGAGGTTGAAAAAAAAGGTTCTTTCTACTTAAACGTCTCGCTAAACAATAACTTAATTAAAGACATTATATAATGTAAAAACGTCAATTGAAAAGCTTTTTTCACAATTAACTATAGTCGGACTTTTGAATCTTTATTAATTAAAAGTGATATTCAAAATTTATTCATGTTAACTATCAAAAATATCGTAAATTGAAAAAATAATATGATTGAATAGGTATTTTAAATCCTTTTCAAACGAGGTACCACTTGCTATAAGATTCAATTTAATATTGCTGGTTTCAGTAACCTGGTGACATCACTTGTTACCACTAGTAGAAAAGATTACAATAGTTCATTTTCACGCTCCAAATTTCATCAGAATGAGGGTAAAAAGGTGAATAAGCTGGTCAGATACAAAGAAAGAAGAACATCACAAAGCCTAATAAAAACGCAACAAGAGAGGAAAACCCAGGAAAACATAGTTAGAATAAGTAGCGCAGGAAGAAGGATGAAAAGAAAAATCAATACGACAAATGAATGATGTAACAAAAGACGGGCAATAGTGGAGAAATGGATAAGATGAGAGTGAAAAAGAAGAAAGAGTAATATTTTTTTCTCGTTTCGTAGTGAATACACAACCATCCTGTTTCGCTTCCATTGCCATTGCCTGCTACTTATCAATAGATATTCACTCTTTTCATAATTAATAATTTTTTTCTTAAAAAATTGATTCAATTTATATCTTTTTTCAAGTATTGTTTTTCCTAGTTGCCGAGTCACTCGTTTCCTAATTTTTTTTATCATTTGAAACTTATTGAAATTTAATTGAAACTAATTTCAATTGTTTCGGATAAAAAAAAATGATTTCTATTCTTTATTTTTCCACCTTCCTTATCCCAAGTCTCTTATCGTTTTCAAGACCTTTCGCAGGTATCGAAAAATCAAGCTGAAACTTTGTGTAAAGCTTGTGTTGAGACGAGAAGATATTTGCCAAAGCAATCTATTTACTACATGAGGAGAAATCCTAACCCAATTAGAATTTTTGCTAGCCATATACATTAAAAATAAGCGATATTCTATTTGGATTAATGACGTATTTCAAAATGGAAAATCCTCCAAGTCCAAGAAAACATAAACCTCACTACGTATGTGTCCGTCAGTTGAAGCGGCTGTGGTAACAGGCTAATAAGATTTAACGGGTTCGAACTTGTCACTGCTTGTTTCAACATATGAGGGTATGAAAAATACTAATTAAAATAGATGCAGAGTAAGTGATTGTTGCAAATAAAATTCAGTCACGTACTTTTGATCATACCTCGTATTCCGATAGTAAATCATAAATCACAGCTGCATGGGATTGAACGCCGATGCCAGTAGATTGCTATTGTCCTTTTGGACACCTAGTTTCTTTATCTTAATAAGTTCATTTGATCTCTTTTGTGTCTTTCTGATGAGTATCACCGGGAACATAGTTGAGTGCTTTTATCGCATATTAAACCGTTAACTTATTATTAACATTATTATTTCCTATATTGATATTCTATAATTTTTAGTACATTTCTTATTTTACCTTTTCAATATTGTCCAAATATGTTTCACACAGTCACTTCCATTTAACTAAAATATCTATAATAAACGATCAAATTCAAAATACATATATATAAACTTAAAATGTGGAAAAGCTTTCAAGATTCCATACGCGAATAAAGCTAATATTTTCCGTTTCAATGATTCTTACGTTTTCCATCAATAAAAAAAGTCGTATAAGTGTACCGAACCATGACTTTTAAAAGTAGGTGCTTCTAAAAACGAAATAAAAAAAGGGTGTCGTACGTTGTTCGACATATATGTAACAGTTGTATTTTAAAATCTGTTGTCTTGTATTTGACAATACGTACAATAAATTTTTGTGTCACTTATAAACCATAGGCGCAGTGGTCTTCATAAACAATAAAAATTCTTATAGTAGTTACTATGTTTTAAAAAAGAAAAAACAGATAATTAAATTCTTATTTATTAGACCTTTTGATATGTTTATGTTTCTAAATCTTCTTGATTTTAAGTCTCATCTGTTTCAAAATTTTTTTAAATTATTTTTGAAAGATAGATAAAATTGACGTTTCGAATTTTCTTTAAGTCTTTATCAAAACAAAAGTCGAAACATCAATTTTATCTATCTGTCAAAAATTATTAAAAAAAACTAATTTTGAAACGAAAGAGTGCTAAAATCAAGAAGATTCATCGTCTGGGAAATAATTAAGATTTTCGGTGATTTTTGATTGGATTGAATGCTTGTATAAATAAATAAAACTCATAGAATTTCAAGTTCAATATTCAAATTGACGTTGATAGAAATATTGATTAATTGTATATATTTAAAATAACTTGCTGTGTTTGTATATCTAAATCTTTATTATTAAATGCATGCCTGTCTTTTTTCTCACTACACTATACAATTTATGAATTAAATTAATCTTACCAAGCCACGCCAAAGCTTATCGCAGACTTTCTAGCAGGAGTACTTCGAAGAAATTGTGTACACACGGTATAGAAATGCATTTATGTTTACGATTCGATATTTTCATTGGTAAACAGTGGAGATGATGAGTCTACGTGGACTGACGGTTTGTTAGATGTTTACCGAATTTTATACGGGGAGTAAACATTATTTTTCATTTTTAATTTGGTATGAGTATTTATGAAATATTATTTGTTCCTCTCATAACTTTCTTCTGCAATTAATATTGGAAGAACTATAACAATAACTTTATAACAAGGAATCATCATAAAAAAATGTTACCAGCATTGGGCCATTACTTATTATGGAGAAGTTATATCCCAGACGGGTCAGGATGATTTGAAACTGCTCTTAGAGGATTCGGATTTCAATTTGGAGAAGGATTACCTTAGCGAATTCCTTTGCAACCAATTCTGATCCATTTATGAAACAAAGCATATCACATCATCTTGAATGTAGGATCACTATGATATGGAGAACAAAAAGCAGACTAGGGTTCATCTTCATCAACTTAAATAATGAATATAACGTCATTATGAATCAGGTCCTTTCGGCTGTGACGGAGTACTATACTCTGCAAATACGAAGGAACTTACACTGTTGTTAATAGTTTAATCCTTATGACCACTTGAGCTGCCGAATAAAGATGAATTATGAAGTTGAATTAGTGGGTTTATAGAATGGTAAAGACCTGAACCCTTCTGGGTTAATATTCTTGGTAATGTAGAGGGAATTGCAGCGTAATACAAGCAGCCGAAAAGTTGTTCTAAAAAAAAATAAGTTTATAATCATGTAGTACGTAAATTAATCAAGACAAGTAGCATGATCTTTGTACTGATATATGTCATGATATTATAAATAATGTGTCTCATAAATAATGTCAGTTCCTAATGTTCATTTTGTTTATTAAATAACCACAGACAAAAGTCATATAGCTCAACGTATTCCATGGCTTTAAACCAAAGTTTAGCAAGCTCTTTGGGATCTTTGAATTTCATATTTTCGCCTCAACTGGCTTTGATAGTTGAGTACAGTAAATTTTCATAATTCCACCAAACATACCACAGGATCTTCCACTCGAAACGACCTCTTTTTGCTCTTTGTTTTGGAAACTTTCCATTGGTTAACCACTGATTGCCCATGTTCGGGTTGTTTAGATAAATTCATTTTTCATTTCAAGTAACAATGCGTTAATCCAATCGACGTTTCGCTTGAAATTTGGTTAAATTTGTGTGGCACTATTCGACAACTGTTATAGATCTCGCCTAATGATATAAGATGGCGATGTATGGTATCTTTGAAAGGTTCAAGGGAGGCCGATAATCGAGGCGTGTTGAATATCTAATTCTTTCCTGTTCGTTTATTAACTTTGCCTTATCCTGCCATTTTACGTATATTTTTTGTTACTACGACCGCTTTAAACTTTTGTTTCGTTCTTCGGTCAATAAAGAAAGAGAGAAAGATTGAAAGAAAGCAAAGCAATTATTCTCTTTATAGAAATAGAGACTAGTCTCAACAAGTTACGACATGTTTGAATTGGCGCGTAAGAATGATTACATATGATACTCTGTAAATCTCCACTAAATTTTCTTTGGTAGTGACAAATAGATTTTGTGTGTATACTAAAATGAAAATATAATTGTAAGAAATTGGGAAAATTTCAAACATTTTTTTTGCAAACTGTGTATAAAAAGTTGAGCACACTAAAACTTTTTTTACGTGTCGTGAACTCAACTCATAAGCGATAATCTGGATATTTTATTACAGATAATATGTCGAAAATTTTGTTATGCGATTTTCTAAATCGGTAATCGACCAAAAACTTCCACAATTGTCATGTAGATTTCACTGCTAGAACTATTCACAACAAATCTATTTTTCTGTCAAATCCTATTGTTATTTTACTCAAAAAATAAACTTTAGAAGATATACGGATATAAAAGTGCACGATAGGGTGGCGTCTAAATATAATAAATTCTGACAATGGTATGGCGTCCCCTACGAATAATTTGAAACCCCGAAGACTTAAGGGCATTATACTTTTTTCGTGAGTGAACGCTTTTACTTTTTGAGCGACATCGTTGAATCACATGGGAGTTGTTTTATGTGGAATGATGTATTAAAGAAAAATGCGTTCGTCTTTGCATATCGGTTTCCAAACAAATCAGTTTGAATTTGGAATTTTTTGCAAAAACTCTATTCATATAAATATGATCTACGGATTCCAGGATACTGTGTGCAATGAAAGTGTCGTTTGAGAGTGAGAGGGTTTTTTCATATATTGGAAATGTATTTTTTGTTAAATGTTATTTGCTCTTCGTGTTTTATTTGTTTTTTTTTGATATTTTTGTTTCGGTATTTCCTTCGGTAAGCAGATTGTTGGTTGCTGAACCAGTTCAGTATAGGCAAGTTATAGAAAAACCGCTGGAAACTCACAAAATCGATTAAAATAACAGACAAGTATCGTTTAGGGCGAAATACTTCATAATGTTGTTGGTAAGGTATACGGGGATGGTTCCAGAAGTTCCAGAAGTACTTGTTTAGTATTTTTTGGAAGCCATCAATAGTGAACGTTTTAATTTGTAAACAAGGAGAAAAGAAGATAGAGTCTGTTCCATCTGCAGGCAAGGCCATGGCGTCGTTTTTTTTGGGATGCTGGTGGGATAATTTTTATTGACTCTCTTGGAAGAGGAAAAATTATCAATGGTAAGTATTATGCAAACTTATTGTAGCATTTGAGCGAATAAATCAAGAAATAACGGCCGCATTTGGCTTAGAACAAAGAAAGGCTTCAAACTTTCAACATCACTAATAAGAATAGCTGGACGTACCTGGATATTGTAAAGTTTATATTAATGGAAAAAAATAAATATTGAAATTTTTTTCGTAATTAGTCCCACTTCTCATAATTTAATACTACACCATAAAACTATAATACAAATTAAAATGTAATGATAAATAGTTGGATATTTCCCTTAAATATCCGAATCCATTATTATAATTTCTAATACTACAGAAGAATCGGTTGCCTTTAGCCTGTGATGTAAACACGATAGAGAATAAGTGGATGCGATATTTTTCTTTGTTTAGTCCGTTATCGAAATGACCTGTTTGTTTTCCTTGGTGATGTATTTTGGGGAATTGAGTTTTGACCCCGTAGATCTGTCAAATACTTTTTTGCAGTTAGTCTCGTTACACCTTGTAAACGTAATGAAAGATGTTTGTAATAGATCTGTGAATTCTAATCGAATTGAATATTTTCCTCTTTTCCTCAATATTATAATAATAGGAAAATTAAATAAAACAGGAGAAACGTTTTACGATTTCAAATACCTCTCGTATTGGAAAAATATATATTCATCTAACTTTTGAAAAGTAATTTAAAATTTTATATTCTTACTGTGGTTAAAAATATACATAATTTAATTTAGTGTTAATCGGATTCAATTTAAATATTTTGAATATTTCACAGTATTATTTTTAATCATAACAAAGTTTTAATTAATATTTCTGGTCGATTTCCCTAACGGGAATCTATAAAATTTTGATCAGACACTTCAAAGGATTTGTTTATCAGTCTGCGCGAAACTGGAAAGTGCTGGGAATTCTAAATTAGTGAACGAAAGTTGATTTATGCAACGGAAGTTTAATCGATTTCTTTCAGCTGCAAACAATGTTTTGGATCTTAACTTTTATACAGTATGTTGGTAATCAATTTTATATAAAGATATTGCAGTATATGAAACAAAATTTCGTCGACTATTTTTGAATAGTACTAGTTTTTAAGATACTGATTTAAAGGGATGTATTTTTTAGATGTTTTTTAATTGTTACATTTCTCTGCATATAGATGTAGACACAAAGTAGTCGTTTTAATTTTTTCAACACATGCCAAATTCTCAAAGAAAAGAAGAATCGAGGTGTTTCATACCATAAACTCACTCTTTAGAAAGTTATAATTACCATTTGACATCAAAACAATTTCTCTAGTGTGACATAAATGTGTAAAGATTTCTTTACGAGATGGATAATGTAAAAAATGATAGTTATTTTAAAATAAATGAATTTAATAATTTTGTACAATAGAAATATTTAAATTAAATGTTCAAAAGGACCACCATTCACTTCTTGACAATAACCCGAGGCGATTTTGGAATTTTCGTACAACATTTTGTATCACCTCAGTAAAAAATTTTTGAAGATACTAAAATATTAGTCAAAAATCCAAATAAACAATTCATATGAATCTAGTAGGCTGCCCTAATTTAAGTATTTAAATTTAAAACAAGTCACTATAATATTTGTGCGCGATTTTAATTTAATTATGACTCATTTGTCCGAGACACAAAGAATAAACATTTTAATTATGGTTGGTTGTGGTACTAAAACAAGAACCCAAAAGAAGGTTTCTGAAATTTTTAATAATAAATACCCTGGTCATCACGTTTCGCAGTCTACAGTTATTAAAGTTGAATAAAAGTTTCGTGAAACTGGACATGTAAAAAATTTTGAAAACCAGGTGTAAATGTTCAATTTACTGATGAACAAAAGTTAGATGTACTTGCCGTCGACAATGATGTAATCAAATTGTCTATTTTTGAGAGTTTTGCATAAAGAAAAATACCACCCTTACAAATTTCAGTGGGTTCAAGAGTTAAATGAAGATGATCCTGATAGAAGGCAAGAATTCTGTGAATTGGTGGGCATAATGAACGCAGATTTGAAACATAACAAAATAGTTTTTTTTTGATTAAGTGACGTTTCATGTAAACGGAACGGTAAACAAATTATTTGGTAGCATTAACAATGAAACTATTGGCCCTTTTTTTGAGAAAACAGTAAATAGTGAGGTTTATCTAGATTTTTTGATTAACTTACATTAACAACATTACAAAGACTTTTTCTAGATGTTAATCATCAAAATGAGATAGATCGATTTATTTACTACCAACAAGATGGAGCTCCACCGCATTTCGCACGTGCAGACATTATTTCAACGAGGTTTGACTTAATAGGTGGATTGGAAAAATCGTTTGGTCGGTTACATCCCCCGATTTGACTACTCTCGATAACTACTTATGGGGTTATTTAAAATCTAAAGTAACTCTTAATAGGCCAGACAATATTGCTAATTTGAAATGAATGGTGATTATTTTGAACATTTAATTTAATTGTACAGTACATTGAAAAATTCTATGTTAAGTTTTGTGATAGAGACATTATGAAAATTTTACATCTTAAAAATTAAATTTCTCAGTTATGATTGCACCAAATGATTTAAAATTTTCTAGGGGGTGCTAATAATTCAGAAATTGTCAAGTTAAAAATAAAAATCGACCTGTTTCAGGTTTTTTCATATAGTACATAATAACGGTAAAATTGAATTTATTCCAAATAAGTGGACCGCATTGTATAATACTGTCTATACACTTTAAATAGAACAGAATTTACGCCGACTACTTTTACCGCATTAGTTCGAACATGTTCAAAGCCTGAGCTTCCATTCGTCAATTTATTTATGTACATTTGTACGGATCAGTTTGGTTGCATAACTCCGATGATAAATTGCTATTGAATCCCGTGAAAACACACCGCGAGCATATTAAAAACTATCAAGTTTGAAATTAGCTGCCAGTCAAATAATTTTGTAGACGCACATGCAAAAAAGAGGTTGGATTATATTTCGTTTGTGTTTTTAAACTTTTAGCAACTAAGTTGAAATAATGAAAATTGAGCTTGGATGCGGAATTAAATAAACAAAACTACACTGGAAATTAAAAGCGTTCGAAAGTTTGTTCCAATTTATTGTATTCTTTCGCATTTAGTAAATTAACATATTCATAGATCTCTCTAATGGATGTTTTTACATTCATCCTGCTTTGAAGTATAAATATTTGTATGAAACACATCCGCTTAAGTTAGATAAACCAAATCATAAATTTTGCACCGCATAATGCAGATGTAGGTAATTAAGTAGTCAAGAAACCCATATGGGAGTTAGAGAATGGATCAGATATGGAACATACTACACCTTCTTGGAAATATCTTCATTATATTTTAGTGAGAAGCGGGTTAATCTTAACAGATTTTCAGTATAATCGAAAAGTTGATCAATAATCAAAAACAAATCAATGTGATTAGAAATGATGCAAAGTGATATTAGAAATTGATGACACCCAACACACAAAGTTACTCGAACCAAATCTATTTTGCATTTTATTGGTAGCGCCTCAAACGTTAACAAAAAAATAGCAATTTTTTTTCTTTCACGTCTAAAATCGTTTCAATATTTTTTTTACCAAATTGTCACTTTTCTGTCAAATTCTGTAAGTAGTTCAGAGTTATCATCAATTATTTTCGCGAAGTAAGTTGACAGCTGAATCATGTAAAATGACACGCAAATGTGTTAATTCTTCCGATTTATTTTATTATATTTGCTGTGAATATACACCTGAAAGCCAAAAAAGGCTGTCACACCTTTAATTAAGAAGCTATCGAGTAAATTTCAGCCTGAATATTCGCAATCAGGATGAATATTGGGTGCCACATATCTGCTATAACTCACTTCACAGAAATTTAACCTGTTGTTTTAATGGACAATATTCAGCTATGCCGTTTGATAAACCAGTGATTTATGCTTGACCGATATCAAAGGCTTTTCGAAGAAATAGGAACAGACGGTAAAATACGCGGAGGTGTTTTCTGTAACAAAAACAATCCCTCATTCGGAAGAAGTTGCTCTGCCTTCTTCAGTTTATGGTGTCAAAGACAGTTCAAGAAGTTTTGAAAACGAATATATTGAAGCAGAATTTACAGTTCCTGTCAGTCCTCAAGCACCACATTCGATTAACCAATTCGAGCTGAATTATCTCATACCAGATTTGGATTTACCCAAAGAAAAAGCTTAAATGTTAACTCCAACACTGAAGCAGTGAAATCTGCTTAAGACAGGAGTTGAAATTACCGTGTATCGTAAACATCACAGTTCATATGATGATTTGTTATCTAAAGAGAAAGACTTGATGTACTAGTTGTAAGAACTGGGCTATGAGCATAGGTCAGAGGAATGGAGACTTTCCATTGATTCCTCAAAGTCAGTTCTAAAGGCTGGACTGCTCCATAACGAGAATAACTTTCCATCACTACCTTTCGCTTATGGAGCTGGTTTAAAAGAAACATATGACATTATAAAACTAGAGTTAGAAAAGATAGAACAGAGACAAGGCAAATTTGAAAGTTGTTGCTTTTTATGAAAGTGGAACTGCCGAGAGGTAACCTTAAGTTAACCCCAAAAAGATAATATTACCACCTTTATACATCAAATTAAGGCTAATAAAATTTTTTGTAAAAACCATGAACAAATATGGAACTGTTTGTTTGAAAGTAAAGTTTTCTTCTTTGATTGACGCTAAAATAAAGAACGGTGTATTTGTTGGACCCGACGTCAAAAAATTAATGAAAGATTCGGCATCTATTACCACCTCAAATTAAAAAGAAAGAGAAGCTTGGATGGGATCCATCAATGTTACTGGATACTTTTTGGGTAACTACAGATTTCCTCAATATTCTGACCTCACTAAAAAATGCTCAATGCATATAAATTGGGATGTAATATGACATTGAAAATACACTTTTTACAATCCCACCCAAAGTTTTTTCCGGCGCTTTAAGTGACGAGCATAGAGGGCGCTTTCATCAAGAAAAGCGCTACCAAGAAATACTGGAACCAGTATTTCTTGTAGACTACTGTTGGTCTTTATTTATAGACACTCTGGACTCCGAATATAGGACACATATGAAAAGGTCTGAGAAAATATGTTTTTTAGTGCTTATAATTATACTCGAGTTCCATAAACATTTGAGATGTTTCCAAACAATACATTTTTTTCTTATAAAAATGTGACGTGACATAAATTTTTTTTCACCTTCCTTATTCATTTTTTTATAATAATTACGATAAGATAATTCTACCAACGAAGAAAAAATTTTCATAATTTCATCATCATCTTATCTCGTCCACTGCTGGACACAGACCTCCTCCAAATGCTTCCAGTTTTCTCTGCTCTGAGCGGTTGCTACCCAATTTGTCCGTATTCTTTTAATATCGTCAGTCCATCTCGTAGGGGGTCTTCCTGGATTTCGTCTGTCTGTTCTCGGCCACCAATCTAGAATTCTTTTTGTCCATCGGTTATCTTGTATCCTTGCAATATGTTCTGCCCACCGCCATTTTTGTCTCAGTATTTGGTCTATGATATCTTTAACTTTTCGTCATTCCTTATACTATCACTCATAGTGATGCCGAGCATAGACCTTTCCATTTTACGCTGTGTAATTTGCAGTTTAAGTATTGATCTTATAGTTAATGTTAGGGTCTCCGCGCCATAAGTCAGGACCGGGAGGATGCATTGGTTAAAGGCTTTTCTCTTAAAACCGATTGGCACATCTCCTTTGAACACATCTCGCAATTTACGAAACGAAGCCCATCCTAGTGTCGTTCTTCGAGACAGTTCTGTTCTTTGGTTGTTTCTAGTAATTTTTATCTTTTAATTTTATTTTTAGACCAACTTTCCTTGTTGCGATTTGCAAATCTTGTATCGCCTAATTCATCTGTTATGAGGACAATGTCATCTGCAAACCTTTCATAATAATACTTCATAAATAAAATGAATTGAAATACAGTAGACTGGGTAAAATTGGTTAAGAAAATACTAGAATCTCACGCATCCCCCGTGCTTATCTGATGCAGCTCTCAACTTGGCACCTGTGACTAGAAAGAATTTGTTTTTGTAGAGAGCCAATAACTACTGTGTCAAACAACCTTGTCACAGTACTACGATAGTGGTTTTATTGAAGAATTACCTGCCAATTCTCCAATATCTATGTTATCATGCATTCAAAATTTCGTTCTTAGAAGAGATTGTATTTGAAAATTCTTGCATATAGTGTACCACTATTTTGATGAACGAAGTTTACCCTACGGCATTTTCTTCACGAATTGTAGCTGCTCAATTTTAGGCAGGAGTGACCAGCGCGCATTAAAAGTTTAGAAATAAAATCAAATTGGACAAGGTATAAGGTAAAGTCAGTCAATGAGCTGTGACAAATTCCTTAATGTAAACAAAGTATTCACGTTCGGTTGATCGAGAACTGAATATCTAGTAAACAGTTGGTTAATACAAATTGGATAATTCGCACTCCTAAAACACGGTCGTGGATATCAAAGAGGTGTTTGCCGTTCAGGATATGAGCCTCAACTTCCCTCGGTCAGATCTGAAGTTGAGACAATTGATTTAAGAAATACGATGAATCACAGTATTTTTTTCAATAGGCAATGAAAGTTAATCTAATATACTGAGTAATTAGGATGAAACAAATAAACATCTTTCTTAACAAATCTGTGACAAGAAACTTTTGTTTATCATTGTATCTTAATAACTAAATTTACAGTAAAAACAACGATGCCAGCATCATATCGCAAAAAAATTAATATTTGAATCAAAAATATTTTTTCTTAAGGAAACTGATGTTTTTTTAGCACTGTAATCTGATTAGCGCGATCAATGAACAAGTTTAATTTTATCCTACATTTCTATAAATGTCTTGAAACTAAGGGTCTTACTTAGTAGAAATTCCTTTGGATGTATCACAACTATTTCGCACTTTGATTATTTGGGTGTTGCTTTCGCTAGAACATTGCCATAGTTGAATCCAGTAAGTACATACCGGTTTCAAGATTTGTTTATGCAAGAAATTTATTATACATTATATTTAATACCTAGTTTTTTTGTCAGGTTTCCGTCGTAACCTCCGTATCTAGTGTAAGCCCCAGATATTTTGCTGTATTATCACATGGTTTCTGTTCGTCGTCTATTTTTATTAGTAGGGATAGGATAGTAGTATCGTTATAAAATGTGACAATAGTATCGTTCGCTAAGTGGGAGATGTCAATAGTGTAAAAGAGATGAAGGGCCGGCCCAAAAACATTTTGTGGTAAGCCCGTCTTGATTTTCTTCAAGTCGGAGTAAGCATCTTCCTGCTTGATTCTGAAAGCTCATACGACTAAAAGTTTGTATATTGCTCAAGGAAAACTTTGTATTTGAGCCCTCCATGTCAAACTGTGTAAAATGTTTAAAAAACAGAGAAGCAAAACTTCTTCTCTTCTAGTGATTTTTCTATAAAATCCTGTGTCTTTAATGATGTGGTTTTCCTGAAGCCAAAGTGGTATTTGTTTTCTTTCTTCAAGTATAGTGCTTAATCTTTTCAATAGTATTTTTTAAGTAGCTTTGATATCTATGGTGACATTGGCGTATATACAGTGTGTGTAGTTTGAGAATCATTAAGACTTTTTTCAAAGTAGGTACATACTCAAGTCGGAAGGCTGTATTAATAATTTCATTTTAGTTCTTTTTGGTAAATGTTTTAGTATTTCCCTCATGAATAAGCAAAGGTTTCTTTGGGTTGATATTCACTTTATAATTGTGGATAGTTTCTTTGAAGTAGTAAAAGACAAAATCACTCAAAAATATGTAAATAATTTCGATTGTAATGGATTTCCATGATGAAATGGGTAATTTAGTCCTTCCTTGTATTAGTAATACGTTTCAACAATTGATAAATAAGACAGTTTAAAATGAAATGTCTTGAATTGTGGGAGCAAATTGGATAGCAGACAGTAAGGGTTATGTAACATCACAACACAATAAATTTCATTTTGTCAGTGAATACATTACTTCAAATTGAAATTTCTAGCAACTACTACGAGCATAATACCCTTCGGGGATCTACGCAACGTTTTGTGTTTAATCATGTGCAATTACGCGAAAATCGTCATATTTCCATCGTAGCAATTTACCATGGAAGATATATAGTAGTGCGATAAATTAGGCAGGCCATATGTATGTGAAGTGGCAGGCCTGCACGTCTAATACGAGTTCGTAATTCATGGAATATACTACTGAACTTGCTTTAAAACCAGTAGCGGAGCCATGAAATATTTTTTATATAGAGGCAAAAAATTAAATAGTTCATATTAATATGTAAAGGTAAACGGTAACTCTAATACCGTTACCGTGCATAAATAAGTATGAATAAGTTTTTGTATTTTAGCTTTTATGGTCTTCAATCAATCGAAAATCAAAAAATTACTCATGTTTGATTGAATTGAACGCAACTGAATCAATATCAATCAAAAAATGTGTTCTCTAGCCTAAACAACCATCATTTCACTGCAACAACTTTTTGTGAACAGAAGTCAGCTTGTAAGGGTTGATATAACGATGTCTTCTTGCAAGCTAATAGAATATGGAGTGCCCCAAGGCTCAGTACTAGGCCCTATTTTGTTTCTTTTGTTCATAAACGACATCGCCTCTCTGGACAGTGGTAAAATATGTCTATTGGCAAACACTAGTTTCTCTTGGAGCAACCCTCAAGGCTCTTCATAGGACCATATCTAATCACCATTAAATCATAGTCCAATTCTAATATTCTCTATCTCAACGTTTCTAAAACCAAATTTTTATTATATAAAAATACATTGCAGCATTTTTTATTAAATAACACCACCATTGACGTCGTTGAATCTGTAAAATTCTCATGATTTGTTGTGGACAATTCCTTGAAATGAGAGTTACATATTACCGCCTTATCTAAAAAATTAAGTTCCTCTTGCTTTGCGCTAATTCGTAAGCACGCTTCTCCAATTTCTGAGAGATCTTTGCACATAGGAACGCGGAGCATGACCTTTACCTACATACTCCACGTTCAGAATTAGTTAAGTGCTCAATATTTTACAATGCCAAAAAATGCACAATCACTTGCCAATTGAAATCAAATCGATATCTTCATTTCCCGCATTTCCCAATAATTTGAGGGCATATTAACAGGAAAGTGCTTGCCTCTTTCTCTCTCAATCCTTTTAGGGGTAGGAACATATGTAACTTACCTTACGAAATTTTGGATAAGTAAGTAGGTTTTATTAATATCTTGTACAAAAAATACATTCTAGAAGAAGATGCAAACGTGTAATAAAATCGAGACCTCAAAGTAAATGATAAGAAAAAACAATCTCTAAATAGACTAAACCTAGGACATGCCACAGAATAATGCACTGAAAAAGTTAAGTATTGAGGTAAATGGGATCTTAACGCCCTACAATAAATGAACAGAAATGCCATTAAATGGTATACGAACGGCTCTAAAGCAGCAGATAGAACTGGACTTTGATTGCCTGGGCAACACACCAAGCATTTTGAAGTAGAAATTTAAAATTGAAAAATGTGTCATCCTATCCGATACCCAAGCATACATTAGAGCTTTAAGCTTAAAGAAGCTAAGCAAAAAAATATTGATTCCGGAACAGACCGGAGTGAAAGGGCTGAGATAGGCAAAGACTTTCCTGAGCAACTATAACTAGAATAGATCTGATGAATGTATTAATATAAATAAGAAAAATCTACTAATACTAGCAGGAGTCCTATCGAGACACTGTCGTCTCAACTGACACCTGAAGACGCTGGAAGTGCAAATTTTGTTACACAGAGGACGAAACCTCCATCCACATTCTCTCAAAATGGAATTCATTAGAGAACTGCACTTGGGAGCGTATGAAATAGAAGACGAAGATCTCTAGCAGCTACAGTCATCCCACATGCGAGAAAGGACTTTTGAAATGAGTGGGATTAACAGATCAACTTCAAGCATTGGATTCCCCAGTATCCCAACAAGATCGCATATATGTGATACCCCAATATCCACATACATATATACATATAAATGTTCAAAAAGTGGTATAATCAAAATAAGAATTGTCTCATTGATTATACCCAAATGGTTTAGAATATTTGTTCCATGTTTTGAACTTTTATGATAATCAACTTATTATAATTGTATGAAAATGGAATGTTATACTGTATATTATTGACATGACTTTATTTCTGGCGGCATTGTAGATATTTTGGTTCTATCAACTCCATTTTTTCCACTATTTGTGCAGTGAAGGGTTGTTATAGGTTCGAGAGGCGAAATTCGAAGTGAGAACGTTATTAATACATACCTAGGTTTTTTCAGAAATTCACAGACAAGCTGATTTTCGACAAACATAATTTTGTAATAACATATTCGGTAGCATCGCATTGGAAATCGGACGGTTTTTAAGAACCAACTGTGACCCTAACCTATAAATATTATTGTCAAGAAATCGCAAACGTTTTTCCAGGCTAGTGGATAGCATGGTAGTAAATGTCATCTAATTATGGCCCGCCACTGATTAATCTCAGTTTTATGGTCATACGATCAAATGTACTGGAAGTTTTTTACTTTACTATTAGGGAAACCTAATTACCTATAGTAATTAATTTATTACTATCGTTTCCAGCACAACAATACATAATGTTATTTTAATACTAATACAAATTAGAGGATAATTGATATTTGGAAATGATAAATTTTATATAATATCAACCTTTCTTAACTTTTTAATTTTGTACGAATAATAACAGTTAAAATGTGGTAGTAGATATTCTTTATAGGTTTAAGTTTTTTGTGAGCACAATTTAAACCTAAACCAATATAAAATTACAATTTAATTAGGTAAAATTAATGAACTAATCTTATCTGATATATGATAAAATCACGTTCATGATAATAATTCAAAGTCTAATTCTCTCTTTTTGGAGTAACTTCATCTGTTGCAGTACGTAGCTAACACTCCGTGTCTGCATTTTTAAATGTTCCATTGTTACATTGTGGGCACCACACGTAACTCTTTGATATCGCGTTCATTACCTAGTCCATCGACAACATAAGTTAGAATTTCTGGAACCGTTGGTGATATTCATACTGAATACACGTTTTATACCATCACTACACCAACACTCACAATTTCACAGTCTGACGCGCGTTTCGATAACCAAGTTATCGTTTTCAGAGACTGAAAGTGAACTGTTTACCTTCAGTCTCTGAAGACGATAGCTTGGTTATCAAAATTCGCGTCAGACGTAAGTGTTGGTGTAAACAGTGTATTCAGCCTTGACAACATATCAAACAAAATTGACCACGTGTAGTTTGACTTCTCTCAAATAGCTTTATTGTCATTTTAAATCCTCTTTTGATAATGTTATTGCCTTTCAGCTTTCCAATTTTTTCAAAATGCAAATATGTTCGTTCCAGCGACTATGATATAACATTCGAAACGATTTGCAGTCTTCGGGATGGCCGTCAGTTTTTTTGTTAGATTCAAGATTATCCTACTTTTGTCCAAAAATCCACTATTGCTTCTTATATAAGCCACTATAATCCTTCTTATTGGTGCTTGAGCCAGTTTCGATGCCAAATGATTAATCCTTTCTTTTAATGGATGACGATTTCTTCTAATGATTAGCAATTTTCTCATCAAAGTGATGAAATGTCACCTCTAAACCCATTTTTTAAATGTCATCCTATTTAATAGTTTTTCGTCTTCGTGATAGGGACGATGACACACTAAATTATTACAATGACGTTGTTAGATCTTCTTTTTCCAAAAGACAGTGTTTCAGCGAAAAACACTTGAATTTTCACAACAAATCGTAAACAGAGGACGCGCTAGATTTCGAATGTTTTCATTTCCAATAATGTAGCTGACTAATTTTATTTTTAGTTTGTTATATTTTAGATTATATAATCTACAACTTTTTCTCATATAACTCCTATATTCAATATAAGGTATTGTATTACCTTGAGCTTGTCACAAGCTAGTAGCCTAGACATGGTAACTTAAGCTAATATTGTGTACTGGGTATAGCAAACAATCATACATATGATCACACATCTCTTATTTGGTGTACGAAAACTAAGCATACAGAAGGGCGCTGCTAAGCCAAACTCCTTTTCAGCTTATCGTGAAACAAGAGGTATTAAGCGCCACCCGCAGGATAATTCAGACATAAAAAAGAGAGCCAGGGAATATGACAAGTTAGCTAAGGATTCAGCAATGACAAACCAACTAAATGGACTAAATGCATAGCATGATGTATACAAACATCCCAGTCATCAATGTTGCTATATTGGATCAATAAAGATATTCCGTAACCTTCGAATGCATCTCTGTAGTATATAGATAGTTTTAGACCAAAATACATACCACTAGGAAGACAACTCACTATTTCCACTAAATAGCATGGAAGTGTACTTAAAGTAACCTTGATGGGGCTTTTAGGCTACCGGTGTATGTCAGGTAATGAGGAAGCAGATAGTTTAAACAATGATCCGATTAACAACTAACTAAACAGATGGTTAAAGGTGAAATTTTACTGGAAAAAGTCTCTTAAGATTCATAGTCATATTAGCTATGAACTTTGAGGAAATTAAACCGGTGGTTGGTCTGTAACCAGTTATGACCCTTCAAATACCATCAAGCTGTGCGAGCAAGCCATAGAAATAACTATATACACAGCGAATATCCTATTAATTTCAGGAAAAGGCTCAGAAAGATTTGGGGACGTGGGTAAACAGAACGATGAGATACAGAGCCACGCACAGAATATCTTTTTAGGCATAGGCGAAGGTGCAGATGGAAATGTAGACATCGGTAATCATCGACCTATGTGCAAAATAAAAACACACAGTCGTCGGCTAATCAGATTTCTCAAATTTTTTATTTCAACCAATATATTAGGGTTGGACCAATTCACTTGATTCGTCTTGTTTGTTAAATAATTGATTAAAATTATATTATAAACTGCTCGATCTTATAAATGCACTATATAATTATTTAAAAAAATCGTTTATCTTGAATTTATTTTAAATAGCTTATTAATAATTAATTTACAAGGGAGATGATAATGCAATTTGTTGTTATTTATTGTATATTCATTAAATAACTATCATATCAATCAGAACGATATTTAATTTACTAAACAGTCAGCACTCAATTTAATTTTGTTAGTATCTCAACTACATAAAAACTTAATTGGTTATCAAATAATAATTAATGTCCACTAATATAAACAGACAAAAATAATTGGTGAGATTTTATCAATTAACTTTTTTGCCTAACTTTTCATCAAATAAAAAGCTATAAAAAGTTGAAACTCTTCTTTATAATTAACTAATGATAAATGCACCTTTTGGATAGAAAAAAAACTAGCATAAGAGATATTGCGAAAGGTATTACAAAGAAGATTAGAGAAAGTGAAATATATATATATATATATATATATATATATATATATATATAATCAATTTCTGAAATATATACAAATTCTGAACCTTTTGCTGATATCTTTTCATTAAAATTGCTGTGAGTGTCTTTTATTTAGGTGTTCTAAAACTCTGATCTCTTTTTTAACGTGCAATAACCGATTATGGGATGTGAGCAACATATAATTACTTCGATTTCGGCATATTTGAACATAATTCTAAACCTTTTTGTGATATCTTCTGAGTAAAATAACTGTGAGTGCCTTTTCTTCAGTTGTTCTGAAACTGACGTGCAATATCGCATGTGAGCAATTATATCGAATATTTACTTCAATCTCATGTTTTCTTTTACCACAAATATAATTCTTTATTAAAATTCTTTGATTAAAATAACTGTCAGTGCCTTTTCTGTTCTTTAACCAAATCTTAATCTTTATTCTATCAACAAGGATATTCTTCTTCTCCCTGGTCCTCTTCTTCTAAATGTTTTACCTTACTTGGAGCAATGCATACCTGGATTCGTTTCGCATTTTGGGGCTGAAGTACTGAAGTTTCTACTTTTCGTTTTCTTTCTGAGGAATTCTTCATTTGTTATTTGTTACCCGGACGGTCCAGGAAATCGTCAATAAAGCCACATTTCGATTGCTTCTCATTTTTCTTTTATATCTTCGTTCAAGTCCAGGATTCAACTGCATAAAACAGAACAGAAAACGTATCATTTTTATTGTTATTTTAAGTAATAGATTGCGACTCTTGAAAAAGGCCCAAAAGGTCCAATCCTATTTTATAATAGTATCAAGGTATTCGTTTTGTTTGACTTTTGCCATAGGAAATTGATAGATATAGAGATGGATTCCTGTGATCTTATTTTTGCTTCTAATCATGAGTTTTTTCTTTTTGACAATGATATTCAGGCACCATTGCAGATTGTGATGATACTATCCATCAGGTTTCGAAGATGTTTCATAATGTCAGCAAATACAAATAGTGTCATCTACATCTATGTCACCTACACGCTCTGAGTCGTTAAACATGAACATTTTTTCATGACATTCAGCAACTAGTTACCATCTTGGTTTCATAAAGCCCAAATATTTTGCTATAATACTTTATAATGTAATGGAGATGTTTTCTGAATCTAAAACTAATTCACAGTAGTTGGACATCTTGCAATAATTTCATCAGGTCCTTTTACTGCACTTACATTTCTTGATAGTCTACCGATGGACTGTTTTTTGATAGCGTGTGAATTGCCAAAAATCAAAGAGTAGTACAGGAAGTTCGTGTATTTGGAGGTAGAACAGTTATTGTTTGGCAAAGTATTTTTAGAATTAGAATTGTTAGTGCTTGATAGAAAACTGATTACCAAGACATACATACAAGTGGTTAACGTCATGTATGTTATTCATTTGTTTTAAGCTGCTATTGAAAACCTTTTTTGACGATCAAAAGTAATTGAAAATGCTTTGAACATCCTGCTGAGAGATGTGTTGAAAAATAAGGCGAATTATTTTTTCAATTTGGCTTTTACCCGCTTTGTTTTGATCTTCTCAATGTCACGAATAGTACCAGAAAGTTTTCTTTGAGCTTATTTTTAATTTTTTATTGAAAACATTCGGAAGAACATGATGCAAAATATGGTGAAAAAGACTTTTAGCAGTAATGATTTCGAGACGGCATAACTTAACATTCTCCAAAGTTCTTATATTATCATCAAAGACATATTTAACCAATTTGTGAATATCTCTTGTACTTTTTTCAAATTTACTTGATGTTTCACGAATGACATCGTAAACACGATCACTCTAAAGCAACTATAGTAGAAAACTGACATGCCGGAATGGATTTAAATATGCTTGTTTCAACAATTGAGAATTGAAATAGCGTAAATATTTGCGCTGATATGAATATTCGTTCACTGAATTTTTAAAGCTCCTCGTAAATATTCTCCTGTTTCGGAAAAGTATCTTATTTCTGAATCAGAGAAAAATGGAAATGCTTTATGATGAGTTATCCGCACAAAAGCTCCATTTTTATAATACCTTAGACAAAAGTCCCCGAAGTACGTTCGAAGTTAACCTTTCAGAGTAGAGTAGAGCAAGATTATATTTCATAAGTTTTCGTGTTCCTTTTTGTACCGTCCGTCCCCTATCACGTTATTTAGAAGTCAAGTTTCCAAGTGAAATTGATTTCCGTGCGACTCTATTATTTGTTCTTCAAATTTTAGGCCAATTCCTAGGTAGAACCGAAAAAAATTAAAATTAAAAAATATATAAATAAAGCGAATAATTGCCGATGTTCTATACTGACAAATGTTGAATTTTATTCATTCATTATTCATATTCATTATTAAATTTTTTACACTATTTATAACAGAAAACAAATTCATAATTCTGAGTGATCAGCGCAACTTGTAAGTTATAATATCATTAGAATATAGTAAATAATCGATTATTCTAACAAGACATTAGCTTTCTTCGAGGGTCTGATTCCAAATCAGTTTGAGGATCGATCGCAAGCGCAGTTTCACGATAATTTATAATTCGAGTTGAAAATCGATTATTTCGATTGCTCCAGTAGTATTCGTTACGATTATATAATGAATTTCTGTTCTTCAGAGAATGTTCTGAATCGCTTCTAAACGGATTTCTTCATTTTCAGCGTATTTAAAGGCGTTAAACATCCCATTGCTTGAAGCTATTACGAAGCGATTTAATGTGGTTACTATTGCCTATTTATATGCCATAACTATGATCACTTCTTAATCCCTATTGGCTGATGTTATCATAATTAGTCTTATCAGATATTTCCAAAAACATATCAAATATTTTTTCAAGAACAGAAAAATTATGCTTGTCAGAAAAAGCTCCCAAGCAAAACAATTTATTCTTAAAATGGTTTTCAGAGAAAAGTATTTTTTAACTCTCAGTCATTAATTTGATGCCATTGTTTTACTCTTGAAATACCTCCCTCGTAATGGACTATATAAGGGCTCAGAATTATTCAGTAATATTTTTATCACTATTTTTTTAAAGTACAGGTCTGATAACAAAACGCAAAAACCACTTACAAGATCAAAATATTACATACGATGATGGTCAGCTGATGAAATCATGCAATTCGCATCTTTATCTGTTTGGTGTTATCAACAATCACTAACAATAAGAATGTATCTTTTATTAACGAAGAATTGTTTGTGTGGTAATACCAAACCGATAAAGTTACAAGTGCATAATCAACCAGCAACGTTTAATCGGCGTATGCTTTTGATCAAAATATTGCATTGTGTTTTGTTTTGCTTCATGTTGAGCGGTCTTTAAGAAAGTTATTAACAAATATATCGGACTAAAGTTTGTATAAAAAATTATGGAATGAATGAAAAATGTTGATAAATGAATTCAATCAAGCAGAAAATATATTAATTAGATCATTTTTCTTAACAAGAACCGAGTTTGACGTATCGTGACAGCAACCAATTTATAAACAAAAAATTTAATTTCGAATCGTTTGTAGATATAGGAATGTTTAATTGAAATAACTTTCAGTGCCTCTTATTTAGCTGTCATGTCCTGAAACATTAATAGCACAAACAAGTATAATTCAGAATTCTTTCTGACATATATTGATTCGACGGTCTGGATTCTCAAGAAATTGCAATGATATATCTTGGTGATATTTCGCTATACAGAGAAGTTTTGCTTGTAGAAAAAATTTATCAAGAAATGATTTAATTAAACTGAGGGCTTTTAATCGGTTGTGGCAGGAGGAGATAATACCTAAAATATTTGATCTTTTGAGCTTAGCAAAAATCAGTGAAAGAATTTTCTAGTATTCTCAACAAAAAATTGATTGCAAGTTGCAATAAGTAAATATAAATAAAGTTAAATACTATAGTCGTTAAAGAAGGGTTTAGTCAAAAAAATTTACTTCCCCCACCGTGTTAAAACTAATAAGAATTCCTTTATTCAGAGTGAAGTCGATATAGTCAAAATAAAGTAAATTATAACATTACAAAGTGTCTTTTGATTTACCGTTTTCCATTTTATTTTACCATTGAATGTTATGTTTATTTATTTCTTACGAGGAGCTTTAAGCTCAAGACTAAATTTCATAACCAATTTTTTTATGCATCATTGTTTCTTGCAATATGTATTTCTCGTTTCGTCAATAAATCTACTTTTTATGCCACATACAAGACATAACAGTAATAATTCTTATCCGTCTTTATACAAAACTTTTATGAGTTTTAGTTTGAATATTTTTTTGACAGAACTTTCGTAAACTATTTGTTTAATAAAAAATGTATTTGAATGAGAAAATGACATATTTTATTTCCAATTGGAGTGTGCATTAACTGTACGAAAAGTACTTCCTAACCCTTACGTTTTCATGGTCTATTGAAAACATATTTTGTTGATAAACAGTGATCAAACAGCGACAAACTTCCAAAAGTTCACAAGTTTTGAAAAGTAGAACAGACCCAAGTGACAACTTTACTAATCATAGTGTAAATGTGTAAATGAGAGATATTTTAAATGAATTTACGCTCAAATTGATATTAAATATGACGTCATACCTAACAAATAATAGTGCCGTTACACATGAAGATTATCCAGATGGTAATGACTAAATGCCAACTCTGATAACATACAGGGAGCGGCAATCAATCCTGCATTTTCGAAATGTGGATACGTAGAAAGTGTTGTCAATGTCACCTCGTTTTCAGTCGCCATTGAACAATGGTTAAAACAACACGGAGCGTTTGTTGTGAAAGCGTTTCACCGAACTGGTGGCTATGTAGCTGCTCAGCGTCGTTTTTGAACTCATTTTGAAGTTATTCGCCATCAGCCAGCAATTCGATGAAGTTTTGGGTGACAAATTTTGAAAATATCAGTGAAACAACGAACAGAAAAGTGAGGATTACCGTAGGAAGATGCCCCCGAAGGTCAGCGCGTCGGAATTTCGTGGAATTTCCGACAAGTTGTTCCGAAGGATCTTAAGGTCAGATTTGTACTATATTGGGCATGGTTGGAGAAACTGAGGAGATTGTTTACAAATTCTGGATGAGTAGCATCTTATTTGTGAACAAACAACATTTCAGGTACCGAAGTGATCAAAACCCCCATCAACTTTATTAACAGCCTCTCAGCTCAGCCAAGGTTACAGTTCGGTATGCCATGTTCTCATCGGGAATCGTGGGCCCATCTTTTTCTAAAATAAAAGGGGGCAATATGTCTGCTATCGTGAACTCAGAACGGTATTCTCCATATCTCAAAATCTTCAACATGTAGTGAATGATCAAATCCTATTCCAACAATCCGCAAAGCCCTTGTAAACATGAATATTTTTTTCCGAATTGTGTGAGATTCCGAAACAGAGCGATTCCTTGGCCTCCCCGTTCACACAATGTGATTTTTTCTTTTGGACGAAGAACTACCTTACACAGTTAAAGAGCTCCAAGAAGGAGTCCGATTGGAAGTTTTGGGAATTCCTCAGCGCTTGCTTCATGACGCGAAGGACAATTTCAGAAATCGCCTGCAAGATTGCATTTTTCGGGAAGGACTCCATCTGACCGGTTAATTAATTACACTTCGTTTCGTCTCAATTATTTATTCAATACGAGTATAAGATTATAACAATAAAATTTTGAAAAAATTTTTAAAAATCCAGAATTGATTGCTGCATCCTGTATTTTCTGCGTATCTGTTACACTTTTAGTAAGATCAAATTTGAATATAATAAAATCTATATCGTTCTACAAAAATCGCTGTTGCGTCTTGGCTTATAATGATTTATAAACAAAACATCTAAAAAATGGATTGTTTGAAACAACACATGACAATAAAACATTCCCTACTTATTTTTATGTCAAATTTGAGACTAAATGAGCTCAATTTTCAATGTTTTTATTCAATGCAAGCGATTCAACTGTTGGATTCAAATTGTATTGACGTTCAACATACGTACTTGATAGAAATAAACACATAGAGCAATATTCGAATGCTATCATACAAGGCATCTTTGGCAACTTCACCTACAGCGTATAATCAAGTAAATTTTATCGCAGTGTTCTTGACAGTCTCTCTCTCTGATTACCTATGTATTTAGTGGAAACCGGATCTCCTTCAAAGGTATTCCTTTCCGCACTAATACAACTCCCCAAAAATTTTGAGCATTTGTGGAAGTTTTTGATTCCAGTAGCCTTATCGCTGTTGTTTGAATTTTTTTCAATCGATTAGAATGCGTTTTTTTACGACTTTTATAATTTTGGGGAAGTGAAGAACTCGAAGAGCGAATCATCCAGCAAATTGGGTGGCTGTGGTAACACTAGAAATTTTCTGGGAGCTAAAAAATGCAAAACACTCAATGCGCAGTGTCAAAGTGCATAGTTGTGATACAGCACCAAATTGTTCGTGATATCAGAGCGCCCTCTATTGACCCTTTTTCGAAATCTATCAATAGGAGGAACGTGGAACGTACTCTTTATGGAACAGATGCATATAGTTTTCACTTGCACCTTATTCATGCGAACTATTTCCGGTCTTAGATCATTTGGTTACAGACACTGTTTACCATTGTTCTTCGTAATAATGCGATCAAGCAGCGTAGACTATTCTTCCTCCTTCTCCATAATTCACGGCTCTCCTTGAACATTTTATGACCACGAATCACTTTTGTTTCTCATAGGATCATCACCAAAAAAACTTTCATTCGAGTCAATTTAGTGGATTGTAAAGAACGAAGTGCTCTGCAAAGACGGTTTCATAGGCCGAAAAAGTGGCGGTTGGCGATTGATTGACCATCCACCACATTTTACAGATCGGCCCCCTCGTCACTAGACGAGGACGTTTTCGCATATGCTATTGCCTAATTTAGGGAGAAAGTAAGAAACTGAATCTATAGACTTAAAAGGAGACCATGGATGAGAATATATAACTCTAGGGAATTATAAAATATCTGTTTTCTATTATGTTAAATCTGTGGAAACATAATATAAACAAAGATTTTATTGATTCATCTTGAGGAAGGAAATGTATTAGAAATCTTTCGCCACTACTTTAAATAATTATGCCAATTTCGAAGTCCATAATCTACCGAGAAGAATCGAACCGTAACAACTATGACTACCCTGTATAATTTAGAATTCATTAGATTCGCTGTTGAATATCTACAACTTTGCATCATATGAGGGAGTAAGCGATATCGTGATTATATAATTGCAGAACAGCACGGAACTACAAATATTTGTTACTTGAGAATTTCTATTAATGATAACTGCACTTCTAAGAGTTTACTTTCATTAGTGAGTATATATTTACTATTTGAACAACTGACAACATGTATAAGATCATAAGTGAAAATCCAAATTTTCGTTATAACATCTCCCAGATTGTGATTTTATGTTAGAATGAGCTCTATTTGTTTTCCCCGTGAATTCAGCTAATCACTTCGATTTTTAGACAGCTTTGAGTTAACTAATTTTATTTTAATAATCTTATAAAAACAACCTTCTCTCAAGCAGATGGTATTCTCTGTGATGGACGGGCGATACTCAATGTATGTAATCTCAATCTTTTCAGACAGGAGACCTGCTATGAAAACCATAACAATCGAAATGGTGCTCAAAGCTTGTGCTGGAATACAAACAAGTCCTACATGATCTGGTGATTGATGTTCCAGGTTGTTTGTGCGCTAAAAAACTAAGAGCAAAAACAATATCAGACTACTAACAAAACAACCAACATCTCCGAGTACTGTAATATTTTAGTTTCATTGTGATGTAAATTGGATTTATGTTCTTCTTTGCTCAAATCAAACGCAAACGTTGAATCCTTAACGCTTACTATTACTACTCTTTATTAATTACACAAAAATACCACAAATTAAACTTAGAGATTGAAATTGCTTTTTCTACAAATATGGTTTGTTCCACCTGAACTAACTGCCAATTAAGTGTTATGAAATATTTACATTTAAACACTTCTTGTGGATATTTCCAATAACAATAATGCGATGTTAGTATTTTTACTTATCATTTCAAAGCTCGTAATACTTGGAGGAGATTGGAATGGAAATTGGAATGGAGATTGATAGAAAAACCTGGCATGAGACAAGTTAAGGAATACATTTTCTGCCTGTCTTACCAATAAACTGCTCAGCTTAGACAGGCTAGAATTCAACTGGTGAGTAGAATTTTAATCGGATTCGGTAATATATGACGCCATCTTCGCGTTAAAGGTATAACGGACAATTTGGAATACTGCTAGAAGAGTAAGAAATCGCAGACCAAGTCATTAATAAGTGCCCAGCATTTGGCAAGCCTTGAAGTTTGTCCAGTAACGTTAAAGGGTTCAAGCCAAATAATTTACATAAGTAGCTTTTTCAGCTAATATCGATCTATGGCTGTTTCGAGTAGGGCTCAATAAGTCAGCTGGAGACCCAAGAGTTCAACGGTATCTGATCTCCCAATAACTCAAACATGAGTTACCAAGCTCTAGTAATTAGCAAATTAGGATACTGAATACACGTTTTACACTACCACTACAACAACACTCACAATTACACTGTCTGACGCGCGTTTCGATAAGTTATCCTCTTCAGAGACTGAAGGTAAACGGTAAAAGTTTATCTTCAGTCTCTGAAGACGATAACGTGGTTATCGAAACGCACGTCAGACAGTGCAATTATGAGTGGTGGTATAAACAGTGTGTTCAGTATAAATATCGCCAACGGTTCCAGACATTCCAACTTAGCAAAATTTTGTTTATCATAGTCATTTGTTTAAATCGAAGCACTCTCTAACTTCAAATCTTACTAATATCTAGAATCATTACAAAAATTCTGTGTCGTATGGACTTGATCTCAAGCCTTTATCATTTACACACACTTAGAAGCAAGTCATAGGGATTTCCAATACATCTTGTAACATCTATCATTGATCATATTATAAGAAAGAAATTAGATAAAACCACGTCATTCAATCGATATTATTGGAATCTTCTTGTTCAGTGAGATGGAACTTCATCCTGTTCTAAGTATTGTTGATTTTCGTCAAAAGTGTGCGAATTTACTAAAAATTTGAACGGAAAATTCCAGCTAAACAGACACTAATAAAGTAATTCCAATAAGGTGTGATGGAGAAGCGTTTCATACATAAAACTTACTTTGTTTAAAAGTTAATATTATTAGTATCCGCCTCGTAACAACGCGAATATACTGTATAAAGTAGTAGAAGATAATTCATTCAAACATGTGAGAAATTGAGGAATCGAAATAGGAAGAATGTTTCAAGAAGAGCTTATAGAACATTGATTTACGATGCAGTAGTACGTTCTCAGATGTTTGCGGAAGATCTTCCGTTTCGGTATTATAGATCCACTGACACATCGCGCTGATAAATGTGGAAAATAATTTCGACTCGATTCCGCTAAGTTTAGGAGCATCGAATAGGGGTGGATATGAGGTAGACAGGGTGAAATATTTGGTAATTTATAGTAGCTACATTATTAAGCTCGCTTTAGAAGTTTCACCAAAAACACGATAAACTTTTATTCATTATTTTATTTTTAAAAACTTTCCTTTCTTGGAATAATGCTGGGAACATGCGTACAAAAAAAAGGAATTCACCAAGTTCCTCTATTATTTGTAACTAAGTAAAGAGAAAATTGTCGTTATTGTATATTTCTTGTTCTTGGTATTGGATATTAACAAATCCATGGAAAACAAATAGTTTGTGTCAAATATTAAAATTAAAATCAAAGTTGAATCCCACAATAATTGTATAGAGAACAATTTTAATGTTCATATAACAGGAAGATTCAATATTAGTTAATACAAAGTGAGAAGGTCCTAGAGATGTCTGTTAGTCGAAGAAATAAAGCACAAAAAGGTCAACCACTAAGAATAAGACGGATCAAGATAGAACAAAGTGCATTCGATTCAAAAAAACCTCAGGAAACTTTGAAAATAGTTTGAACAAGTGATATAAGCCCCCCATGGAATTGGCCAAATATATACATTTTGGGATTTTTCGGCATCATTGAATACGAATATCACAAAGAGGTTAAAAACCAAATTATTGTAGTTTTAAGGCCAGACTGTGGGTCGTACGAAAAACAGTCAAACGAGAACCCTCATTATTTTTAACGATGAATTGATTTTTGTATTCAAATTTTAATTTTGATGTTCAGGGTAGTTCAGAAGACACTTTTTTTAACTGAAACCCTATTATTTGAAGTCGTAAATTAATTCCGCACTCTATTTGCAGTATAAAAGGATTACGGGTTTTTTCGGTAAACCAAAATCCTAATTTTCTATTCAATTTACGATAAATTGTTCGCGCACACAGAACTTTTTTTTCTAAGGAATATTTTTGAGTCCAAAATCGTGAATCCATTGTCCATATGCCTGTTCACAATATTTGAAGAATTGGTTTGTTCTGAAAAAATTAGAAACGTCGCGATTTTTGTTGATATTGCTATTAATGATATACCGATACTGAATTTTATTTCTTTATCGACTTTCTTGTTTTCACGTTTCATGAGGATTAAAGACAACAATACGTTCTTAAAGTATAAACGAATATGTAAAACAAAGAAACTGGAATTTATAGGAACAATATTCGTAAAAAACCGGTACAAATCCGCAGGTAATTATTAATAGAAAGTAAACTATAAACCTTATAGTTAATTTATGTGTAGGTAGATTTCTGAGGAATTTTGAGCGATTTTCTTTTTAAATGTTTTAAATTTTTGTTGTATTTTTCATTAAAAAAACTTTAAGAATCTACGAGTTCATGCTGCATAAATTTAAATTATGATAGTAAAGTTAAATTATCGTAATAAAGATGATTTTTTAATTTTAGTTTTTCAAATAGTTGTGGTAGATATTATTTTGTGACGAAAAATAAATACGTTTGAAGGACTTTGAGCCAGAGAATATGAATAAATATGAATATTAGTGAGGTTGCTACATTTTGTAGTAATTTGATCAAAGTTTCCGAGCTAGTGTGTATAAAATAATCAAAAAACAATTGATATTAGTACTTCGAAGGCTGATACCACAGGAAGAAGACAAAATGAACGATACAACGAAACAAGTATTGAATTTTTTATTAAAAAGAAAGAAAGTTGTTTTCTCTTTTCAATTTATTGATAATCTACCAAAAATATCATGTAACAGAAAGAGAAATAGTACTCTTACAGAAAAATATTTTATGGGGCAGAAAATATATGAAAGAAATCGCAGGATTTCCGAGAGATGGACATACAGTGACAAAAATTTGATAGGATTCAAATGTAAAAAGCAAACAATAAGCTTTTGTAGAAGATTTATACAAAGATTTACAAGCATTCCTTACTCGGCGTGTAGAAAATTTAGCAACCAACAAATGGAGATATTTCTATATTGCATATTGGCTCCCTAAAATAAGTATTAAATTCAATGAACGAATTTTTGTATATCGAATTACTAAACGGGGAAGAAATATGAAATGAAATATGAAATATGTATTAAACATAATTGTTATTCAGTTGTCCCTTTGCAAAGCGCCAAAGCACAAGGTAACTTTCAAATCAAATGACGTGAAAAATTTCCTTAGTAATGCCTCAATAATGTAACCCCAAAGTCGTAGATAAAAAATAGTGAAATAAAAGCAGAATATGTGAAATCTTGATAATTGCATTGAAATAACCTATTTCATTTTTTTCAATGTTAAATCAAACTAACCAAATATTTATAAAACCCGAACAATTATCGGCGAAAGTTTCTCAATCGCGCATATGTGGATTTTTTTATTTTTTCCGCTAAAATTTATCTGTGACAATTTTTTAACGCTGAGCAATTTATAGGACCAACTGACCGTTTATGTCGAATTTCTGACCTTTCAGATGGTATAACTGGTCAATAGAAATGCCGCACAAGAGGTGCTAAAATCGGGGAGCTTTTTGTCCTTCATACTTTTTGGTAACAATAATAATATGTAAAATTCTTTTCGTATTAAACTTATTCGATAATTATTATTACCGCACGCGTTTATTTCCTTTGATCTACGTTAAAAATATGAGTGACTCTATACATTTAAAGTATCCTACTATAGTTTGGATCATTATCAAAATCATTCTGTGATAAGAAACATTGGTTCATTATGTTCGGGGTTGATAAGAGAGAAGTAGCTTGCTCTCATTTGAAAGCAAACGATAAGGATGGTTCGTGTCAATTAGCTAAGCTACCGTCTCTTTAAGACGAAAGTTGAACATTTTAACATATATTACTGTTTTACTAATCATCATCCATCTCTTGGGCTATGCTTGTAGTATCCGCTATTTCATCAAGGGGTGTTTAACTGAAGACTACGTAAAGCTCGTGTTTTAATTACCGGTATTAGTAGACTGGATTCATTTATCAACTTAAAGGACGTTGCAGTTACACAATTATGGCTACTCCTTTTTCGAGAAAGTAAAAACGTCTATCGTTATTTTGTCAATGGAATAATTCAATTTCCTGAACTCGTAGATACATAAAATATTAAAAAAAAAACAGTTTTAACGATTTGCTCGTCACAGGAAGCATTTTCATATATTGTTGCTACTTAAGTTGTGATGTATGACAACAATGATGCGAATACGTCAAATCTCATATTACCATCATAAAGTTTGACATTTTTAATGGTGAACTTACTCAGAACGCGTTGTCAAAGAATTGATGGCCTTACAATCCTTGTTTCGCACCCGATTTATTCTTATTACCGCGGATCAAAAATAAATTGCGAGGTCAACGTTTTGCTACACCTTAAGAAAAGTAAATTGATCCTAATGGATTAATATCCAATTATAAATATTTTCTTGCGTCTATCTCCAAACTTAGTAGCAACCCTCGTAACAACAATAAACTGTAATAACAACATTATAGTGTAAGTATAGATATAGTGATTTTTTTAAACTTCCAAATAAAATAATATCCTTTGTTTTTTTAAAGGACAGTTTTTAAGCTGGTTTTAAACTAAATTATATAGCGGGTATGGAGACAATTCGTAAATTCAAAAGTGAATTCGGAAACTGAGTGATACCACATTTAAAAGGCTTCTCTAATATCTAAAGATAAGTAAATACGTGAAATTATTTGATGTTTAATGAGAGATAGAAAAAATTACAAAGATATATTATATCAGACAGCAGAAAAAATATGCGGAACCAGGATAGTAGGAAAATAACATAAGAGGAATAAATAAGAGAATAGACAATCCAAAGAAGATTAACACAGAAAAAAGTACATAAAACAAAGTTAAGATGTAAAGAGAAAAGTATGAAAATTGAGAAGATTTCAGAGAAGAACTGAACAATAAATATGATAATAACGACAGAAAATTCTGGCATAGCATATAAGCATTGCATTGGAAGAAAAGCAAAAGAAAGAGATAAAAGGAATTGAAAATACAGAAAGCAAACTAACAACAAAGCCTACATATTAAATATATGGAACTCCTTTTCTTCGAAGAAATTCAAGGAAGAAGCATCATGGTAAAAAAGGAAAAAGGAGAAAATACAAATATGGAAGAAACCAACTATGAAGAAGTCAAAAGGGCGATATATAAAATTCCAATCGACAAAGCGAGCAGAGCAGATAGGATAGATCCAGAAATGGTCAAATATTGGTGAGAAGAAAGCAATATATGGATATTTGAGATGATGAAGGAAGCATGTAGGTCGGAGACAATACCACAAGAATGGGAGGAGAATTTTATAGTTCCAATCCACAAGAAAGAAGAACAAACATATTACGGAAACTACAGACCAATATGGCTAACTTCAGTGATCCTCAAGAAGAAGACAAACAATAGATAATATTTTCATACTAAATATAACAGAAAGACGTTACGAAAAAGGAGAAACACTACATTTAACGTTTATAGACTTGAGAGCAACATTCGACTCGATCCAAAGGAAGTAACGTGTGGAAGATATTAAACAAATTAGAAATCCCGAAAAAAAAAAAATAACTATCACAAGAAGCGTATATAACAGAGTAAAATGGAAAGCACAACTGGATTGACAAAGATCGGCGCTTTATAATGGAAAATTGAAACCCATGTGAGCACCTTACAAGGGAAGTTAAAGAATAATTCCCAAATAAATGATAATGAGATGTCTAGAAATACAAAATGAACTAGTCAAAGAAAACAATGCTTTCTTAATCTGTGTTTTACACATTCTTCCTCGAAAACTATGAGCGTGAAAGGTTCTACGGATTCTCATAGTGATTCTGCCACCAACTACTACTGGTGGAGAAAAGGGTGAAGCTACGGAAATACCAACGACTTAAATTGATCATTTTGCCCGGGGTATACTCATTTCCAATAGGTAATTTTTTGCCTAAATAGTGGTTCTTCTCTCCCACACACAATGGTAACAGGAGTATTTGGTGAATCCACCTTGTAAACCCAATAAAAACCAATTACTTTTGAAGACGCTGCACATTTCCCACTAATGTAATTCATACTTAATCAATTTAATTAACGTATATATTGATTCATAGCTCTCTTTGTGTCCTTTCGGTGTGGACGGTTTCTCATATCCGTTGTGCGATTAATTTGAAACAAAATGTCTAAAATAATGTAATCATCCTTCTTTGCGTACGATGTAAGACGGTTCCATTTTGTTTATAAAATTCTTACGAATACATAATCTGCTTGTATATGTATTCAGTAGTTATTTACGGTAAGATAAAAATACTTTGATGTCCCATTTGAAAGCGATGCTCAGAAAAATTAACGTTATACATTTCAATCGGAAAATGCTCGCAGTAACTAAAGCGTTAACTAAATACTTCAAGTAATTGGATCCAACTTAACAGTGTTTTGACTTACAACTTTTATTTTCTCCATTCACAATATTATATTACAGTTTATGATTCATTCCCACGAAATGTAATTCCGTGTAAAAAAATATAAAGATTTTTTCAAAATTTAAGATTCAACCATTATCAGCTAATTGGAGTTGAAGTAGTTTGATATTTACAACAAACATTTTAATTGGTTTTAAATACTGCAACATACTGTTACAGAAGGAATTATAATTCAAATGAATACTATTAATCCTAATCTTTACAAGTAAAACAGTTTGTGGTTCCTGGGTAAGTAAATAACTTTGAGGTGTGGCTAAAAAATAAAAAGACTGATGATATCGCATAATTTTTCTTGATATGTATATTTATTTATCATCACCTTCAATATATACACCTCCTCTATCGCTACATCGCTTCATGCGAATCTTCCATTGATGGAAACAGTCCAGAAAGTCTTTTTCTGTCAATTACTTTAGAACGCGTTCCGCTTTTCCTTTCGCAGCTTCAACAGACTCAAATATTGTTTCTTTTAATGCAGATTTGGCCTTAGGAAAGAAGTAGAATTTGCACGGTGCAAGATCTGGAGAATGAGGAGAGTGAACAGTGTGGAATGAGTTAGCGCATCCTCTTGATGAGAAGCCATAACTTCTCCTTCCACAATTCGGGTCGTCTTCTTTTTATTCTTCAGTAAAAACGTGAAGATAATAATGTTGGTCAACAGTTTCAGCTTCAAGAGCCCAGTGAAGGTATATAATTTCAATAATATCGAAAAAACAATAATAGTTGCTTTGTATTTTGATTTGTTCATTTTCGTTTATGTGGCTCTTGGCGAAGTTGGATTCTTCCAGTGCATGGATTGACGATTTGTGCCAGGATCATCATGGCTACAAATCAGGATTCGTCACACGTTAACACATTTTCTAATAAGTTCAAGTCATTTCAATCGCATTCATCCCATCAATACAAATATTTTTGCGAGCTTCTTGTTGGTTAAATGTGAGGATTTGAGGTACCAGTTTTGCACGCAATTTTAGCTCTTAAAATTCTCATGTAAAATTTGTCGCATATATTCTTTGTAAATATCTATAGATTCAGCAATTGCACGAGCACTTAGCCGACGCGACGGTCAGATCGAACAAGATTCCGACTTTTATCTGTTTTTGACGTATAAGGGCGACCCGACCGTGAATCATTTTCAATATCTTCTCGGCCATCATGAAAACCACTCAAAAACACGTGGACGCGACAAACATTCCATGCCATACACTTGTTTCAATAAACTTGCATGAAACTTTACAAAGTTTCATGTGAAGTTTCACAATAATCCTTGCTTTCTTTTTACGTCAATTATGTTTACTACAAAAACCCCTATACAAACGAAGGATACGGTTATACTGATTCGTCTACATACACGCATTCGAAAGAGTAGGCTTTAGCTGACAGTCGCTAACCTTTAGCGCATACGTACTTTTTCTGTAACAGCGCTAATCTCGTTACTTAAGGTGTGGCTACCTCCTATATATAAGAAGTGTATATCCAATGCGTATTCTAGATAATATTGTTTAAGCTTTGAGGAATATATTCATCACTTTCTTCAGTATAAATTACTTCTACCACTGGATCTAGTAATAGCTTGGACTTAAACTAAACTAAATGATACCCTCGTTAACAAAGCACCAATAAAATGTAATATAACTTCCCAATAGGTTTTTTCCAGATAGTTAAGTATTTAAAACTGTTATAAAAACAGACTGTCTAAAAACATTACAACACATACAAAACCTCATCTTCGATTACTTTATTTTTACCCAAATACAATATCTGTATTATATCTTCAAACCAAGTAGTCTAGCCTTTGATTTTATTTGGTTCCCTAGTACAAAGGAAGAGCGATTTATTTGCGAACCAAGCAATTACAGATGGACTACCTACCTTACTCCTGATCAAAAATGATGGGTTGGCATCAAACGACAGAAACAAAACCTTTACTCTAGAAACTGGTATTCGTAAACCGACTTTGGTATAGTCATACTTCATCGACTGACTAAAACGTAGGTGGGACTCGTCTTCATATACATAATGTTTCATTGTTCTTAAATAACTTAATCTCAGATATATCACGTTTTTCCATAAAAATTTTTCTAATAAACCCTGTGATGTGAATATCTTCCTTAAACGACTTCTACGTCTAATTCCATTTTAGAAGATTTTTTTACCGATTAGATCTTAGAAGGTGTGAGCTCAATTGTAAGCTTGACAACGCCGTACAACTTTCGTAGTCAACAATTACAACGATCTGTTGTACTATTTGAATGATATTGAAAGAATGATCTCCGACTCCTCGACTAAACGGTGTACCAGGTTGGGTCTGTACTAGTCGTAAAATAAGTTCAATATTTACTAGTCCATCTACGTTTTACAAAAATCTCCAGGTGTGTACTACGCGTAGGTTTAGGCTGTTTTCTATTTGCAGCAAGTGATGTTCTCACTAAATAGTTCTTTGGTGAGCAAAAAAATCATCTTATTTAAAATAAATATTACTATATAATAACATGACTGAAAAATGAAATATCGAAGTTTTAAATGACCTCAAAGTTTCATTCCTACTATTGATATGTATTATAGTGGATTTGTAAGTAAGTGTTAATATAAAAATTCCAATACCAATACATTTTGAATTAAAATGCGGCTCATCAAAATTTCAACATATCTAGACGAAATCGATATATGTTATATTCTGCTTGGTGGAAAGCTCGTAATCATAAAATCCGACACTTCGCAAAATCGAATTGCAGTTGGAGAATTTCTATCAAACCTTGCATTGCTAACACAACTGACATCTCGTCTCGAGAATGAAATTCAACGTTATAAAGAAAGCAAAGGAATATTTAGATGGTCTCACGCAGTGGATTTTGAATTGAAGTTACTCATATGTTTATACCATAGGTAGCATCTTATGTCAAGAAATATTCAGAGAAAGTTTCATATTGTGCTTATATAGAGGGTTCCAAGACTTGATGCAAAAACTTTGGGAGTGAGTAGATGACCTGAAAATAATGCTGTGACGTGAAAAAAAAATATTATACAGCTCTTTTTTGAGTTATACGCTTTCAACGTTGCGAAATCAGAACTTCTCAATTATAAATTTCTTCTATTTGTGAGTTCGCCGTTAATCCTCCCGCTCCACCGCCAGTTTCAATAGAAACCAACTCGGGTTTTGCTTTCACTGAAACGTCCGCCCAAACCATCCAGAAACTTCCTCTAAAAGCCACGTTTTCTTTTATTTAATACAGCGCGAACCTTACCCAGGTATTCTGTAAATTCATCCACATCGCTACCATGCAGGTATACTCTGCTTTCGTCTAAGAAGAATCGTAGATGGGCTGGTCGATGAGCTGGGGTTAATTTGGGGTCAGTAACTGACCTTTTGGCTCAATATTAGCTACCTTAAGATTTCTTTTGACTTCTCAGCCACTCCTCGCGTTTCTCTGAGCTCTATTGTAGGACTTGAACACTAGTGCCCCGTTTCTCAACGATGTGCTGACAATGAATCGGACATCACTCTCCGATGTACACCTTTTTATTCCTGAACCTCGTCTTGGATGAAAGTAAATAGTCTCTTGGTAATGAAGGTAACCACTGGAAACAGCATATTAACTCAGAGTCAGCGCACTGGACACTTATCGCTGACTCTGGCTTTGGGGTGTCGCCTGAGTCGATTTTTTTGCACACGAGTGTAGTTTAAGCGTTTTTTGGCGTAGAATAAATAGTACATATATATTAATCAGACTTACCTTGGCCAGGCGCATGGCTATAACCCAACAAGAACGGACTCGCTCGGAATCGCAGGCGAGGCAATGTAATTGGTCGGAAGAAGTAATGGGAAAGGGCGTCGAGGCAGCGGCGGCGACGTCTTCGTCGTTATTTTCCGCCGTTTTGTCGGTAGATAACGTAGTAGGTCGTAGAACGATGCCCCACTCGGTGGGAGCACGAAACTGATTTTTTGCGTTAAGTGTCGTATATGCGTGAAATTTACGTATATCGGCATATACCTCGACGTCGCTGCTGAATTTCCTATCCTCCAAAATCTGAAACAAATACGTTTCATAAGTTGAAGCTAAACAAAAACAATAGAGTAGGTTTTCTACTCAATAAGGTTTACTCAAGATTTTTAGCATATAGTTTTGAATTGGATCTGGATTTTAGTACCTCAAATAATTAACAAAAACGAATAGAATAGGAAAATAACAAGAAGAAACAAGTACAAGAATGAAATGAAAGATAATATGTGGCAGTTGGAAGTTAGAGGTTAGAATGCTTAAAGGAAATGAGATAAAAAATATGCCAAGGTAAATAGATAATGAAATACGCGAGCGAGGGTAGCATAGATATTTATTATATTCACAGTTTTCCTTAATTTTCCCGATGGTACTCTCTCTAAGATGACCTTAAGTTGCTATATAATTTAAAGATACTTGTTTGGTAATATTTTTTACGAATAGGCTCTCCAGCTTGAAAGATTGTTGCCATTTTTATTTCAATTGTTTGGAAAACATATTTGCATATTAAATTTTCCTTCGACACTACAGGGGGTTTTTCTTGACTTTCCCTTACTTCTGCCGAGGGTTTTCTACTACTATCGCATCGCTCTTTCTTGAAGATCAAACAATTGACCGATACAAATTTAATTTAGCGAATTTTTCAATACCTTTAATCAATTTCTAGCTTGCTAACTTTCTGCACACATATTCTTTATCGGTTTTTCCAACGTAGAAAAATGAACATATGAATCCAGTTTCTGCAAATTTGCATAATAGCCATTTGATGATTTATGGACAGAGAGATCGTGAAAAGTATCGATACTACCTCATATTAACAGTTCTTCAATTATGTAACATGAAGAAAATTTCTTGAAACAGATTTTGTCAGTATATTTCAATACCTTTAGTTTTTTTTTAGATTATTACATAGATCACATCTATATCTTGAAAGAAACATTAAGGCGTTGAGAAAATTGAAGGGATTGGTTAGTATGTACAAGACAATTGTCTATTGCTTTGTTAGAATGTGTCCCATGATCTTACTGCTGATAAATATCAAGTTAATTGGCCGGCAGTTATTTGATATAACCTTGTCCCTTACTTAAATTACGGTCGTCACATTCCATGACATTTTGTTTAACCCAGGTGATGTTTTAGACAATTTATTTGAGTGAGAAAGGTCAACGAATTCCCTAAATTCACATTCCACCACGTTATGTTCCCAAGGCTAATTAAGCCCTGAAATAATATCATCGAAATATTAAAAATGGTTGAGACTTCAAAAGTTCCACATTAACTGTTTTTATAAGTAGAATTTCTGTTATCCCAGGAGTAAGTGGATTTTTACATGATTAGAACTAAATATACTACTTGAAGAGCTATATCACCAACGACTTTACAATTTTATTGTTAAATTCATTGAATTGAATCAACGAACTGAAAATATGTTGCACAATTAGATCTAATTGATGCAGATGGCATTGGTAGCACTGCTAAAATACATTTTAGGTTAAAAAAAATTAATAGCATTGCTGAGTAATTATATTTGTGGCAAATTTGTGATTAAAAAATGCTAAAGAATGATAACATAGTTTTTAAACAAGGTTTATCTATCATACTTCACACACAGCATATTGAAATCTTCTAATTTGCTGCCAATAAATCATTCTGATGATTGCTACTTTTGCAATGTTGATATTCCTGGTCACAGCTCAAGCAAAAGAACAACCGTAATCTTCTATCCACGATCCGACCAATAGTATAAAATGTAGATTTTCCGGTTCCTAAATCACCAGATGACTTAAATTCTATTCAAAGGAAGTTATTTTATTGAATGCAATGAGGATAAGATGCTGAACTGTATACCTTTAATGTAATTTCATAAATTCCGTCTTACAGTAAATGTAGAGCACGGAATGTTTACTGAGATTGACTCTAGTTATGGATCTGAGCTTAATTGAAACAGTAACCATTTAGTCTTTAGGCATCATGGAATATTTTGCCTAGAAGTTCAGTATCTGCGAATATTTTAATAGTTCCAGAATCTTAATTTAAAAATGGTAATTCTGTCGCACCTACCATTAGAAGAATCTTTGACTTCGAATGATCCACTATTATAGAAGTTTTGGATTTAATGAACCTAAAACTAAATGAAACTAAAGGATCAAGGTTAACCTTTACACCCATGAAACACCTAAATACTGTTGGCAACTTCACCAAGATGTTCAAGTAACTTGTACAAAAATTTACACAAAGAATTCGAAAAAAGAATTGTTTTTATTTGGTGATAGTAAATAAAACATCATTAATTTTATTAATATATTTTATTAAATTATCAAAACCTATTTGAATTCACTAAACTTAGTATTAAACATCTGTCATTATTTTCAAATAACTATAAATAATGGTCAAGTTATGATCAAAGAATATTTCATTAATTCAAGGCACGTAATAATTCCACTTCAAAGTAGGTAATTCGAGAAGTGAGTCAAATTGATTGCCCGTTTGAGCTGCTCGAAGTAAAAATAACTAATTTCAAGGTATTCGGTTACAATTCAATTTTGTGTACCATATAGGGACTAGTCTATTCTATTGAACTAACAAATTACCTACCGTTCAGTTAAACTGACAGGCTATTTTCGGTAACCAATATCGCATGATACAAAGTCATTTGAAAAAGTTTAGAAAATTAATAGTGTTTCTTCCATTAAAAGCACACGTTATCGACTTCAATAAAAAAATATATAAATTGACTATTTAGACGAAAAATTGTCTTTGTTGCCTTTGCGCTACTAATATTTTCAATAAATAAGAATTCAAATTAGTTAGAAGATTCAAAAATGAAGAAATATGACGAATAACAACATTTAAATAAAATAAATTTAAAGAAGAAGGGAAAGACCAAAGATGGGATTGATCGAACAAATCGGGACAGAATGATGAAAGGAAAAAATAACACTGAATGGATTTTAATTACATATAAAAATGTACATATATTCTATACAGGATATATTTTTTATTTTTTGGCATATTACATTTGATAATAATATAATTAATAATAAGAATGGTAACAATAATAATATAGTATTGGACATCGAGAAACTGGAACAGTTGTCACGAAAGGTAGACAATATCACGACCTCAACCAGATGCGTGTTGACAAAGTAGCTTCAAACAGATGGATACGTAGCGGAAATCTATTTTCAGAGACCGAAAGCTTCATAATGGCTATCCAGGATCAAGTTATTAACATGAATAACTACAAGAAAAATGTTATTAAGGATCCGAACACTCAATTCTACATATGCAGAAAGTGCCAGCAGCCATCAGAGACCTTTCAGCATATAACATCTGCTTGTAGTGTGTTAGCTAATACCGACGATCTACACCGATATAACCAAGTGTGCGAAATCATCCACCAAAAACTGGCCAAAAATCTATTCAACTAGCAACTAGCAAAGGGAAGATTGAAGAGAATATGGCCAAAAGATCTCCCACAATAAATACTTTCAGAGTACCGTCAATGGATGGTTCCTGACTCACTTTAGTGACTTAAAAACAAGTTACTTATTACTCTGCTTATAGAGTAGATTGTAAAAGTGCCGTATAATATTTTTAAAAAAAATATCAGACATAAAAACTAGATACTGTCAACAGTCCTGTAACCCAAACGAATTACGTTACACAGGGTAGTGGTGAAAAATGAAAAAAAAAACATCTTCGCCGTTTCTTGAAGATAAAAACTTTATATATTCTGAAAAACCTGCAAATTAACAACTATTTGAACAAAGGAGGCGTAAAGCACTGCATGGCAAGTATCTAGCAGAAATATCAAGATGATTCTGATATATTTTGATTAAAAAAATTCCGTGTATTCCATATATACAGTTATTGAATCAAAAATACATTAATAAATTGAGGTTTGAAATGTCAATTTTCTTTTTATTTAATTTCAAAAATCAAAAACGAGTATAGATATGATTTTAAAATGACGTCTCACCCGATTCTATCGAAATATTTTGAGGTGAATGGTTCCTCGTTTATAATGGAAAATACCGGAAAAAGCGTCTCCCTTTAATCGAAAACTGACGAGGTCGAGCATTTTCCAAACCATTGACGCAGTTTCTATATCGTTTACGTTATAAATTCGTTGAGAAACATGCAGATTTTATCCACCAATAACGACAATGAAAATCATATAAACTTTTTTCTTACGACATGCAATGTATTATATGAATATATAATTTATTTAATTTATTGTATTATATTTAGTTTCTCTACGTAATATAAGCTGGAATAAAAATTGATTATACACTTTCTCTGTACATCATATAGATTATTTTCGATGGAAATAGTTCAGCAACCTTCGCCTCTTCAATTTCTAAATTTAAATATATCAGTTGAACTGCACCAAGGTTGTTTAGTATGTTATCGCGTAGCACTGCACATATTTTGCAAAATTGATAAGAGAAAAAGGAAACTGAGGTTGGTTTACCACGATTTCATATCTTTAGACTAGCCACAAACTGAAATCGTTTCTTTTTATATAATTCCACGAGTTGACCTCGCTCTAGATAAGTCAAAATAATTCCTGGTTGCAAAAACGTGAATAACTTTTATATTGTTTTTGATTATTTTTAAATGGTATGAGATAAAACCGTAAAAATTCTAAATAAATTCCAGAACAAATTTAGGCCATCACTCATCAATATTATAATTGTATGACAGTTAAAGTATATATCTGCAGTTACGAAAATAACTCATCAATAGAGATAGTACAAATACAAAACATCTGAACAGTAAATTTGTTGGGATCGTCTCTTATGGGCTTATACTGTTCAAAAATAGTTGCTTTTCATTTACATTCAATTGAACTGAGACACTCAGTTATGTGAGTTTCCTATACTCAGAAAAAGATGCGACATAACTAAAATATTATTTACATCAATGACTGCTTGCAATATTTTAGTATTGTGTAAGTAATGACTAAAAATTTGACTTTTCGACTACTTTATCAGGAAGACTGAAAGTAGTCCAAACATCAAATTTTAGTCTGTCTTTCAAAAAACTAATTTTAGATCTAGGAGACCTAAAATCAAGACTACGTAGAAACATATATATACATATATTTATATAAAAATGAATTGCTGTTCGTTAGTGTCGTTAAAACTCGAGAAAGGCTGGACCAAGTTGGCTAATTTTGATCTTGAATTATTTGTAGAAGTCCAGAAGGTTTAAAAGGTGAATAAATATAAAAATGATCGGAATTAAATGAAAACAATTGTGTTTTTCCTTGATGTTTTATCACAAATTGAATTTCTGAACGCAACCATAATATTTGACATTTGACAACCAACTAATATGTCGATTCATCCTCCATCCAGCCAAAAAGTACATCCTTCTATCTTTGTGAAAGACGATTACCGCTACGTGCGCGAGAACTTTCAAGTTATGTGCTTTTTTGTTGATTTTTTGTGATAGTTTCACTTTACTGCTAACAGACGAGTATTTTTGCAACAAGGTGAAACTGTAAATGTGTTTGCGAAGCAGTTTTTAGACATTAGAAATGATAAAACCATAGTGGACACCTCGACCGGATTCATCACATTACCCACAGATTCCTGTCACATCACAGACTCAAAATATAAGCGTATTTAGCTTGTTTTTCCAGATATAACGCAACACTTCAATAACCATAATTGTCTGGGTGAACGGGCAATATTTTCGGCGAAAAATAAAGATGTCGAGGACCTCAATGCGACCATTCAGAATTTTCTTTCGGGACAATTAGTTTCCTTCAAATCAGTCGACACCGTTATGAACCAGGATGACGTAGTCAACTATCCCACGGAGTTTTTAAATTCACTGGACTTGCTTGGATTACTACCTCACAAATTGCAGTTAAAAGTAAGATCAGTTGTCACCATGCTGCCTAACCTCATTGAAGCAACAATATAAAAGGAAAATATAAAGGAGAGGATGTCTTGGTCCCGCGTATATCGATGAGTACAACGGATTTACCATTTGATTTTAAACGTTTACAATTTCCGGTACATCTGGCATTTATGATAACCAAAAATAAATCGCAAGGCCAGTTGTTGGAAGTTTGCGGAGTTTCCCTGTTTCGAGTATGGACAATTATATGTCGCGTGTTCGCGCGTCGATCAACCGCCAAATTTTTTATTTACTCATCACAAAGCAAAACAAAAATTATAGTTTATCAGAAAGTTTCAATTTGATTAATAAACTGTGTCATCACTGTGTGTGTGTGTGTGTGTGTCTGTCAATATCAAATTGAAACCTTATAAATAGCCAGTATTTTAGGAAAACTCTGTTTTGTAAGTAAGCATCATGTGTAATTAAGCGAAAATAATAATAAAACTTCATTGATACCGAGCATTTTTTATTAAAAAAGAATTTCTTTTGTCTATTTCATACAAAAGTTTAGGTCTTTTATTTATACATTGAGGCAGTACAAAGTTTGCCGGGTCAGCTAGTCATATATAAAGGATTTAAGAAATAAGAACATGAAGATTATATAATAACATATAAGATATTTGATACATTAATGTGAAAAAGGTTATAATCTCTTGAAATGTGTTACAAATCGCTCATGGGGCGCAGCTCCTTCTATCGCTATCATGTTTTTCAGGGGTTATGTTAGATAAGTTATAGACTATAGATGTTACATGTGTCGGGTAGTATTACAAATATAATAAGATAAATAGATCGTATGCAATATAAATGCCTCAAAGCCGCTTGACATGAAACAATACAACGTGCAATGCAAGACGCAATATTTCTTTCAGTTGTTTCATGCAAGATATCGAACATTCTGCAAGATTATCGGTTTTATGTTATAATTGCGCTTAAGTTGTAGTTCTAGTTACTTTTAGTATAACAACCAACCAAATGTCAGTCTTAGATCAGCTGACTTTCGTAAAACTAATTATTTCGATCTTGTTAACAAATATGAACAAAACCATAATCGAAATAAGGTTAGATTTATTTACCAAGAGGTCAAAATGATTAATTTTACGAAAGTCAGCTGATCTAAGACTGACATTTGGTTGGTTGTTATACCAAAAGTAACTAGATTTCTTTTTAGAATTGCAGGTTGCATACAATAAAAATGGCACCATATCGATAATGTCGCAATTGCGAGAACTTGCATGAAACAATCAGCTGAACTTCATCAAGAAATATTGCGACTTTCACTGGATTGCACGTTGTCAGCGAAATTGCATACAATTTCTTGCACATTGTGTTGCATGTCAAGCGGCCTTTAGAATTTGTTTCGGTGCAATGAGATCAACACCAGTCGCAGAATGTAACCTACGGCAGCAATTATTGTCTCAGAAATATTTAATTAAACTCTAAACACTCTGGACAAACACGATAAATAATTTAAGTAACATTTCCACAGAAAAACTCACACCCTCAAACCCATTGATATTGAAGGATTAAAAACACACCTCCACTTGCGAAAGACTTTATTCAAACAATTGAATTCAATAATATATACAGAACCAACAGAACTTTATCGTATATCACATTCCTTATCAAGCTATATTTGAAGTCAACAAAGTCATAATCCCTAATTATACCGAATCTAGTAGCAGTAACTCGATCTTGTTGAAATCCATACTACCAGAGTTTGCTGACAAGACAATAATATATACTGATGGATCTAAGACGAGGGATGGAGTTACATTCAGAATACAAAGCAATCTTTACGAATCAAATTACCCGATATATGTAGCATATATATTGCAGAGCTGTATCCTACCTTACAGGGTCTTTCTTGGTTGAAGTCAAATGAAAAAGATGGGGGTGTGATTTTATCTGTTCTAGATCTGTGTGCCATAAAACAGACTCATCTCGAAAGAACGATATGTCGGATTTTATGTGACATCAAAACTATATTATTATTAAATGTGGGCAAGACATTCATTTGGATTAAAAGACATACTTAATGGAGTTTTTTTAACGTATATACAGGAAGAGATACGATCAATTCATTAATAGGTAAATTCTAAGTATCTTGACAGAAACACTGGGATACCGCTTCACGATCCTCAAATAATTCCTATTTTCAAATTTATCCTACCTTACCCTCACCTCCGAACTATATTTATAAATACACAACTTCGAAATTTTACTCGGCAAGTATACTTAGAATGAAGATTTCATCATGGAAGATACCCCGCCCATCTTGCCAAGCTGGGTATTATACAATCATCAGCCTTTACCTGCGATAATAATTCTTGTGCTGATCACAATCACATTTTTTTCAGATGCAGCAATCACATTCATAAAACAAACAATTCGTTACAGTCACTACCTACCTTTAAACCACACCTTTTGAACATAGATAACTGACATACTTTAGATGTACTCGTATTAGTAAATTTTATCAAGGATATTAAAATTAATATTTAAGAAAACTCATTGAAAAATCCTATGGCTGATGGACTTGCTTCCAATCCATTTTCTTTCAGACAAACACAGTTCTATTTTTGATTGAAGGAGCTAAAAATAGGGTTAATGTGAAAAATAACAAAGGATTTTGACGTCTTCAGAAGCAGAATTATTAAGATAACTAAGTTGTATTATAGCAGACAATAATAGAACTTTTATATTGGAATTTTATGTAGATTATTAAAGTTCTTCATTACATTTTAAACAAATAGTTTCAGTATCAGAAGTATTTTAATAAATACAAAATTATAGCGGTGAAATAAATATTTCCAATCCATAAAATATACAGTAAAGGTGATAACGTACGTTAGCGAAATACATTTTCCTATCAATAGAAACTAATATTTGAGGAATTCGAATAAAGTTTATCAGTTGCATTGTTATTTATTGTATAAAATAAAAGAACGTTATGTTTCACTTAATTTTAATCAATTTTAATGTTTTTTTTGCTAAATAAAAAACATTCCATAGATAATTTAACACTTTGTTTATTAAAAAATTATATAACCTCGCATATATGGTTAGAAGATGAAATTCTAATCTCAATATGTTGAAAAATGATTACCCAAAAGTAAAAGATTCAAATTTTGATAATAACATTAAAAAATAAGTAAAGAAGAGCCTATACATGCTTTTTGTTGTGGGACAAGACAAAAACAATTACATACCTTATTAATAATAATCGAATAATTGACAAAATGGCCAAACCTAGGATTTTTAATAGTAAGATGGATTAAGACGCTTTCGATTCGGAAGAGCCTCAGGCAAAGTTGCAAACAAAAATTATGAACAAGAAATGAAAATTTCATTTATGCAGAGACCGAACTCGAATATTTTCCTCATTTCCTTTAAACATCATAATGACCTTATCAGGTTAAAACAAGGTTAACCTTATTAGAGTATACCTGATGAGTTCTACGATAGTAGCGCCATCAGGTTAACCCTATTTCAAATAAATTACTTTCTCATCAGGATATCCTGACAAGGTCCACACACTAGGATCACATTAGATTGACCCGTTTGAAAATACATTAATTTTTCTTCAGGCTTTTTCAAGGCATGTCCAAGGAATCTCTCAGGTTTCCTGACTGGAAAAATTCATCCGAATATTTCTATTATTGCATCATCAAGTTGGAGCTTCCTAGGAATTTCAATTCAACAATACTCGTATTTTACTTTTAGGAAATGCTTATTCATTTGGCTGTTGAATTGGATATCAAACTAAAGTATAAACTACTCCAAGAAAGGCTGTACGTCAATAATATAAAGAGAAGTTGATATCAATATCTAACTAAATCTAAATCTTTGCGTGAATAGTTTCTGACACAGTCAACATTATATTTCTTTTATTCTATTATTTCATCAATGTTTATATTGGAAGCGTTCGGATCTAAAGAACGTTCTCTCTCATTGGTTTACATCCAGTTGTATGAAGTTGCTACTGTCAAATGTTATCCCTGCTAATAATTTTCCTATTCATTTGAGACAGAAAGTGTTTGTTGGCAAGTTTTTCCTATAAAACTATAGAAAATTCATTTTCTACAAAAATATTTTATACAAAAAAATGTGAAAAACCTTATAGCGATGAGTGAGTTTTTAATCTATTATATACTTATTCATGTGATGCAAATGTATCGGAAGTAACCTAAAGAAATATTGTGCCTACAGACAGAGAAAATGTGCAGTTGGTTTAGTTCTTCTTAAAGTGATGGTTGATACAAGTAAAGGAAATTTTTCATTTAAATTTTCTAAATTATACGAGGATATATCGAAAAATTCTTAGCCTACTATAGAACCAAACAAAATTTCGATGTCAAAATATTTTATTACTCAAAGAAAATGTTTCTTCTGCTCTGCAAACCAGTCCTCCACAGCTTTTATCACCTCCTTGTTGGAAAACTTCTTTTCAGTTGAGGAAAGAGATGATAGTCGGACGGAGCCAAATCTGGTGAATAAGGGGGGTGTTCTAGTAATTCAAACCCTAAATCACGAATTTTTTGCATGGCAACATGAGATTTGTTTGCAAAAGCAAACTTTGGATAGCTTTCCGCGTCTTTTCTCTTCTCTCTAATTTTTTCCCGTAGAGTGGTCAGTAATGTCGAATAGTAATCTCCAGTTATTGTTCTACCCTTATCCAAAAAATCAATCATGATTACTCCATGGCAATCCCAAAAACCTGAAGCAAGAACTTTTCCAGGAGATTTTTGGACACGAACCAGAGTGTCGCCATTCCATCGATTGTTGCTTTGTTTCTGGATCGTAGAAATGTACCCAAGTCTCATCCATAATCACAATTCGGTTTAAGAAGTCTACACCGTTTTCAAATCGAGCACAGATCGAACGCGATGCTTCTACCCTTTTGGTCAACATTTAAACATTTGGGGAACCATTTTACAGCAATTTTTCTCATGTCCAAATTGAAGTGAACTATATGATGAACGCGGTCATATTAAATAATATTCAGTGCTTCAGATATTCGTTTTAGTCCAATTCGACGGTCTGATAAAATCATGTCATGAACTGCATCGATATTTTCAATGGAAAATTTACCTCTTTTGAAGCTTGCAGTCCAATTTTTCACGGTCGCATACGAAGGACATTGATTACCAAGGATATTAAGCATATCTTCGTAAATCTGCGGTGGACATTTCTTTCAATTTATTGCGTAACTCTGCTTTACTTTTTGACGTCAAACTTTACACCAACACTTCTAATAAGTTATTGTTCGTTGCTATGGTAACGCAATATTTTGTGTATGCATAGAACTGGTCTAGGCTAACTAGATATCAATACATCCTCGTAGTACAAATAACTGATTTCATAACAAATTAAAAAGACAGCGTTTATGATTTTTTTTTGGTTCATCTAAAAATGATTATTCTTATAAATAATTTTTGCTTGTGTGAACTACTTACTCCCATACAAATCGGGAGGACAATCTAATCAGGAATATGTTAGATAATCGGGATAAGAGCATTCCAAGGCAATCCTGATGAGGACCATGTAAAGTAATCCTGATTAGAACCATCATAAAAGGTAACCCTGATAAGCATTTTATGAGGCAATTTTGATCAGGACCATATGAGGTAATCCAGATAAGGACCATATAATGTAAACCTGATCAGAACTTCATTATTGATCCGCGTTACATCCTTAACAGGTCCTTGTCCGGATATCCTAACCTAACCAGGTTGCGGAATAACCTGACAAAAACTTCTGGTCAGGAAAATGTATTTTGAAAAGTGAATAACACGAATAACACGACGGTGATGACCTTTGAGCTTGAAAAGAGTTTATTAACAATGCAATGAAACTTACTGATTGGGCATGAGAACTAAAATAATACCATTTAATCCCCATAAAAATGACACAATTTCCTGGCTCACCGATTATCATGAATATACTGCCAAAGAAAATACGAACGAAGGAAATGAAATGAGAGGCGATAAACATGAAGATATAGAATTATAATGCAGGAAAAAATAACCTTCTAGTTCTTCACTATTTTTTAAAAAAATATAGTTACTTTATAATGAGAGCCTCGAACACTCTTTCTGTCGTGATATTCGTGTTATGCAACCTCTAAAAACCCCAGGTTATATATTCGTCCAATTTTATAGCGAATTTCTTTTGGACTCCAGTAGACGATGTAGTTGTCGGATTTGGGCACCAGGTACCTCGTAGATCATGATATTCGTGTTCAACAAACTCAGAAACTACCGAATAGTAAAATTGAACTCATTTCTGGCAATATTTTCCGAGTTATAAATTTTTAATCATTCAAGATACACTCTTCAAAATGCATTTTGCCCTTACACAAATGCAATTTTTATTTCTTATAAATCATAATTCTACAACAAAAAGAAAGAAAAATTGTCTACTACGAAAGTAGCACAAAAACCCTATACCTTGCACCATTGAGCCAATTTTTCATGGTGTATAATAGAACATGTTCATTATTGCCAAATAGACAAACATTCATTCTACCGTTGGTGATCTCGGAGTTGAAAAATTTTTGTCAAAGGCTTAGAAAAGAAAATCCGCTCCTTTATTTGAATAAAGAAGCAAAGCTCAAACAAGAAATGTTCGTTGGATCTCAAATACGTTTTAAAGAAGTAAAATTTTAAACTACACTTTCAAAAATGTTGAAAAGATCACGGGATGCCTTCAAAAATGTGTGCAGCAGCTTACCAGGTAACAAAAACTCGAACAACTACAAACATCTAGAACTTATCGAAATTAAAAATCCTTAGGTTGCAATATGCCACTTAAGCTGCATTTGCTTGTTTCCCTTCAGAATTTTTTCCCGACAGTTTAGGTACAGTTTTAGACGAGCACGGAGAGAGATTCACCAGCAAATTGCTTAGAAAGAGAAGTGCTACAGTGGAAAATTGTCTTAAATTATTCTAGTAAACTTAGAGTTAGACTTTTAAACGTGAAATCGCTTCTGGCGAATACCAGCGAAATACCACCACCTAAATTGTTTGATTGTATTTATCTTTTTTTATAATACAATAAGAATTATGTCTTGTAAAAGTGCTTTTATTAGTTTTTATTTTTCATAATTCACAAGTAGATCGTTCATTAATTGGGATTTTCATACTTTATTCTCTCCTCTCTTAAAAATAGTGGATAAGAGGAAGAAACCGAGCACGTATTGGAAATCATTTTAACAGAATAGACGAATAAATCGTAATAAAAGCTTTCGAATTGCAGAATAATGTTATTATACATTTCAGCAGGCACATTACTCTGTTTTTGACACTCTCTTTTCACCAGCTCGAAAAGTTCAATCCTCAAAGTTTTTTACTATTCCTGCAGTGTCAAGGAATTGGATCATCTCCACATTGGTATGACGATGAAGTCGTAATACTTGGTCAATAGTATTCACTACCAGATCTTTATGGACTACTTCGAAACTACTGTTTCGAAGTTACTGAAATCTTTGAATGATTTGTAGGCTACTTTGACTAGCTTATCCCCATATAGATAACCTACAACCAGATGGCTGTTGTTTCCTTTTCTTTTTAATATGAACTTTCTACAAAGCTTGGCATCGACGCTGATACTTGGGATATCGCAGGGAATGGTATTCATTTTATGTTTATAGGTATATGTTGTTGATTTTATTGATAAAGTTTACGTGTAGAGATTTGGATTTATTTAGTATAAAAAGAAGATTAGAATATTTAAATTTTTTAATTGCGCAAAAAGCACGTAAAATATAATTTACTGCTAATTTAATTGCAGTGCGCGTTCTGCAACGCTATAAAGAGTGAAATTGGTTACCGAACCGTATCGCTTAAATAAATAAATTGTAATGCTTTTTAGTTAACTCATCAACAAATAATTACTTACAATCGCAACAGGCAGAAATTCAGGGCCGTAGGAGATGTGAATATAGCAATGATAATATTTATTTTTATATAATTGCCATACAGTGGGAAAAAATAGTAATACATTCACGCTTATTAACTTTTGTTTTCATTGGAGATTTAAATTCGTATGAAAGAAATGAAAGAAGAGGAGTGGTTATTACGAAATTTGAAAATGTCATGTCAGATTCGTTGTGAAATAAACATAAGCATAGCAGAACTGATGCTGCAACAAAAGTATGACAGAATTTTTTTTTCTGTTTCGGTATTAGAACAACGTTATTCTTGCACGCATTTTCGTGTAAGAATTTCTCAAACGATTTTTGGTAATTTTCTGTAGTAGGTTGGTGCCTCTGAATAACAGCTGACTGTACGAGGCATTATTCGGTAATGTCTGAGGGTGGTGATCTGATCTTGTCAGGGCTATCATATTAAACATAAAAAATATTGTTTACAATAAATTATAATGAGTTTTTAGACAACGTAGTAATGAAATATGAACAAAACATACAAATCTACAGTGAGGAAATTTCTTAGAAAGACCTAACCTCAAAATGAATGAATGGTTTGATATATTGAATTTACTATGTGTCATTATGTCTGGTAGTGTAAATTGAAGTTTTTCCCCCGACAATCTGCTTACAGGATGAGTTTTTTTCGGACTCAATCAAACTTTTAAATTCGAATATTTCCAAAGTCAACTGTCAAACATGAATTAATGCTACCAACCGACCACCTACGTTACGGTGTAATTTCCCTAATGTATATTTTTCTATGTATAATGTGAATATAAGCCGAAACAGAGAAAATAATATGGAATACAAGTAACAGATTGCTTTTCATTCCAGAGATCCAAATTCAGACATGAGCGGGTGGCCGAAGGAACGAATTGTTACTTGTTACTTTTAATAAAATTTATTTTATTTTTTACGTTAGGTTCACTTGACACATTGGATGTGCAAATTCCGAAGGCTACTGAGATTAAATATGAAAATTTCAGTGGAAGCATTGTCTAATATTCTAAATATTAAAAAAGAAAGTTACGACGACGCCACTGAACCAGAACCTGCTTCACCATCTCCAAAAAAACGTTAAAGACGTAAATTATTGCAATTTATGTATTTTCGCGTTATTCAATGTAAATATTATAGTAATATTTGCATGGTTGTTATTAAGTAAGCGTTACTTATTGTGTAAGTATTTTAGATATCATTTTATTCACGCAAGAATGTTTAATATGGCGAAAGAGGAAGAATGAATAATTTGTCTACAGGGTGAGTAACCTTTGTGTGTAAACGGTGACATCTTTCGAAATTTTTTTCTCATACGAATATCAATTACGAATATTATCTACTCTGTGAGTCGCATACAAATCGCGGTCAACGTTTTGAATTGACTCTCAAAATTTATTCAAAACTTCAACAATCACTATGCATTTCGGAACCAAAGAAAACTAGTTATTAATGTGAACCAGTGATTCCCGAAATGGTCTAGGTCTACCCTCGGGGGTTCACGGGAAGCTCTACAACAGGAGTGTACTTGAATTAGCCAAGTTTATTGGAGCAGTTGATTTGAACGACGACAAGATGTATGCCTGAGGAACACCAACGTTGACCTTAAACCTTTCTGAGATGTGTACACTAGCGAACTGGATGGATTGGTCGTTGAGAAAGCTACTAACCGAGTCATAAAACAAGTTTCAAAACAAAAATCATCAAAATTCAATGAAATTCGATGAGATTTTAGACTTAGGTTAGACCTATCCACAGAAGGCAGTTTTGTTAGCTTTGAATAAGACGTTGTTGCTGAACGCTGAAAATATTTGACCACAAAACAAATTCTATTTTAGGAATATGTTAATTTGCTAATTAAATTTTGGAGCAATTGGTAATAAAAATATGTTTTTCCTTTGTTCTAACCAGGTGTCGTAAGTTGGGTCGAAAGCTACCAGTATTATGCAAATTTCGTACTAAGCCCGTAAACACCATAAAATGACAGGTTTGTTCTGTTTCCAATTTACATTGTTGCCTACTAATAATTCTTTCTATAAAAAAAACTTGTATTGTATTAATTTGTATTAATATCAATCGATTTATTAAGAATTTGAAATCCGATGATATATTTAATACTAATTTCTCTCACAATCTGTTTATTACAAGAAATACTACAGCTTTCAACCCCTTTAACGACAAGATTTATCACACATGTGTCTCGTTTTTGTCTTGAAATCCTTCGTAACGATATCCCAGAATACATGGAAAACATTGTTCATATCGATAAATAAAGTGTTTCCATATTTTAAAGGTATTAAATTATGGGGAAAAAATTTTCCACTCACTCTCATAAAAAAAGTAACTTCATATTGCACCCTTGGGAACAAACTTTTTTTCTCCTTATAAAGATAAAAACTAACGTTGTCATGACCCTTTAAATTCTATCAAAAAAAGGTTTTATAAATAAGTGAGAAAAACAAATAGCAGCACTGCACTCTAAATAATTCAAAAAACGAATAGAAGAGGGAAAAGGAGAAAAAAATTCAGAAAAAACCAAGGCGTTGATTCCACGGAGACGCATTTGGGAGAATCTTGTTCCTGAAGATATTAAAAATTTAAGAAATTGTAATCCAGCACTTTTTTTGTAGAATTTATGATAAATTTTTAACAGGAGGATAGATATAAAAAATAGTCACTCAACTCACATTTTTTGAATCAAAGTCGGCTTGACATTTATGTCAAGTTATACAGTAATTTGAAACTAGAACAGGCCGAAATTTTTAGCGCAATTTTTGAAAAAATTGGAAATTATTAGCTGAAGATTAGTTTTTTTAAGGATTGGTGAAAATTTGACGTTACGACCTGTTAAGGTCCTTATCAAAATGACAATTTGCAACTTTGGCACAAAATCTAAATCACGTGGAAAGTCAAAAGTATTTATATTGAAACTAAAATCGAGATTTCAATACAAAAAGCACTAAAACTTAAAAAAATGTATATCAACAGGGACTTGATGTAAAAACTCGGAAGGGAATAGATGTCGTGAAAATAATACAACCCCTCGTCTCTTAGTCATAGGTATTTAAAATTACTAAATCAGAATTTATATATGCGTATATTTTCTAAATTATAAATGCGAACACTATAAATTTCTAATGGATGATTAGATTACGTATGTCCATGTTGTATGTTTGACGGAATAAATAATTCTACACTACTATCTGAAGGCCAGAGGCGGCTCATGCCTAATGGCTAACAATTCGTAAATTTTACCGTATAATCTAAATATAGCAATAACGAATTTGTTAATCGATTTTTTATCAAAAATCTACTCTTTGTTTAACTGGATAAAATTTATTGTTTAGGAGTTATGTAGATTTGTAGATCGTTGTACATGCTAAGGAAACCGTTCGCCATAAAGAGACATTCTAAAGAAAATTATCATAAATTGTAATTACTTATTGAAAATATTTACAGATGGTATTAAAAAACAATAAAACATTTCTAATTTAATTCGTGTTACTTGCATAAGGAAAACATTAAAATATAGTGGGTTAGTCTACAACTTATTAAGCAAAAACGAAAAAAAAAACTATAATAAATATTCGAAGTGGCCACCTCGCACTTCTACACTTCGGAGTCTAAAGTGGATATTGCTTTGAAGAGCATTCCAATAGTCTACATTATTGCGTCACAATGGAAGTTTATTCTATCGATAATTTCGTTCCTTTTGTTTAATAGTGTTGTTTAATAGCTTTCAAGTTATCCTCAAAAAATTGAATTCGGAAAATCGTGGTGGCCATGCAAATGGACCTCCCCGACCAATCCACCTATTAGGAAAAATGTTATCAAGATGATTTAGCACGTGGGAAGGGGCTCCATCGTCCATCCATCCATCACACTACATAGACATACGAAATTATCCATTAAAAATTAAAAATATAAATTACGATTTCGCAAATTTAAGAACCTATAACTCGAGGCGTCGTACGAGAAATTTGTATGCCACAGTGTCACATTATCTACTCACTTGAGTTCCTCCTGTTTTGCGCTGAGATTAGTTTTCAAAGAACTGAACTTATCCACCTCCTTAACAGTTTATTATACCCTCATTGAGTCGCATCTCCGATATGCCCTTCCCTTCTGGGGTACGTGTGGTGCAACTCAATTTGAGCGAATCTTCAAACTACAAAAGAGAGCTGATAGATATTTACTCAGACTTACAGCAGAGCTCACTGCAGGGACTTCTTCAAAATCCTAAAAATTGTGATTTTTCCTTCCTTATTCATCGGTTTGCCTAATTCGTAAGCACGTTTCTCCAATTTCATAAATATCGTTGTACGGCTATTCACCTAGGAACGCAGAGCACGACCTTTACCTTCCTACTCCACGTTCTGAATTGGTTAAGGACTCAATATTTTATAATCCCAAAAATTGCACAATCACTTGCCAATTGAAATCTAATCGATATAATCTTTTCCCGCATTCCGCAATAATTTGAGGGCATATTTACTGGAAAATGCCTTCTTCTCTGTAAACTACTTCTATTAATATTCAATTCCGGACATGATACGTACTGGTTCTATTACCAATTAGTGTTACTTATAATTTAGTTACTCATTGTGGTATTTTCCTGTATATTGAAATATTTTGGTAATTGATCATTAGTCAACATAATCAACTACACTAAGAAAATTTAGTATATAGTCCGGTTAAATTATTCAAACACAATAGTAGTGGAGCAATAAAAATTTTACAGATCTAAAAGTTAGGGGAAATGATCGGAATAATAGTAAATGTGAAATTTGAAAATCCATATCGATTTCGTATTTGGAAAAAAATATATTCGAGATTACAAAGAGGGATTTTTCCAATTTTTCAGCCAATCAACGGTGAGTTTAATGGAAAAAATTGCCTTTAAAAGAAATGGTAGATGATAAAATTACCTATAACTTTCTTGGCATGTTAGACGCCTTATTTTCAAAAAAATTTTTCAATTTCCCTCCATCCATATTTCAAAAACTTTCTATTTCATATAGATACAAATAAAATAAAAATTCAATATACAGAAGAAAACCACAATGAATAACAAAATTATATGTAATAATTAGTACATAAGTCCATAGCAAAAATTAAACCAGTATACAGCATGTCCGGAATTAAATATTATTTTATTATTAAATTATTGCGAAATGCGAAAAAACATGATATCGATTTGATTTCAATTGGCAAGTGATTGTGCATTGTGGTATTTTCCTGTATATTGAAATTTAATTTTATTCGTATGTTTATTTAGTTATTTTTATGTTTGTTTTTTAGTTTTTACAAGCTTTTGTCTAAAAATTTTTTTAAAATAAAGCATTTCTTTTTGTCTTTATTGGTTTTACTTCCTAACATCAATTCTGTATTGACTCCGTCGTTGTTTTCATCTTCCACCTATTGTTTCTACATTTGATTGAGTATCTACAGATCATATTTTAAGGTTTCCGTAGCCTTTCCTTTCCTATATTATTTCTATGACCCTTCCTCGAAGATGCATTGTTTGCCACACCTTACCACGATTGATAATTGTTGCTTGTTCTTGAGTCTGTCCCATTATTTTCATTAATTATCAGTCTAAGCTTCATTTTCCAGCCTTTTTGTAATTCTGGGTAGTCTCGCTTATATATTAAAGATCAATAGCCCAAGTGACGAGCCTTGAGGCACTATATCTTGCATTATTTATTACGTGCTAATAATATCATGCGCCTCCGGCTCGTGGGCCAAATTACATGAACACGATTTATTACAGGCAATCTCTCTACTCTGTAATTCCTCTTGGCGATTGAGTGAGGAAGCTTGGATAAACCGGATTTTTAATGATATTCAGTTTAAACGTTTCATTTTAACTGGATTTATAGGTTTTAATATTGATTCGATTTACTGAATAATACTCCAAAAGTATTAATTAGCATTGTCATTATACCAACATGAACATTAAGATAAATATAATTTGTTCGAAACTAATAAACTATTCACTTAGCAATCATTCATGATAATTATTAAAAAATCAGAATTTTAGATACATTATTTCAACAGTCATAATAATGTATGCATTATAAACTGATTACTTGAAATTTTTAGAAATACATTCTCATAACTGCAAAATTCAAACGAAATATTTTGGTAATTGATCATTAGTCAACATAATCAACTACACTAAGAAAATTTAGTATATAGTCCGGTTAAATTATTCAAACACAATAGTAGTGGAGCAATAAAAAATTTACAGATCTAAAAGTTAGGGGAAATGATCGGAATAGTAGTAAATGTGAAATTTGAAAATCCATATCGATTTCGTATTTGGAAAAAAATATATTCGAGATTACAAAGAGGGATTTTTCCAATTTTTCAGCCAATCAACGGTGAGTTTAATGGAAAAAATTGCCTTTAAAAGAAATGGTAGATGATAAAATTACCTATAACTTTCTTGGCATGTTAGACGCCTTATTTTCTAAAAAAATTTTTCGATTTCCCTCCATCCATATTTCAAAAACTTTCTATTTCATATAGATACAAATAAAATAAAAATTCAATATACAGAAGAAAACCACAATGAATAACAAAATTATATGTAATAATTAGTACATAAGTCCATAGCAAAAATTAAACCAGTATACAGCATGTCCGGAATTAAATATTATTTTATTATTAAATTATTGCGAAATGCGAAAAAACATGATATCGATTTGATTTCAATTGGCAAGTGATTGTGCATTTTTTGCATTGTAAAATATTGAGCCCTTAACTAATTCTGAATGTGGAGTAGGAAGGTAAAGGTCGTGCTCTTCGTTCCTAAGTGCATAGCCGTGCAACGAACTTCCTTTATTAGACAAACGGATTCAAAGATGAATAAGGAAGGAAGAGTCATAATTTTTAATATTTTAAAGAAGTCCCTGCAGTGAGCCTTGCTATTTAGTCCGAGTAAATATCTAACAGTTCTCTTTGTAGTTTGAAGATTCTCTCAAATTGAGTCGCACCAGAAAGGAAGGGTATATCGGAGATGCGACTCAATGAGGGTATAATAAACTGTTAAGGAGATGGATAAGTTCAGTTCTTTGAAAACTAATCTTAGCGAAAACAGGAGGAACTTAATTTTTTATATAAGGCGGCAATATGTAACTCCCATTTCAAGGATTTGTCCACAACAAACCCTAAAAATTTTACGACGTCAATGGTCAATGGTGGTGTTATTTAATGAAGAAGTATTTTAAAACTTTGTTTGATCACTAGATATGGTACTATGAAGTGCAGTAAGATCAGGGTTGCTCCAAGAGAAACTAGTTTCGTCTGCAAGTAGCAAATATTTTACCACTGATGTCTAAATAGGCGATGTCGTTTATAAACAAAATATAATAGGGCCTAGTACTGAGCCTTGAGGCGTTCAGGTTCAGGTTTCGTCATCTGTGCAACAAAATCTGCACGCCACATTATCTGAGTCTAGCGTCTTCAGGTGTGTGATGAGGCAATAGGCTCCGATAGAACTCTTATTAGTATTCGTAGATTGTTCTTACTTCGGTTGATACATTCTGCAGATCTACTCTGGTTATAGTTTCCCAGAAGAGCCTTTGCCTGTCTCAGCCCCTGTAGGTAGTTCCAATAATTGGTTTTGCTCCTATGTACCTTCATTGTGCGATAGAATAGTATCTTATAAAACTTGTATAATTAATAACTATTTAGATACTATTTTACTCCATAGTAAAGAAATATCTCAAAAATTATTTGAGTGAAAACTGTCAAATATGCAATATTAACAATATCAATTTTATTGCCATACATGGCCCTTTAAAATAATTAGGTAAGATTTAAACGAAACGTCGAGTATAGGTGTGTAAACAGTATCTTGCTATGTCAAAAATGATAGTTTTATTAGACACATTGTTACTGGCGAGAAACATGGATTTATCAGAGGTTAGACGAAGGACAATTTCGGGCGGAAATTATTGTTGTGTGTCTAGTGAAATTATGAAGGTGTAGTGTAGTTCCAAATTATTCCAGGTGGTCCAATTATTAATAGAAATATCGAGGTTTAGTTAACCGAAAATAGTTTGTCTCACAACTAAACCGTATACTTCAAAAATTACTTGGAATAAGATCGAAGAACTTGGTGGTATCGTATTCCTAATATATCCGGCATTTAATTCGGACCTTATACCGTCAGATTACTATTTATTCAGATCTCAAGCGAAGTTCTTACCTATGACAAAATTTGGACCCAAGGATATATTGAAAATGCAGTTCGACAATTTTTTGCTTCTAAACCTAAAGAATGTTTTTACCAAGGTCTCAAAAAGCTAAGGGTTAAAACCATAAAAATACAAATATTTTCCTGTTGTATGATTATTTATTAAACAATGTGAACGTTGGAAACCGTCTATATATATGAGACACCCACTATATAATGTTTTTTTTTTGGCACTTCGACCTAATTACCGACACTGAAAACTCTTACATATGAATTAATATATCAACCGCATGTGTTTCAAAATATAATCTTTGATTATACAAAAGTATCATTCAATTGTTGGAATTAAAATTTCAACATACGATAACAAGTTATTAGAAATTCGAATTATTCATAGTTACATTGAAATTCTATCGAAGAAAGGACACGATAGATCTTAACGTTGCAGTTCACATACAAACCCCTTAGATTATATTAGTAACTAAATTCTTTAAGAACCACATTTCACTTGAATTTTTTTAATTTAATTACAAATTTACAATCTACTCAAAAAATACAGAGTAATAAGTAAATGATAATTGTTTCTTGCTAAATGACTTGAGGCGGGCATCATCCTCTGATGGTTCGCCGTAGATCACTCAATGAGGGCTTCTGGTCAGCGTCTTTTCAATCTTCTCTGTTCCATTGGATCAGTATAAAGCTTGGATATTCGTGAATTTTGGTGGTTTTCGTTGTTTCTTATCGCTGATTTCTGAATAATCTTGGTACAATAATATTTAAATTGATTCAAATGATTGATGCCGATAATGACAGGATTGAAAAGTACAATGTGATAAAGTAATATTATTTATAAAAGGGTGGTAGTGTGAGGCAGTTGGTGCAATAGCGAAAATTATAGTCTTTTCACATTTTATCTCACTGTTCCCGAATTGCCTATATACGTCAGTCGCCTACGAATTTATGGTATAACTGTATTCATTTATTCTGTAATTGTTTTTCGAAAATTTTTTAGAAATCTATTTATTTGTATAATAGCGAATTTTTCATCTAATTAATAGGAAATATACTCAATAAATACAATATACTCCTTCAGCTTTGTGATAATTAGCATCTATTATTCAAGTCACTCCAATAGTTTTCATTTTTGAATGTATTTCAAAGAAATTCTGCTTAGTTTATTAATTAACACTGAGGTTACTTTCAGATCAAAAATTCATAAATTTTTCAAAGAAAAATTCACTTTTTAATTCATGCCTCTAAGCAGTAGTCATGAATCATTGATCAATCGAAGTTATTTAAAATTTGAAACCTAATTTGGCTATTATAAATGATTCATTTTACAAAAAACCGTAAATAAATTTGTAAAATCAAAAATTTAACTATTATAGATTAAATAGTACGGTTTTTGTTTAAAACAATTACCCTTGCGCGGCATTATGAACAATCTGATTTTAAAATCAATCAGCAACTTAAACTAACTAATATTACTACTCAGAAGCATCCTAAGATTTCTAATACATTTCGTACACTAATTAACGTACACTTCAGCAGGCATATTACTATGCTTTTGACAATCTTACTTCACCAACTCCAAAGATTTAATCCTCTTAAGTCTTCTCACTATTCCTGCAGTGTCAAGAAGCTGGATTACCTCAACGTGATTTGTGAACTACTCATACTAACACAGCCTCATAGTTGAATATCATACGACTAGATAAGTTTGTGTGTATATTATTAAAGCATAAACTTTAGTAGTGTATAGACAGAGTGGATTTTCGTCCAATAAGCCAATACATTTTATCAAATTAATATGAATTTCTATCTTTTCCTTTTTAATGAGCTTTTCAGCGAAGCTTAATATCTGTTTTTCTGTTAATAGGTAAAGTTTACACTACTGGTCCAAAGTCTTTGGCCACCCTATAGTTTGCACAACAAACGAAAGCAATACGATGGATTTTGATATTTATATTTTAAAGAACATATTTAGATAAGAAAATAGCAATAATAAAATTCAATTCTATAATTTTTGATTCATCTATGAAACCCTCTTTTGTGTCTATATATAATAAATAATCGTCTATTGGGTTCCATTCATTATTCAAGATATTCCAAAGATGTGAAATGGAAATAGGACACTGCTTTTTGACTTCTCTGTCGAATTTGTCTCAAAACAACACAATCAGGATAAAGTTTGGGCGATTGTGACGACCAAATCATCAGTACATGGCTTCCTTTCCAATTCTTTCAAATACTCTTTGCACAACTTCGAGGAATGCTTGGGATCGTTGTCATCCTGGAAGATAAATGTTTTGCCTATCATGTGCTGATTAGAACGTGCTACATTTTTATTTAATATGTTTTATAGCCTTCTGTCTTCAAAATCCTTTCAATTTTTACTAGATCACTGGTCGCTCTTCATCAAAAATGTCCTCAAACCATCACCGAGCCACCGGCGTGTATTAGAGTCAAGATTACATATGGATCTAACATACGTTCTTCCTTTGACCAACATACAAACACTCCATAAAACTGTCTCTCACTCTTCATACGTCCAATTATTATGTTCTTTAGTCCACTGCAACCTCTTTAATTTTAATTTGACGTCTTGAAGCAGGTGAAAAACTGCCTCCCTTCCTAAAAGACCAGCTTCTTCCAATCTCCCTTTTAATGTAGGAAGTACTCAAAGACAAATCGCTAGTTTTATTGATTTGAGCTACTATCTCTAGGCCTGTGTGTCTTCGATCATGTTCACTGATCAATACAATGCGTTTATCTATCTAACGAGATGTTTTAATTCGTCGGCAACGGTAAGGTTACTTACCTTTACCTAGACTATGTATTTTTTCGATTAATGTACGAGATTCAACCGATAGGTCCTTGGTTTTTCCCGTTACAAGTCTGAATTTGCGAGAATAAAAAGAATTCGTAAAAGAACTTCACAAAAAGATATCTTGGTTCGAAGAGTATGTTCTTGCATCTCACAGGGCTAACTGAGACTAAAATACAATCATAAACACTGAAGAAATAATTGACAGTTAAAGAATAATAAACAAATTGGTATTTGCAGGTCTCAACTTGTCGCACCAAACGATAAAATATAACTGTTTAGATTTACGCTTGACAATTTGAAATAGAAAGTGTTTTATTCTGAAATTTAATGAGATGGATTATGGGGTAGACAAAATCTTTTCACCGGTAGGGTAAAGATTTGGAATAATTCATTTTAATCTCCCAATTTTTTGTCCATTTGTTTATTTTATTGATTGATACCTGTAGTTTTTATGTCACTACTATAGCAGTACCTTTTAATCAAGTTTAAGCATGTTTTTTTCATACAAGAGGTATAAAAGAGGTCCCAATACATTGCTCTGTGCAACTCCTATACTGATTTTCTCAAGATGGAAGTGGTAGGCTTTCTTTTGTTTAATTTAATGTGTCGGTCAGAGATGTATAATTCTAAATTCTAAATAGAAGATTCTGTTTCATAAAAGAAGTTAGTCAATTCGCAAGATATTAGATTTTTAACCATATTTTATTGAATCATGAGTACAAGAGTCCATTTAAATACACTGACAAACTACAATTGTAAATTAAATAAAATGGCAAAAAAGCCATTCGAGTGCAAACAACAATTTCTATTCTATAAATTCCAATTATTTATATAGGTACTTATTGTAATTTGAATTCTAACAATTGAATGATGCTTTTGTGTGAGAATTTTTTTGTGGTTAAAATAGATTGTATTTTGATTGATAATCATGTGGAAGATGACTAATTCATTTATTATGTAATTTTTTTAATAATCAAAATCTGGAGAATTGAATTGTTTAAAACGCAACATTTCTTTAGATTTTACCATATATAAATTTACCAAAAACCATTTTAAAGTTGCTGTATAACGAAATTTAAAATTCTATTAAAAGTTTATATCTCGGGTTAAAGAGCAATGAATATATATATCATAATTTGGAAAGTTTATTGTGAAGGAGAAAAACCAATGAAGTAGTGATATATGTGTATACGGGGTGCTCTGAATATGATGCAAAAAATTCGGGAGTGAGTAGATGACGTGAAAATAATGCTGTGACAAAAAAAATTTGCTCATACTCATATTTGAGGTTGCGAAATGTCCAGGTTGTATATATTCGGCGGAATAAATAATTCTACACTACTATCTGATGACCAGGGGTGGCTCAAGCCCAATCGTTAACAATTCGTCAATTTTACAGGCACAACCTGTGCCATTTTAAGATAGTTGGTTACCCTACAACTTATCAAATAAAAACAAAAAATAACTATAATAAAAATTCTGCTTTATAGCATCGCATAGTATCGATCATTAGTCATATGATCTTCGATGGTAAGAATGTTCATTTATTTATTTATTAGTTCTTCAAGATAAATATGTTTGATTTTAATACCTCCTGCAACTATTTTCAATAAATAATAACAATTTATGATAATTTTCTTCAGCGAACGGTTTCAAAGGCATGTGCAACGATCTAAAAATCTACATATCTCCTGAGCCATAAATTTTATCAAGTTAAACAAGTACATTTTTGTTAAAAAATCGATGGAAAAATTCAATTTTGCTATCTTTAGATGGTACAGGTTGTCATTGTAAAAGTTATGGATTGTTAACCATTAGGCATGAGTCGCCCCTGGCCTTCAGATTCTAGTGTAGAATTTTTTATTCCGTCAACACATTACATAGACATAAATAATTATCCACTAAAAATTCATACTGTGCGAGTGTATAATTTAGAAAATATACTTAAATATAAGTTCTCGGCAACTTTAAAAGCATTTAACTCAGAAACGAGGGGATCAGAATATTTTGTTTATGTCAGAGCATTATTTTCACGTCATCTACTCACTTCCGATATTTCAATCAGCTTGTACAAATATGATTGATTTGTTAAAATCACAAATATTTTAGTAAAAATAATTCATTTTGCATCTACGATATAATTTTCAGTAAATTTATCATTGTGTTTAACAAAACAAATATTTTTGGTTATTGTGTACACATTGTCGCGGGGGTGGTAACCACAGCTGCTAAAAGCTAGGAGAATGAACATCAACGGCAGGTGCCGAAGGTTGTATAGGCAGCTACAACTGGTAGTGCCTATTTGTTTTAGATGAAGGTAACTAGCATGGCTAGTGGTAGTGTTAGTGGTGGTAGTTAAGGCACACCATTGTCTGAAATTTAAAGCCAAATTCCAGCTTGTGAATCCCGTATATTTTGCGTTGCAGTAAGCCATATCGATTTTCATTCTTTATTATGTAACCCAAATATACAAATTTTCTTTTTATGATATTATTCTGGATCTCATTTGTTCTATTATACCATACAAATTGTCAAGAATATTACAAATACTACAAACTATCACAGGAACTACCAATTTTAATATGACGGGTGAAGAAAATCCACTTTTTACCAATCATGTTAAAAAAAATTTATAATATATTGCGTTTTATTCCTGATAGTTGTAGAATATTTGCGAATAATGGCTATTAAAATAAAAATACTTTTATAAGGTAATATTTATAATATAATTGCTTTTCAACATATTCTCTATTAACACCAATAAACTTTTGCATACGTGTGAGCTAATTGTTGAAGCATTTTTTCATTCCGATTGAGGTGCTTCTAAAACATCTGATTTGAAAACATCAACCGCTTCTTTAGATGTAGAAAAACGGTGATCTCGCAATTTATTCATGATCTTTGGGAATAAGAAGAAATCATTGGGCGCTATACGGTGGATGATCCATAAATTCGATGTTTCCAATTTGTTTGTTAGATGTCGATTGTCGTGATGGAGAATGATCACTTTTCTACGATGGTTTCCCCGATTTTTTCGAGCATTGGCAAAGAAATTCTGGTGAACTACTCAAAGTTTACTGTTCCATGTTGCTCAAATGGAACGGTGGCGACATATTCAGTTAGTTCCGAAAAAACAGATGACCATTTGCTTAGAAGTACTTCGTGTGCGAACAGCTTTTGTCGGATTTGGCTTCTCTTGAAAGACCTATACAGTTTATTGTGTTTCAGATTTGGATCGCCTGTCACAATCTTTTGAAGCATAGAGATTGAATTTTTTCAGCATTTCTTTGCACCAATCGACACGAGCGATTGTAAAATTATGCGGCATCTAAAGCGAACAAATGTTTTTGACAGCCAAATGCTTATGGAATATTGACTGTTTTTGGACTACCTTCAAGAAATTCGACCACGATTGAATTCGGAAAACCAGCGGTGGCTATTGTGCTTTATCACCAAAAGTCTAAGCGAGTTGATCGGCACACTACTGTTGGTTTAATCCACGTCAAAAATCATAGAAAACCATCGCACGAAAATGTTCGCGATTCAATTTTTGACCAAGATGGATGTTTCAAGTATCAATGAACAACTCAAATCGCACTCGTATGACAACACGTTCTGAGTACGTTCACCATTAAAAATGTCAAACTTCATGATGGCAATTTTAGATTTGACATATTCGCCTCGGTGTTGCCATACCGTAACTACAAGCTAAATGTCTCATTTATATAATATTTTCATTATTCGTGGAGAAAATAATGATTTCTCTTATTGTTCTATTAGATGGAATGAAGTAAATAATTCAAAAAATCTTTAATGTACGAAAATATGTACAAATTATAGATTCGTAATATTATTAAATATCTTGTAGTGATTTAAAATGTGGAGGATTACGAAAATAATGATAAATCTAAAATCACATTTTTCCAACAGGCATATTATATAAATTTCATTAGTGGTAAATGTTGTTGATTTTAAGTATCTTCTGTTTTAAAATTAGTTTTTTTTTTGATAATTTTTAAAAGAAAGATGCAAATTGTCGTTTCGACTTTTCTTTAAGTCTGTATCAAAATATTATAAATTGTTTCGAGTATGATTTTCATTCAACGAAAAAAATAATGAGAATTAAAAAAATATTGTTGGTATTGGTTTTTGTTCAACGATATATAAATTTAGTTCAAGGGCTTCTTGTGACTTTTTCATAATAAAAAATAAAAATTATCAGTCCTCAAACTAGAGAACCTATTTTTTTTCTTTTATCATTTAAACTGGTTTCAATATTCATCTCAAATTTCTTATGAGAGAAAAATAAGACTTCACATATTCTGCTTTCCTTTAAATTTCAGAATTATTTCGTTATAATATTAGGTTTCTAACAAGTGTCTTTGTCTAATGCGGTATTGATTTATTCTTTGTCAGTTAATATTTTGTTAAAGAACAATGGAATAAACAGTAATAAATTATATCATATTTTGATAGGGACTTAAAGAAAATTCGAAACATCAATTTTTATCTTTCTTTTAAAAACTATCAAAAAAAAACTAATTTTGAAACAGAAGAGACCTAAAATTAAGAAGATTTAGAAGCATCAATATATCAAAAGGTCCAAGAAACAAGAAATTTCATTAGTTCGATATAATTCATTACTGTTTATTCCACTGTTTTTTAACAAAGTATTAACTGACAAAGAATAAATCAATAACGCATTAGACAAAGACACTTGTTAGAAACCTAATATTATAACGAAATAATTCTGAATTTTAAAGGAAAGCAGAATATATAAAAAATATAAAACAAAAAAAATTTGAGATAAATATTGAAACCAGTTTAAATGATAAAGGAAATAAAATCTGTTCTCTAGTTTGAGGACTGATAATTTTTATTTTTTATTATGAAAAAATCATAATAATAAGAAGCACTTGAACTAATTGATACTATTTATATGTCGTTGAAGAAAAAGCAACAGTAGGTACCAAAAATCTTTTTTTAATTCTCATTATTTTTTTCGTTAAATGAAAATAATTCTCGAAACGAATACTATCAATGTGCATGTATAATCAGAAGTTACACGGTAATTGGTTATGGATGCATATAATTTAAGAAAAATTGTTCCAAAATTTTGCTTGACAAATTCTTTTCTGCGTAAACAGAGAAAACTTTGATTTAGTTGGAAAATTGTCCATGTGAATAAATTATTGGGCAGCCTGATTACAACTCTTGGTAATTATAGTTCACTATTGGTTTTGGTAAAAAAGACTTACCAATGATTGTTTCTCAGACTATTAAAACTATCGCAGAAAATATCACAAACAGTCAATTTTGAAACCGTCAACTTAAATACGCACAATTTATTTAGAAGATTTCTGAAGAGTTTGTACCATGTTATGTTATATCACATATTGTTTTGTTATCATATATTTATTGCAATGAGATTTGTAAAAAAAGAAGTTCCGGAATAAACCTGCTGTAGACCCTACCTCGGCAGCCGGTTTTCAACTGATTTAGTTGGAAGGTTCCATACTTCCAGCCGCCTGATAGTCTAAAAGCCGGTATTCCGGGAGCCGATTGGCTACGAGGCTACCCGAACATCTGACAAACAGCTGATTTTGTTGCTACCTCGATTTCAGCAGATCCGATCGTCGGTGTGTTTTAGTTCAGCGGCTTTAGTTAAGAGTTTGAATAGATTTTCCAAATAAAAATAAATTTTAGTATACAAGGTCGTATTTTTCAATTTGTTTTGATTTAAATTCTAATTATACTATACTTAAGATAATTTTAAAGAACCGGCAACATGCTCGTAGAATGAGTAAATCTTTTGCATCACCAGATATATTGTTCTTGGAAAAAATTTAAACTCTAAGAGAAAAAACATTTAATTGGATCAAGTCATTAATTTTAAAATTTGAGTGCAGAAATATATTATTTCTTGTAAGTATGGACTTAAATTTTTTCTGTGTCATTAATAAGTAAATTATTTCAATAATTAGAACTTCTACCATTTTTTATCACTTCTAACAGTTTTTTAGGGACACTTCTACAAAATTAATTGGCGTGCTTTCTGGTATCTTTTCCCAAGCTAGTGTTATTCTTTCTTTGAGCTCATCAATATCTTGGATTTCTGGCTTCCGAAAATTGTAGACTACTTCCCTTGCAATAATTCACCCCTTTATTGGTTCGAGATCCGGACTGTGGGCCAATCCAAAATGTTCATCTTGAAAACCTTAAACCGTTGTTTAGTAAAGTGGAAAGCCCTAAACCTTTGATTAGTAGAGTGGAAAAAGTTAAACCGTTGTTTAGTAGAATGGAAAGCCTTAAACCATTGTTTAGTAAAGTGGAAAAACTCAAATCATTGTTTAGTAGAGTGGAAAGCCTTAAGCCATTGTTTAGTAAAGTGGAAAGCCTTAAACCGTTGTTAAGTAGAGTGGAAAACCTTAAAACGTTGTTTAGTAAAGTGGAAAACCTCAAATCATTTTTTAGTAGAGTGGAAAACCTGAAACCATTGTTTAGTAAAGTGGAAAACCCTAAACCATTGATTAGTAGAGTGGAAAAAGTTAAACCGTTATTCAGTAGAGTGGAAAACCTTTAAATGTTGTTTAGTAAAGTGGAAAACCTCAAATCATTTTTTAGTAGAGTGGAAAACCTTAAACCATTGGTTATTAAAGTGGGAAACTTAAAACCGTTGTTTAGTAGAGTGGAAAATCTTAAATCACTGTTTAATAGAGTGTGCAGTATAGGAATTCTTCCAAAATATTATACTGCATTCATTCTTCAGGAAATAAATGTGATGTGGGATTTCCTCTTTTCATGAAAAGCAGACTCTACCTTTCCAATGGGACCGTCTTAACAATTTGCTATTAAACTATCTGTATCATCAATGTTAATTTTTTTATTGATGAAAATAAGACAGTCGTTTCTGCAAATAGTGATTTTTAAGCTCGTTTCATCTCACAGTATTTTAAAATTTGTAATTTCATTATTCACTTCTTGACCAAACTAGTATCACACCGCCTTCTTCACTTCCTTAGAAAGTTTTTAAGATCTTCCATTTCTTTTCTTTTTTCCCGTAATCTTCAACTCTGCGTTTTTGTTTTTGATCACTCCCTGGGAACGGTTTAACTCACGAGGGTCAAACCACTCGTTTTTCAAATCCACAATACTTCACTGCTTAATTTCCGCGAGTTTCACGTGCGTTATTTTGACAAATAAAAGTAATTTACACGAACCGTATAAAACAGTATAAAAATCAAGCACTTATACTTACAACAGAACATTAACAATCAGTTCATACTTATTTACAAGTCAAAGTACGAAATCTGATGACTGTGAATTATTGTTATTATATTATATGACGGCCAAGGCCAATTTTTGTGTTTTCTTTGTGGGGATAGGTACTTCTGGGACCATTCTCGTTTAACAGATATTTATTTTGAACATTACCAATTATCTCAGTTATACATATAAGAAGATGTTGACAATTCCTCTTACGAAACACTTAATTATATAAAAAAAAGTTTATTCTCCTCAGGCAGGACCAATAAAAAACAAATTATGCTTTGGTTAAACCATAAAATAAAACTAGCTCAAAATTATTACTAATATGTCAGATCCAATACTTTCACTGGCACGAGAAGCTCATAGTTTTCCTGTGGCTTTTGCTGGGCAGAAAATATTTTCAATCAACTGGCTAAATGAGCATTAGTACTGAAAATATTTTCAAATATATTGCGAGTCAATTTTAATTAATTTAATTTGTAGAAATGTGATACGGTATTTATAGTCAACAATCCGCCGTACTACATACATTACAAATGGACGATATTTTTCATCGGGATGTCGACGAAGCACGCGGCGTTGGATGCGTGCAATAACGCGGTTGAGGTAGGTAGCGACTTATTACATCAATGTTGTATTATACTCATAGAACCTGTAATTGTTCGCTATTATTTTTATGTAGTTCGAACACAAGACGACGTTGATATGAGTTGGCACATGTAAATCCATGGAGTACGAACAACATTACTCAATATTGACAATACATTGTTTGATACGTACGGAGTCGTGGTGATTTACGACGGCTTGCGATACGGGTGATAAGGCGAGTTATAATCTACATTTTTTGTACGGCAAACAAGAAGTAGTTAAGAGAAAATTGAAATAACTTTATTTACACAAAGTAATAATATGAAGTTTTTAATTGGAGTTTTCGCCAAAGAAAACTTGTTACTTACGTAAAAGATGAACAGTAATAAATAACAGTTGATATTTGGAGTTTTCACCAAAGAAAAACTTTATAGAGATGAAACTGAAACCGATCTAAGTCAGTCCTCTACTGTAGCTACTTTTTATGGGATTGCATTTCAGTGTCTCCCGTGAAACATGTATGTTGAGCAACGCATTAACATTATTTTTGTTTCAAAATGAAAAGAAGTGCCATAGAAGTTCGCGACATGTAAAAAAATGTCTACGGTGGTAGTGAAAATCAAATGGAAATGAGTGCAAATAATGGATTATCTAGTACTTTTAAACAGGAGAATAACTATTTAAGAATGTAATGAATAATTTACTGAACGTTCTCCCATTTAATATTTGCGGAATTCTCTAGAATTTCTGTCACATGTTTCTGTAGAGGTTTCTCCATTTGTTCGATTTAAGTAGTCGTACGATTTTATATATTTTATAATAAGTAACCATAACATTGAGAAACTCATTCTTTAAAGGACGAATGTAAAATGGTCCCTTTACCTTGGCTAAAAGGGTCGCTACTAATGACAAGTAAATTCGTCGCCGGCGTTTTTTGACTTCCTACCTGCATCTGTAGGTATTAGATTAATAGTTATTGGGCGTATATACCTCAAATCTAAAATACTGCACTGCTGTTACTATCTTCGAGATAAGAAACTAAAAACTTGTTAATATAAAAATACACAGAGCACGGCACGTTTTTTTTTGTAGAAGAAATAAACAGTTTGCTCATTTTCAGGTCTCTTTCCTCGCACACCGATTCGCGAAAGTTCCGGTATCCTTAAAATCTACTTGTAGAATCGTTTGGAATGAATTGAAGACATTGATGTAATAATTTGACTCGACTGTGATTTGAGTTACTGGTTTTCCATTTAAATTTAGTCTACTGGGCCCAAATTTCATCTACAATACTAAATTTCATTCAATTCCATGAAAAGATTTGATATGTTCATTGGTTTGAAGTTTCTGAACTAATTTGGCACTCACTCAGTGGTAGGAATGTTCTGTACGAGTAAGTTCTTCCCTAAGCACTCTAAGAGTCTGTTTGATCGAACAAGTTTATCAACTTTGTCCACATTTTCTTCCCATTTTAAAGGGCGATCGTTCCCCATCGTTAACTGATTAAAACCACGTACTCTGTAAAATTAGTAAAGCTTCTTTTTTGATCACTCCTTGTACGTTCTCAGTCTTTGTTGGTTGAAACTATTTGAAAAACAGTAACGTTTCATTGTAGCCACATTGCTTAGTATAATTTATCAAATTTCAAAATGCAGTTACAAAAATAGAATAAATCTAATTTGTTTATAACGTATCTAAAATTTTCCTGTTATTGTTTAATTGGAAATTTGTAAATTTTCCGTACATTCCTCTCCGTGTAGGTGGAATGTCAAAACAAAATATCCTCAAATTGACTTTGCATTTTTTTTCAATACGTTATGTTGATCTAGGATCTTGTTAAACAAGCACATAAATCACAATTCGTTGTAAATCTTATTAATTACCTGCAGACTGAATTTATTAGTTTTAATTCAAGTGCCAAGCACTCAACGAAGCTTTCTGCTTCTAAAAAGTAAATAAAAAATAATACGTCATTTGAAAAATGTACAAAACCAACTTGGCAATTTACCAATACAAATTGACAAAGTGGCCTTAACATTCACTTGGCCGCTTTACTGACACGATCAGCGCACCTGTTCGATGTAACTAATTATGTCTTTTTACATTGTCTCTTGTTATATGTTTATCAAACCACAGGTGGGGCACCAGTACTTCGGAAGGGAAGACGGTGGGCGCTACATTAGTTTTTAACACTACTTTGACTATAATATTGAGATGGAAGTGAAAATATTAACTGTTCGACTAGAGACGTAACCAAATTATTCTTAGGCATAGATTTGGATTTAGACTGGAAGATTTTGAATCCGTGGATGATATATGATTAACAAGAAATATACATCACATACAAAAGAAAACTAACAGGCTACATAATAACTACTAACACCAGTTGAAGCAAAAAAAACAAATATATCACGACTCAGCGCTATCTACTTAAGAGAAATTGAAACAGAGCAAGTGGAACAACTTTGATATTTAGACAGCATAGTAAATACACAAGAAGGTACTGAAAATGATATCCTAAAAAGATTAGGCCCGGCGCGAAACGCTTCTAAGTCATTAAATAAAATATGGTTTTTAACAAGTATCTTGAGAACAACAAAACTCAATCTATGTCAGAGCAATGGAAAATTGTGTTCTCTTATATTTGGCCGACATATAGTTGAAGTATGTTTCCGAAAATCAAACATTTACTAACAGGTGCCTACGAATTATCTGCAAAGTAAGTAACACTCTTTGAACATAACATAAGAAGAAACAATAGACGTAACGATTCATCATCATCATCATCATCATCATTCAGCCTTATCTCGTCCACTGCTGGACATAGGCCTCCCCCAAATGCTTCCAGTTTTCTCTGCTCTGAGCGGTTGCTACCCAATTTGTATTCTTTCAATATCCTCAGTCTATCTCGTACGGGATCTTCCTGGATTTCGTCTGTCTGTTCTCGGTTTCCAATCGAGAATTCTTTTTGTCCATCGGTTATCTTGTATCCTTGCACCATGTCTTGGCCACGTAACGATTATGAAGCGAAAATAGGTAATACACTACGGAAACCAATATCAAACATAACTAGACAAGTATTTAATTATTATAAGATAGAAGTCAAAGAACATGGAGGAGAACTATCGAAACATGTACACTTAACATGGAAAAGGCGACAGACACAGCCACAAACAGAAGAAAATGGAGAGCTCTCTTCAATAAAATTGTAAGAAACTTACATAATGAAGCATGACGATACCGCAGCTAGTGAAACACAGACAGGTGTCCTCTGCTCCACTGGGAGCTATAGGACGTACTTATTTAACCATTATTATTTATCAAGAATATTATTTTATTATTATAATCCTAAAAAAAAAACAAGAATCCTCTCAACCACCAACACGAACCATAGAATTATAACGTTTATTCAACCAGAAGATGTCAGCACTTATCAAAAGAAGTTAGAAAATACATTTACGTGTGTGTTAAGAGATTGTGAAGATTTTCTGAAATTAGAAAAAAGTTACTGACGAGCTGTCACGAAAATTTTTATTTTTGAACGGCAATACGTAATAGGAAGAGGAGTTACATAGAGATTCTGCATCATCCAACATAAACGACTGTAAAATTTTGGGCAGCAGAATTCAAACATATCAGCTCAACTGACGACGAACATTCGGGACGGCCACAAACTGCCAAAACCACGCATTTATAAGCTATCTGCGTCGCGTTTGCTGACTGGGAACCAAAAGTGCATTCGACATTTCTCAGCCTTATTGACTAGGTGTCATGTCGATTCATAACTTTAGATGGAATTCGGATCCACTACTACACTCCTGAAACAAAAAACAGCCATGAAAGTGGATTGCAAAGAGAGAATCTGCTCCGAAAAAGGCAAAGACGGTTTCGGTGGTGAAAAAAGTGATAGCGACCGTTTTTATGGGATATTTATGGGATTGTGTTCTTCGATTATGTTTAAAAAGATAAAAAAACAACAGGGAGGTATTTCGCATCGTTACTTGATAATGTAAAATGAGGTAAAGGAAGAAATATCAGAAAAGCGACCGAATTTGAAGAACAAGAAAGTGCTTTTTCATCAGAACAACGCACGTTCTCACACTTCGGTGACTGCCATGACTAAAATTCACGATTTGGTTGATCACTCACCGTAAACAACAGATATCGATCCAAGCGACTTTTTCCTGTTTCTTAACCTTAAAATTTCACTTACAGTAAACGTAAACGCCTATTTTGATGTAGCTATTATTTAATTGAAAAGCTTAGAATATCACTGGAAGAAGTGTTGGGATATTAGGTGGGAAACTTATATATAGGTTACCCCCGTAAAATAGAGAAGACACAAATCAAAACAATTGTGGTCTCGATTTTCATCTCAGCTTCCGTATAAAAATATAAAAATCCTTCTATACTCGCAAAAATAGAAAACGTCGGCGACGTTGCAAATAATTTAAAAATTTCTGCAAATGCTAATTTTTGATTATGAGTCTCTGTACAAACGTCAGCATTTTGAAGTTTTACCTCATATAATTTAACAACTGTTCACATAACCTAAAATTTGTTTGAAAAAAAGTTTGAAATCTTATTCTAAATCAATTGATATGAAAAAATCTCCAGTGGTGCTAAATTTTAAGATATCTCTTCGTGGTTATCTCAGACAGATGTTAATATTGTTTCTATAATTTGCGTAGAATAATCGACACTACCTTTTCGTGCTTGCAGCTGTTTATCAGCCGGTCATCTTTTCAAATTTTTTTCATAAAAACTACACAGAATATGACTTGGCTTTTCGTAATGACCGTAACCGTAAGCAATCCAATAGCCTCCGCTACATTATTTCCGTCATGTTCAGTGCTAGCAGTAATCAGTTACAGCAACAATATTATATTACAAATTTATAAATTTTTCTTTGGTGTGCCCAATCATTTCCCAACTTTGATTGTTTTCAACTCACGAAATGTAAATACATACAGAATTGTCTAGCTGGAGCAAGTGCTAGGTGGAGAAGCCTTAACTGTCTCCCACGTATCTACGGACCTGACTGCTAGTTGTTAACTTGAAACCTTATGATGGTAGCCTGTTTTTTTACTATAAACAACTCCGTATAGCCCCACCTTTTATTCGTAACGTCCGATAAAAAAAGGAAAAACCGCAATTGAAACTTATATTTTATTAAAAGAAGTGTATAGGAGTGGATGTTTATTGCGTGTACGTACTTTTTAGTAGTCTAAATGTTTTCAAGATGTTCGAAAAGACGTTTTAGATTATACCCATCCAAGTCGCATATTAACATCGAAAAAACACCAATTAACTTTAGAGGGCATTGATGGACAAGCGTATTTATGTATCTTGTTAACTTCACTCTTTTAACTATATTCTATTTTTATTAATGAGAGTAATAAAATGATGAAGCATTCGTAATCTATAGGTGCATCACTTGTTCTAGTAGACAGTTAGAATATTTTTCAAGTTATATCTCGAGTATTTTCATTTGTATAAATATAATGAATACATCGGGTGTACACATTTATATTAACCTAATTAACGTGCTCATAACTTCCTAACAGCTGAAAATATAATAGTGCAATTTTTTCTAAAATGTTATTAGGGTTTAAACTTAGATTTTTAAACAACCTCACGTTAATAAAGAATAAATTTTTAATATAAAAACTAACTCTCTAACTATGTGTAGAGCTACTTCTTACAAATCCAACTCAGAATCGGAATCAGAATAAAAACCAATCTTCACAATGAGTGGCTCTATAACTTCATCAGTAACATTATCCAACTTTCATATTTTCTCTTCTTCTTTAATTGTATGATTAATTGTTTTTCCAAGTTTTCAGGCTTCATATTATTACATCTTAAAAACAACTGTTCAACATCACTGATTTTAAAATAATTATTTATATATTTATATTTTTTATTTATTTATATACCAATTCAATCGGGTTTAGTTCACATTGATAACCACTAGTCGCTTCAATGAATACATAAAACAGGCAATCTTCGAAAGTCCTCAAGAATAGCTCCGATTTTGATGTTTTTTTTTAATTTTGTTTTTTTATATTCTTCAAAATCAGAAACCTATTGGAGTGGGGACGGAACTATTTATCTTGTTTAAACAATATTTGTGATATTTATCCACAAAAAAAATGTCTACTATATAATATCCATTGAAAACTTGTAAATATATTAATGAATGTTATAAACAATTACCTATAAGTTTGTTCTGTGTAGTAATGACACGGAATTAATTTGTGGAACAAAATATAAATTTTTCCTTGACCATAGAAAATTCATTATTTTATGTACAAAAAAAGTACATTTAATTTTGATTCTCATTTCGCGTTTCGGAGACTTCTTCATCTTCTTCAAGTGGTAGGTGGTTACTGCAGTCATTTCCACTGCAAACTATGCAGGCTGGTGAGCAATGAAGACCACTTTTTCTGCAGCCACACGCTGAAACGCATCCTGTTTTGCAAGAGCAAAATATAAATTTTAAAATGTTGTCAGGTGCTGCTGGTTGCAAATAATTCTCTTTTCGCCAACCCCATTCTTCAGGTGGTATCGATGAATTATTTTTCCATTGCTGAACTTGTAAGTAGACTTTTTTAATTTGTTTTGCTGCATCTTCTGTCGGAGGTAAGGAATTAAGTTGTACGCTTTTATTTTTTGAAGCTAATGCTATGAAACGTTTATATCGCAGTTCATTCAAGCATTTGGCAGTTTTAGCACCATACATTGTTAGAATACAATCAATACAATAATTAAAAATCATTTCTTTATTTTGCTCTTCAAAATTTTCAGCTGCTGCATGTAATTTTTGATTATCATCAGTTTTTTTAATATTTGGATATTTCTCTAATATTGTTTTTGTTGAGTAAACTCGTTGCAAGATATTATTTTTTAGTGGTTTTAAAAAAACATTTCTTTATCATCAGGTGCTAAAGCCATCAATAAAACTAACACATCAATATCTTCAGCTACAACAACTACTTGAAGAGAGGAACAATCTATAGCAGATTGCACAATTAATCGATCAGCATCACTTTCGGCATGACTCCACTCAATATTATTTTCGCCTAGTTTTTTGCAGAGAAGATTAATAAACCTATTTTTATTTTTGCTATTACCTAAAAGTTTCTCTTTCGTTGTGTTTAAAGGCATGTCTTCTTCAAATAAATAATCAATGGAAGTATTGCCGATATATCTACGATTTCTCTCAGACACTTTAGTTCCACCATTACTATATCCATCAAATACAACTTTAACATTAGTGCCATAATTATTACGCAAATATCTAATATACTATTGACAAATATCTGCATTTTTTAATTTTTTTCCCATTTTAATCTATGAAGTAGCATACCACCATCAATAATATAGAAAAACATAGTAACATCACTAACATCCGTTTGGTATTGTACAAAGGCATCACATAATGTTGATTTGGTCGTTTTCCTCATTCCAGCGTTATCAAACAGTGAAAGAGGATAAGGAGCCAGCTCGCAGTCAAAATATTGGCGAAGTTCATCTTTACTTTTTCTTAAAAAGCATAAACGTTGGAAAATTAAATTTGGATCTACAGCGACTACTTTGATTTTACTGCTCATAATCAATAAAGATTTAACTGTATCTTTTGTGGTCATTTTAATATCTTTAAAGTCATAACCTCTGATTTTATTTCTTAATTTAATCGAAAATAATATTAAGAAAAATATACTAAAGAGATCCTCGTCCACATATGTGTAAGCAAAAAGAATTATTTGTAGCGTATGCAGATAACAAATAAATGTTTTATTAATAATATTAAATTATTGTTAAAAACTTTTTTGTAATAACTATTTGTTACAATAAGATTAATATATGGAGATTTTTTTACAAAAAAAATAGAGACCAAACTGAATTTTTTATATAAATGTCGTTGATATTGTTTAAACAATATAAATAGTTCCGTCCTCGCTCTAAGAGGTTTCTGATTTTAAATAATATAAAAATAAGCAAAATTTAAAAAAAAATTCATCAAAATCGGAGCTGCTCTTGAGAACTTGAGACTGAGACAATGATCAAAGGCTTCATTGACGCGACTACAACGTCATTACGCGATTTTCAATATTTTTATCAATTTTATAGTTATATAGTTCCTTTTTCCGGAACGAGTATATTCGAATAAACCTTCAAAACCATTTGAATTGCTGATGAGTACTATTATTACTTTGCGCTTCTTTCGTATATTATCTGGAAAAGTCTGTCTTCGACTTGTAGCACATTCATCCTGCCAAAATTTATTTGATGTATGTCCCTCTTTGATCCATATTTCATCTAAATGAAATATATTTTTTACATGGTTTGTTATTTCTTATATAAGTCCTTTCTAGTAATTTCTTCTTCATACTACTGCTTTTTCAGCGAAAACCTATTTCTTTTAAAAGTTTCCATGGTGTGCTTCGACTCAGTTCAGAGCTCTGTCGAATATTCTTTTCTCAAGAAGAGCTCATGTACTTTCTTTCGAAGTCTTTCTTTCGAATGATTTGGTTTTCCTAGATCTTTCCATGCTGTATGAATCTGGACACATTTCGCTTCTTCAATAACTCTGTAAATCGTAAATTTACCAATTGCCTTTGGTACATTCTTCTATCCTTAAGAACACTCAAGATTGTTTTGAATTATTGTTTCCGCCTCACCGGAATAGCTTCATTCTTAATATAATGAGAAAAATTGAGCTAAAACTCTCAGCTTTTGTTATCTCTCATTTGAAAAAATGCCACCAGAGGGTGATTAGAAGTGAATATACACGTTACATTAGCTTTACTGGTTCAATTAGAGCCCTCTAAAATTAGTATATGTCTGTCGAATCGCTCTTCCTCGCCAAATAGATGGCAATGTCGAAAAATTCGATTTCACCTTAACTATAAGTGTAATTAAAAAATTCGAAATTGAATATTTATGCTAGAAAAGTATATTATTCAACATCATTCGGTTTTTTATTTGTTATGGCATATTCTTTCAATCATATAACACTTTTGATGGTTTGGTTTTAAAAAACTGAGAATTATAAATTTACATCTTTGAAAACCTTTGAAATTGTTGATTTTCCTACTTTTTTTTGAAAGTTATTTTTTATATCATCATGGAATTTCCAAGGGAAGTGTTCGTTCAGTGAACTATATTTATCATAAAAGGATAATATCCCTTGGGAGTTTTTTTCTGGTTTTATGGATGAATGAATGCTAGACATAAAAAGACCCTAAAAACTGACCGACTCGTATTCACCAACGTTGTCGATTTTACGTTTTTCTGACTAAGTATAACGAAAACAAAGAACGTCAAACGGATTATTGATCTTGATTTCATTGTGTTAGGGTGTCCCTCATTCAAATGTTTGATATATCATTATATTTTATTCATGGAAAGGCGTGCCGCTACTATTTTCAAATGTGTCCGCTGGAGTAGAATTTTAAACATCGTCGGCATAAATTATCATTGAGATCGAGTACTAATCGGGAGTGTAATGTTCACACTTCTTGTATCTCGCGCCGCATGAATCTCTAAAACTACATCCTCTCCTACTCACCTCCCAAGTCATCACCCCCATATTTTGATACATATACAATATACAATATGTCGAAGCGTCAATATTTTTATCTGTTTTAAAACCAATTAAAGGAAACCTAAAAAAGAAATTGAAAGGTGCACTTGAAGAGAAAGAAAGAAGCAGAAAAATGGGAGTGCATATATAAAATAATTTATTGTGAATGGACAAATACGAGGATGTATTGATATCTTATCCTAGACCAGTTCCATGCATAAACAAAATATTACATTATCATAGCAACGTACAATAAATGTAAGTGTAAAGTTTTACGTCAAAAAAGTAAACCAGAGTTACGTAATAAATTAAAAGAAAAAAGATGTCCACTGAAATTGTGAAAATCGAAATATTGGAGTATCGAGCCATCATAAAATACCTGCATTTAAAAGGGTTGAGAGGTAAGCAGATTTACGAAGATATGCTTAATTCCCTTGGTGATCAATGTCTTTCGTATGCGACCATGAAAAATTGGTCTGCAAGCTTCAAAAGATGTAAATTTTCTGCTGATTGTGGGTATATCCCTATAGATATAAATGATTTTTCAGTAGGTACTGATATTTCACTTAAGGTTATTGACCTTTCCTGATTGCTTCCAATCTAACTATTAAATTTAGTAGACAAAGCACTATTTAACAAAAATGGTTGTCTCCAATTGATATGTTTTATAGCAGAGTATAAGATTGCAATATTATGAGAAATATATTTAAGGTAAGACTATGTAAGTTTGTAACATACTCAACTACTTATTTCTTGTGAAATTCATCAGTTGCAATTATAGACTGACTTGTAGTGCGCAATGAAAATTTCATTAACTAGAAAAAAAATATATGTATAAATCAAATTAAAATAGTTAATTAAAAGTTTCATTATTATTCGAGAGTATATAGTTTCGCGAAGATATATGTCTTCTTAAATGCCCGAGGTTTTAAAAAATCCTTTTGAAAAAATCCCTCTTTGTCTTTCCGTTTTATAATAAGAAGTTTCGACGGCGTGATTGAACATAAGAAACATGTCGAAAAGAAAATATGTCATTGTTAATGCACTCTCGGTATTAAAAAAGTGACAAAATACGTATAGAACGACAGCTCTTCATTTTAGTTTTAGTTCAGGTGCAATGAACTTTCACTTGCAACAGAGTTGGGACCAACGAAAGAGAATCGATACTGTGAAAGTTGAGTAACGTGTTTTTTACACAGTTATTAATTGAATTCAATAATAATTATAAAATCTGTTACGTTAAATATACGATAAAGCCCCTAAATATATGTTTTAGTTATCTATAATAAATAAAAATAAAAGTGGATTTATTCAGAATATATAAAAGACACCATCCTTATATTACCATTTGAATCAGAAACAAGAAGGCTTATACAGAAGCAAAGAAATGAGATTTCAAAACAAAATAAAGATTAAAACAAGATACGACCAAATACAGTATAACATAATAATAGAGAATTTGATTTCAAAAGTAATTCATATCCAAATCAGGAAAGAACAACTAAAATGGTTTACCCACGTCATGAGAATGGGAAAAGAACGATTAATAGCTGAAAATATATGAACCAAGAACTTACAGGATTCTTTACATGTAACTGTCGCCTCAATTGATACCAGAAAATACTAGGTTTAGTAAAGAGTGCAATGTGTAGATTCTGTTCTGTTCTATCAAAATTTTTTAGAAATGTGGAAGACTACAAAACTCCATAGCATTACACCAGGAAGTGTATGAAATAGAATACGAAGATCTCTGACAGTTAGAGTCATGCCTAAAAGCATTCTAAAGATTAATGGGATCAACAGATAAGCACATCACCATTGCCGAAGTGAGAAAAAGGGACACAATTGATCCTTTGTGTCGCATGTACATGACAACAATTTTATTTTCCTTGATATTTTGTCACAAATTAAAACGCAAACGCAACCATAATATTTGACATTTGATAACCAACTATCGATGTCGATCCATCCTCTATGTGAGAGACGAGTTCTTTCGTTATTTCGGTGATCCTTTGTGATAGTGATATTTCAAAAAATTTTTTGTTGATCTTTCGTGATTGTGACACTTTACTGCAAACGGGCGAGTATATTTGCAACAAGATGAAACTGCAAATGTATTTGCGAAGCAGTTTTTAGACATTAGAAATAATAGTCGCAGTGAAAACCTCGACCAGATTCATCACATTACCCATAGATTCATGCCACATCAAAAGCTGAAAAGAGGAGCTTATTCAGCTTGTTTTTCCCAGTTCAATAACTATAATTGGTTGTGCGAACGAGAAATATTGGCGGCGAAAAAGAAAGACGTCGAGGATCTCAATGCGACCATTCAGAATTTTCTTCCGGGACAGTCAAGTTTCCTTCAAATCATTCGACACCGTTATGAATCAGCATGACGTAGTCAACTGAAGTTTTTAAATTCATTGTAATTGCCTGGATTACCGCCTCACAATTTGCAGTTAAAAGTAGGATCAGTTGTCATCAAACTCGACTGTGCAATGGAACAAAACTGGCTGTGAGGAATATGACGCCATTGAGGTAACAGTCATAAAATGAAAACACAACGGAGAGAATGTCTTGATCCTGTATGTATGTCTGACCATAAATAAATCGCAAGGCCAGTCGTTGGAAGTTTGCAATTATACGTCGCATTTTCGCGCTTCGGAAAACTGTCATATTTGTTTATTTACGCACCACAAAAAAATAAAAAATATAGTTTATCAGAAAGCTTTAAATTGATTAATAGAATGTATCATAACTGTGTGTGTTTGTCAATATCAAATAGCCAGCCAACATCATGTATAAATAATCGAAAATAATAATAAAACACATTCATACCGAGCTTTTTTTATTTATTTTAATAAAAAAAGGATTCCTTTTGTTTATTTTAAGTTTATTTATAAGAAAGTTTAGGTTTTATCTTTATCGATTGAGGCAGTACAAAGTCTGCCGGGTGAGCTAGTTATATCTATAAAAAGGAATGTAGAAACATCTTCAATAATAATGAAACCAACGGCTTGCAATTGTAAAAAAAGCATCAAGAGCTTACTTGAATTCCAAACTTAGCTGGCCATTCGAACAATTTAATTAATTGTTTATTTTAAATAAATTAGTACATCCTCAAATTTATATTTTTCAAGGTTAAGCCTGGAAACTTTATTATTACTACAATACCACAGTGAAGTAATTAAATTAATAAACATTAGAAAGTAGGTAATATCTATAATTGCTGGTAGAATATATTAAATGATTCATGAAATAATAATTATCGGAGCTTGGAAATTGATCGGTAAATGGAAATTGTATTGGCAAATTTCACTTTTACAGAGTATGCAAATATGCATTTGATGTATGGATCAACTTCTAGGAACTCAGATTTAAGCGCTTACTAATGAACGATAACGATCATTGTTTTATCTTTATATATCAGCAAATAAATTTATGACGTTTCCATGTTTTAGATCAGAAAATTAACATTATAGGCAGTTTTTGCTATACGAATAATACGTCACTGGCTTCAATAATATTGTAGATCAATTTACACATCCAATGAACAAAATCTATATCATTTGAGCCAAATTATAAAAGTGAATAGTAAATAACAGTAGAATGATATAATATTATTTCTCATATAACTACACCACCTCTAGTTATGAATAAGCTCGGTTTTGTTGCTTGCAGCTGATCGATACTCCGTGTCGCTGCGTTTTTCACGCGAATTTCATTCTTTTCAAAGAAAGTGCACAAATGCAGAATTACCAGAAGAGTCATAAATGTAGAGAAGTGTGAATTATGATAAATTGAATACTATTATGATGATTTATAGCCAATTATCAGACAAAGGTAATTTAAAAGTCTTTTTTGCTTTGATAAAAAGTTGCTGAATTTCCTGTTGTATATTTCTGCACGAAACGAATACGAGAATAAATTTAAAATAAATTATAGTTTCGAAAAAACATTCTTTTACAGATAATCTAACTAAAAAATCAATTATAGTTGAAAAAATTCACGAAATATGCTTTTGTAGTTGATTTAAAGTGTCATTCGGGAGGACAGAACGCTTTTAGAACAATGAAATTTTATCCCATATTAAAAACTAATTTGTAGTTTTTAGTTTGATCAACTATGAAAGCATGTCGTTTTTAAATTCCATGAAGCCAGTATGTCACCAACAAGTACATACAAAACTACAAAAGAGGTATGAAATATAATATGTAAATATTTCTACTCAAAGATAATATGACAAAATATCTTAAAAAGAAAATTATTTACAAAAAGAAGTTTGGAGGTTTATATCGTATAATGTTTATAATAACAAAAGTAATGCAAGCTGGGAGCAGTGAAAACGTTACAAGTGGTTTTGAAATTTTGTATATTTTAAAGCACATAATTGTTGAATCACGAATCCAAAGTTTTCTTGCCATTTTGTATATGAAACGCTGTAAAAAACCACATAATTATAAATGATACTATCAAATGCCTATTGTAAAGACGCCTCTGAAATATTGTATACAAAAGGTGTGGTACCAAATGAAATTTCTAATCATACAGCTGCGTTATAGGCACTGTAATTTTCGAATCATTAACCACTTTAAATGAAGCAACGCAATTATGACTATAGTTAAGATTTAAGATGTGTTGTTATATAATGCTTATTATTTTACCATTTCGAAAGTGAAATAAATTCTTACAGGAAACGATGGATTGATTGGATTGTTATATTTTGACTGCACAATTACAATTTAAGCATCATCCTTTCTAAAACGTTGAACATATAGGTGATTCATTAAATCGAAAATGCGATGGAATAATTTATTTACAAAGTTTAATCAGAGATAAGATGTCATCAAATGATATATTGATTAGTCCAAAACAGCAGTCAACATTAGAATAAGAATTTACAGGTCTAGAACTGAACACTCTGATAGATTAGGCAATATACAATATTTTCCAACCGAAAATGTATTGAAAAAAAAATATTACAAACAGATCACCATTTGTCCGATAGTCAAGCAGACTTTAGAGCCCTGATCTTCAATGTGGTGAGAATAAAGTCCAATGGGTTCAGGAATACACTGGTGTGAAGGAAAATTAAATAGCGGACAGACGTCTTTAAGTAGAGGCGTATAAATCCTAGAAAATGTGGTAGATAGGGAAAGATACTCCTGGAAAACTATTACCAAGAAAGATTTCGTGAAACTGGAATGTATAAACCTAAACAAGAACAATCTACAAATACTAATAAGAGTTCTGTCGGAACATTGCCGCCAGTTATGTGGAGTTAATTTGCACACCTTATATAAATATGTCTATGTCAACTTTTAACGATTCTGTTTGTAATTTTTTTTCAAAAAGGTATTTTTCGTATAAGATATCTTAACTGGCGCAGTCAAAGTGAGATACAGTCGTAGTTCTGTATTATCGAAAAGTTATAGCCTCGAGATAATTTTGTACAGAACCAAATGGAGTTTCAGCCCTTAGACGATAGCCTACACCATCCAGAGCGAACAGAATCACGTAGGAAGAACCTCAACAAGTACCTGTAAACACCTTTTTTATATAATCATATAGATTATTAGAAAAAAATATTTATCTTGCTTATTAATTAATGAATGATTCTCACTTAAATATTGTAGAATTGATTTCTAGTTTTAACAAATCAGCAAATTCAGAAGAAAACGATAGTTTTGATAATAATATTCTAACAAAATGTCATACAATAATGGACACATTAATATTGAATTGTTAAAATCATCAGTTGACCTAATTTCACTTTACGATGGCAATATATTAGCTCTAAACATTTTATAGAGAATTGTGGATTTCTTATTGATACATAAAGTAATGTAGGTGATAAAATAATCAATAATTACTAAGCCATTGGTTCCAATTTAGTAGGAGGAGCATATATTTTAGTTGGATGTAGAATAGAGTTAGACAGCTGGAATTTATGAAATAATGTGTATCAGAATGTTTAGATCAGGACCCACTAGTGGGACACCCTTTTAGAAATGAAACAACGTTAGTTTTTGCTAAAAGACAGGACAAGACAAGTGTTAAGAAGCCAATTGGTTCAAAGAGTTTATAGTTTAACGTTAGCAGAAATACTTGCCAATACTAAAAAGATATATCGCAGAAAATACGACCAAATGACTTTGAAAACACAATTAGAAATTTAACCGGTTTGCTACAACATACAATTAGACTTGAACCTAGAACGCTATTATACTAGAACTACTAGAACACTATTATACTCATTTAAGAAAAAGATAATCTTAATCTCAAAATAACTTCAAATTTACGGATACAAGTATTACGGAAAATATCACAAATTTAGAAAATTATAACAGACAAAGTCAAAAAATCACAAAAGCTAATCGAATTATACTATTAATCAAAATCGAATGTTCTGATAAAAAACACTTCTACCTGTGCTAAAATCATTGACACATCAACGCAGATTCCTCCATCATCTCAAGATTGTAAGCCGAAAAACGCAATGAAAGCCTATCGGTTTTGATTCATCCATTGATCGAAAAAATTGACGAAAAGCTTATTCTAACAATATCATCCACCATTCCATTCAAAATCGAATCAAACTGCGACAAGACACGTATAGTATCGATTAAACTAAATAAACTAATCAAAATTCCTGTCAATACTGAAAATTATTATACATTCAGTAATACTCAAGAAATAACCATAGTAAATTCTCTGATACTTTAATTAGGAATTCATTGAAACAGAAAAACCCATAAACCAACCGATTTGAAAGCTACAATCGACCTTCAATTAATCAAGGATTTGATAAACCAACAATAATCACATAATCACACAGTACACCTGCATGTGGAATATTCCCGGATTGTTGGAGAATCTAGTCAATTTAATAAATTCTGTTATAGTGAAAATCTATAAACAGTTTGAAATATAAACAAAATATTGAACCTCCAATTGTGATAACACGGCAATTCTTGTAAGGCACTTTCCATCCAGTTTTCTAGTCCTACTAATAGCACTTCTGCACATTGTACAGTGTTAGAAAATAACACGTTTGAAATTAAGAGTATGGAACAAAAATATTTTACAAGAACCTTAAAAGTGCATTATATTCAAATACAAGTATCTGGATCTGTATAATTATGTTACATCTTCAAATAGATCATCTGGAAATATTAAAACAATTAAGGAATATTTTGAAATTAAAAACAATACATGCAAAATATTAGAAAAGCAGAACTTTGCAAGGACTTATTCACTTTCATGAAGATGGAGTTCCATAATATCACTTTCGTCACAATAAGGAGCAACAGAATGGCCACCACGATCGCCTGACTTTGTCTCTAAAAGCGACTGCTCATAAACCACAGCCTCGATATTTGGATTGTTTCAAACAAACAACAATAGTAGCGTGTAGAGAGTTTCAAACAAACTTGAAGACGTTATAAATATTCAGAAAATAGTAGACATATTTTGAAAATTTAATAAAATGAGTGCCTCGATACAACAAATATCGTAACAGCCAACGAACTGTAACCCTATGATGTTGTTTTGGACATATTTATATTTTCTTATGAGGATTTCAGGACTATAGAGAAAGGTGCGTTTTCAAATTGACATCCTGTATGTAGTTTGTGCACAACCTATTATGTTTAAACTCAATAGGAAAATTAAATGCTTTTCACAAGAAGAAAGAACCGTTATTAGCCATATATGACAGTGTATCGTCTTTGAAACAAAAGAAACCATAAATATACCTTCTTAAAAGATTCTCGTATGATGATGACATTTACTTTTTAGTATATAGCGGTATATGCACTGATAATAACTAACAAAGGCGATACGAACTGCATTACTAATTTGGTATTAGATTTTTATTGCCAATTTATTATTTTAATGTGGAATCAAACAGCTGGCGAGGAATGATTTATTGCAGGACCGAAAGAAAATTATTAACGTAGAGATATAAGTTTAGTCATCGCTAATTTTCGACCAAATTTTTTACAGTGGCTGCGAACATGGAATAAATAATGCTCTTAGTAGCGATTCCTCCAAATTTATTGATTCACTACACCCTATATATACCATAGACAGTCATTTCTTTGCTGAAATGTCAATGAACAAAGAAAATAGAAACTAATCCAGTAAAGACGATATGAAGTTGCGTATATGACGCTCTAAAAACGCACACACGCACATCTTGTGATTACTCTGATTGTATTCATTATCTATTTATTTGATATATAAGTCTTTGAAACATGCGGATACTTTGTAATGTAATAACCATCAACATATATCCTCATTAATTTTTAATATCAAAAAAGCCGGCACCACCCATGTCACAGGCGTTCTCTTGGGACAGAATCATTAATAATCCGAAAGTATTAACAACCTGACATTTCACATATCCACTCATAATATCCCTAGAAATTATGTATAACTTTTTTCATTTTAAATTTGAATTAGAGAAGATTCAGATTGTAAAAGAACAAGGTTTTATAAATTCCCTTAACGGACATCTGATGACATTGATGATTTCCTAGTCGGATCAGAATTCTGGAAGGCTATTTATGTAACACGACTTAGACTGCAGCAAGACGATGTACGAAAGATCAGAGAACAAAACAAACTGTTTTTATTTATCATATTTTCATTCTATATCCAAGTATTCTTAAATAATATATCTTATGTAACGTAACACAGAAAGAAAAATTATTGTTCTCAACATCAACCCAAACCGGAAGTAGATGGAGAATTAGTTTTAACTTTTATTTTATCTTCTAAAGTCGGAACTTCAACTTTCTGTAATAACCCCTAGTAACAATTTCCAGGAAACGTAATGAGAGAAAAGCAAAACTAAATAATGAAAATATAACAAATTAAATATACGCCGACGAAGTAACAATAAAGGCTAATACAAGAGAAGAACTAATAAAAGCAGAAATATAAGCGGGAAAAGTCGGTCCAAGAAAAAACCAAATACATGAAGATAGCAAGACAAGACGAAAGAGGAATGGATCATCCATTTAAGGACACAGAAATACGTATTTGAAACTGTATATTGGGCAGAACACATCATGAGAAGAAACCTACAGAAATGGTGAGGAATATAACCAAGAGTCAGAAATAATTGGAGAAACCAAATTGAAGAAGTTACCAGAATCCTAAAAATAGTAGACTGGAGAGCAAAATGCAGAAACAGAAAAGAATGGAGAAAGCTGAAAAAAGCTATAACAAAAAGAACAAGGGTATTAATCCACCCCAATAAGGAGATTTGTAGGCGCACAAAGCGTTAGGCATAATCCAAGAGACTGAACGGCATAATGATGAATGATAAACAACTTCCAGAAAAAATTGAGCTCATATATTTTTTTTTTTTTTTTTTCGATAAATAAAACTTCAAATCTATTACTAAGGACTATGTACTGTTCATCAGAAATTTATCAGTAGCATATTGCACTTTGTATTTAGTTGAAGTTTAACTTTAACAGAAATATACTTTTATAGTGATGTGAAATTTTTTTTGCGAAAAAATTATGTATCATTGGATTCTTTAAATACCGTAAATTCCTTCCATTATACGAAAATAAATATTTGCGAACTAATTTGTGGGATTATGAACTTCCATGTATCAGAATCTTAGGTTTTGTTTTCTTCAGTTATATTTGAAAAATATAGACTTCTTATCTCAAATAAAATAATGTACTAACATACCCACATGATTTTTTACTACTGTATCATCACATAAAGGGAAACTTTTTCGTCGTTTCGACATTAGTTTCACATTGAGAAACTAATACAATTTGAATATGGATCATAACCAGAACCCTATTACTTGTTATTGATGTGGCATTCAAGCAAGAATTCAAACTGTACTTTTCCAGGTTTAAAGACACCTATTGCCATACTTTATTACCTTCATTATACTAACCCTCATAATTAAACTGTATGAAGCGCGTTTCGATAACCAAATGAACGTCTTTGGATATCGAAGGTCAATAGTTTACCTCTAAGATATTTGTTAGACAGTGTAATAATGTGTGTGTGTAATTATCAACATGTTTCATTAGAATTTTTCCATTTTTTAGTCAATACACGACGGGATTGGAAATAAAGAAAAACAGACGTGTCTTTTAGTAATTTTATTCTGACATGGAAGGTCGTACCACTATTCTTCTACATAATATCCACCAATATTGAAGCCGTTGTCATATTATCAAATCATATCTTTAATTCCGTTTTCCGCCTACCGTCTTGACAACCACTCCAACAAAACCGTTTTGACATCGTTGTCCTTGTTGTGGATTTTATCGTGCAAGTGTTTCTTCAAATGTAGGAAGGATGTTTCCGAATGAAAAAGCTCTGATCAACCTTGGGTTTGTGTCAACAGGCAGTATCGTGAAGTTTATACATTAAACCTTGAACAAGCATGCCATGCATTTGTTTATAAGAACCTAGCGTAGTTTTTTCAATGTCTAATAATAAGTCGATAAATTTATTGTGTCCACAGAATACAAAAATCAACCTGCAATAACTGTATTGGGTCCTTGGGCAATGTCGAGGTTCCATAGACCGTTATTTTGATTCTTGTCTAAAAAAGTTTTTTCGCCTATATTAGAATTATGTATTAGGCGGTTGGCTTTTATAATTGACTATATTTTCTCTATAAGTAATTTTTCTAGTAGTTATGACTGAGCAGCCAATATTTATTAGGTGATTAGGTGACTTTACTTAACTGTTGAATGCTCAATTTTATCATTTTAATAAAGAATAAAACGCATTTCATACAGAAACTCCCAACAGTTTCAAGCTATCACAATTTGAAATAGATCAAAGCCCGAGGGGTAGCTGGTATGTCAAAAATGTCTACGTAATCTGAAATATTGTCTTGTTTTATACAGTTGTTGAGTAAATACTAGAAGTTTCTTCACGTTACACTAACCGCCAAGAGAATATTTTAATACAACGGAAAGATATTGATATGTCTAAAAAACAATCAATTTTCTTTACAGAACGTATAAGTTTTGACTTGTACATGAACTTCCATTTATCATTCCTTTTTCCATTTCAGGATGATTCGCAAAAAAGTTTCAAAGCCTAATCGAATCTTACAACAGATGTAGATTTTGCTGAATAATCCTAATAGATTTGTCAGCTTGTTTAAACATAATAATAAATGTTTATCGTATTTACAAAACTTTTAAACTAGAGTTTGCTACAGTGAAAAGGGCATTATAGTAGAAACAATTTGTTAGTTAATAATTGAATTTTGTCGGAATAGTAATTATATATTACTGTAGTCTGGTGAAACAAATTTATTATAAACTGGGCTTACTAAAGGATGATACTGCAGAGTCTCTGAAACTGGCCCCTCGAGATATACCGATAGAAATATGGATCTCCAAGGAATAAAACAAAAAAAAAAGAGAAGAAAGAAAAAACAATTTGTTTTAGGTCCATTTATATTTAAGAAATATTTAGGATGTCCAATTCAGGACTTACGTTGCGTTTTTTGTTAGTAGAAGCTTAACTCGTCTGACAATGATAAAAAGTTGAAGTGAAAAAGTTGGAAAAGAAGTCTTGGGAAGTAAATATTTATGTCAATCACGGAATTATGGGCAGAGAAAATTCATCATGACATTTCAATAGAATCTACAAGATAACACAATACCATGAAATAATTTTAATAACATAGAGCAGTAAGAAACAATTTAAATGAGTTAAAATAAGAAATGTTATATCACATCATTATCTGAAATTTTAGAAAATAAAGAACAAATTAGTAGGATTCGTGAATTATATTCTTCTCCTTATTGAAGCAGCTTACTTGTTTTAAAAATTAAAAAAAAATGTTATCGTTGGTCAAAGCTGTTGGCTTTTGAACACAGTCCAACTTTTTGCTTTATATAGTAGAGTTTGGACCAGTCCAAGTGTATATGATGTGTGACGAAAATCCAATAATATACTGAATACTGAATACTGAATATACTGAATATGCAATTACATTGAATACTGTTTCATTCAACGAGTGATTTTTTTGCTGCTATCTTTTTGACATGTTTTTTTCTTACTTTATGGTGTGTAACTGTAACATTCTATTTCTTGTTTGTTTAAATTACTTTCAAAAATTCATACATATATATTAATTCATGAAATATAAAATGGATAACGGATTAATGGACAGAACCAGGTTAAAAAGAAAACAAAAAACATAAAAAAAACCAAAACACTTTATTTTATTCTTCCAAGAAAAAGATACGTTTTAAATTATCATTTCTTAACATTGAAAAATTAGTATAAAAATATATAATAAATAAATAACCTTATTAATAATCTATTAGTCCCCCTAAACAAAAAATAAAAAAACACATGTGAATTTACAGAGCTTGATAAAACGTTTTGTAATAATGGGGAATTATGTTGTTATCATACAAGCTGATTAAGACTTTTTTTGTCAGGCAGGTTTGTCCTGCTTGAACGCCTGATCGCCTATCCCTAGCTGGTTTGAATGTAACTTCACTCCAGTAGTTTTGCTTATAGCTGTATTTATACAAAAACTTGCCAGTTTCTTTTTCAAATTGTAATACTTTCACTTCCGATAATTTGAAAGTATGTTTGTTAGAAATTAGAAATATTTAGTGTCATCTCATTATACAATTTACAAGTCTATGAAATCTTCATAGCCCAATGCCCTAGCTTAAGAAGGTTTCTCACTTTTTTTCGCATTTCTTATCAACGAAACATATATTGATTCAGATTCCCTATTAACAGATCTCTCAATAATACTGTACTCTTAGGCAGTCACTTCCTCAACTGGCACTTGAGGCGATGTTCTCCTGACTGGAGGAGGCAAACAGCCGATGTTTCAACAATGACACAACTACGCCCTAGCGGCCAAGTGCCGAAATACAATTACGTCGTTGTTCCACCATACATTTTATGGATTCGTGATACCATTAAGCAACCAAACTCAATTACTCAAAATTTTACAGTTACGTCATTGTTCTTCTGGATCAGCAATATAAAGTAAAGATAAGGAACAAAATTTATTTCTTGCAATTTAAAGTAGATCTGGTGGAAGAATTGATGAAAGAATGATGAAAAGAAGTGTGCGATGAATATCGACTCTCTTAAAATAATATACAAAATGAAGCGTATAAAAAACATATTTTTAAAACTATCAGAAGGTACTAATAGAAAAAGGTGCAAAAGTTGTAGCGAAATAAAAAGTGATATCACACAAAGGTAATGTGTAAACCGTATAATATTCGTCTATGATTGAAATGTTTTGCTAAATTAGAACAATGTATAAATTAAAAATATATTTGAACAACCACTTGATGTATCTTCTTGATTCATTCAAACATAAAAAAACCTTAATGGTATTATCAATTAGGCAAAAAACCGTCTCAAAGGGTTAAAACAATGAATTTCCTCGTACTAAATCTAAGCGCCAGATTTTCGAATATTGGTATATAATGGAATGGAAAAATATTTCCAAGGGTGGTTTTCGTTACGAATCAGTAAGTCATAATAAATGTTTTTTTTACATTAGAAACTGGATATTGAACGAATTTATGTTTTGAATGAAACGAGTAATGTATTTGTTTGAATTGTTATAATAATGATAATGGAAAAATTGGCTAGGAAACCTGATGTATTGTATCGTCCCGTAGGGTTTTCCGTTTCATTATAAACGAAATATATATTTTTCCAACCACTTTCTAGAATTGTGTCGGCACGTATTTACTCAGATTCAAAGAAACGTACGGGAGAGACATGAAAAATGAAAACAGATGACTGAAAGTTGTGTTTATTTAGAATATCTGTTGGCTTTTCTTACGCCAGTGAAAAGTGAAATTCTTGTTTGTATTTTATTAATGTATCACTATTTTCATTCTGAATATAGCACAACAATGTGTAAGAGCATGGTTATGTTTGTCAATTTATCAAATAACTACAGTGCCTGCCAAAAAATTTTGCGAATTTAAAATAATAAAAAAACTAAATATAATTCACATACAATTTTTTATTTTATTTGAATTATACATCTCGCTAATTCATTTCTTAAAAAGAAGAACCTCCAGGTGTGCACCATCGCGATGCACACCTTCATTCCTCCATTCCTCAAATCTAGATCTCAAATTGGTAAAAACTCGCAGGCACATTGCGCGGGGAATAGCTGCTATTTCTTCTCGAATGGTGGTCTTCAACTGATTAAGCGTGGTTGGGTTATTGGAGTAGACTCTTCTTTTCGGGTATTAACACATAAAAAATCCGGTGGTGTTAGGTCCGGATTTCTAGGTGGCCATGCAATGTCATCTCGGCGAGATATCAGTTTCCCAGCAAACATCTAGTTTACGATCGCCAAAGAGGCATCTTTTTGAAACCATGTCGTAGGATTCAAATTGTTGCAGTTGCGGAAAAAAATCCCTTAACATAGCTATGTATCGTTCAGAATTTACAGTGACAGATTGTTCCAGTTGATTCTGAATGAAATAGGGTCAATTTGTGACTATGACCCATTCGAAGATGGGACAGGATCATTAGTCAACTTCTTTTTATGATATTGGTGTTCTAGTAGTGATAATTTGTACCGACTTTGTAGAACTTGTGTCGATTAAGCTATTTTTTTGGAATTTATACTACATACTCTTATAAATTGATGTGAAATCGGTATGTACGATAGAGTCCCTCTTTGAAGTAGGGAGAGAAAGAGAGAGAGAGAGAAAGAGAATTTTTGATTTTTAAAAAAATGTTTACAATTTGTAGACAGGAGCTTGTAAATGACTAAGAAGCAAACACACAAATAACTGAATAAACACACAAAATAAATACGAAGTATACACACAAAATTAAATACACGGCAATCCTAAAATATGTATTACTTTGTATTAAAAATTAATATCAACATCAATCCAGTGTGTAAAATGCTCAGAATTAAATATCAGTATTAGAATAAAAGTCGTTTATAGAATAGAAGACATTTTCCATTCAATTGGCAAGTGATTGTGCATTTTTTTGCATTGTAAAATATTGAGCCATTAACTAGTTCTGAATGTAGAGTAGATAGATGAAGAGCGTGCTTAAGTGGAAAGCTGTGCAATGAACGAAATTAGGTAAACGGATTCAAAGAAGAATAAGAAAAGAAGGGTCAATATTTTAAATCTTCTTAAAAAGTCCCGGTATTGAGTCCTACTGTTAAATCTGAGTAAATATATAACAGCTATTTTTTGTAGTTTTGATTATTCGCTCAAATTGAGTCGCACCACACGTACCTCAGAAGGGAATGGCATATTGGAAATGCAGCTCAATAAGGGCGTAATAAACTGTTGTACAGGTTAATAAGTTTAGTTTAGTTTAGAGTGGCGATATGTTTCAACGACGTCAATGGTGGTGTTATTAAAAAAAAGCTGAAACGTATTTTCATATGATGATCACTTTAGTTCTAGAAATGTTGAGACACAGAAGATCGCACTATGATTTGAGGGCGATAGATATGGTCCTATGAAGTACCAAAACATCAAGGTTGCTCCACGAGAAAATAATGTCGTCGATAAAGGAAAAAATAAGGCCGAGTACTGAACCTCGAGGTACTCCACATTCTATTGGTTTGCAAGAAGACATCGTGATATCAACCCTTACCAATACTGTTCGTAAGCTATGACTTGAGCCATATGAGGGGTGTTCCCTGAAACAACTCTAGTGGGTACTGCAATTTTCTTTTCTAATTGTTGCTTAATGCATGCTATTCAATCTACACTATAATTTCTTTCTACTTCGGTGTGAGATGAGACCCTCATGAATTTAACATTTTTGTTACTATTATCGTTAGTAGCTTCTTCTACCTAAGAATGACTATAGGGTGGTTAGTGGTTAGAATATTGTTGGCAGAGTGATGTTGAACTTTAAGTATCGGTTATAATAAGAACTAGTATTCTGAGTTTTCTTAAATGGTTCATAAATGGCAAATAATTTAGTAGAATGGATAAGCGGAAGTAGTTTCAACAAGTTCTCGGAGTACAATGCGGTCCCAATTTATTCTTGTTCATAAAAGCTACTATAATAATTTAAGGTCCTTGTTTTATTGTAGTTGTTGCTGTCTCTGATTTATTGAGGTAGGCGATAGGGAAAGCTTTTGTCCGCGGAGGGGGTGAAAATGAGATTAGATAGATACATCTTGACTCTGTGATGGAAAGGAGAGTAGTTGAGAAGATTGACGATGTTTTTTTTATAACGATCAGTACGACATTCGGGATTATGGAATTCTTGTTCTTGATATTACAAAGAGTGATAGTTTCTAGACTGTCTCAATACAATTAAAATATCAGACGATTTTAACTATTACAAGTTGAACTATATCGTTCTGATGGTTCCATTGGTTATTAATAGATTATGAAAAAATAAATTAAGAATGTATTATTTAGAAAATATATTTATTAGGTTATGTTGGAGAAAGCGTGACTACTTCTAATCCATTTATACAAATTATCTTAAATATTTCAAAAAGCTTTTATTCTGGATTAAAAAAAGTAACAAATATCAAAATATTGGCAAGATGCGTTACTTTATTAACTCACTGTATATTATTTGTATGTACACAATGTTTCGAATTTAATTTGGTAAGAGATATAGCGGGGATTTTCAAATAGTTACCATAAGTAGCCACGGGGAATAAAAAAAGTGATACTATATAATAAATAAAAAATTCTCACGGCGAGACCCCGGATTTGTGGTAATTAGAAAGGGCTAGACGTTGGCATATCGATCCATGCATTATACCATTGTCCTATTTGTCCTCAACGCCTCGGCCTACTAGAGCGTTTGTTGCACCCCGGCCTTAATACACAAAGTACTTTTTTTCTTCTTATAATTCGAGTCGTAAAATTTTTGGATATACAATGCCTGTTGGGTTCTACTATTACTTTATTGGTCGTAAAAAAATCGAAATGTCAAGACAGAGATAAGTCTGTCTGAATTTATGAGATTTTTTCAAGTTTATGATCTTTTTTTATGACCTAAACTAACAATGGATGGATGAAAAGTGGGTATTGCAATTTGTACGTGAGGCTTGGATACCGTTAAGACTATTCATATTTCAAGAGATTTAGTTTTGTATAATTTGGTTGAGAAAAAAAGTACAAAAACCTTTTTGTAGCTTTGCATACCCAGATACTCATTAATTAAATTTAGTATTACAGACTAACAAGATGTCAAATTATCAAAACAATGAAATATTCTCGCAATGAGAATGCTCTGAAGAGTTGGTTTTCTCTCTCTGCACCCTGCACCACCATGGACAATACAACATAGTATGGAGAATTATACTCGGAATTATCTGAAGGCTTGATTTCACAGAATGAATTATATTGAATCATTTCCAGTTCACACAAAAAGCTAATGGAATTATTTTCATAGTCACTTAGGACTACTGTGGAATTTGTGGAGTAAAGAAAATAATTATCAATTTTATTAAGGAAATGGAAAGGAGCAAAGATTTGATACAAAGTACTCTACACCAATATGAATCATAATAAATACCAGAGCAATATACAATACAAAAATTTGGTAGCAAAAATTAAAAAGGCGTGGAACAATTTTGGAAAAAAGTGAAATCATTCCATGAAATATAGGAGAAATCATTAGGAAAAAACGAATTAGTAAGTGAATTTTATGTCAAAAACAACAAATGAGAAATATTAACGAATGAAATTGATGTCATAAAAGAATATTTCCAAGAATTCATGAGGCAACTAATACAAAACATTCACGAAATAAAGACCTAAACTAAACACGTTGACCAAAAGATAAATAAAAATTCCAATAATTGAAGATCTAAAAAATATAATAAAAATTCTGGAAACACCAAGTGATGGCAAAATCACAATTAAACTAATTAAATGAAGCTAATGATAATAAAAACAAGAATGAGGAACAGCATTAATCACATCTATATTAAAAAAGGAAATTAAAAGAAACCTAGGATGATAGTTACCAAGAAAAAACCTCTATCTGGATTTTATAAATATAGAAGAAGCGTTTAGCATAGTGCTCAGATTAAACATATTTATTATGTTGGAAGAACCAAATAGTAAGACAATAAGTGTTATAAAAGATCACAAAATGTATTTAGACATGAAAGAAGCTGTTAAGACTATATTTCAATAAATAGAAAAACGAAAATTACAAAGTAAAAATCTCTATCTACCTTTTATCTATTTGTAAGAAGCGTTTAACAAAACGCTCAACTTAAGTTACTACACAAACACTAGTTTGTGTTCCAATACAATAAGAAATCAAAAAGGTTCAAATGATATCGATAGAATTAAGATTGGAGGAATGTGTCCAAAGCAATGTTTGCAGATGATGTGGGATTAGTAGAAAGAAATGAAAACAATTGCAGTTATATTAGAAACGACATGACGACAGAAGGAGGAATGGGAGTAAATACAAATGATAGGAGGTTGGAGAAATGAATATATAATCGAATTTGAAATATGGAAATAAAACAAGTTTAAGAGAATATGGAAATTGAAACGGAAAGCCAATCAATTGAAGAATAGATGGAATAATAAAACTATTATACGCAATAAGTCAAGAATACATCAGCAAAAATAAGTTTCTAATATATACAGGCAGACATTAATAGTATCTAGGATCGACAGATTCCAAAACATATGTAATGGTTAATAAAGATACGGACGATGCATGGGATAACGTAATTAGTAGTATACTACAACAACGAGAAAAAATAATGGCATTAGGCAAAAATAGGAGAGATTAAAAAAAGTTTATGGTCAAATATATTCAAGATATCTGGCTAAAGTATATTCTTTTTCCTTCGTGTAGGTGTTCTCTTGTATTTATAAATTCAAAATATCATCTTTTCACTTTTTCCCCAACCAGAAATGCTTATTTTATTTACAATACAGTTTGTTTGTTCCTCTATTTCCCTCCAGGTCTATCCAAGTCAACCAAATATAGGATACAGAGGGAAAAAGTGGAAAAAAAACTCCAAATCAAGCAAAGTAAAAGTGAGCAAATTTAAATTTTCAATCGATCCAAATCGATTGAGCCTGGTTCAATTAAAACGAAACTTTTGTTGCCTCCCTGAGAATTATCGATTGATAATGTTAAAGTAAACGTTCTCAAATTAGTTTTTGCTTCTGAGAATACACATTTCAAATAAATTATTATATTTACACAGTACTTAGTGAGTATTTACGAGGATAGCACAATAAAATTATACGAGTATACGTGCAACGAAATTTCAATACCGTAACAATGAGATAATAAAAAAACCGTGATTATTTGACTTAGTAAATATAGAAAAAGCTGATGTCGAGGTGAATAACATTCCATTCTTCCTCACATCACTCATTGTTGGCAGCTGAATGAATACGTAGGTAGCACCCTACAATTATTTAAGCAAATGGAATGTTCGAAAAATGAAAGCTAGAATTATCGCTGCAAAGGGTGACGATATAAAGATTTAATTTTATTGAATTATACTAAAACTGTGAACGATATTAAACCTCTTCAAAATCCAGCTGCCTTTTATTCGAGGTATTATTAAAAAACATACGTGAAACAGCAGATAAAAACAAAAATGATTTTGCGGAAAAGGAAGTTGACTAGGAAAATTTTTACGAGAATAAGAAGAAATGAATAATTTTAGAGAACACGAACTAAACGAAGAATCGTTATAAATATCCGGGAATAAGTTTCATAAAAGCTGAAACAGAGCATACCGAAAGGATAGATTTGCAAAAAAGAAATGCGGTAAAAACGGAAACGGGCCCGAGAAGAATATTTGGAAGTAGAATTGGATTGAGTACAAAATATTGTAAAAGCAGTTGAAGACCGATGAGAAAATAAAAATGAAGTACTTTGAATATTTATATATATTTTTTGGTAAAGACTAAATTTGAAATGTCAAAATTTATCTTTCAAAAATTATTGAAAAAACTAATTTTATAACGAAGAAGTCCTAAAATCAACATTTAAAAGCATAAACATATCAAAAGGTCTAAGAAATAGGGAGGGGGTAAGGTTAGGGTAGTTATTCGTTCATTGGTAAGAATTGATCCGATTCCGTGGTCTTGATCAACGAATCGCCCCTTTTTTCCGGTTGAATTCAAGGCCTCAATCTGCCTACTCCTTGGAATTTCACCGAGGAAATGGAAAGCATCAAGAACACTGTTGACAGTAACACATTCACTGCTGGTCTTGAGTTAACTGGAGAACTAGTCGCCTGGACTTTGTAATTATAGATGACCTGTTGGCGGGTTTTAGGGTTTTGGCGCGCGTAAGAAGTTTTAGAGGGAATTTTGTTATTTACCGAATTGGCATTGGAAACAAATGGATGAAGAAGGTGTTTCCAAGTTGCTGGCAATTTCTGGCTATCGTCCCTTGTGTTTATACAGTTTGGACGTTTGGAATCGAAATTTTGAAAAATTTTGAAAATTTTGAATCGAAAGTTTTGGTTCTATTAAAATCGATTGTGTACCCGGTATGGACACGATGTTGGACAGGGGTGGAGGAAACATCGGAATTAATGACAGACAACAAGTGCTCCTTGGCTCTGACGGAAATACGTCGAATAGCTAGCCAATATAAGAACGGGAGCAATCTGAGCAAGGGATTTCAAACACTACATGGTATTCATTAGGTTTTTTGTTTTTGATTGATCTGATTAAATATGAGAGTTTCTGATTGGGTTTGAGGATTGTGCGAATACCGCGGGGCAAATTTTGTCTATTACATATTTGATGTAAGGAAGGGACACCCTCAGTTGATCTTCCAAATCAGTGGAGGAGAATGGAGGAGTGGGATATATATATAAATGAACTCTAACTAGAGCTCTTATTTAGTCGGTAGCATTTTCTTTTTGAGTTCTGGCTTTGTTATAGGAATTTAAAAATTATACTGTTTTTGTTGAATTATTTTCTTTACATATATCAACAAAATTACTAATTTTGACAATTATTCAAGTTTGAAGGATTACATAGTATTTTTATTTTAATCAAATTAACTGTATATGACTAAAGACAATCATTTAATTTAACATTGATTAAACATGTGATCTTAAAATTTTTTATTCTGATGTATATCACAATTTATGCATAATTATTACTGTGATGTATATCACTGAATAATTTCGCTGATCTTAACTTTATGATCGTGCCATATACAATGATTTTTCACTTCTTCCTCCAAAAAAAACCGAGACACCGTCGTTCTCTCGATTCCTAAACACTTCTCTAGAAAGCGAAACTTCTCCAGAGGAAACTCAAAATCTCTAAAAAACTAGAATCTAAGAGTCGACACCAAAGAGCTTTCAAAAAAAAAAGCCTCAAAGAGCCACAAACAAGAGTCACAAAAGAAGACAACAGACAACCAAAAAGAGAGCGTTCCCCACTTTGTTTTAGTATTTATGTTTATCAATTCCTCAGACACAACTATTTAATTTTTTACAAAAATGACACAATCACAAATTTTCAAACTATATTTTGATAAAGACTGTAAGTAGTCTAAACGTCAAAATTTTTATCTATCTGTCAAAAATTATTAAAAAAGGATTTCAGTAGCAGAAGAGACCTAAAATCAAGACGATTTAAAGAAATAAATATAATGATATGATAAAAAAGCACTCAAAAGTTGAAACAAGTAAACGTTTCGGCCTGCATTTGCTACTATATTTGGTTGAGTAAATTCCCGATTGCAGTATCCGTCGTGAATAAATAAATCCGTAATTAAGAGGTTTCTAATTTCTCAAATATAGTGTTTGTTTCATTATATTTCGAAAGCAGATTGGAAGTTTGTAAAAGTTTCCAAAGTTAACACTTGATATTCGAAACTAACAGTTTCCACTTGCGATTATTTCAAACTTTCCAATTAAAAAATTGAAAGTTTTAATTAATTTACAAGTGTAGAGGGAAAATTCGCGGAAATCTAGGAAATGATTCGTTAAATAAACACCAGTGTAATTTAGCTACCGCCGATATTTCGTTTCAGTTATTTTCAAAAAACACAAACAGAATTAATTAAAATGGGAGTGATAATTTTGAAGAGTTGCATGCAAGCAAATTCTTTGGCTGATGAGTTTAATGCAAACAAAAAGACTGGTAACTTTGACGATAATAAACAATTGACGGTACATATATCTAAAACCAATGAACAATTTAAATACCCAATGATAAAATAGCTTTATGGAAAAGCAAGTGGATGCAATAGGGGTTTTTAATGATTTATAATGCCCTAATAATCAAATTGCAATATTTCAAAGTGAGACATCTATCCATTGTTGTTTCTATATCCATTATTTGTTCGTTTCTAATTCTTTGCATTCTTGAGACAGCCGCCAATCTTTTCCAGAAATTCATTTATTGGATTTCATTTAATTGCTGTCGGATCCGTACTACACCGCACTGTTTAAAATGACATTATGAATATGTCTTTTGCGTTGTTTGGTTATTTCTCACGATCACAGTGATAAACTTAATATGATAATAAGTTGAAGGTGATCGATTGATTAATATAATTTTACAAGATGTCAATGTCAAGCCTTACTTATAATTTATTCGTTTCTTTTTCGGTTGAGTTGCTAATTAAGATTGGACGTTAATTACGTTTCTCAACGCCAGTTCGTCCTTTTTAAGACATTTGAGACACATACATGCCGCAAACCACGTATCTCCGTTTTGTCATATATCAACAGTTTGATATCATTAGATAGATAATTTCTGAACCTATCTACCAAAAAATAGGAAACCTCGCAACTCAGGATTGCCATTTTCTTTAAAGTTAAACGTACTCCATAGTTTAACTGTTCTCTTCAATTATTTTTCGAAATTTCTGTCCACCATTTGAATTCTTTTTTTTTAAAAAAAAAAGAGCAGGCCAAATTTTAATTCAATTTTTTTCATCGTTGAGTTTTCGGTGTCTATTCTAAGATTTGGTGCTATGAAGTTACATAGGTTTGCGACTTAAACCGTCGATATGTAACCTGCAATTGGTATAGGAAGATTAATTTTAACTTTGATTGGTATATGTAATTAAGTTTCTTCGTTAACAAGAACAAATCTATGTTTGTTACGAAAAGTCATGAGTTTAAACCTATTGCAGTTACTCAGTCTGCTATCTTTTAGTGAAATCGTATTTGAAATATCTATCGTGAAATATGGATTTTGAACGACGAAACAAGTTTTGCTTTTAGAAATAAGTGATGAAGAAACTCAGAAAATGCGGAAATAAATTGTAAAACTGTTTATAAGTGATATACAAAAGTGTAGTATTTAAATGAATATCTTAGTGAACTTTCCAGATATGTATCTGCTATTTTTGGGATATTAGGAAATTTTATGTTACTTTCATACTTTTCATATAAAATAATTCATCGTATTTTTTATCAAACCTTGTATATTTATTAGAGACTGACTGCTTTCAATTAATCTGTCTCATAGAACTAAACGACCTAAACGACGAAGAATGAAAATAAGACATGATTTTTGAAGGTTTTAAATACTAAAAATGTTCTAATTTTGTTCACAATCCAACTAAAACATTTTGTTGCCATCTGCAGTACAAAAAATTATCGAATCAGAAATATGTTGCACGTGTTTCGTACAAACATAACCAAATTCGAAGACATACTTTTTTATCAGACGTTATCCGTCTGGTCTAGTTTCTAGATCAGAGAATATTAAATAGAGTAGAGAGCGGCCCGACGACCCCATCCATTCTCATCAATAACGGGCCTAGCAACAGAGCTGGAGCCACGATCGTTCGTTCCCTTTGTCAAATACAGGAAGGGCAGGATGCATTCCACTCGGAATTTGACAGTAAAAACGTACATTTACTAGGGTTCTTGATCATTCTTTCTGATTAAGCTGAAAAAGTATAGAAACGCTCTCCGCCCGGAGATCAATTCCCTTCGCAACTCAATACCTTAAATATATATCTTGATTATACCAGAAGTATGAAAAGCTGTTAAGATATAAAAGTATATCTTATAAGAGAGGCATTCATTTGATGTTGCGTTCTGTAAAAGATTTGGAAAAAATAAAAGTTGAGGTAGATAACTTAATACCGTCCAATATTAGGAAATCAAAATAATATATCCTGTGTTGAGAACAAAGTAATATTGTATTGTAATATTGTAGTATTACTTTTGATACTTAGTCAAGAAAATCGAGAGCTCCCTACTTTATTCACCGTTGACGAAAAAAGAAATAGAAATCGAATTTTAAAAACAGTTGGAATTTTAATAAAGCATTTAGGATATTACAGTCTGGTCAACAGTGACCAGTGAACAATTCATTTCTAACTTAATAATATAGAATTTGAAATTTAAAATCAAAGTATACACATTAGAGTTCCTTAGGTTCTGTAGAATACATTGCATGCTTAATGTGCACACACAAGCTTAACTAAAACACTAAACTAACTCAAAGGGCATGATCCTCATAAGTCTTCTTTTTAAGCCAATATTATCTAGGAGCTGAATAGCCTCGACATTGATACGATGATGCAGTCTTTCTTCAGGACTCTTGACTAATTTCTTAATATTCTAGTTAACTGTGTCCATTTTCAGGTCCCTATGGAGGTCACGATTGCGAATGTACCATCTACAGGGTTCCTCGGTAATTTATTTTGGAATCTTTGGATGATTGCATTTGCTTTGGTGCATCCCCAAAGTTAGATACCATAAGTCCATACAGGCTTAAGTATCTGCTTATAAAGCATAAGATTATTATGTAGAAACAGATTGGAGGTTCTTCATTTAGCCAGTACAGTCCGAAAAATTTTTCGAATATTTCCGGTTGCTTTTACAGCAGCCTGTCAAAGTCAAAGTCATCTGATTAGTTTTAAATGACAGATATAAAACTTGTCAATGGACATTATGGTGCATAATAAAATTAAAACAATTTTAAATATCAATACCTTGCGATTTAGCAGTCAGTTCATATCAAATGCGTAAAAATATAGTTAAAATATAACAAAAGTCGTCGAAGTATTATTCTATTGAGATATTATTACGTAATTACGTAAAACATAATATTTAAAAATTCAAAAAAAAAGACTGTATATAGCTTTCACTGTTTGTTTATTCTAATGTTTATCTTAGGAATCATACTAAAGTTTAGTTATTAAAGGAAAGTAGTAAACCAAAACAGTGATCAGTGTATGATCAGCACGTGAATATCCCGAGCGAAACGCGACGAGGCATCGTTATTGGTCCAAATCCAAATAAGCCGTTAGATTAGGTGTAGCACAGAGACGTCATCGTATGTTGCTTAATTTTCTTAAATATATCTGAGAAGGAGACAAATGATGAAATTGTTGACATAACTATACTCGGCCTAAGAAGAGAACTAAAAAGCTTCATTTCAACGCTAGCGAAAAACACATGATTGTGAATATTCATAAAAATGAAATAAATTAAAGTGATGACGTTGATGACGTTATTTCCAAAACGGCAAATATTTCGGGAGTATCTTCTTCAAGTTTAAAAGGTTGAAGCCAAAATATGGAATATAGACATTGTAATTGGTGTGCAAGTTGAGCCCCTCATTATAAATGTAGACTAAGCATCATGAATATGTTTTTGTTCACTATTTTCTTTCGACGAATAGACTTTAAAATCATGTACCTCTTACCAGTTTAATTCAAACAGGTAATTCAATCTATTTGCAAACTTCTAGATGCAGAATTTCACTTTTGATTCAACCTTTATTGAAAATGCAAATGTTGCCGGTCAGAGCCCTATCACATCCTTAGGATAAAAACTGATAATTCTATACTCCATAATAAAGTTTCAGTTTTACTCTTGATACAGTCAAAGTGAATTTTTATCCATTTCAAGTTTTCAGTTCTGTTATTCTAAATATTAAATGGATTTTTAGATTAAAAGTACATCACAAAATGTTATTGACAAAGAAAAGCTGCAGGCAATCTAAATTCAAATATATGTTTACGACAAAGTTGTTAATTGTAAAGATTCCAATCTTGTTCAGAAGCTTCAGGATCAAACTTTGAAACAAGCATTAGTGACTCAGTAGTCACTTCGTTATTATAACGTTCAAGAAATTAATTTATTAACTACCTCCTACTCCATTCGATGAATTGAATAAAATCTTAGCGTCAATTCTAAAACGTTCTCTATCTAAATAAGACAACGCCAACGTAAGTGTAAACTCAAATTAAATTTCAGTAAATTTGTGGAGACACTATTCGATGGCATGTCACAATGTCACAAACTTTTATTTATCTTTCATAATTTCGTTTTATTTTCAGCAAATTTTTTATGCTCAATTCTGTGAAATAGTATTTTCTATGTATTTGGACAACAGAACGAATATAATAAAACAGATTTCTGTGTGGTTATATTTTAAAAAATATAAACTCAGTTTTGCATATGTTCTATCAACTCGTTTTCCCACTTAATTAATTTATTTTTTTCCCGCAGTTCTACAGCTACCAGGTTGGAGCTTAGCTGTTACCAAGGATCCAGCCGGTGCACCACCTTCTCATTAAAATCAATTTCAAGTCAGAGTTGTTTTTAATTTATAACTCCTTTTTATTTGTTGTGCTCCCTTGGATACACAGTTAATGGGAATTTCATTATTTTTGATAAATTTATTATTTGCTGAAACTTTTTTTGCAGCAGTAGGTATCAATTAGAAGAATCGTGTCCGGGGGTGGTTTATTTATTTCAGCTTTTCCGCCTTGTGGCGTTCAAATTAATATTCATTTTTCACCGCATCTAAATACCAGTTGTATATGTATTTACTTTAACCGAGGCCGACTATCACTTCCTGAGGAAGAATCACCATTAGGGGAAATAAAGTTACAATGCTTAGGTTAACGATTTGTTGCAAACACATTATTGAGTTCTCTCAATATCTTAGTTTACTTTAAAAGTTTCCTAAAGAAAAACAGGAAAATAGGATTGGTTTTTTCACCAAAAGAAATTAAAAACTTATCTTTGGAGATATAGACCTTCTAGAAAAGTTTAGTACTTAGAATTAATTCAAAATGATCATTTTTTCCATTATTTCCACTGCTATCAAATTTGCATGAATATTATAATTAGTTCGTGGCAGTTCTTGGAGAGCTTAGTTGAGGGTAAGCAATTTCCATGGAGTTATTAAAAGAAACAAATACGAAGTTCGAAGTTTCGGAATTGAAAAAGGGTTTTAAAATTTTATTAAAAATATTGCAATATCCAATAAAAAAATTTAACTGGTGGTAACGTTTTTTCTGTACTAAAACGAAAATCGTTGTAGCCTGTAAACAAAAATTCTATTCCTGACTGTTCAAAACAGATTTAAGGTAATTGGTGGATAATATGCAAGAATCAATAATAAAAAAACATAAAAATTCTAATAATTAATTGAAATAATCAATCTTCTTCAAATTCTTCAATTAAAATCATGGTTCCAAAGAAAAATGTGAATAGTACAGACGATGTGAATTTTTCAAAAAAAAAGAAGTAGAAACGCCAAGTCCAGAAATACAAAAATCAAAAACAGATATATTAGAAACATCAACAGCATTAAACTCAAAAGTTCAGTATCATTTGCACAATTAACTATAAAATTGATTGATTACAAAAATGATATCTCTAAGAATATTAATATTTTCACTAGTTGTTATAGTTCTGCTAAGCTCCTGACATTGAAACTACAAATTTTAATGAAGATTATATAAAAAATTTATTTTAGACTCGCTTTCCTTAAGAAGACCCTAATCTGAAATCGTCTTATGTCATCCTTAGTCACACAATATACTATTAATCCTTCTTTATAATGCTACTTCAAATTGTAAAAGTACTGTAAAGGGAAGATATTCCTATTATTACCGTGAGAAGCTGTGAAAAGTTTCATTTATTCTCTCAGTTCACTCAAATATATCATTTCTGCAGAAACCTCAATAGCTTCTTCTGCTTGTAATCTATCATCGTGATATTTAATTTTCGTTCTACAATATTTATTCTCAGTCCCTTGTATAAAATTTGGCAATTAGTCATGTTTTACAAGTGAGATTTCCATTGATTTCTAGCTGAAATGTAAAGAGAATTCAAGGATGGATAATAGTAACAAAAAGGTGATGGTAAATTTTGAATTAATACATTAAAATATTTCAAAAAGTAAAATGTTAATTTTTGCAAGTATTTCGAACAGTATCTAATTTAAATGAAATCTAAAAACGACGACAGAGTTTTCGTTCATATGCATTTGTGAAACGTCTGAAAATATTACAAAAGATGATCAAGATATTATTTCACAGTAGTATATTCACGAGTAAATCGCAACAATAACTTTTTTGTGGAACATTTATTAGTTTTTTGGGGACATACTAAGATCGTTCTAAATAACTTGTCTGTTGGAATTTACATAATATGTAAAATCTCTGTGCAGACAACAATATTTCAAGGTTTCTTGAATATTACATGGGAATTTATTTGTAACAATCACCAAAATAGATGGTGTTTCAATAATGACGTTCCAGTTTGTGACTTTGATTTCTTTACGGTTTTACTGCACTATGTTTTTGTTTTTTTCTCTTTTAATACGTCAAATGAATAAAATAAATAAGTAAAATTAATCCGAAGTATATGATATACAGGGTGTTATGGGATGGGATGTTATGCAAAAAATTCGGGAGTGAATAGATGACGTGAAAATAATGCTGCGACATAAAAAAATACGACCCCTTCGTTTCTGAGTTATAGGCATTTAAAGTAGCGAAATCAGAACTTATATTTAGTTATATTTTATAAATTATACATGCGAACATTATTGTTTTTTAATGGATGATTACGTATTGACCAAGTAGTGTGTTTGACCAACTAGTGGCGACTCATGCCCAATGGTAATCAATCCGTAACTTTTACTGGGACAAACTAAAGATAGGAAAAATCAATTTTTCAATCGATTTTTTACCAAAAAGATACCCTTCATTTAACTCGTTAAAATTGCGGTTTAAGAGATATGTAGATTTTTAGATTGTTGTACATGCTAAAGAAACTGAAACATTCTGAAGAAAATTATAAATAATTGTGATTACTGTGATTGTAAGTACTTTTTACTAATGAAACTGGTTTCACACGAGTTCCTTTTATTAATTTCCATAATTTACATTTATGGGCAGATGAAAATCCTCACGGTTCAATTCAAACAAAGAATCAACATTGATATTGGTTAGCGATACTTTGAATTTCTGTGATATTCCTCCAAATATGCACAAAGACATGTGGTTCATGCACGATCGAGCCCCTCCCCACTTCCTAAATGATGTAAAAAATCATTTCAATAATATTTTTCCTAATAGGTGGATTGGTCTGGGAGGTTCGTTTGCATGGCTACCACGTAACCCTGAATCAAATACAAGAAACACAATGAAGGAAATGATGAATAGAATAAACTTCCATTTTGAAGCTACAAGGCAGAATCTTGGATTACTCTTCCTCGTTCAAAGAAGTATCCTCCGTAGCTTCCGGAAATCTGTATGTGTGTGTATGTATAGTGTATTTATTATAGTTTTTGTTATTTGATGAGTTGTAGGCTAACCGAGTAAACTCTTCTACATTCCAATTTTTTCTTTATGTAAGTAACACGATGTACGACAGTATGCTGTTCAATTGGAAATGTTTGATTGTGTTTTAGTACATCATGTGAGTATTTTCAATAAATAATTACAATTTTCTTCGGAATGTCTCTTTATGGCGAGCAGTTTCCTTGGCATGCCCATCGATTTAAAAAAAAACAGGGCTTTCCAAACTACGTACAGCGGGCCAGATCCGGCCCGCTAGTGCCATCATTTCGGCCCGCGACAGTTTAAAGCTATTGCTGTGATAAGTTGATTGGAAGAGAATGAAAACACAGAATGATGATTACTCAGTTTTATTTAATTGCAAGATAAAACTTTTATGACGCAGAAAACTCATACATTTCATAGCTTTCATTTACTCCATGAATAAAAACAACACTGAGCAGTATCTGATATTTCCGTTGACTCACCTAACCATTCAAGATGTCCATATTTGTCCGAAAGTTGAGAAGATACATTTAGATGCACAGTGTTTGCTAACAGTTTTCAATAAATTAACCTTTTCGGTGCATATTTATTCAGCTACTGCAATTAAAGATTCTTTTATCATTTCTCCATCGGTGAATGGTTTTCCAATTTTATGGGCCACACGATAGCTCGCGCGAGTTGCAGACTCTTGCTCGATATTTGCTTTAGTAAACAGGAATTTCTGCAAAAAAATTAAAGTTGTTTTGGCCCTTGGAATATACCGAAAAAATTATTCTGGCCCGGAGACTTCAAAGATTGGAGACCACTGTCGTAAACCATAAATTTTATCGGGTAAATCGATTGAAAAATTTTTTTTCTATCTTTAGATTGCCCCCGTAAATGTTACGGATTTTTAACCATTGGGCACGAGCCGCCCCTGGCCATCAAATAGTAGTGTAGAATTATTTATTCCGTCAAACTGACTGCATGGACATACATCAAGTGTCAAATGTGGAATGCTCAATTTCAAGCCTTAAAAATATTAATTTGTGTATCAAATTTTCATTTTCACATGAAAATTAGTGCTTTCTTCAATTGATTATTGGGATTCTGATTTGAGCTTACAAATGAAAAAACAAATCGAGCAGAGTGAAGAAAAAAAGTAAAAAAACTCAATTATGTAATGGCAAAAATCTTCCACTATATCAAATCATTTATAAGATTCATTATAATTTTTACTTTTTACGATAAATTCAGAGTCAAATGTGTAGTCAAGATAACTAAATAGAATCTATGTCGAATAAGAAGTCACTAAATTAAAATTTTTTACTCAACTGCTATTGAAAGGATACACTGTAGTGAAACCATCTAAAATGATACTTTGTGCGTTAATCTTATCTTTGAATTGTTCTTACAACAAGTCAGAATTAATCCATCAACAACAACAAAAAACCTGTATATCGGTCGATCTTTTTCCGGAACCATTAAACAATAAACTTTGCAATAAACAAAAGAAAATGTTTCGAAAAATGCCTGAGCGAATATAAATGGAAATGGGAGAATCGGAGCACAACGATTAGATAATATGGAAATTTGAAGACAGGACAGGACTGTTTTACATTATAAAATATGAAAGTAATCACTGACATTTGAGTGACGTAGATAAATCTGACAAAACTGGAATAACAAAGTTGGAATTGTTTTTGAAATAAATATTCAGAGAGCTTACCTTCGGACCTAAAAAAAGATTTTTATGAATAACAAAGTGATAAAATATTAAAGCATTCGTAATACATAGGCGTATCTTTTCGTTTAGTAGACAATGTTTTTTCCTTCTAAAAGTTTCCGTATTGTGCTTTGACTCATTTGAGAGTAACCCTTAACATCTCGAATAATGGCAAAAACTTTGTCTACTGTCGGAAATTTTTTTTCTTAAGAGGAACGCAAGCGCAGGTACTTTTCATAGAAGTTTACTTTTGAAATGATTTTTTGAAAAAAAATGAAATGTTGGTTTTTCTAGAGCTTCACGTGCTATCTGACACTCGCCATAATTTTTCAATAATTGCACACTGCACCTTACAAGTTGCATCTTTACTAAATGGAAAAACCCACAATCGTATTTTCTGCGGTGTACTCCGTTAAGATACAATTCTTGGAATTGAAATAAATCAAAATATCTAACCTTTATTGGAAATAGGAAATATCCTATGACACGGCTATGTAATCTTTGATACACAGGGTTTTTCGCCTATCCAAACCATTTTCTAATATTCTATACAGCCTATGGTTGTAAAAAGCCAATAAAAAACCAAAAAAGTTTTCAAAACATTCATGAAATATTTAGATTACTTTGTAATAATATTTTAAAAAGTTTTTTTTATTCCCTCGTACATTAAAATAGTCTATAGATATGTGAAGTGTTGATGTAACGGTACAAAGAGAAAGTATGTTCAATTTGGTCCTGGAAATTTGGAAATTGCAATATTTTCTAAAAAGTTCAATCAAGCCTTGTACAAATCGACCAACCAGCAGTCCCATTGTATACTAAATTATATATACGATTGAGAACAACTTATAATCCATTACTATCACTCAGTTCTAAACCATGAAGTTTTACTTATCACTATACTCAGCTTTTCACACTTTCATTTGAAATTCACACCAAGCCCAAAAGTTTTTAATGCTAATGTAGCCGATCTTCGTTGTTTTGGTTACTGGAGGGTTACTGCAGGTCAGGATTTGGTCCAATTTTGACATAAAACATCACCATCACTGCGCATCGCTTGTCGGGTGTTGAAGTTGGGAGCAACATGTCTTGACATAGTCACGTGGCCGAATTAGCTAAGGCAGCTTCACAAAAACTTGGAGACTAAAAAGCTATATGCTCCGCATCAGTATCTTATCCTCAACAGCGCCCAGATTCATCCATAATTGGAGTATTCGACAAACCTTTAAGATGCTCGACTCAATGCAAAAGAGAGCAATGGACAGTTTAGAGCATAGAAGAAAGGTCGCAGCCTGATACTGTTTTACCAATAGCAGTATTTGCAAGATCTACTCTACAGATAGAGGTGGCTTACGAGCACCGAGTCCACCTGCAGACGCCCAGAACATCAATTTATCGGGATTCTTATCTTTGTAAAAGTGCAAGTGCGTGGAATCAGCTACCAAACACTACAACTTGAAGTTCAAGTTCAATATTCCCAGGAATCTTTACACGGTAGTCACCACTCGAACTACTCGAGTGTAATAGGGTTCAATTTTTTGTCTTAAAGTCTTGTTTGTGTGTATTTGTTGATATAGCACAGCTGCAATCCGTATGGCCAAATGGGTTTAAGAATCTACTTGTGAATAAGCAATTTAATATTTAAGTTTTCCTTATTATAGTAATTTTCTATGTTCTGTATTTTTTTCTCACCTTTTCTTTTTCATATCTTCCTTTCATCTCAGCGTAGCATTCAGAATGATTCAAAGATATTGGTTCGTTTTGATTGCTCGATTTGATCCAAATAAAAATCTTATTCGACTACTTGCAGTTATTTGACATCAATTATATGAAAAAATATTCAATCTGAATTGTTTAGATAACATATAAACTTTATGAAGATTTTAATTTTAGATTTTGTCTCTGAGTTGCGTTGCTAATTTCATCTCTATCATTTTTGTTCTTTTTTCCCATTTCTTTACATAAACCATCTTTTCACGAAGAATATATTTATAATATTAAATAGCCTTTTTTATACTATTATATCTTCTCTAATATCCCATTTAATACAATTTACGAAAATAAATAAGGAAACAAGATTCAAATGGTTTCTGAATTTGAAACGAGTCGTCATAATTTATGGATTAAACAATAACTCAAATTGAATCAAACAATGTATCATAATGATTTACTTATTTCGCGAACCAGTTTGGAACTCCGAGTCATATTTCTGTTGATTTGTTTGTGTTTTGTGGCCGGTTCTGTACAATATAATGAATATACAACAAACAGGACAAACAACAGAGTGTGGAAAATGAGCAAGAGGTCAAATGGTAATTTTATCTCGTAGGATTAAGGACCGACGCATGTAAATTGGCTACTAAAAGCTGATTCCAAATTAAATCAAACTTTGGAACACATTTAAATAAAATTAACAGGCTACTTGTTCGTGATCACGTTAAGCTAATTTCTGGTGTTATTTGTGAAAGGATTATCTACTGGGGTTCCCAATATACTGTTCGTCTTGTCAGAAACTGATCATTGAAAATCTTTAATATGAAAGGAAGTGAATAATTCTTGTACTTGGGTACATTTCTACGATCTAGAAATAAAACAACAATCGATGGAATGGCAACAAGACCTAAGAAGTTTCGTGTCGAAAAATCGGCTGGAAAAGTTCTTGCTTGTGTTTTTTGAGAATGCCATGGAGTAATCATGTTTGGTTTTTTGGATAATGGTAGAACAATAACTGGAGATTACTATTCGACATTACTGACCACTCTACAGAAAAAAATTAAAGAGAAAAGACGCGGAAAGCACCTCCCTTAGTCAACACATTTGGCTCCGTTCGACTATCATCTCTTTCCTCAACTGAAAAAAAGTTTAAAAGGTCGTAAATTTTCTTTCAAAGGAGAGGTAATAAAAGCTGTGGTGGTCTGGTTTGCAAAGCAAGAAGAAACATTTTTTTTGAAGATCTAGAGACGTTGTAGGTTCGTTGTAATAAATGTATCTAATTAAGAGGAGAATGTGTTGAGTATAAAATATTTTGACATTGAAATTCGGTTTGGTTCTATAGTAGCCTAAGAATTTTTCAATATATCCTCGTACAATGTTCTTCTGTTTTCTTACCAGCGGCTCGTTGGCAGTTATAAGCAGATTAATCAGGTAAAAATATAAGTGAAAACCTGATACATTCATTATATTTATACAAATGAAAATTCTCGGGGTAAAAATTGAAAAATTTTCTGTCTACTAAAAGAAGTGATAGGACTATGAATTACAAATGCTTCTTCATTTTATGAATCTCTCATTCATAAAAATAGACTATAAATACTATATTATTATTAATAATAAAACAAAAGTTTCGATATTGAGTAAAAATTTGAAAATACATTTTAAAAGATTCTGTAATTTTCTATTCAAATATGATGAAATTGATATTTTGATCCAAATGCAGTTGGAATAAATCTCTATCTTTAGTTGCGGAAATATTTACCGTTCTATTTCTACCTAAAAAAAACATACAACCGATTATTGATTCAAATTGCTAGTGGAAATGTTTTGCGGTCGTTTTATTTTAGATGTGAATAGCCTCCTTTGTTCAGCAAGATAATCACAATGGCTGTTAATTATTTGAGGTGGGTGTATGTCTACATGGAATTTGCAGTAGTTGGTTCAGTTGATATTTCATTATTTGTACACTAGATGCATTACCTTTTGCAAAAGGAAATTCCGTTTGATGCTCATACAATTTAGGTTGCATCATTAATCTTGTTTACAAAGGACAGTCACACTGTCTTGTTGTATCATGATATTTACATACCATTATTTGATCCAGTTATTTTTTCTGAAAGAATTATTTATCACTAAACGTTCTTTATTTTGTCATTTCAGGTGATTCGTGTAAAATACAATTAAAAGCAAATTATAATACAAATAATTACTGCTAAAATTTAGATTTTATTTTGTGAGTCGAGCGATTTTTTTGACTCTACGAACAAAATTAAACCATTTTTAGCACGTATGTCATACATAATTTTCTGTTTTTATAAAGAAAACAAAAAAATTTGACTATTAGCAAAATCTACATAGAGGCTTATTAATTAGGAGTCTTTGACCAAAATTAAGCAACCGAAGAATTCGATTCGATATTGCTTTAGGTAAAAGAATTATCTAAGAAAGATGTTTCTAGGGATTACTTTTGTAAAATTTTTTCTAAGAAGTCAGAATGTCATGAGATACAATCAAAAATTCATTTAAAATTGTTAAGTCAACATTATTAATAATTCGTATTGTACTGCAACAACAAAGATATGTAGTGAAGAAATCGAAACTGAAGCTGACTGTGTGTGTTCCTAATTCGTTCGAGGTCGAAGCCGATACTGCTGTTCCGTTGGAGATCGAACAGGCAACGAATAGACCTACATTGGATCTGCTGCCTCATAAATCGAAACAGTCGAAGGAAAGTTTAGTGAAACTGTATTTTTTGTTTTGGATTACCATCCTAAGAAATAAAAAATCAAAAAAGAGAACAAATCAAAGAGTTTTTACCGATTATTTGATGATAAAAGTGGCAATAATTGTTGGTGTATTTGGTGCAAGAAGAGCTATGCAGTTTAAAGTTATCTGAAATATAATATATTGCTAATAGATATACCGCATCCTGCATAGTTATTGCCGCAAATATGCTGCGTTACGCTCTCCTAGTATTTCTCATCGACGATTTTTTTAAAGTGCGTTAACGATGTATCATCCAACACTATCCAACCAGTTGCAATAAACAAATTTGTTGAAATACCGTGCGACTTTGCTTCGTATTTAAAATTATACAATCCGAAGCTCTTTACTGGTCACTTTTTTCGAAGATTGTCAGTGTCTTTAGTTTCGAATTCAGGAACGAATCTAATGACGAACAAAACACACGGAGGATTTAAGTGGTACATTGGAAATAAGACTAAAATTGCTTCCATTCTGTGTGATAGGTTTCCTGTTGCATCAGCAACATTCTCAAATAGCGATAAATAGCACTCTGAACTAGTACCATCTTCAAATAGCAACAATACACGTCAAGATGCTTTGAAAAATTCGTTATCCTCGCAAGGAGTCTACTTAAATAACTTTTTAAATTGCAGTGTTAATATTACTTATACAAATAAAAGAATGTTAGTTATGTCATCAAAACTTATTAATCAATGAAACAAGTTAATGTTAAATATGCAGAATTTTTCAATTAATGTTTTACAAATTAACCTTGTTCATACATATTCCACTATAAATGTCAGTTTTATTAAAAACATTTATTTATTCTGAACTAGCCAAAATTGATTTTTTCGTTCCTTTTTCCGTCCCCGCCTCACTTATTTCAATTCTAACGTTTTCTTATGTGTTTTCACCGATATTATAGTTTAAAGGTAATCATCTAGGATAGTTGTTCTATCTCAACAGCTTCGAATTCATCCTTTATATCTTGACAGATGTTCTCACAGTTGTTTCAATAATTCATATTAATTAGCCAGTATCTATTGGTGAACTATTTCTATAATATAGCTGGTTGTCGTAGTTTTTAGCCGCCCTAAACGCTCGTCATGTGTCAAGCTGAATTGAGCTGTCCAAAATCTGACGATCGTAAATGATGGTGCAGAGTCTTCGTATAAAGTGGCTCTTCTTTCATTTGCGTAGTTTTATTGCCTTTCAAAAACGCATAGTTAATTTGATACTCAATTTTTTCTATTTTTAGAAATATCTTTGCAACGACTCACTTATATTTCTGATAAGTCTCATCATCTAAAAAACTACGCATTTATATTAAACTATATGTATAATAAACTTATACTTTCTAACGTTAATATCATATAATCAAATCTTCCATTTTTTTATGATCAAATTTTATATTAGATGAAACAAGTAGATGATTATAGTTTAATATTTTTTTTAATTGCTTGTCTGCCCCCGTATTATTATTATATAATCTTGAAATGTAATCATCCTAAACACTAGTTATTATGACATGATTCCATTGCTAATTTTTAGATCGTTTCGTAGAAATAAATTTGAAAACTTGTTAATTATTGGTTGTCTAATATGCTTGGCAAAAAGGTTAATAGAGTAACTGACCCTGTAAACATAAGCTTTTTATATAACGCCGATTAACCTACAAGTTATTGACCTATTCCAAATATAGAAATATTTAAGCAGAGAAAAAACAGATAAAACAACTTGTATGCATTTTTAAATTCACTCGATTCTAATTCTTGATTTTTTTACACAGAAAAAAGGGCGCCGCAGAGTTTTTGTTGAAAATATTAAAAAAAATATCAACATATCAGCAGAATTTATGATGAATCTCGTGGTATGTATGAAATGCATTTTTATGAAAAAATTTAATTATGAATCGTCTATAAAACTAATTTGTATCAACAATATTACCAAACCAGTAATAAATTATGAATATCCGGTATTTTTATAGCCTTTACAATTAAACAGATACGTGATTTTATGTGCCCTAAAAGGAGAAACCTACAGGTCGTCAAAATAGAGACTGATAACGTTTATGATTTTGTCGCAAGAGATAAATTTATATAGTAGAAGCTATTAAATTTAATGATCTATTTGGACGTTCTTGTTATGCTAGGTCACGGAATTCGTCAATCAAAATTAAGGATCTGTAAACAGCTCTATGTAAATATCTTCACTCGGGTACATTTCTTTTTAAAACGATTCCTTACACCTACCATAATCAAATTTTTTGTAGCATAATATTTTAAAATGCTATATATAAACTGGATATTGAAAATGCATCAAGTATTGTTTGTGTCTTTTTGCAACGCCTCTAATTTTTTCGGAATATAAAACGAAGCTACTATCAATAATTGAAAAATGTAGATAAACATATTATTCTTATAAACGGTGTTTCAGTGACTTGATGCAAAAAATTCGGGAGTGAGTGAGCAATTACAGATGTCTCATCTACCTTATTCTTTTACACTTTACACTACCACTAATTCAACTCCTTTCACTTTCTCATTAAACACAACCTGATCGAAAATGATGGGTTGGTATCAATTAGCAGAAACAAAACCTTCAAAGTTAAAAATAACTTTCGTTTCCTACGAAACGATCCGCACCAAAATGGCTATTTCTATAGCTCCTCCATATCCATAAAACTTTACACTATACACTATGTAAAAATCTAAATACTGAACTTGAATTTTTTCAAAAGAATCATGTCAAATTCCATTTCAACCATTTCAAAAAACTCATTTGAAATGACCTCATCGTTTCATTTGTAGCATTGAAATTTATTCTGGTGAATTGAGAGTAAGTGTTTATATAAAAATTCCAATACCAATTCATTTTGAATAATAATGCGGCTCATCAAAATTTCAACATATCTAGACGAAATCGATATATGTTATATTCTGCTTGGTGGAAAGCTCATAGTCGTAAAATCCGACACTTCGCCAAATCGAATTGCAGATGCAGAATTTCTATCAAACCTTCCATTGCTAACACAACAGACATCTCGTTTCAAAAATGCAATTCAACGTTATGAAGAAAGCAAAGGAATATTATCAATTTAAATAGTCTCACGCAGTGGATTTTTATTTGAATTTTCTGATTTTTTTATACCATCGAACAATTTATGCCAACACAAATTCAGAGAAAAATGCATATTGTGTTTATATAGGATGTTCCGGGACCAAAAAATTTGGAAGATAAAGTAGATGACATGAAAATAATGCTTGTACATAAAGAAAATATTTTCATACAACCTCTCGTTTCTGAGTTATAGATCCGTAAAGTCGCTGAATCAGAACTAATATTCAAATACATTTTCTAAATTATACATTCGCACATTATGAATTTTTGATGGATTATTACGTGTCAATGTAGTGTGATTGACATAATAAATAATCCTATACGAAGGCCAGGAACGGATCATGCCCAATGGTTAATAATCCGTAACTTTTACAGAGACTACCTGTACAATCTAAAGATAAAAAAATAAATGTTTCAATCGATAATCACTACTTTATTTAACTCGATAAAATTTATAGTAAAGTAAAAAAAATTATGTCACGGCATGATTTTCACATCATATAATCACTCCCGGATTTTTTGCATCAAGTCCCGTGTAGTGTTTATTGTAGTCTATAGAAGAAGGAGTTATTCATGGAATTTTAGAGACAAAACAGAAGCTTCATTCAGTCGACCACAGCACGTGATGTTGAGAAAAAGTAAAATAATCCTACACTACTATCCGAAGACCAGGAACAGCTCATGCCCAATAATAGTCCGTAACTTTTACAGAGACTACCTGTACAAAAATTGTCATAAATTGTAATTATTTATTGAAAATACCCACATGAGGTATTAAAACACAACATTTGTAATTGAGCTGCACACTGTTGAACATCGTGTTACTGATAAAGTAAAAAAAAATTATGTCACGGCATTATTTTCACATCATATACTCACTCCCGGATTTTTTGCATTAAGTCCAGTAATACCCTGTGTAGTGTTTATTGTAGTCTATAGAAGAAAGACATCTTTGTTGGTTTCTGCCATCTCAACCTTTGAGTCGAAGAAGTTATTCATGGAATTTTAGTTTTAGTTTTAGACAAAACAAAAGCTTCATTCAGTCTACCACAGCACGTGTTTTTTTAATTATTATTAAAAATGTTGAGAAAAAGTAATGGTAATGATTTTTTCTTTGTAACATCTTATAACTAAAATTAATAAAAATTTATCTATTCGGTGTACGAAACGTTCATTTTACTGTGTAATCCAACTGAAAGATTATCATTGGTAGATAAAAAAATACCTTGCTATACTAGAATGACCCTGCCTACATAAGAATATGACCCAAAAATCTAATATGCAAAGTTTTTTCGTCACATGAGTTCAATATTTATTTAAGAAATGACTACGTATTTTTTAACGTTATGTGCCGAATTTACGTTTTGATATCTTTCATCCTGCTCGTACCCGACAGATCCGAAAGTCTTAGAAAAAAATTTAAATGGACAAAATGAATTTTTTATGACAAGCGATTTATAGGAATCTAAAAGTTTATTAACTAGCTCTTCATAGTTTGCATCCATATACTCAAAAATCTCCCCACGACAGAAATAAGTTTAGAGGTGTTCTCTTACACGGTAAGATTTTATATTAAAGCAAGCGCCTTTCACAAGAAGAATGCTTGATATCGATTTCCTGCATTAAATCGTCGATATCGCTAAGAATTTTCCACATTGTGAAAACATCAAAATACATGAAATAAACCTTTTTCATATTTTCAGACAATGGTCTGGTTTGTAACACCATAAATTCTCCACAAATATAACAAAACTTTGTCATAAACAAAAATTGCAAATAAAGCTGATACATGAAGTAGACGCCAAAATCCATATTAAATTCTTGTCGCGTAATTAAAATTTCTGCTGTGCAGAGATGAGAAATGTTGAGATATGTATGTAGGTATTCACATAACATTAAAGACTCAAATATATAAACCTTCAAGATCTACAAAAAAACTTTGATATTTGGAACAATACACTAAATCAGTTAGGTATATAGGAATAGATTGCAGTTATGGCACTCAAAAAATAAACATTGATATAGGATAGAGAAATAAAACGATGAGGCTTCCGAATACCTTTGAACAGAAGTAGAAAGAACAGATAATGAAAACGAGGAGATACCTATTATAACAACTACTATTTGAGGAATTGAAATAAGTCTCAAGAACGACAAAGCTAAATGCTTATTAAGCTAATTGTAGACTAATATTTTTGAATCTTTATAATTGAATTTATGTTTTTTTAATATTTCATGGTTAGTTAATGCACTTCTATTTTTTTTATCGTATTGATGACCTCTTAGTCTGTTTTCTAAATATTGAGATGTCTGCCCTATGTAGACAGCGTCCCAATTAGTAGAAGACACTTGAAATATAATATTACTTTTTTTGTAATTATAATATATATAATATTTTACATCACTCTAAATTGATTTATGCCATTCTATTGCAGAATCAAATGTATTTGCCTTTTTTAATTCCGAAGAATGCTGATTGAATAATTTTTAAGCGCCGAAGACGATCAATTTTGTCCAAATTCTTTATTCTAGAAGGGTAGGCATGAGTGGGTTTTTCAGTTGAGTTGTGAAAGTGTTTGCGAATCAAACAAACAGATTCTAAAAAGAAAAGAGCGGGGAGGGTTAGAGCGTTAGAGCGTTCTATTATTCAAACCATATATATAACTCGTTTTATAATTTGAAGATAGATTCGAAGAGTTACAAACAAGATCCCCAGAAAGGCAAACCATACAGAAGATGCGTTCCAAGTTTTCTACATGCACGAAACTTGATCGAATTTGAGGATCGTATTAAGTCATTGTTAAGTTTTAGAGGTTTTGAAACTCCTTTATAGAATAAAACTGTTTTCTGTTGTCTCAGTGTTTAAACAGAGACCGTTCGCGTCGGACCAGGACTTAATAGTGATTAGATCTTTGCCTATGGTAGAATGTAAAGCTTTTATAACCGAACTACTCCAGGTTCCACTGGTGTCAAAGTTGAATGAAGTGAATTTACCATTGATTCTTAAGTCTGTGAAATTATGAATAGCAAAAAAAAGAACTGGACCTAAAACGGAGCTCTAAGGTACACCACTTCTAGCTGGCGATTTACCTGAAACTTTGCCATTAGGTCTTAATTCTTACGACATTCAAGGTTAGACACAAACAATTTTAAAGGAACACCTCGGATGCCACAATATTCTAGTTTGTTAATAAGAGTTTCATGATCAACACAATCGAAGGCATTAGCGAAATCACTATAAACTGAAGCCGTATAAAATTTATTCCCCCATGGTATTTCTGAGACTCAGTAATAAATTAGATCACTTTAAAAAAATTTTCTGTTTATAAATACAGACCAATTTACTGAAATTATTAAATTTACTACCTACGATCAAAAAAGAACGTATTGAAGAGTGGTAAGTATTTTTTATTCATTTTATGAATATTTCTCGATTATTTGGAAGATGTCAAAATAGTGAAATTATGTTACAAAAATCGTGTATACCAGTGTTGGAACCATAATAAAGGTAAATAACAATCTTAACACGTGTATTAATCACTACTCATTTTTTTTTTCAAAGCTACAAGAAAGTTGATCTTATATTAATAAAATATTTAGCTATGTTCGACATTCTAGGAGAATTTAAAAAATATACAATTACGATTTCTTTACGAGGTTCTAAACCTCGATTTTCTGTCGGTTCGTAGGCGTTTTTGGGACGCAAACAGAATGCATATTATTGCAATCGCAATTATGATGTTCGTTCATAATTCAACAGTTTCATTGCGGAATATAAAATTATAACGAAACAAGGTTGATGAACTTTAAGCCGGTTATTTCTCTAGAACGGAAAAAATCATGTCAATCGGAATAATTCTTGTTCCAAGAATAAGAATATACAGTAGCATCTCTATAACTCGAACTCCAAGGGAGAGGCAAAAAAATTCGAGTTACGGAGTTTTCCAGAGGATTTCGAGTTAGGTGACAACTAATGTCGAGTTAGGGAGGGGGTGAGCAGAAAGTAAAAAATCGAATACATACACATACAAATTGAAATTACATACATAATAAGCATATTTTTTTCAAAAATTTATCGAGAAAAGTCAGTTAACTTACTTTTTGATTTAAATAAGTTTGTTCTTTATCTTTAGCATTATCTAGAATACGAAGAGCAGCAAATTCTTTCTCTACTGAGTTACTTGTTTGTTCTATAAAATTACGTAACGTATTTAGTATTCTCTAATTGGGTGCATGTTACATAATTTAGATCTTCCGTATCATTTTCATTTATTTCATTGTTCTGAGATACTGAATTAAGAATCTCTTCGTCCGATAATATTCCAGCAGTCATTATTCCATCCTCACATGTAATAAAGTCCTCGCAACATACCTCAGGCGCTATTGTATCCCATGATTCAGGAAGTTGTAGAGAAATATCTTCTCCGATTAATGACGAAGAAAAACCACAGTTTTTTATAGTAGTAGCAGTCACGTTTCTTCAAGCTTTATTAATCATTCGCATTGCTTGTAATACATCTATAAGAGAATCCTTCTTTTCTTCCATATTTTGCAACATATTTCTAACAACTACTTTACGGAATAATGATTTATAATTTTAATGATGCCCGGTTGCAATTTTGATGTGGTTAGGAGGTAAAAACTCGACTTTTATTTAAAGTGCAATTATCAATGAATAATAGGATCTTTTTTCTTTCTTTAGTGTATCTTTAGCTCGTAATCACATAACAAACCTATCAGTTTTTAGCTTGTCTATTTGTTACAAATCGAACTTTTCCAGCCATACATTGCTTGTTCTGAAATCATAAAATCCTAAAGACTTCGAATACTTTTCAGCTTTTTCTTGTAACAATGGAACACTAATTCTTATATTTTCAAGAAACCCTATTTAAACCACTTTAATAAGCATTCTTCCAAGTCGGAAAACTCGGGAATTTCGCCGTCTTTTACACGACAAGCTTTAACCACTTTTCACTTTTTTATTATATCTTCTACATTTTATATAAAATTCAATTGTGGCAGCATTTCCGCATTAATATTATTTGTTATCATCCTTCAAAGAAAACTGTGATTAGTAACAGGTTTTTAATTCCTGAAGCGGGTTTAAAAAGTGTATAAATTGCTCTCGTTTCAACTAACTTTTTGTAATCGAACCGATGTTCTTTGTGCGGCATTTTTAATGTGGGAAAGAGCCAAAAGTCGCAGGGAATTAGGTAGAGACTGTCCAACGGCCACCGAAGTTACTTTGTTAAATATTGCTACACAAAATTTGAAGTGTATGTGTACGCTGAACGATTATTTTGGTGCGCAACTTATTACCAATTGTACCAAAGCTGATGCCATTTCCTTCTAATGACGACATGCATATTCTAAATATTTCAACGTACTATTTCAGTGACTGTTGGACTCTTGTAGCATAGACAACACCTTCATATTGTTTCGATGTAGTATTAAACCAATGATTCACTAATAATAATCTTGGATACATTTTTATCAGTAGAAACCACTTTTAAATTATTCTGAGCGATTCTAAAGCAAATATTAATATTGTCTGATGTTAGGAATTTTAGAAAAGGTGAAATCCTTCAAATATATGCAACCAAATAGGTAACAGTAATTGTTTTTTGAGATCGATTATATCCAAAAAGCTTTTAGAACATCGGGGGACTATCACGCTATAAATAAGTTAACCAAGCATCGCATTCTTCGGTTTTGACATCAGTGACTTTGTACAAGTATCAAAACATAACGTCTTGATTTAATTCCAAATCACAAACTCATATTGTTCATGTGTTAAAGATGTGTTTACACGAATCTAAATTGTTTTTTTATTTAAAGCCAACTAAGCGCAAATGTTGGCGGCTATGAATTTTAATCTGACACAAGCCATTGTGTCTTTTCAATTATTGCAATCATATTTACGTGCAATGAATTTTGTACAAAGACATTTCATTTGATCGTTTAACTCGACTTGCCAGTAAAGAAAACCGTAATAGTAATAAAATTATATAAACGTTGACAAAACTATAAAAAGTAACGGTGTCAATTAAATACATAAAAAGAAGTCTGTTATGAAGTTAAATATGTACAAATGTTTTTTGTATATAAATTTTAACATTTTTAATACTAGTTAAGCAAATTTTAGACAACGTAAAATGAATAACTCTTTAAATCCATACGATCTGTCTCAGTAGGACAAGTACTTGCTAAAGAGCTTTTTTATACTAATTAAATAAGTTTTATTGACAACATGGTCTATATAATTTATAATTGACAGTTTTCATATTTTAAATAAATCTATTTACAAGTACGTTTGGTTTGAATATTTGAAGGCGACGTACCACTACATTCTCTTCAGTTAGTTTTGTTACAAATACATTAGTTTGGGTTCTTATTTTGGCATTATAAAATTATAAATTTTGTTCTTGGCTTTATCTCCGACCAAAGGTCTTTTTCGAAGACAGAAGACAGAGGAGGGGGATATTTTTCACTACAGACCAAACGTGGATACACTATTACACTCCCGAAAGCAAGGTGTCATCTAAAGAGTGGAGGAAAAAGGAGAAAAGGGCGCCAGTAAAAGCGAAGACAACCAGGTCCGCCGATAAGATTATCTGGGACCGACGGGGAGTACTATTCGTTATCTTCCTGCTCACACAACATTCCATTAATGCTGAATACTACTCTAACCTTCTAAAAACACATGTGAAACCGCTTATCTCTCATATGGAGGACCGTTCCAGCGCGAAGTGTCAATCTTCTCCAGGATAACGCACGTCTCACGCCCGATACAATATCGAAACTATGGTGGGAGATACTGAACATATTTGGGTCACTGCCCTACGAGGTAGAGAAGTTTGTGAGCACTGTTCAAGTTACCCACAAAATTCTTTAATACCGGCATCAAAAACCTTTCGGAGAGATTGAACCGCCCTCGTATCATTGTTATAAAAACGGCCAATGTAAGAAATCCGTGTTCGTGTGACTGATGAAAAGTCATATACAAGCTAACAAAGAAAGCTTATAAACATCTTGATAATACTTTGAAGAAGAGCACGAGATGTAACATCATCTATTTCATCCCGTTATTATCTTGCGTATATACTGACTTGGTGTTTTTACTATTTAACTGATTTTTGAGTAGGAATTTTATTCTATTATTTTTGATTTAGGATATATTATAGATCAAACTTTTTTCTATCGATTTCGACAATTTTTACATTTATTTGGAAGATCATTTCGGGGATATTTGAGAATTTCGTTTCAATAAAAAACTGGTTGCCTATAATTTGATATTAATTATTTGCTGCATATGAGTTTCTGATGCTGTCGAATACCACTTCCAAGGGAAAAATTTTCAGTCGGTGGCAAATATAACTTGTTTGTGATTTGTTAAACAATAAATATGTATGCATAAATATTTTGAAATAATTTCAGTACGAGGGTATCAATATAAATATAAATTGGAATAGTTATTTTCCTAACAAGTGAGAAAAGTGATACTTTCCTGCACGCGACTCCAGTTGTCGCGACGCGGAGCGGAGGTCGGGCAAGCATCAGTTAGGAACATTATTTTTTCTACGACCGTTATACAAAAAAGTATACCAATCCATTTTTCAAAAATTATTTTATTCCAACAAACATAATAATATACAAAAGTTTAATTAAAAACTACTAAGTATTATAAGTATTAATATTAAAAACACAGTTTGTTGCATTCTGTAGACTAATAAGAATTGCCGGTCCAGTGGAGTTATTTGGTTTCAACTGGAAGGTAGATGACGTCGAAGAGGATGACATCGGTTGCAGGTCGCATAAAGATGACGATGACGGTGATGGCAACGGTTTTAAGTCATTTGTAGTACAGAGAATTTTATTTGATATTTTTTTCTTCTCATTCTCGGAGTCCTCCAAATAGCCCTCAGCGACAGTAGTAGACTTCCAGCCACCGAGGCGCTTTAGGTTGGTTATTGCTTCGCCGGAGTCTTCTAGGAACGTTGCCAAAGAACGTCTGAAACTGTGTCCTGTATAACGTTCCCGATTAGATTGGCGTAAATATGCAGCAATCTCTGCTGGCATCTTTACGCCAACGCATTGACTGAGCATTTTCCATTCTTATAATGAATAAAAAATCGGCGGTGTGGAGTGGTAGGTGGTCGTAAATCTGCGTACTTTTTGTACAGCGTCAAATAGGTTCATCATTTATTTCTTCAGATGAAACAAATGATCTTGATGAATGATTTTTCACAATAATTAGGTTGTCTTTATCTTGAATGTCGTCGACAGTGATATTTACAAGCTCGGATCTGCGGAGAGCGCCAGCCAGTGCAAAAATGGTACTCACTTTAATCATCAGGTATACCGGGTATATCGGGAGCTAGAATAACTCTGGATATATCTTCTTTGGTAAAAACTTGCACTTTCTGTGCTCGAAAACCAATATTTTTTGTTTAAGAAACGACGTTAGCTTATGGAAGTTTCCTATATCCAAATTTTGTTTTATTTTTACTAAACTTTTTACCATCGAATAGCGGGACCATAATGTATTAGATTTCAAAACCTTACTTAGGTCTGAAAAATACGCCAGAAATACCTCTTCCTTATAAGTTTTGACCCCTTTCTGCTTACACCATGTAACAAAATGGTGGTATTGCTTCTCATACCTTAGTCTGGATTTGACAGGTAACAGCTCGGAATTAGCTTCATTTGCAGCCTTCAAAATGGCTTTGGGAAGTTCTTCGTCGGATGAATCCATTAATATTATTGTATCGGATTCGGTTTAATATGGTTTAATTTAGAAGAAGAACGCACGGTCGTAGAAAAAATATATTTAAGCATGAGATGAGAGGTTTTAATAGAATTTTAACCATTTTGGACGCTTCATGTTTATTTGACTATCGTATGAGTTTTCAGAAAATGGAAAAAATGTGTATCTACATGACATTAAAGAAAGAAAAGTTAGAGATGGTCAAAAACTGTGACAATCAGTGATATCATTAAGAAAGTTCTCCAAACAATACTAGAGGATTGAGGTTAGAAAGATAGAAGAGGCTATAGGCATACCAAAAGAGCGCATTTACAATATACTAAAGAATTATGCATGCATAAGTGCGCGTTGGGTGCCGCGTTTCCTCACGTTGGACAAAAAGCGCAATCGAATTTCTCAGGTTTGAATTAAGCGATTTAGGTACAATAAATCAGATTTTTTATGTCGATTCATAATTGCAGATGAACATGGATCTACCACTAGATTGCTGAAACGAAAGAATAGTGGATTGCAAAGAGCGAACCGAACCTCCGAAAAAGACGATTTAATCGGCCGAGAAAGTGATGTCGACTATTTTTTGTGCGTTTATCCACTATAAAATAAAACAGGAGAGTATTACGCAAAATTATTTGATACAATAAAAGAAGAAATTGATACAAGTGACGGCATTTGAAAAAGAAGAAAGGACAACACCATGGCTAAAGTTCAAGAATGGCATTCGAATTGTTTGACGTAATTTTTTCCTGTTTACTCAACTTAAAAGTTTAATTTGCAGGAGAGGTAGTTTCATCAGAAGAGGACCTTACAGCATATGTAAACGCCTTTTTTTATGAAAATGACGGCAAATATTTATTCGAAAAGGTTCACAAGGTTAGGTAACAGATAGTTATTAATTCATAGAGTTTTAATTTTTCTAGGTATAAGAAAGTGAAAGATTTTCGATAGATGGCGATAGTTACGCCGTTTGCATTAATAATCGAGTTAATACGACTTAAGCCTTATTTTCAAACAAACATCAGTAATATATCGATATAAGGGAGGAAGAGATTTTTTTCCAAAAATTACAATTGAAATATAAATCTTAACACATAAGATCCTCACACACAAAGAACGTCATCTTGTTGGCAAGGGAAAAATTGTTCTATTAACTGTTAAAGTGTATAGAATTGAAATGAAATGTTGAAAATAAAAATGATTATTTTTTCGTTTGTTATGAAAACATATCGAAAAGAGAAGTTATTTGTGTCAACTTTGGTTACAAATAAATGAAATTCTAAAGAATTTTTTTAGAACTATAAAAAATTTTAATCAAATATTTCATTCAATTAAACGAATCAATAGTAAAATTGAAAAAAAATTGTTATTCATAAAAACTGGATGTTCGTTCTTCAAATGGGTATATGTTCAAAACCTTTGTATGAAATACACCATATATTAAAGATAAATAACTTTAGGGTGAATAGAGAAAATAAATTTAGGATGTAAAGAGGAACAGTTCAAGGGTAACTAAACCGTTACTTTATGCGATTACTTCTCCCTCAAAAACGACCCAATGTTTTGCATAACGCCTCTTATCCTTCATGTGTATGCCACGTTTCAACACAGCGAACGGATAATGATGTATTATTTTGAGTTAAACGGGGAAATTAAGAAACTGCCTCTCTGTAATAAGCCCCAAAATTTCCCACGCACAGTTTAATCAAGCTAAGACTCCTACAGACTTTTTCTAATTACTTACTACTGAACATTTGATCATCTACAATCATTTTTGTTGTCATATTGTTAGTAATATCGACGGATAATATTTGAAGTCTACCGAAGTGAAATAAAGAGGTTAATCAAACTCAAAAGTTAAAATCTATGGGAGAATGGGACTAATAGTACCAATACACAAAAAAGAGGATGAAGTGCATTGTAATAACTATAGAGGAATAAATTTGATAAGTATAGTGATGAAAGTATATGAAAAGATAACAGAAAAGAAGTTGAGATGGATTAAAGGAAATAATAAACAAAGTAAAGGCTGCAAAAGAAAAGTGTATTGTTCATTTATCGATATTGATATCTAGTTAGTTGACGTCAAAAAAGTAAACCAGAGTTACGCAATAAAATAAAAGAAAAAAGATGTACACCGAAATTGTGAAAATCCAGAAATTGGAGTATCGAACCATCATCAAGTACCTGTATTTAATAGGGTTAAGAGGTAAGCAGATTTACGAAGATATGCTCAATACCCTTGGTGATCAATGCCCTTCGTATGTGACCGTGCAAAATTGGTCTGCAGGCTTCAGAACAGGTAAATTTTCCATTGAAGATGATGATCGATCGGGAAGGCCAGTTTCTGTGTCAGTCCCCGAAAATATCGATGCAGTTCATGACATGATTTTATCAGACGATCGAATTGTACTAAAACGGATAACTGAAGCACTGAATATTTCATACGAACGTGTTCATAATATAGTTCACGTCAATTTGGACATGAGAAACATTACTGCAAAATGGATCCCCGAATGTTTGAATGTTGACCAAAAGCATGTAGGGTAGAAGCATCGCGTTCGATCTGTGCTCGATTTGAAAACGATGTAGACTTCTTAAACCGAATTGTTACTATGGATGAGACTTGAGTACATTTCTACGATTCAGAAGCAAAGCAACAATTGATGGAATGGCGACACTCGGGTTCTCCAAGACCTAAGAAGTTTCGTGTCCAAAAATCTGCTGGAAAAGTTCTTGCTTGTATTTTTTTGGATTGCCATGGAGTAATCATGATTGATTTTTTGGATAATGATAGAACAATAACAGGAGATTACTATTCGACATTACTGACCACTCTACAGAAAAAAATTAAAGAGAAAAGATGCGGAAAGCACCCTCCTTATTCACCACATTTGGCTCCGGCCGACTATCATCTCTTTCCTCAACTGAAAAAAAGTTTAAAAGGTCGTAAATTTCCTTCCAACGAAGAGGTAATAAAAGCAGTGGAGGTCTGGTTTGGAGCAAGAAGAAACATTTTTTTTGAAAGGTCTAGAGACGTTGACGGTTCGCTGTGATAAATGTATCCAATTAAGAGGAGAATATGTTGAATAATAAAATATTTTGACATTGAAATTTTGTTTAGTTCTATAGTAGGCTAAGAATTTTTCAATATATCCTCGTATGAGAAAGTTTACGGCAACGAAATATGAATAACAAGCTAATAAGAGCAATAGAAAAGATATATGGAATCAATCTTAATTGTGTGATAAGCAAAAACGGATGGTCAAACACATTTATAACAAATGACTAGGATGAGGATTAAATTCGTTGGTGTTTGTCATATTAATGGACCTTATAATTAAGCGGAGCAAAGAAAAAACAAAAAGTGTATAAAAGGAGCATAGATCGCAAAAAAGAATAGAAAACCTAAATGTATGGAACGAACTACTAGAAGAATGAAAATAAATAGAATCAAAGCGATGGTGGTTACAATAAACAACTGAGGTTACGAAATGCACGTACATATAGAAGGGAAAGAAATATAACAAATAAACGTAGTGCAATATCTATGTGTTGAAATAGAAGCAGATGGGAATCTAGAGACGGAAATAAATAGGAGAATTTATTTATGAAAAAATGAAATTTTCTTGTTGGGAAATACGAACAGTAATTGAAAGTTTTGCTGATTACAGTTTCCGGATTTTCTGCTTCTCCGCGTACAACCAAACGACCATTTCCACGGACTGTTTTCTCTAGTGTAAGTGTGTTTGAAAGAGGGTTGACAGAGAAAAACAGTTCATTCGCCACAGAAATAATGTGAGGTCTGCTTTTGATGGCCACTTTGTTATACCCCAAAAAGTCGAACAGAATTTCGAAAATTTTAGCTACAAAGATGTGATACTTTATGTATGTTCACTGAGAAGAACTTAAATGAGCAATTAATAATTTGTAAATAATTATTGGGTAATATGTTATAAGTGAGGCTCAGATTAATATGCAAGGAAATTACTTGACATATGTGCAGTATAAATGATACAAAAAAAGCAATGAGTGAAGTAGTTTTTATTCATCTTTACTATTTATGAAAATTCACATGTTATAAGATACTATTGAATACAGTTTCTCTGTTAATTCTGACAGTAATACATATTCACCAACAATTTTTGTTGGAAATTCTACTCACAATACTATTCAAAAGTCATAGAAGTGAACCCTTGCTTTTTTTCAGAACTTTCTTCCGCAATAGCTCCCTGGATTTAATAAGCCATTTAATAGGGAAAATGCATGTGGTACAAATTCGATTGATTATTTTTTCTCAGAAATATTATAGTCGCAATATAATTAATTGTAGAAAATGATCATTAAAAAGTGCAAAATAAGCGAGCGCAATGAAAATTTGATAAACGCAACGTCAATGGTCGTTAAATCAAACACCACGTTCCGTATTTATCGAGGTCAAATGTCAAAATAGAGGGTTGGTTGTGTTTGGAAGAAATATCCTGTTTATTTTTGGGATCCTAAAGTATATTATATTCTTGTTATTATTGTAACATTATTAATCATCTACGAAGATGGTTTTGTGAAAGCACAATCAGATAATCTACAGAAAGTAGATGCATTCATGATAGCTGCATATTTTGCATCTAATCAAGATTTTACATTGACTGAGGTCAATGGAGTCAAAGCAACAAGGTAATTATTATTTTGCATTGTATATTATAGTAAATCTAACATTTTTTATGTATAAATATCATACATCAGCTGTACTTACTAAAACCTTAAGAAACCTATCAATGTATGATTCTTTGAATGAAAATTTCATTACTTTTGTTAATTATGTTAGATTGCTATAGAGAAATAACAATATTTACATTGAAATGATCTTCATGCAAACTTGATTTTGAAGATACTTTATCTGTACTCATAACTTTACTTTTTAAAATTTTCCATAGCTTTTATATAGAGAGAAAGAAATGCTTCATTGTCAAAAAATTGTTACAATTTTAGACAGAAGCTTGTAAAAACAAAAAACAATATAAAAATAACTAAATAAAGATAGAAATAAAATAAAATTTCAATATACAGAAGAAAATCACAATGAATAACAAAATTATAGGTAATAGTAATAGGTAATAATTAGACCATAAAAAAATTAAAACAGTATGCAGCGTGCCCGGAATAGGTCGTTTAGGTAAAAAGTAGAATGCACTTTCTGGTAAATATGTCCTCAAATTTTTCCGAAATGCGAAAAAACATGATATCGGTTTGATTTCAATTGGCAAGTGATTATACATTTTTTTGCGTTGTAAAATATTGAGCCCTTAACTAATTCTGAACGTGGAATAGGTAGATAAGATCGTGCCCGCTTTCCTAATAGGAGAAGCGTGCTTACGAATTAAGCAAACGGATTCAAAGATATAGAATAAGGAATTAAGAGACAGAATTTTCAATCTTTTGATGAAGTCCCGGCAGTGAGCCCTGCTGTTTAGTCAGAATAAATATCTAACAACTCTCTTTTGTAATTTAAAGATTCGCTCAAATTGAGTCACATCACACGTACCCCAGAAGGGAAGGGTATATCGGAGACGCAGCTCAATAAGAGCATAATAAACTGTTAATAAAGTGGGTAAGGTCAGTTCTTTGGAAAACATAACGTAAGATCAACTGTCACATTCAAAGTAAAGAAATACTGAACGTGAAGTCATCCGAAGCCCACGAAAAATATCATTCAAAACAAACCAATTCTAAGGGAGACTTCAAATGTTATTTCAAAAATTATTGGAACTTTTTTGGTAGAAAGTACATTACTAAAAAAATAGAATGAGTTTATCAAGGACGCTATTTATCACTGAATTTTCTAGCAACATACGATCACCTCTCCGATTTAAATAAAAATAAGATTTTTCCATCCTAAACTAATTGTAAGTGCAGTTGTTAGAGTTTAAAATATTAAGTTCTATAAATTAGAAACCATACGACATATTTTTATTGAATCAGTCACCTTTGTGAATGTCAATTCGAACGCCAACTCCTCATAAATATCAAACACATGTTCAGGATAAAATTACGAATAGTTTTCTAATTAAGCTAAAAATAAATTTAACAAAAATGAACTTTACTTTACATACAGTGCGTCCACATTTTCTAATTTTTTATAGGATTGCAAATTTGATGTATATCAAATTTCTGAAGAATTTAATAAACGTAATGGATATGAGACCCTAAATAAGTTGCTATGCGTGAATGCACAAATCAAGCGACACGAATATTTGAATCAAATTTAGCGAATGTATAAGTTTCAAGCATTCATTACCTTTGAACATTATGTATGCAAATGATTTCCAAGAGAATGTAAATCGTTTAAATGTATAGCGTATGGGTTCGAGCTTTATTTAGATGTTTGAAATTGAAATAGCTTCCAAAAAATACTTGTAAATGAATTTGTAACCAGTTTAAGTACTATTTTAGAGCTCTATATTATTAATTTCACTCTCATTCGCCAATAAATTCTTAAGAAAAGGAGTATTTTTATTTTATTCGTTACTGTATATGAGTAAAATCGAAATATGAAATGAAAATTTCTAATAAACAAGACGAGCACTTAGTAAATAACGAAAATATAAAAAATCTGATTACCGATCTAAGACCACTAATAACCAAAACTTCCCACGAATTTTATGCGCCAATTTAACATTATCTAGCGCTATCAAAGCTTCCTTAATGTCTTTCTAGTTGAGTCTAGATCATCCCATCGGGTTTTTATGAGTTGGAGTTTCTTCATATGTTGGTTTTAAAATATAATTTCATGCATCCATCAACTCATATACTTTCTTTAATGGCTTGAAAGATGTTTAGGGTTATATAAAGATCTGCAATTTCCTTTTGCCAAAGTCTTCTATACACCACTTTGTGTCAAATCGGAGCGAGAATTTTTTGTAGGATCTTGTTTTCAAATCTATTAGAACTTTCTCCAATGGATACTCAGCATTCGTGCTTTATATCCATTCCCCAGGTCTTAGAATGATTTTATAAATGAATCTGGTTTTTTTTGTTAATTACTGTGGAACGATCCACGACTTCCATCCTATCTTTCATTTCTTTTGTAATTACTTTATACTTTACTTGATTCAAGGTATTTTCGAACGGTAGGCACGATTCAATTGTGAGGGTAACTCAACAAAAATCTAATGTATGTAATCTGAAAATATCTTCTATATTACATACATTGAATAATATGAATCAGCAATCTAGTGGTTAAAACCTATGGATGCTTAGCTAGAAATGCTAAAGTTCGAATAAATCATACAACATATACGTATTCAACAACCCTAATCAATGAGAAATGTGACGAAGAAACTAAACTACAGATATGGAAAGAAAAATTCTGCTAATAATCTACGGAGGAAATAAGAAATATGATGTACAAATAACGAATTCATGCATTGTATAATTAACAAAAGTAATAAGTGTTCTAAAATGACATATGATCGATATTTTTATTTCTTTTGTCTACTTTCTCCTATCCACGTTTTTGCATATTAATAGCGACTGAAAATATGTGAAAATTTACTATTATACTCCGCTCCTTGCCAATAAATAATTTGGTGAATTATTAGTTCACACCTCGTAGTTCTAATACAAATTTCACCTTCCAAAAAAAAAAACGTAATCGATTTATTTCTGACGTACTTAAAAGTAATGAGGCAAGAGGAATAATTTTAATGATTTACATTCTGTAATTTACATAATGATCTTTCAGGACACACTATATAATGATATTTGGAAAAAATTATATTTAGCATGTCACATCTTTATTATACATGTACTTTGAAACATCTTTTCTGTCGTAAATTTTCGGATGAATCGATTGTGGGAGAGAAACTCATTAAATAACATTTTGTCATTTCCAATAATATTGAAATGTTAAAAATAAATTCCATTAAATTAAAAATAATGATAATACGTCACTAAATTTTCTATAACCGACACAGTTCCAATAGCTGAACAACTTTATTTCGTGCCATTGACGTATTATCCACTAGCGGCAAATATCTGTAAACTGCAAATAGTGAAAGGGTTGTACTTCGTAAATAAATTCATTTTGTCTCTGTCGTATTCAGAGCGAAATTATAAATTTGACAAAAAAGCTGTATTCAGTTTGATTTATTTATAAACGTTCCGCTCCACAATTATTTCAATATGATTGTAAACTTCATTTAGATTAAAAACCAACGGGATAAAAGCAAACTGTAGTAGTCAAATTTCACATGAATTTTTTGAATTATTTAAATATACATTGTGAAATCCTATATTTATCTGCTACTTGTAGAGGACCACGATTTGGATCTTTATGTCGAAAGACAAGATAACTATTGTGACTTAAAATTGTGGAAAAGTGCCAAGAATGTGCTTATATTTGCAAATATTCAGCAGCTATGCATAGGATCGGATGTAATTGAAAGAAAAAAAAAACATACTTTGATGAAAGAAGTTGAAAAAGTTATTAGAAAACTGTTCTTGAAAAATTAGCTGGAAGCTCTCCTTTTATCTGCTCTGGTATTTTAAAACTTTCGCTAAGATGTTGATGTCTTTCTAATTAGTACTGATAACTGTGAGACATCTAAACATTAAAAGGTTGCGGTATCTTCAACTGGAATTGTTCAGTATTTTTTTCCATATAGAATAAATGCAATTTTCCAAATCATTAAAGGAAGGCTGAATATTGACATTCTTTTGCTACTAAGTGAACAAAGGGCTGGAGGGTGCAGGTATTTTAGATTTGAAAGCTTCCAATATATTTACCAAAAAATAGGATCGAAGAAACAATTGCTCAAGAAAGAAAGGAGAGTTATATATAACATATTTATAGTCTTTTCACTTGGTTTTCAAATTTAAATATCACAAAAAGATGAAAATGGTAAATAAATGGTGAACCTAAAGCTGAAATATTGGTATCGAAACAAGTCAAATCCTGAAAGATTATTGTTAGTCATACAGTTAGTTGCTAAGGATTATACAATTTTTTTAAATTCTTTTTTTTCATTTCTTTTTTCTTTAGTGAGTTCATTGCATATTTTATATTCAAAATACCATTAAATCAAGCGAAAATTTACAATAAACGATTTTACAGGCATACTATGATTCAAAAAATTAATAAAATTTTGAAATAAACTTAAATAGATTCGTATGGCAGATTCTACTAACTAATGAATCGTATTGATAAGTTGATCCCACAAATGGCACAATAATGAGTTCAAAAATCATATTTGTATACCTCTGAGCAGTCATTGTGGTGTTGATTATTTCTATCAAGTCTGTAACGCCTTTGAAAGAAATACCAATCCAAAATCTGATAGAACCTCCATCAGAAGCAGTTATTAGAGCCCTGAATTCATTCTATCTTTAGCCTCGTTCCCTCCAAACCAAGATGCCCCCAAACGGAAGTTGGATTCATCCATCAATAAAAGATTTCACCATTTGTTGTGTTCCTCGGACAATTATAGTCTAAAGAATATACGCTCCTTAGGTAGCCGTGGGTATGATACACTTTTTTACCGTTTAACAAGCTTTATATAGCATTCTCCTGAAAGTTTAGTTTGAAATTATTATATTGGAGTCACATAATGCTTTTATCATACGAAAACCACAGTAGACTGGGTTCTTCTTTGAGAAATACCTAGTTAACAGTCTTAAGCTTGAGTTGGGAAGAATTTGTCCCTCCCGGCCAGAGAGAGAAAGAAACTTTTTGAGACGTTTCAGAGATGGAGCGGCCTGAGTTGGACCGGATTGGGAACAACGGGGAGCTGGATTCATCAAGACAATGCACCCGCCCGTACGTAGTCCGTTGTGCGTGGTTTTTTTACCCGAAGCTCAATCGCGGTGATAGACCACCCACCTTATCAACCTATTTAGCCCCTTGCGACTTCTTCTTGTACCCGAGATGCAAAATAGTTCTTCGGGTATGTCACTTTGGAGATGTATCAGCCATCAAAGTAGAAACGAGACAGCAACTGAACAGCTGAAGACTTTCAGAGATGTTATCGACCATGGCAGAAGTGCACTTTGTCTCATGGAGAGTACTTCGATGGAGACCTTATTGTAACACCTGAATAATTGTAAAAATTAAGTTACTAATCAACTTTTATACGTATTCTCCGGATAAACGTCGAATAAGAATTAAACTATAATAATAAAGCTATTAGATTTATAAAGTTCAGTTCTTGTATATTTTTTCGAATTTTGCTTCAGAGGAATACGTGTTTCGTAAAATTATGGATCGATAGCTTCCTAAGTGCGTAGATAAATAAACTCCAATATTTGGTTGCATAAAAATATCAATACATTGAAAAGAGGAGACGATTTTGTGTCCGACACTGGCTACAAGATTTCCTTTTAACCCATTGTTTGAAGCGGAAATAAAATGAAGCAATATTTCCAGATATTATTTCAGAAACTTACAATGTGGTAGATTTAATGTTTCATGACTTCCAAAAAAAACTGCAGAATTGCTGACTACTTCGTTTTGTTCCAGATTCGCGCTTGGAATTACTTTTTCGCGGTGTTTGTATTTTTCTTTCGAGTTTATTTCATCGCTTCAGCGTAATGGAAAATAAATTTTATTTATGTACAAACCACACTTTTAAGATGCATTAAAATTTGAAAATTGGAAACGCGCTAAAATTACATTTTCGCTATTACAAACTATGTCATAAAAAGAATTTTAAAAACAGAGTTAAGTAACAAAAATGAGATGCTAACAATGTTTGAAATCGTTTTGATTTGGAACCAAACTTACCTGAATTAGGAGTAGATATTCTCCGGAAATAGTATCTATCTCTTATCAATTGAAACCACCGATAAATCCGACAAATTACCAGTTACCAAGAAGTAAAAGGTAAAAAATCATCAGGTATTCACAAAATATTGGAATAACCTGAATTTTTTTTCGCAATGTTAAGGACAACATATATAATATATAATAATTTCTTTACATGAAAAGGATACTATGTACTACTAATACCCAACCTCAATAACGCATCTGACAAATAAGTGATTTATATTTGACGAAAACAAAGTTTATGACATTGATTCACAAAATGGTCTAGGACCCCCAAGGGGTCAACAGGAGATTTGATGAAGGTCTACACAAATTTCTATCGGACTTACAAACATTTGAAAATATGGTAACCATGTAGCAGCAGGGGGTCAATCGAAACCAGTAATAATTTGAATGTAGTATACGAAGAAAAATTCGACAATTATAATTTTTAGAAACCATAGAAGTACATTTTAAGACGAGATCAATCTTATCTATTTTTAGTTTCAGTTATTCTTTCGTTGATTGTATGTATATATAAAATATTTGTTAAAAAGAGGGTTAATTGAAAAAGTGGAAGGAAATGAGAAGCAAAATGTGAAGAATTTAAGATTCCTCTCTCAACTATAATAAAGCTCAAAAAGATCAATACTAGCCAAACTATAGGAGTAAGTAAGGAACAACAACAGAAAAATAAATCGTTGGTTGACTAAGATGACAAAAAGCGAATATAAAAAAAAAACTTAAATAATCGCGTATACTTTGAACAGCAAAAACTTTGGATTGGAAAATCGCTTACAAATAAAAAAAAACTGGAATGTGTTTAAAAAATTTGTGGGGAAAATATTGCGTATTGGTTAAGTTGGTATTTCAAGATTTCGATAGAAAACTATGATGCTCACATTTTTAATAATGAAGCATGTGGGAAACCATAGTAAAGAGAAATTGACAGTTTTATTTGCAACAAATCGCAAATTTGCAGCCCTTGGGAAAACAATGAATCCTTGATTTTCGTTTCCTACTGTGTGTAGAGCTAACTTATCCATAACGTAAAGAAAATTGTGTTTACCTCGTTTTGGAATTTCTCGATAATGGCATGGAGATCTTAACAGTACTAAGCATTCTTAACTACTTGACTTTAGCGGTTTTTCAGAATTTCACGTGAATAAAGACAAATAATCGTCATACATCGTGATACAATTTATTATTCAAGGATACTTCTTTCTGATTCCCCGTCCGATTTGTTCCATTACTCAGTCGGGTTAAGGTTGGCGACTGTCACGACCACATCATTACTTTCAATACATTCTTCCTTTCAAATTATTTCAAATACTATTTGACCAGCTTTGAGAAATTCTTGAAATCGTTATCGTGCTAGATTTTTGGCCGATGAGGCACTTCCGTTCAATTTTTACCAAGTCTCTAGTCGACCTTCCTCCAAAACATCACCGAGCTTCTGCCGTATTTTACAGACGGGATTACACATGGATCTAACATACGTTCTTTAACCTGCGCACAAACATTCTTATCTTAGACCGAAAAACTTCTAACTTTGACTCATCACTCCATAAAATTCTCTCCCACTCCTCATGGGTCCAATTTTTATGTTATTTAATCCACTGCAACCTCTTAATTTCATTTTAACTTCTAAAAAGAAGTTTTTTCACTGACACCCTTTCAAAAAAGTCAATTCCCTCAATCTTCTTTCCACGCATATTTTTTGACGTTGTAGTCCACGGTACGCCAAGGTATTATAATTCTGCGGAAAAGGTACTTTTGCCTAGTCTATGAAGACGAATTTCAATCGATAGTTTATTGGTTTTACCCATTTTTAAACTTACAAGTCTGAATTTGCGAGAACGAAAACGATTCATAAAAGAATAGATGTTTTGGTTCAAAAAGTATAAATCACAGTGTGTTGTTGCGTCTCACGGGACTAAATAGGACTAAACTACAATCATAAACACCGAAGAAATAATTCACAGTTGAAGAATGATAAAGATATTAGCCGGTACTTGCAAGTTTTACCTTATTAGTTTTGGTTTGTAATACACCGTTTCGACTTGCTTGATAATATGAAAATTTCTTATTTTGAATTTTAATGAAATGTTTCGCAATTAGTAAATAATAATTGATTATCAATTAATCTTCATATTATTTCTTTCGAGAATTTCTACCAATTTATGATTTCAAACTCTCGACAACTCGTAAGTCGACTGTTCTTTGTATTGATGGATTAACGAAATTTCTATCCCATTATTTCTAATAACATACCAAATTACATGACCCAAATTTATAAATGAATCAATCACAAACCTCTCCAAATGTACCGTTTCTGTTATTCGGAATTTATTGCTCTGCATCCAGGAAAGCAAGATTGATTGTGGTCTGAACATATAGCAGGATGCAACGGAACTTTTTCAATGAAGATGTCTTTTAGATTGCAGCTATTAATAAACAAACACTCAGTTTCGAATTGAAAACACTACAATGAAGAGTTGTTTGCAAGATAAATTACTAATGCATTAAACAAGTACATACGATTTATCTGCTTCGTTCGATTCTATTTGATAAAAAAAAACGCTTTAAACTTTGAATTGGAGATGTTTGTAGAAAAGGTAAAGTTGCAAATTCAGAAAATTTAATTTATTCTTAACTAAAAGTTTCCAATAACAACTTGAAATTAAGAATTCATGAAAAAAAATTTACACTAGATTACTCTTCGAAATACAGGGGCGTCGCATAAGTAATATCGGTTTTCATATGTGAAAATTTCTACGCCACAGTTTATAAAAATAAATATAAAATATTGAGGTTACAAAGGAAACAGTACAAAAAAAACCTAGTACCAGAAACAATGGCACGAATTTACAAAGCGACAATCAGATCTATAACGACCTATACATCAGAAATAACACCAGAAACATCAAAAACATGGAGACCACAGAAATGAAAATTTTCAGAAGGATCTTGGCGTTAAAAAACAATGAAACCAACATATAAGTCGAATGACAGACGATAAACTTGTCAAAATACCAAGGGATAAATCCCCAATTAGAACACGGAGTTGAGGTCGACAATGAAAGAGGTGGAGTGAAAATATAAAGCTAGGATGAGGAAAGATGTCGAACAGGCGTTGGATCTAATACGAAAGAAAAGAGAAGAAAACCCGAACATGGAAAATTAGTAGTTAGACAAAGGACAATTACCAGATTCAGTCGCAAAGAGAGGTCGATCCGAGCGCAAAGTCTGTTGAGTATCTAGTGAAATTATGAAGGTTTAGAGTACTTGAAAATCTTACCAGATGGTTGAGATATCAATGCGGAGGTATATAGTAAGCAGCTGGTGCGACTGTATGAGGTTTTAACGTAGAAATATTAAAGTTTGTTAACTGAAAGCGGGAACTCATCAAGCAGTTGATGCATTCAAATTACATCTTTTGGAGGTAAAATTACAAAAAATTCTATGATCACATATATAAATAATATGTTTTGTTTGTCAAGCAAAATTGTCAATTATTAAAAATTACCGTTTAATTTGTTTGATTTTGAAAAGCACTAAAAAATAAAGTTATCGGTGGTTGAAAAAGATTACACAAATGTTAAATACCTTTTAAATTCTAATTCCACATTTATTATTTAATCTTGAATATAGACACAGATAATCGTAAAAAGTTCCTGCAATCATAAACAAGCTGAAAACACAGTGAACAGTCATGATAATTCAGATAATATTCAAAGCAGATTAAACAGAAAATTTGAGTAGCCGCCTAATGGAAGTCAAAAACATTCCTGCTGGGTGAATAGAGCTCTCTTTTATCAATATAAATATTTAATAGGTTTTCCATAATATTTTGACATTAAAAAGTCTCGTAAAATATTGTTTTCCAGCTATTTTTGAATCACAAACAAATTAACAGACGTCAATCAAAATTTATCGAGATATATTTTGATAGAAATATTTTTGGGGTTGTTTTTACTTCTTAAAACAACAAAACATAGAGACAATGTTATTCAAACTCGAAATTTGTTACATGTAAACAAAATACTATACAATCTGCTAACTAATGCATGAATAATTTACAGTGGGTTATACAATGCAACAACATTTCATTAATTCAATACCATTCAATACAATATTAAGCAAATGAAATGTGCACACCCTATAGAATTGAATGTCAATGAATCGTTCGAAAAATATTTACAGATAGTTTGGAAATGACTTCTTTCTCCTTGTGGCCTAGCCACCCTATTCTTTTGGATCTTATTATTTATATTAGTTTTTACAAATAAATTCCGTGGTTCGTTCTCCTGAAAATAATTCTCTTTACTTTGATCCCTGCTATTGCTCCCTATACATACAATTTCACTTCTTCTGCTTTGTAAAGTGTCCAAGTTTCGCACTATCCATCTTATTATTGCTTCATAACACAGATGTAGTATTTGTTGTTCGGGATATATATTCTTTGAATTGTATTTTCTAGCTGTTTACTTCCTTTTCTCTTTTTTGTAATCTACATCGTTTTGAACGTGTTGTAAATTTTATTAGTTCTACTAAAGAATGATTTGTAATTTCTCTATGTGGGAGTTCCATTTTCATAAATTCAGTTTTGGTTTCGTTGACTTGTAGATGCACTGTTTTATTACATAATAGCACAACTATATTTTCCATGTATGGTCGTAATTGTTATGTGTTAAATATAGTAGTGAAGAGCGAATCCTTCTTAAAGTCTTGGTTGTTTTCTAAACTTTATGGTGTTTTTGGTTCATGTGCTCGAATGTCATTTCAGTGAATGAGAATATTTCTGATTTTCCATATCTGGGCTCATGGATTATAACAGATTATAACTTTTTTACCGTTTAACAAGCTTTATATAGCATTCTAATGAAAGTTTAGTTTGAAATTATTATATTGGAGTCACATAATGCTTTTATCATACGAAAACCACAGTAGACTGGGTTCTTCTTTGAGAAATACCTAGTTAACAGTCTTAAGCTTGAGTTGGGAAGAATTTGTCCCTTCCGGCCAGAGAGAGAAAGAAACTTTTTGAGACGTTTCAGAGATGGAGCGGCCTGAGTTGGACCGGATTGGGAACAACGGGGAGCTGGATTCATCAAGACAATGCACCCGTCCGCACGTAGCCCGTTGTACGTGGTTTTTTTACCCGAAGCTCAATCGCGGTGATAGACCACCCACCTTATTAACCTATTTAGCCTCTTGCGACTTCTTCTTGTATCCGAGATGCAAAATAGTTCTTCGGGTATGTCACTTTGGAGATGTATCAGCCATCAAAGTAGAAACGAGACAGCAACTGAGCAGCTTCACAACTGAAGACTTTCAGAGATGTTATCGACCATGGCAGAAGTGCATCTTGTCTCATGGAGAGTACTTCGATGGAGACCATATTGTAACACCTGAATAATTGTAAAAATTAAGTTACTAATCAACTTTTATACGTATTCTCCGGATAAACGTCGAATAAGAATTAAACTATAATAATAAAGCTAGTAGATTTATAAAGTTCAATTCTTGTATATTTTTTCGAATTTTGCTTCAGAGGAATACGTGTTTCGTAAAATTATGGATCGATAGCTTCCTAAGTGCGTAGATAAATAAACTCCAATATTTGGTTGCATAAAAATATCAATACATTGAAAAGAGGAGACGATTTTGTGTCCGACACTGGCTACAAGATTTCCTTTTAACCCATTGTTTGAAGCGGAAATAAAATGAAGCAATATTTCCAGATATTATTTCAGAAACTTACAATGTGGTAGATTTAATGTTTCATGACTTCCAAAAAAAACTGCAGTGTTTTTGGTTCATGTGCTCGAATGTCATTTCAGTGAGTGAGAATATTTCTGATTTTCCATATCTGGGCTCATGGATTATAACAGAATAAGTTTTCTAAATGGTTTTAGTGGTTAATTCATTGTCTATGTTTAGTACCGCTATTCGCCTATAATTTCCTTTTTACCTTTCTTATATATTGATACCTGTTTTCAAAGCTTTCACTGTTGTCACTAGTTTCCATATATTCGTTACTGAATATGGGATCTTCATCTTTACTAGTATCAACATTATTAAAATACAATAACAAAGAGATTGAACTGATAACAAAATTTAACTAACTGGGAACCTAGTTATGTGAAAACTGATCATCAGACGTAAAGATCAAGCGCCGTATATAAAAAACAAAAAAGAAAAACGTGTTTACCAGCTTTGACTTTGACCTCAATCTCAGAATAAGATTTACAAAATGCTACGTATGGTCCGTGCAATGGTATGGAAGGCTGGACACTAAAAGTTAACACCATAAACAGATTCGAGGCATTTGGGGTGAATCCACCCAAGAATTTTGAGAGTTTCATGAACGGCAAGAAAAATTATCGAAGAAATTCTGAGAAGATGGAAAGAACGTGAATTGCTGAGCACTATAAACTTAGAAAAACAGCATACCTGGGATATGTGATAAGAAGCAAGATATATCTTTCCTTTAACTTCTAAAAGAAAGAACGATAGATCGAAGAAGGGAATAAAAACCACTGAAGAATTCATTCATTTCACCAGAGATAGAATAAAGTGGTCAGAAATTATCGTAAACATCCATTAATAGATAGAAGAAGAAGAAGAGTATCACATTGGTTTTTTTTCACCTTCTCTAGAAAATTTACCGTTCTTTTGTCATTGTATTATTTTTAATATTTACTATTTCGATGGTGGCGAAATTTCTCGGACGTTATGCCCATTTTGACTGAATTTCTCGTTTCTCTTAACTAATCAATAATTCTTCGGGGGGACTCTTCTTATTTTTGTATCATTTCATTGTATCCCACCATTATTTTCCCATTTTTATCATTTTGTTACTGTTTTTTGCACTCTATTCCATTCTTCACTTATTATCGGCTTTTCATCCTGAGAATCTTCGTTTTAATTTTTCTTTGTTATTCGTGTACTGCCTTTTGTCTTTATTTACAACAATTTGTAATATTGTCTATTGGATTTGACTCAGCTTAAATATGTATCCAATGTTATCAATTCATTTGTATTAAAAAAATAAAAAAACATGAAAAACAAATCAATTAGACGAAGCACAGCATAAATAGGAGATTAATGAAAAAATTAGTTGAAGATAAAATATCATACTAAACATAGAATCCTAATCAAATTGTACAAAAATCTGTCAAAATTGATAAAGAAATAGAATATCGATTTTAGAAAGTATTAGTGAAATGGAACCTTTACGATCTCAACAAATCGACAAAACAACTTCCAGTTATTTCCGCTTATATTTCTTGGAAATGTATACACCCTCTTAATCCATTTATATCAACTCTACCTCTGACTGTCACATCGACAAAATATAAAGGGAAAATTGGAAAAACGTTGACATGAGAATAAGAAATTCCATTAAAGGCACTAATGGTCTAGATATATTTTATTCATTTCATCCTGTGATATGTGTGTATCTGACAGAGGTCGAATGTACCACCCGTGGACAAAAAAACTATTCGGAGAAAGAAACAAAATGTTGTTTGTTGTTGAACGAAACTAAATAGAAAAGTACAGTTGAACAAAAAATTCAGTAATTTTCTATGTTAATAAACGCTTCCTTGGTCCTACAGTGAGTTCAAATTATCGATGTAGTTGAATTTTCAAAGTCAAGTACACTAGTACTTTGTTCAAGTAAGTAAGTGTAGTAATATAGTATATCTAAAGTAAATGTTGTCAAATATATTTTCTAAAATTGTTTAGCTCGTTATACACTTTATATTTGGATGAATAAATGCTGTAAATCCATCAGCAATAACACGTTTAAATTAACTGGAAAAATAATCTCTGCTCTTATTATTTTGAAGAGTCGGAAACAGAATTTACAATCTAGGTACTGAAATCGAATTAGAAATAAAGTGGATTTAATAAATATTTTGCATTGGCTTTAGTTTCATCTATTTTTGTTTTATATGTGGTATATATTTTCAGATACAATAAAGTCTTGTTAAGAAATAGTTATTTACCAGGTCTGGCTATTAAATAACGAGACTGTGCGCCTAGAGGGCGCCCTAGACGTTTGGGGTAAAAAACGAGTTGGGTATTTAGATAACTTGTCTATGCACGTCCCAAAACACGTTTTTGTCACTATTATAGTATTTGTGCGGTAGCGGTTTGAAACGAACGTGTTTTTTCTCGTACCGCAAACCATCTGTGACGGGAAACAGGAGCAACGTCTCAATCTCAAAATTCTCGTTAAATTAAAAAAAAAAACTCCGACTGAGTGAGAAAAATTGTTACAAGAGGCCTATGGGGACAATTCTGTATCTCATGCGCGTGTTTTTGAATAGTGTAAACGCTTTAGTGTGGGTACTGAAGATGACTAGCGCCCAGGTCGTCCTGTGACTGTTTCAACTGACCAAAATCAACCAAATTGTGCGTGCATATCGTCAAATGAGCATCCGGATGATTGGAAAAACTGTATACGCCGATAAAGAAACGATTAGAAAAATTTTACACGAGGAATTACAAATGACAAAAGTCTATGCGAAGTTGGTGCCGAAAAATCTGACTCCTGACCAAAAGCTCTTGGGTCAGCGGGTCTGCTGAGATTTCTTTGAAAGGTTAGAAAAAGATCTGCTTTGAAAGGGACCCGATTTGAGTCGATGGAAGCGGTAAAGCAAAAATGGCAGAGCTTCTAAGGGTACTCACCAAAGAAGACACTTCCAGCACTGCTTCGATCAATGGTAAAAACATATGGAAAAGTGTGAGTCGAGGGGAGGGGAGTATAATGAAGGGGAGCATTCGAATGTAGAATAATTTTGATAATAAAACACTTTTTGGTAACCAGTCTCGTTATTTAATAGCCAGACCTCGTACGTTATTTAGTACGGTACGAGATAGATGTTATGGACGAGGCGAAGAAGGACCCAAGTCAAGAATATCTAATCGAGTACCGTAATAATAGCTTCACCGACGTATATGGTAAAATGTTTTTATTTTGTCATACTGTTCGGTTTTAAGTAAAAAACAAAATTATATTAAAATATGAAATGTTATATTTAACAATTTTAATTGAAAATAGCTCCTGATTATTCTCATTATTATTTAAAAAAATAAAAATTAGCAGAAGTCACTAAGGTAACAATGCAAACAAAGACATATTGAATTTTTGGAGATCAAAAAATATTTTCCGAAAGAATGGCTGATAATACAAATAAAATTGCTGAGAAAAGTGCGGAAGCAGTAGGGCAATTATTCCAATTAAGTCTTCGAAAAGGTACAAAAAAGAATATGCTGTGTTTTGCGACTGGCTTAAGAAATACGAGGTAAAAAGTGCTGATGAAAATGATACCATAAAGTGCTATTTTCCGTATTGTAAAGACGACTTCACAGTACAGTATGAAAAAAAAAATATTTATGTTCAAAATAATGTGTCTTTAGGTTAAAGAATAATCAGAAATCACACAAGACTACATCAGGTGAATAGGGTGGAGATTCAATTACACGAAGTGTATAAACACAAATGCCTACGCTCGTGTTGAAGTTGGCGCAGAGTTTGCGCTGGGAAATGGCCAATTTTTATGTTGAACACTCGCGTTTCAGTTTCTATCCAATGAAAGGAAGGTATGCACGTCATATAACTACGCTTGCCCAGCAGCAATAATAAAATTTAACCATTTTCTGTTCATTATTCTGATGTGACGTATCTTGGTGTTATTTGTATTCAGAAATTTTAATAATCAGGACCGAAAAGGTATAAGTATATTGGGCAGTCTGTGTTGGAAAGTATACAATGTGATGATAGCCTGGAAGACATTGTTGGGTTGCTCTGGGAAATAATCAAAAATTACTAATTTTTATACAGCTTGAAGAACAAAGATCATAAAAATAGTAGAAAAAAAGAGGAAGTTTCGAAAGAAACAGTCTCTATATCAAATATAGGTGGTAAGTGAATACACAGTACTTTCTCGCGACAATTCTAAGTTATTGTGAAAGATACAGAACAGCGATTTTTCTTCTGACATACAAATGAAATGTTGAAATACGAAAATTATTTGGGGTTATGTGAAATGACATTCCTGGTTGGTCTAAACAGGGCCAGCCAAAAGAATCTTGAAGAGTTTATAAATCCAACTTTAGTCTGTGATAGCAACTACTCAATTACAGTCAGAGCTTATTAATTAAGGATTAAGGTATATAGAAAAGCAATACTGTCACCTCTAACTCAATCTCAAAATACACATATTGGCTTTTGTATCAATATTCGACAGAAAAAATAAAATCATGCAATGTTTACAGATTTATTTGTTTATTCTCAAATTTTCATTGGATATCATCCTAAATTTACAATCTTCCATTAAGAATGTTTCCTATTTGTTTTTTTATTTGTATCACAAATATTGATGGTGCTGAGTTAACTTTGCCATAGATAACAGACGAATGAAATCTGTAATTGCGTCGTTAAAACAGTCATTTATTGGGGTCCTTCCGTTGTTTCTTCCGTATTCTTTCCCTAGGATATTTTACTTTAGGGGTTAGTTGCATCATCAAACTTTGAATCTGTTTATATTGGACAATTTTGTCAGCGATCTACTATAAGCTAGTGCTTAAAGTTTCTAATGTATTTTGTCGTTACGGTGGGTCAAACCAAAAATAAATAAGAAGTGAGTTGGAGTTTTGAACTTGTATTTGGACGCATAGTCTTAAAAGAATTACATTATTTTTTCTCTTTCCTTCTAAGTAGCTGTCTTCAGATAATTTCAGTATTCATACATATGCATTTGAAATTAATATAGAAATGGAAATTTTCACTTGCACTTTTAACAGTTTCCAACAACTAATCTCATGGCAATATGCTGCGATGAATATTGAAACATATTTCCACTGAGAACGTGACAGTGGTCGATTTCTTAGTCTCATCTGGGATTGTAGTTAAAATGAGGATCACAGAACATATAGAACGATTACGGTTTTATCATGCCTCGTCAGGAAGATATACTCTCTTGTTCAAAGTTACTACCGAAAATGGAATTTGAGAAAGTTTGATATACTGTATATTACACTTCTTCTTTTTATCATGCCGTCTTCTCATTGAAGGTTGGCGACCAAGTTTTTAAATGCGTCATGAAACAATTCTCCGACGCTGAGATTTGACCATTTTATTATGTTACGGAGCCAGGATTTCTTCCTGCTGATGCCTTTCTTTCCCTTTACTCTGCCCTGCATTATGTTGTGTAGCAGGAGGGATTTGTTGTTGCGTAAGATGTTTTTCTCATCGTAATAATTGTCAACAGCTTTCTTTTGCGACCAATGCGTCTTAGTACTTCGTCGTTGGTGATTCTGTCAGTCCAGGGTATCTTCAGGATGCGTCTATAGAGCCACATCTCAAATGCTTAAAGTTTTTCGATCATTTGAGTTTTCAAGGTCCAGGTTTCCACTCTGTACAGCAGTACTGACCACACATAACATTTCATGAATCCTATTCTAACGTGGAGGTTTAGATTTATGTTTGCAAACATTGAGGAGTACTTGACAAATGCCTTTCGAGCCATTTCAATTCCGATCTTGATTTCTTCGTCTGGATCTATTTGAACCAAGATTTTTGCACTCATTCTATTTGTTTTATTAATATTAATATTTTGGTTTTTACTTATAACCATGAATTTAGTTTTTTCAATATTTATAGTGATTCCTACATTCTCACATTCTCGGTTGATTCTCTCTAATAGGATTTGAAGATCTTCTTCACTCGCAGCCAGTATAACAGTATCATCGGCGAATCTCAAGTTGTTGATTAATATTACCCCCTCATGTCTCTCCTCCAGCATTTTCTGAAATACAAACTAAGAATAAAGATTAAATAATTGTGGAGAAAGAACCATGTTTTCAACACGCACTACTGCCTTCTAGAAATCAATGGAACAGACATATACATTTTTGTTGTATGTTGCTGCACTTCTGTAGTACTACTGTGATGCTTCTCTAGTTCCTAATCCTTCTCTAAAGCCAAACTGCATTTCATCTAGTTGTTCTTCACATTTTCGATATGCTGGATTATTTTCAAAAGTACTTTTAGTGTGTGGCTCATCAAACTTATCCTCCTAGTATTCGTCACAGGACTTAGGGTTGTTCTTTTCAGGCAATGGAATGAATACTGATTTAAGCCAATCTTTTGTAGATTTTCTTGAACAATTTTGTAAGATGGGTCAAGTTCGTATCGTCCAAAGTCTTCAAGCATACTATTGGAATGTTGTATGTGATTATCTTTTTAGCTTTATTCTTCCGAATCACTAACTAAAACATTAGCGTAATGTATGGACATACTCAATATTTGATGTTTCGACACCTTTTGAATTATGGCGCCATAGAAACTTGGAATTGTTCGATGGCGCTTACTCTACAAACTCAACACTTTCTGGAGCGGATGCCATGTTTCGAAGCGCTTTTAATTTGTGCCAGGTTGCGGAACTGAGAAACGTGAGCAAAAACTGAGACAGAACCAGACAAGAAATTTGTTAAATCAACTGTGTTATGTGATCAAACGTTAAGTTGTAGCTCCATCCATTATTCTCCATAATTCAATTTTGTATTATAAGGACAAATTTTATTAAATAAAAGTGGGTAAGTGATGAATACGCTCCGTAATAAGTTAACAAACATAATTTCGATAGAATAAAATAACAAAAAAACTGGGAAATTAAGGGAACACACTGTATTATGATCAACAAACCATTTTTCATCATTTTAAATCCTTCTGTCTTTTTATAGGAAAATTGTACACATTTTAAATTACACTTCGAGCGGAACACACTTGTTAAAAATTTCTCTTCAGTACAATTTAATATATCGTTGACAGTTTTGAGTTGCATGATTTATTTATGTATCTAACTCACGAAAAAGGTTTTTCCTCTTCGAAGGGTAAGAAATAAAACTGTCGGATTGTGTTTAATAGACGATTAATTTTAGATTCTCTTATATGAAAATCTAAATGTGATAATTTTCTTTTGTTCAATATAGAGATACATGACTAATGACTTCAAATCTATAAGAAAGTTTAATAAAATTTATTATATTAATAATTTATTACACAAAATTCGGATAAATACAACGAATTTACAATTCTTGAAATATCTCGTATATCAAAATAGTTCTTCAGTTATCAAAAGATTCACATCTCGTTTTATTTGTCCTATCACTTAACTCAACATACTAAGTATTTTAGATAAACAAATAGCAGCATTAGAAGATCCAAAAATGATTGATGATATTATCCCTGCATCCAGAACACAATGGATGAAAACAACTAAATATAGCGAAGCACGGAAGAAGTTTTATCCAAGGCTGTGTGGAAAAAGAACAATTCGTAATAATATAAGTAAATGAACTTTGCAACTAACCTAAGCTGAAATGAACTAAAGTGAACTGAATGAAAGTTAGATGAAGGAAACAAGATTCAACGAAATGTCCAAATTTTTCTGGTACGTGTTTCTGAAGCCCAAGGTTTAAACCACTGAATCTGATAACATTGATTCCGGAATTAAGATAAAAATTAGTAAACCGATTAAATCTATTAAAACTAAACATACAAGGGTTGCTACTCAAATTTGGGGATAGACAAATGAAAACAAATATTTATAATTCGGTACAGCTTTATTGTTTTTCAACATATGTGATTTGAACTCATCAACAGCTTCTTCAGGTGTAGAAAGACGTTGACCTGGCAAGTTATTTTGGATCTCCGGGAATAAGAAGGAATCACTTGGCGCCAAACAAAGACTGTACGGCGTATGACCCATCAATTCGATGTTTTGACTGTTTAACAAAGTTTTGAACTGATGTTTGAGAGGTCGGATTGTAGTAGTGGAACAGTTCTTCGTGGGCGAAAAACTTTTGATCAATTTAGCTAGTCTTAAAAACTTTGGCTGTCACGATATTAGTTACAAACCACTGCGATTGTATATCTGCGTATACAACGCCAACAAATAATTGTGATAGCCAAATGTTCATGGAATATTGAATGTATGCGAGTGGAACTAATGTACAAGTATGACTCAATTTCACTATGGCGAGATGATTTTTGGATTTAAAAATTGAAGATATGGAGCTGGAAGATATGCAGCATATGTAGATACACTTGCACTTTTTTAAGAGAAAAAATTTATCTCGATAAACCAAAAATAATATAAAAGATGAGATAATTCAGATATTGATAACAATTAACCTTAATTATGCTTAAACATAGGCAAAGGTATACCACAGAAACCGTGGCGAGCATTTGGCCGATATTTTGATTCAAATATAATTTTTATGGATCCTTCTATCAAAATAAAATGAATTCATTAAACTTTATGTTTCATTTACAATTAACGTCGTAAGTTATGATTGGAGTTCTAATGTTTTGCAAAGTTTATTTTCAAATATTTAGCTTTTAATAGATTCCATCACTATACAAGAGATACAAATACCTCCCTTGGTACATACGTTATGCAACTAACAAAAAACAATGTCTTAAGTGCAGGTCATGTGTAAAACCACTGTGCCTAAGATGTGAAAGGGAAAAGTTGACTCCATCTGGTGATATAAGATTCCGATATATTTCTGAATATTTTGCAAGAATTGTTATACTTTTCGTGAAATATGAAAAGTTTCGTTTTATCTCATCAAGATGTATATCTCCATCGGGAATAAGAAAGCTTATACTACTTGTTATGAAGAAAATTTATTTTATATCCAGGACCGGAAGAGCTATTTTATTCATTTTATTGATCTGATGAAATATAATTCTAGTTTCATTGTTCGCATTCAACTATGCTTATTGCTTGAAACGTTATCGAATATCATGCAAACACTCATATATTGCTAGTACGAACACCATCCAGAAAATAAGTTTTTCTACTTCAGAAATTTACATCATATTTGAGACAGCTACCTCACCAGAATTGAGATATTTTTTGTATCATGGGATTAATTGTTGTATCCCTCTGCGAAAAAATGACGATTCTCAATCACGTATTGTTGCATAAGCTCAACAAGATCACTACTACGCTCCCCATCAACACATTTTGCTCTCCTTTTGAAAACCGCCTACACCATCAATGTACCACCATGTTTGGCACATAAATATGACGATGATTCCAGTTGTCACAATGCTTTGTCTCTCCACGATCACAATAAGGTCAACCTCAAAACTTATACTACGTTATATTTCTTTTGTTTATAACGGATTTTCTTCTTTTATTGTTCTAATCGTAATTTTTATGTATTTTGTGTCAATGCATACTCAGGTATTTGACTATTTCTTTTTTTTTGTCTTCAATATGAGTCATAATTAAACGTTGTCCTCAACTATTTGAAACTTTTAAGCTAGCAGATAAACATTCAATAAATGATATAGAATATTCCCAACCAGTTCATTTTGTCAAATTTCTTTACAAATCCTTCATTTATCTATGTTGCATCCGTGTAAAAAATATATGTGTCTCCTTTTCTTAGTATTATATTTTCTATTAAATATTTCATCATCTTTCTCTATCAACGCAGATCCAATTCATTAAAAATTTCCCAAAATGTGTCTTGTTCAATTTTTTGCAAAATTACGTCTCATTCAATGCAAAGGTTCGTAGGTATATTTTTTTGTAAATGGACATTATATTCCACCTTTCCGTTGTTATAACAGTCTAAAATTGCTTGCTTCTTCTCTCATTCCAGTCATTTTCAAATGAGTATAGTGGAGATTACTATGGAAACATTCATTTACAAAACCGTCATGTACATCAATAAAAAAGTTTTCCGACTAGATCTGTTAGACATGCTTAATGGACACGGCTACTTACGGTTACTTTGATGATCAAACATCGGGAGACTTGCATGAATGCTTCTTGGGCTATTAGGACGTCGTAAGAATCAGAGCACCAAACATCTTCTGAAGACGATAACGAAACGTCAAGTAGTAATAGTTATTTTCGAGGACAGGCCAATAGCCTAAACAACTAACGACGGTCGCGAAAGCCTTACACAACTAAAAACTTCCTTCGGGTTTGACTCGTATAAAGCAGTCGTGAAATAAATACCTATACAAATAGGATGGTACGAGTTAGAGTCATATATGACTAGGCAGAAATTGCAGAAGGTGATAAAAGAGATGAAGATGTTGGAAGAAAGCTCAGACCGAGAACAATGTTGATAGAAATCAAATTACGTTTTTAAAATATATAAGCAATTAAGAATTAGTTATTATATATTTAAGAATTCGCATTATCAAAACAATGTATATGTCACGTCCCAAGCCCGATCTTGTACGGAGTCGAGCTTCGTACAATGAATCTGTACGAAGTCCGATCTGTACAAGCCATTTTGTACGAAGCCTAGATTGACGGACTTCGGACAGAGATGATTGTACGAAGTCGACTCTGTACAACGCTGGTTGTACGAAGTCGGAGCATCGATACTCACTCGGTAATGAACGCGCTATTAAGATGTTAGTAAACACAAACGTAGTTATTGTGATTGAAAGAATGTTCTCCGGCTAGTTGGCTACCATCTATTGTTAGGTTAGGTTGCGTGTACTACTTCGGAATAACGCGCTCATTACCGAGTGAGAATCGATGCTCCGACTCCGTACAACCAGCGTTGTGCAGAGTCGACTTCGTACAATCATCTCTGTCCGAAGTCCGCCAATCTCGGCTTCGTACAAAATGGCTTGTACAGATCGGACTTCGTACAAATTCATTGTACGAAGCTCGCCTCCGTACAAGATCGGGCTTGGGACGTAACATATATATTTAAACAATGTTCGAGTTATTTATTATTAATTTGAGTATAGATAAAACTGAAACCGAAACTGAAAATATAGTTTTGTAGATAGGTAAATCGCGTCTACTGCAGATGATATGATTCAATTCCACCCATTATATAATTTACATTAATTATAAGAAGAGACGTTCAACATACAGCGTTATCGTACTCACGAAACCATACACCACAGAAGAATGCGACGTTTCCAGTTTGAAGATACAGCTAATCAAAATTCCACTCAATTAGAGTGATAATTCATTCAGCGTTTTTCTGATTTTTATATTATTTTCAGTTGTTGTTCATTAACTATGAGAAAGGTGCAAACTTCTTTCCCAAGAAAAATCTTCGGGTGTCTGTAATAGCTGGTAGTCACGGGAAATTTGGAATATAATTCTATTTATCCTTCAGTAGCTAAAAAGTTATCTTACGATCTGTATCATTCAGGCTTGTGGTAATTATATATCTGTTATTACATATTAAAGCATACTGTAATGGTTTTCTTATTTTCTTAATACGATTTCTATTCGTGAGGTGAATTAATAGACACCGTCTCTTACGTTTTTAATTTATTTAAATACCTTACACTACACTTAACTAATTTGTATAATTCACTATTACTTAACTAACTTAAATAACTAAATTATAAATGGAATAAATAAAAAGCATAAACTCCCACAGAATGGCATATGAAAGTTATTTTGAGTGGAAAAGAAGTTAGGGAGATTAGGTTAGGTTAGTTAAGGAGACTCAATTAATTCGTTATGAAGTTTTTTTAAACGAAAATAAACATATATGAATGTGATGTACTTTCGAAACATATATATAAATAGTTCTTTCATTTGGAACCGTACAATATTAAATTATATTGTATTGTTATTCAAAAATGACATTCCATGTGCTCGATTTGTGTGATATTATTTTATCTCGTTTTTTTCTTGTTGGAAAACCGAACCTGTCTACCTTCGTTTTGATTTATCTCATCATTATTCAAATACTGTCAGTTTCTCAAAAACAAATGCAGGCTAACGAGTATTTTTTGTTCGTTCCTCTTTTTTTTTATTGGTATTTTATTTTTACGTAAAATAAATGGCATCTTCGTCAGTATCGCTTTCCTATAAAACAGCGATTTATATGCTAACAATCGAAAAATTCCCAATAAAAGATACTAACAACTCCTTTTAAATTTGGCAATTTCTTATATAGTGTTTATAGAAGGATAATAACGCGTGGAAGCTAAAGAATGTGTTATCATATAGATATGTTACAATTCGTAGCATAAACTGTTAGAAACAGGGTTTATTTCATTGAATCACACTGAAAAGAGCTTTTTACATGAAAAATAAGTCTTTCTTAATATAAAAAACCCATCGAGCAATTTATATCATTGCAACTCAAATTAGACTATATTTATTTTAATATTTATATACATAGCAAAAATTTATTACGTAGAAACAAAGCGGAGTTTCTCCTTATAAACCAATACACTTTCCTATATCTAATTCCACGTTCTTCTCTTTCCTTTTCAATATGAGCTTTCCAGCTGAGGATATTTTGCTGTAAATTGTACTTTGGTATTATTAATATTCACTATTATATGTCGACTTGTTTTATTACCCATTCTTTAGTCCAATTCACTGTCATTTGTAGATTTTCATTTGTTTTTTCACTATTTTTCCTACTGATAATAAAGCTGTATCGCTAGGAAAACTCTCTGACACACCAGCGTTGATTGGTTTGATTCCTGAATATGCTTCTTTTTGTTTAATTCTAATTTTCTCATAAAGACTTATGATTGTAAAATTTCAGACTACTATTTCGGTAAGGATGATGTTATAGTCTAACTCCTCATGCCATACCTCGTCAAATGCTTTTCTTACAGTTATAGAAATATTCAAGACCACACCATTTTTTCCTCTAGAGAGTTTATGGACTTGCTCTATTAAAGAATGTTTATCTCTGGATTTACATCGGTGGTTAGGGATTCATCAGCTTCTTCAATAGGTTTCAATCTTTTTAGTACGAATCTCTCGAATAGTTTTGAGATTATCGGTAGTAGGAGGTTTTCATGACTTGGGAATGATAATGACTTCGGCTATTTTCCAAATTCTAGGAATATATATTGACTTTAAAGCAGCATTAGTTAGGTGTGTTTATTCAACTATAACTTTTCTTGGAAGCTAGTTCTTTATTTTGAATGAATATATAAAGTAGGTACTCGATTATGCGGCCCTCAGCTATACGGATTAAGTAATATTGAGCCGAGTTACAAAATCTTAAACATATGTACTAAAAGTGGAATTTATGCAAGCACGAACAAGTTGGAACTGGCATTACCCCGCCCGCGCCTCTCGGAATCGCTGCCCCACGCTGATGTGCGTGTCGCGTCTAAATATTTGAAAATGTCAAACCGTGTTATAGTTTAAAGACAAAATAAATATTATTGATTCATTAAAAAAGGAGAAACTGGTCGTAAGTTAGCTGATGAGTATGGTGTAGGTACATCGACGATAAGTGATGATTAGGAAGAATACCGATTCAATTTTGTTATACACTCGCAAATTAGATAGTGAAGATCGGAAAATGATGAAAAAACCGAAAAACAAACTTTTAGAAGACAATTTGTATTGTTGGTTTTTACGAAAACGGTCAACTGGGCAACCGATATCTGGCCCTTTACTCTGTGAAAAAGCATTACAGTTCAAACATATTGCAGATACATGAACAGCAGAAAATGCAAGTAGAAACAGAAGAAAATCTAAACGTGGAAAATGATGTAGGACCATCTCGTGATAGAAGCACTTCAAGCTCTGGAAACAGCTCTCAAATTGTTTGAAAAACAAACAGAGAGTGATACTGTGAGTTTACTACAGCTGAAACGAATTCGTGATATAGCAGCAATGAAGAGAAAAAGTAGCTTACGTCAAATGCCAGTTACCAAATATTTTAAACCAAATTGTATTATAAAATTATTATTTTTTATTAATAATATTATTATTTATTAATAAATATTACTATTATTAAACTTATTTTAATTCACAAAACCCGTTAATCGAGTTTCCACTGTACTTCTATCTCAGTAAAAACTTCTTTAAGTAACGTACGCTCAATTATTTATTTTCCTTGGAATATTGCTTCCCAGTCTGACTTCTCGTGTTGATCCTGATTTAGTTTAAATTCGTAAATATTTTTGCCTTTTGTTTCTTGTTTACTGCCACTTTCTTTTATTTTAATTTTTTCTGTCACAAGTTCTCTCATTTCTTCCTCATAGTTATTTCCAGCTATCCTGGATTTAATGTGGAAATATTTCCCCATACTCAATATTGAATATCATCAACAAATTACGTTTCGTTGTTGATAGAATTAATTTTTTCTTCGAAGCCAATTTTATAACTTTCCCAATCAGTTCATTCATTTACTGATGTAGGTCTAAAACAATGTTTGTAGTATCACTTGAAAAGGATATATTTGTACCTTATTGGAATACAAAAAAAATCTGAACGACTTTTGCACAAATTAAGATCTTGTGATAGATTAAAACTTATAGTTTCCGACTGAGAGTATATAAACGGTACTTAGATGGAGTGAACAATTAATATTAAATTGGATACCACGAGCTTTCTAACGAAACGAAAATAAAAGAAAAGGTTAAAACCTGGAAACTCCGTCTAAAAAATCAACGTTACTTTAAGAAATAAAACTATCACCTAACACGATTCTCCAAATGAATATAAATTGCTGCGAACAATAAAAAATTTTCAGCTTGAAAAAGTAACCAAATAATTCAAAGAGTTATAAAGTGATAAAAACAATTATATATGCCAGGGAAAAGACATGAAACTTATCTGCGGAAATCCGAGATGTTTTCAGCCTTCAACTGTGATCTAATTTGGTGGATATATTACAGTTGATGATAGTGTAGCTATTGATGGTTTGGTTTAATTTTTTCTTGGTACTCCAAACTGCAAAGCAGTGAGTATAATGAATAATATCATTGCAAATGTATTTTTCTACGTCTTAGAGATAACAAAACTATTTATATATCGGGACAGATATTTCATTAAACTCTTCGCATTGATGAAGAGGTCCATAGCAAATGAACTTCTTTGAGAGCTTGGAAGTGGCAATAAAACAGAAGTGAATACTGAGACAGTCGTAATGATGAATTTACAAAATAAAAAAGTTTTTGGAAGCCTATTAGCATGAACGATCAAAGACAGTGAAAATAATGACGATGAATGATTGGTCACCATCTAACTGCAGCATCATATTTGCTCTGAAAAAATCAAAAGGCCGTTTCCAAGAACCTTATGAGTGCAGCAATATGGCCATTGGGAGCATAGGGATCTATTAAATAATTCCACCCAAAAAAATTATTCACTATAGAGAGATCCAAAAGCAATAGTCTTTTCCGTGGTAGAAATCTTCGCCGATTAAATACTGCTGCAGATGTAGATGATACGGATGGTATTTGTACTTTCTAGAAACACTGGATTGAATTAAAAAGATTGAACATACATACGTACATGTGAGTCTGGTGCTTGTATTTGGATTGTCGACTACTGATCCTAACACTAATCATTCAACGTTTTCGTCGGTAGTAACTGTCATCGTCTTCTTTTGTCTCTCAAAATTGCAAAAAATAATGAAATTATCTAGCTAAACTACAGAATATTGTGTAAATCTGTCAAGAACTTATACCAAGAGATTTGATGAAACATTATTAATAAGAAACATAAGTATTGATAATTTGAGAACGGTTAGGTTACCTTCAATCTCTATAGACGATAACTTGATTATCGAAACGCACGTCAGACAGTGTAATTGTGAGTTTTGGTGAAGTGGTAGTATAAACAGTGTTATCAGTATGAATGTCAGATTTGACATATTAACATCTGTGTTGTCATATCTCAAAACTTAAGTAGCAACCACCGTATATCGTAAAATAGTAAGTTTAGAGAAAACCTGATAGAATTTTTGATATTAGCATATTTGAAATATTCGAAATCTTTTTTTTTTTGTTTTTTCATTTCGTTCGCTTGTGTTATCAATATCAACAGGTGTGGCCAAATTCGTGTTTTCGTCCATCAAATACATATTCTTTGATTACACGTGGATTGCGTGAAAATCGTTTGTCTACGTCTATGTTTGTCATAATTATGATATCTAAAAAACAAAAATATGGCCTTCATAATTTTCAAATTGCTCGAACAAAAGTTCTCGGAACATACCTTTCATGGTTTTTTATTTTCGGATCCCTACTTCGTTTAAATTATGACTACCTTCCCTCTAATTATACCAAAGTAGTTTTTACAAAAGAAAATTAATGAGGAACTTTAGCCTCGAATCGTATAAGTCTGCCAGCTAAAACTTTGTTTTAGGTCGAAAGAAAATTATCGTGTAGTAGGGAAAAATGATAATTTTCCAAAGAATACAGTTATTATGTTAAGAGACAGCAATTTAGAATTTCCTTTTTCATTGGGAACTTGATGATAAGATTTTTTTTAAATGTTGCTATCCGCATTTAACATAATGGAAAAGGTTTAAAATACTGTTTTCCTTGTGAGTGAGAGAAACAAAGTTAAATAGATTTCTAGTGTCAAATTAAGCTTCGAACTCGACCAAAGTGTACTTTTTATTTGTGAGAGTTGAAAACTACACCCTACTCGCTCAAACTATAATTAAAATAAATTATTTGTAGGTTCGAACCATCCTCGAACAAGTTTATTACTAATTGTACAGATACAACCACTTTAACCACCCGTTAAGACTTAAATTTCCAGAAAAGCTTGAAATTTTGGAATGATTGAAATTGTGTCGTATTATATTTAGATTATTCTAATGAACTTCAACCCTCATAAATCATCCGATGAGAGTATGAATTATTTATCAAAAAGTAAGTCCAACATTTTTTACTGCTAACAATATTACAAAAGTTAATTCATATTGAATGAAAAATATTTCATTCGTAATATAAAATTTGTTATTTTCTAGAATTTTAAACTTTAGATACAAAAATCACTTCTTATGATTAAAAAATATAAAAAATGCGTGGTAATTATCTAGATCAGGTTACACCCCTCCGATTTCGTTAAAATTTTAGTAAGTTATAGAGAAAATTAGAAGATAAAAATGATAGGAATTGGCCTATTCGTGCCAAGAAAAAGGAAAGAAAAATAGAAATACGATAGTAAACGCACCGAATCGATAGCATCAACGTATTTCCCGATCCCGAAAGACCAATAGAAATAAATGAAAAGGAATTTTATTCCACAAAAATTTATTCACTTTCCTCATCATACCTTCACATAGTTTTTTAACTTTGAAGTTCCAGAAAAAGAAAAACAATTTATACATCATAGTTTAGCCTCGCATGTCTAACCTAACCTAACATAACCTAACTTAACCTGACCTAGCCTAACCTAACCTAACCTAACAACTAATTTTAATTAAGAATAGATAGAATATCAATCAATAAACAGCAATACACAAAAATTCATAGAATTTTATCTTTTTCATGGTTAAACACGAATAAAAAAAACATATTTCAATAGATTTACTAACGATAGTCGTATGTGAACAAACTAGACTAAGTTCTCTACAAATTTTATGATACATGATGTTATTATTAGGTAATGAAGACATGCGAAGCTAAACTATGATGTATAAATTAGTTTTCTTTTTCTGGAACTTCAAAGTTGAAAAACTATGTAAAGGGATTATTTACACGCCCTACATATGTATATCAAATTTTTCAGCATAATTTTCTCTATAGCATATTAAAATTTCAACGAAATCGGAGGGGTGTAACCTAATCTAGATAATTACCAAATACGTCATCATCACTGTTATCTGCTTCCTCTTGTAATCTATTTTTCAATTTCTCGTTGTAGATCTACGCCAAACCAATTTTTTTTTTCAAATTCCTTCGTTTTCTGACAATAACTTATTAATTTTTCAAGATACAAACTTTTTGAACCATATGAATAAAATTTATTGCATATGGCGTACGATTGATTTCAATTAGGGCGGTAATGACTGAAATGTATCTGTTTCAGAAAACAAAATAACTTTTTTTGGTATGAGTCATTCAATTTTCATGCAAAAGACTTTCACCAGTGCTTCATTTAAAGAGCATTTAATTTACTTTAAAAAATTTATCTAGAGTTTTCTACAAAAATTCCTTTCTTTTCGAGTTATTTACGTTAAAAGGTTTTCATATTCTCGAATAATAACCATCGTTCAATCGGCAGAAATTTAGTCCATATTAGGTAAACGATTTTTTATTAGCTACATTTTTCTAATTCAACTTATATTACGCCAGTTGATAGAGAAATCCATAGAATACAATAAACACATGTATGTATGTATGTACGAAACATGTACACATGTTTCGTAGATCTAAAGCAAGCATTCGATAGAGTAAAACTCAACGATGTAATCCACCGACTAAACCAAAAAGGCGTCAAGAAGCATTATACAAATCTAGTAAGGCAACTTAACATCAACAACAAAACAAGAATAAAAACAGACTGTGGGCTAACAAGAGAACTCAAAGTCTCATCCGGCATAAGACAGGGAGATAGCCTCAGCCCATGCCTTTTCAACGTAATAATGGACCAAATAATTGAGAGCGTAAACGAAGTTAATGCAGGATTCGAAATGAATAGCCGTCGCCTGAGAATCCTTTGCTACGCAGATGACGCCATACTTATAGCTGAAAATGAAGACGATCTACAACGCCTCCTTCATAAATTTAACCTGATGGCACAGAGACTTAACATGCAAATCTCATGCGAGAAAACACAAAGCATGGTAATATCCAAAGACCCAATAAGATGCAAGTTGGTAGTAAATGAGCGCATTATAGAGCAAGTAATGAATTTCAACTACTTGGGCGTAGAAACAACGAGCAGCAGAAACATAACGGACGAGGTAGATAAGCAGATCAAGAAAGCAACTAGAATATCGGGATATTTACGGGACATTATAAGGAGAAATAAATATATGAGCATAGAAAGTAAGACGCGAATCTACAAGACCTGTATCAGACCCATACTAACCTATGCCACAGAAACAAGGGCAGACACAACACAAACAAAGAGAAAAATGAGAACAGCAGAGATGAAGATATTGGGCCAAAACACAGAAACCAGACAAAAGACGCTCAATCGGTAGGCCCCCAAAACGCTGGTACGATAGCTGGACATCGGCGTCACAAGAGGGCAGATGACAAACCTGACAGGACCTCGTCCTACTACAAGAAGAAGAAGAAGAAGAAGAAAATTTTTCTAATTGATTTTTTCAGAAGTTAAAACTTTTAGAGTTGTTCGTGGGAAAAGGTTCCAATCGTTAATATTTCGGATAAAAACGAAATTCCAAATAAAAGTTGCTAAAATTTGTTAATCTATCGATTTCCGAGGTAACATTAGCCATTAAAATTCCGGCACAGGTAGTTTTTAAACAAAGTTATGAACACTATCCAAATTTCTCAAAAAGATTTTTTTCCTCTAAATTCCAGAGAAAAATTAAATGAACGAACTAAGTACATTATTTAAAAAAATGTTGAACAAGCCAATAAAAAGGGTTTTCCATCTATACATGTCGTCTAAAATTTCCAACCTATCTTCAAACAAGCTCTATTTGTTACCAGCACATTTATTTACACGAAATTTCCATTTTTCCCATCAGTAAACACATTTTTCTATTCGGTTGGTTTTATATTAGTATTTAAATAACATTTTATTCACGCCAGAATATTTGAAGGCACGAGCTAACTACAGCTTTTATATTGTTTATATATTTTTTTAATAATGCATTTGTAACACGTATGCCAGAAATATATTTTGAAAGTAGTACTGTCGATGATGTAAATTGTTTGCTTTATTTTTTATATTCAAAAATATCGATCCTATCAGAAATCTAGTAATTATGAAAAAGATAAGAAAAGTTCATCTCTGAAAAGTCAAATTTATTTCATTTTACAACTTTTGTCAATTGATCTGCAAAAATACAACAATAAAATTCAGGAAGTGATTGCCCGTATGAAATTAAGTTGGGTCTTTCCTATTGCAACAAAATTTCCGCATTCAACTCCTTTCCACCCTTTAAAAGGTATTTTTTTCTAGAATTTCAGTTAAGTTAGAAACTAACCACGAGTATATTTTTCCTGTTACAGCGTACGGGGGTGAAATTAGCAGCCCTTAATTTATTTCATATTAAAACTTTTACGTTACGAAATAAATTTTTTTCTCCGAAACCTATAGCTTTAGAAAAAAAACGTAATTTATAAATTTTTTAATAAATTTGGTAGAAAACAGTAAAAATGTGAAATGTAATAAGATTCATAATAAATACTGGAAATAACCAGCTCTAACCAAAATATATGAACATAGCCTTCGTGTCATGTATTCCGAGTGACCGAAAAAAACTCTGTTACAACCTTTTCTCTCTCGAAAAGGGGTGGTCTGAGGAAATTTTGTTATAGAGAAGACTCATCTTAATTTCATACGAGCTATCACCTTCTGAAATTCATCGTATGATTAAGAAACATCCTGTATATTTATTTTTAGGGGGAAAACGGGAAACGACTTAACAGAATACTCTAGCTTTCCCAAATCATTAATCAACATTATCTAAAATAACTCTACTTGTTTAATGTTATTCTATTTCCAATCTTGCCCAATTTAGAAGTAATTTATCTGAAATTTGGGTTCCCTTTGAGCGTTATTTTCGTAGTATAAATTAATACACCCCAATGATCTTATACATATTCACTTTGTAGTTTCGCTTTCGAAAGCTGTTTTGTAGTGAGTTACCCGCCGCCTCTATTATTTATGGGTATTATGACGCAACTATGCTGGAACGCCCCACAAAAGTCCAAATTAGCTTGTTACGTAAGATGCTGCATGTATTATGAGGAATAAATTAGTTGTCCGTGAATAAATGTTTGTTAATTGTACACTCTCGGTTACCATATCTAGCTGAATGAAACTGATAAAAAACCGAGAATTTGGAAAATATTGATACAGACAGGGCAGGATCAGGGATAGATTATTTAAAAATTATGAGAAAATTGTAGAAATTATTTTTCGTTGAGTTGCCACAACGATATTTAGATACCCGAAAACGGCTTCAACCGTCATTTTATCATTTTACAATTTTTGTTTTTACAGCAGATCAAACAATGACAATTCTGCGTTGTCACAATGTCACAAGATTGTTCAATGAATTCCATAATTTCTTTTCGTATTTTTTCATTTGTTAACCTATCATTTTTTGTTACGCCTTAAATATTTCATCTCTGCTGCATTGCAATTTTTTGCCTATTAGTGAGGGTCCATGTTTCGCAGCCATAGGTTTATATTGGTCAGTGAATTGCTTTATAAACTTTCAATTTTGTACTTTTTGAGACTTCTCTTTTACCTATTCATTGTTTCAAGGTATTTAAAGGTTCTCTCCGTTGTAATTCTACTTTTATTATTCATTGTTTGAGTACCATTACTGCAGTCTTTTTTATGTGTTGTTCCAAACGTCAAAGTTTGTCTGTAGATCTGGGTTGTTTTCTATAATAAGGACTACTCGTAAGTCATCAGCATCAGCTCCTTTAGATATTTTCACAATTTTTATATCCAACGCACATTTTCTTTGAATTGGCTGTGCAGATATTTATTATATCATCTAGAAATATGTTAAAAAGTAATGGACTCAATCCCCAAAGAAAAGTCTCAGAAATTATGTTTATACTAATAACATGGTTCACATTTCTTTTATATTTAAGCTCATGATTGCATTTCGTAAGTCGACATCTATTTTTCCTCTAAACTTTCCCATATTTTTATCCACGGTTCTCTGTCGAAAGCTCTCTCCATATCAATAACTCCAAATGATGCATCTGTACCTCGTCGGTCAACTTTATCTATAATTTTTTAATGGTAAATGCGTGATCCTGTACACTTCTATCTTTGCGGAATCCACTTTGTGCATCATTTATAATGTTATTTCCCTGTAGTTATTACATTGTTTGTTATCTTCTGACTTATAAATGGGTAATAACTAGAGATGTGTCGATACTAAAATGTATAATAGCCCCTTGTAAAAAATTTCTCTTATGCATAATTTGTTTGACCAACCTACAAACCAATTTTAAAATATCTATGTCTATACGGGGATAAATGGGGCAATTTCTAGTGATAGAAATGTAAGCCGTGCGCAAAGGTTAAGTTGTCGAAATTATTAAATAAAATAAATATCACGAAGAAAAGTGGATGCACTTTCTCTTGAGTAAGGAAGGCACAGCAGAGGCGGACATAATTGTCGCCAAATAAAGGCAACATTCTTGTTTTTAATTGTATGAAGTTTTATCTTATCATTCCATAAATTAAAATTTTAGCTCTTTGGTTTTTGATTATTGTATCAAAAATCAAAATCATTATCAGAGTTATTTTAAAAGCAGGATTTTTTTACACTCTACACTTAATATATCAAAGACGATATGGAACTACTTTGTTTACGAAATAAATGTACCGAGGCAGCCTGTTGTTTAAACAAAGACAAATATTTTAACAAATGATTTTCCAAAATATGATATTTTTATTTTGATAAAAATATAAAATATGTGTAGTATCTGTGGCGTGTTCCAAGGTATGTTACATATTTTTATAAATACGTTTACCACTCTCTCCCATAGCTTTTAACATTTCAGATGTTGTCGCTTTTCCATTTTTTAGCCATTTGATCGTTTCTATAACTTCTTACTTCGTTATCTTCTCTTTATTTATATCGTGGCCCTCTTTTTTACTTATTTTATTCTTTTCTTTATTTAGTTCAGTGTTATATTCTGTTTCTATCTGTAGTTGCATAAAGTATGACTTCCATCTCTCCATTATTTTTACTTCTTTTGTTAAAATTCTACCATTTTCATCTGTTAACTCAGTTTCTTTGCTTCAACTACAACATATTTCACTTTTTTCTCTGTTCTTTGTATTTTTCATAGTTTTCTATTGTTCTACTTTCGATTCCAAGTGCATTTTTTCTTTCTTATTTCTTCCGATGAGGGTGTCCTCCAGTTTAACACTTCGAAGGTTCCTCCCTTCTATGTGTTAACTTATGATTTTCAATTTAGGTTTCTAAAATTTAAGCATAAGCCGGAAACACCGTAATTTATTTTATTGTAGCTTTGTTAATTGCTATTAGCTTATTACTTAAAACCTTTTTTTCTGTTTGTTATTTACCTGTAATTGCAATAATGAAAACTTTTAACACGTTTTTTTCACTGTTTTATTTAGTTAGTATTTTATTATGACTCACTGTTACTATTTACAAAATTATTCCTCAGAATAAGTCGCGATTTTCGGATAAATTGTAGGTAGAGACATAAAAATGTTCACACCTTCGTACCACGTTACCAATCATCAAAGATTAACATCAAAGAATGACAAAAATTTTGAGAAAAAATAGAAGACTCTAAAGCAAATAAGAAACACAGCAAAACATATATTACATATATTTTGTTAGAAATAAGAATGGAGAAATATTAAAAGAGGAATAAGAAATCATCCACAGGTGGAAAGAATATTACCAAAAACTATTCAATAATGATTCAGAACATACAGAATCTAAAATAAAAATTTATAAAGAAGAGAATATGCAATCGCAAAACTAAAGAATGGAAAAACACTAGATATGATAAGGATAACAAATATGCGCCAAAAAGCAAAGATATGCAGTGCAACAACTACCGAAGAATAACTTTAATTAGTTCAGCGATGAAAAATATTAGATAAAAGGATGAGATTAACAATAGAAGACACTCTCGAAGAATCTCAAAGTTAGAATGAGGAGAAGCACCCAAGATAATGTATTTACTATAAAACAGATGACGGAAAAAGCAATACAAGAAAAGAAGAAATTGTACGTGGTCTTCTTAGACTAAGAAAAAGCCTTTGATAAAATACCTAGAGAGAAAATATGGAAGATGCTGATTGAAAGAGAAGTTAACGCAAAGATTATAAGAATAATACAAACTATTCATTAAAACAATGCAAATATGGGGGAAACTAAGTCCATCATATATACATACGAGATCATAAAGAGATGCATTGTTTTAAGTAAACATATATGTATGTGTGGGACAATCGCAACTACAAAGAATTAACATCAGTTAAGAAGCATTTGCAGACGATATTATACTAATAGCAAAACCTGCAACAGAGTTCCAAGAAAACATAAAGTTTTGGAACAAAACATTACAAATATATCTTCGCTATTGAACAAAAATTACTAGTACAAAGACAAAAATTCTACACATCAAGCTGATGAGGGATAAATTCATTCAAACCGTTTTTATTGTGTTAATTGTAATTCCATTTTTTCTAACAAATCTTCCTAGTGAAACACGAAGTTCTAGCTCGCTACCTACCCCGTTTATAATCGTGGCAACAATACTCGATATTAACGAAAATCGACCTTGTAGCTAACAACTGGTTTTGTTACATTTAATTCGTATTAAATACAATTTCATGGTTATGTTGCAACAATGATTTGAATTATAGTCCTCCAGTGGCGATTAAAGGATTGGCAGTCAACAGGCAATTTTGGCACTATAATAGAACACGTAATTATTAGGTACAAAGAAAGAATGATTCGAATCAAGCTTATGTAAATTATCTGAGTAAAATCTTTTGGTCTTTTGGCAAACACAATAGAAATTGGAATATATAGTATTGTTGGCAATTTTCAACATACAACAATGGAAACCATAATTATCGGATATAATGATGTATGGTATTAGTAAGACATAAATTTAAATAGTAGAACGAATATCAAGATAGAGAAATAATCTGATCCCAAGTTTCCTTAAAATATTTACCAATTATTTATACTAGGACATTATCCGGTACTGTGATCTCAATTTGCCTACTCCCTTTGGTTTATTCTGAGTTCCCAATTTATACTTTTGCTATAGATTTTTGTTTGTAATGTTTATAACTTTGTTATTAGAATTTTGCCAATAAAATTCAAAATTAAGAGGAAAAATGACTAAAACAATACCGCTTCTTTTATCCTAAAAATTCAACTCTTCTCACACTAAAATGGAGATATAAAAAAATTTAACATCTTACTAATAAACACAAAATTGGCAACTCACAGAGAAATTACAACGTTGTGGAAACTTTTTTCGACTAATAATAGACTTCACTTTTAGAAAGAGAAGCATTAAACTTTGCTTTTTCTACTAAATTTTTAGAATCGAAATTGTATAGTAGATTTTAGAATATACAATTTTTATAATTTGTTATTCTTTTTATACATGGTACGAGGATGGTCCTAGAAGTACTTGGACTGACCTAAAGATCGCGGTAGTTGCTTGAAAAATACCAGATTAGAAAGTACACAATGTATACAGCTTATGTTTCAAATCTGAATACGAATGGTGAACATTCTTAGTGAATTTGTAAGCATGGAAAAAATTAGTCATCGTTATGTGATACTTTTATAAGAAAGGCCTTAGCACAACCAATATAAAAGCTGAGCTAGATTCTACTATAGGTAAAACTCCTTCTTCATTATCAACAGTAAAATATTGAGTAGCAGAGTTTAAACGAGGTCGTACAACAAGCACGGCAGTGGTGGAACAATTGAGAAGACTACTTCTGAAATGCTGAATGATCGTCGACTGAAAGTTCGCGGGCTAGCAGATTAATTGAAAATATGGACATGAGATGGCTGTACGCAAGATGGGATGGTTCCAACGAGTGTTTGGCGATGTTTCACAGAAAAAAGCCGAATTTTTGCGCCGTTTCATAACCATGGATAACACGTGGGTCAATCACTTCACGCCAGAAACAAAATAACTATTAAAACAATAGACTGAAAAGGGAGAACCTGCTCCAGAGAAGGCAAAGACCATTCTGCAGATAGGCAAGGTCATGGCGACGATTTTTTGAGATGCGGGTGGGATAATTTTCATTGACTATCTTGAAAAAGGAAAAACTACCAACGGCGAAAATGACTGCATTTGACTAAAAAGAAAGACAATGAACCAGCAAAAGCTGAAACTAATGGATTAAAGTTTGAATGCCCCTATTCGCCAGATTTAGTCCCTGGGCTTTTTTCTGTCCCCAGGCTTGAAAAAATGGATGGGTGGCAGAAGTTCTTCCAACAATGAAGACATGATGTCGGCAGTTAATGGCTATTTTGAGGAGCTTGTTGATTCTTATTATAAAAACAATATCGAACTTATTGAACATCGCTAAAAGGAAATTATGTTGAAAAATAAATATATTTTTTTCAAAATTTTTGTATTTTTGTTGCGCCATGTACTTCTGGAACCATCCTCGTATATTCATATTAATTGGTTGCTTTTTTAGCAGTTTCTGTCAGGAAATTGAAAATTGTAAAACATCGTATTTTAATTTGGTATTTTGAACATTCGAAAAGTCGAAAAATTGGAATTACATTATAAATATGTCATTGAATATACGAGGCGCGTTAAAAAATTCGAATTAGAACATTTCTTTCCAATGTACTGCTTTTGACTAGCATTGCACATAATAACTAGAATCTGTTTGCCCATTTTTCACTTTTCGGAAACTTTCCAGTACTTTAGCATATCGCTTGTTTGAACGAACAAGCTGACATTTTAATGTTTTCGACGTCCCGATCCTTCCTCGTCTATTGATGTCTAGTTTAAAATCCCTCAAACCCCTTTGTGAACAGTATTCAAAGTTACTTCATTTCGTAAGCATTTTCGATAATTTTTTTAACTTGAAACAAAACTCAATCTCAATGCTTTATTCAACATATGAATTAAAATAGATCCAGCTCAATTTTTTGATCACACTTTCACATTGAAGTTTTCATTTAAACTAAAGTAGGTATTTTTACAACATAAATGAGTATATGTTAAAGACATTCGAAGTTTATTACGAGCGAAATGAACAGGAAGTAAATTATTAAAGAAGCTATTAGCAAGTAAACGAGAAGGAAAGGTTGTTGCATTACTTATTTTATATTGTGATTACCTGCCAAGCCAGTCACCGCTGCATCTCGTTTCAAGTTAATTGGTTAAAGTTAGCGAATTTTGTAGCAGCTACAATCAAAATATAACGTTCACGAATTTTAGAATAGCTCGAAATTTTGTTTCAAGGTATTAATTTGTTCAATATTGTTCCTAATGAATATTTTTGAAAGATACGGATACCTATTCTGTGAGAATAACATCTTAAGTCTAAGTTGGATGAGATAACCTGACTTTCTCACTCCTTTTCAATTTGATTTTTTTTATCCTTACCATAAATTATGGAACTTAAAAAGGGAGATAATAGATTTTAATTAAAAAGAAGTTGTAGGTATGTGAAAGGAATAACACGTAAAGAAAAGCAGTTATTGTTAATTGGATCATAAATATGTGGCCTAATTTGTCCAATGAACTAAGTTGGGTGATGAATTCAAAGCTACTTGATAATGATATAAGAGATTCTAACTTTTGCACAGAAAAGCTTGATAGTTCTGGGATTGTCGGTTACGAGATTATAGAATTTTTTAAATAAGAGGATTGGATGTCAATGCAACGGTGTACATAAGACTGAAGAATATTTTTCTGTTATTTCCCTCCCTCCATATTTCAAAAACTTTCTACTTTCTATTTCATATAGATACAAACAAAATAAAATTTCAATATACAGAGGAAAACTACAACGAATATGGAAATTATAGGTAATAAGTCCATAGCAACATTAAAGCAGTATGCAGCATGCACGGTAGTAAATACTATTATTAGAATAGAAGTTGTTTACAGAGTAGAAAGCACTTTCCATCAAATATCCCCTCAAATTATTGCGAAGTGCGGGAAAAGATGATATCGATTCGATTTCAATTATCAAGTGATTGTGCATTTTTTTGCATTGTAAAATATTGAGCCCTTAACTAACTCTTTTAAAGAAGTCCCGGCAGTGAGCCCTGCTGTTTAGTTCGAGTAAATATCTAACAGCTTCTCTCTTTTGTAGTTTGAAAATTCTCTCAAATTGAATCACACCACACGTACCACAGAATGGAAGGGCATATCGGAGATGCGACGCAATAAGGACTTAGAAAACTGTTTAGGAGGTGAATAAGTTCAGTTCTTTGGAAACTGATCTTAGCGCAAAACAGAAAGAACTCGATTTTTTAGATAAAAATTTACCCGTAGTCAAATTTTGATCGATTCTAGTCCTTTTTTCCATGCCAGAAAATGTTTTTGGTTTTATTCCTTCCTTGACGAGATAGTTGCTCGGATCTCTTTGTCGCCTGTTTCCATTTGCCTTAAAATTTCAATTTTGAAAACTCAAAAACTGCTGTTCAAAGTAGACTTTTGCAAACAACCCTTGATAATCATTTATGCAATGAAACATACAACCTGCTTCATACTGCTTCTACTTCATCTTCAACAAGTTTCTCATTCATGTCGTGACAATTTTAGTCCAGTGGAAAGACTTTATAAGTTGGCTGCTCTAAGAGTTATTATGTCCATGTCTACCCATATTTTATTCACAGCTTGTCCTAAACTCTAGATGATAAATCTTCTGGTTTTTCCACAGATTTTAAGCAGATATTTACATAATCAATGATATAATAGATTACTTTTAAAAAACTGTCCAGTCAACGTCTGATTTTGACGATACGTATTTTCTAACCTAGAATATAAGACTTTAATAACAAGCACTAGGAGGTTCTTTCGATATTTGGCGTTGTTCATTTTTATAAAGAGGTTGTCTAATGTTTCTATTCAATTATTAAGACACTGTGTACGATTCTCCTCATAGAAGTTTTTACTTCTTCAGAAAAACTGATTTGCGACCAAAAACCTCGTTTAGGTAACAGACTAATCCGTTGTCTTCCTTTTTCTTCTAGGTAGATAATTTTTTAAAACGAAAAAATAGTAGTTGGATGAAACTAATTAATATAACAATGAAACCTAAAATAGAAAGAATACATTTTTTCCATAATAATTTTCAAGATAGTCTCCTTTCAAGTCTATACAATTATTTCAGCGATGCTTTAACCTTCTAACCTTTCCAAATAATAGTAACTGTCTTTCTTATCAAAATAGGCGTTTACGTATGCGATAAGGTCCTTCTCTGATGAAAATCTCTCGCATGTAACTGGAACTCCGAGGTTAGGAAGCAGGAATAACTTATAATGGACCAGATCTGGTGAATGAAACTGTGATCTGGTCAACTAAGTCGATGAACACAAAAGCTAATACATGATGAAACCATCTTGGCCTTACGCATGAATAATTCTTCAGTCAGTGTATGGCAAAAAATGCGTTCTTTTGATATGCCGATAGATAACCTTAGTCCAACGGTCGTCCAGAAAAGTTTTGTAAACTTTTTCGATGATATCGTTGGTTTTTGCAGTTTTTGGCCGCCCCAAAAGCTCATCATCCATCAAGGTGATAGGATCACGTTTGAATTCATCTGCTCAAAACTTTACGGTACAATTCGAAAATGGGATTCGACACACGAGTTTAATTCGCTTTCTCTCCGGACCATTTAAATGCAATGCTGAATTTCTGTACCAAATTCAATCAATAGGTATAATTTGGCTTGACGAGATCAAAATATCAACTGAGTATTTGGCGTCGTCAAGTAAACTTCCCTTCGACAGGCTCCGCGAATAACCCCGGACGTTTTAGAATGTCGCTAAACAACCTGAATGACCGATCGCAACCTTTATGGTGTTTCACAGCATTCAGTTTGTTTAGATGTTTAATGTTCACATATTTAGAAAAAAATTGACTCACTTATACGATTGTTAAACAGAAACTAATTGTCCAAAATGGTTGATATTTTTCAGACATCCTTGTAGTCCTTATTTTCTAAAGATGTAACCACAAGAGATCTATTCGCTTCCAAGAATTCAACCGTATATGGAGTTGTATCTGGTTAACCGATATTTGTTTTACACCCGGTAATTATTAAAAAAAATATTCTCCAAATAAAAAATATTTAATTAATGTGAAAGAAACTAAGCATTATATAAAGGATAATATTATTTCAAATTTTACATCGGAAATTTTATTATTTTTGGTTGATTCGCTGTCGCTAGGGGCTATTTAGAGAACGATGTAATTCCATGCGGATGCTATTGACGTTATTGAATCGCGATTTTTATTTGTAACTGTACGACAGATTCGTAATTAGATGTGATTATTGGCAAATCTCTCTTTAAGCATCAGGGAGTAATTTGCATTGACTGTGATAACGTAATAAGATTCACTGGCTTTTGAAACGCCACTTTCATGTACCGCTTATATACCGAGAGATTAAAACCGAATGAAAATGTTCTGCTGTGCTGTGTGAGAACTGTATCTAATTGGATGTGCGTGGAATAGGCAAACTGAAACCACGGAATCGGATCACTTCTTATCATGAACGAATAACCCTCCCACTCTTTCGATGATGGTTTCAAAGTGGGAGCCGAAACGTTCAGAATTTTGAAAATTCCAACGTGGTTCAACCCGTGAACCTAGTTTATAATCCTAACTACGAAATCCGAGAATTATTATGCCATTTTTTTTCTGTTAACAAAATTATCAAATTCATGAGTTCAGAAATCATTTTTTTTATTGCTACAATCATCATTTTGAACAATATATGTTGTTTCTGGTAGTCGCTTTCAGTTGTCAAAACAGCAGATTCATAATCTATTGACCTTCATAAAAAACATGTGATGCCCGCGAGTATCTGTCGGGGTACAACTTGCTGTCATTTTCGTTTTCAGTCTGATGAGTAACTTCACAGATTGACCAATGTATGTTTTTATCATAATTTAAACAAGGAATTTCATAAACTATGTTTGGCAAGTTATTGATTGATGTTCAATCTTTGCTTTTAGTAAACGGGGCGCATTAACGTATGAAATTTTGATAGTTAGTTACTTCTATATTTTTTAACGATTCCGGAAAGTTTACGAGTAACTGATTTTATATATGGTGGAGGTAATTAAACAGAAAAGATAGTATGTTTAAAATTAGAGCTAAACGGTACGATTGGCATGATGTCAAAGTGACTGTCAGATGTATTATGTAAATTCTTTTCAAAAATAGGAAGGATATGAGTTTGCATCAAAACTTTTGAAAACATTTTCAGATTAGTTCCATGAAATATTGGATTAGACATTTTAATGCCTCTATTTTCCATCTACTTGATTAAATTGTGTGATGTTGTAGGAGTTGTGGCAACATTGTATATAAAAATTTTTGAAAAAATTAACAAAGAATTGTGTTACTACGACTTTGTTAATAAATGTTAAAGTCATAGAGGCAAAAAACAACATTCAAAATGAGAAAGGATATAAAGACTGGATTTGTCGCATTTTGTCGAACTTCCGCGGATTCATAATCTATAAACCTTCATATAAAACGTGTGATATCTGTCGAGCATCTGTCGGGGTAGAACTTGCTGTCACTTTCGTTATAAGACTGGTGAGTAACCTCTCGGATTGACCAATGTATATCTATTTTTAAAATTAAACTCCTTTCAATATAAGGTTAGGTTAGGTCGTTGAAAATATCGTTTTCATAGGTTAGGTTAAGTTAGGTTAGGTCGTTTAGAATGACGTTGAATGTTTATAGATTTTTTTTTCGAAATCTAAAAGATATTCATAGATTACAACAAGGTTATCCAACTAATTTTTTATTAATAAACCGATAATCCAGTTCTGTGGAAAAGAGGAGGAAAGCTACGATTCAACTGTCAAGCAGCAGTAAAATTTCTATCTCAAATGTTCCATGATTTGAACTATTATTCAAAATTTCTCGAGGATTGATAGAGTTTTTGCATGTTATTGGTTCTTCGAGCAATAATTTGACTTATTAAAACAGCTTTGCTTCAAAGCTACACCTGGATTATGAAGAGCCTCTATGGACCTGGGCGAGGATGACTCCAAAGGAATTTATTCTGTTTTTAAAATTTCAGTAACTTCATTTGAGAAATTTCTAAGAAAACCAATACAAGATTGTTCTATAAAGTCAACCATCTACGTAGCACTGCAATGTTTCATTGTGTGATGCATTATAACCTAAAACTTTCGCGTTAAATGTGCTATCCGAATTTTAAAAGATTCATTCGCCCCAGTAGTTTCTGAAATTAGCGCTATCAACAAATAAACAAACTTTCAATTTTGCTCTAATTAATAATGTCAGTATTAATAACTATAACAAAAAATAACCAATTTAATATCATACTTTTTTTCGTTTTTATCTAAACCTATTGAATGAATGCAACAGACTATACCAGAAAGCTAATAAATGCCACTCCCAGGTAACTTCGTATTATTTATACATCAAATTCCGCTGTTGGTGACAGTTATTAAAGGGACCAAATTGGCGGTGTGCGCTTCGATGATTAAGGTAATAATTGAGTAATTTCACTATTACCGAACATAAATTATACTGATTGGGACATTGTGATCATCATATTAATTGATTGTAATTACATTTTGATGCTAGCTAATACATATATACAAGAAGAATAAATTATAAATATCAAGCATTTCCGTGGAGTGAAATTTTTTTAATAACGTTCCAAATATGAAATGAATGTATTTGTAGAACATATTAGGTTTATAGTAAACGAAATCAGTTTGATCATGGTAAAACTGACAACGCACTTTCTATTGCAAGTAATAAATTTTCGAATACAATAGAGCGAAAATTAAGTTCGAAGGCAGGCAGGAGAAGACAAATTTCGAGCAATTTGCATAAAACTCCCGAAGCTTGAATACTAATATCACCTTCTTGTATCACATTTAGTTCATTAACCCCTTGGCGCCTAAACGTAGCGCAATCATTAAAAATCAATAGAATAAAATATGGATGATTAAATATAAATTTGTTATATACAGAACCGGATCCAAAAAAAATACAAATGTCATTCAGAAAATTTGATATTTTTAAAAGAATGGTGATGTTTACCGTATTTTGAGAGGTTGGACATGTAATAAGTAGATTATATTGAATTACATGTGATTATTGTACTATTTTACGAAATTGTATCTAGTTCCGCGTTTGCAAGAGGCGCAATTGCCCGGGGAGGCTTCGAATGAATTGAATAACTGCCTTAGTCTCCAAATTTGTCCCTCGCGTTTATTGGCTATTTCCAAAGCGTACATGGTAAATGATTTTCCACGGAAAACGAATTCATGTATGCGGCAAATCAGTGGTTTACTTATTGTAAATTTTTCATTGTGAGTGGATCAGCGATGTATTAAAATTATGTTGTATGTATGTAATTTGAAAGTATCAGTTTTGTAAAAATATTGCTTGTTGAATAGAGGCAAAGCAAAAGGAATAGATCTTATATGTGCAAATACAGAGGCAAGATGCAAATAATCAAAAATTCCCTTAATATATGTTTGTTTGTAAAAAATTCACGATGATTTTTAATAAAATAAAACCTGTATAGATATCCCAACGAGATTGTCTAAAGATTTTATTAGAATAAAAGTTCAATATGATCCTAATAGAGTATACAGTCTATGATCCTAAGATCTTTCCAAGACTTCCTTAAGAATGAGTTTTCAGTTTTGATATTATGTGTTTGATGGTCACAGGAAGTGATAATTTAGGCAGACAGAACAACTCTCTCCTAGCCAAAAAATTTAGAGGGGTCGAGTGGGTGAGAAGAAGATTGATGGATGTTGTGTAGTGCTGTGGTACTGGTGCTCCTTAATTCCTTCCAAGAATCTTTGATGAGGTATTGGAAATTATTGTTTAGATCATTGTCAAGCTAAAAGGTTATGGGAGTAGCTATCTGTAGAATCGTTTTCAGTGGTATCAGTGTGCGATGGAAGTTGTCTTATGAGAGAAACTGGAAAATAAAAGTTTGGTAGATGTCTTGTATGTTTTGATCGGTAAAAAATGGCTTTAAGACTGTATGAATTAAAAAAAGTCTGTACATATGTTTGTGGGGGCTAGCATTAGATTTGAAATTTTGAAGGAACTTTTCTATCTACGTCGAAGGTAAACGAGAGGAGCTTACTTCGTGGTTTATAGTAACTGCGCAACCAACACTGGTTAGTTTTTGAAGCATACGTATAATTGCGAATATTGTATTTTTTTCTCTCCTCAATCCATGTTTTTCTCGGTTTTCCTTTCTATTTCTTTTTTGCTGTTCTAGTTTCATCTTCGTTCAACCAACTCGGGTTAAAATAGATCGCATGTTTGATTTTATAGAAAATATATACAGGTACATAGATACTCTAGATTTCTATTTTCGATATTAAGAGACTTATTCGGCCATTAAACGTGCGGTGTATACAGAGTATGTTTAAAAGAGTAAACTAATCAAGGTTCCAGATCAATACAACCATTTCTAGAACTTCCTGAACATTTTGAATCGCTTATAATAAATTGCACTCATTTTAGAATTATCTAAATCATTCCAGAAATTTTTATAACTTTCTCGAATATTTGTAATCGATCATAATAAATTGCAAGTTTTATAACTAGAATATTCTAAATTGATTGTAATAGTTGAATACATTTTAGAACTTTCTAGACCATCCCAGAAATTTTGAGACCCTTTTAAAGTCCTCAAGGGTTAGAAAAGGACTGAAACATATGTCACCCACTTCTACCCAACGCGACCAAACTCCCTTGCTATAACCTGGAGACCATCCCAACGGGAAGCTGATTAGGGTTGGTGGTGATGGAGAAAACCGTTGTCTTTACGTACGCACTTTATTATAGATTAAGTGATTAATAAATACTCAATGTTTGAAGTAGTCATCCCAGTAAAACTTGTGTAATGTCTCCTATATTATATTAAATTGAAATTTCCGGCGCTTTTTGTGTATAGAAATATGTTTATTTTCGCTATTATCTGCAGATAAATCAGAGAACTGGAGGAAATGGATTCCTAGATTTCTAGCCAAAAAGAAAATACCGAAAGAAATAAAAACAGAAATATATGACAAAAAGTAGGATATGGATATGGATCAAAAACATGGACACTCTTAAAAAACCAACTACTGAATAGAAACAAATTGTTCTAAAAATATGACAAACAATTGGAAATAGCAAAGTCACATACTTTACACCAATAAAACTTATCATACGATATGTTACCAACATAAAATCAATCTTATGTAACTATTCAAATTAATTTAATGCAAGCATTTGTTCTTGTTGTTTCATACTATAATACTAGAATGAAAATACTCTGTTCAGCAAGTTTCAAAGAGTTGTATCGAATAGTTTACGAACTTTTATCTCTGAAATGGTTCTGCAATAGAATTACTTCTGACCCTTTCCGATCTTGTGACCCTCTTCACCCTCACCGTTTTCTGATGATTTATTAATGAAGATTAAACTGAAATTTTTGTTTCGTATGAAACAGGCACGGACTAAGGCAAAAATTATCACAATACGCATAGGAAAAATTGATGGGTAACAGTGGTCATATAACATATTCATTACAAAATATGCTTCATCCTTACCTCAGCTTTCTTGTGTGCACATTTTGATAATTTGATTTAATGAAATTTTCAACCGATCGTTTTCCAAGCCGAAGTATTCGGTACCATAAAAGCCATAGCGGCTGAAATGGTGTGCTGTAGGCTTGTGCTGGAGTTTAATAAAGTCCGAAATTCAGCTTGTTAGGGTGCTCTACGAATCCCCTAATCCACCAATGGGCCCAGAACAACTCTTGGTGTATCCAAAAATATTGCTATTACGTCTCTGAGTTTGCTCGCAAGGCAGACGTAGATGGATAGAGACACCTGGCATGAGACAAGCCAAGGCACACTGATCCACTTAAAAAAGACCGACTGATGACTGACATTTTAATCAAACACGTTCATTTCAGACGCCACATCCACAGTATGGACATCGCGGATTGCCGCTGGTGTATGGAAAAGGAAAAAACCGCAGACCAAGTCATCCGTGAGTGCTGGGCAAGAACGAGGTTCAAACAGTTGGGAAAACTTCACATTATGCCTAGGTTGAAATCTAAGTACCTGATAGAGACCTAGTAATTTTAAGTGAAGCATGACGGGCCTATTAGAAGCTCTTTAACCGCCCACAATCCTAATATGAACTCACCTTTTTGCTCTATATGCCACATATAAAACATCGATGTCAAAAAAGTTCGCTTTATGTACAGGGTGTTTCTATATTCGACCGACAACGCTCTACCACAGAGAGATCTCAATAAAAGATTCATTTTGATATAGGAATACGAACCCTTACGGGGCCTAGTTGCTGAGATATAGGGTGTTCAAAATTTGAAATCAAAATCAAAAATTTGCCATAAATCGAGAACGCCTTCAAATTTTTTTTCAAAATTTAGTAACCAATATGCTCCTTACTAAAGTAATATTTTGACATAAACAACCTTTGGAAAAATTTAACCAGTGGCACACTGTCAGGGTTAGTTGTCACTTTTATCCTCCTTTCTTACGTCCTGTATATCTTTTGTATGAGTATTATCATTTTAATAAAATCAAATTTCAGTATATCAAATTAATGAATTATTTCAATTTAATTTAATTTTTAACATTAATACGATTTTCTAAAAAAACATACTTCTTCTTCATTTACTGACGGTGAATTGTAGTGACGACAACAACTGAAATTTAAGGCAAAAAAAGAAGTAATTAATTAAAGTTGTACGGCTTTCCAAGCTCAACCACAAGAAATCCTATTAGCATGTCACACGATGCTTTTAAGCATCTGTCGAAAAATATCTAATTTCCACACCAGCTAATTAAATAAGTTACAAAAAAATTACTTTTTTACCTATAATCCAGTATTATGTTTGTGTTTATAACGTGTTGAATTTTTTCTTTAAATAGATACTTTTGTTTGTATATTATTCATTGCTTCTTTTATAGTTTCATTCTAAATAATCTGATTTATCAATATTTACTTGAGGATCAGAATTTTACATAATTGTGCAGTTAAACATACAGCGTAGTGAAGCTTCGGTGAATATGGTCCCTTTTTTAAAAAAAAATGCCATAGTGACATAAAGGTTGTAATCTTCGATTTCCATTTCGTTCTGCTTAAGTACTTCTGTGATATCAATATTATAATAGGTAACTTTGGATACAGGATGTTACGTAATTAGATATTAGACGCGAATTAAGGAGAAAATGGAATACGGAAATATCGCACAACCTGAAAAGAAAAGACTAAACTGGTAGCAAATAATAGGTAAGTAAGGATGTGTCCTAATATACATCAACAGGTTCAATATAAAAAAAAAACATCGATAATAAAATATATAAAGTATTTAACTGTAAATGTAAATAATATGTCATTGTAAAATTATTTAAATTGATGGTACTGCAAATAATAAGAATAATTTTCGTATTATTTTATATTTGTAAGTCAAATGTTAAATTAACATAACCTATAAACAGGAATTGGTATTTTCCTATTTTTAACCAGCTGTCAGAATTTTGACGAATTTCGTTATAGAATAATAAAATAAATAATTTCAAAGAAAATAGTTTATTGAACAAAAGTTATGTTTAATGTAAAATAATATTAATAACAGAAGATTACATATGTTAAATTGAGGTACCATAAGATAGTTCTTCTTGTTCTTCTCATGCCGTCTTCTCATTGATGGTTGGCGACCACGTCTATAAAGGCGTCTCTATTCCTCGCAACATAAAACAATTCTCTAACGCTGAGATTTGTCCATTCTCTTATGTTACGAAGCCAGGATTTCTTCTTCCTGCCGATGCCTTTCTTTCCCTCTACTCTGCCCTGCATTATCTTCTGTAGCAGTACGTATTTGTCGTTGCGTAAGATGTGTCCTATGTAAAATGATACGAAGGTACAAAAAATGAAAGAAAATTAGGGAAGCTCTCTTTTTTTTCTTGTCTCCTAAGTCCAAAAGTTGTGATGAGTAAGAAGATTATCGATTGGTCTTGAGTTAACTCAAGACCAGCAGTGATTGTGTCAATGTCAACAATGTTTTCGATAGTAAGCATTTTATTTTTATTTTCTATTTTAATCATTTTATATTTTTTTGTTTCAGCTTTCCATTTCCCAAGTGAAATTCCAAAGAGTAGGTAGATTGAGACCAAGGAATCGGATTACTTCTTACCAATGAGCGAACAACCACCGTATCCCTATCCTTCTCTTGATAAAGGCTCCAAAGTGGGATGCATATAAATTATATATCTTCGAGTATCGTACTTATTAGAATAGAAATCGATCAGTATCAAAACATGAATGAGATGTATGTATGTCGATTCTAAAATGAGAATTTTTACATGATAATTCATTGAATTCATGAAGTTATTTGTGCAGTTTTTACACACTTTATATTAGGTAATATTTATTTATCTATGGATGTAACACAGTCTTAGAAATCGATTTTCTCACACTTAAAAATATCGGATTAATTTAAAATTTCGCACACTTATCCAGGAACGATCTTTGAACTTTATTGTTGTTGTTAATTTACAGTGGGTTCTGGGTTTGTAGTTGCAAATAAATTGAGTCCAATCTTGGTCAATGTTCGATTTATTGAACAGGATTTCAAAATGCGTTCAATTAACAATAATAACGGAATAACAATTTCGGAGCACGTTTTTCTTTCGCCTTTCTTTTCGCTTGTGTCACTATTACATGAAACTGTCAAAAGGTGCTTATCGCCTACTAATTTAATAAAATCAGAATACATTAGAATACATAATTACCAACTTTGACTCTATATAAAACAAAAGTATAGTGTGAAGTTGGATAGGGTCAAGGTTGGGTTGGGTTCGGGTCAGCTGTCAATTGATCAATTCTCAACAATTGTTAACCCATATTAATGATCAAATAAATTCAAAAATTTGTAGAGTTGTAAAGGACCGATGACAATATAATAATTTCATAAATTTGTACTATTATCTTGTCAGGGTTTTCTCAGAAACGGAGACTACTATATCGGCGAAGTGAATAAATCAGTAAGTTGATAAATAATCATTTGTATAAAATAGCGCTTAGTTTACCAACAACGTAAATGATTTGAAAAATAAAATTAAGTTGAAAATAGCCTTACCTAATTAAAGAAACTGAAAAGGAAAAAATAATTCTTAGTATAAGAAGGAAAAATGTTACTGTTTTGAAAACGTGACATGTTTCGTACAACAATATTCTTTCAAAACTTTGTTGACGTCAGTTACTTTATTCTTACATTAAGAATTATTTTCCATTTTTAGTCATTTATCATAATGAGTAAATACTTTCGTGAAAATGAGTTCAAAAATGAACGGAACGATAATTTTAAGAATAGAACATATAGATGAAAGACTTATAATAATAATCCACCTGTTAGCTAAAACATATCCACATGTATTCTACAGATAGTCCCATATCTCGTAGCTATTCAGTTGTAGCACTACCCTTAATCATTTATTTTCTATTTCTAGATCTTTCAAAGCTATGTCGACATATATTTTGTTTGATTCGATCACAAAAACAAACTGAAATAGATGTTTATTACTACCAAACTGAGTTTACCTTCAGTATCTGCAGCCGATCATTTCTTCTGATCCATGATAATTGGTGATACCATCGAAGTAGACAAAGTAATGATGTAAGAATCATTATTTGTGTAAACTTGATATACCCGAAGCTCGCTTTGTTCTACGCTAGAAACTTTATAAAAGTGCAAACATTTGTGACCCAACCTGTATTATTTCCATCTATTATGTAGTATAAACACACGATGTACGGTACAGATAAATAGTAAATCATTGGTAAATATGAAATATATAAAATCATGAAGAAAACTCACCAATTCTATAGCTTGGTTCTTCGGAGTCCTCATGAATTTCGCTAATGATTGAATTTTTTGCGAAATAAAAAGCATTTGATCCCTAAGCGTCATATACATTTTCACCCAATTTTTTTTGCGTTCGTCCCGAATCCAAACATGAGAAAATATAACAGGACACAACCCCTCTTGAATTACCATGTGCTGAAACAAACAACATGGTATAATATCATCGCACTTCTCTATCAACCTGATGAGTTGAACTTGAAGCATGAAACATACTATTAGCTCAAGCTATAAACATTAGAAGATGGATAATACAGGGTATTTCAAAAGTTGTCATCAATTTTTATAATACACGCTGTTACGCATTTGACCCACTTATAAAAAAAATATGTCATAGTTTTTTTAATATAGTTTTCATCAACACATCCTTATTAGTCTTGGAAAAACGAATCCAAGATAACATTCTTCAATTATTGAAAGAACGATTATTTCCTTGTATTCTCAAAAATGTTCACACAACCGAATTTTGAACAGAATTTTAACGAAATTCCGTTGTAACCACACTGAACCATTTTCTATATTCAAAATCGTCTAATGAGGATAAAAAATAATAGCTAGTCACTGAGTCGATTTAATATTTTAAATAGTTTAAGGTCCTTTTCATGAAATATTGGTTTACAAAGTTTGAGGACTCTATTATCTTTTGTTTGATTAAATGAATCTCAGTGTTACGTGGGTGATATGAATGATAATTGATATACATATTAGTTTCCTATACCAATAGATTGTCTCCAATCCTAATAAATTTACTGTCAGGGTGATTATTGTTAAGCATTCTTTCTTCCTATAGTAAACATGAGGATCGAAACTATTGAAGTGAAATAGTAAATTGGCAATTTCATTATGTGGAAGGGATAAAATTTACATACTACATACTTATTGATTAAGAATAGCTTGAATGGCAGAACAGTCCATAATATAATCCACTACGGTTTCTTTGTATAATTTTTTGATGCAAAATGAAACGTTGCCAGCGTGTATGATTCAACTTGAGATTACGGACAAGACTACAAATTAAATCTTTATCTAACAGTAGATAATAGACGAAACCAGCTTTGTCATCATAGATTAAAGTGAGGTTATTGGCATCAATGAAAGTGATTTTGTTTATAAATGTTATCATCAATTACGTAATAACACGATATAATGAAAGTAATGCCTTTTTGGTAGTTCTATTTCCATTTATTCAATGCACACCTTGTATAATGAACTTTCGTGATTATTTGACTGTTTTTTTTTACTTAAAGTAGGTAATTAACCAACGCAACTCTGTATAATGAAGTTATGTCTTTTTGGTATCTTTGTTATCTCTCGAAACATTTCAAATTTTACAAATGCTCCGATTTGGAATAGAATCTTTATAATCCCATATATTCAATGCATACACCTTGTATAATAAACTTCCGCACTTACTTCTACGTTTTTTTTACTTAGAGTACGTAATTAATGAACAAAACTATGTATAATGAACGTAATGTCTTGTTAGTACCTTTGTTACCCCTCGAAACTATTTTTCTTTTGTTTTATAGAACATTTCGAATATCCAAAATTCTACAATAGCTCCAGTTTTAGATATAATCTTCCTAGCTCCACATATTTAACGTACACACCTTGTATAATGAAGTAAAGAGTTTTTTGTACGGTTTATTTGTATAATTTTTTTGGTGTAAATTGAAACGTTGCCAGCGTGTATGATTCAACTTGAAATTACGGCACGACTGCAGATTAATTCATTATCTAACAGTAAATAATACACGAGTCCAACTTTGTCATCATAGATTAAAGTGAGGTTATTGGCATCAATGATGGTGATTTTGTTAATTAACTACGTAATAAACGAACACGAGTGTATAATGAAAGTAATGCCTTTTTGGTATCTTTGTTATCTCACGAAACCGTCTTGTTTTCTGCTTTAGAAGACATTTCGAATTTTCAAATTTTACAAATGCTCGGGTTTGGAATAGAATCCTTATAATCCCATATATTCAATGCATACACCTTGTATAATAAACTTCCGCGCTTACTTCTACGTTTTTTTACTTAGAGTACGTAATTAATGAACAAAACTATGTATAATGAACGTAATGTCTTATAGAAAATAGAAAAACACTGCGCCGCCGTCATCTTCATAGATAACCAGAAGGCTTTCGATTAGGTTTGGACGCTGGACTCGTTAGGAAGTTTCCGACTGCCAGATTCGATATTAAAATATATATATGAACACGAAAGTTGCTTAGCGTTCTTTGGTTACACCAGCAATGATTAAGTTGAGTAAATGTAAAAGTTATATGAGTGAACTATATGTGAGTTGTGTGTCATGTTTGCTTAATACTGATCGAAAGCTCGCTCACATTAGAGATTCAAAAGATATTTTGGACAACACATGTCACTGTAGGCTGGAGCAAAAAAATACATGTACCATCAAATTGGTGCAAGCAAATACATGTCCATAACAAAATAACTTAAAAACCAATCAAAAAAGTATTACTCTAGATCTATATAAAAGTTTTTGATTTTGTCCTTAGAATGTGTAGCGTAAAAGTATAAAAAGGTTTTCTGATGATTGCTAAAATCTTGATTACTGTAACTTGTACCTTTTTGCACGGCACCTCCTCAACTATAGCTTATCCAAAAAAATATTGACACTTTTCATGTTGAATCAAATTTTCATTCTGCGTCCCCTTTTTATCCAAATATTCACTGCAATATATGAAAACTACCTGGTAGATATAGTTATTTGTAAATGACTTGTGATTCTTCTAATATTGATAAACTTGATGTAACTGATGTGGAATATCAAAATAATTTGTTCTACATGTAATACGATTGGACATGAACATTTAAAACAACATTTTTTTAACGTCACAACATTTAAAAATATTACCTCTACCTGTAAATGTGTGGGAATCGGAGACACAGTTTTTTGTTCGTCTGTAGGGTCATTATCAATGTTCAACATCCCATTAGGAAAGAATTGCTGTAACAAACAAAATAAGAACCATTAATAAGAATAATTCCAACATTAATTGTACTATTAAGTATTCGTAATATCATATTTTGAAACATAATTAATAAAACTACAATAGATTATACGTAGTACGTACATCACCATTACTTATAACTTTTCAGCACTTTTTTACTCCCAACTATGTTCAGCCAAATAAAACAAATGAATCCCAAACAGTATAGCCTTGAATTTCACCTACAAGGCACTAAGGTTTTATTTTTAAGCATAATATTTTTAGGATACACTTTTATTTCTTGTTTTTAGGATCTGATATTAATTATTTTAAAATCTTCAGGATATATTTAATCATTTATCATAGAAGATTAGTTTATTGCTAATGTTGTTCAATTTAATTATTCCTCGTCATGTGAATTTATCCTGACAAGGATTAATATTTGATCCAAGTAACAGATGATAAATTATAACTCTTCTAGGTTACCATCCTATGACCTTGTAAATATAGAAATTACGAAACGCACCAATTAATTGTTTTTAGTACGTGCGAACAAAAGAAATACACGCAACGCGTATTCAATAACATTATCCTTGTAGATAAATTAAAAAGTATCCCATTAAATGATTAAATAAAAATGAACGGAGTTGATAAAATTCAACTAGTACATTGCCTGCCATCTGTTTGTGAACGTTTGAAAATAGCTTCTGATGTTTAAAATTTCAGAAGTAGTTTCCGTCTTGTGAGTAAAGCAAACCGATATCAAATTTGTGAAGATTATGATTTGAATTCAATAACGGTTAAAAAATAAATGAGTAAATATTTTAAATTCACAATTTACATGAATCCGTAATAATTTCGTTTGAAAGGAAAGAAATCTACATAAAGCTCCAGTATAGTCTTATGGACTTTGAACAGATGTCGCTAGTCGTGACAGCAAAATTTAGTTTTGTTTTAAATTAAATGATGAATGAATTTGATATTAACTTAATATAAGCTTCGTTGGATATAATTTATGAAAAAAAAAATGTTGGTAAAGATTATTTTTTGGCGAATTCATAAAATAGGAATGCACATTAATTACTTTCAAATACAAATTGATTCATTTCATTACATATTTTCCTCGCCGTTATGATATATTTCTACATTAATTAAGAAAATATTTTCACTGATTCTCAATATAATTCACATTTTTAAAAACAACTTTTACCATGCTTTTGTCCAATGTGAAGAAGGAATACCATGTACGACCATCCTAAAAAGTGGAAAACCAAGAATTTTTTTCCAAGAAAGAGCAGAAGGACTGGTAAGAAAAACAAAAGACAGGATGAGGTTTCCAGAAGAAAATTATCGTGTAAATACCATACAAAGAGTACCGCGGGAAAAAGGCAAAAATGTTCTAAGTATTCTTCAATCCAATTAGCACGAATACCAAGATGTTGTGGTCAACTAAGGCAGATGAATGAAGAAAAATACTTGACACTTTCCAATCCAAGCAAATGATAGTTTTCATACAGATAATATATAAGAGCGTCTTAACAATGTAAGATATGAAAAAAAAAAATAAAATTCGCTGGTCTGGTGTGCGATTTTGACAAGATGGATATCCAGACCTTTTTGAGATTGATTAAGGGAGGAAGTTGTATATTAAGAACAGCCTCAGTAAATTAGTTGATTTTGTACGTCAAATTCACGTTGGATACGATATAATGTTAATGCCCAAACTTAGCTACATCAAAATAACATAATTTTTTACCAAAACAAGATAACACCTTAAACCAGGGTAGAAGCCTTTGAAAATGATAAAAAATGAAAAAAAAATAGTAGAATGAAACTCATTGGAACAGGAGTAGAATATAAGAGAAATAAAAGGAAGGGAAGGGGATGAGTGTGTAAGAGTAAAAAATTGTAGGTAATAAAAAAATCTACGATTATTGTATTAAAAATTTTTTCCACATAATCTCGAAATTCATGTGAAAATTTTAAAAAATGAAGTGTTTCGTTTTTTATTTTTATATTTCAAAAAAATATTCTTCTTTCATGAAATTTGATGAAAACTTTTCACACTGTAATTGATTTGAAATATTTGTTTTTTCGCCTTATTCTGACTTTATATCGAAAAAGCACCCTAATTTTGGAACGAAAGTTCTACCGTCAAAATTTCAGCTTTTTTTAAATTTTTGTTTTTCGTTGAAATCTTTACTTTCTGATGGTGTAAAAAAATATTACCATCACTACGGTAAATTTCCTCAGAAAAGAGAAATAAAGAAAAAACCCGAATCCGAAAATTTTCGTAAATCATGTACAATTTTTGGATATTTATTAAAATTTTAGACTCTAATTACTTATGTTTATCAATGTAAAATGAAATCTCACGTTTTTCGTGTAATTAGAGTGTAAATTTTGAATAAATAACTAAAAATTGAACAGATGATTAAAAAAAATTTGGATACAACTTGTTTTTGTTTTTTTTTTGCCTTTTCTGAGAAAATTTACAATCAGAAAGTAGAGATTTCAACGAACCAAAATTTCAACAACTTTCTAAAATAAGCTGATATTTTGATAGGAGAATTTTCGTTTTAAAATTAGGTAAGTCAAAGAAGGTTATAAAATAAATATTTCAAATTACTGTGTATTTTGGAGATGAAAACGTACGTAAAATATGAAAAACTAAAAATTTAGTTTTTGGAATTTTTCATATAAATTTTGAGGTTATGGGAAAAAGTGTGAATACAAAAATTGCAAATCTCTCTACAACGTTGCTATTTGACTTTTTTCCATAAGACATAAGACCAGTTTTGATGGAAATCGAGATAAAAGGTGTTTTACCCTTAAAAAGTCATCCTCTTTCATTTCTCAACCTCAGATCGCCCGTGAATTATTTTTCATTTTATTTTTATTATATTCTCCTTGTTCTCCAATGAGTTTCATACTACTAAATTTTTTTTTTGGATTTAAAAATTTCTGGATTTCTGGACACTTTTATCTCGCAAAGTGTATGATGGAGGATGACAAGTCGAAAAAGATAACAATTTTCAGAAAAATACACGAAATAGATGTTCACGTCGTGGAAGACCTAATGAGAAATGCTTGCGGAAAATTACGCCTAGTTGAGGACCACGGGCCCCACCATTTAATTCAAGTTATTAACTTTATTTTATATCTTATTGAAATTAAAATAGTGTCACTTTGTAGAAAAAACGTTTGACTTAATCTTTTTAGGTATTATAGGATATGATATTTATGGTAATCATTGACGAACGAAAAAATTATATTTATTTATCATAATGATATTATAGATAAGCTAACCTAACCTATCCAATGCTAATATCTTGCCGATTCAGTTTATTATCGAGTGCTAGCGGCATCTCAAGGTCAATTAGAGCCAGAATTGGATAAATTCAGAGAATAATTGCACTATTTAAAACAATTCATTATTCAATATAATATACCTTAAAAAGAAAAATACTATTCATATGTTTCATTGACTTACTTGGGGATGATGGAAGAATTCGTATTTTCTAAAATCTTTTCTGAACCTAAATTTGAATCTCGCGTGGTAAGAGAATCGTTTCATATCTCTATATGCTGCTAAAACGTATTCGTGGTCTTCTACCAGTCTTTCTGAAAACAAAAACAAAAAGCATTGATAGAATTAGTTTATACAATTTTCATACCCCAACTAAAATTTATATCTTATTGTTTATTTGGGTAATAGTAAGCAAGAAAAAAATTGTTTTGTCACAACTGATAGTTTATTACTCATAAAACTTTGTATGAACAAATAACGTAATAATTGGAAATGGCAAATTTGGGTCAGTTCCTCTTTTTAAGGACCACTACCACCAAAATACTTGATGACGTTTTTTAAAACTCATTTCCGTAGTTGTCAGGAAAAAAATTCAAAGATGAGTGCAGGAAATGAATCTTTAATTACTACTATTCGATTTTTTTCAAGAAGTCAGGCACATCATTTCATAATTTTTACTGTTCAACAATATTTTCAAACTCCCAGAAATATTTTTAGAGAGAATTCCAAACTGGATTCATGTCAAATTTTTTGACCAACAAATATTTCCTCTTTCAGTTTTTCTCCGGCAATATTTGGAAATATTGTTTGCAAATACCGGAATTTATCACTATCTTTGTTTATCGCCTTCGCAGAGTTTAATTTGTACGGGGGGTAGAATATATATTTGATGTTCATTTAGCCTGGAATATACTTGTTACTTTCTTACCTAATGATTCTCTCTGTCCCTGCTGTTCCACAGACAAACCGTTGATTTTGAGGTCCATGCACGCATTCCATTGATGCTTTTGATACTTTATTAAATTGCTTTACCCACTCCGCATCTTCTCCGAACACCTACGTGCAACTGTTTAATACATTATTGCTGATTGGATTCCCTTTTTCGTTCTTCGGGCTCGCTCCTTTCTCTTGGGTAAATCGCTGCCCGGTATACGTCAGCCTTTTTTGTGTACAGAACTTCTTGAATGTATAGTGAAACCAGATTCTGGCGGTTCTCTTCTCTAAACATATTCACCACGATAGTATCTGTTGACGTGCGATTCCAATTCCTCTCTATTCATCGTCCAGCGCTCTCATTAGTAAAACGTTTGCAGTGCAACATCCTGTAAGCCCGGGAAAATCTCTCTTGCCCATCGTGTGCAAGTAGGGTGCAAAATACCCATGTCCGGAGAGAAATTGCGTTAATGCCATGGTTCCTTTCTATCCAAGGTTGCTCGCTTGATCAATCGCTTCGTACACCTTCCGATTTGATCTTGTTCCCAAGAATTTTGACATTGTTTGTTTGACATCGTGCGTGTCCTCTCTTCCTGTGCTGTTCTCACCCCGAATACCTCTAACTTTTTTATGTATATTGCCTTTTTTACCAAAGGGAGAAATTTTCCTGGAACAACTTCCGCAACCTGGCTCCCTCAGACTATCAAATGAGCTGAAGCGACTCTCAATGCCGCTCTTCTCTGCACCTACTTGTCTGTGCTTTTTGTTTCAAGTTTCTTATCTTCCACTCGAATAAGAATAATGTTATTGATCCTCTTTTTTGCAAGAATGACAACTCCGGCTTTGTTCAGGACCAACAACATTTAATGATCCTCCATGTAGCTGTTGACCATCTGCATCACAAAATGCAGTTTTAACTGGGCCAGCTCCAGATGCCGAGCAGCTATAAGTGCCGTTACATCGTCATGTTATCCTCTAATAACGTCACTTCGGGCATCCGTTGTCACAATAGATCGTTGTTGTGCGCTCACGCATTCATTTAATCGTGATGGCGACCATTTCGTCACGGATATTTTCTTTTCATTGTGCCGAGAAAGTCTATTTGTTAACGTAAACTTTAATTTTTCAGTTCAGGCTTGAAGAAATCGTCTACAAACTGCATAAAATGCTATGAATTCCCTGTAATTGTGCGTCTTCTTTCATCTTAATATCGTAGCCCATATGGTCACTTTATGCGAATGGAGGGGCTTTTGATATGTGTGTTTTGGGTTGGTTATACACCAGTAGCATCAATTTTGCTTCTTGACTTGTCCATTGATATGAAAATGAGCTTTATCCGCAAACAACATGTTGGTAAATGTTGGAAAGCGCTCAGTCAACTGGTTTACGAAGTGAAGCCTCTCACCAGAATATCGAGACTTAAATTCTTGCACCAATTGAATTTTGTAAACGTTGCAGCCCCAAATCTTTGTGTAATATATGAAATAATTATGATTTATACACGTTTAAAGTAACAGCACGTTTCCAAATAGACAAGTCAGACTGTCACCAACAGACAGAGTAACACTGTCTGCGTTTTTGACTGTTGTAGAAGACCTTAGATATTCGAATTTTGGTTAATCGAGTGTTGATCCGATCTCTTCAAATTTCTCGACCCATTTTCCAATCAGTCGAGCGCCTGGTGGATCATTCAAATGACATGTACATGGCAAATATTGCAGAAACGCTCTATAGCGACTAAATTTTCAGAAGCCAAGCTACCGATTTACATACCTCCGCACCCCTTCAAAAATGAGCTTTCTTTTCAAACACTTAAAGCCAGGATATCAGTATCTGGACAACGTAACTTTCGTAACTGATGTTAACAACTTTCATTGTTGTAAGCGATTCAAGAAGTTCTACTTTAGATTTGTACATTTCCTCGATGTTTAAACTACTTCGTAAGACTGACAACGTTGTTCAAATGAGACATCTGTGACGAGCACATATATTTAATGTAAGATCGGTATAACTCATGATATTGTGATACCAATTTTTTTTATGTTTATGCTAATTGAGGAATTATTGATAATAATTGCACTATTATTTGAATAAACGTTTACATTTTTTAATGCTTTCAAAAAAAAGCACGTGTATGTTTAATAATTATGTGCATGCAATTTTTGCTCTTATGAACAAGCGATATATCAACTCATTAGTTAATTGGACTGGAATCAATATTTTTAGGATCGAAACAAGAACGAATTTAAAATCTAAAAACCGAAGAAGCATACATGTATACGGTGATGAACCTTTACCTAACGCTAAATGTTGAAAGCAAAAACTCTCAGTTTGCCTATTAAACAAATAAATAGTAACAGAGGAAAGATTATACAAAAAAATCCAGATAAATTTAATAGCCTCATTGTTAATGAAATAGCAAAAGACATGAAGTTAAAAGTGTTGCGATTACCACCTCACATATTGGGTGAGTAATCGACGTTTTTCAAAGTAGCTAACCTAAAATTAAAATAAAGAAGTATAAATATTTACTTTACATTCAGTGTATAAACTATAAACCTTTTCTATATAAGCTGTGCTATAAAAAGTTGTCCCCGCAAATACACTGGTAGAAACTTTTGATACCTCTAAAAATCGGATTCAAAACTTACCCAAATCATATAAATTTTTCTTTTCTGTTATTATTTTTGCCGATTGATTGTAGTGTTTTGTATTTTTATATAATTACTAGCCTCTAAATTTATGTTGCGGCTGTAAATCAACTGGAAAAATAGGAAGTTGGAACGTGGTGTAACAAAACGCAGCAAACAGATAAACGAAAAATATATCATTCAAAACATCAATCTAGCCGTTAATTTGTTAAAAATGGTATATAAACTGTGTTTGTTTCGAGTTTCTATTACCTTTTCGTGCCGATATAACACGAGATCAAAGCGAGGCAACCCGCGAAACGGTTCCGTTGGCACAGTCTGATTCACATTTACCATTTTATGTAAAATTTCTCCGAAAATTAAGACCAAGGTGTTATTCGATTCGTATTGTTAACTAGAAAGATTTTAAAAATTTTGGTGATTTGAAAAAGGGTCTAGAAAAATCAATAAATTAGCTAAAAAAAGTTTCGACTCCCGAAACTGTAGCTCAATTATTTATAATTTTTACAGAGCCCTGAAAATAGAGCCAAAAAACGGGTAGTCTGTTTTCCGCTCTCTCTGACACAATAACTTCTTCTTAAAGTGCCATCTCCGAACGAAGGTTTGGGACCATCATGACTATTTGTATTTTATCTACAGCTGCTTTATACAATTGGTTTGATGTACAGTTATACCACTCTCTTAGTTTCGCAGCCATGATATTCTTCGTTGTCCTATACCTCTCTTTCCCTGCATAATCAATCTTTGGAATTCGTATCGTTGTCCCCTCATTACATGACCGAAGTACTCTAATTTGCAGGCTTTTAAGGTAGTCAATAATTCTCTTTGTGTTGCTCAAAACTTCTTCATTTGCGATTCTATCTGTCCATGATATTCGTAATATTCTTCTTAATATCCATATTTCAAAGGCTTCCAGTTTTTTCATTATTGCTTTGATTAAAGTAGCTGCCTTCATTCCGTACACAAGGAACGAGTTTATATAACATTTTATCATTCTCTTTTTCAATTCGTTATCGAAGTTTTTACATTGAAAGAAATTTTTCATTTTATAAAATAACACAATAACAGAAAAATTATTTAAACATGTTAAATATGAATATGAAGGTAAGTAAACTTTTTTTAAATGGAATGTTAACATTAAAACCTCGATAATTATTGATCTAAAACCCCAGAATTTTTTCCCTCAGTGAAATTATTCTTAATAAGTTAAAAAATAGATAACCTTTTAGCAATGCGAAATCGTCGAACAAACCTCAGACATTAACAACCAGATAATTTTCGACGCACAAGAAAAAATTTCGCATTGGGCCAATAAAAGTTGTTTGTGAATATTGTGGCGCATTTTCTGGAAAAATACGAGGATTATAGGAAATAGAAATTGTCATTATCGTTTCCGCAACATGAGCCATCGCATTCATTGTTTCGTAGCGAAACACCCGAATAAAGAAATTTTCGATTATTCAATCCGACATTCAAGGTATTATTTATTTGAATGTGCCTAGCTTGCCAGCGCTTAATTTAAGACTCAAAGATTCAAAACATAAACCAACCAAACTTGTACAACAGAACGCGATGGTAATAAGGAAATTTATGAACAATGTTATTTACACGGCGAGACACAATGGAAAACTTGAAGGTCGGGAAGTCCTATGAGAATCTCCATGATCCAAATCGATTTGCCGTTTGAGTTTAAACGACTCCAATTTCCGATCCGTCTTGTATTCGCCATAACCATTAACAAATCGTAATGACAATCTTTGAAAGTTTGTGATCCGAATCTAGAAAATCCATGTTTTTCCCATGGTCAATTATATGTTGCATAATAACGGGTGATAAAACCTGCAACCTATGCACCAAAATACCTGGCCAAAAAAGAATCATCAAAACGCTTGATTTTGTTTATTTATATTGATTATCCTAATGAAAAATTGAACTATTGCCTCTAACAAAGTTCGCCGGGTTAGCTAGTTAATATTAATAATGAAAACTGTCTACTCTAACAAAACAATTTGTGTAATGCTTTCGAAAGATGTTGAATGCTTATTTTGCTATTACTTATTCTGTATCTGCTATGGAAATGAAAGATAAAATAAATAATGTATTTCAATTATCATATTAATATGATCAACAAACTATATTGGATGTGATATTTTTATTGTCAACACAAAAAAAATAAGTTCTAGTGTGTAGAATAGATAAATGTTTTTTTTTATTAGATCTGCAGTACCATAACGATAAAAAATAAAGCCGACAAAGCATTAACTCAACTTGACATCGATTGTGTAAGAAGGGCAAGGTCAAAATGATAATTCCAGTGTTACTATTTATATAAACAGATGTATATTACTCGAAAGATAGCAATGAACTCGACGATGTCGAAATAGCGTGTTTAATATTCTGAGAACATTTCTCTTGTATACTGTGAAGATGCCACGCTGACTCAACTAATCAGGGAAACGTTTCGAATTTCGAGGTTATGTTTTTGACATTATCCAGTCTCCCAATTGTTTAATTCAATTTTAGTATGTTCTTTTTTATTTTGATGTTTTTTTTGAGCTCCTTGATGCATTTTTTCGTATTCGTAAAGATTTTTTCAAAGCTCTCCGTTTTTTAATGACGATCAAGTAAATAAAAGTTTGTATCTTCAAAACCTTCCAATTTATTGAGGGACAAATGATGATTTAATTATAATAAAAGTATATCTACAAAAAATGAGGATAATTATCAAAATAATAAAAACAAGCAGCTGAAAGCAATCATTCCAATGAAACAGGAAATTATCAACTATTTTCAGTATCTTTCTTTCAACTATTTTTATAGGTACAACTTCCTCAATAAAACAAGTTTTCTACCTCTGACTGACCGATACCTGACCCAGAAAATTCCATGTTGCCTTCTTTTATAACCTTCTAAATGTCTTAATAGCTTGCAATTAACTTAATCCTTTCAGATATACCTGATACACGGTTTAGGTAAAACCAACACTCTCACACGAACCCTAGAGAGACGTTTTAAATCGAAGAAGAGCTCATTCTCCCTCGGGATACCAAAGGCAGCAGTTTTTGAACTCCTACATCTCTGCAGAGCCACGCTGCTCCTAGAGATTTGGCACGCGCGATTTGGTTTAGTTTTTCGATTTTTATATAATTCTGTATATATTGTTTTGTTTGATATGTATATATATATATATATATATATATATATATATATATATATATATATATATATATAGTAAGTTTGGGAAGTTATCGAACTTTGATTACCATCACCATCCTCTTCCATAGGACTAGCACCTATAAAATGAAATCTTAGCCCCTTAAAAACAAAATTTAAAGGAAACAATTAGGACACTTAATAAAGTTACAAACATAACGTAGCAAACGGAAAGTGGCACAACATTTATTAGGATTAACGTTAAGTTTTCGATTGGAATCTTGAGTAAATTCAATTCACTCAATCTTATTTCAAATTGATTTTTCAAAAGGATAGAAATCATTTCTGATTTCTGACAAGCAATTTGAATAATAAAAAAAGTATATAATAATAGGAACAATTGGAGTATCTTTGTATTTGTTAACATATTAGCATAACCTCATTGTTTGAAATTTCTTCAATTTTCATAATAATTTTAAAGTCTGGCATCGTTGCTCAGACTGATACTCTCTCTATACGCCGAATTAATGGTGACCATTTGTAAATGTCTGGGTTCCAAACAAAACAAACTTCGTTAACATTTGAATTACTAGAGGCGAATGTATCTGTTGTTGTTACAACGTTTAAAAGTTGAAAAAACTTGTATCAGGTTATCATTCGAAATAGACTCTATTGAAGGCTCATGATAATTAATGTAAATTGAATCGATATAAATATTTAGAGGTCAAATTATTTTGGATTTGGTTGTTTTCAGCTTATTTTAAGTATACATGAAATAACTTTGGTATTAATTATTCATTTACTTATTACCTGTAAATTGAATGAAATATTAATAGAAAAAAATCCATATTCACCCGCTTTACAAGCATAAAAACAAGCTAAATTGGCGCTTTCGAAATCGCGGAATGAATTAATGGAGGTCCAAGAAATTAGTACTACTAAATATCTGAGGTGAATTAATCATAACCTAATCGAAGTTAAAGTAAACCTAACCTTACCAAAAAAATGGATATTTTCCTCGGTCTGCTTTATACCATAAGAGGCAGTTCGCAATATATAAGTAAAAAGGTGAATTAACAATTATCTTTAAATATTATCTATGGAGCCAAGTCTCTATCTCCTAAAAATGGACCCCACAAAATGAAACATTTCATTTAATTCATAAATCCAATTCAAAACATCGAAGCGATTATTATGATCCTAAACCGTGACGGAGACGTGCAGTTCTTGTCAAAATTAATTTCTTTGAAACCCATACCTCGCAATTTATTTTTGATCTGCAATAATAAGAAGAAATCATTGGGTGTCGAACAAAGACTGTACGGCGGATAAGCCATCAATTCGATGTTATGACTGTTCAAAAATGTTCTGTTTGGAACTGATGTGTGAGAGCTCGCATTGTCGTGGTGGAGAATGATTTCGAACACTTCTAGTAAAGAAATGCTGCTGTACAATTCAGAATTGAACGTTCTAGTTATTCCTAAAAAACAGCTTAGAGTGCTTCGTGCGCAAACAACTTCGCTTTGGTTCGTTATGAGCTTTTTTGAGCGATTATCAAATTATGGGCTAACCAACGCGAACAATTTTTTTACAGCCAAAAGTTGTAGCGTCCACGATTGAATTCGTGGTTCGAGATGGTGCTTCAGAATCAAAAGTCTCGATTTTATTTCATTATTTGACCAAGATGAATGTTTCAAATCTGTAAACAACCCAAATAGAACTCATATAGCGACACGTTCTGAGTACGTTCACTATTAAAAATTTCAAACTTTATGATGGCAATTTAAGATTTAACATATCTATATCAGTGTTGCTATATCTCAAAACTTTAATAGTAATCCTCGTAATAGCAATTATACTGTGGATTTATTTGATCTGGTATGGATACGGACCTTTGGAGATTCGAAAACTTATTCAAATTTTTTTATGCTACATAGCAGAGTGATACGTTTTTGTTCAATATCCATCCACATCCAAACTATTTACTCGTAGATTGATCACAATCAAAAGGTCAAGTATGAATGAAATATTTCCTGTAAACGATTTTATTACTATCGCTATAATTTATGGTAATAAATGCGTAAAATCTGAATTTATGTGAAGGTGAAATTTGGCAGGAAAACAAGTAACAAAATTCATTGAAGCTTGTTCGTTGTACTTCCCTAAAAATGATTATATTCAGAATTAATTATTTGAGAACATGAACTTCTATAGAAAAAAATAACTAGAAAATAGAAAAAAATTTTGTAGAGGATTCGATTAAATTAAAATCAACGTTTCGGCTCATGCGAATGAAACTATTGAATATCCAGAACAAATACAACAAAATACTTAGCTACATCTTCGAGGCTTCGCTGGACTGCTTATATTAAAAAGTAATGTAAACAAATGAAAAAATGTATTGCTTGTGATTTATGAACGACCCATTCAAAGATTTAAGAACAAGGTACCATGTAGCATTGTAGATATACGTTGGTACATTCGAAACAGGATATAAAGGGGATAAAACCTGTGACTTGGTGGATTAAGATTGACAAAAGCAGTAACGTGCTGTAAGTTGCTGATTGATTTTAAGGTTAGATTGCACACAAAGGGATAAGTTATTTGGTAGAATTCAGCATTAAAGGCAGTAGGTTGCAAACAAAGACAACATCTAAAGCGGTAGAATTGCTTCTTCACACACAACCTTGTATTATTGAGTCATGTTCAGATTATTAAGTAAAAACTTTTTTTTTACTTCTAGTAACAACACACACAGATTGTTCAAATATTTTAGGCCTGAATTATACAAAATTTCTGTGTTGTTTATTTTCATTTTATTGTTTGTTCAAGTTCAATATTTAAACGTCTTTTTGCAAGCATCAATGATACTAAACTCTCTTCAATTCAATGTTTGCCACTAATTATGGCGATTTAAACAAATATATTAACGAAGACATCATCGCGGTCTTATTTCTTCGAAATTTATTGTGTTAGCAATGCTATTTTAATTATGATTTCGCCGAATTAATAATTATACTTAAATAAAATTATATTGAAATTGACGTATAAATTTAGTGTACGTAATATATTTGATCAATTCAATTGTCGAAATCAAACGATACTATTAATGAAACTAAATGTTAACACTGCTATAGAAGTTATTTGATGTCAGTTGGCCATAAACTATAATAGTTTGTGTTTAAGTTAAATACACGCAAAAACAGATCAACTTATTCACTATTAACAAAATATTAATTCACGTTTATAAATTTTTTACATAGAATTGGCAATTTCTGAAGCTTTCCTTAATAGCTAAATTGCCTACAGGAAAGGTTGAGTCATGTTTCATTGGGGGTCTCTAGTTTCTGTAACTAAATGCGAGATCCCAATTATAAGTCTGCCAAAGTTCTTATTATTTATTGATATGTTGTCTTCTAAATATCCTCCGACAATTGTGGTCCTCTTCCATCCACCTGACAGTTCAGCGTAGTCTGATATTTTTTCCATATAAATCATATATTTTTTACGGAATTTCATATCCAGTTGATCCAAAATATTACTATAATACTTTGTATTCGTCAGTATGGAAATAAGCAAAGCAAGCAAAATTGCTTCTGCATCCAAAAAAACTGATGTTAACTCCTAACTCGCTTTAGAATGAAGTACTGGGTTGGTACCACTTTTATCTTCTTGTTTTGTTACGGGATCATAATCCAAAATGATCCAAATGTTGTTGAGAAAGTTGAATGTATTCATTTATTTTACACAAATCTTTCTGTTACCATAGTTTAAAAATATATTGCTTATACTACTTAATGAGATGCATATGACTTCTACTAAACCTTCCTCGGTTAATCAATGATCTTTCACAATCGTAGATGCACTTTACTCCAAGTGAATCGCTTTATAAAGAATTGCATGAGTACTTTTACACATAGCAGTCCATCTTTGAACTGTTCGAATTGAAGATATGCTTTTAACAATAACTTGTTTTGGTGCTACACAGTCAACGTTAACGTAAGCTTCTTCTAGAAACTGCATGCGATGTGTTTGCGTGTTGAAAAAGAGCTTGCGAATATAAATTTAGATAAGGCAGTAATGTGGTTAAGTAGGACATCATTAAAGTCCTCGCTCGAATATTGATCATCCACCCTTCGACGACTATCATATGCCAATCATTGCTGAACATCGATAGATCGTTACTTGCACCAGCTAAATCGTTGTTAACAGGTTCATTCAAAGAATGAGGTACCAAAGGTTAGAATATGTATACTAAAATGTCTCTTTAAGCCATTGGTCTGCCATTTGACGAGTAGTGTAAAATCGATCTTGCAGTTGTCCGAAGCGCCTATTTTGACGCTCAGTGGTACGTATTTATTCTGCATTCAGATGACCATTGTTCTTGTATATTTAACACACCGGACTCAATCGCAATGTGATAACTCATTGTCACAATTGTTAACATGTTAATCATCTGGACCTTTTGGATATGAAGACATTTGTTATAAAAGTAGACGAACTCGCAATAATTGATATTATTTGTAGTATGTAGTAAGTGCTATACCTCAAAAAAAATGAGTTGTTGATATTGTTATTATAACTTACTTTAAATATTGTTATAATGTTGCCAAAAAAATATTTTTTGTACTTGTAACACTCATCTGACTGAGTATAAGTAAGCGAGAAACTTTAGGATGATTGAGATTGAAAAACTATTTTATTTCTTTTGAATCTCAAAATTTTTAATCGAATACGCTACTTTTTACCAAAATGAATGATGAAACCGAAATATTTTTGCTTTCATAAAAAATTTTCGACCTTATAAGTCGACGTTTAACGAGTGCGTTTTCTTTGTAAAATTATAATCGATTTAGATAGAAAATATTTGATCTTCAGATCTCTCGATATTGCCGGGTTACACATTTGTAAGCTTCATACGTATAAAATAGTGGACGAAGAGAAGGTACTTACCTAATCCTAAGTCATTCCACTGTTCAACGATGCTCCAATGCACACTTTTCGACAATCTGTTTTTTAAAGCTAAAAGTTGACACAAATCACTCGCACACAAGTTTCTTTCAACCACAACCAACTGAAAACTTTCATTGTCATTGAAAAAGGCGAGTTCCTCCTGAAAATTAGAAAAAATAATGTTTTACTCAGGATGAAAGCAGTTAGGAAGATTAGGATTTAAAATTCCAAATATTAAGAATCTTAGGAAGCAGATCATCTCTGTCGTCACACATTTCATTACATGTTACTCATTCATTTACAATCTCAATAAAAAACTTTTCCAAGATTGAATTTTCACAAACGTACTGTACAAACCAACGAAACTTCTCGAATTTCTTTTAAGTAAAGAGACTTGCGCTGCAACAGAAAAAGTTCGAATACGCCAAAGATTCACTACTGTCAGATGTTTATTCTGAAGCCTACTCTTTCGATTGCGATGCCTATTATGTCTATAGACAAACCAGTATAGCCGTAGCCTTCGTTTGTATAGGGGCCATTTCAACTTGCACCGTGCGACTTTTACCTCTTTTGAAGGTCAACTATGCATTAAAAGAAACAAGATTTAAGTCTGGTGAAGCTGAGAAAGAAATATCGGCGCGCGTTTTGACAGAAAAAGACTATCTGCACTGTTTTGAACAATGGAAGGTTTGTATCAAGCGATGTAGGTGATACTTTAGAGGTATCAGCTGCTGTGAGATTGCAATGTCGAATCAAATGGAATTTGGGCGATTCTGATTTTAAAGGATTGTAGGTAAATGTTATAATGATTTTTTTATTCAAAGAAAAATTTAAAAGATGTGGATATGATCAATGTTGAGTAGTACAGAAAATTTGACGCAAATAAATAAAACCTACAGAAAAAGTTGGTCTCTAATTAGGAAAGAAAAAAATTATGCTTATCTTCGGATTAGTACCAACAACCGACCTCTTGGGAATGCTCCCTTTTGCACCTCCGGAGGTTTACTTAAAATAAAAATTTCATCTTACGGAAACTCCGTCTAACTGAAATAGGAAGGTTTAAAGGAAACTGTCGACATATCCTAGATAATCCTAGTGAAATACTGGTGAAGTTGATGAGTTTCAGTTTACCTTTGATCTTTGAAGACTATTGGTTATCGAAACGCGGTAGGACAGTGTAAATACGTGTTGGTCTAAAGTTTTTTTTTCAGAAAAAACAAACTGACAATACTCACAGATTGATCTTGGCTGGTAGATGGAAGGTCTTCATATTGCACATCCCTAAAACTCTCTTCTACAACTTCTTGCAAACGCGAGTAACCGACACCGCGCGTACACGTACATTTTCCTCGAGGATACCGACACCACTCTGAAAAAAGAAATAAAAATTACTCATATACTGGGATAATCCAAGACAGAGATATGAAATAGGTCCAAACTCTCCATTAATATTCCCCTTGCTATCGCAATCATATTTTTTAAATTAGTATAAATAAAAACCAATTCATTTCAATACTGTAGTATGGAATCACTCTTAGTTCGATTCACATCATTATTGTTACATAATGTAGGGTTTAAAATGGTGAAAATCTTCAGTAAGTATATTAATTTAATAAATAGTGTAATTGAATCAAGAGTACTCCTTCCTCCTGGAACACTACATCCGTACTAACACTTTTTTGACTCTTCGATACCGTCACTCCAAAAGTCATCATCTTCAATGGATTTCAATAGTTAATAATAACAAAAATCATTGCGTCTTTATACGGGGAAGGTCAACAACAGATACAGTACATACTGTTACGATTGTGTCTCCGTCTTAAAGCCGGTCCTGCCTAGATGTATTGAAATTCTAAAATTCGGCGAAGGCACGCTTATTTCTTATAAACCACGGAATCCGTTTAATGTTTGTTTTTTATATCCGTTTTTATTCACATTATTTCTTTTGGATAATTTGTAGGAAGGTTTATTTATTTTGTTATAGAACTTATGATGAGCGAAACAAAGGAGAATCTGGTGGTGGACAAATAATCGCTTATGCTGATAATATAGTACTTGTAAACAAAAGAAAATCTATAATGGAGACAATATTAAAAGAGATAGTTACAGAGGGAAAACGGATGAGTTCAAAAATCAATGAAAACAAAACAAAAACAATGAGATTTGGAAAGCAATGTCAAGGGGGAAAGGTGAACGTTGGTGAGTATGAATTTAACATGAAATTTGAAACTTAATACAGTTACACATTTCTCTGAACAAACTCCCTAAATAAAACGATAATCCATCCACACCTGACTGACCCATACCTGACCCAGGAAATTCCAAATAATCTTCTTACCGTCCAAATAGCATACAATTAAAATAATCCTCCCTGATCTACCTGTTTGGGGAAAAACCAATACCTTCTACCTGCTCTCATTGTTTCATACTTAAACGAACCCAGGCGAAGGTTTTGGAATCGAGGAAAAAAACGGTGAAGGGGAATATAAGAAAAGAACTGATAGAGAAATAACTGTTAATTATTCAAACTGTGTTATAATAGTATGAGCGCTAGTCTTATGGTCGAGGAAGGGAAAGATGTAGCACAGACAAAACTGATAACTACTTAAACCCACTATATACACATCAACAAAACAACCAAGACGTTCGAGAGCTGCTCGCTTCGCTATCCCTCGCCTGGATTGAAAAAATGAGAAGGTAGAGGGATACAGTTATATTGGTTTTTCCTAAAACGTACCAATTATGTCGGAGAGGATTAATTTAGTTGTATGATGTTAGGGCAGTAAGAAAGAAGACATGGAGTTCTCAAACAGAAGGCAACTTGGAATTTTCTGGGTTAGGCATCGGTTAGTCAGGGGTGTATTAAGTATTTTAAAATGTGAAGGCACATGGCGTGGTCACCTCAATAGCATTGTATAACTGATCTCCGTGTTCTCGTCTTAAGCACTCAAACATATATAACATAACTCTTCTGTTTGCAATCCGAATTTTCTATAATTTTTATAGTCCTTCAAGTAATAATAGATAAAGTATGAGATATCTTGATGAATAGTATGCTTAGATGAGGCTCCCCTGATTTATACAAAATCTAGCACAATTATATTGAAATGATGACATTTCAATATTGTATGCACGTTGCAATTCTAGTTACTTTCTGATTCAACCCACCAAAATATCAAAAATCAACTGATCGATGCAAGAATCTTTGCAGAACTAATTTTTTTCGTCATTTGTGGTATTCCTTCGTTATCTTTGCTGCTAGCATTCATCAACTCAAATTTAAATTTTCGTATTTTGACAGCGACGTAGAAAAAAGAAATATTGCTAAGCAACATGCAATATTCATCAATACAGGAAACTGTATGTAAATAAAAAGAATAGTTAATATAATTTATTCTTTGAACTGCCTCGAAAAGCTTTGAAATACGTTGTTATTGAATTATTTTATCGATTTTTTATGTATATGTACTTAAAAAAATGTTAAGAGATAACAATGTATATATAGAATAGGATTTAATAGTAGGAAGTGATAATTTAAACATAAATCATTTAATTGCTTCATATTTTATAAAGATAAAATACTTATGGTGCTAATAACCATATTAAATTCTTTTATCGAGTATCAATAGACGTATTTTAAACAAACAAATGATGAGATAATTATTTATTATTTATGTTGAAGTGTTACAAAATCTTCACGGTCCATCTTAATTGAACTTACATTTTAGATAAGTCAGATAACTAATAAATTTAGATAATTTTTAAAAAAAATATTCGAACATGTTAATTCTTACTTTTTTACTTAAATTAGCTCTTTGAAATCAGTGTAATAATTACAAAAATAGTATTTAAGCACAGTGCAGCAGATTACAAATGAAATTGATAAGCTACATCATCGGGACAGTTCAAGTTTCATGTATAATAATTTTTTTGGTTCAATATTAATTACTGATCTCTCGTTAGCGTATGAAAACATTGAAACAACTATTCTGTTTACTAACCAACCTTTTTGTCAAAATTTAAGTCTAGAAGTTATGATAGGTGATGAAATGAATTACTCCAGTTGAAAATTGGAAACAAATGTTTAAAGCAGCTCTGGCAGCAAGGAAAATTGATATTGGGGTTACAAGGTAAGCAGTCGAAAAACAACTTGACGGTTTTCGGATTTCCTTGGACCTTCTAAAGATGCCACATGGTTTAACCGAGATCCAAGCGAAACATCAAGTAAAGTTCTGCCCGAAGATCTCTTTATTGAATTGTAATCGCGATGAAAAGTGGATATCATGGAAAATCAATGATGAGACAAAGGAAAACTAGCAGAACCCGTCGCAAAGAGTAGTTGATTCAAACGGAAAGTCTTGTTGTGTATCTAGTAGAATTATAATGGTTAAGTATACTTCGAAATCATTCTAGATGGTTAAACTATCAATTCTGAGGTTTGATCGGAGAAATATTCAGATTTAACTTACTGAAAGCGTCTTTTACAACAAGACAATTTTAAACCACATTAATACAAAAGAACTTGGTGGTTGTGTTCTCCTATCATATACATCATTTAGTCAGGACCTTGTACCATCAAATTACTATTTACTTAGATACGTGAAGGTGGGTTCAAGGAGTCCACGAAAATTTATTTGGATTCGATAGTGAAGAACTAAAATGCTGTCCCATCCGCAACGCTTGTTTAGACGTGCAAATTAATACGAGTTGTGGTGTATGTGCTTGCAATCTTGCATGAACTTGTTTTGATTTTTCACCAATATAAATACGAATGTCAAGGATAAATGTTACTCATTTTTTTTTTCGGGATGATTACATATAAGTGTTGGCCAGTGACGGAATTTGTTTCCAGACTTTCGGAAAGAAAAGTAGAGTGAATCGATATTAATATCGAAACAAATTCCGTCACGATGATTGTCAGAGTCCGAAAAGTAAGCACCTATTTTATTTATTTTATGTGTAGGTACGTTTCCGGACTTGTTATAAAAATAAGTAAAACAAGTTTATTGAAGCTGAGGACTCTAAGCATACAAGCGTTTTGCGTTTCTTGGTATTTGATACATATACGCAAAGAAATCATGATGAACTTCACAACAGTCTTATGATACTTTATTGTTATAATAAACTTGCACTTGGGTTGAAAGTTCAGATTCGTTTTGAAATGCATTGGATCTTGAATGATCTCATTTTTTTTTTTTTTTCGAACAATAATTACCTACTTAAATATTTTACGTAATATTGATAAATATTAATTACACTTCATATCTACGGAATTTTATGTTTATTTATTTTGTTGAATTTTTATCAGAAAATAATGTCAAGTCACTTAACTTAGAACAATTAGCGATAGGATTTTCAAGTAATTTTGCTATGGGGGTCTGAGGTATGAATTCATTTTAGAAAAACGGCGTCATATCCATAAAACTTTAGCAATTTTTGCTACAAAAGAAGTTTTTCATGTAAACAATGAACCGCGTTAAACTAAATTTGATAATAATTTTGAGTATACTTAAATAAATGCAGAAATTGATTTTGGTAATATCAAGAGAACTATAGCTATCTTCTATTGTCTCAATAAAAATGCTCAATACTTTTATTCACGCCTTCTTCCCTTAATAAGAACGTTTCACCCAACTATCTTGGTAATTCTGGCTACATTTCTCATCCTAGGAAGCCTTTTTGCTTTGACCACATTCCCCATATCACCTTCACCATATAACGCTTTGGTCTCTACATTAGTTCTCCTCCTCTACTCGTTTTGCTCCAGCCCTCCTCCGAAAATCATTCTCTCCCATATGTATATTTTGTTTTCGTCTCGAAATATGTTTCGATCTTGATAGTCCTCCAATCATTTTGTTCCCTCCCGCTATCGTCGATTTACCTGGAATAGTCATCCTTAGTTTGTCATTGTCACTCCCAGGTATTCAAATCTCTGGACTTTATCGAATCTATACTCCCTGTTTTGCTCTGTCACTTTTAAATGCTTGAAATTATTCAAATCCCTTCCTATCTCCATATATTTGGTCTTCTGGTTATTTATGCGAAGCCCATATTCTTTTGGTTTTTTTCTACATGGTTGAAACATTTTGTCTAGATAGTTTTTTCGTTCTACTATAAGTACCACATCATCGGCGTAAGCAACGTTGTTGTAAATCATCCACTAGATTCGGATGCCACTACTTTTCAAAATCAATTCTAGTAAAAGGTTTGTTGGAGAGAATTGCTGATAGTGAATCTCCTTGCTTCAAAACTTTTTTTGTTCCATGTTTTTTGAAATTTTTTGAAATTTCCAAATTAATAGCTAAAACAGAGCATCCCCATGGTATTGGAGAAAGAATTGATATTTTCCGCTTTGAAAATTTTTAATTTATGCGGCATAAAGGAAAAATCTCCATTTTCGACGATACCATAATCGAATGATATACTTAAATGGAGAAGAAACTGCAGACCACGTTAACTGTTAGTGCCCTGCACTCACACGGGTGAGATTTTAACACCTGGACAAACCCCAGAACCTGCCTAACAACATCAAAGGGTTCAAACCAAAACGACTGATCGGCTTCTAAGAGGACATCGGACTTTGGTGACGTCAAGTGGAGCACGACGGGCCTATCTGAAGGCCTTCACGGCCGCCCACACCTCGGACTATACTTAAATGGAGAATTGATGAAAATTTGCTCAAGTCAAAAAAGCAAATTTCTTTCCTTGCGAATAGATCAAAGCACATCTATCGAAGGTAATGTAATGCTAATGTGTTTTAACAGTTATATTGACGAAGACATCATATAATTGATAAAAGCCTACCTACCTTAAGGTGGAATGCAAGAAAATTGCAAATCTCGCGCAATAAAAACGTTTGAGAAGCGCTATACTATGACATTGCAAATACACACATATGTCTTGCATGAAAATTCACGAAAAATGTCACATTATACTCAATCTTAGAGACGATAGTGTGAAAACAACCCAAAACCTATTAGCAGTTTAAAATGACTCTTTAAACAGGTAATCTTAGCTCTGAGTATTGAGATCTAGTTTAGATTCATAGTTAAAGATTTAGATGCTAGATTTTCAAGTAGACTTCATATTCAAACATAAAATACAAGTAAAAAAAAATAATTGGTTAATTTTAACTTTGTGGGTTACTTTCAAAACCTTTACACATTATACATTCCTGTTATAGCGTGCACGTCTTTAGAGAAGGACAGCGTAAAGTTCTGACTTTTATTTTTCTCGTACAATTGTAAGGCTATTTGGCTAACTCGTTGCCTCTAGCTCTATTATCTCTAGCTTTCGCAACGGTGCTTATCCTCTGACAGGTAAATTATTTTTAATTCTCAAATTAAGACAAATATTGTCGTTGTTGGCTAAATATGTATAAAAAAGTTTCGAGTGTCATGCCTATGACGGATGGTAGTGGAGTTTGATATATAAGATCCGCTTGGGTTTGGGACTCTAAATATGGAATATAAAGAGCTATGTCAATGTGATTTTTTGACTATTATAATGTACTCTGGGCTTATCAAACCCGCAATTACAATAATTTAAAAAAAAGTTTTGAGCACGCAAAAGCCGAAAAATGTTTAAAAATTAAAATTATAATGAATTTCTAATCATGCAATGTTCTAACTTAAGCTTTAAGCCGCGTTTACACCGGAGTTAATAACACGAGTTTTTAACAAGCTAACTTAGCTGAATCGCCAAAAAATTTCTCTTAACAAAAGTTATGTTATTAACAAGATTTATGTTATGCATCCAGAGTCGGTAAAGATCAAAGGAAATGTGTTATGTTTTAAACAAATGTTAATAACAAAAGTAAATGGCCTCTTTTAGCGCGTTAACTTTTGTTAACAACAGGTTCCTCTCTTCCCCGCAACCCCCTCGCCCGGCATACTGCTACACAGAGCGCGCCAGTGGCCCCTCAACAAATTACAGCAGCAGACGAAACACGTGGAGACAGAGAGGTTAGTTTGTGTGTTTTGCTGTTTTGTTGACGTGAAGTATTATTTATTTTAATGATGGAAAGTGAATGGAATCAGGAGCAAGTGATTAATTTGATAGATCTGTATCGAGAGCGCCCTGTGTTGTGGGACCCAAGCAATGCTGACTTCAATTGTCCGATCAACCACTCAACATCACAGCTGGTCATGCGGAGGAAATTCTTGATGCTTCCGTCGCACCTTAGCTCACCTGAAAGAGGGTCACGATCGTATTCTTGCAGATCATTCAACATATCACTCCCACTGTACACAGTCCTTGCTCTGAGGGACGGTTTCACCCAGTATCTCCTACGTCTCCTTTGAGCAGCGGTAGCCAAAACAACGCACGCAGCTGCAGCGAGAACCACGTCATCCTCTCGCACCATTGTCTCACCTAGAACTGCTGGCTGTGCATGAGCGTTGATAATGGCGGAGTTTTTAACTTTTGTTGATAACAAAACTAGCAGCCAAAAGAAAATGTTATTAACATATGTTAATGACTTTTGTTATTAACATCAGTTAATAACAAAAATGTTAAAAACTTGTGTTATTAACTCCGGTGTAAACGCGGCTTTAGGGTTCGAATCTGGTATCAAAAAAGAACAAAACAATTTTTTAGGTAAGGTTAGTTTAAGTTAAGTTGGTTTAGGTTAGGTTAGGCTCATTCTAGGTGTCATTTCTCTCTGAGATATTTCATGCAATTTATTTTCGAAATATATGCCATTTACGCAATTTTAGCGTTTCAATACTCTCTTTTTTCCAATTACAGCTCTAGATTCACTTTTTCACAATTCCAACCTAGATTATATACCAAACCCCATCCACTTCTGTCACCGGCATGATGCGGAAGTTTTACCTAAATTACTTTTTACGGAGAAAAACATTCAAAGAAATCGAAGAAAGGTGCCATAAATGTTATCCTGAAAATGCTTTGAGCGCATAAACAAAATTATTGTCGAAACTATGTACGTCATCCTGCACTTCGTCCTCTGTAATCGAATTGTGTTATTATTTACTTTTACATGTACCTTATTAACTTGAACTGGCTTCCTTCGATTACTTTCAGTTCTCAAACTTGTTGAAAACACAATAATGTATTTTTTTATAATTCAAGAAGTGATTGATTAAAATAAACAAACTTGAATTTGCACTATCTCGAATGTCTAGACGCTACGCAGCTTGAAACAAAAATTCAATAGAACATTTCGTATCATAAATTATGATTATGATTAATTTTTAGCGATTTTGCATCTGTACTGGATAGACCTAAAGATAAACAATGCTATTGGAGCTGAAAAAGTAAACAAAAACATTCGTTGCACTACAAATCGTATTCTGTAATACCTTTATTAACTTTTAATCAATTAGCGGTAAGAAATATACTCAAACGGGTGGTGTAATTCCGTACCACTTTGTGTGTAATACTAGGAATTGTTTAATAATGTGTAAATAAAAAAAATCTAATAATCGAATATCCAATTGATACAAAATATATCTTATTTGTTCTACATTTTTCATACGATTCGATTTGAAATAATCGAAATACTTACGCATGCACCTGATCATTTTAATAAAACCTAGATGTCTCTCCGAGCAGTTTATCACAGTTACTCACACTTTTCTTTATTACAAACACAAAAAACGAACTATAATGAGAATAAACCGAAAATAAATACAGTTCACGTTACCGTAGGCACAAAAAAGACGCAAATAATTTCGTTGTGACTGTCACAATCGAAAATAACTTCATAAACGTGTGCAGTTCCATTCACACTTATGTTAGACATGTGCGATCACGGTTTTAATCTAAAGTGAGTGTCTATGTGTACAGGGCAGGACTGAGATGGTTTCTGATAAACCGAATGAGAATTGAAATATGTTATTGTTTTCATACGTGCATTTTAGCTTTACAATACTTGCAAAAAAGCTTTATATTCTGTTTGTACCTTTGCTCAACTAAATATATAAATAATGTAACTTTATGAATTTTTGATTCCGGACCTTACTAGTGTTAATTTTAAAAATAAATCTGTTACTATTGTACAAACAATTTATAACAATAAAGAAGACAATGAAGGTGATTTTTTTATAGGTTTATAGATAAAAACTTATCACATGTTTAATTCATTTTAGTTGAAAAAAAAATTAAGAATCATTATTTTAAGAATTTTTTTGAAGTTACGTATATAAAACAACCTATACATCGTTTATTGCATGTCCAATGGAAGAAAGTTGTAGGTGATAAAAAGATCTACAACTTTTGTATTCACACTTTTTTCACATAACTTCAAAATTTATGTGAGAAATTAGTAACCAAGTTTTTGGCTTTTTATTTTTACCTTTCACAAAAAACATTTTTTTCTTTGAAATTTTGTGAAAACTTACCTTTTTATGTACGAACCACACTGTAATTTATTTGTTTTTTGGGTAATTATACACTTTCACGGTCACCTGGTTTTTTGGCTCTAGAAAATCGAAAAATTGATAGTTTTTAATGATCTTGGTCTCAAAATGTTCCATTGTACGGTGGATTTATAAAAAAAAATTGAAATTGAAAAAAATAAATATTTTTTACAGCTTCATGACTTTAAATGCAAAAAAATGACTTTCTACATATAATCATTCGTAACTGTTTCTGACGTCGTGGAATCAAGTTCGTATATTTTTTTCGCAATTTACATAAAAAAATGAATATTTTGAAAAAAAAAAAAAGTTTTTCTACTATTTAAGGTTTGAAACTATTAAAAACCGCAAATTCAGCCACTATCCCCGTGTTTTTTATAAATTCGTCGTAAAATGGAACATTTTGAGACCAAAATTATAAAATTTATCTATTTTTCGATTTTTAATGGTCCAAAAACTATTAATATTGAAGAATATAGTATTCACGAAAATTGATTGTTTCTCATCGATTTCATTTTAAGCTATAAAAACTGAAAAAATCATTCTTTTTGGTTTTTTTTTAATTGTTTATTAATTTATGTAGAATACAAAAAAAATATAAGAACTTTATCTGATAATGAGATAATTTTTTGTAAAGGATTATTTTGCAAACCCGTTTTTTTACGATTTAAAACAGTAAAACTATGAGAAATTTTCATTCCAGCTATTTCTACTAATTTTTTTTATAAATCCGCCGTAAAATGGAACATTTTGAGACCAAGATCATTAAAATCCATCCATTTTTCGATTTTCTACAGTCAAAAAACCAGGTGACCGTGTAAGTGTATAATTACCGTTTTTTGATTAGAGAGAACCCCTAATTTTCAATCGAAAATTCTCCTATCAAAATCAGCTTTTTTAAAAAACCGGTAATTTTTGGGTTAATTGAAATCTCTACTTTCTGATGGTGTAAAAAAAGAAGAAAAATTCGCATCCGAAAATTTTTTTTAATAATAATTTACAATTTTTAGATATTTATTGAAATTTCCAACTAATTTTCGATCGTAATAGTTTGATTATAGATTCAATACTATTATTTTCAGTTTCGATTAATATTATAAGAAATTCATCGAATATATTGGTATAACTACACATTAAACAAGATGCAGAAAATATATTTGTTATTATTTATAAAATGTTACATACTTAACCCTTATTCTTCCTTACGGCTGTAAGAAATATTTCGTTTTTCATGGAGTCTTTTTTCCAAAATTATTTACATTTCTTTTGGTCTTTTATTTGTGGTAGTACCTCATGAGTGTCTTCCCTACGTTCTTAATCGCTTTGTGATTTCGTCCATCTATTTCTTCCTTACTCGTCCTCTGTTCCTCGCTCTTTCTTTTCTGGCTTCTTGTAATCATTTCCTCATTTATCCTTTTTACATGTCCAAGCTATTTTAGTTGATTTTCTTCTATGTATTATTCTGCAGGTTTTGAATTCAGTTTTGTTCTTTATTTTCCAAGGGAATCTCATTTCCGTTGTTTGTATCCTTTTCCTTTGTCTTTCAGTTGTTGTCCATGTTTCGGTTACGTTATGTTAGTATGAGTATAAGTACTCTGTTATAAATTTATTTGGGTAGTTCATTGTTCCATAGAAAAGATATTTTTTTCGCGTTAAATAATTTTCCTGCGTTTGCTGTTCTTTCTGTTATTTCTTTCTCTAATTTTGCATCTTCTACTATCATTGAGCCGAGGTACGAGGATGTATTGATATCTAGTTAGCCTAGACCAGTTCCATGCATAAACAAAATATTACGTTACCATAGCAACGAACAATAAATTATTAGAAGTGTCAGTGTGAAGTTTGACGTCAAAAAAAATTAAACCAGAGTTACGCAATAAATTAAAAGAAAAAAGATGTCCACCGAAATTGTGAAAATCGAAAAATTGGAGTATCGAGCCATCATCAAGTACCTGTATTTAAAAGGATTAAGAGGTGAGCAGATTTACGAAGATATGCTTAATACCCTTGGTGATCAATGTCCTTGGTATGCGACCGTGAAAATTGGACGATGGAAGTTGATGACCGATCGGGAAGGCCAGTATTTGTGTCAGTCCCCGAAAATATCGATGCAGTTCATGACATGATTTTATCAGACCGTCGAATTGGGCTAAAACGGAATTCTGAAGCACTGAATATTTCATACGAACGTATTCATCATATAGTTTACGTCAATTTGGACATGAGAAAAGTTGCTGCAAAATGGATCCCGAAATGTTTAAATGTTGACCAAAAGGGTAGAAGCATCGCGTTCGATTTGTGCTCGATTTGAAAACGATGTAGACTTCTTAAACCGAATTGTTACTATAGATGAGACTTTGCAAAACCTAAGAAGTTTCGTGTCCAAAAATCTGCTGGAAAAGTTCTTGCTTCAGTTTTTTGGGATTTCCAAGGAGAAATCATGATTGATTTTTTGGATGAGGATAGAACAATAACTAGAGATTACTATTCAACATTACTGACCACTCTACGGGAAAAAATTAAAGAGAAAAGATGCGGAAAGCTATCCAAGGTGTTTTGTTTTTACAGGACAACGCCCCAGCATACAAATCTCATGTTACTATGCAACAAATTCGTAATTCGGGGTTTGTATTAGTAGAACACCCCCCTTATTCACCAGATTTGGCTCCGTCCGACTATCATCTCTTTCCCCAACGGAAAAAAGTTTAAAAGGTCGTAAGTTTTCTTCCAACGAGGAGGTAATAAAAGTTGTGGAGGTCTGGTTTGCACAGCAAGAAGAAACATTTTTTTTTAAAGGTCTAGAGACGTTGCAGGTTCGCTGTAATAAATGTATCCAATTAAGAGGAGAATATGTTGAGTAATAAAATATTTTGACCTTTGAATTTTGTTTGGTCTATTTCCTATTTTAATGTCGTGTGTCTTTGTTTCTGTGCTTATGATCTTCGTCTTGATTTTATCTATGTTTATATTTATGCTGTATTTTTTAATTGTTTGATTGTACAGTTCCAGATTCTGGCTTAGTACAGAAGTTCCCAAACTTTTTTCTCGTAAACCACTTCCAAAATATTTATTACTAGTTTTTGTTAGATACATTTACACCATTTACTAGCTCGTCAAAAAAATCAGACTTAAAAAAATTTCTCGGTGGTCAAAGATTATAGAACAATAAATAGGTGATGTCGGCAGTTAATGGCTATTTTCAGGAGGTTGATGGTTCTCATCATAAAAAGGGTATCGAACTTATTGAACATTGCTGGGAAAAGTGTTTTGCCAAAATTTTTGTTCTTTGTTGGGCCAGGTACTTCTGGGACCATCCTCGTAAGTACTTCATGTTTTCATAGATTTATTTCATATTAAAAGCATACGTTAGAGGTAGAGAAGGAAATACATTTCCATTATGCAATAAAACTGCCTTGAAGCTAGCTTTTGAAGGATTGATAAATAAATGCCAATAGGAGTGATTAAATTCAATTTTGAAATTCATAAAATTACGATACACCAAGTTTCCATTTTGAGAACAGTATGTCCTGTAGTTTTCGTCACAATTTCGAACATGGCGTAATTTATTTTAATGATATAGCAAATTCCATTATTCGAAACAAGATCTTGGGAGTTCTGACTGCTTTATAGACAAATTCAAGTCGTTTAGGTTTAATTATAATTTGATTTCTTCTGTATATTGTATCAACCAATAATTATAATTTATTGATTCAATGTAATGTGTTTATTTATTATTCGAATTAAAACAATAACGTGTACTATTGATTATTAAATGGTATTAGAATATCAGCAAAACAAATAAAGACCTCTATTTCACTTTGTTGTTATCATCGAAAATGCCACCTCGTGAAAACCAAGACATCACTAGTTTAAAAAAACTAATTACAGTAGCAAAATGGTTAGGTGTGGTGCCTATAAAAAACAAAACAAAACCCAGCCACGCGTACAAAATATTTTTATTATCTCTGGGTATTACTACAATAATAAGTTGTACGTATTGCCTAATTAAGCGTAAATCAACGACAACATGGTTTGGAGTAACTTTTCAGGTAATCGATATGATTCATGGAATTAACGATATATTCATGATAAATTCTTGGATTGCAATTTCGTTATTAAAACAAAATGAATGGATAACATTGTTAGAAAATCTTGAATATATTAACAATACAATAAAATGTATTACTGTAGATACATACAAGTTGTATACAATGAGTGTTTTGCTGATTTTTCTGCCGATAAATACCTACGACATTGTAATTCTATTGAAAATATTTCCAAGTTATTTCTACCATGGTCCAGCACACGTTGCGAGATTCTATATTTTTTTCACAACCATACTAGTAACTAGAACGTTATTTATACTATCCAAAAGATATATTAATTTAAAAGAAAATATGTTCGCTTTAATGGTTCATCAACAAAATACCCATAAAAAAATCGATGACTCGAAGAAAATGTATGTCCATTTATTCAATACCATGGCAATATGTAATAAAATTTTCGGATGGCCAGTACTTTTCATCTTTTCAGCAACCATGTTACAGTTCTTAACTTGTTTGGATTACAGTCTAACCAATACTTTAGAAAGAGTTGACACGGTGTTAACTTTTATCGCAATAACAGGGTTTTACCTGGTAAGTAGGAAACTCATTATGCGAATATTGCTACTTAAGTTTTGAGATAGACAAACAAAAATAAATATTCATAATTGGATATGGCTCCATTGTTTTTCAAAATATTTTCCATTAAGATCAATACACTTTTGAATGCATTTGAACCAATTGTCGAAGCATCTTTTCTAAACCGATTGAGGTACCTCCAAAACATGTGATTTGAACGCACCAACCGCTTCTTCAGGTGTAGAAAAAACATTGATCTCGCAATTTATGCGAAAATAAAAGAAATCATTGGGTCCTAAATAAGGAATGTACGGCGGATGACCCATCAATTCAATTTGTCAACTGTTCAAAAACGTTTTCATTTGATTTGATGTTTGAGAGTTCGCATTGTCGTGGTAAGAAAATGATTCAAGCGATAGGTTTCCTTGATTTTTTAGAACACTTCGATGAACAAATGCAAGTGTTCTATTCAGAATTTACCGTTCCACGTCGTTTTAATGGAAAGGTGGACACATGTCCAGTTATTCCGAAAAACAGAGCATTAATTGCAAAAATAATGAATAGTACAACGTCCAAATGTAGAGCAAGATATTCTATCATCTCAAATAGAGGATATCCACAAGAGGTAATCCGATGATAAAGTCATCTACACAAGGGTGGTTTCTGAGAAAACACTCTACAATATACTTTGAAGAGGGCTCAACTATACAAGATGTGTTAATCGGTGGGACTAAACATCAAACCGGACACCTACCTAATCAACTTCACCAGCAAGAAAAAACTCAATCTCAAGCTTATCAATCTGGACGGGTAAGAAATTGAGCGGAAAGCAGAGAGAAATATTCCACCCTAGATAGTAAACTCTATCTATAAATGTATATGAAAAAGAGATAACCATTGAAGTCACGAAAGTCATGATAGTGTGCAAAAACTTCGCAGAGAAGAATTAGGGTTGTAACTCCATTTGAGGTGATCCCATATATTGCATTGATAAAATATACTAACATTTTTGGAAAACAACTTGTGCAAGTATTCATGCAGTTTTTTTTCTTGTAGATAAATCTGGCGATTCTAGTGTTTGCCTGTAACAATATCGAATTGAACGCTATGGATTTCACAACTACATGTTACCTTTTCCAAAATAACATATCAAATTATCAATTACGTCAGGAAGTGTTCTATTTAGCGAATTTTACAGAAAAAATACAACCTAAATTTTCCGCGGCTGGTTTCTTTGTTGTCAACAAATTGGTTCTTGGATCACTGATTTCTATAATCACGAGTTATTTGATTATTTGTATTCAATTCAGAACATCAGAAAAGTAAATTTTGTAAAACTATTCCAAATTAATCATTATCCTTGTTAGTTATACATTTCACATTTCCACTAATCAACAACCTTCTCGATGGAATCAGTTCTTTTGGCCAAGACAAACAGATCCAATAACAAATGGTTTACTTAGCTCCATACATTTACCATGATGGAATAGTTCACGTTTTAAACCAGGTGTTTTATTAGTAACTGCAGCAAAATAAGTCCACATTATTAGATTTCGTTCATTTAGACTTTACATAGACCCAGTTCACTGAAGCCAATTAACGTTTCTTTTCTTCTAACATCGCTATTGAAAAAAGGAGCTCTAAAATAATATGCTTGACAACTCGACTGGAATAAATTTTTATTATATTATTTAAACGTTAATTATTACAGTAGATTAATATTACAAGTTATGGGGTACACCAAAACCAGCAAATAATTCTTAAATATGTTTCGACCATACATCTCTTCGCCATTTTCTGAATTAATGAAAAATACAGAAATTATGATAGTGGGAATATATGCCATGTCAAAGATATCTACGATTGAAAATGTGCGGACAAATGGTAATACAGTAAAAGCAGGGTTAAAAAATAGTAGAAATAAATCAAGAGGTTTGAAATCAATATTTTAAATACTTCCGATGTTCAATCAAATTGATAATATTATTAGTGCCATCTCTTGCAATCTACACAGTAAGTATGATTCCAACTAACGTCATCAATTGGTGAAATCATAAACAAATTTTACCATATGAAATATTTGGTCAATTGGTGGTACTTGCAAGATCTTCCAATGATTCAGGTATTGTAATCGGTATTTCAAGTTGATAAGAGAAGTTGATATTGATTACAAACTTTGTACAATACCAAAAAACCAACAGCAACACACTCCCTTTTCAGGAATTTTTATAATAGAGTGATTTTTGCGACAACAGAAATTAGATTATTAGATTATTCTTTTGTTAAATAATATCACATCTAAAGAATCCCATAATACTGATCTTATTCGCCAAAAAGACAGATGCAGATTCCTAGGATTAATTTCAGTATTTCAACTGTATTTTTGTTTCCAAGATACGGGTTGGATCATAACTGTTTGCACTTTTGAGTTCCCTTGAAGAAAAGGATTTAAATTGTAAATTGTAAAGCGGTGTACACAATAATATATCGATGGAAAAATTCGTTTGGATTACTTTTGAAGATATCCAAATATTCGTTTGAATTTTTAATGCGATCGAGTTTTCAATCAGAATTGCAGCATCTGTGTTCATATGGCCACATTTTAAAGCAGAAAACCCAAAAATCGTTTCATGAGACTGATCAGTGTCACGATAATCTTCATTTCAATTTTCTTTGTATGATTATTAGAACTAAACTATCTGTCAAATTCAAGTGAAATGATGACAGAACCATGGTGAAAACTACGAATATAAACCGCCATTGTATGTGGTATTTTCACAAACCTTTAATGCTCCCTTTTTATTTGAAATTTTTGGGCTTTTGTCCATATTCATTAAAAGGTTAAAAATTAGATCTATCCTGCTAAAAATATATTTTTGACTATAGGTTCTGAAACATACAAGTCGGAATGTTCCAAAGGTAGAAGAGTTGTGGGAAAAGTTTCCGACCTTATCCTAAAGATGTCAGCACTGCTGTCTTGTTTTTGAAAGCAAGGCGCCCACGCAATTGAAAGAAAAATTAGACACTGTATAATGAGACTCTATTTATCATCATTTACAACGGAAAAATTTTGGGTAGCTGAATTCAAATGTGGCCGTATCAGCTTGACTGACGACGAGCTTTCGGGACGGTCAAAAACTGCGACTACTACTATGTTCCTGAAACGAAAAGACAATCAAGACAGTGAATTGGAAAGGGAGAACCTGCTTCGAAAGAGGTGCACGATAACGCACCTTCCCCGACTTCGGTATCGCTATGACTAGAATTGCACTTCGAATTGGTTGACCACCCACCATATTCACCAGATCTAGCCCCCAGCGAATTCTTGTTATTTCCTAAAACTAAAAGTATCACAGTATCAGTCGAGGAAGTTATCGAATACGTAAACGTCTATTTTAGGGAGAAAGACGGCAACTATTATTTGGAATGGTTAAAATGTTGGATAATCTTCTTCTTTCTTTCATAATAGGTCTATCACCGGTTCTCTCTTAGATACCTTCTCTAATCCTGGCTCTAGTTTGTCACTCCACCTCTTTCGTGGTTGACTCTAGTCCGTGTTCTAATGGAAGATTTATCCCTCGCTATTTTCTATCGTCTATCATTCGACTAATATGTTGGTTTTATTAATTCTTACACTGTGATACCTCATCTTTTTTCGTGTTTCTGGCCTGTTTCTAGTTCTTGCTTTGTAGATTCGTGCTTTCATTTCTTGTCTTAAGTATTTGTTTCGCCACACTACGTTCTGAAGATATCCAGCGATCTTATTTGTTCTGGCTACTTGCCCTCTTACCTCGTCTTCCAAGTCTCCAACTGGTTAAGGCAATTCCAAGGTACTTGAATTTCATTTTCTTTTGTATTATTTGACCTAATTGTAATTTGTATGCAATGGGCTCTGTATCTTTGAAGATCATCTTCATTTTCGGAACATATCATGGCGTCATCGGCATAGCACAGGATTTGGATTTTTCTGTTACCTCGTCTTCCAAATCTCCAACTGGTTATGCCAATTCCAAGTTACTTGAATTTAATTCTTCTTTGTATCATTTGACCTTCTAGTTCTAATTTATATCCAACGGGTCTTATATCTTTGAGGATTATTTTCATTTTCGTAAAATATCATAGCGTCATCGGTATAGCACAGGATTTGGATTTCTCTGTCAACCATTAAGTTAGCTTTGCCCAGCCGTACTTTTTTATGATTGATAATTACTAAACGAGTCTCCTTGTCTAATACCTCTGTTGACTGGTATGTACTTTGTTTACCATCAATGCGAGCTCGAACTTTATTATCTGAGTATATGTTTTACATGGTTTGTTTGATAGGTATATTTCTATTATGCAATAGGTAAAAAACATCTTCCAGATTAATACAGTCAAACGCTTGAATGGGGACAATGAAGCATAGGAATGTTGGTTTGTTATATTATGTGGATTTCTCAAACAGTTGTCGTAGGATAAATACTGCAGGTACGCAGGATCTTTCTGATTTGAATTCTTTTTGCTCGACTCCTAGATTATCCAGCAAATTTACCCCCTGTAGTTAGCCGGTTCTTGTTTATTTCTGAGTAAATATAATTGTACTGGTTCACTATCATCTGTCTGGTATTGTACAGTGTAGCAGGTTTTTACGAGTAAGATTTGTAAGTTCTTGTTTGAGACGTTGAAATAATGAAAAGAATTATGCAAAAAAATATCTTGGTACTGTCAACTCTAGTATGAGAAGATAGGACTTTCAGTGTAATTTTTTTCGTAGATGGACAGGTTTTTGTCTAAGGTATTCAGTTATAAAAAAGCTTTGAAAACAATTGTCTATCACGCAATGATCCATGTTACTTTTGTTGTTAATAAACAAATAATTAATCGAAGTATTATCTATTGAATAAATAATGTCATAATTTAATTAATTTTTTGTGATAATTTAATTATAGATTATAAAGAAATTCCTTTATTCCATTTTCGCCCCTCATACACGAATTAGAATCAAATTAAAAATCTAGATGATTTTAATATTTGGCCGTCCCAAGATGTCGGTTAGTGAAGGCAACGAAGATATTGTAGATATTAAGAAGCATTTTGTAATAGCTAAATGGTTCGGAGTGACTCGAATGCCATTAAAAAATAATAAATTGAAATATTTACGAGAATCTTTAATGGTTATATTTTGTGTTATAATAATAATAGTAAATTTATGTTCCATCAAACAAAGAAATGAATTTTTAATATTTAGAGGACTGACTTATGTTGTAGTTGAGTCTCTACACGGACTCAATGACATATTCACTTTAAACATTTGTCTTTTAAGTTCTTTAATAAAAACAGAAGATTGGAAACAATTTCAAGAAACATTAAAGCATGGCAAGAAATACTTTATAATGAAATATACACGAAAATCTCGTTTCATCAGCCTGGTGTTGTATATCTTAATTATTGTTTTCGTCATAATTGTACTTTATGATATTTATATCGCTTCAATGTTAGAAGAACATTCGCAGTATTATAATGTAATGCATATTGCGAGATTATACAACGTTTTCACTGCTATTTTGATGACTAGAGTATTTCTCATGTTCAGCAATAGATACCAGTATCTGAAAAAACGAATTTTGAATCTTGTTCATCAGCAATCTTTTAATGCAATTCAATCGTTAACAGTGAGTGACATTAAACATCAATACAAGTATCTGTATAAGAAGTTTAGAGTTTTCAACAGATTATTCGGATGGCATATGGTAACTATTTTTTCTGGAACTTTAATTGAGGTGCTGAGCTATTTGACTTATAGTATAAGTAACACATCTCACAAGAAGTTTGGTCTACTCTTTATTGATACTGGAATTTGCTTGATTCTTATTGTAAGTAGAGGAATTTTTTTTAAAATTATTCAAATATATACAATAACGTACAATTACGGCATATTTTAATTTAAATTTAAATACAATAGAAAGGGTGTTACTTTGCATCCTGTTGAGCATTTTCAACAAGTATAAGTATTTCATTAGTAGCCCATGGTACATAGAAATCACTATAATATTCCAAAAAGACTTGATTTGCTATTCTATCTTATTTTTTCCTATTTTAAACTATCTAAATATTTAATTTTAGTAGATGTTCTCCACTTCCTTCTTGGTTTTCACATCTCCTACTCCCTGTTTTTTACACTGCGTTTCAGTACATTTCAAAAAATATATATGCCATGAAAAAGTGTAGATAGTTTATGTTTTTATTGGCATTGGCCCTGACAACGTTCCTCGAAGCTTAAAATGATCTTCCTGCTCTTCTGAACTGTCTCTCATGTTGTTTTTAAATTTATTCATAGCCTAGTTTACACGAGTCCATTTTGGCTTGGTATTTGCCTTAGGTGAACAGTTTTCCCAGCCAAGCACTAGCTGCCAACGCAAGCGAGTTCCACATAACGACCCCCGCGGATGCGTTACGAACGCGTCTAGACACATCACGCCAGTCACTGGCGAATGTCCGTACGGTGTGTGTTTTTGTTTGGAATTTCTGCAACAAAATGCCAAGAAAATTCTAAGAAGAGGATAGAAAGCGTTTTAATTCATGCAAAAATAAGGAAAGAGCGCGCTTCGGCATTATAACAACTTCGTCTAGTATAAAATAGAAGAACTAACTATCGATAAATCAAAAATATTCGAAATACGTGCTACTTGGAAATGGTCAAAATCGAAAAATCTACAAAATCTGGGGCTGTGGAAGGCGTTTCTAAGCCAAAGGCAAAATGGTTTGGTTTTTGTCTCGCGAATTCATTATTTTTTAACTTCAAACGTGTGCAAACCCGAAGATAAATCCGTGAATGAATTTCCTCGGCTAAACAACTGAGACAAGGCCAACGCTGGCTTGTCTGGAGGACTGGTGCCGGCATTATTGGCTTCGTATAAGCTCTGCTTAAAGGAGCTTGCAGAGGATGTACTTTGAATGCAACCCATGGTCTTGACTTGAAGTTTTTTAGCAAATCCTCAACTAATTTTTCATAGTTTTCAACTTTTTATTTTTCAAAAATTCAAAAAATACCGCTTTATAATTAGCTTTTTGAATACGAAGCAGCAGCGTTGGAAATTTTTCAAAAACCCCAACTGTAACTTTTTCTTCTGATATTTTCTAATGTTTAAAACAGAAATTCCTCACCTCAGATCCTGACGAAATGAGTATTTGTGATTTATTTATCCAGAAACTATAAATAGTGGAGATATTAGGCATTGAATTCAGAAGTTTTTTGAGCTCCATTCGTATTTTTGTAACGACAAGGCAGCACCTCCTAAGTCAGGGAAGTGATAGTGGGCATCTATTGTTCCAGGCTTAGCTGCTTCGAAGATGGCCCAGAGGACCATGGTTAGCCCAATATGCATCCATTCGATTAGGTTTGATTCAGGCTGGATTGATATGATAAATACCTGCAGGGCCATGGTCCACCCTTCAAAGTAATATCTACTTGTAGGTTCGGTTAATTCTGGTTTGGTTAGGTTAATTTTATTTCTATGACTGTCCACCCCGTCTGATCCATTGCCTTCTTTCGGTGTTCTATCGCTCATTGAAGCACCTTATCGGTCACTCGCATCGTAATCCTCTTTATATATATAAATTAAATAGATGTATATAAATAAAAATGTCAATAAATAAGTTTTGTTTTATATAAACAAAGTCATTGGCTGCCAACTTTTGATAACAGATTCTCATGACGCTCGATTAAATCCCAATTCGGCCTCTTGGACTTTACTTCTATTATGAATAAACCTCAATTTAAAAGTGTGCATGGAATCGAGCAGATCGTTTCCATTATATATGAATACAAGAAAAACAAATTCCAATGATAGTTGTCCTTCTATTGAGGTACAATATTTTTAACTGTTTTTTTCTAGGTTAACTTCATAATTCTGGTTACTGCCTGTCACAACGTTGAAGCTAACTCTCAGGAATTCGTATCCACCTGCTACTTTCTTCAAGATGAAATAACTAATTGTTATTTACGCCAAAAGGTAGCGTATTTAGCAAAGTTCGCTGGGAAAATCCAACCTAAATTTTCAGCAGCTGGTTTCTTTGTAGTCAACAAAAACATTCTCGGGCCATTCTTCTCATCTATCACCAGTTATTTAATTATCTGCATCCAATTTACATCCTCAAAAATACAAGAATCACACTAATTGTTTCGTCTTTACAACGTTTATGAGTATATTAGAATGATTTCTGTTTAATATACGGTGTGTTCTAGCTTTTATTAAAAAAACGAAAATAGACCAAAAGAGTTTTTTGAACCTCTCTATCCATGGTGAATTCCTAAATATTTTTTTCGTCATAATTCACTTTGATTTTATATTTTTTGATAGAAAATCAGTTCAACCATTCAACAGTCGATCTATTCAGATCTTTATCAAAATATTTTGGTAGGAAACTAATAAAACGAATGATCTGAAAATTATTAATTTCGTTTCCATATTACATATTCTCCCTAATAAACATTTCAAATATTTTTCTCAGAAAAGAAGCTTCCAGTGAAACTTTAGCATACAAGTATATTCATCTGAATACAGTTTACCTTCAGTCTCTAAAGACGATAACTTGATTGTCGAAACGCTCGTCAGACAGTGTAATTATGAGTGTTGATGTAGTGGTGGTGAAAACAGTGTGTTCAGTATGAATATCGCCAACGGTTTCAGAAATTCCAACTTAATTTATTCATCTGCTGAAGAGTCGGAGCAGTATTCATGCAGACACGAACAACGAGAGATCAAATAGCGAATAGTGAACATAAATTAGTGAAGAGGGAATTTAAAATAAGAAATTTATTTACACTCTTTCATTCGTGGGGTGAATTAATAAACACTATCTCTTACGTTATTAATTTCTTTACACACTATACAATGCACTTATAATAATTTACTTATAAGTATAACTCAAATAATTTCTGCGTTTACTAATTCCTTCTTTTCACTACAACTATTTATTTAAAACTAAACTAACTGCGCTTACACAAATCATTTATATACCTAAATAAAATTCTACAAAGTTCTAGAACAAAAAGGAACAAAAAAAATAAATAGACTTTCCTAGAAATTATTTAGAAGGAATACTGTATACAAACCGCCTGCTACTAAAAAAATTAAATACAAATAAACATCAAACGAGTTCCGCCATTTATAAAAAAATGTGAAGGACGCCCCGCCAAAAGCGCCGCGCGAATTTGCCGAATTTTTTAAATTTCATAGTAGCTGGACAAGGCCGGTCTATGAAACCATTTTGCGAACTTGTTCGTAACATTATTTATAGTTCAAATTAAATCAATTTGTCCCACACATCAGATGAAATAACATTACAATATTCCACAGTTTTGAGAACAAAAGGTAACGAGACATTTGGAATATTGGGCCTAAAAGTAATAAAAATTGAGATCAGTTGATTTTTACAATTAACCTCAAAAATTCAATAATAAGAAAATACTTTTGAAAAAAGTACTGTATTTGAAAAAAATTTTACTGTGAGTGACTTCTGTTAGAACTAATTTTAGGTTTAAAAGACTTTTTTGTTTAATTATAAAAATGTGGATACTTTAGGTGAAAGAATTTCTTATTGTATTCAATTTTTTTAAAAATTTAACAACTGGGACAATTGTACTACTAATTTCAGTTATACTTTTCTATTGTCCAAAAATTGTCTACAGGATATATTAAAATTAATTTGATTCTTCGACTTTTCTTGAATGAATTCCTAAAGATATCATCAAGAACAGAAAAAGCTACGGCACAAATCTGGTTAGTTTTGTGATGTAGCTTTTTTTGTCCATCAATATTTGTACCATTCTTACTGAAAACATGCAAGCAACCTTCTTTATCAATTTTATGATTTCCGGCTTCGTCTGAAATGGCTTTCATCTGGTATGTCGTGGCCCATAATGAGATTGGCATAAAAAGTTTCTTATTTAGCGCATTTTCACCTTATTTTACTTTTAAATCGCACTAGTAATCTTACCATAGACGATTTTAACATTTCGTGTGCTTTATTTTCTTTTCAATTGGTTCAAGACAAGATTATAGCAACAGATCATAAGCTGAAATCGGTTGAAACTTGTGACTACTTGTGTCAATACAAAAAAGTTTTAAACTTGCTAGTTGAGTAATTGCTGCTATAAAAATTGTTCACACCTCGCACGCATTTGGTTAAAAACAATAACTCCAAGTCATACTTAACATTTTAACAATAGCTTTCAACTATAATTTATTTTTTAGGGGTTTAATAATAGTTCCATACTTTTCTTGGGCTATTATTAAAGAAGAGGCGCAGGCGTTTTCCAGTTTGTGTGTTACGATAACAGTCCAACACGGGTGAGGTCAAGAATCGATCTACCTGTTGGTTTTGTTATGAAATGAAAGACAAAACAAATAACAGAGTAATTAAGAATGATCGTTTGTTTTCAGTGTGATTATTGTTCAAAAATAATATTTTATCAATTAATATACCTACGAGCATGTTATAGGCTACGAAACGCCACTTATGAATATATTAATTTTAAAATCTCATTGTTTGTGCATAAATTGCACAATTTGTAAAATTTGAAAAGCTAATTTCGTTCAGATTGTTATTGCAATAGAAATCATATTGTTGTTTCCTGCCTATTTTCAATTGAATATAAAATTTTATTGATTTTATATAAACGTCGTTATGACTTTGTTAAATGTAACTTTCTACCACCGTAGTGGATTTCCGAGTAGCGTTTTTTTAAGGTGGTAATATCAACATCGCCATCCATAAATACGTTTACACATGCTCTACGAAAACAGTGTACCATGTATTAATTGAAAAATTAGCAATTTGCTTACTCAATGAAACAAGATTGGTTAAGATATGAATAGAGATCCAGAATTGATACTAAAAATACGTGTATGGTACCAGAAATACTTGGCCCAATAATGAAAACACAAATTTTATAAATTGAGAATCATTGTGTGTTAATGACGAAAAAGAAGTGTGTATAATCATATCATCTCTTCATTGTTGGAAAATCTTTGACCATCTAGCCATTTTTTCATGTCTGCGAACAAAAAATAATCCGATGGGGCTAAATCTGGCGAATAAGGTGCATGAGGGAGCAATTCAAACTTTAATTCAACAATTTTGGCCGTTGCAATAACGGATGTGTGAGCTGATGCATGGTCTTGATGAAACAACACTTTCTTCTAAGCCAAATGCGGCCGTTTTTGTTTGATTTCTTCACTCATACGTTGTAATAAGTTTGTATAATACTCGCCGATGATAGTTTTTCTTTTTTCAAGAAAGTCAATGGAAATTATCCCATTCCAAAAAACCGATGCCATGACCTTGCCTGCAGATGGAACGGTTATTGGTGCACTCATTAATTCAAGAAAGCATAAGAATGGTTTTCATATCAATGTCCAATAGTAAACTAGGTAATTTTTTTCACTTCTTATAGGAAATATTTCGGCAAGAAAAAAAATTTGATCTTAACCGAGTTAAGTTAGAGAGTAGTAAACAATTTTTAGTGTAAATATTATTTTCTTACAAATTATCCAGTCTACTGTAGAAATTTTCTAGTTTAGAGACAAATTTTGGCTGAAACAACTGTCCTCTATCCTACCCAAATTTAGTTTGAGTGTTATTTTGGCTCATTTACAATCTCAAGTTTGATTCGAGTCTTATTCTAGTAGCTTTATTTTAATTTTTTTTATATTTAAAACAGCCTGGTGATTATCTTTCCGATCGCTCTGTGCAGACGCTACGCGGGCATGCGCTGTAGGCGCACTCTGCCATTGTTGACATTCAGGTGTCAGTCGGCGTTGTGCTATAGCCAGTAAACATATCCTCCATTATCGATGCTCCCGCCAAGTGTGAATTGCGAAGCGTAATTCGTTTTCTTGACGCTGAAGGCGATAGTGCTGCAAATGTTCATCGGTGGTGTGTATGGGGAAAATCATGAGTGATAGTGTTGTGCGTGAATGGTGTTGAAAGTTTAGAGATGTCCGTAATTATGTGCTGATAAAGGAGGCCAAGGACGCAAATCAGATGACCTGGTTCAATGAGTTGTTATAATGTTTAAAGAAACAGTAAATTCACCATTACTGCTTTATCTACGGAATTTCCAGCAGTTTCAAGGTCTGTTTCTAATGTTATTGATCGGTTAGGCTACATTGGCAGCAACTTTCTTTGAAGAGGGTTTTGAAAAGCTTTTCCACAGATATGATAAATGCCTCAATCTCTTCGGTGATTATGTCGAAAAGTAACCGTCAGTGTACCAATCTTTTGGTAATAAAATTATAGTTTTATATGAACTTGTTTATTATTTATAGCCTATCGGAGGTTGAAAAACAAACGGCCCTCGTATTTCAATGGAAGCACATATAAAATGGTTCTAGTGGTAAATCGAATTCAGTCAAATGAACTAGTTGTCTCAATTCTATTTTCTATATTGACAACGCCCTATGCACAAAGCATGAGTGATTTTCCTAATATTATTCTTGAAATTCTATAAATTATGTGTAGTCATTAACTTCACTAAAAAAATGTGTTCAACTGAATGAATGTTTCAAGTATCTGTGAACAACCCAAATAACACCCGTATGACAATATTTTCTAAGTACGTTCGCCACTAACAACGTCAAACTTTATGATGTCAGATTTGACTTATTCACATCAGTGTTGCCATATCATAAAACTTAAGTAGCAACTCTCGTATTCTGTTGAAATTCGTATTTATTGTCTACATTTAAACGAACTTTCTTAAGGTACTCGTATATTTATGTGGCATAATTTATTACTTATTGAAGTATAATTTAATGAAGTATAAAAATTTTAGATTCAAATTAAAGTTTTCCACATTAACCGGTCCAAAAACAAGGAGAAACTATGAATGGTTGGCGCGTGTGCACTACCGTTGGCGGGCTCTTGTATTAATTGAAAATCAATACAACTCGTCTAGTCTAGTCTGGCAAGAGCCGTTTTATTCAGCCCGTTACGATTTGTTTACTATATTCTACTATGTTGCAGTCACGCAGTCAGACTTCATCCAATGAGAGTCTGTTGGTACATATTTGTAGCCTGTATTTCATCCAGTGGCGAACTATTACTCCTCTGGTTATGGTAAGGAAACATTAAAGTGTAAAAAATAATCTCTATCTCTTAAAAGAGAGTAAGATGAGTTATTAGAATATTTAACACAAAAATCTAAAAAAAAATACTATGAGATATTCTGTTAGTTTCCTAGAACACCAGGCAAGATGCATTTTAAGCAGCCGATTTACATTTACTTCACTTACACTTAGAGGTGCGGCAGAGATGGATGGAGGCGCCTGGCATGGGACAAGCGAAGGCCCATATAGACGGATCCCGTTCGTCTCTCACCAAACAACTGTTACCTCATCAGCTAAATAGATGCGAAATCAGACTAGTGACCGGCTAATCGGACACTGCCATCTAAGAAGTCACCTTCACACCATGGGTATCACGAAGTACCGCTGGTGGATAGAAGAGGACGAAACTGCAGACCACGTTATCTGTTAGTGCCCCGCACTCACACGGGTGAGATTTTAACACCTGGACAAACCCCAGAACCTGCCTAACGACATCAAAGAGTTCAAGCCAAAGCACCTGATCGGCTTCTCAAGGGCCATCGGACTTTCGTAACGTCAAGTGGGGCACGACGGGCCTATGTCCACAACGGCTTCACGACCTCCCACACCTACGAACTCATTAACTAACCAACACTTAGAGATTCACATGTCATGGTACATCAAATATATTTTTCGAGAACACTTTAAAGTGGTATTGGTAGAACGTCAACTACACAGAACTTGATCTAACTTTATGTTTAGAACAAGAGCTACTTTCTGCTTTTGTAACCATTTTTGCATAGTAAAAATTTTTCGTGAATAAGGGGCTTTTTAGATGCTATTTAGGTGCGAAAATCAAATATATGCGTAAAATTTCATGATATTTGGAGTAGTGAAAGAAAGTGGTCAGCCATTTAAGTGAAGCTACTTTTTTATTTTTAGAACAATTGATTCAAAATAATTTCGTGTCTGAATTTATAATTGCTTATAAAAAAAATATTGTACAAGCTCAGCAATGGCTTCAAAAGTATACCGGTCTCTGCCCTATCGTAAAGAACCATTCGTTATTGGTTTGCTGAATTTAAATATGGTCGTACATCAGACACCCATTGTGGTGAACGTTCTGGTCACCCAATTGAGGTGGTTATTCCCAAATTGGTTATGTCTAATCGTAAATTAAAATTGCGTCAGTTAGCCGTAAAGATATCAGAAGGCAATGTGTTTACAATTAAGAATGAACATTTGACCATGAGAAAGCTTTTGTTGATGATTCAAAGAAGTGTTTGGCTATGTTTACACGTAATAAATCAGATTTTTTGCATCGATATGTGACAATGGATTCATCACTTCACTTTGGAATCAAAACTATCTGAGTGGCACAGCAGTCAGTTGGATCGTTTGAATGCAAAAATCAAGGATAAACGGCCTTATATTACATTACACTTTGAATTGCCTATTCGTTGATCTCAAAAAAAAATGTTCGCCACAAGAAATTGCTGAAGCTGGAGGCTATAAAAACGATTTTTTGCAAAAAAATGTGTTACCATAATATTTTTTTGTTCTAGCTTTTTGAATTGTATTAAAGCAATATCCTCAACCTCTGAACAGTTGTTTTAAGGTTATTATAATTATTAAACTATGATAAATGCAAAACTTATAATTACAAATACCCGATTAATGTTTTAGAGGATATAATTGTTTGGTATTTGTTGCATCACAAATAATGCACCGCATTAAAAAAAACTGATTCGGTACTGGTATTGATAAACTGTTGAACTCTACATTATCTTCTCAGCTCTAAAATCTAAACCAGGTCAATTCTAATTCGAAAATCCGGTGATACTGCATCGACATTTTTTAGAATATATAACAGAATATCCGGTATTTGGCGTATATGTTCACAGATTCAATTTATGAAGCATAAACTTCACATTTTTCTACGGGCACTATTTATATTCTTTTCAAATTATAAATAATGATACAGGTAAAAAAGGTGACACTTTTTGTTGTCATTAAGTAAAAATCTCACTAAAACTACGATATTCCCAACAAAAAAGAAGAATGGTTTGCGTATCAACTTACTCCATTTATATATTAAAATTGCATTTCCATAATTAGATCTTGAGCTTTCGGAAAGACATTTTTTTTTATTTAAAAAAAACGACTACAAAAATTTATTTCTCAATAAAAAATGAGGGAAAAAATTATGACAACCTTTTCAATATTAAAAATTTTTTAATATCTGTTATTATCTCTTGGCGTCCATAACCCTTGGGCCTGTCGGATAATCAAATCTCAATTATTTTGTACTTATTGCCAAAATGGTAGAGAATGTTTAAGTACTAGATAGATCAAGTACAAGAAAACGAATTAATTGAAGAATTAGCAATGAAAGAGACCCCAAAACCCTTCTGAGAGGACCAGATTGTTTTCTAAAATCAGCACCAAATAAAATTGTAATAAATTGTAAAAATTTTAGACCACGGAATCAATACAGTAGGGCTATGATAAGCGAAGATACTACTGGGAAACTACGACCAAAAAAGATCGGAAAAATAACCCGAACTGTTCTGCACTAAGATTTAGAGAGGACATTTCCTTAAATGGACACCTCAAGATAAATGGTGGAAAAATACGACTGGAGGATATATGAAGAATGCAAGACACTACAGAATTTCAAGCCCGGGAACATTTTTTATTGAAGAAAAATGCTTACTAAAACTGAAACCGACATATGTGTTCAAATTTATTAAGCGATAACAAATAAAATACTTAATTACTAGACAAGTTTTCTTTCCTTCCTCAACAAGGAAATTGATGGACAGCTAATTGTATTAATTTAATTAATTAATTGATTACTTTTAAAACGAAACTTATTTAAAAACACTGACTAATCTTGCAAGGGGTGCAAAAACTTGGTACAATGGGTGAATATAGGTTAACTGCCCTTGCAATGTAATCTATTTGATGCAATATCTCGAAAAATGACAGATAAATTCAACTTAAATTCAAAACTTGCTTGTAAATTATACAAATTATTATTCTCCAAGATATCTATAGACAATTTTTTGGCTATGGACTCATCATCAAGTTGAGTGATTAATTATCCAATTTGCTAAACCAGATTGTAGATTGTCGTTTTGAAACGCGCAAAAAAATATTTTTGTTCGATTGAATCACGTACTGCCGCTGTTCCTAACATCCTTTAAAAAAGACAGAGCAATTTTGTTAACGATTCTAGTTAAAAATGCCTTTAATGCGTTCCAAATTAGCACGTTAGATTGCAATCACATCTATTCCTTTTCCCTAATTTTTATTTTTATAAAATTTTACTATGTTAGACCAGAGTGTATACGGGATTTTGTAATGAAGCTTGATTTAAAATTTTCTAGGCCAAGATGAACAAATATTTCATTTAAATTAGAGATTCTATTTTCAGTTAATAGTAATTCCTTGAAAATTTTATCCAATTACTGTAAGAGAGAGGGAGAGAGAGATTTGCAGGATATAATTTGGGTGGAGTGAGGAAATTTTTTATAGTGAAGAGGATTCATTGATTTTGGCCCTGATATAGGAGATGCTCCTCTGCAGGGCTGTCTAATTACTGTAAAATCACTTAAACTTAAATAAAAGTTTCCTGGTAACGATAACTTCCGCCCTTAAACAAGATTCGACAAAGAAAATTCTGTTCTTCTTAAACATACATCCTATCTTGTAAGTCTGTCTGCAAATAATTGTTTATCGTATCTTTTCATATAAAATCAGTTTGAATTAACATGTTGAACTGATTTTCTGTGAAAAGATACCTATCACGAAAAACATATAAAAAGGTTTAAAAAGTAAAAAGTTGAAGAAAAAAAATAATTGTTTATATAGTTACATTTGCCTGGATTTCACTCAATCGATGAGTACAAGAAGAAGAGCTATGTTTGAAGAAAAAGAAGATTTGTCAGCATTAGATTATAAGGGGGAACAAAAATATGTTACAAAAAAGGCGTGAGCAGCAGAGCTCCATCACGAAAGTCGAATTTTTCGTCGAATGAAGTATTTAACTAATACACAAACAAATCTCTCCATAAAATGAATTTCTTGGAGATGATATCAATTCTCAATCTTATTTCTTTATATGGAAAATTTGCTATTTCTCAATAACTTTTCATTTCACAAGTTAACTCTCTCTCTCGAATGAAAATTCATAATTTCAATAGACCCGGTGGTCGTATTATTCATTAAATAGGAGGCGGTCCAGTTCAACAATTACAACGATCAAAATGATTTCGGGCGTTTTGTGCTAGAAGAACTGAAGAAGAAAACTTTGAACTTGAGAAAGACAATTCTTCAACATCACCCCTACTTGCATGCGAAGTTCGAACCCTCTAGTTAAACTTTTTCTGGCCAAAAAATAAGAAAATATAACAAAAATGACCATAAAATGGAGAGGGGTGGAGATGGAAAGTTTCGACCTTAGACAGGAAATCTCGCAACTAATTGAACCTACATGTGAAATTTCATTTTTCAGTCGCTTTTCGTTTGACCTGCAGAAGTGAGCAAAGGTCAAAAACCACTTTTTTTGCACTGCGACCCCTCGAAATATTCATTTGTTTTCAACCAAACTCTAATAACATCAATCCGCCGCCAAAAAAACCATGTATGCTAATTTTGAACCAAATCGGACCCATAACAATTGCTCGAGAGACGAAAATAAGAATTGTAGCTTAAATAGATCGACTAAAAAAGAAATTGAATAATAATTTCGAAAATGATAATTATAACACATTCCTTTAAAGTTTTCTTCATCTATTTTAATAAATATCATTCCTCTTCACCGGTTTTATATGAGAGATACTGATCTTCACAAGAAGTATCAAAATAAATTGAAGTAAAGTCTATTTAAAAATATTTATTTCGGTTACGGGTTGACCTTTTACTTAATGAAAATAATCAGTATAGTAATTGTCATAATTAATACGGCGACGAATCTCAATCCAACACAAATTATCACACTTCTCGCGGGGCAATTGTTTCAATCAAAAATGCGATTAATTGATTTGAATCTAATTCGTCAATCGGATAACAAGTGATAAAGTCAAAATCTTGGCCTGAAAGAGGAAGACCAAGAAGACAATGGGATCCCTTGATGAAGAAAATAAGTAGAAATGCAGGGAAAACTCTGATAAATACGAAAGTACCCTCATGGAAAACAACGTCTAAAATACATAGAGATAATACAAGAAGAAGAAGCAAAAAAATTCAAAAGGATATACAACAATTTCACCTAAACTGTCTAAAATACTATTCTAAGAAACTAGAGGAAACAAATGCTGGAAAATTAATGGGAAATTCAGAATTTCCATGATATTAACACATGATGATGTGTTCTTGCTTCTTATTTAGAAAAAGTGCTAGGGATTTGACAAAAAAATTAGATTATGGGATTGAAAATGAATCTAAGTGAAATGATCGAATCCCTTTATTTCACCACAAAATGTCACCATTGATATCGATGGATTAGAAACGGACAATTTGAAATATTAACAATTAAAATTGACTAGAGAGAGTCAGTAAGAAATTACATTATGTTTAAAATCTCCTTCCAATTTGTTTTGATCTTCTCTTTCGCGTGCCGTGATCGTTATCAATCATTGATTTCCGTGTTAGCTATCATATTTTTTTTATGTAAAAAACAAGCACAAGAGCATAGACCCTTTTAAACTCGAGTGGTGGGGCTTGCCGTGTGAAGATGTCTGTGGATATTGATTTTGAACTTCTGTAGGTTGTAGTATTCGGGAAAGACGTGCCTTGGTAGCTTATTTCATAGGTTTGCACTTCTCTAAAGACATGAGTCCCGATAAATCGAAGTTCTGGGCGTCTGCAGGCGAACTCGGTGTGCATGAGTCACGTCGAGTAGGTCTTGCAAAAACTTCTCTAGGCGGGATTATGTTGGACAGTTCGGAAGAGTATTTGACGTTGTAGTATCAGTAAAACAAAATCAGGTTGATGACTTTTCTTCTATGCTCTGAGCTATCCAAGTTCTGGTCAACTCTGGATCGGCTATAAGTCGAACTGCTCTCTTCTGTGTAGAGTCTAGCATCTTCAAGATATGCTTTGGAGCCGAGCTCCAAATGTACAAGCAATATTTTAAAAATGGACGAATCTGGGCATTTGTAGAGGATTGGAAGCTATTGCAGAGTATATATCTTTTTGGCCTTAATGAGTTTTTGTGAAACTGCCTTGGCTAAATCTGCCACGTGACTATAACAAGACATTGATTCCAACCTCAAAACACAACAAGCGAATTTGCGGTGATGATGGTATTTTATGTTCAGATAGAACCAAATCCTGAGCTGTAGTACCAGCCTTCTTTGTAAATATAACAGCTTGAATATTTGTTGCATTCAGCTCAATCAGATTGATTCTACTCCACTCCAGAATGTTTTGAAAATCGGTATTGATGGTGGTGATCTGTTTCTGTCGTTTATTGGGGCGGCGAAGCCATAGAACAAGTTGACAGTACTGTGGAGTAGATCGTTGATTTACAGGAGGAAGAGAGTAGGTGATAAGATGTATCCCTGGATGGATCGGTCTTTGAGAAACTTACTAATCCAACTAATAAGTGAGAACGACAAAACGTAAGATCTTAATTTATTTAGGAGGTTGCATTACCAAACCCTGTCAAAAGCCTTCAATATGACCCCATATTTCTCTATCACTTCAGTTCATACCTTGGTTACATAGGCTAGGAGGTCCCCGATTGATCTAAGTTTACGGAAGCCTATTATTGCTTTATTTACTGCAGCGCAAAATACATGAACTTTTGACTATTTTTGTTTTGTTCATGCGCTTAAAAACCTCGGTGTTTGTAACTGTACACACCCAACTTATCTTTAAAATAAGGAAATAAACCTACGTCTCAAACGTTTCCAAACGTTTGAGTAGATTTTCTGTTAGCGTACATGCCTCTGTGTCGTATAAGAGTATAGGAAACTCATAACATACGCAGATTAAGGTTAGATTTTTTGTATTTTATAAAACTTGATCTCACTTTGGCTATTCCTGCTAGTATCTCACGCTATGATCCAATTTTTTTGGTTACTGATCCCAAGTACGTTAATTTTTGTAGTTTGTATTTGTACGTTATTAACCGTGATTTTTCCTTCTTGTACTTTTGTTTAGTTATTACAATATGTTTAATCATCTTTGTATTAAACTTTTTTCCGAAATACTGGCAAACTATAATTAACAAGTCTGCCTATGTACTTCTTCAAATGAGCTGACTATTAAAAGCGTATATAGTTGACATATTTTTTATTAACCAAGACACCTACATCAGCGGAATTGAGAAGTTTAAAAAAAAAACGGCAGAGTGTGATAATTAGAAGAAGCTTCCATCTTATCTACCGATAAAACTTGATATGTATCTATATTCAGGAATATTTAAAAATATAGTTACTTAATTTCAACACGTAAGCAAAGAAAAGAACAGTGGTGGAATTTTATATATAAATTCGTCTCCTATTCGGGTTTTATTATATTTTGAAAAATTTTCCACGAAGTTAAATTGTCTATTTTACTCGCAACATACCCATTCTATTTGGAATCACTTTGACCTATTAATATATTCCACTGATAAAATGTTAATATACCTAGAATAAGTGATACTTCAACGAACTCTATGAACTTATGATTGGGTTAAAAGGTTAAATGATGTTCTCGTTAGTATAATTATTGTAATAGAATTACTAATAAGTAACTAAGCTTTTTTCAGGGACGGCTAGTGCCAAGTGCTGCAGAGCTCTTGAAAAATTGAGAACGGAAAAATGATTATTATTTTATTAAATAATATTAATTTGAACTTTCTACTACTTATCCATAAAAAAATTCTTGGTTGGGTTACAGTTACATTGTAATAACTTAATAAAGAACTCACTAAAGTCTACCTGTTGAATAATCTACCTACCTCCCGATTCACGTTGTTGAAGTATTATTATTCATCATACACGAACGTATTCTAGGCACTCTTTCTATGATCTACGATAATAGCGTGTTTAACTGAAGAAGTTAGGTGATTTAGACCATCGCAATGCTTAATACGGCGTGTAGATTCCGAGTAAATAGTTTATTTCACAACTTTCCGAACTGGCTAGTTATTTAGACCGATTCAAACTGAATAAACTGAAGTTACCGTCAGTTTTAAATCTGTTATAAGCTTTTAAAATTAGAACATTGCGAATTTTCTTTAAACACAATATAGTAAAGTAGTAAATTATAGTAAAGACGTCGTTTAAGATGTAAAGTAATTCTTGGTGATCCGTATCCTCCTTGTATGGTTCCCAATCCCGAGATTTCGAGATCCTTATTGATTCTAAACATTCTGTTTACGTCAATATTCCAAGATCAACGTTCCACTTTAACAAACAGTGAACATCAACTATGTCTAACTCATGGCATTCATCTTAGAGTCTTATTTGCTCTATATTGAAAAAAAGACAACTAATAATAACGCGACAACTTCCAATAACCTAAAATCTAATTTTTCTTTTGATTCAAATGACTAATAAGGACACTACGCAGGATAATATGCAAAATGACGATCACTATGACGATGGTTTTCAAGTAAATTTAGAGCTTAAATCAAGATTAATCATACGATTTTAATTGATAGAAACTGCATATTTACAAAAATCCCCCGTAAAAACTAATGAATGTTTGAATAAACATGTTGGAGAAGAATTTGGTTAAAACTGGGTGGAACTAAATTAAATATTTGTATATCTGAAGCTTCAATTCATATACAATCTAACGTTGGATTTTCTGAAAATCAACATTTATTCAAAACATAGCATTAGAGCCAGTGAAATTAGCTGTCCAGTTTTTATGTCGCCAAGACGTCAATCTTTTATCTGCTGAAGCGACAGGTTCGAACAGCATCAAGAACAAAATTCTTGTATCAGCAAATAATTGGCGTTTTGTATGACAATAAGAATTACGAATTACGGATAAACTTATCAAAAACACTGCGTCACCTTTATAATTTAAAAAGTTTGAGAGAGGTAATGTTAAAGTTATTATAACTAGTTTGCGAAAAGTGTGGTGGTGTATAATTATTTATTGTAGAAGTGTAGAGCCCGAGCGTTCTTTTATTTCAGCCGTTTATTTATGCAACAAAATACGCTCAAAAATGTCCTTCTATGCAGCCCAAATTAGAAATTACCATTAAACTATCAAATTAAATTACTTGTTGAGAGATACTGAAATGGTACTTTGTAGTTTATGCAGATAATTACCAGTAAATTAAAAAGGGTTCGTCAAATTTCAACTTCTTTGTTTAATTTCCTAATTTTGTGAGGTTATTAGCACAGAATACGTTAGGTCCATATATGTAATACTCCTATATGGACGGTTGGTATGGGAAAAAACATCCCTACGTTTCTCTCTCGTTCGAGACACTTTATCTAAACTGCGCATACTTGAGAATGTGCAGAACCGAGCTGGAACCTCGGAGGATAGAGAAATCGTTATCATTCTGTCTTTCTTAATCGGAACAGCTACCACTACCAGAAGTATTACGTATATGGTTAGGTCTAAAATGTTTGAAAGTTTGAATCCTTTAGACGATGGTGTACTGATAGACAGTGTCAGGAGCTTTCCACATTTGTTTAACAAAAAGGACCCCATAAAGGAATTTCTATTCGTTTACCAGTAATTTATGATTATCATAAGTTAAAATTTTGTCTGCATAAACCAGCTTCACTTCCAACAAAAATATATTTAATATAAAAAAATGTTATATTATCTGTTATCTTCTTTCTGTTTTATCTGTATATTGAAAAACAAGTTCGTTGCAACAAAAAGTTTGTTACCTCTTTTTTATACTTTATTGTAATTTTAATTTTGAAACGTTTGTTTTACTATTATTTGTTTACATGTTCCCGATCTCGAAACACCGATTAAATCAATGGGAATTCAACAAAAACGATAAAAAATTTTTTCAAGTTGAAAAAAATACCTAATAAAACTGTTTTTCTACGTTCAAGCAATGAACACAACTTTATTGAACTATATTTAGTGGAAAAAATGGATCTTTATCGCACTAGCGCAATAAATATTTATTGAATAATTTGTCATTATAGTACAGGGGTTTGTGATCAAGATAAACATAAACATTCCAACGGGCGAAATATTTAGTCTTTTTTCTGTGACATTGTAATACGTTTGAATTGTAAATGAAAGAATTGTGGTTTTGATTTTACTATGTACTGGATTACGAAACTAGAAAAAGCATTTTTTACTAAAATGCCATATTATTCCAATTTATAAACACAAACGTAATTGCCTAAAACATACGCGATCACGACTGGTATGATTTGGATAATGCAACCTTGCAGTTTTAGATATGTCAGTCAAAAATTATCAACGTAGAAAAAATATAGTCTGCTACAAGGGCTGGCTAACGGCCTCATTACTTTTTGCACTTTTTGCATAACTATTACAAGTAGTAAATGAGAAAAAAAATGATTTAGTTGACAAAAAAAAACGTCACACGTCCTTCAACAAAAGTCTATGAAAATGTGAAAATAAGGACGCGGTCCCCTCGTTTTTTGGCTCTAGAAAATCGAAAAATCATCCGATTTCGATGAGTTTTTATTCAAAATCTTCGTTTTTACGGCGGATTTATGAAGAAAAATATGGGAATAAAAAAATGGAAACTAATATTGGTTAGGTAAGGTTAGGTTAGGAGGGTGCTAAGAATTCAGAACAAATATTCACATTTGGTCTGCTTTTCAAACATCCACACCTCGCCTCACTCCCAATTCTCTTCAACATTAGTAAGATACCATTTTTTTAATGGTGAAAATATTCAATTTTGCAAAGTTAACTTTTAATATTGTACAATTGATTACAATAAGTGATTTTAAGAATGTTTTTGTTCATACAACTTTAATGATTACTTAATAACGATTATTTAATAAAAAAGGTACAAACAATTAAATGTGAGAAAAGGTCAATTTTAAGAGAATTTGTTTTTATTTTTAATTGTAAAAACATGATAAATCAACATTTTTGTATAACTTTTTTTTGCATTTTATACGTGATTATACGTGAATGATTGCATTTTCATGAACATTCAAAGCCCCGAAAACAATATAAGTTTTCATTTTGTTTATTCTCATAATTTTTTTCGTAAATCCGCCGTAAAAAAATTCATCGAAATCGGATGATTTTTCGATTATTATCTAGAGGCAAAAAACGAGGGAACCACGTAAGTAAAAAACTACCTAAGGACATAAATTATCCTTGCAACAAGCAATCGATTAGTCTAAGGGATCCGTAAAAGGATTTTAACAGATTATTTGTGAATGAAATTTGTTCCTACATTTTTAACTGACGAACATGTTTCAATTTCAATACAGATTCGTATTTCATTCCTAAACTTGATACTAGAGATGACAAGTAATATTCTCAATGGACAATCTGTGGCACACCTCGCCCTAAAACTGTCAGTCAATCAAAGTCGAATATCAAGGTCATTTTAGCGTCGATAATTAGGTCATACGCTCAGAATTCGTTCCAAATCAACATGAAGTATCTTGTTGAAGCTCGACATACTATTGCTTAAAGATGCCTCTATCTCACGATATGTCACATTTCGATCTTTTTCAATCAAATCTAGCACAATATCTATACATTCACCGGTTTCGTCGTCGAGTGTACATATGCAACGTTTGAATTCGTAATACCTATCAGTAACCTCTTGTCTTGCTAATCTACACCGAATTGTATGAAAAATAATTGCAAAGAAGTGTTAATTCCATTTTTTATAACGAATCACTGATTGCAGTCAAACGAAAAAAAATTGAGTGTCAAAAACAGACAGGGTTCCAAAAATGTAGAAATCAACCCTGGTATGATCCAGTTGAGTCATTTAATTAATACCTTTAAACTAAAACATATAATGTTCTAAAAGAACAATTAATAAATAATATGGTGTAGTTTACGTTTTTTTTTAACAATATTTCTGTCAATAATAAATTTATTTATTGTTTGTTTGAGAAGGCTTGTTTTCAAACTCCATATAGATGTGATATTTTATTTGTAGTTTATGCGTTTGCAATTGAGCAACTTGTATATGGTTTCTCTGACCGATGAACGGAGAACGGTTTATGAAACAGAGTTGTACTCTCTATTTATGTAATTATCTAGTAATAAAATTTATAATAATTTGTTGTGATGAATCATCGCAAATAAAAAAAAATCAACACGCCATCTCAGTAAACAAGTCAACAATTTTAGCACATAAAATTTATTATTCCAAATATAAACTATTAAATCTGAAGCACTGTAGATTTTTTGATAGCTTGGCAACGCTGCTACTTGGAAAGTTGTTTTATTTTAAAACGTTTTTGTTAGATGTGATTAGAATATAAAAAATTCATAATATATATTTTGAGCTAATTCTTTCCAAAAGAATATTGAAACAGTTGAAATATATAGTTACATTATTAATATATTCGGAAATATCAGGAGAGAATCAGAGAGAGGTTAGGACAACAACTAGGTTAGATATGAATCTTAGCAAGACGGCTACAAATATTGTTTAAGATCAACCTTAAAAAATGAACTTGGAAACAACAACTAGAGAATGAATATTATTATAATTTTTTTTTCTATTTAATTTAGTGTTAAAAGTCGTAATGGTTATTTCAAAGCAAGAAAGTCAAATCAATTATTGTTTGAAATTTATATACAGATTAACTAAAGGTTAGAATCCAAAGACACCTGATTTTATTATTTTTAAACTGTCATTTTTGACAATTATTTACTTACTACGGTGTTTTGTAAATTGTATAAATATTAATTCATATTTACAACAGTATTTAACCGCAAAATCTTATATGAACTTAATTATTAAGAAACATATTCTGTTTAGATTTTGTTTATTGCTTACCGCTTAAAGGATCGTGTTTTTTACCAAACTGCAACATTATTCTATCCGTACAGCCAGCCGGTACTGAATGAAATACTTAAATATATAAAAACCACTAAAAAACTACCACACATGTACCGCACAATACGAATAAACGGATCAAAACAAAACGATAAAGAGACCTGAGTTATAAACAACACACGATAAAACCTAGTCTCTCAAGTACTATTTGATATAAAAAAAATTAACGCACGCATCAACACAGATAAACAACATTCACTTACACACACATTGTGATGAACATAAGAACCGGCACTAACATCGGTGATGAGTGAAGGAAAGAATGGCCGTACACTTCCACGATTTCAAAGAGTCAAAACAGTGCGACGTGCTTTTGCGAAAATCAACTCGCGATTTCAACGTTGCCACATTAGAAATAGCACGAATTTGGGCGATATAGTCCAGGGAATAATGTACTTAATAAAATGAATGATGGAAAACAAAAAAATAGAAATATTTAACTAAGTAGATAATTAGTTTGTTTTTTCAATTATAATGATTTTCATAACAACTAATAATTATTAAATGTTTTAAATAATAAAAGGCGGTACCGATAAAAAATTGTGACTCAAGGCGTCCAGTTGTTAAATTGAATTATCAAATGTATTTGAAATCTAAAAATAGTAGTTCAATAACGTTCCACAATAGCGACCGCTAAAAATTTGGGAACGTAATTTCTCTAAAAATAAATTAATGTAAAACCTTGTAAATGAAGTTTATTGTTAAACTTCATTAATTAGGAACACTTTTTACACGGACTTTGGAGAGTATCCCATATAGAAGAAAAGTTAAAAAAGTGTCCAAATGTATACGATAAATCAAGGGCGTCGCCAAGGGGGAGCAGGGGGCAGTTGATCTCTAAGTAAAATATCTCCATTTCTTTGGCAAGTCCACTGCTCCAGATATTCACGGCTTGTTTTATAAAATGCTGTAGCCGTCCTTTTCACAAACTCATCATCTTCATCGATATCAGTACCATAACATTGAATTTCAATATTCCATAAATGAAAGAAACTGATTGGTCTGTTTCTGAGTTAAATTGTCTTTTAATTTATTTATTTCACTTGCAGCTTCAATTGCCGATATAATCTGATCTTCAAGTTTCAAGACAGCTTGAGGAATCTTCAAAAAAGTTTTTTAGTAACAGAAAGCATTTTTCAATACTCAAAAAGTAGCTTATTAAACGGCTGCTACATTTTTAAAACCCTCTCCAAGGTTGGCATAATAGCAAACCATCTGATTTTGCTATAACCAAGCTATAACCGTGCCGAAACTGATACGAAATATATTTATTGATATTCCGTATCATTTTCGGCACAAAACTTCTTTTGAACTTAAACTCGAATCGTGTAAATATGAAAATCGAATATATTGTTCCACATTCAATACCTATTAATTCTTTTTTCAGATATGATTGTAATTTCGTTAATACATTGTTATTTTCTCGCCTAGCCGCACCTCCAAAATTGACGTTGGCATTGTCCCCACAAAATGCCAAAACTTTTACTGTCAAATTATTATCTATTAACACGATTTATATAATTGACAATGATGTAAGAAGATTCACCAGGTTGGTCTAGGAGGTCTAAAATTTTACGTGCACACTAGGTTGTTCGGTACTGCCGCGGTTTCAAAAAATGGGATAATTTCCCGTCCCAGATTTCGTTTCAGGGATACCGGGTTATTATAAGAAGGGACAGTTCCGTTCCAGAAGAGATGTCTGGTCACGTTATATATTCTTCTTCAAGTACCATACACTTTGCATCGTGTAGGTGTTCTCTTTTCCAAAACGTCTTTATATTCGTCTATCTATTATCTGAAGGCACCCCTCCTCTGCACGACGAAAAATTTTTGCCGCACCCTGAAGCGACACCAGTTAGCATTTGAAGTGGGAACTTTCTCAAATGTGTAGGGGCAATAGGTGGGAAACACGTCCAGATTAAGTGGCCTCCTAAGAGTGGTTCTAATTACTACAACTACAAGAGTACATTCAGCATCAGAATGTTTGCGTTAGTTGATGCAGAATACAATTTTTTATACATAGATGTCGGTGCTAATGGAAAATCAAATGATGGTGCAGTTTTTTAAGCATCTACCTTGAACATTGGTATGGAAAGTAACCACAGAATGCGATTCTTGTCGCAGATGATGCATTTCCATTAAGAAAAGACATACTCAAACCATTCAGCAAACGGAATTTATCAATTTTAGAAAGAATATTCAACTATAAACTTTCTAGAGCACGTGAGTTTCGGAAAATGTTTTCGATATTTTAGTTGCTAGTTTTAGAGTCTTTGAACGGCCAATTGCATTGGCTCCTGAAACTGTTGTTTTGATTGTTAAAAGTTCTTGTGCACTTCACAACTGGCTTCGTAAGTCTTCAGGTAAACATTACCTTCCTCCTTCATCCGTAGATGTAGAAGACCTCGTAACACGTACAATCATATCAAGTACATGGGGCGCCACTGTCAATACATCATGTCTCATGAGTACATCGAAACTGACTTCCACTAATGCGTACAAACGTAAGCTGAAAGAGTATAGAGAACATTACGAAAAATTCTTCAGTTCAAAAGATGGGCCACTGCCTTGGCAATGGAAGTGGATTGGTGCTGAACAACCACCACCCAATAACCTTTAACTTTCTAAAATTAAACGTATATGCTACATGCTATTTACTACGCCGTTTAGGCTGCAGTTAATGTTTACGATCCACCTTCATTTTAATGAAAATAATACACACACAACCACAAATAACTAAGTATTTTTTGGTTTTTTTAGTTCAAATGTTTCAGTTGTGAAACCTGTTAAAAATCCTGGGGACGGGTAAAACTTCACACACACATCCCTCATTGTAAAACACTCATTAGGTCTGAAACTGTATTTATTAATAAATAATGTTCAGTCACAAAAAAAGGATTTTTTCACTTATCAGTGCTAAGGTCGAATGTCTGCTGGACGAAGATCCCATTAAAAACCGTGCTGCATTGACCTTTAAATGCTGCATCCCTCAAATTCCTATTTTTGTACTCTTTCAAAGTACTGGGTAGTTCTCATAAATCCCAAGGAATTCAATTATCTGTGCACTGTTCCATCACATTTTTCAAACCCATTGTTAAAAAAATACGCTCGTCAACAACAACATTCAATGTGACGCCAGATTTATAAGTTAACCTTCTCTACAGCTGTTTACTTGAAGCAAGTATATATTATCGAGCTTAAACGTGCGTTTATACTGGTCAAGTAACCTTCTTACTTGTTTCAAGTGCATCCAACTTGACTGCAAATATCAAACATGTTCAACTTTTACTTGCTACTTGAATCTAGGAGTCAAGCACTACTTGAACCAGACAAAGATTACTTGAAGAAGCGTTTACACGGGTCAAGTTGCTTGACTTCAGTAGACTTGATTCAAGTAACTTGACCAATGCAAGAGTCCGTATTTGGTTCCAATTTCGTTGATAGAATTGACTAGCTCTTGTAGGTCTCCTACGTTGTCGGCTAATATCGCAGTATCTAATATTATTTATGAGAGTTCCATTTACTTTAATGCCTTCTTGATGGTCTTTTAATACCAGCTGAAAATTTTGTTCTATGTACATGTTAAATAGCATGGGTGAGAGTATGCATCTCTTATTATTGTTATTTATGTATCTTTGTTTAGTTAATATTTTAAATAGATTTTTATTTTTTGTTACTTTCGGTTCCGTTAGCATTATTTTTTCTTCGATCTTCGTTTTTCTTTCCTCTGTATTAAGTAACCTTCGTACAGTTTAAATCATGATGCAAATATGTATCACGATTCCAGATTATTTAATAGTAAAAACAGGTGTCAGCTTGAATCCTGTAAACAAGTGAGTGAGGTCACTTACTGTAAACGCACATTTCTCGACTCGACAGAATGTGCGACCGAGAGTATTGCATACCATTTTACATAATAAAACACAACGCGATTCGATTTGATTAAGGTCATGATTTATATTATTCGAGAGCTATTAATTTTATTGCTTCCTGACAGAATTGACGAGAAAGCAATATTTTCATATTTTGATATGATTAAAATTAGGTTCTAACATTAAATTTTTCTATCTTCTATTCTGCTGATATATATAAACGCAAACGTCTCAAAAACGAGAATCTGCAGTTTCAATTTTCACTATTCATCGGTGTGGAGACATCAACTTTTTTCAATTAAATTCAGTAAGTATTTGATTTAAAAAGTGGGAAGGGTGTTGTGAGGAAATAAATCACAACATAAATCCATTCCATCATAAAACATCTTATCAAGGAAGGATATTTAATTGTTCTACATATACAGTGTGTTCCGATGCTTGATGAAAAAAATTTGTGAGAAAGTTGAAGACACGAAAATAATACTGTGACATGAAAAAAAATTGGTTATATAACCTCTCGTTTTTGAGTTATAGACCTTTAAGTTATAGTGTGGTTGACGGAATAAATAATTCTACACTACTATCTGAAAGCCATGGGCGGCTCATGCCCAATGATTAACATTTCGTAATTTTCACAGGGACAATCTATAGACAGAAGAATGAATTTTTCAATCGATTTTTTAACAAAATGGTAATCTTTGTTCAACTCGATAAAATTAATGGTTTAGTTGTACATGCCAAGAAAACCGTTCGCCATAAAGAGACATTCTGAAGAAAATTATCATAAATTGTAATTATTTATCGAAAATACTCACAAGAACTACCCGGAGAAAACAAATTGAAGAAGATACGAGAATCCTATAAATAGTAAACTGTAAAGCCAAATGCAAAAACAGAAAAAGATCGAGAAAGCTGACAAACGAAGCTAAGACCAACAAAAACTATAACAATATAACAAGGGGAGTAATCCAACCCAATAAAGAGATATGTAGACGCCCCAAGTGTTATTTATATAAGGGAAAAACTGAAATGTAGAAAAATGTAGTTGGAAAACCGGAAATATCCTCAAGATGTTGTCATCGACAATTCCAAAATATAGGAAAAACTGAATAATGTTTTTGATTTACTTATTTATCTTTAACAACACTCCTCAATATAAATAAATAATATACAGATACGAATAAAGTGAAAATTGCCTTTTTATGTTAGGAATCGTGTCGAAAACAATATCTAAGGAGTTGTGCATATGATAGTGATATTGATTTATTCTATACAAAAGTGAAAACTCTAAAACATTACTTCTAGCAACTGGAAAACAAATTAAAGTTTTGGACTGAGTGGCAATCCAAGGAGTATGTATTCTTAGAAGACATAGCAAGTCTGAACAGTCAATTTTATTCGTCACAATTTTGTGAAGGAATCTTAAGGAAGAAGACATACGTCTAGTCGATAGATCGTTCAGGATAAAGCCTTGTAACAGCGTGTTTTGATGTATTCCTTTTGGTGGACTTGGACCGCATATATTTAACATAATTTCTGTGAATATTATTTATTTCTAAGGTTTCTAAAGGCTTTACCAAGGATAATATTATCTTATAATACCTTATCCTAGTGAAAGATAAGGTATTATATATTGAAACGTTAACAGGAAGTGCATTTTTATCGCACCAATTACAAATTTTATCTATACTAGATTGACGTGAACTACAATCCCCAATGTTCAATATGGAATGACATAGCTTTAGATCATCTGCATAAAGGAGAACATTAGAATTTAATCCCAATACAATGTCATTAATAAATATTAAAAATAATAACGGTCCAGGAACTGATCCCTGTGGCACTCCTGGAATTAAAACCATGCCAAGAACTGTAAACTTTCTCTCCGCGAGGTATGAAAAATTGGTAAAAGAACCAATTAAACCAACTGAAACTTAATCCTGATTACTGTTATCTAAGAGTGCTGTCGTATGATGCGTTCAGCAGATTAAATTTAAAATTGTGAATCTACCAGAATAAAAACCATGTTGTTAATTACATATGGATTGTTTCACGAAGTGGAAAAGAACGTCATTAAGCACAATTTCAAATAACTCAAATATAATTATGATGGTGCGATTGTTCTCTGTAACAACCTTATTATACTTCTTAAAAATGGGACAAGTTTTCCACAGAAATTATACCAAATTGAATAGATAACACAATGGTTTGGTAAGAATAGCCGCACAGTCTCGCTCTCGCAGTAGAAATACTGGCATCTGGATCAGATGCAAAGTTTGATTTTGAGTTTTTGAGGTTAGTTACTTCAAAATCAGTAAAAGATGAAGTTATTAACGTTATCAACAGCAGCGTTTAATTAAGTTCATACGGTCCACCAAATGAAGTGACGACTCGAGAAATGTAGACTGAAAGTACGCCATCTAGCATGCATCGCAAGCATTTTAAAAAGTACGATACATCGCATATTAACTGAAAATTTGGACATGAGAAAGCAGTGAGCAAGATCAGTGCTGTGTTCTATCTGCTGTCTAGGTCAGGGCATCGATTTTTTGGGATGCACGTGGGATAATTTTCATTGACTATCTTAAAAAAGAAAACGGAGAGGATGATGCGAACTGATTGCAACATTTGAGCGGAGAAATCAAGCAAAAACGGCTGTTTCATTAAAACAATGCACCATCATTTATTGCAATGGCCAAAATTAATGAATTAAAGTTTGAATTGCTACTTCATGAAACTTATTCTCCAGATTCAGCCCCATCGGATCATTTTCTGTTCCCAGACTTGAAAAAATGGCTCCTAGGTCCAAGATTTTTTAACAATGCAGAGGTGATGTCGGCATCGGTTATGAGCTCAGTCATTAGCGCGTCTGATGTCTGAAATAATGATGATGGAGGTAATTGTATAGGCGAGATAGAGAGCGGTTTTAATCCCCGCTAGATTTAAATCCGCAGCTGCTATATCTTCTTCCACCCAGAATATCAAATAAGATAGAATTGGGTGATGCTTATTCCAAATATATAATAAAATATGACGTATTTCATTTTAGTAATGTAACTTTGATATGGTACAGCTTTTTGAAACACCCTACAAGATTGTAAAAATGTTGAAGACTACTAATGGCTCAAATACCTCACATTTTCAAATTGATATCTCAAAGGACAAACGTATCACAGAAGACATTCACCGGAATCCAATTTACAATAGGCCTTAATTTGCTGAATATTCGAAAAGCAATTATTTTAGAAAATTACAAACATAATATGTAATAGGAGAAATAAAACGGCATAAATGTGTTAAATTTTTTATTTATCAAAATTCTACAACTACTTACAATTTCCAAACCAATTACCATGATAAAGTCATAGAGTATAAACTCTCTTTAAGCATATGTTTTCTTTAATTTTGCTCCAAATTATTTCCGATGTCAAAACTACAATTATTTAAATTGTTTCATACTGGTATTTTAAAAATAACTTTTCAATTTATCGACAACGTCTGCCAATATGATATCAGAGGAATGATATTTTTGGTTTGTATCAATTTATATCTATCAATAACACCATTGGTCAGTATCATAAAAATAATTGAATTAGGTATTTTTTAATCAACGTGAATCGACTGTTTTGCATTTTTTTGCTGGCACCCTTGACATAACTGAAACAACTCCTTTTCATTTCGTTTAATTTAGTTATATGTCAAATCGAGATATTTTTGAAACACCACTAGTTATTGGACTTTGTTCTTTCTACTATTTCTTATTAGCAACATTGCACGACAACTGTCATCATCAATTATTTGGTTGATTGTTAATCCCACAGCAATCAGGTATTTTTTAAACAATTGAAACCACTCAAGTCCTTTTCTTTCTCATTCGTTCGGTGAATTGTTAATTCCAAAGTAATTTCGGTTATTTTATGGATACGAATTTATTGTTTGATGTAAAAATGAGTGAAGAAGAGGCATAAGAAATGGATTTTTTGATACGTTTTCTCTACTTCTTTTAGATTCCAATCAATGAAAGGCCAGAAAAAGGCCAAGAAGTTTAAATTCGAGTGTAGAGATATCCACGAATGTCTCACATTCTGCTGGAGAAACCAAAGTTTGCACAAAAGCTTTTTTCGGCCTTCGTGGAATCACTCCGCAAAAATTCAGACTTCATATTAACTATTAGCTTTAGGACAAGCACCTTGTGACCTACGTGGAAATAACATTTTAAATGTGATAGACCTACAAACAAGAAGAAATGTAGAAGATGATATCTCATCATTTCAACCTATCATTTGAACGCCCTCAAGTAGACACTTGTTGTGATTTGAAGTGTTTCATGGTAAATTGAAGAGTTTCAGCCTGAATGAAATAACTAATAAAGTCAAATTAGCTGAACAAATTGTTTGTAATTGGAAGACCGAAAAAGTTTCCTGATAAAATGAGGTCTATGAAAGAAGTACGAGGTAGCTATGGATTACATGCAAAATATTCAGTTGCCAAACATCCTAAACCAGGATATTTTTCATTGCAGACAACTAAGTCTTTCCCTGTTTATTATTCACAGTCTAGGATCTGGAAAGTGAAGACTTTACCTATACCATCAAGATATAGGTAGAGTCGAGAGAGGTTGCTTCATTCATTTCTGATTATATCAATGAAGTTATCCTTCCTGAAGCCAAACATTTACATATTTTTGTAGATGCTTGTGCTGAAAAGAGCAAAAATAATAGGATTAATAAGACTGTCAAGTAAAAAAAGACATTTCGAATTGAAAGTGGTTAAGAATGAAGATGTATTGGCGTTTACGAAATGGTGGCCTCATTATAATAAAAAGAAAGTCATCTCCAGAGAATCAAAGGGAGGCAAAGTACATAACGACAGCAAACAATCATTCAATGTTTCAGAATGACGCCAATTTGATTACAATCCAGAATGTATTGGTGCGGTTATAGACAGTCCAGTGTTCCACATTTTTAGGCTGGCAAAAGATGCTTCCCGCCGAAAAGGCAACATCCATTGGGCAAAATTCCAATAAATATTGAAGAAAGATGAAGATATTGTGTGCAACCTATTGTTGGCTATGCCTAGTTCTTTTTAAACTGTTGTTACAATACTAGAGAATTTACCAGGAGGAGAGTTGAATGTAGATGTAGCAAAGGCTAAATTGATAGCAGAGGTAGAGTAAAGAAAAGTAACCAGTGAAAATCCAAATGAAAATATATCCAAACCTGCAGCTTTTCCCACTTATAGAGAAGGTAACTGTTATTCATGTGGTAGAAGAAGAGTACATTATGAAAATCAATGCAGAAATTATAATCAAGGTACAAGAAATACAAGCTTTGCACACAGGGGATGAGGAAATTCTGAACGGGGTCACTTTGGTGAGAGTGCTAGAGGCTTTAATACATACAAAAAAAGCCATCCACTTTATTACAGTTGTGTAACACAAAGTAGTAACTAGGCTGAGTATGTTGCATTGGCTGACTGTATAACTAAATGTCTTTTTCTTAAACAAATTCTAGAAGATCTGATTTATAAAGCGACTAATCAAATATTGATTTGTGACGACTATCAGTCATGCATCAAAATGAGGAATATACTTTTCAAACGAAAAGATCATTCCAAATAATATTGAAAAGCTTAATTATGTACCTACTGATCATCAATATGCTAATCTAATGACAAAGTCACTGTCTTCTGTAAAATTTCATATTTTTAGAAAATGTATTGGACTATGTGAGTATACTTAAGTAACTTTTTTAGAATTGATAGGGAGTGTTTCCAATTCTTACAAAAGTAAATCTGACAAGTGGCACATAAGAATATTAATATATGTTTTATCTTTGTATCTGCAGGTTGTCTATAATATAGTGCCAATTGTTTATATACTTCAACTAAAAAAGAATACCACTTCCTAAGGAAAAGTCTCCTGCCGGAGAATTTAAGGTTTTAAAATATTCCTGTGGCCTACACCAGAAAATGATGATGAGGGATTAGTTGATTCACAAGCATATGCTGATCATTTTTTACATTAAACACAAATTCTCCAATACATCGTCTTTCATTTTTAGAGAAATTATAGCAACAACATAAGTCCATCATTTTTGATGCTACTTTTTTCAAAAATGTGAATAATTTTTATTGTCCAAAATAAATGACAACATGTAAATATGTGCCTATTTTATTTTTTAATAACAAATACATTACGTGACCTTAAATTATTTCACAGTATTTAATTTTTTGCCTCTCCTGAAAACTTTGGTTTCTCATGGAGTCATGATCTTTCAAAAATACCTGATTCATTTAATATCTACTGTTTTAAATATAAACAAACTTTTATGCAATTAATTGTATAATTATATTTGTATATATCACTGCTAATTAGTAAGCTTTGTATTTAAATAATGAAAATTGACTGTTTCCAACTTCCATAGTTCCAGTATTACAAAATATCTAATCGTGTGACTATAAACATATCAATTGATGACTTACTTCACACATCAGTCTTCTATTCCTATTTAAAATTGATACCAACTGGGGCATCTATATTAGTACTGTTATATTATAAAATACCGTTGACTATGATATGTATTTAAACTTTAAGAATAGAGAGATTTGGTGTAGTTTTATTATTCTACTCTATGCTATTTAATTTTGAGTACTTCCACTTTTTAATACAAATTTTAAGGCATGAATCCAATGGGAAAATTTTTTAGACGCTTAATTAACTTTATAATCAATTTTCTTTTTGGCAAACTAACACAAACTCCTGGACAAAATTAACTCATCATGCCATGGACCTTGTTTGACATTGGCTATTTAAATTAACTCTACTATAACATAATCTTGCTTTGACTTGGTATTCAACCTCGTTTTAGACTAAAACTGTGTTAACATTTGCTTAAAAAGTGCAAATTTCTGTTGGAAGCAAGCTATTGATTGCAATTGTTTTTTACATACATATTTGGAAGTATATCAAGTAAAAAATGAACCGCCAAAGAAACTTGTTAACGGAGGAGACAGTGCAAGCATCGACTCTCCTGAATGAAGGATATTCAATGCGATATGTTGCTGGTTTGTCTCTAACTAAACTAACTAAATTGATGATCCTTTTTTTCAAGACAATGTTCTGTCAGAAGTAGCTCAGTCACCAGCATTCTACTAAAAAATGAATTATCAGATATTCGAAATGTCGATGTATCGTCTCGAACGGTTGTAAGACGTTTACATTAAGCAAAAGAAGACTAGCCAAAAAACCCTTGCTTACCAGAGAACACAAAGTTCAGAGATTTAATTTTGCAAGACTACATCAGAATTGGATCATCAATGATTGGAAACGAGTTCTGTTCTCTCATGAAACTAGAGTTAGCCTTAAAGCTCCAGATATATGTTAGCGTGTCTGGTGAAGGCAAGGAGAAAGGTTTGCCAACTGTAAATATCTTTCAAAGTGCCTTTTGGTGGTGGCTCTAAAACGTTTTTGGGAGTAATTTGGCTTCGATACTCGCACGGAATTGGTTTCTATACGTACAATGTCCAATATTACTTAGACAACATTATTGTCAAACATGTAATGCCTTTTGCTTCGTTTGTTGGGTCTAATTTTTTATTCATGCGGGACAATGCTCGTACCCATGTGGCTAAACAGGTTATTGGCTACTTACATGTCGTCATATCCCTTTATTAGAGTGGCCATCTAACAGTTCGGATATGAATCCTATAGAACATCTATGGGACTATCTCAAAAAGAGGATTCAAACTCATAGTCCGCCTGTTTTTAATTATAACAACTCATAGAGGTCGCTATTGAAGAATTTGAGAAAATACGGGAAGCTTTTGTTAAAAATTTGATATAAAGCATGCCGCGACGAATGAAAGCAGTGATAAGAAGTAGAGGATGGCTTACGGGATATTAGAGCTGATCCATATGCATTTATTTTCATATACTGTTTTTTTCCTTTTTTTTTCCAATTTGGTTGCATTTCAAGCAAACACAAACTTTAATTAAGGTTATGTTAAGGTCATATTCAACTAATTTGTAGGTGTTCATTATTATTTCAATGTAACTAACTTTTATTTTGTCCAGGAATTTATTTGGATATGACTTAACTTAATGTAGATAAATCCAATCAATATATAGAGCAATGTTATATTAAGTAAATACCGATTTAACCCATTAATGCCCAAAATACAATTTTGAAAATATTTTTTAATTGATATTGTTTCAAAATGGTCTTAAATAAATAAAGAGAGCTACGCTCAAGCAACTAAAGTTGCTTCTGATCATTTAAAGAGTAATTTCTATTTATCGATTTAAATTAGGATAATGACATCAAATAGTTTTGAAATTATTTTTATCAATGAAAAAAGTTTTCATAAAATTATTAATCTATAGTCAGAATTAAAATCTACTAATAAATTTCATCAATTTTTTTCTCCAAACGTCAATAATTTATATCTTATAATTGATGCTATTTGAAAAAATATTCTGGGTGGATCGAAACATTCCATTACATAACTAAATTGTTATATTTTCACATGTTACACACACTTTATATTTAGAATCTCTTTTCACAATTAAATTATCTAACCATACTAAACCAACCTCGTCTCTTCCTTGTATAGGCTAGGTGTGGTTTAAGATCATAATTATGAAGAATTTACATTCCCTCTGGAATGGTAGAAGGTCTATGTTAGAACCTAACTGCCTTTGCAATATCCATCATTGTACCATACAAACATTTGTGGGCCAGAAAAAAATAAGGGCACTTCGTTTGTTGGACCTTGTTCTAATCCTATATGTGGGTATAAATTGGTCGATCAAATCGATCCTCCCATGTGAACTAGAGTCATCTGAATCGAGATTCTTTTTGGAATGCCGATCGCGGATTTTGGGGCCCTAGAACACAATTTATTGTAACTGAAATGACACAATTTTCATTTCGTTGGACCATATTTAATTTCCCATTGGAAATCATTCAACATTTACCCAATACTTTTCAGGAAAATAAATATTTATATCCTGTAGAGGTAGATTTTTATAATTTCCAAGTAATGTTCCTTTTTCCACAGGACATTTATTTCAAGTTTATTCAATATATCAACAATATACATTTTTTTCATACATTTTCATCATGTAATTGAATTCTGACTATAGATAATGAAGATATAACAAAGTGCTGAAAAGTTTCAGTTTTATCCGAAAAATAGTAGCAATATGTTTTGTATCAAAATTTGAACACAATTCCATTTTTTAATAATAATAAGCAGGTCAATTGTGAAAAAGGGGAGTTACCCAAAACAACTCCCTTTCATTATAGTCTCATGATATTGTCAACTAAATCACTTGTTCATCTTTTACCTTCAATCATTGGAGATTAAAAGTTATTCTAAAAGCTGAAAATTTTTTATTCCTAAAAAATTACGAATTGTTATGCAACTTTCATTGCAGTTGGTCATTAATGGGTTAAGCAAAAATTTTTTGAATACTTTCAGTTTATATTATGTTACTTAATTAGTATTATGTCAAGTACATGAATCAAATTTTAAAGAATACAGATGTGTTACTAACAGGAACGTTTCCAAATTTTACCAGTTGTCCAAAAAGTCTAAACCAGTCTTGGGAAGAGAGTTTGCAGTATCACTATCTGATACATCAGTCAAATTGTCATCAATTTTATTATAAGACAAAATAACCTGAAATTATAAACATAAAACAGATATAAATGTAATGTAACATTATAATTTTATAATATGAAGTAATTTTCTAAAAAAACTCTCTAAATATTTTAATGTAGATTTTTTATTAAGTAAAAAATAACAACTTGATTCAACGTTTGGTAATAAGAAAGAGGTTATGTACAATTAATTATCAACGTCGTATCTGGCCGTTTTAAAGAGAAATATTCAAACTTTTCAATAACACCTCCTTTCTATCACAGAGTCAACATAAATCTATCCAGTATAAATCTTCAATGCCCAAATATCTATGATATATCAACAATAAATGCTATCCAATACACAATAGCTCACCCTTCTACAAACCTAGAACTTGCCAGCTTCAAAAAACATAATAATACAGGAATGTCAAGCTGTCTGTGAAGAGCTTCAAATTCTTTTTCAATTACAGTTCGGGGGTCCAGAAGGGTACGTGGTCTTCTTATAAAAACGCAGTGCTTAAGAAGGCCCCCGCATGAGCGTTGCTGGACTTGTACCAATTTTTCGAGAGCTTTGCCTGACATGGCGACCTCTGTATTTACCAAAGTTCATTAATTGCAATTTGCCAACAACATTCCAACCACCCATATTAAGAAGCTCTTCATTTGCATAAATAGCAATATAAATTTTAATTTCATGTGAGTCCCATCCCACAGAAGAGTAGAAAGAATAACAAAAAATTCATACAACTATAAGCAATCATAAAAACAACTTTATAGTTGTAAGTAGCAAAGCAGAACCAACACCAACCTTATGAAACTGTTAAAAATTGTCATGATTATAACTCCATCAGCATAAGTAGAAGTTAACAAGTATTCTTTCCCATTTAGGAATCAGAATACTAATGTGTGGGATGTGTAATAGTGAGTAAACAGTGAAAGACATCAAAATTGATTGTTTATAATTTGACAAGGAATGAAAAAATAATAAACTACTACGTTCACTGGAGAACCACACTGGAGAACCACTGCGTAGTTGATGTGATTAAAAAAGATTATTGATCAATTCCTGGACCTGTTCAAAAAATTATGTCATGATTAAGAAGATAGGTATTTTATATTTCACTAAAAATTATTGTATAATAAGAAAATGTATATAAAAGTACACAAAAATATATAATCTAACCGTTCATATAGATATAGGCAGTTTAAAATTTATTAGAAATAACATATAAATTATTGTTAATATTAAGGATCATAATTATACTTACTTTGGGTTTAACTGATGGTAGCTTAGAGGGCAATTTAATCTTATTTTCTAGTACTGTGTTTTCTTTTTCTTTACAAAATATGTTGAGATCTCTTTGGCTTTGTGTCTTAAAACTAAATGGACTTGAATGTTCATCTCGATATGAGCAGTTTTCATCAAAAATCACTTTAACGGCATAGTCGTTTTTGGTTTGCTTTTCTGAAGCACAATATTTGATACTTATTTCAGGTTTTATGATACTTTCAGAGAGAATCGACTGTTGTTCCTTTTCTGGTAAGGTACTCCACAGATCTTCATATGAGGCTTTAATTTCCTCCAAGTCTTGGTGCAATCGTGAAGAGATGGAATTTAAATTTTTAAAATAGTCCTCTGCGAAACTTTTTAAGGACATGTTTTAAATCTGTTTCATAACATCTTACACAAAAATTATTGCACAAGCTGAACCAATTAGCATTATGTAAATAAGCAAAATGTATTAACCTTAAATTGTCAAATTCTTCTTTTCCACCCACTGTCAATTGTCATAATAAAGTTTAATATCAGGTACGAGATAATGTTTGGAAAAGTTACAATTTTAAAGACTCTTATATAAAATGCCGAAGGTTGTATCTAGAAGTATTGCTTGTTCCGATACTAAAGATCAGGAAGAATATGGAGATGAAAAACCTTTACACATATATTATTGTTTGTGTGGCCAAATGACTTTAATTCTTGGTAATTATAAATCGAATTCTATTCTAGATTTGCCGATAAAAGGGTTTTATATATAAATTGATATATTGCAGATTGTTCAATAGAAAAACTACCTTTACGTAAAAGAGATGCTGCTAGAGTATTAGATGGTACAAATCATGCCCACAAAATAACCTGTGATCCAGATGAAACGGTATACCTTAAAAGACCAGAAGGAATAGAAAGACAATACAGAATGAAATGTAAAAAATGTGGTTTACTTTTGTATTACAAGCATGACCCAGGAAGTCATGTTAGTTTTATTGTTAAAGGTTCTCTTATCAAAAGTACAAATGAAGGTCCAATCAGTAATATCTATAATCAAGTAGCAATAGAGAAACCAAAGAAAATCATGGTGACAAAACATACGAAGAATATGGGTAAATTTAGTTCAGTCACAGTTTCCACTATTGATGAGGAAGAGGATGAGATTGAAGCTGTAAGTATTTAATTTTAGGACAATAAATATGATATACAGGCAGAGTAAGATTTCTGTTGTGCCCCAATCTGGCATTGAATTTAGCTTAATTTGGTAAAACTTCTCTATATCTCACTTCATTTTGAAGATTTTGATACTTACGGTCACAACCAAAGATTAGTTTGAGATTCACTTCATAGAACAGTTGGGGTTTAATTCTTTATCTATAATTAAGATTTTAATGCTCTAAATCCAATAGGACTCTTGTAATTTAACAAAACAAAAGGTTTTTTATTTAATTTTTGCATAATTGTCCTAGATATTCCAATAATATATGAAAAAGAACAACGAATACAGAAATAGTTCATCTTTTTTTTCTAAATATTAACAATAATTTGATGGTTTAATCAATAATTAAATATATAAATATGCTGCTTAGAGCTTATCAAGCAAAATGTCCTGCTCTTAAACGAGTGCAGTTTGAATACTTGGGTAAGACTTACAACTTGCCTAATGATATCAAAGGGCCTAAGCTAAAGCACCTGATTGTCTTCTCAAAGGACATCGGCATTTGGTAAAGTGAAATGTGGCACAAAGGGCTTATCTGAAGGCCAATATACACAACTGGCCCCTTGGAAGTCCACAATGTGACTATGAACTATTATAAATAACTAAGATCATTTTAAAATGTTTAAAACTAAAAAAGAGTGTGATCTCTGTATTACATAGAGGGAAAGATATGCGTCAGCGTAGTTTCATCAAAGATTGTAGAGTTTTCATGAACTGATGTTCAATCTCTATTGAAGACAATATGTTTTTTGACGAATTCAACTTGCTTAACGAAGTATGTGAATGAAGAGAAAATCAAATAGTGGTGAGAGCTTAAAATTTTCGTCGATAAGCGTGGGTATCAGTGTTTCAAACAATTTGAAACAAAGTTTTCACCAATATGAACAATTTCTGCACTTCTAACAAATCTAAGTTAAAAGTGGAAACAACTTAATGTATGCTGTAGCTGAAGTGTAACTTAAACTGTGTTCATGTTTATTATAGTATCAAAGTATTTTCTCCAAGTTTTTATTTGTAAACTTTATATTTTCACTAATATCATTGTTTCATATATACTAATAAATTAGCATTAAATTTTGTGTGGGTATGATTACAAATCCTGTTTTATAATATAAAGTATTTTTCAGATCAAAACTGTTTTGACCATATCACTATGATAAACATTTTCTGTAGTTTTTAATTTTTTATTACAGAGAGAGGTCGCTGATAGTTATGCTAACAATGCACGAATCATAGAAAAGCAATTGGAAAGAAAAGGAATGACAAAAAGAAAACAGGATCAAAATAAAGTGAATGATGTTAAAAAAGTACGAGGAACATTGATAGATAAATAAGTTTTATATAATAGATTTTATCTATCAATAAACCAATCAAAGAATTCATTTGTTCAATGTTTTTTTTGTTTTTAATAAAAATTTGGAATAATTTGTTTTCATTCATAAATATGAAGATGTGTTTTATGGCTTTTCCGAAATTTTACTTATAGCGATACTTGGATATAAACTACTGAATCAAAATTAATTTTGTATGTAATATGCTACCATTCTTGTTTGTAATTTTTTCTTTTTGGAAATATATATTTTGTACATTTTAAATTTTATTTTGTTTTAATCAATAGTGGCATGCATTGTTGAGATTATCATAATTGGATGATAATCATCAGTTAAAAACTGATTTTTTAAACTTTTTAAAAAACAAGAAAACACTCTTTACTAGCATGTGAAGCACACCAAACCAAAAAGTTGAAAATATTTTTTTAAATAAGCTTAAAAAGATTAATGAAAAATACTTTTATTATTTTAAGCTTATTTTAAAAATCCTTTTCAATTTGGTGAAAAGCAGTTCAAATAGAAATGTCGGTTTAAACTGATACAAACAGCTCCCGGTTTTATTCTTAAAATAATATCCAATAGACATTTTATCAAGAGAAATAAATATTTTGTTTTGTTGGTGATATTCATATTAAACATTTCATTTACTACTAGTATATAGACACCCACAATTACTCTGCCTGAAGCGCGTTTCGATAACAAAGTAATCATCTTCATAGTCCTCCGATCTCTAAAGATGATAACTTTGTTATCGAGACACGTGTAAGACCGTGTAATTGTGGGTAATAGTATAGACCTAGTATAAATATTTTTATCGAGAAATAATACGATTATGATGTTAAAAGTTAACATTTATTTTTATATGTGGTAACACATTCCAAAACAAAAATTCCACGTAAAATATAGAGATCGATCGCATATCCCCATATCAAATCGAAAACTGAAAATTTAGTTGATTGAAAGTAAATAATAAATAAATTTGATTCAAGAGAAAATATGTACACTATATTATATGATTTGTATTATACAACTATTTATTTCTTACAGATAACAGTGGTGTAGTTTCTTCTAAAGACCTAGTATTCCGAGCTCGTCTAGTATGAAGAGTCATGGCACTTTTTCTCATATTAGCCGATGAAAATACATTCGGTCCTTCTAACCACGTTACGGATTTATGTAAATTTTGAAGATTTGTATCATCAAACCAAACTGTTGATTTATCAATTGGTCTTCGGAAATTATCTTGACTCGAATCTTGTGATTCCCGCCGGAAATCTATTTGTTCTTTAGATGAAGAAGAATCTCTAAGTATCGGTTTAGTAGGTCTCAGAATTTCCCTTCTGGGCATTTCTTCCTCGAAATATCTTTGCGAAGAGTATAGTTGAAAATCAGAGTCATACATTTCTGGTCCCGCCTGTTCTTCCACAGACTGAATAAATTCTTGTGCACTGGGTGTTGGAACCCACAACGGATTGGTAGTAGTGAAATGTAATAACGATAATTCGATTTTTCCATCTTCTGCTTGTAAGTATTGATCAGTATCATCTGTCGTTGAAGGGTAATAGTATGGATCCATCTGCCACAAAGGATTACCGTGCTTTTTAACATTCATTTCTGCGAAACTGCAAACATCTCCTACACCTACTACTGATACCGTGAAATTACGGAAAAAATCTACAATCTCTAATGATCTGGGATAAACCCATCTTATCATTAAATAAGGTGTCAGAATTGGTGATAATAAATCTTCTAATATTGCAACGACGCTCATTTGGAATAGCTCCTGAAAATTTTCCCTCACACGTGACGTATGTGCTTGACCTTTCCAATCTGTTGGCAGGTAGTGAGTATGCATTACGACACATTCCAACAATTGTTCTGGACACCATATGGTTCTCTCATCTGGTATCAGAGATCTACAAATAGCAGTTATAGCTCCCAAAGCTGTCATTATACTAAGTACGTGTTCGACAGCAATTACATCTTCATCGTAAATAGTCAGTGCTACTATGACGGTGAACAAAGAACCGCACATAAATCCTACATACTGAGCTATTACCGTCATTACAGGACTGCTAAAAGCTTCCAAATACCTTGAAGCTGGACGATAAGCTCGCGTTAGCCTTGCCTGCAATTCGTGATCTAATTCATTAAAATGTCTAAAATATAATTTGGAGTAAAGAGACCAATTTCTTATACCCATTCGACCTGGTTCTCTCTTTATTAAATCTCCATAGCTGTAGAAATTATATAAAATCTGCCACAAAAATATAATGGGAAAAAGGCATAGGTTGATTAGTGCTAGATAAATAATATATCTTCCTAGTTTATTAGCTAATTCGTTTCTTAAATTTTGTTTTTTGTACTCTTCTCGTAGATGCCAAGGACTTTCAAATGGTGACCAGGGAGATCTGAAGAGTAAACCCTGGATATTGTACCTAAAAATGAAAAAAAAACGAATATTAAACTAAATAATAAAAATGGTACAGTACTGAAAAATATTTTATTTCTTTACAGGGAGGGATGATCGTCCCTCAAACCAAACATCTCGGTATGAATAAAAAAAATCAAAGAATCAACCTCAGCTTAACCTTTTCACTGGTAGGGATCGTATTCTATTCTGCTGGCCTTTTCCCATTACAACTTACGTATTGAGTATTTTTGAGGCTCTCTACTTCAAGAGAATTGTTGTTACGTTTTTTTTTAGAAAAACGCAAGGTTTATAAAATATAGTAGTGTAACAAATTTGTTTTATTTTTACATAGAGCCCTGGTTGACAAGATTTCAAATTACGATAAAAGCCTAACAATGCACGATAAACCAAATACAAACCTAGCTTTTTCGAGATCGAAGTTCATTGAGATTCTGGAATCTTATCAAAATATCTACAGATGCCTCTAAATTGATAGTAGGTGTAAGAGCAGCTCCCATCCTACACAAACATTCTCTCAGCAGAGCTAGTCATCATATTATCAAGCCCCAACACATATGTGTATACGAGGATGTATTGATATCTAGTTAGCCTAGACCAGTTCCATGCATAAACAAAATATTGCGTTACCATAGCAACGAACAATAACTTATTAGAAGTGTCAGTGTAAAGTTGGACGTGTAAATAGTAAACCAGAGTTACGCAATAAATTAAAAGAAAGCCATCATCAAGTACTTGTATTTAAAAGGGTTAAGAGATAAGCAGAAGAGACCATGAAACATTGGACTTCAAGCTTCAAAAGAGGTAAATTTTCCATTGAAGATGATGATCGATCGGGAAGGCCAGTTTCTGTGTCAGTCCCCGAAAATATTGATGCAGTTCATGACATGATTTTATCTGACCGTCGAATTGGGCTAAAACGGAATTCTGAAGCACTGAATATTTCATACGAACGCGTTCATCATATAGTTCACGTCAATTTGGACATGAGAAAAATGCCTGCAAAATGGATCCCTAAATGTTTGAATGTTGACCAAAAACGTGCAAGGGTAGAAGCATCGCGTTCGATCTGTGCTCGATTTTAAACCGAATTCTTGCTATGAATGAGACTTGGGTACATTTCTACGTTCCAGAACCAAAGCAATAATCGATGGAATGGCGACACTCTGGTTCTCCAAGACCTAAGAAGTTTCGTAACCAAAAATCTGCTGGAAAAGTTCTTGATTCAGTTTTTCGGGATCGCCATGGAGTAATCACGATTGATTTTTTGGATAATGGTAGAACAATAACTGGAGATTACTATTCGACATTACTGACCACTCTACAGGAAAAAATTTAAGAGGAAAGACGCGGAAAGCTATCAAAAGGTGTTTTGTTTTTGTAGGACATGTTGACATGCAAAAAATTCGTGATTTAGGGTTTGAATTACTAGAGCATCCCCCTTATTCACCAGATTTGGCTCCGTCCCACTATCATCTCTTTCCTCAACTGAAAAAAAGTTTAAAAGGTCATTGCAGGTTCGCTGTAATAAATGTATCCAATTAAGAGGAGAATATGTTGAGTATTAAAATATTATGACATTGAAATTTTGTTTGGTTCTATAGTAAGTAGGCTAAGAATTTTTCAATATATCCTCGTATATGTAGATATAAAAAAAATTATACCTTAGAGGTTTAGTCCAGTAGACAATTTCTCCTATAAAAGGTATTCTTATCCTCGGCGGTAATAAATGTTTGTTCACCATAGCTACCATATAATTTTCTTGCCTTAAAATTCTATGATAAATATCTAATTCCGTAAGTTCTCGTTTATGTATACACATTTGCTGTTCCAATTGAACTTCTTTGATTTTCGATATAATATCACACCAAGTTAAATTATCTAATTCGTCGTCGTTGATTTTCAAGGCAGTGTTGTAGAATTGTTTAATGTCCCAATAATAAATTGTTTGATAAAATTTAGTGAAAAATTTAAACACCAACACGGCTAGTGATATAATTATTATACACCATGTTAAAAAAGAGAAATTATGAATGCATTCACTAACTGGAAATATTATATCATGTAATGTTATCTTTGTTCCATTTCTGGCATTGCTATAATGGAATAAAATAGGATAGTTGATTCCGTGAAACAGATAAGTCGTCAATATCACAATAAAAAGAAATTGTCCCAATTCAAAAATCTCCTGTAGCAACAAACATAAGAACCCGTGTTTTTGATGATATTTGTACATTCGAGTAAAAAACGAATCCAAATCGTCTATGTGACTCCATTTTGACCTTGTAGGTTCTGCAACATGATATAGTATGCCCTGTTCATCCTGATCGTGGGCTGCCTCTTGCAAGGTGGCATAATTATTATGCATGATGTTTGATTTTAACCTGAAAAAAATAGTTTGTTAATAACAGGGTTTGAGAAAAAAATAGTTTTGGATAGTTTATTTACAACTTTTATTATAATTTTTTATCAATTATTTGATCAATATTTATAGAGAAAAAAATTATTGAAAATTCAAAAATTTTGTAGGTAGTTTAAACATTTCAGTAACGCCGCAATATTGTGTGATGTCATAGGTATAAAATAAACTCTCTGTTATTGAACTTTGATTAAATTGAACAATGGCATATAAATCGTGTTTTGTACCAGGGGGTCACCCATGAATTACGTCACATGTTTACGGGGGGAGGGTATCACCGGAATGTGACATATTGTGACGGTTGGCCTTAATAATACCTATTAATCACGGGAGTAATTAATGAATCCATTAATCACTGCTGTCAGATGTTTCCTTGATTTAGCTGTATTATTCTGTTTTGTTGAAAAAAAAATCGGTTTTTACAATTTTATCAAGTAAAATACTACTAAATATTTAAAATTTAGTTCTGCAAAAATAAAAAATAAAAAAGTTGATTTTTCTAGACCAGATTCGAACCCAAGACCTTCAGTTTGGTTGCACGAGCATCAACACTGAGCTGTCAGCGACATAAATGTCATTGTCGTACGAGGATGGACCTTACAGTTTTCCCAGCGATGTTCAATAAGTTCCACACCCTTTTTATAATAAGAATCGTCAAGATCCTCAAAATAGACATTAAATGACGACATCATCTCTTCATTGTTGGAAAATCTTTGACCGCCGAGTCATTTTTTCATATCTGTCCATTGTTTTAATTGTTCTTTTTGGGTGTGATATGATGGACCCACGTTTTATCCAAGGTTGTGGAACAGCGCAAAAATTTAGATTTATTTATGTGAAACATTGTCAAACACTCAATAGAAACATCTTCAGAAGGCTGATTTTCAATGTTGGCAAACGCAGCAGCCATCTTGCGCACAGCTTTCTCATATCCAAATTTTCAGTTAATATGCAATGTACCACATTTTTTGAAATGCCTACTATGTCTGCTAACTTACGCACTTTCAGTCGCCGGTCATCCAGTACTGCTTTGTGGATTTCCTTCAACATTTCTGGATTCATTACATCATGTATATCTGTTTATAAATGTACCACGTTTTTTGAAACAATTTATAAATTACAGTAGCTTTTGAAACAAAATAAATTCAACTAAAACCTGTCAACATTGTGGTGTATTTAGACTTTTCAGTGTTTTAATATCTTTTATTAAATTACGTTGAAAATACCAATTAAAAATAGGTATAGAAAATGAAATTGACTTCTTTAAGCCACCAGAAATTAGAGAAGCTGTGAAGCAATCAAATTTATTGTCGGAGAAGTCAATGAAAGTATATAAAATATAATATGGCATATATATTTTGAACTGGTAGCAGGGATTATTAATAACTAGATAAATACCATCCTCTTGTTACTTAATATTTGTTGAATTAATACATAGATTTTTGTGTTGATTATTATTATATTACAAGATATTATATAATAATTATAATTTTCGATAACTATGTACTATGTTTGAATGTATGAAACATTTGTTAAAATAAAATAATACTACTTCTAAGAATTTAACACAAAAACAGCAAAATTATTTAGTAGTCGTGGAAAAAGTATAGTATTCTACTCCCGTATAATGAGTTATTATTAACTTGGTGATTTATGCTTTATCTATATACCATTATTCCCTTTTATAACTGTCAAATTTAGAAATATAAAAATTAAAATGAGCAGTTTTAATCCTCTGAGGTGTGCAACTCAATATAGTATCGATTGCATACATTGTTTAAATGAAATTAAATATTTTACAAAAAATAATATTTAATAGCAAAAAATGAAGAATAATTATTAGAATGTTAAATATTTCTACGGAAATAACCTCTAAGGGAGATTTTCTAGTTATATTGAGAGAGAGAGGGAGGGAGAGAGAGATTCATTGGTTATAGTTTGGTAGGATAAGGAGGATTTTTGTAAAGACAGGGGTTTTGTTGAAGTAGGACCTGATATAGGTGTAGCTCCTCTGTGAGGACTGAACTAGAAATTTAAAGGAGTAAGAGTGGATGAACCTTTATATTATTAGAAATTGGTTTTTAGAAGCTTTTATTTAGTTCCACCTTTCCACTGTAATCAAATCTTACAAGTTAACAACTTTTTAATTCATTTTATTAACAAATGATAAAAACTTTTTTCGAATAAAGGCATTTTTTCTTTAATTTTATTACCATTCTATGTGATTAACACTTTTCAATATTACCACATAGTCTTTGTATCTAAGATTCCTATTAAAACTGCCAAATCAGTTATGAATCTATCACAATGCCAGTGTTGTAACATTAATGCAATATTAACAAAAACTGAGTACTTGATGATATCCTTGCTTCAAACTTGATCCATTTTTACATATAGGTACTTGAAAAGTAATTGCATAAGTCTATAAAGGATCATTTATTTTCAACTTGTAACACAAATAATTCAAACAATAAATGAATAAACTCTAATGTGTTGCATAAACATATACACGCGTTACGGGTCACAAAGGGTATAAAAAAATTCGCGAATTAATAGGTCAACCTGTAAAACTGAAGTACCCAATGCGCACCAACAAATCCATCACAATAACAAAAATATGGCGATGACATGCCATTCAGTACATAACCAAAACAAAAACAGCTTATTCGATACAAAGGAAAACTTACCTTTACATTAAAAATATTCTGATACTGCCCAGTTTAACACTGTGTTGAAAACCATGGTCACAAAACTTGAAAGAGAAGTTGAAACGCAATAATTTTGTAGAAAAAAATTACAAAGAATATGTCAATTGTGTGTACTTGGGATAATATATAAATGATACTCGAGTCTTGTTCATATCTTTTGGACAAATCACGATAATTAAAAATATGTTTTATATTATTTTTCTTGCCATCACTATCAATTTACATTTTTGCTTTGTTCATATCACTCAAAATAATTTCAAGTTACCCGTAACCTATCTATATGGAGGTAGAACATTTTTCTTGTGTTTACAGAAATTTATTCCAGCAATTTTAATTCTCTTTTTCTGTTTGTCTTGTTATATCAGCATATAGCTATCTCCATCAAGGAAGTGAATGGCAGACAAAGGATCCAAAATTCGCTATATTGATTAACTCTTCTTCAAATTTGTTCGTATAATTCATTGGTAGCCCTCGCTAACGTATGTATGGATCCACTAAACAAACTTTATGAATTGAACTTAAGATTCTTAAACATGTTGATATTTAGCTAGAAAAAAACATGATAGAATTATTAAATATAGATGACAAATATTGATTAAATATTTTCAAGTTACTTATGATATAGCTGTCAGCTTAGATAACATTTATCCTGTCAACTAATGAAAGAAGATAAAATAACACGTCATTGTTGCCATCAAATTGTCAAAAATATTCAAAGGGATGTGTTGTTATTGAGATAGTAATTTTTGGTTATGGTGCCACGTAATTTGTCATTATTTTAATAAAGTAAATTATGGGAAACTCAGAAAGTGTAGATATTCCTGGTGGTGGATCGGAAGGATATCATATACTTCGAGTAAATAACAGATGTCTAGTTTTAGAATATAATTGTACAAGTGCTTAAAATTTTAGGTACAAGAAAACTCCCCTGGAAGTAAAGCAGGTTTACAACCGTTTTTTGATTTTATTGTATCTATTAATGGAATTCGTCTAGATAGAGATAATGATACTCTTAAGACCATACTTAAAAATGGAATAGGTAAGAATTTCTAATAATTTATACTTGTTTTTGAATAATAGAATTGTGAGAGTGTATTGTATTTATATAAGTGGAATAAATTTATATACAATTAAAAAATTACGTCGTAATTAATTGTATGTGTTTAGAAAATTCATATATTTTTTATGATCTAAACAAATTTATTTTAAATAACCATCATCTTGTGTATAATTGATATTAACAATTCAAAGGCGTTATACGGTCTAATGCTTTTACAGTATCTGAATTTTTATGAACACCTCATTCAAAAGTAATTATTTTGTATGAGAAACAATAATTCCAATAAAAATTTATTGTACTGAACACATGATAACCTCAATAAATAATTTGATTTTAGCCATTATCTATTTCAGAATGTTTTTTATTGTTTATTAGATTTCATTTCATCATTTGTTATGCTTTAACAAGGACTATCAGTTAAAGGTGCAACCACATGGAAAAGATAGAACTTTAAGACTAGGTCAAAAATAATTGAAATAGTCAAACAGTACTATTCTCAATATGGTTTAAAATCTTCGAATTTGCAAATGTATGTTTGAGTTAAATTTAAAGTGGAGAACATGGAGAGTGTTTCCATTGAATTGATCTCCTCCAAAACCTTCATCCGTTCCATATAACCACACCCTAATGTAAAAGTTTATAATGGTTTCCAAATGCTATCAATAGGGTTTGGAAATCAGTTTCGTTTTTGAAATCGGCAGTAATGTGAAACACTAATGCCAATTGAATCTGGGCGATTTTGAAAAAGAATGTAATATGTAACATGGCATTAGAGTCTCTTTTTGTCACTAGTCTGGTCAGTTGACTCTGCTAAACGCCTCAGCCACTAACTTCAGCTACGTGACAAAAAGTATGATTTTAGTGCCTTGATACATAAATAACTATTATTTTCAGGTAAACAAATTCCTATGACTGTATACAGTTATAAGTCTCAAAGTGTGAGGACATTAACAATAGAACCAAGTGATACTTGGGGTGGACAAGGACATTTGGGTGTCAGTATAAAGTTCTGTTCTTTTGAGGTTGCAAAAGAAACTGTCTGGCATATCCTTGAAGTTCATCCAAACTCACCAGCGGCCATAGCAAAACTACGACCTTTCACAGATTATATAGTAGGTTCAGATTCTGTGTTACATGAAAGTGAAGATCTATATAACTTAATTGAAAGTCATGATGGAGTTCCTCTCAAGTTTTATGTATATAATTCTGATGATGATACATGTAGAGAAGTAACGATAACTCCTAATTCACAATGGGGTGGAGAAGGTATGTTGGGGTGTGGTATAGGGTATGGTTACCTCCATCGAATACCTGTAAGAAATGTGGTGCAACCACCACCAACTACAACAATATTTAGTCAAGTTCCAACTATATCACCACCTAGTGACAAACAAAGTGAGATACCCAGCAATGCTACCACCGAATCAATCAATACATTAATTCAAAATACAGAAAATTTGAAAATACAACCTTGTCAATTAGCCGAAGAATCACAACTCGCTACTACTTCTAATAGTACTGTTCAACAAAATGCACCAGTATATACATCTAATGTACCAGCACCATCGTCCATTCCTAATTTTAATATTAATTTTCAAACTGTCGCTCCTACCAGCAATGATATGAGTAACTCTAATATTCAAAACACAGCTACATCTCAACCTCAGGTTTCTTTGTATTCACCGCAACCAATTGTAACACCGGCTATGTATAATCCTGCTGATTATTCTGTTAATAATATTAACCCAACTGTATATCCAGTGTATTCATATCCCCTGGAGCAGTCTAGCAATGTCCAAACAAATGTACATCCCCCAATGCAAACTAACTATCCCCAAACTTACATTCTGCCTCAAGCGCAACCCAGTAACAAATTGTATGGTACACCTGCATCAAATTCAACTCTACCGCCACCGCCTTTATCAGGTTTTCAAAACCAACCTATCATTTTTGACCCTCATATAGCTGCACAATCGGCACAACAATTATTGAGTGGCGCAGCTGCGCCATCTAGTAAATCAGGCCCAGAGATTATGTAATTTGATAGTATTTTTAATATTGACTTTTTACAATCTTTATATTTTATTGGTGTTCATGGGATTTGGAGTTAAAGAAAATACATTTTTTTGTTATATCAACTGACTTTCTGTGTAACAGTGGAAAGATAATTTTGGAGATAAATTTTATCCAACAAGTTGAGGAATTTAATTGAGAATAATTCTGGGAAAAAATTTAATGTTGTCATACTTTGAAAGTTTATCACCACTACACCAATACTTTAAGGAACTAGTACCGGTTAGGGGTGAGGGGGGCATAATGAGGACGTTAAAGAAAATATACAGTAAAATAATTAACATAATGTATTTATTAATGAACACTAGTCACAATACCTTGGTTACTTATTAAACTCATAATCATTTGGCATAGAATTTGGTGATGTAAATAATCATTTGACGTAATAATTTTAATTTTTTGAAACTCTAATGAAAACCCCATCGCGCCCTAGGGTGGGGCAGTATTTATTTTGCATCACAGTACAAGCAGATGTGGATTTCTTCTGTATTCTCGTCGTCTCTACTAGCACAAGCTGTATGAGCCCACCCAAACTTCCGAAGACTTTAAATAAGTGTCAAGGCAGTACAGGCACATGGTATGCTCGATGGCATTTTCTACACCAGAGGAAGCTTTTTGGGTCTTCTGTTTCTTGGAGTTCTTCTTTAACTTGGGGTCATTTGGATTAGAACAATTTTTCGTTCTTATAAGTTGTTCTCGTTTTTCTAACTCAATTTTGTAGGGGTTCGAAGTGAGAACAACAGTTTTCCCCCGGCGATAGTTATTTCTCGTTTGGTTTCTTTGTTTGACTGTCGGGACCGCGAGAATTTCTTGAGACGAAGCATTTGCAAACGAAGTTCGAATTGGAGATTGGATTAGGCTATGTTCATTAAGTTTTGATGGTACAGACTGAGGCTGAGATGTTGTTAAAGCAGGCAAATATGCTTTAAATGGATGTTCTTCAAGAATAGTTGGCGATTACTTCTGGATTCGGACATTTAAAGGACCTGTTTCAGACTCATTATTTGCTAGTGGTACGTCTGTGGTTGATACAGTTAAAAACTTTGCATTTGTAAATTTATTCCAATTGAAAGACCATATGTCACATTTTTTGAAGGGATTGATGGATGTAGACATTGTTGCAGCTTGAATATATGCATTTGCAAATATTTCGCTTATTTGAAATGTTGAAATTATTTGTCCCGAGTGTGATCTTAACCAATTGGAGCAGGCTTGGTCATAGTGTACATATAAAGGTTTCATAAAGCCAAATTTTTAGGGTTGGAGCCTATGGGTGCAATGCGAGGGACAGCAAAGCATTACAACGCCATTTTCGCGTGCATAGGTCATTAATTATAGTTTTTTGTAAGTGTAGGTGGTACTGTCGTGCCTCTCGTCCCCGTTACGCTCCCCTTACTGCTATAAGGGTTAAAAATGACGTATAGTTAAATTTTTTTTTCTCGTTTTTTTTTTATTATTATAATTCTATATAGAACTTTTTGTTTCTTATCTTTTGATAATAAAGTGTTAGAAAACATTTTTTTTTTCATTTCATAGAAAGCGCCAAAGTTGAGACTTTGAGAAAATTATAAACCCCACTGCGCTGAGATATCTCGAATTCGGTAAATATGAAACAAAAATTTCTAAAAGCTTTTTAAAGTGAAAGGTAGCTTATATCGTAATTTACCACCTTTGTATGAAAATTTAAAAACAAAATAAAATGGTGGCTGTTAAAATAAATTGTAAAATTAACGTTTTTTCACTTTTTTTCACATGGCAATTTTTTTCTTCAAATTTTTTCGCAATTTTCTGGTAAATTACGGTAAAATAATACAAATAAAACGCACAAATTATTAAAAAATCTGTCGATTGCTTACAAAGGGTAACACGTGTAACCTGGAACTATTATAACCTTCTTATTATTTTGAATTTCGCTATGGAATTTGTGGAGATGTTTTTTGAAAGTAAAAAGATCCGAAAAATGTAAAAAAGTCAATTTTTTGAAAATCATAACCGGGACTAGTCCCTAAGCTGTAAATGCAGCAAATTACGAAAGTCCTTAAGGACCATTGGACAGTGTAATTGTGAGTGTTGATTCAGTTTAAATTATCAACGATTTTGGAAAGTCCATTTTAGTAAACACAAAATTTGACTCCACTATGTAAAATTTCCATAGTTTAGTTCGTAATTACAAAAAAAAATTATATAACTTAAGGTTTGTTCTTGGTAGCTGCACTGGAACTGTATAGAATTAGTTCGACCGGATACAAAGAACGATATAGTGCAGAGAGCAATGGAGCATTTGTTGATTGTGGTATTTGAGGTTATTTGATGTGATTCAAGCCTTGTAGTATTAACAATAATGGAAAACGATTTAGTACATTTTGATATTTTATATACGTCCGATGACGAAGGTGTAGTGCCACCGTTTTTTATTTATGTCTATGAGATTTTATTTAATGATAAATTAAAAATTACTCACCATCCAAACATCTTTTACAATAACAAGCAACATATGGATTCCATGGCTTCTCTTGATTCTGAACAGGACAGACAAAATATGCTTCTTAGGCTTCACAGATATGTCTTTAGTTCATATTTTATGTCTCGAACTTTAATACATTTACCAAATATAAAACAAAATGTATCAGCCTCGTATTTAAACTTTCTAGATGACATTTTAACATTTTCTAGACATGTACAAAACATCTGATCGTTGTTTATCACTCGAGTGCCATCTGGAGGCACGGCGTGAATGTAAAAACCCTATTCTGATCTCACAGTATTTTAAGTGTATTTTAACTAATTGATAATTTATAAAAAAAAATGAGTATTATTTCCATAACTATCACAAAAGCAAACTTTATATCAAAAAGAGGTATTTTCTTCTCGTTTTTCTGTATAATTGACCGAAAAATAATAGTATAAACTTTTTTGTTGAGTCGTGTATTTTTACATTATTATTTCTTTAATATTTTTCATACTTTGTGTGATATATTAAAATATTTTTCATTATGTAAATATCTTAATAAATAATCCAGCAATGTAACAATTTTTTCATTAGCAGTAATATTGTCACATATTCATGCATAATATATTTTTAAAATGGGATCAATTGGTTGGAATTTAGTAATTTTTTAAATATAAATGTTTATTAATCATTCATTATAATGTATTGGTACTACAGGAGACATTATAATATTGGTTGTAATCTGATTCGGAAAGGATTTGGACGTAAGTTGAATTTTCTCTTCGGATGATCTGTATTCGGTACTGTTTTTAAAAAATTCTGTTTAATTCGCTACTGTAATATATATTTTTCCTTTAGTATTGATATAGTTGGTCATATCTTCCTCAGTAGGATCAATTCTATGTCCATCTGCTAAGAGGGAAGTCTATCAATCATTGTAATCTTCATCCTTCGATTCTTCATCAGTAAAAGAACTAGGTTCGGTGGATTGGTTCAATATATACATTGAGTCCACTAGTAGTTCATCAGAATATGCAATTTTAAAAGCTTCCTCTAAAGAAAAGCCGCGTTATAAAACATGTGAATAATTTGCATATTATTTCATATCGAAATTTTGTGTGCCTACAGTTGCTGTATTCCTACACATCAAAATAAACATCGGTATTATATATAATTTTTTTATAGAAACATGTATTTGTGTTTACTTAAATACCATATCAAAAAAAGTATGAATATTTGTTTCGGTTAAAAGAGAATTTGTACTTACTCGAACCGTATGTCCATTCTTATTTCCACGACCACGAGGAGTTGCATTAACTTGCTGACAAACAGCTGTTTGACCACTATCTGCAACTTGCCATTAATTGATAAGATGTTATACACATCCAAGTAAATATATATGCTGCCATCTATCCAATACTTTCCTAAGCTTTTTTGAAATTCACGTAAAATTATATGTTTACTGTGGCCATTTGGAAACACTTGGCCTTGATGGGTTGAAAAGAAAACGCAAGAAGCAAACTATTTATGTATATTTAGTTATTTATAGAAATAAACCGATTGAACATTTGAAAATAATCTGCCGATAAGATGTTTTAAAATGTATGTTTTCTTGCAAAATAATCTCCTAGTTTCATCAAATGTTTTAGCCTCTATTGTAAATTACAGATTATTATTATGAAGTATATTTATTGAGTCTAAAAAATGAAATTATATATGCTGAAAGACAAATAAAAGAACAAAGCAAATGTTTATTGTTTATTTGATTTTTATCCTACCCATTTCTATAATTAAGTCTTATCCCATCTAGGAATCTCTTATTTTAAACAAAGATGAAAAATCCTCGATCCCGTCATTTTTATTTTAATCGAAGTGTTTTATAACACAAAAAATTCTCACCTTTTATTCATTCCCTTGACAGCCCCCTTTTCGGATTTTTTAAACAGGGGGTCGTCGTAAAGGGTTGGAGAAATAGAGCTCAAAAATGTATTTACTTTCTGGTAGATGTAAAGGTGCCGCAATGAGCATCCGAACGAATCACCTCGACTTTTTCGATAGCGGTTCAGGAATTCGAGCGAGCAGCTGAAGCAAGAGTACTCAAAATCAATGAACAGAAACACAAAAATGTACTTGAGAACCTCAAGGACAACCCCGACCTCCCAAACCACGTTCCAAGTCAGAGAACATCCTTTCCCTGTGTGCCACCAATTCAAATATCTGGAGGCCTGGATAATTGAAGATAATAGCGTGAATCAGAATTCAAGGCAAGAGGTCATGCGGGGAACAGATGCTTCTGGGTAGTCAAGAAAGCGCTCTCACGAAGATAGAAGCTCACAAATTACAAACAATTACCCGAAACATGGACTACGACAAGTGAGCGGATTTTTAACTACTGGGAACGTAAGATCCTGCGAAAGGTTTTTGGCTCTGAAATGACACAGATATATGGCGAGCCAGATTTAGTTCATCGAGGAAGCGGCGTCTGAGGTGGCTGGATCACGTGGAGAGGATGCCTTCTGATACCCAGACAAAGCCGTGGCAGTTGATTGTTCTGGTTCTCAAAGGACCGTAGCGCCGGTTAAAGAAGAAGCAGGTAGATCATTTGATTCGTTACTCCCTAACTTTTTGTAGGGTGTTCAGGAGTTCAGCAAGTGTCCTCAAATGGCTCACATACATTCTGAATTTAAGGTAACCTCATGGAGGAATCAGATCTGGTGATCTTATTCATTCAATGAAGCCACGACGGCCAATTCGTCTTTTCAGATACAAATTATTTAAAAAAATTGTGTCTGTAACAGGTTAAGATAGGTTCCTACCGTTAAATTTCCATCGATAAAGAAAGGGCTTATTATATGATCACCTAGAATACATGCTCAAACATTTAATTTATTCGGAAATTGAGTATGACACTCTCGAAACAGTCCAGACCAATATCTGACATTTTGTCGATGTACATGAGGATTTAAATAGAATGTAGCTTCATCGGGAAAACAAATATGTTGTGAAATATTATTATCCATAGTTTCACAGTATTCTAGTCATCGATCTGGATGAAATTTTTGCTTTTTTAAACAGGCTCCCGTTTCTTTTTATTGAAATTGGTTTTTATTTATTTTTATTCCACATGTATTTATGCTTAAAAATCTTAATTATGAACTGGAACAATGTATAAAATTTACTAAATTAAACGTTAACATTTTATTAAAAATAAATAGTTGCTCATTTGATTTTTACAGAACAGCCAATAAGTATCGAGTATTGCTACATATATACTTATATAGATCGTCGGTGTTGCAGGTTTTCTGCTGTTTCTCTGCACTCTGGTGAACCGGTTTCCCAGCCGACGATAGGGGATAACGTAGCCGCAGCTGTATCCGCCTACCTTCTTTTAAATTTCTAATAAACAAAAAAAAAACAAACCGAGAAGAGCTGTTTTTTACTTGGAAGCTCTCTCTTCGTTTTCTTCTAGCCAAAAATCCTAAATATTCTCTTTTCCTCTTCCATAAAAGTTAATAAACACAGCCCCACGCAACCACCACAACCCCAGCCCTGCAGAGGAGTAATTCCTATATCAGCGATCATCCTAGAAACCCTCCTCTTATAAAAAATTTTTATCCCACCAAATTCTATCCTCTTTCTCACTTATATGGTATATACAGAGATCTTTTGTGTATGTAAATGAATAACGGCATCGGTTATTATAGTTGTTTGTTACAGTGAAATATATTTAGTTTGTGAGAGTAAAAATGAGCCAAAATCATAAAGAAACTGTAAAAAATGTAGTTAAATTTCGCGCGCTTTCTTTGAATGACAGAAATAATTTGGCCGTTTTCCTAATTTCCGCTCAGTTACTGGATATGCATTGAATTATAACCATTTTTAACCGCTATAACCAGTGACACCTTTGGAAAGATTATTTTCTCAAACTATATACTCAAATATCGCGCCAATTCTGATTTAATCTGTAATTAAGGGATTTAACTATGGCTTTCATAAGATATCATGTTAAAGAAGCGAACTTTGAACTCAAATTTCTTTAGATTTTGTTCAATAACACATATAAAGAAGGGTACTTTCCAATATCAAAAAAATCTATAACTTGATTTGCGACATATGACGCGAGAGTTTCCTTAAAATGCTAGAACGTCGCGTACGCGTGGCAAAAATGCAACGTTTTCATTGCGTGTTTGTAGGGCACAATATACTCAGTAACAGAATGGATAGAAGGTGGTAAGTACCAGGATTTAGGAAATTACTATTCAGAAAAAAAATCATTATAAATTGTACCTTCAGCGTTACTGTTCTCGTCATAAACATTTAATGAAGAATTAATTGACTGACTGAATTGACTGAATTATTCCCATGTGGCTCTGGACTTGTATAATATCCTGGATAGTTTGGAGCATAGTAGACATATGCTTACGTATTTTTTCAAAACTTCCATGATCTCCAATTTGGCATCCATTTTATAGACGGGATGAATTGATTTTAAATTTCAACCAGAGATAACATAAAGTTGTATTCGGTTTCACTTTCACCACTTTTTCTCTCTCTATTCACCCATCATTTGCATTAACCTCATAATCATGTTATCCTCTTTCCATGCCTTTTTTTAATTACGATTACTAAATTCTCTGTCTTTTTTTTTGGTCTCACATTACGCAACGATTTTGAATTTCACTTATAAATAACTCAATACCCGAATCTCCCAATGATGCGATGACGATACGAGTGAGCACCTACGTCCCGTCACATTCGTGTCTCGTTACGGACTGAAGTGAGCTGACAGTACAAAATGGCGTTCACGCTGTTATACGTTGATACGCGTGCGCGGCGTGATGGTTGAGCGCCCGCTCCACTTGGAAGACGCTCGCTCGCTCGCTAGTAGGACAAGGTCCTTACTTCCCATTCGCTAGCAACATTTCTACTTGAACTGGATGGATTTACTAAAATTTAAACAGTTTGATCTCGACCTTCCCCTTCTTCTTCTTCTATCTTCTTGATACAATTGTAGGATTGACAAAGCTACTTCTCTCTGTAGATGCCCTAGCATCTTGAAGTTCCTCTTTTATTTCATAATTCAAACGTGGTTTGCACTCATTTTTATCAATATTAATATCGATACGTTAGTATTGGTCTTATCATTGTTTTGCAAAGATAGCGCAGTTTTTTTCCCCAATATTGTTAACCGTTTCTCCAAAATATTGTTTTTGTTTTGTACTTCTTTACGTCAAATTCATAATCTTCTATTTTTTCGTAACCTTTTTCAATTGATTGTCATAGCTTACAATTTTTGTTTCATTCATTTTCATCCGTCGTCAATTTCTTTAATATACTTTTTAATATGTTTTTCTTATCAATTCTGAATTCTTCATTTTCTTCTTTACTGGTCAGTACACTTGCTTTTGATTCCTTCTGACTTATTGCAATAAATCTCGACAAATGTTACTGTCGTAAATGGGCAAATATTGGTGTGTTTAGTTTGGCTAACCCCGTATATCTGTTAGTTAGAATTATACCATAAATAACGATAATACAACGTTTCCTCTCAATCAAAATATCTATACTTATCTGATAAACATAATAGATACAGTTAAATTTTATCAATTAATTTTAATATAAAACAACTCAGTTATATTGAAGAGTAGATACTGAGTACATTCTAGAAAATAAATATATTGTATTAGAAATACTGCGTAAATGGTGATATTTTGTGAGGAAACAATATGTTGTTCTGTAGAGTTAGAAGAGGTCCTAGTGTATTGGATGAAGATAGATTTGAAGAGGATTCCGACAACAAAAGAAGATCTGGAATTATATCAAAGTCTATTGAAGTACCTCCTTATGAAATAGAAAATGTTGTTGTTAAAACATATCCCAAATCTAAAGGGTAAGTACCTGAATATAGATATTATGTATTATTAATAGGATTAAAACAAATTTTAAAGTGAAAATATCCTACATTTAAATAGACGAAATCAGTTAACAGTTTTAACATAATATATTCAATCCAGGATTTAATACTGATTTCAGGTCGTTTTATGATTAAAAATTTATCTAAAATAACAAGTACTTCATATTATGTTACATTTTTATGTGTAGCACTTTAGAATTTGTTAATAATAAAATGATGAAAGCTATTCCATATGTATATATATATATATTCCGTTCAAAACCGCTATTAACCAAAGAAGGAACATTTTTCTTTGGATTTTTCACAACCTGAGTCCAAAACAAGCAAGTTTGAAAACCTTCTCCACTTAGCGGAAAGTAAATAAATTCGGTTTCAAAATTGATTTTCAGCTAAAGAGAAGCAAATTAATCTTCTAACGGCATTAAGATCAATACACCCTTACATGCGTTTGAATTGTCGTAGCATAATTTTTTCCGTTCCTATTCTGCCTCTTCAGGTGTAGAAAAACCTTGATTAGCGGGATAAGAAGAAATCATTGGGTGCCAAACTAAGACTGTGCGACGGATGACCGATCACTTTGATGTTTTGTTTGTTCAAAAACATTTTTGTTTGAACCGATGTGTGAGAGCTCGCATTGTCGTGGTGCAGAATGATTCGTCGTCTTGCGATTGGTTTCCTTAACTTTTTCGACTCTTCTGGCAAAAAATACTGTTGTACCATTCATAATTTACTGTTCTACGTTGCTCTAATGGAAGTTATTCCTAAAAAACGGGCGACCATTTGCTTCGAAGTGCTTCGTACGTGACAACTTTTGTTACATTTGGCTCCTCTTGAAATAATCAAACAAATGCTCGACACAGTGCTGTTGGTTTAATCCGCATCGAGAGTCAGTAAGCAACTGAAATAGCACTCGAAGTTAAGAAGTTGTAATTCAATATTTGTCGAGGCATTAGCCAGGAAAGTAGTTTTCTCCTTTGAGGAACGGCATAATACATTTTCGAAATACTTATTTAATTTCGAAATTATCTCAGAGGTGAATAGTAGAAATCTTTATTTTGATATTATATATATATATATATATATATATATATATATATATATATATATAATATATATATATATATATATATATATATATATATATATATATATATATATATATATATATTTACTAGATTTTTTCAACGATTGAGTATAAATTGTATGAATTGTAAAGTCTTTGTCAGCTATATTATGAGCGGTTTCTTATTGGGAACGTGGCAAGGAAACACCAAAGTGGACTAACTTTAATATATTTTCCGAGCATTCGAATACTTGTGTATTCATCGTGTGGGAAATAATTAATTAAGATTTTCGTTGATTTTTTGATAGTATTATTGCTTGTATAAATTTTTAAACTCATAGAATTTTAAATATTGAATTTTGAATTCTATGAGTTTAAAAATGTAACGATGAATACACAAGGATTCGAAAGCGAAAACGAAAATTATTGAATCTCGTCCCCCTAAATTACAATTGTTTGGTACAGATTATTATCTAAGTCGATTAAATACTCCTGAATTGTTGTGAAAAACTAAGTAAAAAATGGAGATAATCTAAACAATAAAATGATATCATTTTTAATGTTCATTTATCGTAGAAAACAATTTCAAACGATATCTTGATTGATTTTTATTACGGTGTGACGTGACAATTATGCTAAAAACTGAGAAATTCAACGTGTTTAGACTGCATTGATATTTTCGAATCGTACTACATAGACAGTCATATAATTGTAAAAAAAAAATAATTTTAATTGGCCCTAAGGGGATTAACCGATTTTGGGGACAAGAAAAGAAAAAAACTTTTTTTACAGAACTGTCACAATGAAATGATCGGTCCATTTCACCAAAGAAATGTAAGTGGATTCCTCAAACTGTGAGCCTTAGGAGCCCCTCTGGTTTGGCAGTAATTCACTTGGTATCAACGAACAGTTACTTGTTTTCACGAATCCTCTGTGGCGAAGAATCCTTGGACTTTCAGAAGAAACAACAGTTTGTTAGAAGCAAAAATGTTATCAAATAATATATCATGATTCTGAATCTTTGTCACATTTGATAAAAGATAAAAGAAAGAACTACACTACCTCCAAGTCAAAGATCAGTTTTCTTTTTTGCAGCTCCAGCGTAAGGAATGAGCTGGTAAAGGTATCCACTCGAAGAACAAATGCACCAAATCCTGAATCCAAAACAGACAAGCTTACCTTTGATGTACATCTTGCAAGAATGTCGCCCATATTAAGAAATCATTTGCTCGATTATAGAAAAGTCAAGTGAAACAGTTCCAAACTGTGAAAAGTTCTGATTGAGTGAGTCAAGAAAGGAACTGAGTTTTCTGAATTTGCCAGGTTGTCATTATTACTCAAATGAATCGTCAAGCTCTCCAACTCGGTTGATCACTTCCCGTCGTTGCTTTAAAGACTTTTTGACGATATGTTGTTAAATCTTGATTGTTAGATTCCTCATCTAGATCATCTTGAGTAGGGGTCAGAAAATACCGGATATATTAAAGAAAGAAAAAACAAATAACAATTATGATAACAACAGTAATTTCACAGCTTCTCACTCTACTTCTAAATTGAATATATCCAATTTGTTTCCAGGCAAGAGTTGGAGAAACATCAGAAGAACGTTATAGACAATTACTTAAAGAAAATAGAAGAATTAGCGTAAAATGATGCTACATTTTCGATTTTCAACAATATATTCTTGCACCATAAATCTATTCAATTTCAATTTTTAAGCGCCAGTTATGGTGATTCATGAAACATCATCTGGCGATGTCCGTGGCTAAGTTGTATGAGGAGGAGGGGAGCATTTTTGGTCAGTAGGCAAAGTTACATGATATGTGATGTCCATGCATGGACTCTTCCATAAGGAATAGCGCGATCTACTCTCATCAACCCCTCACAATCCAAATTTGTAACGTAATAAGTTACAGCAAGCGTGTATCTTATAAAAGCTTTTATCTTGGTGACGATGGTTAATTTTTGTCAATATTTTGCTTTAATTTGATTTTTTGTGTCCAGAAGAGATTGTGACAGATTTGTTTAGTAAACCGTTCTATTCTTGTGGAAGACTCCCTGATGTTGATCATGGTAACATGGAGAGAGAAAAGAAAGTTTTGAAGTACCTCATTACTGGTATAAATTAGTAAAAACGGAAGGGGACAATGAGAAATTTGGCGTTGTGGACTTGATGTCACGAAAAAAATACATAGATGGGTCTGAATTCAGAAGGCAAAGATAAACAAAATAAAAGTGTTGCTTATATTATGAATGTTCTCTTCATGAAGAACATGTTGGTGGTATCAAACAAATAAATTATGAAACAGTATAATACACATCATGTAAGAATTATATAACAGTCCAATTTCGAACAGGCAGAATGGATAAGTTTATTTGTAGAAAAGAAGTGAAGAATAATTCTTCAACTTGGTTTCATTGAGTTGAAATTTTATACACGTAGTGCCTAGCACATTACATATTTTATTAACATTTACTTTGATCAAATATTCTATTATCACTTTCAACTTCATTGACGGGTATTTATATTTTGGTATTCAGAGATTGAAAAATGTACAAATAACACAAAGTAATAGAATGATCACGTATTATTTGAAGACTACTTTGATAAAACCTCGTTGACGCAGTACGTATGCATTCTATTTAGAAAATTTATAATAAGTCAGAGAAGAAAGCAAACAATGGGAATATTCGTTCAAAACGCTCAAATTCTCTTACAGAGAATCAGACTTCTTCGGAAGCTCGACTATGTACAGAAAAATGATGGAACCCCATTTCTTTTTTTTCAGAAGGTCTTGCTAAGTTTCTTTCAAATCAAATTTATTAAGGTCGCTTGACATGATGTAACAGAACGTCCAAGAATTGGTTGGTATCATGGTTGCCTCTAATCAAAATCCTATAAGTTAGGGAAACAATTTTCTAACCTCACATTTTATTCGATAGTTTGTAGGCGGTTTGAAAATGCAAATAACAGGGAAACTAAACAAGAAAAAAGTGGTCAATGCACTGGCAAAATTATATCTGCTGTTACTTTGCTTTTAGAGTCTAACTGGCACCCAAGCAATAGTAGTTAATGCCCTACATGGATAGAACAACATTTAGACGAGAAAACATACAAAAATTAGTTGCAAATGGATTAAGAAATATTTGAAAAAACTTCTAAGGAGAATAAATCATAAGATAGCTAGAAATCCTTGGCGAGAGCCGCAATATCAGCAGATCAGAAAATCATTTCTACCTAGAATTGCAATTTGCACGCAATAAAATGCATTGAAGGCCGTTTGACATGATGCAAAACAACATGCAATGCAAATTCAGGTGATTGATTAATTCAAGATCTCTCACTTGCAATATTATAGGTTTGGTGCCACTTTTATTACATACAAGCTGCAATTTTAGGAAGAAATGAATTTCTGATGTGCTGATATTACGTCTCTCGTCTTCATAATTATCTTATGTTTTATTTTCCTCAGGAGATTTTCAAATGTTTCTCCATCCATTTTCAAATAAAATTTTGTATGTTTTCCCGTCTTATTCTATAGCTAAGCTATTTTCATTTTTAATCCGCCCACAAAATATGAGATAAAATTTGAGATTAGGGAATTGTTTACTTTTTTTTATAGAATTTTGATTAGTGGCAACCAAGATGCAATGGCGTAATGTCGTGCTGTATTTGTCATTGCAATTTCTTACACGTTGTCTTGCATCATGCCAAGAGGCCTTTATGTTAACATTTATCTTTTTCCATATTATCAAAATCAATTGATTGAGTCTCGAATTTTACTTCAAATTCTAGTGATGAAGATCAAATTCGAAGCGCTATAGAGCAAAATGATTTTTTATCGAATATACTCACGGAGAAGCGGGCTCAAAAATTCATCGACTGTATGTATAATCAAACAGTTGAAGCAGGAGAAATAATTATCCAAGAAGGCGGTTTTGGAACTCATTTGTATATTTCCTGCACAGGTAAGTTAACTAGTTACCTTGTATAAAACTACACACAAATCATGCGACAACTTGTTTCTAACAACATTGAGTAAATAAGTTTAATGAAGAGTGTAAAAAATCCAGTATGAGAATAAGATTTTGACAAAACGAATGCACACAATAAATATTTACAAATTTTAAATAATCTGTGATGGAAGGAATGTTTATCGAATATTTTGAGTACTAAGTTGAAATTCGTAGAATTGTTGGTGATATTTAAACTGAACACACAATTTACTACTACCACTACACCAAAGAATAAAGGTAAACTACACCATCTGTCTTTGATAACTTTGTTATCGAAACGCGTGTCATTAAAATACTGTTATCGTCGACGTAACCATTTTTTTAACAATCGTCTTGTTCCTTCTTTTCCCTTACATCTCAATTTATCCAATATACGGCAAATATTGTTTCCTGAAATTACTTAAGGCTAGATATACTATTTTCACTCGCTCCTCTTCTGTAATTTCTTTCCATTTTGTTGATTCTTCTTCCCCTCCTTCATCATCCATATTTTTGTCCATATTTGGTAGAGAGTCAGATAACTTTTGGAAAACTGGTTGTACGTGACTATGTATGGGCGGGAAGGGGTGGTTACAACTGCGGCTGTATTGTTTCATATCGTCGGCCCTCAGGCTGCAGAAAAACCGCAAAAAACTTGCAACGCCGCCATATTTGGTAAAGATCAATCCTTTGCTTGCATGTTTAAGGAAATGAAAGTGTCAAATACGTCGTTTCAGCTTTATATTTATATCCTTATCATTTAAGGCCAAAATAACCATATTTTTGTCTTCCAGTGTTATTCTAATACATACCTCTTCGGATCTTTGTCCTTCCTTATGTAAACTTAAATACAGGTTATCTCCAAATGGACGCTCGTCCTTTCCAAATTGATAGAAAACACAGACTTAACAATCAATCTTTCAGCTTTATTGAGTACAGATAATTTTCATAGGAACATACGAAATTATCATCGAAGACGAAACCGTTGGAGTATTTGACGATGTCAGAGTATTTGGTGAATTAGCCATATTGTATTCAGCAAAAAGACACGCCACCGTTAAAGCAATTGAAAATGGCTCCATGTGGGTATTGGACTGTCATACATTTAAAAGACTCATCATCAAATCAGCTTTAGAGGAACAAGAAGAAATTGCGTCGTTCCTACAAAACGTACCTGAGCTGAGCAAAGCACCAATAGAGAAGTTGTACCAAGTGGCGAATCTCTTTAAACCTGAATTTTATAAAAGTGGAACAGCCATAGTTAAACAGTGTGAAGTAGGCGACAAATTTTATATTATAAGAGCGGGGACAGTTACTGTTGAAAAGGACAATGAAAAGGTAAGTAAAACAACATTGTTATCAATCTGTTTTTGATTCCTAATATACTATTTTGATATAATTTTTGTAATTAAATATTTTGTATATGCTAGAAAATGTGTGTTTATACCTGTTTTAGGTAGCTGAACTTAGTAAAGGAAGATATTTTGGAGAAGTATCTCTTCTAAAAGATGAATTTGTACCTGCTACAGTTAAAGCCGGAGCGCCTGGTGTAGAGTGTTTATCGTTAACTAGAAAAGAATTTATAGAACACTTTGGCGAAGTAGATGAATTCGTAAGATTAAAAAGTGAACCTATAACGGCTGTTGAAAAGATGATCTCTGAATATCCTAATCTAAATTTAGATGACTTCAAAATATTACAGACTTTAGGACTGGGAGCTTACGGAAGAGTTCAATTAATTCAACACAACCGACATAAAAATATGGTGTTTGCTTTGAAATATATAAAAAAAGTTGAGATCAAGAAGAAAACACACCAAACTCAAGTGTACAATGAAAAAAAATTACATTCTATGTGCAATTCTCCTTTTATAACAAGAATGTATAGAAGTTTCAAAACAAGCAGGTACATATATTTTCTGTTGGAAGTTGGACTCGGAGGTGATTTATGGAGTTTACTCCATTCACAAACGGGGAAAAGATTTGAAGAATTGAAAGCAAAATTTTACGCAGGTATGAATATTTTTCATCCAATCAAAAGAAAAAAATAAATTAGTTTGATTACACTTACTAGAAACCGACGGGATGTTAAAAGAAAGGGAGAGAAATGTTAAGAGAGTACGAGGATGGTCTCAGAAATATCTGGCTCAACAAAAAAAAAACACAAAAATTTTGGAAAAAAATATATTTATTTTTCAACGTAATCTCCTATTAGTTCGAAACGCTTTTCAAAGCGATGTTCAATAAGTTTGTTACCCTTTTTATAATAAGAATCATCAAACTCCTCAAAATAGCCATTAAATGCCGACATCACCTCTTTATTATTGCAAAATCTTTGACTACCGAGCCAGAAAATAATCCGAGGTGGCTGAATCTGGATTATAGGGTTCATGAGGTAGCAAATCAAACTTTAATTCATTAATTTTGGCCATTGCAAGAATTCTTATCCATATGCTGACATTTTTGATTGATTGATCAATGAAAATTATCCCTCGCGCATCCCAAAAAACCGACGCCATGACCTTGTCTGCAGATGGAATTTGCCTTCTTTGGAGCTGGTCCTCACATTTCAGTCCATTGTTTGTAATGTCCTTTGGCTATGAAACGATGCAAAAATTCGGCTTTATTTCTATGAAACATTTCCAAACACTAGATGGAAATATCTTCACGATGCTATATTTGTTCCATTGTGAGCAAACGCGGCCCCCATCTTCTCCAAATCTCCAGTTAATATGCGATTACCACACTTTTTGAAATACTATGTCTGCTAGCTTGCTCACTTTCAGTAGACAATCATCCAGTACCGCTTTGTGAATTTTTTTTACATTTCTAGAGTCGTCACCTGATTTGGTCGACCACTGCGATGCTGGTCTTTGCAGGTCGTACAGCCTCGTTTAAACTCTGCTAACCAATATTTTACTATTGATAACGAAAGAGTAGTCTCGCCCAGAATAGAATCTAGTTCAATTTTTATATTGGTTGGGCTAACGCCTTTTAAATCAAAGTCTTGTATCACATAACGATGATTAATTTTTTCCATGTTTACAAATTCACTGAAAACGTTCACTATTGATGGTTGCCAAACAAATATTAAACAATATGGGCTCTTCAAACTTGAAGAAAATGCTATATCCATAGACTGAGGTATTTTTCAAGCAACTATCGCCATCTCTAGGTCAGGCCAGGTAGTACTTCTAGGACCATCCTCGTAAGGTGATTGTCATCGAGGTGATGTCATTTAAATTTTTCGATTGACATTTTTATTATTAAAAAAAAAAAGATTTTTTCATAGAAATCATAAGAGTGTGTCAATTAGTTATTTTTGTTAGTTGTACTGTTTTGAATAAGTCAATATAGTTGTGTACTTCGCTCAAGTAATTTTCTTAGTTTGTTTTATTTTTGCTGTTTGTATGTTGATTATTCTTGTGTGTGGGGAAGTTTGGTTAATACTTAACCATTCGTTGAACAATGATAAATCGAGTACGTCAGTTGAGCATGATGAATGTTTAAGAGCTCTAATTTTGTGAATGATTATTTGAAAATACATGATAGAGAGAGCAGCATATAAGTAAAATTGTTCTAATGGAAGAGAGGCAAAGAAAATCAGTTTACCATTATCTATCTCCCTTCACTCGTTTCTGATTGGTGTTTTGTGCATTTAAAAGATTCGACGAGAGAGTGATAAACCGAAGCTCGAGCCCACATGAACTAGCTCACTAACTTCAGGGTTTTAAATTATTTTGTTATTGTAATTATATTTCAATGGACTATTTTTTGATTTAGCTTGTGTTTTGGAGGGACTTAGCTACCTACACGCACTTGGAATAATTTATAGAGATTTGAAACCAGAAAATATAATTATTCATCATAACGGATACATTAAATTGGCTGATTTCGGTTTTGCCAAAAGAACAGACTCTAAAGAGAAGACTTTCACGTTTGTTGGCACAGCGGAATACGTGGCGCCTGAAATAATTTTAAGTAAAGGTTACAACAGAGCAGTTGATTACTGGGCTTTTGGAGTTTTCATTTACGAACTTCTAGTCGGAAGAACCCCATTTAAAACTGGCGACCCGGGGCACTTGAATACTTATAAATCGATTCTTAAAGGTATTGAATATGTAACGTTTCCCGAATTTGTTTCGGGCACTTCTAAATCTATTATAAAAAAATTATGTACGCAGTCCCCCGCTGACAGACTTGGTTGTCAGAAATATGGTATTCAGGCTATTAAAAAGCATGTATGGTTCGGTGGCATAGACTGGAATAAATTGATCAATCAGGAATTGGAGCCACCCTATAGACCGGAATTGAATGATAACGTAGATACCAGATATTTTGAAAAGTTCCCCGATGACAACGATGTACCACCTGAGGATTTTTCCGATTGGGATAAAGATTTATGATTGATTTGTTTTTCTGATATTTTAATTATTTCATTTTGATAATAAAAATAAAAGTTATACTCCTAAAATGTTTTTATTTTATAAGTTATCATTATTCTTTACCGAAGGAATGTATAAGTAAATACTATGCTATATACCATAGTATACCATGCAGAAAGGTAACTTCAATTTTAGACTAGATATAGCTAGAACCAGGATCTGCCAGGTATACCCTACGAATCCTCATTATTGTAGATGAAACTGATCAGGATCAAACAAATCTGGACTAACAATTAATTAACCATATTTCAGTTAAGAAAGTAGTGCTCGATCATGTTGAAAAACTAGTTCTGACAAGTAAGTAAAGAGACTGAGACTTAATTATTATAAAATTAGCTGGTTACCACATGATTCCCTTAAAATAAATTTCTTCCGGACTAAAACACCGACGTCAGCGATTTTTCAAAGTAATGCAGCTTGTAGTCTTTGTCTGGAGCTCCCAACAGCATATTCGTTACAGTTGTTTGATGTTCTTCAATTCAGATGCATGCATCAGACTCAATGCGCAGTAGCAAGTTGCTGCGACTGCGACAAGAGCCTTCGCAATAGAATATTTGATTTATGGTTTGGCCTGGTGGAGTCTGCCTTGAGTTTATCAAAGTACCAGAAAATCGTTTTCACTTTCGATTTGCTCGTGGGAGATTTTTTGTCTTGAATCATTTGGTCACAGCCACTGTTGACTCCGGTGCTTGTTTTCAGTACCTTAATGAAATAACTAAGTTCAATCATCGTGCAATCTTGAGTTAAAATCTGTCTGAAGGTTTCGCGATCTTGGCTTATCATTGCGCATAACTGCTGCGAGGTCGTGTATACCTTGGCTAATCTTCCGCATCGCGCTTTCTCTTCGACGCTTTAACAGTCTTCTTTAGACATTTTTTTCCTGTGAAACATTTGTGCACGGCTCATAGATTAATCATACAAACACTTTAAATACTTCGCCCACAGCTGAGGAAAAGCTAATGATTTTACGAAGCTGCAGATCTCATATACAGTCTAGTACCCATTATTCAAATATCTCTTGGAGAACGATGCACCCCCAAGTATCCTATGTGATCATCAATTTTTTACGCTGCTTGCTCTTCTTCTAATTTTCAAAGGGAATTGTCTGGCTATCTTGGTTGGTGTCTTTGCAGTTTCTCAAAGAAGGAATTCTAAGCCAACTTATTACAATGACTATGTCCCTACTCAAAATCCTGTCAATCTGTTCGAATTACAAGATCCTCACATAGGTAGCTCCTTTTCTATCTTTAGTTTTTTTTCTTGTTTGTGTCTTCATCACTGGTTGTAGTTTTCTTAGCCTTGGATGTCTGATGCAGTTTTCCCTGCCGTAAACATTAGATCCTTTAGCTGTGTTGAGGCGCGTTTTCAGTTCTGCGAATCTTTTGCTGTAGGCTGTAACTGGATGAATAAAATATACAAAAATAATAACAGAAAACTTTAGAAATCGTTATTTTTATTGGCTGAGTTAATTAAGACAAACGCTCTTTCTAAAATTCTTCATCCCATCCGGAAGTTTCCTCTTGTGGAATGTCTGGATCTGGTTTTAATTTAGTTCCTAGCCTGTTTATTTTTGCTGTTTCTTTAAACGATGATTCCATTTCAAGATTCTCTAGCTTTTGCCATGAAAAACCATTAAACCATTTATGTTTTTTTATTTTTGAAATACCACCGTTTTCCATACCTGAAAAGTCAAATTTTGGTTTTAAATAATAATAAGTACAATATTAAAATGATTGTTAACTTTTTTTATGCCTTTTCATTTTAAAATCACAGAATTTTAACAAACCAATGTTATATTTGTGGTACTGAAGGATAAATGAAATGAAAAAAATCTTTTCTCACCTATTCTATCTGATGGATTAGATCTACATAATTTTAAAATGAGATCCTTCGCATCTTGATTTATCACACTGGGAAATTTAATATTTTCTATTCCACTCAATATTTTTTTGAAAATAACATTTTCGTTTTTATCTGGAGAAACAAAAGGCGTTTTACCACATAACATTTCATAAATAAAAATTCCGCATGACCAAATATCCACAGATCTATTATATGGTTTCTTCAAAATTAATTCTGGAGCTACGTATTCGACTGTTCCTGAAATTATACATTTTTTGTGTCGGAAATAAATTAAGTTCTTTTATAAGTGAAACTTTTTAAACTTAATAAAAAGAAAGTTAGGGAAGGTTAATGAAGAAAGTGTACAGCTAGCATTAAATTATGAAAATCCATATTTTTGTTTGTTTTTTTGTCTAAATGATAGTTGTAGTAGAACAATGTACCTAAAATTACATATTACATATTCTTGTTCAATCTACAAATAATACAATTTTCAAACACATTTGTAAAACGTTTTTAATTAGGTGAACTCATTCAAACCACTTTTTATTAAAAAATTTATTATATAATTATAAGTTTTCTTTCGCTCGAAGGTGGTTTTAGGTTAGTTAAAGTGCTCTTGAAATTTATCTGTACTCATAGGCTAATTTCATACTTAATGTAGCCGGCGCCGACACAAGTAGAATCTTTTCACATTCACCCGGCTGTCGGTTGTCGAGTAACCGATATTAAACCTACAGTCGGTACAGTTTCCTGTTTAGTGATGGATCGCAATAAACTTATAACGAGGATATTGTACAGGCGTTGGAAGAAGAGGAGGAAACAAGATTCGTTCCAACCCATCAAAAAACCGTCCTTGGTACGGTGACGATTCTGCGCAATAAAGACTACATGTTCCACCCGAAAGGTTATCGTTATACGAACGATTCTGTTTTGTTCCAACCGACTAATGTTTGTTTGTTTCCAGGACGGTATGGAGGGCCATCTTATATGGGGACTTTAGCTTAAAAACTCTCCGCGTGTAGACGGTAAATTATATTTCAAAATTTGACCAGAATGGCGATCCTGTCGGACGAGATATCATATGAACTTTAGTTATTTTAGATAGAGTGAAGTATGGAATGTTAGAAAATTTTATATTTCAAATGACTAGAGTCGTTAATTAAATATCGGTATACAAAATCTAAACTATTCATATAGTATTTCGATACTTGGTGAATACCACGGATACTAGAATACATGGTAGGGGTCACGAGCAGGTCCAGGCCGGCCGGCTCGGAAATGTCACGTCACCCTGAACCCACCGCACTGTTTACAGACTCCACACTCCACAATGTCGTTCGCTATTCGAATAATAAAACGCGTAACCTGCAGCCTTTGATTAATGAAATTATAATTTTGCAGGCCAGTACAATTTTATATTGGTATATATGTTACGGCTAATATGCAAACTTGGATAGTTTAAAAAGTAACCAACTCATTGGCTATTTTGATAGAAAACGCAAGTTACACTAAAATAGCAGCTACTTTGTAAACTAACCAAGAGTCTTCGCTACTTTACTGGAAATTATGAAGGAAATTAAAATAGCTAGTTTTTTTACATAATTAAAAAATTATAAGTATTATTTATTAAATTATTTTCGTGTATATAGCGAATTTGGAAAATAAAATGATTTTTTAACGTTAATTTTTGTAATAAATCTGAGCACATCATATTTAGAAAACATTTGATTGAAGATGAAAAATGGAGAGATTATACCAACCTGCAAAAGTGAACGTTTTTTCAAATTTCGATAATTTTTTTGCATATCCAAAATCTGTTAACTGGAAATAACCAGTCGATGTTAAAAGTACATTCTCCGGTTTCAGGTCTCTAAAAATAATTTCCCTAGAATGTAAGTAATCCAAACCTTCCAGAACGCATCCTACTATAAATTTGGCGTCTTTTTCTTTGAAACGTCGTTCGGGTGTTTCTCTGTACAGAATATTCCAAAGATCACCAGCTACAATCATCAAATAGATTTTATCATACCATTTAAAAAGTTATGAAATTTTAATAATTTTCAGTTAAATGTACCTGGACAAAGTTCCATTAAATAATAAACGTATATGTTATTTTTAAATGACCTATACATCGTTACAATGAAAGGTGAATCCAACTGCATTTGCATCCTTTCGTTAATAGCATGTTGTTGCCTTTGATCGGCGACTATATTAAATTTACTCATGTATTTCAGAGCAAACATTTTCTTATTAACTTTATGTCTGACCAAATCAATTCTTCCAAATCCCCCTATACCTGTAAAACATAAAATATATTTCTTTAATCTATATGAACCTTAATATTTGAAAAAAAAATATTTTTGTGACCTTCCAACTTAAATATATACGCAAACATGAGATTTCATGAGACTTTGAGATATTGAAATTTGTGTTATCTTATATCTTTTTTGGATGAATTAACTCATAGAAAGAAATCCTGAAATACTGACATTTGTTTGAGAAGGATATCTATTATTTTTTGTCGTAACACAACACAAAAAAGAAAAGTACAAAAACAAATGATCGTAAGAAAAAACCGAAGACAACAAGCAGATGATGGACATAAAAAGGATCAGTTGCAAAGAGAGGTCGAATCGAGCGGAAAGTCTTGAAGTGTGTCTGGTGGAATCATGAAGGTTTAGTGTCCTTCGATATTATTATTAATTCAGATCCATTGTGAAATTCTTGCGTTGGAAAAATAAGAATCTAAAAGGGATGTTAAGAATGACTTTATTTTTATATTATTCTTTATGAAAATTGGAAACTGGCATTATGTATGAGACACCCACTATATAATCATATACTGGTGGTGTTGGGTAAGAGTGTCTTTTTATTTATAAACATATTTCCGCCATTCTCTTCTATATCTAGCTTTTATCATAGCCTCTGTCATGCTGCTCTTTTTTTGTCATTGGGCGTCCTCTTTTTCATTTCTCTAACTTGCCAAATCCTTTTTTCCGGTCTATCGCTCTCCATTCTACACAGATGTCCAAACAATTCAAGTTGTTTCTCTATATTAAAGTCTTCTCGTTATAATTTCGTTTAGTATTCCATCCTTGGTGGTATCCCTCTGACTGTGACTTCATTTTTGCTGCTGAATTTTGCTTTTTAGTGAGTTCGTAAGTACCCACGATCATTTTGATGTTATTTGCTGTCTTTTTTCCTACAAAATTTCTATTTAACGTATTATAAAATTTAATTGCTGCACTGATTTTTTGCATTTGATTCTGCCTAATTTTTATTGCTCCGTGCGTCTACGCTTAAATATATGAAACTCTTCACTTGTTCCAACTGTATTTGATTTATTTCGATTTTTTCTTCTTCTCCTTTTTTTCTAATAGCATTATTTTTGTCTTTTGCATATTGATATTCATGCTCCTCGATTTTAATCCCCTAGGGGGCTAAATCTGATAGGGTGCATAAGGTAGCAATTCAAACTTTAATTCATTAATTGCCATAACGGATGTGTAAGCTGGTGCATTTTCTTCTTAACCAAATACGCCTGTTTGTGCTTGATTCCTTCTCTCAAACGTTGCAATAAGTTCGCATTATCTTCGCCGTTGATGGTTTTTCCTGTTTCAAAAATGTCAATGAAAATTATTCCACGCGCATTTCAAAAGCCGACGCTATGACCTTGCCTGCAGATGGAAACGTCTTCACCTTCTTCGGAGCCTGGTCTCCTTTTTCGGTCCATTGATTTGATTGTTCTTTTTTTTTTTCTGGTGCGATGTGATGGACCCACGTGTCTTCCATGGTTGTGAAACGGCGCAAAAATTCGGCTTTATTTCTGTGAAATATTGCCTAGATGGAATCATCTTCACGATGCTGTTTTTCTGCCATTGTGAGCAAATGCGGCACACATCTTCCCCAAATTTCTAGTTAATGTATAGTAACGCATTTTTTGAAATGCCTTCTATATCTGCTAGCTCGTGTACTTTCAGTCAACGATCATCATGTACTGCTTCGTGGATTTTATTCAATATTTCTGGAGTCCTTGGTCGACCACTGCGATGTTGGTCTCCACAGATCGCACGGCCTCGTTTAAACTCTGCTAACCAATATTTTACTATTGATAACGAAGGAGCAGTCTCACCCAGAGTAGAATCTAGTTCAATTTTTATATTGGTAGGCTAAATCCTTTCAAATCAAAGTATTGTATTACATAACTATGAACAATTTTTTTCATGCTAAACAAATACGTGGCGTCTTCACATTTAATTGCATCATCGAAATCATCAATCTATCAGAAATGTATTTGGAGTAAAGGAGGAGGAAGTTTTTTCTTTGCCTCCTCTAAACGCAATATCGTTACCGAAGCTGAACTTGACCGGTCCAGAGTATTATAAACGTTGAATTGAGCGTTTTGTATTTTTGATAAACTTGGAGAAAACAATTCTTGTTATGGAAATTATGAGTGGTACGATGTAAAGGATAATTTTTCGCCACCAAAAGCACCTAGCTATTATTATCCACTTTCTTGTTATTTATGATATATTTTTTACAAATTTATAAACCAACCTATATTTGAAATCACCTCCAAGTCTTCCAATTTAATATCTTGATATTGAGATGATTTTTTCCTCGTTACTCGGGCTGGTTCTATTCGAAAATATTCCGTGAGTTCTAAGAAAACTTTTCTTGAGAGAATAAGACATTCTACCAAAGGTGGATTAGCTATTATGGTAGCTTGTCTCCGCGATTCCTCTAATAGAGCTCTTTCTCCAAAAAAATAACCTTTGCTATAATTTCCCACAATTCCTTCGCCTTTTTTCGATACAGTTACCGAGCCTGCCCTCACAATATAAAACTTGTTACCTGGAAAAAAGTTTTGAAAAATAATCAAGAATCACTTATCTAAATTGTGTTCTTAGCTACCTACTTAATGTATGGATTAAGTGAAAATAAAATGGAATGGAACGGAAAGGGTCCATTCGCTGTTTCAATATATTTTGTCATATTGTTTCTAAAAATAGAATTTATGATTATGAATTACAAACTACATTACCGATGTAATTTTATGGTGAATTGATAAAGGGTTTTTTCTTTGAGGAGCCTATTAAAAGCAAAGCAAACATCAATGTGATTAACAAAACATATTTACACATTTCGTAATCACGTACTTGATGACAAATTCCTGTTTACAAACGTAATTATAGTATGGCTTATTTAATAGGTGATAGGAATAAGTGATATTTGAGATTTTTCACATTGATGGATTGCAAAGTTGATAAGTAGATAATTATCATCTTTTTCGACCGTTAAAATGTACAGTTACTGACATACCAGGGCCGCTACTTAAGTTTTGAGATAGACAAATAAAAATAAATTTTGAAAATGCGATATGGCAATATTGTTTTTCAAAATATTTCTTAATTAAGATCAATATAATTTTGAATGCAGTTAAACCAACTGTCGAAGCATTTTTTTCTATTGGGTTACCTGCAAAACATTCGATTTGAATGCATCAATCGCTTCTTTAGGTCTAGGATAAACGTTGACCTCGCAATTTATTTTTGAAGGAAATAAAAAGAAATCATTGGGTTTTGACCGTTCGAAAAGGTTTGTTGTTTAGTTTCGGGTTCATATATGTAGATCCATGATTCATCGCCTGTCACGATCTTATAGACGTTTTTTGAAACGCCGCGATTGAATTTTTTCAGTATTTCTTCGCACCAATCCACCCGAACTTTTTTCAGCAATTCTAAAGTCTTTTTAACAGCCAAATGCTCTTGCAATATTAAATGTAAGTTTGCGAGTGCAACTAATCTATGTTTACATATCCCAAAACTTGAATAGCAACTCTTATTATGAAGGTTTGGTCTTTATAATTGTAGCATTTTTATATGCTTGGTACTACACGTTTTCCTCGGTCCTATTCTTACTTCACGAGAGTGACGCTTTATATTTGAGATAAAAGAAAACTACAAGTTTTCTAGCACTTTTGCAACCGATCAACTTAAAAGCTTGAAGGTAGTATTTTGGAATGCTGAAAATCGATAAACTGCTTCATCTATCTCATCCTTCGTCGAGGAAAGTAGATCACGTATATAACGCTTCAGGTTTGAGACTAACCAGAAATCACATATGGCGACAACAGGCTAATAGGGTGGATGTTCAATGACTGTTACATTAATTTCGCGTAAAAATTCAATTATCTACTGTGTAATGTGTAAAGATACATTAGCTTTGCTGGAACTGCACGTTGACAACATTGTAGCTCAATTGCTTTAACTAATCCTGGACTATAAAAGAGAACCGCGTACAAAACTTTCTTTGTAGAGACAACACGCCTCAACACGGCCACACCAAGAGTTGCCTCAATCGGTTGATAGATACATCTCGGATCTTTTCCAATCATGGGTCTCATTCTCTTAATGTGTCCAACAGTAACTGAAGAGCAGGGCTTATCGGCATATACCTCATCTTCAAACGATATCATACCTCTTTTAAAGTCGCCATACTAGCGAAAAACAGTTGTTTCTGGAGGACTTTCATCGTTTTAGAACTGCCGTTCTCTTAAACCGACCTTGAAGTCATAGTAGATCATATCGCGCACATGTTCTCTTAGCAAATTCATATTTTGATGGTAAATCGTATATAACAACCTCTACTGTGTCATAGCAGCTACTCAACTGCAGTGAAAGTTCACTACCTAAGCTCTAACTTCTATAGTTTTGTGGCATTTCAAATTATACACATTGCCGTTGGTATTAAACTCCTAAGAGTTGTGGGTATTGGGCCAAGAATATTATTGATCTCTTATCTGAATGAAAGACATGCTCCTCTTCTTGCACATCTTTTTGGGCGAGGAGGTTGCGTCGTATGACTATAAAATTTTAAAACTGAAATTTCTAGTAACATGCATAAACAACCTCAAGCCTACAAATGTAAAATTCAAGGCATGAAATCTCTGAAATACTAAACTTTAATTAACAATATCCCGATAAGGCATCTAATGACAAAGAAATAACGATTAAGTATATACAAATAATATTTTTAAGCTAGAAATTAAAATTACCTTTTTCGCCCTCTTTGATAATAGTTTTTCCTCCGGCATAAAATTCAGATTTTAAAGAATTGGCAGCCAACTTCAATATCTTATCGCCGGCATTTTTGAGAACGTCATTTTGTATTAGAAAATTAACTTTTTCATTCTGTTCTTTTACAGCATGTCTAAAAATAATGAATACGCCAAGTTATACTAGATCTCCTCATATATAATACATGACGTTTTTTCGTATAATGGAAATCCATAACTGGTGGAATATGAAAGAGATCTCGTATGTAAAAAATCGCTTCATCTCATCATGTCACGAATAACCAATAAGTTTTAATTGTCTTCCTCACAAAAAAGGAATGTTTGTATACAGGAAAAAATTTTGATTTGGAGCGATATTATTGAGCTTTTTTATTCTCGTCTTCGATATTATGTACCACAGTAGTGGTAGTACAGTACATCGAATGGTTTATTTAAATAGAAAATAGAATCGATTTGGAAGTATTAAAACTAACAGAGATAAAAACAAGTTAGTGGTTCTTCTAGGTATAAGAATGTTAGAATAAACGTCCCCAATGGAAACCTTCTCTACGAAGGCTTTTTAGAAAAAAAAAAAATGATAAAACATTTCTGATTTCACAAACCAATCTCTTAGTTATTGCTGTACATTTCTTTTTTACATTTTGTCCCATTTAACTGGGAACTTATTTTAGTGACAAATGCTGACTACAACTAAGAACATATTGAAAATATTGTAAGTGATAGAGCCAACTTAAAATACATTTCCGATTCTGTCCTAAAACTAATGAAATATTGGAAATACTAATTAAAAAGGTGGCATTGCTTGAAATGTATATAACAGATAGGGTTACCACCGTATTTTATACTAAAGTATTGTACGTTATTTCAGGTGATTGTACTCTATACTTTATGAGAACAATACGCGAAAATATTTTATTTTGCATCTTTTTGGAGAAATCACTTTACGATGTCAACTTCACAGTCACAATTTCAAAAAAATATATACTTTAACGAATTTGTTTTTCACGTTGTCAAGCGAAGGTCGAAACGGTGTCTTACAAACCAAAAATAAAAGTTTATGTTATTTGTTTACTGTTTATGATTGTAGTTCAGTTCCAGTTAGCCCCGTGAGACGTATATACATGCTGTGATTTATACTTTTCGGATCAAGACAATTTCAGATTTGTAAGTTTTAAGGAACTATAGGTTGAAACTTGTACTTTAATCGCATATCTACATAATCTAGGTAAACTACTAGGTACTAGGTAACCGTACTATTTCTGCCGAAACCAAAAAAAAAATCGACATACCGTGGACCACAACGGGAAAAAATATGAATCTACAAGAAGATTTGGTGATAGAAAACGTTCAGAGCGGTCTCGAAAAATCACAACCGCTGAAAATATTATTATATTAATCAGTAATTCCACTTTAACTGACAATTTTCGACAAGTCAGCATTCACAAGAAGATTCTCGGAATTTGATGAAGAACGAATTACTTATTTACTTTAATTTAAATGTAAACTATAGAGACGCTGTGCTATTGTTCAGTAGAGGTACTAAATTAATACTACAAAAAGCTACAAAAATATGTTTCTTAACATAATAATAAATAGAAATAAATTGTACTTCAATTTGATACCATGTAGATTTTTTCTTACCTATAACAACCAATATACTTTAATGCAGAAAAAAGGTGGCATCCCTAATAACAGAGCCTAATTCTAAAGACAACTCTATCAAATTAAATACTGACCCTGATCCAAGCGTGGATCCAGGGGGGTCATGAACTCCCCCTAAACCCTGATTAATTAACTTGGTTTTGTGGATAAAGGGCTTAAATGCCATGTCTTTGGGGGAGGACTCGTCTTTATACTAATTACCCCCCTTTGTCAAGACCCTGGATCCCCCTTTCCCTGATCTAAAACTGAGAACATATTGGAGTTGGAGCACAGGTAAGTGAGTGTTACTATAGAATGTTTTCCAGTCAGAAACATCCTCTGGTCGACTCAATGTTGTGTTGTTTTTATAGTACTAGTGCTTCTTTGCTCCCAGAAAACATTTATATACATGTTTTGATAAAATTGTGTGCTTCAATTTGACTCACTCAATATTTAACTGTTATAAATTTTATGAACTTTTTTAGTAAAAAGAAAAATGCGTGGCAAAAAGAAAAAGGCTGTGTGAACATTGCGTTTACTAACAAGATCAAATGTCGACCCATCTATAGTAATAGAAAAGTTGTTACAGAGTTTAAGGACCAAATAATACAAAATCAGATAATTTTTGACAAATGATAATAGTCCACTCAAATTAGACATTTTACAAAGAAAATTTTCAGGACAGCATCGAGACCAGTCAATTCCGATGTATTTTGGCCGTCTGAAACTGAATTCGAGGTATCGCAATCCCCAAAAAGGGGGACAGGGCGGAGACATCGACATATGTATACCAAAAATCGCTGATTTTGCATTTATTTACCTATTTTGAGAGAAAATCATGTGTCCCAGCGAGAAACTTAACCCAGACGAGTTGTATATAATTAAATTTCCTCCAACTTTTCCATTGAACATTTTGTCGTACGTTGCATAGTTAAGTCACTAGAGAGCGCGTAGAAGATTTCAAAACTAATTTCTTGCATTTTATAGAAATCTATGTTTTTGCACTTATTTCCCTATTTTGCGAGAAAATTATGCGTTTCAGCGAAAAACTCAACCCAGACGAGTTGTATATAATTAAATTTCCTCCAACTTTTCCATTGAACATTTTGTCGTACGTTGCATAGTTAAGTCACTAGAGAGCGCGTAGAAGATTTCAAAACTAATTTCTTGCATTTTATAGAAATCTATGTTTTTGCACTTATTTCCCTATTTTGCGAGAAAATTATGCGTTTCAGCGAAAAACTCAACCCAGACGAGTTGTATATAATTAAATTTCCTCCAACTTTTCCATTGAACATTTTGTCGTACGTTGCATAGTTAAGTCACTAGAGAGCGCGTAGAAGATTTCAAAACTAATTTCTTGCATTTTATAGAAATCTATGTTTTTGCACTTATTTCCCTATTTTGCGAGAAAATTATGCGTTTCAGCGAAAAACTCAACCCAGACGAGTTGTATATAATTAAATTTCCTCCAACTTTTCCATTGAACATTTTGTCGTACGTTGCATAGTTAAGTCGCTAGAGAGCACGTAGAAGATTTCAAAACTAATTTCTTGCATTTTATAGAAATCTATGTTTTTGCACTTATTTCCCTATTTTGCGAGAAAATTATGCGTTTCAGCGAAAAACTCAACCCAGACGAGTTGTATATAATTAAATTTCCTCCAACTTTTCCATTGAACATTTTGTCGTACGTTGCATAGTTAAGTCGCTAGAGAGCACGTAGAAGATTTCAAAACTCATTTCTTGCATTTTATACAAAACTATACTTTTCCGGGGAAAATAGTAAACAGCATAGCATACAAAATTCCCTACAACAATAACGCATATTTTCGCCGCTAGGGGGCGCGAAAATGATTTAAAAATCATTTTTTCCGATTTTTTGGAAAAAAAGCATAAAGCATCCTCATAGAGCATAAAATCCCGCGCAACTTTTTTCCGAAACATTCTCTCCAGTTTTGCTTAGTTTCCCCACTAGAGGGCCTGGTTCGTTGCTGTTGGGAAAATTTCTCTAAAATTGCGATTTTTCGTTTAATTTGAGTGGACTATAAGCACAAATGATCGCTGGGGAGAAACATAAATAGTCGGCGAAACGATTTTGATAATAAATAGTATAGTAGATAATTCTGATCCGATGCCATGTCGTCTAAGATTGAATAAATTTGTTATTGTTAACAACTAATACATCAAAATAAAAGTTATACATACTTACCTAATAAGGAGATGATGGTATACAGGTGCGTCTAACACCCATACTGTAGCGTTAGTTAATGCTTTTATTGTTGCAAGTCGTTTTGCATCATATAAAATAGCCAATTCTCCAAATACTCTAATATCATCAAAATTATCTTTAAAATCGTATTTAGTAACTTCGAATGTTCCACTATTTGAAACAAACATGTGAGTACCTTTCTTGCCTTCTCTTATAATTATTTCGCCAGCTTTCACTTTTCTCTTGTACATAGCCGATACAGCATCGTCAAGAATGTGTCCAGATATAATTTTACTAGTAAATTCATTGTTTCTTATTGCAGTTTTGATTTGGTTCTCTTCCCTATAATGTAAATATATATTTAATTTATGCAACTACTATATCAAAGTGAATTTAGGAGGAAAATTAATACAAATGCAGCGTAATATTCAATCTAGTGAATTATACTGTTTTCATACGTTTTAGTAAGAATTATGCAAAATCTGGGTGCAGTAAATATCTTTTATGTAGATCTTAGAACGGGTACAGCTTATTTATTGAAAAGAAAGTTGCTGTATTGTTGCTAAGTCCATGTAATTTAGTTTAGTAATAGTTTACGTCTTCTCCAATGTTCATTTGAATCTTTTTTTGTCGCTAACTCCAACAACATAATCCACAAACGCACGGTACATACGAAAAAGGTGGGGCTCAATTAACAAACTTTATAGCGATAAATTTGTATAAACTGTTTTACTTTTCGAAACTAACAATGAAGAATGGTAGATAAATGTGCGACCCAGACACTTTTGAGACCTTTTCGATCACGCGACAGCTTGAAACTATTCGCCATTGATTTTAGTCAATTGGTAAGTTGGTTTTAAGCGAATTAATCGAAACCAACTTTAATCAGACTCCAAACCATTATAAGTCGAAGAATGTATAGTGTACAATTGGTGAAAGTTAGACCGAACATAACAGAAAACAACATTCGTTGATTCATTGGAAGGATGGGAAGTTATCCCATAAACTGCATATTCTCCAGATATCATTTCTTGCAAAATTTTCTTTCAATGATAAAGACGTTTTGATCGAATGTTTTGAATGTTAATTACAACAAGTTTTTAATATTTCCTTCTTTTTTTGTTTTCTTCAGATAAATAAAAAAAAAGATATAAGAAAAGGAATGAATAGAAACGTGAGAGGAAAGGAGTTTAGGATGGTTATGAGGGTAAAACAACAAACAAACCTAAATCGGGTGAAAACAGATGGATTAGTATATGAAGAACTGAGAAACGAAGTAAATATAAAAATATTAAATGGATGGTAGTAAATTAAGAGAAAGAACATGTGGAAGATCTAATAACGGAATGAGAAAGTAACCATATTTGAATATATGGGAATCATACCCAAAGAAGATGGAAAAACAGACATAGAGATGGTGAACATATTTAGAAAACCAAACAAATATTCCTTGCTATATTCGGAAGAAAAGAAATAGGCTAATACATAAAAATGAAGGTATACAACTCGGAACATATGGAAGGGAAACCTGGGGAATAAACAGGAAGGCACATCAGCAGAGATGAAACAAATGAGAAAATTAGTAGAGAAAACGAGAGTTGAAAGATTAAGACAAGACAATTAACGATAAGGTCATCACAAATTATAATAAGAAAAGTTACATATGAAAAGAAGGAGAAAAAGACCCAGGAAAATTGAGCTAAAGCGAGTAGCACAAGAAGGAGGAAGAAAGGGAAAAACAATACTTCAAATTAATGAAGGAAAAACCGGAAAAGTGGAAAAATAGATAAAAGAAATGTGGAATCTATAACCCCAATACTCTAACTGATTTAATAATGTATTGGAAAACAACATAAATTATTACTGAACCCGATATCAATACATATCACTTAATTTTTTAGAAACTACAATTTTCTCTATGTGTATTAACATAGAATCAAATCAAACTATTAAACTTTTTTTATTAAGTTGTTACAACTGACATCTACAATCAACGGAATATGATTTCAGGAAATTATTTTATTCGCAGTGCTTTACTCAAAGTATGTCTTTCTCAAATTTGTTCGTGCAGATGGAACTTCTTTGAATTCATGAAAATTTATTGCGAGAGTATACAAACATTAAAAGAATCCAAATTAGAACAATCCGATTTGAAAAATGAAAACGATAAAATATTTCTTAATAATTTTTTATTGAAATTTATTTTATTACTCTCTCAGAAGAACCATTCATTAGCTGGTCATTAATTATAACAGATAAATCATATCTCATAAATTTTCTACTTTAGTTAGAGGTATCGATAATTTTTCAGACTCATCTCGTATAGAGCTATCGTATCCGATACGTAAAATACTTACTCTGGAGTTTTAGGATCAACTTTTAAGTCAGTTAAATTAGCTCCACTCTGATATACAGCAAATCGCCTTTCAGTTTCATATTCTTCAACTTTCACTGGGGAGTAACTATTTCTAGATACACACAAACACATTTTTCCATCAATGTATAAGCGACATCAATCATATGATACTGCTTGAAACATCGACAGTTGATTTGATAATCTGATTTCTCAATAATCTATATCATTTTACAGATAATGTTACACAGATTAATTTTAATGATTCTCATTATTTTGTACAAAACACACTTGAAATCTTTGGAGTAAGCAAAGTAAAGTTTTAAAGTATAACATTAAATCACAATACATAAAATTACGTTAGGCAATTTCTATTTTTGAAGGGGATGTTGTTAACATTCCCCTGAAATTATCAATTCTGCTTCTGCAAGTACATGCATTAATAAACGTTGGCAAATTGGTTTGGTGATAAGAAACAAACACAACAAAACTAAACAAATAATAATTCAGAGGAAACTCTAAGTAAAAGTCAATGATTTGACAACAAACTCTCTAAAAGATTGAAATAATTTGGCTTTGACTGGTTTAACTTGACACTCTCAATAACGGCAACAATTAAGTAATCAAAAGTACCTTTTTTATACTGTACTGTAAATTCGATTTTACAGTACTAATTTGAGTCCGGAAAATGGCGCTTTACGGTATCCTTGTACTTTACAGTACTTTCATTCAAATATTTGAATGTTAACAGTTATGATGCAACTAGTGTTACCAGAAACATTTATTGTGGGAATTACTGGATGTTTCTTTATTTTAAATAAAGATGCGTGGTTTTATTTTAACACTTATACGAAAGTTTTGCCACTTGTAACATTCTTGATATTTTCTTTTTGCTCTCGACGGATTCTTTTACATATTTTTCAGCCACTGATGAGCTCTTCCATCCACCATGCCGTTTTAAAGCATTAATATCAGCACCAGCGTTGACCAAGAGCGTTGACGAAGTCCTTCTGAAGCAATGTCCTATATACTTTTTTTGAATGGTCAAGATTGAGTTTTTTTAGGTGCCCCGCCAACAGTGTGTATTCCAACTCTTTGACCTATGCATTTTCCTTATCTGTAGCCTACCAAAAGTGCTTTTAGTGGAAGGTCTTTTCGCAAATTTTTATATTTTCTGAACACTTCCGCATTGCTGTTGATCACAGTAAAAAACCATCGAACATGTGTTTTTGTGTGATTAATACGAACCAATAACTGAGAACCAGTATCCTCTACATCGTCTACTTCTAAATTATAAATGTCTTCCGTTCGAAAACCTCCGGCAATGCCCATTAATGCGATAATTTTCACCATTAAATGGTCTTTTATTGAGGCGCCCTTCATAAATGTTTCAACTTCTTCCTTGGTTAGCACCTTCGATTGATTTGGATGGTAGTCTACATGTTGTTATTTCAAAAAAACTATTAAATTAGAATAACGGGAAATGTTGACATTCTCATTAATCGTGGATTTGACCATCGAGTATTTAGACTATAATGAAGAGCTATTTGATGTTTTTGACTGAAAATTTAAGGATTGAAAAGAATGCTTCTAAGAAACAACTGTTCTTAGAAATTTTATTTAAATTATCAGCCATTCTTTCGGAATAGTTATTTTCCTAACAAGTGCGGAAAGTGATACTTTCCCGCACGCGACTGCAGGCAAGGCAAGCGGTCAAGTGCGGGAAGATACTTTACGCATGAGTTAGGAACATTAGTTTTTCTACGACCGTATGTACAAAAAAGTATACCAACCCATTTTTCTAAAATTATTTTATTCCATCAAACAATAATATACAAAACTTTAACTAAAAACTACTAATTATTATGAATATTAATATTGAAAACACAATTTGTTGTATTCTGTAGACTAGTAAAAATTGCCGGTCCAGTGGAGTTATTTGATTTCAAATGGAAGGTAGATGACGTCGATGAGGATGGCATCGGTTGCAGGTCGCATAAAGATGACAATGACGGCAACGGTTTTAAGTCATTCGGCAGGTAACAGCTCGGAATTACTTTCATTTGCAGCCTCCAAAATGGCTTCGGGAAGTTCTTCGTCGGATGAATCCATTAATATTATTGTATCGGATTCTGTTTAATGTGGTTTAATTTAGAAGAAGATTGTACTTATTCGGTCACTTCCATGACGTTTTGAACAACTTTGACGTTTTAGTAACAATTACATGGTTATATAAAAAATATCTGTATTATTTTATATTTTCCAAAAAAATTAAAAATGCTACAAAAAGCTAGAAAAGGTTTAATGTTTATTTGATGGACTATTTCGTAAATATTTATTTACCTGTAGTAACAATAGTTATAACCTCCGAAGTAAAAAACTATCTAATAAGGTCAAAATTTACATTATTTTACTTTCCCGCACTAGTGCGGGAAAGTGACACTTTCAAAGTTAAAATGCGTGCGGAAAAGTGGGTTAAAAAGCACGGTCGTAGAAAAAATATTTTTTGTATTTCCAAAAATTCTATATGTCTGCCTTTGATTACAATGTTACCTTAGTGACTTATTTAAAAAATAAGAAAATAATCAAGGGAGCTATTTTTCAGTAAAATTGTCCAATATGACATTTCATATTTTAATATAATTTTGTTTTTATTTAAAACCGAAAAAAGTATGAAAAAAAAACATATTATGATATAAGTCCTTGAAGTTACAATTACGGTACTCGATTAGATATTCTTGACTCGGCTCTTTCGTCGCCTCGTCCATAAACATCTATTTTGTACTGTACTAAATCACTTCCCGGACTTATAACGTAAATAACTATTTATATTCCCAAAAGTAGTAGTAGCCGTGTACGTTCTTTTGCAGTTTTATTTTTTATTGATATATTATCCTAGCCCGTAATGACTTGGACTGTCGGCATCATGTCTACCGAACTTTTTTAAAAATTCTTCTTTTGTTCCAAAAAGGGGTTGCTTACACATATGAACTGTTGTTGACCATGACTAATAAGTAGAAGTCTATGCGTTATCATATTATTATCATATTAGCAGAAGCTTTAGATTTAGTCGTTCTATCGCTACAACAATATGGGAAATATGGGAAAGAAAAGTCTACAAGCAAAGAACAGTAGAAATCTTGAAGAAATCTAAATAGGAAGATATGGAGTAAGCTATACTATCATAGTTTCACGGATAGCTCCGATCGTGAAAGCTATGACGGAGAATTTTGCTGAATAACTTTGTTTAATTTCATTCAATGCAATGTCATAATATCAACTATGGTAAAAGGAGTGGAGAAGCACGAATTGTTGATACGAATGTTATTCATGATTAAATTAAACATTGTGGTCAAAATGGATAGTCTTGATGAAGCAGGAATTTTCTATAAGCTGATTCCAAATAAAGCTGACTCTCAAAGGGAAAAGTGTATGGGAGAAAGATGGAGAAAACCGAGACTTAAAATATTATGACCCTTACGAAGAACTAAAAGTTTCAGTTTTATCTACCAAATTTCATTAGAGACGCCAATCACTTGATTCATATGATTCAGTACTTAATGACAATAGTTCTTATGATTACAACGTCCACAAAAAGAAGTTGAAAATTGTTGGTAACTACTTAAGAAGTAAGACTATCTGGTTTAGAAATACTCTGAATCAAAGTAGATTTACTCCTAAAAATTTATTAAAAATCTTCACTAATGGACTTTCGTGAAATAATAAACTGAGCAACATTGTAAACTATAAAGAACCACTGAAATTACATTAATTTTTTTACAATCGAGATTACATACACACATATTGTAGCAAAGCATGTTTGATAAGATATATTTATTCATTTATATTCATCCATATATTAAGTGAAAATAAGATTAACTAGAAATAAAACACATTGAAAATATGAGATGATTTATTTATTTTTATAAAGTTATTACAACTTAGGTTATCTCTGAATAAAATAAATAATTTTTAATCCAAATACCGATTTCTAGTTAATGTAGATTAATTTCTGTGCTCTAAACAAATCAATTTTAACTCATGTAGTTTGTGAACCATAACAAAGATTTTGAATGTGTTTGAACAAAAAATAAAGCGCTTTATTGGTAAATGTCTTGGTTTAGGAAAATAAGAATTCAACAATTTAGAAGTAAAGGAAAAGCAATTATGGATACATTTATTTCATTCCTATGGTCCAAAGTATTTGTACTAACCCCTAAGAATGTGATGTTGTACGGTGCGAGATGTGGAAATGAAACCAAAGAAGTTGGTTTCTGGAGGGGAATTTAATGTAACTGAAATGAGAAAATAAGAGAAATCATGGGAGGAAAAACCGTAATAATAAACGAAAGCACAACAAACAACAACAGATGTCAAATTAGGAGAATTTTGAAAGCCATGTCAGAAAGAGCCATGAGTACCGAAAGCAGTTAACACGAAGTATAGATATAAGGACTCCGAATGTAATATTGTTGCTATTGACAGCTCTGGAAAAAATATATTTGAGACACGTCGACTTCAATAAATGTTTTCAATTCACTAATATCGAGAAGTTTCAGAAATAATTTGAGTAGTAGAAAACATCCGATGTTAGTAAATCATAATACAAAAATCAGCACCAAACCATTTTGTTTCAAAAAAATAGATTTAAGCGAAAAGAAATTGAGTTTAGAGGCAATTCATTTTCAATCTTTCCTTGTAAAACTATTAAGAATTATGAAAATTTACTGGTAAGAATATATTCAAAAATTGACAAATGTCTATTAATGGAAAATATAAACATTTAGCATTTATTATTTACAATTAATGTTTCCAGATTAAGCCCTTCGTTTGTACATTATATATTTTGGGACTTTGTGTGTACACTAGGTCTTTCATGGAACAGTCAAATTTTTAAAGTTTTATACATATTCGAAAAATTTGAACAAATACTCGCTAAATTCTTGAACTGTCTACTTTATGACCCATATGATTCCAATTTCAAAAGTTGGTAACAATTCATAAACATAAGAAAACACGAAAAACCGGAATTTGATTAAAAAATTGGAAAATTTACGATAAGCAAATAATTTTGAAGATTATAGATTTTTCTTACCAGATGCGTTACACTTTCGAAAAAATATATCGTTGTAGATATTGGCACCAAAAAGTTTGAATACCTGATGAATATTTCCTCGATTTCCTCGATAATTTACAATAAAAAAATTCACAGTGCGCAATCTGGACAAAAGTGCATTCGATCATTATCACAATGGGCACTCTGAACGTAAATCAAAATTTCCTTGTTTCTTTGTTTTTGGTCCAAGCACAAACTGAGCATCTATTTCGTTTTTCTAATTTACCTGTGTTGTAATGGTTTTTCGCTTATTAACTTCGAGGATTTTGCTTATAACGTCTCTGATGATTCTGAGTATGGTGATTGGTTTTGCGCGATTTTCTAAATGCGGCGTTATCATACTGTGAACTAAGTGAAAGGGAAAAATAACTAGCATATAAGCTATAAAAAAATACCAAATTACCTGAGCATTTATATGTAACGAGTGATTTTTTTGCCGATATATTTTTGGCAATACTGTTTTTAACAGATCACGCTGTATACGCCAGTGTTACTGATGACCGTGAAATGTTGATTCATCGCAGTTCGCAGCAATTGAGTGTAAAACCTTACAAGATACGACTGGTGCAAGAATTGAAGCCACACGATATCCCACAACGTCTAACATTTGGTGAGTGGGCGCTGGCAAAGTTGGAAGGAGATCATTTTTATCGAAAAATTGTGTACGGTGACGAAGGTCATTTCTGGTTGAATGGATACGTCAACAAGCAAAATTGCCGCATCTGGAGTGAAGACCAGCCAGAAGCATTGCAAGAGTTACCAATGCATCCCGAAAGTCACTGTTTGGTGTGGATTATGAGCCGGTAGCATCATCGGGTCGTACTTCTTCTAAAGCAACGATAGCCGAAACGTTACAGTGAATGGCGAGCGCTACCGTGTGATGATTGAAGATTTTTTTATCCAAAATGGAAGAATTGGAAATACCTGACATGTGGTTTCAACAATATGGTGCCACTTGCGACACGACATGCAAAACAATGGTCAAATTGAGAGCCACCTTCGATGAACAGTTTATATCATGTTTGGAGCCCGTCAATTGGCCGCATTAAATCGTGTGATTTAATACTTTTGGACTATTTCTTGTGGGGCCATGTTGAGGCTAATGTCTACAGCAACAATTGACGCACTAAAAGCCAAAATTGAACCATTTATTCGTGAAATACCGGCCCATATGTTTGAGAGAGTGTGCCAAAATTGGACCTTGCGCAAGGGCTAATTAAAGCAGAGCCGCGGCCAACATTTGCATAAAATCATCTTCAAACATTAAATTATACTGATCGATTTATCGATTTCAATAAAGATTTCATCAATTTTTCCAAATTTTTCGTGTTTTTTTTTTCAAAATCAAATTCTATACCTCTTAAAAAATCACTGATTATTAAAAAAAACTGTAAGAAAAAAGAAAAACTAAATTACATTTGTGTACCAACACTTCAAAAATACAGAATGTTTTCCAAATGATGGGGCCCTCTTGAACCTGGGGCCCCTGGCTATAGCCCCCCAAAGCCACTAGCTTAATTCGGCCCTGTTTATATTCGATTTAATTCAATACCGCTCGGACTCCTGGTATCTATACTTCGTGGCAACTAGATTAAAAACTATTTCCATATAAAATTATACTGTTATGACTAAATAATGTTAATAAAAAGCAGAATTCATAATTCCAAATATTTGAATAACCTATATCAAAATGCCAACAATAGACGAAACGAATGCGAAACATAACATCACTTTTGGATTAGTCATGTATTAACTTTGAGTTCAGAATATTTTTAAATTCTAAAAATTAAAATTTCTCATCCCAACCCGACAATTCATCGGGGGGATTGTCAGTATCTTTTTTAAAATTATCGAAATATTTAGTATCTGCCGGTCCTGATAATTTTGGTTTAAATGGGGAGGCCACATGTAAATTTGCAAACTTTTGCCAATCAACTCCTCCGAACCATTTATGATTTTTTATATCTAAAATACCGTTTTTATGCATTCCCAAACGTTCCGAGGGTACTGGACGACATAATTTTTGTATGAGTTGTCTCGCTTTCAAATTGATATAAGTGGGAAAAGCAGTACTGTCGATTCCAGTTAAAATCATGTTATAAGTTTTCATGTGAGTACTATCATCAGTTCTAAACGGCGTTCTTCCTGTGAGCATCTCGAAAACAAAAACTCCAAATGCCCAATAATCGACGGCTCTGTCATGACCTCTGTTTAAAACAATTTCTGGAGCTACATATTCTGGAGTTCCTAAAAAAAGGCGATTTTATTAATAATGACAAATGTATATTGATGAATAAAGGCCGATTCGTAAACTTGACTTTCCGTTTTCTATTGCCGTTGACGTTTAAGACCATGTCGTTGGTCACTTTCGACAAGAACAAATTTGCATAATGTTCCCAATAAAATTTTTAGGTTAACGGCAGCAACATCAAGTTTATCAATAGCGTCATACGACGCCAAACGTCATCCTCGAACGACAACGGCAAATAGAAAGTTTATGAATCCGCCTTAAGTGATTCAAGTCAGTTATTTTACTATTGAAGATTAAAGCTTCTAATTTATAGCTACGGACTGCCAGATATACGTCAAACAATGGTCTAGAAATTATTATGTACATTTCTATTACACCACATATAATTGATTTACCATTTTTTCCGATGTGCAGTAGCATGGAATTATTTCCTAGTTTTTACACTTCACACACACCTACACTTACACTTTTTAAGATTAGACGTTTGCAGAAACAATAATAATTTCATACAAATATTCCAAAACAATGAGAAACACTCTCGGTGACATAGAAAGCTAAATACCCATTAAAAATAATTCTACTTCGGTAGTATTTGGCATAATACACTCCAATCGATTGAGGAAAATCTGGCCTTTGCTAACTAGGTTCGAGAATGGGTTGCAACACTTTCTCTTTACACAATTCCTAATATATCTGGAATACTCACAACTTCTTCTATCGATTATGTCCCGCGCACGTTCAATCGGTTACAAATACGAGTATCTTGGACCAAACTGTGGGAAATTCACTTGAGGTATAAGTCGCAGTAGAGGGAACCTAGGCAAGACAGCGGACCGGGTCTTAATTCTCACCTTCTGGAGCGACATGAAGCCCGTCAATATCACGAAGTGAGGACACGACGGTCAGAGTCCGCGAGTTGCTGAATTATGACCGTAGAATGAGGGTTCGATTGATTGCCTGGGTATTCCTGAGATTTTTGGAAACTCCAACCATTCTTTTATTTTTCACCTTCACTCGTAGATCATGTACGTCTAGGCAGAATCGGAATTCTCTACTGAAAATTATAATGTTCCATTCCTGATTTCCCGCAAGTGCTTCTTGAAACTACTTATCCACCTATTGATTTCCCCGTTGTTTCAGACTGGCTGTGGATCAGTATGGGAAAAACCCAACCTCCATATCCATCTTAAATACTTCCAATTTTCCATTCCAATTTCATGTTCTGTAAACAACTTAATTGCTGTTGATCTTATTGATGAGAAACATTCTTTCGTATCTGATTTGTAACCATACTATTCAAACTACTATCATCCAGTTAACCAGTACTTTTTTGCAACTACAGTACAGCTTTCCAAAGATCAATAATTCACTAAATCCTTCAACAGTGTGGAAGACGTACTAGAAATTCTTAAAAAAGGGCTTTGTTTCCGACGCTTCGCGTCCTGAACGACCGGAATCTGTAACAACTAACGAAAGTATGGAAATAGTGCCGCTGGCGCGGGTGGAGCAGTCGAACCAATCTGCAGTACAGCTATCCGCGTCTTCTCCGCGCACTTCACGAGGATGCTTTTGATCGCAGTTTGAGATTTTACGATTGGTACCTCGGACGCAGTTAGGATGCTCTGCAGTTCGTGCATTTCATTTTGTAGTCGAATAAAGCAACTTAGGTCAATCAGCATAATTGCGTGCACTGGAACAACCAGAATTCTCACATCTTCATCGAAGAAGAATTAAACCTGCCTGGGGCATGTATGTGGGTAGATATCCAAGCGAGAGGCCTCGTGGGTCCGTACTCTATTAAGGGACATGTCACGGGTCAAAGTTATCTGAAAATGCTCGAAGATTTACGTGGGCAAATGGAAAACGATCCAACACGATTAAGCTTCACCGCATCTATAGGCAGACGAGAATTCGTTGAGTGTCCTGTGGTCATGTGATCTGACACCCTGTGATTTGTTCCTGTAGGGCCTTCTCCAGTAACGCGTTTTTTCAAGAGGACTGAAGAAGAATTTGAAACTCTTCGCGCACATCTTGACATGCTTCGCCGAACCTGCCTTTTCGTTGAGAAACGTTGCCATGAATGCATTGATCAAGATGGGCATCAATTTAAACACTAACAATTACCCTTCTTCGGGTTCCTTTTGTTTTCTTAATACAAATTTGTCTGTGTATCCGAAAAAGTTTAATACTGAACTAATAATTAAATTTAGTTTATAATTCTTCGCACGAAGAATTGATAATACACAATAACTAAATATAGTCACGAAAATTGCATTAGATTCATTATTGTTAAAAAATAATTGAGCGGATGATTTAGAATAGCAGCAGTTTGGTAAAATAAGGCCAAAGTGCAGCAACATATAAGACTTTAACTAACCTGCAAAAGTATATGTTTTCCCCACACCTACAATCTTCTTTGAAAATCCGAAATCGGTCAACTTAATATAACCATTCGCAGCTATAAGTAAATTTTCTGGTTTAAGATCGCGATAAATAATACCTCGTTGATGTAGGTACTCAAAAGCTAGTAGAACGCATGCACATATAAATATGGCGTCTTTTTCATCGAATCGCCTATTTTTGTGTCTCTGTAACAAACTCCACAAGTCACCACCTAAAAGGTTAAATATAAATCGATATTAACAAATATCTGTTCTATTGATTCGTCGCTAAGAGTATTTTTTAGGGAGAACTTAGATGAAGCAATAAATACTAAAACCGATGTTAGAAGTCTTCTCCGTAAAGTTATTTTGTTGTTGCGTTACTAATTCCGAGAGAAAATACTGGAAAACGATATGAGTTGATGTGAAGTTTGTGATAAAATAGTCACTGTTTGATGAAACTGTTAAATCTGTTATCACTACCGTTTTGTCCGTCCGTCTGTAGCAGCCATATAACTTCAAAGGAAGCACGTAAAGATCTTTAAACTTCTGTATGGCTGTAGATGTGCCGAAACGAAAGAAATTTTTGGAATTGTTAGGAAAAAATTAATCAAATCAACCAAAATGTTATCCTATTGATCTGATTGATCAAATAATCTCAAATGACTTGAATATTTGAGGTCATTTTTAACATGCCTATTAGCTTCATCTTTAAGTGGATTTGTTTGTTTTGTGAGATTGTTTGTTTGTACCTTTCCTTTGGACTAATAGCAAGTGTCTTATTTAATAAAAATTTCGTTTGACAGACGTTTCGAGCCTCCAGTCTCCATGTTGGAAATCAACCACTTCGACAACCTTACCATCTACACCATTATGGCTCGATACAAGTTTCGACGAGCTCTAGGTATATAAGCAGCGAAGCCATTATAAGAGGGTGATATCAATTAAAAAAATGAAAAGTGAGAAATAAATATAATTAAAAACAATACGATTTCAAAGCACATCAAGCTAAAAAGTAAAAAATAATTTTTAAAATAAGATTAAATCAATAATAAATGTAAACTACTAGTATTATTGTCAAAAAAGCGTGGAGCTATTTGTTTCATATTTCTCGTACATGGAGCCCCCGACGTTTTTTTCACAATAATACTAATATTTTTATTCAATACTATTTGAAGCTTATATTAAGAATTATTTTCAACTTGTTAGTTTGATGTGCTTTAAAAACGCGTTTTTTAGTTTTATTTTAAAGTATATTTATTCATTTCATAAATCAATTATTATGATAATCGTCAAGAAATAATGAGGTCGAAATTATTCAATAAATGGAATTGTTGATATTTTTCTTGTTGCAATGTAAAAAATATTATTACGATAGGCTAATCGTATAGTAAAAATATTTAGACTTTTTATGGTCATAAGTCCAATTTCGTTCACTTAAGCTATTGATATTCTCTCAAAATATTTTCATCCTCAAAGTTTGTTATAGCTCATTAAAAACGAAACATTTCCTTCATATATTAAAAATATTGCCATCAACTTGGGGGATATGTACCCTTGGAATTCCTTACTATTATATAACAAATACCGTTCCAATTCTAAGCAAAATTTAATGGTAAATGCTAAAACATCCCGAATTGATACATACCTAAACAAGCTTCCATCAAAAAATAAACATACTTCCTATCCTTGTAAGTTCTATACAATCTAACAATAAAAGGCGATCTGCTACTCATTTGAATAACCTTTTCGTTGAAAACATGTTCTTGTTGGCACTGCTGAACAATTTCAATTTTCTTTAAATATTTCAGAGCAAATACAATATTGTCATTTTGCACATGTTGCACTAATTCTACTCTACCAAATCCACCAACTCCAATTGTTTTCTTTATTTTCAGATCTCTCAAATCGATTTCATCAAATTCAGCATTGACAGAATGAATTGAATCTTTTGGTTTATCTGGCACTCTGATATATTTGAACTTCTTAACCTCTCCAAAATGAGCTATGAATTCTTGTCTTGTCAGAGTTAAGCATTCAACTCCTGGAGCATTTGCTGTAACTGTTGCTTTCCTGCAATCCTCTTCTAAAAGAGCCAGCTCTCCGAAGCAATCACCTTTTTTATACACGCCTACAATTCCATCTTTTTCCGTGGTTATTGTTACTGTTCCTGCTCTGATAATGAAGAATTTGTCACCTAAAAAATTCAATCGAATCAAAGATTATGTTTTTTACAACGTTCTAGAAAAAAATAGTCAAAGTTAATGGTAGCAGTGGAATAATTATCGTTGGTACTTACCTCTGTCGCCTTGCTTGACAATTTTCTCACCAGAATTATAAAATTCAGACTTAAGTAACGTAGAAACTACTTGTAACGCTTCTTTTCCTACTACATTCAGTATTTCATTATTCATTAAAAACTCTTGTATTTCATCTTCTTGCTTTATGGCGTGCCTAATCTTTATTTGTTGATATACTGTATTATCAAGAACCCAAACTCGTCCAGCAGTCGCTGCTCTGATAGTTGCTAATCTTCTGCTATTATGTAAAATAGATATCTCACCAAACACTCTGACATCATTAAATTCGTCAACCAATTTACCCTTGATAATGATCTGGAAGGTACCGCTAGCTGAAATATACATGTGCTTGCCCTTATCTCCTTGTTTAATAATTGTCTCTTTAGCTGAAACTTCTCTATTGTACATTGCAGATATTACTTCATCTAAATGTTCTTTAGAAATTATTTTATAAAGAAACTCGTTCTTCTCTATCGCTTTTCGTATAAGTTCTGCATCACTGGAATAAAAAATGATTTTCATGAATAATGAATTTTTCAATAATAATAAAATTGTAAGTGCGAATAACAACAAGAAAAATGGGTTTATCGTTTTATAGAGCAACAAACAGTGAAAGAAACATATATACACGATGCAATGAACATGGAATGTGGAATTAGCTAATTCAACAACGTTGTGAAGAAAAATGTGAAAAAATATAAATAATGGGAACTTCAATGGAGTATTTCAAAACGAAGGAAATGGTTAGCAGTATTGAATGACCTCAATTATTTACATTTAAGCTGTTACAGAAAGTTCCTCATATATAATGTTGGTTTTCTTCCTTTATTGTTAAGATATTATTGGAAACAACACTTCAAAGCAACCGTGACAGTAAAGAAAATCTGTGAAATTGAAGAGGAAGACACAATCAATGAGCGAACGGTATAGCGTTGGACCTTCTAAAGATATCATGTAACGCCATTTGAAATCTGGGGGGCCAGATCTAGACTTTACTGTGGAAGAGGATACAATTCGAAGTGTGATTCGTTCAATTTAACAATCGTTGCCATTTACTTGTGATTCTGTTCATTGTCTAAGTGGTTTGTTCTTCGACATATGAGGCAGCTTTTCCTTGATTTTTGCATTCAAACAATCCAACAACTCTATGTAGTATTCGCTATTGATTCCATACGCATCCCAAAATACTGAAGCCATAACCTTTCCATCTGACTGCCTTTGGACGCTTCGGATGCGATTCGCTGGCTGTAATCCACTCGATGATGATCGTTTTGATTCCGGAGTGATATGATGGATTCATTTTCCACCCATTGTCACATATCGATGCAAAAAATCTGATTTATTACGTGTAAACATGGCCAAAGACTGCTCTAAATCATCAACACGTTGTTGTTTTTGATCGACTGTGAGTAAACGCAGCACCCACTTTGAAAAAAAGCTTTCTCATGGTGAAATATTCATGCATAATTGTAAACATACTGCCCTCTGATTACTTTGCGTCCTCAGCTATTTCACACAATTCCAATTTACTATTCGATATAACCAATTTGTGGACAATTGGACGACCAGAACATTCACCATCATCGGTGTCTGTACGACCACGTTTAAATTCAGTAAACCAATAACAAATTGTTCTTTCGGATGGAGGAGAATTTGGATAACACTTTTGAAGCCATTGTTAAGTTTGTACAGTATTTTTGTAATAAAAATACAAAGGACAGTTTCCAAAGCCCGTCGCAAAGAAATGTCGATTTGAGCGGAAACTCTTGTTGTGTATCTGGTGGAAATATGAAGGATTAGTGTATTTAAAAATCCTTCCAGATGGTCGAGCAGTTAATGCCAAGGTAAATAGTGGACAGCTGACAAGCCGCTTGTTGAAAAATCGACAACTACCGGATAGCGTGCATCGTAGGAAATGTGCGCGTCGCTTTTCTGCCTTATCCTGCGATTATCCTGTCTACCAATTTGATATTTAACATCCGACTTTCAATGGATTTTATTGTTTTCTCTATTTTATCGATAGTTTTCTTTGTGAATGTTCAGTTTTGGGTTGTGAATATTAGTATTCATATTAGTCAAGAATAGATTGTTTGGGCGATATGGATATAAATACTTTTATGCGAAAAACAATTCAACACATTCAAGTGATGTCAATTACATAATGTCGAAAATCCAATGGAAAATGTTGCATTTTTGGGCACAAAGCGAAAAAATCGATAGCATTTAGTCGAAATAAAATAAACCGATTTTCACGTGAAACCTGTGTCGAAATTAATCTTATATTAATCTATATATTACAGCTCTATTAAATTATTAGAATCGCTGAGGGTTTTTGAAAAGGGATATTACTTAAATCAACCACCAACAATATTGTTTCTAGATTCAACATTAATTTCAATAATTGCAAAAACTGTATATTAGAGATTGATTTGATTTTGTAGAATAGTTAAAATAGAAGGTTGTTACATTTCGAATCAGTATGCATTTTGCTCAATTTCTTTTTATTATTTCTCTTGTCTTAAGTCTTGTTTCTTCTACTATTCAGTTTCTTGAGAAGTAGGTGTCCAGATTTCGTGTCATCTCTTGGGAGGTTTCTTTGAAGTTGGTTTTTCATCCTTTGCCCATTTAGTCCATGGATTTTCCATCATTCTGTTCTCTCCAATATCACGCTGCAGATAGAAAATTGAGACGTAATCGAGAACAAAAGGTGAGGGGCTAACTTTTATAAAGATATGTAAAACAATTTAGCATAAACAGTTTGACATCTTGGTAATTATATATTATTACACTTATTTACAAAAATTAATCGAACCCATGATACGTTTGTCTCGTTTATTTCAAGGAGATGTATCTAGAAAACTATAGTTTTCTTACTACATTTGAAAGTGAAAATTATAAATAATTATAGTCATTAAAAAATTGTATTTGTATTTCATAATCTGGATTAACAGAGTATTTAAATTGTTTTTAAGTTGTTTAAGTATTAAATCACGTACCGTTTAACAAATAGTTTAATCTTATTTTGGAGACACTTTTAGATGAAAAAGTGATTGATTATTTGAATTTTGTTATCTGCACCTCTCAGTTTTTTGTGATTTCTACATTTTATGACAATTGTAAGGAAAATCTAGAACAAAGATTTATTTATAATTACACTTATACTCATGTATTGACATCTTGTAAAATGTTTAATGGTTTTTCATAGAGGGGTATATTTATAACTAATCATAATTTTTTTCTCGCCTTAAAGTACCAAAAATTCAATAATAATAATAATAATAATAATAATAATAATAATAATAATAATAAAACAAAAGATTTTATCAAAGAATTTAATAGAAATAATGTTTAACAAACAGCTAATATTCTGTGTCACCCCCTTTGCAAGTATCCCAGCAGCAATAAATTATGATTTAATTAATTGCTTTTTGTAACTGACCCCAGGTATACTCTATGGGAGTCAGTTCTGGCGATCTGAGTGGAAGAGGTAGATGTAGAAAACTTGCACTTGCAAACACTGCAGCTGGATGCATTTTCATTAACAAAAATGAACTTGATGCCTTTAGCTGCAAGAAATTGTACCACTATGTAGGCCATTACTTAATCGCTATATAGATGTACTCTAATGTTAACATCCATTTGAATCAATTCAGTACGGCCAATAAAACAAATTACTTTCCAGACTCTCCTCGAAAGGGGTTAAATTCTTGAAGGACTTCTACGAGCCGAAGTCCCAGTTAATGATCATCAATAGCAGTTATTTATCTGGGTTTTCCAGTTTTTGGTCTTGCGGAAACAGTTCCAGCTTCCTGATACCGAGTAAGCAAACTTGAAATGACATTCATTCAATTCAATAGCTGCGAGAAAATCCTTTGATAGTTAATTATTTTTTTAGCATTATTAAAATTAACCGTGCATCACTGCAATATATTTATAATAATAAAAATAAGCAATTCTGAATTCAGGTTTCTTATCACAGATCAAGAAAATTAAATTAAAAAGTTCCTGGAGAGGTGATTCGGAAATATCTTTACTTTTTGAATAAGTTCACAGCTACACCATCTTGTGCAATAGTTTTCACTATAATTGAACAGATTAATTAATTTTGAAATCAATGAAGACATAAAAAAAGGTTTACTAAATCAACTGTTCTATTATTTCTTTCAAGCTGATTTCATAAAATGAATCTGTTTTATTTATACTTCTATTTAATAGGTTAAGTATAATTTTAAGATACTTTTCTCTAAACGTTGCTTCAGATTGTTTTTGCTTCACCGTATGGCTTAAATTTAAAAATTTTATTTTAAACAAGTTGACTCAAATATATAAAATCTTATCACTATATATTGATAACTTTTATCAACAATTATTTACAGTTTTATTATTAACAATTGTAACGTTTTATTGAATAATCTCATAGCTTATATTTTCATTAACGTCTTATAATATTTTTATAGCCAAAAAAAATACAAGTAAAAAAAATTCATAGAGAACCAATATTTTTTATCGTCAACTAGAGTAAAATAAACCACAAACTATTCATTCCAAAATGAATAAATCTATTTACGTATCTTCCATATTTAATAAGTTCTAGTAGAATACGAAATAATCGGTTACAATCTTCGAATGAAACATTCCTTTTTTATTCCTAACACGCGCACATAACAACAATGAAGATCAAGTCGAACCAAAAGCTTCTACACCAACATAGAACTTAAATAAGGAGATTCGTATACCATCACATTATAATGAAAAGTATGCTGTACCAGTATAAACATAGCAAGGACACAAGGATAACATAAGAAAACCTACTCGATGGTGGATGCTCTGCATCAATTGATGCAAGGCATCATGCATTAAATATTCCTCAGTTATCTGTTCTAAGCAAATATCCATGAAAAGACACTGCAAATTATCAGCTAAATTTTGTCCATCTCTTCGCAATCTTAAAACGTCCTTTTCATCAATAATGACATCTTGTAGGAACAACAATACTATAGATAATCCTTGGAAAGGAAGCTTATCGTCTTGTTTCAAATTTGGAAGCAACTTTTTTTCCAAACTTTCTCTGATATATTCAAATGATTCCGCATTATTATAGACGCAAAAGCTACCGTGGGGTTTAAAATCGGAAGTTCTAAATGAACTGTGGACTAAGCTAAAATCCCCATTAATAACTATGTAATATAAATTGTAAAATTGGTAATCTATTTCGTATTTATCATCATCGCATTGTTTCCTTATTTTAACCGCCAAATTTTTTGCCGAATTTTTCAATCTCAATGTAAGTAGATTAAGTTGATTATTTTCAGAGCTATTGAGCCATTGATTGCTGTTATTCCAAGAGGTTTTTGTCGCTAGAATGTGTTCTATTGAAGAATCTTGACAATTTGGAAACGCAGGACAATATAAATTTAATAGGAAAATGTATAAAACATAAATGTTGGAATAGAGTGAATTTTCTATCTTGATCAAGTCTATCTAATATATTATACCTAAAGTCTTCTTGTAGAACATCTTTTTATCTTTAATATCGTCTTGAGTTATTGTGCGATACTTTTAAAATGATAAAATAGATCAGCATGTGCTAATAAGAGTTCTTGAAAGTTGTGCTTGGCATTTTATATAATCTCCCTTTGATGTGGTCGTAAATTTTTTGGCAGTCATGCTCAGGTAAAGCCTCAAAGCATTCTCTTCTCATAAACAGTACCACAACTTCAGACAGATGTTGACACAATTTTATAAAACTATTTCTGCCTCGCTTGTATCTAATACGTCGAAAGGTATTCTTGTTTCTTCGTTGTCCTCTAAACTTTCCGACCACGATAAATCTTTTGTACGTTCGAAAAAGTATTGTGTGTATATGTATTGTGAAAAAAATGTGTTTTAAGATATTGTTGTATAGAAGGCCAATTCATATCAGCTAAAGTGTTAAATGCTGGAACCAGTTTGTGTGAAACGTCCGGTAACATTTCCATATAATGAGCTATCTATTGTTCATCTTTAAGTTTCTTAATATGTCTTCTGAATAATCTTTGCGCTCCGTCCAAACCGAATAATTGCACAAAATGAATCCACTGTTCATATGAATTGAGTTTCCATTCATTCTAACAAGCGAACATAACAAAAACGAAGATAGGGTCGAACCAAAAGCTTCGACACCAACATGTGACTCAAACAAGGAGATTCCATCGCATTATAATGAAGAGTATGCTGTACCAGAATAAACATAGTAAGGACACTAAAAACAAGGATAACATACTATCAAAAAACGAACTAAATAAATTGGTACGGCTTTCTTAGAAACCACAAACACAGTGAAACTAAATTTATGAAAATGACTACATCACAAATGATGATAATATTGTGTCTATCAAGATCGACACCGACGAAGGACAGAATTTAGATGCATGTTGTTGAAAGAAAATAAGCAGTAAGGAATATATTAAATGAAATAATAAATTTTGAAAATATCTCCAGAAAGACAAAGCTACAGAATTAAGTCAATATTAAGCTCGAAATAAAAGGCAGGGCAATTCCTTTCGTAGGACTACAACCTTCCATTCAGGTTTTCCAAAAAGCCATCGAGTAATAATAATAAGACCCCAGGTCTGAAACAATCGAATAGATTTCTTTCCTATTCCACCAATTGGTACAATAAGGCCCTTTCATTGAGTAAAGATAAGTTAAAAAGAGTTGTGGTATACTCACTGGACAATGTCCGGTGAACTACCATCTGAAGAACATCGGAGAAACTCCATCAGCTTTAGTCAATTTCATAAAAAAACCACCGAACACTTCCTTCGTGAGTGCCAGGCAATCCATAAACAAAAAGTACGATACTTAAACTCAAGCTTTTAAAAGCCAGAAGAGGTAAGCCGCATAGCCCCCTGACAGGTAGCTCAATTTGCAAAGTCGTTGCTGCCTGACTGGTTAACAGTCCGAGGTACCAATTAGATCAAAAGGTCAAAGCGTTAGCGAGGTAAATTGATGCACTAACTCATCTAATCTAATCTGGAAATATGAATACTAATGATATGAGGAAAGCAAATAGAAAGGGTGAGAATTTATGTGGAACAGCAAAATAATAAGATCCAACAAAATAGGGTAACTTACAGATAATGCCAGATTTTAGAACAGCAGAAAAAAATGTTGGTTTACCTAAGATCTAAGAGAGAAAGGAAGAGGGGGAGAGGGAGGAACAAAGAATAAGATAATAGATAAACAGGCAATCACTTCCAAGCTATGGACTTAAAAGACTTACGTATATATATGAAACCAGTACAATCAATTTCTTTGACTACACTAATTGTTGGTCTACAAAAGAAAACTAAAACGAAATAAAAAACATATAAAAAGTTGAAGCAATCGTTTAAAAGTTTCTCTTTAAAAAAGACTAAAAAGATAAAAATGATAATGACATGCACTTACTGTGGATCTTTCATGTAAACAGGAAGTTTTTCGTCCAAATTTGCATCGATACGAACTGCGATACCTTCTCTTCTTTGTTCATCATTCTCAACACTGGATACCTGTAAATACCAATTCTGAGATTTTTAATGTAAATAAACTTAAATTAATTTCAAATGTTTTACTAAGGATGGAATTTCAGATGAAATAATATGGATAAAGATCAAAATCAGGTTCCAGCAAAAATGCTGAATAATCCGATGTCTGTGATATTCCACAAGGAGATTCATGGAGCCTTCTCTGCAATATAAATAATGAAAATTGAGCAGCAATGTGAAGGATACAGAATAGTGGAATAGAATCACCATTCTTTGCTTGTTACGCTGCTGACGCCATACTGGTAGGTGAGAATGAAGGCAAAAAGGCAAAAATTATTCGGAATTTAGAAATCGTAGTACCAGACTGTGGTGACACTGAGGTGGATGTTAAGGAACAGATAACGTAGACAACAAGAAAAGAATGTTTTTAATTACCTAATATGATGAAATAAGAATAGAAAGCAGACAATTGTAAGACCAACTACTGGAAACCCCTCAGAAAGAGAAGTGAGAACATAGAAGAAAATCCAAGGTGGAAACCATTGATGACTGGATGTTGGGGGAAAAAGAAGTAGAGAAAGAGCATATTAGTAGGATGGATGGAGAATTACATTAATTACAATAATTGAGCAGTGCAACAGGCAGAAGGAAATAAAGAACTTGATTTAATAAAGAAGTAGATATTTGTAATGAATATTAGATATTTGTATATTATCATCACGCTCCGAAACGGAATATATCCTAAAAACATTGGATTGTTTGTATAGTGGATTACACCTCATTCACGAAGAGGAAATCTACAGAAATTAATTAACCGGAAGACGAAAAGTGTTATGACTGAAAAGCTTCAGGAAATAGTTCAGCCAATCATCGGTACAGTTACTCTGATGGCTATTAGTAAGATAAATATAGTCAATCCGATATAATAAAACTGAAGAATAATAGGGAATTATCTGATAAGTACGCAGGCGCTGTTAATAAAGTTAATCCCGTCTTTTAATAAAGGAAGACATTTTTAAATTTACGGCTAGTTGCCTGTATGTTTAGTTTTTTTTTTTTCATTTTTGATTTGTATACTATGTCCAAATCCAAAAGATTCGCTATGCGGACGATATTCTGTTTTTAAAGGAACTCGTTTCTAATAACCTCATAGTTAACCCTCATAATTGGAAGGTTATTAAAAACAATTTGGATGCTCTTTTTGAATAATTTTTATGTTAAAATAGTGTACTGTTACCTGTTATCAAAAAATAGTTTGACGTGCCTATTAGAAAAAATGATCTTTTGGTAGGTATGCTAATGATGGATTTGTAAAATAGGTATAAAAGGTGTAAAATTATAGGGCGTATTTTAAATAAGTAATTAGTATATTATACGAGAAACTTCAATTTAATTTTTATATATCAAGTAAAAAATATATAAATTGAAGTTAAAGCGAATAAATAAAATCGCCATCATTCCGATAATTCCCTAATATCAACAGAGCCAGGCCTTACATAAAAATAATTGAGAGATTGCAGCAGATAACTTGCAGTTTTTAACGCGGATCCTGGGGAGGTCATGGGGGTCGAGACCCCACTAAACCCTGATTAACTAACTTGTTTTTTTGTTTCTTATAAAAGGGAGGAAGTAAAAGTACGAATTCTTCTACACCGTAGATAAAGGGAGCCAATACCCCCAAATATTTCGAATATCAAAACAATACCTAATAAAACAAAAATAAAATTCTCAAGAAATTCAAGACTAATAAGTAGAAGAAACTGACATAAAGTAATTAGTATGAATGGAATCAAACTAATCAAAAAAATAACCGGGAGTCGGTTTTAGTGCTCTATGGGTAAACGACTTAGGAGTTGGTCTAGTCGAAAAAATCAAGTGTACGTAAAAGAACTAGTAAACTTAAGAATCGACTCACTCGAAGTTCTTTTGGAATAGTTCGAAAGAACGCTCTTTTAGATGAACGATTCAAAAGAATCCATTTTCGATTCATTTGCTTATCTCTGGCCTCTCTACGGCATTCAAGGTCCTACTCTCGAGTACTTATATTTTGTGGGTAAAAGGCTTAAAATGCCATGTCTTTGGGGGAGGACTCGACCTAATACTAATGACCCCCCCTTGACAAAAGGTCAGTTTTCGTAAGGTGGCAAGTGGGAAAATAAGCATTCAATAAATTTTTTTGATCATGTTAAGCCAAAGAAATGTTGAGCCAACATTTCGTCGATACTTGTTCTTACGAGTTAACAGATGCTGCTTAAAGAATTTGTTCAATATCTGAGAGATATTTAACACAGTCCGAATAGGCTATACACTACAAACAAGAACTATGCTAAACTATCAATAATAATCACCAGTTTGTTCTCAGAATACACAAAATTTGTTTGCTCTTCGTGATCACTAATTTTAATAAAAGTATTAATATGAAAACTCACTGATATACTTCCCGATGCCATATTTTCATTTTGATCTGAAGAAGAAATATCGATTTCGGATGCATTTGACTTCCTTGTATCAACTTGTTGATCGGATACTTGTGGAGGAGGTGGAGCTTTATGTTTCTTGGAATTTGGTTTCCCACTTTTTGGCTTAGGTTCTACGGCAGAAGTGTCCAAATCTGGGGTTGATGAGCGTTGATTTTCCGTATCGATTGATTTTAAAGAAACTCTTTCAGTAGATGATTTGGAAATACTATTTCTATCTGGATTCAAATAATCTTCATCTTCTGAATTTGATAACTGGAGGTTTGGGTTTACCACTGAATTGTTATAGTTTGGTTGAGGCGTAGCATTTGGAGGACCTCCATTAGCTAAAATTTTCGTTTTGTTCACATCTTTTAGTCCGTCTTCTTGTTCTCCATCTGTGATAGGCTTAATTTTTATGTTGATTATTTTATGTTTATTTTCATCTCGCGTTTTATATTGGCCTTTAGAAATTGAGTTTATCACTAAAGTTTCATTGAAGCCACGACGCCTGCACAAACAAAACACCATTTTATTACGAAATTGTTCAAATAATACCTTTCTTGTGACAACTAAATTTCTACAATTTTATTTGTTTCATTAGATAAGATAATACACTTCATCATTAGTATATATGTTCGCTAGGATAATATTGCGAATGTTATCATCAGCAGAATTGAAAATTATCATTTGAGACATTTTAAACAATGACGTACTTTAAATATTACCAATAGAAATTGTTAATATTGATATTGATAATCTATATATAATCTATGATTAGACTTGTGATAACGAAATCCTCGGTAATCAAAGATTAGTATTTAAAAATTTTATAAATGCCTACTGTTTTCCATAATATCTTATCCATATTAAAATGAAACACTTGCAGTATACATTGTTTTGAAAAATATTAATCAAAATCGGTCTATACACCATTTTTTCATTCATACTTGATTCCACAATCAGAATTGCAAAATTATTTTCTTCTGTAATCTTACCACACTGTACTTGATGGATGAATGAAAATGAATTAGGCTTTCAAAGGTCACCTTAAGTAGAATAAAATATAAAAAATCTCGAAAGTATGTCTAGTTCATCAATGACGTATTCGTTTTCAAACTTGTTATTGATAGAAAGAAAAGTTCAGGAAGGATGCACATGCAATAGTATAACCCAGTTTTTAAATTTTCTTTCGTCCATTACCGAATTAGCAAACGATCATTCTCCCGATCTTCTCTGATCCTAATGGTTGACCATCCTTTGTTGACTACTATAGTTCTTGAAACTATAACTTCCTCATTTTCCGCCATGTTGCAATGGGAATAGTCTACTGGATACGGCCGTTTAGAGAAGGTGACTACAGTAGTAAGAGGCAAAGTTATGATCCTTTGTCTGTGCTACCACCTTGTAGTCTACCAGTTCTATTTTTCTTTTTGACTGGAGCTTACGGTTTGCGGACCTAGGAGGCTCACAACAATAACATAAATGCCCTAGCCTACCATAATTCAGACGTCTGATCTTCTTTAGCTTCTTGTGAACCTTACCTTTTATTAAAGTCCAGTTCACTCGTCACCTTTTTCTTGTATAATTGCATCCCTGTTAAATCCCGAGCCCTTCGTGGCTGCATCATATTCAAGAGCAACTGTCAAGGCATCTATTAAAGTTTTCGGATGGGCTAAACGAGGTCTCCACTGGATATCGTGGTAACATGGGCCATCAATAAATACCTGGGCGTTGAAACATTCCATCATGTTCTCTGGTACTGATAGATAGGGAATGTCTACTTCATACCTGGAACGGTTTCTGCCTTCGGTTCTTCAGTTGAAATTAATACAAATGCTCTAACTATTCGTGTCCATATCGCAAGTTAATCTCTTCTTCAGCTACTCGAAGTCATCAGTTTTTTTCAAGAAGTATCGTCTGGAATACATTAAGGTGTTTCCTTGTAATGTGATAGTTACGTTCACTGGTTTTTCTTTATCGAACCAATTAATCAATTTATCTATAACGTCTTACCGTCAAACCTTGCGGCCTTGACTCGGACAAAACTGCCAATATCTTTGGTAGATTGTAAGATATTATATGTTTAATCATCTTTTCTTCTGCTGCAGTGTTTTGTGCTCTTAAATCTGCAATCTTTTTCTCTGACTCCTTGGTTTTCTCGTCCATCGTTGTCATATTATTCTCGATAACTCTTTCTATTTCATTCTCGACATCCGATTCTGGATATTATATTTTACTTTTTACTTCAGTGGCAATGTCAATACATTCTTGTACACTCGAAATCCTCTTATCGATATTAGCAGAAATTTGTTCTTCGTAGTCGAAATACCTTCCTTCTTGATCAAAATATCATCCCACATAGTCCGAAGCCTCGTCCTTGGAGAGAAAAGTCTCTAGATCAAAGCTGTCACATACTATTGCCACTTGAGCTTTTCTACTAATTTATTCTTCTTATCAGATGTTTTCGTTCCGTCACTTTCAGTTTACCTAGTTTCTTGGCCATTTTTACGTTACTATTTATTTATATAAACCCATACCTGACACCAATGTAATATACTTCTTATTTATTTGAACAATTTTTAACGGTGGGATGAATTTCTAGACAGGGTCTATTTTACTTATGTAATTAATTTACACACCAACACTAAACTATCCACGAACACTTGTCACTAAACTATTCACCAATACTTATACGGTTAATTCTCATCACACTAATTTACTTGAATACGCACCTCTTGGTTTTTTTTACTATCCCGATGTGTTCAATATGACATCAAATTAATCACTGATTCTGGCTCTCTCTAGAGTACCGTAAAAAAGCCGTCCTAGAACAACACGGTGTAAACAGGTAAGCAATATAAAAAGAATTAGCGTCCACCTAAAAGTTCTCGACGCATCCACCATACTTTAGCCTCGATAACATAATAGGGCCGGCTTCACGATCAATATCAGTGGACGAGTTCGTGATAAAAGTAATATTTCTATACCGATACGAAGAAGAATATTAGATTTGTTTTTTATGAAAAAGTAATAAAACAATGAGGATTTTAGAATTTATATTGGACACATAAATGGTTTTTGTATACAGGGAATTTAGAAAATAAAATGCAGAGATTGATAAATCTATGTGAAGTAGAAGCTGAGAGAAATAAATATAAAAAAAAAACCAAATTTATGATAATAAACAACAGACACAAAGATGACTTAAACTTAGAAGTTGAAGAAATCAACTGAAAATTAAGCAGTTTGAAAAAAATGTAGAGAATATGTAGCGCAAAAATAAAACAATTGGAAAACATAGTAGGTAAAACGAAATGGGATGGGAACGAACCTAGAAAAAGATAATGGCATCAATAATCATTGAAATAACAATTAAACAGACCAATGGATAAAGGCATAAAGAGGTGAAGCAACAAAAACTGTACAGAAAAATAATGGAAGTGAGTAAATAAAAAAAAACTAGAGACAAAGGACAAAACACAAAGTATAGACCAGGAAATTGAACGATATAAAGGAAAAACTATCGAAAATATGAGTGTATAAAGATAAGATAATAAGAAGAGGAATTGAATTTTTATAATTCACTCTGAAGTACTATGAAGTACAGGCTATACATCAAAAAAATGCACGTCGTCAACTGACGTATTCATTTTGAATACTATAGGCACTTATTCATATCTTAGCTAAAACGAAATTAATAGTTTGAGCCTCTTGTTTGATGTCATGTAATCTGTAATTCTTCTTTTGAACTTACTTCGCTTAGAATTAGTTTCAAATACTGCAAAAACGAGATTGGCATATCGTAATTCTGAAATATTAAATTGTTTGAATGGAATATTTTTTGAGACTAAATGAAACTCAAATTAAATATTATTTTTTATTATTACTACATATCTAAAAACACGTTAAATCACTCCATTTCATTATCTCTACCTAACTTTGAGTAAAATGTCGATCTTCCTAATCTTGGCGCAAACATCGATCTTTGGACCATTTCAGTGATTTCATCTTCGTTTAAATTATTTAATTTTGTTTCCTTTGGGGTAAAGTTCAAGAGGTGGCCTCTACCTAAAAGTAAATTAGCAATTTGTTATCTTAGTATGACTTTGGTTACAGTCTATAAGTGTGAAGGACTATCGTATAAAATTCTTTTTAAAGTTTATCTAACCAACACTATAACACATATTTATTCTTATTAAGAAAATAGAACCGTTCATGATGGGGTACACGTTGTTTTGAAATAAAATAAGCCTGAAACTGCGAGTATCTCGAGGCTCCAGAATATTTCTTTTTGTAAGGGGTTTTCCAATAAGAGGTGTTATTCTATTTTCAAAGAAAAATGCCATTTTTTGAGATAAATGATCGGATGAGAAGAGGAAGGTATGCCGTTAATATTGGAACACAACATCAGCCAAATGGCCGCCACGACTGCGCTTACAGGACCATATCCTTTTCATGAAATTTTCCGTAACCAAATTGCAAAGCGGCTGCCCTATGTCCTCGATAGTCTCACGAATTCCATCTTTGAGGTCTTGAATCGATGCTGGACTGTTGGCGTAGACCTTATCTTTCACGTGGTCCCAAAGGAAAAAGTCGCATGGTGTTAAATCACAAGATCTCGGTAGCCAATTGTGATCACCTCTTCGAAAGATAACACAGTCCGGAAATTTTTCCCGTAAAAGATCGATGGTTTCGTCGCTTGTGTGGCACGTAGCACCGTCTTGTTGAAAGTAAACGTTGTCCAAATCAATACCATCCAATTCCGGCCATAAAAAATCATTAATCATCTCTCGATAGCGCAATCCATTCACCGTAACTGTTGCTCCAGCCTCATTTTCGAAAAAAACCACCAAACAGTCACGGGTTAAGGATGGAGAGGATTTTCAACAATAACTCTTGGTTTTTCCGAGCCCCAGATTCGAAAATTTTGTTTATTGACGTAACCACTAAGGTGGAAATGGGCCTCATCAATTAAAATGATTTTTCGATGAAATTCCGTATCCTTTTCATGCATTTCAAGGACCCAATCAGCAAAGACACGACGTTGTTGATGATCGGCCGGCTTGAGTTCTTGTGTTAACTGAACTTTATAGGCCTTAAGACCCAAGTCTTTATGCACAATACGGTGTAATGACGTTTGTGGAATGGCTAATTCCAAAGAACGATGAGGAATGGACAAAACTGGGTTTTCTTCAACACTTTGGGCTACAGCAGCAATATTCTCAGTTGTTTTTGAGCGACGTGCACGGGTTTTATTCTTCACATCAGTAACTTGTCCCAACAGCTCAAATTTTTCCACCAATTTCTGTATTGCGGTCCGAGAAGGTGCCTCACGTCGACCCAAAAATGTTTTAGTTTTACGAACCGTCTCTGCCAAACTTTCACAAACACAAACTTTTTCCATTTTCATTAATGGCGCAGTTTCTACTTGTCAAATGTCAAAAAATTACAGCTTCAAAAATGACATTTAGCGAAATAGTGGGCTGTTCAAAATAACACATCTTATTGGAAAAAAAATATCACAAGGCACGTAATATTATAGATGAGTTATTCGATATTCAATTATTAGCTAAATTTTTTGGTGAGCTCATTTTTACCAATTCTCAGAATTTTCCTTATCACCTCTCAGTATATAATGAATCGATATATTCACTAAGAAATATAATTTTTGGCTTAAATATTGGTACAATTAGTCTTTAAGAATGATTTAAATAAAATATGCTGATAATAACAAAGTTAGAGAAGTATATTACCCACACTATTAATTTTTAATAATCATCCGTTATTCAGTAAACTCAAAATTCATTGTCAATAGTAATAACCCAATGAAATTGATAGTTGTTCGAAAAAAATTTACAACGAAAGCTTGGAAACAGACCGACGCGGAGGTCGCTTATAAGCAACAAGCTTGGGAAAGTTGTTATAACATTTTTGAGCAATTTATCAATGTTCAAGGGTTATTGGGATAGAATTTTTTTGCTAAATATAGAAAAAATAAAGAGCAAAATTAAATTATTTAAAGGTGCAATTAACAAAAGAACAATTAGAAAAGTTATGTGAAGATCCAGACGTGTTATGATGTTCTGCGTCAATATTCAAATAGGGTTTTATTAAGTTGGCAATGTTACACGTAATTTTTAGAAGCTCTTACTCTTGCGCACAACTTTTGTGCCAATCGATTAACCGTGGTCGATCTATTGGAGTGATTAGTAATTTTTTTTCCTTGGTATTCAAGCCAATCGCTTCGGCAGACGATTTTGTTCAATTTTGAATCGAATTTATCATACATAATCTGTGAATTTTGATATTTGTGCCCCTTTTTAATATCAATTTTTCAAATAATCTGACAGGAGAAACGTAGCTGAATACAGGGTTATATTTAACTCGATTTATATTTGTTACAGAACCTTTTTGATTCGATACAAAATAAGTCAATCAAACAAGAAGCAATCTCCCTACATCGCCAACTTAATTATACGTAGCTATATGCTAAAATTTTCGCTGCATTTCTTCGGGGGTATTTTCATTCCATAATATTATCATTTTCGTTATTTCTACGGAACTTAATGCTATCGAACTTTGTTTCTTTTTTTTTGTTTTCGTCGCGGACAGGTCATTTCCTTATAATATTCTTCTTGAAATAGGCTGCACTTGTTAGTTCTCTGTTCCATCTTTTCTTTTCATGTTCACAGCCCAATTATTTAAAATCAACGCCAATTCTTTAGCCATTTAATCCCATTTAATTGATACTTTCTATCATTGCAAAATTCCATTCAGATTTTTCACTGTAAACGATATTTTTGATTCTATGTGGGAGGTTTAGATTTTATCCCACTGAACGTACTAATTGTTTATAAAAAGGGGAATTACATGTGCCCATTAAGCATTGTTTTTTAACTGAAAAAAATACCGTTATGGTAAAAATTTGGATTAAAACTTTTATGGAAACTTCTCCAGGAAAATAGAAACGAAGCTCGACGCTGTCGATCTATATCTAGAAAAAGCAGTTTCACTAGAAATAATAATTAAATAAAAGTAGAAAAACTACTGTAATACGCTTCATGATAAATCCTAAATGAATAATGAAGAAAAATCATCTCCAACACATTGAGAATAAAACTAGAGAGGTCAACAAACAGTTCTCATCATAAAAAGTATGGGATATTCTATATCAAATGATACATTTTTTTAAACTTTTTATTTCTTAGACCTTTTTATATTCTTCGTGATTATTTATCTTGATTTTAAGTTTATTTTTTATTAAAAACAGTTGAAAATGTAAAAATTAACGTTACGACCTACTTCGATCTTTATCCAAATATGGTATTTTGAACTGATTTTAATAGAAAATGGACCTCAAATAAGACGAATCATCACGAAATTCCAATAATATTTTTGATTATAAACAGAAATTAGTAAAAGTGAAGTTCTAAGAAAAGTAAAGAGTAAAGTAAAGACTGAAGAGTGAGGATTATAAAAGGTATCTCACGGATAATTTTTTTTAGTTAACTCTAATTTTATTTTAGTGATTCTAGATGTGTTAAAGATGATTTTCGATAATTTAGTAAAGGTAAAAACAAGAACCATTGACTATTAAAGTACATGATTGGAGAATTTTGAAGAAAGAACCAAAAAAGGACACTGTATCGATAACAAGATCGTTAAATTCATCGAATTGAACTTCAAAAACTCACCGTTTTCTCCAGATCTAAAAAATTCTCCAACTTACCATTATTGAACAACATAATAGTCCATGGACTCTTCCTAATAAACTCTAGCAACGCTTCTAGTTCTTCTTTGTCCAAATTTTTATATCCTTCCTCAAAAAGTCCCCTTTTCTTCCTTCCTATCCTAGGTCCAAACCAAACTGGTGCTGAATATTTGTCATCTTCTTTCTTTTCTACTTCGTCGCATTTCACATTTTCAAAATATAAAATTATAAATAAAATAGCGGTAACTGTTAGTGTGATATTCATTGTAGGAAGTGTTTGTTAGGAATAACTGGAATAGACAGGGCCCTCTTGAGTTTATATAGAGCGCTGTGGAAGTGACTTTGGGGTTAAAACAGTGTCGTACTCACATATACTTCCTTCTAACCCTTCATGGTATGGAATAGAATTTTTGCATTCATCAAATACTTCGAGTTGAAAACGAAATTATGAGTATGGACGGAATTTCAATTATAAATGAAAAAACCGCTTCACCAAGTCAAAGTGTTGCGGTGTCCCTATCGTTCGTTGAAGTTTTCTTTCCTTCTTTTCCACATTAGTGTGTGCAGTGTTTAAGATTATAGAGGGAAGGTAAAGAAGTGCTTTGAATTTGATAAGTGGACTAGCGTGACCATGGTCTAATGGATGCAATGGTATGATACGAGGTAGATGGACTGCACGCCTCTTATCTTATAGCAAAGGGTACAAAAAGAGATATTACGGAGGTGAGCTATTCATGGAATCAAATATTGTCTGGGCACGGTTACTTTATATCCTGCCTGTTTGAGCCTACAACGCTAAATATTTCAAAAAAGATTGAAAAATTCAATCCCGAGAATATCTTGAGGATTATGATGATAATTTTACGGCCGAAGAAACGGGACAAATTGGTCGATTACCCAATCACTTCAAGTAACAGCTAAAGAAATTACAGAGCAACGCAATTTGAGCGAAGAACAACCATTCGTGGTATGCTAACGCCTCAAAGAGATTTAGCTTGAAAACGAAGGGTTTCAGTGAGTCATACAACTGCAGTACGAGATACGCTCATTTTAGAAATTAGTTAGAACTAGAAGAGAAGAATTAGAGCTGGAACTAAATGCTTGTTCAGCTTTCGTTTTTGTGGGGCAATTATAAAAACTCTGAGAATTATATTGACTTGTAAAAGACTTTCTGTAACATTTAAAAAATATGGAGTGCAATATGAGTATGAAACTCAATTACCTCCATATTCACCTGGACAATTTTCTGAAAAATTTAGGAGATACGAGCGAAGCGCAAGGAAAGTGTATGTATCAAATCTCTGATATGTAATTTTCCAAAGTCTACACATCAGAGAGGTTTCAATAATTATTTTTTTACTAAAGTTTGTCCAAGTAAATACATGTTTTTTCGGTTCCTATATAGCTAAAACTACATATGTAGTCAGCAACAGCTAAGATTTCATCGGCAACAGATCTATTGTGGACTAGTGTAATAAATTAATATTGTTCTGTAAAACTTAACTGCTCATGTTTTAAGAGGAACCTTAGGAACGAACTACGATTTTAAAATCACGTCTGATATGAAGATTTGTAATCATAAAAGTCATTTTCATCTTTTCCCAATTAAATTTTCATACTTCTTCATATACTTTGAGGAAAAAACAGCTCCACCAATGAATTTGAATCGGTCATCCTTCCCTCATTCTCCTACTGTGTTACAAATATCTTGAGTGTTGTGGCAGCAAGGGGTAATGTTATTTAACAGTGGCGTAATTGATATATATGGAATGCTTTTGATTTGTTGAATGTTGTGATGAAATTAGATTTCTGTTCTCTATACTGAATATTGAAACTGATGTGTTTTATCCAGTAGGTGTCCGTTGATTATCGAAGAAAACATAAGAAGATGTAAAATCTTTAACCAACTGATTACAATTTGTCAGTGTAAATTTCAATATACCGTAATAATAATATCAATTGCTTCAATAGATTCCTACTCTACTCTAAATAACCCACGTATTAGAATCGAAATCAATCAGTATCCAAACAAGAGCAGACGAGTTCAAAAAAATTATCAGTTTTTTACTGAATGAAAAGAAGTATATGTTTTACTTCAAAAAAATCGTTTTCAGGCTTTTTCCTACAGTGGGAAATAAAGTAGATTCTAAAAAATAAATAAATTGAAAAATTGAATTGACAAACAGTCTTGAACGAATCGCAAACTAAATCCTTAAGCACGGAGGACCTGAGCTAGGAACACAAAATAATTTCAAAAAATTATATCGACCCAAAAGTACCTACTGATTGGAAAAATAGCATCCCAATTTGAATATGCAAAAAGGGAAAGGAAAATTATCTAGAAAATTATAGAATGATATCTTTCCAGCGTAAGAAAGCTTCTGAACAAAATGATGACAAAAAAAGTAATTATAGAATAGAAATAAGCGAAGAATAACAAGGCTTTAGAGAAAATAGATCGACAATAGGCGCAATTTTCATCCCCAACAAATTATTAATAAATCTATTGAATATCAAAAACCCCTGTTCCTTTGTTTTATGAATCTCAAGAAAACAATTTGATGGGGTTCAAATAGCAGACATCATTGATATAATTCGGGAAGACAGGCTACCAGTAAATTATATAAACGGGATTGAAAAGCTCGATTAAAACAATAAAACATAGATAAAAACACAACAGGGGTTTACCGAACAAGCTCCAAATTAATTATGGATAAAATAATTAATAACATAAAAGAATATTTTGAAGGATACAAGATGGGTCGAAGATCAATAAAAATATTATGCTACGCCGATTTTGGTAGCCGATAACAAGGATGACCTACAACGTTTGCTGTGTCGGTTCCAAGCAACAGCCGAAAACTTCAATATGCAGATAGCTGTGGAAAAAACAGAATCAAAGAGCCGACAAGATGTAAACTAGCTGTAAACGACAACCTCATTCACCAATGTATGCAATTTACATACATACAAGCTCCAAAAACTTCAGCAAGAGGTATGAACCCAATTAAAAATGGCCTCAAGAATCTCTGGTTATCTGCGGGACTCCGTAAGGAAAAACCTATACTTACATATGTAGGGGAAACTCTAGTGGACACAACAAAAACGAAGAACATGATGACGGAAACAGAGATGAAAACATTGAAGGAGTGTGCCTAAGAGATCAAAAAAAGCAAAGCTATAAGAGAAGATATTAAAATTCAGAGTATAGTAAGATTCGGGAGATCGAGACGACGATATTGGAGGCTAAGTCTTAAGAAAGGAGAAAGAAGAATATAGGGTTAAATAATCCACACCTTTTAGTTTTTCAGTTTTGTTTTTACTGATCCCAAATAAAAAATCATTTATTAATTTGGGTGACCACGTGAATAAGTATTTCTCACCTAACCGGGGGAACTCTAAGTTTATTGTGAATAGAACAATCTTATAACCAAGTTGGAAGAAAGCAAAACTGTAGGAATAATTTGCTTTTAGAAGTTCCAATTTTCCGTTAATTTTTCATTAATCCATAAGAGGCGAATGATGCAAATCTCCCAAACTTCCCGTTCAGACATTATTTTTTAAAAATATTGAGTCCGTATGCATTACGACTTGAATTTTACGTTACATTATGTCCTTTGTTAATAGCTTAAAATATCTGGATTCAGTGATAGTAAGCAATAACGATATTAAATCATTATTAACGCAGAGACTTGTCTCTAGAAACAAAAGCTATCGCCACTCTTGAAATACAGTTCTTGATCAACCAAAGTGTACGATGAAGAAAGCTAATAAAAACTGTTGTCTTTGTAAAAATACTTTTGAATTAAATATACGGCGGAGTAAAATAGTGAAGTATACGTCGTAATTAACAGCTTTCCACGTTATAAAAGGACATAGGACTGGTCTAGTATATGAGGATTGCTTTTCAAGTTTTTACAAAAACAGAAACGAACAACTTCGAGACAAAGTATTTTATTGCTTTTCGAAATATTCGCCGTTAATGTCAATATATTTTTACTAATTCTGGGAAAATTTTTTTCAATTTGAAGCTAATATCGTTTACACGTGGTTTTAAGTCTTCAACAGCTTCTTGAGCTGATGAAAATTGCTACCCGTTCATCTTTTGTTTGACAGTGGGCTACAAGAAAAGTTCATTAGGCGATAAATCAGGTAAATATGGAAAATGAGACATTAATTCGACGTTTTCCTCTTTCAAATATTCAATCTTTATGGCAGCTGGTATGCGGAATGTTTTTGGAACATACCTAAATGTCTATGCATGTTTTTAAATTATTTAATTGTTGAGTACGATCTTTTTAAAATCATTAAGAAACATCCAGCGTAAGTCTTCTCGAGTGATTTCCATTTTTGCACAAACTTATTTCTTTTAAGCGCTCGCTATCAGAATCATCAGTTTTTAAATTGTCATTGCCATAAATGTTCCCAAATACAGTGGTACCACAACTCAATATCGCGATCTATATTCATAGAGATATTACCATAGAGTAGGCATGCCTACAAGTGAGAGCGTCTCGCGAATGAAAAGAGAAAGAGAATCATTTATGTATTTCTATCTCTTTCTTTTGTTGCGTACTGCGCATGCGTGTCTCTGATTCAACGGACAACGGTAAAGTGCGTACACGAAATCTAATCAACGCGCATGCGCCATTAGACAGAGACAGCAATACATAAATTATTCTCTCTCGCTTTCTATCGGCCAGACGCTCCCACTTGTATGGGCGCCTATAGCATGCCTACTCTATCTGTAATATCTCTATGTCTATATTCGACTGTAAAAACTTGCAAGGCAACCCTCAATCAAGATTCACGAGACTGAAGATATCAGTTTCAAAAGTACTTCGGAAAAAGAAAAGCCGGTAGACCGAAGTTAATATGGTTGGTTCTGCTTTAGAGAAGATATAGGAAATTGAAATAGAAAATTGATAAACAACTGTCCGCAAAGAGTCAACTGGAAGGAATTATTAGATGCAGATAAGATCCAGCAATAAGTTGTTTCGTTGAGGATGATATCTAATCTATTCCGTTCGAGATCTAAGAGGGGCGTTAAACAGTTATTTCATTTATATTGTAGATATATATTAAATTGGTGCTGTTATAATTCAAACTCTCCGTTCAATTTTACATCTATTATTACCACTGTAATAATACGATTATTCTAAATATTCATAAACTATACAAGGATTATTAATGTAGTTAAAAGTGTAGCTACTACATCTGAGTAGTCTGCTCTAAAAGCAGTCTCTATGGACATGGATGGAATTTTCCCGTTTTCCACATGTCCCATCCACCTCTGAATGTAAATATCAGAATTTGGATTATTTCATATGTATCTAGCGCAGTAAAATATTTCTCATTTGCTAGAGAATTAATTTTCATAGGAATGCTAACACGTATACACAATTAAAGAGGATATCAGAATATATTGAAGGCAGTTGTTAACGAGAACTAATCGCCTAATTGCTATTAAAAGCGACTTGCATATTATTTTGTAATTCATATTCTTTTCATACTTGTTGGTACGGTCCTGTCTAATTCTTTAAACGTATTTCCTATTATATTGTAAAAAACTATGAAAATAGTAAATATATATGATGAACAAATCAAGTTGAAGCCTTCTAATTACTCATTTATGTGCTGGATTCTTATAGAATAACGCGCATATAAAGGTTATCTATGATTAACGCTACAATCAAGGAAGTTGACCTAAATTTCTCTACTACTATAATCTGTTAAAATAATTGCTTTCAATATGTGCCATATGCCGACAATAACATTTGTGGGAATGTTATACTGGCATAGCTGCTTGAGAAAAAAGGCTTTAGTGTTCAACACATATCTTCTTTTCGAAAACAGCTGATACTGACATGTGTTAAATGTCACCGACATTGTCTATTCCCCTTCTCTTTGTTTTTTGGTAACCGCCTTTGAAGTAATCGGCTGCGCGGATTGTTGACGTTTATGTATGTGTAAAAAGTAATTAAAGTTTACGAGGGTGCAAGTTAGTACGAATATGATATAAAAAAGTAATACAGGAAGTAAACATTTCGTTAGATATACATTTGGATGTTTTAGTGAATATTATAAACGTATTATGTTTCAATAGATCAATATAGTCATGCCAAGCTCCTTACTTTTTGGCATTAATAATGAGGGTAGAGTTCACACCCTGTCTACCACAGGATCGTTTTGGCGAGAATTACCTTATGCCGGCCAAGAATTCAAGAAATTATCCTCTGTACCACATTTTTTATGGGCTTTAGGAGGAGATCATCAAATATATGTTTATGTTTATGGTTTAGATGTTCCAATTCGAGTAGTTGAAGAATCGTATGAAAACGAGGTAAGGAATATTATAATAATCATAATAATAATTTAAATCAAAATCTGCAATGCAGTAACGAATCTTTAATTCAAAATACTATTAAAATTAGTTTAATGTACATGTGTCTCACTATTTATTATCTTTATTAAATCAAAATTCTTAGTAATGATTTTTGATTTGTTTAAATTATAATTACATATCTGTAGACGTTTTAAGTTTAAATTAATGTTAAATATTTGCAAACAATTTGATATATAATTTGTTCCAGAGATGGTTGCCTATTGAAGGCTTTTCCTCACGCTTATTACCAACAGACCGTTGCCATTTTTCTAACTTAGATGGTACCGAAGATAGAGCTATTGATAAAATACGACTACCATCAATGGCGTGGCAATGGGAAGGAGATTGGCAAAAAGAACTGATTCTAAATGGTCAGCCTTTAGATCATGATGGGTGGACATATGCTGTAGACTTTCCAGCAACTTTTTATCCCAAAAAACAATGGAAGAGCTGTGTTAGGAGAAGACTGTGGACTAGATCTAGGAGATATAGCGCGATGAATACTTGGTGTGCTATTGCACCTCTACACAAAGATGCTACCAGTGTAAGTTATTTGTTACACCTAATACAGCATCATCAGGTACATAGATATTATTTTTGTCAATCTTGATGACATATTGCTTGCAGTATTATATCATTATGTATTTTATTCACTTTGAATTTTTTATGTTGATTATATAGTTATGTTTTAGGAACCTTTTATTGATGTTTCTGTTGGAGGACAAAATGTTTCTGGGGCTGATCCGGGAACTATGCTGGTGTGGTCAGTCACATCTCATAATAGAGTAAGTTGATGTTGATGTTGACAACCAACAAAAAATATTATATTATTAAGTGAGAGATGGCTCATAAAAGAGAAACAGTCTATACCACAATAACTATGTAGAAGTATCTCTGGTGAAAAATAAAATACCCCGCTCTATCCTCATGGAAATTGAATTTTCACCATTTCACCATTTTTGAAACTTAACACTATGATAGTATGAAGCAAGCTGATTAAAAGTCTCCATGGGAGTATCAAGAGAAGCCAAGCCCCAAGGATTGTCAAAATTACTCCTGAAGTGTAGGTACCCTGGATAATGACATAGAAAATGTGTGAATGCTTGGGCAATTGATAAATGTTTATGGAACTTCCTACCCTTCCTCCCAGGCTACCTTTGTACACTTCAGGAATAGTTTTGATTGGGTTTGGGGTATTGAATCTATGGAGACTTTAATCAGCTTGCTAAAATCTAGCATTGTTCCAAGTTACAGAAAAATTGGATGGAACCCAATTTCCATAAGGATTGAACTGGATCTTATGGGGATTTTTAATTTAAGGTCTCCTTTCTAGGAAAATCAGTTCATAATAACAGGTAGAAATTTAACGTTTCGACCTACTTTTAAAACTGATTTTCATACAAAAGGGCATACATTATAAACATGGTGAAAACTGATGTCACTCCTAACTATATTAACCAACTCTTTTGTTGGTCAGTATTCACCATTTGGTTGATGTAACATTAGAAAATCACACTTTTTAGGTATTATTCAGGTCTGTTGTAAGTACAAGATCACCAGAAGGCGCGCGTTGGATTCACGTCCAAACTCCTTCTGGTTCCGAAGCATGTCAAATCAGCGTAGGACCCACAGGATTAGTTTGGGCATCGACATTAAATGGAACAGCTCTAGTTAGAATCGGAGTGTGTCGTGACAATTTACAAGGTGATGCCTGGGTGACAGTAAATAGTCCCGGAGAAAATTTAAGAATAACTCAAATTTCCGTTGGAACATGCGCAGTTTGGGCTGTTACTCATGATAAACAGATATGGTTCAGGTAAATTTATCATTATGTTGAGGGTTAGTCACAAAATTGATTGAGGAAATATTCTTTTAATTGAGACATTTAAGAACTTTCACATCATTTCTTTTTGTTGAATGAAATTTTAAACTCACAATCATTTTGCCTGCTTCTAGTCAAATCACAAATATGACACTTTTACCAAGTTAGTAATGTCTTATGTATGTGCAAGGTGTATTCATTTATTTAAAAATCAAAATTACAAGAGAAAACCATATTTTAATTAATATCAATATTTTTATGTATTCTCATATTCTAGGACTTCTCAAAAGTAACAATGAGTATCGAATGTTATTTTGTGTTTAACAATAATGACCTTGTACTACTTGTTAAATATTGTTTGTTTACAACCGAGACCTTCAAATTAAGTACAACCTTGATACCCTCTAATCTTGTGATCCTATATAGCAGTTTATACTTTATTATTTATCACAAAATTAAGTTGAAATCTTCCATAACATGTTGCTCTCATTTTATTTGTATAAAGTAGAACAAAAAATTAAATCTTCGAAAAAACATAAATCTAAAGGATTCATTTTGGAATAAGTTACTGGAATTTTTATTTAAGAACTTCAAAACAATGATGTACCGAACCTAAAATCATAATTTAGTTGTCTTCTTGTTAAGTTAACTCTATTCTTATAGGGAGTGAGTATTTTTCCCTTAAAGAATGTACTCTTCACATTTTTTCTCCATATTATTGCACAAAGGAGAAACTCAAAACATTTGACTATCATACATAGATCATCGTCTCTAGCGCTACAGCCTTACAGGGGAGCCTCACTTTCTCTAACCTTAAACACCATTCGTCCCGGTCTCTTGCAAGTACCATCCAGTTTGCTGCACTAATCTTTGTAGCATCTTGAGACACCCCGTCTCTTTATCTTCTTCTCAGTCCTATCTAGACATATATATAGGCTTTCTGATTGCTTGTCCGGCCAAAATAAATGGTGTCCGTCTTTTTCTAATTTTGTTATAATTTTTTTTTTCCTGAAGCTGTAATATGATGTGTTCCTGAGATATCACGGTCGTTCTCAATTGCCTAATAGGTATAATTGTGTGTAATTATTTACTGTAATTAACAGGAAAGGAGTAAAAGGAGAAGGCGCTAGCTTAAGTGAAGAATTATCCACTGGAAATGGATGGATCGAGATGGTCGGCAGAATTAGTCAAGTTTCAGTAGCTGCAAATGATCAAGTTTTCGGAGTTGGTGCTGACGACCGTTTAGTTTATCATAGAACTGGTGTATGTCCAGAAGATTTAACAGGAAAACGATGGCATGCGTTAAGAGCGCCACTACAAGTTAGCAGAGCAAATAGTAATGCTAGTATTAATAGGGACAAATTTCATAGAAGCTACAATAACTTGGTGAGTTTTTTAAAACAAATTGAATGTACTATGTAAGACTTGTATTTTTTTTTACAAATTGTGAAAATATTTTTGTAGCTAGGATTTATTTTGCAAAACTATCAAGAAAATTTTTATTAAACAGTTACATTACTAATAACATTCACTCATATTCTAGCAATCTCGACCGAGCAGTATGATCGAACAATCAGCTATAACAGAATGGGATAATCACGCCCATTCAGCACCAACAGTTCCAACATCCCTACCAGTAGGTGATTTAAATATCAAGTATGAAACACAACCAAAAAATCCAAAAGCATGGAGTCCCGTACATTCTGTAGGATCCATTGTAGGTATGGAAGTACATCCTGAAACTGATGAAAGTATTTGGAGCGAATCAAGTAGAGATTCTTGTATTTTTGCCGATGATGAAGAATTGGGATGGGGAGAGTATGAAGCCCCTTGGTCTTGTGTGAGTATTAAATAATGTAGGCATCTGTATATTTAAATTGTTAGTCAACTATTTATCAATAGATGGCAGTATAATGTAAAACATATCTCAGAACTTGTTTTCTCATCATAATTAATGAATTCAATTAAAATTTTAAGTAATTGTTTATATTCAAACAACTTGCTGTCCTTCACAATATTTAATGACATTAATATTTAAACAAAGTTGTAAACAAAAATGAGTTTCAGAACTAATGATTTCAGTCAGAATGTGAGTAAAATAATATTTTTTTTTACTTATTTACAATTCTTTTGTCATAACTGTTAAGTACAGCTACATCTTCAATAAAGGTCCTTTCCTTATTGCATCTATCATAGTTAAGTGTTTTTTTCTAAATACATCAAAGTCTAGCCTATTACTATTCTAAATTACTAAAGTATCTAAAAATGCTAACTGTGCATTATTTTTGATTTCATATTGAATGTGGGGAAAATATCATCCACATATCTGTATCATACCCTGGAAAAATGCTGTAAATCTTCATGTGTAAAATATTCGTTAATACCAAAAATCAAAATAATATTTCTATAAAATAAACGCAAAAGCCCAAACTTGTGTCAATTTTTTTAATATCTTCTTATTTGGCAACTTATCTACTAGTCGCGTTAAATTTTGTTTTTTCATTAGTTCAGATGAATTCCAAATTATTTAAAATCTTTCTGGGACATTGTGCCTGTTCCATTCATGAATCTATATTCAGTTAGATGATCAAAATGACATTATATCAAGACAATAAATAAAAATTTGAATCATTCCATTCCACAACCATTATCTATTTTTATTCAAGGATATCTACAAAATTGAACTTTACAGTTTTTAATTATAATTATAATATATTTAATTAACTCAATTATCATTTGAAGGTAGAATCTGGTGCTTGCACACTTGATGTATCACAACTTCCAAATTGGTTTGGTGATTCAGATTCGCGCAATGCTAACGCAGATTTTAATGAACCGTGGAGAATAAAAATTTTACAAGATTTAAAAATGCGCTCACCAAATAATGAAAAATTCGCTGATTATGAGTTGGCAGTAAATACTACATCTTGGATGCATTCAGGAGAAGCTAGAGTTAGTATACATGGAGGTACTTTCATGGATTGTATTTTACAATTAGAATGGATCGAAAATAACGGTACTTTGACAATATTAAATCCAGATGGAGCAACTACAATGGTATGTATATTATTTTGTTTATTTATTGGTATATGAAGCTTGTTTAATATCTCTTAATATAGTTTTCTATTTATTGCTTACAGATTACTAACTAAAAGTTTCTTTGATTGGTTAGTTAATGCAAAATTTTTGATTAAATATTAGATGTGATCTAACCTTCATATCTAACTTACTAGAAATTGTATAGCTCAGAATAATTGTTGATTCTATTAACTTGAAGAATTCGCCTAACCTTTTTTTTAATTGATGAAATGAAAAAGTAACTTAACTATCTTTTGTTTTATTGTATGATCTATAACATCCTTCACTTGTGTTACGTAATGAATGGTAGAATATGGTATTAAAATTAATTTTTCTTTTAAACTCGCCCCAGTATATTAGTTTTACCATTAGAATTTTTCGATAGCTTATAGTTCTTTAAGAAATTATTGATGTATATGTTGGTATAAATCAGGACAATAGTTGGGGTCACAGTGTTGGATAAAAGACTCTTCGAATTTTGTCTGTAGTACTGATTAGATCTCCTCCGTATCCTATGTCATCATATGATTAACTGATGATCGCAAAGCCTGGAAGCACTTTTCAAACCTACTCGAATACCTCTAATAGAACTGCTCACCTTTTTTTTTATTGAATAATGCACACAAGTTGTGGAACTATATGGAGTTAAAATTGAAACTGAAGAAGTAAACTTTCTTTAACTTTTTCACTTCCTAGACCTTTTTATGTCAGTTTGAAATAACATCTAAAAATTTTACTTGATATGGAAATATTGAATATAAAAATCCTTTTCTTTAAAGGTATTATACTTTTACATGTATTACAAATTGTTAAATATTAAGAGAAATAAATAATTTATATGCTTCTAAATGTTCTTGATTTTAGGTCTCTTTTGTTTTAAAATTAGTTTCTTTTATAATTTTAAATTACAAGAGACCTAAAATCAAAAACATTTAGAAGCATAAACATATCAAAATGTCTAAGAAATAAATAATTTTTATAGAATGCTACTATGATTATTTTATATACACTTATAGTAAGCCGTAAAAACAATTCGAAATAATTACCTCATAATATTTATATTTATTAGATTTACATTTAATAATTATAAGCTTTCAAAAGAGTTTACTCCAAATAATAATTTCATATATGTAAGTTGGTTTCGAGAAACAATATTACAGATACAAAATTTGTTTTGTTTCAAACCAAAACATGTTAATTGGCACTATGAATTGATTCAACACCCTGTTCACTCAAAAAAAACGTATCCTTAACAAAATATCAATTTATTCAATACAGAAACCGTTTCTTAGAATAAGTAGATTGAACTTTTAAATACCATTCTTTCAAAGAGATCGTTCTGCTAAATTATTAGGAACATCATATGTGATAATTGTTTTATTATTAGAACTTTAACGCAATTTAACATTTTTTCAAGCACTCTTTCAGTCTTGGTGACATAACATGTATTCAACTACGGAGTGAACCTGGGAATCCCCGCTTAGCAATACACATCCCAAGGCATTCTACAAGAATGATTAAATTACAATTTACCAGTGATGCCTTACTAGAAGAATGGCAAGCTCTGTTTGCTACTAGTTGTGGAAAAATTCATAATGTTACTGGTATGTTTTTAATCTCTTCGTTAATTAATTAATTTTTAGTAGCTGTGTTATTATTTGTTCATTTTGAATACTTTTTTTAATAAAATTAAAAACTTGGAAACTTTCTATGTCTTTTATGAGATTGATAGTTGCGGTATTCAATAATGTTTTCTATCTTTGGGGTGATTGTTAAATAAAGTATTGTATAGAAATAATGGTATTCAAATATTCCGCGTCAGTTTAAATATTAATACATATTATTTATTTGGTTATTACTACTTCCGGTACATGCATACACAAATAGATTTTGTACGTCGAATAAATTAGTAAACATTCTCAACTTAGTCTTTTATGTGGAACCATTAAAATTGGAACAATATGGTCAAATGCATCAGTTTCACTATGGAATACAATGTAGTGCACCCTTTTTTACGGTTCTATAAGCCTTCTTGACGACCAATTAGCTCAATTGACAATACGTTTGAAGGGTAGTAGTAAAATTTACCTTTCTTCATTAGTATGCTTGTTTTATTATAACAATGAAATAATTCGATTTAGGAGCTTGAACTTTTACATTGTATATTGTTTCTCCATCTCTCTGAACTGTATATTTCGATTCCTTTATATTTATGAACTAAACAGTAGATATAAAAAAATTGAAATTATCGAAAAAATTAATTATATAGTTTTAAAAATGAATATGGGAGTAAATATAAATGTGCTGTTCTCATTTTATTATGGATTGAACAGCAAAAAATGAAATATCAGTATTTGGAAAATTGTAATAATTCGAAATAAAATATAACGTTGCTTACATTAGAATCATGTGCATTGAAGCCTTTTTCTTGTAGGAAAGCCAAGTGACGAAAGTGTATGGGCAGTTACACATCTAGGCGACATATTTGTATGGGATCCAACCCAATTAGAATCTAACCAACTCAGAGAAGACGAATTCTATGTTCAGAAATTTGATTTGAGTCGTAAAGAATCACCTTTCAAAGTAGCTTTACATGTAGGTTGTATACCAGGTACTATTATTACTCTTAATGGTTGTGTTGGAGATGATGCAGAACGAATAGCTATAAATTTAGAAGCTCCCATAACCTACAAATTAAGACATAAGGCACATACTGAAATTGATAACGTCTGTTTACATATTAACCCCCGATTTGATTCAAATGAAGTGGTGAGAAATGCTATGATTGATGGTAAATGGGGCTTTGAAGAAAAAGAAGGGGATAACCCGTTTTCAAAAGGACAAGAATTTAATCTTAGAATAGAAACTACAGAAGATGCTTTTGTTATATTTTTTAATGATAAAGAATTCACCTCATTTAGACACAGGTTGCCTCCTCAAAGTGTTTCTATATTAAGTTACTGGGGTAAAATGCAACCATTTAAACTAGTTATAAAGAGTCCCGTTTTAATAATGGATATGTTGGATGTATATTGGAGGCAGCTAGGAGGGCATTTGAAAAAAGTTGAGACTTGCTCTGTAGGGGTTACCTGGGGAATAGGTTATGATTATACGGCTTGGGCGTATACTGGAGGATGGGGAGGAGGGGTGTTTGGAACCTTGGATAGCCACAATGTTTATCCAATGACTGATTCGCAAGACTACAGGGTGTATGAAAATCAACGATGGAATCCATTAACAGGCTATACTTCTGCAGGTAAAAATCGTTTTTGAAAATTTTGTGAAACTTTTTAAAAATTTATACAAAAAAACAGGACTACTCATAAATCTTCTGTTGAGTGTATCAGGTCTAATACGCATTTAACAGAAAAAGTATATTGATAAATGACTTCGCCTTATACAATTTAGATAGATACTTAAATGAACAGAAGATAATCCCATGCGCAACATTTAGTTTTTATGGGATTAGATTTTGTATTATTGAGTATTGAAAAGTTATATCACGGTTAAAATATCCCTAAATGTAAATGAGCTAACAATTTTTTTTCCCTTTTCAACCTTCTCTATACTTCAAATTATTGTGAAAGAAAAATGAATGAATATTGATATTGAATATTGTACATTGTAATAATTTGTAATTTTTCTCGTAAATAAACATTATTATTATTATAAGTAGAAATCCCATGAGTTTGTTAACCCTCAATTTTGAGATGTAAAAAAGAAGTGCAGTGTTAGTTTTGTTCAATTGAAATGAGTATTTCTTTTAGGCTTACCAACAGATAGGTACATGTGGAGTGATGCTACAGGCAGAAAGAAGCGCACTAGAGATCAAGTAAAGCTCCTCTCTGTACACTGGCAATGGGTATCTGATTGGATGACAGATTTTCACGTACCTGGAGGTGTAGATAAAGAAGGCTGGCAGTATGCCATGGATTTTCCATCTACGTATCATGCCAATAAGCAGTTCACAGATTATGTAAGACGTCGCAGGTCAGTTTTTTTAAGTAAATACAGTACCATACATGTTACAACAATTTTTTTCTATATAAAAAACATCTTACGTGTCTAATTTTGGACTAAAAAATACAAATGATTTTTGTTTAAATAGATGGTACAGAAGATGTGCAATAGCAACAACAGGTCCCTGGCAAGAAATAGGACACACTAAAATATTGGATGTCTCTTTGGAGCCAGTTAGTGATTTTGTAGATTCAACTGTAGCTGTTTGGGCTCTTGCAACTGGAGGACAAGCTGTAGTACGAGTAGGAGTTTCTAAATCAAATCCCGCAGTAAGTTTGAAACAGTTAATTTGTTCTATGAACGAAAAACCTTATTCCACATCATCAAGAACAAAATTATGTTAATTTTAATAATAGAAGATAATTATATTGTCATAGCACATTAAACTGCAGTTTTTGTAACAAATAGAAATTATTCACCAATAATAACTTACTTCTAATTTGGAATTTCTGGAACGGTTGTACTGAACATATTGTTATCGTCTTCAGAGACTATATAATATACTAATTATAAATTGTCTTGAAAATAGATAAAACAAATTCTGATTAAAAAGAAGGATGGCTTCATCTTCTTATGAAAACATCCAAACCAACTAAATAAATAATAATACCTTCTCTAATAATTATAATAATTTATTACTTGGACAACAAAATATCATGACCATTGGCAGGCAGGGCGAGACGTTCACCAATTTTAATCGATTTTTTTAATCTATTTTAAAACAACCACTTATAAAGTTTATGAATTTTATAAATAGTTGTTTCAATATAAATCAATCAAAAAAATGTTTTTAGGGTCACATATGGGAACATGTAAATACAGATCAACCTTTAACCAGTATTAGTTGTGGTCCATTTAAACGTGTCTGGGCTGTGGGAAGGAAAGGCTGTGCTTATTATCGATTAGGCATAACTGAGGAGAAGCTCGAAGGAGATAAATGGGTATGTGTCGAAGCTCCACAAGGAAGTCAACTAAAGCAGATATCAGTGAGTTCACTTGGTGTATGGGCTGTAGACCAAGAAGGTAGAATACACGTTAGGAAAGAAATTACATCTACATTTCCTGAGGGGACACATTGGCAGACCATAGTAGCCGATCCTCCAGTTTTAAGTAATTTTTTTTATTAATATTTAATGTTTATGAGCTATTTCAAAATAAATACCTCAAATTCTATTTTCTCACTTCAATGTATAAAGTACATTATTTTATGACATATAACCCACTATTCATTAATTCTATTATATTTTCAGTCAATTTTTCAGGACTGTGAAATAATATTTTTTTGTAGATTCTGCACCAGATACGACAGGATTCAAGCATGTCAGTGTCAGTCATAGTCAAGTTTGGGCTACTACAAATGGTGGTGTAATCCTCAGAAGAGAAGGAATATGTGCAGCAAATCCAGGAGGATCAGGATGGGATATTGGTATTGCGGTAAGATTCTTTCTACTTTTTCAACATATATTACACCCAATTGCCACTAGCTTTCAGTAAATTTTGCACATTGTTACATCATAAATTCATAATTAGAAATATAGACTATGCAAGTTAATTACAGTCCACCAATATTAGTTTTAACGAAGAGCATTAAAGTATGAAAAACTGAGCATACTTTCAATAATAGATTTATTTCATGTGGTGAAAATGATCTCCCAGATCCCAAAATGTTTATATATATATATATATATATATATATATATATATATATATATATATATATATATATATATATATATTAGTATTTTGATTAATTGATAGAGATAAATTATTATAAATAATATATAAATATATCATTTTTAAAATCTACTTAATTTCTAAGCCATTATGGCATAAACGGGTGACCATTTTTTGATAAATTACCCTTTAAAAATTTTTATTTTTGTGAACTGGACCAACAAGTCTTCCCCTTGACTTTATTTTATACTCATTTCTTACATTTACTTTAAAGTATCTGTGGTAATACATGTCTACGTCGATTCATGAAATACTAATTCATGGCCCTCTCATTGTTTAATGGCACCATTGCCAATTGGAATAATTTTGGAGGAAGCTCAAGTCCCGTGACAAGGACATAAAAAATTACCGAAAGCATAATTGCCGAAAAACGTCTAAAGTTAACACTAAGAAGGATGTAATAAAATAGTTGCTCGTGTCTTTAGACCTACTAATATCAAGTTTGCATTTAACTCCGCCGAAAAAAGTCCAATATTATCAAGTGAAGCGATAAAACTTTTACTTCCTACCTATGCAAATGTAGCTGATTCTAATCAATTCGACACTAGCTCAGATATGAGTGAGTAACCTAACCAGTTTTGTACATGTATTACGAATGAAAATACTGCTACTTTGAAAAATAGTTTTAAATTATTTATCAATATTTATATATTGTTTGAATCAATTTTCTAGTGCTTTGACTGCCATTTTGGATCCGCCAATATAAATAAGGACAAAAAATAATATTACATTTATAATCTGCGACTTTAAAAACCCTTATTAACAATTTTTTGTTTCAATCCAATAATTTTGTTTATATCGGCCATTCTGAATTTTGAAAAAATAACGATAGATTCATTCAGCCACATTAAAAACCTTTGTACACCGACTTTCATTGAAATCAAAATGTTTTTCGGTTTTTGTCCGCGTTTTTCAGAAAATGGGACACTGTGCGTTCTATTGAAATATATACTGGTGATTACTAATAGATTTTACATTCAATAATCGTATATACTGCAAAATATTTTCCAATACTGTATATTGAAGCAGTAGAAAAAAGTAATTGTTTTATGTCGTTTTTTTTTTCAGGGAAATTGGCAGTATGTCAGCGTACGAGCCTTCAGCTAAATCAGTATAAAATGTGATCTTGAAGTTTATTCACTAGGCAGACAAAATCCTTTAGTTTTAGGTTTTATTTATTTTATATGCTAGTCTTTTAAAATGAATTTATGATTTATACAATAAACTATTTTTTACCAATTTGTTTTCTTACTATGAATCAGTACTGGAAAAAAACACGTTTTAATGAATAACTTATATATTTTGTTCAATATAAACATTCCGTAAAACCCAACACAGATAAACAATAAACTGTTAACGCAAAAAAATTTTGTACAGTTATCGGGAAAGAGCAGTATTTGAGGTAAAAATAATAAATAAACATATTCAAGGGGTAAAACAACGGTTAAAATTGGGTAAAGACGTGCGATCTGTACACAACGGTGAACATTGTACTAAATACACTGGTATATGAGGCTTGTTAGGACTAGTATATTGTTTTTACGGATACACACCATCAGTTCTGAAACAAAAATTCGTAATTACTATCTAAGTCATTATAATTAATATGAAATAGAACAAATAAATTGATATTTTCTGATATACATAATACTACTAATTAGAAATGAAAATTGTACTTTGATTGAGCTTAAAAAAATTACATTATTTATACCTGCAAAGTAGAGATCTGGGGGTTCCGTTCGAGTTTTAAAATATGCTGTTGAGCATGCGCCAATTGTCTTGTGGCAGTACCAAGCTGCTCTTCCAGAGCAGCTGTTTCTAATGATTTGACAGAAAGTTGTTCTGATAGATCAAACATACTATCTCTTTGTTGTCGAACAAAATCTTGTTTGAATTTAGCAACTTCTCGCTGCACCTCTGCTACATGGGCTTTTCTCATAGCATCTAATGCAGCTAAAGTGGCTTGTGTCTCTTCAGCTAAGGCTTGTTCTTTTTCCTGTAATTAAACACTATTAGATAAAAAGAAATAACTATTCTTCCTGTTGATTTAACGTATTACAGAATATTCACTATAGTGAGTCACATAGTTATAAATAAATCACCGCGAACCTTGTAGGCAATTAACATACTTAACCTATCGTGTCTTGTGAACTAACAATTAGCAACATAGGACATCTAATCTAGAATTGTCCTCATTTTAACAAAAACATTCTTAAAACCGTAATAATACTTTATATGACATGAATGTTACAAGATCTAGATAGCCATTTAAAACGAACGTGTGTCTTTAGAAACACATTTAACATTCATTTTTTATCTGATGTTATATCTAAATATTATTATGTGTGATGAATTGTATGATAATTTCATAAGATTTATTTGTTTGTTTTATGAATTATGATGTAGGTGATTTACTTCTGAAAATATTCATTTGACCTACTCATGTCGCTTATTAGGTGTAAATTTTTCTAACAACTTTACTAAAAAGTAGATTAAGTGTCATTGCATATATAATTTTAAAAAAAGTCCATTTAAATAATGAAAATAAATATTTGTTCAATATATTTTAATCTTTTCAAGTGAATCTTTAGATAAGTATATTTCATCAGAGACTGATAGGAGACATTACCAAGAAATAAATATAAAACATCTACTTTGTTTGAATTGTAATGAGAATTTCAAATCGATAACTATCACTATTGTTGATTTTCTGATTTCATTGCATCTTTAATATTCTTGGTTTTCTTCTCATTCTGTTCTCCTATTGGAAGCACTTCATCATTCCTCCCCCATCCTCTGCACATGATCGTATCAAATCAAATGTTTCTCCTTAATGTGTTCTTTAATTATTTCTTTCCGGTTTATTTGTCCTTTTATTGTGACGTCTATTTGCTCTTCTTAAGGCGTCCATTTCCGTGGTTTCCACGTTTTTCGTTAGTTATTATTTTAGTTTCCACTTTCCCGATCCATATATTGACTCACTCCTTATTGCATTGTAGATCCTCAGTTTTCGATGTTTTCCTATTTCAGTATTCCATTTAGTGATTTAGAGAAAAGGATTATGGTATAGCTAGACACCAGTGACCAATTGATCAAATACCTTCTTCATCGCCCGAACTAGAACTTTTGTAAACTATGCGGGGAAGCAATCCAGATTGTATTTCTGTGGTATAAAAATATCAATAAACGAATTAGTAAACAATCGCAAATACTTATACGCATCAATAAGCGTTGAGTAAGCTTTAAAATAAGTTCTAAACCTAACAAATGTTTTTAAAAATGACCAAATGCATAATATTATGGATACAGACATCCCGTTCGAAGTGATAGTTAATGACGGTCTATAAGATCTTCTGCAAACCCGGAATGCATCGAAGCTGTCGCAACGAGCTGAATAGTTCTTGATCTGTTTATTCTATATTTTTATTTTTATATCATCTGTACCTTTACCAAAAATATCTCCTAGATAAATATAGTTCTCACATGTCACATCGTTTTCTAGTTGTATATCAGTTTTATCCTCTCCTACACACAAATACTGTGTATTGTCTATGTTTATCTGCAGTCCCTATTTTTCATAGTATTCCTTTAGTTTTCGTAAAAAGTATTCTAAATAATCTCTGTCGTTTGTATATATTACTCTATAATCTGCAAACTGGTAGATGTATAACCAGGTATCATCGTCGATTTGGATCCGAATTTCTTTTTCTAAGTTGTTGACTGTGAAGAATTCCAATACATCATTTCCGATTTTTACTGCAGACTATAACATTATGGGTACTGATTTGAATTTGAATGTTTAATATCCTGTAGAAAAACATGATTTTCAATCTAATTTCATTATAATGTAACTCTGAAACTATGATATGAAATGATCATCCCAATGTCAAATAGAACTATCTAGATGTTGATGAATAATTACCTGCTTAAGTAATTCAACTTCCTGGGCATGTGCATCACGCAATTCGTGAATTGTTCGTAAATGCCATTGCTCCATAGTAGATAATACTCTTTCGCAAAGCTGTTGTAACCGTTCCATATCTTCTTCTTTATGTCGATCTTTACAAGTTGCCAAAGCTCTTCTATAAGCTGCTCGCAAGTTTTCTACTTGCGTAAGATATTCTGTTCTCAGATATACCGGTCTTTCATCTTCTAAACTACTGTACCTTGAAAAAATGAAATATTAGAATACATATTTTTTTGTTGAATTGTACCAAAGAAGCTGACATTCTACTGTTAATGATATTCAACCACGATATCCGCAATTATTCTTATCGCTTTTTTTCAATTTTATATAATCGTATGCAGAAGCGGGCTTTTACATAACCTTTTTAAACCACAAATAGTAGCTAATTGGTTTATTTGTAACATGAGGAGACAAGTTGGTTAAACATATTGGATAATTTGTGCTAGAACCAACGTAGTTGGAATTTCTGGGACCTTTGATGATATTCATGTTTACATTACCACTAGACCAACACTCACAATTACCAACCAAGTTATCGTCTTCAGAGACCTCTTTGGCGGGAATCACATTTATTCCTTGACTACTAAACTATAGTGTGGGCTCTAGGGAATTGACCATTGACTTTCAAATGCATCCAACAATTCATTAATGGATACAATTTTTAACAATCTTACGTTATTAATATTTACTCGGTCCGTCTATATTTTTAATGAGCTATGTGCTCTTAAACCGGACAATAACGGATCTCTTAGTGTGCCCAATAGAATTGTAAATATGTTAATTAACTGTTAGAAAAATTGTAATTAGGTTAATTAACCTATCTATAATTATTAAGACGGTTAATTAACCGTTATGTGAATTGTAAATAGATTAATTAACCGTCATAGGTTTATGAAATCTCTAAGTGAAACCACCTTTTTCCAAACTCAAAATGAAAAACAAGAAAAAGTTGTTCTGATACTTTTCAATCCTGTTTGTACAAAGAGATTAGAAAGAATATTTAACAGAGTGGGTTTTTAATTGGTTTATAAACCCAACAATAGTGCCTAAAATAGTAGCTAATTTGAGCATACATACCTCCACTACCGATTTATGAACATCTAAAATTGTCATTTGAATTCAAAACTAGCTAAGAGAATACAATGTATATAATTAGCTGGACGAAGGTTTATTTTTGATATTTGTAAGTAAAAAGTCGACTACCACATTTTTTAAATATATTTACGTAGAAAACCACATAGGTTAGAGGTTATTTCGAGGTAAATATCACCAAAAGGATGAATGTATATGCGCCAGATTAAAAGTCCTTGCCCATGTCCGAGGATACATTGGACGTATTCAGAACGGAAAAGAGTAGTATATATGAAATTAGCTGTGGTGATTGTAACGGAAAGTATGTTGGGCAGACTAAGAGATCCGTTAGTGTCCGGTTTAAAGAGCACATACCTCAATTAAAATATCGAAAAAGCAAGTATCAATATTAATAATGCAAAATTGTTAAAAAATGTATCCAATAATAAATTGTTGGATGTATTTGAGAGCATTGAAATTCCTAAATGTAAGAAAAGCTTAAATAGGGACAAAGGGCCAATTCCTTATAGCCCACTCTATAGTTTAGTAATATTCCCGCCAAGGAGGTTTTCCCGCTGGATTTTTCAATGGAGAAGATTTGTTAATGGGAAAATTCAGTACAGAACAGGTAAGTCAAGTTATTAGGTATTAGTTTAGCTTCAGTCTCTGAAGATGATAACTTGGTTATCGAAACGCGCACCTGACAGTGTAATAGTGTGGTCAGCTAGAACCAACGTGCAACTTAAGATTTAATTAAATGTATAAAGTGAATCATAAACTTACTTTCTAAACGAATTATTTTCTTCTAAAGCTTTCCTTATATCTTCTAAACTATTTCTCAAATTAAGGCACATCTGACAGACATCGCTCCAATTTCTTAAAACTAAATCTTCGCGGTTAACAGGTACATTTAGTGACTTATGCAAATCTTTCACTTTTGATGACATTTCATTCAAGTATCCTAAAACTTCTTCAAGTTCAGGTTGACTCAAAACAGCATAACAATCCCTACTGAATTTTTCAACCATGCAATTGAATTCGGCTTCCAGACTTTGATTTATTTGTAGAAGTGACTCGTCTTCTATTAGAGACCAGTACTTATCGTTTTCGAACCAACAACTAAGACGATTTCTAGAATCATTATAGTCTTCGGGTACATATTCACCACTGAGAACTGCTATTCTAGCATCTATTAGTGATTTGTGAGCAATTATTTCTGCGTATTCGTGGAGTAGAGTTGTAGATGTGCGTGCATTTCGTACAGATTCCATCCTACATCTGAAAAAGTGAATGTTTTAAAACAAAAAGTAGTTTAATAATTAAGTAGTATGAATGAACTGATGAAATTATTCGGCTTGAAGTATTCACAAGAGGGCTGATGACAGACCTGACAGGACCTCGTCCTACTACAAGAAGAAGAAGAAGAAGTATTCTGTTCAGTAGGGGTAGACAAAAGACAATCTGTGCCGGTTAGATCAGGCCCGTTAAAAAAATTGATGCAATTTTGAAATAAATAAATAATAGAGAGTATTATAAAACAGCCCTAACTATATTCCTACTTTAATGTATGCAACATAAATAGAACAAGTGATCAGTTGACTACATAGAGTTGAACGTGCACTGCTCTCATTTTTCGAAGGACGACAGGTCGTAGCACACGTAGTTTAATTTGATTTAGCACACTGGTCGCATACTCGTCATTTCTTTTGAGATCAAATCTGCGGCCATGCTTGTGTCCTGGTTGCGGCGATACGAACCCTGCGACCAGGTCGCAGTGATGTATTCAATTTATTGTCATGTAGCCGGTCATGCTTGCGACTGATTTTGGAAAAGCTTTTGAGGACGTCGCGGCCAAAACGATCTTCACAGTTTCTTATGTCGATGGTCCATTAGCAAATGCGGCGTTCGACATTTCTACAACGTATTCACCACGTTTCATTCAGTTTGTTGATGGGCAAGTTTGCGAGAATTCGTCAAAAGAGAATAAAAAGTTTGAGTTTGGGGTATTTATAAATTAAATTCAAACATGGCTTTGGAATGTAAAAATATGAAATAATGTTTGTAACTGTCCACATATAAGTCTCTTTGCATTCACTGGATGAATACCATATTTTCTTTTCTTTTTATATTCGTACATATACATTTAGATAATTATCGCCAACAGTATAAAATACGACGACCCGATCGCAACGTGTCGTGTCGCCGCGACCAGGACGCAAGCCAATATAATAATAAAGTGGAAAAATTGATTTTTGTAAGTTAAGTATTGATTTTATTTTATTATAATGATTAAATTATTCCATCTAGAGACCTTTGTGGGTCAATAAAAAACAGAAAAATTGATTTGGAATGCAGAAATTTTAATGAAGCATGGACATTGATAAGAAAGCAATTTGCTTAGTTTTTCAGAAAATAATTATTGTTTTCAAGGAATACAATTTAAATAGGTATTTTAAGTTAAAACATCCTAAATATGTATTAGTTTCTTCAAAATACAGTAGAAAATTTGACAAAAAACTTGAATAAGCAGAAAAATAATAGTATTATTTTTATATTTATATATAATAGTATAGTATTTTTCACAATCTATGAAAGTGACTTTACTACCTAAACCTAAATAAAATTCGATAAGAAACAAAAGTTGTAAAGATATGCCTATTTATTGGGAGGGCATTGTGCAGAGCAGCGAAGAGCGGAAGATCTTACGCCGAATATATGGAACAGTGCGTGTGGCGCAGTCGTACAAACATCGAGCCCTACCGGCTCTATGAAGACTCCAGCCTGGGGACAGAAGTCAAAAAGGCCAGACTAAGATTGATAGTTCACTTGGAGCATATCCCTGAGGAGCACCGAGCGGGAGGGCTCGCAAAGCGTACCGGCAGAAGCACGAGGGCCGGCGACTGTCTGGGCGACCGCGCAAACGATGGCTAAATGAGGTCGAAGAGGATATTTGGGACCTAGGTGTAAGAGGGTAAAGACGCCGATTATTAGACCGTGATGACTGGAGGAATGTGATGGACGAGTACAAGACTCTTAAAAACCGACATTCTGGTATCCATCTTTCTTCTGTCCCCTCATGTAGAATAGTTGATCTTTTACCTTTACTGGGTGTATCATGGGTGTCGTACCAACTGTCATCTAGGGGGATTATCGTTCAGTTTTCTGATATAGCTGTATTTATTTATTCAGAATATTCTATTCTGAATCTTTGCAATCGCTACGACTCCATTAAATTTGGCATTTAATCTATTTTTAAATAAAAACCCCAAACGACGTACAGTTCACCACAAAGTTGTAGTGGAATAATCAATTTCACCGTTTTCTGAAATAGTCTCCGTTACAATAACGTTGACACTTTTTGTTCTGCGTACATTCCATTCGACTCGTTCTGCACATCTTTGGGAGCGAATTCTCATTGGCTGCTTCACAGCTGGTGCGCTATAGCACACCTTGTAGTCTTTACATCATGGTACATTCCTCAAAGATTGCGGAGAATTAAATCTTCTTGAAATAAATCGATGCACTTTGGTACAAAATTGTGTTTTCGTTTTTCGGTCAAACAATTGCGCTGTTTGGTAGACATTTCAAACATCGACTTTATAACATATACTGTCTCATGGCTCGAAATTAACTACCACAGACAAAGGCGTTGGAACCATACATAATCCGATCCTGTTAGGGTTAGGTATAAATATAAGGGTAGAGTCGGATTGCATCTCATACATTAATTGGAAGCTAGTCACTTTCTTAAATCAGGAATAATTCTATTCAGGTTTCGTTACAATCTTAATAGCGTCACTGAGGAAGGGAACTATATGATGGTTCTAGAAATTTGAGTAATTTCTCGAGTACGGTGCCTTATCCACTGATCCACCTAACCTTTTAAGAAATTATTTTCTTATATAAAGATATAACCAATATTTTTTGAAATATAACAGTTCAGTGTTCGGTTTCTATTCGTTTAACAAGTGCTGATTTATCTCCTACTCTCCAAAATTATTCATAAAATATTTGGCCGAGACCTACTATTTCAAGTTAAAAATTTACATGTTGATTAAATTTGTCACAAAATAAAAATATATAATTTATAAAATAATTTTAGCAATATTGACCCCAATAAAACACTACTTCTGTTAAGTATGTCACTAACTGTATTGTTGAGTTTAAATAACTTACCTCCAATTCTGCTTGAGTAATTTATTCAAACTATTTTGATACAAATCAGTTAATTCTGTGATGCTTTTATTAACTTCCTCGAATAAACAATCTCCAACAGAATCCGACCATAATTCTAAAGCTGCCCTTTCTGAAGCGAAAAAGCTGAAGAAGTACGCATGATCCTCATCTAAATTTGATTGGTAAACTTGAGCTGCTCTTAAAAGAACGTGATTTATTTCCGACCGGATCAATTCTGTATTGACGACATCTCTTGCCGCTTTACTAAACTCGTTAGCGACAGTATCTATTCTGCATGATTGATCTGACGACATGCAGATGGTTTCTAAAGCTAGAGACTCGGCTAGCTGTGGTAACTTATCAGTTTTATAAGTGGTTAGTAGATTATCTAGATTGCGTTTTTCATCACATAGTATGTTAATTGAAGAGCCTTTGGCTGTTATAAAGTTTTTGCAAAATTTAAATCCATGGGCTGCTGATACGAGACATTTTGCTAATATTTTTGATAGATATTCGGCGCTTGTTTTACAAGATGGTGTTTTTTTGTCGCTTGAACCATTTATTTTGTTTTCGAGAGATATTATTAAATAAGCGGTTTCTCTGATTTCTTTTTTGATCAGTCGATCGCATATGGCTTCTCCTGTAACTGGAGAGAGGAGAGCTTCTTGTATTCTACTAACTAAAATATTCTCGTAAGCTACTTTTTCTGCTAAAATTTGTAGTCGAGCAATACTGTCCCAGTTATTATTTTCCTAAAAAAAATGTTCCATTAAAAAGATGTGGTTAGAAAAAACCAAATAACACATGCAAAAACATACAGATGTAATATGGAGGGTAGAGAGTGCAGAATTGCGCCAGTGTAGGGTATGGTATAAATGAAGCTATTGTAGATTAATAGAAGTATGCCGAATTTAAAAATTAAACATCATTTTCGTTCATTATTGGAAGTGTCAAAGATTTGTTGTATAAAATAATGTAGTAAATCTAATGTAAAAGAAATTTACCCTGATGCTGATGTGGCGCCACCTTTACTTAAGGCATTTAGACGGACACTTTTCATATATACAGTTTGTTCTCCTTCTCCATAAGAAGTAATAAATATATCGTCGTTATACAAGTGACTAAGACCATAATTATAGATTTTTAGGTTTTAATGTTCATATACCTAAATTTTTTACTAATTTTAAAGAAAAAATTCCAAAAACGTTATAATAACGTTTATAATTTCTAATGTCATATTGATTAAATCCATTTTGTATAAACATGTACTTCAGTCTCTGAAGCCGATCGCTTGGTTATCGAAACGCGCGGCAGACGGTGTAATTGTGAGTATTGGTGTTGTGGTAGTGTAATCAATGTGTTCAATTTGTAATTCTGATGATTAATCAGGTATTTCTGAAGACACGTATAATTCAAAACTTAACACAAGATGAAACTTTAACAAATGGTGTTTAACCAAATCGAAATATTCTGTAGATTTCAATTCAATAATTGGAGGAAAGAGAGTAACAGACAGTTACAATATACAGTGCGGTCGTAAAGTATGGAATAAATTCAATAATTTCTAATCCAAGAGATATTTTCAAAAACCCTCGGACACGTCAATTTTATTTTTCGACGAGGATATTTTTTTGAAGAAAAAATTAATATACAGGGTGTTCTCGAAAAAGCTGGGCAGGTAGCAACTTTGTTTTTTTAAATATACACCACCAATTTTTTTAACATTTTCGGATTCCTTGTAAAATTCTAAGCATTTTTCATATAACACTCCCTATACCTAACTTTAACCGTTTTGAAATTAGAGCGTGTTAAAAAAAATTCGCCTCGATGTTACATTTAAGTCAAAGTAGAGAAAAACAAGAGAAAAATTTATACGAAATTAATAGAATCCATGGGTTTTCAGGTAACATTTTTTAAAAATTACGATTTTTACACGACATTTTAACTCTAATCCTAGTTTACATAATTTGATTTTAACAAATGTTGAAAATGTCTTCCATTTGTTAACTGGCAATAACCTAACCGATTAATAAATTTATTCTGGACAATATTAATGACTTGTGGTGTGATACGTCGTATTTCTTGAGTAATACGATTTTTTAATTCTTCCATATCTGGAGGTTTTGTTTTAAAAACTTTTCCTTTTATGTAACCCCACAGAAAAAAGTCTAAAGGGGTTAAGTCCGGGGACCTTGGAGCCCATTCGATCGCCCCCCTTCTTCCAATCCACCTATTCGGCAAAATTTGATCTAAATATGCGCTAACTTGTGCATGGTAATGTGGCGGGGCGCCATCCTGTTGGAACCAAATGTTTACATTAGGTAAATCCTCTCCCGGATATAACGTTGCTAGGGCTGGTAGAACATCGTTATGTAAAAGCTGCAAATACCTTTCACCAGTTAAACTTTCTTCAATGAAAAAGGGCCCTACAATACTGTTTCCTACAATACCCGCCCATACGTTAATTTTTTCCCTATACTGAGTATGGCCTTCGCGCATCCAATGCGGATTTACGTCCGACCAATAACGGTAGTTTTGCGTGTTTACTTCTCCATTTAAATTAAACGTAGCCTCGTCCGAAAACACAATATTTTTCACAAAGTTTTCATTCTCAAAGCACATAGCTTGTAAACGTTCGCAGAACTCGAGACGTCTGTCATAATCGTCTTCATAAAGTTCTTGAAAATCTTGCATTTTGTAAGGGTGGTATTTGCTTTTATGTAGTGTTTTGATCAGAAAGATGGTCTACCAGACTTTGGAGTATCTCTTACATGACCAATTTCTCGAAATTTTTTTTCAATCTTACTTACTGTTGATTGCGAAATTGGAGTCCGATCGGGATATTTTTGGTTAAATAACTCGCATACTTCCTGTTGCGTTCTGGTTCTATTCCCATAGCCAATCATGATTAAAACTTCTATCCTTTGCGTCTCAGTAAGCCGCATCTTGATAACAAAATTAATTATAAAAATGTTTTTTCAAAAAGAAAAAACTATTGCGACCATACAAAAAGATACTTTGATAGATATTTAGAAATCGAAAAACACTTTAGGCAATATCGAATTAAAAGCAAAAGTGCTGTTTTGTGTCAAAAAGTCATAGCCTACTTATAATTTAATAGTAAATTGTTCATTCCTCTAATTTCAAAATGGTTAAAGTTAGGTATAGGGAGTGTTACATGAAAAATGCTTAGAATTTTACAAGGAATCCGAAAATGTAAAAAAAATTGGGCGTGTCTATTTAAAAAACAAAGTTGCTACCTGCCCAGCTTTTTCGAGAACACCCTGTATAATAATTTTTTCTTCAAAAAAATCCTCGTCGAAAAATAAAATTGACGTGTCCGAGGGTTTTTAAAAATATCTCTTGGATTAGAAATTATTGAATTTATTCCATACTTTACGACCGCACTGTATATTAAAGCTATAGTCCTCTATAAATTTAAGTGAAGGAGGAAATGATGGTACAAGTAAGGATAGTGGAGATAATAATCTAATTTGAGACATTGAAAATCCGGATGGTGATAATATTTGAAGAAAATCCTTATTTAAAGGATTTTGAATTTTGTTAAAAAATATTTATCCGGACAACTCTAGTTTTAATACTTTTGTGAATGTTGGTATCACTGATTAATGTAAGAAGAGACTTGATATCCACTAATGTGTCAGTGCTGTAAAATAATAAAAATTTGCTGTTAAATGTACGTGATCTTAATAGTGGGAATACAAATATAAGGAATAATAACACCAACCAATAAAACATTGTGGACTTGGTGATTTTTTCCTGTTTTTGACTCTTAAATCCTCATTATACATAACTGAATTTGCTAATAATTCTCGTAATACCACTTCAATAACAAATTAATCTATTTTGAATTCAACACACGTTACAGAAAAACGCAGATGTACGTAACTTGTGATAATTGTAAGGTAATGTAAATGTACATACATTTCCTGCAAATCTTTGACATAATATCTGTAAGGAATCACTATGATAAATAAAAGTACTTCATAATTAATTCAATTGCAACTTCTGAATGCCGGAGAACAAACCAGAGACTCTAGTAGATCTCCAAAAAAATGTTTCTAAAATTTATAATAGAAATGTTTATTTTATAAAAAATTTTACGTTAAAACTGTGTCGATTAGTTAAGGATAGGACATAACTAAATCAATTCAAGATCGAAAAAATTCCTCAGAAAGTAAGACTAAACAGGTCATTTTCAATGAGGTAGAATAGAATTGACGTGGGATAAAACGACTAAAAGTATCTAGACCCTACGTTATCCATTCTCAAAATGTATGTATTTTATTATAAATTACAGATCAGCAGGTTTTTGTTTCGCCTATATATAATATAGTATAGGAATTTTTTCTACACAGAATAACTTGACATTCTCAAACCAAAGAAAAATCAGTGTATCCTATTTGTTAAAGAAGCTAAATCTATTGAAAAATCCGAAGAATTTCTTTCTCGCATAAAGCCAAGAGATGATGATAATAGAGCAAAAGATTGGGATGAACAAAGAGCAATTAATGACGAAACAGAATGTCCTGCAAATTCCGTACTCAGAGGTATCACCTGTTCACTATAATCAAAAACTATGTGCGTACAATTTAACAATTTAGGAAGCAGCTCCACCAAATAGGGGACATTGTTATCTTTCGTCCGAAATAAAACATAACAAATAAGTCGTGTGACTAACACACAGATGGCGCTGCCATTGTTCAATACATAGTACCAATTTTCAAAAGACTATGTGTAAAATTTCATGACATTTCGATAAGTTAGAAAAAGTGACAGCCATTCAAGTGAAGCTACTTTTTTATTTTCAAAACAATTTCTTGTGTTAATTTATCATTGTGTCCTTATGAAAAAAATATTGTACAAGTTCAGCAATGGCTTCAAAAGTTTTATCCTGGACTCTGCTCCATCGAAAAGAACCATTTGTTATTGACTACAATCTTGATAACCAAATTGTAACAATGACTTGTAACTTGTAGATTTGTTAATGTCGTGGAAAAATTATAATTTCTAACTCAAACAAACATCTTGATAACCATATTTTTGAAAGAGATTGTTGCATTTTTGAAAAAAGAATATCGATAAGAAAAAAAATTTTATGGTGAACACTGACTGATTCAAATTTAACTGTGAATAACTTACTTGTAACAGTCTTTTCTTCTCTGCCAAATTCGTCAATTTATTCAACAATAAATTCTGTAACTGCTTCACAACAGCTCCCGCAGAAGTATTGATAACTTCAATTTCTCCAGTGCTGACTGAGCAGTCTCTCCTATTCAAGATATCAAGCAGTTCATTCAAAGAATTCTCTATTGAAATCAATCTATCTAAACTGGGCGAAGATGCCCTTTTCCTGTTATTTTTCAATAGATAGATGCTATTTAGGCAATCGTTCACTCTTAATTTAGCAGATGATAACAAAAAATCTATATCTATGTTTTTATTGTTTGTGGTTGTTTCTTTTGGTTTGCTTAAATCTGACATGCTGCCGTGTGGAGTGTCTAAAGATTCGTTGGAAGCATCTACGCTGGTTACTTTTGTTTCTAAAGAACTCAGCCGCATTAATAACTTCATCGGTTCCGAAGATGTTGCACTGTCTAAGCTTTTTCTCCTTAGACGCCGTAGAGATTTGTCATCTATAGGAGAGCCTCTATCGCCGCTTCTATCTCTCTTGTATCTTCGCCGATTTTTGCCTCTTTCTAATGCCATTATTTTCGCTTCCAGTTCCGTTACTTTATCTTCAACTTCTTTGTTGATCGAAAAACTTTCGCGACCTGTAACAATAAAAACATCAAATAGTACATTTAAATGTTAAATTTATGATGCATATTTTTAGTAAGCTCTTTCTTCTGTCTAAACATTAGACCCTCTAATGGAGAAACCATTAAATGAAAAAATTCCTAGAATGTTATTTATGTAGGTCATTTCGAGTATCGTAGCGTAGAACTTAGGCGATATTGATGCACAAGATGAACAAGATTTTATTTTCATTCGTATATAATTATTATTTCGAGCTCTTTTTTTATTTTATCGAAATATAAAAAAAAACACCAGTACTAATAATAGTTTCAGTGTAAATAACGAATTGTTTATCCCCTTAAGTCAATTTGGCGGGTGATTGTTGCCACTTCGAAATGACTAATTTTACACACCGCCAACTGAAAAGCAATTTATAATTCTTCTTAAAAATCTAATTTAAAAACAAAGAAGTCCATGTATCATAACTATTTAGATTTACAATTTCATGGTTGCCATTAATGGGAAAACTATAAATAAATTTTTCAATAAAATTTTTTGTTATTTGTAAATATAATTGTCAGCAAAAAACATTTTATTAAGTATTGGATGAAATTTATTTTCAAAATAGGCAGCAACCATCTTGTTGTAACACCATATTACTTGTACGAGGATATATTGAAAAATTCTTAGCCTACTATAGAACCAAACAAAATTTCAATGTCAAAATATTTTATTACCCAACATATTCTCCTCTTAATTGGATACATTTATCACGGCGAACCTGCAACGTCTCTAGACCTTTAAAAAAAATGTTTCTTCTTGTCTGCAAACCAGACCTCCACAGCTTTTATTACCTTCTCGTTGGAAGAAAATTTACGTCATTTTAAACTTTTTTTCAGTTGAGGAAAGAGATGATAGTCGGACGGAGCCAAATCTGGTGAATAAGGGGGATGTTCTAGTAATTCAAACCCTAAATGACGAATTTTTTGCATGACAACATGATATTTGTTCGCAGGGGCGTTGTCTTGCAAAAACAAAACACCTTTGGATAGCTTTCCGCGTCTTTTCTCTTCAATTTTTTCCCGTAGAGTGATCGGTAATATCGAATAGTAATCTTCAGTTATTGTTCTACCCTTATCCAAAAAATTAATCATGATTACTCCATGGCAATCCCAAAAGCCTGAAGCAAGAACTTTTTCAGCAGATTTTTGGACACGACACTTCTTAGGTCAGAACCAGAGTGTCGCCATTCCATCGATTGTTGCTTTGTTTCTGGATCGTAGAAATGTACCCAAGTCTCATCCATAGTAAGAATTCCTTTATAGCCCAATTCGACGGTCAGATAAAATCATGTCATAAACTGCATCGATATTTTGGGGGACTGACACAAAAACTGGCCTTCCCGATCGGTCAAACTTTACACTAACACTTCTAATAAGTTATTGTTCGTTACTAGGGTAACGCAATATTTTGTTTATGCTTGGAACTGGTCTAGGCTAACTGGATATCAATACATCCTCGTATTTAGTCAATTATTTTCAGTAGTCACTACGAAATTAGTCAATTCCCTACTTCAATTCGAATCTATAAAGGTAACAAAATAAGATTTTTGAATTTACTTTCTCTTTCGCCTGTATTTCTATGTAGTGATATTTCCTTAGATTAAGCGCATATTGAGTTGTATGGCACGGTCCGGGCAGCGTAGCACAGCACAAAGCACGATGAGCAAAAATTTTGAATCCCATAGTTTACAACGCAAAAAAATTCTCATAGGGAATTTATTTTAGTAAAAGAGTTGTGTAGCGAAAGGTTTATGAACTATGTTCGTCTCAATAAAGTGGAATTCGACGAAGTTCACAGGATGATCCAACCTCTTATTTATTCTGAGCGATGTAATGCTAAAAAACCAATTAAGACTGCGGGAATACATACTAGCAGTATTTCTAAGGTAACTTTCTATTTATCAATATAATATTATAATAAAAATTGTTTCATGAAAGAGACCAATGGAGACGTTCCTAAATTCGGATTTATTATCCCGTCAGTTGAGGTCGACGCTAGATGTTTAGGTTTAGATTTAGGGCGAATAAAACGAAATATAATTTTATTCGTATTTTAGTTTAGGAAAATAACACGAAAATGCCAAAATCAAAAATATTTAAGAAAGAACCACATCAAAAAAAATATAATAATATTGGGCACCATGGAAATCTTCATTCTCATACGAGGTTTTTACTTCAAAGGAATAGTTGTCCTCCTCCAACGAATTCCAGAAGAATAAGCTCCAACAAGAAGTACATTAGAGAAATGAGTTAAAGGAAAATATGCGAAATGATAATAAAGAAGAGAAAGATATAACAAATAAGTTCAGGAGCAACCAGAATTAACCTTAAAAAAGGAATCTAAAAAACCTTAGTGATAATTGAGATATATTGAATGGCTAGATGATTATGATGATAGCAAAATCGACGCTCAGATAGATTTTCACTAGACTAAACATGATTGTTAATAAACTAGAAATAATATCAAAAAACTTACCTTTAAGTGAAAGGGACCTCCTTTTATCCTTGGCCTCTGTCTTGGACTTGACTTTAAGTTGTTTTTCAGTAGCTGCCAATTTGGATGTAAGATGATCTAGTCTTTGGACCAACAATTTAACTTCAGCTTCGTGTTCTTGTTGTTTTAATTTAGTCGAATTTGTTAATCGGTGATTTGTTATCTCCAATTTATCACAGTTTTCTTCGCATTCTCTTACTGCCTTCTTCATGGCTAATATTTCCATAATGGCTCTTTCGAAGCGACTTTTCAAATCTAAAAAGTATTTTTTCAATTCGTTCTGATTCATTTCGTCTATGTCCAAATCCAGATTAATATTTGTGAGTTCTCTTATTGAGTCTGTTTTAAAACTCTTTCCTTTATAATTATATCTGCCTTCTAATTCTTGTATTTTCGCTGTTAATTTCATTTTTTCGTCTCTTTCACTACTCAACCTTTCATTTGAAGTTATTAATTCGTCTTGTAAATTAACAAGCATGCGCTGTTTAGTTTGAAGGTCCCGCGAAAGAAGATCACATTTTTCTTCGTGAATCCTTGCGGATTCTTCGGCTTCGGAGAGTCGCCTTTGAAGCGCTCTTTGTTCTTTCAAAAAATTTATTTCGATTTGTGAGTTTCTTTGGTTCAATTCCATTTCGTGTTTTTCTAAATTAGACAACATTTCCTTCGCCTTTTTCTCTCGAATTGCTGCATCAGATTGAACTTTTTTCAACCTATGAATAAATAGAAATTTAATCAGAGTTTTTACATTTAGAAACAAACTAGTATCAAAATATAAACAAGTATTAACAAAAAAAAAAACGAACTTTTTTCACATACTTTAGTAAACCAGAAAATTTTCATTTGGTTATCTAAGAAATTCTATAATTTCTTTTTTATAAAAAGCAGTTCAAGATTTACGAAAAATAATAATCAAATTTCATATATTTATTTTTTCTTAAATTGGAAGCAAATAACTGTTTTGAAATACCTTGCAACTTCTTCTTCCAATAGTCGCACTTCCTCTGCAGCTTTCTGTAATTTTAATTGCAATTCTACTATCTCCTCATTTTGTTTGTCGTTGATGGCATTGTGTAAATGTACTGTATCAGGTTCTTTGGCACAATCTAATTCGTCGGTTGACGTGCTATCTAAGGTCGAATGTCTCGATTGACATCTAGGTAATCTCGGCCTTAGTCTAGCTCTGTCTTTAACTCGATTAAGTGATAACCTGTTCATCGGTGGAGATGGAGGTAATTCACTCCAATCTTCGGATCCTCGTCGACCTGGAACAAAAAAAAGCCGTGAGCAGCAGAGCTCCATCACGAAAGTCAAATTTTTCGTCGAATGAAGAATGTAACTAATACACAAACAAATCTTTCCATAAAATGAATTTCTTGGAAATGATATCAATTCTCAATCTTATTTCTTTATATGGAAAATTTGCTATTCCTCAATAACTTTTCATTTCACAAGTTAACTCTCTCTCTCGAATGAAAATTCATAATTTCAATAGACCCGGTGGTCTCGAACCCTCTTGTTCAATTCCAATTGACAACAAAGAAAAAATTGTCATAATGACAAGAAATTTCGAAAATGGGAAGTAAAAAAAAACACCCTAGCAACGATCATACTCGTATTATTCGTTAAATAGGAGGCGGTCCAGTTCAACAATTACAACGATCAAAATGATTTCGGGCGTTTTGTGCTAGAAGAACTGAAGAAGAAAACTTTGAACTTGAGAAAGACAATTCTTCAACATCACCCCTATTTGCATGCGAAGTTCGAACCCTCTAGTTACACTTTTTCTGGCCAAAAAATAAGAAAATATAACAAAAATGACCATAAAATGGAGAGGGGTGGAGATGGAAAGTTTCGACCTTAGACAGGAAATCAACTAATTGAACCTATATGTGAAATTTCATTTTTCAGTCGCTTTTCGTTTGACCTGCAGAGGTGAGCAAAGGTCAAAAACCACTTTTTTGCTCTGACACCCCTCGAAATATTCATTTGTTTTCAACCAAACTCTAATAACATCAATCCGCCGCCAAAAAAGTCATGTATGCTAATTTTGAACCAAATAGGACCCATAGCAATTGCTCGAGAGACGAAAATAAGAATTGTAGCTTAAACAGATATATAGATATATATATATAAACTACAGACAAACAGGCAAAAAGATACAGAAAAACCATCATAATCGTGTTCAGGAGGTCTCAAAACATGGGAAAAATGATGTGCCCCCCATTTTTCTTCTAGTCATGTCTACCGTAATAATCTAATTTTTTCTTAAAAAATTCGACTAAAAAGTGAGTTTACCAACACATAATTTTATTACATGTGAACGTATTACTTTAATTGCTTGATTTTTGGTTAAAGGTAAAAGGTTATAAATTCATTGAACTGTACTATATATTTAATTACGCGCGTTGCACTTACGTAAATGATTTTTCATTTTAGAATGGCGCTGTTTGATTATTTACTACAATCAATTAAAACTATTTTTATTTAAAAGGGCCGTTAAAAAGATATAACATTATTTTACAATAAAATGAATTACTTAACCATTATATAATGAATACTTATTATACAAAATAACAGAAATTTCTTTTTTTTTTTTCAACATTCAATTCTTCTTCATAGTCTATAACTTCTTTAACCCTTCCAAATAATACTTGATGTCTTTCTCCCCAAAATAGGCGTTTGCGTATATGATAACGTGCTCTTCTAGTGAAAATATATCTCCTACAAGTAAAACTTTAAGGTTAAGAAACAGAAATAAGTCGATGGCGGATAGATCTGGTGAATCCGGTGGAGAGTCAATGAATTCGAAATGCAATTCTTGAATTTCCGCTTTGGTCTTCATCAAAGTGTGGGAGGGTGCGTTATTCTAATGGGAAAGCACTTTCTTTTTCTTCAAAGTTGTCGCCTTACTTTTTCGAAGGTTTTCGAAGAAAATAAAAGACCCGATCTTCCTGTGATAAGATATTGCTGCTAGTAGGCAGATGGACAGACAGGCGGACGAACAGGTTTCATGTTTCCGACTCATTTTGCTTAATCCTCGTCAATAACGGAAATGTTAATTCGAATGTACCTTCTTCTGATATACCTTTGATAGCCTTTTCTATGTCTCTAACCGTAAAGTTGGATTTATAACCTCTTACGTTGTTCGCTCCCGCTATTTTAAAGTTTTTGACTTTCCTTTGTCGATGGAGATTTAATTGGATTGCCGTATTTGGACCAATCGAAAATGTCATTTCACATAACCACAAAAAATTTTTCGAAAATAGACATTTCACATGCACGGTAGAAGAAAAATCTAGTCTCTGCAGCTGTTAAAAGAACCTCAATTTTGTAAAACGATACGATCGTTTTGGTTGATACAACTTCATCGAATTATTTCGAAAAATAACTTGACGAAAAAGGTTATCAATTCACCTTTGAAATAATTTCTAAATTTAATACTTCGAAATTTAATATTTTCGAATATGTTGCCGTTTTTCAAAGGTGAAAACAACTATTTTCCTGGCTAATACCCTGACTAAACCTTAGATGAACATTACGCTCTTCAGGGGAGATGTAATTCAATATTCGTCGAGGTATTAGCCAGGAAAGTAGTTGTTTTCTCTTTGAAGAACAGCAGCTTTCTTATTGGGGATGTGGCAATGAAATACTAAGTAGACTAACTTTAATATATATTTAAAACCGCCGCAAATATTATTTAATTATTGTAACTTAATACTTATAATACTTAATACTAATAAATATTCGAAAGCTCAGAATACATGTTAAAGTTAGTTTAGTTTGGTGTTTCATTGCCACACTCCCAACAAGAAAACGCTCATAATCTGGCTGGCAAAGACTTCGTTCCAATTTGAACTATCAAGATTTTATTTCACAATTTTTGTTATGTTTGACAGTGTATTTGCCGTTCTCATTGTTTATGTAACCGTTTTACGTGTGTTTCTACCAACAGGGGCCGATGTAAAAGATTTCTATTATCAATTATTCACAACTAATTCCCTATATACAATTTCGAAAAGTTGTCAACTGGTTCCCTACGGCTCTGGTGATAATGAACATGATGTAAGACGTGAAGCTATAATTCTTTTGTTAGCGATAGAGGTTTGTTAGTATGTATATGGTAAATCTGTCTTGATTGTATGATAAACATGAATATTTTTCATGGCGTTGTTGTGGTGTCAGAAAAATGTATAAAAATCGTTATGTATGTACATTAAATTAAAACATATGTTCGTAGAAATCAACGTTAAATCATAAACAAACTATTTATGCATGAATGAAATATATTATGAGGAAATGAATAGGTAGATGTTTTTATTTTTTATAATCAAGGTTGTACGTTTTATTGAAGTTTCTTTACATATTGAATTGAAAAAGTAGACAACTCGGAGTCATTATTACGAGGGATGATCCCTTTGCTCCACACCTGACCCATTTATAGACGTAAAATATAATTATGTATCAAGTAACATTGTATCCAATTTTCTAATAAAGTTTTTCTAACTTTTAATTAACCTATTGACTTGAAATTTCGCATACTTTCACGCTCTTGATGCCCATACATGATTCACTGAATAATTGGTGAAATATTTGATAATATCGCGTAAATTTTACTGAACATACTATTTTCAACATCACTCACACTCATACTCTCTGATGCGCGTTTCGATAACAAAGTTATCGTCCTCTGAAACTGAAGGTTAACAGTCTTGTCAAATGGATTGATTTAGTTCTAATCAAACAGACTCTGTATATTCTACAACATTGCTTAATAACAAAAAACTTTTCTACCTCAACAGAAAACAATAAATTCATGTGTAAAAGCCAGTAGTAGAAAATATCTTTCAATTGAAAATTATGTCATCAATAGTATCTCGTCTAAAATATCAAGAAATGAATTAATATATAAAATAAAGCAATTAAACTATATATACCTAATATGTTAATTAAACAAAACCTTCTCAAATAAAAATTGTTGGGTACAAATGAAATATTTAGTCTACGAGATGGTCCTAGAAGTACCTGACCTAGAGGCGGCGGTAGTTGCTTGAAAAATACCACTGCATATTAACATTTCTAATGGCTCGCAATTGCAAGAAGAGGTTTGTTATTACTGACTAGTTTCTACGTTATTACGTCTCATCAGAGTGGTATACCAAACTCTCATTCAGGCTAGATACCCGAGTTGGCAACGTCAAAGATTATCGCTATTTGGTTCACGTAGTTAAAAATTAGAATACATAAAAATAAATGATTTCACAGTAAGTGCACAATCTATACATCATACGTTTCAAGTTTAAAGACGCCACGTTGTTTAGTCTTTGTTTGGCAACCATCAATAGTGAACGTTTGGTTATAGCCATGTGATACAATGCTTTTATTTGAAAAGCGTTGGCCCAACCAGTATAAAAGCTCAATTAGATTCTACTTTGGGTGAGACTGCTTCTTAGCAGACATAGTAGGTATTTCAAAAAGTGCGGTACATCGCATATTAACATGAGAAAGCTGTGCGCAAGATGGGTGCCTCGTTTGCTCGCAATGGAACAACAACAGCGTCGTGAAGATGTTTCACAGAAATAAAGACAAATTTTTGCGTCGTTTCATAACCATGGATGAAACGTGGGTCCATCACTTTCCACCGGAAACAAAAGAACAATCAAAACAATGTGAGAACTGGCTTCAAAGAAGGCAAAGACCGTTCCATTTGCAGGCAAGGTCATGGCGTCGGTTTTTTTGAATGCGCGTGGGAAACTTTTCATTGACTACTTTGAAAAAAGGAAAAAGTATCAACGGCGAGTATTATGCGAACTTATTACAACGTTTGAGCGAAGAAATCAACAATGAAGAAGTGATGTCGTCATTTAATGGCTATTTTGAGGAGCTTGAAGATTCTTATTATAAAAAGGATATCGAACTTGATGAACATAGCTGGGAAAAGTATATGGAGCTAAAAGAAGATATTTTTGTATTGGACTAGATACTGGAATCATCTTCGTATATTATATAGAATATAAATCTAACTATAAGTATGTTAGAAAATTTCAATATTTACGTAGATAGATAGATTGTATAACTTTTGATAGATAAATTAAATATATTGAAATATATAGGTAACCACATTTGGTATTAGCATTTTTATTCAACGTAATTATTTCATTAATCTAGTTCAGGTTTTACATCGAGTTTTTATATGGCCATGCTTTTTATGGGAACGATATGATAATATAAATGAAAATGTCATTAAATTACTAATTAATTACTAACAAAGTGTGTGAGAAAATTTCAGAAGTTTGCTTCTAGATCCAATAATTTACGTTAAATATTAAGTGAATATTTAGTAATGTTAACAACTCCTCAGGGGGCTTCGGATTTTTTGCCAAGTACTAGTGTAATTTGGAACTTCTGGAACCATTGGTGATATTTATACTGAACATCCTGTTTACACTAATTAACACTCACAATTACACTTTCTGACGCGCGTTTCGATAACCAAGTTATCGTCTTCAGAGACTGAAGGTAAACAGTTCAGCGTCAGACAGTTTAATTGTGAGTGTTGGTGTAGTGGTAGTGTGAACAGTGTGTTCAGTAAGTTCGAATTTGGCAATCTTGAAGTATGTCATGTCACTTGTCATATATTTATTTCACGTAAATAAAAAGTAGGGTAACTATGTACAAAAAGAGAAACGGTACTATAGAGAAAAAAGGTCGTTTTCCGGAGATGGTCGTGGTATATTATATGGAGCTGGCGCTGGATAGAATAGTTAGCGACTGACAGGAAAGGGACTCACAAAATGATACTACTCACAGAATAATTGAAGAAGAAAGCTAATTCTGATTCTTCTCGAATTTTATATATGTATACAAAAATAAAATTGTAACAAAATAAAATAAACATGTTATACGTCCATTGTATTCAATGTAGAATGATCAGGATTTAACTCTTATAGATACTCTCTATAGTCTCACCGAAATTGGGCGGTTTTATTCTATATTTGAGGCGTAGAATTCCAAAACCAGCCAAGTCCAATTCGAAGATTTTTTTTAGGTAAATTAATTTTTTTTTCTAGAAAATTTTGTATTGCTGTTAGAGGACTGGTATCTAAGTGGCAAAGAAAAAAAAAGAAGAGACAACATCAGCTGTTCAATGACCTTTTTCGGCCAGCTGTGAAAAATTTTTAAAAATGGACTTGGCTGGTTTTGGAATTCTACGCCTCATTTACTCCACGAAGAAAACTGTCTCCTTTATATGAGTAATGGAATGAATCTATCTGCCAAATGTATGTGAATTTTTGACAGATGACTTTAGAGACCATATATTTAATACTCCTATATTAACAGTTCCTTTAAGCGGCTGGTGTTCTGACTAAGCGAAACAGATAGTGTATTGTTCTTTCTCTATTTCCAGGGCTTCAGTCAGTTTTGTACATTGTTTCTAATACCAATACTTTAAATAATTCTCAAATATGCACATTATAGATAAATATAGTTTTAAAAAACATGTTTTTTAGTTTCTTCACTCTTTAGTTTCATATGTTAAACTATATTTATTTAAATGATATCGCCCTCGTATAATGGCTTCGCTGCTTATATACCAACATCTCGTCGAAACTTGTATCGAGCCGTAACTGTATAGTTGGTAAGCTTGTCGAAGTGCTTGATTTCCAACACGGAGAACGACGTTTTTATAAAATAATCCACTTGCTCTTAGTCCAAACGAAAGTTACAAACAAGCTCACAACCAAACCCACATACAGGAGAAGCTAAAATAAGCGAGTTGATAAAGTGTCTCGAAGGAGAGAGAAAATGAATATTATCGGCACCATAACGTTGGGACATTCTTTCCTATACCAACTATCCATGAGGTTCTTTGGGGCTTTGATTGGATGGATATTTAAATATTAATATTTCCAAGTATTTTACAAGAATGTCAGTATAAGATGCTATGATCATTACTTTACTGTAATTCTCCAATTCACTCATATAATACGAGTATCGGCCTCTTCATGATTGCATGCAAAATCTTATATCGATATATTTTACAATAGAGCTATTTATTAATTGAAAGGAAAAATATTTTTTGTTATATACACTTTCTTATCGCGCAAAAATGATGCCACACAATTGTTAGACCAATATTCAGTTAAAAAATCAATCAGGGCTTCTTTAAATCTAATATTACCTTAAAACTCGAAGAAAGCGACATTAAGTCTATGGAAAATGTACATGAGTCTTTCTCTCTTTACTCCAAAATAGTCCTTGACTAGCCTTGTTACATGAATACTAATAGTATAGGGCTTGAAGGAATATAAAGTATCGCGCCAGGCATTTGTCACTAGAATAGAAGTGGCACTAATGTTTTTTCTTAATAAGAAATGTTTAAACTTTAATTCGAAGCGGTTACTCGATAGTTACGGTAACGCAACAAAAATAAATTCAAAAAAGTGTCGTACAATGGTATTAGCACTAGATTTAATAAGGCGCTTGCTAATAATTATTTTTTACTTACTCGAAACTAAATTTTAAAATCAGTTTCAAGCGGTTACTCGGTAGGTACAGTTTATGTCCAAAAAATGTACCGTAGAAAAAATATAACAATATTGTGCACCATATTTACCCAGGCACTAAACTCGATAGAGCAGGCTTTATGCAGCCAGCTCTCGCTCTATAATTTGGCTGGTGAACCGGAAACCTACAACACCGAGGATCGACGAGGTGGGAAGAAACATCGTAACGAAATTGTTGCCAACTTTTAAAAATGTGATTTTCCACGAAACCACCCTCGTATGTAGGAATTTCAAGCACATTTCAAGCAGATTTAGGCTGTATATATACTAATATATTTTACGATTAAATCAGATTATCATCTTACTGGTTAATAACATTCACGTAAATAAATAATAATAATAAGATGTTATAGACTCAGCCTTTTATGCCAAATACTCATTTAATCAAATGAGTTTTTAAAATCAATTTATATACTTTTTGTATTTAGATATTCGCGTTCGTTTGCGTGACAATGTAATTATCTATTACTTTGTATAAATTCTCTACCTTCCCTATATTCATCCCACATCATAATGACATTAAGTAGGTGACTGTAACGTGCCATTACTCTTCGAGTCTATACTAAAAAACAAACTGTGACACTGACCTAGTATTTTTATTCAATTATTGAAAGTTCAGGTGACCATTACAATTCGAAGCAAATCAATCTTGACTAGAAGTTACTTGATGTGTGTCCAGACCAAGGTTGAAATATTTATGTTATTGTTTATTATTATAAAATCAGACAACTTAAATAAAAAGCAAACAGTAATTTGAAAGTATCAAGTGTTGTGTGATTTTGTTTATATTTTTTTTTGAAATGCGACCAATTATTTTTACAAAATATTCAATTTCTAATTTTTTTCGTAACAAAGTTATTCCCTCCAACGTAATTTCCATCACAACTAATACATTTGTCCCATAACATTTTTTGTACGCATATGCTCCTTCCCCGTTTTTTAATATCTTTAATATAATGGAATCGATGCCTCTTTTTATTTGTGAGAATTAGAAGAAGTCACACTGAGCCAAATCAGGGCAGTAAAATGCATGGAATAGTAAAAACTGTTGAACGTGCAATGTCAGTGGTAAAACCAATCTCCCGTTAAGTTCAAATCGGGTCTTTGTGCACAATGTTTTCAACTGACAGGGGCAACAAACATTGATTACGTTTTTAGCATCAAAAATGCGAATCAGCATTGACTTGACTGTAGCTTTGATTTTGGGTCATAACAATAGCACCATGACTCATCACTACTCAGTAATTATAGAAAATCTTCCATTAAAATTCTATTAAAAAAGCTCTAAGATAACCCCACAGGTTCTTGATCAATTCTCAATTGACAGTCTATGAGAATTTATTCAATCATCGATTCTGGTTAATAATAATGTTATAGACGTCGTCAACAACGAGGGTTTCCATCAATCGACATGTCATCATTTTTAAATTGTACAAACCACTCGTAAACTTGAATTTTTTCCAATAGCGTTTGTAAGTTGTTTTCAACATTATAGCTGCGTGTTCTTTAATTAAACTTCTTCTTCTTCCTGCTGTGTAGAGGCATCATTGCCTATTTTTCTTCACATCATTGCCTCTGTTCAGTTACCTGGAAGGTTATCACTCCATCTTTTCCTAGGTCTTCAAAGGCTTCTTTGTCCTGCTGGTGATTTGTCCCTTGATATTTTCACAATTCGTTCATGAGGTCAATGTGCTTATTCCATTTTATCTTTCTATCCAGTACCCATTCATTGATGTTATCTATCCCGCATGTTTGTCTTATGTTTTCACTTCTTTCTCTATCCATTAGTGTTCTTCCCGCTATTCTTCGAACTATTTTCATTTCTGTAGTCTCCAATATACGTTTCGTTTTAGAGGTCTCAGGTCAGGTCTCTGCTGCATAGGATAATATAGGTCTGATTGCGGTCTTGTATATGCGGGCTTTTGCTTTAGTTCGAACGTATTTATTTCGCCAGATTGTGTCTTTTAGTTATGCTGCTGCTCTTGATGCTCTTGTAGCTTGGTTTCTTACTTCCGTCTCCAAGTCCCCGTGTCCAGATATTTCGATTCCCAGATATTTAAAATTCATTTCCTGGTGTATTATTTTTGTTATCCACTACAACCTTACATTTGATCGGTGTCTTGGAAGTAACCATTAATTTTGTTTTTGCCGCTGATATTACTTTATTGAAATTTTTTGCTGTTTTGTTAAATTGGTACAGCAGCCTTTGCAGATCGTCCTCGTTCTCCGCCAACCGCATCGTTTGCATTAATTAAACTTGGCATCATAAAAAACGAAGCAAATACAAGTATCGCTAGCAAAAAACTAACTGCTGATGACCAAATTAAGCCACGCAGATATCACACAACGACACTGAACTAGTAATGAGTGTCGCTATCTAAATTCTCGTGCAAAAAATGTGTATTAAGGCCCACGACAACGCCCTTTCGATTATTATTTACTTTTCTAATGAATTTACAACCGTTAAGCCACCGTTTACTAATTATACTGTTTAAAAACTAATACTATTATTTTCTTCTAATGTTAAAGCATTTCTAGTGCTTCAAACGGATTTCTTTTCCATTATTTTACCAAACTTGATTCGTGTTGGGTTATTTTCTACATCTTCTTTGTGCGCTTTTCTAGATTTTCACGTTTCACCAAATTGTTTTCTTTGAATCCATCATTTTCTTTCTATCTATCCTTGGATAATTAATCGAAGTATATGATAGTTATTCTTCCTCATTTCGCACAAAGACAAATAAACAATTCTCGGTTTTTACCAAATATTCCAATTGAATCGTTCGAGGTCAATAAAATACCATTACTATTAAAATTTTCCCGACTTATATTTAGAATAAGAATTTTTTCTATGTGATAAATACCTATATAAATATAATATAAATGTACTAACCTCCTTCTGAAGCAGTTCGATATTCTTCATCGCTTGAAGCTAGTAAAGATCTCGGCGTTGATGGAGAAATCGGACTTTCCACTGGTACGACGCTATCTGTACTTAAATTGGCAGCTTTCCTCAGTGCTTGCAACCAATTACATCTTATACCATGCGTAACTGCGCATAACACCAAAGAAGGACCTGCCCATTGTATTTCGAAGCCATATTTTGAGGAAGTAGATACTTCAATACAATTGGTTACCGATGAAAGTTCTATTGTAAGCTCTGGATTGTTCTGTTCGTCCTGATCTTGGTAAATTTGAATTGTAGGGCAGCATAGGACTATCCATCTGCGTACCCAATCGGAATCGGAATTTTTCTGCCACAACCATCCCTGAAAATAAGTTGCACTAGTGAGATCAAGTACCAAAGTAGATCGCGATATATAAATATCGGTATATGGCGATAATGTGGCAACTGTTTACAAGTGATATGAGTGATTTAAAAGTAAAAATGGGTCAGTTAAGGAAAGATAGTGGACAGATTTTTTCGTTCAAACAGTTTACTAGAAGGTTTACGATTCGGTGTGCAAAGGGGCTAAAATTAAAGGCTAAAATACAGTATATGGAAGCCATCTCGAAAAGTATCTAGGAATATATTCAATTTTGGGATAAGTGCTTTGAAGGATTGAAGGATTCAAATAATATGTTACCTTTCTCATTCGTTTTTAATAAAATTATTCGTCATATTTTCTATTCCATCTCGTGGTTTTGGTATTAATAAGAAGGAATGATTGAAAGTGAACGATTTTTACCGATTTAAAGCTTATTAAATGAAACAATAAAGACTTTCTGGGCGGGAAACGCATAAGAAAACTAAATTCTTCAATGTTTGACTTCATTTGAAATGTTCACCTTCATACATTTAGACATGCATTCGACCCATAATCGATTATAACCGACAAATGAACCCCATGCGTGACTCGAACCATTAATTCTGGTAACAAAGATACCAATTAAGTGCTTCCATAATTCCTGGTTTAATAGAGGATCTTTTTATCAAACATAAACCCTTTTTGGCCTAACCAATTATTACTTAGTTTTACTTGACAACTCTCCGTTCGTCATCAAGTAGTCACCACTCTCCCCAAGTCGATTTTGCAGCAATTGGTATATTATATTCGTGTAGTTGAATATAGCCCGCATAAAGCAATCCAAGCCCTGCAGGGAACAAATCCTATATCAAGATCATTCAATCATATAGCCAAATTCATATAAAAAATAATGAAAACCCTCGAAATTGTTTTTCAATGACTAGTGAAGGAGGAAGAAGTTTTCACAACAGTCCTCAAATTCGTGAGGTATTTAAGATTTTTTTTCCTTAAGACAGAATTTATTATTAATTTGATTCGGTACTTTTCTAGAACATTAGAAGCATGCGTATTGTATAAACAGTCTCAAGCTGACACTTTATTATCAAAAATTTTGATAAATTGAAATTATTTGTATAACAGCCAAATAGATATAGAAGAATCAGCAAATATTGCTTGTCTGTCCCTACTACCAGGGAAAATTGATGAAGAAGTATAAAGTAACGCATCCATACTTCAAGCAAACAAAGATTGCTACTCCAGTTTCATAAACCGTGCTTTTGGCGTACATTCACGAAAAAACTGCAATAGTATAGTCCCATAGAGAATATAGTGTGGATAGACTACCCTGTTCATAGAGGAAAACATATTCTAAAGTCTAAACTAAATATAAAGTGTTTTTTAAGTAAATAAATTACATGTTTTATATGGAATACAGTTTTGCTGTTCAAGGGTGGTAGTTGACTTACAGCCCAGCCCGTCACCAAAGATAATCTATATCTTTTTGACAATAATTGTTACTTACGTTTCTCCAAACAGTGTTTACAAATAAAGAAGAAAAAATGCTTCACAAAATGTAAGCCATAATCGTACACAGACAATCAAAAAGTTGAATGAATTCGGGAAACTTTGAATCATTAATGCATCGAATCGTATTTCCCAAACTTGGGATATATACCTCAATTGCGAGACGACATTACAAATCATGAAGTTCTAGCACACAACTTTCTCTAAATTTGAGAAGTGGTAAGATGACTTACAGCCCGTCACCAAAGATAATCGATACCTCGAAACGATGTTTACAAACAGAATCTAACGCCATCATCGTTTTCAGACAACCAAAAAGTTGAACGGATTGGGGAAACTTTGAATTGGGGAAACTTTGAATCATTAATGCAACAAATCGTAATTGATGCCCAATCTCAATTGCGAAAAGATATTACAAATCATGAAATTTTATCACATAAGTTTCCCTAAATATAAAAAAACGGTTGCAAACTTTGTTCATAAAGATTATAGCAACTATCAAGCGCCGAAGAGAATTTAGGAAATTTTGTTTTTTCGTGACAATACTCGATAAGGCAAACCGCACTTATGGACTCCCTAATTAATTCAACTAGGAGGTTTTCTCCTCATCCGTCCTATACTTTCGATCTCACACCTAGTGATTGTTTCCCAGAATAAAGAGCTGCCTAGACATACAGCGTTTTGACGACAACGATGTAGAACGATATAGAAAATGTAGAAGTTTAGTTGTTCTTTCGGGATAACAATTATGTCCTTGTTGATATAAAATGAACGAATCTTTCGAAAAAATAGTAAATGAAAGAGATATGACATTTTCTTCTATCAGTTGGTAGATTGATGCGAACGTAATACATTCTTAAAAGTAATAGTAAAAAATAATCATCATTCAAAAAATTTATAGTTTTGTTAACGGTTTGTCACACTCCGTAGCATAAGCTATTACTGCATCTACAATAATTTGATATTCACTTTAGCAATTGACCGATACCTATATTATTAGAGCAACTGTTCTGTAACTAGTCTCTGCACTTCTTATTTTATATTTGATGAAAGTATGCGGTGCAATGACCAATAATCGCCCTTCTTGTACCAAGTAACTGGACCATACGCAACTGATTTTATGAATGAGGAAGTAAAATGAGTGATTGCTGAAGTAAAATAGCAAAAATTGTAATGAGAATGAGTTAAATAATTGCTTGGAAAGCAGTTAACTTAAGTATTACGGTAACGAGATTTGTAATATAATTTTGTTGATGGAAAATAGTACCATTAAACAATTTATAATCAAAGTGCGGACTTCCTAGTCTACCATAAACTCATGTTATACAGGTCTCTCGAAAGCTGTTTATTTTTTTATAGAGATGACTAGAAGATTAATGAAAATCATTCTCGGAAGATCACGTAAAACGAATTGTTATAAGTTGTTTAATTTTTGAAAATTAAAGTCAGATAATAATTTTAAATATATAATTAATAAATCGGTCAAATATAGCGTTTTTCAATACACAGGGATCTCAAAGGTTACGCATCCGCAAAAAAATAGAAAAATGAAAAACTAAAAAACCTATAACATTATTTACATCTCATAATCACTTCCGAATAATTGGGGTTATTAATGTTATTATCACTGATAAAATAGACAACACCTGCGGTGGGTTTTTGAGACATGGATTGGAAGAAGACGCTTCGTTGAATGACCTGCAATATCGATAATTAAATTAAATCTGATCGCTCAAATCGAGGCCAAATAGTCAAACGAACATACAAGTGAAACTAATAAAATCGTGTTAATAAACAATTATAGATAATATTTTTATGTAATATCTTGAGTAACAATAATGTCATACTCAGGTTGATTTATAAGAATGAGTACAAATAAGTACGAAAAAATAAATCGACGACTGAAAAAATATCAAAGCGTGTGTTTGAAACTGAGATAATAAAATTCCAATTATTGAATACTTTTTAAATGGATAATAAATACAATTTTAATCCTCAACACTTACTTTGAAGTACCTATCAAGATGATTCATTCCAATTACTACTGTGCCTAACGATAAGTTGATAAATTTGAAATGCTGTATCTTGTCTGTTAATGAAAACGCAGAATAAAAAAAGAAAACGAATAATATTCCACTTTTTATCTATACGTTCTAACGTTTTTATTACTTTAAGATTCATAAACTGCTGTAAGAATAAAGCAAATTTTAATTTCAGACGTCACAGAGATTTACTAAATCCCGAATACTACCAAGGATTTTTATTCATTCGTTTTTCACTTTGAATAACTGAGTTAGATAAATTAAATTAGCATCAAAGTCAAAATAACTCGAAATATACGAGGATAGTTCCAGAAGTAGCCATCAATAGTGAACGTTTTCAGTGAATTTGTAATTTGGAAAAAATTGGTCAACGTAATATGATACAATACTTTTATTTGAGATGTCTCAACCCAACCTATATAAAAGCTGAACTAGATTCTACTTTAGGTGAGACTGCTCCTTCGTTATCAACAGTAAAATATCGTGTAGCAGCGTTTAAACTAGGGCGTACGACTCCAGAAATGTTGAAGAACATCCACAAAGCGGTACTGAATGAGCGAGCCAGCAGTTATACAGGGTGCGGCAGCATAACTTCCTTTTTTAAAAAGTTCGCCATTTAGTCGGTAGATGTCGTAACGGAGTGCTAGTGGTCTCGTTCGAGAGGGGGGACTATAAAGTTTTGTTTCGGCACAGTTCAGTCGCCATCATGCGTTGGAACAGTGAGGAGCGTGCGTTTGCCGTTGAGGTTTACTTTTCGAGCGGATGTTCTGTGATCGCAACCCAGCGCGCCTTTCGGAATCGCTTTAATTTAGCCCCCTTGGTCCCTGTCCCGGACCGGAAATCAATTGTTACGTGGGTCACTACGTTCAGACAAACTGCAAGTGTGACAAGACGAAGAACTGGAGTCCCTCGGCCCATTAGATCACCGGAGAACATTGAGTTAGTTAGAACTTCAGTGTTGCGATCACCACGGCGTTCTGCGCGCAAACATGCGTCTGTCCTTGGACTTTCCGATCGTTCTGTGAGGAGAATACTTCATGATGATCTTCATTTTCATCCATACAAGATGACAATTGTGCAGGAACTTTCTGAACGTGACTTCAATTCTCGGAGGAACGCGTGTGAGGTTTTTCTGGAAGTCGTTCCTGAGGACGCTATTGTTTTTTTTAGTGATGAAGCCCATTTTCATTTGTGTGGATCCGTAAACAAACAAAACATGCGCTACTGGGCTGATACCAATCCTCGACAATTGCATCAACGGCCTTTGCATTCACCTAAAGTCACAGTGTGGTGTGCAATTTACTCACGTGGAATTATTGGTCCCTGGTTCTTTGAGGAAAATGAAGTCACAGTGACAGTGAATTCGCACCGGTATGTAAACATGTTACAGGAATTTTTTTTCCCACGGCTAGATGAGTTGGACTTAGGGGACACTTGGTTCCAACAAGACGGAGCAACGGCACACACTTCAAGAACATCGATGGCTGTTTTGAGGGAACACTTCCCAGAGCGCCTTATCTCAATTAGGGGCGATTTGGAGTGGCTAGCCCGCTCTCCCGATTTGACCCCTTGTGATTATTTCCTATGGGGTTTTTTGAAATCCCGTGTGTATGTGAACCATCCAAGGACCCTACAAGATTTGAAGACGAACATCCAGGAAGAAATTGCCAACATAACGCCTGCTATGCTGGCAAGAGTCATGACAAACGCCAGAAATCGGTTTACTCAGTGTATGGAGAATGGGGGATGTCACCTAACTGATTTGATCTTCAAAACTCAGTAAAACAAAACTTTATGTATGTGCCTGTATTATAAAAAACGAATAAAAATTTTCTGATTCATACAATAAGTTTTATTAACTTTTGAAAAAAGGAAGTTATGCTGCCGCACCCTGTAGTAGTGCGGTACATCGCATATTAACTGAAAATTTGTACACGAGAAAGCTGTACGCAAGATGATGAAATAATGCCGAATTTTTGCGCCCTTTCATAACCATGGATGAAACTTGGGTACATCACCTCACACCCGAAGCAAAAGAACAATCAATACAATAGACTGATAAGGAAGAACCGGCTCCAAAAAAAAAAAGGCAAAGGCCATTTCATCTGTAGGCAAGATCATGGCGTCGGTTGTTTGTGAAAATTTTCATTGACTATCTTGATTACAAAGCCGAGTACTATGCGAACTTATTACAACGATTGAGCGAAGATATCAAGCAAAAACGACCACATTTGGATAAGAAAAAAGTGTTGTTTCATCAATACAATGCACCAGCTTACACATCCGTCATTGCAACGGCCAAAATTAATGAATTAAAGTTTGAATTGCTCCCTCACTCACCCTATTCACCAAATTCAGCCCCCTCAAATTATTTTCTGTCCCCAGACTTGAAAATTGATTCGGTGGTCAAAGATTTTCCAACAATGAAGAGGTGATGTCGAAAGTTATTGGTTATTTTGAGGAAATTAACGATTCTAATTATAAAAAGGGCATCGAAGTTACTGAACATCGCTGTGAAATGTTTATGGAGCTAAAACGAGAGAATATATTTTTTTCCAAAATTTTAGTATTCTCTTAGTTGTTCCAGATATTTCTGAGTCCATCTCCGTTATATATATACGTGGTGCGCTTCATGAGTTCTTAGCCTAACATAGAAAGGTCTTAAATAACACAATTTTTCAACATATTCTCCCTTTATTCTCAGCCACAATAAAAATATAATGCATAGTGTATAGTAGCATTAGTGAACTGAAGCATTGTTATGAAGGTATCGCACACCTCGGCTGATTTTACCGCGCCTTTTATCGATAATTACTTAAAGCAACTATTTTAGTAAGTCATATGAATATACCACGTTCACAATTCTACTTGATTCCTTCAAGTCAAAGAATACTTTATTAGTCCTAAAATATTGTAGCTACACTTTTTTGGTGCTTTTCTTGATCTTTGCTTTTTTTACCTCTGGGTCTTCTTGCCGATGCCCCTCTATAGAATCTCTCTTGGATGTCAGATCAGAGTATAACCCGTAATAATAATTGATTGAAATACCCTTTTTTAGCCCTCGCAGCAAAGCTCCAAAAATCAACCACAACATTCTGCTCAACCCTGCGTTTAGACGGCGCTGATAATTCGAAATATTACTTTACAGTAATTTTTTATTACATTTGAATGCTCATATGAAACAATTGTTTTAGAAATGCCGGTCTATGTTCAATTTGAACAATTTTCCCACTAATTTAATGTATTCGGGACTAGTCATCATCACGTGACCTCCTGTGCGTGGGTCATATTCTAATGATTCTCGTCCGCACCGAAAGAACTTAAACCAATTTTCAATTGTTGAAAATTTTGGACACAAGTCACCGTTTTTGATTTGTGTTGTTATTAATCCTTCTTTAATCAAAAATTTTTCAACACAAACCAATTTGATCGTGGTATACTATAAATGGATTGACGCAAGTTGATTCATGTGAGATTCTTTTTGAGACTTGTCACTGACGCGTGCATAAAGATTTTTGCTCTTACTATATGAGGCCAAGAGCTCATAGACCGCACTACGTATTAAGCGTCACATGTAAAGTATCAAAAGTATGTATTAGTGCAAAAAATTTTCATTTTCACGTAGAAATTGGATTGGTCACTTATGGAAATGGAGAGAAACGAAGAGGTCGTGGGCGAATGGTCTCTCTGGACTTTTACCATTGGACCACGCAGAAGGAATATAGATTCATTGTTAAATAAATTTGGCCTCCATGGAAAAGCAACAAGTCGTGTCATTTTGTCGATGATTTGAATATTATTCAAAAAAATCCCTTCAATTGTTCCTTTCGTTAAAATAGGATTATTCTTGTTGTATTCTATATGGTTTCTTTTCAGGATTCTTTAAACAGAGCGGGTGATGTTCTTTATAGATGAAACATTTTATTACAACTTCTTTTATTAGAAAAAAATGAAATGCATAATTTTGATAAATAAAAAATGAAACAGATTGTAAAAATTGGATGAGGTCGGAAATACAATTAAAAAGAATAAAAAATTATTAGTAACCGGTGACGAAAAGAAGATATAATGAAGATTATAAAAGACAGAAGACAGAGGAAAAAATGGATACAAAAAAATAACCGGAACATTCAACAAATAATAGTATACAAAGAAGTTTTTTATACATTTGTCTAAAACACTGTTTTTGTTGCCAATTCAAATATTTTCAGACCTTTATTATCAAATTTAACTTCAGATTCTGCTAAACCATCAAAACATTTTTTTTTGCTAAACCAACTTTTAGACATTGACTCATTCAAGGTACTCAGACTAGGTGCTTCGGCAGGCAACCATAACAAAGCAGAATGGTAAATTTTATACAGAATGCGCAATTAAGTAATTGCACACTTATTACCTGATATTTCAGTTTGGGCAGTATATTAATTCCTTGAAAATCTGTTTGTGTAATAACGAGAATTATTCTGTTGAAAAATTATCGCTACGTTATATGTTTAAAGACTCTGTAAATTCGAAAAAACATAGCAAGTAACACAAGAAATGACACGAAAGTGAAAAGTATATATTGTGCATCTTAGAGTTAATTGATTCTCAATGTTTTCAAAAAACTTTTCTATAGTATTTAAATATTGATAAAACTCGTAACGCAAATTCATTTACCTTTTTGAGATGCAGTAAGCCCTCGGCAGGTAAAGTAAGGTTAGAAGATTCAGACTGCAGCGGCCTATGTTGATCAGTAAGCGCAGTCGCTATATCCCTCAATCGTTCGTTTCGCCAATCTTTTCGTGCCCTAACTTTATCGTCGCATCTCAATTTGTCTCGTGTCGGTGGTGAACCGCTGCTCACTATATAATCTAGAACAAAATAGAAAACATATTAGAACGATTCAACCGAATGTACAGAATTTTAAATAATTAAAAATTACTTCTGCATATGATCTATGTCATAAACGACACCACGACAAAGATACAAAAGAAAAAAATTAATTTTGCTAGAAATATGATGCAACAATATAAACTAAAGACATTGCTTGAACTAGTGTAAGTTAAATTAATAAGTTCTGAATTCAAATAAAAAAGTGGCAGCATGTCAAAAACAAAATAATTGATTACACACTTCGCTCTCATTATAGCTTTGAATTTATTTTTAAAACTGTATAGGCATTTAAGTAAAAGTGAACATTTCTAGTTTTTTTGGTAAATATATCTTGAGGTAAGTCATAAGATTCCTATCGTAATAGCACATACGAATTTAATATGTCCATTGATTTGGTTAGCGTTATTTGTTAGTATCGCAAATTAGGAGTTTTTTTTATTTTTGCTTATTTTGGCAAAGGTTACAGCTACAATCCGGGCGTTTCCGAAACTAATAATTCATCACAGAATGAGTGACGATCATCGCTAAATATGAAACCGTGAAAAAAATTGTTACTCTGTGAATCCCCAAATATAAAATTATTTTTGTATACAACGTAACGAGTTCTTTTGGTCCACATAATTAACGAAGTTTAGATTCAATTTTGATGAAATTTGTCCACCTACTCTGCGGGTCAAAAGTTTTTGCAAACTCCACAATCCATTCGTTAAATTTCAAAAAATATACACTCTGAAAAATTTGTCTTTCACATTGTCAAGCGAATGTCGAAACGGTGTTTTACAAACCAAAAATAAAAGTTTATGTTATTTGTTTACTGTTTATGATTGTAGTTTAGTCCCAGTTAGTCCTGTGAGCTGCAAGAACGTACAAGGATTCATAATTTTTGGACCAAGACATTTTTTATGAAGTTTGTATACGAATCGTTCTCTTTCTTTCTTTCGAAAATTCAGACTTGTAAGTAAGTAAGACTAAAATCGATTAACTAATAATCTTAGTTCAATCGACTCTGCTAAAGTAAAACAACCAATTTCCAGAATTCTTGCTTTTATTATTTCAAAAACCTGACAACAGCCTGAAAAGAAGCTATCTCATGAAAAAAATTACAGGTAATCATGAGAAATACTCTCTGTGAATAACACAATGTAAAGGTTGGAAATCAGGAAATTAGTTATCAGCATCCATAATCCCGGAAAGGTTTTTCATCTTCCATAGATGCACCACCTTCTAGTTCTTTGATAGACAAATAAAGTTAAAAAATGTTTAATGCCAGAGCAAAATTTGGAGAGCAGGAATGAGATCATTTTGACTATGATACCCAATATTTCAGTTGGCTGTGTTTACTAAGAAAAATATCTTTGAATGAAGTTATTTCATTAAAGAGTTGTATACCGTCTATATCTTTCTTCCTCATGTACCTGTAACTTAATACCTTAACGAATCCTTATTATTTTCATGAAATTATACTTAGAAAAGTTATGAAACTCGTACAGAAAACAAAATATTAGCAATGCATAGCATAGCATTCAATTAATAAGACAAATCTTTCAATTTTCGAAGAAATTGCATGATCAAAAATTGCAAGGAAGGAATATAAGCCCTCACTGCCCTTTTAATCAAAGGAACGGACCTTTTTTCTTAGCTTCGAGATGGAATTTTCAGAATAAATATCTATCTTACCGTCAGATCTATAGAATTCCAAATATTCTTTAAGATTATCCTAGCCTTGAACGCATTGCGTGGTATTGAATTCAAGATTTTACAAAACATGAAATCTTGATAACTTTGTAAACTAAATTCAAATATAGATTTTTAATTAGTGATTTGGTATTCGGTCTATAGTGAAATCTTCAATTATGACATTGATTGCAGCTATAATGTTTCTTAGTTTTTGTTTTAGAGTTCCAAGAGCTGTGTTTAACTCAACAGTTTTAAAGTTAGAACATTCTACGTGCTTTTTTAGATGGGAAGCAGAAAAATGATTATAAACTTCTTGTACTAAACTGTGTTGTCGAAAAAATTTTGCATTTGTAATTTTTCATTTTAAGAAATTTTACTTAATCGATAAAATTATATCAGCCCTGAGAATTGTTAAGTGTAAGCAACATTGCATCAGTTGACTAAGCGACCCAGGATGTGATATCACAGTATATTGTAACTTAAGGGACAAACGTTACATGTAATTTTTTAAATATCGCAAAAGTATCTTCACTCAACTTCTCGAAATCTTTTACTTCTTTGTTCCCTGTATAATATACTATAATAATAACTAATAAGCAATGATTTAGAACTGTTAACTTGGCATCACAATTTGTTCCCGAGTCGGTGGCAAATCATCGATCGCAATTCAACATCGTGTAGTAATCTAAAGATTGGATGAGAGTAACGAGATTCAGAAAGAAAAAAAAAGATGAATGAGAATAAAATAAAAATAAAACCGGTGGTGAAATAAAGAAGATGCCGAGATGATGATAGCCATCCACCTGACGACCAACCGAGAATAGAAAGATCTACCGGCGATATGAAAGTGAATATGTCTATTTGCCACTCTGTTGATAATACACTATTCCAGTATGCAGTTGCTTATCTGTTGTTACGAATAAAATAAGAACGAAAACAATTTGTATTCAGATTGTTGAAAAATATACGAGGGAATGTTTTGTATTAGATTTCCTTCTAAGATTAGGGTAACGTGGTAACGCATTTTTTTTTAATATTCTACGTATCAAAACAGCAGGTTTTCCAATAAGAGGTGTTATTTTGATATTCAAAGAAAAATGCCATTTTTTGAGATAAATGATCGGATGTTTATGTCCTCGATAGCCTCACGAATTCCATCTTTGAGGTCTTGAATCGATGTTGGACTATTGGCGTAGACCTTATCTTTCACGTGGCCCGAAAGGAAAAAGTCGCAAGGTGTTAAATCATAAGATCTCGGTGGCCAATTGTGATCATCTCTTCGAGAGATAACACGGTCCGGAAATTTTTCCCGTAAAAGATCGATGGTTTCGTTGCTTGTGTGGCACGTTGTTGAAAGTAAACGTTGTCCAAATCAATACCATCCAATTCCAGCCATAAAAAATCATTAATCATCTCTCGATAGCGCAATCCATTCACTGTAACTGTTGCTCCAGCCTCATTTTCGAAAAAGTAAGGTTCAATGACACCGCCAGACCATAAACCGCACCAAACAGTCACGCGTTGAGGATGGAGAGGATTTTCAATAATAACTCTTGGGTTTTCCGAGCCCCAGATTCGACAATTTTGTTTATTGACGTAAACACCAAGATGGAAATGGGCCTCATCAATTAAAATGATTTTTCGATGAAATTACGGATAATTTTCATGCATTTCAAAGACACGACGTTGTTGATGATCGGCCGGCTTGTGTTCTTGTGTTAACTGAACTTTATAGGCGTTAAGACCCAAGTCTTTATGCAAAATACGGTGTAATGACGTTTGTGGAATGGCTAATTCCAAAGAACGACGAGGAATGGACAAACCTGGGTTTTCTTCAACATTTTGGGCTACAGCAGCAATATTCTCAGTTGTTCTTGAGCGACGTGCACGGGTTTTATTCGTCACATCACTAACTTGTCCCAACAGCTCAAATTTTTCCACCAATTTCTGTATTGCGGTCCAAGAAGGTGTTTCACGTCGACCCAAAAATGTTTTAGTTTTACGAACCGTCACTGCCAAACTTTCACCATTTTTATAGTGAATTTTAATAATTTCAATGCGTTGTTGAAACGTGTATCGTTCCATTTTCATTATTGGCGTAGTTTCTACTTGTCAAATGTCAAAAAATAACAGCTTCAAAAGTGACATTTACCGAAATAGCGGGCTGTTCAAAATAACACCTCTTATTGGAAAACCCTTTATATAAAATCAGAACTGATACAAAAGTAAAAAGAAATTTTATACTGTTATACTAATTGTAGAACGACTATAATACAAAATCTACAAAAATGTTGAAGTTAATAATAATTATTATGCAGTATATCGTTCATTTTTTCGTTATTTGTATCCTAATATATATATTGATATACGTAATTTAGTTCATGAGATTTTAGCCTAACATAAAAAGAAAGGTCATAAATATGAAGGAAACTGTTTTAGAATTTCCGACTAAATCTTCTATGCTACAAAATGTGATGCATATTTGGAGATAAAATGTTCGTACATCGCCTGTTTAATTTCATCGACGCTGTTGAATATTTGATACCTTAACTCAGGTTAAAGCTTCGCGAACAAAAAATAGTCGGACCAAATCAGTGATATATTGTGGGTGTACAATCTTTGCGAAACCTCATTGGAGGTTTGTCATAAATCAAGCGAACATCTCAACTGATTTTACCGCGCCTTTGTTCGTTAATTTTTGGATACAACTGCCATAGAAAATCAAGTGATATGCCGCGTTTAAGGTTGTATTTGATTTCGTAAAACTAATCTAAAGAATACCATAACGTTCCAAGAATATAGTAGCCATCACTTTTTAAGTGCTTTTCGTTGCCCTTTCGTTCTTTTGGCAAGGACTCTCCTTTCCGATGCGACTCCTGTTTCAAATTTCGGATTATAGTAAAAGATTAATTTCATCACCTGTTCCAATTAATTGAATAACACTTTCGTGGTCCTCGTGGCAAAGCTTTAAAAATCGCTCAGCACCCTCCTTCTCGACGTTCCTTTTGCACTGCGTTGAGAATTCGAGTCACCCACATTGGACTCATTTCTTTCATATTTAAATGCTCATGTAGGAACCTTTGGACACTTGTTTTGGAAATGCCGGCAATTTATTTTGTTTTTAGGCGCCGGTCACTTAGAACAGACAATTTCTTCCAATATTTTATTGTTTTCTGGAATCCCAGGACCTTCCGTACAAGCTTTACTCTGATAAAATGGATCGAAGCAGCAGATTGAAACTTTATGTAAAGCTTGTTGAGACTCATGGACCGCACTACATATATTTGACCCGGACTAGTGCATTTTATTAAAATCAAATATTTTTTTAATGTTCGTATGGAGTTTTGGGTGGTTGTACTCTCGATGCGAGAGACTTTGTGTATAGTTTTTAAATAATCAAATATCGTTACAATTCGATCAGCCTCCTGCGAAATAAAACAAAGAATGCGCAACCTTACCTTAAATATGTAGATGTATAAGTAGATTTCTTCAATTTCTTATTTTTTAGACAGTTTCTTAAAGACAAGTAAAAATTCGACGTTTCGACCTGTTGCCGTCTTTATCAAAATTTTGCAAAAGAGCGCAATAGGTCGAAACGTCAAATTTTTACCTGTCTTTAAAAAAACTAATTTTTACAAGTCGGATACCCCATTGCTACTCTTCCTACTCAATTTACACATGAAAATAATTATGAAAAAGGGTCTGAAATCTATATCAAATCACGAAGATAAACTCAACTAGTCTCTAGATACAGACCAATAAAAAGTTAATTTAATTATATTTAAGCAATAATGAACAGGTTTAAAATAGCTGCGGTCGTAACTTGATTAGTTTACATTCCGCTGCCGTAATATCCAAGTATCCGGTTAGTTGATATAAAAATTTAACTCACACACTTACTATTCACCGTAGATATTACTCGACGATAATATCCATTTTCATCTATAAGTAAATTAGCAAAATAATCCCCCTATATCAGATTAACGGCCCGATAAGGTTTTATTTTATCCATAGGTTGATGCTGACCTCAATAATTTTGCTTTTCTCGCTCGAGAACGCGATCCTTTTGATGCCGATGACATATAATGGATTAGAAATAATCAAGGTAAACGCAGGACCGAACACTGACAAATAAAAGTTGGACACAAATGAAAAGGTAAGAATTAGGAATTAGGCTGGAAAAGGATACCGTATGGGAAATAAAGAAATAAAAATAAAGGTTTTCCAATAGGGACTTGACAATTTTGAATTTAGTTTGTGAACGGACCTTTTCACTTAACATCGAACTGTCACTGTCAGTTTATTCAGTAGACATAACCTTTTCGTCATGGTGAAGTACACGAACGTCTGCAAATCTTAAAAATTTACTACAGAAATTCGGAGTCGGTAGCCGCTACATTGAGAGTATTAACTCTGATTTTCGGTTGTAATTCTCGACCTACTAGACAGGCAATAACAAGTTTAGTAAAAAAGTTTGAGTCTACCATATTCGTTATGTGTCGAAGTGTTGAAAATATCGCTCGAGAGTTGGGCATCGCCAAGACCACTTTATGGCGAATTTTGCGCAAGGATCTTACTTTGCACCCATACAAGATCTGGCTCACTCAAGAATTGAAGCCGTTGGACCATTCGAAGCGACGTAAGAGTTCCATTCATAAAAGGTTGGAATATACTTCAACCCGATAATAAAGTTTTTGAAATATCTCAAATCTCAAACACCATAATTAAGCAGCTTTTAAGAACTACTGAAATACGAACGCTGAGATCAATAGCGGTACGATGAAGAAGAAGTAAGAATTAGGAATTGTTTTTCATATAAGTCATAATTTACAATTGAAAGTTTTTCTAGTAAATGTTTTCAAATCGGTTTTTTGAGTGTTTTACTTTGTCAGTTTATATCTTGTTAGTTTTAAAAAATCTTCTCGGAAAAAAACCCCGATATTCTTAAAAACATATTAGAGCTAGTGGCACTACCCAGTGCTGATTTGTTACCAGTAAACTACAGGTCCAGATATGGACACGAGTATCAATTTTTTATGGAATTGCGAAATTTCATAAAAGTTAAAACTGTTATTGAAGATATTCTCCTAGTTTATTTTGTCGAAAAAGCCTAGAATCTGAAATCTACTACGTAATGGAGTCAGTTCCAAGAGTTCTGGCTATAAAATTGCTTTTTGAAGCGTCAGGCTGCGGGTTATATAGAAAAAAAGTCCAGGGTAGCAACGGCAAAATAAGTAAACACATTTTTATGCGAAGCTTTGGGGCGCATATTGTACAGATGATTTAATACGTTTGAGTTTGGCCGGAAACGGAGTTGAAATGGACTTTGAAAATATCCATCATTAATCGATTAGAAGCTATTGAAATGTGATTATATAGACGCATGCTCAAGACCGTGGACAGCTATACAAACAAACGATGCAGTCCTTAACAGAGCAAATGCTTATTTGGGAGATATCCTGCGTAGTAGCCGGTTTAATATCCTCCATTTGATTATGATAGGTAAAGTTGAAGGTCGTAGAGGAACTGGAAGGAAACAAGCCTCTTGGTTGAAGAATATTAGAGAATGGACTGGGATAAGAGAGGCAGGACAGTTATTTAGACAAGCTCAAGATAAAGAGAGTTTTACCATGCTGATCGCCAACATCAAGGGGACTTGATACTGTACGCTAAGAAGGAGCTCCGATGAGTTCCTTCTTGGGAACTGGTCTCGGTTGAGCTAATAAGGTTAACCTCATTATTTCCTCATGAGAACTTTATGGAACTTCTAGGAAATAAGCAAATCTTCTCGATATATGCGGTAGCGATCTTTTAACAATTATTTTATCACACTTTGTAATAAAATAAAATATGGATAAATGGAAAAATATATGTTTTATTTGATTATTAAATATTTAGCAATACTTACGTAATTCTAATGCTGGGTTTATGATTACCCGATTCACTAAGTAAATTCATTATCTTAATTACTTACTTTATTGCTGGTAAATCAAAACGATAAAGAAGCAATTGTAACAGATAACAAATGGTTAACATTAAACAGTAGACATTCTAAATATTTACGCATTTAATTCCAATAGAAACAAAATAACTTGTATAGTAGACGCAGGCATGTGGAATTATTTTGACACAAAAGAACATAAACTCCAAATTGTCGCATCAACTACGAGGGTTATCGATAAAATAAGGTTCGATACGGACGCAAAAGACACTGTTAAGCGATATTTGGCGAGACAGACGTTTAGCTTGGCTCCCTTTCTCCTAGTTCCCGCCCCAGCGAACTGTCTAAACGTTAATTCTTGTCTTGGTATTCGTGAAAGATGAAGCTTCCGTTTGATTCTAACGCCATATGCGAATTTATCTGTGTGATTCGTTTTTGTGCACAAAAAGCGTTCCTCCGGTGGGGCATTCATTCCTAACTGTGTGAGGTGTATGTGCAGAGAAATCAAAGACGGACGTATAGATTTCGATGCAATACACCCCTTTCACATCCTAGACTTGCCCCAAGTGATTACTATCTTTTCTCTGAATTAAAAAAAAAAACACTTGGGAGGAACGCAGTTTCACAACCGACGAAGACTTGAAAGAAGAGGTTTTAAGCTATCTTCGGGGCGCCACGGCAGACTTCTAAGATTCAGTCATAAAGAAAATGGTACACCGCGTGCAAAAGTGGATTGATCCAAACGACGATTATGTCGAAAAATAGAGGGAAGTCGAAGCTTTCAAACATGTATTATTCAATGCCAATAAACATGGTTTTCATTGTAAAAATTGTTGGGAGCCTTATTTTATGGACAAGTCGCTTAGTACTTTGTTAACGTATATAGTGAAAAATGCCCACCTCAATAACAGTAATAGGTGTCTACTAATCTACTCGATCCGATGCTTCGGTGAAGTTAACTGAAGGTAAAAGTGCAGCTTCGTAAGGAATTCATTGTGGTTAAAACTCTGTATCACTTTCAATCCTCTAACTAAGGCCAAAAACTGACAATGATTGGAAGAACAAAGATTGGAAGACGAGGCAAAGTAGCACGAAGTGAAGTGTGTCTCTACACTATCTCACTCGGTTGAGTTCGATCAACTAAAGTGGATGGTAGTGGATGCTTAAAACTCAAAAAACATATATTCTGCGAGGAAGTTTTACGAAGAATCATTCAAAATTGGTATTTACAAGCACCTATTCCTATACCTACGTTTTTGATAGCACAAAATAAAAACTATACGCAAGCTACTGACTGAATGAGATAACATTAGAAAATTCGAGTCAATTTTATTACGATCTCGTGGGGAGGGTAGTCTTTACACACTCATCAAAAATATTATCCTGATAACAATAACGAGGAGCTACGAAAACCAGAATTGTAGACAAAAATTAATATAAATGCTTCGCTTATTCTTAAGTTAAAACGAAAGTCGCGTTATTTTCGTGACGATATCTATTTTATCATCTGTTGAGATCAAAATCAAATCAAATTAGGGAAATAGATTTCACGTATCATCAATATATTTCGATAAAATTTTACTAAAATAACGAGATCTAATGAATCGTATTTTTTTTACGAACAAATTCACAAAATGACCGTCCCTGTCCAGCTACTATGGACGAATTCGCGCGGCGCTTTTCGGGCGGCGTCTTTCACATGTTTTATAAAAGGTGGAACTCGTTAGTTAATTACTTTTAAATAGTCGTAGTGAAAAGATTGAATTAGTAAAAAGTAGTAAAAGTTTAAGCGATATTTCTAAGTAAATTATTAAAAGTTAAGTGTATTGTATAGTGTATAAATAAATTAAGAACGTAAGAGACAGTATTTATTAATTCACCTCACGAATAGAAAGAGTGTAAATAAACACGAAAAACGTTACCTAAAAAAAACGAGAGGATTTGATATGACATGGGGAACCAATTTTTTTCATATTCCTACGAAGATAAATATTTGAATGCTCGCGAAGTGATGTACCTCTCTGTCCAATACACATTTTTATTTTTACTAATGAATAAAAACACCGTGAAAAACCATGAAGTTTGTACTTACCGGGTCTTAAATATTCAGCTGGTGTAATGGGTGGATTTGGAGTTTCAATTGGAAGACTATTAGTTCGAACGGGTGGAGTCCAGCTCAGAGGAGGTGATGATTTAATATCTTGTTCTTTCGGCGGAGATTCTCGTTCTTCTTTCAACGGGGGTGTTTCAAAATTTGTGCGCGGACTCGGTCCCGTTACAGAAAGGTGTCGTGGTCGAGGTGGTTGCGGAGAAGCGCTTCTACCCAATTGCGGCAAACTAGGTGATGCACGACCTCCCGGAAACGTAGCGTTACGTTTATGTCGACGCGGAAATACCGCGAGCAATTCCGCCCACCAACGGGCGTCTTCGCGACTAGCGGCTTTAACGAAAGTTACGCGATCGGGACTTGTCAGCGCGAGAGAATGAGGATGACCGGTCACTTGTTCTGCTCCTGTCACTTCTAGAACTTTGCACATGTCTACTGAACCTTGTGGGACGGTGTCAGGCTAGAACAAAATAAAATTATATAAGTATACAATTACCACAGTATGAAAAAGTAAATTTACTTAGAATATTTAAGTTTAACTGATGTATTGGTTGTCCGGAATGGTGTAAGAAATATTTGTAATGAAAATGTAGATGCTAAATAGGAGATGATATGTTCACAACAAACTAATTCATACAAGTCCGAAAAATTATCGCAACAGAATCTAATTTGCGTGGATAAGAGATCTGAATTTAATAACTGATCGGTAATGAACAGATGAGTGATAAAAGTTTTTAGGAAACGCGATATTAACGACAATATTCTCAAATGTGACAGAAATTAGAATCAACGAGTGGAAAAGTGGTTCCACAAAAACGCAATGTTTTGAAATTGAAAAAATAAATATGGAACTGATAAAGTAGTAGAGTAGAATGGGGTCAAGAGATGAAAAGCAAAGGAATAATGGGACAGCATCGAGAATAATTAACGATATAATAAAGATAGAATGGGGTTTAATCCATTGCGCAAAAAATATCTGGAAAGCATCACGCGGCTCAATACCACAAAGGTATAGAGTCGTTTATATACAACAGGGTTATCTGGAATTCGTACCATACTCTTTTTCTCTTTTTTTTTTCGGTATTGATTTTACTATGAAAGCTATATAGCCGGAAACAATGTCAACGGACATTTTATTAGAAAATGAAATCTTCGCGTATAACATAACCATACTTGCACCTGTGTCGACGATATTATGCGGTAATAAAACTCTCTATTCGTTCATTGAACGGTGAATTAAAATATACAACTTTCGACTCGCGACTCGCATTTTAAATACAATACCTATACCATTTACAATTAAAATGAAAAAAAAGTAAAAGACAAGCTATTTGCTACAATCAAACTAAAAAGTAGAAAAAGTAAAATTTTTGACATTTTCAAACTAACTTTACGTTTTGTAATTAATAGATTTGAGTATGATTCTTTAGATTATTGGAAATTATTCCCTGAATAGGATCCCCTTTTCCATTTTTCTTTTTTCCTCAATTTTCTTAATAAACTCTAAACGGCTCTCTACCGTAAGATGGACGCTAGTGTTTCTCGTTGGATCTCGTATGCAGGTGACTGAAATACATATGCGGTTGGTGTTTCTAGTATCGTTTAAATGGTATGGTCTCCTATAAACGCCGTCGGTCGCGTACAACGTCACGCCGTTCAAACGCTTTCTGCCGCGTCTCTAGTTATTTCGAACCATTGCAGCGTATACGTCGTATTTGGCGGCGTCAGCACAAAAAGACAAGCAACTTTTTCCTCAGGTGATATGGGTTTCTTTGATGGCAGTTTTATTTTATATATCCCCAAAAGTTCTACGATATGTTTGAATTGTTCTTGATCGACTCGAAAATCTTCAATAAATTTAGTATGGTTGTCTTTCTAGTATTTCAATATCCTTCTTTCTTCCTCTTCATAAATAATCGGTGCCGAGACGTCGTCGTTCGCGTATGAAATGTATTGACCCCTGACGTGGTGCCTAGCGTTTAGACGTCGATTGGAACGTTTATGCTCATGTCGAACGCTTCATATAGAATTTAATAGGAGATCGAGGCCTAAAGCTTCTAGCGCGTAACTATAGTCTATTTTTATGAATGCGAGAGTACTAAAATGATGAAGCATTTGTAATCCAAAGACGTATTATTTCTCTTAGTAGACAGTTAAAATATTTTGCCAAGTTATACCTGGAGTATTTTCGTATAAAATAACATTTGTATGAATAAATGAATATGTAAGGTTAACCTGCTTACAACTTTCCAACAGCTGAAGGTGAAAAAGTTCAATTCTTTCTAAAATCTTTCATTTTTCCACAAGGTACTGGGAACATTGTATCATACTGGTTATGAATTTCTGTAATTTGTTAATTCTTAGACTTTTTTCATATGGTTTGGTTGATGAAGTATTTATCTGTCTTTTAATTCAAATTGTGTTTAAAAACATAAAATCTTGACGTCTTAGCGGCGCTTGTAAACTTTTAAATTTGCCTATGAATAAAGCCCATTTTTTGTGATATGATTTCTGAGTTTTATCGAGCAAGAATAGTGGCCTTACATCAAGAAGGTTTATCTAATAACCACGTTGCCCTTCGTCGGAATATGTCACGAACTTTGGTGAGTGACACTTTTCCAGGAAACTGGTAGCGTTGCGCGAAGACCGGTCACGGGTCGCCCCAGAGTTACATTAGAGAGGGAAGACCGTTATGTAGCTAATTTCATTCGAAGAACGGTCGTCCAAGTCACTTTTTCCTAACATACTTAAGGGCAGTTTTGAGAAGTATCATCAAAAGGAGATTATATTTATCTAATTTAAGGGCTAGAAGACCTTTAAGGGTGCCTAGACTTTCACGACGACACTTTGCTGCTTGTCTTCAATGGGCTCAATAGTACAGGGATTGGGTTTTACAACAATGGCGTAACGTTCTTTTTTCCGACGAGTACCGATTTGGTTTCCACAGTGATAGTCGGCGGGAAAGGGTCTGGAGAGGCCCAGGTAGAGATGTTGTTTCCTATCATGGCGGATCCGTGATGCTTGGGGGGGAGGGGTATAATGTATGGTCTGGAATTTCGTATGACCGATAGTTCGGCCCTTGCGCAATGAATATGGAGCAAATTTCATTTTTCATGATGATTATGCCAGACCACACTGCACGGAAATGGTACAAAACATCCTAGATGAAGGAGGTATCCAAAAAATGGATTGGGCAACAAATTCACCAGACATGAATCCCATTGAACATGTGTGGGATTATATTGGCAGAGCAATACCCAATCGAGGAAACCGTTCAAGACCTGACTGCTGCCGTTCAAGAAGAGTGGGAAAATATGGCTGACAATGTTATCGATAATTTGATTCGCAGGATGCCGAGAAGCGTTAGCCAATTGATTGCAAGAAGAGGCGGTCATACGAACTATTAATTTGTTTTTTTATTATATTATATCTTTTTCCTTAAAATAAAAATTTTCACACTTCCAATATTTTGCACATTTTTCGTTACTTGGTTTACTGAATATTTTTGGTTACGTAATTTTTTTGCTTCATATGTATTGATAAAGAAGGCAATAGGTCGAAGCGTAAATATTTTATGCTTTTAAATGAAATTTCAATTAGAAGAGACGTAAAATCAAAAACATTTATTAACAAAACTTCGAGAGTCCCCTATAATACAAAGAAAAAATCAAAGCAATAATCTTTTAAACATAACGATTGTTTTCACTGCAATTTGGGTGGTATATCGATTATTAGAAAGTTGACCAAAAATTATTAATTCTTTAATAAAACAGGAAATTTAAAATAGCCAAGCACAATTATTAACAATATGTAAAAGTTATTATAGTAAGTTTTTTTCATAAAAATACTGCATATTATTTTAACAGCACCATTTCCTTTCCCACAGTATATAAGTAATGATAAATTACAAAAAATAATTGCAAGCAAATTTTGAACTACATTGATTTGTATCTGATTGCTAAGACAACGAAGTTGTCGTTTGCATGCAAGAACGTACGAGGGCCGGTCAATAAGCCCAGTATTTCTCCAATAATGAACATTGCATCTAATTTTTTATCACTTCCTAAAAATAAGATTTGTCGTTTCTTTGTGATCTAATTTCATCAATTCAATTAAATATTGAGTGTAAAGTGGTTGAGGAAACAATTCGTTCCCTAAATTTTGGAGTTTTGCCATAAATATCTTGCATTAACTTCGCGCAAAATAATTGACCTTTTGAAGGGACTCAACGTGTATTATATCGTACGCATTCCAATGAACGGTCGCCATGACTTCAATTCCTGACAAACCCACCTTGGTCTTCTCCTATTTTCACCGAGAAACCAGCTGTTTGGTCTCAAGTTTGACATGGCAGATCCATGCTTCGTCGACAGTTGCAAAACGGCGTAAAATCCCCACAGCGCCAAAAATCATTGTAAAGTTGTTATGATTTGGTGTGGTCGATTACTCTCAAATTCAAAATTGAAAATACTAATCCTTGTGAGTTGCTTATGGCCTCCATCTGTCGTATTATCAATCAACGATCGGTCCACTTCATATTGTGCTTTTTTCGGTTGTCCAAAACGTTCGGTATCTTCTCTGCTTCTACAGCTACATCGGAATTGAGTAAACCACTTTTTTACTATAGAAAATGATAATTTAGAGTTTCTATAATAGTTATCATAGCTTTGAATCGAGAGACGGTTCTTTCCTTCGAACATAATAATCCTTAATAATTAACAAACTATGTAGCTTGTTTTAATTAATTTTTAGTTTATAATTAATTACACATGACAGACGTCTGTCGACAGGGGAGGTGGATATTCAAATAGTTACGAAATTATTTAGCCGCCGTCATACAAGTACGTGGAGTGAATAGCAGTGAACTAAGGACATTGTTTCATCAATGCAGCGAAACCTACGACAACCCTACATATACACACAGTATATCCACCAACAATCCAGTTAAGATACATCTATGTTGGGTGTCGACTTCTTGTTGTCGAGCAATGTGACATGTCAGTTGTCAAATGACAGGAGATTACAGCACAACAAAAATATGAAGAATTCAATGGAAAATTAGTTTCGACGAGAAGTCTGATTCTTTCAGCCAGTCCAAGAAACAGTTGTTTTGACATTGGATAAAATAATTTTGCTGGGTGTTAGTCGAGTTACTTGGTAGCCAGAAATTTTCTCTTTTGGTTTGGTTTTTTGCAATAAAAGCATGCACCCATCACCTTTTTGACTTTTAAGATTTTTTTTATTTCGTAAATATATGGCAATAACATCGTCATACATTGCTTTGGTGGGATCTCTCCATGTTGATTGCTTGTGTCAAGTTGCGTTGCTTTGTTAGAACAATGGTCTTAATATAAGTACTTCCGCTTTGAGGAATCCATTTGATTAATGTTTAAATAAATTGATTGACTAATAAATAAATAGTTATTTTTTTCAATTTTAAATTGGTGTGTCAGTCTTCATTGCTTTCCAACACTTCATGATACATGAGACATTTTCGTACCTGCCTTTTAATAATTTCATGGGATTCAATTGCGACGATTTTACTCAAGACATGGGTTATACTGATGGTGTATTCTTAATACTTAATTATTTTAATTAAAATTGTTTCAAGAAGAATGACTTTGGGGCGTTTCTCTGAATTCGGGTGTACGCCTATGTAACAAGCAAGGTATTTTTCTTGTTGGCGTGCTAATTATAAATCGTAATAAATATATTCATTATCGATGTTGAAATTGATGGGTGAATCGTTTTTCGGAAATCGTTAAGTAAGCCTCCGTGCACGGATAGCTATACAAGGCGAACACCTATACAGAGTGTTCGGGAATGAGTAGATGACGTGAAAATAACGCTGTGACCGAAAAAATTTTTTCATACGACCACAAAACTCTAAATTAAACAGTCGAACATTATGAGTTTTTAATGAATGATAACGTATGTCCATGTTGTGAGTCTTGCCCAATGGTAACTTTTACAGGAACAGCCTGTACAATCTAAAGATAGTAAAAATGAATTTTTCAATAATTTTTTCACAAAAAGGTACTCTTTGTTTAATTCGATAAAATTTATACTTTAGGAGATATGTAGATTTTTAGATCGTTGTATATGTACAATATGACATTCTGAAGAAAATTATCATAAATTGTATTGAAAATACTTACAGAAAGTATTAAAACTATTCACATAAGGAAAAAATTGACATGTAGAAAAGTTTAGTGATTTAGAAATTAAAATTTGTTGGAAAATTACTGTTTACTGATGAAGCTTGTTTCACATGAAACTGTTGTATTAATTCCCATAATTTACATTTATGGGCACATGAAAATCTTCACGGTTCAAATCAAACAAAGCCATAAATATCGATTTTGTATTGATGTGTGGGCAGGAATAGTCGGTAATAATTTAGTCCATATTCAACAGCTTGAATGATCAGCGATACTTAGAATTTCTAATGTGGTTCATGCACGATGGAGCCTAAATCATGTAAAAAATCGTTTAAATAATATTTTTCCTAAAAGGTAGATTGGTCGGGGAGGTCCTTTGCATGGCCACCACGTTGGAATATGCGATACCAATAAACACATTTAACGAAATGATCGATAGAATAAATTTCCATTGTGACGCGTATAAGGCAGAATCTTGAAATGCTCTTCCAAGTTCAAAGAAATATCCGTAGACTTCGAAAGTGTGTAGAAGTGCATGGTTCACACTTCGAATATTTATAGGCTACTTAACTAAATTTTTCAACATTTCAATTATCTCCTTATGTAGGTTAAAATACCTCCTGTAAATATGTTCAATAAATAATTACAATTTATGACAATTTTCTTCAGAATGTCTCTTTACGGCGAACGGTTTCCTTAGCATGTACAACGATCTACAAATCTACATATTTCCTGAACCATTAATTTTATCGAGTTTATTTTTGTTAAAAAATCGATTGAAAAATTCATTTTTGCTATCTTTGATTAGGTTAGGTTGTACCTGTAAAAGTTACGGATTGTTAACCATTTTTCGAATGTATAATTGAGAAAATATACTTAAATATAAATTCTGATTTCACAACTTTAAAGACCCATAACTCAGAAACGAGGTGTCGTATAAGAAAATTCTACTCTATCTACTAATATACTCACGTCCGAAGTCCGGGAATACCCTGTATAAAAATCATTTTATCATCATCATCAATCATCATCATTTTTCCGAAAAACGTTTTTCGAGCCCTGTTGCGCCATGTGAAAGTCTACATTGTTAATACGCTATTCAAGCTTTTCAAGTGATACACTTATTTCAAACGGCCACCATTACGGCCCAAATTGAACTATCGGACCAATTTTTTTTAAATGTGCGTTAGTTACTCTAGTTTCAGAAAACATTGAATCAAAAATTTTTCAGGAAATCCGAATAAACGAAATAATGCAAAAATCGATTTCTTAAAAACCCCACCCGTAATTTGCGCGAGTTTTGGATATGTTGTTCAGGAAATCCTAACCTTTTTTTTTGGCCACAAGGTAGGGTAGGAGCTAATGCCATCCTCACAGCGGGCGGGTGCAACGCTGTGAGTTTGTGTGGGACTCTCACCCACTCAACCACCCTCCTTATTTCTGCATCCCTGGGAGTTGCGTGCGCCGGGAGGACAACAAGTTGTCATTACATCGGCGCACCTCCCCTATAAATCCTTTTCCTTATCTATTTATTCCTGGGTGTTTCTATCCTCTTTTTCCTTTTTGGTCATTACTTCGGTCATGTACGTCGATACCGCGTTCCAGGTTTTCTTGTCCTCGAACATTTTCCCTATGATCTCGGTTGCCGTTGGCAAGTCACAACCTAGTTGTTCTTTTATTCTGGTTCTCTCCTCACCCCATCTCACCCATTCGTAGAGGAAATGGGCCGGGTCATCCTTTTGCCCACATGTTTTACATGTGTCATCCTCGGTCTTACGGATTCTTTTCGTAAAGGTGCCGAACGAACCATGTCCCGTCAGAACCTGCGTGATGTAGTAAGAAGTAGGAAACCCTAACCTACCTTTTTGCCAAACGACAGTTACCAAAATGTCCCGTTCGGAAAAAACGGCCACGCAACGAAACTGTCGGTTTTGACCTATCCAAGCCTCACATACGTCGTGTATTTCACTCCCAGCGCTTATAATGTAGGTTTTCTCGTGGAACTAACAGTTCCTTGGAAAATGTACATTTTCAGTGGCACTCAGCTTATCCGAGAAATAAAAATCGTCAGATAGACGCGAAGAATAAATTCTTTGCAAAATGAATGATCGAAAATATGAATTATTACAAGCTTTGGAAATAATGTTGGATTTTTCCGGGGATTTGTAAATGAGTAACATCAGACGATTTTCATTTGTCGGATAAACTGTGTGCCACTAAAAATGTTTCTAAACAAAATGATATATGTTTTTCATGTATTTTTTCATGTAGAATACGATGGAGTTGTCAGTTTCACGATAAAACCTACATTACAAGCGCTGATCGATCGATTCGATCATTCATTTTGCAAAGAATTAATTCTTCGCGTCTATCTGACGATTTTTATTTCTCGGATAAGCTGAGTGCCACTGAAAATATACATTTTCCAAGGAACTGTTAGTTTCACGAGAAAACCTACATTATAAGCGCTGGGAGTGAAATACACGACGTATGTGAGGCTTGGATAGGTCAAAACCGACAGTTTCGTTGCGTGGCCGTTTTTTCCGAACGGGGCATTTTGGTTAACTGCCGTTGGGCAAAAAGGGGTTCCTGAAAAACATATCCAAAATTCGCGCAAATAACGGGTGCAGTTTATGAGACAACGATTTTTCAGTTTATCCGGATTTACCGGAAAATTTTTGATTCAATTTTAATTCTGAGAACCTCAGCTGAAAGTAGAGTAACTAACGCACATTTTAAAAAAAATTGGTCCCGATAGGTCAATTTGGGCCAAAATGGCGGCCATTTAAAATGAGTGTACCATTTGAAACGCTTAACCCGGCATTGGACAGGTGAGGTATGACAAACCCCAGCGCTTGAAGAATGCAGAAAAAATATTCAAATTGACCGCCAAACGACGCTAGCACCTCAGTACTTTCAAACTAAGTATTCCTGTACGCGTGGTTGTTGAAAGCATAGTTCCAGCATAGACACAGTGCGAATAGGACCGTTTCAAAGTTGCTTGGGGTTTCTAACCCCCCACCTGTCTAAGCTCGGAACATTTTTTGAGCAGATTTGTTTTGTTTTTGTGGCATCGTTTCTACTGGTATGTTCTTTATTTTTATGAACTATGGTTATTATTTGTAAATTATATTTGTATTAGCTCGTGTTTTGATGGGAGATTTAGAAGAATAGCAGAAACGACTCCAAAGACTATAGCAAGATGCAGAAAATGACGAAAACTTCATTGATGAGGATGATTCTGAAGAAGACAACGAAATAGACAATGTCAGCGTGGGTAGTGATTACCCTGACTTAGAACAGGATGCCAAAGAAGAAAACCCAGATTGCAGGAGGTCGACGTGTTGGCCAACAAAATGTCCCAGTTGAAATCCATATTTTTTATGGAAAAAAAGGATTGACATGGTGTAAGGGGTATAACTTAACAACCAGGTCCGAAAATATTATTATCCACCTACAAGGTGGCGGGTGGGTAATAAGAATAGAACGTTAAGAATGGAATTAATCAAAGACCACCAGAGATAAATGCTGTCTAGCCCGCGGCAATATCAGAAAAATTTTCAGTGAAAATCCGGATCCACCTACCAAAAAGACAAGGCCTAATCACCAGGGAAGATGCTCTGAATGCCCACGTTCACGTGAAAGAAAAACTAGATATGTTTGTGAAGCGTGTTCCGTGTTTTATACCTCGAGCATGTAGTCATCTATTACAAATATTGAACTAATTGAATACACAATAACTTTTTTGTTACAAGCGAGAATTTTATTCGGTTTTTTTTTTTGTTTGAACGCCTGTAGTTTTATTTATAACACTCTGTTTTGATTTGTTTAGTATCTTTATTGAAAAATTTTCAGCAAATAAATAAAAAAAGCATCATCATTTTTTACTCTAAAAGAATCCACTTTCCAATAATCCAATAATATTTTTATACAAAGATTTCAATATTACCTACTAAGTAAGCCCAGAAAAGCACTAAAATTTTTCCAGAATTGATATCAGGAAGGCATCGTTGACCGAATCAATTTGGGGTTTGCTACACCCCACGTATCTCAATTCTTTGTTCTGGGTGACCATTTAGATGGCCCATAGATCGTTTTTCTACTAAACTCGAACATAGAATTGCCATGAAGACTATTAACTAGCTTATAGTCTTTTCTGAAAATCCGATGATAACAAAATTCGATCATGAAAATAATAAAAGCTTCTTCTGCAACATTCAATTCGTGACACCTTATGCGAATAGCTCATAAAAACATTTACAACTTTGTTTATGGTATAATGTTGTACGATTCAAATAATAAATTGACTTTTGAGGTTGGTTAGTTTGTTGGTATGAAAGTTGCGTACCACAAAATACCATGTGTCAATATCCCGAGGCAGTGTATTCGGTTGGTAAGTTTATTGACGGCCTAACCAAGTATTTTATTTATTCGTTAAGCACACATCCCATAACGGAACATCAGATATTTTGGTTAACACGATTATTAAATTGGGTAATTCGACACAAGGTGTTGGCCAACTGACATTGCAACAATGTTTAGCGTATACAGTGTACGCAAAAAGAAATTATATATACACCATACTTTTTAAAAAGAAAACAACAATATGAAAATCAGATGAAGCGAGTGTACAATCATATTTGGTGAACCGGTTCTCCAGCCAAATGGCCGACTATTGGGAATAATGCAGCTGCAACTATACCCGCTCGATCCCCCAATTAAATTTAAAAAAACAAAGAGATAATATGTATCCAAATAAGGGGAAACCATTTTTACTTAGAATACTTCTGGCCATTGATCGTCCGTTTTTCCTCCTTCTTCAGCCAGATCATCACAATCAGAATGCAATATCCTCAACCACAGCCTTGCAAAGGAGCAGCTCCTATATCCTAAACTCCTACAAACCTTCCTCGTATAAAAAAACTTTCCTCATCTCATTGAAAAATACCTGCTGAATATCTCATATTTGGAAAACGTTGCTAGACTTGAAAGTGCGGTTAAAATATTATCGAAAATATATACTACGAGAGCCGTTTTTTTTTTCAACCTCCGATCAGACTACACACTCCGCCATTGTTGACATTCATGCGTCTGTCGGCGGCAGAAGGCCATAGTGCTGCAGAAATCCTTCGGAGAATGAGTCGTGTGTATTGGGGAAAACTTCATGAGTGATGGTGTCGACAGTTTAAAGATGGTCGTAATGATGTGCATGATGAAGGGACGCAAATGTGTCATTTCAGATGACCTGGTACAACGAGTTAACAGAATGGTTACAGAAAACCGCAGATTCACAATTATGCTTTGTCTATGGAATTTCCAGAAGTTTTAATTTCTATTTTGTACTCTACTTGAATTCATTGGCGGCAACTTTATTTGAAGAGGGTATTGGAAAGCTTGTCCACGCTTATGTCAAATGTCTCAATTTCTTCGGTGATTATATCCAAAGTAAGTGTAACAATCTTTTGGTAATAAAATTATTGTTTTATACGAACTTATCTTTTTATTTCTACCTTATCGGAGGTCGAAAAAAGAACGGTCCTCATATATACTAGTTACACATTTCTACTAGCTCTCTAGGAGTTTTTCGTTGCCGGTATAGAAAAATTCCCTGGGCAACTCGGACAACCATGTGCGCACAAACTCATCTACCTCGTCGTCGGTGTTTTGACCTCTGAGGATCTCTTTCAGAGGTTTAAACATGTGGTAGTCGCAAAGTAGTAAGTCCGAACTATAAGGTGGGTGTTCTCTCATCCCAGTTCTGATAAGTTGTACTCCTTATTGAGCATTTCACCATTGAACCGACCTTGAATACTGCATTATTTTTAGCGAATCCGTTGTCGCAATTCTCTTGTAAACACAATATTTTAAACAGATTCATTGCTCAACTTTTTTTTCATAGTCAATATCGCCAGGCAAACTTTTAGCATCCTAAACAAACACACGCTTCATACGTATATTTAAAAAGGGTGTACCAATTTAGGGGGGAAAATATTAACGATTTTACTTCCCTACTCAGTATGAATACGTTAGTCCAGATCAACTTTTCTATATGTAACGTGCATACAATTGAGACAATAACTAAGGACAGGACAGGAACTGAATCACTCTATTCACTGAAGATGCCCAATTCAAAATATCTTACAAGTTCGATTTTGTACTGCTGATGATGTCTCGTGTCATAGTGTGGATGTTACCGGAAATGTATGTAATCAGTCATAGTATACAATTCCGCACGGAAATGTGTAAAATAAATTATATTATAATATTATAGACACATTTCCTAGGAAATCTATACATTGTCTAAATAGCAATCGGAAATGTAAATATTTGAGATATCAATGGGTATGCGGGGATATAGGAGCAAGGAGAGGCGATCTCGGCGAAGAAGTCACTGAATGTCAATTCTATAAGGTGAACACCGAGGCAAGTCAAGTTTCTAACAACGATTCAGATCAACGCGAAACAAATACGCAACCTCCAGCTTGCACCCTCCAATTCAGCGTCTGTTTACAAGAAACTACAGGAGCTCATACATGTAGTGAATGTGGATGTACAATCCACGCTATTTGTACTGAAAAATCAGCCGATGAATGATTTGGGACTAAACTTTGACTTTATAAGAATAATATAAGTCGATTTTGTGATAAATATATTTTAAAAGTTCATAGATACTTGATGTTTGAAGCTTTAATTAATAAAATTATTATATTTTACGATATGACTGTTATTTGAACGTTTCTGTCCCAACGAGTGGTTTAATACAAATTATTATTCTCATTTTAACAACGTGTTTTATTACAGAAAGCTTTATTTTTATACATTTCCTAATACGATATTGAAATTACATACAATTCCTAGGAAATGTGCACATTTCATATACAATTATAAAAATTTCCTAGGATTTGTATAGAATTCCTAGATTTCCGGTAAAATGGACACTCAGACAATATGTTTTACTGTCAAATTCTTATGGCAATGTTAAAAATTTGCTAAAATAACCATCATCATCATCATCATCTATCAACCATCTTCCATCCACTGCTGGATATAGGCCTCCTCTAGTTTAAACCATCTATCTCTATCTTGAGCTGTATGTATCCAATTTCCTGCAATTTTCTTTACATCGTCACTCCATCTTGTTGGCGGCCTGCCTCTACTTCTCTTATCCATTCTTGGCCTCCACTCCAATATTCTTTTCGTCCATCTACTATCCGTCAATCGGGCTAGATGGCCTGCCCATTTCCATTTCTTTTGGGCTACAATTTCAATAATGTACTTAACGTTTGTTCTTCTTCTTATGTTCTCATCTGTAATTCTATCCCTTCTCCCTTCCCAACATTGCCCTTTCCATTCTCCGTTGCGCCACTCTCATATTTCCTGCAGTTTGTCTCGTGAGGGTAAGCGTCTCTGCCCCATAGGACATCACAACACACTGCTCATATACTTTTCTCTTTAGGCTTATTGGTAAGTCTGATTTCAGGGTACTACTCAACTTGCCAAACGCTATCCATCCTAACTGTATTCGACGCTTTATCTCACACGTTTGGTTATCTCTTCCTATCCTCACTTCATGGCCTAGATATTTATATCTAAAATAACCATGTGTAAGTAAAGTATAGCCAATAAGTAAGTAATAAGCGAATAACAGTCATATCTCGCCTGGATAGATCAAACTTGGTAAATATATTAATTATTGGTTGAATGCCACGCAGACCCGAAGTAACTTAAATGATTTTGCAGGTACTACGATTTAGATTTTTATTGTAAGCTTTTACGTCCTCAGATATTTGATTATGGAGGTGAGAGAAGTGGCTTCTTCCGCTAAGCAATCTGCTTCGTTACCTATAATTTTGAGTTTCAACTCAAGTTTTCAAGTTGATAACCATTTTGACACCATATGTTTTCGCTATGGGGGTCTGAGGAATCAGTTTATTTCTTACTACAAAAATGTTTAGAAATTCCACGTTATTACTCATTGTCATTTGTGACTTTTTGCTTTTTCTTCTTATTATTATTATGTCGTAGGTCGATGACATTTTAACATGCCGTTAAACTTTTGAACTGGAAAATTGCAAACGAAATGCAATACAACGAGAATTATTTTATTTGTTTTATCTGGTTCCATTGATGAGCGGAGAAAATAAATTCTACTATTTTTACTTCTATTACCGTTAAGCACACACCGCGCCAGGACGTGTTTTTAATCGTATTTGAATGTTCTTGAAAACCTCAAGGTTTTTGCACGACTTACGAGTCGGTTAATAAAGCCGCAGCCTCAATTTATATACATACAAAAAAGGGTAATGTTTTTATGTTGGATCTCAATTTAGAACATTAGAAATAATTATGAATGTACAGTGTGTAACAGATAAACAAAATAAATTTATTTATTATAATTATTGATTATGATTATACGTTTATAGCTTCACCTAAAAAATATCCGACAAAATCACTAAGAACACATTTTTTCTGTAAAAATATAGTCGATTTTAATAGTGATACATGTACTTCAAGACCCCGCTTACTTATTAATACCTTTTCTGTAGATCGGTTCATCTTTACTCCAAATAGACTTGACCTTGGTAATTACTATTTTTTGGAACATTCTTTAAAGGTTTACAAAATACCAGTAATCACTGATGGAAGATCTGGAGAATACGATGAATGATGATCGAACAATTTTATTCATTTGATTGTGGTGGCGCATTGTGTTGACGAATCACAATTACTTTTCCTTTGTATTTTTCTCTATTTTACGCTCGATCGATATACTAAGACTAAAATTAATACAGAGGTCTGCATAAGTCAGGCAACGCCAATAAGTCTGGCAACGCTGTCGAAAAAGATTGAAACGAAGCATGTTCGTGCTTAAGACAGTTGTGTCTGTGACATGATAAAACGTGCTCGTCGAGTAGAGTCGGGGCAGTCAGTATGATCCGCATTTCAGGATTCCATTTTGTGGTCCAATGAATTAACCTTCAAGCTAAACGGTACGGCCAATCGGCATAACTGCGTCTATTGAAACGACCAGAATCCTCACGTATTCATTGACCTGCCTGGGATCAGTTTGTGGTCAGATATCCATACGGGAGATCTCATGGGTCCATACTTTTTTGAGGGTCACGTGACGGGCCAAAGTTATTTGGAAATGCTAGAACATTTACGTGAGCAAATGGACAATAATCCAACACTTTCAAACATCCGTCATTTCATGCGGGATAGAATGTGTGCAGGAGTACCTTCATGTTCATTTTAGAGAATGAATAGGCACATCCAGATAATACGGTTGGTAGCCAACCAATTCAAAGTGCATTTCGTAGATTTTAGCCATGGCGAGAAACCAAGTATGGGAAGGTGCGTTGTCCTGATGGGAAGGCACTTTCTTTTTCTTCAAATTCAGTCCGTTTTTTGCAATTCAGCTTTTGAGCCAAAAAAACGGTCACCATCACTTTTCCTATGAAATTGGCTTTGCTTTTATCGGAGATTGACTTTTTGCAATACTTTGTGTTGACATTCTTCGTTTTAGGAGTGTAGTGGTGGATCCAGGTTTCATATGCAGTAAAGCACCGACTACAAATTTCGACTCACTATGCTCAAATCCCGTCAATAAGTCCTGGGAGTTGTTCATTCCAATGCGCTTTTAGTTAAAGTATTCAATCCGTAAGCTATCCGCGCATCCAATTCTTTTTATATGCAGATTGCTTCTTCTATTTCTCTAACCTCAATTCGTTGGTCATTCAGTAGTATTTGGTGAACTTTCTCGATAATATCGCTGGTTGTCGCAGTTTTTGACCATCCGGGACGTCCGTTCTCAGTCAAGCTGATATGTCCACATTTGAATACAACTGACCAAAATTTGAAGGTCGTAAATTATGATGTAGAGTCTCCGCACGTAGTGTATAGCTCCTCTTTCATTTTCGTAGACGTATTGCGTTCGAAATGTACGCCTACAGGCGAATGCTGCGGATATCTTGGACGAAACATAAGACAAACTTACAGCAAATGGGTAAACATAAAGAATTTCTTACGAAAATCAGGAAGAAAATCTGCAGTACCTAGGACATGTAATGAGAGGCGAGCGATATGAGATACTTCGCCTGATAATAGAAGGGAGGATCGAAGGAAAACGGTTGGTCAGTTGTAGACAACATTCATAGCTGTAAGACTTGGCTCGGACAGACGTCTACAGAAATTTTCAGAGCTGTGCTTTCTCGTGCGCCATTTGGATCGCCAACCTCCGTAGGGAGACGGCGTCGTAAGAAAATTTCCTTTTAAAAACGAATATTTAATGACACCTCGATACAAAATTTTTGTCAACTAGAAACTGAGTGTTGATAATGGCTGAAATTCCAGTGAAAATCTCTTAACGAATGTGCAAATATATTTCCAAACTTATTTTTATAAGTGCTGGGCATCTTCAAGTTGAGATCGGAAACTTTTCAGACAACACTCATATGTAGAAGTAGTCATTCGATTCTCCTACTCATAATTTCCTTTGAATGGAATATCCATTGTGTCCCAATTATAGTACAACACACAACAAATACTGTACTCCCTGGTCTACAACTTCTTTCTTCTCTTTCCAAAAACACGAACAGTTGAAGCAGACGTAAAAGAATTCGGCAAAATCAGACGAATATCAAACGTTCTCCTGGTCTATAACTCGAATGAATTCAAATCAACTCATATGGTCGTGCTCTGGTACTCCTATATTTTTTTATCAGCATATCAGTCAACTTTCTTATCAACTTAATTGCATTATACATGTCACTTTCTAATACTGATATCGAAAAGCATATAAATAAAAGTGAAAGCACGTCTACATTAGTACGAGGGTTTTCAAAATATTCTCCATTAAGATCAATACACTTTTGTATGCGTTTGAACCAATTGTCGAAGCATTTTTTCCATTCTTATTGAGGTACCTCCAAAACATGTGATTTGAACCAATCAACAGCTCTTTCAGATGTAAAAAAAAACGTTGACGTCGTAATTTATTTTTGATCTGCGGGGATAAGAACAAATCATTGAGTGTCAAATCAGCACTGTATGGCGGATGACCCATCAATTCGATGTTTTGATTATTCAAAAACTGAGGTGTGAGAGCTCGCCATGTCGTGGTGGAAAACCATTCAGAATTGACCATTCTACGTTGTTATAATAGAACGGTGGCGATATGTCCAGTTATTCCGAAAAAACAGGTGAACTGTTCCTTCTTAGTGCTTCGTGCGCGAACAACTTTCGTTGGATTTGACTCATCTTGTAACACCGATACAGTAGATTGTTGTTTAATTTCAAGTTCATATGCATAGATATATGCTTCGTCAAAATATTTAGACGTCTTTTGTAGGCTTTTTTGCACCAATAAACACCAGATTTTTTTGAGTGATTATTTTCGGTACTCAAAGCGAACAAATCTTGTTGAGAGCCAAATGTGGAACTAATGCCCAAGTATGCCTCAATCTCACCGTATGTCATATGAAGATCTTGCAATATCAGTTCACGCACAGCAACGATGTTTTCTGGCACAACAGCCGATTTTAGACGACCTTCACAAAGTTCATCCTGTAGCGAAGTGCCGTGCCACCACGATTGAATTCGAACAACCAGCTAAACATGGTGGCACCAAAAGTCGAAGCAAGTTGATCGGTAAAAAAAGCTGTTGGTTTTATGCACATAGAAAATCACCGAACACAGATGTTCACTATTTAATTTCATTTACGTTCACCATAAAAATGTCAAACTTTATGATAGCAATGTCAGATTTGACATATCCACATCAATGTTGCCATATTTCAAAACTTAAGTAGCAACCCTAGTACAGTATCCAATGTTTTAATCATTTTTATTTTTTTTGTATTGTCAATTATATTTTTAAACTATGATCAATTACCTAAATAAATGACGCTACGTTTAAGTAAATATTTAAATTTTGTAAATAATTAAATCTAGATTACAGCAATAAATTTTTTGGAGTGTAAAATAGATATTTTGTGGAATATTATTCAGTTCAACTAATAATTTGAAGAAAAAGGACTCCATTCAAATTTGTGATAAATGCAAATATTTCAGCCCTCAATCTCTTTTAGGGAACAAAAAACGTTTCCCGACTTTTTTTATTTAATAGGTACTAGTTCAATGAAGTTCAGTATACCATTATAATAGTATTTTATGTTCTGGCCTACCGATATAGACCGTGAAGACGGTCCTGTTCAAATTGCAGTTGCGCTGGGTACTTTGTTTTTTTTTTACCTTTTTTTTAAACTATTTACAATTTTTGTAGATGTTTTTAAGGGGAAAATTGCTAAGAAAGCCTAGAATGCGATCATAGTATATAAAACGAGCCACAAACAGTCAGTAAAAAATTTGATGGCATCGTGATTACATCCTGATAATTAAAACAAAAGTGATCTAAACAGTGTATTTAAATAAATTAGATAAATTAGTGAATAGTTTCCATATAAATAAATTACGTAAATAAGGTACACCGTGTGTATAAATTCAGTCCACCGTTTTGTGATTAAAAACAGTGTAAATAAATTGAAACATTATTACAGTATTAAATATATATATATACAGAAAAAGCTATTGTATAGAACTTGGTACCTCTAATTGCAGCAATACTTACGTGTTCGTCCACAGAATAGTTTAATTCTCCATCGTCATACAACACAAACCATCGACGTTGCCACCTCTGCAACAAAATAATAGTTTTTAAGATAAATTAGAATTTATACTTATCAAATAATATAAACATCACAACAATATATCTATTGAAAATATGCATGTCTTTTTGATTCTTGCAAAGCATTGTAAATTTTAGATATTTTTTCCGATGAAACTGCACGTTCCAGTCGCATTTTTTTGAGTATTTGGACACAGGTTCCATGGTTTCAATTGAAAGCCAAAGAAAACTTCGGTCGGATATTTATTTTTCTGTCAATTTATAAATGAAGATAAAACCTGGATTCTCGACTACTATTCTGAGAAGAAAAAACAGTCAAGACAATGGATTGCAAAGGGCGAACCTGCTCCGATAAAGCAAAGACTGCCGGAAAATTGAAGGAGACCGTTTTCTGAGATAGTCATTGTATAAGTTCATCGAAGGGAGGAATTTGAAGAAAAAAGTACTTTTCCATTAGGACAACCGCACCTCTCACATTTCGATGTCCTCCTTGACCTGTAGTTAGAATTGGTAGATCTTCTGCCGTATTTACTAGCGACAGTTTTCTGTTTCGTAACCTCAAATTTCCATTTGCAACAGGGAGATTTTCATCAGTCGAGGACTAGTCCACAGTACAGACTTAATGATCAATACATACTTGAAACTTTGCATATATCTTCGTTTAGGTGAGTCCAACAAATTCTGCTTTTAGAAATTTGTCGAATTCATGAGTTGCTATGTGATGAATATTTGCTTAATTCATTGGAATATCGAAAAAAAGGTCAATTTACATCACGCTCTTCAGAGGAGTTGTAATTTAATATTCGTCGAGGCATTAGCCAGGAAAGTAGTTGTTTTCTCCTTTAAATAACGGCGGAATACATTTTCGAGATATGGAATTTCGAAACTATTTGTGGTGATTAATAGAAATCATTTATTTTGATACATTTGACACACCTCAATACCATCGGAATCTATATTATCGGCGACTACGCTAGATTTCTACCTGACCAATAATTTTCAGTTGGAACTGCGGATGGTGTCACTTAGCGTTCGCTGGAAAATGTTTAACTACATGTACCAAATGTACCGCTCTTTGACGTTGTCTTTACTTCGGGTCTCAAGCCCGAACGAGGAGTGTTAAACTGCTCTGATGAGACGCAATAACGTCGAAAATAGTCAGTAGTTACACCCTCTCTTTGCAATTGCGAGCCATTGGGGATGTTAACATCGACAAAAAGGTCGATTTACATCACGATCTTCGGAGGAGTTGTAATTCAATATTCGTCGAGGCATTAGCCTGGAAACTAGTTGTTTTCTCCGTTGAAGAACAGCGGCATTTCGAAATTATTTCAGAGGCTTAACTTTATATCGTGCTATATATTGTTTTTTTACAATAAAATCCTGATAGTATGAAGAATGATATCCGATGAACTCGTCCCATTTTTCGGGTAAATCAACGTTGCTGAATCTTTGATAAAGTATTTTCGACACTCTAAATTTTTTTACAGCTTCTCTTTTTTTTCGATAACCAGGAGTATCGTTCAAATATTTACAAATAAAACACTTGATTTGTTTTATAATAAGAAAACTAAAAAAGTTAAATTGAATTTATTCACGTTTCCACTGCAGTAAATTAATTTTGCAGGGTAAATAAATCTGTAAATAAGTAGGTTAGGTAGCCATGAAGAGGGAATTTCAAACAAAGATTTGAATATGAACACACAGTACGTGTACCATTTAATATTTTAATGGGAATATCAATTTTAAACAATTTCTATATCAGGGTTTATATACAAAAAGTACAAACAGTTAAGAGTTGTAATTAAAAACTGATTTTCGACATTTTAAAGCATTCTGCAGCAGAATTTTGTCGAATAAAATTAGGATTATGTTTCATTCTCAATTTTAAAGTAAAAAAAATATTTAGCATAAATTAATCGCAACATATAACCTCTCGAAATCGTTACATTTAAGCTGTCGGACTCCTATAATGCAGCAAGGAATTTGTCGGACACTATGATTGCAAATCTTAATCATATTCGAGGCGTCGGACAAGCTCAATGAAACAGTGCATTAAAATTAAGCATAAAGAAAGTTTCAAGTATTTATTAATCATTAAGTAGGAAGGGTATTGTACTGTGGACTAGATGTTATTGCATACATAAACCTCTATTTTGAAAAGGAACACGGCAACTATTACTTGGAATGGATAAAAAGGTTGGAAAATGTGTATAGTCTTAAAAGGAAAATAAATTTGGAGGACAAGTGTCTTTATTAGGCCGTAAATGTAGGTAAACACAAAACATTGTTCTACAGAACAAGCAAACAGTCTCCCTTTAAATTGGCTGTCTGGGGTATGATTGAAGGAATTTACCACCCTGTACGTGTAGCAAAATTGTTTATTTAATTGTTGCATTTGAACTCAAAATTGATGCATCAAATTATTAGTTTTGTATTATTTTGTGATAAGATTTTAATTAATGAAAATAATAAAATGTAACGCAATTCTTTCTCAATTTATCTGAAATGTTACATAAAATTTCATTTTAATTGCAAGTATTAAATATGTTTGTCGTTAAGTTTTAATTATTGGCCGACTGGTCTATTTGTAAAAAATTTTATGGTTGTCATTACAACATTATTTACGGTCTCGAAGTATATCGTTCACAACCAACTTAAACGAAAATTCAATTTTGTTTTACGATTAGCCGTAATTATTGTCATTTACTTGAAGAAACAATTACACGTATACATACGGCAGTGAAAGAGATCAACACTCTAATAGAATGTAATCGTTGAAACGTTCTTTGAGGATAGTCTAGACGTCCGTCGAGCAAAGTTCGGTCAATTAAATTTTAGTATTTGCCGTGTGCAATTAAAACGGATTAATTTTAGAACTTTCGAAGACTACGTTTAACAGAGTTGAATAACTTAACTACCTCTCTCAACAACATTGAAATAGGATGTCTGGCTATTTAATAACAAGACTGATTACGAAAAAGGGTTTTATTATAAAAATTATTCTACATTCGAATGTTCCTCTTCAATATACTCCCTTCCCCTCGCCACACACCTTTCCAAGCTGTGCTGGAAGTCTTCTTTGGTGAAGGTTGTTAGGAGCTCTGCCCTTTTTTGCTTTACCTCTTCCGTCGACTCAAATTGGGTCCCTTTCAAAGCAGATTTTATCTTCGGAAACAAAAAAAAGTCGCACGGTGCCAAATCTGATGAGTACCGCGAGTGTTCGAGCACTGGAGTGCGCTTCCTGGCCAAATACGCGTTATGGGAAGGTGCGTTGTCTTGGTGGCAAATTCACGTGTTGTTCTTCCACAACTCGGGCGTTTTTTACGAACTCGTTCTCGCAGTGTTGCCAAAACTAATAAATAGTAAGTCTGGTTGACAGTATGACCTTCTGGAACCCATTCAGTCATCACGATACCGTTGATGTCGAAAAAAACGATCAACATCGCCTTGAATTTTGATTTACTCTCTCGGCCCTCTCTAAAGCGCTTACACCACTCAAAAACATGCGCACTAGATAGACAATTGTCCCTATAGGCCTCTTGCAACAATTTATAGCACCCAGTCGGAGTTTTTTTCAATTTAACGAGAAATTTTGAGATTGATATGTTGCTCCTGTTTTTCGTCACACATAGTTTTCGGCACGAGAAAAAAACACGTTCTTATCAAATCGCTACAACCCAAATTCTATAATAGTGACGGAAACGCGTTTTGGGACGTGCATAGACAAGTTATCTAGATACCAAATTCACTACTACAATCTCGTTATTTAAAAGCCACACCTCGTACTATACTATATTATCGTTAAACAGGTTATTGACCATTCTTTACAGATCAGATGTTTACTTTGTCGGCAAGTGTTAGTGATAATAATATAAAGAAACGGAAAACGTCTAAACGATAACCCAATTTGTTTTCAATGTATTATCTATAAGTACACTCGAACTACATTAGTTTTATGAGTAATCGATATGTAATTGTTCAATTACTTATCGGTGTATTTACTTCATTTTTTACTTTTTTTTAGGAATATACGAACCTTGGGTCTCGGAAAACCTCTCGAACCATGCTTGATGCTCTATTTACGTAATTTTCATTTCAAAAATTTTCTCGAATGAAATGAAAACAAGAATTTCATACAAATATTTTTTGTGCAACTATGAATGTTAATTTACATCGTTTGAAATATATTAAAAATAAATACTTGTGGAATCAACTTTTTTCAAAATATACTTTTGCTCCAATTTCCAATACTGTTTCGAAATCCGAACATTCACAAAAAAATGTGAAGCATAATGTACTAAAATTCAAGTAATTCATTCTGGAAAAAATATCTGTTCGCGAAGTATTTCGTAAGCTTGCACCTGTAGATCAGTCATCAACAGGAGTTTCGAATTTTTCCTGCGCCACTGAAAGATCATTTTACATTCTCGTCGAGTTGAACACTTTTGATTTCTAGTTAGGTATTTCTCTCGGCAAACAGTCGACGGACAGCACCGACCATACATGTAAAGATACCGTGAGGCTAGAATTAAAATCTTTGGAAGGAGACCTTGAACTCGACGCACATCGTATCATATTTCAATCACGTACACCGGTGAACGGTAGAGGAGGGTCTCTTTGATTATTCATAGTTTAAAAATTTATCCCTACCAAGAGCGTTGGTTAATCGATTTTTCTTTGAAAACTCACAGATTGCTCTATTTAATCCATTTTTGGATAATTTTTATAATCTTTAGCGAAAGTTCGTTTTTAGAAAGCTTTCTACTTTCCTATCTCTTCTTATTTTTCTGAGAAAAAATATTTATCATCGTTCTACCTAATCTTGAGTATCCAAATGGAATGTCTCTATAATAATGTATATTAGACAACGAGGCTGTCAAATATTTTTAATTGATACATTTTTACTTATCATCACATACACTACATACTCCTGCTCTATTCATAACCTATTGTTTGAAACAGTGTTATTCTATCAGCTACTTCCTTTTTCTTTCGTAGCTTCAACGAACTCAATCCTGTTCCTTTTAATGTAGATTTCGTGTCAAGAAATAGACCAATCCGGCCAATAAGGGGATGAACTAACACTGGGATGTTGAACATGTACTAGAAACCTCTTGGCAGACAATATGGAATGACTTAGTGCATTGTCTTGGTGGAAAACCTTTCTTTATTTTCACGAAATTCAGCTAGAATGTGAAGTTAATAATGTTGATTAATAGTTTGACCTTCCGAAACCCAGTGAAAGTACACAATTCCATGAATAACGGAAAAGCTAACAACAACATTACTTTGAACTTTGATTTGGTCATTGGAGCTTTGTTGGTTCTCGATGAAAATGGGTTCTTCCATTGTATGAATTGGAGCCTTGATTAAAAAATCTATGATCTATCACATCTTGTTATCCTTTCGAATAAATTTGCGGGAGATGTAAATTCGGCCAAATTAATTAACTGACCTACAGTTTCACAAAAGTTTTGAATTCGGTCAAAAAAATTACATTACAGGATATGAAAACGGGAAATAGACAATAGTGTTTACTAAATCGGTACATTCTAATTTACATTTTAATACAATAATGTACTTGAAACATTCCTACATTAGATACGATAGATACGATTGGGAATACCTATAGTCCGGTCGAATTAGACCAAAAAATAAGAGGTAAACTACATAAACTCCTAGCAAGCTGAAAATCGTTTACAATATAATTAAAAATAAAATTTAATGGATCATTCCCATGTATGGAAAAAAATTTATTCAAGGTCAAAGGTCAAAAAATGTTTTTTTCGCGATTTTCAGCAAAACTTTAAGTTTTATCCTTTTCTCTAACGAGCCACCGTTTCTGAAATATAACGATTCAAAAAGTTTTTTTATCGGTCATTGTAGCTTATACTAAGATATACATAAGTTATAACTATAGGAATATCTGGTAAAATGAAAGCCAGTCCCTAAGTTCAACGGCATTGTAAACTTGAGTTACTGTCGTATTTAATGGCTATAATGATTGCACGAGAAAATCCAAAGCTTCAGAACAACGTCGTCGAGCTTTCGGAACATCTTCGTCAATCGATAGATTATTTGATGAACTTATGACAATTCCAGCCAGTCCAGTCGACAGATATACTCACAACAAGTCTCAGTTCGTTTCAATATTGAAAGAAAAGTTTACTACTTATAATATATTGGTAAAACAAAGTAATAATAATGATGTATTGATTATTGAAACAGCAATTTGACATATAAAACTATTGTTGCTGGTGAAAATGTAGCCTTACTCGTATTACTCACAGCTCGAACTCCAACTGAAAAAACTATTTTCTTCTTAAAACGAAAAGTGGAAAAATCATGTGCTATTTTTACACGCAATAACTGGCTGTGACTCGACATCTGCATTTTAGAGGAGGTGTGAAATAACAGTTTTCAAAATGTTTGAAAAACTAAGATTTAGTTCAATGTGCTGAAGTTTTTAAAAACAATAATTAAATTCGACAAAAAGTTATTACCAACGGCATTCGCTTTCTTCTACCTGCTTAGATAAGTATCGATATCCATGTTTCGTTAAAAATACGAAAAGTAAAAAACATGTTCATTTGGCCTTGTCTTCCAACAACTTCAGTTTCTGCCCATCAACATCTTTTTCGGGTATATTACCAAGCCCAAATGTGGTTTGGTTATGAGCTAGACCCTACAGACTGAGGTTGGAAGTTGGTCAACAATACATTAGAACCCGTTCAAACTCTACTCCCACCGGCGCCGGAAAAACTGCCCAACACAATTTTTTCCAGATGCAAAAAGAGATGCAGTGCTAAATGTGGTTGCAAAAAAGTCGAACTGTTCTGTTATCTGACATGTACATCTTGTCAAGGCCGGTCGTGCTCTAATATTGAATCACCAACAGTAGAGGATCCGTTTGATTCGAAAGAGGCGACATGCGATACATCGGTATTGATGCAATTCACATGCACTCAGAATCAAGATGAAGAAGAAGAATGACAAGAAGAAAGTTACGACTCGGACGATTGAATTTTACAACTTTTTTATAGTTTGAATCACTTTTATCCTTTCAATCTCTAATGTCCATTATTTTGCAATAGTTTCAAATTGAACATGATCACAACAGACCCGTGGAATAGGACTACTAGGGGAAACCACGAAAAAAAAGCGGTAAGCATCCTACCTCATAGGTGGCGCGGAAACAACTTTTTGAATCATGATATCTCAGAAACGGTGGTTCGTAGGAAAAAAAAGTATTGATACGTTTTTTGTAGATAATTTTATGATCTACAATTTTTGTCAGAGGTATTTTTATGATACTATTTTATTGACCTTTGACCTTGAATAAATTTTTTTCCATACACGAGAATGATGGGGAACTTTCAAACTTTATTTTTTATCATATTTTAAACAATTTTACTGATTTCTTTTAAAATCGTAATCATCGTTAGAACTTTAGATCTTATGGGATATCATCAATTTTGTTTCTTCAGTTACTAAATTACATTCACTCTGTTGATATTATGAAAGTGAAGTTCAAAGAATTGATTGTGAGCGCTGTAAACCATCGTTGTGGTGACCAAAATATTTAAAACACCCAAGCGGGACACCAACCCGAGTTTTCATGTAAAAAGTACTTTATATTGTAAAGAAGGGTTTGTAATAATGTCCACACAGAATATAATACATACCAATTTATTAGTTATATATACAAAAAAAATTGAAAATAGTGAAAAATAAGGTTAAATGCCTCAATCTCACGGTATGTCACATGACAATTTCGCAATATCAGTTGACGCACAGCATTCTGGCATAACATCTAGGACGACTTTCACGAAATTCATCTTGTAACGAAGTGCGACCACGATTGAATTCGGAAAATCAACGAAAAACGGTGGTTAGAGATGGTGCTTCATCACCAAAAGTCCAAGCGAGTTGATCGGCTGTTGGTTTAATCTACATCGAGTCATAGAAAAGAAAGTCACCAAGATTAATGCTTCAAGTATCTGTAAACAACTCAAATAGCACTCGTATGACAACACGTGCTAAATTCGTTCACTATTATGTCAAACTTTATAATGGAAATGTCAGATCTCAAAACTTGTATTAATAAACGAATATATACAAAATATAATTTATATGAATCTTCTTCTTTTAATGCTTATCCATTAATGGATGTTCGCGACCACATTTTTCATGGCTTCTCTATCTCTAGTGGTATGGATCAATGTCCGAATATCTTGTATACCCGTCCACTGCCTCACGTTCCGCAACCATGACATCCTCTTCCGTCCCAATCCTCTCTTACCTTCAATCTTGCCATCGACTATCAGCTGAAGGAATTGATATTTATGGCCTCGAATTATATGGCCAAGATGTTAAAGAGTTCACGGTCTTTATTGATACGCCTGAGAATATCCTTATTCCTCATTTTGGCAGTCCATGGTATCTTCAGGATTCTACGATATACCCACATTTCGAATGCCTCTACTTTGTTGATGTTTTTTACCTTAAGGATCCAGCCCTCCATCCCGTAAAGAAGCACTGACCAAACGTAGCACCGCACAAGTCTTTATATGAATAATTTGATTAAACTCGGTAGATATTGCTTATGGAACCTTTCCTTGATCCCTCCTATTAATATCTAGGTTTGAAAAATAAACAACAATTTTTGTCATCTTTTATGCAACCCAGAGTAAGTGAAAAATTTATTTATAATTAATATTTCATTTTGGAAAACCAGGAGTTAGTTATGACTTGATATCGACAATTTATAGAAAACTGGTATACTGTTCGTTAAGATTACCTTGACGAGTTATGAGTGGGTAGAAAATTCCCATCGCCTTTGGTGACGACATCGTTCACGTAAGAATCGTGATTCGAAGTATTTATACTATTTCCAAGGTATTTATTCTATTTCACTTTTGAAAGCATAAATTCTATCATAATGGGACTCGTTATGAATGGTCCTATATAATTTTTATTTTCGTCAAAAGTGATATTTTTAAAATTCATTATCAGTTGGTACGTCAATGTGAGTATCAATTTACAAGAGAAACAAATAAAAATTTGAAAGTTGGTTCAGAATATACGAAATGTGATCAAAGTAAAACGGCATTTGTTTAGACAAGCAATCTACTAGTATTACCTTTTTATTGTGTCCTGCCAGGTCCCTCTGACGTTAACAATCACAATCGCGAATTGATCCTGTGTTCAGTCACTCAAAACAACTGTTCGATACCATATAGATGTTCTTAATCAGGAAATTTGTTTTCTTCTTTAAGGCTCCGCGGCCCTATATTTACATAATCGAGGAGTAACAGTTTTCGTCATTTAACTGTTTTCAAAAGTTTACGAACTGCATTTCATGACCGGCGGCAGAAGACTGCATCCATAGACTTGTGAGATATTGGAGACTCAGGAAATCATCACATAAAGATACCAAAGAAATTTGCAATCAAAGGGAGTCGAGAAACAGTCAGGAAGTCATTCGACTCCAAAAGTAGTTCCAAAGTGATTAACTGTAATCTCCGAATTTTTCGAAGTAGTACTGGAACTTTGGCTAAACGATAAGCGGTGAAAGAGACCAACAACTTCATCATAATAACTCGCCGAGCAACAAGTAGTTTTTGATTTGCGAATCGTTGACATCCAAAAGTCTTTCTACATGAAAATTACTCATCAGATTTAGCACCATGCTACTTTCTGCTGCTCTTTCCGAAAATAAAGTAAAGTGAAGTAAAAGGAGAAGCATTCCAAAAACTACAATAGAGTTGACGAAATCTATGCCGAAAGAAACTTTTCAGAAGTGCTTTCAGTCAAAAGCAAGATTCAGAAGAAATTAAATAAAGTTTTTTGTTAAATTTATTACTTTGTTGTCATATTAATTTGGTGGAAATATATATCAAAGAGCTCCAACACACAAAACCAAAAATTGTTTAATACTACAAAAAATATTTAAGATACAAAGATGGGAAAAAACACAAAAGAATTAGAAGAAATTAATGAAACTTTTAATCTTGTGTGGATTGACACCGAAAACAGTTAAAAATGAGATAATTAGAGCACAGACAATTAATTTGTGAGAAATACTTTTCTTAGCAGTTTAATGTTAGCGTCTGGGATAGGCCGAGGGTACGCAGTTTATGTACCATTGCTTGATAGGGTTAAGGGAGAAATTGCAAAAAAGCCAAGAAAAAGAAAGTGCTTTTCCACCAAGACAACGCACCCCAAGCCAAATTTGTTGACCGTCCAACGTATTCGCCAGATATGGCTCCTAGTGACTTTTTACTGTTTCCCATCCTCAACTTTTCATTTGCAAGAGAGAGATTTTCATCAGATGAAGACGTTATCGCATACGTAAACGCCTATGATCAGAAGAAAGAAGGCAACTATTATTTTTAAGGATAAAAAAGGGTGGAGCATCGCTTAAAGGGTGATTAAGTTAAAAAAGAGAAATAATTATTGAAAATTAATGTCTTGTCTCCTTGTTAGGAACCTCTTCAGATTACTCTCGTAAAATATCAATTCAATTTTATATTCTGCAATCATGCCGTAAATTATTAGAATTGGAGACATATTATAAACCAACTCAATTCCACACCTCTATCATAATTTCTCTCGTTTTTATCTTCTTACTAAGAAAAAAAAAACAGATAACAGTTACCATATTAGAGGCTCGTTTGAAACATAATAAATGTATCAAACTGAAAATCAGTTGCGGTTGCCCCTTTGGCCTCGAGTATCTGCTCTGATTATAATTTTTACGACCTATGCGAACGTATCACGACGAAGACGTTACGGAATAAGCCAAAGAACGAACAATTATCTATTCAAATTACAACTCGTACACCTAATATTAGTCTAACTGTAAATGAACTGAAAAAACGTACACACACACACACACACACGTATATATATATATATTTATACACATTATAGTTCAAGGGCGTATAGGTTGAAGGATTATTTTAATCTTCAAAGGATATTTCGAATTCGATCATAATACGGTGAGAAATTAAATTATGTTTTCGGATATTTCAAGAGATTATTTTTTTAAATGACTAATGACAGATACTTTATTCGAATATTTCACTATAATCAACATAGGAATGTCTCGGAGAACATTAATTTTGTTACTATGCCGTAGAAAATGGAATATTCCAGTTATTTAGTTGACTTGGCACGAAGGGTGCCGCAACAACGTCATTTTTTGTTTGTTATACGAGGCGTGCTGGAAAATTAATTAAACAGAGCTAAACTTCTGTATCTATCCGGTTTAGGTTTTAGTTTAGCTTTCTCAAAGTCGCAAATGTTGAAAATTAACATTTCTGGTTTTAGCAATAATTGGATTGGTTAACTTTACTATTTGTAATTGATTTATGAATGAAAAGAAAGGTTTTGTTTTGGCGGCCTATTTTTCGGAAATAGAGACTTGGTTGAAGAAGGAAAAGCCGTAGAGTAAGAAAAAGGTAGAAATAATTGTTCTTCAAACAAATTCAATTTACATAGAAATTAACTACATAGGAAACCGTTTCCTGTTGTAGTCAGCTAACTTAGGAACGCAACTCGTGAAAAGTTAAACATGCCATTCGATTTACGTTACGTTTATCTTAAAATATTTCGAATATTCCTTTGTTCACGTTTCGTGGCTCAGTAGTCACTATTTTAATATTAACAGGCAAGTTTATTTGTTGTGAAATATCGACAGGTAGAGGACGATTAAGAGAAAAACTAAAATTAAATATTAAAAATATCCTAAAAAATTCTCTTAGAAGAGACATCCGAGCAACTCAGAAACCGTACATATAATGGACGATCGCCCCAAAAGCCTTACAATTCATAAACCAATACAGTTATTGGCAAAACCGGAAACTGAAACAAGTCTATGAGGAAAATGACTTTGAATATCAATCTCGCAAGGAGACCTTCAACTTTAGAAGCTGATGAAAACGTTGATAAGAGATCTTGTGAGATTAGATTGCCGTTTTATGTAAACCATTTTTGATTCGTGCTAAAAAAGTACCGGCACTGAAGTGAGGAAGTATCAATGACCAACCATCTTCAGTTGATTCCTCGAGTATTTATTTTTCTGAAATTGAAATATATCTTAAATTGACGTCATTGTGGAACTTTAGAAAACGATAGTCTGACACCCTAGAATGAGCACACCCATATATCCAGTTGAAAACTATACCAATTAAAAACAATATCTCTAAAATTAGAAGCGACTGCTCTCGTGTATAACTGCCCAACCAGACTACTTTGAAGACGATAAAAAATTCGTTACATTACTTTTTGTCGTATACCTTTCATAACAAAATATATTTTCGAAAGCGTTTTATATTGCTAATGACATGCAATTATATCTTTCAGTGTAGTAGGAGACAATGAAAATGATGATAAAAGTAAAGAAAAGAACAACGTCTATAAAAGCTTCCGTTTCAATAGAACATCGCATAATGAAGGACAATGCGTTGATGTACGGGATCGACACTTTATCACTTTGTACAACGCATCAGCTCTGATTACGCATCACTTATCCAAGCTATTGTAACTTTCTAATCTTCACTGTATTCAGGATTATATTTCCTTTTCCTTGTTACTTTATCAAAGTTTATGGCGCCAAATATATTTTTTTCAAAATAAATTTTTTTCTTGGTAGTTTTCCTGAAGATTGGATTATATATTTCAGAATTTTAAATGTTGAAGCCCGAGGAATAATTACTAAAACTTCATGAACATTCTAGTTTTTGTTGATCCTGGTCTACCATTAACTTGTTGTGTTTGATGAATTGTCAACTTCTGTACTCGTTTTTCCAGGTTTAGAAACAGAAAGTATCCTTGTGGTCATAATTTTTTTGACCGAAAATAGGTTTTGATTTCCTGGCAGAACGTTTTTCAAATGTTTCAACTGTATTTTTATTTTTGAATTATAACTGTGTATCTATCCAAGTTTAATCTAGTAATTGTCTTTTCCTCAACATCCCTCTTTGCAAAATTCTTTTTGTTATGTTTTAGTAACAATCTCAAATGAAAATAACACGAGTTCTATTAGGAACTAACAAAGATTTACTGCTGTTTTGTCCAGAAAACAATAACGTCAATATTGTATAACTGAACCGTACAATCGGATGTATCTACTCACAACACAACAAAACAAAATTTGATACAAACCGTTAGAAAATTGGTAGTTGATTTGCCTACATGGCATTCAATTTGAAAAAAAAACTGATTTACAATTGTTGCTCAGTAGGTATCTATCTCACATTATAGATACCATTAAAACAGTTATCAATATAAAAAAAAACATGATACAGCAATGTTGGATTATTTACTTAAGAAAAAAATAATTGGAAATACGTATACATAGGTACCGGGTTTTTCAAAATAAATTGATACCCCTTTAACTTTATAACAAATCGATATTGAATACAAATTAAAGGCAACTTCTTTTTGTCAAACGAAATGTCATCATCTTTCATATTTATACGATAATTTGGTTATATAAACTTTGTATTTATAGAAAGTAGTACATCGTAATCAATCATCTCCTCACAATATTCACCCTGGAGTGCTACACACCTACTCCAGCTCTCCTCTTTTCTTCTGTTAGCAAGTCCGGATATCTGCCAATATTAAAGTATTCAAAACCATCGTCGTCTACTGGTGAATACACTCTTTTATTTTAAGGAACACCCCGAAGGACTCTGGAGCCATATCTGTGCTATTCGGAGGGTGTGGGAGCGTTGCACTATATCTTGCTAAAAAACTATTCAACTTTTAACGACGAATGCACTAGGGTATTATCGAGGTGAAGAACCTACTCGTGTTGTAGCTCTGGCGGCATACGCGCAATCCTAACATGTAGTCGAAGGGAATCACTGGTAAATGCTCAAGCGTTGGGCTCAGACTTTTCGTCAATTTACAACCTTCTCTAAGCCGCTTTGCCAATCATATACATGAGGTGTCGATGAACATTTCTTATCGTACACTTCAACTGTACCAGTATTGATGGCTTCTCGGAATTTCTGTAGCACAAGAGAAAGAGAGAGATTCGTTGGGTAAAGTTTGGTATGATAAGAAGGATTTTTTTGAGATGAATTTTGGTATTTTTGAGTTGGGCCCTGATATAGAAGTTGCTCCTCTGTAGAACTGGGGTTGTGGTGGTTTTGTTGGAATGTGTTTGTCTAACTGCTTCTAGCGGGGTTTTTTGACCGAGAAAGCGAAGTAGGGCTTGTAAGTAAAAACGGTTCTATTATTATTTTTTTTGTTATTTCGTCGGCCATTTGGTTGCAGGGAAACCGCAGAAAACCTGCATCACCGACGATCCTGTATGCAAAAACTATCACAGCCAATTTGTACTGTGCTTTGAATAACTGTGGTAGCTATCGTCAATCGCGTCAGTGGGGTCAGTAGTACAAACGAGGGAAATAAATCGTTATTAAATTGCTATTCTTCGTATATGCATCTTTATTAACCCCAAAATTTAAAACCCCAGAAAAACAAAGAGGTAACTTTATATATGAGGGTCCTTTCAATGATTTTAATGCTGCTAACATAGGACAGACATCTTAATACTTAGATAATTGATTAAAAATTTCAAATGGTAACCGGAATTTTGCTATAAAAAATTTTATTATAAAGTTACAGAGCTGAATTTTTTACACTTTTTCTAGATAGTCTCCGTCACACTCTAAATACTTTTGCTACCACTCCATAAGCTTTCGGATGTATTTTTCGTAAAAATCTCTCGGTTTGTCACGTAAACATTCGCCTACGAAGGATTCTAGGTCCGCATTGCTTTCAAGTACTTCTTTTAATGTACTTAATAAATAATAGTCACATGAAGTCGAATCGGGACTATAAGGAGGATGTTTCTCAGTGATTCTCAACCCAATTCGTTCAACATTTCCATAATAAGCCGAGTGTACGCAGTTTGGCGTTATCTTTCACACTACAGATAAGAATATCGCGTCGTTTTAATCTGTAGACAGGTTTCACCGTGGTTTTTAGGAGAAATTAACAAAATAACCGAGATCGTATGAAATTTTGTGCGAAAATTCCAAATTCGCCTCGGTTATTGTCAAGTGAATGGTGGTCATTTTGAACATTCAATTTAATTGTACAGTACATTGAAAAACAGATTCTAAATATTATGCGACATTATTACCTTCAATATAAGTTTTGTGATAGAAACTTTATCAAAATTTTACATCTTGAAAATTATTTTTCTCAGGTCTAAAATTCCTTTTCAACAAGGTGCCACACGACCCCCTTTCTTTTTTTAAATTTTCGAAGGTGTATTTATAATTCAGGGGATAATAAATCGTACTGTAAATTGTCGATTTAAAAATATAAATCGATCTGTTTAAGGTATCTTTCACATGTTTTACATATGGACTACAATGTACGTAATCATCTATTAAAAATTCATAATTTTCGAATGTAAAACTTAGAAAATATACTTAAATATAAATTCTGGTGCCTATAACTCGAGGGGTCCAGGTTTTTTGCATCTAGTCTGGAAACATCCCGTTTATTCTCAAAAATAATTTTTGTAGGTTATATCTTTAATATATTTGTTTCGATTTCTTCTTCTTTTTCATACCTATTCTATAGAAAACACTAAACATAATTTATTGAGGTTAAATTCCTAGTTGTTATATAGTATATTATTAAACCAAAGTATTCTGTAAACTCCGATCAAATTGATTCAATCGTTACTTCAAAGATTTATTTTAACAAATATCTGTGTATTCGTTGCTTGTATTAGATCGTGCAGCAATTTCAGTGATAACAAAACAAAACTATTCCACCGAGGAAGTATTGAGGAAATGGAAGAAAATAAGCGGCATTAGAATTCCAACACACAAAATAAATCGATTGACTATTCCGAACCAACGGTATTATGACCATGAGAATAATATCATGATGCTATCATTCTGAATGTAAATGGTAACACATTCTTATAGGAAAAAAAAAGGTAATTACTGATAAATTGATGATTAGATTACTCATTTAGTAGGGTTATTTTCTGCGTTTAATTGCGTTATGGAATTTTTTTTAAGACAAAACTACATCACGGAAAAAATCTAAAATACATGATATTAGGTTATTATGTTTTTGTTGGAATCAATATATCTTGGCATATCAGGCCATAAACTCAGTTCAGATTGACTCACCAAATATTAGATATTTTCATATACCAAATTTGAAATAAAAATTTAAAGGCGTTCTTGATTTATGGCAAATTTTTGATTTTGATATATATATCTCGTATTCCTATATCAAAATAATCATTTATTGAGATCTCTTTGTAGTAGAGCGTTGTCAGTCGAATATAGAAACACCCTGTATAACAGCCTGAGAATAGGTTTACGTGAAAAATGTATATAACCTATTTTGTTTATTTGTTTAAATCGTTTTGATTGTAGGTCTCTATTTGAAATATAAATAAAAATTTTGACGTTTTGACTACTTTTAGTCTTTATTAGTATTCAAAAATCTAATTTTATAACCTAAAATCAAGACGATTTAAAAACATAAACAAATATAAAAAGGTCTAAGAAATAAGAAATTAAAGTACTTTAACCTATTTTGTAGAGCTTTTTTTGAGGTTCATTTTTTGTTTGAAACGTTTTTTTCTAAAATCAATATTTTCGGAGATATTTAATAAAATTGTTTGAAGGGGCTTGAGAGGGCAAACGAAGTTGTGTCGCTAAAAATCCTTTAGTTTTCATCTTCTCTTATTAGGACTATCTTTGGGAAATATTCGGAATTCTCTTTTTTGAACTTTATTCAAAATAGTATACGAGGGTTGCTACTTGTGTTCGGAGATATCGTCGCTTACGTTCTCACACCGCGTAAGTCCAAAAAATGCCTTTTGATTTTTGCATGTCATTCAATAGAGAATCGAAAAATGTGTCTCTAGAAAACTTGAATTCGATCTGTTCAAAAAATATATATTTATTATGATTGTGATATATAACAGAGACAGTTTTTTTGCTCTCCTGAAGTGTGGTAATTTCTAACTTACACGGAGTTAGAACTTAAGTAACGATATGGCAACACTGATACGAATATGTCAAATCTGCCATTTCCATCAGAAAGTTTGACATTTTTGACGTTTGACGAGTGCTATTTGAGTTGTTTACAGGTAGTTGACACATTCATCTTGTTGAAAAAGGAATCAAATCTCGAACATTTTCATGTGATGATTTTCTATGACTTTCGATGTGGATCAAACCAACAGTATTATGCCAATCAACTCTCTCCGACTTTTCGTGATGAATGTCATCCAAAATCAGCTGTTGTGCTAGAAAACATCGATGCTGTGCGGAAACTGATATACATCATGTGATATTGAGACATACTTGGCCATCAGTTCCACTTGCATACATTGAATATTTCATGAACATTTGTCTGTCAAAATATGTTTTTGTGTTATATACCGCATATTTTGACAATTGCTCAAAAAAACCCGCGTTGATTGATGCAAAGAAATGCTGAAAACATCCAACGCGATGCTTCAAAAGAAGTCTATAAGATCGAGACTGGCGACGAATCATGGATCTATGCATATGAACCCAAAACTAAACGACAATCGACGTTATGGATCTTTCAAGATGAGCCAAATCCAACAAAAGTTATTTGTCACCTGTTTTCTCTGAATAACTAGTTGTGCTACGTACCATCGAAGGCACTGGCCACGACAAGTCGACATCGTGTTTCCAATGAATAACAATTAAGTTTGCATTTCATATTAAGTTATGTTCTGGGGTCTCTACCGTCCTACAGATATCTTTCCCAAACTCCAAATTCAATTCTATCTATTCCAACAACAAAAATCTTAATCCCACCTCTGCCGAGGAAATTTTTGCCTATATCAAGACTATTACTGAAGCAAAACCACATACCAAATAAAATTTTCCCAAAACCAAATCAACTGTATTTTCTCTCTCTCTGTTAGTCGTATGTTTTGAGAATTTCATTCCGATAATTAAAACCATATTTTGAAAATTTATTTGCAATCTATTGTTTGAAATTTTTACTGTTATTTCATGTGGGTTGGTCTACTATTAATAATTAGTTGAGTTGAAATTTTAAACAAACGGACTGTTGTAGATATTACGAATTACCCAAAGGCGTATCTATTCCTATTGTATGTTATATGTTCTAAATACAAACAATAACTTTCCCAGCATCTTAATAAGATGTTTCGAACTTTCAAGAAAGTGCAAATAGTCATAGAATATATAGTTGACACATATCTTTCGCCTCTATATTTTGTTTGGGATAAATTACCAGCACGAGAACAATAAACATTGTTACAGCTATTGAATTTTTCAGACATAATTATACTCGTAATAAGCCGGTCTAGTTGTACTCATATCGGTAATTATAGTTTCTGTTGGATAGTACAAATCGGATAGAATAGAGCAAACAGTCATCTCACTGATTTAATTTAAAATAGGTGGTATTTCTTTTTTGTGTCATATTCACTATTTCCCATGTTGAAGCAAATACAAGAGAGAAATAGAAAGTTAGCACAAAATCAAAGATGTTTAAACGAAAAAGACCGCGATTGAACTGAGAGTCGTTGGTCTGTTTAAATATTTTATTCTCACATATACGTAGAATTGCGAGAGTAAATAATAATTTGTTTATTCAGAATATTACAACACCATTTGATGCCACAGAATTAGTCTGACATAGGTCTACAGTAAATGATTTATTATATGCACATAAAACAATGCAAACACTAGATTGTGGTGGGCAGTTATGACTAATAATAATCATCTGTCGGAGTCAAGATTGGAGATTTGTATCGAGATAAATGCAAAAGAAATTGACGAGAGAAATAATCCTATATGTTTATCGATCGGGGAAAAAACTGATTAGCATATTAAAATTATGGAAAACAGAAAATATCAGAATTAAGATCGAACCAATAACCAGAAATCTGCAGCAAGAAACAGTAAATCACAGGCCACAGATATAATGAAGATATAACTATGAGGATGTAGTGATATATAGTTAGCCCAGACCAGTTCCATACATAAACCAAATACTGCGTTACCATAACAACGAACAATAACTTATTAGAAGTGTCAGTGTAAAGTTTGACGTCAAAAAAGTGAACCAGAGTTACGCAATAAATTAAAAGACAATAGATGTCCACCGATATTGTGAAAATCGAAAAATGGTGGGTAAAGGGTTAGAAGGTAAGCAGATTTACGAAGATATGTTCAATACCCTTGGTGATCAATGTCCTTCGTATGCGACCGTGAATGCAATGATGATGACCGATCAGGAAGGCAAGTTTCTGTGTCAGTCACCGAAAGTATCAATTTGGACATGAGAAAAATTGCTGGAAAATGGATCCCCAAACGTTGACCAAAGCGAGCAAGGGTAGAAGCGTCGCGTTCGATCTGTGCTCGATTTGAAAACGATGTAGACTTCTTAAACTGAATTGTTACTATGAATGAGACTTGGGTATATTTCTACGATCCAGAAACAAAGCAACAATCGATGGAATGGCGACACTCTGGTTCTCCAAGACCTAAGAAGTTTCGTATCCAAAAATCTGTCGGAAAAGTTCTTGCTTCAGTTTTTTGGGATTGCCTTGGAGTAATCATGATTGAATTTTTGAATAAGGGTATAACAATAACTAGAGATTACTATTCGACATTACTGACCACTCTGCGGGAAAAATTAAAGAGAAAATACGCGGAAAGTTATCCAAAGGTGTTTTGTTTTTGCAGGACAACGCCCCTTCACACAAATCTATGTTGCCATGCAAAAAATTCGTGATTTTTTCAATATTTTTGATAAAAATTGTGTTACAATAGCTAGTGAAAAATGAAAATGTGTTTTTTGTAAAGACAGAAATGGAAAAAAACTTTTTTATATCAGTTTTGCAGCTCAAATGAGCTGAAATTAATTTGTTGTCAACAGATCTAGATCTAGTTCACTTTCGATATCAAATACTGCTGCAGATGTTAGCAAAACCCTGCTCACATACAGAACTCTCCTAGTGCAATTACTCGGTCTGGATGGAGGTTTAACAATTGAATTATTGTTTGGTAAAAATTTCAACCATACTAAAATATTTTGAAAAAAATTTCAAAATTAGCGTCTGGCACAGTTTAAACAACAATAAAAAGATTTGGCAATAATAGATTCATGTCAAAAATAATATCAAAAAAAAAGAATCTTCTTACGAGTGATTTGAATAATTGAATTTACCTGTACAGGTACGATACGCAACCACTACCGTCAGCCAGATAGCTCGTATGATGTCCGGGAGAGTGAGAGAGATAGCATATCTACAAACTGGCATAACTAAAAATCTTGTTTTCCCGACGTTGCTAGCTCTCGGTCCATATGTATAGAAGTTATATTTGAGAACATTTGAAGAGCCAGAATTCCCAACATATACATAATTTAGTTTATGAATCTTGTGATTGTCGGCTACTTTTGAGTTTTGAGGAAGAAGATCTAGCATTTGTTGAAACCATTCTTTAAAACATTCGTGTTTTCATGGGAGTCCCCAGTACGAGTAGATTCAAAAGTCAATAAACTATCTTCAACAGAACCGTTTGAACTGCCGATGTGTATTATTATCATTCTGAACCTGATTTTGTATTTAAGCCAATGGATAAATTATTTGGAAAAGCCCGTCTTCGACATGTAACAGTCCCATCTTCCCAAAATTTATTAGGTGTAAGGAACATTGATGCATGTTTCAGTTCAATTCTTTTTTGGGTTTTCATTTCTTTTATAGCCTTATGTCATTTATTCTCCATGGTACAATATTGCTTCTTTCTATAAAAATAGACTTTCTGGAATGCTTTTTAAAGAAAAGTGTGCTTCAGCTCATATCAGGTTAATCCTTATCATCTCGAATCGTGAAAAGAACTGTGTCTACTGTCGGAAATTCTTTTCTAAAGAAGAGTTTACGTACTTAGAAGTCTTTCTTCCAAATGATTTTTTATTCAAATTTTGGTTTTCTGGGGACCACAAAGGATGTTTGAAACTCAACACATTTTTCTTCTTCAATAACTCAGTAATTCATAGATTTCCCAACACCAGGCGTACTTCTAACAAATTCTACTGTCTCTTCAACACTTTTACATTAATGTTTGTCTGTAAATGATTTAAAACAATCAAATAATGAGATTTTGTTAATGAACCTATTCTTGGAATAAGTCCTTATTGGAAAAAAATCGTACTTTTCAGATATGGCAACACTGATGGAAATATGTGAAATTTTCTTAAAGTTTGACATTTTTAAAGGTGAACGTACTGGGAATGTGTTGTCATACGAGTGCTATTTGAGTTTAATGGGAAAAATGCTTCGATAATTACTTAAAATGCACAGAGGTTAATATTTACGTAATTTTTCCTTGGTTTCCACTTAAAAAGTAACATCGAGAACAGTTTTCTTTACGTAACTATTGAAACTTACCTGTTTGTTAGATCTATATACAATTTTGACATCAGACACATGGCGTATACTAATAATATAATTAAATTCTGGAAAAGTCAAACCACTCTCATATTAGGATAGATCTGATAAACCTAGGAATAAAACTGAGAGTGAAACAAGAAAATAAGAGATAGAGGCGAATCGTGAAGTTGTTTGTAATTTAGTATAATTAGAATGTATTTTTTAGTTGTCAATATTTACAGTTATCGAAAACAACCAAAGATCGGACTAAGTCGGATAAACAGATAATTTATTTCTTATTCAATTCATCAGTATATTATGCATAGTATATAATCGTATAAGGTAAGTGAAAAATGGAAAATTTATGTTAATCATTTGCCGTTAGGTTGCAATAAGACGAATAACAAGTATATAGGAGATAATGGCGTGTACTACTACCAACAAAATAATAATTTATTATTAAAGGATCAATACGGTACGTTGCCGATTGCAATGATAACGATAAAACAATTTATTGTTGGAAAAAGAAACTTAAAAATTAAGATTCTAGTTTTTCTTCTTCTGAGGATTAAAAAATAAACAGTTCCATCACATTTTTATGATTACTATGGATAATGTGAGGAAGTAAGTGCACTTTTTGACCACACCCTATACAAACAACGAATAAGACGAGAATAAAATTTTCGAAACAACCATTCAACGTACCATCAATGATCTAATCTTATTTACATTCTCTAGTAAACTATTTCCAGGTAAATGTAATTTTATCATCATCCATATATTGTTAAGCAAACTTGATGATAACGTAACTTTACTTAATTCAATAACGATACACAGAACCGTACTGTCATCCGGTTGAGAAATTTATAACTTTGACGTTGTTTACATAGGACAGATAACTCATTATTTGGAAACTAGATGAGAAAGTCATGAATTAGAAACATTCATTTATATATAAAAACTATTAGAAAATAATTTTAAAAAATGCATTAAAACGATTAAATAATGAAAATATTATACTAGGAAATCATAAGACCCTTGGTGCTGTCCTGTATACCACATGCGTTTGTTGGGGTTTGTTTTTGTATAAACTTTACATCACAACTGATTAACTAGATATATAAATTATATGAACAACAAAAAAAACCAATTTCTTTTATCAATCAATTAATTTATAAAGGAAAAGACACTAAATTTAGTGTGGTTTTAGTGATTCTCATATTTTGTATGTAAATTATATTCCTATATACTAATACATACCTGTCTTCGAAATGAATAAAGAAAGGGTGAAAAGATTAAGTAACATCTCATGACATTTTCCTGTACTTCTTCAGCATTGTCTTTGAAAGCCACTTTCTCAAGGCGTCTTCAGATTATTATGTAAGAGTTAAATTATCTTCCACGAACCACCTTCTTTCAATGCAGTCTATTTAAATAAAAATCACTTTACACGGGCGGCTTGAGGAAACAAAATTATTTATGTTTTAAATCACTAAAGTTATACTTTTTGTCACGAGGCTGGAGACAGCGAGGCAACTAACCAGACGAGGCAATAAAAAGCGATTTTACAGCCGATTTCTATCGACCAATCGGCACAAAGTTATTTAACTGAATTGGTACAATTTTACCACACCATATAGAATATTATTTTATGGAAATTTTTACCAAGACTTTGTTTATTTTGGAAACAGAAAATAATATATGGAAGTCAAATCAGGTGAATACGGAATGGCAGTTTGGCTAATTATTCTAAGTAATAGGTGACAATTGGGCAGTCGCATTGTCGTGATGGAACAAGATTCTTTTTTTCAACAAACGATCCTATTTCTTATAAATTCGGCACAAAAAGGTGTTAACTAATTACCATAATATTATTGTTCACCCATTTTTCAAATAATGAGAACAATTACACTTTTAGAACCCTATAACGCTGTGACATAATTGGCCACAAGCTACGTTTCTTGGATGGAGTCTATTGAGTAGACTGCTTTATTTGTGGTGTATAATTTCTAATTTTTGATGAGCATTAAGCAGCCGCGGCACCCTCCTTGTAGTTAGCTTTTTCATTTGTATTTAAAATATGGCAAACCTTTTCGATTTATGTAAAATTTTGACAGATGTTATCAGAAAAATGACAAAATCACTATATAATTGCCATCCTAGCATGCAAGACTATTTTGAATATTTTTTATTCATAAATCTGCTTCTTAAAAATAGTATCAATGTGACGGATACACAATAGCAGGCCATTCAACGGGTATAGATATTTCTGATGCTGGTTTCCAGAATTCAATCTTGGTCACACTTCGCTACAAGATGAATTTCCTGAAGGTTGTTGTACTAGAAAACATCGTTGCTGTGCGAAAGCAGATATTGCAAAATCGTGAGATTGAGGCATATTTGGGCATTTTTTCCACCCGCATATATTCAATATCATTGTTTCAAAAGACTTCTATAAGATAGTGACAGGCGAATCATAGATCTATGCATATGAACGGGAAACTAATTAACAACCGACTGTATGTGTCTTTCAAGACGACTCAAATCCAACAAAAATTGTTGGTGCACGAAGCAAATGGTGGCCGGGAAACTAATTCCAGATGATGAATCATTCTCCACTACCCCAATGAGAGGTCTCTCACATCAGTTCGAATAAAAAGGTTTTTGAACAGTCAAAACATCGAATTGATGGATCATTCGACGTACAGTCCTTGTTTAGGACTCTAATGATTTCTTCTTATTCCCGCAGATCAACAATAAATTGCAAGGTCAACGTTTTTCTACACCTGAAGAAGCTGTTGATGCGCTCAAATAACATGATTTGGATGTACCCCAATCGGAATGAAGAAAATCCTTTGACAATTGATACAAATTGATACAAACACAAATTATAAATATTTTATATAAGTTTTATCTCAAAACTTAAGTTGCAGCCTTCGTACATAAGAAGAGTCAATAAAGTTTAAAAGCCGTTGACAAAAAAGAACTTTACTCCAGCTGCACACGTTAAAGTTTATCTTCTATTCCTGTTATTAAAAAAATGAAGAAATTTGAAAAAACTAGTGACATATTTTTGGAATTAGCTCAGCAAGAGACACACTGTATACATATGGCATGTACTAATACAAAATATGTTATGTATATAATATAAGGTAATAAATATTTCTACATTATATATTTCAAAATTTGGTTGATGGATCTTCAATGAAATTGGTAATTTTGTTTCTCACGCGATGATAATCAATTCTTTCAGAGTTTAATGCTAGTAACATTATTTATAAATATATAAGATTATAATATATTAATTAACAAATTAATATTAGGAGAGAAATTCAAGTTATATTTCTTATGAATTCGCGCTCCAAATTTAAATAAAAATCAAATTGAAAAAGTGAACGAGCTGAATATATTTTGGATTATCTTTACCCTGTCGACGACAAGCTTCATTTTTTGGGAATACAATATAATACATGGATCTTTGGTATTTCAATTAGTATTTTTGTATGTATCTACGGCGCAACCCGGCATTAAGATCTTAGTATCAAGTACAATATTTTAATAAAAAATAATAAGAGTTGGTCAACTCTACAATAATCTTTAATACTGACTAAGCCGCTAAGCACAAAACAAATATCTCAAAAACCCGGTAAGTATGCACAACTCTAACCTAATTTTAATGGCCAAGGAAATATTCTGATTCCAGCGTGACGTCATAAGCGATGCGTGTCAAATTTGAGGCGACAATTCAGCATACCCGGTAAATTAGTTGTCAAATTCCTCTACAATGTCGTGCGTTATATTCCTAATATACGTGTGAGTCATTTCGAATAAAATCGTCGGAAAATAAAAAAAAAAATTTAGATTTTGAAATAACTTTGAAAAACTCTTATTTACACGAGATTGATTTTTACAAGTGGTTGTTTCCGCCTATTTAAATAGAGACTTTTAAAAATCGATATTTTCAAGCTCTTATCAACTTTTGCTACAAGATTTTTCTATTAGAAAATATCTGTATGATCAAGACAGATGGGAAAGATGGTAGTTGAAAAATGAAGATAATTGGTTCGGACGATCCCTTTGAATAGTAGCAGTGTGCTGAAAATGTCATTTTTTGTGACTTCACTTGAAGTTTTGATATTTTAAAAAATCCAAATTTTCAGGTCATGAAAAAACTTGTTGTCAGCGAGATAAAAATCTGAAAAATCAGAATTTAGTGTTCTTACCTTCAACTTTAAATGACTATATCACTTTACAATAAAAATCTGGACATTTTTACTAATGGATTAAAATTATTTACTATCAGAAATAATTGCATGCATAAAAATGTCTAAAAATTCCATTGATAAGATGGAATTTTCATAGACAAAAAATTGAAATAAAAACTACTTTCTTTAAATTCTTAGACCTTTTGATATCAAAATATTTTGATAAAGACTAAATGAAGCCGGAACGTAAAATTTTTATCTTTAAAAAATTATTAAAGAAAATAATTTTAAATCGGAAGAAACCAAAAATGGCTTGTACATGCACTGAACATGAAAATAACAAAACAAATGATATAATCAGTAATTTAAAGTTGATTTTTATCTCGCAGTCAACACGTTCGTTTCATAACCCAAAAATTGGGACTTTTTAAAATTTCAAAACTTCAAGCAAAGTTTTTTCTATAAATTTTGTCTATGATATATATACTTAAATGAATGGAATGAATAAAAAACACTCAATTTCAGCACTAGACCTAGACGGATACGCGTTAAAAGAACTTCATCTCTGATATTTTTCACTCGTATTCACCATGATTTTACTTTATCAAGTTTATGTGTGGACGTTGACCATTAGTGCTCCTATTCATTGAGCACTTTACGCTTTAGGATTGATTTAATATCGGCAGTGTTAGGCGCACTCCGCACTATCACTATTTACAGCCTCCTTAGCTCCACTCAGGACCGCCTCTTCGTTTCCTTTTATTCCAGTGTGTAAGGACATCCAAAAAAACGCTAATTTTGTGTTTTTGTCTGGTATATGCTGCAGTTGCTGCTTGATTTTTATTGCTAAGGAATTTGTGGTGTGAATTTTTTGAAAAGTTTGGATTGTGCTAAGGGAATCTGTGAGTATGAAGTGATTAGGTTCGTTTGATGAAGCGGCGATGTGTGTAGCTCGATATATTGTATATAATTCAGCAGTAGAAGTGGATGGAGTTGAAGGAGCTTTTAGCATATATTCGGAAGTTGGTGTAATGATTGCGTTTTGAGATTTCGATGCGTCTGAGTATGTTATTAAAGTGTCCATCGATAAGCGTATGGTTGGTGTGGTGTTTGTCGAATAACGTGAGCTGAGTAATGAATTTCGTGCTTTCTATTGTCCAGGGTGGAGTCTGAGAAGATTCGATAAGAAGGTATTCAGGAAGGAAGAAATTTAATTCGCTTAGATATGATCTAATTCTAGCATAGAAAGGTTTAGGGGTTCTAGCAATTTTGGAAGATAGGATTAGATTTTAGTTTGGCTGGATATGTAAGGCTCAAATATATTCTTCTGTCTCCTAAGGATGATTCCCCTGAGTCGCAGTACAGACTTTCTACTGGTGTTGTTTTGAATACACTTGTTATCAAACTTAAGGCTGAATTGTGAAAGCTGACGAGTTTTTTCAGATTTGTTAGCTGTTAAATATACAATAAAATTTATTCATAGTTTAGTTTTGATCGAATATGTTTTCGGTACAATGTTTATAATATCTGTCGATATGCACCCCAACGCGAAATAATCGAACAAAACAAAAATATCAGAAATGTGTTAGAAAAATGGTGTAAAAACCATCCGATATCGAAAATAAACAAAATTCAATTCATCCGACGTCGGATGGACATTCGGATGGAAATGCATGTCAACATTTTTGACAAATAAATTCATCTTCGGATTATCGAACGATCGGGAATCAGATGAATGGTACTTAATGGCCTTAATTCTCAATGCTTATGCTAATGTTTGTATTATGAACCACATTTAAAAGTTAATTTTACATTTTGAATACTTGTAGATCAGGTTAGTATGGTTATATGTTTTACTTTTACTTAAATTTCTCTCAACTTTGAAATATAAACTATGTCATTTTGTTAAGACTGAACCAAATCAAATTTCGAATCATTTATATTATATATGAATAAAAAAAATATATTCGGATGCCACTGGCTTAAAAATTAAACTTTGATACACAGCATTCGAAAAATTAACATTTCGAAATATTTAGTTTCGACAATTATTCAACTCACAGTATGGTATTTCTCATGTAAGTTGTCTGAAAGTAAAACACTCTAATACCCATAATTATGTATTATGTCAGAAATGAAAAATGAAAGGAAAAAATACACAACTCTATCTTATTAAGCGTGTAAAATATATTTTAACGGTTTAGTAACAGCTTATTTTAAATCTGTATACAATTATATTATACGAGGATTGAGATAAAAAGAACAATTTGAATGAACAAACATAATAAAGTTATGTTAAAGCCGTGGGGCCCACGTCCCATAGGGGGGGCTATTTGATTGTAAAAGGGGAAAATTCGAAAATAAACTTGATTCGAGTTTAACCCTTTTGCTTTGGGCCATGCATGTAATGCTAGATTTCGGTGCCAAAATTGAAATAAAAAAGAAAAATCTTAAATAATTGTGTTTAAAGTCAAATTTCTATGATCCGTAATTTTTTTTCAATACTGTATTTTGGAATACAAGCAACATACATATATAATCACCGTATATGTAAGTCTCAACACGTTTATCGTATCGGTACAAATAGATCATGTCTTGGACAGCTGCTCGTGGTCGACAGAATGACCTCTCGGCCGTAGCGCGTAAGGCCAATCACATTTTAAAAAAATATGTTGAAATATGTTCGTAGATTAGACTATTTCTCACGTTTATCTCTAATATCCCATTGACTCCAATAATTAATCTCAAAAATGTGTGACGAATACCACATCTTATATATTCAAAAAGTATTACGAGGGTTGCTACTTAAGTTTTGAAATATGACAACACTGATTTGAATACGTCAAATCTGAGATAAAGTTTGATATTTTTAATGGTAAACGTACTCAAAAAGTGCTATACAGATACTTGAAACATTCATCTCTGTCAAAAATGGTAATAAATTGCGAACATTTTCGTGCGATGATTTTCTATGACTTTCGATATGGATTAAACCAACAGCAGTGTGTCGATAAATTCGACATTTGGTGAGAAGCATCATTTCGAGTCATCGTGTTTCGCTGGTTTTTCAAATTCATAATTTGACAATCGCTCAAAAAAAAAGCGATTGGTACAAAGATATGCTGAAAAAATTCAATTTAGTTGTTCAAAAGACGTATATGAGATTTTGACAGGCGACGAATCATGGATCTAAGCATATGAATCGAAAGTAAACAACATGTATGGGTCATTCAAGATGAGCTAAATCCAATTTTGTTTGAATAATTGGACATATCGCCACCGTTCCAGCAATGTAGAATGGTCGATTCTAAATATACAAGTGTTTGTTTGCCATAACTGTTCGAAAGAAGTAGAGAAATCAATTGCAGAAGACGAATCACTCTCCACTACTACGAGAGCTCTCACACATCAGTTCAAACAAAAACTTTTGTGAACTGTCAAAACATCGAGCTGATGGGTCATCCGTCGTACAATCCTTGTTGGACACCCAATGATTCCTTCTTATTCCCGCAGATTAAAATTAAATTGCGAGACCAACATTTTTTTATATCTGAAAAAGCTTGAAGCGTTCAAATCACATGTTTTGGAGGTACCTCAAACGGAATGGAAAAATGCTTCGACAATTGGTTCAAACGCTTGTAAAAGTGTGTTGATCTTAGTCGAGCATATTTTGAAAACCAATAAAGTAAACCCTCGTATTTTAACCTGTTTAACTTTTATCAATTTAAAACCAGCTCACTTCCATGTATACATACTTTAGATACGAACAACTGTTTGTTAAGGACGTACCAACTTAATACGAAATATATACACGATGTTGCAACGAAAATTATGCTCCTTAAATGAATAAAAAGAGGTCATAAATGAGAAGACGAGTGAATTCAATTTATAATTTCTTATATAACACGAGTAATCACAGAATTTGAATGACGTTCTTAAAAAATCTTGATGGAAACGCTTTCGGTTTCTTACTAAAGTTGCCAGGGAAAAAATTTCAATTGAAATGAATCTCTACATTATATCTATTGAATTTGTTTTTTAAAAAGTCAGGTACAACATCTCCATCTTCATTTTGTTTATTTCCCAAAGACTTTCGAGCTGCTTTTTCACCGATAGGAAATTTTAAACTGAAGATCTTATATAACTGCAGGCACCACATATTGGGCCCAATGTTGGGTCCAACTTGACTATGTTCGTGAAGCGTTGTTATAGAACGCCCACACATTGATGCCAAGGTAATTTTTCTCTACATCGGAACAACCTTAAGAAGACTAGGCGTGAAAAAGAGATGGCGTTGTGTGCATTTGCCGTGGCGACTGTTAACAATTAGTTTTAACTTTAACTTTGCATAAGAGTCCTTCTAAAAGGAGATGATGGGTTACAACTCTTCATAGACTACGAAATTAGTAAATATAAGAGCTCTGGTTTACGGTTCGGTGTTTTGCCAGACCGGTGAAATCACTATTGCCTCTAAGTGTGATGAAGTTTAGATTTGAGTGTTGTAATTATCTGCTATGTGTTTTATATTATTTATTAGAATAAAAAATGGTCTGGGTTCTCCAGTATCGCAGACCCCAAATCCATGCCCAAAGTTTATGTCGACAAATCTACAGCTATACAGGAATTAAACGGAAAAAACCCAGGCTACATGCTTCCTGTAAGGAGATACCGCTAGAAATTTGTAAACTAGTATTGAAACAGTTAACTCCACAAATCCAAATCATCTCTTAGAAAGTTATTTTGTTCGCAGCTATTCAGGGTAAGAAAAAAGATCTTAAAGTTCTCAATAACGATATAATTTTGAATTTATCTTTCCTAAATTGTCTTCTTATAATGATGAGGTAAATTAGAGTTCAAATTCACTCACTGGTTTTTCTTAAAGTGTCTGAATTACGTATCATATTTCAATTAAAAGAAATTTAATGAGTTGCAGGACTGAAAGTTCTAAAAGAGTTTAACAAGAGTAAGATTGAGCAATGAAAGAGTGAGTAATTTTTGTAAGTTGGGTTGAGAAAGAGTAGTCGCAAAATCCAAGAGACGTATGAAATTAGATTGTTTTTAGGGGCCTCAGCATAGATAATTGTCTATTAAGTATCTCCCTTCAGAGGTAACATTGTAATCCTAAAAGATGATACTTTCCTTTAGGATACAAAAGTTTTCTTTTTGAATTTTATTCTTCAAATGTGTCTGTTAAATTAAATTCTGTATATTACGCCCACTTCAATAAACAAAACTTTTTCATGAAAAAAAATTTTCACTTTTGGAGGTGTTTAAAAACAAGTAAAGTAAACAGAAGTGGCAGCCATGTGTTATGCATCAAGTTGTTTGTTTAGTCTATTGCAATACTTTTATTTATTCGCGGAACAGTAGCAGACAAAAAAGTGCAAGTCAGTCGTTAAGTGCTACCAACAAACACTAAGTTATCTCACAGATAGAATCTGTAACAATTTAGCGGTGGTCTTACTATAATTACTATACTTTATTGCAATTTCTTTCTTCCGAAGTATATATTATACCGTAAATATTTATGATATATAAATATTATAATGGGTTTTCTTTTATGTTACATAACATAATCGAATTTTTTTGTCAAATGAGTCATGCGCGTGAATAGTGTGTGGGCAAAAATCAACGTTTGAGCTAGTGAAGAGAACGGCAGCACTGCGTGGAAAGTTCTAAAATCGTTGTGGAAAGCGACAAGTGATTTTGTTTGATATTGAAAAAAAATTTGCACAAGATTGTTTGGTGGCTAATGCTTGTGACAGCCGATGGAAGCTCCGTCTCGCCAGGAACGCAAAGTTGGGAAATCGCATTTAGAAAATGCCAAAATTAGGTGCTTTTTAGGTGCTCTGTAATTTTCACAGTAGCACATTAAAATACATTGATTGTTGAGGTAATAACATAAGGTGCTTATTAGGTGCAAAATAAAAAATTCTAACTATGAATCACCTGGATGTATGTTACATAAAATTCACGTCCAAAAATGCAGGCTTTTCTTATGAATATATGACATGAAATAATAGACAGATTTAGATGAGTTTTGATCGACAGCCCTGAGCTTAATATAGGAGTTGAAAATGAAGCAGCGCATGTGACATATCAGCTGTCGGCAGCTCAGACACTAAATTAAAAAAAAAGATTAAATTTGCTGAAAGAAATTACAGAGAACTGCACGGCGAGGTCGAAATCGCTTACCTGGTGTATCTCTCGATGGTCTCTTGAATATACTATCTCTGTATTGACCAAGCTGTTAGCAACTTTGGATTTAGCCTTCTTGAACTACTAAGTGTCTAATGTGTGCGTTGCTGCCATGTCTTCATTTTCAACCCCCCGACCCACATTCCTCATACGCTGAGAGTTGTCAGCATCCCTCTAAACCATTCCTAACAACGCCCAAACAATATAATAAAATAAAATTTTCACCACTGTTCGTTAATGGGCTAACCTCGTCTCTATCTCGTCTTTAACTATAATCATTTTATTGGGCCAATGGTGGCAGCGAGTGAATAAAACCCACTGGTAAGTATAGAAGTTGAACCTCATAGTTTATCAATACTACCACGGCTGTTGTTTACATTATGTATATCACAATTATTCAACGATAATTCCTTACATCGAAAAGGTGTAGTATACACAGACTCGTAGGTGTACGCTTATTTGTTACATAAACCATGAACGTGTTGTTTACTGATGTGGCTGTCAACGTGCTGTACACTTCGGCAACTTTCTTTTTTATATATTTCCTCACTTACCTAACGATGGTCGATAAGTACCTTTTCGATATGGTGAAAATGGTATTTTATATTCAATGAACAAACGAAGGAAATGTTCTATTGTATTGTAGAAGTTAATGATGATGATAATACTATTTGTTAAAAAGTTAAAGTGAATGATTAATTGCTACACTCGAAGTTGAGGTTTGCAACAATTTCAAAATTAGAACTCTTTATTAAACTATTTCAAAATAATAAAAAAATAAAATTACTTTTGAATAAAATCAACACAACACATTTTATTTTCATTTCGCTAAAGAACTTTAATTACACAATCGAAATTAACCTAGATCTAGTATATGTCAGAAAAATTACACTTCGAGACATTGATGTTCATTTTGTTCATTCAATATGTTATAACACAAGAAAATAAAGAAGCATCTGGAATATATAGAAAACAGACCTTCTCTAACATAGGCAAATGGCACAGGACATCGAACAGAGAAAACCTAACTGAGGACAACATATTTGCAACCTAAGATTGACCTCAATTAGAAAATAACCTGGAAGATGATTTGTCAATTACAACAGAGGAAATAATTAAAGCAATAAATAGATCGAAAGATAAGAAAACGGTTGGGCCAGATCTAGTTCCTGTTAAACTGCTCAAACTATTAGATAGCGAAGGTACCAAGAGGCTTCAAAAGTTTTTTAACCAAAACATGAAAACTTCCCAACATTTTTTCTTTTCATCCCACTGGTAAAAACGCACAACGCAACAAAATGCGAAGACCAATTAATAAGTTTGATGAGTCATAAAATCCGAATTCGCTCTTGGTTCGTCGCAATTCGGATTGTGAAGGGTCTCAGTACGCAACCCAAATACCTGTTCAGAACTGCTACGACCAAAGGAAAAATGTAGTCATGTGTTTTATAGATTACGAAAAAGTTTTAGTCAGAATACAACTTGACAAAGACAGGAAGATATAAGCTATATTGAAAACTTGTATTGGAACCAATCAGCTGCAGTTAGAGTGGACAACAAACTTTCGAAGGTCCAGAAAATCCTTATGGGTGTTAGGCAGGGATGTGTCCTCTTCCTACTCCTGTTCAACCTTTCAAGAAGCCCTCGAGGGTCAAAGTAAATGGCACATGAATCAACAATACACGATATGCCAATGACACAACACTGATAACAGTGAACTTCTGGATATAGTTGGAATACACAGTCGGCTTATGGGAATCAACACCAACATAATAAAGATAAAATTCCTGGTAATCACCCTCAAATTAGATGAGTTCCAGAATGTAGAACTATCATACAATAGCGAAGAGATTGAAGGGTACCAAAATTTAACTATCTGGGAACTTGGTGATGTGAAGACTGATCATCAGACGTAGAGATCAAATGCAAAGACTCTGACATGATCTCGACCTTAGAATAAGATTTATGAAATGCTACATATGGTCCGTGCTATTATAGGGTATGGATGGCTGGATACTAAAGTTGACAGAACAGATTGGAGGCATTTGAGATGTGGATCTACCGTAGAATTTTGAGTGTTCGATGGGCGGCAAGAAAAAATAAAGAAGAATTCTGAGGAGAATAGGAAAAGAACGTGACTTGTTGGACTTGAAAAACAGCCTACCTGGAACATGTGATTCGGAGTGAGAGGTACCATTTGCTTCAACTCTTAATAGAAGCAAAGATAGAGGAAAGGGGATTTGGCAGAAAGAGGATGTCGCGGCTTCAGAATATCGAAAATTGAACGGAATTCAAGAAACAAGAATTTCCAGGTTTTCTTTAAAAAAAATGAATAAATAATTAGTATTACTCATTAGGTTTTTAGTGTAATGTAGCGAATATGTGGAATAAAATCTAAAAACACATAATATTTTCGAAACAGATGAGGATGGGTATAGGACATTGTGTAGGAATTATGTCTCTAAAGAATCCAAAAAATACTTTTGCTGTTCGACACGTCAAGATGCTTCAATGACTATTTTGTCGCTATTCGACCATTGAATTTTTTTTATTCTAATTCATTTAGTGAATGGCAACAATGAAACACATAATATTGACCAAGATTCTAATCGATTCATTGTCAAGAATGTTACACAGCCGACTATACAAAAAAGCACGGATAGAAAAAGAAACGAGACCGACGCGACGTACCGGACTAAAATCCACCTGTTAAAACGAATCGGTTTCGAATGTCCTTTATTGCAGGTGATAAAAATTAGCCGTAACCGGTATTTGCGATTTTGTCGACGACCTACACAGATTAAATTTAATGGATTTAATGGGATATGGAACAATTTCGAAGGTCACGTAATATAGACTGCGGTAATCGGTGTATGTTTATAAACATAGATCAAAGCTAAGTATTTGTGTCAGTGAAGAAAAGTTAATTTATATTCTACGATAATATGTATACGAGACAAACTATAATGTTGATCTAATTAACAAATTTTATATTTTAATAATAGTCAAAGAATCACTAGTGTATTTAAATTGAGTAGTTCAGATTTTAATGCACTCTGTACATCAAAAATCCAAATATTTCGTAATTACTCGTAGTTACGATGTTTCGCATCTATTCTAATTCTACGTAAAATATAATTCTGTGATTTGCTTGTTTCAAAATTCTAATTCTCATAAAATTATATACAAGGTGTTTCGGAATAGCACTCCAATCTCTCGAAAAATGATTCTATAGGTAAAAATAACGAAAAAAGTTGGTATAATAAAACTTCCAAACTTCCAAAAACGCCTCGTAAGCGAGTTATAGTGAGCGATAGTTTTCGCCCGGATTCCTGATCCACCAAGCCAGGAAGCCATATTGAATGTCTCGGGTCTGAAATTGTCATGCAAATTTGTTTGGTCTATACGTATTTCGACCTAAAAAATTGAAATGAAAAATAAAATAGGTCTCAGATCTGTAACTGTAATAGTTTTTTTTTTAAAGGTAATGCTCTCTATTCGGTGGGATCAGAAGGGTGTGCTGTATTATGAGCTGCTAAATCCGGGTGAAACCATCAATGGAGAACGCTACCGAACACAATTGATCCGTTTGAAGAGAGCAGTAGTTAAAAAACGCCCGGAATATGCGACCAGACACGAGGCAATAATTTTTCATCATGACAACGCTCCACCTTGCTATTCCGGTTAAGAACTATTTGGAAAACAGTGGTTGGGAAGTTTTACTTCACCCGACTTATAGCCCAGACCTTGTCCCCTTTCTGACTACCATTTGTTCCGGTCGATTCAGAACGTCCTCACTGGAATACGGTTCACATCTGAGCAAGATATCAAAAATTGGCTTGATTCATTCTTGGCTGCCAAGCAGGCGCAGTTCTTTTGGTATGGGATCCACCAATTGCCAGAAAGATGGGAAAAGGTCATAGCTTTAGATGGGCAATACTTTTATGTACATGTACAATAATACTATTGTACATGTTTTTCTTAAATAAACGTCGATCCTTTTCTGCTATTTTAAAACATCCTATCACTGAACAGAACGGAGACAATTTTTCGGAACAATAAATATGTTTAAGTAGTTGTTATATTTAACATTACCCTAAAATACTCTATATTAACCAAACCTAGCCGAGCCAAATCAAATCAAACTAGAATTGACCTGACAATATTCTAGATCAAGAAAGGGCTGACCTCGAGTCAACCTAGCCTGTATTGGCATCGGCGGGTGTAATTTGGGCGCTAACCATCCTTCTTTACCTGTCTGACCAAGAAGGGTAGATAATCCGACATGTATTTTCGGCGCTAAGAAGTGCAGGTAGGTCGAGTCATAAAATAACCCAATAGAGGGAAAGTTGATAGATTTTTAAGTAGGTTAGGTTAGGTTATGTAAATCTCTTATTTTATATGTAATATGTACTTAAGTACTAAATAAAAATATAAAGAAATATAAAATTTACTTTATTCTGTAGAGTGTTACAAAAATGTTGTGAGGAAACTTTATTAAGGGCAGATTTTTCATTTAAAAAAAGTGCAAAGTAGCCCCCTCTAACGGTAAATTTTTTCAGACCTTAAGTGATAATAGGTCATTTCTTTTATAGGAAAATCTAAAAATACAAAAATATATCTTATTATAAATGTCGGTGATTTAATAAATAACTGGATTTCATAAATCATGTACTTCAGACGGTTAGCGCCCAAAATACACATAGGATTAAAATGACCCTTCGGTCTTGGCGCCTAGTTTACATGTTGTAAAAAGTACATTAATCCTTTAGCGCCAAAATTACATCCTCCCATTGGCATGGGAGCGGATTGGAAGGAAAGGCAGACCGTTCGGACCTAGAAGGTGTGATCTCGCGACAAATATACGGATGAAACGCAAAAAACTTCCAAATTAAATTCCCAACATCTTTGTAAGAGATTAACTCACCTTATGCTTTATATATACGAAATTTCATGAAGAATCCAAACCTTTACTGTTAAATTTTCATTGTATGGTTATTTCAATTTATATTTTATATGGGCACAGCTAAGAGTATGTCCAGTTTAAGTTAATAATTATTTTTCTATATATTCATATTCGCCATATTTCTTTAATAGTGTAAATATCCCATGAAACAATTTTCTTATGTTGATATTGACCATAAAAATAATTTCAGGAAAAGTTTTTTGATGTTTTGTAAAATCTGTAAAATTCTGTTTGTTTCGGAGTAACCCGCAAATACAAAAGAAAATCGGGTGCGCTACAACTCGTAACGGTTTTTAATCCGTTGAGAAAAGGATGCGCCAACTCAGGACGAGGATATTTCTGGTAAATGAAAAGGTAGTTCGAGTACACGTGACTCATTAAGAGTATTACTTGGAATTTAGTTTAGATTAGGTTGAATAATCTTCCATCGGTTATTTAATCTTCATGATAACCACGATCACAAGTTGGCACATTGTAACAGAAGTTAAAATTTTATGGCGGGTATTAAAATCCCTAATTGGCACACGCCCAGATAATGTGCTGCCTATAAACGTAAGAGGAAGTATAATACGGCATATAAGAATTTTATGGATTGGTATCGAACGCGAAAAACCACTTCTTTTTCTAAAAATATGTTTTACTTGTGTATTTTGAAGAAGACAAGATTATGATGAACAAAGTCATCCTCACTAAGGGCTTTCTATTTAAAAGTAGTAATAACCCATCTGGAAAATTATATGAAGTTGCAAGCTTTTCCATAATGTATGTCCGGAGGAGATCGACCAAAAGGCACTAACAAGTTTTTACCGAAGGCACTGAATATATTTCTTCAAAAAGAACCAGATCATCCATGTCTTCTAACCAAAGTAAGTTATCAAAAACGATATTTTCTAATTTATTCTTTTGTGCATTGTACGCAGCTTGATTAACAATAGGTTTGATGGGAACCTATCCCACGAACGAGTTCCATGATAAAAAATATAGAAAATTACAACGGAGATCTTGCAGTCAATATTCCTCGGTCAACAAACCAACCACATCTAGATGCTTACTATGCCAGGTTAATTTAACGAAATTTGTAGAAAATATCTTTGACTGCAACCACCTCATGCCACATCATTTTTTTTTTGTAAATGCACCATAAATTTGATAAACAAATTGTGTTTCTAAAATAGGAAAATTGAAAGAAAGACACGTGTCATTCATTTCGTCAATCATAGGCAAAATTTGTATGAATAGGGTTGGTGATATTACAGCTATTAAACACCTAAAAGAGTGGAAATTAACCGCAGAAGGCTACATCGACAAAAACATAAATATTAAGTTATAATACAAAATAAAGATTGTGGAAGTAATTAGGAAGATTGTACCATACAAAGCGTTTACAAGTACAACTTCCACAGAAAGTTCTCCTTATAATAAATTTGAGGGGTAAAGAAAATCTCCTTCTAACTTTTGATAACTGTACTATTGATTATAATTATCATCTTGATAAAAATTAATAATGTATTCATATTAGAAAGTAATGACTATTGCTAAATCATTGAATTATTTCAAGTTTTAAGATTTGTCGACAAACTTGTAGTAAAGAGAATATTGAAAATAAACAAATAAAAAAGCCAAATTCCGATATTTGTATTTTTACAATTCAATTTATTTTGAAAGCATAGTTCTATTTGATAGATTTTCCACGAAAACTTGATAGGCATTTAACCATATTATTATTTGAAATAAATGTTTCTAAAATCGCTTGGTACAAATTTTGTATAGTTATTAATATGATTACCGACCAAAGAGAAAGTAAACTCCTTCCTTCCTATCAGACGTGACGACCATGAATAGAACAGTAGGTTAAAATTAAATGATAAATAATTCATACTTTTGATATTTATAAGGCACGCTGAAATAAAACGTTGCAAATTTACATTATTTAACTTGTCTTTAATTAACTCTCGTTTATAAAAGGCAATGTTATACTTAATGGCGTACCGCTTACGTACCTGACCTATTTCCTGTTGATTTTGTATCGTAGCTTTCGAAGGTGATTCACTTGTTTGTCTCGTCGGCTCGATAAAACAGAAGTTATCTCCATTTTTAGATGTTGTTATATGACCCCAAATTATTCCGTCACACATAGAGTGTACGTGTGTATGAATTTAATTTATTATTATTCACGAATAATTTTAAACATAACCTTTCATGTTGCACCAAATTACCGGGTTTTTGAATATTTTACACTTGTCGTCGAAACGATTTATAATATTCCTTAAGGCCGCTTGACATAGTGCACGACAACTTGCAACAAATTGCATGCAATTTTTTGAAAAGTCAAAATATGTCATAGAATAATATTTCACGTTATTTGAAATAATGTCAATCTCTTACCACTGCATTATAGCTGCCTCTAACAAAAATTCTATAAGTAAATTAAGTAAATTCCTAACCTCAAACTTTATTTAACATTTTGTTGGCAGTTGCATTGCATTGCTCGTTGTATTGCATCAAGTCAAGCGGACTTTAAAGACAATTTCTTTCATATGTTGTTCGCGACTACAGTTAACAATGAGTGTTTCGAATGCTATTTAACCAATGACTATAGTATAACATTGCCTCAGTCGTAGCCGGCTTAGCCATGTAGATTTAGGACATAGCCCCAAAAGAAAAATACAAACAGGTGTAATGTCACATGATCTAGCCAATTCAATGGTTAGGTGCCAGGTTAACTTAACGAAATTTGTAGAAAATATCTTTGGCTGCAACCACCTCATGCCACAATGGTCTAAAGCGTGAAATAGGCTCTGAGGTAAGTACTACCATAATGTTGGAACAAAAAACACGGGTTTCAATTTTGAACATCAAATAATCAGTTATCGTAGCGCGGTAACGGCCATTGGTTTCAATAACTCCTGTAAGTATTTTCAAAAAATTATCACAAATTATGATAATTTTCTTCAGAATGTCTTTTTATGGTGAACGGTTTCTTTGGCACGTGCAACGATTTAAAAATCTCCTAAACTATTAATTTTATCGAGTTAAACAAAGAGTACATTTTTGTTAAAATATCGATTGAGACATTCATTTTGATTGTACAGGTTGTAAGAGTTACGGATTGTTAACTATTAGGCATGAGCCGCCCCCATGGATATAAGTAATCATCCAATAAAAACTCAGAATATTCGAATGTATAATTTAGAAAATATACTAAAAATATAAGTTCTGATTTCGCAACTTTAAGTCCTATAACTCAGAAATAAGACCCCATCTATAAAAGGATACATTTAAAAAATGGGACTGGGGGCTTCCGTTTCTTGTATCGTTTCACAAAAATCTAGTCTAATCAGTATAGGATCTTGTTTTTCAAAGTTAAATAAGTATGGACACTGAGCTATTGGAGGCCTTGGTATGAAACAAACAACAATTTGATGATCTGTTCTGCGACTCAAACTATTATTTCTTTCATACTAAGGCCCCCAATAGCTGAGTAACCATAATTATTTACATTTCTGAAACCTTGTTATTTGCTAAAGTAGATATTGTTAATTAAAATGTACTCAAATCTTGAAAACACTGACACTTATCAACTTATCAAGTAAAAATTCATTTAAAGCCATTAAACGACGTTGCGTTGTCGAGAAACTGGGAACGTCAGACCTAAAAAAATAAATTCTGGTAGGCCAAAAACAAGAAGAACCATTAATAAAGAAAATATGATTTTGAATTTAGTTGATCAACAACAGTTAGCGTAAGGAATGTGGCAAGACAAACAAATATTTTTTCTTCAAGAAAGAAAGAAGGTGTCTTGATTGGTTGAGTAACCATTTTCCGAATCGATGGATTGGTAGAAGTGCAGAAGTTCCGATTCATTGGATTCCTTGGTCATGCGATTCCTTGGATTCCACAGTATGGTTGTATCTTAAAGAAAAAGGTCATGCTACAGAGGTAAATTCACCTCAAGAATTGAAATACAGAATTCAATGTCACTTTAATGACCTCATAGCTGACTCCCAACCATTTAAAAGATGAATGGATTCTTTAGAATATTCATGAAAACTGAGGACATTTAGAGCACCTATTCCAATTGAATTCTATTTTATGTTAATAGCCTTTTTCAAAATTTTCATCTTGATATTTTTTTTCAATACATTTATCATTAATTTATACCAGCATCGGTTATTACTTCATAATTTTCAAATCAAAATATTCCGAAAACGGTACTAAGTATCGAGTTTTATCAAGAGTTCCTTTTTGGTGTAAAATTAAATGAAGTTTAAGTTCACTTGAAATTTTGCTTAATAAATCTAATATTGAAAAAGTTATGTTCGATACTATTTAGTACGAACCGTGTAACTAGCGCTCTCTATGAGAATCAGACATAAAAACAGATTCATTTGATGTATCAGCTTCCAAAACATATTTGAAAAAAAAATTCAATACAATGTTGCCAGTAGTTGCCGTAAAATCGTAAAACTTGTATACAATTTTTTTTCTTCAGCGCCCTTTATTTTGAATACAGATGGCGTTACAAAATTTGGTAATTATCTAAAAATCATACCCCACCCCCTATCGACTTGGGGTTGTCGGGGGTGTTAGAGAGAAGTAATTACAATATATGGAAGGTGGAATTGGCCGTCAGTCATTGTTTATAAGTTAGGGTAGGTTAGATTATGTTAGGTTAGGTTAGGTTATGTTCTACTCAAGAACGCTATTCATACAACATCTTTCCGTGCCGTGGCTACGTCAATTAACAATTATAATTGTTCTTAATTCCACTGAATCAATTTTATATATTTTTCACATATTATTTTCACTATTTAGCCGTATTTTTTGTTTATATATTTTGAAATGAAATTTATAATTTGTTAAACTACGTAAATGTCAAACTTTTATTCTTTAACCCTCTCTATTTATTTAACAAGGGATGATCGACGGTTGGAATATTTTTTTTTGTTCATTACACTTTTCTTTATTATCCCACAACCCCAAGTCGATAGGGGGTTGTGGGGGCTTGTATGATTTTTAGATAATTATCCAATATTCTTTTACTGAGCAAACCCCAAATATTTTTCCGTTTTACATTTATCCTAGAGACGGGAGCACCTTTTTGAAACACCCTGTATATGAATCAGTATCTATGATTGTGTGAAATTAGAGTTCTAATTGGTCGAAAGCAAAAAATAATACACATAATGAGAAATACAAATATTTTTGTAACGTTTATATTGTTGTAATAAATATTTTTGACACCTTTTACTTTGTTATCGTTTTTATACATAAAAAAAAATTATGTTATTTGCGAGATTGTCTGAATACCGAGAAACGTTTCAACTGATTATTAGCGAGAATACATTTTTTGACTAATCACGTAGCAATTCAGTGAGTCAATCATACTATAGATGTCCTTTTTTAAAAAGGAAACAAATCACCCGCATCCTGTTATGAATTTTAAATAATATAATAATTTTAATAGGTATCGTCATTATGACGGCAACGTTTAACTTTTAAATTTATTTCACTAATGACATTTTATGAGATGTACAAGTACTTTTAGGGAGATTAATAAAATAATAATATTTTTATTACAACCACATTCTAGGTTATTGCAAATAACAATATTTTTAGACGAAACTCTTGCATAAATTATTAGAAACATAAAGATACCGTTAACGAACCTAAATTTTGATCGTTAATGTATATCTATACGTTCGAGAAAAAATTTTTACGTTTACGGAACAAATATTTAAAAAGTACATTCGTAAATGAGTTGAATTTAAATAATACAACTGTTAATCGTGTTGGCAAGAAACTGAAAAAGTTCAATATAATAATTTTTTACTATGCGATGATCATAGATTTCTCAAGATGTTTATCCTTGTAGAACACCATATGTTTGGAGAGTCGTTGTGACTTTTATTGTGCTACCTCCTAATTTTGTTCCGCTTTCCAAGGCATTATCAATACTTCTTTGAGGTTCTTGAGTCTCTTGCTGAAATAGGTAAGACATTTACCGAGTAGATGCTTTGCTCTCTCTACGGCTTGCCCAGAATCTGCAGTTATCGTGCTTTGCTATGTCTATCGTCTTAAAATAGTAATTGACTTGGGAGTTACCTGTTAAATCTTCGACCACCAAATTATGTCGTTTCAGGATATCTCGAAAAGTTTCATTCCTCAGCTGATGTGATTATGAACTTTCCGATTGTCTTAGGCTTGGAGTGTCTTTCCCTCAAGACTTCAACTAATCCTTTCGCCATCCCTTCAGTTCGTTGATGACATATCATGAGGTCAGAGTAGAGGTTTGGTCCAAAATATGGTGTCACTGCCCCTTTTTTAGTAAATGTGTCTGCTGCTTTTAGCTAGTGCTTTCGGAGTTTGTTTGCACTCCCACGTTAGCTTGGTTATGTACTTAATAGCCTTCCGATTGGCTGCGAGGGAATGTAAAAGTGCTTTATAGCACATATCTTTTTTGCTTGCAACTCTACTCGAAAAATAGTGAATTCTTTTTCTAATGGTATGGGAGTTGAACTAAAAATGATCAATCCAGCTACTTGCCCTAGCCTTGAACTCATCTGTATGACAGATATGCATTTCGAACTAGCGGGAGATCTTTCGAATGGGGTGTTTTGGAATACTGCCTGTCTTTATTTTTGTGAAAAACACGGTATAAATTATAATTATTATTATCCATGAATTTAAGTAAATTAATGTCCTATCAAAACTTCACTTAAGTAAAGTATTTTTGAACAGCAAACCCTCAAATATATTGATTTAAATACTTATTAAATTAACTACTTATTTATATTATGCGGGGTGGGTGTCCCACGACGAGTTAAAACTATCTGTATATGGCAAAATACTTATAGTAAAATCATGAAAATTTCTACGTTTGGGTTTTTGGATACGATCTTTTTAAATAAAATATTTTCAAAGATGGCTGACTTCCGATTCTACCGGAAGTAGATTGTAACTTTGTTATTTTAAATAGAACCCCTTGTACATTAATACATTTTTGAAATAAACTTAAAATTTTAGTGAACTTTTGTCTAAAAACCTTTTTCGAAAAATGCATATTTTTCGAATTATTAATTTTTTGTTAAAAAATTGACCGTTGCAGATCCTTATAAATTATTTTTTTACGAGGATACCCTTAAAGATATGAAAATGGTTTCTATTCGGTTGCTTTTAGCAAGGTCACACGTATTTGAATCTATGTTGAAAAATTTCCCACTTTATACAGGGTGTGTATAAAAACTGTTCAAAGTTCAACTTCATATATGTATATAAAATTTCTTTATTTTTTTAAATAGAACCATCCGGTTTTTTCTATTTTAATGCATTCAGGGGTAAAAAAAGGCAAATTCATGTATACTTTCCTGAACCTAAACCTTACCTTTATATAGATATTAAATGTTTTCTGTAAATGTTTAGAGATGCAGGTGTGGTCTAAATTTGTGTCAGATTGCAGTCGGTAGGCTAAAGAGAAAGATTTTTGTTCAATATTCTATCGTTGATTATTAAGAAAAGAGCAACCGAAATATAAACTCAATAGTTAAGAAATCAAGAACTAATGATACCCATTCAAGTAAATATAATTTAATGAAATCATCCAATTACATTTTATCTTCAATCTATATCTTCATTATAATCGGTAAATACGAATTTTGTATCGTAATTTCAAGGTGGGCTTAATTTTTCCAATTACCTGTGAAAGTGCCTACTGTTTATTTATTTATTCAATAACACAAAAAAAACTTTAGGAGAGAAAAGTATTATATACTTTCATTTATACGCATTAAAATTATTATAAATAAACAACGAGAATGTTTATTTTCTAATATTTTGGAGAACTTTGTGGAAAAACAGCTGGTAATTTGTTTGTCCACTTTTTTACACAGGAGTTAAATAACTTCATAAAAACTATTACTATTACTAAAACTATATACATAAAATATAAATAAATAAAGGTGTTTCAACAAACTACTGTACTCGTTGTATGTCAAGATTTAAAAGCTATAATTAATTATATTATGGTCATATCAATACAAAAATAAAGGTAAGTAATTAATTAATGAAACTTCAAGTGTCCAAGGTACATATAGAATCGCTTAAGTAAGACGTTGGTTCCCATCAGGAAAGACATTAATATAAGACAAAAATTAGGTAATCCGAGACGATACGTTAAGGGGACATAAAATAAGACAAATTATATAACTTAATATATGGTTAACAGATATTAAATGGTTACCATCAGGAGTGGCGAGATAATGGTATGAGCAATAAATTAAGTATTTAGATAAGAAGAACCCAATGATTCATTAATTTTATTAATATTGTTAACGCTTGGCTAAGATGATACAAGTGACAATTCTAGAATTCCATCAAACATTTTTTGAAAAATATTAGTGTTTCACTGTAAACAAACAATTTTTTATTTGGCCAAGTCATTGTTATTCAAAATCATAATAAGACATTCTGCCAATTTTCAATTTTCAAAGACAGAAACATGGCGCTGAGAATTTGATGATCTGCTATATAGTTTGGGAGCCCAAAGGGCTAAACGAACATTTATTCAACCGTCGTAGGGACCTAGGGGTTTGTGCAAATAATGATAAAAAAATATCATGTGACGTGCATCATTTTGGCGGCAAGGCAAACGTCTAAACATTTTAAAAAATGTAAAAGCAAGTAAAAAAGTCGTCGCACTATCGGCGCGAGAGAATATAGCACATTTTTTACCCTTGTCGATCAGTAAATATTAATAAAAATCTTAATTTATAAACGGAAGATTCCATGAAAAATTTGACGTTTCCACTTGTTGTGGTCTTTATCAAAATATTATTCCACGTTGACAAATCGCAAAATTATATGAATTAATAAATCCTCTACAATATGAATATAAAAATACATTAAAAAAGTATAGGAAGACTCATTTTGGAGAATATCAATATGGAATTAGGCCCGGGAGATCAACAATTTTAAAACAAATAATAGAAAAATCTAGCGATCAAAATATAAATATCCAAATTCTATTTATAGATTTCATACAAGCTTTCGACAGCTTGAAAAGAAACATACTTCTAAAAGACATATCATATGAAAAAAAAAGATGTTATTCATTAGATTTCAATTGGCAAATGATTGCGCATTTTTTTGAATTGCAAAGTATTGAGCCCTTAACTAATTCTGAACGTGGAGTGGGTAGGTAAAGGTCGTGCTTCGCGTTTCTAAGTGGTAGCTGCGGCTATACAACAATCTGTATAAATTTGGAGAAGCAGCTCAGAACCTCATGACGAGTTGTTAACATCATAACTATATTCATTTTAACACTTTAATAGTAAGTGTGATTAGATAATTGATTATATTGTTCAAAACAAAAAGACGAAAGAAGAAAACTATAAAATCAGTTGAAGTTGTAGCAGAAAGTCATAGAGGCAGGTAATATTTGTATTATATTTTTATTATCCATATGAAACAATTCTACCGATTATATTCGTAATTCTCAGAAGACGACATGATTGCTATTGAACAAGTCTAGTTACCAAAAAATCGCCTACATGTATGCACAACTTGTTAAAGACGGATTCACACCAACGGGCACAGTCATATAAGGTCACGGTCAGAGACAGTCAAGTCAAGATCGCTGTCTCGGGATCTCAATGAGAATGTTCTCACTGGCGGGCCCGCCGGTCTTGATCTAACTGTGCCCGTACCGTGCCCGCCATTGAGAACATTCTCATTGAGATCCCGAGACAGCGGTCTTGACTTGACTGTCTCTGACGGTAACCTGATCTGGCTGTGCCCGTTGGTGTGAATCCGCCTTAAGTCGGTATGTACTTTATTTTACTTTTTTTTTTTAATTTGAATCGCAATTTTATCGCAGAAGTTAGAGAAAACAGTAAAAAAATGGTATTTCTTTAGTTTTAATATGGTTCACTTTATTTATCTGTGGGTCTATGATAGATCAGGCATGGATGTCACAAATGTCACTGTCACAAGTGTCAATTTTCATTGATTAGATAAGATAATAGATGTTAATTAATGTAGGTCAAGAAATATTACTTATTTGAGAAAGAGTTGAAGAAAAAAACAAAGAAACGATATTTAATGTTTATTTCTTCAATTCTTTCTCAAATAAGTAATATTTCTTGACCTACATTAATTAACCTCTATTATCTTATTTTAATCAATCAAAATTGACACTTGTGACAGTGACATTTGTGACATCCATGACTGATAACCCACAAATAAATAAAGTGAACCATATTAAAACTGAAGAAATACTATTTCTTTAGATAAATAAATTAGAAATAACGAAAAAGCAGAATTTTTGAAAATTTATAAATATTGTAAAGTCTTTTTACCATAGACGTACCTACATGATCTTTCAACCTTAAAATTGCAGGTGCCTTGACATGGTAGAAGTTATTTAATTGTTGTACATGTCGAATTAAAACTAAAGTATTACTCGCTTAACGTAAGGAACAACAATCTACGAATAGGCGAAGAAATGGTTGTAGATAGGATCAAAGAATTTGTCAAGAAGCTCGGCAGGTGAGGTTGTCAACCATGTTATTACCGAGGTCATACAGTTGTTGAGAATAAGTTTAAATAATAGAGAAAATAAAACGAGTTAGTATATTGTATTGCTAGACCATAACTTTATAAGAGGGCTGTTGAATTTTTAAATTATAGTTAACGAGTAACTATAATAAGTTAAAACCATCTTATAATAAGAGCCCTGCGGGCGTACTGTTTCTATAAGATTTGCAGGAGCTGAAGATGAATTTTTAATTCATTACACATTCGAAGTCCTCAGATTTTATTTTTTTATTTTATTGCCTACTCAATCAGGATTAAATGTCACGAGCCACGATTCAAACACTCCATATATTGAAGATTTCATGATGTGAATTATTTTATTGAAACAATATTGATTAATCTTCTTCAAAGTAAAGCTCAATTCACGTATTGATGAATGGAAGGACTCTTGCATTATGGGTTTTCACTAAGCTCCCGAAAAGTCAATCGAATGATTGACAAACGCTGTCAGCACTTTTTCCTCTGTTTTTGAAATCGAAAGACGTTTTTTCCATTTTTTTCTCAACTGCGTTGTTCAAATCCATGTTTTAATACAAATACTGCAAATACCATCTCATTGAAGCATCTATAGTGGTAGATTAACAAGCCGGAACATCACTACTTATCTCAATACATATGGGAGACTTTATTAGGCATGTTTCACACGTATGCGGTTTCATTCAGTTCGGTTCGTTTTTGGTGCAACGATGCTTCGATCTCTGTTCGGTACCTAATAAAAATAGTACAACACCGAATACTCCCTAGACACTAATAGGTTCTGAATCGGTTGAATACATTCCGTCATAAATGTATTTTGGTGTCGAAGACGGTTCTTTATTTTTACATGCAATTCATCAAATTATTGTTTAGTTGACATCCTAAAGTATTTAAAACATTTGTCTTCGTTTTCGCTAGCTTCGGGAAAATAGTAAAGAATGCTTCAAATTTTTGCCGCAAAGTGATGAGAGGATGCATCCAATAAAATCCTGTCATTCTCTTCCGTTCTTTAATCTTCTATACAGAACAAACTTGACTTCTCTGCATGACTACTAAACGACAATGCCTTTAGCCTGAATTGTGAAAACCGTGTATGTGTGACAAGGTTTCATTCCTTCCGGTTTCTATCGGAAACGAACTGAATCGAATCGAACCGCATACGTATGAAACAGGCCTTATGCTGTTCGAATTAATTAGGATAAACATGTTTTTCTTGTATGAGTTAGGTTGCGTTTGTGAGTTCCATACCTACCTGGTGGTAGTGTGCAAAATTGGCCATGAATATTTAAAACTCGTTTGATTGGTATTAGAGTTAAGTGGGAATTAATGGAACTGCCGCGTCGGCGATATTCATACTGAACACGCTTTTTACATTACTACCAACACTCACAATTATATTGCGTATCGAACTATGGTTATGATATTGATTAACAAATTTTACTCATATAGCTACGATAGCAACACTGCTTTCATTTGAGAAGAGAACGGAGCCCATTGTTTGTCAAATTAACATATTCTCGCAAATCGTGGAAGAGCTGCTCGGTGGGTTGAGGTTAATTTGGTGCCGGTAGTTGGACGTTTTGTCCCAAGGTTAGCTCCTTTAAGTCTTATTCTGATTGTCCAGTCACTCACAACCACCCCTCACGTTTCTTTCTTGGATGTGCACCTTTTTCTTGTAGAACCACGTCGTTCATGAAAGTTATCAGTCTCTTAGTAACGATGGTGAACTCTGGCAACATCACATTGACTGATGTTCAAAGCACTGACCACTTGTTATTTAGAAAATCGTAGAAGGACTGTTAGATGGGCTGGGGTTAATTTGGGGCCAGTAACTTGCTTTTTTGCCTCAAGGTTAGCCTCCTTAAATCTTTTTCTGACTCTCTGGCCAATCATAATCACTCCTCACGTTTCTCTCTAGGATGTGCACCTTTTTCTTGTAGAACCACGTCGTTGATGAAAGTTATCAGTCTCTTATTAACGGATGTCAACTCTGGCAACAGCACATTGACTGATGTTCAGAACATTGACCACTTGTTCTTTGTCAAATCGTAGACGAACTGCTAGATGGGTTGGGGTTAATTTTGGGCCAGTAGTTGGCCTTTTTGCCTCAAGGTTAGCCTCATCGAGTCTTTTTCTGACTCTCTAGCCACTCACAATCATGCTCAGCGCACCGATCGCTTCTGGCCTGATCGCAATATGGTGACCACTTGAGCAGCTTTATCACTTGTTTTGTACGGAGATGTGTATCGGTTGACGTTTGATGGCTAACTGATTGTGGTATACACAAGTATAACAAATGAGGTTACCGATCGTAAAATATTGTTGGACTGTGAGAACAAGAAAGATTACAATATTTTAAAGAATACCATTAGCTTTAAGATTTTACTAAGAAAAATACAATTTCTTACACAGTTTTTTTTTCAGTGACTTGCTATTGCAGGGGTGTCGCCGGATTCGTTTTTTTTTGCTTACGAGTGGATATAGATTCTTCAATTTGTGTAAAGCAATGCTAAGGTTTTAGGAAAAAAATGGGTTTTGTTAATTTGTCCCAATTTTAGCAAACCGTATAGTAGAGGACATTATGGATGAGCGCAGATAGTAAAAATCAAATAGCTTGCTGGTGTGAAAAGTTTTAGCTCAGTTATTTTGTGACAGATGTATTTGAGAAAATGTAAATATTTCGTATTATTCGCATACTTTTTATCTTTTTCACATATAAATGGACCTTTCTCATTTCGGAGTGTAAGAAATGCTGCCAATAAAAACATTTCTTTATATCGAAAGCGCCAGACTGCGGTCGATATACTTCTTTTTTTGTTTTTATTTTGAGAGAAAAGAAAAATACATTTTTATTATTTGGTGCTATTTTAGGTAAATGCTTCCCTGTAAAACATGTCAATTTCGGGCTTCCTATATATCCTATATACACACATGTGAATTTCTATTGTACACAACATTTTACCGTTTTATGTAGGTAAACATGGATATCTCAACAATTAACGGACATATTCTCATTAATAAACGCCAATATACAAACGGTTCATTAAAATCAAATACGAACATTATAAGATCATGCTCACGATTACATCGTGATTCATAGCTTGTCAATATTTTTACACAAAAATCGAATTAGCACGCCGAGTCATTAGAATACTGTGTTTATTAAAATTGAAAAAAAAAATGTTGATACAGCGTCACGGTAGAAAAATAAATGGATAATTATATGAGAGATGCAGCATAAGGTAATGAATCCTTTTCTAATTATGAGGTGTATATATTTATTCAAGGTCTGGCGGTTAATAAGAATCGTCACTAATAACTTTCACGTTGTTCTCATTTGTCTATGTAAATCTATGTTTTTTTTAATATTTTCTTGATTTACTTAATAATTTACCCTTAATTAAACGCGCATCTAAATTTCGAAAATTCAACGAGCCATATATTTTTGACACTAATGTATGGATGTTTGCATCTAACTTTTCAACTCCTACCAAGATGCAACTGCTGTTTCCAAAAAGTGAGGTCAAGTAAGATTTAAAAAAGAAGAGAATGGACATCACTTGTTGCTTGTCAATAAATAGAGGAAAGTTTTGAAAGTTGTCATTGCTGTATGTTACTGTTAAAATGAAACTACAAAAAGTTTTCAGTTATCTTGAATAAATAAAAATGGTGCAGAAAACCTTGACCAAAAAAGACGAAAATGTGATAAATATACCCCAAATCAATCAACACGGTTACAGGATATAAATTATTATCACTATAAGATGGTAAGTTGATTTACAATCCGTTGTCAAGTTGACTTCATAGCTCTGTTAGAGTGGTTTACAAGACTTAGCCTTTCCGAGTTAATAGCAAATATTTTTATCGCTTTTCCATTTAAAGGAACAATATATACTACATAATCTACATTAGTTTACAGTTATATGAGCAAAAATTAAATATACCAGAGACAATCTTTGTTTATCAATCAACAATTTTAATTACCAAATATAATAAGTGAGTAAAACCGAATATCCGTTAAAACTATATCAGATAAATTCAAAATGTCACTACATAATATAGTCGTCGAACGAAGCCAAAAAGAAATAATTGTACTGGCCTATAAATGATTCGGGGCATATCGAAGGTCAGCTAATCATCGCCGGTTTCTTCTGAACAAAAAATTTACCACATGGCGAAAAACTCAATTGTTTCACAAGCTCATTAAATTTTATCAATAAACAAAAGTATTTCAAAATTAGAATGAGGTACTTTTATAAATATAAATTGTTGAAAAGGCAAAAACTTACTAGATAAAAAAGTAGGTGGAAGAATCGACACATTTACAAATAAATTTTACAATTTATTGGGATAATGTTTTTACATTTAATAGAAATAGAAGTCACATCAACCGAAAAAGGTTATTAGCGATGGAACCTTGAGTAACGATACTAAAATAAATACGAGGTTTGGCTGAAACGTATCCGAACTTAACGTGAAGATATCAGCACTTATTAATATTTTGGACGTTCAGTGCCTGTTTGAATAATTCATTAAACACACAACGTATTCACACCAGATGTGGTTCTCAGAGATTTCTCAGTGGTTCCTAATCTTACAATTTCACTTGCAAAAGAGGTTGTCATCAGACGAGGACATTATAACATACGTAAACACCTATTTTGAGGATAATGACAGCAACCATCATTTGGGAGAGTTAAAAAGGTTAGAGCATTTCTGGGAAGAGTGTATAAACTCAAAAGCAGACAATGGACCTTTAATCCAGTTAGATACCAAATTCTACATACTTGTAGTAATTGATACCCCCGAAATAGAAAATCAAAGAATCCAATCTGAGGGTTGACTGCGTGAGGATGGTGGTACACGGTGCGCCAGAGAAACTTACTTATTTGAAAAAATTCCCGAGCGGTGATTTGGGGGAGTAGAGGAGTGAGAGGGAGCGCATCCACAAGTTTGTCCTCCCTCTAGTCAGTTGTCATCATACTCTAGTCGAGAGAGCAACGGGCATTCGCCGTTAAGAGTTACTTTTATAACAATCGCTCAATTGTTGTCACACAACGTGCCTTCCGCACTCGTTTTGAAATTCCTCCTCACACACTTGTTCCTGGCCGTAATTCAATTCTGTCGTGGGTTATCTCATTTCGAGAGTGCGGAAGTGTCGCTAAACCCAGACCTCGACATCAAAGGACCACCAGAACTCCGAAAAATGTCGAAAAAAAGTGAGGCAGTAAATTCTGCGTTCTCCTCGGTGGTCCGCTCGCAAATATGCAGCTGCTCTGGGAATTCTCCATGAAGATCTTCATTTTTATCCCTATACATTGGCTGTTGTGCCAGAATTGACTGAACGCGATTTTGTGCTGCTTGACAACCTGCCTCAAGATGCGGTCGTTTTTTTTCAGTGACTAGGCTTATTTTCACATTTCGGGTTGCGTCAACAAAACAAAACATGCGTTATTGAAGTGATGAAAATCCGTGTGAACTTCACCAGAAGCCACTTCATTGCGAAAGAGTTACTGTCTGGTGTACGATATCGGTAATGGGAATAATTGGTCCTTATCTTTTTGAAAACGAACGTGCAGTTACCATGAATGCAGCTCGTTACAGATACATGATCGAGGAATTTGTTCTTCCAAACGTCGAACAAATAAACGTTAGGGACGCGTGGTTTTAGCAAAATGGAGCCAAAGCACACACAGTACAAGGCCCAATAGATTTGTTGCGACAACATAACCCCGGCCGCCTCATCTCTCTCAGAGGTGATCTCTCATGGCCGGCACGGTCTCCAGATTTGACTCCATGTGATTTTTATTTATGGGGTTATTTGAAATCCCTGGGTTATGACGATCGATCACGGACCTGAAGAACAATATTCGTGATGCCTTTGCCAACATACGCATTGATATGCTGCGAAGAGTGGAGACGCCATTTAACAGATGTCATTTTCAGGACTGAATGACAAAAAACTTGGAACATTGTATTCTCAAATACAAAAATCCTCCCTGCGGAAAATGAAGATTTTGGGTGATACTTTGAAATGGTGTATCATTTTTAGTGATTTATTAAATCTTCATTGAAGACGCATGAGTTAAACACGAAAACTCCGATAAATAATTCCTGCGTCTTAAAAATTTTTGTTTTGAAATCAAATATATCATATCTTTAGTAGAATTTTTAGCTTTTTCGCTTGGCAGGATTATTTTTTAGAAAAAAACTACATCTTCACTCAACAAAATCGAATCAAAAGTTAAGGACTATTTTCTCACCCTCATGCGGTCAATCCTAGAGATTTTTTTCGTATTCAAGGCATACGTGTACGAGGATGTATTGATATCTAGTTAGCCTACACCAGTTCCATGCATAAACATAAACCAGAATTACGCAATAAAATAAAAGAGAAAAGTACACCGAAATAGTGAAAATCCAAAAATTGGAGTATCGAGCCATCATCAAGTACCTGTATTTAAAAATGTTAAGAAGTAAGCAGATTTAGGAACATATGCTTAATATATTTGGTGATGAATGTCCTTCGTTTGCGGCCGTGAGAAATTGGACTGCAAGCTTCAAAAGAGGTAAATTTTCCATTGAAGATGATGACCGATCGGGAAGGCCAGTTTCTGTGTCAGTCCCCGAAATTATCGATGCAGTTCTTGACATGATTTTATCAGCCCATTATATAGTTCACGTCAATTTGGACATGAGAAAAATTGCTGCAACATGGATCCCTAAATGTTTAATGTTGACCAAAAACGTGCAAGGGTAGAAGCATCGCGCTCGATCTGTGCTCGATTTGAAAACGATTTAGACTTCTTAAACCGAATTGTTCTCCAAGACCTAAGAAGTTTCATGTCCAAAAATCTGCTGGAAAAGTACTTGCTTCAGTTTTTTGAGATTGCCATGGAGTAATCATGATTGATTTTTTGGATAAGGGTAGAACAATAACTGGAAATTACTATTCGACACTTGTGTCGTAAATTTTCTTCCAACAAGGAGATAATAAAAGCTGTGGAGGTATAGCTTGTAGAGTAAGAAGAAACTTTTTTTTTGAAAGGTCTAGAAACGTTGAAGGTTCGCTGTAATAAATATATCCAATTAAGAGTAATAAAATGTTTTAACACTGAAATTTTGTTTGGTTCTATAGTAGGCTAAGAATTTTTCAATATATCCTCGTATGTACACCAAAATTTATCGCAGTTTCAAGGAAAAACATCTGACGACGGGAATATTATTTGTCTTATAAACTTAATGTAATTCCAGACTGTTCACGATTTGCTAGTCTAAAGTCGTAGACTAAATAAATCCGTAATACCCTGAATGCGATCCTGTTCCCGCAAGAATAAATAAGGGCACACGTGTGTATAACATTTACAGCGAAGGAGTTATTCTTAGTTTTATTTATTTCCGATTGGAACGACAAGTCCGCGGTACTTCAAAAATTTCATTTCATTTCCTCATAGTGTTACAGATATTTATTTGAAAACGCGAACGTTCTCTTCTATTCCTTGTAGCTATTTATTATTCCCATCGTAGGAATGCATTGATGTCTGGGTTTATTATTCTCGAAATTTTTTCAAGAGATAAATCAGAATAAGAAATGTATGAATCTTGACACCGAAGTATTCAGACAGGTAAAATGTTAAATGCATACACGTACAAATAAAAGAGATACAGTCGAGTTCGAGTTAGTTAAACAGTCGTTAAGAAATAAAACAAAAAATGACATTAAATATTATTCGAAAATATATACGAACATGACAGGCAAACAGGAAATTTCTATTAGGCCGCTGCCATTTCGGTTTTGGATGTTTTTTAGAACTAGAGTATTTTCATACTGCTACAACTACGTTAATAATTCTCTACAAAGGGTTGTTTACAAGGGATAGTTAAAATATATGACACTTCTATGATTTAGTTGTGATAGTGTTTACAACCTAGGAATTTCAATTTAAAAAAGCCAATAGATTTCATTACCACTTTTTGATTCCACTCCTTATAAGAAATCTAAATCGATCAGTATCAAAACAAGAGCAGGGAGTACATCGAGAGCTACTCGGAATATTTCTTCAAACCAAATCATTGTCGACACTTTCAAGTACAAATGAAACATTTTCTAAGAAAATTCTATCATTTACGAATGAAACCATTTTCTGTCTGGAACAGTTGGTGATATTTATACAGATTGTTTACTACTACCACTTCATCACACCTAACCTAACCTAACCAATACTTCTGAGGAAATAACTAAATACAATAGAGAAAACAATGGAAAAGGAAAGGAAAGAAAAAATAAGTTACTGTAACAATTTGCGAGTTGAGGCAAGTAAAGAAACCCTAGAAGATCTATTGAATATATTAACCAAAGTAAGAACTATTCACGAATACTAATACGAGATCTATCAGGACATTGCTACCACAATCTGAGAACTCTAGTTTTAGCATAGGATGCAACATGTAGATTTTGCTACGTAGAACCAAATATTTGACTAAAACTCCTATCATCCTTAATAAGACTGAAGCAGCAACCTCCAGAATATATCAGAGCCTTCACTGAGAACTTTTCATATATTCTTCTTCTTCTTAAACAAATAATGATGTTTGAAATACAACTTCTATTCACATTCTCTCTAAATGTGATAGAGTACTCATCCCAAAGCATTAAACTTGGAATGTGTGAAGTAGAAGATCTTTGGTAGCCAGAGTCATCCCACAGTGGAATTAATACATCAGCTGCTTGCACTGAGCATTTACAGTGCCACACACAATAGATTTTATACGTGGAAGACACCCTACAAATAGATCTGGAAATCTAATTCCTAAAATAATCATAATAGCTAATTTAGTAAACACTACTGTTCTCCAAATCCAATATTTCATCTTTATGTTTACCTATATAGTATGTTGGATTTGTGGAAATGGAAAATAATGTGTAGTTAGAATTTGATGTATTTAGAAAAAACACCGCTACATACAGGTACATCCTGGTTGATTCTTTCTATTGTATCCAACGTAAAATCGCCAGTCTACCAGTTCCAGTTATATCGTTTGATTAACACTGGACGATACAAAAAAAAAGATAAATCGAAGATGTAATTGTACTTAACGGTTATGAAAAATAGCAGATAATTGATTAATCATCATGGGTCCAGAAAATATCATCGTAGAACCAACTTTTTGCAAAATCAAAACGTAAAATAGGAGAAATTTGTTCTGGTACAGAATAAGTTTAAAAATCCAGGGCACTCTAAGGAAAATATCCTGGGTTTGGGAAAGAATGGTATTTGCGAACTAGTTGCAATGATTGTAAAATAATATAACATAAAATTGTTGAAAAATGTGTCCAACACTAGATTTTTGCATAAATTTGAAACTTATAAGATTGTTAAATGTGATAAAGAGGTCAGTCTAATTTATATTTTGCTTTCTCGTAAGTAAAGTGTAAGTCAAGTTACTAGGTTCCAATTTAGTAAAGTATTCAGGATGAAAATTTGTTTATACTCATGTACGGACACAGTATTCCCAAAAAATTAACGTTTGGACAGAATCATACTTTTTTGGATTAACATAAATGCAAAAGAATATTTGGAACTTGAAGAAACTCAAATTGTTAGTGACTGTCTATTTAGCCTGAAGCCTACTCTTTCGAATGCGGTGTCTACCGTATTTGCAGACAAACCGGAGTAGCCGTTGCCTTCGTTTTCACATGAAACTTGGAAGGACTGCAACTGAAACTCTTAATCTATAGTGTATGGTAATGAATGTTTTTTAGAGAATATGTTGAAGATGTTTCAAGTTCGGGTCGCCCTCACAAATCGATAATTTTGTTGGGCGGCTATGTATACGTGTGCGATTACTAAGTCTATAAGAATTATCAAAGAATGTGTGTGGCAAATTTACATAAAAATTTTAATATGCGGTGTCTCATTCCGCATCGTTCGTCAAGATGTTTTTAGCCAAGTATAACTTCCCAGTGTTAGATAACCCACTTTATTCGCCGGATCTTGCATCGTGTGACCTCTACATCTTCCCTAAGGTCAAATATGCATTAAAAGGAACAAGATTTGAGTCTGTTGAAGCTGCGAGAAAGAGCGGCATGCGACTGGCATAAAAAGACTTCCTGCACTGTTTTGAATAGTGGAAGATTCGTATTAAAGCCATGTAGTGATAGAGAAGTATATATTGAAGGTGGTACTTATATAATCAGTCTCGTTATTTGATAGTCAAATCATATAAACGTACTATTAAAACTTATTCCTTTGCGTGTTGCGATAAAGAGGCGTGGGGTTGATTGATTCCTAATTATATTTCAGTTAAAATTATTTCATTCTTAATTCCTCTAAATTATTATCAAGTTTTTTTAAGTATTTTTTTATAGAATCTACTTAATTACCGTTTAAATCTCGACGTACATCTCCCTGCTCTTGTTTTTTAACTGATGGATTTCGATCTAATAAATAGAGTACCCAAAGATTAAAGTAGGGGGTGTCAAGTGGTACAGTTAAGCTTTCCATATCGTGAAGTTCTATTGAAATTGTCACAGCGTGTTTACAATGTTCCGTAAACATTTTTTAGACACTATATGGTATGGAAAATCATTCCCTTGGAAATAGTACAAATTGAGAGTCGAAATAAATTAATGAAAACAAATATTATTTATGATTTGATTGCTGAAGTAATCAAAAATAAGCAAATAGATGGGTACCTCGTTTTCTCAATTAATGTTTACGTAATACGTAATTCAATAACTCTGAAACATGCTGTTTTACTCGACGATATCACTGTTGATTTTAACTTCTTTCGTCACTGGTTACACAATAAATATTATTAATCTTTAACGCGTGAAGCACGCCATTTTACTAAAAAACTATTTAGAAAAAATTAGTTAGAATCGACCTTGAATTAGTCATTTGGTATATGCGTTGATATAAAAATTACGGTTCACGTTTTACGCCAACTAAAAAAGCTCAAAAATAATTCTATATTTGACTTCAAACATCTAATTTAAATTAATTTCTAATGCATTTATGGTCTGAACCTCGTACGAAAATGATTTCGATTATGTTAAGCATAATATTTTAATCAACAAATTGCAGTGTTACGGTTTCAGGGGAACACCTCTGACATGGTTCAAGTCATTCCTTACCAACAGAAGTCAGCTTGTAAGGGTTGATACAACGATGTCTACTTGCAAGCCAATAGAATGTGGAGTGCCCCAAGGCTCAGTACTAGGCCCTATTTGTTTCTTCTGTTTATAAACGACATCGCCTATCTAGACATTAGAGGTAAATCATGTCGTATACAAATTCATTGCAGCCTTTTTTATTAAACACCACCATTGATGTATCTGTAAAATTCTTAGAGCTTGCCGCCTTATCTAAAAAATTAAATTCCTCCTGCTTTACGCTGAGATCAGTCGCATATTCGATATGCCCTTTCCTTCTGAGGTAGGTGTGGTGCGACTCAATCTGAGCGAATCTTCAAACTACAAACGAGAGCTGCTAGATATTTACTCGGACTAAATAGCAAGGCTCACTGCAGTGACTTCTTCAAAAGATTAGAAATTCTGACTCTTCCTTCCTTATTAATTTTTGAATCCGTTGGCATAATTCGTAAGCACACTTCTCCAAGTTTGTAAAGGTCGTTGTACTGCGATCCACTCAGGAACGCGGAGCACGACCTTTATCTACCTACACCAAGTTCAGAATTAGTTAATAGCTCAATACTGTACAATGTAAAAATCTCTAAGCTCCGTTAGTATTTCTATCAGCGGCAGCGCTGCGATCGCAGTTCCGAGCAGAAGCAGAATACATGTTCGTCATTTCCAGATCGCTTCTGCCGATGTGTTCTTTGTAATGATCAAGTGCACCACAACGGCTGGATACTCTCTGTAAAGTGAACCATGACAAACGATGTGGACTCTTGTCTTTGGTTACTGATAAACTGATTCACGCAATTGAAGAGAAGTTTGAGTAAAGCCGTAAGTTTACAATTAGCGCTCATGCTACGGAATTTCTATAATCAGTTCTGTCAATTAACCTCTTCAATTCATTTTATATTGAAAATTAATACAATAAATATATTTTGAACTTTCAACTATTTGAACTTTGAATTGTGTGATTTGTTGGAAAAGCAAGTTTAGTAATTTCATCGAAACTACTGTCGACAGATTATCACTGTGAAATGAATGGTGATATATTCACAGAATAGACAATGATATTTCAGTTGTTTACAGATACTTCAAACATTCATCTTAATAAAAAAATTATGATTATTTTCTATGACTTTCGCCGTGGATTAAGCCAACATCAATATGCCGATCAACTGGCTTCGACTTTTGGTAATGAAGCACCATCTCGAACAACCGTGGATCGCTAGTTTTCCAAGTCAATCGTGGACGCACTTCGTCACAGGATGAATTTCGTGAAGGTCATCCAAAAAGCGGCCGTTATGCCAGAAAACATCGATGCTGTGCGTGAACTGATATTGCAAGATCCATCATGTGACATACAATGAGATTGAGGCATAAGTTTCACTCACATACATTCAAAATTGCCAATATTTGGCTGTAAAAGATTTGCTCGCGTTGGATAACCAATAATTTGATAATCGCTCAAAAAGCTCGTGTCGATTGGTGCAAAGAAATGCTGGAAAAATTCAATCGTGGTGCTTCAAAAGACATCTACAAGATCGTGGCAGGAAACTAATAATATGCACATGATCCCGAAATTAAACAACAATCGACTGTATGGGTTTTTTAAGACGAGATAAATCCAGCAAAAGTTGAGAACGATTAATCCTGGTAAACTGGTAAACCAATAGCACAGGACGAATTATTCTCTACCAATGCGAGCTCTCACATATTAGTTCAAACAAAAATGTTTTTGAACATTCAAAACATCGAACTGATTGGTCATCGGCCGTACACCTACTTTGGTACCCAATGATTCCTTCTTATTCCTGCAGATTAAAAATAAATTGCGAGGTCAACGTTTTTCTACACCCAAAGAATCGGTTGATTCGTTCAAATTACATATTTTGGAGATACCTCAATTGGAATGGATAATATTCATTTTTATTTATATCAAAACTTAAGTTGCAACCCTCGTATTACAACTACATTGTTATAGTTGACACATATTTTAATTTAAATTATGTAGAAACATAATCAGATAAACTCTCACAGATATTAAATTTCGTACGCCAGAAATTACAATAGTAACAGTCACGTGCCTAGGTTTTGATGAATCATATACTTTAAAAGTAATTTCTTCCATATTTTAGAAATAACAAATTTATAATTAAACATATTCTTGGAAACATCAGATTTATAATTAGTTACCACACATTTTTTAAAAATATCCGTTTCAAAATATATATACGCAGTATGCGGAAGAACATTAAACAAATTAGAAAAACTTAGTTTCAGTAAATGATAATATAAATGAAAATAAACTTGGAACGGAAAGCGAAAGGAAACAACAGGACCGCAATTAATGTGGGTCGCAGAAAAATTCAGATGGTCGTCTTGATTTTGGTGAATTTGATATTTTTCGAAAAGTTGTCAACTCTTGTCCAATAAATAGATTTTTTAACGAATTATCCAAGGGAATGGGATGTGATCATAAATACCTTCCTATACTTTCCGGATATGGACTTACGATTTATACTTGACTAGTGGTTTACAGTTGGAAGTGAGGATAGCACCGTCTACTGGAGAATGTGTTACTATTCGAACCAAATAGCAGCGCTGACTGGTGTTGTCTTCATTTCAGATTAAAGACTCCGACCGAGAGGTTGTTACTTCGCTCTGATGAGATACTAGAACGTCGAAACTAGTCACCTTACAATTGCTAGCCATTAGGAATGTGGAAACCGAAAAAAAGTCGCACTCTTCGGAGGAGATGTTATTCAATAGTCGTTGAGGCATTAATCACGAAAGTAGTTGTTTTGAGGAGCGGCAGACATGATTTTTTAAATATTGAATTTTGATATTTTGAAAGCTTAATATACAGTAGTTTAAGTGAGAAAATCAATTAGTATTGGATATAAATGGAATATTGACGTGGAAGTGAATGATAACAAAAAGATAGTTAATATTGGAAATTTATGTAGAAGAAGCCCACATTAACCAAAATGAAATAAAATAAAGAGGAAACAATTAAATTGATTTGTACATTAGCGGTCTTAAAACTTTTGGACACCCAATAGTTTGCGTGATATACTACAAATTAAAAGAATTTTGAAATTTATATTTTGAAGAACATTATTTTGCTTTTACTATTTCGATACACAATTTTTGACATTCTCTATTGTCTATTTGGTTCCATTCGTTTTTCAGGATATTCCAAATATGTGAAGTGGAAGGAGGACACTGCTTTCTGACTTACTTCTGTGTAACTTGTCCCACAACAACTCGATCGGGTTGAGGTCAGGTGACTGTGATGGCCAGATGATTACTTTCAATATATTTTTCCTTTCCAATTCTTTCAAATATTCTTTGCATAGCTTCGAGAATTGCTTGGGATCGTTGCCATGCTGGAAGATAACTGTTTTGCCGATCAGACGTCGTATATTTTTGTTTAATATTTTGTACAGTCTTCCTTCTTCAAAATCTCTTCAATTTTTATGAGGTCTCCAGTCGTCCTTCCTCCAAAACATCCCTAAATCATCACAGAGCCTCCACAGTCTGAATCAAACATTGATCTAGCATCCGTTCTTCCTTTGACTTGCGCACAAAACAAATTTTCTTCTCTTAGACCTGAAGAGATCAAAATTTGCCATCATCATCACCCCATAAAACTCTCTACCACTCTTAATGCGTTTAATTTTCATGTTTTTTAGCCTACTCCAACCTCTTGATTTTATTTTGGCGCCTTGAAAGAGGTTTGTTCACTACCATCCTTCCAAAAAAGTCAGCTCCTCTTAATCTCTTTCTCATTGTAATAGTACTCAAAGACAGATCCCTAGATTCATTGATATCTGGGTTCATGAGCCGTCGATCACGTTTACTGATCTATACAATACGTTCATCTTCAGTGGTTATGGTTTTTCGATACCGCCCTCAACGTTTTCTATCGCCAAAGCTCCTGGTAGATTCCTTTTTTTTTCACGAGGTAGTAAACGGTACGTCAATGTATTTCCAAATCGGTGGCAATGGTACGGTTGCTTTGTCCTAGATTATGTAGACTTGCAATTAATGCTCGAGTTTCACAAAAAAATGTCTTGGTTCAAAACTTTTCAATCGCAGCTTCCCACAGGGCTAACTGGGACTAAGCTACAATCATAAACACCGAAGAAGAAATTTGCGATCAAAGAATAATAAACAAATCAGCGTACTTGCAAGTTTCTAGATTATTTCACTGACCGTAAAAAAGTATATTAAAATCCAATGAAACTTTTGACCGGTACGGGTCGACTAAATAAGGGCAATAAGAGATGAGAACCCTAATAAAGATAAAAAAAACTAGCAGGTCACAGAGAGAAATAGAAATATATAGTGTTGTCAAACGGCCCTCGTATATGAGGTTAATTGATTTTTACCAAAAATATTAAATTAGCAACGTTTAAAGCGTTTTGCACTTTCACTAACCAAAAATTCAGCAATCCGACCAGCACACCAAAAGTTAATCTATTCCAAACATCTTGAATACAAATTAATTTCGGACCAATGCATGCATATACTTTTGTGGGATGGTTTGCCGTTTAATTAAAGGGTACACATACCATATAATAGCCATAAAAGATCCGAAAATTATTCCCATAAGAGCAACATTAAGTACACTCACGATATGGAAAAAAAACTCTCTACATTGGCGAAAGTGTCCACGAGCAATGAAATCAATCTATAATTAGAAGACCAGATAATTTATGAAAAAAAAAGGAATAAAAGTATCTGATGTCGTTAGTTGATATGCGAAATTTTTTAACCTAAACGAGAATTAAATTGGTATAAGTTAATATTCTGCTTACGATCTAATTTATTTAAGTATTATTACTTCGCTTTCTTTTAATAATTCTCGTTTGATCCTAAAAATATGCAAAGCTTAGCAAATGAATCCAGCATTTATTTTCTAAGAAATTTATTGCATCAAGTTGAAATTTCCAACTATCGGCCAAAACAATTACTTTGGGGTATTTTAAGAAAGGAATGATGTTGACAGGTAAATATTTCACGCCCTTTATAGTATATACCTATACCAGACAGGTTAATTTGAAAACGATTTGTAACATGTTTTCTGGAAAAAATGATAATTAGGTATATTTAAATGGTTATTGACAAATTTCTGTTTAAGAAAAAGTCCTATAAAAGAAAATTCCCAATACACAACTGCATTTCTAGCGCAGTGTTTGTCACAGAAACTTTAGTCAATATTCAATATGTCGACCTGTGAAAACTATACTCCAATACATAAAGTGAAGACGCATCAATTCTCTGTTAACGAAAAAGTCAAATGTATATGGTGTATTAAAATATCAGTACCCTTCAGTGAGTGTGGATGATCTAATAAGTATGTGTTCGAAGACGACAGATCTAGGAAAATCAACGATCTACAAATTTCTTAAGGAACAGAAAACAAGTGGATGTTTAAGTTGTTCAAAGTCTCAACCAGGTTTACATCGATGAAGATTACCAATATGCAATCCGCAGGAAAGTCCACTCATTTTACTTTAAAAAGAAAATTACTACCATTGATAAAATTTTGGCGTCCTTTTTGGACGACGGATGGCCACCAATTAGCAGAAATAAGCTTTGGCAGTTTCTACATGAACTAAATTTTTGTTGGGAAATAACAACGTAAAAATTCATATTTAAAAGATTCCGAAGAAATCGTGTGTTGGAGAAGGTCTTATTTACGAACGATTCAGAAACTCCGGGAGGAAGGAAAAACTATTTTTTATTTGGACGAGACTTGGGTTAACGAGGGGCACACTGTAGGAAAAATATGGCAAGATAAGACAGATAACAATTTTAGACAAGTAAGTTGGAATTTCTGGAACCGTTGGCGATATTCTACACTACACCAACACTCACAATTACACTGTCTGAGCTAGTATATTTACCTTCAGTCTCTGAAGACGATAACTTAGTTATCGAAACGCGTGTCAGATAGTACAATTGTTAGTATTGGTGTAGTGGTGGTGTAAACAGTATATTCAGTATAATTTTAGACAAGCTTTCTTGGAGAGAGTTCCATCAGGGAAAGACAGACGATTAATAGTAACACAAATTGTTGTTGATGGCCTACTGTTATTTGAATAAAAAAAAACCGGTGACTATTACGAGGATATGAATGCAGATGTGTTCGAAGAATACTTTATACAAATGCTAGATCTTATTCCGGCCGGATCTGTAATTGTTCTGGACAACGCCAGTTGCCACTCAAGACAAGTTGAAAGTCTATCTACGACGCCATAGAAAAAACAAGACATTATTAACTGGTTGATACAAATAATAAAAAAGTCCCAGCTCCCGGAAGTCTATTTCCATTATTTATAATTTTAATTCGACGTTGGAAAAAGACCATTTAAAAACGAAAATTTAATAACATTTGGCAATAGGTTACAATTATTAAAAAATCAAATTATTCAACGTATAAGTAACGATTTCAATTTAAATGAGATCGATAAAAAATGTCAAATTAAGCATTGTGAAAAAGCTGCACTGAATACCTTTATCGCAGGATGTTCAGGCACGATAAAAAATAATATGCATTTGAAAAGATGCTATGGCATAAGTAGATGAATTTAAAAACTTTGAGAGACTCTATGGCCAATTCTATGAGTCAAGAGTTCGAAGTAATAATAATAATAATAATAATAATTTCAAAACGAAAATAATAATAAGTCATTAAATAATTATCCATATCATCATCAATATTATAATACAAATCATTTTAACAATCCGCGAAATAATAATTATAATGGATATAATAATAATAATTACAACAATTGTCCTAGTCAACCGATTAACATAAACCCTTTACCACAACAGCGACAAAACTACCCAACTAACGTTCAAATATTTGGTCCCAGGAAAAACGTTTTCCGATCAAAGCAAATACCTGTGAAAAAATTGCCTAAAACAGAAACGATGTCTACGACATCAATAAAATTTCACGAAATGAGAAACCGAACTTCTCCATCTGAAGAGCTATATAATAATGATTACGATGATAAAAATGATAAAATAGAAGATAATTTTGATAATTTGTTTGAATTAGAAGAAAATAACAATGATCAAACCGTAAATTTTCGAAAAGAGCCTCGGAAAAAGAAATCATAAAATTGAAAAAAATAAGAAAATAAATTTTAAGAAGAATAGTAGCCACAGAACAGGATCTGAAAAATACCTCCGTCACATGAAGAAAAATATAGATTATTCTAAAAAATTAAGGATTGTTGTAAAGGTCTTTTTAATGAATATAGTTCATTCAATGAATCTTGTTAATTCAATCGCTGGAAATTAATAGAGTTCATTCATTGTAATTAGTGTTTTGGTGTTAATATTGTTTTTAAAAATAAATTTTCGAAAGTTAAATATATAATTGGCCTAAACTTTTTTAATGGTGTCCCGATAATTATAATGAAAACAATGCTACGAGTGACAAGATGTTGATTTTGAAATCACTTTCTTCTAATACTTTCACTGCCAATCAACCGAAATATTTACGCATTTTTATGTGAAACAAAAAGTGAAACGTATATTATTGCCATTGTTCAGTACCGTAACCGGGTGATTATCATTATTAGTACAATACTTAATTTAAATTTGAATACTCTGAAAGTTGTTTTCCCAATATAAAAATTTTGAGAATAATATGTTGGGATAGTACGAGTATTTCTCCGAAAAGTAACAGAGATAAAAACGTGGAAGGGCAAAATCAAATAAATGAGGATAAAACAAGAAGAAAGTTCCAGTCTTCTTCGATTTATACCAATCACGGAGAGGATAATAAAAGCAATGAAAGAAAAACTATAAGCTGGGATTAGTACATGCAGACAGTATGGAAATTGTAGCAGATAAATTTAAGAAAATAGATAAAAAGTAGACAGATTAATAAAGACATTAGAAGATCTGGGAAAATACTGAGAAACAAACTAAAAAAAGGAACATGAAGAAGCTTTGTTAATAAAAGGACAAACTATAATGGAAGTGAAATCTAGGCAATGGACAAAGAGGCACAGCAATATTATAATAGCAGCAGAGAGGGAAAAAGTGAGGAAAATAAAAGAGAAAACGAGGTTGGAACGAAGTCTTTGCCAACTAGTTTATGAATGTGATGGTTGTGGGATTGTGGAATCCATCCATCTATTACTATATTGCTTGCATGTACTAATCCGTTTATTTTTATCGGTCCAGATTATTATTGTCAGCTCAATCTTCTACATCTTCTACATTTGATCCTGTCTCGTGTCTTTTCTTCCCATCTTTCTTCACCATCTGCCTCACCGCTACTATCCATTTCTTCTTTAGTATTCCTTTTTCTCGTTCTCCGCTTTTCTGCTCGAAATATTTTCTATAACCAACTATAAAATAACTGGATAATTAATGGTTGATTTTCTTTATTTATTCTTTTCCAGACATCTTTTTAACTCTCCATCAGGCGCTCTGCAAATTGTTATATGTTCTGGCGCCAATCATCTGAGATGTTAATTATCCAATTTTTGAGATATTTATTATTATAACTAGGTTCAAATAATGACAAAGTTCATTTTGATTAACTAATTTATTTTCACATTATTGTTATACAGATATTATAGATCAGGGTAAAAGCCTTTAAAAATAATAAAGAGTGAAAAAAATTATAGGATGAAACCTATTGAGAAAGGAGACTATAATAAAAATGGAAAGAAAAATAATTTATGGGCGATCTGATGTCGGGAAGAGATGTTTGCAACGGTCTGAAGCTAGCTTGTCGGTGTTTTTCTCTTCTTCTTGGGAAATGACACCGTCGAATCGCATCTTGAGCTATTTCAAGTTTATGACGAAAACGTTCGATCCCATCATCGTCTTCTTCCCACAGTTCTTCTAACGATTGCCTATTGCCTCGGAGTACACCTATATGATGAAGCAGTCCAATGAATTCCGTGGTTTTTGCACCCTTCTCACTTTGGAAAGGCGGTTTAATAAGCCTAATGTAAATATTTGTGTAGCTTAAGATCAACTTTAAAATGTACTAAATATACTGCCAACACTCTGATTGTGATGAAGCATTTTTCGCGTACCCGATGATTCCAGAAAGGCGTAATAAATCATTATGGTTACCCCATCCAACCTTGTTTAGATAAAAATCATCTAAAGCTTCATCTTCTTCGATAGAGCTACTAATGTCTTGTTTAGACTCTAGACCTCTCTTCTTTCTTCAACACTTCTGTCAGTGTCAGTATGTATTGTCTCTATTGTCCTCAACTGCTTCAGCGGGATCCATCAACATAGATTGAACTTTCGCCAAGTCGTTTGGGTCTTGAAGGTTTTTAATATCTTTATCAGCCATATTTATTGGTCTGAAAATAAAAAAAGCAATCATAACATAATCGGGCGTTGCCGTTGAAAGTAAAACAGTAGCTACTTAATCTCCTAGATTAGGTGCGCCCGTAGAAATTTTGAGCAGTATTTTCCTCTCTAAAACTTCAAGTTTGTGGTGATCTCGACAATATTTTGAAATTTATGGCTCCTGTAGTCTTGAATTTCTAAATTTTTGACATCCAGATTGGTATTCTTTACCATTTTCCACTTTTATTGATAAGTACTTGTTGGTCTTTGTGAATTCCGTTTTCTTGCTCTTACTACTAACTTAGCTTAGACGTATGTTTCATCATATTCGAAATAATAAAAATTTCGTAATGATTCAGAGTTAGACAAACTAATTTTATATTAACGTTAACAATTTCTCTTCAGTTCAATATCGGATCTTGTTAGTAGAAGGCGAGGCTGCATCTCGACAATAGTCTACGGAAAAACCGCAAAAGGAAAGACTTTCTGAATATTATTTATAAACAATCGCCATATATGATTATCGATTATACATTTATACACAAACATACATTGCGCCCATTTATATTATAGTCACGTAGCTTGTTGGAATATTTAAAAATACGAGATCGCAAATCAAACTCGTAATTTTGTAGAAATTTTACGTAAGAAGTATGTATTAGGCGGAGTTCACACGAATCAAAATAAGACGCAGGTAGTACCTTCTATCTAAAGTAAGGAAATGGCCAAATCGGTCAACTGATCTGGGAAATATTTAATTTCAATGTTTGTATCCAATGTTCGAATCATTTTTGGTACTCATCTGTGGAAATGGCTAACAACACTCTCCTCCTTTTTTCTCAACCTAGTCAATGTTGTAGGATCAGTGTCTTTTCATACCCTTTTCAAGGGTGGAAATAAGACAAGTCACACGCGGGGCCAGGTGAGATGAATGAAGTTCGTTGGGCAGCGTAATCTTGCCATTTTCAGGCAAAAAATATCGCGCGCAGGTGGCTGCCACGAACAAGCCATTTTTCGGTGATACTGGTGCGAAATCTGTTAATTAGTTAGTTCAATACCAGCAGTGATTGTGTTAATGTCAACGGTGTTACCAATCGATGGTAAGCATATTATTTTATTTTAATAATTTTATATATTTTTTTATTTCCTTGTAGAAATTCCAAGGAGTGGGAAGTTTGAGGCCTTGGAAGTAACCAAAAAAATAAACAATTAAAATTACTAACATTAATTGATTATTCAAATTTAATGAAAGAGATAATGTCATCACCGTCTATACCTAAGCCGATAGTTTCCAGTTATTTCCAAAATTATTATCTACTACAATAAATTAGAAAAAATATTCTATTACTTATAAATGTTCACGGGTTTTTTATATTAATGAGCATAAATAAAAAATATATTCTTCTTATATGGTTTTTCTTTTATGGTTATGGTTCATTCCGCTGCAGGCCTTCACAGTATGTGCACATTTACAAATTCCGAGATCTGCAGTACTTCGCATATTGAATATGCTCCATTCTCATATTTTGAGCCAAATATTTTCCTTAATATCTTCCTTTAAAAGAAGGTATTCATGTAATTTGACATTTTTTGTGTTAACGCCCACTTTTTACAGTATCCTTTATATTAAGTCCGTCATTAGATAGTATGTCTTATTGACCTGGTTGATTCTTCTTCTAATCTTCGTGATTTGGTTTCCATCCTTAATAAGCTGTACACCCATGTATGTGAAATCTGCTACTCTGTCCAAATGATCATCTTTTACTTTAACGTGTAGGAGTATTTGGTTCGTACGAGCTGTGTTAACAACTAGTCCTAGCTCGTTCGTACAGCCCTATATCTTTAACCGTTGGTACTGATTATACCTCCATTATATAATGAGTTATCTGCGTATTCTGCTATATCTATATAAGATGGGTGCTAAACCAATACCCTGCTTAAGAACCCCAGTTGTATCGAAAGTTAGGTAGCTGATTCAGTATAATATGTACCGGGTGTCCCAATAAGAATGGCTCTCGGCCATATCTCGGGAACCGTTTATAGTACAGCTTCGGGAAAAAAAATTTATAACAAAAGTGACCTGGAAATTATTTACAGAGTTGGAGGTCCACCGCTGGAGAGCGTAATTAATTACCAAAAATTATAAAATTAATCATTCACAAATTTTGCCTAATTAAGATGCATTCAAACTATGAATTCAGCGTATATTTGATTTTACAAGTTTCAGTCTCTTCAAATAAAAGATGGGGGAAAGCGGGAACTTTATTATGAAAAAACACCTCTAAGTCCAGTTCTACTTAACTATGCAAACTAATAGAACAAGGAAAGACAATTTTGAAGAGTCAAGAAATCAAAAAATGTTAAAATCCGTTCAGTGAACCCGGTGTAATTTATGTTTAAAGGAAAATTTACACATTTCTTAAGATATCTCGTAATACTAAACAGATATTGACACGCGGTTTTCGCTATTCTGTTGCTAATTTGGTCTAATTTTATATTCCTTAATTAAAACTACATGTTTCCATTTAACATTTTCCAAGGATAGCTAGATTTAAAAAAATAAATAAATAGCGCCCTCTAGCGTATACGTTACTCATTAGGTTGTTTCGAAATTATAACTTTTCCATTGGTAGAAAGGAATTCTCTCCAAAAAGACTAAGTTTGCATCGATAGGTTAAGTAGAACTGGACATACGGGCGTTTTTTCATAATAAAGTTCCCGCTTCCCCCCATCTCTTATTTGAAGAGATAGACTAAAACTTGTAAAATCAACTATACGCTGAATTTCTTGAAGAATACGATAATCATAGTTTAAATGCATCTTTGTAAATTATTAATTTTATAATTTTTGGTATTTAATTACGACCTACAACTCTGTAAATGATTTCCAGGTTTTTCTCGAGGTCACTTTTGCTATAATTTTTTTCCCGTGGCTGTACTACAAACGGTTCCCGAGATATGGCCGAGAGCCATTGTTATTGGGACACCCGGTACAAAAAAAAACATAGTCATTTTATTGAGCAATCTAAAGGTGATATCAGACGGTTTACTTTTCGGTTCATTCGGATGAATGATCGCTCAAGTGAATGTTCTATTTTTTTTTTCATTCCACGCTCACAAGACACTCACAAAATGACAAAATAAAGAACTTTATTCGCTCATTTCCTCGAGTGAACGTTCTCTTCGTGTTCATACGTTTCATTTTTCGTTCATTTGGAGTGCGGGAGTGCTAGTGATTGATGCCGAATGCCGAAATCCAACATCGTTGGATTGGTTCACTAATAAATTTCTTTATCAGTTCCACCATCATTTAATGCCTAGACGTTTAATTCTTAATGAAAGATGCTGAATGAAAGACAGAAATGAATAAAAAGTGAACCGTCTGATATCACCTTTACAAATTGTCAAATTAAGCTGATGTTTATTTAAAAATACCTACCGAGGGGTAAACAAATGCTTTTGCCATAAGTTTGTTAGTGGTTTGTGAACTTATTTGTTCCATTTTAGACCCTGTTATTTTCAGTTTAATTGCGAAATTGTTTTTACTAAACCAAGTACGAAATTTCCTCTACTCCCGGAAACGTGGCTTTGTCGTTAATTCCACTCTGCAGTGTTTTGCTTAGGCAAGCGGTAAATATAGTCTGAAACGCGTGTATATTGGAAACTAATTGAAAATGAACAGGATTCTGACTAAAGCCCTCTTCATCAAATGGAGCTTTAAGTTTTATTGTACCTTTCAGTTGCCACTGTGTTCTAAATTTGTGTCCAACTCATGTTTGATAAACATGAACGCAACAATAGAAATTAAATTCTAAAAAAGTCTCATAATTCACGCGCAAGTGTTTTGTGAATTACTCGAAAGCTTACTGCACATTGGCAAAAACAAACTACAGAAATACTCAGTTTCAGCCGTATTGGTTTCACTGAATCATATCTAAAAAGTATCTATGGAGCCGTTTCAACACCACGACACAGAAAAACACTAAAACACAACTCTCACCACCGGAAAAACCACGAAAAACTAATTCCGGTACATACGAGAAAAACAATTGTTTACCCCACGTCTGTCAGTTTCACGTCGATCAGCTGTTTTCTTGGATTGCCTAATTGAAACAAAAATTCTATTGAAAAGAAGGAATCGAATGTTTTTCTTTTTTAAAACACATTTATGTCATTAATATCCTGAAACACGAAAACACTTTCAGAGTGAAATTAGTTGGGTTGTGCAGCTAAAAAGATAGATGGAGCTGCACAGTCACTACTGAATATGTAGGTGATACACGTGACTGGACTGTAAGTTGAAATAATCCAATATTTTTATAGTTTTATTAGTCAAATTATATATTATCGGTAGTATCGGTATCGATCATTTTATTTTTGCGATAAGCCACTCTACTATAATCAGTCGCACGAGTTCGTTACGGTATATTTCCTTGTAACCCACTTGTTTATAATCCTAATGCGGCTTTTCCAGTTTTAGTTTGGTGTTTAGACCAAAACCAAGCGGACGACCGGGTTTGTAGAACGCACCTCCTTCATAATTATCAACATGGTCACCAGCCTAATTGACAATATACAGGGTACTACTATTCATATTACTGGTCTAAAAATGAATGAAAAATATTCATGATGGGAACTAGTATTAATATTTTCTATATGAAGATCGATACATATTTTTCATCTGATTGAACAGAATTTTCGAGGCACTCGACGAAAAAACAGTTTCTTCTGTTATTGAACCAGTGATGTGTGGGAACAATAACAAAAAAAATCAATGGGTCAAATCAGTCAAATTCTGCTGCTGTTGTCTGGAGACCCATAATGCAAGATTGAGTATTGGTTACTTTTCCTAATTGGGCAATTAACAAAGAGTAGTATAGCACAATGGGCCTTTCTCAAAAACTTGCGGGTAACACGAGTTGCCAAGAAAGAAGACTAATTAAGAACTTCCTCCACTTTGCAAGTTATGTTGAAGACATTGTTGGTGTGTGCATTATGTAATTTATGTTGATTGCGCGTAGAAAGAAGTTGATAATTTATAACAGATATACGTTTTGAAAATATGAAAAAACAATTAGTGGTACGAGGATGGTCCCAGAAGTACGCGGCCTAGCCTAGAGATAGCGGTAGTTGCTTGAAAAATATCACAGTATTAGAAAGAACACAATCTATACAGAATAAGTTTGAAGTCACCACGTTGTTTAGTATTTGTTTGCAGCCATTAATAGTGAACGTTTTCATTGAATTTGTAAACATGGAAAAAATTGGACATTGTTGTATGATACAATACTTTTATTTGAAAGGCCTTAGCCGAACCAATATAAAATCTGAACTAGATTCTACTCTAAGTGTGAATGCTCCTTCTTTGTCAATAGTAAAATATTGGGTAGCAGAGTTTAAACGAGGCCGTGCGATCTGCGAAGACCAGTGGTTGACCAAATGAAGTGACGACTCCAGAAATGTTATGATAATCCGCAAAGCAGTACTGGATGAACTGAGAGTGCACGAGATAGCAGACATAGAGACATTTCAAAAAATGTGCCGTTTGATAACTATGGATGAAACGTGGGTCCATTACTTCAAACCCGAAACAAAAAATCATTAAAAACAACGGACGGCAAAGGGAAATTCGGCTCCAAAGAAGGTTCCAACTGCACATAAGGTCATGGTGTCTGTTTTTTTGATGCGGCGGGATAATTTTCATTGACTATCTTGAAAAAGAAAAAACTATTATCGGCGAGTATTTTGCGAACTTATTGCAACGTTTGAGCGAAGAAATCAAACAAAAATAGACGCATTTGGATAAGAAAAAAGTGTTGTTTTATAAAGACAATGCACCAGCTCACACATCCTTTATTGCAATGGCCGAAATTAATGAATTAAAATTTGAATTGCATGCATCCTATTCGCTAGATTTAGCCTCCTCGAATTATTTTCCGTTACCAGACTTGAAAAAATGCTCGATGGTCAAAGATTTTCCAACAATGAAGAGATGATGTCGGCAGTTAATGGCTATTTGAAGGTGCTTGACGATTTTTGTTATAAAAAGGGTAACAAACTTATTGAACTGGGAAAAGTGAATGTTTTCTTTCAAATTTTTTGTGTTTTCTTTGTTGGACCAGGTACTTCTGGGACCATCTTCGTATTTCGTACAGATGTACCAGATAAGAAACTTGTTAAGCGTCAATTTGTTCAGACAAATCAGCCTCTTGTGTTTATAGAAGTCCAACCATCTTGCTTCGAAAACATAAAAGTATGTATAATTATTTTCTTCAACATCTATTTGCTTCTAAATCAACAATCCAATTGATTTAAATAATACCTTCTTCGAAAACATAAAAACACATTAGTCACTAATAATTTGTTTTTCTTTCCACAATTACACCTCTAAAAACCATTTTTTATCTTATATGTGACACTGAGTATATGGAAAGGAAAATTAAGGCTGTGAGCATTTTTGGGCTAACTACGAGGATAGTTCTATAGAAGAATGACTTTTCGGAGGTTGACAAAATTATGTATAATCTCACAAGAAAACATGCTAAAATTTTTATTACAATAGTGAGGTAGATTCCAATGCCCTATCTACACTTTCCACGAGTCTACACGAGTAAACGTGAGTGTGGACGGTGGTGCACCCTGTCACTCTGCCTCATCATATTTTCAACACGAATCAAAGGTGTGTTACCGTCTTGGTCATGATTTCTGAAAATCCAGTTTCTAGAGCTGATACCAGACTATAGGGTCGTAGATTTAAAATTGGTCGTTGGTTACATTAAACTTAGGTTATGCTACTTTTACTTTCGGAGGTAGTAAATTCATATTTTGTTAAGGAATTATAAAAGATAAGATCTAATGATCGACGAGAAATTGGTACGCTTATTATTTAGTCCATAATTACAAACTTATGTAAAATTAAATAGTTTCCCGCGGGTAGTATATTATAGATACAATTGGATATGTTAGCAGTTCACCATTTAGTATCTAGTATCACCAGGTAATTAATGACAATGCAGCTTTTTGACGTTTTCGAAATGTCTGAAAAACTCTTGCAATTCGAACACAAAATAAATACAAGTGTTCCAAATTATGTAAATTACTCGAAAGCTTACTTGTAGATTGACTTAAAAAACTGCAAAAATACGCAGTTTCAGCCATTTTGATTTCACTGAAACAGATCTTTGGAGTCCTTTTAACACCATGAAACAGAAAAACAATACAAAACATCGGGAAAACCAAGAAAAACTAGCTCAGGTATATACGAGAAAATCAATTGTTTACCCTACGGCCATCAGTTTGACGTTTATCAGCTGTTGATAGTCTAAATGACAAGCCACAAGTAGAGTCCATTCTCTTCTTTTTCTAAAACTTACTTGTCGTTAATTGTTTGAACTAACAGTTGTTTTGGGTAACCGTTGAAATATCAGTTACAAACATACAGGAAAAACTAATAAACGCATGTTAATTATTGCACAAAAGTCTCGTGGTTCAATTCAATTGGTTATTATAGATTATGGAAGCCCCTATAAAAACAAGTCTAATCGCAATGGCAGTCAAATGATAACATGTTGTAGTTGATGTTATAAGCAACAAAGTCAAATGTCTACTGGCAATGTTAATGACAGTGAGAAACAGTCAGTGATGCCAAGGTCACAAATATAAAATCCATTAATAACTATCTAATTTTACAATGATATCTAATTTAAAAAAATATATATGAAAAAAGTTATGTAATAGAATAAATAACAAACGAATGTTTCGATATGTTTAAACAAAAATTCAAAGTTCAATTTCATTACCACTTTGTTCAAAATAAAATTACATGTCGAAAATAGCGCGTTGCTTATAATTTTATGTTCGACAGTATAATTAAAACACTTTTTATTTGATCGTGAATAAATTTGGGAAAATCTAAAGAAAAAACTCACCTTCGTTCTGTTAAGTGGTACCGAGAAATCCCAATCTGGTGCAACAAACAGGTACCCGCTGCGGGCTATGGAACGACTTGCCTGCAACGTAAAGACATCGTTTTATTACCTGCAAACATTTACGTACGAGGCCGATTTAACAGAAGAATGACTTTCAAATAAAAGGTTACTGCAAAGAGAATATTTTACTTTTTCATATTATTAATTTGCACATCGTTTGTTATGATAGAATAATAATAATAATCTATGTGTTTCATAAATAATTTAAGTTACAAATGTTCACTTTGTTTATTAAATAATCACACAAAAATACGGATTTAATATTCGAGGTATAGCCCATCGTATTCTATGGTTCTAACCTACCAAGTCGTTGGTAAAATCATTCTTTGGCCTTCAATGAAAAAAAAAAAAAATTCTCACACTGCATTTTCAACATTTTCCCCACGTAATAGTTTCTTCTTGGATCTAAATAAATAGTAATCTGACGGTGCAAGGTCCGGAATAAATGCTGGATCTTGTACGACTTCAATATCACCAAGTTCTTCGATCTTATTCTACGTAACTTTCGCAGTATGTGACTTAATATTTCACTGATAAAACCTCATGCATTCACATTCACTATACACACTATCGGTCAAAAATTTTGCATACCCTATTATTTGCATGACACCCAATAAATAAAAACAATACGATCCATTTTGTAATATACATTTTAGAGAACAAATTATAATAACATTTTTTACAGCCATCTTTCTTTGAAATCCCTTCAATTTTTTACCAGGTCTCCAGTCGTTCTTCCTCCAAAACATCCCCAAACCATCATCGAGTTCCGCCGTATTTTACAGTCAGGATTACATATTGATCTAACACGTTCTTCCTTTGAGTTTCGCATAAACATTCTTTTCATAGACCCAAAAACCTCAAACTTTGACTCATGACAATTTTGATAAAAAGTTACTTCACTGCAACCCCCCCCCCCAGCTTCTCTGAATCTCCAAAAATTTTTTTATTAATTTAACATGTTGAATATAAAGAAGTTTGGGATCTAGCGAGGAAAATAAAATAAATATGTTAAATTCCCAATATTATTTTTATTTACAATGAATCAATTATTATCTTTTGTTTTCGATAAGAGGGTGGCACTATAAGCCTCACTTGAACGCGCGTTCCCAACCCTTACTATTTTCATGGCTTCTACTGATTTGTTTCTAATCAGATGAGGCTGTGTTCTAATCCCTTGGATGTCCCTCTGAAGAGGTTTTTGGTGTGTCGCATGCCGGTGGTTCCCAGCCATCTGTTATTTCTTCTGCCGGTTATTATTCAATTTATACCAAGAAATATGAGAAAACTAATTATTACACATCAATTTTATTAGAATATATAATTGTTTCACCATTAATGTTTATATAGTATACATATAGTATATTTTTGCAAAGTGTATCGATATCTATTAGACGAAATTGATAGCCGTTAATTTATGATCATATTGGCGCCTCATCGGGGGAATATTTTGCTGATTTGTATGCAGATTCAATCAGCCGATAACCTCAATTGAACAGTATTTTCAGAGGCGTAGCGACCGCTATACCAGGGAAAGTCAAGAAATTATAGTCCAATATTATTCTGATTATTTCGATATACGTTTATATATTTTTTAAATATGCTTCATTGTTCCAAAGTTTTAACTACGCCTATGGGATATTAAATAAATTTTATTGACAGCAAATGGGTTGAACCGTTTGTTATTCAAACTTGACTTAACACATCACTCAATAAGTCGTATGACTAACACATAAAACATTTTTTGGCCAAAAATCGAGTTTATTCATCAATGTGGTCTCCTTCAAGTGCAATACAATCAATCCAACGCTTCTCTAACTTCTCGATGCCGTGCTTGTAGAAGGATTTGTCTTTTGCCTCAAAATAGCCTCCAGTTTCAGCAATTGCTTCTTTATTTCAGCCGAATTTCTTACTGACGTGCCTTTTTTTAAGGTCAGCGATTAGCCAGTATTCACCGGGGGTTAGATCTGTACTATTCGGTGGATGAGGAAGCAATTCGTTCATTTTAACCATAGTTGCCATTGACTTGTGAATCGGTGCATTGTCTTGGTGACATGCTTCGACATATGAGGAAGAAAATTTACTCTCACACCTTTCGATCCTCTTTATACAAAAGGATTGGGAGGAATATTTAACAAAATAGATTTTAAATTGGTTTATAAATCCAACAATACATTAAAACAATTGTTGGGAAATCCTAAGGATACAATACCAAATTTGGAAAAGTGGGTGACCGAAAGAATATTGGGCAGACTGAGAGATTCGTTATTGTCCGGTTTAAAGAGCACATAGCTCATTTGAAATATGAACGGATCGGAAAATCAGGTATTGCCAGTCAATCATGACATAAATATTAATAATGTTAAATTGTTAAAAAATGTATCCAATAATAAATGTTGGATACATGTATTGAAATTGCTAGAGGTAAGAGTAGCGTAAATAGGAACTCGATAGTCAAGGATTGATGTGATTGTAGATTCCGCCTAGGAGTTTTTCCCGCTAGAATTAATTTTCGTGGGAGATGGTTTATTGGTGGGGAAATTTAGTATAAAACATGATTAGATTTTAGTTTACCTTCAGTCCCTGAAGACGATAACTTTCTGTTTTCTTAAATATCACATCGTGAAAAAATTTTATTAGTTAGAAATTATTTTTATGATTATACATTTTAAACTTGCAATTTTTCGCAAATTTCGCCAGATATGCATTTCAGTTTGGACTAATTCGCTACCCGTCTGTAGTGTGTTAATAAAAAATATCTTATTAGTTTAGATTATTATTATTTTAATTATGAAAGTATAATTTTTTGGATTCCTGTTTCCCATGGCATTATTGCAATTTTAATCTTGATCAATATTAACGAAACTAATCACAGATGTTAGTTAACATAAAGGTTACAGATGTCAAAAATATTTGAATACCAACGATATTATTACGAAAATGGGTCAAATTTCAAAGCCTAAAAAGTTTTTATGCCTTTAACGCATAATGCATTATTCATAAATTTTATAAATAAACTGCGTAAGAACGATCTATTTGGTCCATTTAGAGCATCCGCCAAATATTCATTAAAATACGTTTTATTGTAAGGAAATATTTGAAGCATTGTATTTTTTTAAAGAATATTATTATAGTGGAATGTTAACAGCGACGATAATAAAATGTTGGTATGTTTGTTGAAATAAGAAAATTAGGAAACCCAACCCAAAACGGTCTGTGAACATATAATTTGATCACAATTTGGCCCAGTTTGGTTTTAGACATTCCTTTGGTACCATACAATGAATATTTAGTTTAATTTACATGTTGATTCATCTGAACTAAAACAATAATACAGGGCGAGTCATGAGGAACTTTACACATTTCTACCATATGTAGAGTCCCTCGTGGAGGATATCACGTGTTACCGCACTTTGATTCAGTTTTTAGTAAAAGATCAAATCTTATACATAACAACCATAATGACACATCACATAATAAGGAATTAATTTGAAATTTTTTAATAAATTTCGAGTATTTTAACTAAAATGAGGTACATCTTTATTGTAACTTTGTATTATCTATATGAGCAAAATCAATTTCGAAGTTTTAGACAAAAATCGCGTTGGGGTATTATTTTCGATAAATAATAAATTCAATGAATTGAAAAGTGAAATCAGCCGTATCACTAACTAAGAAAAACACATTTTTATCCAAAAATCGATACAATCATTTCGACGCTTCTTTAACTTTTCGAAACCAGTAGTCACTGGTGCCAGATTTGGACTATATGGTGGATGAGGAAGCAATTCGAAGGAATTCGTTCAATTTAACCATAGTTGCTATCGATTTGTGAATCGGTGCATTGTCTTGGTAAAACAGTGACTTATACTTCGACATATGAGGCCGTTTTTCCTTGATTTTTGCATCTACCAACTCTATGTAGTATTCGCTATTGATTGTCTCTCTATTTTGGAGATAGTCGATGAACAATATTCCATTCGCATCCCAAAATACTAAAGACATAATCCCAGCTGACTGTTGTGCCTTTGGATGCTTCGGACGTGGTTCACCGGCTGCAGTCCATTCAGGTGATGGTCGTTTTAGATTCCGCATTGAATTGATGGATCCACGTTTCATCCATTGTCACATATTGATGCAAAAAACTGATTTATTATGTGTAAACATAGCCAAACACTGCTTTGAATCATCAACAGGTTGTTGTTTTTGATCGTCTGTGAGAAAACGCGGCACCCACTTCGAAAAAAGATTTCTCATGGTCAAATGTTCATGCATAATTGTAAACACGCTGCCTTCTGATATTTTTACGGCTTCAGCTATCTCATCCAATTTCAATTACGATTAGATATAACCAATTTGTGGACTTCTTTTATGTTTTCTGGAGTAATCGCCTCAATTGGACGACCAGAATGTTCACCATCATCGATGAACGTTTAAATTCAGTAAACCAATAACAAATTGTTCTTTCGGATGGAGCAGGGTCCGGATAACACTTTTGAAGCTAATGCTGAGCTTGTACAGTATTTTTTTTTCATCAAGAAGCAATGATAAATCAACACACAACAAAAGTGGCTTCACTTAAATGGCTGTTACTTTTTTGACAATACCAGCACCATCTGTATGTAAGTTACACGACTTAATAAGTAATGTCATGTTTTAAAATAAAGATTGGTATTGACGGTTTGACGTTTCTCGACATTTTATACCCATTATCACTATTGTCATTATGAACCGTTCTATAAAAAAATATTTCATTTGTGTTTATGTACGTTACGTACTATTGTGTTAGCTTTGGTAGAACTTTTGTTTCTTTCCCCGTATAAATAAACGGAAATATTTGCTCAATTATTGTTTTAAATGTATTTTCAGTATCACCTAAAGACGATTTCTATCGATTGAAAACGGGTGCACAAAATCGAAGAGGTCTATTTAGATTTTTTGTCAAACTGAACAAACTATTTACAGTACCACTACACCAACTGTTCCATAAATCCCAACACAGTACAATTGGCAATATAAAATTTTATCAATTCGGCGTTTGATTTTAGGATAATGTATCTTTAATTTTGTATGTCATTTTAGTGAGCACGCTAATGTAGTGCAGCATTGTGCAATATACTGATCAGCTTCTCTCAGTCACGATTATAATGAATACCTAAGCATCCTAGAAATAAAGATTGAAATAAAACTCAACATCAACCTAAATAATTCTCAATTCCATAATTAACATTTTAATGACAAGTTGCATTATAGGAATTGGGATAATTAATAGTTTTCGAATTGCAAAATTCCTAAACGGCACACCTATTTGATGCAACCTTCCATGAGAATTGTCATTATCATTTAAATTTATACCATAAATTGAACACCTGTGCGATCGAATATATCTTTATCTATCTTCTTTTTGTTTCTGATTTGTAAAAACTGATAGGTATACCTACCACGTAAATGGGAAGGGCCTACCAACATGAAGACAGAGCAATTACATACATGCACGTGTAGGTACGTATAGATATAACATTATCATTTTCTTAAAGGATTAACGTCTTATTGTTTTACACAAGTGGGCGCTCGTAATGTCTAGGAGAAAGATTTATTGTTAACAGGGGAAGATGTGCTGTGGAAAAAATAACTAATACTATTTTGTTCAATTTCATTAGACAAATCTCCGTAAAATCTTAGCAAAACCCATGACATTCAAACCATATAATCTGATATCACAGCAGAAGACTTGAAAGGCAACATCCTATAAGCTTAAAATATGGATATGGTGGACAAATCTCTTCATATGAGATAATACGTATCGAATTCGTAGCTTATACAATTATTAACATATTGGTGTTAATCAAGCGCGGATGCAGGAGGTCATATACTTTGTGGGTAAAAGGCTTAAAATTCCATGTCTTTGGGGGACGACTCGTCCTAATACTAATGTACCCCCCTTGTCAAGACCCTGGATACGCCCTTGGTGTTAATGTAAAGTGAGATATTACTTATTTACATAACATTAATAAGAGTGAAAATACCGCCTCTTCAAAGGAATAGTATACAATGTCAAAAGTTAAGTACACAGAACTGCCCGCGTTTTCTTTAGAATACTAACAAAAGAAGTTAGTTCTACAAATCTCCGCTTGGAGATAATTATCTACAAAATTTTATTCATTACATTTATATCTACTGTGGAACTTGCTGCTCTCCCCGAAGATATGTTCCAAACATTGCTGGTGGATCAACATCATTAGTAACAATAATAAACACAAAAAATTGAGGTTAACTATACTCATACACATACTAAGGTAAATTAATCAAGACAATATTTACTCCCAGTATAAAATCGGTAAACATCTAACAAACCGTCAGTCCACGTGGACTCATCATCACCACTGTTTACCAATGAAAACATCGAAATGTAAACATAAATGCATTTTTAGTGGCCGAAGCTGTATGTATACAAGTTCTTCTAAATATTCTTGGCAGAGACAGTGGCTTCGTTTGGTGGGATTTATTTAATTCACAAATTTCATTAAATAAATAGAAATATGGCGTTCTTTAGACCATGGGCGAATGAAGACAATGAAATTGCACAGTGTAGTGAGAATAAAGATAGGTATGAATTTAATAATAAAGATTTAGATATACAAACACAGCAAGTTATTTCAAATATATACGAATATTTAAAAAAGGAAAATATTCAGCAATCTGATAATGCAATCATAACAAAAATTGCTGAATTAACTAGAGTGAATAAATTTTTCATTTATCGAGTAGTCATGAAAGGGGTTGCCGTGGATCATTCACAGAACCGAAAAACATTTAAAGAAAAACTGAAATCAGTTGTCAAAGCTACTCAAGATTTTATACAAGAGAATTCATAGTTTATATACGGAGAACAGGGTTGCCACATTAGCAGCAAAAGGTAACAGATTATCCAGAATGCAACTCCTCAAGATACCAAGTAATAGTACTTAGCAACAAAGCTCAAATTTTATCATATGGAAATGGAAATAACAGAGTCATACTATTCTCAGACTCCCTTCTTACTATTGCATATTTCACCCTATAGAGTTAATGTGGGCGAACGTAAAATCAGAATTACGAAAAAGTAATCAGTCCCCAGAACTGAGTAAAGAGGTTGTAGAACTCCTAAAGAAAGTTCTAGCAGCAGACCGCCAAGAGCTTTGGAAAAACTGTGTTGAACATGTTATCAAAGAAGAAGATGAGTATGTGAAATCACCCTCTTTACAACCCTTCATAATTCAATCAAATGATGACTCTAGTTCAGACAATTCTTACTACCATTATTATTTATAAAAATACTTTGGTTTTGAAGTGTTTTTTTTATTTATTCGCAGAGAATTTATTTTCCTTTATGGTTTTTGCTTTGAAATTTCGTTTTCCAGTATGGGGTACAAAAAGGGGTCAGTTCACGTCTGGTATCTTGTTTGAACCAAACGCCTTTATAGGTAGGTACATTTTACTTGTCTATTTACGTTTTATAATTTGATATTTAGTTGTAGCAAGTTAATGATGTATAATAACGATTATTTTTTATAAATTCCAAGTAGGACTACAATTAAGTGCATCTATCTAAATAACGGCGTATAATGCCGTTCAATTTATAAGGATTTGATTACTTTTTAACGAATACTTTCTCGCATAGGATAAACATATTCATAAAAATAATAAATTTATAAAATGAGGTATCTACGCCTATGGTAGATCAAACAAAATTGCCCGCAAAAGTTTTTGTGTAAGTTTTTATAATCTGCAATTGATATTGGAAGATATTGGCAGTTTTTAGTTTGATCCTCAAAATTAAGGAAACTATCATTGTCTCCATCTATGTAAAAATAGGTAAATGAAAAATATGATCTCTTTCATGTATTTACCGCGTTAAACAACTCACTTTGTGCCATTTAGTGGAGTAAACAAGATATGTTGGTGTTGATGTCAGGTAAATCGTGATATTTCTGTGAATTCTAATAAAATTTTGCTAAGGTAAGTATACTTAAATACAGACTCTTAAAATTCAAAATGAGATTATATATTATATACTTCATATTTTTTGAATTTAGGGTAATAACCAACCATTAAACTGCGGGGCTTGAAATCAAAGTTACTTTGTTTATTTTTTCAAAATGAAGGGTGTATCGACTTTGGGTACACATATTTTCGATTTGTATCAGTGGTTAAGATTTTATGTCAGCTATAGGTACAACAAAGAACATGTTGTGTCACAAAGTAGATACAAATAAAAGTAAGAAAAAAAACCAACAGTTTTTTTCAATTTCACATTACCCTTTAGGAGATATTTCATGGAAAATATCGTGAATGGAAAAAATTGAATCTCTCACAATGTTTCCTCCAGAACAAGAGGAAAAAATTGTTGATGGATTGAATGTATGGCAAAGAGGAAGTTTCATCATAAGTTGAGCTGAGTTGAAAATCGATCTTGATGCAACAAATTACAAGATCGAAGGTAGATGGTTTCAAGATTTTATGTCGCAATCCAAATTTACCCCAGCGTATTAGCCAGAATTTAACTAAAGGTTTTTGAGAAATTATTTTTACTCTATTACCTACATAAAATCTACACTTTTCAGATACTAATAATGACTAACTAATAACAATGTCGTTATTAGTTTAGCAGTATTAACAGATTGTCTGCCACTGGTACTCGGCGATGTCTAACTTGTTTAGTATAATGCATATACAAAGAAATAAAAATCTTGAGGTCTTCTAATTATATCAGTTTACTTAGTACTACTTATAACTATCTATAATTCCTGCATTGAAAATGGAAGATACCAGGATGGTCCCAGAAGTACCTGGCCTGACGTAGAGATGGCGGCAGTTGCTTGAAAAATACCACTGAATTAGAGAGTACACCATTTTATACAGCATATGTTTCAAGTTTGAAAAAGCCACGTTTTTAGTATTTGTTTGGCAACCATCAAAGTGAACGTTTTCAGTGAATTTGTAAACATCAAAAAATTAGTCATCGTTATGTGATACAGTACTTTTATTTGAAAGGCCTTAACCCAACCATTATAGAAGCTGAACTAGATTCTACTCTAAGTGAGACTGTTATCAACAGTAAAATATTGGGGGTAGCAGAGTTTAATCGAGGCCGTACGACCCGATGTGACCATCATCGTAGTTGTTGACCAAATGAGGTGACGAATGCAGAAATGTTAAAGAAAATCAACAAAGCGGGACTGGATGATCCTCGACTGAAAGTGCGCGAGCTAGCAAACATAGTAGTCTTTTCAAAAAGTGTGGTACATCGCATATTAACTGAAATCTTCAAAAAAGGAAAAACTATCAACAGCGAACATTATACGAACTTATTACAACGTTTGAGGGGACAAATCAAGCAAAAACAGCCGCATTTGGCTAAGAAGAAAGTGTTGTTTCATCAAGGCAATGCACCAGTTCACACATCCGTTATTGCAATGACCGAAATTAATGAATTAAAGTTTTACTTGCTACCTCATGAACCCTATTCGCTAGATTTAGCCGCCTCGAATTATTTTCTGTTCCCAGACTTGAAAAAATGGTCGATGGTCAAAGATTTTCCAACAATGAAGTGGTGATGTCGGGAGTTAATGGCTATTTGAAGGAGCTTGACGATTTTTATTATAAAAAGGGTATCGAAATTATTGAACATCGCTGGGAAAAGTGTATGGAGCTAAAAGGAGATTACGTTGAAAAATGAATCTATTTTTTTCCAAAATTTGTGTTTTCTTTGTTGGGTCAGGTCAACCTCGTATTCTTCGTATGTTTTTTTTAATTCAAATTATTTTTTTCAGAAATATCCTCACTTGAGTGTCTGCAGCTGGTACTCTTACTTTTGTGGTATTTTTTGAATCTTTATGAATTTATTCAGACCATTTCACCTAGACCTAGAAATATTGCCTTATTGGACTCGACTTCCAGGAAATTATCATATGAAAAAAAATTGAATAAATAAAAAAGGTCTATACTTTTAATTTGTAATTAGAATGATAATAGTCAGGTTTATTAATCTTTTTGTTATGCTTTCTAGGCTTATAGTTTGAGGTGTAGTTTTATCTGATTCGTAAGGCATTCATTTCTATTTTTGACAGGAGCATAACTGATGATGGATTACATTTTTAAATTTATATATACTTCCTTTACGAAATAACATTCTATATATTGCTGCTTTTTTTAACTAAATAAAGTCTTCTCAATTAAAATGTAATAAATAAAAACGTTTTTAATGAACTATAAATGTATCTCCACACTCTACATAGAAATACTTCTACTCCACTTACCTACAGGTATGTAGTTCAATTAAATTCCCATTATTTGATTGTTAGATAGATATGAAGTTCCACACAGTTGAATGAATAAGTAGATAATATCGTGTGGGTTTGGTAAAAAAATATCTAAAGCTTCTCAGGTAGAGAAGTACACATGCATATTAATTTAAAAATATGTATCGGTTGTATTAAATTTATTCCTAATTGTATAGTTATTGTAATAAAGTTCATATAGTTAGATCGAGAGTAGGAACTACAAATATGTATAACAGAAATATATAAATCTAAACAAAGTTACTATTTTTTTTGGGATTTTAAATTTATTATCAAGCGCATACCAAATTTGAAATTGAGACGTTTTCATCTATACTATCAACCTGAATTAGATTTTAAAAAACAAATTTCAACAGTTATATTTTAATTAATATAATGAATTATCAATTATTTTATACATAAATGATAGTCAAAATAATAACTAAAAGTATAGTAAATGTCAACTGTAATAAATATTATTATTTTATCGTTTGATAAAAGATTAGGTACTTGGTTTTAAATAACGCTGCATAGTTTTGATAACATTACAAAAAATGTGGATATAAAACGCACCCGGTTGCATTCCAAAGCCTCGGCCGAATGTTCCTCTTTCTGTCTAAAACAATTAGAGCACTTCGTCTTATGGAATATGTTGGGAGCGAACTTCTTACACTGCGACATGTTGTACTTATATCACTAATAATAACTCTGATTACTTTTAGCCGCAAAAAACACCACGAAAATTTAAATAGAAGAGAAAAATATTTGCCATTGCCACTGTCTTCATTACAGTCTCATCAATTTATTTTCTTTTCAATTCCAGTTGAAACGCACAAAAAGTTTTAAATACACGATATTTACGTGCAGACACACACTCTACGCTCGACTCTAAACTGACGGACAAATTGAAATGAAATGTATACAACAATAAAAATATTGTAGAAGTAGTAAGAAACGTCACGATATCACTCGTCTTCTTTTCTTTGACATATGACACCAATATTTGACATATGTAATTTTTATAGACGTAAGTGGTAGATAATGATTTAAATAAGTATATAACTCACACCACTTCACAACCACTACTCAATAAATAAATATATATTTCCAAATTTTTGAAAAATTTCGCAAACGAAGGTATTTTCTAGATTTAGGCACCCAATTATTATTTTCATTTGGAACAAATGAATATGAAAAATCCGTTTCACAACATTAGTATTACATACATTGACATAATTTAATAAATTGAAGATATAGTTGGCTGTGTAATCTCATCTCTAAGAAGGACATAGTAAATGTCAATGTCAATTGTCATAGTACTTTTCGAAGTTTGTAGTTATAAGACAAAAACGAATTGTCTATATTGAATTAGGAATTATGTAATTGTGTATATATTTTTTTTTTAAAATGGAAGCAGGACGAGACAGGTATTATTCAAAAAATATACAAAAAATTCATTTGTGATGAACTATCAATTATTATAATTTATTATTCATTTTTTACGTAAATATTATTTTGACATTTCAAAAAAGATGTTTTTCAATTTGAAGCCTAATTGAAGAGAAGTGAAAATATAATTATACTTCTAAGCAGTAACATAATGATTTAATATAAATGTCAAACAAATTCAATGTAATTTTTTTCATGAAACGTTTGAATAGAGTGGATATGTATATTGAATTAATTATCCAGCTTAACTAAATATATTGTAATAAAAAAATTTTGGGTAACGTGTAAATATTCTACATATTCCATATTTTTAGAAGTTTGCATTCCACTAATATTGCTGTTATTAGAGAAGTATATGATAATGAATTTTCTCCAGCATGTTTTTCTATGGAGTTAGAAAAAGCCTTGGAAAGTTGTTGTTCCATAATTGTAATAGAACCTACACAATTAGGAGATGAAACTGCTAGATGGATTAGTTTTGGAAATTATTTACATAAGATGGCAGTTATTACAGGTTTTACTTCCATTATTTCAGGTATGTATGCTTTATAGTTTATTCTTTGGAATTTTTTGTTAGTACTAGATATTACAATAATATAAAAAGCACTACAAAATTGGAAAAAAATTTGGAAGGTATTTATAATAAATTGTATTTCACTGACACTCAGGGTAGGTGAGGGTAAACATCTACAGCTGCTGGTTATGAGATAATTGTTTTAATGTCATTCACTCTAAAATTATTAAAATTAGATGTAAATTCTTGTACCAACTGCTACCCTCCCTGGACCTTAAATAAAAGACAAAAATTTGGCACTCAAATTTTCATTTGCCCCATTGATGCAACATCATAAACAGTCAGTTGCATGAACTTTTCAAACACTGAATTGTTTTTTTGATGTGAGATATTCAAATTTTTGAAAAGGTAATTCATACTAACAAAAATAACCAGTTAAAATTTTGCAATAATTATAGAAAAATCAAGAAAAATAGACTTACCTCATATTCAAAAAAAAAAACAAAAAATTCTTCATAGACTGTACCTTCACAGTAATATGTAGTGATGGCAAAACAAATAAGAAAACTAATTTCCTTCCTAATTTCAAATCAAATCGTATGTTTGCCCTATGCTGACCTTCACCTCCAATTACCCTATTTCACTATTATCTGAACTAACAACAATGATATAAATAAATAACAACTTCAAATGATGATTACTAAATATTTTAAAGCAAGTAAACTACATAGTACATACCTTATTCTTTATGATTAAATTTAAATTTTGATTTTGTGGCTTTCAAAAATTATAATAATTTAGCAACATATTTTGTGCAATAGTAAGTACATATGAAAACGGATCAGTTTATTTAATTATTCAGATTTGCACTTATCCAAATGCATAATAAAAACTATTAGCTCCAGACTCTACTGTATTTTTAAGTAGCATTCCTCATCTAAGAATTGTTCACTCAACCAACTAGTCCAACTTCATCCCCAGATTTATGTTACAGAAATAAAAATTTTACATTATTCCTTAGAACCTAAACAAAATGACAAAACCATATAATTACAAAATTTTTTACATTCTGTTAATATGGCAAGGTCTTTAACCCTCTGTAGACATTTCTGTCACAAATCGATTCTCTACCGTCTAAAATTGAAATATTAATTCGAGTTCATCTTGTCACTGTAACTGTAACATCTAATGTATCTACTTAATTCAACACAAATAATGTAAATGGCACTTGTTTGTTGACCACGCAGTATAAACTTTATAAGATTTACGTTTTCAGTAGAGTCTCTGTATTTGAGTATGAAATGGAACCTGAAACTAGCTCCAAAAATATTATACTTCACAAAGAGAAATACCTCTCAACCAAAATTACTGATTATATTTTTACATTTACTTTAGAAGTATGCTAGAATACTTGTCACAAAATGGTATACTGAGTCTTTGTGCAATATGCCGAAACAGCATTCTAAATTGCAAATTATTTACAGTAAAAGTAATTTCCCAAAAAGACAGCAACTATTCTGTTGAGTATGTTGCTGATGTCAATGATGTGGATGTAGTAATCGTAACTGGAAAGATAAAAAAGAAGAAAATCTAGCATCCAATTTTATTGAAAAAATGCCAAAAGTATAGTGAGCAGGTATGACAAGAAGACCAAACAATACATAACAAAAGATCGTCCAATATTGTGGGAGTATAATCGCCACATATAAACTCATATAAACTTTATTGATAGCATCAGGGGATGCTACAAAATTCAGTTTTGTAGTAAAAAGTGGCAGGTTCAAATGCTTTATCATTTATAGGACTAAGTATAACAAACCCATGGCTTCTTCACAAAAAAAATCGTAAAGTTAAGGACTTGCAGAAAATATTTGAACTATACTGATTTTCGGCTTGAAGGAGCTGCAAGCATAGTGTACCATCGAAAATGAAAAACCGTCAATTTATTAAAACGAACTTCGATCAAAATGGCACAAAGATCCAGGACATGTTCCTTCAGTGACAATCATGCAGGGTCAGACAGAACAATTCAAGAAATGGGTGTATTTTTATTTTTTCAAAGTTTTTCACTGCTTATTTTTAAAAGTGGATGTCTAATACTACAGGGGGTCAAGGCATAGATGATCTGTGAATTGCCATGGTATTTTTATTAAAAATTCTTAATTATAAACTTTTTAGGTTTCGCTTGGCCGGAGAGTTTTGCTCCCCAAGCACCCTTGAGTATTATTTCTACTTTGTGTACAGGATTATATACAGCTTCATGGCAGTTTGATCACTGTGTTAAATATCAGGTAAATATATTATATTTAATTTGACTTTTTTATAGAAACTATCAATGATGCATTGATACATATGTGTTTTATAGGGATGTAAATGTCACCTTATCTGTTATATTTTTAAAATGTCCAGTTGATTAACCTTGTTTGTATAAAAGTTCCATTTTAGTGTGAAAAATGTGATCAAATATTTTTGTTTCTGCCCAATTACATTGTTAAAATGTATTTCTAGCAAATTCTGTTTACATAATGATCATATTCAATTAGTTTATAATATAAATTAGTTTTTGACTAAATTGTGTAAAATGCCAGTCACAAGAAATAAGGGAGACGATGAATTGCGCGCAACTATAAACATCCTGAAATTATAGAAAAGTTTAATAGGAAGTTGAAGCTAATTGAAGAAAAAATAAATGAATTCGAGGAGACCATTGATAACCAAAGCAATGCAATAGAAAAACGTATGAAAAACCTAACATTCTACTTTTTGGACTCAAAAAGTCAGGGATGTCGTCTTAAATGTTTTAAATGATAAGAAGTTATGCATTCAAAACACTTATATTGAAGGATGTTATATATAAATGGGGTAATAATAAAAATAAAAGTAAACTGGCAGTGTTGGTAAAATTTTATAATAATCAGCAAAGAAATTTAGTATTTTTTAACACAGTGCTTTTAGCACACTTTTTCAAAAAAAGGGACTTCAGGGACAAAACAATGGAAAAAGGACTTTTACACTCTATCATTTTACTCATAAATATCAATAATATATAAATGAGAATTTTTTTAAATATTATCCCCCACCAAGTATACCTGGAATCAAGAAGTTAAAACATAACATTTTACATTTCCAGTTAATTGATGGCAACACAATATTCATAAAATCCATTAAAATGCTTTTGTAGAATTTAAGATTTCCATATTTTTATGTGGATTATTCAACCTCTTGTCTGATCAAAGTTTTTTTTTAAATAAAGGTATTAAAATTCAGATTTGCTTATCTTGATTCATTTAACAGAATGATTTTAAATCAATAAGATGAATATTTCAATTATGTTATTCAAACACAAAAATATTTTGTCAGTTTTTCGTTAAGTAAGATGTTTCATGAAAATGGGTGAATAAACAGTATGTCCTATCAAAATAAAACCACTGTGATTGTGTGATAACTGAAAATGAAACAAATCAGGAAGAATGAAACAAACCTATTAAGAAAGTACGTACAAAAATACTATGTAAAAGAAATAACTCATTTCCTGCTATATGGACAGAAAAAAATATTGACTAGGTCAAAAATAGGGGAAAAGTTTCCCATTGAAATAAAGTTATTACTATTAATACTCAATATATTCACAAAGTTTGTATATAATTTAGAATATCATTTACCAATTACTGGAGGGCAGTGGGACATTTAGAGATCTAAAATAAAAAAAACTTTAGGGACCTCTCTAAAAGCCCTATTACTTAAAAACAGCAGAATAATCATTAGAGAAGATCTAAGTACTGAACAACAGAAATTATTGAGAGCTAGTATTGCAAAGGCTGGGAAAGAAGTTTGATTATGGAGTAATTTTGGAGATATTTTTATGAAACTTCAAAATGAAGCTGATGTTAGTAGGCTCAAATCACTGGACAACCCCCTCAACATTTGAGCCATGAAATAAATACAAAAAATATGGACGATATGCATGTACATATTTTCCCTTAGGGGAATATTTCATTAAATTAATATCTCATTTTTTTACTTTGATTTAATTTGAAAGTATAATTAAACAGAGTCTGTGCAGTTGGCACATAACCATTTTTGGAAAAATTTTTATTTGCGTTACAAACAGCTTTTGCTTTTTTTTGTATTTCTATTTCTAAACAATCAATTTTGATTTGTCTACTATCTTTAGCGATAATATTGTTTGCAAATGAGATTCATGGGAGTTGAAAATCAAAAATAAAATTTTAATATATAGATGTCAATCCTATCAATTATTAATATTGTGTGTTACCTTACTGTTATTTAAATCCTTCTTTTAGGTTGAAAGAGACATTGGAAAGTTATCCAGATTACCAATTCTGGGAGCTCTGACAGTTGCGTCACCAGTAGTTTTAGTGAGGAAAGATGACTCAAAACGTAAAATATTACATTCTGTAGTTACATTAGCAGCAGCTTCACTTTGCATATATAGGTTATATCGTACAATGAAATAGATTAGTTAGTGAAAATTATCAAGGACCACTTTAGCAAAATAGCTTTATTATTTTTTTAAATAAAGTGTTGTGGTAAAAATAGACATTGTAAAGTGATGCCTTGGATTGGCATTTCCAGAATTTTTAATAAAGTTATGAATTTTGTGTTGAATTGTTTGCTACATGTGGTTTCATTATCTTCGTAGATATTTTTGAAATCTGAATACTAGGGACTCAAGATTAAGATAATACCAACTTCAAGGACTGGCAATTTTAATTAAAACAGAAGCAGTGTCTTTCATGAAATGACCGATGTTTTTATAATCTGTATAATTTCTTGGAATAATGAGAAAAATTGAGGTCATAACATTTATTTGATTAATAAATATTTATAAAAATAAGGAATTTACTTTTTGATACTGCATTTTTGTGCTCTTTTAGCCATGATTAAAAAATAGAGAGAAGGTAAACATTTTCTTAGAAAAATAGCAAATTTTGGTAAGAGGGTTGATATAATGAGCTCTTTCTTCTTTTCTGCAACAGCTTTGACTATTTTTGCAGCTACATATTCAGGAGGGAGGCCTTTTTCTGTTGTAGGATCCATATGACCATAACTTTCACCAGTACCAGTTAGAGCATTCAAAGAAAGATTTGTTTTAATATATCCCGGACTTACAACAGTGATGGATATATTACTAGAAGCTACTTCGGCTCTTAAACTATCACTGAAAGCTTGCAATGCATGCTTTGATGCGCTATAGGCTGATCTTTCAGGTAAAGCGACAAGTCCTTGAATGGAACTAATGAAAATTATATGTCCTTCTTTTCTCTTCATCATATCAGGAAGTACAGCTAAAAATAAATCAATTAAACTTATTAGCAAAGAATTTAGATTACTGTAAAAACAATATACCTATGCATGCATAATTTGTTATTTTACTGAAACTTTTACTAGATTAATTTTTGCTGTTATGCAAAACATATAATGTTGCTAAAATAGTAGAGATGGTTGATTTTAATGACCCCCAAAGTTCCCCATAATCATCATTTACCCTGAAGAAGTGTGCTAGTGGAGAAAGCTTACAAGTACAATTGCCAAAAAAATTTCACAAGGTAATTTTTAATTTATAAGGCATTAGGAAAGTTCCAAGGGGTAGGAAAAATATAGACAAGGTCGTAGAAATGTAACAGTACCTCTAGTTAATCCCAGCACCTTGAATAACTCAACTACAGTTTACTATAAATCATTTGGACTGGAAAGATCCATCATATTCTGGGATGAGCCCATATTTGTCGTTACATCAGCAATATACTGAATAATGAATACAAGGCAAGATGCTACAGTCAACCAAGATATACCTATTAGAAATGAGATTCGCTGCGCATCCAGATGCTAATGAGATGTAATTGATACCAAAGGTGAAAATGTTCAAGGGCTCACTCGCAAAACTGGTGTCGACGAACTCCCTGCTTGCAAGGTGAGCTCGACGGAAATTGATAGACAAGCGAACACACACATAGATGGACCTTCTGCTTATCTGAAGAAACAACTGATCCAATTAAATAGGCGCGAAATCTGACTAGTGACTGGGCACAGTCATGTAAGACGCGGACGATCTGGAGTACCGCTAGTGCAGGGAGGAGGAGGATGAAACTGCAGACCACGTCATCACATCATGACATCAAAGCGTCCAATCGGCTTCTTAAAGGACATTAGCTTTTGATAATGCCAAGTGGGGCACAAAATGCCTATGTGCTTAACAGCCGCTAATATGAACAATATTTTTTAGATTTTGTTTCAAAATTCTTTCTGTATATTTTTTGGGCAAATCTTCATTTCTCATAGTAGAAATTAAAATTACAAAATATATCAAATTATGTTTGTTTCCACCTCATAAATGTAATTTTTTGTTGAAATAATCTATCTAACCTCAATACCTCTGTGATTATGTAGCATTCCTTTTGCATGAAATATCAGATAATTTGAACTCAATTAAGTGTAGCTCGTTTGAATTTTACTCAAATCAGATGAATTGAGATATTTACCTACCCTTATCACAAATTAAGTTCTACTTATATTAATAATTGCGATAATAAACACACATTACAATAAAAAATGTTGGCTCATAATAAATGAGCGACCATTTAAATAAATATTTAGCAAGCACAGATTCGAATATTACATCTCCATTTCCTAGTTCTGATGGTAAAAGGAAAGTTAAGAATAACCTATGTGAGTGGATAATCTATATAATTTTGTTACATCAATAATTCTATTCTAAATAAGTAAAAGAAGGATAACTGAACACACCGATTACACTATCACTACACCAACATTCACAATTAAACTACCTGACGCGCGTTTCGATAACCAAGTTAACGTCTTTAGAGATTGAGGGTCAACTAAAACCTAATAACTTTACTTACCTGTTTTTTACTTAAGCATAAATAGGGACAAAGTGCCAATTCCTTACAGTTCACTCTAAAGTTTTGTAGTATAAATGTGAAGATTTCCGCCAAGGAGGTTATTGGTAGCAAAATTCAGTATAAAACAGGTAAATTAAGTTATTAGGTTTTAGTTTACCTTCAGTCTCTGAAGATGATAACTTGGTTATTGAAACGCGCGTCAGGTAGTGTAATTGTGAGTGTTGGTGTAGTGGTAGTGTAAACAGTGTGTTCCGTATGAATAAATATAATAAAAAATTAATAATAGTCTCTTTTATTGCTTGAAACTTCTGTGATGTGTTATACATACATCAATAGAAATGACAAACAGTTTTATTTCCTTTCATGATCAAACTGCAGATTAGATAAAAAAATAACAAATATATTGTGTTTATTTATGTCCCTCCACAATTGTGAAAATATTTTATGTAAATAAGTAACTTGTTTCCTTTTTATATTTGTATATACATAAATTTCAAATGACATACCTTTTGTCAAAGCAATGGTTCCAAAGTAGTTAACCATCATTATCTTCATGTCAACATCATTTTGGGTAGATAGTACACTACCTCTATGAGAAATTCCACCATTGTTAATAAGAATATCTATTTTACCAGTGATAGATACAATTTTCTTTACTTGTTCTTCCAATTTGTCAATTTCACTTAGATCAAGAGGTATAATAATAGGAGGGTGAGTGGGCACTGTACTGTGTGAATGTAGCAAATCTGTTCTGACTCTTTCTAATTCCTGTCTACGCCTTGCACATAATACTACTTGACATCCCTGTTTATAGAATTCGTGAGCTAATGCCTCCCCTAATCCTGAACTAGATCCGGTAATTACCACCACCTACAACATGAGTTTAGATAATTATTTTGTTAATTACATGAAAAAACCAGATCAAATACTTAGAAAAGTGCCTACTCACCTTTCCAAATAATTCGTTCAATCCTTTTTGCAAATATAAAGCTTTGAAAACTCTAAATATTATCCATGGCAATGAGACTGCTAACGAAACAGATCCCACCAAGCTTAAGGATTCGTACAATTTTCTTGCTTCAGTCATTCTATTTTCTATTGTTAAGCCCAGTGTATGAAACATTTGTCACTTTTTTAGAACATTATTAAATATATGAATATTTAATCAAACGAAATTATGATCCTAGTTGTCCAAATAAGAAAAAATGTTTTTTTCAATATTGAGTTATGTTTGGTATGTATTTTGACAATTTGATTTTTTGTAAATAAAATAAACGTCATAAATAGTAAGGTTAAGGAGTTATTAAATTCATCTCATTGCATAAACAATTTTGAACATATATTTCTATATATGTGACACCCGTTTGTCAATTGTAAGTTATACTTAAAGATATTGATAATAAGAAATATTAAATCAAGCAAATATAAAAAAAGTACTTTGTACTTATCATTGAATTTACATTTCATTTAGAAAAAGAAGACTTACGTAAGTTTCAATTCGTAGCAAACTTCAGGTGCTTTGCAAATTTAAAAATCATCAACATAAATGTCTAAGGTCCAAAGTGGTTATCCGTTAAACCGTTAAAATATGAATTTTGAATGTTTCAAGTTATTGAATACAACTATTTTAGATTGATTACAAATTGTGCTTTTGATTGTTTCCAATATGAAAAGTACTACTTATTATATTTGCTTTTATTTATATATTGGTTTAAATAGCCATTTAGCACTGAGTAACTGGATTGCAAATATTGGAAAATATCTTGGTTATTCTCCACAACAAAACAATGGCGAAGGAACTGAAATATATCAACAGAGTATTCCTTATGAAGTGTCTACCACTGATGAAAGTTTTATAAAAGAAGCAGCAAAATTAACGGATCTGGCTTTGTCGGAGTTGGACACTTGTCAGCATAGGGTAAAGTCAATTCATTATTTAGAGTATCATGAACATTATGTAATATTGTAAACTGATGAAGTCGATAAGAACATTGTATTAATTAGTTGCTACCTTATTTCATGGCTTAAAGTGTAAATATATATTTGTCAAATCAAAGTTATATAAAACTTTTCAAATCATAACTGCAAGTTTATATATGTATAATATGTATACTCTAATGATTTTGAGTAATTAGTTTTCCTTCCTTCTTAAGTTCATTTTACATATGATGATTCTATCTCAAGATATTCTCATTGTTTCTGTTAATTGTTTCAAGGAAAATAAATTGGTTGCTTTGTGCGAACGTTGTTATGTGATAGATGGTTAGCTGTATCACAATCATAAAGTAAAGTATTTGGTAGTAAATATTTATACAATACTTGTTTTTATTTGATATACAACTAGTATTGTATTTAGTGCATGTTAGTATTGGTGAAATATAAAACAAATGTTATAGTTATAGTATAATAATAAAATATATGCATCATTTCATTATTATTAGCATGGAATTAAATAAGATGGCAATTTATCAGGATTTTATTTGTCTCATTTTTCTATTGTTGAATATACTAACATATTCTCAGTTGGAGAGTCTTAAAATAACAAGATGTTTGCAGTATTTGTTTCAATATTATGGTCAAAATGTATATTATTTTTTACTAAAACCCGACGATGGTCTATGTCCATCTATTTTGACTAATTATTTTCAATGTAAATTTTTTTTTTAGGTAGTTCTAAAGTTGAAATCCGATTGCGATAAATTGAATGACGAGCAGCTAGCTAAAATGGCAGTACATTTATTGAATTGTCAATCATGGGTAGAAGGTAGACCAATATATCCTTGCACAGATGAAATGTCAATCAAAGACTGTACTATATCTATGGATTCTGATACTTGGACAAGCTACCACTTGATGAGTAACAGAGCTAGAGCAGTTTGTTACACAGTCCGACAGAGTCAATTTCGTGGTTTGGCAGAACATACTGTAAATCGTTTAATGGATGCAGCTAGAAATCAATTGAATAATTTAGAAGGTATTTCAAGCATGCAGCAAGGATTAAAAGATTTGGCCGAAAGAACTTACAACACCCTTAGAGAAGGACACAAAAATCTGTTTGAACAACAAGATGATATGAGAAAGGCACAATTCACTGGTCAGTTAGCTATTGAAGATAACATTAGAAGACTCGCAGACGAGAAAAGATTGATAAGAGAAACTCATGACAGTTTGGTTTTCATGACAAAATCTGTGCAAATGAAATTGGAAGATTCGCTAAATCAGTTGCAAGATCAGTCCGATGAAAGTAAAATTAATCACAGAGAATTAATTAATGATTTACTTGTTATTCAAGAGAAGACCAAAGATATTTTTGAAAGAATAGGTAAGGTATGCTTTAGGACTTTTAAATATCTCAATATAAATTGTGGATAATAATACAAGGAATTAATAACTTTTGAAGTTTAAAAAACAAAACATCTTCTCAATTGATTGCAATCACCAATTGGTATACTAGGGTGAAAAGAATCATATTTTAACATTGCCCATTTACTTCATTCAGTTTCTGAATTGGATTAGATACTTTTATAACATTTAGATCATGAGGATAGCTTCAAAAAACCTTGCCATGTTACTTTTTTCTAAAATTAGTTTACAATATTAGATTTGTTCTTGATAGACTAAAAATACTAACAGCAGTGATATCTTTGTTCTCGAAATTACAACACACACAGGGCTGTATAAAAATAATGAAAAATTAACAAGGCAAGTTTTTTATTCTTTTTTGCAATGGCTATATGTAACAGTGTGCATATTCTCCTTTATTTTTTAATATTCACTTGGTTTTATTCTTAATGTTATTTGTTATTTGATTTTTTAAGAGCATACCTCATCTTTATTAATGCAACAAAATGAGGATTTCAATCGCCAATATAAATCAACATTTAAAAGTCTTGAAGAAATGAATCAAACTGTTAGTGATTTGGTGGTATTAGTAAAGGGGACATGGATATCACTAGAAGAAAGACTTACATGGATAGTGTCTGCTTTAGGTGGAACAGATACAGCTATCGATAGAATATATCTGATTATCTGGCACTCTGCTTTTATGTTATTAGCTATGTTAACATGTGCCTTTTTGGCTGCCAGGGCCAGTATTAGGTTTATCGTAGCTTTATTACCACCATTAAATCTTGCTATTGCTTTACATGGAGAGTATCAATATTTAGATTTCTTGACTTTGATTGGATCAATTGTATTGTTTATAATAGGTAAGATTTTAATGTATTTTAATAATATATGTCTTAACAGAACTTGGAGAAAACAGAGGCAACATCTAATCAGTATACAATAAATGTTTCATTATCATTGATATAAAAATAATTGAATACATATTGAGATATTTTAAAGTAATAAATATAACAGTATTTTGGTTGGATTTGTATATGTCGTAGGCACAATGCAAATTCAGGCATTTGATAAGAAGCCTAGGCAATTTGTAAAACGCTAGCATAACACGAGTTGCAATAGATGTACAGTAAGATCCTGCCTAACTCTTTTATTTCAACTCAGCCATACTTTATCAAACAATAATCACTAGCAATATTCCGGTATGTCCTCTCTCCTCGAAACGCATCTACAACATGACCGACGATTTGTTATGACTGCTCAATAGACGGCGCTCACATCCCGTAGCTCTGCCGGGGCCTCTTACCCCCTCAAGGATGCTGTATGTAATAATAGAACCATCAGATATTTGTGAAGACTGGCAGTTTTTTGCAAACTTTTATTTACCTGAGCTACAAAGGATAATTTAATAGATTTAGTATATTTTTTCCCTTAAACATTTTTAAGTTCAAAAGTATCTATGCTTTAATGTTTTTCAGGACAAACGCTAATTCAGTGGACATCTTCCTTTAAAACGACGTTTTCTGGAGCTATAACTTGGAAAAAAAAATCTCAAGTGTGTCAGTTGAACCCATCAAATGTTAATCATACACCTCCTAAACTTCATTACCAACATGTGCACACTCCTGTGTACAGTGAAGATAATAATGACTACGAAAATTACGAAAATGAAAACACCGATACCTTGTCAGAATTCAACATGACACCTCCAGCATCAAGAAATGGAGATTACATTCCTAGGTCTGCATCTAGAAGTAGAAGTAGAACTCCTTTAATTCTAAATTCAAGCTTAAGGAGTAATTGTTCAGCTACTACTAGGGCTGGTACTCCTTGTAAAATTACGGCAATTCCTGGACGGGACTTTTGTTATAGACATTTAGGAGGAAGTTCTGTGGCTGGGTAGTGAATACACATTAAATTTTTTTTATTTTTAATTTAAAGTGAAGAACATACTTACGGAAAGACATGAATTGTTATTATTTTTAATATAAAAATAATGTAAAAGTGTTTACATTTAGCAATGACTAATTTTAATCAAAATTGTCAGTGCGAGCGGGTTCCTACAATTATTGAAATAGCTACAATTAATTTCATTTCTTATAATTAAACAAATAATTAATACAAAGTGAATGATAAGAATCGGAAGTTAACACACATGAAACTTATTTACAAGCTGTTGTTACTATATCCGTTGGTTACAAACTTAGATCTAACCAAAGGATTTATCCAATGCATAGGGGTCCAATCAGAACCGAAGCTTCCTAGGAAAATTCAGCCGTGACACAGCTATTAAACCATCAGATTTTTTAAGACCTGTGAATTCTAAACTGACCCAGGCTCCTTTTCAATAAGTTTTAAAAAATAAAAGGTTCATGACACTAGAAATCGTGCTACATTAAGTTCAAGTTCATGCGAAGACTAAAAATATATCGACATAGATAAAAACGTACAAACTGTATCCGATGCTCCGCTTCGGATTCATACATTGCAGCTTGTTGGCCAAATTCCGTTTACGACCAGAAAATATTCAATAACAGTGCTTTGAAAAGGCAGTTTGAAGAAGGTCATATGATGAGTGTAGAAATAGTTGTTGAAACATGTATTTATTTTTTTCGATTTGTATATATTCTTTTATCTATTATTTTAATTTATTATTACATATTCATAAAATAAATTTTATCTTCAACCTTCCTTAAATTATTATAGCAGTAATCTTTGGGATATTTTATAAGTCTTACGAGGGGGGAGTGTTAGGGTTTCAGTGTAAAAAACTTTCCCTGTGATTTTTTTACATTATTGAGCATACTTTTGACAATGTTGTCTGTGTGAATTGTTATTTTCCAAAAACACCCTCAATGTAAAAACAAACCTTTTGGGAGGGGGTAGATATTTTATATGCAAAAAATGTGTGCAAAGTTTGAAATCAATCGGTCAAGTAGTTAAATGGCAGTCAACACGGACTTTGGAAAAGTAGTTTTGAGAAAAACGCGTTCAAAATTTAAGAGCTAAAAAAAATGAAGAAATTTTTTTCTCACAGAAATGAGCGCTTGGGCCGACGCTGATGTCGGACAAAAAAGTTATATAAGCACCAGAACCTTCAATAAAACTAAATGCAACTAAATTACATAAAATGCAAATTCAACAATAGCAATGAAAAACTGTATAGCTGTTGAAGATCGTCAAACACTCCTGGAAAGTTATCACACGATTGAGTTTGATATTATTATGGGCTGGATTGGTTTGTTTCAGTACCACAAACGTGAGCTCTTTGTTTAATACATAAAATTGCTAAAAGTGTTTTGAGATGCATTTTGTTAATTCCAGAACCAAGTAGATTCCAAAAAGTTTGAAAAAATTGCATCTTGTAGTAGTGTTCAGGCTATTCACATATAAGCCTATTACAATTTTTTCATAGAGGTTAGGGGCGCCAAAATGCTATATCCGACTCTGGTTTGAGTTGTTTCAGCTTTAGATCATGTTTTTCTTTGATGTTTTGATTTTGCCCAGTTTGTCAATTCGTTTTTCAAACTGTCTGGAAAATGTATGTTATTCTTTTTCTTTTCAATAGAAATTTTTAATTATTCACGTTCATTTTCTGGAATTTACTCTTCATACAAACTAATTTTGTCAATACAATTAATGGGCCAAGTGACTAAAATGTAACAAATGATTTAATGAAATTATTTGAGTAATAGTTACCCTTTTCCTTACTGTTGCAAGTCCATAAAAGAGAGGTGTTCTCAAGTTGAGCACATTTTTTTTCAATTCCTTTGCTCCGAAAATTATTAATAAATTTTAATATTTAGATTATTATACAACTTTTCTATGTCTGCTTTGTTCTTATTTAGAGTCCGATTGACACAAATGTTCAACTATAAATGTTACTTCTCTACAAATTAGTATAGAAGTAGAAAAAGGTATATTTTTACATGAACTACTAGCTTACTACTATTTGTATACTCAAACCAACTTTATACTCCTTGCATTTTGAAGACGAATCTCGTTTCAGTATTTCGTAATATCTTGGATATCAGTGTCAATATCATCTTTAACAAATATCTTGAAAGATCATGCCTGCCTGTTCCATAATTTTTTTTCCTTTCATTTGAATGTTTAACTGTATAAAGCACTCGCCGATTTTAGATTGTATACTTCAAAATTTCATCTCTACCTTACCCACATCAACCTTCCAGATATCAGCGCGCGCAATGGCTATTTCACACAGAAAACTCGGGCAAGAGAACCATGCCGTTCAATAGAAATTAAGCTTGGTTGCCAGATCTGTATAGACCGTGATTTTACCTAAACTATTACTATTTTGAATGTTCTGGCTGTGGTTGAAGAATACTCGAGAATGAATTAGAAAAATGTCAAAATATCTAGTAGGTATGTAGATTGAAAGTTTTGGTGTATTACAATATTTTTGAAAAGTTATGAACCATTGACCAAAACAAAGAAATCTTTGAGCATTAGAACACCAGTCTTCAATTCTTCCTGTACACCGTATATGATCAAATCTGTTGATACCGTTGCCCTTGATAAGTTTGCATTTCTTAAAATATTTAGATATATGTATTTATTTAAATCGCCATATTGGTAAGTACAGTCTGTAATTCATCATTTCAAACATTTATTTAAATTCTAGTATAAAGCACTATAACAAATCTACCAAATTGTACCAATAATATAAAGTGTTTTTGTATAAAGCAAAAAAGGTATCAGGTATTATCAACAATTTTATCAATTCTATGAAATTTTAATAAGCACTTAAACTATCACATTACAAATATGATTACCAAATTGTATTAATAAAAAAGTGTTTTTCTATAATGTGAAAAATGATACTAAAATTGATTTAATGAAGAATTATCAAAAACTTAATCATTATTATAATATTTAGATAAGCACTTATCGAAATTATATATTCTAAATAAATCATGCATAATACTATTAATTAAAAAAAAGATTCTGAACAATAATATATATAATATATAATGATTATACAAAGAACATTGGCTTTTCTTTCCTTATGCTGTCCTGTATTATATATTTTTCATATTCCCGTTTTAAATTTCCTAGATCCAATCTGTCATTTTCGATGTATACTTTGGCTCTAGCTGCAGCCAAATGTGCATAATACGTCGGAGCGGGATAACTGACGGATCTATTGCATCGCGTAAACATGTGACATAAGAAATATGTTAATTCTTCAATATCGTCATTTGATAATTGATTGTCATCCAACAGAGTGCAATATTTGGTAGGTTTAGCTACTCCTTGAATACTGGCATGGGATACTAGATAGAAATCTTGTAAGAATGGGTGTGTTATTTGGTAATCCACGCAAGTCCCTAAAAATGAATATCACAATATGTTAATAAAGAATGTCTCTATATAGGTTGGATTGAAAATTTCACAATTATAAAATGGGCTAGCCTCAAATCTCATTTCAGGTTTCATTTTGGTCAAGAGCAAGAAATAGCTCATGCAAATTTAATAATAGACTATTGATTACATTCCAATGCGGCTCTAATTGATTGAGTTCAGGGCTGTTAGCTGAGCATATCATTGCTTAAAGTAATTTTGAAAAATTCCTGCAATACATGGTCGAACATTATCATGAATGTTCTACTATAAAGGTGTGAGTTGTATCTTTCCATGATTTCAAAGTCTGCATATTAATGCTATACGTCTGAGACACTTTGGTAATTCTCAAATAGGTAAAATTTGGACTGTTTTGAGATCTTCGAGCACTGGTGGTTATCCCAGTCCAAATAATCTATAGAACTACAGTCGTGTAGTACTGAGGTTACGAAGGACAGTAAAAATAATTATTTTTTAAAACTTATTTCTTAGACCTTTTCATATATTCTTGTTGATGAATCGTCTTGATTTTAGATATATTCTAATTAAGCAGGTAAAGATATTGACGTTTCGACCTATTTCGGTTTTTATTAAAATATGATTTGACATTGACAATTTGCATAATAATATTAATAGGAGAGACCTGCAATTGAGATAATTTATCAAAAAGAAAATATATAATTTCCCATACCTGCTGGAACATTGAAATTTTTATCCTCTGAATCAGCACGATTTAGAGGAAATAGACGAGTGTGGTGTCTTTTTTGAACTACTAAAAATGTTATAGCAGGTTCATAATCAGTTGCTTGAATCCTTTTACAGGCAGCTCTAACAGCTCTAATTTCCGCTTGTATTACTTGATCGAACTGTCCTTCTGATACTCCATCTCTGAAAAATATGTACATATCTTAAAATGCTAGGTAAACAAGTTGTATGATCACAGTAGTTATATAATACTTTGAATTTTTAGACACAATAATAATAGTATGCCAGTTAACATAAATAAACATCTTTATTTGCACATTTTTCTACAATAAATTGAAGGTCTAAATATAAAAATTCAAAACAGTTATCTTTCTTGTAAAATCCAGGAAAGTTATATTAAAATAAATAGAAATAAAACCAAATTATTTCAACAATTTGTGAATTAAGGTTCACTTCATTAGTTAGCATAATGTAATTTAGTTGTTTTTGTAACTGTCTGACTGGATTTTTGGCAAGGTGTGGAGGGGAAAATGAGCCGTAGCGTCCTCTTTGGGTCATGGGCACAACTAATACGTTTATAGATTTGACGATAGGTAACACTAGGGACTATGATGTCCAGAAAATAGATATAAATTCTTCTTTCTAATGCCCAGTTAAGAACTGTCTGTCTAACTCGAATCGGTTTCATAGGCAATGTAACAGAAAATTTGAAAATATGTCCAAAAAATGTCAGCTCTTTGTGTTTAAAACAAGATGTTCGTAATAAGAGTCTATATAACCATATTTAATATTACATTACGCCCTCTTAGAGTATATAGACGAAGAAGACAGTTCTTCAAAGACTCAGATAAGTTTAATGTAAACCTTTAAATTTTCACACATTTAACTGTTGTGTAAGGAGCATACTGCATTTTTCTTTTTTGTGTTACAGAAACTGCACTTTTGCCTAACTATTAACTTTTCAAGCTTTGGAAGTACCAGACCTTCTGGTAGGACTATCAAAAGTTTGAACATATAACAACCATAAATTTCTTTTTTGTGATAATCATAATATATTTGAAAAGCAACTGACTTGTTAAATATTATACTAAATATAATTTCATTCAATTATATGAGAAAATTGATAGAGTTTTGAAAGGTGTAGATGAAAGATTAAAAGATGGTGATTTCTTATTTATAATGGCATACCAACACTCATGAAAATACAAAAAACTGGTAAAAAGGTAGTTTTACATTAATGATTTATTTATCTAGGGCACTGTCGCCTCAATGAATATCTGAAGACTTAGCAGATTATGCAGCCTGCAGATAACGATACCTCTATCCACATTCTCTTAAAGTGTGAAGCATTACACCTGGGAGCGTATGAAATAGAAGACGAAGATAACTGGCTGCTAGATCTAGCATAATTAAAAATGAAAGTATATCAAAGACCAGACATTTTTCGAAAGAAATGAATGGAGTTGTATCAACTAAAACAATCGCCATGGTTTTGGGTTGATACAACTACATTGAATTGTTTTGAAAAATAGCCGGACAAAAGATTTGAATTTAGAATTTAAAATGTGCCGCCAAAAATAGAAAGGAAACTGTTGTTTCATGTAGATTTAGTAATGCTCATGAACCAAGAGATAGCGCTGAAACCAGAACTCGAGTTATCTATCTATAGGATGCGGTTCATCTATGCTTTTTGGAGTTAACCATTCAATTACAAAATTGAAAATAGTTATAAATTCTCTGGAGGGTTCGTTATCGAGTCTGTGTTTTTCGGTAATAGGCAGTATGGAAATCACTACAATTGAGTATCAGCTTCTTATTAATTAAATTGAGGGTAACATATTTCCTTATATGCTGGGTATATGCTTGCAAGCAGTGCTAATGATTTATGGCATCCTAAATTCAAGCAAATATTTGTTTATGATGCGCCATTGCAACTTTAAAAAACAATAATGAACTCATCAATTGAAAGGCACCCTATTGACACATTATTTATTGAGAAAAGTGCTAATTTGAATATTTGACACTTTTGTAATCAGTATTTAAAAATAAAAGTTTTCTTACCTGAAAAATATTATTCTATGGGGTTTCTGACCATTGTTACTTGTGTAAAAATAAGTTAGCTGTTCAACAACTATATTTTCCAAATCTTCTATAATTTCAGCCCTAGGGGGTTGCAATCTCCAACAAATATTGTATCTGAAGGCTTTTGGATCAAAAGAAGCTGTCACAGCCGCAACACTAGGAATATTCTGAGAATCAGGACTTGGATGAGTAACATCAGCACCCATAATCATGCATGGTTTGTTCAATATCAGAGGACGTGTGGCCAAACAATGATTAGTTCCATTTAACTTTGCATTCACTTTTAATAAAATGTTAACGCACGTTTGCATATTTGCTCTACCCAACGTTCTCATTTTAATGCACTGAGTTAAGCAACCCACATTGATCTCAGCGGCGGTTTTAACGAAGGAATATTGTTGACCACTATTTGGTACAAGTACAAAAATTACATCATATTTTTGAACTTTAACAGATCTAAAGTAACTTTGTATGTTTGGTAATCTATCTCCAATGTTCTGGAATGGTTTTACTGGGTCTGCTAACTGTATACCAGTTCCTTTAGCTGCGTTAAATAACTGTAAACAAAAATTCACAAAAAAATCTTAAATGTTATGTATACCAACAAAGGTCAGAATGTTCGGTAATATGCAATATTATAAAATAGTTTTTTTTTAATAGAAAAAGCTATTGATAAAGGCGAAATTAGGTATGGACTATGTTTCCATATCTGCATTCTCCTTCTAGTACTCAGAAACTGTTGCTGTTTTTGAAGAGATATTTGTTATGGGCATACAGAATTGTTAGTATTTGAAATCATAACTGCACATATTCACATATAAGAAATTGACAATGTTGTACGTTTGTTTCTTCCCAATGATATTTAGAGGACATAAACGGTTTTTTTGATCTCATTGTATAATTTGCTGTAACGTTAATTAGGGAAGATTAGTAAAAGTTAGTTAAAAGATGTTACATGTCTCCAACAAGTATAAATAAAAGAACTTACTTCTGTTACAAATTTAGCAACTTCATTCGGCCTCGGATCTCTTCTATCTGTAAAAACTATAGTCCATTTATTAATTGGAGTGGTAGTCATAAATTTATAATTTCTCCATACGCCTTTGGCAGGTGTCACTTTTCCATTGATGTATCCCAGATCAGGGGGAGTTAAGACTCTAGCATCCAATTGTTCAAATTTATCAGATACAGAAAACCCAAACTCACGCACTGTAGGATGTGAATTATAATTGGCTTGTTGCATTCCGTTACGAATTTTTTCTTTTCTTCTATCTGTATTTGTAGCCGAATATCTGAGAATACAAAAAATGCTTACACTTATCCATAACGAAATCTCGAAATTAAAGATTACTGTTTCATTTAATGCATGTTCTATAATTATTTTCACCAATACTTATTTGTTATGTGTATAGAGGGTAAAGGTAAGAAGGAATATCTCTTATGGGAGAAAAGTTTAAAAGGTGTTTATCTGGAAACAGAAAATATTTGTCGGAAAACCCACCAAAATAGCGCAAGGATAGCAATTGGAAATTATATAAATTTTTATTTCAAGCATTTTCAACCCCACATGACGTGAGTCATGGAGCTAAATGATGTACCACTACAAAACTATTCAGACTATCTTGAAATAAATCCAGCTACTTCAGGGCAGTAATCTGGGGCTGTTCTTGTATCTACTGTTCAGAGTCTTTATACCATCCACCACAAGGATATTTATCGCAATGTTTGCAGATGATATAACAGTGATTTCAACAAATCAAAATCCAACCAAGCATTGGAAAATCTTAAAACCATCTAACACTCCTGGAATCCTAACTCAAAATTTCAAAATACAAGTAAACACAAATAAATCAAACCAAATTAAATTTACCATAAAAAATATGGACTGGCCTCCAAATTCCATTATTATAGTGAAAAATGAAGTGAAATATCTAGGTTGAAGACTTACATGAAAAACATAACACCAAGACCAAAAAAAATATCTCGCTAAAATCGCAGCTAACAATAGAAAACAAAATTCTCGTGTACAAAACCATATTTACTCTTGTATGCACATACGGCATCGAGCTCTGGGAATGTAGCAAGCCTTCAAACACAAAATTGTCCAGTCATTCATCAACAATATCATTAGAAACAAATATAAAGACCGCTGTGCAAACAATAGAATCTAACTAATCAACATTGTTGAATCCCCCATTTCAAGGAAGAAGACTAAAAAGACAAAGGCCCAAAGTGCCGTTGGTGCAAGGAGGAGGACGAAACCGCAGACCACGTTATCTGCGAGTGCCCTGCACTCAATCGAGCACGGTTTAAACACCTGGGCAAACCTCACAACTTGCCTAATGACATCAAAAGGTTCAAGCCAAAGCGCCTAATTGGCTTCTCAAAGGACATCGGCCTCTGGTAACGTCAAGTGGGGCGCAACGGGCCTATGTGCTCAACGGCTCTTTGGCCGCTTACAACTATGAACGGTACTGCCCCAAGACATGCCCTGAATAATACCATTTGCAAATAAAAAAAAAATATTATTATATCCAATTTTGAGCAAATACAATGTTTTTCATTTGACTTGAACGGAGCTCAACATCAAATTGAATTGAACATATACAATACCTGATCATCTCAGCAGTTTGATTTTCAGTCATTTTTCGATTCAACACTTGTCCTTCTTCTAATTTACACAATTCCATTGGCACCAAAATTGGATTGTCTCTCCTAGCTGTTGAGCCTACCCAGAGTGTTGGTAAATCAGGATATCTCAATTGATATCGTTTGTGTCTTGCATAATAATCTTGAATTGTTATTTGTGTCACTACAACAAAGTATAATAAAATAAAATGTAGGTGATATTCAACTGGTTATATGTTACCTCTTCCATCTGCTTCCATGCCAAAAGTTTTTAATCTCGCACATTCTTCTAATCCATTAACTCGGAATACTCTTCTCGAATTAGATTGATTAGGAATTTCGTATATAACCCGCAAGGTTTTAATAAACTTCTCAAATTTCATCTTATGTGAATTATTTAAAGGTCTATTAAGATCTGCGTCTCCAAAGGGATTGAACCTGTCACTCAAAACTTCTTTCAACGATTCAATTACTTGTATATCTAAAAAAATAATATGCTAATATTCAAATAACTCTTTTGATGGTTAGAACATAGTTATTCATAAATTCAACATTCCAAATTATTTTATGATGTAGGTAAACCGTAGACAGCAGTGAAATCTAAGATATAACCAAACTAGACCAAGAAAAAAAATATTACTCTAAAAAAATTAAAAGAAAGAATTATGGATATTTGAGAATAAAGATAATAGATTAATGCATAGAATACAACTCTAACACAGTATAATTCATAAAGTTATAAAGGTTGAGACTATTTGACCATGTACATAGGAATATAAAATGCTGTATAAAATCTTAAATGCAAATGAACAACCACTAGGAAGAGGAGATTGAAGTGGATAGATAATATGGTGGCAGACATGAAAATGTTGAACTGAATGGATGGAGAGGTGTTATCGACAACAGTGGCGTGAAAATATATCTTTAAGAGGTCAAGGTCCATCCCTGGCTGTAGTAAGGTAAATAAATTGAAGAGAAAAAATAAAAATCTCAACATATAATTCGACAAAGAAAAGATATATATATATATATATATATATATATATATATATATATATATATATATATATATATATATATATATATATATATAACTAATCCAATCTTTTATTTGATATGAGAAGCTTCATACTTACATCCAGTTCTTTCAGTTCATTTGGCAACATTAAATATTTTTATTGCTTTAATTTTATAACTTACAGTTTGGTATGTTTTTGGAAGTTGAATTAATTTATGTCTTGTAGTACTGTTCAGTTTTTGTTTATATTTTTTAAAATGTTATAATCATACTTGAGATTTTCTAGTGCAAACATTTCGGTAAGATTTATTGGTTTCTTTTGTGGAAAAGAATTTTTAGTATTCTGTTTTGAAGATTTTATAGTAATTCTGGATGCTTTTATATGCACCTTCCCATGCAATATTGCCATAACTTATTTTATTATGAAAAAGTAGTAGATCATTAATAGTGTCATAATATTGTCATAATTTTCGATAATTTATGGAAAACAAAAAGTAGATATCTTATTCTATTGATAATATGTTCATTTCATCTGAGATTAAAATAAAAAAATAAATATTAATATGTTTCTAATATTTTTCAAACACCCGCTATATACCTACATATAATGTAGTTAAATCTTCGTACTGTATTGTTTAATATGTGTATGAAAATTTTATAATAAGAAAGTAGCTGTAAAAGAGAAGTAAATGTCAAACGTCGGCTTAAGCTACACATATTTTTTACGTTTTATAGATGGCGTTTAATGAAAAACTTTGGTTTAAACGTTACCGGCGGTCTGGGCGAAGTTGCAACATGAATCGGAGGATCCGAACCTAACTTTTTTAAATTGTCTACATTTTAAGAATGTTATAAAAGGTTTTGGTAGAATGATTTGCACTTAATATTTGATGAACTCGACGATGATGATATTATCAACATTTCGACAAGTTAAAAAAAAAGTTATTCCTTCTGTTGTTGTCACTTGAGTCACTTTTTTTGGATTTGACTGTTTCTTTATATTTCTTCACAAGGTTAACCAAAAACAATACATGGAAATTGAACCATTTTTTGTTCTATGTTTGATTTTTGTTTATACAACTTTCTTAAACAAATCAACTTTAAAACAAGTATTGGAAAAATTTTGGTACTATTTGTGATAATTGAATGTCCATTGAACAATGACCTATACAATAGAGCAATCTTGTTTATTCTTAGTTTAAACTAGAATTCAAAACGTAGTTTAAATTTTAATTTAATGTACAGTTTTACCGCAGGTTGTAAAAATGGCCTTAAATGAATCAAAAATGAGATTTAAAGATTTTGAAAATATAATATTTCGATTATTAGTTACCTCTAGGAAAAGCTTTATGAGCAACATCAACATTCAAGTATGGTTTCCATCCTCTAATAGCGGATTGGTAAAAGCCATAATACATTTCCATGCCTTCTCCCAAATTCAAAATTTGATCTCGTGGTTTATGGAAAAAACTTCTACCGGATGTTATCAGAAATTGCGCTGGAGCGGACCTCAAGACAATATCAACTACCTGTAGAGCTTCTCTAGGAGTATGTCTTGATAAATTATAGTCTCTCAGTGGTCTTAAATCAACCTGAAATATATATTATGGTAACATTAAGTAAGTTTTTTCAAAGTTAATAAACCAATTTCCTTTCCTCAACATTTTTCAATGAATGAAATACAGATAAAACAAATATATTTACAGTTTTAAATTATCAAGATCTTAATGATAATAGTAGAATATTAAGAAACTAGAAGATACAATGTCAGCAAGTCAATATTGTTCTGTGTTGGATTTTTTAACAGTGATACCCCTTCTGACGATTACTTTCACCATTCATTGGTTCATTGCTTGTCAGTTTTTAGATTAAAATCCTCAAGTTTATTGAGCAAAAATGTCTTCCTCACACATTAACTATTGCCGTATGCCTTTTCATAGATCATTGTCAAGAAAAAAGGGTCATATAGGTAATAAGTTTTTATTTTTTACAAAAAAAATGAAAGTAAAATTTATTTGGAAAAAAATTATACAGGGGAAACTTGTGGATAGAGGATTTAAAAAATGAAAGAGGTGGCGAAATAAATGATATTTTGTTCATTGCATTTCTTTTAGTGTGAATTTCATAAAAGTACATTTTAAATTTATAAATTATTATTCATACATAGAAAAATGCAAGCAGAAAAAATAAAAGTAATAATTTTTTGTTTACTGAACTCACCTGATTAGCCAACTTTACTTCAACTTTATACAACTTAGTTCTACCTTCTGAATCCTTAATCTCAACTTCGCCGCTTATGAAATCGTTAGGACAAATTTTTTTTGTGCTGTACAAATTTTTTCTACCATCAAAAGCAGGATTAATTGTTGGATAATATTGCTTCCTAAAAATTTCCATGACAGTACGTAAAAATTTCTTTGGTGTATCAGGCACCAAAGCTACATCATAATGATAAGCAAAATCTAGTTTTCCCAAGTTCAATGCCAAATGATTGGTCTCTACTTTTATCTTCCTACCTTTAGTACCAGGCTTGACTGTTATTAGAGGAAATTCTTCAACAGACAATTTACTCACTTCCTGTGTGGAAGGAGCTAAAAAGTAAAAATAAAATAGACAGATAAACGGTTACATTAGATTAAGAAATTGAGGTGGGAATAGTGTTTTGTTTGATTGCTTATATATATATTTTTTTTGATCTGTCACTGTACAAATTTTTGCATATGACTTATATTTAGTCATATAAATGAATATCTTTGAATTTCTAAAAACTATCATTAATTACCTGATATTTTGCTGGGTGCATCTCCTGAGCCACCAGGTTTTTGTTGGTTTGGTGGTTTTCCTCTACCTCGACCTATAAAAATTCCAAATTTGGGTTTTTTCTAAAAATTTTAATCTTTCTTCATTGATATGTATATACGAAATATTTTTTCATAATATCCTCAGTAAAAGTAATTTTGAAGCGATGTCCTAATATGTGACAAATCATAGTATTGTTACGTAATATTCTGAAATCAGTTTTAATGTTTTTGGTCTTATGAATTCTCTATTTCTTGTTTTACAAATTTAGTTATAATTTTTTATACAATAGATTTACTTAAAAATAACATAAAAACACAAATATTGAATGAACAAGCCTTTAAATAAAGAATTTTTTAGTATAATTGATCATTTTGAAAATACCACTTTTATTCTATTTTCCTATGAACCTTCAATTTGACAAATAGAATATGTTTTTAAACAAAAAATAAGATGACTGCTAAAATTTCTCCAGCTACATGTTTGATTTTTTTTCTGATATCCTGGTAGTTGGTATGTACACAAACAAAGTAATTGCACCAGTTATTGACAGTGCTCCAATAATTGACACCAAAGGGTGAATCTTCACCAATTAGCTAACTCCACGTTTCAGAGCCATATAAACACAATATTTGGCAACACTGTACCAGCTGCAAAGTCAGGAAAGGGGCTGATAACTGTCTGTCAGTTAGATGTGAAAATTTTAGAGATTTAGAGAAATTATTTTTTATTCCAAAATGTATTTATGTTTGATTTATTCCATATTATCGAGGGTACAGTTCAAGTATGAATGAAAGGATTTTTGATGTGTTTTTATCACTAAAACATATGATCTGAAGTTGACTGGATCAAGTGATTATTACCATGTACCAATTATTGACAAAGGTATCAATGATTGGACGTTTCGAGCAAATTCAATGCAACCATACCAAAACTGCAAGAATTCACAGAAAATTCATCTCTTAATAAGAGTTCTGAAATGTCAATGTTTCCAGTTATTGACATTGTACATCAGGTGTCAATTACTGTAATTTGTTTATTGCAGATATGGTAACTACAGCCTCCAGGTCAAACTTTATACCATGCAATACCTTATATCACAAGTGGAAAGCTGCCCTTAGAATCTCGTATGGAACCAACTACAGTTCTCACTTCTGAAGAATATTTTGTAGAACAATGGATACTATCTTTGTCTAAAGCTCATCACCCTGTTATTTAATAGTGTACAACTTTTACTGCAAAAAAAGAAATGTCCGAATCCTTTCAGAAATTCTCGTCCAAATAGTAAATGGTTCAGTTAATTTATGAAAAGGCATCCAAATTTAAGTCTAAGAGTTGCACAAAATTCAACTCCGGAACCAGAAGAGAAAATTAGACAATGGTTTGGGGAAATAAGAGCTTATTTGGAGTCTTAGGATCTATTAGATGTAACTAAGAACGCAACATGTGTTTTCAAATGTGATGAAAGTGCATTTTTCCTTCAACTAAAAAGTGATAAGGTACTGACAAAGAAGGGCGACAGAAACATCTATATTGCTGGAGCCAATGATGATAAGGAAAACCTTAAGGTTTTAGTGACCCCAAACGCCGTTGGAGTACTAGCTATCTACGCATTCCAAGTCATATTGTACTCAGAAATTGGAACAACCAAAATTGCAAAATATTGGTGATAGAATAAAATATACTATGAGGAGATATATATATTTAAAGCCTAAAGCCTATTCTTGTACCAAATTTGATTTTTTTTAATTATTACTCATATTTTATGCCTACTTTTGTTATTACTAAGTCATTAATAATTTTATATATTGATGTAATAAGAAAAAAATTAAGTTTTTGTTAATAATTGGTACTACTTGTCAATTACTGGAGTGTCAACAACTGAATAATAGGTTTGAATTACTGGATCTACAAAAATACATTTAATGCCATAAGAGGTTCTAATTATGTCAATTATTGGTGTCTTTACCTTATGATGATGTTGCAGTGAATGTTTTTTTTTCATTGAAATTAAAATAAAGTACTCCAAACGGCATTTTACGAACTTACTTTTTAAATGAAAGTTTTTAGATCCTTTCACAAGAAAGGCCCTATATATATATATATATATATATATATATATATATATATATATATATATATATATATATATATATATATATATATATAGGGCCTTTCTTGTGAAAGGATCTAAAAACTTTCATTTAAAAAGTAAGTTCGTAACTATGTTGTTCTTTACTGCCTGAAATTGTTAAGCAGCTTTTATAGAAAATTTTGAATCTTTAAAAACTATCAATATATATATATATATATATATATATATATATATATATATATATATATATATATATATATATATATATATATATATATATATATATATATATATATATATATATATATATATATATATATATATATATATATATATATATATATATATATATATATATATATATATATATATATATATATATATATATATATATATATATATATATATATATATCAAACCACTCTATTTTTAGCAACTATTGTGTTATGACTCCTCTGAAATTGCCGAAGGACATAAATAATAATCCAGATGTGCCCAAAAGTTACATAATCCAATACAAGACAAGGCCAAAAAATCCAACTTCAGCAAAATATTATGGTTTCGTTTTCTGTGATCACAATATTTGCAGTGAATGGAGAAATGGGTCTCAGAGAGCCATATGATAACAATAAAATATTACATTGACTGCTAAGTCACCTTATTTTTTAAACACATTTATTTATATAAACAACCTGCTTGTTTTGAGCCATCTCCTGCTGCACCAGGTAATTGGCCTCCTTGTTGTTGACCACCACTATGTTGTTCTTTACTGCCTGAAATTGTTAAGCAGCTTTTATAGAAAATTTTGAATCTTTAAAAACTATCATTAACTACCTGATATTTCGCTGGGTGCATCTCCTGAGCCAACAGGTTTTTGTTGGTTTGGTGGGTTTCCTCTACCTCGACCTATAAAAATTACAAATTTGGGTTTTTTCTAAAAATTTTGATCTTTCTTCATTGATATGTATATACGAAATATTTTTTCATAATATCCTCAGTAAAAGTAATTTTGAAGCGATGTTCTAATTTGTGACAAATCATAGTATTGTTATGTAATATTCTGAAATCAGTTTTAATGCTTTTTATGAAATCCTAGTTTTTTTGAAAAAAATTTATTGGATTTTTTTGTACATTATTTTCATAATTTGAAATTGGTTTTTGGTATTATGAATTCTCTATTTCTTGTTTTACAAATTTAGTTATCATTTTTTATACAATAGATTCACTTAAAAATAACATAAAAACACAAATATTGAATGAACAAGCCTTTAACTAAAGAAATTTTTAGTATAATAATTGATCATTTTGAAAATACTACTTTTATTCTATTTTCCTATGAACCTTCAATTTGACAAATAGAATATGTTTTTAAACAAAAAATAAGATGACTGCTAAAATTTCTCCAGCTATACGTTTGATTTTTTCTGATATCCTGGTAGTTGGTATGTACACAAACATAAAGTAATTGCACCAGTTATTGACAGTGCTTCAATAATTGACACCTAAGGGTGAATCTTCACCAATTAGCTAACTCCACGTTTCAGAGCCATATAAACACAATATTTGGCAACACTGTACCAGCTGCGAAGTCAGGAAAGGGACTGATAACTGTCTGTCATTTCAAAACGGGAAAAGTTTCGTTTCCAGTTAGATGTGAAAATTTTAGATTAGTTGAGGTAATTGTATCAAAATTATTTTTTATTCCAAAATGTATTTATGTTTGATTTATTCCATATTATCGAGGGTACAGTTTAAGTATGAATGAAAAGGATTTTTGATGTGTTTTTATCACTAAAACATATGATCTGAGGTTGGTGTAGGTCTCAATGACTGGATCAAGTGATTATTACCATGTACCAATTATTGACAAATGTATCAATGATTGGATGTTTCAAGCAAATTCAATGCAACCATACCAAAACATTGCAAGAATTCACAGAAAACTCATCTCTTAATAAGAGTTCTGAAACGTCTATGTTTCCAGTTATTGACATTGTATATCAGGTGTCAATTACTGTCATTCGTTTATTGCAGATATGGTACTAAAAAATATTCCAAAGAGCAGATAGATGAAGCTCTAGAAGTTGTAGCAAGAGGCATACCTGTAACTACGGTCTCCAGGTTAAACTCTACAAAAAATACCTTATATTACAAGTGGAAAGCTGCCCTTAGAATCTCGTATGGGACCAACTACAGTTCTCACTTCTGAAGAATATTTTGTAGAACAATGGATACTATCTTTGTCTAAAGCTTATCACCCTGTCCATCAGTTATTTAATAGTGTACAACTTTTACTGCAAAAAAAGAAATGTCCGAATCCTTTCAGACATTCTCGCCCAGATTGGAAATGGTTCAGTTAATTTGTGAAAAGGCACCCAAATTTAAGTCTAAGAGTTGCACAAAATTCAACTCCGGAACCAGAAGAGAAAATTAGACAATGGTTTGGGGAAATAAGAGCTTATTTGCAGTCTTAGGATCTATTAGATGTAACTAAGAACACAACATGTGTTTTCAAATGTGATGAAAGTGCATTTTTTCTTCAACCAAAAAGTGATAAGGTACTGACAAAGAAGGGCGACAGAAACATCTATATTGCTGGAGCCAATGATGATAAGGAAAACCTTAAGGTTTTAGTGACCCCAAACGCCATTGGAGTACTAGCTATCTAGGCATTCCAAATCATATTGCACTCAGAAACTGAAACAACCAAAATTGTTGCCTGAAATTGTTAAGCAGCTTTTGTGGAAAATTTTGAATCTTGATTATTAATCTTCAAATATAAAATAATTTTTTTAATTCAGAAATTCAACCTGAAATAATTTCTAATACAATAAACCAAATAATTTTCCTTTTAGCTTCCTCACTCTCCTAGTTAAAATGTAAAGGGGCAACAAAGTTCTATTAATTGTAGCTAATAATTTATATACCATTTTCCATTCTACATTTTGTAGTTTTACATGACACTTAATTTTTTGATATAACATTTAAAGACACTTCTTTTATATTTAAATATTCTCAATTATAAAAGTCAATCCTTGCCAAAAATAGATATGTCTTTGACCTAGTTAATAAGTGAAAATACCTTTTTGCTGCTGTGGCATTTGTTGCTGCTGGCCCTGTATAGGTGTTTGGGCATACTGCTGTTGATGTTGAGGATAACCTCTTTGCTGCTGTGGCATCTGTTGCTGCTGGCCCTGTATAGGTGTTTGGGCATACTGCTGTTGATGTTGAGGATAACCTCTTTGCTGCTGTGGCATCTGTTGCTGCTGGCCCTGTATAGGTGTTTGGGCATACTGCTGTTGATGTTGAGGATAACCTCTTTGCTGCTGTGGCATCTGTTGCTGCTGGCCCTGTATAGGTGTTTGGGCATACTGCTGTTGATGTTGAGGATAACCTCTTTGCTGCTGTGGCATCTGTTGCTGCTGGCCCTGTATAGGTGTTTGGGCATACTGCTGTTGATGTTGAGGATAACCTCTTTGCTGCTGTGGCATCTGTTGCTGCTGGCCCTGTATAGGTGTTTGGGCATACTGCTGTTGATGTTGAGGATAACCTCTTTGCTGCTGTGGCATCTGTTGCTGCTGGCCCTGTATAGGTGGTTGGGTATACTGCTGTTGATGTTGAGGATAACCTCTTTGCTGCTGGGGCATTTGTTGCTGCTGGCCCTGTATAGGTGCTTGGGCATACTGCTGTTGATGTTGAGGATAACCTCTTGGCTGCTGTGGCATTTGTTGCTGCTGGCCCTGTATAGGTGCTTGATTGATAAAATAAATTAATTAGCTAATAATTTGAATCCCATTTTCTATTCTACAATTTGAAGTTTTACATGACACTTAATTTTTTGCTTAGTTAATAAGTTAATAAGTGACAATACCTCTTTGCTGCTGTGGCATCTGTTGTTGCTGGCCTTGTACTGATGGTGGGACATGCTGCTGTTTGTGCCATATAGGTGGGGGTTGTTGAGACCCTGGCGGAGCCTGCTGTTGCTGGCTGGTTGTGGAGCCGCGTTGCTGACCCCATGCAGATCGAGGAGCTTGTTGAGAAGCCTGAGGCTGTTGAGAAGCCTGAGGCTGTTGAGAAGCCTGAGGCTGTTGAGAAACCTGAGGCTTTTGAGAAGCCTGAGGTTGTTGAGAAGTCTGAGGATGTTTGGATGAAGCTTCATTTGGATCACCTCTGCCTTTTTCTTGTTTCCCTTTACATAAAATAAATTAACGAATGTTTGAAATAATGATTTTTACCAAAAATAGGTTAATAGTGTAGTTTGAATTAAAAATATTTTAAAATGTTAAATGAAGACTATTGATATTCTTTGATCAAATTTTCTCATTGTAATTAACAAATGCCATTATTTAAGTTTTTCGCATATTTTGAATGACACTATAAGGAATAAACAACAATATTATTTAGTATGTTATGAATTTCCAAAAAAATAACTGTGTATTTAAGGATATTTGTGAGTATTCTGGATTTAATTGCTGATATAGTATTGCGATGAAATTCCAATTTTTTATTCACAATTTGTTATGTAAAATATTTTCAACCATTATTCATTATTTAAGTCATTCAAGTGTTATGTTTTATTTGGTACTTGCTAAGAAATATGTCAGAAATGAATTTTAATAGTACCTATTTCATGTTATCAACAAAACTAACTTGTGCACTAAATTTTTGTTAGTTTATCCATATGGGAAACCATAATACATTTCACAATTTATACATATACCTACCTACATACAATATTGGTTTGCCAAGATGATTGAATTTTATGTTTCACTGATAGGTTAACAATAGACAAAATTACTATAATTACGTTAATATTTCATACATATGGTTAGTGACTTCACAAACCAAATGTAACATAATGATTTCATAGAAAGTGTGTTAGTAAAAATAGTTTATTGATGTAATAGTGTACAAGAAAAATATTATTAGTTTAAACCATTATGATTACGTAGTCTTTCGTTATATACTATTCGAATAAAGAGTATAAAAATTAAAATAATCCGGATAAATGAATACATGTACAAAATGGGGGAAACCCAAAAGTTATTTTGTAGATTATCTAGAATAAAAGTGAATATCTAGTAATTAAAATAAAAATTGTAATTATTTTTGTGAATCGTAAATATTTTTCTGTATTTATATAATTGATACCTTTTTTCTTTCCCATTTTTCTTTGCTAAAGGAACAAAAAACTAAGTTTGCCCAAATTACTTCGTTATGAACTTTCTAGCACAAACTCTTTACTGTTCTAGACGTTTTTTTGACATCTGACAGAAATTTATAAGAAAATAAACCCGCATAGATAAATGTAAAATGCAGAGAAGACATCTACTCATAGACAAAGTAATATTAGACTGCGTTTCTTCCAATACATTTATCGTACTTCTCCAACTGTTATATTTCTTTACTCCCTTACATCGTTTCAACAATCACCGCATAGTGGAACAAAGATAGCTTAGACTCCAGATGAACCCATATATGTAATACTCCTATATGGACAGTTTCTAAAAGTGGAGTATTACATATATGGATGAACCACATTCTTTGGGTCCATTCCAGCGTTCACGCATAGAGATATTACAGGTAATATCTCTATGCGTTCATGGCGCTTGAAATACTCTTATGGGCGTTCCACATAGCGACTATGACCGTTACGGTCGCGGAGAGAGCGTCATTCATGACGTCATGACTAATGTTCACGATGACCCTTGTCAAGAGATGGGTCGAAGTGAGCATTGAAAGAATTAGGGGAGTTTTCAAAACTCATGCAACACAGATTGCAACCATTATTTGATGGGATGTCGGATGTTATAAGTACTTTATTTGTAGTGCAAAAATAATGATCGTGCTTGGTTGTTTTCTAATAATGAGCTACAATCGTTTACCAGTATATTAAATGTGTTGATTTAATCTTTAGGTAATGATGAAATTAAAAGTGCCATGTCTAGGGATAAATGTCACTTACTTCTCGAATTTAGAATCTCTACCCTCCATACATACAACATTAGATAGCGGGTCTCCATTTTCTGGTACAATTAGGATGGGAGTTGTATTGAGGATGTGGCTTATATACAACATCATTTATATAAGCTAACTAACAGTTATAGGTTTGAAACCATTTTTGTTTAAAATCAAAATGAAAACCAGAAAATTTGTTCTAGTACCCTCCGATCCTGTTTATAAAAAGGAATGGAAGGAATTTTCAACGGAGTAGGCTTAAAATTTGTTTAAAAATCCAGGAAATTTATTCGGTAAACCCAAGGATAGAATACCAGACTGGGAAAAGAGTGGTATCTATGAAAGTTAAGTTAATAGGTTTTCCTTTATCTTCAGTGCCTGAAGACGATACCTTGGTTATCGAAACGCGCGTCAAATAGTGTAATTGTGAGTGTTGTGGTAGTGGTAGTGCATTCAGTATGTATAAAATTGGGAATTTCTATTGGCCCTTTTCATAATTTGAATATGACTGGTTTTCAAACCGTAACAAAATCAATCGATTGAATTTAATATGTTGAGTATAGGGGTTGTAGTTAAACAGCACACAATATAATAACGAAATATTTATTTATTGTTCGAATCATTTTGCAGGGTGTCTCTTCTATCCAACATTTCTTTATGCGATTTATCGTTATTGGATTTGAAATGATTTTGAATTAATTCTTCTGTGACATCTGATAATTTCGATGGATTCCACATCGGTTTATATGTCTTATCCACAATAATAGCTTTGGTTCCTGTAAAATAATTGTATTACTAAAATCTAGCAATCGAGAATTAGTTATGAATGGAGTTTTTTGTAACGTATAACTGTAAAATTTTATTCAGAAAGTATACTTAAAATGAAAAGTATATTACGTAACAAGAGTTGTAAGTAACCAATTACGCACGAAGTGAAAAATTTCATGAGTGCGTAATGGGCTTACAACTCGTGTAACGTACTATACTTTTTCTACGCCCATTCATGCATGCTACTTAAGAAAACGCGTCCTATTTTTAAAGAAATTGCATAATGTGCTGCCTACATTTAGGGGCATCACTCTTTTAATCCTAAATGTATCTCGCTAATGCTAAAAGTTTTTATGTTTTATAATTGACTAAATTTGTGTAAATAGACCAAATAAAGTCTTACTTAAATAAAAATTTGATTGTAATTTAATTAAACCAAGAAGTTTAAGTTTTCTTCTCAAAACGCACGTGTATGTTGTGAGATCTCATTACATACATGTTATTGTTAAATGTCATTTACAAGGAATGTTGACAGTGCGATTTTTGACGTTTACAGTCATGGGCGTAGGAAAAGTATCATTAATTCATCAACATGTAGCAGCAATGATAATTCTTATGCTGATCCTGATCTTATCTTTTGGATGTAGAAACTATAGTCGGGACAGACAATTTGTTGCTGTCATTTGTCAAATAAAAGTACTCTCTAATTTTATACCTCATATAAGCTCATCGGACAGTCTGTTATTTTGGTACTCCTTTCTTTGGAAAGAGGACAATATAACTGAGAAATGCATTCGGGGTGATAATAACACAGATCAAATAGAAAAAGCATAGGTATTTTGCCAATTACTTGCACACAAGGGGCAAAATGGATTCGACCGAATGCCTCTACCATGATGCAGGAGAATGGACGATGAAAAGAGAGGAATTGGAGTCCCAGATCGGCGAACTGACAACAAACACTATTATGGTGAAGATGTTGAGAGGAGATAACTACTGGGAACTGGTTTCTTTATACATTCAAAGAGTTCTGCGTATCAAAAAGGCTGACCTAGAACAGATAGCGATATAAGTGAGAGACAGGCGAACAGGAAGGATGAAGAGGGAACTCAACCGGAAGTAATGTGTTAAACATTTCTAGGTTGGTGTTTGGAAGAAGACGTAGTTTTAGTTGATGGGTTTAATGATGAGCTTCCGAATCCAACACTCTGTGCGTAAAAGCTTGTTCTCCGCCGGAAACAATATTATTTTTAATTTTGGATCAGTATTTCCTGACTTCGTTTTTATTGTATACTTGAAATAGATCTACCCGACCTATCTATATGAGAAAATACGATTAGATAAAAATTAGTATTATATATTTACCTTCCAAGACGTCCGTGAATCTGTAAAAATTAGGAGATAAGTTACTTTCCAATGTTAAGCAATCTCTTAAGTTCATATTTCTGGTTATTTGCATTTGTCTAAGAATAACTTTTAAGCTTGTAGGTGAATAAGTCTCCAGTAATCTTCTCGTTTCTTTAGACCAAAGAGAGTTATCATCTTTTAGCTTTGAAATAATATCTTCAACAGTTTCTTCATTAAAACATCTATTAATTTTATCCATTAATGTAGCTACGTAGCTTTCTGGTATAGTTTTTTCGCAATATTTCTCAATATTAAAATGCTGGTCATTTGTAACTGAGCAATTTAGAATATCTTCTTCCATTTTCTTTATATTTTTACTGTAGCAAAAGTTTTTAGAGTATCCTATGTGAATTAAATCTGCTCCTTTCAATACATGTCCCGTTAATGCCAGGAAATTACGGAGAGGTATATCAAGTTTATTTAGGAAGTATGATCCTCCTGCATTTGGATGGAAACCAAATTTAACCTCGGGCATTGATAATAAAGTATTTTCTGTAACGATTGGATGTTTTGAAAAAACAGCCATTGATGCTCCTGCTCCAAAAGCTATACCATCAATTATTGAAATTATTGGTATTTTATAAGTAAATAATAAATATAATATTTCATTCAATTTTTTTATATATTCATATAATATATTAATATTTTTAGTCCTTTCAATAGCCTTGAGGCATTCTAATATGTCTCCTCCAGTACAAAATGCTCTAGATTCTATCCCTTTTATAACAACAAATTCTTTTTTAGTTTCCCATTTTGAAAGTAGTTCTATTGTTTCATTGATCATTATTTCATTAAGAGCATTTAAAACGTGAGGTCTATTGAGAATAATAAGTCCTGCCCTTTCTACTTCTTTGGTAACTATTAACGATTCAGTTGAATACTTTCGCAACAGTTTTCTTTTCACATGTCTCGTTATTAATCTGGTTGTATGTTGAAACTATAATAAAAAAAAAATATTATTCAAATGTGTGTGACACATCACTCAGTAAGTCGTATGACCAATTAAGAAAAACACATTTTTTGCCAAAAATCGAATGTATTTATCAATGTAATCTCTTTCAATAGCAATACAATCATTCCAACACTTCTTTAGCTTCTCGATGCCGTGCTTGTGGAATGATTTGAGTTTGGCCTCAAAATAGGCTTCAGTTTCAGCAATTGTTTCTTCATTTCAGCTGAATTTCTTACCGGCGACCATTTTTTTGAGATCAGCGAATAGCCAGTAGTCACTGGGGGGCCAGATCTGGACCATAATATGGATGAGGAAGCAATTCGTTCAATTTAACCATCGTTGCCATCGACTTGTGAATCGGAGCATTGTCTTGATGAAACAGTGGTTTTTTCCTCGACATATGAGGCCATTTTTCTTTCATTTTTGGATTCAAACGATCCAACATCTCTTTGTAGTATTCGCTATTGATTGTCTCTCCCTTTTGTAGATAGTCGATGAACAATATTTCATATGAGTACCCAAATTCCGGAGTGAAGTGATGTATCCATGTTTTATCCATTGTCATATATCGACGCAAACATGATTTATTACGTGTAATCATGGCAAAACATTAATCTGAATCATCAACACATTTTTGTTCTTGATCGGCACCCACTTTGAAAACAATTTTCTCGTGGTCAAATGTTCATGCATAATTGTAAACACACTGCCTTTTGATATCTTTAATGCCTCAGCTATCTCTTGCAATTTCAATTTACGACTAGATATAACCAATTTGTGGAATCCGAATAACAATCGTTTTTCATCAAGACACAAAATTGTTTTTAAAATAACAAAAGTAGCTTCACTTAAATGTCACTAAATTTTTTCTGATTAATCGAAATGTCATGAAATTTTACACATAGTCTTTTGAAAGTTAGTACTTCATTAACGTCAAATGGATTTGGCAATGGCAACGCCATCTGTCTGTCAGTCATACGACTTATTTAGTGATGTAATATTAATGTCTAAATATTGTTTCATTGACCAAAAACAAAAGATAAACCCCGAAATGGATTTCAATTTCAGTCAAACCTAAAAGTTTTTAACTTTTCATTCAAACATCGAAACTAAATTGGTCTGTTTCGGGATTTACCTAGCCGACTCTAGAAGCGAGAGGCAGATTTGGTGAAACTATCTGGAGTGCAATACTTAACAATCCAATGGTCGCACAAGATCTGATAGATTCATTCAAGTGTGTTTGGTTTATAGTTTGAAGCCGCCTGGAATGAAGAGCCTCAGGACTCGTGTAGTTTCCTCATTCCCCACATCTAACAGGTCAATAGTACTTAATCATTAACCACTATACTGATGATAAAAAACGAGCACAAGATCGGGGTCGATATTTTTGATTAAATGTGTGCCGACTACAACGTCCAAAGGGCAACGAGAAGTTGACCGATAGCCATATTTTACTTTATCCAAACATTGCTGAAATTGATTCTCAGATCATATTTTTGGGAAACCAAAATGAGTTTAAAAGATGGAGTTCATTTCCCAGGCATCTTGGACGAGAATTAATTCAGAACCAGTTAGTTAGATGAGCACAAATCCTGATCCTTCATCGATCGAGAAACTCAAGAATTTTAAAGCTTACTTAACAATTAAAAAGAGAAACTCGAATACTTTTTCTCGAATATTCAAATGCAAATGTGAGAACCTTGGACATACTGTGGGTGGACAGTTTTTGAGGCCGATTCATAAACCGTTCGAAGATGTACCTCATTCAGCTGTCTCTAAGAGAAATGAAAGTGTAAAACATATGGTACTAAATTTGGAAGCTAATGCTTTATAAAATGCGGTTGTAATAAAAGCTGGGTGCCATCTCGATTTAATCAAGGCTGGCGACTATTTCGACATACTTATTTCGGTCCTGAGTGGTGCGAATTAAAGATGAAGTGTTTATAACAGTTCAATCGCATATGTTTTTTTACCCTGAATGTTGTCTTCGATTTTTCCTTCTATTATTAATTTCAGTATATTATACTTGTTGTTAAGGTATATGTGGCACAGATAAGCGACCTTTCTTCTTTTTATTGTTATAAGTAACTCTATTTCCTTACCCATATGTCTAAGCACTTAATCGTTAGGTATATGTTGAGTCCATGGTATTTTTAGTAGTCTACAGAAGATCCACATTTCAAAAGCCTCGAGTCTGTTCATGGTATTCACTTTTAATGTCCATGTTTCTGCTCCATACAAGAGAACTGAGTGCACGTACATCTTTACAAAACGGTATCTTAAGTTTAAGTTCAAGGTTGCGTTACATAATAGGTTTTTCACCTTTAGGAATATGGCTCTAGCTTGTTTTATACGTGATTTTACTTCGGGTCTACATTGATAATGTAGTTTTATATACCTAATCCTACAAAATAATACATTCTGATACAGAAATGATGTTCAAAACCCGATTTCAGGAAACTCAGTTCCAAAGCTTGCCCAACCAAATATATCTCAGCTAGGTTTGACGAGATTTGAAGATCGAGATTGAACAACGTAATTTTTTGGATTTTCACTAAGACTTAAAGATAAAATAGAGGATTGGCTATTCAAACATAGAATAGCGTTGCCAATACGTCGGGATATGTCCCGGTTTGAAGTTACATGCTCTGGTTACCTGGCTATTGCTGTTGTCCATCATGTATTAGCTTTTCAAAAAGAGTCCAAAAAGAAAGAAAATAATAATTAAAGCGGGTGTTAAGCAAAACAACTATACAAAAATCTAAAAGTGAAGGCAGATAGAGACGTTTACAAATAAACGAGAAAATAAAAGAATATTCAGCTAAGCAGTCATATTCAAGTCAATCAAAGAAGACGCGAAACAATCCCGTTATTTCTCGGTCCTAGCCCTGTAGGAGTAAAGGAGCTTATACACAGACATCCTAAAATATCATTAAAAATTACTAGCATAACAAAAATATAAACCCATCAGCAGTACTAGCAATATAAGGCTTTTATTCCGCCATCCGTATTTTTCAATACTACCCTGGTTAATAGTAAATATTGTTGTGTATAGAAATGTCTGCAAAGTCAGTTAATGAACACGTGTAGACATCGAGAAGACGCCAAGTAGAAAATTGAAACGAATGAATCTTATCATTCTCAATTCTTTTCATTAATCAGATTCATATACGAGCAAATATCTAGATATTTTGGAATAAAAGAAAGATAGAATATTCTTAGAATGCATAATCATATTTTGAGATAACTATGTAGATTCTTGCAGTGTTGCCGAGCGTATAATCGAATAATAGGATGTTATTACTATTTCATTAATGTAAAATTTTATACTCGTGTATGTATTTAATACATATAGCTAAAAATTTCCCGTACGTTGAAGATGACCTTATCCTTCATAAGTAGTGTTGTGTGATTTCCATTCAAAGTAAGAATAAATGGGGAGTTTTGAAATTTGTAAGCCTGGCAACACACCGCGAATGAGTTACGTTTCTACATAAAGTTTACTTACTGCAATATTCATTTTTTTATATTGTTTAAAATGAAAAATTCGTTCACTTTACCGGAATTTTTAAGTAAATTCACTAACTTCTAAGTTTTCCCGTTTTTTTTCCACAAAACATAAACTTTGTAATACCTATAACCTTGACATGTGTTATTGAATACAGTAACGTATTCAGAATGAAATTCAAGCGTATCTCTACATAATCCAGATTCAGAGTACATTGATTGAATACTCGTTAGTTAAATAACTTAAGTCACAACAAAACTATATATCAACTTAAATATAAATAAATAGAATGGTTTCAATAATCTGACTACTGTTAAGATTATATATGACGATCTATGCAAGTTATCTTATATATTAAAAAAATTGATAATTTCCATTCCGAGTCCGTTCAGGCGTTCTACCCAACCGATTTGCTTAATTTTTTTTTTCAATAAAAGGTATCCTCAATATCTCAGGTTCTATTCAAGATAGAGATTTCGTTTTGGTTTAAGAACACTTGCTGAAACACCTTCTTTCTTTTGAGTTTTTGAACACTTAAATCGGTTGAGTTGGAGAGGAGCTAGGCGCGGACATTCAATGTGGAGTTATGGATTTTTGTAGGTTTTTGGCAATTTTTCTACATTTAAAGATCTATATCTCAGGTTCTAATATACATAATATAATAACGTCAAGGTAAAGATTAAACCAAATGGTCGACGCACAGCCAATGTTGTTTGGAAGGAAGTATTGTGAAATTACATAGTCTACTAGCTTTTACCCGCGGCTTCGCTCGCATCGAATCCATTAAATAAGTATCAGAAATCATTATAATAGAAAAGAACGAACTCTGTAGCTATATTAGAACCTGAGATATAGATCTTTGAATGTAGAAAAATTACCAAAAACCTAAAAAAATCCATAACTCCACATTGAATGTCCGCGCCTAGCTCCTCTCCAACTCAACCGATTTAAGTGTTCAAAAACTCAAAAGAAAGAAGGTGTTTCAGCGAGTGTTCTTAAACCAAAACAAACTCTGTAGCTATATTAGAACCTGGGATATAGATCTTTGAATATAGAAAAATTACCAAAAACCTAAAAAAATCCATAACTCCACATTGAATTCCCGCGCCTAGCTCCTCTCCAACTCAACCGATTTAAGTGTTCAAAAACTCAAAAGAAAGAAGGTGTTTCAGCGAGTGTTCTTAAACCAAAACAAACTCTGTAGCTATATTAGAACCTGGGATATAGATCTTTGAATGTAGAAAAATTACCAAAAACCTAAAAAAATCCATAACTCCACATTGAATGTCCGCGCCTAGCTCCTCTCCAACTCAACCGATTTAAGTGTTTAAAAACTCAAAAGAAAGAAGGTGTTTCAGCGAGTGTTCTTAAACCAAAACGAAATCTCTATCTTGAATAGAACCTGAGATATTGAGGATAGAACGTGTGTATGTGAAAAACTCCCATAAGTAATGTACATTTGAGTATAACTTGAGAATGGTGAAAATTAGATGAAATCCGATGGTTGATGGCTGATCTGTGCATCAATACCTTTCATTGAAATCGGTTGGGTAGAACGCCTGAACGGACTCGGAATGGAAATCATCAATTTTTTTAATATATAAGATTATGGTCATCGAAATGTGCAGTGAATAGTGAAAAGTTTTACTGAAATGGAGGTGTAAGGCGCGTTCGTCATAACATATCACCAACGTATCCAGAACTTTCCACTGACAGATGCCTGCTGTTATTACATTTGATAATATAGAACGTCATATATCAAATGATAAATTGAAGTTTTTTTACTTTATCATTTATTTATTATATATACCACAGATTAGACCTTAAAATGGGATCATATATGTCATGCATTTTCACTGTTAGTATTTTTCGCATATATAATAATTATATGTTCAAATTAATATTTTCTATATTTTTTCAGAGTTCTTCACCAGCATCTACCTACGACATGTCTGGTATACAAAATAAAAATTTGCCAATAATTTGGATAACGGGCCCGCCTAATTCCGGCAAAAAAACAATAGGACGACTTATTCGGAATAAATACGAGTTTGATTATATCAATATAACCGATTTATTGCGGGAAGAAATTAATAAAGAGTCTAGTAGAGCTGTTATTATCAAGAGACACATAAATGCACAAAAAAAGGTTCCAGATGTAAGTTATTCACATGACATATATCAAAACGCGCGCACCAATGAAAATGGCGAGACAACGAAAATCTTTCCGTTTTAAGCGGATTTAACAAATAAAAACTCGAAAGGGCGATTAAAAGATATTTTTATTCTAAGAAATACGAAATTGTGTATAATATTTGTAGCATCCTGCACGTGATCAAAGGTGTCAATCGACAGATCTTCGTGCGCTTTGATCAATGGTCGCATCAGCGGCCGTAGCGTTTAGAGCTACTGCCACCTAACGGTAGCGGTATTGTTCGGAGTCAGCATTCACTCACTTTTGTATGTATATAAAAACATACAAAAGGACATTATAATTCAAAACTAAATTATGTGAATAATTAATGAAGCTCTAATTCGTTTTCCTCGTCCTCTTGACCGATTTCAATCGTTTTTTTTTAAGAAGGCTAAAGTTAGTTGATTTAACATATATCTGGTTATGTTCTGTTTCGGTTTTTGTTCACTTTTCAACTCTGCTACTGTTACCTAGTCCAAATTAAAAGTGTTCCGAAATGTGGCGACCGCTCCAGAGCGTGTTGAATTTGTAGCGTATTCGTATGTACCAGAGAACGATTCCGCATGGGTTTCACAATAGTTGCACAACGGTTTTGTCTGCTGAATGCGATCAATAGTATCAGTCTCGTATTACGGAAAGGTCAGGGTTAAAAACTACACCACTTTGATATTTCTATCTCACATTAAGCTTAAAAGTCACTGTCGTTTCCAGCAGAGAACCTTAAGGCTCAAGTACATGGGGCGAGGTTACAAGCAACAAGCCGGCTCAAGTCCAGTGTACTTGAGCCTTAACCAACAGAATTAGTGCGAGCGTTTAATTAATCGAACATTCTCGTTGGAAACTTCACTGAAAACTGTGAAATAAACGGTACGGAATCATTAGAACTTGATTGATTTTTAGGTAAAAAATATTAGAGAAAGCACTCGCCAACTAGTCGGCTTAGCAAGCCGACTCAGCAAGCTGGCTTGTTAGCTTGTAAACTCGCCCCGTGTACTTGAACCTTTAACCTTTAATCACGATAAATGATGTGAATGTGAGAAAATTTTTCCACGGCGTAAATAATATTTGGGGATTCCTTCAAAAATTTATATGACGTATGACGTATCTTAAATAATAGGATTTTTCTGACATAATGATTTAGTCTTAAACCTCACTCCTGCGAGCTGCGAGCCTTGACTCTCCCTAAATTTTTCTCTCAATTGTTCTTGTCTATAGGTGCTCCCTTCCAATTGCATATCTCTAAAAGACTGATCGCTACTTCTTCCTACCAAGTATTCTTGGTTCAACTATTAGCACTTCGATCAGTTTCTGAACGCTCCTCAACGTGATTCAGATTATTTTCCAAAACGCCCTAATGAGATAACGCTTTTAGATTAGATAAACTTATATGAACTTAATTAAAAATATAAAACATCCGTCCTTTTTGGGTCATATATCAACTGCAGTAAGTTTTTCCACTTCCCTTTTCAATGCTGCGGTATAAGCTCTTTCGATTCCGCCTATTGTTCCGAAAAAATTTGCCTTTTATGGATATTTTGAGACATGAGGGCAAACAGATTTCGTGGGATTTTTGTCACTCCTTCTTTAATAAGTTGATAAAGGCAGCCGTTTGGACTGAAGCATTGTCGTGTTGCAGCCTCAAGATGTTTATGCATTGGACCCTGTGTCTTAGTCATTTCGTATGCACTGCGACTCAAAAGGTCTATTTTTTCCCCCTTTCTTGCTGCGATACTTGAGAGCCCAGTGTTTACAGCTGATCCATTAATCTCTCGTATGTGCCAGAGATCTTCGTGCTCTGTTTCAAGTGCTCCCAGGTGTAGTGCTTCTTCTAGAATCTTCAGGTGTTTGTTGAGGCGACCGTGCCCCGATAGGACTTAGATTTATACATTCAGCACAATTTCTCTGGTTGTTTCTCAGAAGAGTCTGCCTTCACAGACCTGGAGGTTGTCCCAATAATTGGTTTTGATCCAATCTACTTTCTTCAATTGATAATACACTGACATGTGTCACCACTAATACTGTTTTTTCGCAAACTAGTCATCTGTAATGCTATTGCCAAAAATTTGGGGATCGCGTTTGGGCAGATAGAAGTTTTCTTGGCATGATTCAACAGGGCGCGACTTTTGGTCCTTAATAAGTACTTTTGATACCATCTTGATACTATAATCTTGATTTACCGTAATAATCAATATATTGTACCTTAAACTAAAATTTAATAGCTCAATAGCTCTTTCACTAGTATTTCCTTGTCGATTGTGGTTATCGTGGATGGAAAATTTGATTCCAAGGTTTTGTTCTACAAGGTTACAACACAATTCTAACGCGAGTATGCTCTCCTTATGCGTAGAGCATACATCCTCTACTTGTTTTCACGGGCCTAATCAATGTAGAGTTAGGTCACAATAAAATCACTGAAATCCCTTTCAGGATATAATATAGGTCTTTTCGGAAACTATGATACTATGCCAGGGAGATTACTTCTTGACTGATTGAGGATTCTAGCCTAGAACGAGTTTCCGTACGTAGATTTTTTATGGAAATTTCAAATTTAAAGCTTTTCCCCTCAAGTATCCTTCTGTTTTATTATTTTAGTTTTGCGCTTTAATGGTTCCATGATATTTCATGTTATTACTCTATAGTTTCTCTGTGTTTATAGATCTAAATTTGGTTGTATAATAGATTTCAGGTCTTTAATTATTACAATTATAAATTGCCGGTACAAGGGTATAAATGAAATGGCTATGACTCGATTACTTTGACTAGTTTCTGAAAGATTGTTAATGTGTCCTAGAGATTTAGATAATGAAAAACCTTAATCAGATGACACTTCTATTCCTTCTATTCTTTCCAGAAAAAGGAAAGTGTCAAAACATCTATTCGCACTAACGTCAACTAATGGGTTTTCTTATAAACGGGAATTCAGTATTTCCGATTCTATTTTTTAAGGAATTAATAATCTCGATGGATTATCTGAAATTAACAAAAAATATTTTAGTATATCGTCATGGACCTTCTGAAAGAGTCATTGTTGAATTCAACAACCGACAAAGGATTTGTGATAAGCAATTTTCCTAAAACGATTAGACAAGCCGAAGCTTTTACAAGAGAAATCGGTAATGTTAGCTTTGTATTTTATCTTTACACTGGATTTCCATTACTAATCGATCGCGCCCAACGGAAGTCTCCAGTTCCATTAGATCATGACGTCCTTCGAAGGAATCTATCGCTTCATACCAGAGAGATAAAAGCTTGTCTTGGAAAATTTGCCGTGAAAATTGAAAGTGTAAGTAGAAACTTAGTAAGTTGAGAAACACTATTGAAACTCTAATTTCAGATAAACACAAGTGGACTACCAGAAGAAACATTTCCGAAAGTAGAAAGTGCTCTTATTCGAAGAATGAATATCACAAGACCAATAATAACTGAAACCGATTATATTCAAACTCAAAAGATTCAACAAAATGATCAACAACAAAAATCGCCATCAATTGAAAGCATAAATCCAGAAGACATACAAAATCCAGACAAGTCAAGCAAGCAGGAGGAGTTGAGTAAAGAAGAGGAATGTAATAAAATAAATGAAATTGACAGTAAAGAAGAAATGAAAATAGTTGAAAATAAAATACAGGAGTTGAAAGAAGAGTTGGTGAATTCCATTATGTCTAACGAAAGTGACATCGATAATATTGTAACGAAAGATAATGAATATGAGGAAAAAGAAATCAAATTTACTGAACTAAATCAAAAGAGTATTTAGATTAAACTATTAAATTTACCTGATGTTTAATTGACATTTCCTTGAAATCGTCGACATACATATCCGCACTAAACAAATGTGATTCGAACGGATGTTTATTTTATTCTTTTATACGGTTTTCATCAGTTAGTGCTTTGTTGGGAGACAATTTCTATTACACATTTGTTTCATTTGGTGAGAATAATCATAAATTTATGTTAATAATATTTATTGCTTGCGAGGTACCTTTTTTATAGCTACATATTTTCCAAATGTACACGAAATTGAATATTTTGGTTTGAGAGTAGATGAGGGCGATGAAATATAATTTTTTGCGTGGAAAGTGTTCACTATAGGTGAAATGAGATAAATTAAAATGGAAATTAGATAAGATAGAAAATAATTTAAGACATAGGCTCCTCCATAGGGATGTCCGATGTACGTCGATGTAACGAAAACATCGATATTTCTGCATATAATAGTAAGTTTTCACAAAAAATTAAAATATGTGTGAAATATGGATGTGAAAACATACAGTATTGCGCTATAGCTCCGGGCCCCAGGTCCAAGAGGGCCTGGCCATCATTTGGAAATCATTCTGTATTTTTTAATGTGTTGATGCCACAAATCTAAAGTATTGATACTATTTTGTGAATTTTTCCGGGTTTCCGAATTCCTTAAGGGGCCCCGTCATTATTTTAGCCCCGGGCCTTATATACAACTCTATAAAAATTTGGTCTTCTTGTACGGTAACAATAAAAGCAGCTTTTTCGTTACGTGGTTTGTTCTTTGTGGTTAAATTGTACATTTTGTTTTATTTTATAATAATCAAGTTTCGTGTCTACGATGCTGTACATTTTAATGAAAGGTAAGTTTGTATATGTTACGTCCCAAGCCCGATCTTGTACGGAGTCGAGCTTCGTACAATGAATTTGTACGAAGTCCGATCTGTACAAGCCATTTTGTAGGAAGCCGAGCTTCGTACAATGAATTTGTACGAAGTCCGATCTGTACAAGCCATTTTGTACGAAGCCGAGATTGGCGGACTTCGGACAGAGATGATTGTACGAACTCGACTCTGTACAACGCTGGCTGGTTGTACGGAGTCGGAGCATCGATACTCACTCGGTAATGAGCGCGCTATTCCGAAGTAGTACACGCAACCTAACCTAACCTAACCTAACAATAGATGGTAGCCAACTAGCCGGAGAACATACTTTCAATCACAATACGTTTGTGTTTACTAACATCTTAATAGCGCGCTCATTACCGAGTGAGTATCGATGCTCCGACTCCGTACAACCAGCGTTGTACAGAGTCGACTTCGTACAATCATCCCTGTCCGAAGTCCGCCAATCTCGACTCCGTACAAAATGGCTTGTACAGATCGGACTTCGTACAAATTCATTGTACGAAGCTCGACTCCGTACAAGATCGGGCTTGGGACGTAACATATATACGTAAATTTTTTATATTAAATAAATTCTAAAGAACTTTTCCTATATGTATTGCTTGACATTTTCACTTCGTTGTTAATTACATAATGCGACGATGCTAGGATTTTGTTTCTTTCTTTAAAAATTTAAGATTTAAGGTAAGAATTGCTTTAACATATCTAATTTTTTATACTTTCAGATTTCAATATGGCTCCTACTGAAAAAGTATAGTCTGGAGTTTCTTTGAAAAAATTTATAACAAAACTGGCAAATGCAAACATTGCCAAAAAATATTAAATCGGCAGGAAATACAACCAATTTAATGAGACATATCAGAAATGATCATAAATCTGTTTATTTGCAAACGTCACAAAAAATCGTAGACAATGAAGGATTAAAATCTTGTCTTATCCTCAACAAAAAAAAAACAAATATCAGGATTTCTAACCGAAAATGCTACTTTCTCGTATCGAAAGTAAGAACATTTGAGGAAAGTGCCACTGATGCAGGTGAGAATAGGAAGATCTACGTTTCAAGCAAAACCGAACAATTCAAGAATACTGATGCGAGAACATTTGAAAGAAGTGATGATAAAACAGCGATCCCAATACAACGTCCAAAACTAATAACAGATAGTTATGGTGCAAGATTACATTGCAGAAGTCGGTTTTCGGGTTATGGGGTGGCCAGCATACAGTCCTGACCTAAATCCTATAGAACATTTATGGGAAGAGCTAAAAAGGAGAACTAGAGCTAGACTTTCTAACCCAAACTAACCCAATACCAGAGCTTATTGTTGCAGTAGAATGGTGGATTAACCTCCCACAAGAAACAATAACTTAAATCAATGCCAAAAGTGGCTTCAATATTCACGTACATACGATACGAATTTTTTAGCAATATGAAACTGAGTACTTCAGAATGCATGTCATATTTGGGGAAGTAGTAGAGGGCGAAAATGTGTTAAATGCAGGACAATAGCATACAATCAAGTACCTAAATTCACTAATTAACAAACATTTTCGGAAACAAACAGTTTCTCTAAAATGAAGTGAGCAAATTTTCAGTTGTCTAATCCATTTTTTACTTCTATCAACAAGTTTTCTCTTCCCAATTTTAGTTTCCACAAGAACTTCAGAATTTCCTGCTACTGGAAAACTGTGAAAGCTCAGTTCGGGATTTTTTTTTAGAGAAAGAAATGAGGATTATAACTAATAATTATTCCGATTCAAAATGAATTAAACGTGGAAATAATTTAATTGACAGTCTCAATTTTACACTGCTTTAAGTTACCCAAAACACAACATTGTATATAACTTAGTTACACATACACCAGTAAGAGAGATTATCGTTTATGAAAGAATACTTATAAGGATTAGCACCATGGTTATAAACATCTTCGCAAATAAATTATTATTTTCCTATAATTTTTTGAGAAGTTATACTCAGCTGACCTTGAAAGGTGAACATGTGATATCGCATTGTTTTTAATTGATGCACTTCTGTCTTCAGCTCTTGGATCAATTCAACGTTTAAATACCTACATGTCTTTTAATTGAAATATCATCGGGATCAGCAGTAATGTTTTCCGCAGAACGAACTGAGCGACCTCACAAAGGTGTTTTCACATCTCTTACTGACCAGGTTTGTTGGAATTTGCGTACAATTCTCTCCATTGTTGACATATTTGGCTAATTATGCTGACTAAAAAATTCACGTGCACGAAGTTCCTTTTGATTTGAACGCCTAAAGGCTTTTTTAGCAACCTTAATGAGCTTTTCCATTCAAGCCAGTAGCTTTTGGTAGAAATACCATTCTAGAATTATGTGGATAATTAGGCAAACTTGACTGAAGTCGATTAGAAATTCCTAATAATAACAGTAAAACTAAACGATTTTAACAGAAAAAAATAAGAAAGACTGTTCGAAAGAGCCACAAGATAACAAGGAAAACATGGATAGAAATAAAAGGACTAGCAATTGAAAGGGAAATATTGTGATACATTTATTTAGAACTAACATTAACAAATTGTTCCTAAATCTTCCATTTTGTAAAATCTTTCGATTGATGATAAATACTGATATTTTATCACCAATATTTCCATAGATTTTTTCTATTGTGTTATTTCAGGAATTGAAATCATCTAACAATCAACGGGATATTGATATGAATAAATTAGTAATGAGAATCATAGTAATAATTATTTATTTGTCACCAATCACTTACCAAAAGAGACAATGTGGCAAAGTAACAGGACTGCAAGAGTTTTTTAAAATGAAAAACTGTCATAGATCTACTTTATTACCGGTCATATTTTGGGGAAACGCTAATAAAGTTGAGGATTGCATGGCTCATGCTAGACAAAAGAAAGGAATGGCATTCAATTACAGTCCACTTGATGGGAGAAAGTATAGTAAAAGATTTACCTCACCATGTCAAGTATTAGGTTGTCCCGAAATTGCAAAAAGCTCAACTTTGATAGAAGATATAGCGTTTGATTATTACAGCGTATACGGAAACTGGTCAAGTAGGTATTTAATAGTTTTAATGCTGGAACCGTTGGTGATATTCATACTAAGTACACTGTTTACACCAACCAACTAGACCAACACTCACAATTACACTGTCTGATGTAAGTTTAGATAACCAAGTTATCGTCTTCAGAAGCTGAAGGTAAACTAAGCTTTAGTCTATGAAGACGACAACTTGGTTATCGAAATGCGATTCTGACGGTGTAATTATGTTAGTGTAGTGGTAGTGTAAACAGTAGGTTTGGTCGTTTGTATTCTCTATCTTTTACGTAATTAATATCTCATTATCGTCTCTATGTAGGTTGACATAATTCTATTATGTATGGCATCCCTCGTTGTATTCTCAGTCTTGTCTAGTTACTTCCGACAAAAACGTGTATTCCGCATCGTGTCCGCAATACTCACAGTCGTATCCCTCAGGAGCTGAGTAAGTTAATCTTACTGCACGGTTTAAGGTCCTTTATTAGTCAGATCGTCCAATTTCCTGTTTGTTTTTCTGTCCACAATTGTTGCAATGACTGTCTCGTCCTATCTCGTTCAGTGGTTCTAACCTCCTGTTGCTCTATATTCGCGATGTTTTCATATACCTTCTTACGTTAGAAAGCCCAGAAACTGTGCAGAAACCATCCGGTAAGTGCTAACGATCCACAGTGCTCCCCGTCTCTGTACTATCATCATCGTATCGCAGTATTTTTTGTCTACTTATTGAAAGCCTGCATGTAATAATTTTTTAAGTTACAGAAAATAGTACCTGCATTAAAAGTATTGGATTATTCACTTTATTACATCAAAAACAAAATTACACAAAATCTATCGAGGCCTGTCAAAAATTGGGAGCAGATATCGCAGACGTTACCTCCGATATCAGAACTAGGCATTTATCTGAGATAATTGATAATCTAAACGGTTGGTATAACGTGGCCTATGTAGGACTTGACGATATGTATGAAGAAGGAAATTTCGTTACTTCTTTTGATGTTCCATTGAAATGCGTTCCTTTTAGGTATGTATTTTCGTATCATCGTTAATGCCGATTCACAAACTTGACTTTCTGTTTGCGGTTGCCGCCGTTATAAAATTAAGAACATTGAAATGTATAGGACCATTCTCAGTTGCTGTTTGACGTCGCCATCTGTCGCTGCTGACTTTAAACTTAAACAAATTTTATCTATTTTTATGTATGGAACGCCTCAATTATCTCTTGTACGATTTTTATAACTTTTTCTGCGTAAGGGTCTTGTGATATGGCCGGTATTATGGTGGTATCTACATTGTTGTTACATCTTTTCTTTTTCTCGAAAAATAACGAACTTTGTTATTTCAAATGGATCACCCTATATATTTTGTGTTTTTAGAAATCCTTAGGATACACTGATTATTTTTCATGTGATATTCTATATACTTAAATGCCAAATTTCGGAGTTATAGGTACATTTACAGTATGTCCACCAAAGTTACAATGAATGCTGTACATTTAGATGGCTACGATTGAATAAACTCGTTTAATTTGAATAGGTCTAGTGTCAGTAAGTTAGTAAAAACTTTAACGAAGCTGGTTTAGTAAAATATTTATCCAAATCATGGAGCAGAAAACCTTCAACAACTGAAGACAAATCTTTAAATGTTTGTGTCATGTTAGAAGTAGATTCACATTTGTGAAGTAGAAAAATTTCGAATTTTAGAAAACATACAGTAAATGTTGTCCATTTACTTCAATACAACAAGTCATGCGATTTTTTAAACTTTGCAATACGTTTTGCAGCATCCCTGATTGCTCAATTCTTTTTATATCTGTGTTAATCCTATTTTTTAATTCCTGATTATTGGCAGGTTTGATTTCATGAAGGAAATAGTCTAAAGGTTTCATGTCGAGTGATCGCAGGGGCCATTCGATAAAACCACGCCTTCCAATTCATCTTCTGGGAAACACATTATTGGTATAGTGAGGTGGGGCACCATCCACCAAAGATACTTAATAAAACCGGACGCCGTCAATCTGACGGCACATCAAATAGTTCGAATTATTATAAATAAAAGTTTTCTTTTTACCTTCTAATCGTACCTTTTATTTATATTTTGTGTTTGTTGACATGACTTGTGAACTCAACCGATTCTTTTGTGTGAGTTAACGTGTGTTTACATTATAATAAATCAAATGGCAACTTTGGAAATAGAACTTTGGAATAGTCGCAATAAAGAGGATTATTGCGACTTCGTTGCATTGACGAAGCTGTCTCAGCTCAGGTGATGAAAGTGATGATGAAGCTTCTATGGAGCTTTGTGGAATCGTAGTTGGGGACTTTTAGCCAGACCGAGAACTGTTTCTATTTTTGTTCTCTATACTTTTGGTACCGCCGAAAAGTTTTGGACTTTGGAAGATGTCTAAAGTAATGAAAAGTCTTCATATATATTACCACCACTATAAAAACGATAATCTTGTTCCCAATTGTGTGCATGTAATTTTGCTACTACTTCATATCTTATATTCAATAAATGATTTTCTTCTTCCAATGTCATTTTAAAAGACTGTTCTCGATATTTTATCATTTCGTCGTTTTAGTAGATTCTTAACATGTAAACAAATAAATTTTGTTTTCTAAAAGCAGTAGAGTAAATAAATTTTAATACTAAATAAGTAAATATCATATTCTTAGATCATGGGCTCCGGGTCATCCCATATCCGACACGAATAAACATAATTGTGTAGTTTTAGACGCTAATCAACTTTGGAGAGTTGTAGATTGTAGAAGGAAATTTCCAGTATTGTGTGAATTACTACCTCAGAAGCCAAAGGAAGATGGTTGTGATAAAATTCCTAATAAAGGTAACTACCTATGTAGCGACTACATAAACAACATTAATGAGATTCAGTCAATAAGTGGTGTAGTAAAATAATAATCTATCTAATCTATCTAATTAATATATCAAAAGGTCTAGGAAATAAGAAATATTCAGCCGTTCTTCAAAGGAGAATACAATTACTTTCCTGACTAATGCCTCGACGGATATTGAATTACATCTTCTCTGAAGAGCGTAATGTCAATCGACCTTTTTGTCGAATATTAACATCCCCAATGACTAGTTTCGACGTTATTACTTCTCATCGGCGACTACGTTATATTTCTACCTGACCAATAGTTTCCAGTTGGAAATGAGGATGGTGCCAGTTACCGTTCGCTGGGAATGTTTAACTACATGAACCAAATAGCGATACTCTTTGACATTGTCTTCAGTTCGGGTTTCAAGCCCGAACGAGAGTTGTTATACCATTCTGATAATGGCAAAGACTTTGTTCTAATTGTACAGTCAATGTTAATGCTGGAAGTTTCATGTCAATAGACTATGTAAAGTCATTCGTAGATAAAAGCTTGTTTGTCATTCAATTAAACCAATAAATTTGAGTTTTTTCTATAAAAAAGCACGTGTGTTATGATATCTCATTAAGTACATTTTATTGTTAAATTTCACTTACCATTGCTGGATTATTAATTCCTAAATTATCGAACATTTTAGATGAAAAAAGAAGATGTGTCACTAAATTCAAGAACAATAGCGATTTTGTTAGAAATTTAACAAGAATTGAACAATGCGCGATTTGGAATGCCGAAGATAACCTTAATAAAAACAAGAAAAATAAAATAATTTCTGAATTAAATTAAATATTTAGAATAGAATGAAGAATACGTTTTCCGAGATTTTTTAGGTAAATAGAAGTATCTGAGCTCTGTCAGGGAATTTGTGCCATTAGTTATTAGGGGGAGATAAAACGAAGCAGATTTGTTTATTTATAGATACATAGCTACAATTTGTATTGATAAATATATTGTTTTTATTACCTTTAGCAATAATGTGACATCCCTTTGTGACAAATCTTCATAATGGTGGAGGGCGACACGTACCACAACTGTAGTTGAGGATCGCTCCTACTTATAACTGAGAAAGAGGAGCCCTCGCGTCAACAGGACACTGGCATAATAGTTTCAAACGAAATTGTCAAAAGCAGATCACATATGGTTGATTTAAATGCAAGAAGTCGTGCACTATATCCATAACTCCCCGCGGCACATAGGTCCATCAACGAAAGAAGAAATTGTTTAAGTATGAATCTAAATTTGGTCCGATAACAACGATAGATATATCTTGGTTAAAAGGAATTGGAGCTAGAAATATATTGAACAATTAGGGACTCCGATAATTGGTTTTAATTGGAGTTGATTGAGGTTCTATCAACGTTTAGGGTGGCATTTACTTTAATAGCCTCAGTTGACTTTATTCACTTAAGAGTATCAGTCAATATAACAGTAATAGCTCTGGAATTAAATTATTTTGACACTTGCGGGTGCAATTCAATTCGAAAATGTAGTTTTAATCTATGGACACTGTACAGCAGTGTTTTTCAATCTAGGGGGGTCGCGAAGCCTTAGTCGGGGGGTCTCCGACTGAAGGAAAAAGTGAGAAGAATGGGCTTGTTTATTTTTCAAAAGTTTATCAAATCATGGTGTTATTTTTGAAACGTTAATAATAAAATCATTTTCTAATTGCAGTTTATTTCTCTTTTTAGTCTTAATGTCTACCATTGCAGAAAACGTCAATTCACATATGTATGAAGTGGCGAATGGCACTAATAATTTTAGAGCTTCCCTTGCTAGCTCTGAATATTCGTGTTTTCTCTTCATCCGAAACACGTCGACGCTTGGGGAATGAAATTACATTCTAAGCATGCCATCAGTAGCTAAATCTAGAAAAGATTCTTTCATATTTGTGATGACATCTACCAAATCTATTGACTTGTCCAAAAAAGGGTTTAAAATCCATCTACGCCCATTGTCAGCTTCAGAGTGCAATTCTGGAAAGTATGTCAAAAGTTTCTCTTGTAAATTATGTAAACTCTGTAACAGGCAAGGAATGTGAGCCATTACTACAAGACTTTGTTTTGATGCGTTATCTTCAACAATCTTCTGAACACGTAGAAAAGACTCAAATATATTGTTTTGCAGAGAGGATGACCACAAACGAAGTTTTGCATGAAATGCTTTGACTTTATCTTTAGCTGTTAAAATATTTTTTTCTCGACCTTGGAGGTGTTTGCTCAAATTATTAACGTGGCTAAAAAGATCTGCCAAAAATGCTAATTTCAAGAGCCAAATAGGGTCACAAAGACGTTTAGCATATTCAGATTTTGCATCTTGTAAGAATATTAATAATTCAGTTCTCAGTTCTAGAACACTTGTCAATACGTTTCCTTTGGATAGCCACCTGGCCTCTGTGTGATAAAGGAGATTCTAAATAGTCGGGTCTGCAAGGCTTTAGCTTTGATAGAATTCACAATTTTTATTACCTCCTTGAGCACGTCATTTAAATCAGAAGGTACTACCTACCTTGGCAGCTAGAACCTGTCGATGAAGAAAACAGTGAGTCCAGGGTATGTTTGGCATTATCGATTTTAATTTCGCAACGAGTCCGCTATTTTTGACAGTCATAGCTTTAGGTCATCGCTACAAATAGCGATACATTTTTTCGAAGACTAGATATTAAATGTTTGTTTGGAAATTGTTTTTTTCAATTATTATCGAATACATAATCGATAGTAAACTTTTGTTACACTCAATTAAATCATATTTTATAGGCTAGGTAATTAGAAAAAAGAAATAAATTGTTGAGTAATGTATATTTCATTCTTTATAAATAATTAATCAATTAAACCGGCTTGTTGTACCAAATTATAAAATATACCGTCTTTATCTTCCAGTAATTTTGAGGGTTCATCGAATTGTTTTATTTCTCCTCTATCCATAACAATCACTCTATCAGATTGTATTATCGTTTCTAATCTATGAGCAATCGTGAGAACAGTGCAATCTTTAAAATTTTCTTGTATTATATTGTATAACATAGCATCGGTTTCGTGGTCCATATTAGCCGTAGCTTCGTCCAAGATAACTATTTTATTTTTTCGTAAAATCGCTCGTGCTACCGATATAAGTTGTCTTTGTCCCGAACTGAAGCTGGAAGCATGACTTTTGACGTTTTGATCCAGATCTTGAATAATATTTTTAATGTTAACTCTCTCCAAAGCTTCCCATAATTCCTGTTCTGTGAATTCACCGAATGGATCCAAATTTGTTCTAATTGTTCCGGAAAATAAAATAGGATCTTGCGGAATTATTGCCAATTTCTTCCTGAGGAAATTTAACGATAAATTTTTGATTTCTCTTCCATCGATAAATATGTTCCCTTCTACTTCATACAGTCTGCAAAAAACGTCCGTAATAAGAATAATAACAATTTATATGGATACTAAAATGTTAAATTTCAAAAAAAATGGATTGAATCAGCAAGAAAGTAGTAGCGGATAAAGGATACATTCTACTTCAAGCTAGAAATGTCTAAAACACTCCTAAAACATTCTGTTTACTGCTTCCACTATACCAAAATTCACAATTATACTGAGGGAGAACTGTTTACCTTTAATCCCTGAAGGCGATAACTTGGTTATCGAAACGCATTTCGAATAGTATAACTGCAATGTGGTGACATGTTTGGTATGAGGGTCGTTAGAAATTTCATCTTGAGGTTCTTAGGCTTATAATATAGTAATTTATATTAGTGTTTGAATTATCTATGGATGGTAAAAATAAGGAAGAGTATCTCATATGAAAAAGAAGTTGAGAAAGTATCCAGCTGTATACGATAAATATCAGATCGAAAACGAAGGGTAGCAATTATTGATGAATTTAAGCTAAAAAATTCAATATCATTTTTTTGGCACAAGCAGTTCATTATTGAAACTTTAACCGATATGGTTTTTACCAAAAATATAATCTAAAAAAATTTATGTGGCGCCACCCTTACGGTGGAATAGGACATCCTCTACAAATACGGGTTCTTTCGCGATAGGACAGCATTGTATGGAATACATCCAAATTGAGTGATTAAAGTGTGCAGGAATGGGGCTCACTCAAAACAAGACAGAGATTTAGACCGAATAAATTTATTGGATTGAAATGCAGAAGGGTATTTTTGAACTCGTGTATTGTTAATTGCATTGATAAGAGTAAGAGCTTGAAGATTTTTTTACAATCTCATCTTCAAGCTTTTCTAATTGCACAAAATAATTTCGGAAGACGATTGCCAACCCTTGATACTAGCGGGATTGTTGTATACCATATTTAGCTTTCAATGTACCTTCATATGCACCCATAATTTCTTCAAAAGCGGGGTCTGGCTCTCTGGAATATGGTTTACTCCTTCCTTCAGATTATGGTCTCCTTTGAACGGCGCTAATCGATTTTGTTGGACTTATGCGATAGATTATATCATTGATTCTTTTCTTAATTAAGTTTTTGTAATTTTGGAGAAAATACTTTTTTTTCTCCTCACCTGGTTCTGTAATCATACTTTGTGCCCTTATTTAGAACTGCCTTCTGTGGTAAATGGACAAATAAATGAGTTCGTCTACTCAAACTAACCTTGCACTGTCATATAGTAAGAGCTCTTCAAATTTTCTAATTTCACAATCACTTCTTTTGGCCCAACTCCAAGAATATTTAGTTCATGATTTATGCTAAGAGCTGCAGCCGTTTGTAGATCTCTATTACGATATTCATATAAAGTTGGATCATACAGCATTTTTTCCATAGAATATAACTACAAAACACTTCATTGGTTTCATTGTCATTAAAGTCCAACAACATCTTCACATGTTTGATCCGTCTACATCATCATGAATGCAGATTTGATGACTGTATTTTCTCTCAAAAACGTATTTCACGACGTGAATCACAATAATTTTTTTGAAACTATGTATCATGTTCATCTAATCATATTTTTCTTCCTACAGCTGATAGTGTGTTGAGCGATTAATTACCTGAAAAGTGTAGCTATGATGGAAGATTTTCCAGCTCCCGTTCTTCCTACAATACCAACTTTTTCATTGGGTCGGATTTTAAAACTTAAATTTTTCAGTACTGACTCGGTATCGTTATAAGATAATGATACTTTTTCATAAATTATGGCTCCCTCTGATGGCCAATTTTCAATTTCTTCTCCGTTTTTAGTTTCCGTTTCGATTTCGGTATATTCTAAGAGTCGTTCCATGGACGTCATATAACTTTCAAGATCAGCCCATTGGCGTACTCCCCATTCAACTTCACCTGATAAAGCCATGACTTGCGTTACTGCCAATCCAACATCTCCAGCACTGTTATCTAAAATATACAGTTTTAAATGAGAATTCACTAACAATCTATGTTAAAAAATTCGCATATCTAGGTTATGTTCGTGATGAAATTTGATTTCATCATGAAATAATAAATTAAAAATAAATAAATAATTTTCCATCGACAACTATTCAAAAACAAATTGTAAACAACGTGATTAGGACACCACCGTAGACTTAGTAATTCTAGACTGTTGAATATATATAATTTCTATAGTGAAAAGTTGTACCAATTTTACAAAGAAACAGTCTCGGGTCTTAGGGATTAGGGAGTAAAGGAGTAGAGAACTATAACGGTTTAAGGAGTACGATAAGAAGTTGAAAGGAATACTTGACGGAGAAGGCTCTACCGTAACTTTCTTTGTATCTCATTCTATCTAATATTTGATTGAAAACGTTATCTAGTATTACATTGTCTATGGACAACACGCAGTGTCATCAAAAATAAAACCTAGAAATGCGGATTTAGAATATAGAGAAGGAGTTTTCAATCACCATTTGTGTTGAATTTTAAACTTTTTCAATTGTTTGTTTAAAGGAAATGAGTAAATCCATTTTATAAATATCCAAAATAGTGCAAAAATGAGAGACATAAATTAATTATTTGCTTTTTCGACTACAGTTATCTGGTTGATAACTTCTGAAATTCATCCTAATTTTCCTCTGTATTGAGCATTCCTGGTTAGTTGGTTCTCATTTCAACAATTATTAACCTATGCCTTGCCTTGTACACAACAGATAATGAAAATATTATTTCTTAGATATTTTGATAGCAAGAAAAATGAAGTGGTTTACTTGGTACTGTTGGTAATGGAGAGGGTATCTTTAAGGTCTCTTTTATGGAAACGTTTTGGAGATGAAAGAACGCTTATTTTTGTAAATTATAATAAAAATGTTATACATAAAGAATTATTTACCTGGGTCGATAAACACCAAAGTTAAAACAACGAGCGAAATGAAAATATTAGTAACGAAATCCATATAGAATCCAAACGCACCAGTTGTACATTGCCATTCGAAGTGAGCAGAAGTAAAAACATCCTGGTACCTATCGAATTCGTTTATTAAAGTCTCCTGCATTGCGTAGGCTCTAATAGTCGTTAGACCTTCTAAAGAAGCATTGACATGCCCAACCATAGGACATCTTGCTGTAATAATTTGAGTTATTAACATTGATAAATATTGTCAAAAGTTTGGGACAAAACTACTCAACATTTTATGTAAAAAAAATTATTATTTATTAAATTGAAAGCACTGCTAATTCTAAAAAAGCTCTAACATTACTCTTACATTACAACCTAATGGTTTGAAAATAATCTTGACTTACTCGTAGCTTCTAAACGTTTCAAACTTCTTCCGGTGGGTAAATAAGCTTTCCTCATGAAAAAAAGTAACGTGAATATTATCACAGCAATTGCCAGAAAAGATATTTTCACTGTTGAAATTACAAATATAATACCTGCAATTACAAAGGCAACCTGAAATAATACATTTTTATATGTTTAAGAAATGGTACGATGTATATTTTGTAGTAAAAACAGTACATTTTCAACTAAGTTGAAATTTCTGGAACCGTAGGCGATATTCATACTGAATAAATTGTTTACACCACCACTACATCAACACTCACAATTGCACGGTCTGAGTCTCTGAAGACAATAACTTAGTTATCGAAACGCGCGTCAGACAGTGAAATTGTCAGTGTTGGTTTCGTGGTGGTGTGAACAGTATATTCACTATAATACATTTTCAGACGAAAACTACTTGTCTGCATTTTTACTGCGAAGTACACATACTATTTTTTCTGAAATCGTAATCAATATTATGATAAATTAAGGAAACCATCGTATTGACTATTTTCACTAAAACATTTATAAGAAGTGAGTATTGCCAATTTCAAGTTGAATAGAAGTATTTTTTTAATTGCGTAACTTTATATGTATATTAAAATAAAATTGCACTGTAACCCACTAAAGTCGTTTTCAACAACTTCAGCTTTTCCCGGTCTCTAATAAACTCCAGTGTTTGTGGTGACCTCGAGATTAGATTTTTGCTCTTACAGCTGTTGGAAGCAATTGTTGAGTATGCTTTACATTTAGTTTCTGTAAGACTTTTATGAGGCGATGGCCTCCTGTGAGGAAGTGCAGCTTGGTTTTACAGAGATCCACCAAATTTTCTATTTAGCAACATCAAAGATATAAATGAACGTTTTGGAGACATCAAGGTACCTCCAGAGTGTTCTACTTTTAGATTTATCGTTCCTTTGAAACTCCAGGGGAATAATAAATGTTTGAGTACCTTTCCTAGCTAGTGTATCACCCTCTCCAGATCAAAGAGACTATTATTCTTGAAATGTCATCAAGTTTTCTCCGGTGCACTCATGTCATGCCGTGGAGGTTTTTTCTAGTTAATTTCCTCGCATTTATCGATAGGAAGAAGACGTTCCGAGAGAAACCTAGTCTAGATGATGAATATTCTGAACGAGCCTACTGCAACGCCATCTTCTGGAGTGGTCTTTGATCCATGTATGTATCTTTAGTAGTATTTATTTCGAATTTGGATTATGTATTTCTGGTGAAATTATTTTCGATACTAATGCTTTTAATAGACTGCCAAAAAAATACTGTACAGGCGTAAGATTTGCAAACTATATATTAACAGACACTAAGAATAAATATATATGACGTTTTTCCAAATCTCCTGCGTCAATCTTTTTATGTCGACTATTCTCGTATAAATAAATATAATAAACATTTTCTGACTGAAGTAACTTCACTGAAGTGTTTGTGTAATAAACCGACTTTTACTCTCTTAAGGGAGCTCTATTTTTTATATTTACTTGGTTTCCCAATTTAACTCACCCTTAGAACTTCCATGATGACAAATGGCACCTGTTCATCTACATTACTAAGATCTTGAGAGCATCTATTTAAAATGTTTCCTAAAAAATGTGTGTCGAAAAATGACATGCACGCATTGATTATTCTGGAAATCATAGTTTTGTGCAGGTTTGCGGATGCTTTTCTACACATTTCCAAAATTAAATAAGTTCTTAGTATGTTCAAAACAGCATCAACTAATACACTAATTGAATAAATTTGAATAATATAATTGCTTTTATTCAACGCCTCGTTATAAGTGGCGTTGTGAGTAACGTTTCCAAAAGTTAAAACTATTTGTTGTTGGTCAACCCTGAAAAAATTTAAATGATTTAAGTATTCAGAATATACGAGTTGTTCTACCAAAAATAGATCAAATTAGAGGGTGGTTAAAAAAGCCGCTAGTCCTTTTTATTGACATTAAAATTGCAGTAACCTTGGATGCTTAAGCCGGTGTACAAGTCTCATGTAAATAGAAATGAGCAAGTTGTTAGAATGTAGATACATGAATAGTCCAATCATATGAAGATTTTCCCATTGGAATGAGTTATTAACTCATATATAGATTCATTTCTGCGTTCCACCCCCATTCAAGGCCGCTTAAATAACCTACAAGCGCCATACGTAATTGGCTCCATTGAATCAAGCAATACCCTTGACAAAACCAACTTTCCTACCTCCTAGATTCATACTAGACGGTCCCCTTCCTTAAAACATAAGGAGAAACTTATCTTTTCCCTGTATAGCTGCTAGCGACGTTCTACGAAGACTTCCTGAAATTACCAAGTTGGATAAAATCTACTCCTAAGCCCCACCTCGCCATTCATTGGTGTTCCAGGTTTTCTGCGATTTCTTTGTAACCTAGTAAATTCGTTCCTTAACAACTCAATCGATCACTTCAAAAGTTGATTGGTTCGTTCAGCAATTATCTCTCTCTCAATATTTTATTCCTCACGGGGTATTCGACAGACGCACACAAGGAAACCCCACCTAAAAATCACCACAATTCCTATCCCAGAAGAAAATATTTCCTATATCAGGACCATAGTATACTCATATCACATAAAAATTTCGATTTTTCACCTAATAAACAACCTAACCAGTGTCTCTATCTTGACATCCCAGAAATTTCGTCCGACATCTTATGAAATCTTTTTATTTGCCACAAAATGCTCAAAGCTCACAAAAAGTTGTTTTTCTACTATTCAATACGAAAAATGTATTGCAGATAATTTTCAACCAATTTTTCCATGTAATGGACAATAAGATAAATGACGAAAGACGCATAGAGTTTATCTGACGTGCTGTAATGCAGTATATTATGACTTTTTGTGTGCCATAACATGCTCAAAGTTCACAAAAAGTTGTTTTTCTACTATTCAACACGAAAATTGTATTGCAGATAATTTCCAACCAATTGTTCCATGAACTGGAGAATAAGATAAATGACGAAAGGAGCATAGAGTTTATCTGACGTGCTGTAATGCAGCATATTATGACTTTTCGTGTGCCATAACATGCTCAAAGCTCACAAAAAGTTGTTTTTCTACTATTCAATACGAAAATTTTAATTGTAGATAATTTCCAACCAATTTTTCCATGCAATGGACAATAAGATAAATGACGAAAGACGCATAGAGTTTATCTGACGTGCTGTAATGCAGTATATTATGACTTTTTGTGTACCATAACAGCTCTCAAAAAGTTGTTTTGTGAATATAATACTTTCAGAGGCTGTGATAAAATAACTGTGCTATTGAACAATTGGAAAAAAGCTTCTCTATCTCGACCAACTATTTTTCTATTCTTTTGTTGATGAATGCAGTAATTCCTGGGAATTTAAATTGTGTAAATCGATCTTATCTACGCTACAAGCGAAGAAAATTAACGTTAGAATGCAATTTAGCCTCATAGGTCAATGTAAAGGTGCAATTTGAGGTCAGGTGGTATAATTTCGACTGTAGCGCTATCTTAAATTAATATAGTTTCAAATATAAGAGCGTTAAGCTTTAAAACGCTATAAAAGAAAACAATAAAATATACCACCTCTGTCAATAGATAATTTATTCAATAATTTCCTAATATCGTTAAAATTATTGATATAATACTATAAAAAATAAGGTTTTTTGCAATAGTACCCGATTTACAAAGCTAAAAATATTTAATTTTGACGCTGCATTTATTTAAGGTAACGCTCCAGTTAAAATAGGACCACGTGACTTTAATTGACGCTCTAACCCAACGACGAGCGTCAACATGAAATTGGATCTAATGCAAAGCGACTTCGAGGTAGAAACTTAGATAAAAACTAGAGGTAGAAACGAAAATAGTTGGAAAGACCTGAGAACAGCGATACAAGCTAACGAGAATTATGAATATGAAATAAAAATTCAGAGGATGATAATATAGAAGAAACTAATACCGAAAATTTCATGTATTAGTAGATTTCAGATCGGTTAAAGTACAAAAGATACTTACCATCTTGTGAGTAAATACTCAGAAACACTTTCTGCTCCTTGTGTGACACCAAATACGAACAAATTTAAAATTAAAAACAAAGTTCCTCCTCCAAAGAGTATATATTTATAATAAATGGCAAGAGAAACTTTGCCTTTCCTGAGAACTTCACCATAAATCTTTTGTTTATTTGTTTGTTCAGTTTCAAGAAGCTCGACGGTTTCCTCGTAATAATCGTCATCATCATCGAGCGTACTCTTTTTAACTTTATCCTCCTCTTTGTCCTTTGATATTTCTTTCTGCGAATCTTGTGATGTCACTATATTATTAATGTCTGCTAAAAAGTGATCATCTGGTTGACCCATCCATTTTATTGTCGAATTTTCCATGAGTACTAAGTTATCTGCATATTTCATTTGACTTATAGTTTGAGTAACCAAAACGCAGGTTTTACTTTTCAAAAATTTTTTGATGCATTCGTTAAAAATATAATCTTGAACTTGACTATCTAAAGCCGTTAAGGAATCGTCTAATAAATAGATTTCACTGTTTTTATAAACGGCTCTAGCTAAATTGATACGGGCTTGTTGGCCTTTGCTCAAATTCATACCCCTATCGCAAACAATAGTTTCATCGCGTTTCTCGAATAATTGGAAGTCGTATTCTAAAGCACACACACGGCACACTTCCAGATACCTGAAACATTAAGAAAAAATATACCGGATCTCTAATATTTATATACAGGCGAATTATATCACTACATTAAGCGAAAAAAATCGATCGAACAAACAATCACATGTCTATAACGCATAAATTAATCGAAAATTAACAATAAGGTTTAGCCAATCAAAGCTTGTGGAACGTTTAAGTTCCTCCCTATCGAGCGGTCGAGAGAGCTATAAAAGTATTTAGCTGCTGCCGCAGCAGTTCAACGATCGATAATAATATGCGTCAAAAACTTTCCAGTACGTTTTAAAAACAAAAGTAAGTTCAAAAATTATTATTATTATTATTATTATTATTATTATTATAATTATTACATTTTATATATTTTTTACTGTTATTGATTCTTATCTCGGAGGGTTTCCATATATAATTTAATGATAAAAGAGTGTCCCTTTCATTGTACTACTCGTACGTGTATGCAATGAAAGGGGAATAATTATCTAAGGATATTAATTACCTTCATATATTTATAACTCACCGCTTTTCGTCATAATTTTCTCCAAATATAATGTTTTGTCTAATGGATGAAGGAAACAACCAAGGATCTTGCGAGGCATATGAAATTCTTCCGTTGGACAAAATTTTACCACCAGTTAAAGGATAGTCCTGTAACAACGCTTTTAGCAACGAACTTTTTCCACTACCAACATTGCCAGTAATAACCGTTAAACCATTCTCCAATCTTAAATTGATATTTTCTAAAATAATATTATTGTTAATGTGCACGCTAGCGTTTATCAATTCTAACAACGGCTTATCTGTAGGTTTGTCTGAGCCTACTTTTGGTGGTAATTCCTCCGCTGTTATTACTCGGTTTATTCTGTTTACAGCAGAGTATAGTTCTGCAGCTCCACCCATACCATACGGTATTAATCCACCCAAGTTATACTCTATATCCTTGAACATTGTGCTCACGTAAAAAACAAGTTCAGTATTTGTAGCGTAACCTAACCAAATGTAAGACATTATTAAAAAATAGAATCCTAGTTTTGAAAACAGTACTCCAATGATTACTTGAAGGATACGTAAGTTATAGCTTATCAAAATCCTGTTGGTCTCCTCTCTGAAACAATATAATTATAATGAATCACATCGAAAATAACTTCTTAATTTGAATTAAGTACGAAGATGGTCTTAGAAGTATCTGGACCAACAAAGAAAACACAAAAATTTTCGAAAAAATTTATTTATTTTTCAACGTAATCTCCTTCTAGCTCCATACACTTTTCCCAGCGATGGTCTTCAAAATAGTCATTATCTGCCGACACGACCTCTTCGTTGTTTGGAAAATCTTTGATCACCGAGCCATTTTTTCAAGTCTGGGAAGAGAAAATAATCCGATGGGTCTACATCTGTGCATCAAGTAGCAATTCAAACTTTAATTTATCAATTTTGGTCATTTCAATAACGGATGTGTGAGCTGGTGCATTGTCTTTATTAAACAATACTTTCTTTTTATCCAAATGCGGTAGTTTTTACTTGATTTATTTTCTCAATCGTTACAATAAGTTCGCATAATACTCGCCGATGATATTTTTTCCTTTTTCAAGATAGTTAATGGAAATTATTCAACGCGCATCTCAAAAAACCTACGCCATGACTTTGCCTTCAGATGGAACGGTCTTCGCCTTTTTTGAACCCAGTTCTTTTTTTTCAATTTATTGTTTTGATTGTTTTTTTGTTTCTGGCTTGAAGTGACGGACCCATGTTTCATCCATAGTTATGAAATGGCGCAAAAATTCTGAGAAACACTCGATGGAGACATTACCCATCTTTCGCACAGCTTCTTTATGTCCAAATTTTGTACCGCACTTTTTGAAATGCCTACTATGTTTGCTACTTTCTGTCGACGATTTCTTCAAAATTTCTGGAGTCGTCGCCTCATTTGGTGGACCACTGCTACCCAATATTTTACTGTTGATAACAAAGAAGGAGTCTCACCCAGAGTAGAAAACGCTCACTGTTGATGGCTGCCAAACAAATACTAAATAACATGGCGTCTCCAAACTTGAAACATACGCTGATTGTGTACTTTCTAATACATTGGTATTTTTCAAGTAACTACCGCCATCTCTAGGTCAGGCCAGGTACTTTTGGGACCATCCTCGTATTTATTCCTCATCATACTTTATAAATAATATTCAGATTAAATTTTGCGTATACACACTTAACTAGAGGTTTCTTTTAATTTTTTTTCCTAGACCTTTTTATATGCACAGTCCCAAAAGTCCAAGTCAAGCAATATATAAACCCAAAAGATTGAAGAACTAGTCCCTGGACTCAAGAAACATGAGGAATATAATCCCACTGGAGGCTCCCACTGGAAGCCCTTATGTACAATTTTGTGAGGACAGAAAGGCTGGAGAACCAAAATGCAAGTAAATTTTGCATAGTCCTTCATTATGATGTTAAAAAGTATTGGTAGCAGGCTGACTTATTTCGGTTGTATCATATTTTACATATGCGTAATTTTCGATAATCGTCACTTAGATTATTGTTATTATATTTAAGTGATGTCTCTTTTTCAACACGCTTATATTAACTTCACCTGTATATACATGTGGGTTTGTTTGCTTGTAACTCTTCTTTGTGGCTTATTACTGTTAGTATATCCAACCACTTTAATTGCGTTCGTTAGCCGAGCGCGTTAAGGCATCAATCACCAGATTCGCCAATCGTGAATTCAAATCTTGTTAACGATGTAAAAATACATTTTTTTTCAGCAAATCTTTTTCAGAAATTATCGCTGCAAATTTTCTCTTTACATCGAAAGAAATTTTACAACTGTACGCCATCTCTTGTAGATTTACAATACTAATGTTATTTTGATAATAAATCAGACTAAAGTGGAAAATTCATATAGTTTGAAAAACTAAAAAACGCGCTTTTAAAGTACATCGAAATAAAAATTTTAAAATAACTTTTTAAAATAAGGTTCAAATAATTAATTAATGAATGAAAAATACTAGTATTATTGTAAAAGCAGCGTGGGACGCTTTTTTTCATATTCAAAAAAATTAATTTTAACTTTCAGTTTTTTATAACTATTATATTATATTAGTAGTAGAGTTGAGGCATTATGTTTTTGCACTTTATCCAATGCAATAGTGAAATTAATGTCTTTTTTGTGCTTCTCATATATTGACATTTTTTTTCTGGTAAAATGTCGATGTAACACTTTCTATATAGCATCATTAAGCTGATGCTACGCTGTCTCCAACTGCTTTCTATGCTGGTACAAAAATTGGCGTGTAGATATGGTTTTTTCAATCGAATGGGTTGGTGATAGATCACCATCATAATTGCTCTATTCCTTTAAAACTTGAAGTTTTTTTATGTTTTAATTTCTGCATTATCTTCAAAGAAAGTTTAGAAATCTCGTAGACCGACCAAGTTTAATTCCAGAGTGGTCTGAAGATGCTGACTGTCGAGAAGTTCAAAACCACAAACAGATAATGATCTTCTGCAGTGTATCAAAGTTTACTGAGATTACCTCAGGAAATCTGATACTTACCAATCGAGTAGCTATAAATCGAATATGAATCTAAAATTATTGTTAATAATTTTAAAGAATTTTGGCAAGCATTCAAGTCTCACAGGTAAAAATTAATAACACTCTCTCCACACTTAAAAGGTTAATTTTGGCATATATATAAAATTGGACTTCTCCGAAGAGACCAGAACAACGCACAGGCTTCACTGAACTCGCCGAAAAATAACCAGAGACCTCAGAACCCAGTGGAAGGCGGATATAAAATGTAATAACTAACAACTTGACAAAATCTCGTGTTAAAACTAATTTTTAAGGTTACTGATTGAAGACATTTTAGTATTGTCGTATGCTGCTTTGTCCTTAATAAAAGGCTTTTCGTGTTCCTAATCTTAACATTAATAGTTTCAACTTCAGGATTCTATATAGGAATTTGTACGTCAAAATGTGCTATAAAATTATACTCATATATTCAAGCTTACCTTCTAGCTTTATTTATCTTGTTACGAAAAAATAGTTCCCATGTATACATTTTTATTATCTTTATGGTTGATAACGTTTCTTGAGTCTCCTGTAATCGCTCATCAGTTTTTCGGCCAGTCTGTAGTCTATAACGGCCTATCAATTTCCCAAGATAAACTACAAAGATGGTTCACCAATGAAAAACAATAATTACATGTACAGATTTTCAACTGAAATTTGGTGAATTACAAGTGTGGTCTGATAAATACTTAACCTACGAAGAAAATGCGAAAATTTTGGAGAAGTGACGATTTATTTTATAACACAGTCTCTTGAATCATGTACCTTATTCAGCGATGCTTTAACTTCTTCAGCCCCTCGGAAAAATACGTTTGTTTGAATAGTGCATAGTATTCTTTTGGGTGGCGATGACACTGTCATTCTTTGTCTTATGGACACGTTTTTCCTCCAGCTCGGCATCGAATTAACCCATTACTTAGGCACACTACTGCCTTGTGAATGTATTGCTTTTCTAGGGCTAGTTGATGTAGATCACATCTTATGAATACCAGACAACGAAGCACGATCACCAAGTGAAGTCCACTGCTACGACTGTTGTGTACCAGTTGATCCATGTCTCTCACGATAGTTGTTTTCGTGACGTGGACGTGATTCATTCGTTTGACTACATTTAAACTCGTAGCCAGTTTTTGTCATTCGTCATCTTTCTACAAATTTCCGGATTGCCCGTTTTCACACGCAGTCAAAACATGACTACTAGTACGATCCGACTGAAATTTTGACAGTAGCCTTCTACGAGAGTTTACTGCAGTGGAGGATTACCTTAGTTCACAATTATTTAAATTACTTTTTTCAACTAAATAATTCTAAAACTAAGCTAAATAAAACTTTCTCATTTAAACAATTTGTTGCTGGTGCACTCAGATCAATACGTGTGGTATATCAAAGTTTGGGTAAATGTATTCTAAATGCTGTTCGTGCAGAAACATGTATCAAAATTCTTTCAAATAAAAGGTAGCGGATTTCTGATATGTCTATATCTAAATCATTAGGGTACATTTTTCCAGGAAACTAGATTTTCCATAAGAATATTTATGAAATATCCAGCAAGAGTCAGCCAGATCTTCAATATCTTCATCCGGTGTTTAATAAAATCTTTTTTGTTTGTTGTTTTTCCATTTCTCTTTTCTTTTCTCTCTATACGCTTATTATTTCAAAATACTTAAAATTCTCTTGTACATCTATGGAAAGCTTACAAAGTGATTCATGAAAATCAGCAACGGTGATAAAATCTTATCAAAACTTGTCTATTCCTTGTAAAAAAAATTTGCTTTACTCAAACATTGCCGTGGTAGGATTGAATAGTCATAGATTGAAGAATCTATTATGTAGTTAACATTAACAACAAACAAATGAATACGACTTTATCATTAATATTTCAAAATCTACTCATAATATGTTATCTCTCATTGACTAACCTTGTGATGAGTATTTTGATAGACGCAATAAAATAATTTTCTGCTGATAAAGTGATCTCGATTCCTACTATTCAGTTTAAATTGTCTTACTACTCGTGCCTTTTCAGACACGAGGAATTTTCCATTACCTGCTTTCTTAGAACAATAAAAAGTAATCCAGAATATATTGTCAACATTGTGAAGTAATTTTTTTGGCTCCCATATGTCTATCATTTTTTAAATATATTATAAACTCATGTTGAAGGATCATGCAATCATTTTCGGGCTTCTCTAATAAATTCTGACGACTTTTGCAGCTCACATCTTAGGGCACATGAAATTTGAGTTTTCTACGCTGATATCTCTGAATAAACTTTTACCCCAACGCTACCAACTTGTACTGAACTATACAGTTTCACTAATCGAACATCATTTGAATCTGTACTTTCGGACAATTTTGGATATAACGTTTTTGGATAGTCAGTGTTTGCCAAACTTTTTTCGTGCCATGCCCTACCTTAGCTCTCCTAAAATTCTTATCCCTTATGTAACATACGTAAAAAAATTGCTTTGTTAACACAAGAAACTAAAATGGTGGGAACACATTTGGCTGAATTTAGGTATGTGATTTCTGCTTCTTCACAAAGCCATACCATCATTTCTTTTATATTAAATGAAGTTCTATGACTTACCATTGTGCAATCCCTTCAGTTTTTGATATTGCATAATATTTTACTAACAATATTTATCATCCATGTTGGAAAGTCAATTTGTTTTAAAATCAAAAAATCTTTTAATTCGGCAGATAGAATATTTACATGATAGACAATAGCAAATAAAAAGGTATCAGTAACTTAATATTTTTGGAACCAATGGAACTGCTGAAAGTTTTTGTTGTTGATATGTTTCTGACATAATAAAACCAAATATCTTCGCTTTTGCTTCAACAAGAGATGCATTTGTTATTTGAAGTTGCTTCTTCAATTGTTAAGAGATACTTCATTTCAGGTTTGTTGCTTAAAAACCACTAAAAGGATCAAACAGTTCCATATTTTCAAGCCGTTACCTTTTATATACCTATCATACTTCAGTAAAAAGTAAAAGTGTTACATGATCGAAATTTTTTCTTTGCATAATAGCTTGAAACGACGATTATCTTTAGCATTAGCTTTAATAACATTTAAAAATTTATTACTGAATGCATTACGTCATTTAGAACAGATGAGATGTTTTTAGTTACAGAGTTTTCCATTTGAATAATACGGTGCACAAGAATCATTTTCTGATTGACATATTTCATCAATTTTAAGCAGCCAAACTATACCTAATATTTAAATTTGGCATCGAAAAGTAGTATTGCAAAATTGGAACGGAGCGAAAGGGTTAAGGGTTAAGATCGTATCGAGTCTATTTTAGAATTGTCCCCTTTAATAATCAAATTGCCCCCTTCGGGGCACGGGCCCCACGCTGGGAAACACTTTTACTTCATCCTCTTCTCACTGATGGAAATTTTGCCGTTTAATATTTGAGAAAGAATACTTAATATATTTCAATTTCTTAACTACATCGAGAACAATTATTCAAATTCATAGAATTTGATGCAAATAATAATTTTTCAAGTCCTTTTACAATCAACAATATTAATTATTCGCATTTACCAAATTTGGTATTGTGGTCTATAACTTAATTCGTGCGGTTTTTTCAAAATTTGAACGTTTATTTAAGAAAAACATGTACAATAGTATTATTGTACATGTACATCAAAGTATTGCCCATCTGAATGTATGGCCTTTTTCCGTCTTTCGGGCAATTTCCCATCTTTCTCATCCACTGTTTTCCAAATAGTTCTTAATCGGAATAACAACGTGAGGCCGAGCGTTGTAATAATGAAAAATTATTGCCTCGAGTCTGGTCGCATATTCCGGGCGTTTTTCGGCTACTGCTCCCTTCAAACGGATTAATTGCGTTCTCCATTGATGGTTTCACCCGGATTTAGCAGCTCATAATACAGCACATCCTTCTGATCCCACCAAATAGAGAGCATTACCTTCGCGCCATGGATATTAGGTTTTGCCGTGGAATTGGCTGGTTGGCCGGATTTCACATTTGATTTTTTGCGCTTGGGGTTGTCGTAATGGATCCATTTTTCATCACCAGTAACAATCCGATGCAAAAATGACTTCCTTCTATGGCGTTCCAGTAGCATTTCGGACATTTCGAACCACCTTTCGACGTCTCTTGGCTTTCCTTGCTTTTGAATATATCCAACTGCTTTTAAACGTTTTGAAATGGCTGCTTGAGTGACACCCAAAGATTCTGCGAGCTCTTCTTATATTTGACAATAATCTTAATCAAGTGATGCTTCCACTTCTTCATATTCAAACTTTTTTAACTGACTAGGACGTTCATCGTTTTCCAAGCCAAAATCACCACTTTTAAATCGTGCAAACCAATTTTAGCACGTTCACTCAGCTAGAGCATGTTCACCATAAACTTCCACCAAAATACGACTACTTTCGGCAGCATTTTTCTTCATATTAGAGTAATATTATATCAGTTACGTCATCTCTTATCAAACCGCTCCAATTGAGTTATAGACCCAAATTTTGAATAATTTCCAAAATAATTTAGACATATTCTAATATGACTAAAGTAAATATATAGTTTACCTTGTAATGGAAGAACAGATAATATAACTCCGATTCCAATAAAAGAAGATGCACCAATTTTGTTATATAGAATGTAACAAATAACACACATCTGTACTGATCCATTCCACATGTCGTTAAACATCCAAATCGACTGTTGAAAAGCGTACACATCCTTGGTTATGAGTGTGACGATATTACCCAAATTAATTTTGGCAGCAGCTGAAGGAGTTAATCTCAGCGCTTTACGGTATAACATAGCTGAGAAAGATGTTCTCATTTCGATTCCTAATTGTTGAGCCCAAAGTTGTGAATTTTGATAATATACAGTGTAAATAATGTTATTTAGAAGAACTATAGCAGCCCAGAAGTATGCTTCTTCTTTTGATAAGTCAGTCGTTATGTCAAAATACGAAATTAGTTTGCTAACGGCGAGTGGTTCAATTACACTAGAACAAAGAAATTTGATTATACTACTCGGGTATTTCTAAAAAAAGTTGAAAACAAAAAAAAATTAAATTAAATTTATCACTAAAAGGTTTCGTAATGATCCATTATCTTATTAAGAGTATTCCTCGAGTGCATATGACATTTTGCAAGTACAACACATTTCTCTTTTTTCTTACCGTTCATTTTTTTTTAAATTCTGATCGATTAGCTTTGTATATTGAAAATAATTGTATTAAATATTGTTTTCTATCTCAATATATACCTATTTGTCCCAAGTTAATATAATTATTTGATGCTGATATCCTATCGATGTTTAACATTTTTAATGGGCCCTGGAAACTAAAATAATTCAACCACTGTGAACCATTGGTTTTTTTAATAAAATGCGGAATTTAAGTAACGGATTCCACTAGGAGAGCTGATGGATATGTGGAACTCCCGCAGCCTACCTATTAAACCGCCATCTTCTGTCATCTCCGTCCAACCAGGACTTTTGTTACGTTTCTGTGATATCGTCATACCAGGAAGGCGTCTACATGCTTTTGCCTAACAATTCTTTCAGTGCAGGAGGCAACCTTTTAGCTTGTGTAGCATCACCTGGACAATATTATTAGGGTTAATGCTACAGACAGTCTTCTCTACTTCCTCTCTCAAGCCCCACCAATATCTTATACGACCCCTTGTGAATATTTTTCTTAGTTTTCAGTCATGATTAACCTAAAGATGCAGATTCAAAAGTTGTGCTTTGTAAATTTGAAATTCATTATTTGTATCAAATCTGTAAGTTCTTCATGTCATCAATAGTTTTCGTGACTATACTCCTAATATCAGAAAAAAATATATAAATTCATGACTCACCTATTAAATATTTTATAAAATAAATCGATAGTACCAATTAAAAGGTATTTCCAACCAAATCTGTGCCATAATAATTTATATATTGAACCAGGATTGCTATTTATGTTTTCTTTTTTCCATTGTTTCTCGATTTGATCACCACATTTTTTCGATTTAAAATTGCTGACGACATCGTATAAATCTTGTTCTTCCAAGTCATTTTTCAGTGCTTTTTTAAATACTTTTCCTGTATACCTAAAATAATTATTAACGAAGAACGATAACTTGAATTTGAATAAAAGCAAAATCAATTCTCACAAAGAAAAACCTTATATCTCAGAAGAAATCATAATCTAAATAAAGTGTTTGATTCAAATCTGTATATATTAGGATCAAAATTTTCTTTTTGAAAAATTTATAGTTCGAGTAGAATCATGAAAAAAATGTATTGTGGATAATATCCCATCGAACTCGTTTGAAAGGATGTAAAAAACAATAACCAGTCGCAATCCTGAATAAAATCCCATTTTCTTTGATGTCAGAAAAACCCTCGACCGTGTTTAGCACGTGGGCCTGATGTACAAGATGACGAAGCTTAAACACAACTACCAGAAGATTGCTGTATCAATAATCTATCGATAAGGTACAAGAATTACTAGCAATAATAACCTATCAATTAGTCATGAGATTTAATCAAATATAACCATCGATAGGAATTAATTTCTTCTAAGGTACAAATAAAAGGAGCCACCTGATCGCATTTACCACGATATACTTAACTAGATCTTATCATCTGATTATAATCTAATTACGTCGATCAGTTACATTTAGATCATGATCGGGTTAAATCGATCATAATCCTTATTGAGAATCAATATGATATCGAATAATTTAAGGAAAGACAAGGAAGACCCTCAAGGATCTGGAAGGACTGAATTGAACAAAATATAAGCTAATGCCATGAAGAATATTGAATTATAACTCCTCCGAAGAACGTGACATTCGTCGAAATTGGCATCCCTAATGGCTTGCAATTACAAGGAGAGGGTCGGTCGATTACTGACTAGTTTCAACGTTGTTGTGTCTCTTCAGAATGGCGTAACGACCACTCATTCGGAATCTCTAAGCCGAACTGACGACAGAAATAGTCGGCACTTCTACTTGATTCATGTAGCTAAACATTCCTCAGTAGACGTCTTCTGGCGACATCTTCACTTCCAGGTGCGAACCATTAGTCAAGTAGATCTCTACCGTAGACTGCGGTATGTGAATTAAATTGTTAGGTGATATTTGAGGCATGCTCACTAATTAAAAAACATAATATCTATTTACACCAATAAGTTCGAATTTCATTATTCGAAATGTTGGCTTGCCGTTCTTCAAAGGAGAAAACAACTACTTTCCTGGCTAATACCACATAGAATATTGAATTACATCTCCTCCGAAGAACGTACTTTTAATGGTATAAGTTATATTTTAAAGAGGCAAATAGGTCTTAACAACGTGATAAGTAAGTACAGAGGATATTCGAACTCAAATTAAAATCGTTGACTATATTATTATAACCGATTTAGTTCGTTTACTTTTTACACTGTATTAAAAATCAAAAATACTTTCAAAATAACTAAAATGTTTTATTTGGTCGTTTAACTTCCAGAAATATGCCAAAATTCAACGCATCGTTGGTCAGTAAATTGTTTGGTATGATTATCACTAAGATTTCCAGGTTTTCCAAAGAAATTGAAAATACTTTATATTAACAAGGATTAATTTATAATGAACTATACATTTCAATCGTAATAATATTGGAATAATTTTGCAGAAAAATAAAGTACTTACGCAAACGTTAACTTTGAAAATATATTTGCTTTCTCTCTAGGATTCTGTTTTCTTTTCACCACATTGCTGTAGTCCATGTTTACAAGTGTTTGTAGTCTCTCAAATAAAGTCAGTTCTATAATATAATATTCGAAATAAAGAATTAATTCATTGAAATGTAAATATTTGATGTCCCACATCATGACTGGATTTGGCAAAGCATTGTTCTTAAATTAAATTGTTACTGATACAAATTTAGTAAGATATAATTATTAGGCATAGTATTTTTCGAAATTACGACAGATGTATAGCTATTTTCGTTTTGTGAAGGTTTTGAATAATTTGGCACAATATTCATCCTACAAATGATCAAATTAATATGGATCCGTAATAATATTGTAAAGAGAGAAGATGTAGTTGTTTGTAAATACACATTCTATTTGGAAAAACGATAAGTAATTTGGTTAAAAAATCCATCGTTAGTTAGTTAGTTTTCGACTTTGCTCTACTTCCTTTGAAAGAAAAAAGAAATGTGTTTGAAACCCAGTGTTAATTACGAATGTAACTAAATTAAAAAGTTGTGTTTATAAACGTACTTTTAAAACAGACCTGGTGCGGGTTAGATGCGAGTTATTAGCGAAAACCACGTGTCACTAGATGGCGCTGAATTTGGCTTCTATAGCGGTGATCAGCAATACAATCTGTAAGGGTGTTTGATGGTTTTTTTATGTATAAATTTTTGTAATTTCCGTTATTTCCTAAACGTGTTTGTGTGTTTAGAACAAAAAGTTGTGATTAAGAATCGGTCTAAAAATGAAGAAAATTGAAGTAACCCTTTTTAACATCTATCTACTACTACTATTGCCCCATTAGCCTCACACCAATCATCTGTAAGGTTATGGAATCTATAATTCCAGAATACCTGTATGTCAGTGAATTTGTTTTGATCGAAAAAATAATACCTGAACAACAACATCGATTTGTAAAAGGACGTTCACAATGACGAATCTACTTTGGTGTGTTAATGAATGGACAAAATCTTTAGACAAGAAAATCCCGACGGACATCATTTACCTAGATTTTGCGAAAGCGTTCGACCGTGTGCCAAAATGAAGATTATTGTATAAATTGGAACATCTTGGCATACGAGGTGATTTACTGGAGTGGATTGACTCATTCTTAACAAATAGAAAGTTCTGAGTGAAAGTGGGAAAATGTTTTTCAGCTGAGAAACCCGTATTAAGCGGTGTTCCGCAGGGATCGGTACTGGGCCCTCTCTTATTTATATACGCAAGTGACCTCCAATTTCATATTCAATGCAACAAAGTTTTCTATGCCGACGATTCGAAAATATTCGCTGATTCATTTCTTCATATAGATCTTCAAGAGGATTTGGATTTGATCTCTAAGGGGTGGTGCCTCTTAATGCAGATAAGTGTGTAGCTCTTTACTTAGGCAAAAACAATCCGAGACATACATACTTCTTAAACGGTCACGTCTTAAATGAAGTGAATTCTTATAACGATCTCGGTGTTACAATTACTACGGATTTGAGTTGGTCCGAACATGTTATAAGTATAGCCAACAAAGCAAAAAGTAAGCTGTATCTCCTCCGCAAGTCTTTCTGAAGGATATCATTACATAATTCAACTCGTTTATATAAAATTTATATTCGCCCAATTATGGAGTATTGTGGAACTGTGTGGTGTCCGGAACTAGTGCGGGATAAAGATTTTCTCGAAAAAGCTCAGCGTCGATCAGATTATCCCTCGGGCGTACAAGACCTAGTTATACAGAAAGACTAAATATAATGGATTTAACGCATTTTAAATTTCAATTATGGTAACACAGATGGAAATTGAAAAAAGAAATATTCACTTGTCGGGCAAGGCAACATTTTTTGTATAATCGTGTTTTTTCAACATGGAATCATCTACCTGAGCATATTGTAACGGCACGGTTAATATTTTTAAGAATAGACTGGACGCTTTTCTATTTTCTGGTTAAATCTTTTTTTCCCTTGTAATTTTTAATTTTCTAACTAGGTACTTTAATTACTTTAAAATTTTTGTAATATATATATATATAATATATATAGTATATTTCAGGGCTTATAGATCTTAGGGTTCCTGCCCGTACCTTATTGTAATAATGATAATAAACATATTGGAGTCAGAAACAGACCATTAAAAAATGGGACATAAAGTATTATGTGGCTTAGAAGGAACACATTGAAAAAACATTGAAAATTTATGTCTACAGGTCTAACTTGAGATAACAATTAATCTGAATGTATAGATAAAGATTGGAAATGCATTTGTTCATGTAAGTACGAGAGGAAGAGAATATCTACAAGAAACTACCAAAAAGGTGGACAAGGATTTTGTTGGACACTAGAATAGGATATCAACAAATAGTATATTTGTAACATCACAACTTTTACGTTTTTATTTTTTTCGAAGTGCAACTTATGGTATGGTATGGTTGTTTTTATTTCAGAAAAGCACTTTAAACAGGTACATTATTTTACTATTTAGACTAAAATTTCAAATAACACTTTTTATTCTTTATAAAACAACAAAACTAGTTCGCATTGTGGCTTTATTGTTCACCTCTATTGTAGAAAATCAACAGATGTCGTCCACTTTTCGGGAATAGTCTGTGTTTATTATTTGAAGGCATTATAATGGAGATTGGAGAATCATCTCTGTGCTACAGAAAATCCTTTATGTTAGGGAGGCACTACTGTAGCATGAGTGAAAATTTTAAATAAAGCGCTAGATAATGACTTTGGCGTACTACGGCGAGTTACTTTTCATTTTACGTCCACTCGGACAACTTTTCACAGAGCAAAGTAAATAAATAATCAGCGTTATCTCACAGTAGCTTTCCTTGGGTATTTACAAAATTATTTTTTGACTACGTGAATAGTTTAGATTTTGTATTTAATTAACGACTCTAGTCATTTGTAATATTAAATTTTCTAACACTGCATACTTCACTCTATCTAAAATAACTAAGTTCATATGATATCTCGTCCGACACGAGCGCCATTCTGGTCAAATTTTGAATTATAATTTACCGTCTACAAGCGGACAGTTTTTAAGCTAAGCACCCATAAGAGATGGTCCTCCTTACCTCTACCCTCCATATGACAAAATCTAGAGAATGAAGTAATTGCTTTCGCAATGACATCTATTGAGAAAAAATGATTGAATCAGTTGAATTTGACTTCATAAAACGTACACTTTGGCAAATACAGGAATGAATGTGAAATAGCCAAGCCAGTCGTTATTAGATGATGGTAGTAGGGATTAGTACGGTCCATCAAGTAGGTATACTTGACTAGTTTTGTCAGTTCTATTGTGTCTGTTAGAAGAGAACTTCGTGGGTACCTACGTTCATTATTTACCGTACTAATTCACCAAGCGCATCCGAATACTTTCTCATTTTAACTTCGTGCCTCTCGTACGTTTCTCGACATTCACTCCTGTACTTGCCAAACTGCAGAAGTATTGGCTTACAACTAGATCCTTTAATTTGCTACGGTTCAATAGTACATAAATAATATTTGTGAGCGTGACCCTTTTTTTTACCTTCACTTCTCAAGTATAGAACCATGCGTCGCTGCTGTAGATAAACAAAAACATACATGTCCGATTTTTTAATTCTTTCGCCAATAGAAACCTATATTATCGCCGAGTAAAGCGAACTATGATTCAAATTTGGAAAATTAGTTACCGCAACGAAATTTTTTATAATGTAACTCAAAAGATTAAGAAATTGCTTATTAAGACCTTTGGTATAAGCATTACTCTTGAAATTCGCGAGGCTGATTGTATTTTATGGCGTTTCCACATTATTAATACCGCTTTTACACCTGTTCTCGATTGCATTCGGTATTTTGTCCTGCAAAAAAGAATTTGTCTCTTTCGCCCGACGTTAACACGTTTAGAGTGTCGTGCTACTTTGCTTGTAAGTATTGATGCGTATACACCAAGCGATAAACTTTTTTGGTTTTCCCAAAAATATATTATGTCATGGTAATAACAAAGAGGGATAATAAGAAAATATCTGAAACATGGAGTGAGATCCCAGGTCGGAAAAAATTGAAGAGGTTTCTTTTTTATTCTACCAATTAATGCCAAAAGTCCCTTTCCTCAAGGAAAGTTGAGCTAAGGAGGGTTACTGGTATGACGTTCACTGAACATTGTCTGGTGAACTACCATCAGAAGAATATAGAAGAAACTCTCGACAGCTCTTGTCGTTTCTGCAAGAAACCAAAGGAAACCGCTGAACACTTCCTCAGTGAATGTGAGGTTATCCGTAGATAAACGCTAAAAGAGATAAGCGCCATACTACAAATCGGTGCTACCTGACTGATAAACAGCCCTGGTACACAATAGATCTATAGGTCAAATTGTTAAGAGAGGTAGATTTACAGTCTTTAGGCGCTAGCTCATCTACGAGAATGTATTGATATCTAGTTAGTCTAGATCAGTTCCATGTATAAATAAAATATTTCATTACCATAACAACGAACAATAACTTATTAGAAGTGTCAGTGTAAAGTGTGACCGATCGTGAAGGCCAATTTCTGTGTCAGTCCCCGAAAATATCGATGCAGTTCATGACATGATTTTATCAGACCGTCGAATTGGGCTAAAACGGAATTCTGAAGCACTGAATATTTCATACGAACGCGTTCATCATATAGTTCACGTCAATTTGAACATGAGAAAAATTGCTGCAAAATGGATCCCCGAATGTTTGAATGTTGACCAAAAGCGTGCAAGGGTAGAAGCATTGCGGTCGATCTGTGCTCGATTTGAAAACGATTTAGACTTCTTAAACGGAATTGTTAGTATGGATGAGACTTGAGTACATTTCTACTATCCAAAACAACAATCGATGGAATGGCGACACTCTGGTTCTCCAAGCAAGACCTAAGAAGTTTCGTGTCTGAAAATCTGCTGGAAAAGTTCTTGCTTCAGTTTTTTGGGATTGCCATGGAGTAATCAGTAAAAGTTTGAAAGATCATAAATTTTCTTCCAACGAAGAGGTAATAAAAGCTGTGGACGTCTGGTTTGCAGAGCAAGAAGAAAAATTGTTATTCGATCAAATCTTTTATCTGAAAAGTTACCTCGATGGTTTCCGATGTTTATCTATTCTTCATTACTTTTTCTTAAACGCTCTCTGGTAACCTATATTTCTAATGTAAAAATTATCAACTTTTGCCAAAGCAAAAATAGTTGTACTTACACGTCCATTGCACGGCACATTTCATGCGAAATTATATTAAACCGCGGATGGACCTCACTTTGGTTCCCACATTAGTGGGGACGCAATCTTAGTAAAGTCACAATATCGGTTTAATGTTCTAATTAGTTAACAAAACGGGGGTAGGTGGAAAATAATTGTACATTTGTATCTAATCTTAATACCCAATTAACTAACTTTATAATCTTAATTATTCTAATAGAACAGAATGATGGTTAGTATAGCAAATGATGAGGTACAGCAATGAGATATAAATAAATAAAATATGTATATAAAATCGTGTATATTTCTCACTTGTTACTTGTTACAACACTGTGGCTAAGTGATGGATGTTCAATATCCATACAAATCTCAACTGAACTTAGAATAAAGAATATTATGTGATGTTTAGATTTAACTGAATTGTATATTGACCTCTAATTAATCATTTATTATTTTTTTTTTTCGATTACTCAACCATATTATTGATATTTTAAATATAGAGATACTTCTATGAAAATTACGGAATTGATATTTTTAGAACTTGTTTAACTCGGGATTGTTTTCAGAACAAATATTTGGATTACTTATAGTTATCCTTCTTTATATTATTATTTCCTTCTTTTAGCCTTTTCCTCACTAAATGTATATATGGGGCCCAATTAATTACCTGACCTTCGGTTTCACCAAAGTCGTTTTAATTCAACCTACTGGTAAATTCGGTCAAAAAGTGGCACAAGTGAGGTTAGGTTTCAGTTCGTTAAATCGGTTGCTTGGTTTCATGCTCCATAAATAATTTATTATGTACTTTACACTGTTTAGTTTTAGTTAACATTTATTTCATTATATTTAAACTCTTCAAATGTTGTTGTTGTTGAAAAAAAATTACATAAACATATCTGATAATTGTGTACTTCAATTTTCTGCACTTAAATGAAAAATTTCTATATAATCTAGTTCAGTTTTTGGGTTTTGAAATAGCGCCCTAAAATCTGCCTGAATTCATAAAAATATTTCACCCCAAATTCCTCAGATACTTATTAACCGGACGAATGTTCTACCCCCCTGTATATAAATATTCAATTTCTTTAATTTTTTATTTCTTAGACCTTTTGATATATGATATATTGCATCTAAATGTTCTTGATTTTAGATCTCTTCTGTTTTAAAACTAGTCTTTTCAATAATTTTTGGAAGAAAGATAAAATTTGACCATCCGACTTTTCTTTATGTCTTTATCAAATTAAGTCTTAAAGAATTATTAAAAAGACTAGTTTTAAAACAGAAGAGACCTAAAATCAAAAACATTTAGATGCATAAATATTTCATTTGGCCAAAAGACGATATACAGCGTTTGACAAGACTATTAGAAGACTCGTCGAGGATCTGAGCGGGAAATTAATGTACCGGGTGACCCAATAAGAGTGAATTAGAAATCGTTTATAGTAAAAAATCTGAGAATTGTTTTTAAGTTCGTAAGTCTACCACTAGGAGATGGTGCCGTAGAGACAGTTAAAGTTACATGGATTGAATTGTTAAAAGATGTTGTTGTTAAAGGAATCAGAGCCAATCATCAGGATAAATGGTTGAACAGAAATGATTCCAGAAGACCATTAGTGTGACCACTGGACAATGTTTTGCTGGCACAACTCATTAGGAGTAAGGAAACTATTGCAAAGTTTGGATTGAAAAAGAAGAGACAATTGAACATCTGTTCTGCCGGTATCCTGCCTTGACGGAAAAACAATGTCAAATGCTCAGTGAATTATTTCGAAGAAATAACAGAATTCAAAATAGAGAATGTAAAAAACTTCATTGTAGGCTGATAATGCTTGAAAATAAGCTATAAAAAAGAAAAGATGGGAGGATGCTTAGATAATAGTTGTGTAAGTTTCCACATACTGAGCCTCCAGGCAACTCAACCTATGTCTACTACTAGAAGGTATAATCACAACCAAAAAATTTAAAAAGCTAAATTAAGATGCATAATCATTACATTCTTTTACTTATATTTGATGTTTCGATCTATCTAATCACATGAGAGGTGAATCAAAGTTTGTACTATGTGTAATGAATTAAGACTTACCTGAATAATCTTATTTCAATTAATTCCATAAATTTGAAGTTTGTTTTTTATGCATAACACTTTTATCCCGATTCGCATAAACATAAGGTCGTTTTTTGTTTATTCTTTATTTTGTGGTTTCAATCAGATTTTATAAAAATAGTACAAAGAAGGTACAAAAAGTTGTACATATTCAAAGATTCAGGAAGTAAATAATAGTTCAAAAACATGAATTATGAATATAAAACTGTTTTTGTCTGAAAATAGTGATAACTTTTTAAATATAAGTGGATATCAATTGAATTGATCAGATTAGATAGAAGATCAAGAGAAGTTGGATTTATAATTCATTTCTAAAATAATTGAATTGATATTAATATAATTTGATACATATTAATTATATTTCAGTAAAACGACAGAGATAGAAAATACCACAACAACATCCACGTGCTGTCTCTCTAAGTAATGTTATCTCAGAAAGGGGAGGACTGAGGAAACTTTGTTACAGAAAAGATCCATCTTGATTTTATACGAGCAATCACCTCCTGAATTTTGTCGCGTGAAATACCTTGTATATCGGGAAGGTTTTTTTAATATTTTTATGCAAATATAAATAAAAGAAATTAATTTAATGACGATAAAAATAGTTTTCAAGTCGAAGATGTATCGTATTATAAAATTTTGAAATCTCCTTTTCATTTATTCGACTACTTCTATATTTCCAGGTTTTTTGTCATTGTTTGTTGTGGTCTATTAAAACTATTGTTTCTTAACCGTTTTTTATACCGTTTTGATCATTATTTAACAATAACCTAGCAGACTGGAATTATTTCTACACTCACTTTTCCTAAACTTCAACATTAACAAAGAAAAAATATTTACAACAAGGAGATATATTGATAAAATTGGAAATTATTCAGCTTATTCATTTGAAATACTGAAATAAAAAAATTATCAAGGAAATTCCATATCTGACGTTGTAGAATGATAATAAGCATAATGTTTAATTTAACTTAATTGGATTATGGTAAATATTTATATGTCAAAGTTCAGCGTGTGATATATGATTTGCGATTTCAAATTATGGCATGTAACAGTTCCGGTATAGCCTCCAATAATAGACTTCTTACTGATTTTTTTAGTTTATATGGGTTCTATAAATCAATTTAAATAATAAACTATTTTAAATTATTTTTTTCTCTGATAGGTCCGTGCTTATTATGTAATGAATACCGCGCAATATTATTAAATATTTCATATTTTTTTATTCAATCATATATTGTCATTAAAAGCTAGAAACTATAAGAAAATGAACTTTAGTTTAAATAATGAGGCTTGAGTAACTATGAAAAGGAGCGATGCTACAACTAGGGATTCAAAGAATTTTTCCATGGAAGATATTGACTAACTTGGTAGTGCAAAATCAGATTGGTAGGCTAGTATTTCTGCTCTTTAACAAACACAAACAGCTCAATCTCACAGGTATTGAAGTTAGGTCTGCACATCGACCAAATGAGGTGCCTAGAATCAAAAACCAAGTCCATATTGAGTTGAGTTTGATATTGTTCCTCATAGATTTTTCCATACCGAATTCAGTACAACTGTTATTTTGTAGTAAATCCCCCCACATCCTAATGTATTTTAAGGTCAGAGTTGAGGTTTAGCTGCAATATCCGCCAAGTCCAAATCGGCCATTAGGAGTGCCTAGTGTCGTCACGTGACTACCCACAATCCCCTGGATGTATGCTTTAGTTTTCACAGGGTGTTTGGATTGATTGGGAAAGATTTGAAAAAGAAGGACACTATTCTTAAACAAGAAGAGTATGAAGAAGTTCTGGGGAAACATGGAACCGTTCATCAGTCACTGTCCCGGTTAAAGACTGGAAGTCTGAATCTGAAAAAGTGCAAAAAAACCAAACTTGTGGCACTTCAAATACAATCTATAAAAAAGGATTATGCTAAAAAAGCAAGAAGAAAAATAACATTCTGGTCCAGGATGAAGTCTTTTATAGAACTGAAAGTTGTCAAGCAAAATCTATCACAAAACCAAAAGCCATCAACAAGGGGCTTAGCCTTACAGCTGCAAAAATAAAGGAAGTTGCGAAACTCACTAAGCACTTTGGAGAAGGATGGAGAAACCACGATACGGTAAAATTCTATCGAAATTTGGAAAACCAACAAGCCGAAGATTTCAACATTGAAGAAGATGAAAACATATTGTTGAAGAGGAAGTTGATACAGATATTGTGTGATTTACTATAACAATAAAGACATTGTTTACTTTTTACAGAACAATAAATTTTATTTTATGATACTTTGTAAAGTCAAGAATTAAAATTACAACTAGTATAGCTTTTATAGCTCAGCCCTTTTGCAACCTAAGATTATTTTGGTTTTAAATCCCGTCAAATCCCAATGTTAGTATCAAAATCCGACCAGTCCAAATATTGCTTTTAAATTTTTGTAAATATTTATGAAACTGTTTTGGTATTTTTGTTGAGAAAATTAATAACTTCTCATTATTGGTCTGTTTGTGACATTTTTTCCACTTTTCTTTCTTTCTTTTTTCGATTAAATGGTCTCAATTTGTTATCGTATTATTTCAATTCTCACAAATTTACAAGATACCAGATTATATACGTTTTCAAAATGAAAAAAAGCATGTAAACAGGCGCTAGAAAGAAAAGAAAATATGCACAATAAAAAGACTATTTATTATTTAAAGTTTTCTATTAATCAAATACTGTATTTTAACACATTTTAAATACTATTTGTTGTATCTGAGATAAAGGTCTTCCCACCCTCGGTAGTTCTTGAACGAAAACAATACAAATTACCAGAATCTATTCATTATTCCATTATATGTCACTTCGTATTTTACATTTTTTTGAAAATGCCATCTCCAAATTAATTCAGAATTCATGTAAATTTCTATTTCTGCTGTAGATTCTGCTGCAAAGTAATAGTGGTTGCATAGTTATAATATTTTTCTGTGGCAGAATTCTACAATTTACCATAGACTCAATAGACTGGCAAAGTTCAATTTAGTATAAAGTAAGATTTTTTATGCATTATAATTATTATTATATATGTTTAATATTCTAAGATTATGTAATATTAACATATAACTATGTCTTAAAATTTTTTATTCACAATTTGATATTTTCTATTAATAAATATTTTATTTTTATCGACAATAAAGCGTTTTCTGTTTCTGTACAACCAATCAATGTAGAAATTTATTTTTTAATTATTCTTTTAATTTAATTAGGTATAAATAAACAGGTTTATTCAATATACACTTATCAGATGTCTTTTTTACAAGGAAAAGGGAATTTTTAGGTATGGTTCATTTAAAATTCATAGCTGAATAAATTACGAAATTATTCTTTAATTTTTGAAAACGGGCAATAATCGCTGTCAAAAAATTACATACTAAGTGTTAAACAAATCTTTAATTTCGCTTTCAAAATAGGCTCGTTTCGAGTCAGTACAAAAATGCTAAAGCTTAATACAATTTTCCATACGGTTGTTGCAAAGGATGACCTGTGTGAAGGAAACAGTTACTGGATACCACTTCTGGCGATTCCTACCCGAATACTAATTTTTTGAGGGCGCTGAGTATGTTTTTTCTGAATGCAGTGAGAATTTTCCCAAGCCTAGTAGTGACAGTTGTGTAATTTTACTGTACCACTTAAACAAAACGATGCCTCATCTATTAAGAAAATTTGGATTTTCATCACGATGCCTCATTAAGATTTCACACAATCCATACATTTGTCTGGATCATTTCCTAGAAGTTCATGAATAAATTGGAATTGGAATCGTTGTTGATGAAACATGTTTCACTATACTCATTAATCATGTATTTTAACAAAAATTCCATTTGCAACTATGGTTTAATACCTACTGTCAGGGTAGAGCGTCTCTATGGTTGTTCCGTAACTTCTTCACATACATTTTACTTCTTCAACTGAAAAAAATAATAAAGATAATATTTATTTCATATACCGTACATCGCTTAGCAAGTAAAGGAATCCTCCAATAAAAAAAAGCATTTGCGAAAAAAAAAAATATTTGTAATAGAGTTCCTTACCATCTATTCTCGTATTTTCTCCAAGATTTCTTCTTGTATTTACTTTTCATATATTTGCTATAACTAGTATCATACAAATCTGGATAAACACGCATCAATTAATCAAACTTTCATCTTGATCAAGTGCAAAACTCTAGCAAACACCGGCACAGGTAAACAAGTGTGGATGAGCCCACGTGCAAGAAGCACTGCCCTTCCCTGCGCCACTATTTGCGCTCGCTCTAGCAAAAACCGGTTGAACAAGTGCGTAAGAGTCCACGTCCTGGACTGCACCGCCCTGCCCTGCGCCACAATTTGCGCGCGCTCTATCAAAAACCGGTTGAACAAGTGCGTAAGAGTCCATGTCCTGGACTGCACCGCCCTGCCCTGCGTCACAATTTGCGCGCGATCTATCAAAAACCGGTTGAACAAGTGCGTAAGAGTCCACGTCCTGGACTGCACTGCCCTGCCCTGCGACACAATTTGCGCTCGTTATAGCAAAAATCGGTTGAACAAGTGCGTAAGAGTCCACGTCCGGGACTGCACTGCCTTGCCCTGCGACACAATTTGCGCTCGTTCTAGCAAAAATCGGTTGAACAAGTGCGTAAGAGTCCACGTCCTGGACCGCACTGCCCTGCCCTTCGCCACAATTTGTGCGCGCTCTATCAAAAACCGGTTGAACAAGTGCGTAAGAGTCCACGTCCTGGACTGCACTGCCCTGCCCTGCGACACAATTTGCGCTCGTTCTAGCAAAAATCGGTTGAACAAGTGGGTAAGAGTCCTCGTCCGGGACTGCACTGCCTTGCCCTGCGACACAATTTGCGCTCGTTCTAGCAAAAATCGGTTGAACAAGTGCGTAAGAGTCCACGTCCGGGACTGCACTGCCCTGCCCTGCGACACAATTTGCGCTCGTTATAGCAAAAATCGGTTGAACAAGTGCGTAAGAGTCCACGTCCGGGACTGCACTGCCTTGCCCTGCGACACAATTTGCGCTCGTTCTAGCAAAAATCGGTTGAACAAGTGCGTAAGAGTCCACGTCCGGGACTGCACTGCCCTGCCCTGCGACACAATTTGCGCTCGTTATAGCAAAAATCGGTTGAACAAGTGCGTAAGAGTCCACGTCCGGGACTGCACTGCCTTGCCCTGCGACACAATTTGCGCTCGTTCTAGCAAAAATCGGTTGAACAAGTGCGTAAGAGTCCACGTCCGGGACTGCACTGCCCTGCCCTGCGCCACAATTTGCGCTCGCTCTAGCTAAAACCGGTTGAACAAGTGCGTAAGAGTCCACGTCCTGGACTGCAGTGCCCTGCCCTTCGCCACAATTTGCGCGCGCTCTAGCAAAAATCGGTTGAACAAGTGCGTAAGAGTCCACGTCCGGGACTGCAGTGCCCTGCCCTTCGCCACAATTTGCGCGCGCTCTAGCAAAAACCGGTTGAACAAGTGCGTAAGAGTCCACGTCCTGGACTGCAGTGCCCTGCCCTTCGCCACAATTTGCGCGCGCTCTAGCAAAAACCGGTTGAACAAGTGCGTAAGAGTCCACTTCCGGGACTGCACTGCCCTGCCCTGCGCTACAATTTGCGCGTGCTCTAGCAAACACCGGGTGAAGAAGTGCGGATGTGTTTTTGCATTTTTGTTTTCCAAAAATGAACGTTAGATGTTGTATGAATTTTGTACATTACTTCATCATAATTCTGTATAATGACTAACTAGTAAGTAATATGTTATGTCATCGCTAATATGTATATTCGAATACATTCTATTGTATTCAATATTGTGCTTATTATTTTTAGTTTCTTCAGGTTAAGCTTGACGGATCATTCAAGTTAATTATGTTTTGTACATATTTTAGCTACTAGTTCGATAATTCGAGTTGGTTTGTCAACGCGCAATTATTGTAAAATAAGGATTCACGCAAATCGACATTATCTAACTACATATTATTTAATTCACGATAAATTAAACAAAAATGAAATATAACCTTGTGCGTACATCGCTTTCTTGTCGAACATAAAACAATCGCCGTTACATGCATCATACATATCGCAATACCTAAAGAAATTCAAAATTGCGGGTTGTATCAACAAGCAACTACCATTTATTTACAATAATGTGTGAATTGTAAGCGCTCCCCAAACTTAAATCCCACCTCTCTCTCTTTAAATTTGAGTACTCGTATCGTACCTTGTATCAGTGATTTGTTTATATCATTGTTGATTTCACTGGTTTGACGATTGGAGACTTGACAGGTTCATTTTCAAATTATCCATTTATTGACTACATATTTTCATTTTATAATTTATTTCTTTCAGGCGTGATGTCACGTTTAGTTTCGCTTTTTGTGTGCATATTCGCGGGAATTTTATTGGTAGATTCGCAGTTTAATGTTGAAATTCAAGAACCGAAATTAACCTCATTTCTAAATAGGATAACAAATACTACATTTGGTAAGTTTCTTATTATGTGTACTAATTAATATAATGATTATATAAATAATATATTACCTATAGATAAAATGATGGCTCTTTATTAAGAAATTTAACATAATATCAATTTTATTAAAACCGTTTTAAATGTAATTTTTTGAAAATACTAACAATAATCTAACCATAGATAACTCGAATAACAAAATATAGACTTTTTTGTATAATAATATAAAGAATTAATGACTATTTTATAATTATTATGAACATACAAATCTCAGAATCAAAGTTTTCAATATTCTACTGGTAAGTAAATGTAATTAATTCAATTTTTCTATTCTCTACATGAATTCAATAAATCATCGTGTAATTTGTCAATTTCAATCCTCATTCATAGAGCGATAAAAACTGTTATCCGCACATCTTAGTGATTGGTTATAAATTACAATGTCTGTCTGAAAAGTTTCCAACCTTAACTTGAAGATGTTTTGTGTTTAAATATTTCAGCTATTTCGGAAGGTTACTTTCTGATCGACAATCCCATAACTGAGCCGTGTTGAAGATTTTTCTGAAATCGTATAAAATTGAGTATCGAGCTGCAGTTAAATATTTGGTGATAAAAGTCGATATGCCTACGCAAATAAGAGAGCAGTTTGACATTGTGTACGAAGACTTCGTACCATTATTGACGATCATAAATTTTTTTGCTTCTGAATTGAAATTTGGTCGTATCAGCTTGACTAAAGAGGAGAGTTCAGGACGACCACAAACTGCGACAACCAGCGTCATAACCAAATGGTACTGAGGGGGATTAAGGCCAGAGAAATAGAAGAGGCTAATCGACATTGTAAAATAACGTATTTACCATATATTGATTGAAGAATTATTCATGCTTGAGCTAGCCTCGCGTTTGGTACTGCGTTGCTCATCTGGACTAGAAGCATTTTTGAATGAACATCTTTCGTATTGAAGCGGTTTGAGCCAAATAAGTCGAATTTTTCACATCGCTTCATAACTGTAAATCATCCACTACATTTCTGAATCGACAAAATAATCAAGACAGTGGATTGCAAAGGGCTAACCTGCTGTAAAAAAGGCACATATGGTGTAATCAGCCGAAAAAGAGATGATGACCATTTTTTTGGGTACTTCGCATTATCTCACACTTCGGTGACCACCATATTCACGAATTGGTTGATGACCCACTTTATTCATCCGATATGGCCCCCAACGACTTTTTCCTCTGTCCAAACCTTGAAGCTTTATTGCAGAAATGAGATTTTCAGGACGTAATCGCATACGAAATGTTTATTATAAAATGCATCGTTACTCTGTTAAGTCGGAAACTTTTCAGACAATTCTCGTATATATATATATATATATATATATATATATATATATATATATATATATATATATATATATATATATATTGTGTGTTTTACGTAAATCACACGATAATTTTGTTATTCCTTCAATAAATATGATTAACAAAATAACGAATTAACACCATTATATTTATAGAAATGCATTCGTTAACTAATAATATCAAATTGGTTTTATAATATTTACAAAAGACGTACTAATTTTTTAAGTTATGTTTTAATTGAAGAAATTTGATATAAATTATACATGAAATAATCATCACAATATCCTGTGATATTTAAGATAAATCTGTTGATAATTTCAATACTTATATGAAGAAAACTATTGGATAAAAATCGAGAAACAATAATTTTGAGTGATAATTAATTTTTACGTAGAAAAACAATCAAAGATACCAATAAAAAGTTGAATAAACATTATCCTAAGTGGTTCTCTTCTTTTAAAATTGGTAATATGAATACGGATGATAATGCTGAATCCCTAGGATGTCGTTTATTGTAACTACTCCATTAAAAATTGACAAACTCCGTGTGATTGCACTCAGTGATCGTCGAATAAATGTATGTGAGATAGCTAAGTATATTTCAACCGAATTAGTACGTAACATTTTGGATTAAAAGATACCGGTAATGTGGGTGCCGCGATTTTAATGCTGATCAATAGCTCGCTTCCATTTAAATTTTATATTGATATATCGCAGTAGATGGAACTTGAGTACACCATTATACTCCAGAAATATAAATAGAGTCGAAACAATGAACTTCATCCGAGAAACGTCCTCTATAGAAAGCAAAATCCGTTTTTTCGGCCACAATGTTTTAAAATTCCTAAAGTTAATTAATCTTCATCGATTACTAAGGAAGAGGAAAAATGATAACTGCCCAATATTATGCTAACTATTTTGATTCAGAAGTAAAGAAAAAATGATGGCACCAATAATGGCGGAAAAGTAAAGGTCTGGGAAGAAAGTGGAGGCAATTAAGTTAATCAACTTACAGTTACAGCAAACTGTAGTTTTTGAGTCTGTCAATAATCGCGGATCAATATTAATTATAGTTCACACAATATACAGCAGATGGAATTTTCATAGGAAAAACTTGCAATTTATTCGCCGGATTTGGCAGTATGTGATTTATTATTGCTCTTTAGTCTAAAAAAACATTCACGTGGTTGACATTACAAGACGGATGATGAGAAGATGAGACAATTGAACAATTTTTTGAAAGTATTCCAAAAGATGACTAGCTTCAAGCTTTTAAGTTGTGGATGGCTCTATTACAGAAGTCCATTGATGTAGGTGGTGAACATAAATGAAATCTTTTTTCTACGAATACCTTGTATCTCAAAATATATAGTGTTAGAGTTCATAAAGGTCTAAAATTTTTGTAGTTCTTCGCTAGTCACTGCAGTACTATAGTACTTTTTTCATCTTATCTTTTAGAGACCTCAAATATGGAGTGCTTTTATTTGAAAATTTTATATTTAAATATGCAATTATTTTAATGAGTTGCCATATAATGAAAGTGAGCGTTTTGTTTGCAACATATAATTTTAATTTAAACGAAAATCGCTGTTCGAGGCCAAGATTGTTCCCTCTTCTTCCTACAAGTTTTTGTAGTGACGTAGGTATCCGGTTCTCAGACGAAGTAAAAACAAAAGAAATCGGACGAGCCGTGGAAAATTTTGAACGTATATAATTATCACATTTGACCTTGACCATCCTTTGAACTTATAATTCACAGATAACGTTTTAAAAAAATGTTATTCGACAATAATTAATTTGCTTTCTGGGAAATAAATGTTTCTCGTCAATCAACTATGTTTGCATGTAATTAATATTTACCATACATCATATATGCCTAGTCCTTGAATCTTGTTCTTGTCATTACTTTTTTTTTGAATACATAATTTTGCTTTTTCATCAGTTACTTTTCAATGTTTTCCTTTTTCTTTTGTTTTCAGAATTATTTTATTCTCACTTTTGTGTCTTTTTTCTTTCTTCATCATTTTCTCATATGTGTTGCTCTGTTTTTTTTCCGTAGTTCCACTATTAAAATCTTTCTCATATCTTTCTAATTTTTTTCTCAATTCTGTTACCATGTCTATTCAACATTCGTTTCTTTTTCTGTTATTGTTTTCTCCTATTGTAGTCTCTTTTATATCTTTCGATCTGTCTTAAGACGTTATTCTGTTATGTCTATTATCTATTCCTATTGTAACCTTCTCCTCGTATTTCTTGGTCTGCATTTCTCATTCTTTTTTCATAATTCTGTTTCTGCTTTTCTGATTGTAATCATTTTATATCTTTCATTCTGCTTTTTCATTTTTTCTGTTATTATGTCTCTTCCTATTGTAACCTTCTCATTGTACTGTAGTTTTCATTCTTTTTTCATAATTCTATAGATATTTTTTTCTACTGTAATCTTTTCCATGTCTTTTCATCTATCTGTAAGTAATAATTAATATTATTTGTTGCTAATTATCGATCAAGCAATTGACAATATTAAATATATATTTAACATCAATAGACAAGCAAAAATCATTTCCTCAATGACAAATTCCACTTTTCACATTCATGAATAGTGAAAAAAAACTCGTGTACACTAAAAGCAACCTTTCAATTAGTTTGGCTCCAAATAACCTTGATATGCAAGAGCATACGAGGTGAGTTCAAAAATTTTTATAGTAGCCATAACTCACGTCACGTTTATTTCACCTATATACGTCTCATTCTCTTATTTGTTGAAACAAGTTGACTTGAAATTTTTCTATGATCATATGAAATAGCTTCAAAAATTGTCTATAAGTAGTGTGAGCGATCTAAAAGTGGAAATGATTCAGTTACGCCTTCAAATCAAACGAAATGCAAATTGACAAATTTGATTGTTCAATAGACAATTCACTTACTGGAATGTTTACCACACAACATGCGAAGAGATCTACAAAATGAGGCATTAAAATGCACTACAATATTGATTCGCTAGGTTTTGATCGTTAAAAGTCGTCCTGCTGTACCACATCTTTTTTATTCACCACGCGATTTCTGATTCTTCCTGAAAATTAAAACAATGTACTAAAAGCAACACCATTCTTTATACTGAGGAGACCAAAACTGAAATATTTCTATTCATGGATCCAACGTTTTGTGCATTGCTAATTCAAATTATTTTTTTACTTGTAGAATAGGTAAGCTACCATATTTTTCCCATCTATTAGTTCCATCAAATAGTTTATTCAGTACTGAAATCACACCTAACTCTTATTACAAACTTTATGGATTTTTACTTTTGGTTTCAACTGAAACATCTTAAAAACTGGTTCATAATTGCAGCTTTTCTATTACATAAATATAGACATGGTAAATTATTAACATATATACCCATTTGCTACCATCGTATGTATAAAAAATTGTGCAATAACATAGTTACTGAAAAATTTCTTGGGTCTAAACCGAACCACCTCAAAACGTGCTTTACTATTGCAGCAATCCGATTATATAAATATCCATTCAGTAGGTCACGGAAAAAGTGTCTTAGCTTACCGCGTAACTAACCTACGATAAACATGAATCATCTTTCTCTTAAACAAAATTATATTCACAACAGAAAGAGAAAGAGTATTAAGGCAAGTATTTGTTTGTTCTATCATGCATCGATTCATTTTGGTTCGATACGTTACAAGGTATGTCAGTTTTTTTTAGTCCAAATTCACGGCGTATATGGAGTGAAACGATTCGTTTTACCAGATAATACGTTTAATATTTTATTTTGTACGAATAGAAGCCAAACATATCCGTACTTAACCATAAATAGAAAAAGTTCTCCCTTTCCCTAAAGCTTTTTGTCACTATAAAAATATAATGCATCTTTACAATCAAAATGTTCGTATACCGATACTTTAGTCAGGCGGGGCTAGATCAGGGCTATATGGTATTACATGTCTGTGAAGCCATGTGGACTGGGTATTTTCATCGCACATTTCAACTGGTGTTGCCGCGCCTTTTTCCATAATTTTAGATGAAACTGCTTTAGTAAGATGTAGAATTTGATTCCTTGAAGTCAATCAAAATAATATTTTCGAAGATCCAAAATATTATAGTGGACATTCCTTTTTGGCGCTTTTTGTTACCTTGGTCTTTTCTGGCATGGACTGTCGTTTCCAATAGCATTCCATGGAATCTATTTTAGATGACGCATCATAGTGAGAGATCATAGTTTAATCAGCCGTTACCGTTGATCGGAATACACTAAAAATTGCCCACAACAATCGCAGAGACTTTTCACTGACCCGAACGCACTCTATTATATGAGCCGAAGAACTCATGGAACGCACTACGTATATACAAATTGAGGAAAAAGATCTAATAAACATAACTTTGTTAAGCTCAGTATTGAAAGTTTTCACTAAAATCATAGTGATAAGACTTGAGGAAAAACCAACAGGAGTTCAGACAGAACAGATGGACAGTGTACGCGATATTCATAATTCATTAATTAAAATAAAAAAACCATGTTTATACGTTTTGTAAATCTCAATAAAGCATTTGATAACGTACGATTGAGGGGCGCATTAAAAATAGCAGTACATACTACTGTAAATGCACAATATAAAACAATAAACCAACTGAGTTTAGAAAAATCACAATAACACAGAAAAAATGTTAAATTATGACTATTGTCACTAGATGAAAGCTTTCATAGGATGGCTAAAGGCTCGCTATAATTTGTGACGTCACAAAATTGTATTTTGTAGGGTTAATGAAAGTAATTCGTCCTATTCCTTGTGAGATATTTTTTCGGTCAACGGTGGCTGCAGAATGGGATATCATTCATTAAAAATGTTATGTTATGTAGAAGATGGAGTACTAGTGCCAGGGAATAACAATGACCTACAACGCCTACTACATAGGATGAAGACAACGAAAGAAAATATAATATGAGTATATCAATTGTCATAACCAAAGATCCGATTAGACCAGCTGTATCATTTTTATTTTTTGGTACAGTTTGATAACTTTACGCAACTCCAAGTCTTTCGTGATTTCTGTGGAGCCGTCGACTGTTTCCTTAAGGCTAAGTTTTATATTGAACTAATGGTATGTAGTAGAGTATTGTCTGCAGTCGGTGAGAATGTGTTTGATGGACAATTTCGTTAAATAGGACGACATAATATAACCGTAAGTTTAATTAGATTAAGGCGGAGTCTTCTTATTGTCGCAGCATCTCTTTTACTCAAAAAATTTAGGGGGAGGTGAGAAACAGATAGATGGATGGTTTGCAATGATGTCTAGAGTTGCTTCATATACCACTAAGAACCTTGGATGAGGTTGTTGAAGGCTTTTTCGGCATGGCGTTCTAAAGATCCGTTTTCAGTGATTTCAGTGGAAGTCAGATGAAAGAGATTGTTACATTATGACCAACGAGAATTTGGTAGATGTCTTGTGTATTTTGGACTATTGGGTTGTTGAAGGCTTTTTTGGTATGGTTATCTGAAGATCCTTTTCCAGCGATTTCAGTGGAAGCCAGATGAGAGAGATTGTTACATTATGAGTAATGTGAACTTGGTAGATGTCGTGTGTATTTTGGACCATGGGGTGATCGGTGAAAATGATTTTAATTTATTGTAGGGACGAAAAGGTATATTTGTGGGTGGAAAGAAGGATGTTGTATAGTTTGTATAGTTTGCTAGTGTAAGCACATTTTTTCATAGAAGACAATTAACTTTTTAAATGCTCTTAAATATTTATTATTGATTAATAAAACTGAATTCCTAAACAAATAGGAATTTTCGGAAATAGGAGGATTTTGTTGATTAGCTTTAGCCTTGTGTCGATTATAAAAAGGTTAAAAAATTCAAATAACACAAAAAAAAGTTGTTCAATACATACTAATTGGTTTAAATAAAAAATGATTGACATTTCATGATAACTCCAAGTTTCTGTAACGATCAACGACGTACTTATTATATAACCATTTAAAAAATTATATGTTCCGATCAAGCAACTGATTATTCTATTTAACAAGGTAGTGCACTTTACGTTCTAATAGGTACTGTATATTTCTTCACGCTATTTTTTACTCGTACTTACCTCCCAAACTTTTCATTACATAGTTTCGTAAACTATATTTGTGTGAATCATTGACAAATAAACACAAGAGGAGCTCTCTGCTAAAGTGTGGAATTCCTTTCTAAATTATATAATTCTATTATATAATGAACTTTAATGGATAAAATACAGAGCATTGAAAGAGAAAGTTAGGAAAAACATTTCCATTCTCAGAGCAATTTGAACATTTCAAGTTGTAGCTTATTCGCTTATAAACGCAAAAGTGTTCTCATCTAAATTTAAGATCTCATAGTTGGATAGATCTATCAGTCAAATTTATAATCCGGGAGCCAGCAACAAAAATATACTTACGCCCAAGTTCCTCTTAACAGATAATTAGTAGAATGCATCAGAAAGTTGATTAATAAAGCCTAGTGAATGTCAGCTGCGGCTCGATGAGTGGGATGAAATGAGAAAAAAAAAGAAATTTAGTCATTTCCTCCCAAAATAAAAATTTTTGAAAATGTAACTATCCCAATACCTCGAGGAAACAAAATATTCAGCTGACTATATTATAGTGTATTATATGTCAATTGGCGTCTCGAACATGAAAAAAAATTTATATTTTCAGTGATTTTCTCTAAATAAAAATTTAATTGATGATATATATGTAGATGTGAATGATTATATATAAGCTATATCTTGGTGGAAAAACCGGCAGCTGATACTTTGGAAGTTATTACGTAGGAGTTAAGCGGAAGCATCTATTGCATCTGCTTATCAGGTTTTCCTCGACTCACTGCTAGCTTACAAATTTTCAGCTGGGAGGAATTAACTGAATTTCTTTTTTTTTTTTTGTCGTGCTACTGTCCTTCATTCCACCCACCGAGCTTTATTACATAACTCTCTGATGCATATCACCAATAATTATCTCTCGAAAGGAAATAATGAACCAAATTTTCACCTGACTCCCGGACTATTATAATTACTGATATTTCTGTTACATAGGATGATGACATGAATTGAATGGAATTGAAGTTTTAATATATCGTGGATTAAGGTGGTTTTGTATACCATTCTTTTTTCATGTTATGGTTAATTTTATATAATGTGACATAAAGAAAATTGATTTTATTATTTTGTTCGCTTTCGATTGTGAATTGAAGTTTTTTATTATGAGAGCGGAATTTTTGATTTATTCTGAAAAAAATAGATATTCAAAACGTAAAATACTTTTTTCCTCACTATATGTACGAGGAATTCTCAACGACTATCTAATTCTTTCAATAAATATCATATTACTATTATTAGTTATAAAGGACATAATGCATTATCCAAAAAAAATAACATTGTATAACAAGTAATGATTATGGCGCTTTTTACATAGGACAGACATTTCAGTATATATAAAATAGATTAAACAGTCATCAATATGATAAAAAAATAAAACTGCATTAACAAACCATTGAATATCAATTATAAAAATAAAAAATTCTTTAAAAGGAATCAAATACTGGAAAAAGGGGATTTTTAGAAATGGTTCGCATACATACGAGAAATTTGTCAATTCTAAAAAAGATTTAAACAATTTGAGTGAACTTTATAATTCTATTTTATAAATTTCAATGCAACTACGAGTAATTTAATGGATGGTTGCTTTGCATTTATTTTTGAGATACCACAATTGAAACGAAACGAAAAATTATACGAGAGTTGCTACTCAAGTTTTGAGGTAGATAAATAAGAACAAATATTTATAATTGGATATGGTTTTATTGTTTTTCAAAATATTCTCCATTAAGATCAATATATTTTAGCATGCGTTTGAACCAATTTTCGAACCATTTTTCAATTCTATTGAGTACTTCCAATAAATGTGGTGTGAAGGTATCAATCGTTTCTTCAGATTCACGTTAACACCGCAATTTATTTTTGATCTGCGAGAATAAGAAGAAGTCATTTGATGCCAAACAAGGACTTTTACGGTGGATGACCCATCAATTCGATGTTTTGACTGTTCAAAAACGGTTTTGTTTGCACTGATACGTGAGAGCTCGCATTGTCGTGGTGGAGTATGATTCGTCTTCTGCGATTGGTTTCCCTGATTTTTGGCAAAATTGTATACCATTCAGAATTGAACGTAGCTCTAATGGAATGATGGCGACACGTTATATTCATCCATTCAAAAAACAAGCGACCATTTCCTTCGAGTTGCTTCGTGCGCGAACAACTTTTGTTGGGTTTGGCTGACCCATAAAGTCGATTGTTGTTTTTCTTTCAGGTTCATATGCATAGATCTATGATTCTTCGCTTGTCACGAACTTATACACGTCTTGTGAAACACCGCGATTGAATTTTTAAAGCATTTTTGTTCACTCAATATTGAATATATGCGAATGGAACTATTGTCCAAGTATACCTCGATCTCACGGTATGTCACATTTCAATATCAGTTCAAGCAAAGCGGCACGGCAGCTGATTTTGGACGATGTTCACGAAAGTCATTCTGTAGCTGAGTGCGACCACGTTTGAATTTGGAAAACCAGAGGCTCGAGATGGTGTTTCATCATCAAAAGTTGAAACGACTGATTGGCACACTGCTGTTGGTTTAATCCACTTATTTTAAAAACTAATTTTTAATCAAAAGATACTTTAAATCTAAACTATTTTTCAACAAAAGCTTTTAAAAGTGTCTAAGAAGTGTATGATTAGATATAAGACAATTATATTATTTTCAGATTTGATAAGAAGTGGTATAAATGTTTTTGGAAATACTATAGAAACAATAATAACAACTTTCTCAAAAATAGAGGATCGACTGAGTGCCTTAGTGGAATTAATTAGAAGTCAACTAATAAAAGGCGTGCCTGAATTGAGCATTCCGGTATTGGATCCACTGCATGTGAACAAAATTGAATTTGACGTTAGACATGAGGCAGCTCTGTAAGTAATTTCTCATTTTGAGTTTATATTTTATTGAATGTGCTATTGTTTGTTAAAATGAGCGACGAAAATATTTTTTTCCAATGTCTAAATGAAACTCTAATAATAATTTTAATTAAAGTCAAATGAACTTTGAATTATGTCAATTGAAAGTAATTAATGATTTTGTTTATTAAACAAATACAATATATCAATGTTTATGAATAATTTATTTATCATAACAATTGATTAACAGGTAGGTTAATTTGTGGAAAATACCACTCAAAAAGTAATTAAGCATTTCCTGATTATATTACCATGAGTCACTTTTCTAAAAATTGGTAATTGTGATTTATAATAATAAAAAATTCAAGAATTTCCTTTGTCGCAAATATTCAATAGAATAAATCCGATATATTGCTAATTATTATTGTTCATGTATGACTGATTTAACTAAATATTGATTAAATAGTTTTGATAACACATGTCTAGTTTATTTCTAAGTCTAGAATTCTCTATACATTTGAAGCACTTGTGAGTAGCACTTGTGGTAAACCTTGAGGAATTCTTAATGTTACAAATAGTTTCCAAGTTAGTAAAGATAGGAATTTAACTTGAAATTAGAGAGAGAATACGTGATTACTTATACATTGACCAAAAATAAAAATTTTAATATTTTTGATAATAAAAATTTTTTTTATATAAATAATCAAGATTTTTTCTTACTGTGGATTATATCAACAATTTCATAAAAAATGTGAATCATCAAATATAAGGTATTTGCAACTATTTGATTATGCGAGATATGAAAAACTCTTTACGATAGTAAAATTTCAAGTGAAGAACAAAAAGCTTCCAGCAACATGTTCAGCGGTAGTTCAAGACGAGCAGAAATGTTTTAAATAAATTTTGGAACATGTCAATATACATTTTACATCTTGTATCGGACTTTTATCAATGTAAGATGAAGATAATTTTGCAATTATATGAATTGTTACTAAAAGATTTTGAAAAATGAAAATTACACATAGGAATGACAGTTTGAAATTATGTTTAATCTAGTCGCTTACGAATTGCTTCACTTAGTAGTACTTTATATTGATCGCTCGACCCCCATCACCAATTTTGACGAATTTTTTCGGTTTCCACTCATTTTTGGATCGTCATTCGCTACATTGTTGGGCAGTTTCGACGTCATATTCATAAGTCCACGACTCGTCACCAGTAATGATGCATTTGATGAATGTAATGCCCACAGCTACATTTTCAAGCATCTCTTTTGCGACTACTACTCGACGTTGATTTTGCTAAAGAACCAAGTCTTTTGTTAGGAGTCTAGCATTGACAGGCTTCATACCCAAAATGTGTAAGTTCGATCCAGAGCTTCTGATATCTCTTGCTATCTCTCGGATGCCGACACGATATTTTTCGTGTACTATCTTCCCAACCACATTAGTGGAAAGTGCTTGTTGTGAAACACAATGCCAAAGAAGCTCAAGAGGATGAGGAAAGATCGGACTATTGATATCAGAATAAGATAAGAAAAGCGGGCAAACTAGTTTAAGAGCTTAATGAAAAATATAACATTTGGTACGACTCTGTGCAAAGTACTTTAACAGATAATGGGCGACCGGCGACTATTTGCTTCGAAGTGCTTAGTTCGCGAACAACTTTTGTTGGATTTGGCTCGTTTTGAAAGACTCATAGAGTCGATTGCAGTTTAGTTTCGGGTTCACGTTCAGAGAACATCATTCGACATCAGTTGACGCCCAGCAGTGATGGTTTCTAGTAGATTTTGGAAGATATTCACGAAATTCCTGTAGCGAATGAGTGCCAGATTTTTTTCAAAGTATTTGACTGATGATCCAAAAGAAATCATATTTCAAAACGCTTGGCGCTGAAAGATCCTCTTAGGTAGACACGTATTTCATTGCTAAAATAGTTATGAAGAAAGTTGCGTCTATGGTTATGATCCTTGGGTGAAAATTCAAATTTCTCAACGGAAAACCAGTGAGTTATCTTACTCAGAAAGTAATAAAAGTCGAACATCAAGGTTATGAAAATTTCGTTTTCGATTATATGGACAATATAGGATCAGTTCACTGTAGAATCCGCTTTTAAAAGAAGATATTAGAACATTCGTTTCGTTTTTAATATACGATTCTCGTCCACTTCTTCTTATTTGTCTTTTTTTTTCGGCATTTCTCTAAAATTTTGACACTATTCCTAACATTGAGGCCCACAACAAGGTAAATGGAATCCATTGCGGAAGAGACCTTTCAGAAACGCTTATGGATTTAATAATATCAAATTCTTATTGTTTATCACACCTCGTATATGAATAAATAAATGTTTTTTAGAGGTTGTGGTCTAATAAATTAACAATCGAATTTGATGTTGAAGTAAGTTTATTAGTGTTTCATCACTTCCACTACCAACTAAAACCGCCGAACACTAACCTGAACACTCTTTGTTTCCTCTCGCTTTTTGGTGCGTAGAACTCCTCGAATGTCTTGAGATACTATATTTAGTGTTTCTCTTAACATCTTCACCATGATGATAATCCGCTAATGTGCGACTCCTCTCTGTTCACTGTCCATCATTCACAGAAGAAAAACGTATGCAGAGTATTATCCTGCATTACACAACAATAAAGGCATTCGGCTGAATTCCCTTTTGCCTATTGTGTGCAAGTAGCGTGCGAAATACCCATATCCGAACAGAAATTTGTGTAACATAATACTCAACTTCTCCATAGTGCTGTTCTATCTAAGTTTGAACGCTTCTTCACTTTCCTCTTTGATATAGCTCCAGGAATCTATCTATCTCTCGTGCGACTTCTTTCTTTTTTTTACTGTTTTCACTCCGAATACCTCTGCCTTTCTCAGGTATATTGTCCTTTTACTAAAGCAAGAAATTTCACCGGAATAACTTCCACAATCACCATTATAGCTGGCTCTAAAACTGTCCGAATCGAAGTTTCAATGCCGCCCTTCTCTACACCTATGCTAGTCCTTTTTGATTCTTCTGTATTTTCAGGACTTAAGCCCACACTTCCACATTATGCAAAAGTATCATCTGAATCAAGAATAAATAATTTTTTAACGTAAAAATGCACGATTCATTGAACTATACTGAAATAACTGTAGTTCGATGTTTGTACAATGATATATTAATAATGAATAACTAGTTCAAGTTCAGTTATGTATCAGCAACAAAAAGTTTTTCCGCGTTAACCATAAAGTAAGTTCCTTAAAGTGTTGCGTCAAACCCAATAAGTGTAAATTCTTGTTATTACGATTGAGAAGCTGATGTCGCAATAACTAGAAGTGTCTATGTAATAGATCCAAGTTTGAAAGTAATAAATCCTTAAATTCTTAAAAAACATTTTCTTGATATTCTATTTTTGTCTGTAATTATCACATTTTACCTCAACAGATACGACAAATATTTCAGCGACATGTGACGAATGAAAACGAGTTTAATGTTGATTTAATGTTTCTTTAAAATCTTGTTTTTGCAACGTTTCATTTCAACAACAATAACTAGTTGATAAACATTTCTTCTACTAGATCTCTTAACCCACTTCCAAGAATATCTGTATTTGGAAATTTCGGTCAATATGCCAGATGGCGAAAACATTTAACTATTGTATTAAACCGGTCCCAACATACATTTCTCATTAAAAACAGTGTTATTCAACTTTAAAACGCGAACGATTGTTGGACATTATATAACTCGTTACCTCAACAATTCACATAATCAAGAAGTCCATGTCAAGGACGGTCATTTTGAAATCGGGTAAGATTATTTACACAGAGGAGATTGAATATTACATATTATTTATTAAAGAAAAAACCGTTATAATAATTCGAAATGATTCCCAAAATAATATAAAAGCACCCAAAAGATACATTTAGGCAAAAAATTATACACAATGGAAGTATCTAAGCTTTCTAACGCTCTTTTAATATCCAAAAAAGGAAGATATAATAAATCTGCAAAGGATGCATTAAAGAAAAAAACTAGAGAGTAGTATTTCATTACAAAAAAATTTACGGGAGAAAATATCAGAGGTTAGGTTCAAAAGGATGGGTAAAACCGTAAAGAACAAAGTTTTATTTATAATTAATAGAAAATACAGAAGGAACTTAAGAGGCTTAACAATTTTTGATAATCACATCTATTTAGATATTTATCAGAGCCAAAACCAACGTTTTTGTAGAAATCAGATCCTCATATATTATGTATGCTGGGTGCTTTTTCCATCTGGAAAACAAGACATAGTAAATAGTCGCTGGGTGCTATATCTCGTCTATAGATGTAGATTTTTCGCCCATATTATGGTAACCATTCCTGCGTTGCTCTAGGAGCAATCCGTAAGATTCATAACTATTTCAGTTTACTGGTGATTATCTGAAACGACATCAAACTGGTGGTCAGACTTCTGACAGGTCAATGCCCTGTAAAATACCACTTTACAACGATAGGCGTAGAAAAGTATGACAACTGCATATTTTTGCGAGCAAGCCTACGAAATTTCTGCTCATTTCATCAAAAGACTTAAGTGTCTCGAAGGAGCAGTACTAACATTTTGGAAAGTGGGACACAAAAACGCCAAAACAAGTTCCTCCTATGGGAGAAGTCTACGTATATTGGTAACAAAAAAATGAGATGTAGTACCTTGTACAAAATATCTTCTAGTTGTAGATACAGAGTGGCATTAGCTGTGTAATAAACAGCAATCTGTTTTCGTCAGATGATTTCATGTAACCTTGTCAAACTGAAACAATAACGATCTGGACACGTTCCAGGTAATAGATCAGAATATCACTAAATGATTCTTAAAATTTGGTTGCCATCGACAGACGGTATAAGTTTTATCGTTAGTGTTCCAGAATGCTCACATTCTATAGTCACTATTTGAGTTACGGGACGAACTGATCAAGTTTCATCTACGTGGTTAATGAAGCGCTGGCTGGTAGAATGGTAATAGTTCCACTACATTACCCCCTCCAATGCTTCGGTGAAGTTAATTGAGGTTTGAAATGCATCTTCGCGAGGAATTCATTACGTTCAAACTTCTCCTGACTCCAAATCTTTTGTCTGGGGTCAAAAACATCGACAATAATTGGAAATTTAACGAGCCGAGGCAAAGTTTTCTACTTATTGCTTCGCTCAAATTAACTTCACGATTTTACTGTGAGAGTCAAATTTGAATACATGATTTGCTTACTTTCATATATTTCTAAAACCTCCACTACTTTCCCGTACATTAGCTATATAATAAACAGCAACCTGTCTCTACTTCTGTCTATTATTGAGTGTTCTATCAAAATTAGAGTCATATTTTATGGATTAAGTTTCAATTAATGCGTGGCTATCCGCCGATTATTAACTGTGTCTATGACTGTTTTAATCAATAGTCTGAATTGGACTTGTAATGAAAGGTAAATCGTAAAGTACATTATGTTGAGATAAAGCGCCTACTCTTCGTGATAGAAAAATACACACCGTTTCAACATAGCCTTTCACTATTTATTAAGAAACATTCTGACATTAGGGTCAGTATTATTCACTTTTTCAATTCAATTTTTTGAAAAGTAGAATGTAAAAAGAGTCACTTGTAACTTGTTAAAAACTAAATATAGAATAAACGAAAAACAGGTTAATCCATCAATGAACTATTTATTATTTATATAATCTAATTGTTTTTTTTTAGATTGAAGGGAAATGCCAAAAATATCACTATAAAACATATTTCGAAATTTGTGGTTACCAAAGAGAAACTGACCGATCTGGGTAAACTACGTTTCAGACTAGATATTAATTTAACTTTCCCATTTATCAGAGCAAATGGAACTTATCAAGTAAATGGTCTTATCGGCCAAACATTTAGGATCTTCGGAAATGGTCCATTTAAGTAAGAACATCTTTTATTATTCATTTAACTCGTTAATGCTCTCACCCTAATTTTTTTTTCGATGTTAATTCACGTATAAACATTAACAACTATTTATATAGTCTCGTTATATAAACCATATTTGATTGATGTATGTGTTTGGTCATCAATTAAAAAATATTTAGTGTCAACAAGGTATTGAATATGAAGAACAGAACTAGATGTGAACAATTATATTTTTTATCATTTAGCCCCACTACGAGAAACAACGAACTATCGATTTTTTCCAAAAAAACTGTTTTTGCAGGAAACTATGTTCAGTAGAACAAGTAGGATGGAATTTATCTGAACATTTAGAGCGTTTTTCCACGGTCCGATCCGAACTCGCATGACGGACAGTTCCCATCAAAAAAAGCGACGAAGATGTAGAAAAACTAAACAGGGGTGGACACATTTTCTTCTAAAGAAAAAATATTTAGCTGGGGCATTTTATGTATTTTTTTTTTATAAATTGCGAAGGACGTAAATTTATTAAATTGATTTGCCTACACATTTTTGCTAATATTACAGAAGAAAATTTTTAACAGGGTATCTTAGTGAGTGGTTTTCAGCAACGGGAAAAAGTTCGAACGACCCTGAATAAGAATCGAACCCAGATCTATTAGCTAAGTGCTAAAAGATTAATGAGGGTTGCTACTTAAGTTTTGAAATAGACAAATAAAAACAAATATTTATAATTGGATATGGCTTTATTGTTTTCAAAAAAATTTCATTAAGATCAGTACATTTTTGCATGCGTTTAACTCGATGACCTCGCAATTTAGTTTTGACCAGCGGGAATAAGAAAAAATCGTTGGGCTGTACGGCCGACAATCCATCAATTCGATGTTTTGACTGTTCAAAAACGTTTTGTTTGAACTGGAATGGTGTCAACATGTAACAAGTACAGTTATTCCGAGAAAACAGGCGACCATTTGCTTCGATGTGCTTCGTGAATAAACAACTTTTGTTGGATTTGGCTCATCTTGAAAGACACATACCGTCGATTGTTGTTCAGTTTCAGGTTCATATGCATAGATCCATGATTAGTCGCCAGTCACGATCTTAAAGACTTCTTTCGAAGCACCACAATTGAATCAATCACAATCAATCGACACGAGGTTTTTTTTAACGATTGTCAAATTATGCCGTATCCAATTTAGAACAAATATGACAGTCACATATTCATCCAATATTAAATGTATACAATTGGAACTTATGCCCAGGTTACATTACGATCTTCTAGTATCAGCTTTCACCAAAAGTCGAAGCGAGTTGATCTGCATACTGTTGTTGGCTCAATCCACGTCGAAAGTCATAGAAAATCATCACACGGAAAGTCAGTGTTGCCAAATATCAAAACTTAAGCAGCACCACTTGTAATGATCTCATACAATTTAGGAACTTTCATTTTAAAATATCTTTTGTCACCGATGGAAGACTAGAAATCCTGGGTTTCTGATTCTTCACCATCAGAAACATTTGATTCCGAATCACTGTCTCTTAAGAGGATGACAATTTTTTTCATATTATTTTCTATTTTTGCTTCTGGAACCAAAAACTTTTGCTGGAAATGTTTTGTATAGTTTCATCGGTTTTGCCACTAAGTTAGAGGGAAAATGAGAACTAATTGTTTATAAAACTCTCACATATTATTCACATTGACTGGGATATTTGTTGATGTTACGTACGATTTAGAACTGACTTAAACCTGCTCAATTGGATTATATTAAAAATGGTTTTATGTGTGCTAGAGAAGCCAATCCTTACATTGATGGCAGCTCTGATCTTCTTTATCAGAAATATTTTCACAACATTGATCTCAAATGGGGTCTAGTCAATGTAACTCTCTCTTTGCCTGATGAACTAACCAACAATTGTGATATCTACATCTGCCTTTAGTTATGAGTATTCTTTCAACACCACTGATGTGTGTAGTTGTTTTGAGAGGATGTATTTTTGACGTGATACAAAATGCAGAGTCAAGTATCCAGAAAATTTATATAGTGACTTTATAAACTTGGAAAAGTATGGCTATATCAATTTAATTAAAACAGGGAATTTTGTGTAAAGTATGAAATGAGTTGAGCTGAAGATATTTGTTTGAAATTCCAAACAGTGATATGTTTGTTATAGATTGAACATCATAGATTTAAGAATTGCCACATCGACAATATTAAAATTCACCTTACCAGGTCAATTACAAGTTGAAAATATAAGTATCTTACCCAGACTGAGGAAGCTAGAGGTATGTAGAAATTTCAATCCTGACTGTTAAAAGCTATTTGGCGACAAATATGAAAAAAATTAAGCCCAAACAATGACTTATAAAATGGTGTAGATAATCAAAATCTGCTATTATATCTGTAGACAGGGTGACAATTAGAAAATGTACCACACTTTATATAATTTGGCACCTACAGAAAAATAAAAAAAAGCCATGTCTCATTTATTTTCAAGGAGACAGTTTGTAGGCTGGTATTGAATAAATTAAGTTAATCTTCTGGCAATGGAAGCTAACTAGCTTTTAAAAAAATGTCACATTTCACTATTTTTAGCTCATGCAGAATCTGGTGAAAACTATAAACAAGTTTAAGTATCACATGTTATTGTATTAAATGAAACTGAAGTTGTATTACGTAACGGATAATTTCTAAAGTATTAGAACGAATTCAAAAAGGGTTCGCCATGCTTTGGGCAAAGCATACAAAGTATAGAACAGAGCCATCGAAGTAACCTTGCATTGTGGCAAACAAGCATTTCGCAACAGTGAAAAAGCACTGCAATTAAATAAATTTCACTTGTATAAAACGGAAATGATTAAATTTTGTATAAGAAACGTTATTTTCTTTACTAATAAATGTACATTTTCAAATCGACACCTTGTATTTGAAGCCTTTAGTCGCGCTAGTTCAGTTTCTTGTTATTTTTCAAGAATATAAGTAAAATATTTCCAAATCATTATTTTTAGAATAACTTCGAAAACATGATGAATGATCCTGATACTGGAGCTCTTATCAATAAGGCTATATCAAGATTAGCACCAGAAGCATTGAAGATTTTCTGGCCAGAACTGAAGAGACCTATAGAACTGGAATTCATTAAGGTAACCTTTTAAATAACAATCATATTTCTCGTAGTTGCATGATAGTAAAGGAAATGCTGGTACTGGTACGAAAATTTGACTAATATTCAATATATCAACATCTGCCGAGAAAATCGGGATTTTTGGAATCGAAAAAATACCTGCGAACAATTTTTAAGCCAATTCCTCTTGGTTACGAATATTAATATAATAAAAAGTAACTTTGCTCACCTCAACTGCATTTGAAGTAATTGTTGAGAATTTCTTTTGAATGCTAAAAGTCTAAAAGCTTAACTTAGACTCATTGTTAGCATTATTAACTACTATAAATAAGTTAAGGAAAGGTCCCAAAGTGTCCCAACTAACAAAAATCATTGAACATATGTTTGTATTTAACTATTTCTTTATTGTTTTCTACTTTATCTAAAAGTTTAATTGTAACTATTTCAATTAATAAATTTGAAAAAATATTTCAGTATATTAACAACCTTTTGGACAACGCTTCAGTGGTGAACATTGCGAAGAGGATTTTCAACATCACCTAAATTTTCATATAACAGAATCATTAAAATAACAACAAATTAGTTACCATAGAATCGAAATTATACACATAATTAGTTGTTTATATTGGAAAGGTAGGGTAGGGCGGAGCATTATGAATACTGACTCTTATTTATTCAATTTTAATTTTTCCAAATACATAAAAGTATGTTAGTACCCAATTTATATAAATTAAAAAGGACTAGTGGTTTTTGAGTTCTATGAGGAGAAAAAGACTAACATGAATTAAAAGCAAATTCCAATTCCATACAAGAAATAAACAGAAATTAAAATAAGATACAGGCACATATTCATTATTGAGGAAATTGACTGCTCAAACTCAGTAATTAGAGATAAAGCCATATGAAATGTTGATGGTTTCGATAGTGACTAACTGAATAATAACATACGATCATAAGTGATGTCGAAGGTAAAATAGAAGATATCACCAGTCGCTAATATTGTATTCGATAATAGTAACTGATTGTAATTGCAAAGGCACAAAATGAACTGTTAATTATTATCATGATTTGGTTTGTCTGACAAAAAAGTGAAGTGAAAAGAAAACCAAAAAATGTCTAGGGTTTAATATTTGAAATAGTTTCGCCCTACCTTAATTAACAAAAAACGTATGTTAATTCATTCGACTTAAAAACTAGTGTGAAATGATATTTGGCCTCCAAATAATTATACACAGTTACCATCAGTTACCACAGTATCTTATTATAATTGGATTTTCAAGAAACAACTTTGAAGTTTAAATTGAGGACAATCATAGTAGTAGATTTTGTAAGAAAATGCAGGACCATTTTGTGCTTTATTAAAAAGTTTGAAGGCAATTTATTCAATTAAATATCTTTTATTAGGTCGTTTCTGTTTAATTATATGCAGAATATACATGCCAATTAGATAATATATTCAGTGATCTTCAATTTTCGATTAGAGAAGAATCATCTGTTTAAGTTTTCATTATTCAAAATATATTTTAATAGATTTTCTAATCGATTGCGTTAAGTACCATTCGAACAATTAGATATTAGGAATAACATTTTTCATTTCAGTCGATTTTTTATTAAACAAAGTGGTCCATACTAATCTACATTAAGTGATAGAGCTAAAACTGAATAATAACAGAAGTACAATCCTCTGAAGGATATACCATTATATAAATTATCAGGATAATCAACTTTACATCACTACTCAGCCCATCCCGTATAAATATAAGATAGTTTTGAACAGTATGTGTCAGTCATTTTCGATTACAATGAAAAAAAAATACTTTATATTTCAAATACATCGGAAACAGATATAACTATATAACTGTCTAAATAATTTGGCAGTTACGAAGTCTTGAATTCTCTCTTTTTAAAGGGTTGTATTTTCGTTACTATTTATTTTTAGAGAAAAAGATATATAACTAAGTACGTCAAGAAATTACTGTACAGAATTTAGAATATAGTTTTGGAACGTCAATTGATTGATAAAAAAATGTTAATTTTTAAAAATATATTGATATAATTTTTATTTACAATCATATATGCAATGTTGTCATTACTATAAACGCTCTCAGAAATATTTACAAATTACTTTCCTGTTGAATGAGTACTTGTAACAGCTTCAGTAGACATGGCACATTGGACAGCATATAGGCAGTTTTAGTTTTGTTCTTCATTGAGCTATCTACATAACCGTCTGCCACAGTACTAGATTTACATCCTCTCAACTTTTTTAATTGGAGTATATTTGCACAGCTGTTGGCAAGTAACGTAGCGGTGGTTCTTCTTAGATCATGGCCTGTAAAGCCTTTTGAGTCCTCTAAATTCAACAAAAGTAAAAATTTTTGGAAAATGCCCAATTGTTTGATTTTATACTATTTCTCCTCTAAGCTGAACAAAAAATCTATTGATTTCTATTTTTTTTTCTGAAATTCATGTAGTCTCGAAATATCTTCACCCATACTGTATCAGTAATGAAAAATTATCTACTTGTATGTGCTTTGGAATCTGGAATTTTAACCGAAATTTTTTGTTTCAAAAAAAAAACAACATCGAAAATTTTCCTTTTCACTAATTCTTCCTTCCGACAAGCTCCAGATACGCCTATTATTAATGCGACCTAAATTAATAATAAAAGCATAATATCATAACAACTGTACACTTGTATAAGCTCAAACACGATTTAAAAAAATACTTATTTAAAGATCATAAATATATTACCTTTATCGGTAGAAATTCATTTAGAGCTTTGTTTAAAAAATCCTCTTTATTTTTGCTGGAAAATACGTTCGATTTCTTGGGCCTGAAGCCCACATTTTGTCGTTTTACGAAGACCAACAGTTTCCCATGTTTCGAAATATCAGTTTTTTCTTCAATTGCCCACAAAGAGGGCGACTTCTTTTCTTTTGGCTGGTTTGTTCTCCAAAATATGCTAACAGTACACTTTCGGAACTGGTATTCTTCACTTTTTTTTCTTCCCATCACTTCTTATATAATTCAATAGCTTTTAGGTAGCGATGGTTACTTTTTTCTGGCACCAACCCGTGTGGTGCTGCATCAGCAACCTGTCGTATTTCTGGAGGGGTACAATCCATCAATTCTTCATCGAAGGATATTTTCTTAATTTATTTTTGCGAACTTAATATCCATCTTTATCTAATATTTATTTATATTGGTGACAGTTGTTTACCAGCAACAGTAACAATATACCTAGGTACCTGCTTAATTATTCTAAGGAAGATGTTGGTAATTTTTTGTTAAATGTAACATTTTAGGTATGTTCAGATCGAAACAACAACTATATCTAATCTCTCGACAGTAATGAAGTTCTGATTTACTATTTTCAAGTGTGCAAATTTTCAAAATTCTAAAATTGTAAACTAAACTTATTGTTGCTAGTTATATAATATATTGTATATTGGGTGAATATTTTAAATTATTGGTAATGTGCGTTGGTTACTGAATTTAAAAACAATTTCAAAAAACATGCACATTAGTCATTTACTGTGATAAAAATAATTTTATGATAATGTAAAAAAAGTACTTATATTTTATGTTTCAAAAATAAATTGGAAGGGATTGTTAAAAAAAATTATAATTTACTTTTAATGATAAACCGTATTTTTATTTTCTGACAAAAACCATTCTCGATATCTCCCACAAATCATTCAAGAACTCTTTATAAAAGCAAGTAATGGATAACTGATTATATGAACTAGTTACCAGAAAGAAATGTCCTAAATATACTAGTTCCTTGATTTGATCGCACTCATTTGAATTATAGATAAAAATTTTAATAAACAAAAGCTGAACAACTTTTTCCTTGGGAATATGACTTTAATTACCTCCAATAAAGATGCATTGAAGATGCACCCATGAATTATATAAAAATTATCCTAATGGTGTTCTTTACAAACTTTTGAAAGGCACCATCAACACACCAGATGCCCTAGGTCTAAGACATTAACATGTTTTTTGATTATTTTATAAAAATGAAAAATTTTTAAACTGGTTTGCTAAGGGAAATTTACTGGATACAAGTATATTATTATAAGACGAGAAACTTTGTATTCTGTTAAATACTTCCACCTTATAATGATCCTTGATAAAGATTAGTGTTAGATAGGTTACTAACTTCAACAACCTGATGATTAAATAGAGAGAGAGAGAGATAAGCTTTATTGTCATTAGAAAATTCTACAATTTAATGGATAAAGCAACAAAATTTTATATTAGATAATATAAAATAACAAAATGACTTAATAATAATAATTATAATACATATAATATCTTACTTCATACTAAATTGGATCATGCCAGTCTTGAGTCTATGGTAAATTGTAGAATTCTGCCACAGAATAATAAGATCTTCCAAGCAAAAATGCCTTTGTCAATCTTCGGAACTTATTAAATGTATTTGCCATTTTTAATTTTTAAGGTAGCTGATTGAATAATTTTTTGGCACTGAAGATGATAGATTTTTTTACCAGAGCAGAAGTGGGTATAGGTAAGTAAATGTCCAAAGTCTTTCTTCTAGTAGGGTAGGCATGAATGGGTCTCTTAGTTAACTTGTGAAAGTTTTTGCGAACCAAACAAACAGATTCTAAAATGAAAAGAGCGGGGAGAGTTAGAATTTTGTGTTTTTAAAAATAGAATTCGCAATGTGTTCTACAACTCAAACCATAAATCTAACGAATAGCTCTTTCTGTAGTTTAGAGATAGATTCGAAGAGGTGTAAACTACAAGACCCCCAGAAAGGCAAACCATAGCGAAGATGCGATTAGTAGTAAGTTGTTAAAGCACTACGAGAATCGAACTAGAGGTTTTGCATTTCCAAAAATGTTTTAGGAATCTGCGTTAGAATTGTCAATTCATTGACATTTTTTTTATCAATATTGTTCACTTTTCTATATTACCATCCTCATTCTACAAACCAGAGGTTAAATATACCTTTGTTATCAGATACACGTTGAAGCTCCTATACTATCAGTGTATGACATACTCGGGATTGTTTTTTTTACATTTTTGAAAATCCCATTCTAACTTTTTTTATTCCCTTTGTTGGTCACATCAGAATGAAAATCATGTCTGATTACACAACATTTATTACAATATATTAATTTGGTACAAGCTTTATTTATAAAAAATAGTTAAAAAAATATAAATCAGATCGATAGAAGTATTTTTGGTATAAAAAGTAGAAAATGGAAACTTGTTATCACTATTTAGTATAAAATAGAAGAATTACACAAACAGATAAATTAACTAGTATAAAAGTTGAGATCTAGAAAAATAATATTAGAATATAAAGATCAACTCCATACATTTGTTTTTCACTTAAATTGTATTATAAACATAAATTTCAGTTTCTTACATAATTTCAGATATATTATAAAGTATCATTGTAAAAGTAAATATCTCATATAAAATATTAAGTATGTCAATCATATTTACTAATTATTAAACTAAAAAAAATGTAGTTAAGAATATATTATGTTTTTCGGGTAAAATTTTAATTTGAAGACAACTAAAATGCGTGTTAAGCTGATTCACAAATATAAATTATATATCGTATATATAAAATAGCTCACCTTAGAGTTGAGCTACAGGACTCAACTTTGTTAAGTTTTTTTATATTAAATAGAAAAATATGAGACGGTAAGAGTTGAAAAAAAATTTTTTTCAAGCACCCTAATAATTAGTAATAAATTTCAAACATGTATACATTTGATGTAGGATATTTATGTCACAGCATTTGAAACTTTTTCATAAAATGTATAAGAATAAAAAGAGATACTGAATTCTAAGATTAATAAAGCCTTTGGTGGTGTCCATACTAAGCACACTGTTTACTACTGGTTCACTAACACTCACAATTACACTGTCTGGTCTTTTGAGCCAAATATGATCAAGCGACCTATGGAAGGCTCCAAGAACTAAATAATGTAATTATGAACGTTGGTGTAGTTTTAGTGGATAATGTGTTTAGTATAACTAATACCAACAGATGCAAAAATTCAAACTTAGTTTCAGTAACTTCATAGAGTAGACAAATGAAATTTAATAAAATCAACTTAAAGCCGGTTTTAAATCGGCTACTGGTCATTTACAGTAAAAACTTCAACTGCCTGAAAAATGTTGGAATATGTAAATCTAATATACATACTATTAGAGATATTACAAGTGATAGACATTGTATAGAGCAAATAGAAGAGAAATAAATATGATTAATTGATTATTAATACTAAAAATGGCACTGGTGGCAAAAAGAAGGAACTTTCCGTTAATAGAGTTTCTCTCATTAGTAAGGCAAATTAAAAGCAAACATTTGTATCAAATACAAAAACTATAAGAAAATTCACTTTCAATTTTCGTAAATGAGATATTCATTTTAGCACTGACTTATTTATAAGGATGATGGTTGAAATATGTTCGGATGGTAATAACTTTCAGAAAATACAGAAATAGATAATTATTATACAAGCAAAGCAGTTTGCAGTTTATTATATGATGAAAAAACCTCAGATTACAAAACTTGAAACTATATCAAACTATTTTTACACATAGAGTTCTATAAATAGACACATTTTATTTGGAACTTGACCAGAAAACTTTTATTTATAAAAAAATACTCCGAAATATTCTTGTTAAAATAAATCAGTGCTAGAATATTAGTTTCCTAAAAATTTTAAAGCTCGTCATGATCATAATCATGCTTCTTTTTATCCAAAATTTCCTTAACTTGCTTCAGTATATAAGATACATCTCCTAATTGGAGTGGATAGAATTCTGATGGTGACAAATATAATCTTACAGTAGGATACCCTGTAATCCCCAACACCTGTCCACAAAATATACGTTCCTTCTCACAATCAAGTTTTGCACTTCTCACTTTTCCTTCCAATCTCTAAAATAGAAATACAGTTTTGTTAAAAATATACTTATAAATTAGGTTTTGCTGAGTAAAGAATTTGTTACTTTACTTACTTGAGCAATAGTTCGAAAATCGGGTTCAAAATGAACGCAATGTCCACACCAAGGTGCATAAAAATCTATAATCCATGGCAGCATGTATCTTTTTGTCAATACTTGTTCTTTCAAATCACTGGCAGAAAATGATTCCACAGAAGTAGGAAGAAAACTTAGAAGCCATCTTTTTATTGACACAGCATCACGAGCACCATTATATATCCTAAAAAAAGTTGATATACATTGAAATTAGGAGTATAAAAGTATGTTAAATGCTTGTTAATTGAAAAACACCTAACCAAAGACATCCCTTTGTTTTTGTAATACAATTATTTTGTATTCTAGATGAGACCGTATTTTAAATAAAATGATACTTACGCAACACTATTCAATCCCCTGCTACCTAAAGGATATAACCTTATGGTAGGATAACTCCTGATATTTTGGGCATCACATAAATCAGAATTAGCTACACAATCAACTTGAGCAACTTTTATTTCTGGTAAGTCGGACACCTAATGAAAATAATATAGAACTTATTTCATTAAATTTCATTCAATTCAAGACATATCTATAGTATTTAAGTAATTATATTAGAAACCAGTTATTATTATAAGTTCACAGATAGCAAGGTGGCGAGTCTTACATGTTTTGCAAGTTGCCTCCACTGAGGTCCCAACTTTTGACAAGGTCCACACCAAGGAGCAAAAAAATCAACTACCCACATTTCTTCCTTGGGTTTCCTCAATAATAAACCAAAATTGCTGTCATCTAAGGATACAACTGGAAATATGGAAAAAACAATATATTAACTGAATATAATAAAAAGGCGAAGATCTCTGGCAATGAAAGCCATCCCACATTCTAGACTTTTTAAAAGGTGTGGGATTAATGAATCAGCTGTAAACACAGAGTTCTCCAGTATCGCAACAAGAAAGAGGGACACAATAGATCCCATGGATCGCAGTGTATATGAGACCCCAAATCCATACATACATACAATATAATTGATTCCAAAATATGAATTAGTTTATTAGACAAAGTGTATTAGGTGGTTGCAACCATAATTATCAACACAATGTTTGATGATAAATTGAATTTGCTATATTTCATTATAAAAATTTTTGGGATAACTTATTTCTTCTTCTTTCTCATAAAACAGAATTGATGATTGATTTTAGCTTAGATTTTCCATTTGTCAAGCATAATACTTACTGAGTGGATTCATCATATCATGTAAGAATTCGGTAATTGATTGACTGTCTGGTAAGCCCTGGAACATTTGTATTTGGGACTTATTATATAAAATAGATGTTGGATAAGAATTGATTCCTTGACTCCTACAAAGGTCTCTATGAGATGTACAATCAATAGTACCAAATTGTACTTTATCCGAATCAAAATTCTGACTGGCTTTTCTTAATTCAGGTAGTAATTTTCTACAAGGTGGACACCATGGTGCATACCAATCTATAAACCAAGGAGTTCCTACAAACAAGAAAAATTATAGAAATACAGTCATTTATAATGCAGTCAATACATACCTTCTGCTATAATTCTTTTGAAATCTGGTGGGCATAATGCATGCAAATTTTTGGACTTGACACTATCTTTGGCAAAATTGGCAATATCATATAACACATCTCTACCATGATGTAATTCAAAAGCTCCTCCAACTTTGAGAACACCCCAAGTTGGGTATCTTACAACATGTAAACTTGAACACAATTCGGAATTTTTTCCACAGTGGATTAAACCTTTAAAAGATATACAGAATTTTCTATCAAGTCTTCCTTCCACAATTTTTACTTATTTCTTAGTTGATAAGTGCGAAATGACTTTTTTAAACAGTACAGTTTGATTGGAGTGTAATCAAATTTAAGTGACCATTAATTATTCAAATGAATACTTACCAATGTTAATATCTGGAATTAAAGGTGGTAGTCGCTTAAGCTGCAAATTCAATTCAGTTGCAGCTCCCAAGTAAAAGCAAAATAACCAAGGTTTCTCACCTTTGGAATCATTTTTTAAACCAGATCTAATAGTCTACAAACAATATTTTATATTTTTAGTCCACTAAGGACAGTGATAGTTGTAAAAAAATATATGATTTTTTGTAAAAAATTAAAATTTGAATATTACAATTTATATTGAAAAATATTTATTTAAGAATATCACTGATAATATCAATGACAGTTTACCAGTGTAAATTTGAAAGAACTTATTTTGTAAATAATTTTTCATCTCATGTTTGTTGTGATTTTGAATAACAATGTCATAAAAGTCTGGTTGATGTTAATCTGAGAAGCTAGTTTCTTCGTTGTTTGTACTTTAAAGCAAAGGTAACAATTTGTATGTATTTTTTTAGAATCACAATATCTCATCATATAGCGCTTCAACTTTAACATTGATCAGCAAAATCAAACTTAAGTCAAATACAAATCCTCACTCATACATTTCCACTAGACTCTGGTAAAGTGGAGTGGAGAAAATTGGAATTGAGCTGGTTAGCTGTTTTACATTTATATTTCTATGATTTTTTCTGTTAATATCAGGGCCGGATCAAGATTTATAAGGCCCGGGGCTAAAATAATGACGAGGCCCTCTTAAGGAATTCGGAAACCCGAAAAAATTCACAAAATAATATCAATACGTTAGATTTGTTGTATCAACACATCAAAAAATACAGAATGATTTCCAAATGATGGGGCCCTCTTGGACCTGGGGCCCGGCGCTATAGCCCCCCAAGCCCCTAGCTTAATCCGGCCCTGGTTAATATATTTAATGGGTTTTACTAATTTTCAAATTGGAAATATCAAATTTATTTGCTTGACAAGTTATAAAAAAATATATATAATAAATATACTGACTTTCTAAGCAAAATTCAATTTCAGAAAGAGTAGATATAAATAAAACACGAGTTTTCCCAGTTAGGAGAAAAATAAAGTCCTCAAAGTTCATGATAAAATGAAGAGACAGGATAAACAGAAAGAAAGAAGTGTAATCAACTGTAAAAAATTATGATTGTATTAAACACAAAATGTTGTATTTTGTTATAAATATCTTTATAGTGTTGTGTTTGATTTCTTATTTACAACAAAGTATTCATGATACTTGATGTTTCTTGTGATAGTCCAGTTAACTAAGCAGGTATGCTTTCTCTCAAAGTGTGAGACACTATGGAATTCCAGAGCACTTCACCTGGGAGCATATGAAATAGAAGACAAAGATCTCTGGCAGCTACAATCATCTCACATTCTGACTGTGGGATTAACTCTGAGTTCCCCAGTATCTCAACAAGAAAGGGGGCAGAATAGATCTTTTGGGTCCCAACATATATGTTACCCCGATACACAAATACTTGGTATTTAAATCTTACCTGAAAATCCTTTTCGTCAACAGTCTGAGGATTTGGTAGAAGTGCTAAAATACTTTGTAGTAACTCTTTGGTATCAGACCCTTCAATGATATTCATTGTTAACGGGCTAGTAGAGGCGTCTAATGTAGCTGCTTGCAATAGAATAATTGGTTTAGTTTTATAATTATCCGAGAGTTGCTGGCATAATGCTTCTTCAATTACTATACCAACAGAAACTAAAGATTCCTAAGAAATTAAATAAACTGCTGAATATGAAATAACATCAATATCTAAGTACAATTTAATCACAACTAAAACTAAATCGGTTGTATTATAGAAAAAATATGAAAGATTGAATAAATTACATTATATTATTTGTTATATTAAATTGTGTATGTTCTAGTTGACATATTACACCTGTATCAAGTGATGGCTTAGATATAACAAGTGTGGTATACAACATGTACAAAGTAATTTTAAGCAAATTGATATAGAGTAAAAATATCTCAAACTAAATCAGACCATATAATCAGTTACTAAAAATGTACATAAATTACTTACCAGGGATGAAGTCAATTTTAATATTGTTTTCTCTTCTGGGCAGTTTGAATTATCATCGGGACATAAAAATAAAAGCCATTTACTGTTTTTGGAATTGAGATTATTCCAATTATTGGAAGTTATATGTAATACATTTACATCCAATTTTGAAAGAACAAATTCTTCAAGTGCTTCCACAGTTCTATCACCAGTATATTTTATACCTTCATAAAGATGGAACTAAAAGAAATAACCATATGCTCTTTAAAAGCAAATAGCTTAATTTTTTTGTTCCTCAGAACTCAGATTTTCCTATATATATATATATATATATATATATATATATATATATACATATAATGACATTTTTTGATTCAGGTTCTTTCAAATATTATTATTTTCAACACTCTTACCTCTTTTTCATAATATAGTAAAGTAGGATAAGCTTCTATTCTAAGCTGAAGACACAACCTATAATCATCTTCACAATTGACAGCACCAATTCTAATAACTCCTTCTAATTCTTGAGCAAGTTTTCTCCACGTTGGTGCTAACTCATGGCAGTGATAACAGTTAGGTGAATAAAAATTGACAAACCATGCTTGACTGTTATCCAAAATATTAACCTCTAGAATATTAAATATAGCTGTTAACATAAAGTTCTATAGCACTGGAAAAGCTATACTGAATATAGACTAGTGATTCCCAACGGGTAGCTCGCAGACCCCTGGAGTTTTGCAGTGTTTGCAGAGGGAATTCAAAAAAATAATATGGTAATGGCGGATTTTTTAACACGCCATTCAAATTAAAAGCAAAAAAAAATAAAAACAGAAACACAAAATTAAAAGAGAATGCTCATTGTAAAACAGAAATAGAAATCTATAATTAATTTCAATGATTCTGTTATACAAAAAATATATACTCAATCAAATTTTATTTTTTTTTAACTTGTCCTTAACAACTACATAGGGGGTTTATCAATTTTTTGGACCTTTCTTTTGGTTCACAAGGAAACACTGAAATCTTTATACTTTGCAATAAATCATAATGACCTAGATTCTTACTTCAATTAGAAGTGTCATAAGCTGAGATATTGTAGTTCGAAAAAAATGTATACACAAGTTGGAAAATGGTAAAAATTGCTTTTAAAAGCAAAAAACTCAGGCACTATTTCTAGAAGACAAAAATGAAATTTTGTAAAATTATCATGATAAATGATATGTTTCACATAACGCCCCATCTTTATATTTCATTTTTACAATAATAAAGAGAACACAACTTGGTACCTGGAGTGTATAAAATGTTTGTAAAGCATAAAGCACCAACCTTTCTTTTATTCTTAAACCTAATTACTCACCATAGTCATTTTTACTTAATGTTACAATAATAGGATCATCATCATAAATTCCAAATTGATCCTTATAATAACTGTAACTATGATATTGTTTTTTGAATTTTTCAGAAGACATTTGTTCTCCATGTATATCATAGCGTTTCCTAGATTCTGGATCTTTTAACACTTCATAAGCCCTTGTCAATCTTATAAAATTTGCATCTGCATTTTCATCTTCCTAAAACAAATTGATTTGTAATTTATTACTATATTTGTATAAACAAGGGGTATTCGGAAAACCAACAAAATAGGGCTATTGAAAATCTTGATTTCGCTGGATTTTTTCCAAGTTAAGATTTAATTATAAAGAGACAAGTTGAGGAGTAATTCACTTGAAATATTATTAGCTAGTACAGCAAGTTTATTGCTACCATGTATCTTATATATAGAGATAGAAGAACACAGTGCTGTAGGAATAGAATGTTATATACAGATTCATTTAAATGGAAGAATAATATTGATCCTTTTTGCTATATATAAAATAATTAATGTTAATTGAAAGAACTAAAAGCTACATTACAAACAAACATTTTAAAGAATAAAAACTCACTTTATTTTTATCAGGATGTAATTTCACAGCCAAATTTTTGAATGCTTTCCTAATTTCTTTCACAGTAGCATCTCTGTTAACTCCCAATAACTGATAGTAATCATTTTCATCAGCCAATGATTTATTATTAATCATAAGTATAACTATAATCCATCTAAAATTGAACATTATATCAGTTTTATTTCTAAAAAAAATCTAAAATATATGAGTACAATGCCCGAAGTAACTATAAAGAATTATTATTATATTATATATTAATATATATAAGAAAAAATAAAGCTGAGAAAGTAAAACACTCTGGTGTCAATCTGTTAAATTTTGAAAAATTCTCTAAAGCATTTACAAAGATGAGACGTTTCAAATACATATTTTTGTATAAAAAAATTATTTTCTTTCATTATTTCGGGATTAATTTGGAGCTTAATTTAGCAAAAAATAATACTGATAATTTAGGTTATATTAAAATAATTATTAAATAATACTCACCCAAATTTAATATCCATGATAAAAATTTATCAATTATATAATATAATGTCAAGAAAATGGTTCAAGAAATAACGTTTTTCTTTCTTATCGATAAGTTTAAATGTAGCAATGTATAAACATTGTTTTAAAAATTCAAATAAATTAATTTAAACCTAACCACACACCTATGTCAAATCCACGTCATTATATTTCTTCTTTTCAATATTCTGAACCTATTAGGTCTCTGCCCACTCTATATTTGATAATAAAATGGGTTCATTGACCTGTGAATGGGTTACAAATTTATACCTAAGAATTTATTTTTGGAAACTAAGATCGGGTTAACCAAGTACGATCTACCTGACCCCAGGTTATAGTTTCTTAAAAGCCCTATTGATATACTTAGTGACGATAAACCTTTATCTATAAAACTGCAAAAAGCAGTTCGACTGAAGCTTTGTTACATAGAAAAGCAAAAATCCTATACAAAATTCATTTATATATTTTCTAGTTATCGTAAAAGATTTATCAATCCTCTCATTACTCAAATGCATCATAAATGCTTAAACAAGACGCATTGGTAAGCTTGGCTGATGACAATATTTTTCTAGACCGCATTAGATGACATTTGGCATTTAAAACTTTAAAGATTGAACATTGAGTAAAAATACTGCAATTTTGAAAGAAATATAGAAGTTTTAGTTAAAAAATGAATAGTAGTTAAACAATATCTTGAGAGCGCACCAAATACAATAAAAGGATTCCAACATATAAAACCTAGCTCTGTTATGATGTGAAAAAAATTGTGATCAGGATATCTTCATATAGTATTTATTTTCTATTTTTAAATTGTTATACTTTTCAATCTTATAAAATGAGTTATTTGCAAGTATTGGCTCGATATGCAATAACAGGATACCGATTCTATTCTATACACACCGTTCGTAATGCTCCCAAAACAATAGCTGTAATTAGAATACATGACTTCAAATATAATCAACATAGAAATTACAAAAATTTTGGACACAAGCGTGAAAAAGAACCATTAATAAGCAAGATTTACTACACATTCTTGTTTACTGCTTTTTTAATACCTTCTGTAAACTGGGGATGGTAAGTAAAACTTTTAGTATAAGGTATATGCAAAAATATATATTCTCATTTCAATAGATCACAATATTCTTCTAACGGATAGGCCTGGTAAATGCAATAGAAATAGTTCTATTTTTCATTTTATTTATATCCAGAAACTTCATTATCACAATGTAATTGAAAAATATAATACTGTATCATTTTCAAATCTATTTTTTTATAAGATGATCAAAATTTGTAATTTAGTACCATAATGGACGTTTTTTTAAGGTTAAAGAAATTGTTCTCTGTTAAAGCAGACAGTGAAAATATAGGTGAAGGCATTGAGCATCCAAGAGAGGCTCTTGAAGAATCAATAGAAGATGAATCTAAGAAGAAAAAACACCGTAGAGAAAAAATTGGATTCAGAGATAGAAAAGTAAGATTTTTTCAGTACTGTCTGAGAATTCAACTTATAATGTTACAATTGAATGCAATATTTGATTTTATTATGTATCTAGTTTTAAATTAGTTTCAATCAACAACAGAATATTGAAGTTGATATAATATGCAATATTGTAATGTTTTTCTAAAGATATTTGAATTGTAATTGAACATCCACTTTAATGGGAAATAATTCTTTCCAAATCATTAAAATTTTTGTATGTGAATAACTGGAGAATTAATTGAATTTTGTAATATTGTTCCTTAACTAGGTCACTACTCAGGGTTATCAATGTCACTTATATTCACAAAACATTGAATCAATTTTTTAGATATAAAAAGTGTGTGACCTAAATAACATATTAAGTTTTTATATGTTCACTATGTATTAATAACTAACAGTTTTAATGTGATATTTGAAAGGAAGTAAAATTATCATTCCTTTTCAATCATTGGATTGATAATTATTCATTTCAGTGTAGAATTGAATTAATTTAAATATTAATCCTTAAAACTTATTTAAATGTTATCAGAAGAAACTGAATTTTGTTTGAATTTTCCCATTAAATAATGAACTGTTAAATGCCAAGGGCTTGATATTATAAACTGAATGGTCTTTCTTGGAGGGAGAAAATATTCGATTCAATTTTCATTTTTCGTATAAAATATGATGTTGACCTTTAGCAAAAGGGTTGACTATACTTGCAATGTAAAGAGTTGACAACATTGGTTACTTGTAATTAATATTTCAAAAAGTCTCTTTTTCATAAAAAAGTCTTATAAAAAATATTGTATTGTTCAAATACAGGATGTCTAGACACTATCCTGTTAAACACAACTTACAAATACTAGATGTGATTTTATGTCTATCTAACCTAATTTACAATTAATCCAAACTTCTCTTAAAAGAACTAGCACTTTTGAGGATGATGCTGTTATAATTTTTTTAAGTATACCTAAAAAACCCCTGCCTTCAAACTTCAAATCATTAATCATCAATAATCATTAATCTTTGTGTACTAGTTTTTAAAATTTCGTATAAAGACTAGAATGATTTAATCAAATGTGTACTTTACTTAAAAATATATTTTGTTCTCTTCCAAATGTCTCATTGACCCTTATATATAATTTTATATTTTATGCCTCAGAAAGAATGGTTTTAGAAAAATCGTTTTCCTAAAAATCCAAAATCCTCAGTGCTTTTAAATCTTATGAATAATTTTTTGATCTATTATTACTGTTTAGCGATACAACTAATGTTAACCAAAGTCAACAATAGTTTTGATTTATTTACTTACATTTTCAACAACTAGATTATCGAATATGAAAACAGAATGCGAGCATATTCAACACCCGACAAGATTTTTAGATATTTTGCCACAGTTAAGATTATGTACAGTGATGTATCAGAAGTATATATGACACCAGATGATTTTTTAAGGGCCATTACACCAGGAATGAAACAACCTGATGGTAAATGTCATTGCGACTTTCATAGTACTGCTGCTTGGTGTTGGATTATTGTACTAATATGACAATTTTGAATGGTGCAATGGCATTTTATACTAACGTACTATATGTATATCACTTTAATAAAACTAAAAATAATCTTTCAGATTGTCAAAAGGAATAAAAGTTGTAAAGTTTTATTCTTTGAATATTTCAGTTTCAATTCATTTTTCCAATTTTTTAATTGTGTATTGTTTTTGGTTCTACTTTCATTTTATGTAAATGTATTTTGGGGAGTTGCGTCCTTTATAGGAAGTATGTACTTTTAGTTAATATTCAATTACCCTTAAAAAGTGCTTGGATATAAAAGATGGGGAACATTTTTGTAGATAAAAGTTATTAAGTATTTAAATTCAGAATTTGGATATCATATATGTCGGAGGTGATTGTTATTTATTTACGTTGTTATATATTGTAGAAAAAAGTTTTGCACATTACACTGAAACATAGAGAATATTTATGTTTAATTACTAGAGTCGTAAATGAGGATAATAGAGAATTCATATTTTCCAGATGTATCAAGGACTTTAATGCATGCGCTTACATATAACAATATGTAACATAAACAAATAATATTGAATATAAGTTAATATATAAGATTTTTCTATTTCCAACTAAAATGTACCAATGTATTTTGCTGTATAATTATATTTAATCATTATTAAATTATGCATATTTTTTAACACGCATGTGCAAAATAGATAATTGAATATGAAAATCGAATAAGACACTACTCTACACCAGACAAAGTTTTTCGTTACTTTGCAACTCTGCAAATCCCAGGACCTACAATAGATCAACACGAAATTTATATGACACCTGATGACTTCTTGAGATCCATGACACCAGGTTTAAAACAACCTGACGGTTAGTTTAAATTATAATTTTGTTATAAATTATGTGTAAATCACATTTGAAATATCTTTTAGTTTAAAGATGCCTCACATATCATGGAGTTTCAATGATTAAGTATAAATTTATACACAATTTCACAGTTGCAGTTTGGAAATGTGTGTGCTGTGGTCTCTTATCCTCAACTATCTCTACTCTTTGCTATACATATACTCCCCAGTGAAATTATTACGGTTTCTAAATGAAAAAAATATTCCAATAAATTTGAACAAAAAATTACTATATGGAGAAGGATTTAAAACACAAATAAAAAATAAATGTATTGTAGGAAATATAGAAATACAGTAAAAGTTCAACGAGTCTCAAGAGATTGCTCATGAAAATTTATAGACAAATTTAACGATGCTCATATCAATTAAATTTAGTGCAGTTAACTGACCATACCAATGCTAGGACTTCAATCTCTTCATTGAGAATTGGTATTTATTAAATGAAGAGAAAATTATCTATTATAAAAGGAGAGAAAGATTCTAATGTGTCAAGATCACATAAATTTGTCTTGAATTGCATCAGTTACACATTTAAGGAACTGATTTATTCTTGGAACTTTATTAATGCTCTAGATATCGATAATTGTGTCACTTGTTTGAGTGAGAAGCTATTTCCAATCAAGGCAGTACCCGCAGCACATTCTTTGGGAGTAAGATTTATTTTTGAGAACGTTAGGGGTCGTTTTAAAGTTATACAGTTATGTCACGTTTTTTTGCTAATGTTAAAATAATAATCTAAAATTCTTCCATTAAAAGCTTTAATTTAATAATTTATATGTTTATTTTGCTGGGGAGTGTATTTTGTATTTTTTAATGGTTTCTAATAATTATTTCAACAATCAACTTGAACTTTAAAATGTTAAAATTTCTTTAAACTAGAAGATTCCTAAAAAACTTATATAATTATTTGACAGGGTTGCCAGTTTTACTTCTATTCATATTTTGTAGTCGAATTTAGGAAATATATCTAAACAAAAGTTGAGAGAAAATAAATTTGTAACATTATGCAAACTAAATTAAATTTTTTCAATTTTGTTTACTTTGTAATTAAAGTAATATTCACGTCAAGTAGATTTTTTCATGCAGTTGTATATTGATATAATTATATGGCAGCCCTGTGATCACTTTTTTTTCAGTAGACAGTTTCCACCTATTTTTTTAATGACCAATCATGAATTTTTGGTAGAATCCCTTTTAGTTTGTTCTATATAAATTGCCACAATGTATTTTATCAGTAGGTATCTTTTTATTCTTTAGAATATATTAGAAACGTTGAAATAATAAGGATTAATCCATCAAAATATTCCACGAAGATACTATTCATACATTTATTGCAGTTTCTTAAATGCATTTTCTGATTTAGCATACATATAAATCCTCCAGGATCAATACTGGCTTCGAGGAGATTAGATATTAGCTACTATAGGTTTCTTGTTCGAAGCAATCCTTCCGCATACTTGTAAAAGGAAAGGTTATATAATTAGGCGAACTGAAGTTTTCAACCTGCTATTATAATCTACACCGACAGTTTCTGCTAGACCTGGATTAACCTGAAATTCTTTCTTTTCGGACCATTTTCCTACAAGAAAGGCTTTGGGTTTATAAAATATGTCCATACTCCTTTCCTGACAAGTTGTGTCAAATATATTTTTATTTACTCTCTCTTAACATGTAGATAATTATGTAACAATTTCGATGAAATTGTTATTTATAAGATAAACATCAATATGAGATAAAATTTAATTTTATTATGAGTTTCATTATTGAAAAGACGAGAAGAGTCCCATTTCTCCATGAAAATTAAACACTAATATAATTTTGGAATAAATTTGTCTGTTATAAAAAATATTTTTACCTTTTTTTCACAGTTAATTATAATTTTAACTAAAAATTGTATGGATAATAAAAAGCGAATTTCAAAAGATGTTTAATAATATATGCTTTTTTAATATCATTATTCAACGTTTCTACATCTTTGTATAGCTTCGGTAGTACCTCAATATAATGAAAAAAAAAATGGTGTCGTTTGAATAGCTTCTGGTTTTGGACTATCTTTTTGTTTGTGCTTGCTTACTGATAACATTGTGAGGATGTTAAGCCATGTGCTGAAGCTCTAAAACTTTGTTTAACATTTTGTTTAAGAAAATAAACATTTTCAAGTGTCTCATGAAAACTTTATAGTTTTTTACGCCACTTGCTGGTTGTTTATGTTCTAGATCAGGTGATGAAGCATTTTTGACACAAATGCCTCTAAGATAAAGACAAATAAGTCTTACATAGCTACTGAGAAAAAATGTTTTTAGAGAATGTGTAAAAATCTCCACCTATTTATCGGAAATCTTTTTTTTTTAATAACAATTGGAAAAGATTTTATGTAATGATATTTGGAAGGTTAAGGAATATCACAATGAATCCTCTTTTCCTCCAGAAAGGACACAATATTGAGAAGTTAAAGAAGAACAGCCTCTCAAAAATTGATATTGTATCTGTTGTATTAAAGCGGATTGTCAGATGGCTCTTTTCATATAATCGAATACGTTCTTCTGCTTGGATTTATTTTTAATTGTGAACAAAGTTTTAGAGTATGATCTTTGCATGGTTTTATGCTGTTTTGCTTCTTCTACTTTAGAACATGTTGAATGTTGTTCTTGAAAGAATAACAACAATTGTAGTAACTTGATGGTTATGAGCCAAGTTTTCTTCACGAACATTCATTCAACACCTATACATATTAAACAAAATATATATTCACATAAATGGTTTACATGTTTTTAGGGTTGGGCTTAGATCAGTATAGAAGATATGATCCAAAAGTAAGTACGAACTATTATGTTAGTACATATTTTCAAAATAAAAAATCTTAGGAATTTTCAGAACTGATTCATACCCGTTTTCAAATTTTATTTTCTGGTTTCGAAATTTTCCTCCTACCTGTTATAACTTTCCAATATGTAAATAAAGTTTTGTTATTTATTTCAGCACGGTGTACAGGTAATTATTATCTGTCGGATGTTTTTGTGCATGTTCTTTTTTCATTATTTTCGTCGACTTTTTTCTGTTTATGTGATTTTTGATTATATGATAATTAAAAAAGGGAAAAACAAACACTTCTCATGAGATTGCTAGTTTTTGGATGTAGTTATCAAACCAACACTATTTGAAGGTATTATTTTGTCGGAATCTTTCCTACATTGCTTCCAAAATATTATAAATTCATGTATAGCTTATTCACACTTAGCGTAATTCAATCAGTATATTATCCATTGGGTTTGACACTTTTTCGAAATGAATTGTCATTATTTGACATACTAGAGTGCGGTTCTTGTTTTCTCTCTAGTGCTATTTTATAATTTTTTTTTTCGAATATAGTTACCTCTTCCTCTCCTTACAGAGACTGGAATACGTGCAACCGGGGCCATGAGATTATGCCCAACAGCTGCTCTAGAAGTGATTCTAAATCTCCCACCTGTCCACATAATACTAGAAATGTTCAGAGATGGAATTAACAAAGAAAAATCGTCCTTAAAAATTATCAAACCTGGGACATGTCTCAGGATGAAATATTCCAACAAAATGTAGATTTGAGAAAAAATTCATATCAATACTAAGGTGTGAAAGTGAATGGATTGAAAATATCATGGAAGAAATACCATCAAATGATACATGGAGGGTACTTAAGTAGCAGACAGAACTGGAATAGGAGTGTACGGGCCAAGAACCAAACACTGTGAAAGCGTGGGCAACAAATCAAGCAATGTTATAGAATCCACACTAGTTTGGGAATATCTGGGAAAGAGCTAGGCAAGAAAAATAAAATTACCGTAGAATAGATTTAGGAAGGGAAACGAAATAGCTGACAGATTGGTTAAAGTAAGGACAGGCAAACCTTTCATAGGACCTGAACCCTTCTGTGGTATCAGCTACTGAACAATAGAACAAGCATTCAAAAAGAAGATAGATAGGGGTGAAATCAATTACTGGGATAAGCTGCAGGAGCAAAGACTCCTGGGAAACTTTTACCAGAGTAGATCTGCTGAATGTATCAACCTAACTAAGAAAAACCTACTAATACTACTAGGAGTTCTATTAGTGTACTGTACACTCAGTAGACACCTAAAAACACTAGACTTAGCAGATAATGCGGCGTGCAAATTTTATTAGACAGAGGACGAAACCTCTATCCACATTCCCTCGAAGTGTGAGATACTACGGAACTCCAGAGCACTTCAACTGGAAGCATATGAAATATAAGACTGAGATATCTGGAAGCTACAACAATACCACATTCTGAAATTTTTTATTGGGGTGGGATTAACAGATCAGCTGTAATCAATGGGTTCTCTAGTATCGCACCAAGAAAGGAGGACCAATAGATCCTTTGGACCGCAAATTCACTTTTATAATTTATAATTGAAAGCTTTATATTTTTTATTTAAACTTGATATACTTTTCATGTATTTTCATGACTTTTCAAAGTCCTGCTTCAATTGTTTTGTTCTGAAGCTTTATCAGTCCTTCTTGTGTACCTCATGCTTTAGCTCTTTCGTACTCTGGTACTCTGTTAATGTTTTATTTTTTCCATAGTTTTCTTATTCCTCTTATCACTCCTATTGGTTGCGTTAAAATGAGTTGCATTATTTCAATTTCAAATTTAAAAATGACATAAACAGAAAATCGCAATTTTGTTGGCATGCATTCCATTACCTACAATTGGCTTTTATAATTGGCTGAAACTTTTTGCCTAAAAAATTATAAAATTTGATGTTTTTTTCGCGAGATTAGAGTTTTAGTAAGTTTGAGATGTTTTGAAAAGAATGTAATTTTTTTTTAACAAAAATCGTCATGTCATATGTAGTTAGTGTTAACAAACTTTTTTTAATCTATATTTTTCTTTAACATTTCTGAACAACAAATTTCTAAAAAAATAAATGTTTCTATAACATTCAGACAATTGTATCTGTATGGTTTATGAAAGATGTTTCATTAGGTATAGGAATCTGCAATTTTCTTAAATTATTTTTCAATCACACTCGTGAGCAAAAAAATCGTTTGAAGTTATACGCTTGCGGACAAAAGTTTCTAACAAAAAATCTGCAGCTTCCATTTTTTTACTGACTTTAGCATCCCAAAGCTATTAGCCTTAGCTTTATAATATTATTAAGATATTTTTTGTCAAAGAAAAAAAATCAAACCAAAAGGAATCTTAAACAATGAAAAAAGGTTGTAGTTAACAGAAAAGAAAATATAAGCTCAAATTCGTCAAAATAGTTGTTTATTTTAAATTAACCTTTCAATATTTAGTGTTCGATGCTTTTCCATTCTACAGTGAACGCTTTTTTAAGTTCATATTTCGTGGCTGGCGCAAAATTTGGCTGGATAATGTCGAAGAGGATCTTCGGGAGCTAGGTGTGAGGGGGTGGAGACGCCGAGAGTTTTACTGTGATGACTGGAGGAATGGGCTGGCCAATCCTAAGCAGCAATTTCAACATGTAAATACTGCCGTACGGAACCTGCAAAATGTAGACGGGCATTGTCCTTCATTAGTTTTAAGTTTTCGCCAATTGATCTAGCATAGGGAACGACGGAATCCCCTAAAATTTCTTCTATGTATCGGTTTGACGTTAATCCCCTTGCTGTACCGCCAGTTTCAATAAAAACCTACTCGGCTTTTGTTTCCTTTAAAATACTCAAACCATTTAGGAAATTCTTTCAAAAGCCACTTTTATGCAACACTTTATTCATTCAGGTCTTCTGTTTTGTATCGCTATCATGCCGGCACAATCTGCTTTCTTATGAGAAGAGAACGGATTCCTATTTATTTCGTCAGTCCAATTAACGTGCTCTCTAGTAAATCGTAGACGGGCTGGGGTTAATTTGGAGCCAGTAGATGGCCTTTTTGGCTCAAGGTTAGTTGCTTTTACTCCTCTTCTGACTGCCCAGATGCTTACAGCCACTCCTCTCGTTTCTCTGAGCTTTTGTTGGGCTTGAACACAAGTGAGGGCCCGATTTCTCAGCGATGTGGAACCGCGTCTTTGATGAAAGTTACCAGTCTTTTGGTATGGACGGTAAACCGCAGACTGACTTATGTTCACCGCACTGGCCACTTCACCCTGACTCTGGTCTTATCATATAGGGTGACAGCTTGAGCAACTTCATCACTAGTTGGCTCAGGTAGAATTCTTGTTTGTTGTTAACTAAGATGTGTATCGGTTGACGTTGACCTAACTGGTAGTGGTGGGTTAAGTGAATAACCTTTTATAAAGGTCAGTTACCTCTCACCATTGAAAACAAGCATAAAAAGAGTGGTTACCGATCATAACATATTGTTGGACGTGAGATTAAGAAACATTACAATAATTCATATAAATTTGAAGCTATTAGCTTCAAGATTTTACTAAGAAAAATATAATTTCGTGCTCAGTTTTTTTGTGACTTGCGATTGCAGGAATTGCCTGATTCGATTTTTTTATGGTTGTCTGCCGCTCTTTTCGATTACCGAATTATTATCAACGTTAGATATTTTAATTGTTGGTGTAGGGTGAATCAAATATAAACGAGACTTTTGGACCTGCGCGCGCAATAGTGATGGAAGAACGTTCCGCTGTTATTGGCTGTTAGGTTGGTTTGTCAGGAGTGGGGGAAGCACGTGACTCATCATCATAGACTCCCTCAGTGTCCATCGTTACGATGTCCGAGCAGGAGGTACCTCCCTCTATTGCGTAACGTATTGTTATAAAGTTTTTAGCTGCAGAAGGTGTAAAATCGGCCGAATTCTTGAGAAGATTGACTACACAGTTCGGGGAAAAGACGCTGTCGCGAGCTAGAGTGTTTGCTTGGCATAAACAGTTCGTGGAGGGCCGTGAACGTGTTGAAAATGAGAGCCATGACCGCAGACCCCGCACCAGCATTACAGCGGGCAACATCGACAGTGTTCGTCAACTTGTTGAAGGTGATAGGCGTCTAACAACTTCGGATATTGCAATTGCGATATGCAAGACTTGCATATCGCCGCAAAAGAAGACACCTTCCAATGAGAAAAGTGACTCTCCTCCATGACAATGCTCGCCCCCATACGGCAGCGCTGACAGTACAAAAATTGGAGCAACTGGGTTGGGAGACACTGGAACACCCTCCATACAGTCCAGACCTGTCTCCCTGCGACTTCCATGTCTTTGGTCCTCTCAAGGAAGCTTTGGGAGGGCAAAAATTCCACAGCGATAATGAGGTTGAAGCATATGTGCACAATTGGCTACAAACTCGACCTGACTCTTTTTACCTGGAAGGAATTAAAAAATTACCTATACGCTGGGAAAAATGTGTTTCTAAATCAGGAGATTATGTTGAAAAATAAACTATGATTGTTTGTGCGTTTAAAATCAAAATAAATATTTTAAAAAATAAGTCTTGTTTATATTTGATTCACCCTCGTAGTTTGTATGAATATCATCAATGTTTCCAAAAATTCCAATTTAACTCTAAATACTAAGTTGGAATTTCTGGAACCGTTGGCGATATTCATACTGAACAAACTATTAACGCTACCACTACACCATCACTAATAATTACACTGTCTGACGCGCGTTTCGATAACCAAGGTATCGTCTTCAGAGACTGCCAGGTAAAAGCGCGTCAGACAGTCTAATTGTTAGTGTTGGTGTAGTGGTAGCGTAAACAGTATATTCAGCAGTATACGACTAGTAATAAGATGATATTTTATGATTACTCATTATCCATATTTTATAAATAGACAGTACATCAAAAATTAGAACTCACGTTGGATGAGGACAGCATCTTCTTCAAATTAGGAAGCTCTGGTTTAATAACCTTCTCGGATTATATTTTCCTGCTAACTGTATTATCCAGTAAGTCACTTTTTTTAGCATTATCGAAATATTCTAGCATTACAAATTGTTATTTACATTTTAAGCATCTCGACGCCATTTTGAAATCGCTTTTCGAATGTTCGATCTCAATGGTGATGGAGATGTAGATTGTGAAGAATTTGAAAAAGTTGCGACACTTATTAGACAACAGACTAGTATTGGATCAAGGCATAGAGACCACGCCAATACAGGAAATACTTTTAAGGTAATTTATTTTTACCTTATTCTTATAAGTAACCTTTTTGCTTTTACACACCTCAAAGGTTTATTGTAATTCTTTCTTTTTCTACATTCTAATGCTTCCCCTATATTATTGCAACTTTTGAATAGGTCACTTTCATTTTTTTTTAAATTCAAATGTTTAGCTACTTAAGAAAAGATACTCATTGGTTTTCAGTTGTGACGTCATAGGTTTAATAAAAAAATTAAGCAATTGTCTGCTTGATGATCACGAGGTTATCGTTGGCGGTAATGTAGCGTGTGGTATTATAATACATTTTTAAAAACTCAATTACTATTAAATAATAAAAGAAATTTGAATCTTATTTACATTGAAATGAACCTGGCAACAAAAATAATTACATCTCGCAGAAATGTCAAAACAACCAACACTTTCAAACCATTTTTGTTGTATATTCGAATTGCTTGACATCATAAACTTGACATCATAAAAAACTTTATAAGGTGTTTTAGTTGTGGTATTTTTACATCCTTCACATCAGTAAATATATATGTTCAGGTTCCTTTCTTCGACCCATAATGTTCGCTTTTAATTTTTTCTATCATTTCCAATCATTCATAGCTTTTCATTACTAGAGTTTAGACATTGTTAAAATTTCCTCTTGTTATAATTTGAATGTAAATATGAAAAGTAATTTTCAACTTTCTAGTTAATTTTTCAGTATATAAAAATATTTTTTAGGGTGTTAATTCTGCCTTAACTACCTATTTCTTCGGTCCCAATTTGAAACAAAAGCTGACCATCGAGAAGTTTTTGGATTTTCAAGAAAAATTACAAAGAGAAATTTTAAGTTTGGAATTCCAAAGGAAAAATCCTGACGAGAACGGTAATATATCTGAAGCCGATTTTACCGAACTTCTTCTTGCTTACGCAGGTTATCCTCAAAAAAAGAAGGCCAGAATGTTGAAGCGAGTTAAGAAAACGTAAGTTTCACATTGAACCCCCATCACTACAATTGAATGAAACTGAAGAAAAAAATTATATGAGTATTTTGCCAACAAAAAACTTCAAAATTCAAAAGTATGATAAATTGAGCATTTTTTTACAAAATAATGGATGAATAAAAACAAAATTATTTCTTAAGGGGATTATCAGAAAAAGAAATTGATAAATTTAGAATCTGAACTTGTTCACAATCTGTATACTAGAGAAGGAGAACAAGACAAAAGAAACTTCGAGAAAAGTTTTGTTTCCATGAGAAATAGTTAGATTCTTGAAAGAGATGTGTTTTCATTGAGATTGGAACAATGAGATTTCAAATAGAAACAATGTTATTCTCAATGTGGTTTAGATAATGTTCTTAATAATAAAGTGACTATGTTTACATACCAGGAAAAAATTTCAAAATGTTGAAGTTGTTACACAATACTTTACTGATACACTGTAGTTTTTTTCTTATTTAATCTATTTTTAACGGTAAGGTAGATTTATACACAATGTTTTTTATTAACTTACTCAATTTATTTATACACTTACACTAAATACACTAAACTATTAACTAATCACATATTAATTTATTTAAATACACCGTTTACTGGTCTATTCCGCTGATAAACAAGCGCATATTTATATACAACGGATTTCTCGATAATTCGAGTTCTAGAATGTAAACAAATAAATACCTCACTAAAAATTGATTCTATAAAAACGGCAATAACATTCTGTAAATAAATTCTATTAACATAATCGAACAGGACCGCCGTCACGATCTAAGTCAATATCAAGAAATTGCCGCCGAACATAAACGGTCCTTACAAGAATTCTCGCACATGTCAAACTTTAGACTCTATTTACATAGTAGAATAGAACTGGCATCACGATTTACGTCAATATCAAGATATTGCCGCCGTACATAAATGGTCCTTACGAGAATTCCTGTATCCGTCAAACTTTTAGTTTCTACTAACATAATAAAGCAGAACCGGCATCACGATCTAAGTCAGTAGACGAGTTTAACAATACTGATACCGAAGTTGCAAAAAATTCATACATATATTAATAGATAGACCCAATGTCTTTTAAACAAGTAATGGGATGAAATGCTACTTTGATTTTATAAATATGTAACTTATTTTTGAAAAAATAAGTTAATTTTAAATACTTTCATAATGATTGGGTGGTTGATTTCTTGTAGATTTAGAGATCATGGCCAGGGAATATCAAGGCAGGATTATTTGAATTTTTTCCATTTCTTGAACAACATTAATGATGTCGATACAGCTTTGACTTTTTACCATATTGCTGGAGCTTCAATCGATCAGCAAACTTTAAAACATGTAGCCAAAACGGTGGCCCATGTCGATCTCAGCGATCATGTGATACACGTAGTTTTTACGATTTTTGATGAAAACCGTAAGTATATGTTCCATTTTTCCATATTTGGAGGCCAAATTCTTTTTCTGGTTTCAAATTACGTTTCCCGCAATCGTTATACTTCCCTAAACGTTAAATTACTGTTTAGTATGGTTATTTTCATATCATGATAATTTAAATAATATTACAATCATAATTTAACCGTCTAACCCGTATTTTGGTTATAGAATAAATAGATAAGCACTCAATATATTTTCAGTATCTGAAAATGTTAACGGTGATTTCGAAATGTGATGGGACATTGTAATTTGTGATTTAGTGATAGTAATCAGTTAGAGAATCAATGTTATTACTTTTATTCGGGATATGATATAATTGCAATGACTACACTTTAAATTATCTCTAAAAAATTATTAAAAATTGATTTAAAAACTACAATGAATGAGATATTTAGTCGGCTTAATTCGCAAACCACGTAACTTCGTTTTTTTTCTTATATCATCAATTTGATACTATTAGATACATAATTTCTGAACAGAAAAATTTGTCAAGGTTAAAAAAATCCATTACAATTTAAAAGTCTTTTTTATGTAAAAAGCAAATACAAAAGGGTAAACTCTTGTCCACTCGAGTAATTCGGGTGGTGCCTGCCGCGTGAAGATGCCTCTGTATATTGATCTTGAACTTGTATAGGTGGTAGGGCTCGGAAAAGACATCCCTTGTTAGCTGATTCCACAGGATTACACTTCTACAAAGAAACGAGTCCCGAAAAATTTAAGTTCTGGGCGTTTGTACGGGAACTCTTCATGAACCACGTCTGCCTGTCGAGAAGATCTCGCAAAAACTGCTCTAGGCGGGATTATGCAAACAGCCCGGAAGAGCATTTGGCCTGGTAGTATCGGTAACACAGAGTCAGATCGGCGACCTTTCTTCTATGATCTAAGCTGCCCAAGCTCTGCTCCAGCACCAAATCCGAAGCTGCAAAAATTGTAAAAATATTAGCCTGGATCTTTGCTGCATTAAACTCAATCAGATTGCTTCTACCCCATTCCAGAATGTTTTCAAGATAATTCTTGATGGTGGTGATTTGTTGCTGTTTACGGATTTGGGTGTTAGCAGAGTTTATTGTAGTGACAAGCATTCCTGGGGAACACCAGCGTTGACCTTTCTGAGATATGTTCACCGATAGCAACCTGGATGGATGAGCCATGGAGAAAGTTACTAAGCCAGTCGACAAGTGAGGACGACAAACCGTACAATCTTAATTTATTTAGTTGTCATATCAAACTCTGTCAAAAGCCTTCGATATGTCAAGTGCTCTGGATTCCCCATATTTCTCTATAGTCCATACGTTAGTGACATAGGCGGTCTACGGTTGATTTAAGTTTACGGAAGTGTATTGATGATGTTAGCAGATTTAAGATAAATAGAAAACGTTGCAACTTTACATCCTCATTTTTTTTAATGCTAACCGCAATACGTATTACTCACTTATTCTGTTTTTCTGAAGTTTTTTGTGTCTATTGTAAAATTTGGTACTATGGAGTTACGAGGTTTGCGATTTAAGCCATCGATAGTTTTTGATGTGTAATTATTGCAAAATTGATTCAAGAAATTATTTTAAAATTAACTTTTACTTATTCTTATTTTTTAGAGGATGGACAATTAAGTAACAAGGAATTTATTGCAGTTATGAAAAATAGACTGTTAAGAGGACTCGAAAAGCCGAAGGATACAGGTTTTGTCAAATTTATGCAATCAGTTATAAAATGTGCCAAGGAAACAAAACCAGCTCTTTTGGATATTTCAAGTTACTAATAAATCAATTAGCTTTCCTTTGCTAAACTAATATATTAGATGTGGCAATGAAGTATTGAGTTTTAGTTATGAATTTTGTTTACTAGGCAAAATATAGTTTGATATGTTTCGTTTTGACTTGCGATAATTAGAGAGGCATATTGAAGAACTAAGCGTATTAAAGAAACTTTTCTATTTTTTAATCTAATTTGATTTTAACATTAAATTTGATACTTTTGTAATTGTAATTGTAATGTTATTCGACCAAGAAAAAACAATAAAATTCAATTTGGGAAGAGTTGATTTCATTTTCCGAATATGTTTATTGAATATCATCAAAGGTTTTTTTAATTATTAATCATAATTTATTATTTCAAGTTCAAGTCGAAAAGGAATATATTTAAACAGTTTTTTCATTGATTTGATGTTAAATTTATTAGTTATATAGTGCAAAAATATGTATAATAACTGAACAAGGATCTTTTTTTTGTCGTTTAAAAATATTTATTAAAATTATCTTGTATTCTAGCTTTAAAGTTTAGTACGTGATTTTATTCTTGTTCATAAATGGATAATAATTATAAATATATAAATATGTATCAAGTTTTAATATCCCTATTAGACAAGACAAGACAAATCAAAAAACATCCACCGAAATGTTCTTGCGCTACTTTTTATATTTAATAATTGCAAAAGTACTAAAACTATGGAATTATAGGAAAAACAAATCATCCATTTCACCATAACGCACTGTAAATGTGAGATAGATATTGAATCGAATCACGACTGACTACAGAAAGGATCCCGCTCAATCATTATGGAAAATTGAGTTGAGAAAGCTAATTAAAAGTGTTAAAGGGCACGAAACCTCAAACCCCCTCAACACTACCACTGAAGTGTGAAAAAGAAACCTGAGAGGAATAGATTTGGTTTTGGCCAATTGCTCTGAAACTTGGTCCAATGATAGTTCAAAGTTAGAGATTAAAAATCTCACTGGGTCGTTAATGGGATAGGTAAAGTAACTTCATAAACAATCATCAGTCAATTAAGGTAAGATGAAATAGTTCGACCACTTTAGGCAAGACTAACCTTTCACAAGCATTCGTGCGTTTTCTATGTAAATAAAAAGGATTGTTGATGGATAAGTCACGTTGATTTGATGACGATCATACCCCAGTTTCCTTCCTCCCAAGATACTTTCGGGCACGGAGTTTAAGGTTTCGTGAGCATTAAAACTTTCTATATATATATATATATATATATATATAATTTTCTTTAATGTAGTATGTATCTAAATAAAATACAAGTTATACACTATAATTGTTTATTAATGTGCTTATTCCAATAAAAAAAATAATCTCAACTTAAATAATTAAGTAATCCTGCTTGTTTCACCATTTTATAAAACATTCCTTGATTGTCTTCAAGCAAAGTTAATGGATCGTTGAATTCTTTAATTTCTCCCCTATCCAATACCATTACTTTGTCACATTCTAATACCGAGTGTAATCTGTGAGCTATAGTTATTAATGTACAATCTGAAAAGTTGTCTTTAATTATCTGGTGTAAAATATGATCCGTTTCTTGATCCATGTTAGCTGAGGCCTCGTCCATAACTATAATTCTATTTTTACGCAGAATAGCTCTAGCTAAACAGAATAGTTGCTTTTGACCTGAGCTGAAACTTAGAATACTACTGTTTATTTCTTGTTGCAAACTATCGATTAACTTTTTCAAACCAACTCTGTCTAATGTATCCCAAAGTTCGCTGTCTTGATAAACATTTAGAGGATCTAAATTTGAACGAATTGTTCCCGAAAACAAAATGGGATCTTGAGGAATAACAACAATATTTTTCCTCAAAAAGTCAAGAGATAGCGTCTTAATATCAACACCATCTATGAGTATTTTACCCTTGACTTCATACAATCTGAAGATTGTTGAAATTATTGAAGACTTTCCGGCACCTGTTCTTCCCACAATTCCTATCTTTTCTCCAGGCATAATATCAAAGTTTAAATTTTTCAAAACGTACGAGTCATTATCCTCGTAGGAAAGTGATACATTTTGATAGGATATACTGCCTCTACTAGGCCAATCTTTAATTTCTGCTCCTTTTTTATCCTCGGTTTTAATTTCTATGTACTCCAATATTCTTTCTAGAGATGTCATATTATTTTCTAGCTCGGTCCATTGACGAATTCCAAAAGTAAGGGATCCTAATAATTGTGAAATTTGTGTTATCATCAAACCAATATCACCAGCGGTATTACCTTAAAACAAAATTCATTATTAATGAAATATCATTTTACATCAATTTAATATTATTTGTCATTCATTGAATTAAAAGCAAAGGAAGGATAGCTCGATGGACAAATATTTTCCAACAATGAAGAGGTGATGTTGGCAGTTAATGGATATTTTGAGGAGCTTGACGATTATTATAAAAAGTGTATCGAACTTATTGAATATCGCTGTAAAAAGTGTATGGATCAGTTATATAAAAATTATATAAAAATGTAAAAATGTAACACTTACTTGTTCTTATAAATAATACTTGTACTACAACACTCAACAATAAGAGCGTACTAATTGTGTCTATAAAAAAACTGAATGCTCTCACACAACACCATGATGTGAAATTGGCGGAAGTGTATAGATCTTGATGTCTATCGTATTCATTTATCAATGTTTCTTGGACTTTAAATGCTCTGATAGTCGTTAAGCCTTCTAATGTAGCATTCAGATGGCCAATCATTGGACTGCGACCTAAAATGATAATGCGAATTTCTTCAATTCTTACTTTTTAGACCTTTTCATATAAGTTTGTTGTTGAGTTGTATTGATTTGAGGTCTCCTTCAATTGGAACTTTGTTTAAAAACAGATAAAATCTTGACGTTTCGACCTATAGGTCCAAATATATTTTCAATATATTATGGGGAACCTAAAATCCAGATAATTTAAAAAAAATATGTTGATTTTAGTCGAAACGACAACATTATTTGCTTTTAAACGAAATGCTAAGTAAAAGAGACCTAAAATCCGGATAATTTATCAACAAAATCATATGAAAAAGAATAAAAAGTTAACAAAATAATTTAAATTTCTTTAATTTCGTATTTCTAAGACATTTTGATATATTGAAATCAGAAACGAAACATCAAAACAAAACATTTTTCCTTACCATATGTACAAGGACTTTCTCAACAACTTTAAAATTATTTTAATAAATATGATATTAGTATAAGTCATAAAGGACATAATACGCTATCCAAATATTTCACTAAATTAAAATCTAAAACTAATCGTGACGCTGTCAACATAGGGCAGACCTCTCAATATTTAGAAAATAGACTAAAAGGTCATCAATACGATAAAAAAACTAAAACTGCATTAACGACCCATGAAATATCAAAAAAACATAAATTCAATTATAAAGAATCCAAAAATTCTTGAAACGGAATCTAATACACGAAAAACCGAATTTTTAGAAATGGTTTACATTCATAAGAACAAAAAAGTAGAAAAAACCTAAATAATTCAAGTAAAATTCATAGCTCTATTTTGTAAATTCTAATAAAACTACAAATTGATTACATTTGAGATTTAAGACCTAAGGAAAAATTAATTTTTCTTATTAAAACAAATTTCTATTTTGATTTTATTCTTAATTTGAAATTACTCACATGATGCCTCTAGTCTCTTTAAACTACGTCCTGCGGATAGGTAATACCTTCTTACTAAATACAGAATTGTGAAAACGATGGCGATAGGTATGATAAATGGGGGATTAACCCAAATAACTAACAACAATATTCCTCCTACATTAAACATAACCTGAAAAAGAATGTTCCCAATAACGTCAGAGAATATATGCTTTCATTTTAACAACTATATAAGAAATATTTCGAGGATTTTATCGAGGTGTGATAAAAAAATACTGTGAATGAATTTTATCTATTTCAACTGGTATCTCATGTCATTCCCCCATTTATTTAAACCGGTGATTCCCAACCTGTGGTCTACGAAACAAACATCAGAGGCTATCTTTACTTAGTTTCGGACGCTATTCTGTAGAGAGTTGGCCACTGCGGGTTTGGAGGTTGGTATCACCTTAACTGACAAGTGTGTCGGGTGATGTTCCACATATATGTTATTGTTTGGTGATTATATCTGATCAAAATGAACATAAAACGTACCATTAGTAATAGTACCAACAATAGAGCAAAATTAACTCATAGTATTCTCAAAAGAAAAGCGGCGAACCGTACAGCTCTAAACACATTGAAGAATTGGGATACAGCTGCCTCAATGTGTGATTTGTGCTCAAATTTTTCAAAAACGATTCGGCGAACAAGATCGTGCTTCAATTTGAATGGGATCCCTGTTTTTCATGCATGACTCTGAGACAAAAATTCAGAGTTCTCAGTGACAAACCAGTACTATAAATGGCCTGTCATTCAAAGCCGAGATCTTTATGTTTAATTAAATGATTCACCTTCAGTTTTGATCGCACCTAGGATTTAATTGAACTTACCCTACAGCAAAGATCAACAACGGTAGATAAATTATCATCGATATTGAGCATGTCTTGTGAAAATCGGTTCAGTATGTTTCCAATGAAGTGGGTGTCAAAAAAAGTCATAACGGCATTGCTGATTTTCTTCACTAGTGTCTTGTGAATATTTATGGAAGCTCTTTTGCAGAATTGTAATAATATGTACACTGTTAACAGATCCAACAAAGATGTAACTGTTAGACATAATGCATATAAATAAAAAGTATTTTGTGCTATTAAATTTTCTTTTGCCAGTGTGTCACTATAATAAGCAGTTTGGTTGGAATTGATGAAAAAGGTTTTGTTATTATCCAGATTTAGTATTTTTTGCTTTTGGTCTACCCTGAAAATAATGAAAAGAAATCAAACTCAATCAGGTTACATTGTAAAAGCGCTCATCTGAGTACACTTAATAAAAAGACCATGAGGAAAATAGAAGAATCGCTTTTAAGTGAAAATCCACGACTAAACGTATTGGAAGGATGTAAATTACAAACAATGCCTGACCTCATTACTGACCGAAGCTTCATTTACGTTTTATTTTTATCGTAAAAGAACAAGTTAAGAAAAATGTCATTTTCTGCAATTCAAATCTTACCGCACATAGAAACGTCATTGAGTCAGAACACAACGTTAACTGTGACACTTTTTCATAGAGAAAATATTAAAGAAAGAGATAGCGAAATTCAAATGAGCCTGAATCGCTCTCTATTTCTCTACTCTATCCTGATTGGATCGCCACGAAGTCGAAGTTTCTAGTGGCACGACAGTAGTTGATTTTAATAGCGAGTAGAGGGAGATAGGGAGTGGTAAACCGATGCTCTCGACCTCTTTTCCAATCGTACTGCTTGGAACTTAAAACCACCTGCGTCGTACTATTTTTATAAATAGAATTGTTAGTTTCAAGCTGTGTGTTTCGTTACTGTCGTTTTGCCACAAACAGTTACTTGATATTGAATTCTTGAAAGTTCAATTCCACTTCGCTCTCTCTATCTTTAGAGCTAAAGACAGTGATCTTTAGTCTCTTTCCATCATTATACTAGGGTACAGGTTTCGACTTGTCAATCGAGCGACGCTTGTTGCCACTGTGAGAAAAATTTTTGGAGTACGTAAAAAGTTAATATTTCTTAGTACGTAGTTGGAAATAATATTGTATATTCATGATTATACATTGATTATATATTTATTTCGATTGTTCTAGAGATTTTTTTTTGTCTCATTGTGATTAGTTAAAAAAAACTGCTTGTACGTTTTGATTTCCAAATATGGATAGTCTGAACTATACCAAAATATCATGTGGATTAATTTAAAATTCAATTACAAACGACAAAAAGCTTCAATTACTTCAGCTGAAAGAGGCTCATTGATAACAGTATTTATTGCTACGAACTTTTCTGACCATTTCGTGTATCCTTATATCCTTTTTCCCAAGAAAAATATGAGCGAACAGCTAATGAGAGGTAGTCCTCCAGGTGCCATAGATGTTGCACATCCATCAGGATGGCTACAAATCACAGATTGGTTTGAGCATTTTATCAAACACACCAACCCGACCCAAAAATCTCAAGTTTTATTGATCTTAGATGGTCATTATTCACACACTCAAAACACCGACGCTATAGAAATTGCAAGGGAGAACAATGTTGAAATTATTTATATACCTCCACGTACAACCTACAAACATCAACCTTTAGATAAAACTTTTATGGGACCACCGAAATCCTATTATAGTGAAGAAATCTGAATGTGGATAAGAAACAATAACAGGCCACTATTTCATTAAGACATTGTTGAACTATTTGGCAGTTCTTACTTGAAAGTACAAACAAGGAAAATTGCAACGAAGGGCTTTCGCGTTACAGGCCTTGAATAAAAATATATCCAGTGAGATCGCCTACATTGCTGCCCAACAAGATGCAGTCAAAGATGGTTCATAATTAATGCCACTCCACAAAATCAAGTTTTCAGTCAAAACAACCATCAACAAACGATGCAAAACCACCTGATCATAGTTTTTTTAACTGAATTCTCTTTCACACCAAGACATAGTATTTCATCAAAGCTCTTAGCTTCTAGAAACACAAAGGAAAACAGAAAAAAGAGAAAATCAAGTCTAATAATAGCCCCATTGATTCAAATGATGAAGAAGAAATACACAGACAATGAGCCTGATGCCGCCATAGCACAGAAAGCTCCTGACTCCTGGTGATTGCGCTGGTGCAGACTTCGTACCTGGATATGTGACTTGAATAAATTTTTTAAATTGACTAAAGTTAGTGTAGTAGCTCATAGAAGTAAAGGTTTATTATTTATAATTTTATAGTAGTTCATACTTATACATAACTTACTTAGGTTCATACTAGGATTTTGTTAAAATTTTATATTTTATGTTAATATATGTAAAACAACCATCAATAAAGGATGACTGTCAATAATTTAAGCGCAACTGTATCACTGATAACAAATAAGAATAAAAAAATTGATAACAGTACCTATAAATGTCGTTTCTTTTCTTACAGGTAAAATTTGGTTTCTAAACACTCTTGTAAAGTTCAAGTAGTAAATGTTCCAAATATATTTTGACTGCTGCAAATTATTTTATAAACGGGAGCGGGAAGTCACTTTTCAAAGGTTGACAAATTAGAGTAAGCTTCTATTGTAGAAATTGAGCAAATTCATATAAATTTGCAAGTGAAACTGATTAAGCACAATATATAATTTACAAAAGTGAGAAAACATTTTATTCATTATAAATTTTCAGTTTTATCAATTTATGATATAAGTAGAAAATGTTATGACGAATTGATATTTCAATGTTTATAAAACTTACCACTTTGTTAAAAGTCTTTCGGAATAACTAGCGCTAAATTGAGTGCCGCATTTCAACACAATATTTAAAATTACTAATATCCAGCCACCATATTGTAAGTATTTCCCATAAACTGCCCAATCTACTGAACCTTCTTTCTTCAATTCTTTATAAATTTTTGGTTTCATATTAGTTTGTTCAGTTTCCAATAAGCTAGTTTCTTCTGTAATCTCTTTGGTATCATTCAATTCTTCCTTGGAAACTACCCTTTCTAAATTATCATCCTCTTTAATTAATTCGTTAACTTCATTTATTATATCTTCATTGGGTGTTCCAATATCTTTTATCGTTCCTTTGGTCATTATAACAACAGTGTCTGCTTCATTTATATGACTAGGCGTTTGACTTACCAAAACACAAATTTTATTTTTCAAAAACTTAGTAATACATTCTTGGAAAATGTAATCTTGAACAGAAGCATCAAGAGCGGTTAAGCTATCATCCAGAAGGTAAATATCGCTGTTTCTGTACACCGCTCTTGCTAAATTAATTCTAGCTTGCTGCCCTTTGCTTAAGTTTGAGCCTCTATCGGTTAAGATAGTCTCATCGCCGTTTTCTAAGAGATTGAAGTCAAATAGAAGAGCACATGATCGTACGACTTCTTGGTATCTGAAAAAAAAAATCATTTACTTCACTGTAGTGATAATATCAAGACTAATTTAAGCTACTGGAACAGTAACAAAATAATGTCAACATAAAAATATTTATTATTTCCAGGAACAGAGCTACTAATGTATAAGAAGGTTCGCAGTTAAATGAAAACAAAAAATGATATAAAATCTGAACAACATAATCAATTAATACTGTTTAACAAAAAAGGTAAACTCATTTGTCACAATTAGAAAAAATTTCTTTTGTAGTTGTATAAATGTTTTAATGATTATTAATATGTAGAAAATCCATAATGTCTATAATGAACTACTAAAGTACCGTGGCCAACATCTCGAACATGAACTTACAAATCTTTTCTACACTGTAAAATACCAGACAGATGGTGAATCAGTACAATTATACTCATGTTTAAAAAACCGTATAACTGAAGGGGTATAAATTTGCTAGATACAATATTGAAACTCTTTACAAAAATTATCCTCAACAAAATCACAACACCAGAAGATTCAGAATCAGATCAGAAAGATCCTGCGTAGATGCAGTACTTATCCTGAGACAACTGGTTAAGAAATCCATAGAATATAACAAACCAGCATTCCTAAGCTTCATTGACATCACCAAAGCCTTTAACCATATTAAAGTGGAATATTTTATTCATCAATTGTACTGAAACATACCTATGAATATAATCGAAAACATCACTCAGACAATCAAGTTCAGGTTCGCATTGATGGTAAATAAACAAAACCCAAACCAGTCTATAGCGGTTTCGGACAAGAAGACTCGCTTAGTTCCATGTCATTCAACATGTCATAATGGATAAAATTATAAAAAAGGTGTGGGTAGGCAAAGGTTACAAAAATGAAAATCTTTAATCTCATAGGAAAACATAATATGATCATCTCGACTGAAAAAACCATATGCATGGCAACATCAAAAGAGTCCCTTAGATGCAAATTAGAACTAGAAGGTCAAATAAAACGACAGAGATTGAAATATAAGTACCTTGGAATTAACATAAGTAACTAGTTATGGAAACGTAGAAGACGGTAAGAGGACAAGTAGCTAAGACAAATAAAGTCGCGGGATGTCTTCAGAACTTGGGCACCAATTTACAGAATAACTATCAGACCTATACATCAGAAACAAGACCAGAAATAACAAAAACGAAACAACTCTTGGAGACCCCAGGAATAAAAATTCTCAGGCGTATCTCTCGAACACTATTAGACCGAGAAAAAAGGGAAAACATCAGATGATCATGTGACACAGATAACATTAACGAATAGATATCACAGTTTAGAAAACAATAGAACCAAGTCGAATGACAGACGATAGGCTGGTGAAAATAGCGAGGGATAAATCTTCAATTGGAACCCGTTGTAGAGGTCGACAAAGAAAAAGGAGGAGTTACAATCTGGAGCCAGGATAAGGAAAGATATCGAAGAAGTAATAGACTTTAGACCTATTATGAAAGAAAGAAGAATATTTGGTTCTCAAGAATATACATTGCAAAACTTTTTAATTTCAAACAAATTGCCTGCATAGAATTCGTCATGTTTTCCAGGTACGTGACTTAGAGACAGGACGAGTTTTTGGGCTCTGATTTGTGCCAACCTTAAAGAACAAATATAAAAACAAAACTTCAAAAAAGGAAAAAATGTAAATCATGAAGTGCTAGAACATTGTTAATAATAAATATAAGAAAAAACTACAGTCCTAATAATGTAAATAATAGTGATTCAAATATCAATAGATTTTTCTAAACTAAACTGAATTCTATTAAAAAATGTAGAAAAACTTTTGTTGAAATTGTGAAAATTAAATAAGTTATATAATTATATTGAGTGCTATACAGCTTACTCGTAAAAGCAAAAAGAGTTTGATGAAATTAATTGTAAATGAAAAACAGAATCATTTATATATGTAACTTACCTCTGGGCGTTATAAGGCTCTCCGAATAGGATATTCTGTTTTATAGACGACGGGAACAACCAAGGATCTTGGGAAGCATAAGAAACGTTTCCTTGCGATATCAACGTACCACTTTCCAATGGATAATCTTTTAAAATCACTTTTAATAGAGAACTTTTACCAGATCCCACTGGTCCCGTAATTATCGTTAAACCACTCGTCAATTTGAGATTAATATCTTTTAATATGCGATTTTCTTTAATTTTCACATTAGCTTTTGTAATCTGAATTAATGGTTTTTCTGCGTAGGATGTTTCGTGAGGTTCAAGCTCTTCAGATTGCAGCGTTTTCGATATTCGTTTATAGGATGACACGAATTCACTTCCGACACCCATACCATAAGGAACAACAAAAACCATCCAAGTTCTTAGTCCTCTATAGTTTGAAAGTATATAAAAAATGACAGAAGCGTCGGTAGACATTCCGCTCCATATGCATGCCATAATTAGCATAAAGAAACCTAGATTGGAGAATATTATTCCGGAGAGGATCAGCAATTTTTTCGAATAGAAACCCAGATTAAGCTTCACAATTTCTTTTCTACAAAAATTTAAAGGTTTATTATTAAAAATTATATAAAGACGCAGCCAGGATTTGTGCTTCCTGAAAATATCATGAAGTCATATTTTTATAATAACTTCTTTAATCTATTTAATCAATCTCAGTGCTAATGAGTTAGGTTAGTTTATCAAACAAGAAACGTATTGTACGCAATACGACACTCGAAGGTTTCTGTGGATGAAATTTTAATTAAGGTTTCGTCACTTCTAGAATAAACTTATTGTGAAAACGTGTTCTTTACTTCAATGTTTTCTATCAAGTCACCTAACTATTGGTACGCCTCTTATACGATATAGAAAACTTAAGATTCAATTGAATAAACTGTCTGACGCGCGTTTCGAGTTATCGTCTTCAGAGACTGAAGGTGAATAGTATTATTTTATAGTATAAAATTTTCCTTGCATTTGTTTCACTTGTGGTTTGCCTATTCCAATAATATAATTGTTTATTTATTATTAATGTTGATATTATACCCTAACTTAGCATACAGTATGTATTGTTTCAATTTGTATTTAATACCTTCTAGCCTCGTTAATTTTATCTGCAAAATAATTTTCCCATCCATACATTTTCACGATCCTCATTGTAGATAATATTTCTTGGGTAAGCTGTAAGCGTTCATCAGTTTGTTTACATGATTTATATCTAAATTTAGTTATCAAGCTGCAAATAAAAACTAAAAAAAAACACAAAATAATAAGATGGGTCTTTAATTTATTCAAATTCATTTGAAATATCATTTTTCACTTAAAATCAGTTACAAAATACTGAAAAGACGTTATCAAAACAAGGTGACTTAAAATATAGTTTAGCGCGATGTGTTACAACGCAATGTGAAGTCACCCTGTTTATATATATGAAGATTACTGTAGTAAGGAATATGTATGCTTGGTTTAACTACCATTTCTTTCTAATTCCGTATCTTGAATCAGAGCCGGACTTAGAGTCATCGTGGCCCCCGGGCCAAAATACTTAAGGGGCCTATGTAAGGCGGGTGTTTTAAGTGAATTCTTACATCAAGTTGATTTTTCATTATAGTTGATTTTTCATTATAGTCAATTTATTCATTATTTCTAACTAAAAATAGTACAAAATTACGTTCATAAATTAAAAACATTTTTTTCTTATTTTGCTACCTACAAATTCTTCAATAACACTAGTGCAGTCAATCGATTTCAGTAGCTCATTTTCAATACACAATACGCTATATTGATTTAGTTTGCAGTGTTTCCTATGTTTCGCAATGTAAAAGGTGATTTCAAGAAAGCCTAAAAAACAAGCGCTTCCGTACACTCGTAAATATGTAATAAAATATCTACAGCTCCTCCGGGAGAAGCGTAGTTTATAACTTGTCGTTGTGATTTTAAAAAATAAATCAGCGATACCATGCATTGGGCGCAACTTCGAGCTTTCATTTTTTTAAATATGATTTTTTGGAACTTTTAAAATGATTGCGCATAAAAAAATTTATGTTGATTCTGAACATTGGCTATGGACATATTTTTTCGCTTGCATTCATATGTTTAAAAATCAATCATATGGCTTGTCGCGAGGCCCCCCCGCAGCGGTGGCCCCCGGCGCACGCCCGGGTTGGCCCATGCCTAAGTCCGGTTCTGTCTTGAAGAGTCGGTTTTAGAATAAAATATTGCACTTGTTAAAAAGGAGAGTATTTTAGCGAATTGCTCAAATAGTGTCATAAGTCAAAACAATAGACAAACGAGTAATAAGCGTTTGAAATTAATTCTATGTTTATTTTCCACTTTTCGGATGATAACTCAAAAACTGAAGAAGCTAACGCAATAATAAATATTTACATGACATTATTTAAGACGAGAATTTTGAGTTTTCTACCACCAATGATACAGAAAAAGAGATTTTCTGGTTTTTTGACTTATGTCACTATTTGAGCGGAGATGCGAAATGAACTCGCATGAATAGGAGTCCAACATGTCTCCGATCCCGGATTATCCGCACTCTTTTTTGTTGCGGCATTTTGGTGTCGCCTGTTACAGGGAACAGAACAGGAATCGGCAAGTAGCAGTAACTAATAGTACTGATAATCATTAGCTAACGATTATTAGGTCCCGATAAGCTAGCACCAGTTGCTTTAAGCAAGATTGGCTTGTAGTTATGTTATGAAATCATGACAAATAAACTTAATTGTAGTATCAACTCTATAGAAAATGTTTAAGAACTGCGGGGTTATAGTATAAACCACCATTTAAAATACTTGAAATAATTAAAAATTAAAATATTTAATACTTACTTTGAATTGGTACGACACCAAGAAGTATGCCAATACCTACAAATGATATTACCCCAATTTTTTTATAAAGTAAATAACAAATGACCGAAATTTGTGTCACAGCGATCCAGGTATCGTTTATTGTGAAAATTACTGACACAAAAGATTGTACGTCTCTTGTTATTAATGTAACAATATTTCCCAATGTAGTATCGACTAAAGCTGTCGGTGAAAGCTTTAATGATTTTCTGAAATAACAAAAACATTATTTAATAATGTATGTATGTACATAAACATTTGAGATCTCGTATACATTGCGACCCAAAACATCTATTGCGTCCCCCCTTCTTGCTGGAGAACCCTGTGTTTACAGCAACGGCTAATAGAAATGACTTAATCGTCGAATAATTATACGAACAACTAGAGACACTGTTTAAACTGACTAAGAAGACCGAAGTAACTCTGATAAAAGGGGACTTAAACACAAAAGTGGAAAACAGGCGTACCTGGAGTTACTGAAGATTTTGGACTGGTAATCAGAAATGAAACAAGGGAACAAGGACACGTTTTCCAAATTTCCTTCGCGTAGGCTCTATACATGGAAATCCCCAGGAGATTCATAGGTAGTTCTTGGAAGAAACCAAATTGATTTTGTCATGATGCCAAAATAATATAGAAACGCAATAAAATAAGCAAAAACCTATCCTGGGGCAGACGGTCATTCCAATCATAACGCAAAATGGAAATCAATTTAACGCACCTAACAATACCAAAATAAACATCAGAAAGCTTCATAATCCTAATATAAAACAACAAGTACAGTTATCCTCAAGTAAAAGTATAAGAGACATAAACAGATCTAAAAAAAAATGAAATTAGCAAGTGGCAAAAAGGAATGGATGAAATATGAAATCCTTGACATGATGGAAGAAAAAAGGAATTATTGAAAAAAAAAAGATTTGTTCTATTAAACTTTTTAGAATACTATAAACTAAATGATCCCCTGGAAAAAATTGAGGAAATGGAAAATGACATGATTGAGGAAACTTATACATCTCAAATTGAGACCCTAATAAAAGAGTAGCTAGTGATAAATTTGGTTGATTGATGACTTTATTTTGATTAATTTCTGAAATTTCTCACTTGAAGAGGATCTTAACGGATCTTCATAAAACAAAAACCAAAAAGTAGAAACTGATTAAGAAATAAACAGCCAAGACAAAGCAGAAACAGAAATTGGTCAAGAAGAAGATAAAACAGATAATAGTCAAGAGGAAAATAGAATAACAGTAAATAGTCAAGAGGAAGATAGAACAATGGAAAATAGTTAAGGGGAAAATAGAACAGAAAATAATCAAGAAGTGATCAGTCTCGATATCGATATCGATGATCCTCATCAGTTTCGAAATAAAAGATAATGGAGTTATTATAAACCGTAAGAGAGAAGAAGATAGTTTCCATTCCGGATTCCAGTTGCCTGATAAAAAGAAAACAATGTAACTTTTAGTGTCAATCTACAAGATGATTAATGAACTCTCCATGAATATATCAAAAAGAAAATATTGGTTTGAGAGTTTTTATCGCATTTCACAAACGATAACTGGAAAATATCAACTCCGCGTCTCAATCATAGCTTTTCTTTTGCAAATGATCCCATGTATATCATGTTGAGCCGATAATATTATCTCAGCTGTATCTCACTTTGATATGGTGGGTCAATTGGAATGACAAACTGAGACATTCTTTCAGTTCATTGTATTCTCAATCAAAATGCGCTTGTCAAAACAAAAGTAAAATAAAATTGAATCGTAAATCTTAACAACGATGGTAATCACTAGGCACTAATCAAAAAACAAGTAAATATATCCTCAAACTTTTCAACCATTAGTCAAATAACTAAGCTGAGTTATTTCCGTAAAAGGAAAGTTGGTGCTACATCGGTTAGGAAGGAGGTAAATATCTCAATTCATCTTATTTAAAGGAGCGTAAAATTGAATGAGCTACACTTAAATGAGTTCAAATTATGCAAATTTCATGCAAAAGGAACGTAAAAAAATAACTTTCATCTATTCGTTGCTGAAGGCGAGGACAAATGATTGATTCGTCAAATATTATTTACACCCTGGACAACTTTTCGCACTTTTGTACAACGCAAGATGTTGACATTTACAATTATGAACTATAATATCAAATTCTTGTTTTTGAACTGTCGTTTATAGTATTTTGTTCCATATGAGATACTCATCTTTACCTCTACTTGGTTGACTAATGAATTGAGAAATTACTTTTTATTGATTTTATCTTTAAAATTTTATTTCTTAATGATAGATTTCGAATGAAAGTCAAAAATGAATAAAAAGTGAGCCTTCTGATATCACTTTTAGCAAGATCCCCTTCAATTTCTCGTGAAAATGCTGGTCTTATTCAAAATTGACTTCTCATTGCAGTGAAAATAAATCTTGGATAAGATATATTTTGAAAACATACTGAACCAAATGAACTAAAAGCTGAAATAATGTATTCTCATCTGAGTACTATTGAAAAAGGATCGTTTCATTCGTCGATTACATTATTTAAGAAAAAAGTGGCGTAAAAAGCCAAGTTTTAAAAGAGAGGTTTCCAATTACGCTATAATTTTTTAGATGTCGTAGAACTAACCAGATGTCGCCCACAAAAATCTATCAGTTTACTTGAGATAAACAGTGCAGGTGTTTTGCGGATTCCATCGTAAAAAAGTATGTCTTTCATTTCACATCAAGTTTTACAATAAGAGACAGGTCGCGAGGTGATGAAAAAGCCAGCCTTTTACTCAAAGGCTCTTTCAAATCCGATTTCCCATCACTTTCAAGAGACTTGTTTATAAATTATTTCAAAAAATTGATAATTTTACTGAAAATTTGATTTAAATCGACCTTTTCTCTGTAGATGACCATTACATCTCAACCAACGAAACTTTAAAGACCCACAGTTAATTACAACAAAGCAAGTTTTTTTCAATGGCTAAATCAAGAGCTTACTTATCTAAAATAGTTAAGTAAATGAGGTCTTCTGATTATTCAACGAACAAATATAACCTTAATAATAATAAACGTGTTTTTACTATCAAACGAGAAGATAGATATTCAAAAGTCATATAAATGAGAGGACTCTCAAAGTGCTAGTAAAGATTGACTGAAAGGATTTATGCGTCGTCAAACAGAACAATTGGAAAATTATTTAAAAAAAACCGAATAATGTCATCTACCATTGTTAACTACTCCTGGAAAAATCAATATAAGAGGGATTGACTTAAATGCAAGGTAGAAGAAAAATATGCGAAACGATTACAAAAAAAATTGATAAAGATACATACTAGAAAATTCTTCGACCACTGAGCCATTTTTTTCAAGTTTGTGAACAGAAATAATCCGAGGGGGATAAATCAGGCGTATAGGGTGCATGAGGTAACAATTTAAACTTCAATTCATCAATGTTGGCCATTGCAATAAGAGATGTGTATTATCTTGATGAAACAATACTTTCTCTTAATCAAATGCGGCCATTTTTGCTTGATTTCTTCGCTCAAAAGTTGCAATAAGCTCGCATTCTACTCGCCGTTGATAGACTTTCCTTTTTCAAGATAGTCAATGGAAATTATCCTATGCGCATTCTAAAAAACCGACGCTATGACCTTGCCTGCAGTTGAAAAGGTCTTATTTGGAGCGGGTTCTCCCTTTTCAGTCCATTGTTTTGATTGTTCTTTTGTTTCGTGAGTAAAGTGATGGACTCACGTTTCATCGATAGTTATGAAACGGTGCAAAAATTCGGCTTTATTTATGTGAAACATTGCTAAACACTCATTGACAACATCTTCACGACACTGTTTTTGTTCCATTGTGAGCAAACGCGGCACCCATCTTGCGCACAGCTTTCAGCTAATATGCGATGTATTGCAATTTTTTAAATGCCTACTATGTCTGCTAGTTCGTGAACTTTCAATCAACGATCATCCAGTACCACTTTGTGGATTTTCCTCAACATTTCTGGAGTCGTCACCTCATTTGGTCGACCAAACAATATGGCGTCTTCAAACTTCAAGCTGCTGTACAGATTGTGTACTTTCTAATACAGTCGTGTTTCGCAAGCCACCACGGCCATCTCTAGGTTAGGTCCGGTACTTCTAGGATCAACCTCGAATAGTGTGTGAAGAGAATAATAGAAACAGCAATCAAGTTTGCACATTGTATTATTTTTATCAAAAATTTCATGAATTACTTATTTTCGTTGTTAAGTTTTCATTTTTTTTAATTATTATTATTGGAGTTTACTCCTTAAGAATCGATTTGCATATATAAGGGGCTCGGTATGAGAAAAATGTGAAGAGTAAAATCTATCGATGAATGACCTCGTTACGTTTTTGGTGCGCACCCTATGATGCGCAACTTTCTAATTTGTCAGTGTCGACATACTTACATCGCTGTTTTTATTATAAATATCAATAATTAATATTGTTATTGTGAAGTTTTAATTTTTATCATTGTGTTCCGCTAAAGTGAACTGAAAGTATTTTCAAATAACTATGGCAGAAAGAGGTGTAGCTGATATTGCCGGAACATCTAACAAACACGTGGTTGCAAGGTACGTTATAATTCATGTATTATATATATGAGCATGTGCAATTTGTATTTATTGAATATTTTAATAATTATCGATGTAGTTCATATAAATATATATTTGAAAACAACACATAAAATTAGATAATCAACCCAATATGAATTATCGAGATTATTGACTATTGTAAAAAGTTTAATGTAAAATATTTCGTCGATTAGTTATAATAAATGTATATGAAATGAATAAGTTGAATAAATATATATTTATATATGTATATTATTTTCATTAATTAACAAATTTACCCTTTTATACAGTATCAATTTTTTTTAAGTTAAATAAACTCTTTTTGCGTCTGGTTAGACTATCGAACTTAAGGAGTAAACTTCAGTCGTGCGTCGGAGCTGACACACACAATTTTTTTATTATTTTAATTTTTATAAAATATAATAAAAATAATATTAGTTCTCAAAAACAGTGTACCTAATCAGTTTGCAATTACTGATTTCAAACGGATAGTTGTGTAGGTTTAAGAAGATATTATATTCAGAGTTTGCAGCATATGAAACGTTTTGTATTACATAAAATATACACAGATCGAAGCTATCAACGAATCTTTGTTAATGTAAATTTTTAGTCAAATCTGTTTCTATCCTAATTTCGAGTAGATTTTTCATGACTGTTGTGTTGTTGTCTTATGAAAGAGTCGAATTTCATTATTCTTTCAAGTTTACTTATTTAAAAATATCGTTTATTTTGGAAAATATTCTGTCGTTAAATTACTGAATAAACTAATACCAACTATACTATTTTTTTCATTTATTTGTTCACTTTAATATTATTTGTAACTTTTATTAAAACTACCGCCATCGTGCAACTCTTCAACTACTATATAACTATGAGACATGGCTCAAAAGCTGCATCATGTCAGGGGAGGGAAGATATTAAAGTTAAATACCAAATGTTACCTGTATAAAAGAGAAGAAAATGCTGTTTTGATTTCCATACCAAATGATTGAACCCATATTATGTAGTTGTGATAGTAGGTTGCGAACGATAGTGACAATATGATCAAACCAAAACCATAAAAACAAGCATCGTTGATTGTCATTGAATTTTGGCCAGGCGTGAAATAAGCCACTAAATGACTTATTAGGTATGGACGAGCTATACTAAAAAATCAGAATAAATATGAATCATTAAGTGCGTTTTTCAATGCTCCATTATATATAAAAAACAGAGAGGACATAGAATTTATTTCATATCCTTGGCTAGCAATACACTTATCGTGATGTTGAATCCATGGTTGGAAGCAAACTATTTACCTACACTTGTTATTTAATGGATGGAGTTAGAAGTCACATGGAGCTAGGCCCGGTGAGTAAATTTATTTGAATAAACGTAAGAATTTATAACGACTAAACAATGACTAATTAAAAGCTACATGTGGCACGGCATTCTTAAATACGAGTTTATGGACTTTGTATGGAGATGTGTGTCTTGGGCTTTTCTATTTTCTCTTGTTTCACGACAATATACTTTTCCATTTCCATTAACAAGTTTAACAACAAAACATGAAGACGATTTTTTAATTAAACGTCAATTTGTGCATGTTTTTCATTTTGTTCATAGATCAAAAAATTTCCGATCGAATAGAACATCAAATAGGAATGTGATGTATACTTTTCAAGGTCGGTGGACTTTTGACAATTACTCACGAATCAAAAGCGCCTTGTTGTACGGCGTGTTGTCATAATATACAGAAAGTTCAGGAATCTTTATGGCAAAGTGTGTCATTTGTTTACCTCTGAGAATAATATTTCCTTGCCTCGTCTCCAGTAATATTTCTGACAACGTAACTTGAAGACGATCTTTCAATTGAATGTAAATGTTTTTCATTTTATTCATAAATCAAAAATCAAATAGAACACCCACTCGTCTCATTTGGATCTATTGAAATGCTTTGGAGTTCCTCACTAAGCCAACGTATACATTTGTCCAGGTTTCGAACTTTTTCATATGTTATTAACGTCGGAGGACTTCTTGACCGTTCCTTGTCCTGCCTGCATTTATTTTCACCTTTAAATCGTTCATACCATTTGTAAACAGTATTACCATAAACAAATTTTAACATTTTGTCAACTTTTTTGGTACTTACACCTCGTTTTAATGTTGATACGTTGTTCAGTTGTTTTAGTAAAAGGCTGACAAACCAGAACGGGTTAAAATTGTTACTATTTGTCTCAACACACAAGACAGAGAGATGAAGAAATGATCTTTTTAGCTGATGTCTAGTTTCTAGCGTTTATTTTGTTTTGTAATAATTATACTTTACCTGTCAAATGTATTGAATGAAAAATCTAGGAATCCCAGTAATAAATATTTCAAACCGTAACATTTTGAAATCAACTTTATAACCGACGGATTTTTGTGCAGCTTTTTCTCTTTGTTCCATTCCGTTTCTAATTTATCACCACAAGTTTTTGAACGACAGCTTGTTAGTACTTCGTAAAGATCATCATCAACTAGGTCCTTCTTGTTAGCTTTTTTGAAAAGAGGGCCTACGTATCTAAAAATCGATCACTTATGTTAAGTTTAGGACATTTGTCATGTGAATATAGTAATATATCATAAACATACAGGGTGTTCCGGGACTTGAAAATTGGGGAGTGATTAAATGACGTGAAAATAATAATTTTCTCATAGTTATTTATTTTAAGTTTCAAAATCAGAACTTATACTTAAGTTTAGTTTCTAAATTATACGAACATTATGAATTTTTAATGGGTGATTACTTAAGTCTATGTAGTGTGATTGACGGAATAAATAATTCTACACTACTATCTGAAGGCCAGGGGCGGCTCATGTCCGATGGTTAACATTCCATAATTTTCACAGGGACAATATGTACAATCTAAAGATAGAAAACATGAATTTTTCAATCGATCTTTCAAGAAAAATTGGTTTATGCAACACCGGTAAACACAAGCAACGAATGTAGAATATAGATTGCTAGAATAAACTTCCATTATGACGTAAGATTATGAGAAGAGATCATGAGATACTACAGCGCAACTTATGTCATTAGGCTGGAGCTACATCCAAATCTTCTGGCAGTTATTCTACTGGAGAATAGCAAGGAACAATATAGACTAAACCTTGTATGTCAAACTAGATAAGAATATTGTAAATATCATGGCAGCTCACACTTTCAAAGGAACGGTAATCAATGGATTACTGAGCTTCATGCATGTATTCAAATCATACTATTTTGCTTAATGTTAATTGGTCTAAGAGATTGCAAAACCTGATAGATGTTAAAACAAATTATGATAATATAAGGCAGAATCTTGGAATGCTCTTCCAATTTCAAAAAAATACCCTCCATAGACTCCGAAAGTGTGTAGAAGTTCAAAATGCCCACTTCGAATATTTATTATAATCTTTTTTTTTTGTTTTTATTTGGAAAGTTGTAGGCCAAGCAAAAAATTTTTTTACGTTTCAATTTTTTCCTTATGTAAGTAAGACAATGTTGGACAGTATGCACTTCAACTAGAAATATTTGATTTTGTTTTATACCTCCTGTAACTATTTTCAATAAATAATCAAATTTTATGATAATTTTCTTCAGAATGTCTCTTTATGGCGAACGGTTTCCTTGGCATGTAGAACAATCTACATATCGCTTAGAGCCATTGACTCGAAATTAAAGAGTGTTTTTGTTTCTCAAATAAAAATGTCCATGTCAAAAAATGAAGAAGACATATTTGTGGGTCCACGAATAAGAAAAACTCATGAAAAATTGGACGTTTGGCAATACCAATATCGAATTAAGGTCATGAATCGCCGACACAAGTATTTCTGCAAATTTTTTTGAAGGTGCTTGTTATGGTACAAGAAATTGCATGCAGTTCTCTCCAAAATATTCCATAGTTTAATATTGCACGTCGTTTGACATTATGTAAGTCTCTTATCACTGCATCATAAATGAAAATAATAAGGCTAAGTGAAATGAACAAGAAAAAAGTGGTTACTGGCAATAATGATATCTACTACTGCTTCGATTTGGAGCCAGATGTATAGGCTGGTTATTACGCCAAAAGTAAGTAGACTTCTCCCTAGAATTCCAAGTGCGAGATTTGGCATGAAACAATCAGCTGAACTTCATCTGCGCATGCTTTTGATCAAGAAATATTACGTCTGGCATTGTCCGTTGTATTGTATCGTGTCAAACGACCATTGGAAATGTGAAAGGTGACAATTACCAAGATATAATACAGTCTTTTCCAAAGTGGGCGATAACGCTTCCTAGTGGGCATTGCAGACCTAAAGGAAGCGGTAAGTACGTAGGAATTTTGGCTACAAAAACCGACATCGCAATTGCCCCTGGATTGTCCCATTCCCATTCCCATCGTTATATTCGGGTGAAATTTTAGTGTCATGGCAACGCTGCTTACTAGAAATCGTTTGCATATTACTGAACGTGTCGATTTGAGTAAATTGGAATCTGATATCAACAACATCAGATATTTTGCATAAAAGATATTCTGTATGAATACCATAAAGTTGTGTTTCAATAACCATTCCAATTGGCAGGTATAGCCAACTAGAGTTAACTTGAGACCTGAACGCCCTTTTCTACTATCTACTACGCTCAGAGTTAATTTTTGCGGATTATAATGAAAGTCTCGTTTGAAGTTATATTATAGAGGTTTTTGAGTAGAAAAAAATGGAGGAGAGCGCTAGAAAATACTTTGTTTCTAAAGTGGGCAGTAGGAAATGATGTCGATGAAAAGCTGAGCAGACAACTTGGTTTAAATATTTTAACGACACTAAGCAACGATTGCACAATTGTAAGTGCTAACCTATTTCATACTCCAGCGGCAATCTAGAGCATCCGTAACAGTTACTAGTCGTTCTAGGCAACTGTTTGAATAGAGCAATTGATTGATAGAAGAGTGATAGAAGGTGTTTCCATCCATCTCTGCAGAATCTGTTTTGATAGCTTATTACTTAGAGATGTATTACACTTTTGACTATATCTAGATTAGGTCCATGGATGGATTTGCTGAGCCCAATTTGGATTTTGTTTTGGAAAATTTAGGAGCTATTAGTAACGAACATGAGAAACATTTTCATGGAGATATTTCTGCCGTGGAAAAAGGATATCGTGGCAAATGGAGTACCAGTATATCTACCGTTTTTCAGCAAATAAGGACACCTAATAGCTAAAAAGGATGGGCGATAAAAAGATACTATCTTGGTTTTTTGCACAAATTTGATGTAAAAATCAGTATTATTCTTTAAGTCAAAAAAGAAATGTGATGAATTGTTTGAGAATTTAGCTGAGAAATGTGGAAATGTAGGTGTGATCAAGCCATAAAATTCGAAAAATAATATAATAAGAGGAGTTATTTTAACTATTAATTAAAAAATAATTCATATGGAAAATAATTCTGACGAAAGGATTTCGAAATAGTTTTCAGATAAGGCTGACTAGTATGAAACTTTTACCAAATGTACTTCAACTGTTTAAAAATTGTAAAAATTGAAGTAACAACCACTAAATATTGTTACGAACATCTATTTAACATGTAATATTTTAACGTATTAACATTGTTAGTTCTGGATTATATACTTTTAGATCTTAATTTATTACCCATTATGTTGTTATAAACCTTAAAAAAATTATAATATTAGTTATACTTTTTTATCTTATAACTTGTACTACTTGTATCATATACAAAATATTAAATAAACAGATGTTAAAGTATTTTTTCATTGAATGAATATAAATTTAAAATAAATTCGCAATTATTTTATAGAATAGAAAATACATCTCTAGTTAGGCATTACTCACTTCTTTTGGGTTCGCACATACGAGGGTTGCTTCTTAAGTTTAGAGAAGGAAAAATAAAAACAAATATTGATTGCTGGATACGGCTTTATTGTTTTTCAAAATATTCTCCATTAAAATCAATACACTTTTGCATGTGTTTGAACCAATTATGGAAGTAATTTTCCATTTCGATGGATGTACCTCCAAAACATGTGATTTGAACGCATCAATCGCTTATTCAAGTGTAGAAAAACGTTAACCTCGAAATTTACTTTTGATCTGCGGCAAAGAAAGATATCACTCTGATACCAAACAAGCACTGTGTGGCGGATGACCCATTAATTAGATGTTTTGACTGCTCATACACGTTTTTGTTTGAACTGATAGCATTGTCAAGGCGGAGAATGATTCGTCTTCTGCGATTGGTTTTTTCTAACCCTTTCGGCAAACTAATTCTGATGTACCGTTCAGAATTGACCGATCAATGTTGCTCTAATAGATAGGTGGCGACATTCCGAAAAACATGCCATCATTTGTTTTTGTGAGATTTTGCCAGTCTTGAAAGACTTATAGAGTCGATTGTTGCTTAGTTTCTTTGCATTAATCCGCACAACCTTTTTTTGAGCGATTGTCAAATTATGCCGTTTCCAACGAGAATAAATTTTTTTGACAGTCAAATGTTCATGCAACGGAACTAATGCCCAAGTATGCCTCAACATCGCGGTTTGTGTCTCATGACGATCTTGCAGTATCAGTTGAAGCACAGCATCGATGTTTTATGGCACAATAGACGATTTTGTACGACCTTCACGGATCATGGTGGTTCGAGATGATGCTTCATCACCAAAAGGTTGAATCCATGTTTAAAGCAATAGAAAACCATAGCATAAAAATGTTTTTATTCCTTTTTTACCAAGTTGAATGTTTCAAGTATCTGTAATCAACTCAAATAGCACTCGTATAACTACACGTCCTGAGAACGTTCACCAATAAAAATATCAAACCTTATGATGGAAATGTAAGATTTGAAATATTTACATCAGTACTGCCATATCTCAAAACTTAAGTAGCAACCTTCGTAATGAAAAATGTTAAGCTACGATTGTGGAATTTGAGTTTATGATAGAAATTGTTGTTTGGAGATAGAGAGTCAACGATAAAATCAAAAGAATAGTACAGAATAATGGTTATAAGTTAACTTCAACCTATTCTTTTGTGAATAAATCAAATTTTTTCGGACCAGAAATCACAATTCTATATTTTTCATTTGAGAACCTTCTATTAACTAATAATTTTTCAACTCATTCGTTTGTTAGCATTTTTTAAAATGAAAAACTCTGATTAATAAGTCTAAACCTAAAAATACCGTTTTAATAAAAGAAATAGTGACTTATATCTAGGAAAATATATCATAATTTACCTGTAAACGGAGTGTTGTGAATATAAACAAAGCTCCAAAGCAACACCTCAAAATTAAATTGGAAACAGTTAGGCATCACGAAAATATCATAATGAACATGAACATATGAGCATGGATCCCTCACAAAGGAGAAAATGCAACAACGAATTGATGATTCGTAGCACTGTTAGTATAAAATAGAAAGTAAGGTTTATGTCGATATATGAACATGGATGAAACTTTATACATCACCACAACTCAATCAATACGGCAGTCATCTAAATAAAACTATTTAGTTGACACAGAAACAGTCCCATATGCAAAAGAAAAACATCTTTACCAAATTAGATGGTCAAATTTAATTAATTCAACTACCAATTGTTTCGGCATCGATAATATTCTCCATATCTGGCTCTCAGCGGCTACTGACTATCTCCAGACCTAAATTCTCCAGGATAAGCAGTATCAGTCAAATGAGGATATCGGATATTTTGATGCTTAAGAATAAAACTTTAGATTTTATCACTTTCGAAGGCAACTAGCTGGAAGACCGGAAGTGAGCTAAAAAACTTGTTGTATATTTACTAGCCTGTAGACATTTATCGATGTTATATTAATCAACGTCAACAAAAGCAATGTAGCGCATAATCATGATGAAAAAATGTTCACATACCTTAGTCGAACCTAATAATTTTATAAATTACTTACGCAAAAGTTAAGAGAGAAAAAATGTTAGCTGTTTCTCTAGGGTTAGTCTGTCGCCTTTCTTTGCGACAGTGATCCATTGTTCACAGTTATCAATAATTGAATGAATTAATAGAAATTATATTGTTATATCTTATCATCGAGAAGCAAATAACTGTTGAGAATGTATTTATCTTCGTATTATCGCTAAACGTATTCAAAATCTTGTACATAGTGATGCTATCTACTGGAAAATTTCATACCTCATATACGTTAAAAAATTGATATTTGCTTAAGCACAGGATAAAAGCCATCTATTTACCATGGAACTCTCTTTAAATGGCCAGTTCTCTACAGGATTCGTGTGTGTCATGGAAATGGAAACAGTGTTTTATTGGTTTCACGTTAAATCAACATATTGTATATAACTATGTAAAAAAAATTGAATAAATCCTGTTACAAAAATTGAAAAGGTATATTATCAACATATATCATAAGAAATGTGAAAGAACGTTAGTCCTATATGAACTAGTACTTTCTAATAATTAGCAGAAAAATATACAATTTGATAAAGTTAAAATATATTGTAATAAATAAGGCTCGAGTTATATAATAAACAAAATTTATATTTTTGCATATCGTGCTTATTTTAGGAATTTTTATATTTTTTTCTATATTTAAATGTGACCTGAAAATTAAGACATATTTTTCAAATATTACGGCATACGAGGATGGTCCCAGAAGTACCTGGCCTGACCTAGAGATGGGGGTATCTGCTTAAAGAATATCCATGTATTAGAAAGTATACAATCTGTACGGCACATGTTTTAAGTTTGAAGACGCTACGTTGTTCAATATTTGTTTGGCAGCCATCAAGAGTGAACTTTTTCAGTGAATTTGTACTTTTATTTGAAAGGCCTTAGTCCAACCAATATAAAAGCTGAACTAGATTCTATTCTAAGTGGGACTTCTCCTTTGTTATCAACAGTAAAATATTGGGTAGCAGAGTTTGAACCAGGCCGTACGACCTGCAAAGACCAGCATCGCAGTGGTCGACCAAATGAGGTGACGACTCCAGAAATTTTGAAGAAAACCCACAAAGCATTGCTGGAAAAAGGAAAAAAGTATCAACGGCGAGTATTAGGCAACGTTTCAGCGAAGAAATCAAGCAAAAACGGCCGCATTTGGCTAAGAAGAAAGTGTTGGGTAATTAAGACAATGCATCAGTCACGCACCCGTTATTGAAATGACCAAAATTAATGATATAAAGTTTGAATTGTTACCTCATGCGGCATATTCATCAGATTTAGCTTGATGATTCATATTATAAATAAGGTATTAAGCTTATTGAACATCACCGAGAAAAGTGTATTAAGCTATAAGAAGATTGGAAAATAAATATATATTTTTCCTAAATTTTTTACTGTTGTACCAGGTACTTCTAGGACCATCCTCGATTTTGTCAAATTTATGGTTACTCCTGCATTTTTTTGTACATATATACTCAACTTTTGAGAATATTTATGATATATCTTAGTTTATATTTGTTTCAACATGAGGATTCCATGTATCAAGTATCATTATCAAGTAGTTAGAGCCTTTGGGTTTCCTTAAATCTCCATAGTCTCATTGCCTTCCGGTCCTATTACTTCAATAAACAAGTTCTGAGAGGGAATGAAAGAATTTTGTTTTGTTTTCAATGGTTTTACAAACGGTTATTCACAATAATAGGTATCTGTGAAAGAGTGTTCTCGATGTGATCGATGTGATTCTCGAATTAAACGGAAATAGTGGAGCATAGAGAAATTTAGAAAAATGGAATTCGCAAAATTTGATGTAGACGTCCATTCGGGATCCTTTGTCAACCAATTCTGTAAAAACAATTAGAAATATACCTTCCACGATGTATGTATTCGTAAGGTCAAACTAACATCTAACCAAAAAGAACCCAAAAGAAAATTTCATTCAAATTTCTTTTGTTTTCTATTTCTCAGATCCTTTTATGTGATTTTGTTGCTAAATTGTCTAGATTATAGGTCTCTTCTGATTGAAAATAGTTTTTAAAACGGGTAAAAAATCAAAATATTGACATTGACAGATTTCATAATTATATTAATCAATGAATCACCTACAATATAAATATCAAAATAAAAATTTATGAATCATAATTTGTCATCAATTTTATCATTTCAAAAATATGTAGCAGCCAACAATTAAATTGATCTTAGAGATATGAACGCATCAACCGCTTTTTCAAGAATCAAAAACCTCGCAATTTATTTCCGATCTGCGGGAATAAGAAGAAATCTTCGAGTGTCATACAAGAATTGTCCAGCGAATAACCCATCAATTCGATGTTTTGATTGATCAATAACGTTTTCGATTGAACTGATTTGTGAGAGCGTTTTGGTGATGGAGAATGATTCGTCTTCTGCGATTGGCTTCCCTGATTTTTTCAACATTTCTGGCCACCGAATGCTGATGTATCAATCAAAATTGACCGTTCTACGTTGCTCTAATGGAACGGTGTGCGACATGTCCAGTTATTTCGAAAAAAACAAGCGACCAATTGCTTTGAAGTGCTTCGAGCGTGAACAACTTTTTTTGGATTTGGATTTAATTTCATTTTTTGACCAAGATGAATGTTTCAAGTATCTGTAAACAACTCAAATAATACTTGTACGACAACACGCTCTGAGTACGTTCACCATTAAAAATGTCAAATTTGACGTAAGTATTCACATCAATATTGCTGATAACGTATTAGTCATGTGATGAAAGACCTTCACTGTTTCTATTTTACCTCGCCTATCAGTTTTTTAAAAAGTTTGACGTGTTAATTTCGACTAAAGGAAAAGCAAACACTGCAACAATTGACCTTCTCCGTTCACTCGGATTACAAACTTTCAGGAAAACAGAAGGAAAAACTTTCCAAGATAATTTATACCACGAGTATTATTAATAACTTTTTTATTATGTTCCTTAAATTTGTATTATAACTATAGCTTCTTCACTTTGATACTCATAGGTCACCTGTTGTTCTATAATTATGATTGCCTCTATGTAAAAGAAAAAGAAGAGTTTACAAATAATGCAACTATTGGTAAGAAAAGTTTGCGGTACATACAGGAAATTGGATACAGTTAGGTGAAATAAACTACATAATTTTTCCTTCATTATTGTAGTTAATACTGTTTTTTCACTAAAAGAGATTTCAATTATCTAAACTCATATTTAAATAAATTATTAGTAATAGAATTAATTTTGAAAACTAACTAAATCTAACTTTAAATGGCAACAGCCTTGAGGTTTTCCACCGTCTTTATAATTAAATAAAATAATCTAAGATTAACAATTAATTTGTTTTAGTATAACAGCAAATAATGTCTAAAGTAAACTAAAAGCCAAGTGTAATTAAATATTTTGCATCGTGTGTCTTATCATCCATCAAGTATGGAATTAGAAAATATAAAGCAGCATAATCAAGAACTGACTAATCAGTTTTTGGAAATAAATAATCATTTTTGTGTCATCAGACCTTTGCCAACTTGTGGACAATACCTCGTCTTATAATTTTCTTGTTATACAAATTCATATTCAATAAAACTAGCTTTTACCCGCGGCTTTGCTCGCATCGAATCCATTAAATAAATATCAGAAATCATTATAATAGAAAAGAACGAACTCTGTAGCTATATTAGAACCTGAGATATAGATCTTTGAATGTAGAAAAATTGCCAAAAACCTACAAAAATCCAAAACTCCACTTTGAATGTCGGCGCCTAGCTCCTCTCCCACTCAACCGATTTAAGTGTTCAAAAACTCAAAAGAAAGAAGGTGCTTCAGCAAGTGTTCTCAAACCAAACCGAACTCTGTAGCTATATTAGCACCTGAGATATAGATCTTTGAATGTAGAAAAATTGCCAAAAACCTACAAAAATCCAAAACTCCACTTTGAATGTCGGCGCCTAGCTCCTCTCCCACTCAACCGATTTAAGTGTTTAAAAAACTAAAAAGAAAGAAGGTGTTTCAGCGAGTGTCCTTAAACCAAAACGAAGTCTCTATTTTGAATAGAACCTGAGATGTTGAGGATAGAACGTGTGTATGTGAAAAACTCCCATAAGTAATGTAGAGGGGGAAATCGCATTTGAGTATAACTTGAGAATGGTGAAAATTAGATGCAATCCGATGGTTGATAGCTGATCTGTGCATCAATACCTTTCATTGAAAAAAAAAAAAATTAAGCAAATCGGTTGGGTAGAACGCCTGAACGGACTCGGAATGGAAATCATCAATTTTTTTAATATATAAGATAGTTCCCATTTCCCGACTTCAGGGGTTGTGAGCTGCTATGAAAAGTAGTATTGTTCTTAATTAAAAAATAATATATTTCTCATGAAACACTCTCGTACTGCTTATTACAGTAAAGAGCCGACGCAGGGCCGGATTAAGATTTATAAGGCCCGGGGCTAAAATAATGACGAAGCCCCTTTAAGAAATTCAGAAACCCCGAAAAACAAGAATAATAAAAGTGATAGACATTTCCAATAAATTTACTATACCACATATTTATTATAACTATATCTTAGAATCTCAATAAGAATATATACATTCGAGTATACATTTAAGTGCTCTTTTGTGTACTAAATGAAAACATGATGGGGCCCTCTGGGACCTGGGGCCCGGGGTTATAGCCCCCCCCCAAGCCACTAGCTTAAGCCGGCCCTGAGCGGACGTCTTACTATTGTCAACTGGTATTGTGAACCAGAATTCATCCATGCATCGTCAAAACGTAAGTACAAATCAATTTTAACGCACAATCAAGTGAGTAAAATTAGACAATGTCCCAAATTGAAAATAAATCAAATCCAAAACAAGGAAGATGGAAATCGGCAGCTATGGAAACTAATTATCTTTAATTGAGTATGGGCAATAAAAAGAATGTTTTAAAAATCATTGGGGAACATAACTGACATGAGTCACAGAAAAAGTCATCTTTCATTGTTTTAAAAATCATTTCAAGTAAAATACACATTATGAACTCAACAATCAAAATTAAAACATTGGTACTCGAGTCAGTTCAGTGAATTTTTTCCATCTATGTATGAGACTTGGACAAGGAGAGACTAATGGACAAGTAATATTGGACATTGTGTTTACTAAGTATTTGTTACCAAAATTAGAGGGACCCAATTTTTTAGGAGCCAATATTTCTTGTAGCGTGTGTTTATTTTTGTGATTATTAATTTACGTAGAATTTATTTTGGACCTATTGAATTTATTAATAATCATGCAGTGTGCTGCTTATGGTTATGAAAACAGAAATGATGAAGAAAAGAATTAAATTGTCTTCATTATTTTCAGAGATATTTCCAGTACCACTACTAAAGTTATTAAATTATGCAGTACAAATTTAATTGCCTATATTCTATGATTTTTATTAATAATTTTCCAAAAATTTTCTATATGTATGCTACACTCAAAGACAGAAAACCGCCAGTTGCCGTTTAAAACAGCCACAACGCGTTCTGTGCGCTTTGCTTTCTCCAGAACGCGTTATGGCTAATCTGATATACCCAGAGTCCGAATGAAATTATTTTAGATTTAGAAGACGTCAGCTCACGTAATATAATGCTGCTTATTAATAATTATTTGGTAACAAAATAGTACAACACTTATTATTTGATTAATGTTTAATGACAACGTTTTTGTATTCATGAACAAACCCAATCAAGTAAAATTAGAACAAAAATTAACATATGGAAATTATTGCCAAATGAACATAGCTTATACAAAATTTTTAACAGGCCGAGCTTTATGTTCAACGGTGGTAAATTACTATTCACTATGTTTGGAAAACATTTTCTTAAAATAGTTTGTCTCTACTGTCCCATTCGCAAATGAAGCAGCAAAATTTTCTCTACCAAAGCAAAAGTGTTATGACCATCACCAAAAATTGTTCAAGCCTGTTTACTATATTCAATGTCTCATAGTTTTGTAAGTCTCATATCAGAACCATAAGCAACCGACAATCAAGGAAGTTCATTTAATAACATTGTTTTCAAACTAGTTTTTAAGGAGTCAATGAACAATCTCTAGCAATGCAAAATTTAATAAATGCATCAAAACAGAACCGTTATTACAATAAACTATATCAACTGCTTTATTTCATTATTATTCGTCACGATGTGGAAAATGAGAAGTTTTCGTATTAGAAAGTAAAATTTACAGTCCTTGAATTAATTCAGACCCCAACAGCCTAGCATGTTATTTAGATAGAATCAAATCACGTTTTAAATCATTCAAATCACTTTTTGTCAATAAATGCGGGTGATTTTAATTGAATCACTATCTTTAGGTACCTTATTGTTAAATCTTTTGGTCGTAGAGAAGTTTAGATACTGGATAGTGTGTTTGGCTTTTTGTTTGAAAGAAAGAAAAATAATAATCACTTACACGATCCTTTGGTTGAGTCCAAATCATTGGTATAGCAAATGGAATATGTCTGGGTTCTTGTTTAGCCCATATTATGGCATTTATAATATAAACTTTTATATGGAACCTAGGATTTATTTTGATTTCTAACAGGAAATCCCCAACAATCTAAACAGCACTGTTTAATTAATGATGTGAAATATCGATGCTGAGATGTGTTAGTTAATTCTTCACACACTGTCGCTGTTTTTTGAACACTTTCCTGTCATATTTACATTGTAATTGAATTCAATATTAATACATATATGCCAGAAAATATGCCAAAAAGGCACGTATATGAGGTTCGAAATGAATATGTAGCTGTCACAAAAAGACTGGACGTGATTGAAACAACAATATATATTGTTAATGAGGCCACATCAACATGAATAAAAATCATCACTAAGTTCGTGTGACAAAAGCAGTATTTACCACTTTAATTATTACCTTTAATTAATTAATGTATTTTCCAGTTTCCTCTTTCTAACTCTATTGAGTCTTTTGAAAACCTCAATTTTTAACCATTCTCACCTTCATGCATTTAAATATCGTCAATAGTCATAATTACATTTTTTTAATGAAAACATAAACACAGTTTGGTTGTGATGTGAAACATTTATTTACCAATGACAAATACTCATGAAGAATTTGGGAAAAATTGTATTAATACCAATTCGTAGGCAACGATTGCTCCAGCCATCTGAAAAATTTGAAGAAAAGAAAATGATTAATAACTTCACAAAGTTTAAAAACAAATGTACGAACTATGGCTTTTATATTCGTTTTAATCATAGATCCTACTATAACTTTTATCTTGGTATTACAATTGTCAATTTTGCCTGAAAACTGTTTTATTTAGGAAGCATCAGACGGAACTGGAATAGGAGTGTACGGGTCCAGAACCAAACACTCTGAAAACCTCGGCAGCGCACCAAGAATTTTTCAAGCAGAAATCTATGCAATTGAAAAATGTGTTCAATCTAGAGAGCAACTATCGCAAACAGAAGATCATCATCCGATAATCAAGCAGCCACATTTTCTCGTTTAGTGAAACACTAAGGAACTCCAGAGCACTACACCGCGAAGTTTACTTGACGACGCTAAAAACCCTTGGTATTCTTAAGCCAGATTATACCTAAAAAGAGATAAACTGGTGTCGACTCAATTTTCGAATCGTCCCCCTTAAAAATCAAATTGTCTATCTGTGGGGCGAGGGCACCTACATTGGGAAGCACTGGGGAAAAAACTTAAAATATAATCGTTCCACGACATACAATTTTATTATAATTTAAAAGCTACTACCTGTAGTATCAACCCTCGTGATATAGCAAAAAAGTTTTTTCCAGATAATGATAATTCCCACGTTGCTACATGATAAGTCAATCTTTCAATCTGTGAACAAAATATAACATTAGAACTTGGATAGCGTGAACACAATAGTAGTTTTATGTTCATCACGTAGTAAATGATTAATAAATACAAGGTTTTGCTATTAAATAACGTGGAATATTTTATTTCCAATTTATATATTTTTAGATATAGACCTAAAACGCTCCAAGTGACCTTCCATTACTTGAAACATTGCTAGAAGCCTTCAGGATGCGTGACTCTTTTTGTTTCCCTAGTCCTAGAATGTCATCTCAATAATTTTTAAAACGCGCTCAAAAAGATATACTTATATGCGAGCATTCACTGTCATGTACTTGTTCCAATCCATAATAAGTTTAATTGCTAAGTTTTATATGAAATATCAGAGCAATTCGTTGCTTTACATTAACATTTTTGCGGTGAAATAAAGAAATAATCGAGACGCTAAAATGTTTTACGGTTCTAACGATTACTGGCGTATATTGTCGTACAGTCAGTTTAATTATTTTATAGCCATACCTTGTATAGTGAAGAAATTAGAGAAATTGAATGTTATTATTATGAAATTATCAAATATGTAGAACAAAAACGAGAATAAAGAATGGGAAATTGAAAATAAACAATAAAAAATTTGAACAAGATTGAGACAAGGGATATTTTCATATATTCATCGTCACTAAAACATATTCTGTTACCTCCAAATTGTAAGCCGAAGTTGCTACGGTATTCAAATAGAAACGAATATTCTTCCATTCCTCAAATACTTCTCCACCAAAAATGCATATACAAAATATCCTAGTTAATAACAATGCAAAAGATATGTAGAAATAAATTTTTTCAACGATACTTTCAATTGGTTTGAGACTCTTATACAGTTGCAAAAGAATGAAGTACAGATCCAAAAGAAAACAAGTTATTATTACACCTGATAATCTTTCGTTGACAATATAACATAGTTGGGATATCCGAGTATAGTCTTTTCTTATAGTTTTCCAAACAATAACATCATTTACCTAAAACGAAATTGATACAACAATAATATTTGAAGTACTTAAGTTAGATTAAAGTAGATTAGATGAGCTAGTGCGTAAGGCCGCGAACATACCTCGCTAAAATTTTAATCTACTGTCAGATATGATTTTGCAAAGTTAGCTAGCTGTCTGGAGGTTATGCAGCTTAACTTTTTTGGCTTTAAAAAGTTTGAATGTAAGTCCCGTAGTCTTTGATCATGGACTGCCTCGCATTCACAAAGGAGATGCTCGGCGTTTTCCTTTGGTTCCTTATAGAAACGACAAGAGCTGTAATGAGTTTCTCCAATGTTCTCCAGATGGTAGTTCACCGAACAATGTCTAGTAAGCAACCAGTAACTCTTCTTAGCTCATCTTTGTTAAATGAAAGGGCCTTTTGAGACCTATTGGTGGAATGAATTGTTTTAGATCTGAGGTCTTATTTTATGTTCCTAATTCTTTTTTTCGTTTTTCTTTTTATAAGAGTCAAGTGCTTGTGGGGCTGCTATGCTATCTTATGGGATGATCTTTGCGATTATGTGACGTAGTCTGTAAAAAATCTGGAGAGAATAGCGCTTTTCTTAAAAAACTGCGCTACTACTAGCATATTGTCCGTCCATCTGTAGCAGCGATATCTCCGCACAAAACCAAGTAGCCAGTTCGGGTTTTTTGCATTTAATTCCTGTTTTAGTGCCAAAAAAAAAGAGAGATTTTCAGGATTATTAGGGAAAAGATAATCAAAATAAGTGTGCGACCACTTTTTTACTCGTTTAAAGATTACGTCGAGTTATGAGTAACAAATATTAATCGATTATTTTCGACTGCCCAGGTTGTATTTTTTATATAATGAAACACAAAATGCCGAAACTGCTTCCAAAGGCTTTTTTACGTTTATGGTGTGCTTAGGGGCGTTGAAGATCCAATTGCTTAGATTATTACTTCTAAATTTTAAACAATGCAGCTGCAAATAATTCCTGTTTTAAGACGTTTTCTGACTTTTACAGAAACTGCAAATGGTGGTTTCTATTGCAACCTACATTGTTGGATCCATCGAAAACGAAAACTGATAAGCAAAGTGGATAAAGAGTATAATCTATGGAAGATAGAGAGAGAAGGTAGAGATAAGAGTACCTCATATGGGAGAAAAGTTGAAAGTATATAGGATAAATAGCAGCTCATAAATCTCCCAGAATGGCGCTGGTGTAGACAAAGGGTGTGGTATGAATGTAGTAGATGAATTGAAGTATATCAAGTTAAAAAATATCATTTTAGGTGTTTAAAATAATGAAGTAAATAAAACCTAAAAGAAATTTACCTTGTTGCTAATGTGGCGCCACCTTAATTTAATACATTTCGACGGGTACTTTTTCTTATACACATATTGTTCTAATTACCTTTCCCCTACTTATTATTATCAATTATCTGTACTTCGTAACTTTAAGTCCTATTTTCCATTGATTAATTTAATCATTAATTACATAATAGAAACTGAAAGTATTTGTTGCAAGTTTGGGCGTGAAAATATTTTCTCATCATTTGGTTTTGTCATTTTTTTGTTGACGAACATATCTAAATGATGTTTTTACTAGACGTCCTATTTTCACTAGCTACATCGATCTTTTTAATGAATATCTTCAACATAATATACGAGGGTTGATACCTTTGCTTGACTTTACAGTAGAAGCCCGAATTCGAAACAGTCACATCTCATTATCAAAGTATATCTTTCCGAGTTACGTTATGTTTAAAAGATTTGACCCCATCGCAAATTTATGTTTTTCGTGCTTGCACGTATATAAAGAAACTCAGTAGACTACATGTTTACCTTTGAATTTCATCGTGCAAACTTTGTATCAAGATTGGCAATGGTTTGAATGATGTTTTTTTCTGCAAAATATCATATTTAATGAACACATGAAATGAGATAATCTGCTGTCGAATTTCGACATGAGTCAAATAATAGATGCAGTGCTCTGAGGATCTTCCCGCTCGAATTATTTGACCCCAGCATAAATTTATGAGGTATAAGGCTACATCAGGGTAATTTGCAGCATCGTATGATAAAGTGAAAAGGTGGTGTGAGTTTGAAGATGCGTATGACGTATCCAGGTGGAGTACCCATAAGTGCTACCACCACATACACAAGTTTTTTAATATTTAACAAAAATTGTCTAGCTCAGTATAGACAAGACAAAGAATTTTTTGGAAGATGAGCAACAATGGTTGGAGTCATCGATCCAACAATATCTAAGATTCATCAGGGAAAATGATGTTATTTTGGGATGCTGAAGGGGTAATTTTGGTGAATTATTTACAAAAGAGAGCAACAATTACATAATACCAATTTAGTTAGAACATTACGTAAGAAGATAGTAGAAAAATGCCTGAGGGGCATCAGGTCCGTCGTAGCAACAGTCGCAATAGTACAAAGTGGCTTCTAATTAGTCGAGTACCCGCCATATTTTCTAGAATTGTCCCCCAGCGGTTGTTTCCAAAAATTAATATGTGTGGTGAATCAGTGGTTTGGGGAACTTGAACAATCTTTCATTCGACACACATTAGATACGCTGAAACATTGATTGGATATTTATTTTGAAAAATAAAAATCATATTTTTTAAAAAGTGGTCAGAACCGAAGTAAAGAGATCAATCCCCGTATAATATGCTGTTAAAATGATTCAAAAAAATATAAATACTTACTCTGCATGTTGCCGTGTGTTGAATTTTTTTGGATATTTGCTTCAATCTGTATGTTAATACTGAACCTATTAGCATTATAAAAACATCGGTGTAGTTCCAATAGAAGGTTCTTTGCAAATTTAAAAACTAAAAAATGTATACAAGAGTTTGATTAAGTGAATGATGTGTAAACTGAATGAAATATTTAATTATGAAATAAATATTGACTCGAATGAAAAACAAAATCTTTTCCTATCTGTCTAAATATCAGATATAGGTCCGTCCAATAAGAAAATGATTCAGAATCTTCTTCATCTTATGTGTATTCTATTCTATTCATAGCTAATGCATATATTTAAAGTATTTATTCACTCAAAGATAGATCACGACACTATAATAGATGCGTCTGTCAAAAAAAAACTACAGTAAACCAATTGGATATTATGCAAAACACAGCACTAAGAATATAAGGAGTATTTCGTTCTAGTCTAATAAAAAGCGTGCATTTCGAAACCATCTACAATCTTTAAGAAAATATCCTGCCGCTTCGTATGCACTATTCTTCAGCACAAACTAACAAAATCCTTTCTACTCCAATATACTGTTCAATGACTAAAAAGCTCTACATTCGACACCAAAATAAATGTGTTAGTCAAAGTTTCACAGATATGAAACTCCCCAACATCCTGTCCTACAAAATTAAAATTAATCTCTCACTTTCCCATCATTGCGTAAATTTATTAGTAACATATTATATTAGGAATTGATTTGCCTCTTGACTTGCTAAGTTTCCACAATTATTCATATACTACCCATCCAAGACCCTTTGTGAAACTGGAACAGAAATCTTGGTTGCAGTTGGTATTCCATCAGGTTTATTAGTTTTCTTCAAATAAACGATTAGTTATGAAGCTGCTATTCACAAAATTGTTTACAAGCTACGTATAAAACAAGTCCTCTACTTAGGTTTGCCTTTTAAAAGATCCACCCATCTTAAAGCAATTAGTATCCTATTGGTGGGAAATTTTTTGTCGAGATCTTTACTTATTCGATTTTGGATGAATTCGATTCCATCTAGATTGTCTAAATCTTTAAAATACATCAAGAATTTTACTGTATATTTGTTGGAGCTCTGTATCGCTGAAGGAAAGTTATGGAAGTGTAGGGAAACTGATGAATGGATTATCACTGCAGTCAATTAACAATTTTTCTACTAGCAAGAAGACCTACCTGTATAAGAATCCCTAGCCACACTGAATATTCCACTATACTGAAAACATGTTCATAGCTATTAATAAAAAAGTATTTGACAGCTTCCGTTATGTTATATTCTAAGTCAAATTCATTTTTTAATTTATATGCATTCACCAATCCATGTTCAACTGAAAAAGTACAATAATTTAATTGAAGTTATAAAAAATGGATCAATTTTTTTGTTTAATTCATGTAATTATTTCATTATTATCATATAGGTTTACTAGTCTTGAATAAATTAGAATGAATCCGGAGAATAGAAAAAACTCATAGTTTAGTTCATGTTCTTTCTACTGTGAAAATTTGTTTTTTGGACAAAAACTGAAACCGTTGAGATATGTAAAATGACTATTATTTCCAAAATAACAAGTAATTTCAATATCGGATTGGCCATCAACTTAATGTGAATTTTTTAAATTGTTTCGGGTTTTGAGATATCATCTGGTAGTCCAAAAATTTCGGTATCCTCTGTGCTTGTACGTCCACGACTTATTAACTCCCCCTTTTATATTTCTAAAATATATTCTTATCTCTGTTAATGTTGTTTAATTCGTAGTGAAGGTTAGAATACGGATGATACTTTTATCAAACCACCTGTAACGGATTAAGTATAATAAGCTAGTTATAGTCCGTACAAATTTATAAACTTGTTGGGTTGTTTATAACATTTACACATACTTTTTTCAATCTCATGAACAGTAGAATAAAATATTTTTTCTTCATACCTCGGTCGAAACTACGTTCTTTCGTCCCTAATTGAAGTTGAACATTTACTCCCTCTAAGAAGTTCACGCGCGCCCTCTATAACATCGGGAGGAAAAATTTCTCATGCCTAATTACACTCGTAACTAGGGACTATTTATTCTGTTACGACAACAAACTTTTAACTGCTATAATTTCGGAATGTCCGTGCAGGCATCAAAAACATGCTAATCAACATTTAAACTTAAAAAAAGTAAAATTAACAACGTACTTTTGACCGGCTATAAGGAAAAATCGTATACACTACACGGGCCGAAAATCCAGCTTTCGTCCCTTGTAGTGTAATGTACTGTTACGAACAAGCTCGCGAAATGGGTTCTTACGGCGCCCTTGTCCTGCTACAATGGAATTTTTTGAAATTCGACGAATTCGCGTGGCGCCTTTCATCTGTTTTTTATAAATGGTAGACGCGCCCTTGATATAATATATGGTATATAATATATAATTGATATAATCTTAGTAGCGGGGGGTTTATCTTCTAAATAATTTCTAAGAAAGTCTATTCTATATCATTTATTTCTTTTTTTTTTTATTTGTTCTAGAACTTTGTTGCTTTTTTTTAGCCATATAAACCGCAGTTAGTTTAGTTTTAAAGAAATAGACGTAGTGAAAAGAGCGAATTGTAAAATTAATCTCAGAAATTATTTAAGTGATATTTATAAGTAAATTATTATAAGTTAAGTGTATTGTATAGTGTGTAAATAAATTAAGAACGTAAGTGACAGTGTTTTTTTAATTTACCCCACGAATAGAAAGAGAGTAAATAAATACGAAAAACTTCAGAATACTGTTTAACAATTACAATTTTATTTTGAAAAAAGTCAATTGTTTTAATAGTGTAATGTTTTCATTAAATGAAACTAGGCTCTAGACGAGAATTTTATTCAACTACAAAATACTTCCTGGCAGGTAATCTTTCTTTATTATCAAGTAAAAGTGGAGCTTGTTTCTGGTAGCCAACTCATCTTGAAATTCTGACTTTTACTTCTTTACAGGTGTAGTTATATTGGATTGTTCAATATCTAAGCTGTCAATAATAAATTGCCCAATGAATCTATAAAATCAATGAAATATTTTATTTCTTACTCATTATCAATTTTTCCTCCAATTTCAAATTGCATGATTCATTTCGTCTAAACGAGACACATCCGAAATGCACTTATTGCAGGATTTGGTTTGGAAACATATATTTGAACCTTACTTCAGTGTTCCAATATAAACATAAGAATTTAATTAAGTACAGCGAACAGGAAAAGCAAAGAAGTTTTCTTTATAAGACTTACCACATTGTATAGAAAGATAGCCATTGGTTTCAAGAGAATTCATGAAAAGAAAGACATTTTGTTGATACAATTTAGCATCTACAAAAATACCCGAGATCTGTGACCATTTACTTTACTGTGTGAATTACTCAAGGTCTTGATCATGATTTTATGACAAAAATAAAAAAAATTACAAAATAAATCCCCAAACTGGAAAGAACCGTTATTTAAGCTGTAGCTTTCTTTTCATCTCCGAGCCACGTTTGGTCATCCGTTTTCCTACTTTTTTCAGCCTAAAGCAGCGCAATCACAAACCTATCACCACAACCCTAGCTCTGCAGTGGAGAATCTCCCATATCAGGGCCATTTCCAATGATCCTTCCTCTTTAAAAAAAACTTGGAACTCATTGGAACACGAATTTCATCGAACGAGCTGTCTATAATTAATATAATGTCTTCTTCTTCGTATTGGGCGTAGTAGTCTGTTTTATCTTTGACATCCTTGCCTCCTATCCTGCTTCAAGATTGTGACTCCACCTTTTTCTGGGTCGGCCGGTTCAATGGGGATTTATCGCGCGCTATATTGACCAGTCTGTTGTTATCGTTACGACTTATGTGCTTGTTTCATTTTTTCTTTCTTGATGGAACCCATTCGTTGACGTCATCTATTTTGCCCAATCTTCTGATGTTCTTTCCCTGTCCAGTAGGGTTTTTCCAGCTAACCTGCATAGCACTTTCATCTCTGCTGTTTCCATCATTCTTTTGGTTTTCGCCGTTTCTGGCTGTGTCTCTGTGGGGAAGGTCCTTATGGGACTTACCGTGACCTTGTATATTCTCGATTTGGCTTCTATTCTATAATTCTTCTATAATTTTCTATGATAATAATTAATAATGGGCTTGGCAAATGACAATATGACATGGTGGCCTTCAGACATACCAACTGAAGTTACACTTAAACGTCTATTTTAGGGGGAAAGTAGGCAACTGTTATTTGGAAGTGCAGGAGTATCGCTGGAGTAAATGTATTGACGTAGAAAAAGGCTATTGAATATACCAAACGTCCCCCGTAGTTTGCAAAATATGAGAAATAAAAATGAATTACTTACCTCCAGCAACAAACATGATAGTAACAGAAATAAATATTAGTTTTAATCGCAAATTGTCTACTATGTCGTATGTATTCATATGATATTCAATCTTGTCCCATTCCTTGACGAAATTTGGCCAAACATAGGTTAATTTGAAAAACAGTATGAACTGAACTACCGCTCCTAGATGAAAAACGACTACTTCTAAAAAATTAGCCATTCATATTTGAAAAAATTAATAATGTCCACCTATAAAAAATTATTTAAAAAATTAGTACTCACTTATTTCTAATATATTTAATGGGTGTTTAAAAGCTTCTAGTATAACAAGTCCTAATTCCATAACAAACAATATAAAAGTAAATAATGAATAGCCGATCCTCCAGTAGAACCATTGAAATCTAAGTGATTTTTGTTTATCCCCAATAGAAATAGGAAAATAACTGAAGATTTGGGCTAATCTTATTGGGAACTTCATTGCTTCTTGAAAATAATTGCTTGCTAGTCGATCTTTCAGTACCAAATTATCAGTTGTTACTTTAAAAACGTTTAATAAGTACATATTAATTTCTCACTAGAAAAAGGATTTTATAAGTATATGAAAAACAAAAGTTGGCTTGACACAAAAATGATAAATCGTGGACTGTAGCGGTTTAAGATTGTAGAATGGCATGAAAATTTAATCCTTGCACTTAAATACTCTCATACATCATACAAAAACTATATACAAATATAGCTAATGTTAAGAAAAACAAACTTTTGTTCTTTCTATACCATAACAATGATGAATTTAAAGGATCAAAATCATTTTAACAATCGTTTGCAAAAAAACAAGATGCTTTAACAATCTCAATATCTACTGTTCACAAATTTCTTCGACTAAAAACCAAAGTTAACAATGGATTAATAGGAACAAAAGTATTAGGTGATTCCAATTCTACAGATCTAATTGTCATTTGTTCCTATGGTCTTCAATAGGAGTAAGAGATTCAGACGCATGTATTCTTATGAAATATGAAGGATACTGATATAGTTTAAATGGAAAAAATTAGAAATACTAATTTTCTTCATAATTAATCTGCCGGTTTCATCCTACGATACAATTTAAAGTCAGAAGGACAGTATACAGGCGGAAAATCCTCAATTAACTACAAGCTCGACCGTCTCCTCCTAGGAAAAACTGGACTCAAGCCGCAGGTGAATGTGGGCACTGACCAAATTGCGCCTGGGACCGTTACGAATAAAAATCACTAATGGAGAGCAGTGGACTAATAACTCCAAGTCCTCTATACTAAATAATGGAGCCATCTGGTGAACAGGATGGTTTGGACGGAGCAGGCTTCTGTGGATGACGTACGATACTACGATAGACCAAATAAAAACACAGTAATCTTGATCTAATCTGCAGCAGAATGGCGATAAAGCCACAGTGGCCGGAACGGTATGCTCTAGGTTTGTGCTTGAGTGGAAGTCCTACAAAAACATGATTACAAGGGCAACGACGAAGTAGACTGCCAGATTGGGATCGTCAAATCCTCCAATGGAGTCAGAACTCATTTTTGATGTAACCGACTTTCTCTCAACGGTCTGCTTGGAATGTGCTGACTCAGCAGAAATGGATAGAGACACTTGGCATGAAACTAGCTAAGACACACTTAGATGGGCCTTCTGCCGCACTTGCCAAACAACTACTCCACTTAATTAGGCACAAAATTTGACTGGACACGGTCATCTAAGATGACATGTTCACCCTATAGGCATCACAGACGACCCGGAGTGCCGCCGCTGGTGTGTGGAGGAAGAAAAAACTGCAGACCATATCTTCTTGAACCAACCTCACAGCAGCAATGTCAAAGATTGAAGCCAAAGCTCCTGATCGGCTTTTCAAAAACATCGTTCTTGGTAATTTCAAGTGATGGGACGGCTCTATCAAATAAGGTCATTGGTTACCCACTATCCTACTATTCAACTATCCACCAGTATCCTAACTAACAAAACCTTGTGATGTATACTATTTTCAACAGATGGAATTGGAATAAACTGTACTTAAACATTTCTATCAACTGCTATTCCTCCTACAACTGAACTTGTTTGTGATGAGCATGATGGAGTGAAGAATGGATATCCTATGACATGAAACAAGATCAACAAAAAATGCTGCACTTCTTTATCATCAGTCCGCCAGTGGATAGAATCTCGTAATTTTCAATACGATTAGTATTCGTCTAAGCTGTCATAAATATTTGTCAATTGCCACTCCTCTCATTGAACTTGTTTGGTGGATGGGAGGGTGGAAAATCGGTATATTATGAGATGAAACAAAATCCACAAGGAAAGCTCTCCCTCTCTCCTCTATCTTCAAAACGCCAGTGTTTGTGATGAACTAGATGAAAGGGTGAGAAATAGATTGTTCTGGATATATGAGGACTTTTTTCTAGCCAGTTATCTTATTTTAAGAAAGTAAGTGTGATGGATTAACCTTAAAAAAGTAGTAAATTGAGTGACTACATAGGAATTTATACAAATAATGCTACAGATTTTGAATTTAAAAAGGAAGAAAATCGAATTAATTCTAACAAATTTGGCTCGTGTAGTTATTGCATGCCTTCAAATAACTGTTTTGGTTTATGAAATAAAATAATATATTACTCATTTCCACAGGACTGTTAACACTTTTAAGAAAATCATTTTGAATTTACCATAAATAAATAAAAATAAACGAACATACCCTATGTTTTTCAGAAACTTATGAATACGTTTTAATAAAGCTTTATATTGAATGGAATGTACTAGCGCTTTATATGGTCTGGTTTATATGTAAATAAGTATCTAACTAATGAATTATTTATCTGCATGCACTCAACACCTTAATACTGACAGTAGTTTATCAGATAAAATGGCACTTGATATATTGGTACTCATATTGATGGACCCTCCCCTCTTTCAATAAGCTTTGAAAATATTTACTTTACACAAAACTGTTGTTTTTTATATATTGAAGCACCAAATAAATATTTTCGTCTTAGTTATATATTTCTAAAAAAAATGGTAAGTAATAGAAATCAAATGAACATAACACGAGGCCCTTTTATTGTCTGAATATGTAATCTATATGAAAGACTATGTATTTACCAATGATATATTTGAAACACAAACTTGATTATATTATTTATGCAGTTATTCTCTACAATTATTCGTAACAGCTGTATATTTAACATGTAGTTAGCATCATGGTACATAAACACCGGTATGCCAATGCGCAGATAGGTGCGATATCTCTTGCACAATGTGACGTCACGTTGGAATCAAATGTAAAGTATAATAATTGCTTTAACCCTTTCAAAATCATAGGGACAAAATATTCCATTTGAAATTCAAAAAAATCCAGTGGGGTACACAAACATGTTAACCGTACGCTGTGTTTTGCCTCTTTGTCTACTGCCATATCCAAAATGGCGGTAGTAAACAATAATTAAGAAGGTTGACACCTGTTGCGACAAATTGGTTGATTGTTTCTGAGTATCTTTCAACGGATATTTTATTCATATTTTTATCAGTTGTACTGCAATTATTTATAAGTAAGTGAGTCGTTAAATATTCAAACTTGGGATATATTGTCTCACTGGTGCACATCCATTGCATTTGCTTTAGGTCGGAGGATGTTTCTAAAAGTTATTCTGCCCCACAGGTTAAAGGAAATGGTAGAGAAAATCATGGAAGAGAGTGAGGATGAGATTGTGACGAATCTTCGGATTTTCGCATGGACTGTTCAGATACGGATGCTCCACCAGGTCCTTCGACTTATATGAAAGCCATCAACATCCCTAACACAAAATCTCCATCAACGACCCCTTCGCTTGATTGCACCACATATTTGTGGGACTCAATTCAAACCCTGATTTTTAGTGCCTACTGAGCAGTCCACTGTGATCCTTGCAGGAGTCTTGACACGAGGTTCCAGAAATTACCATGCTGCTACGAGTTTGGGTTTGAAAGGGTTAAATCTATTATAAAATTTGATTTTGATTCCAAAAGTAATATTTCTTACAGAGATATATCTATATATATGGTTATTGAATGTACCAGCTAAATTCCACGTTTTTAAGGCTACGTGGTGTTTACAAGAATTTCCGAGATTTTTAAGATTATTATTAGCAAAACTTATTTATTCAATTATTCAATTCAATAATATTAGTTTTTAAATCTAAATATATTTTATTTATTTCTTCGGGCGAATCATATTTAGGTATTATAAACAATGTCTTAATCCTATATACCAGAAGTTTACAAACGTTTTCCCTCGAAAACCACTTTCAAATACTTGTATACAAATATATTGATAAAGATAAAATTAGTCGAAATGTAAATTTCTATCCATCTTTTAAAAATTATTAAAAGAAACTAATTTCGAAACTGAAGAGACATAAAATCAAGAACATTTAGAAACATAAATCCGTATATACATAAACGTGTTGTAGACAAAAAGAAAAAAAGTCTAATGAACATCATCATCATCATATGAACGAAATGGAAAGTGATTAAGTATTCATATATGGAACAATTAACCAAATTATAGCCGAAAATTGTCTAGAAACTGAATGAAAATCACTGACAAATTGATTCATTTGTAATGGACTGTAATTGACTGTTGAAAAATTTGTAGGTATATATTTGACAAATGTATAATTACTGAAATTCAAGAACTGGAAGAAGTTTACTTGATCTAAACATAGAAAAGATCAAATAAGTCGAATAGCAAAAGGTGGAGGGCCACTATCCACTGTTTGAGAAAAGATTACAGTCACCCGGTTTGAAGGTGTTGTAGAAGCTTAGCATCCAATAATCTCTGGTGAGATGTCTATAGTGGACCAAGCAGAGTCAGCAGATTGTATTATTGAATATAAGGCTCAACAAAACAGGATAGCTCATCGATTAACATTGACAATATAGAAAATAGTAACGTTGAAACAAAATGTAAATTCAAAAAAATATTTAAACAAAAAAAATCTAGACGTCTGCCTCCTTTAGGTGACATACCGAATAATATATTGGAAGCAATTGAAATTACCATAAAGCCAAATGAAGATATTGCTGCTTCAATTAAAAAAAAATATATAAAGACATAGAGAAATTGGAAGAATTAAATTGAATTTCAAATTTTTATAATATAAGTTTGAATGTCCAAAACTTCATTGAAGATAATTCAGTTTAAAATCAGAATAAATTGTTTACATAACTTGTCCTAACTGCTCTGTCAACTTCCAGCATTCCATTATATGTACTTAGTTGTACACTGCCTCATGAAAACCCTATGCCAAACACGAGATGATATTATTCGTTTCCTCGTTTACAAATCAACTTTTAACTAACAGTGGCAAAACAATCCTAACGGCGACTGGTTTATTCGTCGTTATTATAACAAAGAAAATGTTATACATCGCTGTAAGCAACATTGAAACCATGAAGAACAGCTGTAACAGCGCTGTTACCGCTAACATTTTTGTACAGAATAAGCTCATTACGCAGCAAGTGCAAAAAGTATTACACGCGGGAGCAATAACACTTTTTGCCGAGGTCCATAAAATATGTTTTCTACGTTATAATCGTTAATATTGTTAAAAGTGAACGTATAACTTTCAGTATTGATACTTCTTACAGAATTATTCTTTAATGTACTAGTACTTGGTATCTGTACATAAATATTTGTTGAAGATTTCCATGAATTTAAATTGAATGTTGAAACAAGGTAAGTTTATACCAATAGAGTGTTGGAATCTTAAGAATTACTCTAATTCCAAGGAGTGTAGTCTACGGGTTTGAATCGATGTTAATTCGACATATTATTACTAAAATCAGGGGGTTAGCCTAATCGATCTGGAATGATGCCTAGACCATTGTGCGTAAAAAGTTCAACACCTTCAAAAATTGTGTTTGGTTTTTCGATTATAGCTCGTGAAGTATAAATATTAGTTAATAATCATATCAGTTGATATAATATATGTCCTTTTTATAATTTTTTTTCAGATTTCTTTGATTTACACATTCTGTAGAAAATGAGATTCCTCTAAAAGTTCACTAATGTTTAAAAAATTTTATATCCTTGAATTCTGGTGATCTCAATGAAATAGAATAAACTTACCCCTGAAAATAAGAAAATACTATCAGTTTCGTACCCTAATACGAAATATTACACACAAGAAAGGCAAAAACTGCAGAGTTTTTAGTTAAACATATATTAGATTTTAACTATTTTTAAAGGAAAATGAAAACAAATGCTGCCTCTACTAACACGCAACTAAAATATCATAACATGTATCGAATTATACTTGGAAAACAATTATTAAATGAAAACTCACGATGGCGAATGAGAATAATAACTGATTTTTTGAATTATGTCTCCACTATTAATCAAATTGAACGAAAAAAGGCCGAGATATAAATCTTGAGTATGCATATTTATTCTGAAAACCCACTTAATTCTCGATAATAATCCAGAAATTTATTTGTTTTAGAAATAAAAGTGATTTAGCAATGTCCTTTTTGGATTTATTTGTGAATCATTAACAAAAAATTGACAACTTATAAACAAATTTTTCAACAATATATACAATTCGTCTTAGAAATAAATCCACAAAACTTCAATATGAACACAGTAGGAAGTTTTAGTAGACCTCCGGATAAATCCTACTGTCATTTTGACAGGTCGTCATCCTCGTTCGCGTCGCAGTTACGTGCGTAAGCACCTTCCTCTCCCCTGAGTTCTATGGGGTGGTTTTATCTTTTTATTAAGAGTTACCCTGTTGGCTATACACTCTTGTCTATTTGGTCTGGACGTCTTAATATGTGTTTATGCCTCTGGTAAACCCTTTCCAACATTTTTCGGTAAGAAAAGATCTAATCTGAGTGGTCATTCCCCTTCTTCTCAGCTGTCCCCAATTTATAACTCTGCACAAGTTCATGAAGTGCGGAGTTACCGTGTCCGGAAGGTGGCCTCTTGTGGATTGACTCGAAAAACCGGATTCTTAAAGAATTTTTTTTTGTTTGTTTTCTATTTTCCTTTTTTTTTAGTTTCTGTTTTGTGTAACTGAATAAGAGAATAAACAACCCACTATATAAAATCTCCCTACTTTTAAAAAGAGGCCAATTTAATAACCCTTCATAAAATTTACTACTGCTAGTAAAACAGGATCTAAACAATATATTTTATGAATATTTTTTCTATTATTTGTTATTAGCATTATGAAAATAATTATTTAAATTGTGTTACAAAAATCATGTAGGACAATGATATTATCGAGTAAAAAATATATAAAAGTATGAATGCACATATATAGCTTTTCAATCCGAGATCAGACCGATATGATTGCCATATAGTCCGGGAGGTAGCGCTGTAGTTGAGCAAGTCATTTTACACCGGCTGAAAATCATAACAATAGTAGTTTTCCCCTAACAAACGAGCCCCGTCCCATTTCAGTTGGCCCAATTGAAAACAATTACTAATTATTGTTTTTTCAGCTATTAAAAACCGAAAAATTGTTTCGTTTTGAGCACTTTATATTTTCAATAAACATTTTAGATACTTTTACAGGAGTTACGAGTCTTAACATATGTTATAATTATAAACCAAAAAAAAAACAAAAATCGAATGTAATTGTTGTTGTATCGAACTGATACAACGTTAAATTTTAATTGAATAACTTAATTAAGCCGAAGTAAAATGTTTCAACTTATAAATTGGCGGTATGCAAACAAAACTTTGTATACACATCATCGAAGGTAAATATATTCTATGATAATTTCCAGAAACACCGTAAATTAAAATTCTTCTAAACAGATCTAACATTTCGAATAACAAGCATAGTTCGGACAATATTACAGTTTCCCCAGAGGCATTCTTCTCGTTTTTTGATGGTACTAACATAGTATATAATGAAATTTCTTCAGTTTTAATTTGCAGCTACGAAGAAGAAAAATTTTATTCGACAGAGAGATGAGTAATAAGGAGAAAACAGTAACATTTATTTAGATTCATAGTTCTTGAAGTTAAAGTTTCTAATGTGATCGTTAAAAAAAGTAGAAAATATACGTGAGACACTAAAATACACATTAATAATTATAGTTTATCCAAATTTAATATTTCCCTTCAAAGTTGGGCGCCATTATTTTTATCGGATGCAAAAAATTAATTTTTTATAGTATTTATCATTATTTTTCATTAAAGCTTTCCAGAGATCCAATTCATGGGTTACATATTTCATATTAAGAAGAAATTTATAAATATAAACAAATTCTTTTATGTAAAAAAGATGGTAATATATTTTAGTTGGAGGGACATGCAAAATTTTGGAAAATTTGATCAACAGTATGCCATGACGTTGTCGTGATATGATTAGAGCTCGAGGAGGCATGTTAATTTGATTTATTTAGCTTTAAAACAACTATTTTGTACCATATTATTCGATTTCCTCCAACATGTATACAATATAATATTTCTATATTAATTTAAATAAAAAAGAAAACATATTAATAATAATATTATTCTGTCTCATTGAAATGATTAGAAATCATATTAACGCGACCTTTTTTTGGCGAGTGCATTTCGACATAATTGTAGTGTACTAGGATGGTACTAGAAGTACCTGGACCAACAAAGAAAACAGAAAAATTAAAAAAATATATAAATTTATTTTTCAAAGTAATCTTCTTTTAACTCCATACACTTTTCCAAATGATGTTCAATAAGTTCGATATCCTGAAAAATTAATATTGGCCATTGCAATAAGGGATGTGTGAGCTGGTGTATTTTTTAAAAAAAAAAACACTTTTTTCTTATCCAAATACGTCCTTTTTGCTTAATTTCTTCGCGTAAGTTCACATAATAATCGTCGTTGATAGTTTTTTCTTTTTCAACATAGTCAATGAAAATTATCCCAGGCGCATTCCAAAAAACCGAAGCCATAGACTTGGTTGCAGATGGAACGGCCTTTGCTTTCTTTGGAGCCGATTCTCCTTTTCCAATCCATTGTTTCGATTGTTCTTTTGTGTTGGGTGTGAAACGATGGACCCACGTCTTACCCATAGTTATCAAATGCCGCAAAAATGCAGCTTCAATTCCGTGAAACATTCTCAAACACTCGATGGGAGCAAACGCGGCACCCAATTTACGCACAGCTTTCTCATGTGCAAATTTCCAGTTAATATGCGATGTACCGCACTTTTTGAAATGCCTACTATGACTTCTAGTTCGCGCACTTTTAGTCGACGATCATCCAGCACCTCTTTGTGAATGTTACATACACAACGATTCCCAATTTTTTCCATGTCTACAAATTCACTGAAAACGTTCACTATTGATGACTGCCAAACTAATACTAAACAACGTGGCGTCTTCAAACATATGCTGTATAGATTGAGTACTTTCTAATACGATGGTATTTTTGAAGCATCTACTGCCATCTCTAAGACAAGCCAGGTACTTCTCGGACAATCCTCATATATGTTGCCGTGATAGACCGAAATTGGAGGCTGTCGACACAAAATACGTCGGTGAAAGATCGAATATTTCTTTACATTCTTGTACATTTGGACCCTCACCGTTGTATAACGATCATCACAGATCTGGTGGAGTTTGAAAAGAGAGGAGCCGACAAAGAGGCAACTGGCTGTTTCCTGCCAAATCATTTGTTCTTATAGGAATCAGTCAGCTTTGTCAGTCTTTTGCAAGTTTTGAAGCTTAAAGCCAGTAGAAGCGAATATACAGTATTATGTTATCAATTAGAAGTTTTTCAGTAAAATATATGAAACTCCCAGACATTAGAAATGTATGGTTGGGAAACCATTGATCAGTTCTGAGTTGACTTAAGATGTCAAGTTGTCTTTTAGCTCTGCAGTCGAACAGAGACGACAGATATAAGCTCATAATGATACATCAACATCATTAAAAGGGGTTTGTCCAGCTAGAAACGTAGTAGCGTATCAAGTTTTTCCAATATTTTTCAAATTTGGTGCTTCAGCAATAATTCAAATAAATAATGGTAGAGAATTTAGTAATAAAGTCATATCCGAAATTTGCGTAAATATGTTGAGATAGTTCATCACAGTCAAACACAAGGCTCAGTTAAAAGGGCCAACCAGGATGTACAAAATATGCTAGCTGCATGGATGAACGATAGAGATACAAATGGTTAGAAGGTTTATCCTTTGTTTAATTTGCCAAGAATACTACATAACACGAAGGAATACGTTTGGCATCAAAGCGAAAAGTGGCAGAGCATTGTCTTTTTGCCTAGCGATCAAATCGCAAATAGCGAAACCGAAGAACAGCTTCAATAAACTGGTTAAACTGCGAAAAAATTGAGTAGTAGTAATAGTGGAAACCATATTCCAATGAAAAATGTTGAAGGGGACACACGAGTACTCTCAAGCAGCTTTACATACGTTATCAGTTCGTAATTTGTAAAGAATAGTTATTTTTAGTAGATGAAATTTATTTCCAAGAAATTTTGTTGAGAAAAGCTGCTTCAGATAATTCGAGAAGTGGTGGGCAAGGCTATACACACTGTCATTGTAAAAGGTTCCACAACATGTGCATAAAGTGTCTTTTTTCACCCATGGAATTGCAGCTTTGCCTCAACTTTTTCCATTCGTGCAAAAACTGCCATTTATTGCATAAATTACTATTATAGAACAAAAACTACCTTCATTGTATGATTAAAAACTTTTTACAGGTTAATAGTTATTATCAAATTTTCATTTCCTTTACTACTTATACATACCTTGAGGGGTAAAACATTCTAAACTGTATGTGCGCTTCATGGAGCGATGTTTCTAAAGCCATAGGAAAGCGCCAAATATACGCTACCCAAGACGGTTCCATTCAGATTGAAGAAAGAACGGAGCTAAATTGGGCATTTTTGGATACAAATAGGTAGATTCACTAGCATTAAACAAATGTGCTCAGGAGTGTTTGATTAAAAACCTCTCTAGAAAGCACATTCTCTAGGATAGCCAAACGGCCTTGAGGATCCTAAAAGCGTGGGAATGCAAACTGAAGCAGTGCTAAAAGCTCTTGTGCAAATCAAAGTGTTCTAACAGTCTTGCAATAAATCCGATTTGAATCGCATATTTAGTAAGTGTTTAATTACTATTATTCTATTTTCTCATTTAGAACGTACTGTATAATTAAGTTTTCAAGTTCTATTATTTTCCTTTCTCATTTTGAATTACGGAGAAGAAAATATGAATCTCGGACATGCTCAACATTCAAAATTAGTTCATGGTTAATGTCAACATTTACCGGTGTAAGTCAGATAATAATTTCGATTTTGATATTTATACAAATAGAGTACAAACTTAGTCCAATTAGAATAAGTGGAATACATTTGTAGCAATATCCAACAAGGTCATTAGAGTCTAGAATTATAGACCTTTAGTTTTTAATAAAAGTCAAATATTCAGTCCAACTACACGTCACGGAAATAAGACATAAACTGGGAAGCAATTCAGACCAATGTTAATTCAATTATACTTATTTATTCATAATAAATATTGATAGATAATTTAAATATTTGAAATAATTATAAATTAGGTGATTTTTTGTGGAATGTAAACTCAGTTCAATTGTTTTAATTTGCAAAATTTAGGCTCTTTGATTCATCAAAGAACATGAACTATTCTGATTATAAAACGTACACTAACATCATTTTCAGTATAAATGAACGACTTTCAGATATAATAAACAAGTTGATGAATTTTTGAGCTTACCAACGTCCATTACTATAACCTGGATAGTATTGGTTGGCTCTGGTATATGGTCAAACCCACACGGCGAAATAAAACCCACGCTACTGTAAAGGTTCTCTTTGTATTTGTAATTTATCAAATTTAGACATTTGCTTACGCTCTAGTTTTATAATAGTGGTGTAGAATTTGTCGAACAAAAAGTCGACCAGATTTTAGCGTAAGCTCTGTGAAGTTTGTGTGAACAGATTAAAAATCGCCAACGAAATTAGTTTTCAATAAACAAAATTTTCCAAAGGTGAGTATCTGCTCATTAACGTCTGGCAACTGTGACACATAACTAATTTATTTCAGTTTTGATTAATTCGTTTTATTATAATTGATTAATGACCTACTTTTTCTCCAATTTTAAAACACGAAATAAAATCAAAGCTAAATATAATGGAGGATGTTTACCTACGAAATTGACATATGTATATCTATGACAATCTAACCAATCGTAAGTCATCGTGAAAGCTTAAATTAAAATTTAAATTATAGATCCCTAAATAAATCCATAAATCTACTTATTCAATGTAATTTTTAGGTAAATTCATTGGTTTTCTTCTGTAATTTTTTATTAATCTATTTTAGAACTTATCACATGTTCTTATCGGCCTAATTTGCAGTTAAGGCCGCTTGACATGATGCAATATAACGTGCAATGCAAGGCATGACGCAATATTTCTTAATCAAAAGCTTACGCACATGAAGTTCATCTGATTGTTTCATGCAAGATCTCGACAACGGTTTTGTGCCGTTTTTATTGCATGCAAGCTGCAATCTAGTTAATTTGACTTAACAAATCAGCTGACTTGTTTACTTTTACTGTTTACAGAGACTTTAATGCAATTTCTTGCACGTTGTATTGCATTATGTCAAGCGGCCTTTAGAAAAATGACCCTCGCAAACTTTCTAGTTTGCTTTATATTCATTAAGATCTCGATATATCAACTCAATGTAAGAGAGATGTTGACAATTGGAGGACAATTTTGAAATAAATACTTATCTATACTTATCCAAGCTATCCCTTCTTGTTGTTCTTTTTCGTTGGTTTGGTTTTTCTTATGCATCATGATAATTCATTGATTAATTTCAATACTCACCGTATGAGAAAATTAGTTGTGCTAATAAATTTGACAGAACCAATATCGAATACATCAGTAGTGTTTACTTTGTTGTCAACTGCAGATTTAAGACCTAGTAAATAAAAAATGTTTCTTAAATTAAATAAGAGCTCACATGTCATAAACACTACTTAAACACATTCCATATACAAGCTGCTCGCAGACGGGATTTAAATCGGTTTTTGGTGTGAGTATGATCGATATCAAGTTAGTGTTAGCACAGAATTATCACGCTCTTACTATCAAAAACTGTTCGAAAAGCGAATAAACGAAAGTTCGAATTTTTTTTCTTTTGGTCTTGGCTTATAAGTGTATTTTTATGGCGAGTGCGGGTTTAAAGAGAACCGATTCGGGTGGTTACGAGGTTTTTTTAGAATATAGTAAGTTCGAAGCTTCTTAAATAGAAATTAAACCCTACTGAAATGCATTTTTTCTGTTATATTATTGGTAAAATTGAAATAATAAGTTACTGATATTTGGAAGTCAATTTTATTATCAAATACCTTTGTTCCTGCGGTGGTAAAATCGTCGCCAAGATTGCTTACTCCACTAATGCTATATCTAAATTGATCGTTAGAATTTAAGGGTTCATTTAATCTCTGTAAGTAAATTTGTGGCCGGGTTTTATATCGAAACTAAAAAGATATATTTGTTATATATATATTGACTAGCTAATTATTTTGAAGGAACATCTACAACAACAGTTTAGAAAAGACATTCTATGTAGATCAAACAGAAACAAATTGAAACAATATAAGTAATTTTTGAAGACGTTTCACTGATACCTTCTTTCGTCTTCCTCTTGCACACATTTGAAATAACTTCCTTTCGAATGCTCTGTGATTCTATCCTGGATATGAGGTTCTCCGTTCCATACTTTGGCAACACTTCCACTTTTCAAAACCTTGTCTTTGGAGCGTAAAATTAGCAAACAATTAAATATCTTCCATGTTCACCTTTAATAACTGACATCGACACTTTTCACTAGGATTCACTTCATAGGATGCAAATTGCCAGGAAGATTTGACATATATGTCCAATAATCCTTAATCTATTGTTCCGTTCCCATAGATGAAGGTAGGTAATCAAGAATTCACATGACATTAGAAGCGACTCTTTTCGAAATGTAGATAAAGTACCTTGGCGACCTATTCTCAACCGACTCTTCGTTTCGTAGCACTATTGATGGAAACTTATCAGCAATAATATCTTTCATATTATCTCATTATAAATGTGGGTATAAGAAGGGGACTTGGTTATATAGCTAAAAGAAATAACAGAAGTGCAGCTTAATTATTTTGTTTATTACTTATTGTTTAATATCATTAATGCAGAAGATCAAATAACATTACAAAACAAAAAACCCAACGTATAGAGAGCTGGCAGCCTACCAAAGTCTCTACCGATGTCAAAAAGTTGTTATTATCATTGCAATAAAAACAACTAGTGTCTGAACTTTTGATTATTTATAGAATTTTTCTTAATACGAGTAACATTATGATTGACTTAAACCTATAGTAACTTCACTGATGTCTTTCATTTTCTTAACATTTCTCTTTAATGTAGTCTATTCAGAAGTAGCTTTTTTTATGCCATCTATTCGCTTTCATAGCATCTGTCCACCACTTTCCACTTTTGGTTTGTTATTTATATGGCTCAGACCAGCAACCTCATTTTGCCCTAGCCCCTGATACCCTATCTTGCCTTAAAAGGTAAAAAATTCATTCAAATAACATACCATACTAAAATGAATAACACTAGTAAACAATGATCAAAAAGATGTAAACCTTACACAGAATTAGTTCGACGAAACGTTTTTGTAAAAAAAAACGCGTGCAATCTCTCATAATTCCCCACACTGACCTTTGGCCGAATGACGCCTCCTATTTGCTTATTTTTTTCTATTCACTAATATTTAGTTTGTTGAATGTGGTGTAGGGTCATCTTTCCCTACATAGGGAGAATTCACCAAAGGAAACAAAGAAAAACAAAAATTTAAGTGGTCAATTTGTTTTTTGATTTGGTTATGATGCATTCATTTTATGGCCAAAAAGAGGCAGCGTTGGACACGTTATTGTAACCGTTACTGGAGGAACAAAGTTATTTCAAAAATAATTGATGTAATTAGAACAAAATTAAAGAGTCAAATTAATGTTATACCAAATTGAGTTAACCCGCTGCAATCAAATAAAGGAAACCATTTCAACCAAGTTGATATTGTTTATTTAACATCATAAACACTCATTTTTGCTGTTGTTATTCTTATTGTTTATTATTAATTGATATTTACTGAAAAAATGTTGTCCAAATCTTTGGAATAATATCACAAATTATTAGTTTTCCGTTTTTCCTTTTGAAACTCTGGTTCTCAATATAAAAGTGACAGTCCAACATATTGCATATATATTTGAGATAAGGAGTAAAATAACTCCCAAAAAAAATATAATCCTCACACCTCTCATTTAAAAAAACGAAGTTTCATTTAATATGTTGATATCCACCCTTATGAGTTTCATGTTGTGATATCATGAAAAAATTAGTTGATTAAAGTTAGAGAGAGGATGAACTTGGAGTAAAATCTTCCAACAAATGTTATCAAGATTCATTCAGTTTTTTGAAAATATTGTCAAATTTAGGGTGTAGCTAATACTTAAAAAATTTTGAATTAATAAACACTGTCTCTTACGTTCTTAATTTATTTACACACTATACAATACACTTAACTCATAAGAATTCACTTATAAATATCATTTGAATAATTTCTGCAATTACTTTTACTAATACGTTCTTTTTACTACAACTATTTATTTAAAACTAAACTGAGAGTAAATAAATCATTTATATACCCAAATAAAATTCTACAAAGTTCTAGAACAAAAAACAACAAAATAAATAAATAAATGGAATAATGTAAATAAACCGCATGCTATAATAAAAAGGCGATAACAAAGGCGTGTCCGCCATTTATAAAAAGCATTTTTAAAATTCATATTATTCATTTTATGGTATTAATGACTTCCCAATCTATTTACCAAATATTCAGTTGTTCGTCCTATGTGAACAGCATCAAAATTATCACAACTATATTGAGCGGTTTCTTATTAGGAACGTGGCAATGAAACACCAAAGTGAACTTTAATATATCCGAGCTTTCTAATACTTACGTATTCATCGTCTGGGAAATAATTAATTAAGAATTTCGGTGGTTTTGAATTATATTAATTCTTAATTTTTAAATTCATTGGAATCAGAACTCAATATTCAAATTGACGTTGATACTAATAATGATTGATCAATATTTTGATAAAGACTTGAAGAAAAGTCGAATCATGACGCTGTCTACATAGGGCAAACCTCTCAGTATTTAGAAAATAGACTAAGAGGTCATCAATACGATAAAAAAAATGGAACTGCTTTAACGAACCATGAAATATCAAAAAAACATAAATTCAATTATACAGATTCAAAAATTCTTGAAACGGAATTTAATATACGAAAAAGAGAATTTCATTTCATAAGAACGGAAAAGCTATGAAACCAAGGAAAAATTAATTTTTCTTATTGGAACAAAGTTCTAAGTTGATTTTATCCTTATTTTGATGTTCATGATGAAGGTGATCTACAGATCAATATAAATAAGCAAATTGTCAGTGTCAATATCATATTTTGATAAAGATTTAAAGAAGAGTCGAAACGTCAAAATTTATCTTTCTTTTAAAAACTATCAAAAAAACTAATTTTGAAACAGAAGAGATCTAAAATATATAAATATTTTCATGTGTCAAAAAAGAAATAGTATTAAAAACCTAAAAATAGACAATACAGATGTTTCAGAAATTTGTAGAATTTAATATAATCTATCCTTGCAAAATATCCATTGAATACCTATAAAAATTATTTACTTTAACGTTGAATGAGATTTGGTCGATGAATTTCATTCGTTTGTTTTTGTTCGATGCAGATGTTTGGTGCCGATAGAAAAATGTACATGCCTCGTGAATAGATCAATTCAAACAGAAGCACAATTTAATGATTCCAAGTGAGATCTTTACAAACTATCTTTGCTCGTATAATATAAATATGAATTGTGAGTTATTAAAGTGAGAATATTCAATTTTCATAAGCCTAGTAAAAATACATGTTCAACCGTTGGAGCTAACATTATTCACAGGTAAAGTTGAAAATGTTTTCAGACTCGAATTTTAAAATAATTTAGTGAATATAAGTTGATGAAATTTGTGATATTCATTTCAAAGTAGGTATAACGTATTTATTGAAATTTAAAAATATAATGTGACGCCCATGTTTTGGTATTGTGTGGCAAACAAAATTATAAGAGAGCAAGAAATTAGTGAATAAGTCAAGACATAATTATGACGAAAAAATCGAAATATTGTAGAAACTAAGAAGGACAGCTTATAGAAAACACAAAAAACTAACTAGACAGGGCAAGGTATTTTGATAAACTATTAAATGGCGACCAATAAGATATTCAAGAAGAGCGAAGGGATAATGAGGATCGAAGTGATGGAGTAGAACCCCCAACAGAAGTATACAGAATTATAAATGATCTGAAGTAGTGGAAAAGTCGGGGAAAATTTAATCTCCACCGCAGAAATCATGAAATATATTGGAAAAATTCAAAAAGAAAATACTCAACTTTTCACGCAGGTTGAGGCAATTGGAGAAAATGCTAGATAGATGGAAATGGCACTGTATGCCCAATTTATAAGGAAGGGAAAAGACCAGGAGCGGAAAAAATACAGTATATAAAGTAATCACCAAATTAATATGAAATAAATTGAGAAAGTATGAAAACAACACTGGGAAAATTCCAAGAAAGTTTTAGAGCAGGGAGATTAACAGTTAACAAAATATTTGGACAGATAAAAACAACAATTACGAACAAAATGTGGGGTTACATTTATTTTTATTTGATTTTAAATAGACTATGACTCAATACAAAGAAAAAAACAATACGAAGCACTAGAAAAAATAAAAATTGAGGTATTTATTAAAATTACATTGACTAATACAAGTAATAGAATTTTAATGAGACATTATCTATCGGATGAATTTATAATGGAAAAGAGGCCAAGGTAAAGCCCTTTCTACGAATCTATTTAATTTTATATTAGGAATATTATTAGGATACGGAACAACAGTCTCCATCTTATACTATAAAGCATGCATTTGCCGACAAAGTCAAAAAGGGAAATTGAAAGTGTTTTTAGTAAATTTGTAGATAAACCAAAAAAGTTTGGCCTACAAATATATAAAGATAAATAAAAATACATGGAGTTGCACTCTGAAGTCCAAAATGAAATGGATAACAACTGGAAAATAATTAAACTTTGACAAATTGATCAGTTTAATTGTCTAAGAGTAACCATAACATCTACAAACCTAGAAGAAAATTAGATAGATAAGAGAATTCTGGAAGGTAACAAAGCAGTAGGGCCGCTATCAAAAATACTGAGAGCGTATGAAAAAATTGTAAAACGAGCAGTTCTATATGCAAGAGGATCGTGAACGATGACAAAAATTGATGAGAATTAACTGGAAATATGGGACTGAAAAATCCTTAGGGATATTTATGGAATTGTCAAAAGTATCTGGAGAAGACGAACAAACAGATAACTACTGAAAACATGAAGCCTTAACTTACACAAAAAGTTCGAGTACAAAGAGCAAGATAATGGTTAGGGGAAATCGCCAGATTACCAGTAAAAAGTTGTGATAATGCTGCTGGAGGGAGGAAAAGGAGGATAAATAAGAAGAGGAGCTATTGAGTATTATTATATAGGCGATTCCAGAAAATAGAAAATGTTTATTAAACTATAATTCCAAGCTTTCGAAAAGTATTCTTTCCTTTATCAGAGAAACTACAGCTAGAAAAAGCTTATAATTATAGTTTAATAAAAATTTGCCATTTCCAAATTGCTGCAATCTCCAATATTCTTCTAGTTCTTGTTCTAACTAGTCAGCATAGACTAAATAATTATGATGAAGTTCAAAAAACATCCTTCAAAATGACGATGAGCCATAAATATGAAGTTTATTATTCTCATCCGCTATTCAATTATTTTTTTTAATCGTTGAAATCCGTCCTGTATAGATTTTTTCCGGTTAACCGTAGCGTATATGTCTTTTGGTTTTTTTAATCATTATATACAGCCGTTTACATTTTGCTCCTCAAAGAACGGCATAAAAAAAGGGAGTAAATGGAGACCTTGCAATGCAGCCTTTTTTTCTAATTGATTACCAGGGAAAACATTATATCTCACAGCTTCATTATATAATGAGTAGGTATTGTTGAAAAGACTGACTATGCATTAACACTGTTATTTATTTTTTTAGCTAACTGACGCAGAATGTATTCGATTTTCATTTACGAAACATTCTGAACAAGATTCTTTGAAATTATCTAAATTCTTCTCAAGTTTTTCAAAAATTCCAAAACTTATTTAAACTACAAATCTTTTGAAGTACGTTAAACTTAATTTCTAAAATTTCGTCAAACTAATTAACTTCTTTAAAACTTTCAATCATTTACTGAAGTACGTAAGTAAAAAGTCTTCAAAATTACAGGACATTTATGAAGGTATTTAAATTCATTATGATCCCTATTAAATTCTTTAATATCATCAAAAAACAATAATAAACGCTTTTTAACAATTTCAAAATATACTAGAATTATTCACTACCCTAACCCAAAGGATCTTGAAGTCTTGATATAAATTTTATTCCATAACGTGACAATCAACAAATCAGATTTGAACCGATGCATATTTGGAAAAATGAAATTACTTTTCTGCAGCTGTACTCTCTCTTCGAGACCATTTAAACGTTTTCAAAAATATATGATTAGTAAACGACTATTTGTTTTTAGAGAAACAATATTATACACATATCAATAATTTTACAAAATGATTGAAAATAAAATAATGAACTCAAACTACAATGCAATCAATTTAGATCTATTTATTTGATATTTTGAAATCCGGTGATCGTGTGGCAGTTTGCGTTTCTATATCAATACTACCTGGAGAACTACTCATTTTTAAAATTTTTTAGTTGTAGAGAAAAATGTGTTAGTTTTCTTTAACATGTGTTATTCAGTACATTTTCTTTTTCAGAAAAACCGTCCATCATGAGTTGTGTAGAAATTGTAGCAACTTTTGGATCAATTCTTTTATTGATTACTACTCTTCCGTTTTCTCTATTTTGGTGTTTTAAGGTACGTGTTGATTATAAATCATGATTATTAAAAGATTTTATTAGAATTTATTGTGAATAAACAACAAGAGGAAATCATTCTCAAATATATTAATCGTTATTGACAGGATGACACATTCAAAATAAAGTAACAAGAGGTAAATCTTGTATAACAATTTTTTTTAATCGCAAGAAACATCGGAAAACGATAAAAAGAATAAATACGTAAACTACAATTCGGTGACTCAAGACTCCTCTAACAAAAAAATTTCTTTAATTGAAATAAATGATATACAGATTTCATTTATCAACAAAGCCTTCAGTATTTTTGTTAATGTCGTTGTTGTGTTCGTAGGAATTAATTTCTAAGTGTTGTTCTATAGGTAGTACAAGAATATGAGAGAGCAGTCATATTTAGATTGGGTCGAGTTAGAACAGGAGGAGCTAGAGGACCAGGAATTTTTTTTGTTTTGCCATGTTTAGATAGTTATGTTAAAGTGGATCTCCGGACTATATCTTTTGATGTACCACCACAAGAGTTAAGTACTATATTTTCTCCTTGTAGAAAATATTTATCCTGATGGTTATAAATTATTATTTTTTATTTTTAGGCTTTAACAAAGGACTCGGTGACCGTCACAGTCGATGCTGTAGTTTACTACAGAATTCAGGATCCTCTAAATGCTGTAGTGAAAGTTACTAATTACAGGTACGATTTATATAATATTATTCAAGGCTTTAAGCAAAGCTTGTCTCACTATTATTGATGTATGAAGCATATAATCATAAAGCTTTTGAGAGTTAAGCTTGTAGCCAGATACAAAACAGGTCATAAAAACAACAAACCACAAAAATCTCTTTTTAACTATTTTTTATCATTTAAAGTTAATAAATCCATCATTTTCTACATGTACGATTTAATTGGATATGGAATTAATTGAGCCCAATAAATTATTTAACCAAAATTTAAAAAATAAGCTTGAATCAACTAGTGAAGGCTTCAACAAAGGCAGCTTTGTTAAATACTTCGTATACAACTTATTCAGTTCAATAGGTTTGGCATACGAAGTTATTCAAGAATTATCAAATGTAGTAATATTTGTAGTAACTTGATTTTCACTAACTAACGCGTCAATATCAACTTTAATATTGGTAGTGTTTAAACGAGGCAACTCAGTAAGTGGCTTTAGAAAGGAAGGATCTACATTTTGGGCTACAATTACATGTTAGACAAGCTGCTGTTCCGAAAATTTCTACATTCCAAAAATTTCTCACTAAAACTTACAATTGTGTGAATGTATTTTATGTTATAGAACTTAGAAACTTCTTCGCTCCATTTCTTGAAAACGCACTTATACTGATTGGAAGAAAGGAAATATCTTTTTTATTTAATGAAAGCTTGAAAAGTTAAATTTTATTTTCAAATTCATTTATCTGTCCAAGTTGACAATAGCCTGCTATTTTCCTTGTAAAAACTGTACATCTACTATATGATTTTCCAGTTCTATAATGATAAACTTAACTTCATCTTTAGAAATCTTTTTTCGTAGAACGAAAAGTAGTTTCTGGGTCTTAACCAACGAATATCAGTGTTAAGTAATAAATTCCTACTTGCTGCGGATTTTTTTTTTTGTTTGAAACGTCCAAACCAATTTTAGTTTCTACCATATCTGTTACAATCAGTGCCAATATAGAAGCAATCCCTTTAGACTTTCACTGCTTGCATGGAGTAGCAATTCACTATCTGACTATTTAACACTAGTAATTTTTTTTTTTAAATCTCTAAAATTTTAGAACATTAGCGAGCTTCAGTTTGAGTAAGTTTTCCTACTATATCTATTCTGCAGTGCCTTGCATTCAGCAAAAATGTGGATAGCTACTTCAAACGGTAACCTCTGGTCTCTGTTAAAAATATTGGTATTCATTTGCTCTAGTTACTGGACTTTTTTGAACTTTTCTGGTTGTAGTTATTAATCCTTCAAAACAGTCTAACTCATCTTTTTGACAACATGTTTTCAGTAATTCTACAAGACTCCTTGCAATGACTACCCTCAGGAATATTCTTGGAACTAGGAGCCTTGCAGAAATACTTTCAGACAGAGAAGCCATATCTCACGCCATGCAAACATCATTAGATGTAGCTACAGATCCGTGGGGAGTGAAAGTTGAACGAGTTGAAATGTGAGTATCAAGAAAAAACCATCACGTCATCACCAAGAATTAAATTAAAAGAATTGTTGAAGAGAACTTGAAATAAATATATTTAAGTTAGGGGCAACTAAGTATACACTCTAATTATAAACAAATACTAAATTTTCTAGTACGTCAATGAATGTTCTTTCTTGGTTGAAAATAAAAAAAGGAAACAAAACAAAAAATAAATTGAAAAAACTTCATCTTGACTTAGCGGTATTGCACGATTTAATTAGCTCTGAAAAATTCTTCCCTATACTGCGATTTTTAATTCCCAACAATTGTTCTATGCACTCAATATAAATTATAATTATGCAATGTCCCGAATTGAACTTTACTGAGTATTGTAGAATAAAAAAATGACACATCTAGATGTAACCATTACTGGAGATAACACGAGTTTTCATCTTTTGTTTTGATATGAAAATCAGATATACGAAAGGCTTGACTTTAATACAGATCAGTTCTTTCAAATATTCCAGTAAAGATGTTAGTTTACCACAACAACTCCAAAGAGCTATGGCAGCTGAAGCTGAAGCATCTCGAGAAGCCAGAGCAAAAGTTATTGCAGCCGAAGGAGAAATGAAAGCATCCAAAGCCTTGAAGGAAGCTTCTGATGTTATAAATGAAAGTCCAGTAGCCCTACAGGTAGGTTCTGAATATTGAACTATAATTTATAAGCACAAAAATTTGAATGTTCCCTATCGAGACTACGATTGTTGATTGCTTAAGTCAATGAATTGTTTCTAGGAGGTCCGAGATATTTTCTGAGCAATATAACTATGTTTTTATTTTTCACGTAACTATAGAGAAAGTTTATAATTCAAATTGAAAAAACACGTAAAATATATTATTCATTTATTATCTTCTGTGTGTCCTTGCTGTGTCATTGGGGATTCTCAGAGTTTACAGCTGATCTTTTAATCCCATTCATTCTAGAAGGTTCAGAATATGTGATGGCTTTAGCTACCAGAAGTTTTCGTCTTATATCTCATACACTCTCAGGTGTAATGCTCTGGGACACGTATTCTCCCACACTGGGATAGAGGTTTCGTCCTCTAACAGAATCTGCACGTTGCACTTTGCTAAGCCTAGCGTCTACAGATGTCAATTACGGCGCTAGAGCTCCGACTATAGTGTTGTTAATATTCGTAGTTTCTTCTTTTCTATTGTTTTCTATATTAGTCTGCAGCTGATACCACACAAAGGTTCAATTTCTATTAATTATTTACTTATTGTTATTCTATTGTACACTATGAAAGATGGAATGCAAAAGATCAAATTTAAACAAAAGGACACACTGATAGATGTGTCAGGTTTGGAGAATGTAAAATTCTATGAAAAGGAGAAATATAAAAGGTGAGGAGGCAACATTCTACAAAATATGAGATAGATTATTATTGAAATAGTTTGGATTTTGATGAAAGGGTTATTAAGATTTCTAAGCATTATCAAAAAGTCGGTTTATAAATTGAACGTTTTTCTCGATGCCATTTGCGCTCACCGTTTTATTTTAATTAAATAGACGAAAACGATTTGACTCGTGGACGAGGTTCGAGGCTAATAAAGTATATGAGATTTTTTCTTCTTGCATTATGTTCATTATTTCATTTCGGTCATTTTCGCATTAAATTATGGACAGCTTTGACCATAGCATCATAAGTACTGTTATTTTATCAACAGAGTTAAGCTGACAGTTTATTTGAAAGAAATTGAAATTAATAAGCCAAATGGATATAGAATATGGTTGATTTAAAGCGGACTTTCATTGATACATAGCATTGTAATCAGTTTTGTATTACATTTTCGGAAATATAATTTGAGTTAATAAACAACCCCTCGAATATATTTTCGAAACTATCCATTCTCACCAAGCCTCCTCCATGGCTCTGAATATGTCCCGTTTAATGGAACGTACAATATGGTAGATAGAATTTATGTTTCTTATCATCAAATTTTAATTAATAAATTTATTGTTTGTACCTGAATAAAATTGAAAAAATATTGTCGTTTAGTATATTGTTGTATTTTTCAGCTCCGCTATCTTCAGACTTTGAACAACATTTCAGCCGAGAAGAATTCTACTATAGTATTTCCTCTTCCAATAGACCTCATCAGCTTCTTCATAAATTCTAAGTATACTAATTCAAGGCCTTCAGATAATGACAGGTCGAAGTATGTGCAATAACCAAAAAATATCGCTCAGATATTTATATTTAAAGCTCGAAATCAAGTATTTTTGAACTGAAACGAAAACTGATTTTTTTTATAAGGAAATTAACTAGAATGAAGATCCATCAGCATTAAGGAAGGGATTGTTAAGTATGGGGTGAATAAAACAAACAGTACTATTCATAATTATATTTTTATTTATAAAAAAATTACAAATTATGTTCCATTGTAGAAATTAATAAATAAAAATGCAGAATTACTTAACAATTTGTTAAAACTAGCTAAGAGAGGACGTAACATTGTCTTTCTTTTCGATCATGGGAAAATAAAAAGAAATTTTGATGTAATTAATGTGATATCAAGTAATTAATTCGTTCATAACACGTATTAAAAATTCACTTAAAGTTTCCCTATATTCAGCATGTCATTACATTTTCATTCCATCTCTTTGTCAATCACAATAAATACATAATGTGAAATTATTATGAAAATTATAATAAAAAAGCTTTACATAATAATGCGTAACTATGTAGGGGTCCATAAAAAACCACATACATTATAAAAAATTTTACTATACGAGTTGTTGTACAATTTTAACGAAATAAATCTTAATTTATAGATATGTATGAAATAATAACAAATAAATCTTGTTAAAACAAACAAAAAACTTATTTTAGCAGCTTAATGTTTAAGGTAAGAATAAGTTTGTACGAGATGTGTAAATTATGTAGTCAGTCTGGCAACGTAGCAATACTTGAAACGTGAGACCGCCACAGAGAATCGATTACTTGCTTCAAAAAACGGATTTCAAAATCTCGATACTATTTTACATAAAGTACAACAGAGTAAACTGAAAGAAAATTCTAAATTCACTACAAAGAGCAACATAAATATTTTCTTATCTCACTATTCTCTAGGAAACTGCGTTAAATCTAAACAAATGATAATTATTTTCCAATTCTATTTTCCTTTAATAATTAATTCTGAATCTCAAAAAGCTCATGGTCCGATAATAATACTAAAAGAAGATACCAAAGTGAAAAACATAATAGTTTCAGTATAATTGACAATGTTTCAACAATGTTTAACTTAAAGTTCATTCGAGATATACAAAAAATATGTAAAACAGCGTCATCCAGGTATTTTATCCGATTTCCAAAATTTCACATTGAAATTTATTATAAATTTTTACGCCTAGATGATATATTTTATTACAGGGTACATAAAAATATTTCAGTGTATCCTGTTGTAACCTTTCCACATAAAAATTGGTCTCTGTTGGGTCTTTAAGGAAAAGCCGATGAACATGCAATGAAGTTTGTTGTTTAGAGAATAGGTGACATAAATTTCATACGACAATATGCATCGGACTTTGATACACGTAACTGACACTTTTGAAATTTTTTCTGAAAGCCTTCAGAAGAAAGTAGAAGGCCTACCCAGGTTTAAAGAGGTGAACGAAATGTCATTTTCAGAAATAGGAGAGTCGGTTAATGATGAACCACAAAACGTAAGTCCTTCATAGTCAAAAAGTGTCTAAAATGTTGATAGAATCTAGTATCTCACAGAATAATTGAGGGGTCAGCAAATCAAGTAAAACTGGATATTGTAATTGGTAATTGTAATTGTTGTAATTGAATAAATAAATCTCCACAGCTTCTTTATTCGCTGGTCTTGTCACTCAATCATTCCCTCGATGACCAGCTAAAATATTTGATCAGATTTTCAGCATTTCTATGAGAATTTGGAGAGCTGTTTCACTATGTAACTTCCTAAGGACATTGCTCTCATCACTTAATTTGTATTGTATTACTACACAGAGGATTGGATACATTTTGATTTCTGAAGTTGCCCTTTGTATGATTAAAGTAGGTAATACACCTTGGATAATTTAAGATCTAAATATGCCCTTAACTAAATGATATTGATTTCAAGTCTTCTTTAATAAATAATCTATTTTTTAAAGAAATTTATCATCAAAAAAATATGTTAATAAGGACCGAAATTGAGTCGAAACATGGTTGACGAATCATTTATTCAAGAAAATATATAGAAAGAGGGCAAGATATTAAAGACTTAGATATTTATATAAATATATAAATGTAAATTATTTAGAATACAACAAATACGGAATAGCAGGAATGTGAAGTATCACGAAACGGTAATTAAAAAGTTTCAAATCAAAATGGATGAACTGAATAATTCATGAAACTGTGAAAACATACAATGTTTAATGTTCTACGAGTGGACCCCAAAAATATTTACTTATTCTGTCTGGATCTTCAGTTAAAAAGAAATCTCTACCGTGTTTGACGAATTCTTTATGTGAAATTTTCCCATCAACATTTGAATCTATCGCTCTAAAAGCCAATACTGCATCGTGCTCTTTTAAGCCTAAAACCTTGAAGAAAAGTTTAAATTCTTCTACTGTTATTTCTCCGGATCTGTCTTTATCCACAGCCTGCGAATTAGAATAAAATTTATGTTATTAGATTTTTTTAAATAACCAAAATTAATTAAATAGGCGATAATAGACTTTTTTGTAAAATCCATTGTTGTGAAAGATACTTTCATATTGTATTTTCTTGGCGAAAAATGGCAGTAGATCGAGTAGACTGTTTTCTTTTAATTTTAATACAAGCATCTCCGTAGACTCTTTGATTTCTCCGCCATCATCAGATTAAAATCTATCAGCTCCATCATATTATGTTTCCGTATTATCTTCTGAAAATTCAGGAAGACTGCTGAACTCCTTCTTACAATAATTAGATAAGGGTTTGTCTATTTGTGTCTATGGTTTCTATTTACACCTTTAATATTGAAGAGATGAAGATTATAGCCATCACAGTGATTTCGCAGTCCTCTTCAAACCATTAGTACCAACTTGAAACCCTTCCTTTATTAACTTCGAATTGTAATTGACCAACACATGTTTTACATCTGAAATATGGGACCGAAGTTTTATCCTATCTCTAAAGTGAATGTCAACGATACTACCAAATGAGAAAAACAATAATTTTACTAGTCCGATCAAGGGATTGTTTTCATCACTTTGAAGTTAGTTAGGCTACAACTCCAGGTATATATTGATTAAATCTCATTTTCCAGCCACTAAATATATATTATTGTTTTATTTTTATCTTGTACCGGGGCAAATATCAATTACTCTACTATATTTTGAAAACTAAAGCCGATAGAAAAAATCTAGTTATTTCTTTGTTACATGTATAATTAGTTGTATTTTCGGAACCAATTTTGTTGACCTCTGTAATTAATGAGCATGATTTGTCATTAAATCTTGATTATTGATCTCCTAAAGCCCCGTTGTTATATTTTTTCCAAAAAAATCTTGACTATTAACTAACAGATATCAACATTGTACGTATATAGTTTCTAAAAATTTTAAGCTCTTCATTCAACTTTGATGTTTTAGTAGACATAATTCCAATCCATACGTTGATCAAAAAAGTGAAACAACAACCCATAAATAATTGTAAATCCTCTAACGAAGTCTTTTCACCTACGATTGTTTATTACGTCCCACTTTCTTCTTTTCTTACTCAGTACTCCTACTACCAACTTCTCCACTGTTCATTCTATTATTACTTATAGTTTATTCTAGATTTTGTTTGTTTCCCATGTTGTATTAATTTTGATTTAAGTTCCACACACTGATTTACCATAAGATTCTTGTAAACGAATAAGCAGTTGCTTGATGTAGCTAGAGGATTAACAATTATAATAGAATGGCATTAAGTGGATTGAAGATAAACTGGTTCATGACTCCAGTATAAATAAAATTGTTGATGAATCTTTACAGCTTGATGACATTTGATTTTGTTATTTCCTTATTGGTTTCTAAGACTATTCAGATTCAAAATCGGCGACCATAGACGTTAACGATTTTTTTAGACTGAAGAAATTTGAAATAAAAACCCTTGTACTGAAATTAAATAGTATCGTAACAACTTACTTTGAATAAATATGGTAAAAATGAATGTGCTTTCCTGACAAGCCTTTTATCATTTAAAACGTGATGCATATTTTCTAAATATCTTTCAACTGATACCAAATTGTAGGGGGAAATTTCTCCAAACTGTTTTTCCCATAAGCTCTAAAAAATAAATAAAGAATTAAATTAAAGAGAGTCAATCGAGAAACAGATTGATGAATTTGCTTATATCTTGTTATTCATTACAATTTTTGGATCATTTACGAAGGTCACATTCACTTCGGAGAATATTTTAGGAGAAAGTCATTGGTACACGGCTATATTTTGATATTTATTATAACTAAAAAAAGTGGTTTAAAAATTTCAATCATATAAGTCAAACAGACGATAGACTGGTGAAAATAGCAAGGGATAAATCTCCAATTGGAATACGGAGTAGAGGTCGACCACGAGAGAGGTGGAATGACAATCTAGAGCCAAGATGAGGAAAGATATCGAAGAAGGAACAGGCGTTAGACCTATTCTGGAAGAAAGAAGAAGATATTTAGAACAACAGGGAACGTGATCCGGGTTGGTTTCCGTACATTTAGATTATAATCGGGTTAACCTCATTCATGTGTTATTTTCCAATCTCAGCGTTTGAATAGAAAATCCGCTGCAATGTGTCGAAATGGGTGCGCTTCTTAATATTTCGTTAACTCAGTTGTAAATATCGCGACTAGTGATGAAAATCGATTCGAGCATGGAAATGCTCATGATCATCATTGGTGTGAATTTTGGTCCGCATTTTTCATTTTGCCTCGATTTTTCAATGTGATGAAGGCCGTGAGGGTTCACACAACTTACAGAAACTCTTAGGCCGGGTTTCTTCACATCCTAATAAAATTCCTACTAACTATTATTTACCGAATAACCAAAAATTCGGTGTCTTCGCCTTCTAATAAAGTAAACCTCCTATTAAATCGAGTTATTTGCCAAATAAGTTATTAGGCAGACGCAAGTGTTGAAGAGTTTAGTAGAAACTTAACCTTTAATATACATCAAAAGTGGTTTGATTGTTTATTATACCTATATTTGATTAGTTCATTTTTGGAAGTATGCGACATACAATTACTTAATATGGATGCTTTTCAGGATTTAAAAGATTTGTTTGATGAAGAATTGGTTGAGGAAATACAGAAAATTTCAGAACAAGCTTATTCCGTTCGTCATAAAATTGATCATTACAACTTTTTGTCCGATGATTACAGTTTTTTACCACTTTCTTATCAATTATTTTCAATATAAACTATAATTTTCAGACCAACACATCTTTCTCCAACTAGCGACTTCTTTAACATTAACCTTAACCATCGTATAAAGAATATTCTTTCTTTATACAATACCTCAACAAAACTCGTGCAAATATAATAACGCCAGATCGTTGTCACAAACACAAATCATAGGAAAACGTCAATAGAAGAACGTTTTCTCGCTTATTTCTTTGCTTATTCAATATATTGTCGATTGCTATATAGGAATCTCTCATATTGTTACCAACAGTAGACTATTTGTTAAATAGATAATAAAGTGACAAATACTTATTAGTTAGTTCGGATTTTAACCAACTAGGGTGAAGAAACGGTAAACATTTATTCGACAATTAAAAGTTTATTTATAACAATAGTATTTATAACCTATATAATTATGACTAGCATACTATGAAAGATTTAAGTATATACTCTCAAATTTCTGTACCTCTTTTATTTTAATAACAGATATTTCGAAAATTGTTATGGTTATTTCACAAAACTTACCCTTAAAACTTCTTGAAATTTTTGGACTTGGTCGGATTGTAAATGACCTAAATTAATAAACCTGTCGCTAAGAAGTTTAAAATCATCAAATGAAATTACGCCGTCCTTATTTAAATCGATGATTCCATGAAATGTTCTAATTTTCCTTCTCCAAAAATCAGATTCACCCTATAAAAAAATCTTATAATCAACTAAACTAATTTCACAGTTCTATAGTGCTAAATCATTACGTAGAAATCCAGAATCTGTCATGTTTTCCTCGAAAGCTTCTTAAATTATCATTTAATATACTGTGGTGCTAAAATCACTAAATTGATAGTAATTACGAGGGCTGTCTGAAAAGTTTTCGACCTAATAAAGATTTAACATTACCATATTTTTTTTTCAACATATTATCAGCTTTAAGTCTATACACTTTTGCAGCGATGCTCTAACCTTTTTAACTCTTCTAAATAATATGAATAAAAAAATAATTGCCGTCTCTCTCCTTAAAATAGAAGTTTGCGGAATGCGACAACGTCCTCCTGTTGAAAATCTCTCTTCTAAAAGTTAAACTTTAAGGTTAGGAAACAAGAAAAAATTACAGGGGTCCAGATCTGGTGAATACGATGAGTGGTCAAGCGTAGTATGCGTAATACTCTCCTGTTATTGTTCTACAGTTTTGAAGTTAGTTGATGAACAAAACTCAAAGACTATCCTAGAAAACGGTCGCCAACGCCTTTCCGACCGATGAAATCGTCTTTTTTGGACTAGATGCGACCTTTGCAATTCCCTTTTTCTTTTTAACCTTAATCCGACGGTTTTCCAGAACCATTTGAATATCTGAGCTTATATTAATAAGAGCTGACATCTTCAGGTTGACGTCGGAAACTTTTGAGACAACCTTCATATTAACTGAAATGAACTCTTTCTTCTACCATAACATGAGGCAAGGCGTGTTTTCGAATAGGTAACGGTGGAGTTTGGATTTGGTTGGCAGTTCGCAACTAATCGGCGTCAAAAAACGTCTGACATTTTTGACAATGGAACAAAACAATTGTTGTTTTTAAACTTAAGTCCTTAATCAGAATTGGTTAATGCTGATAAGGAAATGTTTTATTCCTTCATGAGGACGAAATTTAAATCACCTAATAAATTTATTCTATCGAAGATAAAAAACAATGAACATCTGAACTACAGCGGGACACGTCTGTGAGCTCACGCGTGTCGTGTCAGGTGGCGCTGCATCGTCAATTTACTTCAATGTATTCAATCTTGTAGATTACAAAAGTGCGTGCAGGGTTGCGTCACCTCGCACGTGTTATACGTATCCCAATTTGAGAATTACCTGGTGTCTTGTTCAGAATATAACTACATCCAGTTACCAATTACCAACAACTCTTTAGATTCATATGTTTACTAACATAATTTATTTTAAAACTCCTAATAATTTCGCCAAAATCACGAAAACACCTCAAGAACTACAAGGACAAGCGGAAACTTTAGTACCTCGTATTCTTCCAGGCATTGAACTTTTTTTAATGCTCTAGCCTTTTGTATCTCAAACACCATATGTAATATAAGCTTCCCAATTTTACCGTGCCTTCCAACTGCTGTTGAAGTTGAACTCATGAGTACTTCTTACTAACCAGCTGAGTGCTTCCAGCCCGAAGGTTCAGGTAAATCCTGTTAAGAGACCAAAAACAGCGAGTTAGCTCTAATAGCCGTAAAACTGCACCCGCAGTAGGACTCTGTGCTAGCTAGGCGAAATCCGAGAGATGATCGAAACTGTAATTGTTCGAGAGTAGAATGAGTCAACCCGATACCGGCTTTAGAGCAGTTGCTGAGTTCAATTAACGCGATAACTGGGCCCATCATGCGGTCTCCATCCAGCAGTTTCTTCCTCTTCGGTTGGTTACGAATTATCTAAAAGTTCCAGTTAAAGTGCCTGGTACAGCGGACCTATCAGAAAGCATATGTGCTTAAATGCTCTTGGCCCCCCAAAATCCTAATACGAACTATGAAATTACCAGCGGAAAACTGATTTACTCCTATCTCGAACTTCACGTAGAACTTTTTGGTGCTCAAACGTTGTGTAGCGTACCCCGTGAGAGGTAAAACTTCAGCCGCGTCTCCAAATTGTTGTTGAAGATGAAATTAAGAACAAATCTAAAAACTTTGAGGTTCTTGAGCTTTAAAGCACTTGATGTGAATCTCAATAATTTTAACAAATTATGAATCGAAAATAAATTATTCATCTAAATAATTTTTATAGTAGTTAAATAATGTTAATTAGAGATATAAGTAATAAAATCACTTACTCGATGACCGATCCATTCTAAATCACTATCTGATTCAGAATCAGAGTCATATCGTCTCTCTGCATGGGAATGTTTAACATGTTTACTATAGTTTCTCATTACCTGGTGAACGTTAAAGCTTGGCGGTATTAATAATGGATGTCTTTGATTCGAAGTCTGAAAAATAATATATCAAATATTGGCGATTATGTCTTTGCGTCAAAATCGGTTATTCCCCTACAACTCTTAAATTTGTTCCGAAGCAAAAATTGCTAAACCAAACAGTAATATATACAACAAAGTTCTGAGACTTGTAATAAGTGGTAGCGATCTAACTGTAGAAATAAATGAATCACTATTCCCTAAGCGTTAATTCAAATAGCTAGTTAAATGCATTTGAGCTCAGACAAATATTTTTATCAAACTCTTTACTTGGCATGAGATCTATAAAACATTTAGTTGCGTTATTTATTAAATAAAGTTTAACCACTCATGTTATCTTATTTTTCCAGTTCTACTTGATATCAACAAATATATCCTTATCGGACACATAAAATGTAATAATAAAAAACAAAACACACTATCTACTTAAACCCTATTCCTGTGTGCAACTAATAGTAAAAAGGAGACATTCAAATTATTTTCGTTATTTGTTCGTGTGAATCTGCAATCTCGCAACAAAATTTTGATTTGAATTTTGAAGTACAACTTGCATGGGATGTAATGTCCAAATATTCTACTTTGATTAGAAAAGTTTCCTTTAGCCAGAATAATTGATCAAAATAAGCTTCTATGTAACAACATGACTATTTGTATTAATTCTTTCCTCTGAGGCTAGTATATTTGAAAAATAATATATATCATATGGAATTTCACTTCGAGGAGATTTTTTTTTCAACTAAAGCATTCAAAAAAAAGTATTGTTAAAAATCCATTTTATAAAAGTTATTATTCCAAGGTTCATTCTAATGAAATGTGGAATTTTGCGGGTAAAAATTAAGCATATTGGGCATACAATTTTCACACTCTATAAGAAAACATTATGTTGATATAATTCATTCCTCTCTCATATTTTTAAATTTGGAACCAACAGCCATTCAGAACCAAATATACCATTTAAAAATATTCCATGATATTATGATGAATGGATAATTTCCGAAATATGATTTTGAATTTGGAAAAATACAAAATTTTGATACTTTTGAAAAAAGGCTTTAGAATCTTTAATGTCAAGTCCTTATTTTTTTAAATAACTGATTGGAAGAGATTCCGATCTAGCCTTGAAATAGAAGTATGGTAATTTGAATTTAAATGATAGGATGAAATAGTTGAAACAAGCGAATATATAAAATTTAGAGTAACAACTGAAATTACGTAAGCTTTGAATACACGAAAAATAAAACTTTGAATATCATTGGAATTTGACAACTTTGTTTCACAATACACATGCGGTAATTTGTCATAGAGGAGCTTTTGCGAGGTTGCAGCCTCCCACTATCAACAACGAATCTCTCTAAACAAATAAGTAATTATTTGTTGTTGAATTATGACACTGTTCCAGACAATCTAATCCGATTTTTTAAGTTTATTCAAAAAGAAAACGCAAATTATTCAACACTGATAATTGTACGATTTTTATAAATTTTTGTATACGGCCGGTATTATGGTGGTATTTACATTGTTGTCAGATCTTTCCTTTTTCCGGAAAAATAATGAACTTCAAATGGATCCCCCTATTTATTTTGTGTTTTTAGAAATATTTAAGAAATACTGATTATTTTTAATATAATGTTTCCTATACCTAAATGCCATACATTTAGATGGTTACGATTAAATAAACTCCTTTAATTTGAATATTCTTCGAAAATTTATGTGCTAATACAAATCTAATAACAAGGTCTAGTGTCAGTGTGTTAGTAAAAAATTTAACGAAACTGGTGCAGTTAAATATTTATCCAAATCAAGGCACAGAAAATTTATAACCACTGAAGACAAATATTTAAATGTTTGTGTCATGTTAGAAGTAGATCCACATTTGTGAAGTAGAAAAATTCTTCTTATCTCCGTGGTAATCCTATCTTTTAATTCCTAAATATTGGCAGGTTTTATAAACGATGTTTTTTAAGTAACCCCACAGGAAATAGTCTAAAGGTTTCATGTCGGGTGATCGATTGCCCCACCACACACGCATAGTTGTAGCCAAATTGAGGCGTCCCATGCATAAAACTGACTCTGTATAATAAAACAATATATTGCTTCTCACTATCAACCGGAGAAATATTCAATAAACTTCTTTTAAAATGTTGTCTGGCTTAAGAATTCTTGCGGTCATATCGTGACGTGACACCTACTTAAGTCAGAGGCACTTTGTAAAAAGATTAAATTTAAAGTGTGACAAGATTGGAGACAAATCAGAAATCTTGTGTACCACATAAACGCCTTAATAATCAATATACAGTGAAGTCCTAAAGTAACGATATGATTTTTTGTAAAACACGACAAAAACTATTTCATTGAACCTCAAAAATTTTACAATTTTTCCACCCAATATGTTTAAAATGTTGAACGTAACTAATATTGATTTAGCCTATCGTATTTATTTTTCATAATCCAATGTAAATTGACGGAACCAACTTTTGAAATAATAATTGTTCTTTCGTAATAGTATCAACCTAAATTTTCAAAAGATAAGTAAACAAATAAACAATTCCTTATAATAATACTGATGGTTGATTTGTATTGACAATAAATCTAGTTTTACGTAAATATTTAGTAATTATAAGTCAAATATAATTCAAATTCATTTGAAATAATAGAGGAAAATAATGGAAGATAAAATATAAAACCATAAGAAACGCTGTTTTAAGATTTCAATATATGTAATATTGCTAAAAAACTATTCGTCGATATGTCCAACTTTCAAAAAAAAAAACCTCCAAAATATCGTAATTGATTAAGGTCAGACATACGAGTATGGTCAGAATGGCAGTCGGATAATTTGGATCTTCGGACAACCCTCTGATGATAGAAATTTGAACAAGTGGCATATTTACGAACTTATATACTACTATAAGTTCCTTAAATCATCACCCGATCCACTTTGACTGTAACTTTTTTAAGAAATGACAAACTTTTGTTTTGCTTTGAGATGTGTTTATTTGAGGTCTAAAAGTAAAGCAAATAATATCGATCAAGCTGTCACTTCCAATATTGGTGTTATACGGGTCCGATTTATATTTTCTATTTAGCCAGTACTGTCATTGGTAAGTTCTTTGATAGCTCCAAGATTTGAAGCTTATTGATAGGCTCGAAACTCCAGGATATATCATAAAAAAAAGTCTAGAATGGTTAAATCGGAAAATTTTGAAGGCCAGTACAAATCACCATAACGAGAGCATCTTGCTTGCCCCGTTGGTATCGGAAGTCCGTCTAGATGTTCGCTGGGCCAAAACCACGAATTAAGACAAAATAATAAAATCGATACGATTGTTATTAAAGAGAATAGAAATTCTTGTTACATTGACTTGTATTTTGGACCTGTCAATTCCAAAAACGTCATAGGAGAACTGACATTTACTGCCATCTTATAGCTTCCTCCGAAAAGCCTTATACGCCACCTGTTCATACTCATTATTCGATTATCACTTGATACTTTTCAGTTTGTAGGGATCTTTAAGGACAAAGGATCCAATTAGTTGATAAGGATTAAGAGTGCTAAATTACAAAGAGAACATATATCTAGAGCATTGGGCACGATAGTTCGAACATAAACAGGGCTTCTTAAAGGCCGCTTGACATGATGCAATAAAACGTCCAATGCAATGCAAGACGCAATATTTTTCGATCAAAATCATGCGCAAATGAAGTTCAGCTGATTGTTTCATACAAAACCTTGCACTTATAACATTATCGATTTGATGTTATTTTTATTGCGCCTATGATGAAATTCTAAAGGGAAGTCTAGTTAATTTTCGCGTACAAACCAACCTGTTCATCAGGCTGCAAAAGCGAGGCAGCGGCAGATACCATTATTGCCAATTACTCACTGGCCGCTTTTATTTGACCATTTCACTTAGCTTTGTTATTTTCTTTTTTAAACCTGTCGCAAAATATTAAATGAAATTTGACGTTAGGAATTTGTTCAATTTACTTATGAAATTTCGGGTAGAAGTAGTGGTAAGAGTGGTAATGTCAAACGTCGTACAATATTAATCTATGGAATATTTTGCGTGCAATTTTTTGCGCCATGTCAAGCTGCCTTAAGTCATTTTGCGAACCTTCTCTTTACTCAGCTGATGCAATTGCCGTAAAAAATTATAAAATTACTTACGGATTTATTATAGTAGCAGTATATATTTTATTTAGAAATTGATCCTGTGTTTAATGTCCCGCCTCTTATTCCCGCATAAAATATTCAACCTTGGAAAAGGTTAGGATAGGTTTGTTTATTTATAAAATCATTATCCTTGTATTTAATTATTCATAGTATAATTATAGTTACATATTTTCAACAAACAATAATTTGTGACGGATATTTCATTATTATTTCGAAGACACACAACTACAAAATTACTATTCAAAAAATTTGAAACGTAAATTCGATAAAAAATTATAGCCCCTCAATAACATATATGTGAATATATTGAACCGCTGCTGAACATGCTCAAATTGCGCAATAATTTTTAATAATGTTAACATATTTAAACGTCTGTTTTTGTAACTTTCATATATCGTAATTTCTAACTGAAACTTGACACACTTAGAATTTTATACACATCTTGTGAACTTACTATTATGAACTTTAAGCCACAACTTGAATTTATTATTCTGTTCGTTTTGATTAATTAAGTAAATTGATTCCTTTTCAAAAAAAAATATCACAAGATATAATTAAAAATTGTTTCAATTGAAAAAAATTATTATTTCAGATTTGGTCTTGTTTGTATCACAAAATATTAATGTATACCATGAACCATATTGTTTAGGTAACAATAAAAAAGTTTAAAACGCAGCCTTGAATGAATAGGTAATTAGTTAATTAATAAACAATATTTCGACATAATCTTGAGAATAATAGAGTAAAAAATAATAACAAGTCATGCGTGAAATATATTCGTATTAATTCTTGTAAAATTAATAGTATAAATGTGTAAGAAATAACCTTAGAAAAGTGACCTATAATTTTTAACTGGGACATATTCCCCCACTCGAATTTAAGCATTTTACGAGGATGGTCCCAGAAGTACTTGGCCTGACCTAGAGTTGACGGATATTGCTTGAAAATACCATCGTATTAGAAAATACACAATTTATACAGCATATGTTTCAAGTTTGAAGACGTATTGGTTTGGCAGCCATTAATAGTGAACGTTTTTAGTGAATTTGTAAACATGGAAAAAGTCGTTAGTCCAATCAATATAAAAGCTGAAGATTATACTCTGGGTAAGACTGTTCCTGACCGTTATTAACAGTATATTGGGTAGAAGAGTTTATACCAGGCCGTACGACTTGTGAGACCAAATGATGTAACGATTCCAGAAATGTTGAGGAAAATCCACAAAGCGGTAATGAATGATCATCGACTGAATGTGCACGAGGTAGCAGACGTAGTGGGCATTTCAAAAGTGCGATACATCGCATATTAACTGGAAATGAAAAAGCTGGGCGCAAGATGAGTGCCGCGTTTGCTCACAGTGAAGATGTTTCCATCGAGTATTTGGCAATGTTTCACAGAAACAAAGCCGAATTTTTGCGCCGTTTTATAACCATAGATGAAATGTGGGTCCATTACTTCACACCCGAAACAAAAGAACAATCAAAACACTGGATTGAAAAGGGAGAACCAATTCCAAAGAAGACAAAGACCATTCCATCTGCAGGCAAGGTTATGGCGTCGGTTTGTTGGTATGCGCGTGAGATAATTTTCAATGGCTATCTTGAAAAAGGAAAAACTATCAACGGCGAGTATTATTGCAACGTTTCAGCGAAGAAATCAAGCAAAAACGGCGGCATTTGGCTAAGAAGAAGGTATTGTTTCATCAAGGCAATGCACCAGCTCACATATCCGCTATTGCAATGGCCGAAACTAATGAATTAAAGTTTGAATTGCTCCCTCAAGCACCCTATTCACCAGATTTAACGCCCTCGGATTATTTTCTGTTCCCAGACTTGAAAAAATGGCTCGGTGGTCAAACATTTTCCATCAATGAAGAGGTGATGTCGGCATTTAATGGCTATTTTGAGGAGCTTAACGTTGTAACAATGTAAAGAGCTAAAAGGAGATTACGTAGAAAAATAAATATATTTTTTCCAAAATTTTTGTGTTTTATTTGTTGGGGCCGGTACTTCTGGTACCATCCTCGTATACCAAAGAATATAATATTGATACCAAGATAGTAGCAAGAATAATAAAAAAAGTTATTCAATCCAAAAAATATATAATTCTAATCTCTTTTTTTATTTAAAACAATTCTTTAGTGAAATGTTAACAACTTTAATAGTTTATAATGTAAATATTCGAATAGATATTAAAATATCGACAGAAGAGCCATTCAACTTAAAAATTTTTATATTGGAACTTTGAAATAATATCTAAGAAATATTCAAATTCTAGGATACAGTACACTAAAAAAATGTATAGTTATAATTTGATATTTTAACACTCACCGTTTTCATTGTTAAGATGTAAAGACTACATTCACTGAGGATATTTTTCTTCATAACTTCAACACCATATTTACCACAATGTTTAAGAATAGACACTGCCATTTTTAATATAACGAATTCAAAATTAAAATTATTTATTATTTAAGACTTTCACTAGAATGCTGGTGCGCGCTGTATGTGATTACCGGTCAATAACATTAACCAATTTATAGAACAGATTATCAACAAAAACAACATCTACCAACAAGTATCTCTGTTTCCAGTCACGTCCTTCGATTTTTGGTATATATATGTACAACTTATGAAAGAAGCAAGGTAAAGCTTTTTATGCGCGCGCATTCTTGGTACAAACGAACTTTGTCTGCAGGGCACAGACCCCATTTATACGTATATTACGCTCATGAATTAAGATTGTAATTGACTGATTTTAATCAACTCGCTGAAGCCATATACTTGATGGTTGGTACAAAACATTTCTGAAAAACCGAGGTTTCAATTTACTATAAAGCAGTTTGTGTTAAAAATATGATATCCTTATATTCTTAATTGATGACAGCTTCTCATTTATATAAACGGTATTCCAATGAAAACTACTCGTCCTATATAATTAAGAAAGTAATAACGTTGTAAAGAAGTGGGGAACCATATCTATATCTCCCCTTTTAAAAATTTAAAAAATAATTTACTTCGCGCACATTTCTAGATACATCTGGAGTATTCTTGAAATATTATTTGTCGTAAATCTTCTAGATGTTCAGATTGTCTTGCACATTTCTTCGATTTAAAATCCAAAGAAAGTTATCTAATTTTTCAAATTATATGATTCGGTTAGTCCTTTTATTCCAATTTCTCGACAAGGACAGTGCTTATTCATAAATCAACAGACCCGTGAAGGAATGCTCCAAAAGAAGAAGAAAAGAATGCTCGACGTTGAGGCTCCCTAAAATACTGCGAAACGATGCTCTATCAGATCAGCTTATTACTTAGTAGGCCTGCGTAAGCTGCTCTAAAAAAAGCCATTTGTTTTTCAGCCGTGTTAGAAATTACTAAATCTGGACTATTTACCAACTTGTAGGTTATATACAAAATTGATTCCCACCCTTAATTGTACCCAAGACACTTGTGGACAAGTTTTTTTCTATACTGAAGAAAAAAATACCACCAATACCACAATAACACAATATTCGATAGTATGCAGTTTAATTAGAAATTTTTGAATGTGTTCTAATACCTCCTGTAAGTATTTTCAATAAAAAATTTATGATAATTTTCTTCAGATCGCTGTCCTTGGCATGTACAACGATCTAAAAATCTATATATCTCCTAAACCATAAATTTTATCGAATTGAGTTAAGGGTAACTTTTTGTTAAGAAATCGTTAAAAAACCATTTTTGCTATCTTTAGATGGTACAGGTTGTCCCTATAAAAGTTACGGATTATTAACCATTGGGCTTGAGCCACCCCTGACCTTAAGATAATTATTCCGTCAAATACACTACATAGATATACGTAATAATCCATTGAAAATTCATAATATTCGAATGTGTAATTTAGAAAATATACTTAAATATGTGTTTTGATTTCGGCTATAACTGCGAAACGAGAAGTCATATGATAAAATTTTTATGTCACGGCATTATTTTCACGTTGTCTACTCACTCCCAAATTTTTTGCATCAAGCCCAAAAAGAGAGAAAGAGAAAGATTCGTTGGATAGTTTTTAGTAGGATAAGGAAAATTTTAATAGGAGCAGGGTTTGTTGGAGCGGGCCCTGATATAGGAATTGCTCCTCTGCAGAGCCGGAGTTGTTGTGATTGCGTAGGGTTGTGTTTTTTGAAAAATTTTATTTATTTTAAATTTAAAAAAGGGCGGGCGGGTATAGCTACGGCTGTGTTATACCCTATCGTCGACAATTTGGCTGGAGAACCAGTTCACCAGGCTGCGGGGAAACTGCATCAAGTCCCGGATCACTCTGTATTTATAGGTGCTCTGTCGTTAATATCCTTACAAATATTGTCGTATGTATAAAGTGTTCTGTGTATTTATAAAAAAGAAGAAATGTCAAATTGTTCTGTCCTTTGTGTGTACTATTAATAATCAGCTGAGTTTTTGATTAGAAACTTCAATATTTACTATTTGGTATAATCCTTCCAACCTTAAAAATGTTTTTTTATAAATGGTACTTGTCATAACTGAAGTGTAGTTTGCAAGCCCTCGGTACTAATTAAGCTGCCTATAATTTGCACAATAAATAAAAATGAGATGTCAATTTTTATTAATTTTGGGTATCGTTTATTTTGCAGCAGAGGTATATACAAGTGAATTAATTGCAGTTGTCTTGGTAAGATGATTAGGGCTTCAAATAATAATTTTATTATTGAATTTCGCTCTAGATTTTTAGACACGGTGATAGAACACCTGTCGACCCTTATCCAAATGATCCATATGGAAATAAATCTTATTGGCCTGTTGGCTTTGGACAACTTACCAATGTGAGTAAAAATATAAATATGAACCTCTAGGAAAGTGACGAATGTACTTTAAGTATGTGTAATATGAGGGAAAAAATGTAATATTACAACTTTACAAATAACAATTTTTTCTATGAAGGCATTTGAAATTTATACCTCCTTCTTATATTTGCAAGTATAACCAATATCTTGATTGTGTTTATTTTCAGAAAGGAAAAGAACAACATTTTAAGTTTGGAAAATGGTTGAGAAAACGTTACAATAACTTTTTACCTGAGATTTATTCAGAAGAAGACATATATATAATGTCGACTGATGTTGACAGAACTCTGATGTCTGCCGAAGCAAATTTAGCTGGGTTATATCCCCCTGTAGGAAAAGAAATATGGGACAAAAATATGAAATGGGTCCCAATACCAATTCACACACGACCAGTACAGTTAGATCCAATATTAGCAGCTAAAAAACCCTGTCCTAAATATGATAAGATGTATGAAGAACTTTATGAAACTGATTATTTTAAACATATTAGTCATGAAAATCATGATTTGTATAAATATCTAACCAAAAATACTGGATATACAGTTTCCAATTTACAAAAGATACAATATTTATACAGTAATCTTTTAATAGAAACTTTATATAATTATACATTACCAAGCTGGACATCTAAAGTTTTCCCTGATAAGCTGTTTGCTTTGGCAAGTTTAGGATTTGCTGTAGAAACGTTTACAACTGAAATGGCTAGATTAAAAACAGGTCCTTTATTTGATCTCATTATAAATTATTTTACTAATCGTACAAATAATATTGATGGTACGCCAAAAGTTTTAATTTTATCTGCTCATGATACAACTATAGCTAACGTTCTCAATTCTATGGGAGTTTTTGAATATCACTGCCCTCCTTATACAAGTACCATTTTTTTTGAACTCAAAAAAAGTAGTACCAAAAATACATTTCTAAATTTATATTATAAAAACTCAAGCACACCTAGACAAATTAAATTGAAAGATTGTGATGTGGATTGTAACTTTTCAGATTTTGTTAAAATCTTAAGACCAATTACAATTAGTTTAAATCAATGGGAAATAGAATGCAAACTCAATTTGTTTATGTGGCCTCTTAGTTTTCAATGGAGTATAATTTTATCTTGCTCACTTATAATCATTATATTGATAATGTCTGCTGTAGTAGCTGGTATTCGGTCCAAAAAACAATGTACAACTAATTATTCACAACTTCCCAACGAAGAATACACATAACACCATCAAAATTATCCACTATAATGTATTGTGAAACATATTACCTAGCAAAATTGAAATTGGGTTTTGGTTCATTTACTGTAAACAGTAGGTAAAGAATTTTTGATATGGTATCATTGACCATAATATATAAACTTTGTGAAAATAAAAATTATTGTAAATTAGATTATATTAGTGATATATTACAGATTAATACTAGTATTTTCTGATCCGTGAATACGGATTAATCATTTCCCAAAGGTACTTAACTAAATTTAATTATAACTACTTAATTTTTCATACCTTCAAATTCATTAAGAATTTCTATTATTTTTGTAGTTCAGTATATTTGCTGGCAGACTTTCTGAATGTAATGTTTAACCCATTTTTGAATAGTTCTATTCATTTTTTTAAATTTTTACAAAAATTTTCCACAAAAAAAATTAATTTCTTTTCTATATGTAGTTATATAGATTCTGATACTTATTATATTGGAACCAGTATCTATCACAAAAGATATAGTGAAAAAGCTATTGTTGTATGAATGTAAATCAATAAAAAAAGTATGTAAATCAATAAAAAAAGTATGTAAATCAATAAAAAAAGTATGTAAATCAATAAAAAAATATTTTCATGAAATTTGCTATATCGAACTAGATCATTTATTAATTTGAATACAGTGGTTTTACATTATTAGCCAACAAAAAGTTTGATAACATTTAGCAGCAATAGTGTTTTTTTACATCAATCAACTGGTGGTAATTTTAGCTCGTCATAAACTACTGTTCATGTTCATGAGTGTATAAAACTAGTGTGCCATAATTTAGCTTGCCACAGATCTAGAGTAAAATGATTTATTGTATGCATGTATGAGTCACAATACAACACTAGTTTATAGCGACCAGTTATCACTAATAAAGTCATCCATCTGAGCGAAATTTACAATTGAAGGCTTGAAACAATTGCAATGATGTTTTATACTATTAGTATTATTTAAAAAGAGCTAAATTAGACATCTAATTCCACACTTTTATGATGGAATAAGAGTGGTTGTTAGCAATGACGTTTGGCATGTGACTTAAAGTATTTTATGTTGTATTATATTTATATTGGATAAATATATATGTGTGTACTTAAGTAATTGTACATTCCAGAAGAGATTGAAATAGTTTTAAGTATATTAAATGTTCTCAAATGAAAATTCACCTTTTTCTTATTTGATGAAACCTAGTAAACCTAGCAATTTAAAAGCTATAAGTATACTGTATCTCCTATACTTAAGTTTTAATACCAACTACGACTTAATTTTTATGAACCGATGAAGTTATATCAAGAAAACTTTAATTTCAAACCTAAGGAAAGAATTTTTCAAATATGAAAATGTTTTAAATAGATAAGTAATTTTATGACTGCTAATAAAGAAATAAACTAATAGTTGGTGCAGTCAACCGCCACCTGCCATAAACACACCAAACTGATTATCTCGATATACCATATTTCTAGAAAAAACTGTAGCATTATGGGTACCCAGGCTCCTTCCTCGATATACAGAATTTCCTCTGTAATTTCATGATGCAATTGAAAACCTTACGAATGATTTTTTTTGAGAAACGGAATTTCATCGTAATCTAATCAAAATATATTTTTTTTATTGGTAGAAAAACTTTTGTTATGAACACATTTTTAAGAATACACAAAATTATGTTTTGAACAATAACAAAATTTCTTAAGTTGACTAAATTTATACAAAACTAAGTACACATTTTTTAAAATCAAATATAATCTATTCAACTTTTATAATTAAAATAAAAGTATAGAATTTGTAAAACAGAACTACCGTGAATTTTTTTGTGAGCGAATAAAATCTAAAACATTCGTCAATAACATTTCGTTTTTGATATTGACAATGACTTTTTTAATAATTATACCTTCGGGATTAATAATTACCAATGCCCTGGAACAAAAAAATTATTATTTCATGTATTTTATTATAATTTCTTACTATTAAATATATTAGGAATCTTTAATTAGAACTTAGTAAGATATGACAATTTTTCTTGAATTACTTCAATTCTATCACAACCTTAATCATGGAACAATGTATAATGTAGGTATATATTAATTTGATAATAATATTTGGATATTAAGAAATAAAATATATATTTAACTTGAAGGGCTAATTTGGCAATTGTTATTTGCAAATATGAAATAATTTGATTATGATTAGAATCAAGAATCTGTATAATTGGGAGCCTTATAATCGAGTTTCCACTATATTTTACTCAATAAAAAAGTTTGAATGTGGTCTTTATTCTATCACAGTTGAGAACATAAAAGATAAATTTTTTCATTGAATTTGGAAATAGGGTAGAAATATATCAGAAGGGGGTCTATTGAAGTCAGTCCTATTATGAAAGTGGTCTACAAGGAAAAAAGTATGAGACCTGATATAGATTTAAAGTTCCAATAATGTGGCTATAATATCTGCAAAGATACTATTAATTAAATTTATACAAACAGCATTTCAGGCATTTTTAAGAATTAACAATGGGATGTAGAATCTTACTCAAAATATCTTTTGAGTATAGTAGTAGTATACAGAGCGAAAACAATTTCCTACAAAATCTAAAATGCATTCTACACAAAGTTGTAAATGTTTAAGTACAAACTAAATATAAAATGTGAATTACTTACCTGTAGGAATGTTCTTTATTGGGATATATCACATTAAAAATTTTGCAGATCTTAAAGCCAGAATCTCCTATTAATGGAAATGATATTTTATCTATAGATTCATTTTTACATAACAGCTGTGTTATATATAATTTATGAGTATATATAGAATCTACAGAGCAGCCTAAAATATGTATATCCAATTGTTGAAATTGTTCAAAATGTTTTTGAAAATATTCTATTTCCGAGGAGGGCGAAACGTCTGGTAGAGCACCACTAAAAGTAGAAAAAAATTGATGAAACGAAAAAGAATTGATTACATTAAAAATAATTTATGTATAAGATTTTTACCAATCGAACGGGTAGAAGAATATCAGCAAATATTTTCCAATGTAATCATCGGAATCGATAGTTATGAATTCATTATTAAAAAACGCACGGGCAGACCATGGAGCAACTATAATAAAAAAAACATTATATTAATATACAAAGTTTCAATTCCTGATACACTGTGATATGTAAATTATCTGTATAACTAGCGACCCGTCCCTGTTGTTCAACATATAATCAGTATTTTTTTATTTAACGCGTGGAAATTTGTTTTATAAAAGTGAAAACTTGATTTTTCTGTCCACTCTATCCTTGATATTTCGTTACATAATTCGCTTTCTGGCATTTTCCTACCATTTAACTCACTTAGTCTAACTATACATTTGATCACAACTATTTTTTTACATTAACATGCTATAACCTTTATTGGAAAACAGTCATCTGCGTAAGAAACAAGATAAAATCTATTGTGCTATTGTGGAAGTAGAAAATTTACTATCTGAAAAAAAAAGGAAACAACTTCATATTTGGGACTAGACTTTAGCCTCATGATGGATGACAGATGGCTAAAGAACCAGATTTGAGTTTACTGGTGGAATAATTCAGACTTAAGACAATCCAAAAGATTCATAACCAAGTTAAGTGTGAGATGTCGAAAAACGACATTAAATTAGTGATTGGTCTTTTAATAGGTCACTGCTCTGTCAAATACCACCTTAAGATGACAGGCATGGCAGAAAACGATACTGCGAACAAGTTATAAAGGCGGAAGAACATCTACTCGGTGAAAGTCCTGTCATGGCCATTTTAGCAAAAGACTTCTAGGAAAAGAAGAAAGATTCCTCGGAAATGTACTTTTGAGGCAGAACAATGAGATGCTGAATCAGGCACAAAATAAATTATCTATCCGGTGAGTACATACAATTATTATTTCTGGAATTTCCTTAGGCAATATAATAGAGATCAATGATTCAGATTGTTGTTGGGGTGAACCCCGAGGGGTTTACAAAAGATATATGCAACTTTCGATTGATAAAACTGAACTCCATATTTTTTTATCAAATTTGTTAATAGGATGAAAATATATCAGCAAGGAGTCTACCAAAGCCAGTAATATTTTGAATGTGGTGTACGAGGAAAAAAATTTTTGATAACTCAAAGTTTCAATAATGGTGCTACAATATATGCAAAGGTCCTATTAATTAAATCTATATAAACAGCATTTAAAGGGATTGCCAAGAATTGGATTATCGTGGAGAATATTTGACATTTTCGCTGTATATTAGACTTTATCAAAATGTGTTGTAGTTAAAACGTACCTATATTATTCGAGGGGGCTTTCAACTCCTTGAAAACTTTTTCCTCGATTTTGTCAGATTCTGTGGATTGTTCCTAAAACGAAATTAGAAAATGTTAGTATTGCAAACAATGTAGTTGAAGAGTAATAAATTCAATTCAAACAACTTTTATTTAAAATGAATAAGAATGAATATTATTTTTCAAAAATAATATCGTCCAAGTGACTGCCATCTTATCCCCATGCATTCCTTAAACCTTAGATTTTTGAAAACTATTCGACACATAGCGCCGGGATGTAACAAATTTCTCGTAGCATTTTCACATATTTCTACTGTAAACAGTATTTCCAAAAAAGTACTGGCCAATTCTGTCCTATCAATTTTACCTGTTCTTCACAATTTGTAATTTTAGAAAATGGAATTTCATTTGCTCGTTTTATGCATATGTTCGATATGATATTAATTTTTTTATTGTGAAGTCCCTCTTCACGCATTTTCTCTTTAGAACTACTTTTCGGAGAAGTATTTCTTCTGGATTGTTCACCTGCAATCAAAGAACCAATTGTAGTACTGACAATTTGATGTAACAAGTAAACATGAATTATTTACTGGGAGGTATTGATACAACATTTCATATAGTTTTTTAATAATATTTATATATCTCGTCGAAGCTTATATCGAGCCGTAGTTGGTAAGGTGTTTATTAAATAAGCAACTTGTCCACAAGTCCAAAGGAGAGTTACATACAAATAACCCACATATGGGTGAAGCTAACATTAGCGTATTAATAATGTGTTGTTAGAGGAATTTTAATTGATTCTATGGGTTGTATATATACTCCTTGTATATGATATTGCAACTTACTATTTTTTGAGTATTTCTTTGCAGACTTTTCTGCTCTAATAGTCTTTCGGCGATCAAATTCAAGTATACTTTTAAGTTCATCCCATTCACCAGCTGAAAATATTAATAAATTGAAAAAATTGGTTTTTTAATGAAAATTGATTATTCTTTATTTGAGAAATCACTAATTTTTGTAGTTAATAACGTTTTATAAATATAATTTCCTTTAATAAATTATTTTTTTACTAACAAAAATAAACGAGAGAAGGATATAATCAAAATAATTTATAAGCCAGCAAATTTTATAGTACCTATTATCAATTTCAATTTTTATTTCACAAATTTCATGTCAAACATCGACAAACTTTCATTTTTCAAACTATGCAGAAAAAATTTTGTTCCAATTTGCAACAGCTACTAAAACAAGTCACTTTCCAGCAGGGGTTGTCAAATAAATTTCAAAAAGTCCCAGACACTGTTAAAATGTGTCTAACGTCTCATTGTCCAAGGTGATCTAATATTTAAAGATCAATGTTTAATTTTTCCTCAATTAATACGGAAAAGAAAGAATCGGAAGGATTTCAAACATCACAATCATTCACTGATACTATAATTTATCTATAAGCAATACAAATTATACAAAAAACATTTTTGCATGGTATTTAGAACAGTTGTATTGAAGATAGTAGCTCACAGAAATATGTTCAATAAAATAGTATAAATTTCTTCAACTTGTTACTTCTTAGACTTTTTTATATGTTTTTGTTGGTTTTAAATGTCTTCTGATTAAAAGTCAGTTTTTAAGAAAGGTAAAAGTATTGACGTTTCGACCTATTTCGGTCTTCATCGAAATATGACGAATAGAGTACTTGCATGTTTTGTAAATAGTTTGAACATTTCAGTAAGGTCGTCATATTAATTTAATATTTTATGGTAATTAAGTTTATCATGATTTTAATTTTTAATGTGATTTTGTAGTAATGTAATAACTTGACCTATAAAAGGTTTATTCATTTTATAACTAAAAATTAAAAATTGTATTATAACAGCACACGCTACGTTGCTGGCAACGATAACGATATGTACTTAAAAATTTGAAATTTTTGCGATTCTCAATTAAATATTTAGATATTATTATTTCACTTTTAATTGAATATTTCACTTTTTGACATAATTTCATATCAAAAACTTATATGATCAAAAAAATGAATACTTTTTAAAAAATGCAAGTGCCCTATGGTATATAGCCATTTTCAAAGTCAAATTGTTTCTATTATTTTTCATTAATTGGGCAATTGAAAAAATTTATTGTCATCAAGCTACTTACGTTTCGGTGAAAAGGACAAATCATAATTTTTACTAGTAATAGGTCTAACTTTAAACAATTTCTTTTCTCTAGAGTCGTCTATAAAATGTTTTTCTTTACGTTTAGCCTTTCGTTTGTAAAATTCGTCAATGCTCATTTTTTGAGCACGTACTAAATTTCTGCATTTTCTTTTAAATGCTTCTTGCTCTGCAACTATTTCACTATACGTCACATAAAATTGAGATTTACGTTTTTTCTTGGTCTCTAATTTTGTGGAAGTACTGAAGTTTTTCTTAGATTTACTCATGCCTTTTAACGGTGAAATTAATCCACTTGAAAAAATTTTTATGTATCCTAAAAAAATAAAATTATTAACTACAATTCAAAATTATACTCCGGTCTTTAATTAATATTTTAATATACACCATCAATTTTATGATATGTAGTTTTAATTTAAACCCACTTGACGTTGTCATAGAGTAAGATGAAATTCTAATTTGAATGGATTCAGTATTACCAATACATTGATATGAAATTAACTGTAATATAAATAGTTTTTTTGACAAGTTTGATTAGATCAATTTACTAAATTCCTTTTTGTTGGGTTCTAGAATACATCTCCATGCCTTGTGACAGTATTGAGTATTCTAGGTTACAATAGATGTGATTTAATAATTCAGCTATAAAATTAAATTTCTTTGCATATTCTTAATAGTATAAGCAGCAAATGATATCAAATCATTGTCTCTTTTGATTCAGTTATGTATACATTCTTTGTATTCAGTTTATTTGTTAAAGTCAAGGATTTACACCTGCTTCTTTGACAAAAGAAAACTAAGAAAGGCCCTTTGTTGAGCTAGTTCAACTCAGAAAGGTAGTTTCTTTGTCAATCCAAACTTAGAAACATCGAATTTTGACAAAATTAACTTGGAAAGTAATTTTTGAATAAGTTAAAGTCAGATATGTCACAAAACTAAGAAGAAACATTTTTTGACAAAATTGATTAAATCAAAATATAAAATCATTGAAGAGGGTAGTTGAAAATGTGTCACAAACTAGTTTATATCATGTCTTGAGTGATATTTTACACAAAATATCAATATTCCAATAAAAAAATATACTCTACTACAATCAGATCTGTGTATGAGGTTAGGTACAAAGGAAAACACTTATTATATGTCATTGAATTGTCTCATTCTTGAAACCATGACACCACGCAAGTTTTAAAAAAAATTGCTAATTAATTTTCCTCAAGAATATTGTTTATACTCATTTTTAAGGAAAGTATTGTAAGACTTTACAACAAAAATCAATGTTTTGGTATTAATTGAATCGACTGTATGTTCATCAAGATAATCATTTTCTCAATTTTTATAATTTAAAACTTTCATAAAAAAGTCTTATACCAATTTCTGTAAAACATATTATCAAATTTATAGAAGAAAAATTTTTTCGACATTGATCGACAACACGAAAAGTCTCGAAAGAAAGTAGTTTCAAGAATATTTACATAGCAAACAATTCAATGTACTAAATTTATCTTACCACAATCAAAGTTTTCATTGTTATCGAGATCCTTCCTTGGTTTTTTTGGCGGATCTACAATATTTTCGTTTTCATCAATTGATGTTTCAATTTTTTTTTCTTCTTCAGTTAGTTGAAATGACATTGAACTAATATTTAACAATTTTCTACGTTTTCGACCTACACTTGAAGTCTTCATAGGGTCCTTTGAAAAGAGTTTTGTATGATCTCCTGTTTTTTCGTTACCTTCATGAGGTGGAGATGCTTCGACCAATAGTTCTTCTTTTAGGCCCATACTTATAGTTTTTCTAAGATTGTTCAAAGTTAACTCTATGTTATCTTCGAAAATGTCATTTTCTCGATCAATAACATTAACTGAAGACGATGGAAGATCTTGGTTATCAATAGTTTCGACATTATCTTCATCAATCGACACAAATTTTTCTTCTGAAGATAAATCAGATGGAATTCCTTCGTTTTCAATTGACACACGTTTTTCTTCAGTTGGTCGGGGCAAAACGGAATTAACATCAAACAATTTTCTACGTCTTTGACCAGTACTTGAAGTTTGTTTAGCATCATTTGAGTTCAGTTTTTTAATATCATCAATTATTTCATTCTTTTCATTGTCAATATTATCTATATAAGCTGCAAATGAAATATTTTTCTTTTCAATAGTGTCAATTTTTTCTTCATCAATTGGCACGCGTTTTTCTTCAGTTGATTGGGGCAGAACGGATGTAACAACGTACAGTTTGCTTCGTCTTCGACCGCTTGGTATTTTAATATCAGTTGAATTCAATTTTGTATTATCCTGAATTATTTCGTTCTCTTCATTGACAACATTATCTGAAAAAACTGAACATGAAATATTTTTGTTTTCAATAGTTTCGGTTTTGTCTTCATCAATTAGTACACGTTTTTCTTCAGTTGGTTGGGGCAGAACGGATTTTACACCATACAATTTCCTACGTCTTCGACCTCTTGAAATTTTCATAACATCATTTGAGCTTAATGTGGAATTATCCCCAATAATGTCGTTTTCTTGATCGATAACATCAACTGGAGATAATGCTGGCGGAATATCTTCATTTTCAATAGTTTCGGTTTTGTCTTCATCAATTAGTACACGTTTTTCTTCAGTTGGTTGGGGCAGAATGGAATTTACATCGTACAATTTCCTACGTCTTCGACCTCTTGAAAGTTTCATAACATCATTTGAGCTTAATCTGGAATTATCCCCAATAATGTCGTTTTCTTGATCGATAACATCAACTGGAGATAATGCTGGTGGAATATCTTCATTTTCAATAGTTTCGGTTTTGTCTTCATCAATTAGTACACGTTTTTCTTCAGTTGGTTGGGGCAGAATGGAATTTACATCGTACAATTTCCTACGTCTTCGACCTCTTGAAATTTTCATAACATCATTTGAGCTTAATGTGGAATTATCCCCAATAATGTCGTTTTCTTGATCGATAACATCAACTGGAGATAATGCTGGTGGAATATCTTCATTTTCAATAGTTTCGGTTTTGTCTTCATCAATTAGTACACGTTTTTCTTCAGTTGGTTGGGGCAGAATGGAATTTACATCGTACAATTTCCTACGTCTTCGACCTCTTGAAAGTTTCATAACATCATTTGAGCTTAATGTGGAATTATCCCCAATAATGTCGTTTTCTTGATCGATAACATCAACTGGAGATAATGCTGGTGGAATATCTTCATTTTCAATAGTTTCGGTTTTGTCTTCATCAATTAGTACACGTTTTTCTTCAGTTGGTTGGGGCAGAATGGAATTTACATCGTACAATTTCCTACGGCTTCGACCTCTTGAAAGTTTCATAACATCATTTGAGCTTAATGTGGAATTATCCCCAATAATGTCGTTTTCTTGATCGATAACATCAACTGGAGATAATGCTGGTGGAATATCTTCATTTTCAATAGTTTCGGTTTTGTCTTCATCAATTAGTACACGTTTTTCTTCAGTTGGTTGGGGCAGAATGGAATTTACATCGTACAATTTCCTACGTCTTCGACCTCTTGAAAGTATCATAACATCATTTGAGCTTAATGTGGAATTATCCCCAATAATGTCGTTTTCTTGATCGATAACATCAACTGGAGATAATGCTGGTGGAATAACTTCATTTTGAATAGTTTTGATTTTGCCTTTACCGATTGGCACACGTTTTTCTTCAGTTGGTTGGGGCAGAACGGAATTTACATCATTCAATTTCCTACGTCTTCGACCTTTTGAAGTTTTTGTAACATCATTTGAGCTTAATGTGGAATTATCCCCAATAATGTCGTTTTCTTGATCGATAACATCAACCGAAGATAATGCTGGTGGAATATCTTCATTTTGAATAGTTTCGGTTTTGTCTTCATCAATTAGTACACGTTTTTCTTCAGTTGGTTGGGGCAGAACGGAGTTTACATCATACAATTTCCTACGTCTTCGACCTTTTGAAGTTTTTGTAACATCATTTGAGCTTAATGTGGAATTATCCCCAGTAATATCGTTTTCTTGATCGATAACATCAACCGAAGATAATGCTGGTGGAATATCTCCATTTTGAATAGTTTTGATTTTGCCTTCAACGATTGGCACACGTTTTTCTTCAGTTGGTTGGGGCAGAACGGAATTTACATCATACAATTTCCTACGTCTTCGACCTTTTGAAGTTTTTGTAACATCATTTGAGCTTAATGTGGAATTATTCCCAATAATGTCGTTTTCTTGATCGATAACATTAACTGAAGATGATGCAGTTAGAATATCTTCATTTTCAATAGTTTTAATTTTGTCCTCATCGATTAACATACGTTTTTCTTTAGTTGGTTGGGGCAGAATGGAATTTACATCGTACAATTCCCTACGTCTTCGACCTTTTGAAATTTTCATTACATCATTTGAGCTTAATGTGGAATTATCCCCAATTATGTCACTTTCTTTATCGATAACATTAACTGAAGATGATGCAGTTAGAATATCTTCATTTTCAATAGTTTTAATTTTGTCCTCATCGATTAACATACGTTTTTCTTTAGTTGGTTGGGGCAGAATGGAATTTACATCGTACAATTTCCTACGTCTTCGACCTTTTGAAATTTTCATTACATCATTTGAGCTTAATGTGGAATTATCCCCAATTATGTCACTTTCTTTATCGATAACATTAACTGTAGTTAATGCAGTTGGAATATCTTCATTTTCAATAGTTTTGATTTTGTCTTCACCGAGTGGCGCACGTTTTTCTTTAGTTGGTTGAGGCGGAACAGAATTAACATCATCCAATTTTCTACATTTTCGATCTACACTTGAAGTTTTTATAACATCGTTTGAGTTTAATTTTGCATCACTTTCCTTGCTGTCAAATGTTTGATTTTCAATTTTATCTCGACTTTTTTTGCTACAACTTCTCCCATGATGTTCTCCAATTTTAGATTTTGATTCAATTGGAAGTTGAGTTGATTCATTGCTGTCTTGAATTTCATAATCCTATGAAAAAAGTAGATATTATTTTTAGTGACAAAATTTGAGTCTTACTAGGACATTCAATAAAACAATTATGATGAAAGTAATACACAGCATTCTACTTAGCAGATATTGTAAAGTTTGCAAAATCAACCGGTATAGATTAATAGGGGACGTGATATGATCGAAAAGTTGTTCTAAAAAAGACAATGTTGACGTGAAGTGAGATAAAACCTACATACATTGAAGTTTAATTTTGAAGAAAAATTAGAATTTTTTACAAAACTATAATAGTACTTATTCCTTCTTATATATTTTATGTTCCTTTTGGTCAAAGACATAGAAGTTCCAATTATTTTATCAACATTCGCGTAACCTCGTTGAACATTAGGTTAAATTAATTTTTGCATGATGTAACTACCAATGAGTAACAAGTTGTGAAAGAAAGAAGAATAAATAGAAGGTTTTATAACCCCTATTAAAGTTTTAAGATTTATAAATGTTAGTTATATAGTTGTATTGTTGGTTATATTTTCAACTGACGAATAATTTTCGATTGGACTTTAAATTAATTGAAGTAGTATTGTTGTTGCATAGTATTATAAAAAAAAATACCTTGTTTAATTCATTAGAAAACTGATCTTCATTTTCTTTTCTGATATTTGAATTATCGGAACGATCTCGATTCTGATTGAGCACAAATTTATGATGGTCGTTTTCTTGGAATATCTGTATTTGTTGGGATCTCGTTAGATCATTTAGATCTACTGTACGTGCTGATTCATTATGTTTTTGACTCTGGTACTTAGATTCCACTGATGCTGAATCTTCCTTTCTAAAAAAATCATGATTTATGTTGAATTTCAAAATACAAACTGAAACAAAATGTCACAAAAAATTGAATAGATCATTTGAAAATAGATATCAAATGTGAGAAATTCAAACTTGTGAAAAGTACTGTAGCATTTTAAATTTTCAATTAAGAAATCAGAAAAAATGATCACATGCTGAATTACGCATGGTAAACTAATGAAACAAAATTACTAACCTTATAGTACGTTCGATACTAGTCACAACTGTCTGAGGATGTTCTTTAAAAGCATCAAATGCTTTATCCAGTTTGGAAGATTCAATGTTTTGGTCCTTTGAAGATACTAAAGGTACTGCCTCCACAGGGGTCTGATATTTAGGTACCGCTTGAAGTCGATCCAATCTAATTATTAGTTTCTTTATTTTTGGTTTTACAGTTGTCTTGTTTCCAGAATCAGTTGCATACATTCTTTGATTCACTTCATTGTTCATGGCTTATATGAAAAATAATAAAATATTCAATGCAGAATAAAAGCACAAAATACATGATATCTCATTTTAATTAACCAAAAACATTGCTGTCCAAGGAATGTCTGAATATTTTCACTGTTTCATTATATTGTTCCACAATCCTAAATTACATTGTGGTGACTAGTAAAAAAAGTTATAAATATTGTTGTTGATTTTATGAAATTTACAATAATTTTACATATTTTTACATGAAAGATAAATGTTGAAGAAAAATTTCAAATTAGAGGTTTGTATTCATGTTAATTGACACAATAGAAGTCCACCCTAACCAGTTAAAAATATAATTACAGTCCACTATAAAATTTAGATAATCAAACAATTTTCTGGCAAACACACCCTGTAAAATGATCTAAATAACATCTATAAATCATTACAAAGATAAAAAAATACTGCTGTACAAATCTAGGTAGGTAAAAAGAATATAAGAAGATATATGATAAAATACAATTAGAAAATTATGAATTATTAACAATCAATTAAAAATGTATACAAATACTAAAGTTCAGAGAATATGAATTTATTGTATAAATTAGGAAAAATAAAATTATCAGTATTGATAAGTAAAAAATTATCTTACAAATGGAGAAGAGAAATTTACAAGGAAAAGAGAAATTAAAAACATAGAGAGAAAGAAATAAGTAGCATATATGCATAAGATGTCTTAAGAATATTAAATTGGCACATTATTCACTATAAATAAAAATTTTGTTAAAAATTATCAATTGTTTCAACGATAGAAATTTGTATATATTAGAAATCAGTTTCCAATGATTATTAATAAAGAATAATCAGAAAAGAGACGCATCAAAAATCTTTTAATTTTACTTACAATTATTCTTACCTGCTACATCATCATCATCAATGATTTCAACTATATCATTACGCTGTTTCTTCAATATTTTTTCATGTCTTTTGGATTCGGGAGACACGCAATAATTTTCTTTTCTTCTTTTTTTAGAATGCGCTTTACGTCGTGAATTTTTTCCTTTCCAATCATTATCCAACATTGCCGAACTTGTCGAAGAAAGAAGTAGATCATTTACTGAAGTTACAGTGGTTTTTTCATTATTTTGATTTGTAGGAACATTTATTAAAGCTTTATCTTCATCAATATCGATCATTTCAGAGTTTTCATCATTTTGGAATTTAAAACTTTTCTTTGAATTTGTAGTTGATGCGATATCCTCAAAATAATTTAGAGTGTATGTTCTGGACTTCATTTTATTAGCGTTACTATTCGATTTCTTTTGTGCGCTGTGATGAGTTTCCAATATTTCCTCTGCCTCAAAATCAGTTGCACTTTGATAGGTCCCTCTAAATTTGTATGTCTTGGCTAAAACAAAAAGAGGAAAGGTGAAATATTCATAACTTAAAAAAATATATTTATATATTATATAATCATTTTATATTTTTTTGTTTCAGCTTGTTAATTTCTTGAGTGAAATTCAAAGGAATGGCAGATTGAGACCACGGAATCGGATCACTTTCTACCAATAAACGAATAACCACCCTATTCCCACCCTTCTCTTGATAATGGCTACAAAATGGATGTCGAATATATGTAAGACAATTCGGGTAGTCACAGCTGACTAGCTGAGAACAAAATACTTATTTCCACGAGGAAACAGCCAATATAGGGTTTGGTTTGAGTTAAATTTTTTTTAGTATGTAAATATTTGGAAATTGTTTGATTCCTCTATCAAGGCATCACAAATTAATACAATTACCATCAAAAATATTTTAACAATTAACACAATTTACTCAAAAATAAAACAAAAAGAGGAACCGTCATAACAGAAAAGTTGCATTTACAGTATTCCTTCTATGAACTGTGACAAGAAATACTCAGGCCAAACCTCTCGAATTTTACAACAATGCCTCACACAACACCAAATTGATTGCAGAACCTTTAAATGTAATTGCGCACTATCATAAAATGTAATTAATACTAAATAATAATAATAATAATAAAAATAATAAATAATAATAATAATAATAAAAATTAATAATTTTGGATATAGAACATAAATAAAACAAAAGAGTAATTTTAGAATCCTTCTATATAAAAAGTAATTATCCCAGCATGAACAAAAGGTTGACACAGAAAATTAGTCAAATTTACACAAATGTATTAGCTTTATCAAACAACTCAAGTGTAATCAGTCTTGTCGATTTCATTTTAAGTATCTAAATGCAAATAATATTATATCAGAACTTAAATAGAAACAAACACAATTGCTCTTAACTCACAACAATCACATTTTTCTATCATATATCATTTTAAATGAATATAAGAAACATTCTCGCCACTTTAACCTAATCATGAAATCACACAAAACATTCATAAAAATAAAAATGACAAAAAAAATCACTTTAGCGAAGTCGTCTCTTCCACACGATCCGAAATTTCCCACAAAGAAGGGATCACTCAATGACTTTACTACACCTAAATTTTTTAAAATTCAACATTTCATATTAAAAATTATTCAAAAACAACCAGACAGAAAAGACAAATTATTCAGTAAAAACCAAAATTGATGTTTTTCACATTTACAATTTTTACATGGAGCTCAACTACCAATAAGTTTTACCTTAATTTTTTAAAAATAACTGTAACAACTGAACTGTATCAATTTTTGTAGCCTTGATAAATAAATTAAACAATTTCGAAATATTGCCATAGTAAAAATAGAGTTTAACTTAAACCATACCCTACATTGGTTATTTACCCTTGAAAATAAGTGTTTTATATTTCTCAGAATTACAGAAACAAAAAAAATGTATATGCTCTTTAATACAGAACTTACGGTTATTCTTTTTTGCCCCAATATCATTTTCCTTGTCGATTATTTCATAATCTGGATCTTTATATGCAAAGGTTTTTGTTCTTGATAGTGTAGTCCTTTGGCTCGTATCCTTCACTTGATCTGATTCTAAACTAGTTTCCGATATAACAAGTCCATGCACGTTTAACTTCTCCGAATCTTTACTAGATCTAGTGAATGATGAGCTAAAAAATGACCTAAATTTTACTCAGTGTACCCCAATACCCCCATTGCGACAATCATGAAATGAAATAGTAAATTTATATAAATACAAGATATGTTGTGACTGTGAAAATCAAGAGTGTGTGCAAAATCAAACGTGTTCTTCATCCATAAACCTTTGTTTGAAAATTGATAGCCACCACTATTACACTATTGGTAAAAATATATAAAAATAAACAATTTGAAATTATTATCAGTATAGGTGCAGATTGTTCATTTTCAACGTATAAATTAATTTTAAATTATATATAAATCTAAGAATTTTAAAACAGAAAATTTAAAAAGGTACTTATTTGTTACTATTATGGTATAAAGTGTTTACTACATTTAATTATTTTTCAACAACCATTCATTAGTGCAGAAATTTGTGATGTGGTTCGTGACTACACTGTTTGTTGCCTAACCGGTAGGTTGGGATATAATTACCTAAACGCAACTTAGGGAACGCGGTAGTAAAAAAATTTAATGAAGTTTTCTGGTTTATTTTATTTTTCTAAAATGGATTATATTTTTATAACAAAGGTCCTAACCAACATTTGCCTGTTGTTGTTGTCATTTAACTTAATGTTATTTGTATCGTCATTACAAATTATTAAAAATAAAACTAAAAAGAATGATGTTTATGTGATTTCGAAGGAAAAAATGATTTTGAATAATTATGTGTTTTAAAGAACATTTTATGCAAAAAATCTTGCTTCAACGAATTTGTTGATAAATGTTTGTTAATAAATAATTTGAAAACAAGTTTTTGCGAAAAATTTAAGTATAACCCAATCTCTTATAGATTTATTTATATAATAAATCAAAATCATGTAATATTTATTCATTTGTATAGTACAAGAAATAGTATAGACTATTCCTGTATATCTTATATATAAAAATTATTGATAATATTTTCATTTCTATAAATAAATATATAATTATTTTTCTTTCCTTTGTAACTCGATCTATGTCTATATCAATACACAATGATCAATAAACAGTGTTTGAATATTTATGGAATTTATTGAATTTTTGACGAAACCGACTAACTGCAATGATAATTTCGGATTTGTAAATAGACTCATTTCATCACTTTTTGTTTGAATATTTTATAAGGGAAGTTGGCAGGCCGGTGTATAAAACAGTGAAGCTATATGGTGGAATGATATAATCGTTATGGTACTCAAGGAGAAAGTATCCATAGTAACGGTGCTAAAGTTTATTCTTAATTTTCAGTAACTTGATCCTAGTCTATATGATAACAAAGATGTCGAATATTCTTGAGCCCTTTATGTTCTAAAATGGTCTGGAACTGGAACAGATGGGAGTTTTTAAGAAAAGTTTTAGATACAGTTTTATAAAACTTGATTTTTGTAAAAAATTTAGTGACTGTAAATAAAACATGTGTTACAAATTTTGTACAATAAATAATTCTGATAAGAGGTTGGATGGTTTTATGTAAAACTAGAGCTGAGACCGTTGAGGCCAGATTTTTCTCAAATAAAAGTTTATTATTGGCTACCTTATCTTGTGATCAATTTATATACACATTTTAATATTTTCCTTCTAATAACGTGCCCAGTTTAATTTTGAATATTTGAGCTCTTCTTGAGATGTTAAGCTCCAGCTCTCATAATATTTTTTAGCGGTCTGCTAAGTTGATTTCATGTGTTTGATTTCTACCCATTTCGCTTATTTGTTTTCAAGCATTACGTTTACGTTCTCTAATCCATCTCACCACATACTGAATTCAAAAGTCTTCTCTATTATCCTGACTTCTCATTCTATCTCCATCTTTTTGTTAGTGATTTTTTGGCTCTTGTTTCCTTTGCATATGTGAGAATAGTCTACACATTTTCGTTTCAATAGTTAAATACAACAATAATATCAATGATTTTAGATTTATAAGTACTTACAAATACTAGAAAGTATGTGAGAAAAAAGACAATTTTAAAAATTAATCAACTTAATTAACCTCTTCAAATAAAGTATATTTAAAATTACCTATTTTGCACATGCTCGTTTGTAGAAGTTTCTTCGATTTCTCTCAGCTCTTTTCTCTTTTTTCCACTGTCCTTTCCTTTTTTGACATTATTCTGAGAACCTAATTTATTATTATCATTTAACTGTGAACTCTCAATCACAGAAGCTTCTACATAAGAACTTTTCTGCTGACTGTTTTCTGTTATAGCATCAAGTGTAGATATCACTTGTTCCTCGTAATTCAAGAATGATTTTGTATTTGAAGATGGTATTTTTCTATTTTCTGAACATTCAGAAGCCTGAAATTCACTTAGTTAACTAGCTAGTACTTGAAATAACATATTGGAAAAATAAATTAATTAGAAAAATAATATAGTCTGGAAAGGAATTCGAAATGGGAAAAGGGAGAAAAAAATATAAAATAGGTACAGGAGGGAAAAAAACCTTTATCTTACCTGGGAAGGTAAATAGAATAAAACAGAAGAAGAAATAGCTTGTATTTTAAAATAATAAATACAAATTTCTTGAATTTCTTATACCTTTTGATATATATAAATGCTTCTAAATGTTCTTGATTTTAGGTCTCTTCTGTTTCAAAATATTTTGATAAAGACTGAGTCGAAACGTCAATTTTTTATCAATCTTTCAAAAATTATTTAAAAAAACTAATTTTGATACAGAAGAGACCTAAAATCAAAAACATATAGAAGCATTAATAATAAATATATTTAACTTTAAAAATTTTACTATGAGAGTAAATACATTCGGTATATTTACAAATGTTGTCAAGAAATATTTGTTAATGTTGCTAAAAATGTAATTTTTTTTATAAAGTTGCCGATATATCTTATCAATCAACGACTTTTGAAAATATTGCGTGTTTTGCCGTGTTCTATAATTAATGCCAGTAGTAGTGACGCCAAATTGTACTGATGAGAAGAAGCATTTTTAAAATAGAATAAGTTGGTAGATTTCTTAACCCTATTCAAAAGAGAATCTGAATCATTGATAAACTGGATAAAATCTGAAATGAGTAAATATCTATTCGTTATTGTTCTTTTTTTATATTCAAAGCTCAATTAGCACCTTATTGATTGAAACCCTATTTCATATTTTGGGATAAATTGTACAGTCCTACATCTCAAATCTCCTCATAGGAGCTATCCTACTTAGAGATCCGAATCGTATACAAAGATACCAAAAAAACTAAATAATAGCTGCAGTCTGCAACATTGGTCGTATTCAGCGGACGAAACCTTTGTGCAGCTCTAGCTGTTGAACTACTGCCCTTTTACCAGGTTAATTAGGTTTTTTAGGAGGAAAAATAAAATAGACAGCATGCAGCTTGACTCGTGACGTTGACATTGTTGAAGTGCTCGTTTATTTTTGAACTACTCCTTATTCAAGTGGTGCCATCTAGTATATCACCTAAGTACGAGTCATGAACAGATTACAGAATAGACATCGTTTGTTGGCGCATACCTTACAAACTCAACACGTTCTGGAGCGGACGCCATGTTTCAGAGCGCTTTTAATTTGTGCTAGGTAGCGGTAGCGGAATTTGTTAAATCGAGTGTGTTCTATTATTTGATCAAGTTGTAACTTTTGTTGTACAAAATGAAACAGAAAGTCGTTCTTCGAATCAGTAACAAGTTCTCGGCGATTATAAAAGTTTAAGAACTAAATTTTCAGCAACAAAAAACATTTTGTAGCAACAAAAAAATATTAAACTGTCATTCTGACATTGTTTTAGCTATGTTGTTTGACATGTTAGTTTAATAAGTTAGGTAGGTTAAGTGTAAGACTAATATATCTCATACATACTTCACATGTTAAAGATGATCTTTTATTCAACTCCTTCAAATTATTTGATGATTTCTGGTCAGTACATGTGAAAAATATATTAGAAAATGTGAATGTCTTAGGTTTGTCTCGGGTTTTCTCGATATCGATTGTTATTTTGTCATGGTTATTATTATCCTTTGGAGATGAAACTATATTCGATCGTTCAGTTATATTTGATAATACGTGGCGGTCCATTTTGTAGACTCTTTGTGTATCTTTCACGTTTTTTGGACTAAAAAACATACTCGATTGCGATAGATTATTACCTGATCTAGAAATATTGTCACAGTCTTGAGAAAGTTCTCGAGATCTAAATAAAAAAAAAACAATATATTATACAATTGAAACTTAACCATACCATCAGTTAGAAATTTAAACTGACAAAAAATGGATTATTTTGATTTCTACAGCTCTAGAAACGCCATCAAATTCTTGTAAATATTCTCTAGATCTATATTACAAAAACAAAAATATATTATAATGTATAAATGTCCACCAAGCTATCAGTTAGTAATTTAATTGATAGAGAAAATAAATTTTGTTGATAACTAGAGCTCTAGGAATGCCATCAAAATCCATTATGACTCCTATTTTCCAGAGCACGATAAAAAACAATTATTATATCAATTCAAATGAATCTTACTGTATCAAATCTTTGTACGTACCTAATGATCTCTTTATAATTGAAAGTCTTATTACTACAACGACCAGCTAAGATTTGTGTGCTTCTCAATCCAGTTTCTATTATTCCTGGTAAATATGACCTATTAGGATCATCTGTATTGATGAGATTTTCTTCACCTGTTTTATTGGTATCAGAAAATCTCATTGAATTATTGCTATCTGAACTTTCGTTAGAAATGGAACCAAAAGAAATTGGATTTAGTCCTCTTGTCTACAATAGAGATCAATTATTTATGCAACAGTTTAATATTTTATAATCGAATTCAAAAAAATTCTACATGATATTTAGGTATTTTCAATTGAACTAGAAAGTTGATTCATCCATATTTGAATGGAAAGGTTTATTTTTAATACATGGTTTTATCACTGGTAACCTCTTAAGTAGTAACGATGATGGTATTGTTATATATATATATATATATATATATATATATATATATATATATATATATATATATATAGGTGCTTCAGGCAAGCTTTTTAGGCCCATAGCATGGAAGTAAGATTCCCTTACACTCTTTCCTATTTTTTGGTTTCATTTTCCACTCCTAAATTCCTCCTGTTTCTCCTCGTTCTATGTCCATAATTTTTTTCGTTTCTTTTATTGTTTTGTATAGATGTAGCTTCGCCTTTCTGGAGATTATTTTGGATCATATTATCACATTCAGTGCTCCAACTGTTTACTTCTCCTGACTTCCAGATTTTCTCCCTCGTCCCAAGATATAGATAACTTTGAACTTGTTCTAAACTCATTGCCTTTTCTTTGTTTAGTTATATTGACAAACCTCTTTTCCTTTATGGTGTTGCCATTATCATGAAATTCGATTTATCTTCACTGTCTCTGACGTTTCCTTAAACTCATTTTCCGATGTTGCGTTATCCTTTTTTTTAGTGTCCCTGTTCTACCATATTGAATAGCATAGTGGATAACGATCTCCCTGTTTTAGTCCTGTGTTGGTCTGGAAACATTTGGTTTGTTCTTACCTTCGTTTTTGTATGTATTGTCTTATTGTGCTTAAAAAATGAAAACAAAAGTTTTTATAAGTTTTCTCAATATTTTAATTTAATTAACTAAATTTGTAATAAATTGCACTAGATATTGAGTCCATAAACTCAACCTTGTTAGAATTTTCGTGCATTACTTAGAAAGGTTACCATTAATAGTAATTATTCCAAAAGACACATTAAAGAAAGTTTTTCTCAAGTACAAAAATTGTTTATCAACCTACATGACTGTAAAATAATAAAACCAACTTAGTAAAACTTAACATGGATGTTATATAAATATACAACGGAGAATGTGAGAAGTAACGTAGTGTACGTGAAATGTGTTCCAAGTATTTATTACTAGTATAATAAAATCCCAGAGACTGTTCCATATGGTTTAATTCCCAGATGACTTGATAAATATTGAAGTAACATACAGGCATCACAAAAATATATGAAAAAAAGATGATAATTTGATTCGATATATATACTTACCAGACTTACGTCAATGGTATCATTACTATCACGATCCCTTCGCTTTCTTACATCGATTGATAATGGTTTGTGATTCATACCTATAAAAATATGTAATTTTTAATTTTTTAATATCAACTTCTTTCATCAAATATTATTTTGAAATGGTTAGTATTAAACATTAATTTCAGTTTACAATCAAATTTATTACAGATTTTAGAACTATTAGAAGCTGACAGAACTGTTTTATTAGAATAAGAAAATGAGGAAAATGGTCATACATTATTAAAAACGTTCACTAATTTTCTATCTTATCATAAATATGTTTTGTTTCAATTGAAATACAATATAAATGAGTTTCCAATATTTGCGCATGTTTTTTGAAACAATAAATTCTATAATAACAAAATATTATAACATGTTTGGAAGCATTGTTCGCCCATTATTCTTTTCGTAGTAAATTGCCTTTGGCTATTTAAAAGTATACAAATATCAAATATCTTTAACCTATTCTAACTGTTTTAAAAAGATTTCAATAAAATCAGATTGACTTCAAAAAGTACAAGGGAGGCTTACACCTGAATTTTAGAAAAACGTCAAAATTTCTAGTAGAATGTTAAAAAGAATTTTGTTAATAAATATGTGAACTTATATATACGATATATTACAAACTGGAAAATATTCGAGAAAATTGTGTTGATCATAGAAATAGGAGTTGAAAGATCTTATAAAAAATTTTGAATAGAGAATGGATATAATTTTTAAAATCCTTTGTGGGTTAATGAAAATCTAGAATGATAGAAGTAATCAATGATTAGAAAAATTTTTGGTAAATTCTGTACCAAATTCTTTCTACACCGAAAAGACTTGGAAAAATTCTAGCATATACATAATTCATATAAATAGAACAGGCACATCATAATTATAACGATATTTTAAATTCAGAGTATAAATTTATATTTCGTCTATTTTCATTTTTTTGAAATACAACAAAAACTAGAAATTAGTTTTGTAAGAAACTTCCTCACTAACGAAAAACTTTTTTCAATATACATATTTTTTTGGATGCACTTAATTAAAACGGTTTATTTAAATATAACAAACTAAGTTACCCAAATACTTACTAAAAGTTTTGTCAACGGTTTTTGGAGAATATTTATACTTTGTACCAAACACCTTGGGTAAAATATCTTTAATCAACGCATCTCCAATCTCAGAGTTTTCTATTACTAAATTTATGGATTTAATTTTGTCCGCGGTGTCTTGGTTTTCTGCGATGGAAGAAATACAACTTCCACTTATATTCAATGTGACGAAAAATGTTTCCTGGGATGTACTAAAATCAATAATAGAATAATAATTATAAGAAAGTGTATACATATTATTCAAGTTGGTGAGAATACTTTTCCTAGCTCAAAACTTAATTTGTCATAACACATTTTAAGGAAATAGCAACTTTTATGAATAATCTTTTATTTTTCTCTACTTTTTATGTCTCTTTTCTATATTTTTTTTATTAACTTTCTATGTGGTCTGTTATAATTTAGATATTAAAGGGTATAGGCGTTTCGGATTAAGATAACACCCCAATAGTGGTGACAGTCAGAAACTACTTAACATACATGTCATTGTTTAAGTTATCTAGTTTTGAGTATTTTTGTAGATAATTAAAGTGTTTTAGTGGTTGTTTTTAGTGTACTGGACTATTTTTGTTTTTACTTATTATTTACTCAACCTTTTATTTTCAGGTGAGTTATTGTACAATATGTTTATATAAATTTATTTGTTAGAAATATGAAACTGATTATTTCAGAATACATATATTTGGGAGAGAATGCTAATTCCAAAACCGTAGTAGAAGGTGACAGGACACCTCATTTTAACTAGGAAAACAAAAGTTAATGTCGATTTAATTGATGTGTATAGATTATGCATACAATCAAGTGCCATAGATTCAAGCTCCCATGAAATCAAGATTATTTTCCATGAGCAATTCCATACAAATTTTGAAAATGTAAAGCTGCTGCTTCCCAAAACAAGACAATGTGAACTTGGTTTGACATAATTTCCTATTTAAAATTATTTAATTTTAAAAACATTGCACGAATGTTACACAACCTATTGTGTGTAAAATGACTCACCTCCTGATGGGTACCATTAGAATCAGTTAATAATCTGGTTGGGTGATACAAAGCGTTAGCTACCTAACTTAAGGATTACTGCATTCATCAATATTTATGGTACACGATCCTAATGGGGACCCACATCATAGTTAATTGATTGCAAGTGTCCTTTAGACACTTGAAGTTTCATAACGTAACAAATTACGTACTTTATATAGATGTGACTCTAACTACCATACATATAATTATTTATAGCCTTTTGTACAATAGAATTTTAGTATTTAAAAGCTGTCTGTATATTTTCATTTTTTCACGACTTCTACTTATAATGGAAGCAAATTCAAATTTTATTTTTTATAAACCTGGCTGAATTCAAAGCAAAAATCTGTGCACCCTAGATTATTTTTGTAAGTATATAGATATATGTTGAAAACTGGAGTTTATATATTTTGGATAAGTATGTTGAAATTCATTGTAGATTCTGAAAATTAAATAAAAAAACATTGTGAAAATACTTCAACTGAAACGAGCTCCTTGAAACAAATTTTCAGAGAAATATTACCAGTTGTTGCTGATGGTGTACATAGTTACTCCATTTTGAGGGAGAAGCTTACTCATGAATAAGCTTCTTAATTTTTTTAGTGAGTAAAAGAAGTATGTAGCGTTTTTCTATAAAAACCCTTTAATTAGAAAGTATTCATATCAATAAAATAGCGGCATCTTTATGCAATAACAATAAAAGTTATTTATTTTATCTTACCCTAAAAATACTGTCTCCACTTCAGAACTAAATAGCGTAATAACTTCCCATGTATCATTTGAAGAAACATTCTGTTGCCAACTCATTACGTTGTCAAGTAAATTAAAATCAACCCAAACGCCACATATAGATTCCTAAAATTGAACAATTATATATTTAATTATACAGTATGGATTTATTTTTAGAAAATATTGATGAATTGATCTTACTAATACAGATATTTTAACAAATAAATGAAACTTTAATAATTAATATCTTTAGTAACAGTGAAGCTAAGCTTTCGAACACAAAAATAAAATGAGTATCTGTTTATGCTGTTTTCAATTAAAAATAATAGTTTCAATATATTTCAAAATGAATCTTCATATTCCATGTTACAAATTTGACAACATAAAATCCAGTTTGTACATTGATCAGTAAATGTGAGGATACATAAATATTATCATTCAAACTTACCATAGGTACAACATAAGTATTTTCATTCAACTGTATATTTTTGCATTGCAAAGAAAATATTTTTCCTTGGTTTGCATTCATTTTATTCAAAAATTTTCTGCAGTCCTCTCTAAAAGAATCTTCTTCGTTGATTTGGGAAATATCCTGTCTTAGGTCAATCAAATCTGGCATTATTTGCTTTAAATTGGCAATAATTCTTATTTTGCCATATACAGCAAAAATTGTTTGTAAAATCATAATTTGCAAATCAAAATCACCATAAACATGTAAGCTTTCTATCAGTTTGTATCTTAAATAAAAAAAAATCGTCAAATAATAGAATTTGATATTATATTTCAAAACCAGGTCCAGTAGTGGAAAATATTTTATGAAACATAAGAATAAAAAAGTAAAATATTTATATAAATAAGTTAATTAAAATCTACCAATGTAAACTCCAATAGAATGTTTAGATAAATTACAACTTTTGAAAATTGATATATTTTTGTCATATTTGCTTGAGTTCAATTTCAAAACTTTTTTAAAAACACTTTATTTTAAATTTGACGACTATAAAAGTTTGTAATAAAACAGTGTTTTTTTTAATTGTATAACAAATAAAAAGAAAACAAGAATGCCTAATGAAGAATAAAATTATAATTAATGCTGTGATATATCAAAGTTGTGCTAATAAACATAAATCAGGTTATGTAGGAGGCCAATTGATCAATAAAAGTGAAGAATTAACTCCAGCAGATTCATCCATAGACAGTATTGATTTTACATTAAATCAACATAGACTTTTGTTTATTTGTTTTATATAAATTATTTTGAATTAAAATATTCAGCTTATAGAATTTTAACATTAGAATTACAATATGTCAACTTATAGTATTTGGTTCAGGCATATGTCTACAGTCTTTATAAAAATGTATTTGTTAAATTTTTTTAACAATAATAATATTTAAAGGAATAAAATAATTAGTGTATAAAGCACAATTGGAAAAGGATTTCATGGAATTATTTCATGGACTACCACCTCTGCAAATAAATCAAAATTTAATGAGTAAGTTAGCCTTTGAGAAAGTCAACATGTTTTGTTTTGATTTAAAATTAAAAAAGCTTAAAGCTGCTTGTTTGGTAAAGCAGTTCCATACAATCGAAAGTGTAGCAGTTAACATTCTTGATCTAGGATATTTCAATTTATTATAAACTACCAATTACAATTAGGGTTGACACCACTACATTATTTTAGGTAATTGTATTCTATACTTTATGAGAACAATAATTTACTCAAAAATACTTTATTTTTGATAATTTTTTAAACTTATACAAAGCGATATCCTTTCTATTATTAATTCACTCCAGGTCAGAATTCACAAAAAGAGTTTTTTCTGTGATGAATAGCAAATGGAGAAACAAAAGAAACAATGAATTACTTATTTACTTTAAGTTAAATATAGACTGTGAAGATGGGGGATTGTTCAGTGGATATACTAATTTAATACTAACTGCAAAAAGTGACAAAAAATGTGTTTTTGAACATAATAATGTATCATTTTTTTAAAACGTCAAATTTAAAAATAAAAGAGTAATAAATGATTTTACTTACATATAGACTGGTGAAATTTCCTTGATTAATATCCCCATAAAATATATGTTATTCATGATCTTAGGTAAAAGAGTATTAACACATTTTAGATGTTCTTTTTTTATGCACCAACCACTTCCATTTCCATCTATTATTTTTTCAATAATCCACGGGGTTAAATATTTTATGAATATCTCCATTGTCTCATCAGTAAATTTATTCTACAAGATAAAAAGTGTTTAACAAAAAATATAATCACTAGGTAAACTCCAGAATATAGTATACAGAAAGCAATTTCTTCTGAACCTCTGCCACCAATCACTTCGTACCACATAAAACAGTTTGAAGTATGAGTGGAAGCACTACAGTCCTGAATGGTTAGATTTTATACAGATAACAAACGTTTGTTGCTAAATATGGTAGAAGTAACACCTGTTGTAACTCTAATACAAATATATATTTTTTAGCCCCTGCTTTGTCTTCACTTCTACTTTCGTAAGCTTCATTTGCTTCTCCTACTCTTGCCATCTCGGAAATAAAAATACCAAATATTAAAATAAATGAGTGAAACAAAATAATACAATAAAGATGGTATTGCCAATATTAAAATTAATTTGGGAAGTTTTTGATGCCGAACTAAAATAAAACAACATATCTTGTTTTGTGGGCTACCAAAGTTAAAATTACAAACAGATTATTACCCAATGCCTTAACTTATTTATTTTGCCAAATTTTTAAAAAATCAAGTTTCACATATCTCATTATAGGTTTAAGGAATATTTTTAAGAAATTGTGGAACTTATCTCTCATTTTGGCAACTTATAAAGCAAAAAAACTGAATCAGAAGGTATATAAATCTCTGATCTACTAAGAAATTACAATAGCTCTATGCAAATTTTTCGAAAAAAATGTATACTGGAACAATAATAGAACCAGTGCAATCAGCAAACTTCCACAAAATGGATTAAATGTGTATCAAATATAAATTTATTGTATACTAATTTAAAATATAATAGAATGTGTTAGAATATACAAATTTGTAAAAATAGTTTGTAATCAATTTTTATACTTAAAGCAAATGTAAGTAAAGAAAATCACCAGTATTTTTGAAAGTTTTTGACAAAATGTAGCTTCAACATAAAAACATAAAAGGTTTAAGAAATAAAAAGTTAATGAAATTATTTCGAAGATACTATGAACTATTTAAGAAAACCTTTTTATAATATATATTAGTTCAAATACATACCATTAAAGTTCCTAAATGCTTCCTCGACAAGAATATTTGATCCGTATACGATTTGGAAGAAGCCAATGCGTAAATGGATTCCATAAACTGCACAGTATTTTCAACAAACATCTTGGGATTCTTTTTAACCGACATATTTTTCAAATTATATTCCCATTTGTGTAAATTGCGCTCATCAGAATTATTATCCTATAAAGATACGGAGTAGCAATAAAATGAGAATATACAAATTCAGAACTTACTCTATTCTTATGTTTTAAATAATTTAAACCAACAGCCAACTGATCTGAAGCCATATTCAAAGAAACTCACAAAAAATAAAATGGATATGTCAAATCTACTGCATTAGTCAGTGCAAAATTGAACACTTTACATATTTATCTAGAAGATAAATTAATGCGGACGAAGTTGATATTTAAAATCATATCAGATGTTAAATAAAAAAAATTTTTAAAATACGATGTCTAGTGACACCTTCCAGTGGAATACAACACTCTGGCTGTTGCTAAGTGACACCATCTCTAGACGGAGACTTAACTGTTCCAACAGATGGAGTACCAGCACCACACTTGTGATCGTCATTTTATGGGGAAATAATTCGTTGGGCATCATTAATAAAACAAATATATCTTATTATCATATAAATAATATTTGTAACTACCAAATTCTTTTTTTATAATATTTATTGTTGGAAATATGATACATATCTATGGTATTATGTTTAGTTCTGTGATTAAATACAGATAAAGAACAATTTATAATAAAATTCAAAATGGAAATTAGAATAAACTTGTAACAAGATCATGAATATCTTTTAATTCAGATAATACAAAAACTGGTTCTCTGATTTATTTCCATTTAGAAGTATTAGTTTGGAATACAATGAAAAAAATGGAAGTATTCTCCATATTTCAAGAGTTCGGATTTTATCTACGTATATTAGTCAAATGAATATTAGTAAATATTAGAAGTATTTTTTTGGAAATGTAATAAGTAATTTGAAAATATAATAAAAAATGTTTAGAACTTACTTTATTCATATCTTCTAAAAGATTAAAATCAACAGGTACCTGGTTAAACGCCATACTAAAATGAACTCTTATAAAAATGAAGCGGATATGTCATATGTACTGCATTAGTCAGATAAAGCTAAATTATTTATCTACTTATCCCTTAAGTAAATTAACGTAGGCAAAGGCGTTATTTACAATTATATTAAGGTGTGAGATGAATGAAAATTTTATTTTTTGATTATGGGATATTTAGAGACACCTCCTAGCGAAATATGTACAACATTCTGACTACAGCTTATACGAATCGTCTCTAGATGGAGACTCACACTTAAAATCTGACCTTAACTACTCAAATGCTTTTTTTTCTTGTATAAAAAATGTTGTTCTCTATATACTATTAATACAACAAATTCATAAATTATTCTGTATCAATATTTCCAAAAGCTATTGAATTACGTACTCAAAAAATTAACTAAAAGCAGCAGTATAATTATCTATGGTTTTGTCTTTAGTTCTATGATTATACATTAATATGGGAAAAAATGAAAATAACCCTAAAATACTAGATATGAAATAAATTCATGGTAACTTTAAATATAAGTTATTTGTAAGGCTATTTATGAGTTTAATATGAATATGTTTCAATTCTCATGAAAACAACCTTATTTTTTTGTTTAATTTTCATTTAAAAGTACTAGTTTAAAATAAAATGAGAAATATAGGAGTATTTTTAATATTCCTAAGTATACGGATATTTTCTATATATTTCGTTCAAACATTTTATGTCCCAGATGAATATTGGCAAACTTTGGAAGTGGCACACAAATTAGTGTATCACTATGGATATCTAACTTGGGAATGGACTCAAGGCATTCGAAATTATCTACCACCTTTGATTATAGCTTTTTTCTACAAACTCTTGTATTGGATTAAACTAGACACTACTGAGACTTTAGTAAGTTTTAGTTGTTTTATATATAAATTCTTTTCAACTGTTAGCGATTAGAAAAATAATAGTGTATATTTCCTATATTTTGAATATGTTCAATATATTGATAGTTCTATTGAAATAAAAAAAATTATGTCAATAGGATATTAGTAACAAAATAAATATAGGTAATTAAAATTGAATGTATAACTTTTTTCGTTTTAAAATGAATTCATATATTGGAAAAAATCTTTGTGTGAATGAATTGAATGTAATAATCACTTTTCTTTACAGGTGTATGGTCCTCGAGTAATACAAGCAATTTTAAGTTCTTATTCTGACTTGTGTTTCTATAAGTGGTCTGGGACAAGAAAGTGGGCTATTTTCTCCATAGGAACTTCATGGTTTTGGTTTTATACAGGTTCTAGGACACTTATAAATACCCTAGAATGCTCTTTAACAACAATAGGTCTTTCTAAATTTCCTTGGCCAGGAAAAAGAATAGGTATTACTTATATAATATATTCAGAGTTGTAGTAAAAAAAAATCATTTTTAAATGCCATATGATTTAGTAAAAATCATATTTTAGGATCTTAGTTTTTGTCAACCTTTTTTTACAAATTGAATAAATTATGCTTTGAGATATTTTGAGGAATGTAGGATACATATCTGTTACCTACTAATAAAGACAAAACACATAGAGGTAGGTAGGCTTATTATTACAAACAATACTTTTTTTTACTTTACAGAAGAATCTTCGCTATTTATTTGGATTGCAGCTATAGTATTCTTTATCAGACCAACTAGTGGAATAATTTGGCTTCCAATTGGATTATATCATTTGAAAATAACAAAACATACTTTCTTTCATGTAGTAATTACCCAATATATACCCATAGGGTAGGTAGCACATATAAGTTGAGAATATTTGAAAAGTTAGTAACTTATTTTAATTGGTGTTTTAGGATTGTTACTTTGATATTGACAGTATTGTTGGATAGTGGATGTCATGGGTCTCTTCTTATTACTCCCTACAAATTTATACAATTTAATGTATTTCAAAATTTGAGTTCATTCTATGGAGTACAACCTTGGCATTGGTACTTATCATCTGGTATTCCAAGTGTACTGGGTATATTCCTATTACCATTTCTATTAGCTACTGTAATTGTTTTAAAAAATATACGTATACACCCCATTGAAGTAGTTTTGCTCATTACAATTGCGTTTACTGTGTTCGTTTATAGGTAAGTTTTCAATAATACAACAAGTTGCCATATGAAAATTATTATGATTATGTTTGTTGTGCAAAATTTAATTTTTCTTCTAAAAATTAATACAACAGCACAGTGCCTTACTTACAAAAATTTTTTTTTGTGTTTTTAGATAGGTCAACGCCCCTCATATGCTTGTTATAAACTCCTATTGTTTTAGGATAAAGATTTTCTCGGTGTTTATGAGCTTATCTAAAATAGTGTCTTCGAGGTATTCTAGGGGAAGTACATAAGTTGGCATGTGGACTAATTTGCTAGCATACAAACACTTCATCTACAACAGCAATTTTTTCTATTCTGGCCGTTCCTAAAGGTGATAGACTATTCTGTGAAAGATAAACTTTTAGCTTGGTACTGTTGATCCAAAACTGGCTTTGATATCTGGAAACTGTAGTCGTAAGTTAAGTAACTATGTTACCACGTGCATCAAGATCTGGTGCTCTGGCAGGAATAACATACTTTGGTTTCTAGCAAATATGTCAATATCATAACTGAAACCTGACACTCCATTGAGTACAAAATTCTTAAATCCCCACTTCTTCGGGTTATTAGGGTTGTATTATTTCAAGGTATGCTTTGTCATGGTGAGTATCACTTGTTCATCAATAGAAAGATACTCTTCTCTGGGTACATGCTGATATTCTCTCAACAAGTAGTCTAAGTTTAAAAGGTTTGTTATATCTTTGTAAACCTGGGTGTATAAAATTAATGTTGAAATATAAATATTGTTTTCTTCCCATCTCCTACAACTCATAGTCTCTAACACAAGCCGTTGATCTATACCAAAACTCTAATAGTGCCCACTTGCAGGTAATTTCACTATTGACATAACTTTACTTATTCCAATTTCACTTCTAGTAATATTTGCAGGTTTGTGACATTATTTTGAAAAGAGTTTAAATTTAAATAAAATCAATAAAGAAATAGATAGGACTTTCTAATGCTTGCATAAATTATGGCCAGTCTAATGATCCCAAGACAGAGTAATCTTTTTCATCAAAATTCTTCAATTTTGATTCCCTCCAATCTAATTTTTGTTTTTTATTATGGCACTTATTATTTGGTTTTTAGTTTTTTTTCTATTTCTATGACTGCTTTTAAGGTGGTTGAAGCTTTGATGTTAATTTCTGATTCAGCATCTGAATCTATATCACTATCTGATTCGGCAACAACAAGAGTTTTTAACTGTTGAATCAGAGAAAACGGCACATACCTACAAATTATATGTTATATATATTTGAATACACAAAATATCTCTTTTATGCAATTCTTGTAGTTGTTCTTTCATTAGATATTTACTACCTTTTTGCAGTCCCCTGTGCCACTGCAAGAAAAGGGGACGTAATAAATAAATTTATTTCATGAAATAAACCGTGTTATTAATTATATTGAATATTTTATTTATTTTAGCTTATTACCACACAAGGAATTTCGATTCATTTTATCATTATTTCCTATGATATTTTATATAACATCAAGATTTTTATCTGCTTGGAGTAGAAAATCTACAAAGTAAGTTCATTTATATTTCAAAACAAAAAAAAATGTATTAAAATAAAAAATTAGATGATTAGTTATGTGAACGATGAACTTGGAATACCTCTTCAGTACAGTCAACAACATCAAATGATTGTTGCATTAAGACAATTACATTAGATAGTGAAATTATCAAATATCAAGAAAAATTAAATATTTAGATTGAATTTTTCAAGATCAATAACTAATTAATTTAATTTTGTGTTCAATTTCATTAAAGATTATCGTTTTTTAAATGATTATTTAAAAAATAAATTGATCTTTCATTATTTACACAGCTTTTCAGTCTGGTTGGTAGCTATAGTAATATTTATTGGAAACTTGGTACCTGCGTGGTACTTTGGAATGGTTCACCAGCGTGGTACACTTGATGTTATGAAGCCTTTAAGAGAAATATCTGAAAAAAATCCAGATGATACTCATCTATTGTTTTTAATGCCTTGCCATTCAACTCCTCTTTACAGGTAAAATTAATCTTATGAAAATATCCAAGTATCGAATAAAAAAATCGATAAGAATTGAAATTTTGTGAGTCACAATGGATTAAGACATATTGAAAATTTCCTTGATTTAGAATTGAACTGTAGTTTTTGGAACTGTGTGATATTAATTCTGAATACACTGCACTCACTACATCAATAATTACACTGTCTTACACATGTTTTGATAACAAAGTTTAACATGTTCAAAGACCGAAGGTGGACAGTTTTCTTTTGGTTCCTATCTGTCTCCAAAGTTCATACAGTGTAATTATTTGTATTGCTACAGTGCTAGTTAAGATTATGCTCTGTATAGATCTGGTTTATTATCATTTTGACATAAGATTAACTGATAAACAATTATTTTAAACAGTTTCCAAGTTCTTACTTGACAATAACATTATCAGCTAAGAACGTTTTATAAGTTGTAGGTTTAATAACTTTCCTTTGAATCCAGTGCTTTGTAATCTTGACTGGTGGGAAATTTATAATGAAATTTTTTATAAACAGTCAACTTTTTTCAGTTTTTTGCAAATCTAAAAGGAAATAATTATTAAATAATAGACACAATTAATTACATGTCATTAAGCAAGGTTCCGATGCGCCCTGAAAAACTTTTAAAAGTCCTAGAATTCATTTTTTCCTGGATTTATAATATTTTCCTTGTAATTTCGATTCCTCCATTCAAATTTTAGAATTTACAATTTCTCTTACTGCAAATGGTTTTTATAATTTCTTATACTTACCATACATTCCCCAATCAAAAAATTAATTTTTGGGAAGTGTAATGTTAAATTATAGGATATAGAAAAGCAATGGAAAGAACTATAAAATAATATAGTACAAATTGCAGAAAAGTATTGACAAAGACTGGTACGACGAAGAGTTTGAAGAAGCCAGAAAACAAAAAAACATGACAAGAATGAGTTGGATCAATAAAAGAGAAAAACATTTTGAGAGCCAAAGAAACATAGAAATTATGACATATAAAAGAAAAAAGAATGAATGGCTGAATAAGAAATTAGAAAAGATAGACCAAGAGGAATATTAATTAAATATGAGAAAAGGGATAAAAGATAAGAATGGTATAATACAAAATGATCCTAAATAATTTGGAAAATATGGAAAGAGTATTATGAAAATAAATTATTCGAAAATGAAAAAACATAACAGAGGAAATTTCAGAAATGGCAAAAGAAGATGAGGAAGTAGCAAAATGTCCATCGAAAACTGAGGTAGAAGAAGAAATAAAAAGTCTGCGTAATGGAAAGACCTTGGAGAAAATCGAATAGAGGCTGAGTTGTTAGAATATGGAGAAAAATAAATGAAAGTAGTGAAAGTAAATTACTTAAAAGTATGAAAGTACTGGCAGTACATAATTACTGCATGTAATTAGTTAGTGTTATTAGGTCTGCTGATTTATTGGTCATAAGTTTCTGGATAACTAAATCACGTGTACAAATTGCCCGTTTTTTTTTTTCATGACTTATATCCATCGCAACACACTCTTATAAATAACTATTATTTCAGTCATCTTCATATTAACGTGACCACACGTTTTTTAACATGTCTTCCCAATCTAAATAATCAAGAAAATTACACTGATGAAGCTGACTTATTTTACATAGATCCCAATGGGTGGTTTAGGAATAATTATCCTCAAAATGGTACATTACCTACTCATATCATCAGTTTCGATATTTTACAACCTTTTATAACAGATATTTTAAACAAGTGAGTATTATTTAATATTTAAACAATTGTATTATAAAACCAGTGAACTAAGAATGATTATAAACAGAACATTATGTTATATATAATAAAAAAAAACTTACTTTCCAGTCAGCTCGCAAGATAGCGGACCATTTATTTTTAATATACTCCTACAATATGATATCCAATGAAAATACTTGTTGAGAATTACTCAAAAAATTAAATGTTGTCTCTGTATAACAGACTTAGAAACCTGTTAATAAAAAGTGAAAAATAAATTAAAAGTAAACATTTTAAAAAAACAACTTTTATTTAAATGCAATGAAAAGAATGGAATAAATATTTTCCATTGAACTTTATTATCAACTAATAATGTCTTTGCACCATTTATATGATATAAAAGCTTCTCGCAAGATTTATTTGTGTACATAAATGAGTAACTTGATTTAATTGATTTTATTTTTTACCTGAAAGTAAATATAAGAACCCATTTAAATGTATCAAAAAGTTTTTATATCATATAAAAGTGGTAACGACGTTATCGTTAAAGTTTTATAAAAAATGTTAATACTATTCTTTTTAGTACATTTAAATAAAAGCTTGTTTTTGAATAAGTTTTTCACTTTCAATTTATTCTTAAGACATTTCTAGTCTTCTGTTACTCTTTCTTAGACAACCGGTAGCATGTCTCCTTCTATTTTCTTTCTACCCATCCCCTTTTTAGTCCCTGTTGGTAAACTCCACGCTATTATTTTAATTATTGCTGTTTCTTTGTACAGCTCCTACGCTCATTGTTTGAATTTTGTATTCCCAACTCATCTCTTTTTGTTCTTACTATAGATTCTTCTCAGCATGTCCCTTTCCCAAATTTTGAGTTTAGTTTGTTGTTCCTTGTTTATAACCTGAGTTTCGCTTTCTTACAGCACTGAGTCTTATTGTTTTGTGAATAATTAGTTTCTCTGGAGACTTGTTTTAATTTTTAAATGTGGTCTAATCTTCCAGGTAATATTAAAGTTTTATGAAAAATGTTTATTCTAATCTTTTTGAATAAAATTTGGTTTTTCACTTTTAATTCAGTTGTTACACATTTCCAGTCTTCTATTACTCTTTTTCAGACATTTTGTAGTATGTCTCCTCCTATTTTCTTTCAAGCCATCCCCTTTTTAGTCTCTCCTGGAAAACCCTATGTTATTCTTTTAATTATTGCTGTTTCTTTGTACAGCTCCTACGGTCATTGTTTGAATTTTGCATCCACGCCTCATCTATATTCTTCTCAGCGTGTCCCTTTCCCAAATTTCGAGTTTAGTTTGTTGTTCCCTGTTTATAATCTGGGCTTCTTTTTCGTATTGCACCAGGTCTTATTGTTTTGAGAATTATAAGTTCCTCTTGAGATTTGTTTTAATTTTAAAATATGCACTAGAATATATATAATTATTTGTTCTTTTAATGTTGACTCCTCTCATTCTAACTAAAGTGATTGTTATCTTTTTGTTTTTAAGTTTCATGATTAGCTTTTTGCTTTAATAGGAATCCTATTTATGGAATAATTATATGAACACTGGATCTTCTTGATTGAACCATCGGGATACTTCAGATTTCTCCAATTCATTCCGCTTCTTCTTACTATGCATATTAAATTAAATGGCACAATGTATTTGCAATTAATTTTCCAAACAAATTTAGCTGGGATGTTACTAAAAATAGTTATAATGGAAATAAAAGCTTGATAAAAAAAAATAAAATTATCTTGGTATTAGTTACTGTTACTTATTACTTAATGCATGGTGTATAAACAATCTCTATTTTTAGCTATAAACTTACCCATGAAATTTGGCACACGAATATACCATTATCATCCAGGATTGGAAAGTATGTACTTATTCATCGAAGAATTGATTTATGAAAATAAATCATTTTAAAAACGGAAGTATTTACAAGTAAATCATGCAACGACGGCAGGGAATGAATAAGTGGCGCTGGATTATAGTAATGAGACCGCTAACGTGATAGTGGAAGTGTATGCCGGAATGTTTAATAAAGATTGTGTTAATGACAATTTCGTTTTCTTTCCAATACCTATTAATAGTTCATTCTCATCTGTATATTACTGAGGTGAATTAAATAGAAACATGGATAATAGCATATTGACTCAATTAAATATAAAGTATCCTATTAAGTCTCATCAATGTATTAATTAAAAAGTGTAATCTATGCATATCTTGTAGATTTTGGAAAAACAAAAAAAGAAATTTATCTTCACTTATAACGACCTAATCTACGAACATTTATTGTCACTCATAATCTAACCAATAAATATTCAGCTACATTCATTACGATGAAGCTTTTAAAAATTTAATGTCATGCATAATCTAACCATTAAATATTCAGCTACATTCACTATGAAGTAGCCTTTGAAAATTTAATGTCATTCAATATCTAAAAAATAAATAATCAACTCCATTCATTACGACGTAGCCTTTAAAAGTTTAATGTCATTCATAATCTAACCAATAAATATTAGGTTCCATTCATTACGACGTAGCTTTTGAAAATTCAATGTCATTTATAATCTAACCAATAAATATTCGGTTCCATTCATTGCGACGCAGCCTTTGAAAATTTAATGTTATTCATAATCTAACCAATAAATATTCAGCCCCATTCATTATGAAGTAGCCTTTAAAAGTTTAATGTCATTCATAATCTAACCAATAAATATTCGGTTCCATTCATTACAACGTAGCCTTTGAAAATGTAATGTTATTCATAATCTAACCAAAAAGTATTCAGCTCCATTCATTATGAAGTAGCCTTTAAAAGTTTAATGTCATTCATAATCTAACCAATAAATATTCGGTTCCATTCATTACAACGTAGCCTTTGAAAATTTAATGTTATTCATAATCTAACCAATAAATATTCGGTTCCATTCATTACAACGTAGCCTTTGAAAATTTAATGTTATTCATAATCTAACCAAAAAGTATTCAGCTCCATTCATTATGAAGTAGTCTTTAAAAGTTTAATGTCATTCATAATCTAACCAATAAATATTCGGTTCCATTCATTACAACGTAGCCTTTGAAAATTTAATGTTATTCATAATCTAACCAAAAAGTATTCAGCTCCATTCATTATGAAGTAGCCTTTAAAAGTTTAATGTCATTCATAATCTAACCAATAAATATTCGGTTCCATTCATTACAACGTAGCCTTTGAAAATTTAATGTTATTCATAATCTAACCAAAAAGTATTCAGCTCCATTCATTATGAAGTAGCCCTTAAAAGTTTAATGTCATTCATAATCTAACCAATAAATATTCGGTTCCATTCATTACAACGTAGCCTTTGAAAATTCAATGTCATTTATAATCTAACCAATAAATATTCGGTTCCATTCATTGCGACGCAGCCTTTGAAAATTTAATGTTATTCATAATCTAACCAATAAATATTCAGCCCCATTCATTATGAAGTAGCCTTTAAAAGTTTAATGTCATTCATAATCTAACCAATAAATATTCGGTTCCATTCATTACAACGTAGCCTTAGAAAATTTAATGTTATTCATAATCTAATCAAAAAGTATTCAGCTCCATTCATTATGAAGTAGCCTTTAAAAGTTTAATGTCATTCATAATCTAATCAATAAATATTCGGTTCCATTCATTACAATGTAGCCTTTGAAAATTTAATGTTATTCATAATCTAACCAATAAATATTCGGTTCCATTCATTACAACGTAGCCTTTGAAAATTTAACGTTATTCATAATCTAACCAAAAAGTATTCAGCTCCATTCATTATGAAGTAGCCTTTAAAAGTTTAATGTCATTCATAATCTAACCAATAAATATTCGGTTCCATTCATTACAACGTAGCCTTTGAAAATTTAATGTTATTCATAATCTAACCAAAAAGTATTCAGCTCCATTCATTATGAAGTAGCCTTTAAAAGTTTAATGTCATTCATAATCTAACCAATAAATATTCGGTTCCATTCATTACAATGTAGCCTTTGAAAATTTAATGTTATTCATAATCTAACCAATAAATATTCGGTTCCATTCATTACAACGTAGCCTTTGAAAATTTAATGTTATTCATAATCTAACCAAAAAGTATTCAGCTCCATTCATTATGAAGTAGCCTTTAAAAGTTTAATGTCATTCATAATCTAACCAATAAATATTCGGTTCCATTCATTACAACGTAGCCTTTGAAAATTTAATGTTATTCATAATCTAACCAATAAATATTCGGTTCCATTCATTACAACGTAGCCTTTGAAAATTTAATGTTATTCATAATCTAACCAAAAAGTATTCAGCTCCATTCATTATGAAGTAGTCTTTAAAAGTTTAATGTCATTCATAATCTAACCAATAAATATTCGGTTCCATTCATTACAACGTAGCCTTTGAAAATTTAATGTTATTCATAATCTAACCAAAAAGTATTCAGCTCCATTCATTATGAAGTAGCCTTTAAAAGTTTAATGTCATTCATAATCTAACCAATAAATATTCGGTTCCATTCATTACAACGTAGCCTTTGAAAATTTAACGTTATTCATAATCTAACCAAAAAGTATTCAGCTCCATTCATTATGAAGTAGCCTTTAAAAGTTTAATGTCATTCATAATCTAACCAATAAATATTCGGTTCCATTCATTACAACGTAGCCTTTGAAAATTTAATGTTATTCATAATCTAACCAAAAAGTATTCAGCTCCATTCATTATGAAGTAGCCTTTAAAAGTTTAATGTCATTCATAATCTAACCAATAAATATTCGGTTCCATTCATTACAATGTAGCCTTTGAAAATTTAATGTTATTCATAATCTAACCAATAAATATTCGGTTCCATTCATTACAACGTAGCCTTTGAAAATTTAATGTTATTCATAATCTAACCAAAAAGTATTCAGCTCCATTCATTATGAAGTAGCCTTTAAAAGTTTAATGTCATTCATAATCTAACCAATAAATATTCGGTTCCATTCATTACAACGTAGCCTTTGAAAATTTAATGTTATTCATAATCTAACCAATAAATATTCGGTTCCATTCATTACAACGTAGCCTTTGAAAATTTAATGTTATTCATAATCTAATCAAAAAGTATTCAGCTCCATTCATTATGAAGTAGCCTTTAAAAGTTTAATGTCATTCATAATCTAACCAATAAATATTCGGTTCCATTCATTACAACGTAGCCTTTGAAAATTTAATGTTATTCATAATCTAACCAAAAAGTATTCAGCTCCATTCATTATGAAGTAGCCTTTAAAAGTTTAATGTCATTCATAATCTAACCAATAAATATTCGGTTCCATTCATTACAACGTAGCCTTTGAAAATTTAATGTTATTCATAATCTAACCAATAAATATTCGGTTCCATTCATTACAACGTAGCCTTTGAAAATTTAATGTTATTCATAATCTAATCAAAAAGTATTCAGCTCCATTCATTATGAAGTAGCCTTTAAAAGTTTAATGTCATTCATAATCTAACCAATAAATATTCGGTTCCATTCATTACAACGTAGCCTTTGAAAATTTAATGTTATTCATAATCTAACCAAAAAGTATTCAGCTCCATTCATTATGAAGTAGCCTTTAAAAGTTTAATGTCATTCAGAATCTAACCAATAAATATTCGGTTCCATTCATTATAACGTAGCCTTTGAAAATTTAATGTTATTCATAATCTAACCAATAAATATTCGGTTCCATTCATTACAACGTAGCCTTTGAAAATTTAATGTTATTCATAATCTAATCAAAAAGTATTCAGCTCCATTCATTATGAAGTAGCCTTTAAAAGTTTAATGTCATTCATAATCTAACCAATAAATATTCGGTTCCATTCATTACAACGTAGCCTTTGAAAATTTAATGTTATTCATAATCTAACCAAAAAGTATTCAGCTCCATTCATTATGAAGTAGCCTTTAAAAGTTTAATGTCATTCATAATCTAACCAATAAATATTCGGTTCCATTAATTACGACGATGCATTTGAAAATTTAATGTCATTATTAATAATGTTATTATTAATATGAAACACTCAAAAAAAGTAAACTATACAGTTTTGTTAATTATATAAATTTAAAACGAAAAAGTTATGAAATATTTAGTTTTATCACGTAAGGAACAATTCTTGATAAATAAATTTGAATTGGCATTACATTAATACGATGTATATACCTTTGTAAATAAATCATCTAATATTTGTAAAACAAGAAGTACGATAATTTGGAGTAAGAGTAAATGTAGCGCGCAAACGTGTTGACCCCATGTCCCTTCAGGACGTTCAACGTTCGTTGGCGCTACGCAACCCAAAAAACGGCGCCGTGGTTTTATCCTATTAATACAATTTCATGACCTTTTATAGTGTGACATAGTTATTATTCGTGACATTAAAATTCACTATAGTGTTGTTATTTTTATTATAAACGACTGTGAGTTTAATCAGTGTTGTTGATCTTTGCGAGAAAAAGGAAAACGAGACCCTTTTATATTAAGATGAAAGAATATTGATCGAGAGGTTAGATGATAATGAATCTTGTTTACTATTTGCGTTTTGAATTTAATTTATCAACAAACGAAAAAATATTGATTATTCATTTGCTGGTTTTTAATTTATTCGTATGGAATTTTTAAACAAGGATTATATTTAAAATTTTGAAAACAGTTTAAAGCAATAAAATATATTAGTATCAAATTTTTCGGTAATTAATTATACGAAAGGGAAATTAGCCTTCTAGAAATAATTCTCGAGGTTGTAATTTTTATTTTATTGCTAAATAATGTTTTTTCCTCATGGTTATTTTCTTGAAGACATCAATTCGTTTTTGATGTTTCTTTACGTGTGGGACAGAAATTTTTCATCGTATTCAAAACACCCTTTGTAAAACAAATGAAAAACTGATTGGTGGATATGAAATTTCATTTTTCCATTTTCTTTTTCTCAAATCCATATCCATAAAAGGAAAGAAAACAAATGTGATTATATTATTACAAAGTGGCTACCTTTATAGTATGCGATTGTTTTATAGCTTTTTTTCGTTTTTATCTCAAAGATATACAATGTGTCTCAATGTAACCATCCATGTGATAATCAAGGCAGCCACACGTTTTGGGTGTACGCACCGGAATCAATTTCCATGAAAATATAAGTATGATTGATTAACTGTCAAGTGCCTGAAAACTATAATATCAAATAAAATATATATATATATATATATACATACATTTTTCATGATAAACTTTCAACTATTAATATAATGAACGGATGAATGTTTAGATAAGATTTCGTGGGAGAAGAGTAGAGCTATAATCTGTACTGGGGGCTGTGCCTCCAGACCCCAACTGGGGCTAGTCCCTTTAGAATACTCATATTTCTTTTTTGGATAGTGACAAATCGCCGAAAAATTTTCAGCAGTTCAAAATTTGACACAATAGAAGAGGTTGAGGAAAAAGGCGGTTGGTTAGTTTACATGAAGTTAGGTTAGGCTGGGTTCTAATATTTGTTTTCAAACCTCATGCTATTGCTGTAGATGACCGCCTTTTCCGATATTTTTGGATAATTATTAGTGACATTTAATATGCATAAGAAATAAGTTTTCTAACGGAAAATATGGGACATCCTCATCTTTAAAGTAAAAATTTTTTTGTTTTGGATAACATTCTTATGGTCCTACCTAACGGAACATCTGATGACCTTGAAATGGGTGCATCGATTCAAAGATTAATTGTTCTCTTGCTCTCCAACATTCAAAACTTCATCACACTCAAATTCTTCATCAACAAAAGCTGAGCTACGTCAGGTTCTTCAATAATGTCTCTGCTATTTGCAATATTAACTCAGTACTCAGGGGCTCTTGAAATTTAAAACTCTAAAAAACACATTTGTTAAACAAAAATGTGAAAATACGCTCTGTCTCGAAAAAAATTGCTTCTAATATGTAGTTCACTCTGTATATATTTCTTTTTGTGTAAACATTGTATGGAACATTATTTTATATCTCTGTAAGTTACCAAATTAGTAAGTGAATGCAGTACATTGAATAAAAACCAAACCCTTATTTGCAACCTCAAGATTTCAACCTTATCCAAATATCTGGCGTCGATGTGTGCAAAATAAGATCAATCTGGAGATTGGCTCTAAAGTTTTAAATCCGAGCCCCAGACGTTGTATTAGAATATCAAATTCGTATCAAATGATAAAAGTTACTTATCTTGGGTTATTCGAATGAGTCGATTTTTCTCGTGCTTCAAGAAGATGGATTTCTTTTACTTTATCCTTAGAAGACTAAGGGTGGATCAATACAAACACGACCACCATTGTAGTCCTCAAATAATTCAATTATTATGTAAACTTTGAGATGAAGCTGACATGATAAGAGCAAGAAAAAGGGGAGATTGTGCGTTAATGAAATCGTACAAATTTTACATAAGGGGTGTTTGCAAATCGTCAAGAAAACATTCTGATTCTTGTTGGGTTAAGCAAAAATTTTCTCATTAGGAGTAATAAAAATTATTGTAAAAACTGTCGCGATTTTTTTAGATGGTTAACAAGTCAAAATCTAAAGCTCCTGATACTTTAAAAAATCTGTCTCGCCTTCTTATCATTCATTATTGTTGTTATCTAATTCTTTGAATCAATTAATGTTACTTCGTTCTAATTTGCCACTAGCGACGTTGGTGTAGAATAAAGTCTTCGACATGTCAATTGTCACTATTTCTTCGGCGGTTTTAATACATGTTCATACAATAAATAAATAATTATTCCTATACTATTTTCCTTTATTCGGTTAATTAGTTTGGTAAAAACACGCGAATGTTTTAAAACGTTACACTTTGGAAATCGCTGAAAGTTTTGTCTTTCGCAAACTTTTGTCCTTTTTTGTTTTTTCGAACGAAATGGAACCGCACTGCGGCATTCTCAATAATTTTTTAATAGCAGTGTTACTTTACTAGAAATAGTTTTAGAAAGTAAGAATCACGCTTTTGTAATAGTAATAAATGATATAAGTAATAGAAACACTATAAGAAAATGAACTATGAATACAGCTGAATAAATTAAATTCACCTTTCACATTACTAGAAAATGGATCTTCGATCATTTTGCATGAGAAACGTCACAATATGAGGTCTGGTTATTAAATAACGAGACTGGTTATTGATGATTTCCATTCCGAGTCCGTTGAGGCGTTCTACCCAACCGATTTGCTTAATTTTTTTTTTCAATGAAAGGTATTGGTACACAGATCAGCCATCAACCATCGGATTTCATCTAATTTTCACCATTCTCAAGTTATACTCAAATGCGATTTCCCCCTGTACATTACTTATGGGAGTTTTTCACATACACACGTTCTATCCTCAATATCTCAGGTTTTATTCAAGAAAGAGACTTCGTTTTGGTTTAAGAACACTCGCTGAAACACCCTTTTTCTTTTGAGTTTTTGAACACTTAAATCGGTTGAGTTGGAGAGGAGCTAGGCGCGGACATTCAATGTGGAGTTATGGATTTTTGTAGGTTTTTGGCAATTTTTCTACATTTAAAGATCTATATCTCAGATTTGAATACAGCTGCAGAGTTCGTTTTAGTTTAAGAACATTCGCTGAAACACCCTCTTTCTTTTGAGTTTTTGAACACTTAAATCGGTTGAGTTGGAGAGGAGCTAGGCGCGGACGAAGCTATAATTATCCACATAGTCACGGAGCAGCACGGGTCCGGACTAGTAAAAATTATTCTACATTCGAATTTCTCCCCTTCAATATACTCGCTTCCCCTTGCCACACACCTATCCATACTTTTTTTCCATTGATCGAAGCAGTGCTGGAAGTTTTCTTTGGTGAGTGTCTTTAGGAGCTCTGCCGTTTTTTGCTTTATCGCTTCCATCGACTCAAATCGAGTCCCTTCCAAAGCAGATCATTTTCTAACCTTTCAAGTAAATCTGAGCAGACCCGTTGACGCAAGAGCTTTTGGTCACAATTCCTTGTGTAGAATTTTTCTAACCGTTTCGTTATCGGCGTTTACAGCTTCGGCAATCATCCGGATGCTTATTCGACGATCTGCACGCACAATTTGGTTGATTTTCGTCACTGGTTCCAGAGTTGAAACAGTTACAGGGCAACCTGGGCGCTGGCCATCTTCAGTGTTCTCTCGGTTCTCACTAAAGCTCTTACACCACTCAAAAACACGCGCACGAGATAGAGAATTGTCCCCATATGTCTTTTGCAACAATTTATAGTACTAAGTCTAAGTTATTCTTCAATTTAACGAGAAATTTGAGATTTATACGTTGCTCCTGTTTCTCGTTACCCGTGGTTTTCGAAACCTGAAAAAAACACATTCGTTTCAAACAAGAAAAGATATTTAGATACCCAACACACTACTCGTTTTTCATCCCACCCGTCTAGGGCGCCCTCTAGGCGCGCGTCTCGTTATTTAATAGCCAAACCTCGTATGAAAAAGTTATCAAATTATTAATAAAATTTAATAATGATAATATTAAAATAATAAAACTCTAATCCATTATTGACAATATTCAGCTAAATTGCGTTTGTAAATACATGATTCACTGTCATCCACTTTGGGCTTAATTTGAAATAAAAAATCCTCCGCTGAAACCAACGTCCAAGTAAAGCAATGAAGTTCAATTTATTTATACACCAACGAGCGTTCCTGCATTTTGATCCCCACAATTTTCTGTTTCCAAGCGAGAACGAATGAAATTTCGTATTCAACACGTTATGAAATGTCTAATATTATTTTACTCGTATAATTTGCTGAATTGCCTCACATCGTTTGCTCGTTTCGGCACAAATTACCTTCACCAAATAAAAGTTTCATACCTGGTTACGTGAATTTCATATTCACTCTCCAAATAAAGATAAGTAAAATATGTTTTTGTAATAAGTGCTTCTATCTACAGGTTTTTGTGTAGTTTATTGACGTCCGAAATAAAAAATGAAAGATACAAATCATAGGTGCACCATATTTATCAACAAGCAGAATATTTTAAGTTTATGGGGTGGTTTAAGAAACTACGGTGCTTGATAAGTCATAAAACAAACTATAAAATTGAAAATGGAAATTTATGTACTACTTTCACATAATATATGGATTATTATGTGAATATTGACAAGTTTTTGCTATTGTCAATCGAATAATATTGTCAATTCGATAGAATAATATGTCAAAAGTCTGCTATGAGTAAACAAATTGGTATATTTCGAAAACTGCTGAACTCTACACGAGCCATTCATTTAATCGATCATAGTTTGGGTGAACGGAGCTGAGCTGAGCAAAAACTAGGAGGCTGGATATCAACCGCAGTTGCCGAAGGTTGCATCGACGACCACACTTTAATGTTCGACAATTGTGGCCGCACGTTGGGCGCCAAATTTGTTATGCTCGCCTCGATTGTGGCTCCGGCCCCATGTTGGGCGTCAAATTTGTTATGTTAGATTGTTATGGCAGATTGATTGAGAAGAAGAGAGAAACGTTGGGCGTCAATCGTGACGTATTATGGTACACGATATAAATAAAGAAAAAAATTATTTAATCAAAATAGTTATAACATATGTATTGTTCCAAAATTTTTAATATAATTGTTCTTATTCGAGTTCTGCATTTAAGACAGTTGTTGAAAATAGATTTAAATTTTGATAAATATGCGAATTTTATTTGATTGGTTTAAGCAATTGATTTATACTAAATAACGACAAATTGGAAAGTTAAATTTTAAAAGTTTATATCCTGTCTATGTATAATTACATTATTCTAATTATTATGACGATCTAAAATAATGAATGTTTATAATTACGGTTGACAGCTGAGTCTAGAATGTTTCTCATTAAGCCCTCAAGAATCTGTTTGACTTTGATAACACGTACTGGGTATTGATGTCCACTTCAGGATTGTCTCTTTATTATTTTTTCCCTTTATTTAATTAATCGCTTAGGATCTTTTAATCACATTATACGCATTCAGATTTTTCTTTATTCACTCTCCGTTTGGATGTTCCGGTGACTACTTATACCTATAATATACTTATACAGAATGTCTTGTTTACTTTTGGTAACTAACCACAACCATCTCTTTTCCTGCTGTTTAAATTTCTTTTCAACGATTGTCACTTTTTTTTAACCATGTTCTTTTAAGATGCCTGTTTTTTGTAATAAATGTAAATTCTACATCTGCTTCTTTTTTTACTATATACTAGTATACTAGTGATTCAAACCCTAAATCACGGATTTTTTGCATGGCAGCATGAGGTTTGTGTGCAGGGGCGTTGTCCTGCAAAAACAAAACACCAACTTACCGTGTCTTTTCTCTTTAATTTTTTCCCGTAGAGTGGTCAGTTATGTCGAATAGTAATCTCCAGTTATTGCTCTACCCTTATCCAAAAAATCAATCATGATTACTCCATGGCAATCCAAAAAAACTGAAGCAAAAACTTTTCCAGCAGATTTTTGGACAAGAAACTTCTTAGGTCTTGGAGAACCAGAGTGTCGCCATTCCATCGATTGTTGCTTTGTTTCTGGATCGTAGAAATGTACCCAAAAGTCTCATCGATAGTAACAATTCGGTTTAAGAAGTCTACATCGTTTTCAAATCGAGCACAGATCGAACGTGATGCTTCTACCCTTGGACGTTTGGGGATCCATTTTGCAGCAATTTTTCTCATGTCTAAATTGACGTGAACTATATGATGAAATATTCATTGCTTCAGATATCCGTTTTAGCCCAATTCGACGGTCTGATAAAATCATGTCATGAACTGCATCGATATTTTCGGAGACTGACAAGGAAACTGGCCTTCCCGATCGGTCATCATCTTCAATGGAAAATTTACCTTTTTTGAAGCTTGCAGTCCAATTTTTCATGGTTGCATACGAAAGACATTGATCACCAAGGGTATTAAGCATATCTTCGTAAATCTGCTCACCTCTTAATCCTTTTAAATACAGGTACTTGGCTCGATACTCCAATATTTCGATTTTCACAATTTCGTCGGTGGACATCTTTCTTCTTTTAATTAATTTCGTTACTCTGGTTTACTTTTTTGACGTCAAACTTTACACTTACACTTCTATTAAGTTATTTTTCGTTGCTATTGTAACGCAATATTTTGTTTATGCATGGAACTGATCTAAGCTAACTAGATGTCCATACATCCTTGTATGATTATGCTATTTTGAAAAATAATTTTGATTCCTTCATCTTTTTCATTAATTCTATGTACATATAAAGTCTTTATTAAACTTTATTATTTCTCTCACACTGTTAATTTTGCTGTTACAATTATATAAAAAAATCTTCTGTTTTTAGTATGTTACCGTTATATTTCATCACAATACATAACTTAAATAATTTAGAACGTGTATTTAGTTAACAAGAATAACAAAGTGTTAACGAAATTACGAATACCACAGGAAGTACTAATAATAATATGGGAAATATGGAAAATCCACCTGTACATAGTAGTTGCTTTGTCCCGGTGTAGAAGACCTTTGCTTTGTTCAAACGCGATTGTTTTATATCAAATTCTTATCGAATCCACTCGATATGTCATTATTGTTTTTTAATCCATTTTAAGGTATTCAAATATCCCGTGTGCATCCCAAAAACCAATTGATCTCATTGGGTAACAAACCCATTTTAAACTAATTTAGCTTCGATCTTTTCAATAAATTTCATTATCTCAGCGTACACTATAATTAATTGTATAGGCTATGAAAACCTCAACTCTGTGTGCAAAACGTTTAGCATCATTTTTCCAAATTTTATTCTCAAATCACGACGTTGTTTAATATCAGCGTTTTTCAGACAAAACTTGAATATCTAAGATTTTCAAATTTTGCTAATGATAGATGCCTTTGGATGGGAGCGGATTCCTCTTTTCAGTTATGAGGTGAAAAATTCAAAAAGTTTTTCACTTAAATTAGCAATTTCTATCAAATGACGTACAGCTGGTTGACTTGCTTGCAACAGCACATTTTAAATGCATAAGTATTTAATAACTCCCTGTAGTATAGCTTTTATGGCAATCGGATGCTAAATTTAGTTATTATATGATGAATCAGAAAATTTCAATCTTTGCAGAGATTAACGATTACTTTGTTCACTACTTTTCCGGGAATAAGCTTAAGGATTTTATCTTTGTTCCAACTTCAATTATCTAGAAAAGCTATAATGATGAAATCGCATTAAAGTTAGTAAAACACAACGTGTATTCCTTCGTGGGTCGATTTTGGAACACATTGTGATATTTTGGTTCTTGTTTTTATAAAATTCATCATTTTAATTCTTACGTATTTAGATAAGATTTAGATAAAAAATGACTTGTAGTCATAATTGTTGTTTCCGTAAATGAGATTTGTGAACAAAATCTTCCCTTTGAAAAGAGCGTGAACGATAAGTTTTGGTTCAGATTAATATTATAGAATTGAGATTGATGGAGGGTTTCTAAAAGTATATAGTAAGTATAATATATTCTAGGTATAATAAAACTAATTTTTTGTTATCCACTGTTCATTTTATTAAAATTTTGAAAAATACTCAATCAACAGGAAATCTGATAGATAATTGTGAAATCCTTATTGTATAAGCTTGAAGTCAGTCATCTTGGTCATGTACTAGCTTCCATTCCCCCCTACTCACAAGTTCCCCCCATTACATGGTATTGGACAGGGCGGCAAATTCGTAAATCCGCCAATGGGAGGTGCATTATTTTCAGACATAGATTCACTTATTCCAGATTTTTTGCTATTATTATTTGGTATTTAGTGGCATATGTTTCTGGTACTAAAAAATAATTATGGATATGAAACATGTAACAGTTTGAATTCGATGGAGTTATTTGGTTGCTTTAGCTATTTTCTTAAATAAGTTTTATTTGACGTAATGATCTTCATATTTAAGAACCGATTAAAACATCAACAGAATCCGGTAGAATTGCTTCAAGATGTTCCCTGTTACACCCAATAAACTAAATTTTAGTTAGTAAAAATATGCCCGAGACTCCAAAGTATTTCTGTTTGAGTTCTTGTGACTTTTTTTCGTCCCGATATTAAAAAACCACCTTAAGAGAATTTATTTTGAGATAATAATTCAGATGCAGGCCGAAATTTATTCCATCACTGCTAAAGGGAATGGGTAGAACCGTCCACGGCACCGTGTTTCCCAAGTTATTTTGAAGAAATAAATATTAAATTGGAATTATATTCTTCACACGTGGTATTTTGAAAATTTAAAGGAAAATTATTTCCATTTAAGGTTTAGAAATGCTTCAAAATAATCTATAAAAGGAGGAAATCTGTTAACTAACTTTTCAAATTGTGGAAAATGAAGAGTATTGCAATGTGCTTTATGCCTCTAAGTGTATCACGACCAATCTACGTCGAACTTGTCCGTACTTATCTAACCTAACCTATTTCCATCAACTTTAATTATCTATTTTACTTTATATAACTAAATATAAATTTTTAGGTATATACAATGTTTGCTGATGTCGAGTCCGATTTGGAGGATATTTATAACCTCCGGAGATGAAACTCTTCAATACTTTTTACTTCATTCTAATCTTGTACACTCCTCAACCTTTATCACGTGCCCAACGGTTATTGTTTTCAAGAAAATATCACTCTGACGATGATGACGATCACTCAGATTATAACAATTACAATGAAGAAATTGACGAACTGTTATCTAGAAATAGCACAGGTAAATTTTTTCTTTATTTATAACAACAAAATTGAACTAGTATCAAATTATACCATCTATGTTTCCATAGATAACGGAAGTAGCTTCCAAATGCCTTCATAACACAAACTAAAGCCGCCCACAGTCAAAAAATTTTGTATATAACAAGTATGAAAAATATTTAAGGAGATTTAGAAATTTTTTTAATTTTCATAAACTCACTTTCAATCTATAAATTTAAATATAAAGTCGCAGCACATTTTAATGATTTCTTACTACAATTTTTCACTTACTTACATAGCTTAGTTATGTAGTTACACTGGGGCGCGGTTATTACGTTATTATCCAACCCTCCCCTAGCATATAATACGCAAAGATGTGTCCGTGTACCCTAAATTTTTGTACTTTTTCATTATTGTTGTTTTATTATAATAAAAATTTAAGTTTGAACAATCAATGTTATTTGCAGTCCGCTTACACGAACACTAAGAGTTGTACTTTGGAATAGATTTTTCATCACCTGTACCGAGAAAGCAAATACATTCTTAAAGCCAAAAATTTCGATTTTCTTTGGATCTTCCATTTCAATTCTACAAAAATAGATCCGTTTGCTTTTCTCCTCGGAAAATTATTATTTTTATCTCTTGTATTTTGAAGCGAAAAAAATAAAAATTTGATTTCAAAATATTCCGAGCAATATCGTTTTGATACCGTTCGATTTCGATTATAATCAATAGGGTAAGGTTGCCGTTTCATATAATTCTTATAAACAAAACTTTGGGATTGGGTAGATAAACAAACGCTAGGAATTGAAGGGCATGGAAGATAATTTTATTCTCTATTTTAGAAGAGAAAGGTCAGTATGTGGGTGCCTTGTGTGAATTTACCTGTAGTCCTAAACTCCCCCACGTATTTTGTAATCCAGTTAGCGGTAAATGCGATTGTGAAAAAAAGTATCCAGTCAAACTCCAAAACCCTTATGCAGGCTGTAGTAAACGTAAGTAAATTCTAGCATTATTTATTGATTTAGTACTACTACACTCCATACTTGGGTAAAATATCGATATATCAACATACAATAAAAAGTGTTCTAAACAAATTCCGAGGTACGAGACAGCAGAAACAGCCCAAAAAACTGTTGGAAGATACCAAAGCATTACAATAAACGCAAAAATATCAAAACCATGAATAATATTCAATGGATAGAATACACTGAACTTTGCATGACCACACGGAAGAATATTTTTGAGGATATCATGGATGGACTACAAAGAACAGAAATTGAAACAGCAATCGAAAACAGAAACAGCTACAAGAACGCAAATAAATCGACGATAATATGCAGAAAACAGGTAATCGCTGTAACAAATGACAATATTAGAATAACAAATAAAGAATATCCAATAAATTTAGTAACCACATTTCTAAAAAGATCTATACAAACATTGGATCAAATATTATATCAAATATAAAGAATTAGAAAAGGCGCTCAATGAATATCAAAGCAGTAGGTAACGATGTTAGATACCGTAATAAACGAGAAAAGCAGTGAAGAAGACATAAGAAACTACTGTCGATAATCCTATTGCCTACAAAACATTCGAAGAAATCAATAGAAACAGAATACAAAATACACTAGATGCTACATAACCAATGGAATAGGCTTAACAATAGATCATATTCAAACACTGAGAAGTCAGAACAAAATAATACGAACTACCATTAGCATTCGCCATCATTAACTTGGAGAAGACATTCAACTGGATATACCATTATGGAAGCACTTACAAATCAAGATCTAGAAAAACCATATAAAGAAGCTCTAGCTAACAGCTAGAGTAATGATATACAAAGAATCTCCAGCAATTTCAACTAAGGGATGTGGTGACGTCATATCTCTTAAACCCTTCACGACGACACTGGAAGAAACCTTCCGGAAGCTATATTGGAACAACAAACGCAACGTAGATAATACCTCAACCTCTTGAGGATTTACAGCAACAAATAAATTACGAACAATAAAGTAGATCTCAAAATGAGCCCAGTAAGACAAAGGTAATATACCGGGTGTCCCAATAAGAATGGCTCTCGGCCATATCTCGGGAATCGCTTATAGAACAGCTTCGGGAAAAAAAATTTATAACAAAATTGATCTTGAGAATAACCTGGAAATTATTTACAGAGTTGTAGGTCCACCGCTGGAAGGCGTAATTAAATAACAAAAATTATAAAATTTTGACCGATTAAGATGCATTTAAACTATGAATATCGTATTCTTCAGGAAATTCAACGTATATTTGATCTTACACGTTTTAGTCTATCTCTTCAAATAAGAGATGGGGGGAAGCGGGAACTTTTTTATGAAAAAACGCCTGTAAGTCCAGTTCCATTTAACCTATCGATGCAAACTTAGTCTTTTTGAAGAGAGCTCCTTTCTACCAATGTAAGAGTTATAATTTCGAAACAACCTAATTAGTAACGTATACGCTAGAGGGCGCTATTTATTTATTTTTTAAATCTAGCTTGTTGAAAAATGTTATATGGTAACATGCAGTTTTAATTAAGGAATAAAAAGCAGACCAAATTAGCAACAGAATAGCGACAACCGCGTGTCAATATCTTTTTCGTATTACGAGATATCTTAAGAAATGTGTAAATTTTAAGCATTTTCCTTTAAACATAAATTACTCCGGTTTGACCGAACGGATTTTAACATTTTTTGACTGCTCAAAATTGTTAATTAGGCAAAATTTGTAAATTATTCATTTTATAATTTTTGTTCTTTAATTACACCTCTAGTGGTGGACCTACCACTCTGTAAATAATTTCCAAGTTTTTCTCGAGGTCACTTTTGTTATAATTTTTTTTCCCGAAGCTGTACTATAAACGGTTCCCGAGATATGGCCGAGAGCCATTCTTTTTTGGGACACCCGGCACAAAGAACTGGTAGATCAACAAGACTTACAAACAAAGGATACAAGACTGGGAGTAGTAGATGATAATCTAAGTCAACTCATACACAAATAAGGATCTTCTTTCCCAGAAATTAAAAGACGAGGCGCGCATTCAGAAAAACACGAACCTCAAGAAAAGAGCGTTAGAGCAGTGAGTTTTACTGGTCCCGACATACGGATACGAAACCTGGAAAACTGATATCATTAGAAAACTCCAGATAACACAGAGCCCTAAGGAGCGGAACATGCTAGGACAAACAAAAAGAGATCGTATGAGAATGGAGTGGATAAGACAAAAGACCCAGGTTATGGACGTTATCCACAGGTACGTGGCAATGGGCAGGACACTTGGCGAAAATAAATAGAACATACGATTAACCCATAAATCATAAAAAGACTAAAAATAAGATCCAACTTAAGATATTAACTTAACCCAAAATATTAGACAATTCACCGGAACAACAACATATTTATAATCAAATGCATGTTTTTTCATTATAATGTTTAGCTAATAATGTGAGTTTTTCTAAATGTTGCAGCAAAACAATTGGGCGATCAATGTTATTACAAAGAAACTTGCCAATATACGGATCGACATGCTTCCTGTATTCAAGTTCATCACAACGCAGTTTGCCAATGTGAAAATGGCTACCATTCCGTATCTCTTCAGAAACCTTCGAAAAGAGTTTTTTGTGCAGAAGGTAAGTATAGTAGGGCCTCGTTAATCGAGAGAGGCAAAAACAACGACTTTTTCGGATTATCGAGGCGTTCGGATTATAGTATGCAATATTTAATGTTAATAAAACACATGTTTAACATTAGTTTCTTCAATCAATTTTTAAATTATAGCATAAAGCATATGAGAAACATAACTTCGTGGCTATCAAATTCGTTATCTTCAGCCCATTTTAAAGCAGTGTTGAAAGCTCCTACTGTCTCTGAATTACCAACTTTTGTGAAGGCGAGAACTTCAACGCTATCGTCCTCATCTTGCTCATCGTCCTCACACATAGTCTCTCGCACAATTTCGTCATCAGTTAACACTTCATATCTTTTTAACTTGCTTTCGGCACCACCAGCAGCCCATTCTTGAGCTTCTGTCTCACTTATTTGAGGATTATTGGGTCCTCTCAACCTGTTAAAAAGCTGGGCTAAAGGAACATCATCTTGTGGTTCATCATCATCAGTGAGAAATTCAGGGTGCAAATTCTTCCTAGATTCTTTAATTAGCGATGCGTTAACATTGGTACAGCAATTAGCCAAAAGAAACACTGCGCGTCCTTTAAAGTTATAGATTTTAATGAACCTGATGCAAGACAGTTAACGCCGTGGTGTTAGGTGGCAGGAACATTGCAAAAATGTGGCCGTCTTCAGAGACAAATTCATCTGCTGATGGATGCCCAGGACAATCCAGCAATAACAGTGCCAGACAAAAAATGGCGGCGGACCGCGTGAACGAATTCCGTTTCAAACCACTAAAGAAACAAGTCTTTTGTTACCCAAGCATTATCTTGTGCACGATAACAAACAGGAAGACGTGTTGATTTAAATACCCGCGTATTTTTTGATTTTCATCTTTTATCTTTTCATTTTCAATGTCACTCTCATCTTCATCATTTTCTTTCCGGAAGCGGACTGCTCATTCCCAGAGGATAAAGTATGATCAGGCAATAATCTCCAGTATAAACCAGATTCGTCAACATTGTAAACCAGTTCCGCTGCTAATTTTTTTACTCCAAAGCCCTGGTTTCTCTGATCAGATCGGACCGAAATATTTCGGTGAATATTCGCGTACAAAACGCTCTAGGTTCCCGAATTTAGTTCGATCAGAAGATTCGTCTGTGTGGGGTTTGTCTGAAGATTTTCTGCGCTTAGAGGATGTGGCACTTCTTACCGACGGACATATCTTTATACATTTATGTTTTATAAAATAATTATAATGCTGATAGAAATAAAAATGCACAGAATTCTAAAATATAAACAAATTCAACAAGTTCCGGCGAACTGATCCGTTTAAAAATCGTTCAAATCAAAACTAGTTTGATTGAGACGAACTTCGTTCCAATACACTACTATACTGGGTTTTACCGAAAACATTAACTAACTTTTCGTGCTATACTACCGAAATATTTCGGGCCGATATGGCCAGAGAAACCAGGACTAAATAACTTTCTGTAAGTCTAGTTGGAATGGTCCGATAGCGGCTTCATCATTTGACAGTTTTTCACCTGCCATTTTTAAACGTCTTATTCCGTGGCTTTTTTTAAATTTGTCTCACCATCCCCGGATTGCATTAAACCCGATATTGGAGTTTGTAATCTGGCGATGAAAAATTCGAGCTTTCTCACAAATCATATCACCACTTACAGGAACATGCAATCGCCTTTGTTACAAAAACCACGTAAAAAAGCATCTTCTAAAACAGGATTTTCCGATTTCTTCAGTGTTTTTCTTACACCGGGACCACGTTCTGTTAGACTAACAAACTTCAAGAGTTTGTCTTTGTTTTTCTTTATGTCCCCTACAGTTGACCTGCTTATACCAAACTTACGAGCAATGACAGGGTAGCTGTCACCTTTATCTAACATTTCTATAATCCGCAATTTGTCTTTTAATATCGATGTCGAATGTTTACCATGATGTTAGCGAACGTGCTAAATTGACACTGTACGTATTAAGCCGCGCCCCCACTGGATAAACAATGGACAAACATTATTTGCCAAAAATTTCGACCGACTTTTTTGTTTGACAAACAAAGTTCACCGGTGTTTTTGATGTGGATGCTATCCCAACAAACATTTCATGTATGGAAGGAAAAGTGACCATCATTTTTGTTTGTCTAGAATGTTCCCGTCCTAGATCGAACATTGTTTGTCAGTGACTTCCTCTACCACCTATTTGGCTTGTTTTAGTGTATGGAAGTAGAGGAAGTATTGTTTTAGTATTTGAAGTGGTTTTCCGGCGTAATTTTTGGATATAAGCATTATTATTTGTATTTTTTTATTGAAAATATTCAGTGGAAAAGTGTGTGTGTAATTTTTCCGCAAAATAAGTAAAGAGTTTTGGAGCCAAGAGAATTTGATAAGATTAATTAACGTTTACGAAGGAAAACCTTTATTGAGAGACACTAATAATGATGATTATAAAAACAAAATCAAAAGAAGAGATGCATTAGATGACATTGCAAAAGATTTAGGAGTAAATAATGTCGCCGAGATTAACTAATAGAAAATAAATACATTAAATCACCTACACTCAAGCATAGTCCTTTTGCCAAGGTCATTGCCACTATCAGAGGAGACAGCAGCAATTAACTCCCATTCTTTGGGTGTTGAAAGTGTCTTTACGTACTCTTTCAAACAGTTTGTTGGGATACCTTAAATAAATACATCAACGAATTATAGGAATCACCAGAAGCCAAAAACCTGAGTGTTATAGCCAGACGATCTTGAACGCTGATTGCATGGCGAAAATTATTATTTTGATTACTTATCACTGGTCCTAGCATCGATATTAACAATGCATAACGCCGTAAAAACAATTGTCTCTGCCACCATCGACGAAAACGAGGTTCTTCCATTAAAATATAAGCTGCTGCAATGCAGGCCAGACGACGGCGGCGGTTCACCATCACCATTCTTCGACAAAACCTAACTGACTAATGTTTCATGCCGAATCGCAATTGTTTGGTGAAAATGTTTGTCAAACAATTGTTTGTTGAAATAAGAAATGTTTGTTAAAACTGCACTTAATCAACGTGTTTGACAAACTTGTTTCCCCATTATTTGTTCAATGGAGACGCATCTTTACACGAAAGGCGATAAGCAAAAGACTGACGGCTAGTTTTTTATAGTTTACTTTTTATCTGTTAGAAGATTTATTCCTTGAACAGTAATTTTATTTGTACAATGACCAGAATTTTAATAAAACAGAATTATCTATAATTTTTTTAATAGTGTGAAAGGGGTATTGAAATAAGAAGAATGTATAAAAATTCATTTATATATGGTGTTGTAAATAATATTGAAAATACTATTTTGTTGCAGATGTCGTTGTTATAACATCTAATTTCTCTACATTCGCTGGTGTAATGTCTGGCATTGCCATTTTATCTGGTCTCATATGTTTCGTACTGCATCTTTTCAATCAAAACATGTACGGAACGCGTCATAATAGACATAGGTTTGGAAACGCTAATTTACCTCCTCCTATAATGTTTTCAAGCGATCCAGGTAAGATATTTGGTTATCTACAGGATGTGTAATATATGTTGTTAAAAATGTGCATATTAACGATACTAACATTAACATAATGAAAGAAGAAATATGTGAAAACGAAATTTTAAACATTTTTTTTTTCATTAGAAATCTGGGTAATTATCTAAAAATCATCCCCCACCCCGCATCGACTTGGGGTTGTGGGAGGTAATAAAGAAAAGTGTACTTAACTCAAAAAAATTATTCCAGTAGTCGGTCATCCCTTGTTAAAATAATAGAGAGGGTTAAAGAATGAAAATTTGACATTTTCGGAATTACGTGTGTTAACAAATTAAATAAATAAAGGGGTGTGGAGGAGGGGGTGTTAAAAGAGCACGGAAAGATGTGACCTAACTTAAAAACAATGACCGACGGCTAATTCCACCTTCCATATATTGTAATTACCTCCCTCTTAACATCCCCATAACCTGAGGGATAATTTTTAGATAATTCATTGAATACTTTTAATATCAGTTTTTGTTTGGAAAATGCTCGGAGTCGTGAATTAGGAATCACAATCGCGATATTTTACATAAAATAATTTATACAAAGTATACAAGTAATCAAACAATTGAATTTGGTTGTAACACTCATTTTTACAGTTTATTGTACAAAGTGACTCAATTAAACTTAAATTTAGTGAAGATGCTTATGAAAGATTAATAAAACTTTTTTCATTTCAAAACACAAAGTGCAATTGTTCTGATCTGCACTGCAATAAAAGGTGCACAGAAATACTTATTTTGAGTGTTTACTAAACATAGTGACTCAAAAAACTGTTGATCTACTTAAATTTGTCATATTTGCTTAGAGAATGTTTACTTAACATTCTATATTTCAAAATATGTAGAAATGTCTGGACTTGAGAAGTAAAAAGTGAAAAACATCAACTTTGATAATTTACTATACAGAGTGAGTTAATAAACATGGTTTTAAAGTTTAATTTTCTGTAACGGTTCATACAGTGTTTATCAAACGTTTTTATTTCAAAATATGCGCAACAATACTAATACTAGAAATAAAAAATAGAAAAAACATTACTTTTGATAATTTACTATGATCAAATAAAGGAATTCTAATTTCTTTGATTACTATACAGAGTAACTCAAAAAACTGTTATTTTTAGTAAAATTTGTCATAATTTCTTGGAAGATGTGTACTATATTTCAAAATATGTATAACAGTGCTGTTTTTAGAAGTAAAAAGTAGAAAAACATCAATTTTCATAATTCACTATACAGAGTGACTCACTAAATTTTTTTTATAGTAAATTTTCCTGTAATGGCTCCTATAATCTTTAAAAAACGCTTCTTATTTCAGAGTATATGCGACTGTGCTAAATGCAAAGTAGAGAAAACATTAATTTTGTTAATATACTAAACAGAGTGACTTGAAAAAGTTTTCTTCATAGTTATATTTGCTGTAATGGTTCATACAGTTTTAAAATATGTGCCATTGTACTGATTTTATCAAATTATTAATATCCTCAATAAAATAAATATTCTAAAATAATTAATTCACATTCTTATATCAACTTTTCTTTTTGAACCTTCAGGTAAATAGAATTACAAAGAATTGAGATATGTAAATGTCAGTAGTCTTTGAATGGGCTCTTTTTTATTTATCCATCCTCCGAAAAGACATCAAGATACTCAGTTACAGGTCTAAAGGAATGGGGGCCATTCAAGATATTAACCAAGATTAGGAAACAGATAAATCACCAAATCTTATTGCAAAATACTTCATTGCATTTTCATCTCTTCATATCTCTAAATTGGGACACTATGTATACATTAGTACGATATCAAAAAATCGCGATTGGAAATATTAATCGACGAGTATTTTTCAAATTAAAATTACAGATTCCAATTATCTGAATAATCCATGTCAGGGTATAGCATGTTAAAACCCCATTTTAGACTCACGATAAATACATAATAGCCGAAACGCATGTTTTATTGCCAAGAAAATTGACCTAATCCCGAATAAATTTTCAAAATTAAATCTTACGTATTCGATTAAATAACGATGATTTATTATTATTTTCTGGTGTACATGTGCATTTGCATCAATATTTGACCCTTTGAAAGTGGCTTTTTGTAAACAACCTTGTCACCGTGTTTGCAATGAATTGCTAATACCGACTTACCTGCTTACGAGTATATTTTTATAATATCTGTACCTCAGAGCTTGAGGAACGAAGACTAATTGGACTCTCTACTGATTCTACTTTATATTTCTAAACTCTATTAAAAATGTAAGACCTCGAAAAATTAAGTCCTTTTATTGCCATGAAAAATTAATTACTACCCAACCTGACAAGCTCACAGAGCTCTGGACGTGGTGCATACTGTGGGACGAGGTAACAGCAGGAAAAGGAAGTAATAAAATGGTATCATATTATGGGAAGAGCAACCAGCAAATTAACTGTATAATCAGGTAACCTCACCGGAATCAATCACAAATATTTCTTAGCTGACTATAAACATATGGAAGTCGACAAGCAACAGCAAAAAAGAAGAGGTTTTAAACGCTACCGTTGGGTAAATTTAATAGCCAACTGTAAGGAGAACCCATTCATCGTACAAACAATGAATGTGAAAGATTTCCTAGATTTTTTATCTCTCACAAAAACTAGAGGATCATCCTACTTTTCGAAGAAACTGAACACTAATGGATGGTTTTAACAACTGTGGAGAGAACGTATGGCAGGCAGTGCTCTTCTAATAAATCAAGTTTGAAGAACATTTAAAACTTCTTAACCACCACCATGAAGCGGACATTTCTATGCTCATGGCTAATACTTTGGATGACAATAAAGAAAATTATTAGATGATAATAAATATAAAAATATCATTATACTACTCCAATGAGGACCAGATGAGTACAAGCCTTACTTCCAATCAATGCAGTTTTGAAACAACATAATACGTGGCATATTTTTTAAGTAAGTACCGTTTTGCGATTCCGCCTCCGCAACCCCAAGGTCGGCGTTCCGCACATGCGCGCTGGTTACCTACATCTCTTATTTACGCACTGACGCCATTACAGTCTGATTTGTTTAAGATGCCTCCGACAATCGTGAGTCCCGCCGATTGTGATATACGGGCTGTTATACGATTTCTTAGTGCTAAAGGCGTAAAACCAATTGATATTAAGCAAACAATTTCTGCCCGGAAAATCATGTGCACAGTTTTTTGGGACAGAAAAGGAGTATTGCCTCGTAATGAGACAATCAATTATTGTGAGACATTGAACAATCTACGCCGTGCAATCCAGAACAAAAGACGTGGCAAGTTGAGTAAGAGTATCGTTTTGCTGCAAGACACCGCCCGTCCACATGTGGCTAATCGGACCAAAGATCACATCAAATCTTTTCAATAGGAAACTCTAGATCATCCTCCCTACAGCCCTGATCTGGCACCCAGCGACTACCATTGGCTCCTGCACTTGAAGAAACACCTGAGCGGTCAGCGTCTTCATAACGAAGTCAAAACAGTTGTGATACAGTGGTTAACAAGAAGTCAGGCGGCAGAATTTTATGAGGAGGGTATTCAAAAACTGGTGGCACGTTATGACAAGTGCCTCAATATTCACGGAAATTATGTAGAAAAGTAGATTAAGGTACAGGCTTTCATGTAAAAATGAAATTATTGCGATATCTTTGCACTTATTTTTTTAATTTCAAAACGGTACTTACTTAAAAAATATGCCTCGTAATTATGTAATTTTGTAAAATAAATCATTATCAAGTCTAAATGTGGAATTTTCTTTTCAATTACGTAAATCCAATATGGTCAAATTTTTTAATGAAATCGTATTTTTTATAATTATCTCGAATAAGTAAATGAAACTAAAAAAGACCACTGTACACATTTTTGTATGTTTGTGCTACGAGTTATGAAAAAATTAGTTTTAAGAGTTTAGGAGTTTCTTGTGAAGTTGAGTTGTGAATTACGTTCTCTAGCTCTCAAGTACAGATATATCAGCAACCCTACGTTTGTATATGATATCGGGGAGCTACCAAAAACGGAAATCTCCATCACTTTATTTTGTGTATTTAATCTCAAAAGATGGCTGCGCTCTTATTATTTCTTATCTCGGAACGACCATAGCTTCTAATGGAACAAAGCGGTGAGCTACATCAAATCATAAAGTAACTACATTCTTAACTATATAAAAAAAATTGAAAATGGAATGAAGAATAATGACGAAAGTTATGGATACGTTATACTAAATTGCGGTAAGATGAAAACCAAGTACTTAGTAATTGATTTTCAGGAGAAATGATAGAATACTTGGTCCAAAGTACAAAAAACTGTGTAATCATAAATATTATCAACATTATATCCAGCATATTCTCCTTCCCGATTTGGCTGCTGTGGCTCAAGGGAATAGTTGAGTTTTCCAGAGACCTCCAAGTGATGCTAAAACGTATTACAACATCAAGTACTTCGGAATTGATTTTTAGGAGAAATGATAGAATACTTGGTCCAAAGTACAAAAAACTGTGTAATCATGAATATTATCAACATTATATCCAGCATATTCTCCTTCCCGATTTGGCTGCTGTGGCTCAAGGGAATAGTTGAGTTTTCCAGAGACCTCCAAGTGATGCTAAAACGTATTACAACATCAAGTACTTCGGAATTGATTTTCAGGAGAAATGATAGAATACTACATACTACATAGTAAAAAAAAACAGTGTTATCATAAATATTATCAACATTATAGCCGACATATTCTTCTTACCGATTAGGTTGCTGTGGCTCAAGGGAATAGTTGAGTTTTCCAGAGACCTCCAAGTGATGCTAAAACGTATTACAACATCAAGTACTTCGGAATTGATTTTCAGGAGAAATGATAGAATACTTGGTCCAAAGTACAAAAAACTGTGTAATCATGAATATTATCAACATTATATCCAGCATATTCTCCTTTCCGATTTGGCTGCTGTGGCTCAAGGGAATAGTTAAGTTTTCCAGAGACATCCAAAAAATGCCACAACGTACTTCAATATCAAGTACTTCGGAATTGATTTTCTGAAGAAATGATAAAATACTACATACTACATAGTAAAAAAAACAGTGTTATCATAAATATTATCAACATTATAGCCGACATATTCTTCTTACCGATTAGGTTGCTGTGGCTCAAGGGAATTGTTGGGTTTTCCAGAGTCCTCCAAAAAATGCCAAAACGTACTTCAAGGAGTTTATTAACATCGTTTAGTTTTAGACTATAGAAAACCTTGTAGGATTACAGGCTGTATCATGTGCAGAGTTTTTTCTTTTCTTGGAACGTTTTTGATAGACATATATCTCAATCATTGTGGTAATACGATTAAAATATTTCCAGTTTTATATTGTCTTAGAAAAAACCATTCTATTTTATAAATGAAAAAATTTCTTAGAAAAAATAGCCGTAACAAAACCCAAAAGAAACAGTATTTGGCATGTATGGTGCCATATATCATATGACCGTTACGAACTGTGTTTCTAAACGGTTCATGAAGATTGATTCTCAAAGTTTATAGAGGACAAAGGTAGAAAATAATTTTTGTATATATCTCACTACCTAGAATAACTGCTTTAACATATATAAAGCTCTGTTTTGGAAAGTGATTCGCTCCTCAGTTATTGGGCAATTTCTGGTATAAATTATATTTTTTTAATTTATAATCAAACATACCTGTAGATCTAATATCTCATTTACAATCATTCTAGTTGTGGAGAATCACTATTTTCAATAACGACGAAATTGTATTGGTCTTATTAAAGCCAACTTAATCAAAATATTCAAATTTCTTTTAAAATATTGCAAGGTGAAATACCAATATCGAAACATGGATTTCAGGATCATTGCCCTTACCTATTCTGGATCGAAGTTTGACGTCCCGCGCATCTAGTCAACGTACATATACTAGTATGCCTTCGCGAAGGTCCAGTAGTGCCCCAGGATTTCGCTCGGGTGCCGGTTACTCACGAGCAGGTGCGGCCCGTGCCGCCGCCATCTTGCTGCTTTCCTACTGTCAAGTCACTCCATCATTAGAAGGATCTAACTATGTAGTTACCAAGTTTACTGGTATCTATAGTTAATTTTAAACGAAATATCAATATAAGAATGCGAATTACTGCAAAATATTTTCCAAAATTCAAAAACTTGTTACATCAGTAATATTTTTATAATTATGATAATTATTGTTTTATACATTTCAAATGAAGGCTCACGTCAAATTAAAAAGATCCTTCAGTTAAAGCCTTTAGCAAATGTATTGATACAAGTTCAAGTTATCCAATGGAGGTTCGGGTATTTGTTAGTTCAATAAAACAAAAAATACTAGTTATCAAAAATGTTTTTATTGTTGATTATTGAAGTACAAAATAAAAAAATTATTTCGAAAAAATGTTATCCAAATCCATTGAGCTTCTGCTATCATTCTTATCTGGAATAAAAGTTGTGGATAGCACTTCTGCCTTAGGTATTGATTCAGTTAAGCGAGGTTCGTCGGATTATTCACATCAACTTTACTTCTAAGGTCGCAAAGTCAAGCGGACTAAGGTCAGGACTTCTGAGAAACCAATTGATGTTATCTCTACGAGAAATTATTGTATTAGGGAATAATTGACAACTTTAATTGCTTGATTTGATGTATAGCAAGTAACCCGTCTTGTTGGAAACATGTTAAAACCTTGAAACATCTGCCTAAAAAGTTGATGAACATATCGGCCCACAAAACAACCTTTGGATTATGCAAAGGCTGTTCACACTTTTGTCTGGGATTTTCGTCTATCTAGTATCGATAATTTTGCTTATCTACGTAACAATTGGTGTTTCTGAAAAGTTTTTGATTCACCGCAAAATTTCTTTTGCAATCGTATCAATGTTCAATACTTAGCTTCGTTTTCGAATGAATAAAGGCGGTTTTTTTTTATATTGACACTTGCACTTCTTGGATGATAATTTCCTGGTCGCGGACTATATGAGGGCGGCCAGACCTTTGAGCACCTGTATTTCCAAGTGTCAGTATACATTTTGTTACCTGGCTCTTTTCGTATACAATATTTCGATGGATATGAACCTTGAGCAGTCACCTGAAATTTTATAGACTCTACGATGCTTTCCTCGCACTCTAAACTCTATTCGTGATCTTACATTATATTTGGATTCTCAATATTTAGTTTCGATCTGTATTATTCGTTCTCTTTATATATTTTGTGTAACAGTTCTTATAAACCAATGTTTCCCAACGCCCCCCAGGGAGCAATTCGAAAATGGGCTCGACACGAGTTTAACCCTTTTGCTCTGGGCTATTTGAATGCAATGTTAGATTTTGATGCTCAATTAAAAGAAAAAACCAAATTCTCAAATAATTGCGGCAATAAATATTATAAATTCGTTTGACGAGATCAAAATATGAACTAGTTTTTGGTGTCGTCGAATTAACCTCCCTGCGGCAGACGGCAGGCTCCACGTGGACTACCAAGTGCTATAAAAACTCGCTAAACAAAGCAGTTGCTCGCATCTGAATCAAAGAATTTCAATTGATGAAAGTTTACCACTTTCTGAGGCGATCCGTAAAGAATTTGTGGTCCTATGATGCCTAGCAAAAAAACTCCCGACTAGGAATCAGTTGAGTCAAACAAGTGGCGCTGTAGGCCAAGATCAGTTTCATAAAACGCGGGTCAGCTGACCGACGCCAAATTAGTCTGAGAAGCATTGTCTTTTTGGTTAAGGAATATTCTGTTTTGGATTTAAATCTTTATTAAAATAATTTAGTGTTTGAATTTTAGTTTTTCATTATTATTTCATAAGAACAACAATTCCATATCCAAGTATTCAAATTTAATCTTTTGTAGTTGCCCATTTTCGGAAAAGGTTGTCATCAAATTTGAAAAAATGTGTCCTTGAATAACAAATATGTCAAGTTGGGAAATTTTTTATTGAATTCTGTATAAATATACCAATGTAAGGAGAGAATAGAATAAAAATATTTTGCAGGTTTTTGTTATTTGTTGGTTGCATTTGAGCATTAATTTGGTTTTGATGTTAGAATTGTGCATTTCCGAAATTGATCGGTAAGCGCTTAACATGATGTATCATTTAATGACTGCTTACGTCAGACGCGAAGATTTAGACATAACAGCTTGTTAAATTTTATTAAATCAGCAGCAAGGAAGGTGCAAGATGGCAGAGGTGAAAACGGCTTTTAAAATTAATTTTTTACATGCATTATGTTAGCCAAATACCAGCGACCACTGTAGAGATTTTAAAATGTTTCAAACTGGAATTATTACAACACTTTTTTTCAAACAAACACACAGCATGATATTTATATTAGGTAAACTATATATAGCATGTTTGCATGTTTATAATTATTGAATGTGCTTTTGTTATTTTTTGATTAGTCGAATTACAAACATGGCAAGATCAACAAATACGTAGGTATCAATCAGTTTTGAATAATATTTATTAATAAGTTTACAATAACAATAATATGTGTAGGTGAAAAAAAAGGATCATATTTGCTCTAGGTTATCTTTCGTAATTAAAAATAAAATTGTGTTTTTTCAAAATCTATTAACATGGGTCACCTCTACGTGTTTTAAATTCAAAGGAATCAATTTTGAAATACTGTATAAGAAAAATTGTGTGTATAGTATAGAGGTTGTCTTTTACACTGCGATCTAAAGAATCTGTTGTGTCTTCTCACTCCTTTCGAAAAGTTCAAAATGTTGGATGGAGTTCAAATCTCAACATTCCGAAGTTAAACTAGACCCATTTTCAATATCATATATTTCTGCTTGAAAAATATGTATTTATTGTTTAAGCTTTCAGAGTGTTTGGTTCAGTTTTGTCTGCTGTTTTGGAGTGTAATTTTTCCGCCACACTTTCCAATAATTTATGGAGAAAATTTAGAATCACTTCTAGAGCAACCGTTGCGTATGATGAAACTATATGCATATCTGATAGTACCGATAAAAAACAGATAATTTCTTGCATTATAAATTCTTATTTCAGAATCATATTTTATTTTGTTTCTCATGCAAATTCTTCAAGGATACCCTGCTTTGATTCTCACTTTGAATTAATTGGAATGCACTATACACTACAATACACTAAATAGTGCAGCTATTTATTATTATTTTCTTTTAATTCTGGAGTATTGGCAGCCGTATAGAAGAGGAGAGTACTAGTTTTGGTTGGTGACTTTCCATAAATTGCATACAATTTTTTACACGTTGTCTTACTTAATTTCAAGTGTTGTATATTTTGATGAAAATAATTTAGCACCGAAATTACTGGCTTGTGTTTATTTATGTAACTAAAAAAAGTAAGAAAAAGTGTGGGTAATTTTATATTTTCGCGGTCCTCTCGTTTTTTGGCTCTAGCAAATCGAATTTTTTTTAAATCTTCATTTTTACGGCGAATTTATGAAAAAAAATATGGGAAATATTTCACTTGGAGATTTCATATTGTTTTATGACTTTAAATGTGATCATAAATGCACTTCTTCGCATATAATCGTTAATAACTTTTTTACAAAGCATCAAACGCAGTTCATAGAAAATAGAAAAAATATAGAAAATATCTCACGTGAAGATTTTATATGGTTTTATGGTACAAACGATTATATGTGAGAAAAAGTCAATTTTAAGAGAAATTGTTATTATTTTTTATTGTAAAAACATGATAAACCAACATTTTTGTATAAATTTTCTTTCAATTTCTATAAATTATGAAAAAATATATAACAACTTCATTTGATTATTTGGAAAAAAGTTATCAACAATTATACGTGAATGTGTGCATGAATATCATGAATATCTAAAGCCGTGAAACCAATGTAAGTTCTAATTTTTTTGATTCCCATAATTTTTTTCGTAAATCCGCCGTAAAAACAAAAATTCAAAAAAACCATCGGAGTTGGATGATTTTTCGATTTTCTAAAGCTAAAAAACGGGGGAACACGAAAATATAAAATTACCAAAGTGTGTACTGCTTAAAAACTGAGAATCAGAAAATAGTGTATTTACACCTGAATTAAGGAAGTTGGGAGAAGAATGACAGCGAGGAATAAATATAGATAATGATCTACCCAATAGATCCGATCCGATTATACAATGCGGTCCATATCTATGGATAAATTCAATTTTATTATGTACTATGGGAAAAAACGTCGATTTTTATTCTTAAATTGACAATTTACAGTATGAAAATATTATCATCCTTCAGCATCCCCTCAGAATTATCAGCAGCTCCTCTAAAATTTTGAATCAGAAATGGGGCGTGTGGCACCTTGTTAGAAAGAGATTTCAGTCCTCTGTTCAGCAATTTGAAGTTTTTAAAATTTGGTGCAATCAAAACTGAGAAAATTAATTTTTTGGTTTGTGAAATTTTCAATAATAAATACCCTGGTCAATACATTCCGCAGTTTACATTTAGCAAAATTGAAAAAAAGTTTCGTGAAACTGGACATGCGAAAAATATTGAAAAACAAGGTAGATATGTTCAGTTTACGAATGACAACTCGAGAGCTTGCTTTCATTAAGAAAAATGCCGCCCTTACAAAGTTCAATTAGTTCAGGAGTTACATGAATATGATCCTGATAGAAGACAAGAATTCTGTGAATTGATGATGGACAGAATTAGCGCAGATTTGCAGTTAATAAACTAAATAATTTTTTTGACGTTTCACAACGTTTCGCGACGTTTCACCTAAACCTACAGAGCTAAAGATATGATGGGGTTTATCTAGATTTTCTGATTCACTTCTTAGTGCCTACATTTCCTACTTTTTCCTGATGTTGATCATTCAAATGAGATAGATACCAACAAGACGGAGCTCCACCACGTACAGTTAGGAATAATTTAAACGAGGTTTTTCCGAATAGGTAGATTGGAAGATGTGGAACGATCCGATGGCCTACTAGATCCCCCGATTTGGCTCCTCTCGATTACTTCTTAAGGGGTTATTTAAAATCTAAAGTATATTTTAATAAACCAAACAATATTACTGATTTAGAAAATAGGATAAAGGAAGAAATAAACAAAATAACCCCTGAGGTCATACAAAATATTCGAGATTTACAAAATTGCCTCGGTTATTGTCAAGAAATGAATGGTGGTCATTTTGAAAATTTAATTTAACTGTAAAGTAAATTGAACAATACATTCTAAATATTATGAGACATAATCAAAATTTTATATTTTAAACATTAATTTTTTCGGTTATGATTGCACCAAATTTATAAAAACTTTATATTGTTGAACAGAGGACTAAAATATCTTTCCAACAAGGTGCCACACGACATGATTATAATTCAGACGGGGTATTGGAGGGGGATAATATTTTCATACCGTAAATTTTCAATTTAAGAATAAAAATCGACCTGTTTCAGGTTTTTCTCACATAGTACATAATAACGCTAAAATTGAATTTATTCCATAGATATGGACCGCATTGTATGTGGCAAAATTCTTACATATAATAAATTAATTCACTTTCCAAGCATTTTATATTATAGCTGCTTTCCACTTGCATAGTTTGAGCATTAAACCAAACAAAAACATCGTAGGCAGATATAAATTGATCAAGCTTGCATTTACTAATATTCAGACAAGGTTATATATCAGCCTTTAAATGCACTTGGTGAGAGATTATTTTAAAATTACACTTTTTATAAGCTTAAGTTGTTACCGTTTTTGGTTGTGCTTGAAACAGTTGGGCTTAAAAAGCGTGTACGTGGCACGCAAACTTCGTATTTAAATGGAATACAACTGATGATTGATAAAATACGAGTACTGAGGTGTTGTAATGAAATATAAACATAGTTATAACATCTTAAATATGAAATTGAACGTCACGTAACACACACAACACTTTTCTACATAACATCGTCACGTGTTGTGTTAATTGAACTACAGCGGCAATTTTGAGTGCCTTTTGTATCACTTTGACGAAATTTTATACCTCTACAAAACTACTGCCACCTCAGTGCACAAATTTTCTGAAATGTATTTTATAATAAGTTTAAAAGAAAATTTTAATTAAGCAGCACCAACGAAACTGTCTGTACAACTTAAGTATTATAAATTCATTTCAGTTATGGCATTAATTGGTATTGGAATATATTATTGAAAAATTATTGCTTGTTGTTCACTTACAATTTAACTCAATTTATTTCTCCAAATTATCTTTCTTAGGGTCACGAAGACCTAGCATTGCTTCAGTACATAGCTCTAATTCCATTCGAAGTTATAGTGCTAGAAGATATGAACGGGAAAGAAAAGAAAAAGAAGACAGAGAACTAGAACGCCGGTTTTCGAAATTATCTGGCACGAACTCCACTATTCGTATTGCTCCTACACCTAGTCCTCATTCCACTGATGATCTACTCCCTACTTTGGAAGAAGATAGACCGGTAATTGCGTTTACTTTTTTCTTGTTTGTCTTATGAAATAAAACTATATAGTTAATCGTTCATAGCTTGACTCTCGAGTATGCATGTTATACTTTTTCATTTACAATTGCAGAAGTTAACAAGAAGCATCGATTAAGCAGCGTAAAGGAAGGGGATTATTACGTTATCTAATAGCATACTTTTTCCTTATATAATTTCATTCAAGTAAATATCGAATAATGAAACGAATAGAAGAAATCTATGCTAAAAATGGCACGATTTCTAAACAGGGTACGTTAATTCTTTTATGGAAAATTAAATTTTAGAACGAACGCCATTAATGAAAATCTACTATAAATTAAAACAAAATTGGAACAGAAAACATCGTGAGCCGTCGGCCATTTGGTTGGTGAACCGGTTCACCAGGTTGCAGGGACGAGTCCTCCCCCAAAGACAAGGCATTTTAAGCCTTTTACCCACAGAATATAAGTTAATTACGTTGTTTTTGACAGCATAATGACGAATTTTACACAATATGACATGACCTCTATGACCCCCCCTGGATCCGCGCTTGATTGGAACAGGAAACACCGTGAGGGTGATTATCGCTAGTGTTCAAGAGAGAGGGAGAGATTCATTAGATTATTTTTAGGTAATATAAGGGAAATTGTTGATAGGAGGAAGATTTGTTGGAGTTGGTCCTGATATAGGATTTGCTCCTCTGCAGGGCTTGCTTTCCTAGCTGGAAAGGAGGAAAAGTGAAAGGCCATTGACCAGAAGAATACGAATATAGAGCTCTGGTGTAGATAAAAACGGTTCTTCTCGATTTTGGGAAATATATTGTATTTTTTTTTAAATTTTTGTTGCATTATTTTCTTCGTCGGCCATTTGGTTGGTGAACCGGTTCACCAGGTTGCAGGGACGAGTCCTCCTCTAAAGACAAGGCATTTTAAGCCTTTTACCCACAGAATATAAGTTAATTACGTTGTTTTTGACAGCATAATGACGAATTTTACACAATACGACATGACCTCTATAACCCCCCCTGAATCCGCGCTTGATTGGAACAGGAAACACCGTGAGGGTGATTATCGTTAGTGTTTAAGAGAGAGGGAGAGATTCATTAGATAATTTTTAGGTAATATAAGGAAAATTGTTGATAGGGAAGGTTTGTTGGAGTTGGTCCTGATATAGGATTTGCTCCTCTGCAGGGCTGGGGTTGTGCTTGCTGTTCTGGCTGGAAAGAAGGAAAATTGGCCAGAAGAATACAAAAATAGAGCTCTACTGTATATAAAACCGGCTTTCTCTATTACAGAAAATAAATTGTATTTTTTTGAATTTCTTTTGCATTATTTTCTTCGTCGGCCACCGGTTTGCAAGGTTATAGGGAAACCGCAGAAAACCTGCAACACCGACGATCGACGAACTGTGTGTGATAGGGTTTCATTTGATGGATATGGGAGAATGTCTAGGAAGTTAAGGTAGATTTCAGGGAGGTATATCGGTGAGCCAAGGGGTAATAAGGGTTTCTTTGGCAGCGGAGTTGTTTGATTTGATGGTACGAATCACATACCGGATTGGATATTGTTGAAAGAAAAGCGGATTCCATCCTAATTCAATAAGATTATTTTGCGACAGCTGAAGTAGTTAGGTGTGGACCATAATTTGTAGATGGCGCCACGCATTCTAGTTATATGTTATTTGTCATAAGAACCTCCCCATGTGTGAAATGTCAACTCTTTTAATTTTCGCGTCATTTTTGCCAGTTTTTTTTAAAAGTTAAATAATACTTCGGGTTTTTGTTATAATAACCACAGAGACCATTTAGACGGATTGGGATGGAGGTCGTTAGTGTTTAAAGAACGCACTATTAAGAAAAGCATTTAAATCCAATTTTGAACCGCCACAAATCACAGTAAACGTGTAGCCAAGACATTGATAAGAACAGTGGTCAATTTTCTACTTGATCATTGCATTTTGATGCTAGGTATTTTTTCTGTGTTTTTGGATATTTATTCGAATCATTTGGTGATTTTTCTAAGCTCAGTTGTTTCGGTATTTCATGTAGTATTGAATGTATATACTTTGTAATGAGCATCTACGTCAAATATTTTAATACTTTTTTAGTTGTTCCACATTGCGACTACGATCGTTGTGGTAGAAGATATTTTGATTTTATTTCAATGTAAATTAGTTAAATCCTCCACTAAAAATTCAATGACTTACAAATTGTACGATTCTCGAAGTTTTTGCTTTATTCTTTCTGTTTCGTCATTAGTTAATATTTATCTTAACTCTCAAAATGCCTCGTAAACCATTCCTCTTGGGTTTACGATTATGACGCTCTAGTCTAAGTGGAACGCAAAAGATTGTGATCATAAACGTGATTGTCGTGAGTGGTTAGTGGAATGCGCCAAATAAGTGAGGTTTACATAGAAGAAACGACATTATTCATTATTATGTAATTTGTTTACATTTTACTGACAGGTTTGGTTAGGTAGACTATCTTGTTCTTTGCGGAAGAGTCTTTGTTACTGAATATTAGGTAAAAGATGCGCTGTTAACCACATTCCAAATAAATCTATTGCCATCTAAAAGTAATAGCAAAGTGAGTGTTCGATTACTCTTTATAAAAACAGCTTCTGCAACTGTATATGAAAGAATTATAGCGACAGTGTATACCGCAGATATTGAATGGATTTGTAGATCCAAAGTTAGAGGATGGAATTAAGTACACTAAACGTTATCATAAAATTCATAAAATATAACTAATTAGGGCTTATTCTTTAGAAAATTTGATATTCCATTTCACAAATTTTAATACATCCTTGAAAATGAAGGTTTATGAAGAATAGAAACAGTTATTTCAAAAAACTTAATAAATACCATAGCGGTGGCACTATAATTTGAAATAGTAAGATTTTCTTATGGATATTAGATTTTTTTTTCAGACTCCTCCGTTGGCTATGAAAGAAGATTCAACAACTAGTTTTCCAGAAGAGTTTCCTTCGACGTCGAAACAATATCCATAAACGAACTGAAAACAAGCTTAAGATAAGGACTGAAAAAACAGAATGTTTTTTTATTGCTGTTTTTGGCCTATTTTTGTGAAGCGAAGTTTTCAAATACCTTTGTTATAATTGTAATTATGATTATAGAGATGCATAGCAATCAAATTGGGTAGTATCCACAATATTCGATAAAGGATTTGCTATAGTTTTTGTAAAGAATAATTGTTTTGTGTTAAATATATGTTATTAAAAATAAATCTTTTATGTACTATTAAAATTGTCTTTCATTTTATTATACTTACTCCATTTGAAAAGTACCCATAACTAATACTTCCAGTACATTTAACGATAAATAAAATAGCTGGATATCATTCTCTGAATGTAATGAAACTCCTAATATGTATAACCACATTAATCCTCTTCTACTCTTGAGAAAATTTCATATTTAAGCACAAATATAGTTTGGAATAAATCACTTAAATCAACTCTAGCTCCAAGAAAACGCCTCACTATCAAAAATATAACTAGCATGCTAATTCACGACTAGTCGGGTGGGGTAAAAAACGATTAGTGCTATGGATATTATCTAGATATCTTGACTATGCACGTCCCAAAACACGTTTCCGTCACTATTATAGTATTTGTGCTGTAGCGATTCGACAAGAACGTGTTTTTCCTCGTGCCGAAAACCATGTGTGACAAAAAACACGAGCAACATATCAATCTCATATTTCTCGTTAAATTGAAAAAAACTCTTAGTGCTATGAATTGTTGCAAAAGACATTGGGGACAATTCTCTATCTCGTGCGCGAGTTTTTGAGTGGTGTAAGCACTTTAGTGAGGGCCGAGAGAGCACTGAAGATGACCAGCGCCCAGGTCGCCTTGTGACTGTTTCAACTCCTGAAACAGTGACCAAAATCAACCAAATTGTGCGTGCAGATCGTCGAATAAGTATTCGGATGATTGCTTAGGCTGTAAACGCCGATAATGAAACGGCTAGAAAAATTTAGCTCGAGGAAATATAAATGACAAAAGTCTGTGCGAAGCTTGTGCCAAAAAATCTGACCCCTGACCAAAAGCGTCAACAGGTCTGTTCAGATTTCCTTGAAACAAAGAAAAAGATTTGCTTTGAAAGGGACCCGATCTGAGTCGATGGAAGCGGTAAAGCAAAAAACGGCAGAGCTCCTAAAACGCTCACCAAAGGAAACTTCCAGCACTGCTTCGATCAATAGAAAAAACGTATGGAAAGGTATGTTGCGAGAGGAGGGGAGTATATTGAAGGGGAGCATTCGAATGTAGAATAATTTTTATAATAAAACCTTTTTTCGTAACCACTCTCGTTACTTAATAGCGAGACCTCGAATGTATGCTTGCCTAGCGCTAATCGCCACTTCCCTTCCGGTAAAAATGTTGATATGATAAGACAATCACACCAAATAATTATTCTAAAGAAGAAAATGAGTCTCCTCAGTTTTTGGCGTTATAGTCTTTCTCTTTACAGTATCATTCTTTTATTAAAGGAGTTAGAAGTGTCAATAGCTCTTCAAACTTTGATTCTCATTAACTTAAAGTACTCTGTAGGGTCTTCATCTGCCAGTTCTCTTAGAAGAGTACGTGAAGCACCAAGATATTCTCATTACCTAATCCAATTTCGAACCCATAAATTCCGTTTGTTTTAATTAGATTCAGAAACATTTTTTTAAAACTACTATAACAACTGCATCCACTGAATACTTCACATGTATTAGTCACGTGTATATTGGAATATTCGCGCTAATGTGTATTAGCTGCTAGTACACTAGCTATGTCCATACGGGCCTTTAGACTTGTTAGTTGTAGTTAACATACACTACAGAAAGAGCACAGGCTCATTGTAAGCAATTATTTTTATTGATATTTTATGTCAAAGTAAACTAAATCAAATTACATGTAACACGTCAAATATTCTGCATCTCACTAATAACATGTGTCATGTAATTTAAACTATTTCTGTTACGTTAATTTCACATTTTCTCCCAATTACAAATACCATATCACATTTGCTGCATCTCACTAATATCACGTCCCCTATGATTTCGATTATGTACCTCAGTTCTATTTTATTTTAGATTTTCCGCCTATTCCATAAATTCAATTCCGAGTACCACATTAAACCTGCTCCATCTCACGTCTCCTATCATTTCAAATATTTCAGTTCTGTTTTATTTTCCATTTTCCGCCAATTCCTTCAGTCCATTTACAAGTACCTACATCAAATCTGCTGCATCTCACTAATATCACGTCTTCTGTGATTTCAAATACTTCAGCTCAATTTTATTTTCTAAAATTAAAGTCTCACATCCACTATTTCTTATAAAAGTTACTGCAAATGTTCTAATTAATTTTAGAAAACCGTTTATGTACTAATATGTTTTACAAGATATTTTCCATTGAAAATATTGATTATCCTTTAAGCATTTTCATTACCTGTACTATAAAGAAGACTAACTTCAGTTGGAAAGAGCTATGATAACTGATTATTAGTGACTTGGGTCTTTCCAATGACTACAAACTGATGACTATTAATGACAACTATTCACCATAAACTAGTTAATGCCTCGGTACAAAACTGAAATGCTCATCACTTTGGGTGCATATGAAAAATCTATTTACTTTAGATCTGTGTCGGTCTAGTTAGTCTCTCAGATGATTTTGTGAGAAAATTCTAACTGAATTTTTGTTTATTCAAAGCAAACCGTTTAAGTACAACAGCTCCTGGTCACAGAAAAATATATTTATAATTACCACTATTGCAATCATCTATAAGATGAGAAGATAGTCCTACAGTTATGTCTTTTGTTAAGAACAATAATAAAAAAATAGAAATTGTCTTCTGTGCTTCAAGTTTAAGTTCCTGAATATTAAAATATATATATCTATCGACCTTCCACATAATTTAACCATTAACGTCCAAATATGGGCACAATATATGTGAAGACTAAAAATAAAAGAATTTATTGTGTCAAGTTGAACTGTTCTTTATTTATTCATAAAATAACAATGTGTATTTTAGCTTAAGGTATTCATATATGCATCTAATTCATCTTCAGAACTTTCAGCAGCTCTACAATTTTCATCAATTTCTTCAGAGTCAAAATATTTTTCTTCTTCATCATTATCAATTTCATCCATGTCATCATATGAAGTATTGTTGTCCACTGTTTCATAATCAAAATCTGTGTCCTTGCCACTCAAAAATGATTCGTACATTGTTGTTACAAATTCATCTTTAAGTAATTTCCTCTCTTCGGGTTTAATAAAAATTGATTTATGGTCAATGTTAATTGATTTTTGCGGTTTTCTATTAAATACAATTTCACCCCAATGGGATGTAGATGGTTGTGGAATGTCATCTGATTCTTCATCAGATACATCTTCGTGTTCCATTTCATACTTTTCGACCTCCTCCTCTTGTTGTCTAACTTTTTCTGCATTATCTCTCTCAATTCCTAAAACATATTCAACACTTTATTGATGATAATTCATAATATAAATAATTGTTTTTACTACAAATAAAATTTAAGAACTGTATAGATTAACTAAATACAAACCTTCCATCAATATTTTCACAAAACTACTGTCTTTATCATATCTATCTCTTTCTTTTACTTCATCTGATGTTAAATACTGTCCAATAAGTTGATTGTATAAAAGAGGGTTTCTTTTCATCATTTCTATTTCAGAAAAATAAGAAGTTTCCTGAATCATTTTCACCATTGCCTGATACCTGCAATCAAAATGTTTAAAAAGTTAAACAGAAAATTATAGCATTCAACAATCTCCCTTATACAAAAGGAAATCATTAAAAAATGTTACAATACCTTCGATTTTTTATAATGACATTATGAGAATTCTCTTGTGAGGCGCCTAATAAATTATTCAATACAATATCTATATCTTGAAAGTTGGGATCATATTCTGTCACTTTTCTGAAATACTGAAGTTGAGAATATTTCAAGTATTTACCAAATTTTGTAAGAAACTGTAATTTATTATTTTTAAATAATTCCAAGCCAATTTCAATTTTTTCTTCCACTGTAAGGTCCTTTTCCCATTTTTGTTGGCTCTTGAAACATATATTAGAGTTATGAGCTAGATATGTTAATATAGAATCACGTTCACTTTCTCTTTTTGTAATTTCTTTAGTTTCTGGTTCATTTTCGACCGTCATCGTTTATTTTCACGAATATAGAATTTTTCTTTTATATTTTTAAATAATCATAGGCTTCTTTCATTATTTCCATCACTGACAATATTGACAAATTGTCAAATTTTAATTCTTCTTTTTTATTGCTAAGCAAATATAAACTAAAATGAAATATTAGTATAAATTAATTATTTAATGAGAGAAGATTGAAAACGAAATTCAAATTTTTCAAATTGCAAGCACTCTTTCCATCCACCCATTTATTATTTAAACTAATTAAATTTAGCTTGGATTGAATCACTGCCCAAAACGTATAACTACTTAAAATGTTCCAAATTTTTTTCAGCCGCCTCTAAACAAAGTTTAAATTGTAAACAAATTACAGTTGAATAAATTGATGGTAGAAAATGGTTTTTTTATTTCTAATGACTTGAGTTACAATGAAAATTATAATATTAAGAAGAAATAGGCAGACTATATTAAATTTAATGTTTTATGATTTTCAAAAATTAAAGGTATTAAGAAATAAATATCAAATAAAATTCTGTAGCACCAACCATCCTCTTTTTTGACATTATCTTTTATAAAAAATACGTTGTAATAAATACCTAATCCAGAATTTTTTTAATATAATCAATATAGTAGTGTTGCAAGTTCTTAATCTATAAACAGTGACCCTCGAATATTTGTTACAGATTTCACAGATGGAATGATTAACACAGTACAGGCGAAAGTACTTAGATGATAATGCTGTATTCAAATATGATATTTATTATCCAAAGACTGAAGACAATGGAATAATCAAATTAAATCTCTGATTAGCCTCATTAGATTCGCCAGAAATCATAAATTTCTTTTTGTATCCTTTGTATGAGAGTAAGAAAGATAAAGCTAGTGGACTAATTACGAAAGCGTGCAGTCCCAGACTTACAACATCGAGATGCAACCATCAACACATCTGTACAAATCTGTTAGTTATACTATAAAATAAAAAATGAATTATAGTATATAAAGAAGTAAAAATCCTGCTTGTAGCAATTACCAAGTTGAAAAGTAAAAAATAAATCTTGGCATAAGGATAAACTTACTCCTGACATTATTATTAGAACTGTTTTTAGTTTTTAGTGTGATTATTGTTAAAAAAGTATTTTTCTATTTTTTAAAAATTATATTCATTATAGTTGAACTTGCTACATTTTTTTCATAGCTTTTATAGTTGCAGCTATTATTTCAAAATGGGACATAGACTTAGAGATTGAAGAAAAGATTGCAAATACTTCTTACTTTTAATATTCTTTCAATTGTTTGTATAACTAAAGAAAATTCTACTTAACAACTGTCCAAATAATATAATCACCTTATTAAACGTTTCGGCTACTACTTTGAAGCCATTATCAAGAGGAGTACCACTCTCAATCTTACCTACTCCACGCCACAAATCACTATTTTTGAGTCTTGAGCTCAAGACCAACAGTTATAGTCTTATAGTTCTTCCAATATCAATTGCAGAAGACAGTTATTCGAGGAATAATGAATATTTAAAAAATACGCACGGCATCATACCAAATTAAGAAATGAAAAATAATGTTTACTCCCCGTATAAAATTCGGTAAACATCTAACTAACCGTCAGTCCACGCGGACTCATCATCTCCCCTGTTTACCAATGAAAATATCGAATCGTAAACATAAATCCATTTCTATTGGCCGAAACCGTATGTGGACAATTTCTTCGAAATATTCCTGCTAAATAGTCTGTGATAAGCATTGGCGTGGTTTGGTGAGATTAATTAAATTCATAAATTTCTTTGAATAAAAAGAATTATGGCGTTCTTTAGACCATGGGAAAATGAAGACAATGAAATTGTACAGTGTAGTGAAAATAAAGACAATAATAAAGATTTAGATATACAAACACAGCAAGTTATTTCAAATATATTCGATTGTTTAAAAAAAGAAAATATTCAGCAATATGATAATGCAATCATAATAAGAATTACTGAATTAAGTAAATAAATTTTCGACAATTTTGTTGTGTATACAAAATCTTCTCAAATAAAATATAAAATAATAAAATGAAAATATTGTACAAATTCTAAATTTATTCACGGTTAACCGCGAACTGGTTTGGTTGGAACAGGTTATTTTTAAACGCGGAAGCCCATCTTCGCATTTTGAATCCCCAGCGCGTTTTATATTTGTTGAAACTATCTACATTCAACAGGCAGGTATTAATTGGCATTCTCTTAGAGTACGTACGATAGATACTTAAGTTCGATGTCTGGTTTAAGGAAAGTATCTTACAAACGGTTTTTATTACCTATTTTTAACGTAAATAGAAAATGTTATGGTACCGATTCGGTTTCATTTAGTGGAATTCTCTCGTCTGGTTTACCGGATATAGAAATTCCAAAATGTAGTTTAAGTGATTTTATTTTTGAAAATTTTCATAAATGGGAAACCAGAATTGCAAGTGTAAGTAAATTATTTAATTTTAATTAGCAATAATATTTTGTTGACTTCATCTCAATAACATTTTTATGCAAATATATTGGTTAAAGTTTCCTCAAATTTGTTATTTATCAAAATATTTAATAATTGAACATACACGCCGATATAAAGTATTTCTAACCATACGAATATAAAATTACAGTTGATTTTAATTTGACGGAGACATTATGTCCTCAATTATTAAAATAAATTTTTGTATAAAAAGAAAATATAAAAGAAAATAAACACATATAAATTTATATGCCTATATATTAATATTAATGCATCTAAATGTTCTTGATTTTAGGTCTTTTCTATTTCAAAATTAGTTTTTTTGTTAGTTTCTAAAAGAAAGATAAATTTGAACCTGTCGACTTTTCTTTAAGTTTTTAAGAAAATATCAAAAGAAAAGTCGAAACGTCAAAATTTATCTTTCTTTTAGAAACTATAAAAAAAAACTAATTTTAGAACAGAAAAGACTTAAAATCAAGAACATTTAGATGCATTAATATATCAAAAATTGAAGAAATTTATATTAATATTTTGCTTAATTTACTTAAACCTTGTTTTTATTAATAAATAGTTGATTTTTGTGTACGATTTTATAAACCATCCGATTATGGTTTAAGAATTAATGTATATTTCTAATTGATTGCTTGTTTTCTATCCTTTTATGGTTCATTAATGCTGTTTTTATGGTACTTATCCCCAGATAGGTGAAACGTAAGAGATAAAAATATAATTATTCGGAATTTTTGAAAAAACTTATTTTTCTCTACAGTTAAGTACCAATTATATGAAAAATACGACAAAAAGTTATTACAGGTTGTTTGAAATCAAAATTTAGATCTCTATACCAAAATCGTCGGTCAACTATAATTTTTTATGTTACTTTGAGCGATCAAATTAAATTTAAACTTTGCACCCTTGTCAAAGCTTGACGACAATGCAATAATTCGATTAAATATCTGATTATCCTAATTACATTCATAAATTTCTTTTTGTATCGTATGCATAAATGTAAGAAAGATAGAGCAAGTGAGCGAACTACGTAAGCGCGCAGTCCAAGATTTACAAAATCGAGATGCAACCATCAACGCCATTATAAAAGTGTGGGGTGCTTTTTAAGACATTTTTTAACCAACTTTTTGCCTCGGAATAATTTTAATATTATAACGAGTCCTAAATTTTGATATCACTTAGTATAATTATTTTAATTTCTGATAATTCGCTTCAAATTAACTTAATTTAAAATACATATGGACTGCTGTCCCTTTGGAAGCTTCGGACGTGGTTCGTGTACGTGTAAACATGGCCAAACACTGCTCTAAATCATCAAACGTTGTGGTTTTAGATCAACTGTGAGTAAACGCGACATCCACTTTGAAAAAAGTTTTCTCATAGTCAAATGTTCATGCATAATTGCAAATACACTGCCTTCTGATATCTTAACGACCTCAGCTATCTCACGCAATTCCAATTTACGATTAGATATAACTAATTTGTGGACTTTTTTTATTTTTTCTGGAGTAATCTGAATTGTAAGACAAGAACGTTCACCATCATCGGTGCCTATACGACCACGTTTAAATTTTTGATTTTGACCATTCTTTCTAAAACTTGTTTACAACTTTTTTTACAAATGAATTAGAATTTTAATACATTTTTTTACTTGTGTATGCATCTAAGGAGGTAACATAAAAAATTAAAGAAAAAAACTATTTCTTAACTCAATGTGTAATAATAAATATTGAAAATTAAGATTTTCCCAGACAGGGATGGCATTTTGCCGACTCGCCACCCTGTTGTTACGCCACTGGTTCCACTTATGACATTAGATAAATCATTATTACTAGAAAAATTGTATAGTCATGTTTTTATTTTTGTTTTCTGCTGAAATAATAAAACTAATATCAAAATATGTCAGTTATCTAAAATTTTAAATAACCAAAAACATATGTGGTAAAGATAATAATATATGAAATTCCTTTTAATAATTGTGATTCTATTTACAGAAGTCAAACAATATTTTGTAAACAGATTAAAAAGTCATCACTAAGATAATAAAATTAACAGCATTAACAAAATATGAAACAGCAAAAAATACATTATAAAAATGCTTTAAACAAGAGCAGATTTCATACATACAAATAAAGGGGGATTTCTTATTATTCAATATTTAAATACATTTGGAAATACAAACCATTTCTTCTTTCTAGCAACAGAAGTAGCTGCAATAGCTCCAGCTATAGATGAAATTAGATCTGCTCGATTTATCAAGCAATAAATTATTTTAGTACCTCTCCAAGTATATTTTATTCAATTTTCTATTAAATCTAAAGAATTTACAGGTAAATTATTATACGAAATCGACGTGAAACAATTTTTTTGGCAAACTTCTAGTTTTAATGGAAAATTCCTGATGACTTAGGCCAGATAATGATTGTTCAATGCGCAAAATCTCTTTTTAACTGAAACATGTTAAGTTTAACAAATATTTAAAAACTTTAAATTACGTGTTTGCCTTATATATGTGATAGGTATGATGAAAGATCGTGACATTAAAGAAATAAAAACACCAAGAATTCCTTAATATATTCGGTATAACAACATACCCTTAAAGGTATAGGGCAGTTGGGCGTTTTTCTAAGATTTTCGGGGTACATGAATTACAGAAAAAAAGGTACATCTACCTGGCTTATTAAAACTTTCTCACTTTGCACATTATGTTGAAGACAAAAGTTAATGATTCTTAATAGTTACACGTTTCGGAAAGATAAAGAAGCAGTTAGTGGCATTAGTTACAGATGCACAGGAAAAGGAACTTTATGTGGACAGGATCTGTTATTTTAAAGTTTAATAATAATCACAACCATTTCTGAAGATGTTGAAGTAAAAGTAAATGCAATGTTTCAAAATTTTGTCCTTATTATCATTTCTTTATTAGATTTTTCAAAAAATGGATTATAACGGAAAGCAACAGACGACATTGCTAAGCGACCTAATGAAATGTCGAATGAATCAAAATTATTAATCGCGGACTTGTTCAAAAATCTGGTTTAGATATGAAAAATGTAAAAAAATCTATTTATCGAAAACAACGCAATGTGTTACCGTCTTTGCTATGATCAAAACAAGAAGTGCATATTGCTTAGAATAATATCGAATATACAACTAACAAAAAGTCGATGACTACATATTGTACCGCCTTCAACTAACTATATACTCCGCAATAGTCTCTAATTCTCTACAAGGTCCAGATTCGTCCATCTTTGGAATATTGGTCGCACATTTGGATCTGGATCCTCAAGCATACCCTGAAGATGCCCGACTGAATACAGAAGAAAACAATTCGACTTTTAGGTGACCCAGAGTTAACCAAGAACTTGGACAGCTTAAAACATAGAAGAAATATCACTGAGCTGACTCTGTTGTACCGATACTACCACGGCAGATGCTCATCGAGCTGTCCAATATAATCCTACCTTGAACAGTATTCGCAAGATCAACTATACAGATAAACCATTGCTCATTTACACCGAGTTCGCCTTCAGACGCACAGAATGTCAATTTATAGGAGCTCCTTTCTTTGGAGAAAGGCAAGCCTTAGAAACAACTACCAAGACACGTTTTTCTCGAACTCTAGAACCCACAGAAGGTAAAGATCAATATCCACAGGTATCTCCACACAGCAGGCACCACTCAAACTACTCGAATGTAATAGGGTTTATCCTCTTGTCCTTGCTTCTAATATAAGTCAGTACTGGCAGAAGTGTGCAGCTCACCTGCACTTCAAACCACTCGTCTCATATCGCCTGGATTACTCAGCGGAAACCGCCTTTAGAGTACTAGTCTTTTATTTTAATAACGAAGGTTTAAAGTTTTCTCTATCTACGACTTTGAAATGGCTTTTCAACAAAGTGCAATCAGTGTAAGGCCGGAAACAGATAAAATTGGCTGTCGATTTCTTTTCACCTAATCATGGTTACAAAAAAGTCTCGAGGTCTGATATAAGGGCCGATATTGGGTTAGTTGGATATTGGGTTGGTTAAATTTTTTCCCGGGCAAAGTAGATTCATAATTTCTTTAAGGATTTGTATGCAATTGTATTTCCACCAAAACTGTTGGCTTATTGTAGTAGTAAAAATACCCGTACTAAAAACGAAGAAACTAATAACTTCACACCAATTTGGATTGAAACAGTAATACTGAACAATTCAACCAGTGCATAGAGTTGTAGGAGAAATGAATAAAAACTTTATAAGTAAGACATATTGCTCTGTAGTATACCTGGACATATACCAGGCCTTTGACAAAGTTTGGAATAAAGGCCTTCTATGTATATAGCTGCACTAGATACTTTCAGCTAAAATTACGACAATGAGTACACAAGTAATCAATCAGTCTATGCCTGCGTACCCCAAGGAAGCGTATTAGGCCCAATAATATACGTAATATTTACAGCCTGGCTACATACACAAACGTTACCACGGCCACATTCCCCGATGACCAAGCAATCTTTTCAACAAAAATTCCATAATAGCCTCCGATACTTTGCAAAATAGCCTGACCAAAATAAACAATGAATTACAAAATGTATATTAAAAATAAAGAACAAATCACAACGTATAACATTTGCAATGCGTAAGGAAACATCATCTGTAAAACGGAACAGCAAAGAATCTGGACAGGAAGCTAAACTGGAGGAAACATATTCTCCAAAAGAAAATCAATTAGATCACAAGTTGAGGAATATCAACTGGCTACTAAGTAAAAAATCGGGAATATCAATTGAAAATGGAATAATCATTTAAGAAACCATTATAAAACCATCCTGGTCCTATTGTCTAGAATTATGGGGAACAGCTGCCAATTCAAATATTAAAATCTGATAATTAAGAATAAATATAGTTTACGCCACGTAGAAATCAAAACGTTTTCAGTAAATCGTGTATAAATATCACATGTTTCGGAAATAAAATTTTCTGGGTCAAGTTGTGCTAATACGTTGTTTACATCAATACCAGAATCTCAAGAGAAATCGTCTAAGTTAACTATTAACTATATGAATATAAACATTTATTTCCCAATGATTACCCGCATCTCACAACAGGTTTAGAGACAGAGGGAATACTATAAATAAAATATTTTACTATTAACTAGAGCACAATGTTAAATCAAGAATTTCACTTCGAAATGAAAAATATTGTTCATATTCATGTGCTCATTTTTTTAGTGACATTGGAGCAAAATATATACAGGTAGAATAACAAATAATAGTCTAAAAATTTGAGAAGAAAGAAATACTGATTTCAGTTAATCTTCTTTTGAAAATTGTTTTGAGTATTTTAATTGAAAAAAATTGGAACAATTATGATAGTGGTTTGACCCACTGAGATCTAGCCAGTTTTTTAGGGAAATAGTTTCCGCTGGAGACTTCTGTAATGTTTCTTCTAGGTAACAAACCTCTCGTTTTTCGTTTTTTGGGTATAACAGTGTTCTAATTCACATTCTAACCATACGTTTAGTTTCCTTATTTCTTAAGTAGAAAATAAAAACTTCCAACGGATTAAATTTGAGATTTATTGTAGAATATTAGAGCATATCAAGGGCATTCTTAAGGTTTCTCTACAGTCATACAAAGTCTGTCCATTGTGTGGCCAAAGCAAAATCATCAGAGTACATTAAACTACTGCAGTTTGGAGCTTGAGGCTGGTGATTCGTAATTATATGAAACAGTAATGAAGCATACTTCCTTGTGTGGCAAATCTGTTTGGCGTACACCACACAACCATTGGCAGATTGATGCAAAGATTTCGAGAAACCGGTTCACATTCTAGGAGGCCTGGACAAGGACGTCCTTCAGTTTTAACTTCTCGAGATGACCGTTTTTTAAATTAAATTCATGAAGAAATCGGTCAATGACAAGTGTTGAGCTCAACAGCCTTTTACGAGAACTCCGAAATGTAAATGCTGCTCTACACAGCAGAAGAGCTCTCCAGGCAACTTTGCCAACCAGGCAGCATTGTGTTGCTAGACTAAGATTTGCAAGTCAACATTTAGATTGGAATTTAGAAAATTGGTGCTAAGTTGTATTTACTGATGAGACAAGAATCAGTCTAAGAGGTCCAGATGGACGTAATCCAATTCGAAGACGGCGAGGAGAAAGATTTGCGCAGTCTTGTATCATTCTCAGGATGCCGTTTTGTCTATCATGTTTTGGGGAGAAATTTGATTTTATACCCGCACAGAATTAGTGTCTCTTCCTAGACCCGCCCTTATATCCAGAGGCGGAAATACACGCTCTTAGCGTTTTAAAAAAGTTTTATTTTTAAGATAATTTGGTTTTACTGCAATGTTTCTATTTTTTAACTCATTAAAAATCACTCAAAATTACTACACATTTCTTATTATTAAATCAAAATGATTGAAAAGAAGTTAAATAGCAATATTAATTTAAATTCATTAAACAAAAAAGTATTTTCAGAAATCGGGGTGGTGCGTTATTTTTGACCACGAGTGTATATATATTTTGAAATTTTTTTCAGTGATACCCTCTGTGTTTAAACATTTAGAACAATAAGATATGTATATTTAAAATTAATTAATTTGTTTTTATTTTATTGTTGAAATATTTAAATCGCTTGGCAATGTAACATATCTAAATGACCTTTGAAACCACTTAGTTTATTAATTGTACTGTTATTATAATATCGTAAGTATTCTAATTAACGGGTGTCCCAAGATATAAAAGTAGTTTCCTCTGAAAATTAGAACGTTTGATTCAAAACTAATAATACATAATGTGCTAAATAATAAATTAGTTGGTAATTTTCTTTTAATGTTTAAGTTCAAGGTAATTATAGAATGATTTTCTTTTAATTATACAAGTGAAGTTGGGTACTAGCTAAGCTATCAATCCCTGGATCTATTGTGCAGCCAATGATGTATATATGCGTTATTATATGAACGTTAGTGTTGAATAAAGAAGGATGATTATTTCAAATACTTCACGTAACATCGTTTACTTTGTTACATTGTTTATTTGTAACCTTGAAAGTTTCGTCAAATTATAATGTGACCTTCAATTGATTACCTAAGCAAAATTATATGAGTTCCAACTGATAAAGTAACTAGTAATGATAAGATATTGTAAAATTGATGTAATGTTCCATTAAATTTGGCCTAATTTAGCCTATAATTAGAGCTTTCCACGCAATGACTATGTTTATTTATAATCCGAGAAAAATATAATATAAGGGTATAGAATGTGAGAATTGAGGATAAATATTTATCATCTGGAGACTCTTGAAGACATTTATAAACCTAGTTTTAGCGTCTTCAGTTGTTTGTTGAAGCGACAATACCCCGAAAAGGACTCCTGTTAGTATTGGTGGGTTGTTCTAGGATACATTCAGCAGATCCTCTCTATTTATAGTTTAGAGTTTTTGCCTGTCTCAGCTCCTGTAGGTTGTGCCAATAATTGATTTTGCTCCTAATTTCTTTTCCAGTGCTTTTACGTGTCCAATGAAGGACTTGTCAGCCCCCGCTTTAGCAAACTTATTAACTATACTTGGATACATTTATTTTACCTTGCTTGTGATTTCTCCTGAAATAGTCACGATTATATAACTAGATAAAATTCTGTTTTGTGAACATTAAATGGTTGTATAATTAGTATATATTAGTAAAATAATTCGGAGCTCAGTTTTAAATATTATATGTTCGACTAGAATATTTTGTTTAAAATAATTTCTTTCCTCTTTTGTATCTTTTGTTCTTACGATTTATTGAAATTGGTGAATGCTTCTCCGTAGTAATCTTTTGCTTTTTTAACTTTTTTAAATATTTGTTTAGAACTCACAAGTATATTCGGTTGGTGTCAGAAAAAAATGTTAAATAATCATAAACAAGTGTGTATCTGTTCTGTATGCTAATCTTTCCATTCCTTTCCGTCACTTTTTCTCTTTCTAGCTTTATTTTTATCTATACATTTTTTTTCTTTTAAACTTTCGGCAATTATTTCCTAAATATTCCTTTGGGCGCCCTCGTTTCCATTTTTCTAGCTTGCCAAATCATTTTTGACGATCTGCTGCTCTCCATTCTACAAAGGCATCCAAATCATCTACTAAGCTGTTTTTTTTTTCGATTGTTTTAATTATAGGTTCTATATTCTTCTATTCGTACTCGATCCTTTCTGCTTGCTTTTGAGTGAGTATCCCGCTTTCATAACAATCTATAACTACTGGTCAAAATACTAACCCATAAACGTACATTTTGGTGTTTTCTGTTATTTATTTTTTTCCAAAGTTAAATTAATTAAAGATTCCAAACTTACGAGGGGGGTTTACCGAGTCAACTCAACCCGGCTCCCCTTTTGAGTTAGGCAGTAAGATTTAATTTTTATAATTTCATAGTGTGGTCCAGGGATCCATCACATCACTTTAATTGTAGGGAGGTTGTTGGCCAATGTAGAAATTTTTGACGCTACTTTCAGCTTTTGAACGTATTCACAGGTGACTTGAGTAAGAGTTTACACCTCTGCCTTACCTTTTAAGTGTCTTTGGGGTCACGAATTTGAGCGAGATTGTATTCCTTTGGTGCATGTTTCGGTTAACTTCTATTTTTTCTAGTGACCAGTGTTTGTCTTTGCCATTCCTCTTCATTTGCGTAAAATTGCTTGCCACCAAGTTATTTATTCGGAAAACTGAAAGTAATCGGAGGAAGACAGATCAGGTGAATATGGTTGGTGGATCGTATAATTTGTCTGATGATGGTCAACCCCTCAACTATGACGAGCTGAAAGTACATGATACTATTTGGTTTATTTACTTTTACTTTACACGCTTTTTTTATATAACCAAACGGAACTTACTTTGTGGTTGTACCTTGTATAAACAATGTAATTACCGCAGTTTTTTTATTTGAATAACGAGTAGTCAATTAAAGTTTATCGCATACTTATCTTTTTTAGGAATGTGCTGTTACTGGAAGAAAGTACACTTTTGGGCAAGTTAGAACAAAATCGAAAAATTTTGGAGACGCCCTTAGAAAAAAATTCAACTTGGAAAAAGAAGACAAAATAGCGATATTGCTACCAAATATACCTGAATTTAATATTGTATCCTTAGGAGCCTTAACAGCTGGATTGATAAGTACAACTATCAATCCTCTGTATACGCCAGGTATTTTTATTTAACGTCAAACGAGTAGCTATAATTTTGAATTGGGATATTTATGTTATCTTAACAGTGTTGCCGAATGTAATTTGGCAAATGTCTTTATGAAATGAATTTACATATTACAATGGCTTCTATATTCATTAAAACTTATACTTTCACTTTTACGAGTATATCGGTAGTTGATTTAAGAAAGAAAACTCATCTTTTGAGAAGACGATTGCATTCAACAAAAGTTCTTTTTAAATTACTAAAATGTATCCTTTAAAAGAACTAAATTATTGATTGACATTAAATAAAGTGCAATTTGTTCCATCTGGGCTTCTGATTGTTTCTTTGGAACCTTACGGAACTGTTGCTGACAATTTTGTTATCAGTTTTTTCAGTACTGTGCCTATTCGTAATCATTGCAATTAAAATGTTTACTTAAATATACAAGGTGTAGCTATTTATTTTTATGTTATCACTTTTCAAAATAATATTGTTAATCTTTATTAATGATGTCATCAATTTATATATAGCAGATTTTGAGCTTCCAATTCCACCTTGTACGTTGTTGATGTTGAAATTTGCTATTTTTGAGATGGTTTGGTTTGATTTTCCTGTAAGATTGCTGTAGTACGGAAATACAAATATTAATAACTTTCTTGAAAATCATCGTATAGACAAGCATCAAAATTCGTTGTGTTTTTATTAGTTTTAACTTACCTTTCAGTGGTTTTCCAGGGACTTTCTTAAAATTGATGAAATTAAATTATATTTACCACTTCCAATGACAACCAGATCATTCTTTTACTCGCCAGACATATAAAATAATTGTGTTTTAAGAATCCATATTTTCTCAATTCGAACCACAGTGTTGAAAATATTATTTAGTGAGCATTTCATATGACGTTTTTGTTGTGCAAATTTATCTTTATGTTTCATGTAGAGATTACCTCAAAAGATCAAACGGACACAAGATGAAGGCTATTCTTTTGTACCGCTTTTTTGATCCCCTACTATTCCATATTTGAAAATAATAAAAAATCAGTTCTACGGTGTCGTTTCCAGAAAAGTTAGATTGGAAAATAAACTGACGGTCTTTGGAAACTCAAATATCCAAATTCTTTCTTTTATTAGGGTAGCTATGAATAGGTCTCTCAGTTGAGTTGCGAAAGTGTTTGCGAACCAAACAAGAGATGGGAGAGTTAAAATGTTGTGTTTTTTAAAATATAATTCGCCCACTACTTAAGAGGTACAAACTACAAGATCCCCATAAAGCCAAAACCATAACGAAGATGCGATTCGAACAACGAGTAATAAGTTGTTAAAGCCATACGAGAATCGAGCTGTTTAGTTAGGAAACCAAATTGATGAGCTTTCAAGATTTTATATTTAAAAAGAAATAGACGATTTTTCATTAGTCGTTCAATTATCTTCGATAGGATTGGTAAAAATGCAATAGTTCCGATAGTTACTAGTGTTATTTTTCTCGCCACCCTTGTCTATGGGAGCAATTGTAGCTGTTTTTGGCCAGCTAGATAAAAGCCCCTTTTAAAAGGATTAGTTGATTAGAGAACATAAAACGTTGATCATCATTGGAAAATTCAAAAATAAATTAGCAGGAAGTCTGGTTTTGAATGCTGAGTGTAGTTTGCTCTAGCTCAAATCTATTTACAGGTCTAAGGAAGGGACTTTCATTTTCATATTTTAAAAGGAACGAGAAAAGAAAGAACATCTCGACATGGGGATATTTAAGAGCTAATATTCTTACGAACGTTCACGAAATAATTGTTGAGTTCGTCTGGGTCGAGGTTGATAATGTTTGATGAACGCGTGCGAATGCATTTTCTTATTTGAAAGTCCTATTTTAGTAAACAATTTTTTGCTTCAAATGCATTTTATCATGAAAGTGTGTCGATGTTCAGCTTGCTATACTTCTAGCTATGTTTTACTTTGCTTCCAAAAACATGTTATATTTGCGTTGATACTTTATTTGTGATGATATTTTCTTTTGTTTTCTTTTTAATTTCTTTTGTAAATATTTTGTTTACGGCTGCATTACTAATCGGTATATATAACAATTTTCCATTTATTTCTTTCTTCCGCTCATTCTTCGACATAGAGTGTCATAAACTAGGTATAGTCATGGAAAAAATCATTTGATTGTTTTAAAAAATCCGTTAGTTGGTAATTGAACAATTTAGAACTAATTTTCTGCAATCAAATTGTACTTACATAAACAATCTATTAACATTTACAACTACTTTAATGTAATATAAAAATTACTTGATATTAATGAAAAAAACAATACAATGTTAATTATTATATATCTTAATTATGGATTGTATTATTCAAGGAAATAAAACATTAAGAAAAACTATTAAACTATCGAAGTTGTCAAGCTGAATAGCAAGTATTTAAAAATTTTCTTTACTACAGAATGAGTATCAAGTAAGGAATGCCTCAATTGTCTCGGAAACCACATGCACGTTTTTCATGAAATTTGTTTTGTAATGTGGCCAATATTATGGTAATATTAACGCTATTGTCATATTTCTATTTTTTTAAACTTTATTAATACAAATAAATAAATGTCGGTGATTAACAAATATGACATTTCATTAAAGCCGATTCATAAACTTGACTTTCCGTTTGCCGTTGCCGTTCGCGGGTGACGTTTGCCGTTTGCCATCATTGACCCTATTCACCAACTTGACGTTGCTGCCGTTAACCTAAAAATATTGAAAATAACGAAAAGATTTTTGTTATTGGGACAAACGTAAATGGATGTGATTGTCTTTGTTCTATTGCCACGAAAACTGCTACTAACGTCCGACCAACGGCAGATCGATCGGCAAACTGCTACGTCAAACGGCAATTATAATTGGTTTCACACATTTCAATGTTTTTAATGTTGTAACAGCAAACGCGACAAACAGAAAGTTTATGAATCGGCCGTTAATATTGATGTCTATTGAAATTTGGATCGTTTATATAGAAAATAACGAATTTTAGTGATTACTATAGTAGTGGTGGAGGCGTAAAAGTTCAGACACGTGAATGAAATTAATTATACTTTATATCTTAACCGAAATCCCATAACTACTTCAAGTAGAAAATTTTAACTAGTACCTTAAAAGATCTAATTCAGGGAGTAGAAAATCTTTATCAAGTGAAAACAAATTTTTTGTTGTCATACTAGAAAGTACACTGAGTTTTAAAGAAAATTCCAGGGAACTTAATATTTCACAAACATTTCTAATAAAAATTTCACATCATAATAAATTCCATACATACAAAGTAAGATTCGATAGACGTGAAAGGAATAGTTACAGTAATGGAAAAATGTTACGATCAAAAAGATACACATTTTTTAAATGATGTTATGTTTTCCTATAAGACTTTTTTTGTATTGGAAACCTAAATCGTTATAATTGTAGATCTTGGTCACGTAACAATTCTCGTTGGATGAGAGAATGTCACATCCCATATCCATAAAAGATATGTATGAGCTGAAATAGTAGGAACCAAAATAATTGGTCACATTTTTATTGAATGGAATTTAAAGGCCAGAACTTTTAAATAATATTACATCTCATTTAGCCAATTTAATAGTAGCGCGACCTGAGGAAATATATAAATGTTTACCAAAAGATGAATGTGTTTGGAGTGGGATCCATCGAAACTATTGAGTAGGACGCCATCCGTACCTCTTCATATCATACATTATCAACGCAACCATTCATACATCTTTTCCCCATTAAAACTTTTCAATTTGGTTGCTGATCCAGTAGACCTCACCGTAACGAGCAATCGTAAGAAGCACAGAAAATGAGAAAACTAACCATTTTTTTATGGGTTACCGTAGATTAGATTAAATGAACTAGTACGTTTGACCTATTGATCTATTGTGTACCCCGGACTGTTAGCCAGTCAGGCTATAGGTCAGCTATAGGTTTGGACACTATGTGGCGTATCTCTTCTAGCTTTAACCTCGTAATCAAGCAATTGCTCCTTCATTTAAGCTGAATTTCTCACCGGCGAGCATTTTTTTGAGATCAGCGAATAGCCAGTAGTCACTAGAGGCTAGATCTGAACTATACGATGGATGAGGAAGCAAATCGAAGTGTAATTCGTTCAATTTAACCATCGTTTCTGTCGACTTGCGAATCGGTGCATTGTCTTGGTGAAACAGTGGTTTTTTCTTCAACATATGAAGACGTTTAACCTTGATTTTTGCATTCAAACGATCTAATAACTCTATGTAATATTCGCTGTGACTTGGAATTTTACACATAGTCTTTTGAAAGTTGATACTTCATAAACGCCATCTGTGCGTCAGTCACACGACTAATTGAGTGATAGAACATAGATTACGTTAAGTGACAACACACATTGATACATAAAACTGATCTGACAACTATGTAAATACCACTATACCTTCGACAATATTACAAAATTCATAGGTAAAAATTAAGAAAATTATGCATGACGTTTCCGAATTCATCGAGATTTTCCATAATTAAAATTCAGAGTATTTGAATAGTCATTAGAGCCATTATTGCATAACAAAATTTTAAAGATCACACTTGCGTTCTATACAGTTTATTGCTGTGGTGGGAAACTTGCAATATTACGTATAATTAGGTATAAATCTGACAATCAACATAATTACGTAATCAATATTTATAAAAGTAATATTTATTTATAAAATATTATTCATTTACGTTGGTGATATAATTTAGTTCTAATTGCATTTTATGACAATCAGTTAGGGGAGAGTGGGAATCATAGTAATGTTATGCTTCATTCACTACAAAAATGAATTAATATTAAATACTTGATTTATTGTTCGGCCGGGATTTCCACGCGAGTGCGGAAATAGTAGTCTCCAATTACGAACAAAATTCCCATATAAACAAACCTCATTTTTGAATGAATCTGAATAAATTTAATGATCTCATCGGTTATAAATGACACATTTGAGTCCAAATTTAGCATTACAAGCATTACAATGCTTTAGAAAGACATATTATAGTTACCAATCAAAAAATTGAGGTTGATTTGATTTTATTTAGGCTAGTAAAATGAAAAATAAATTTTTAGACGATGAAGGGAAAGTTAAAGGGCTCAGTGTAGATTTTGCGACGAATTTGAAAAATAAATTTTTAGAAGATGAAGGGGAAGTTAAAGGGCTCAATGATTTAGTAAATCAAGAATACTTTGATTCTACGGTGAAGAAACTAGCAAATGGAGCAATACAGGATTGTATTATGTCTCGGCCTGACAAATATTATGTGATAATCGCTAGTGGCGCTGAATTTGCGTGTCAATTTATTATTATAATTACATAACATTTTATTCAACAGTAAAATCGTATTCTAGAGGTTTTCCCAAACCGATCAGACAATAATTGACTTTTAATATGACATTTTAAAAGTCTTGAATTCGATTATTGATTTAAATATAATTCAAGTTTTGCGTAATACCTCAGTTATATATAGATTACTGGATACTTTTCCTCTAGTTTACTGAGAGACAGAGTGTTCATTTTCACTAATAGGTACTAATACGCAACCAAAATTACACGCATTAAAAATTGTTAGAATGTACACAAAAAGCTATCAAACTAGATCTACTCCATTCTACCCTATGTAATATTTTATTTTCTGAGGTACTTTTACAAAGGTTGACAAAGAAAGCCAAGTAATAATTAACTTTATATTATTAAACAAATAACACAATTCTGTATAAAAAAGGTTCTAAGATAAAAATTTCACAATTATTTTGAAAAAGTAGGTTATTATGTTTCATGCAAAACCAGTTCTTCTCTTCTAAACCGTGTTATCCTAAGACAAACTAGTTTATTGACAGTCCCATTGATTGATATTCCAATCCATTTATAATAGGATTTGGAAGGCAAAAGTTTTAAAATAAATGTACATTATACCAATAGTTTTTTTTCATCGTGAATCTGTTGTTATTAGCTTCGTTTGCGGTAGATTATTTGGACACATTCCGAATGTATTCTGAATATTTTTTGGATGTGTAAAATACTTCACAGACAAATATTTCCGACTATGGAAGACAGAATGGCAACGATTTCTCTATCCTCCAGGGTTCCAGCTCGGTTCTGCGCATTTTCAAGCACGCGCAGTGTAGATAAAGTGTCTCGAACTAGACAAAAATTGAATATTGTTGGCACCGTAACGTAGGGACATATAAAACTAGCTAGGAGAATAAAATGTATATAATTAATTGGCCAAAGGTTTATTCTTGATATTTGTGAGTATAAAGTCAACTACAACGTTTTTGAAATACAATTAGGTAGAAAACCACATAGGTTAGAGGTCATTTCGTGGTAAATATCACAAATAAATTGAATGGCACATGAGCGAGATTAAAAATCCTTGCCCGTGTCCGAGATACATTGGAAGTATTAATTAATAGTTTTAAGGGTCGTACTAATGTGGTATAAAAACATTTTGAAATGTGACTTATTGTCCTTGTGTGTGACCTTTTTTACCAGTCAGTATATTTACCTTATCATGATAAAAAGTTCAAGTCTTATTTTGATGAACAATGATTAGTTATGGGGCTACCAATACATATTTGTTATCACGAATAGTTATTTATGAGTGTTGAAAGTGATATTTTATTTAAATGCCCTATTTTGATAAGAAAATAGGCGAATTTGGAATAACGTTAAACTTTAAAATGCATTTTAATATTCAAATAATCACACAACAGTCTTAAAAATATTTTTAACACGCTTCCACGTAAACAATCACTTTTAACACTGTTGAATTTCATTTCCCGTTTATTCAAATCTGCTTTTATTATATTTTAGATGAAATATCTCGACAACTCATTGATTCATCTGCAAAAGTTATTGTAACTTTGAACGAACTCTGGCCGTTGGCAAATGCAGCTGCAAAATTAACAAAACAAAACATTCCAATAATTACTGTCAATTCACAGGTGAGCTAAATATATTAATGCCATATGTGTAACTTCCTTTTTTTAAAGGATCCGTCGTAAGGTATATAATTTATTTCTAGCAAGGACAAAGTACTCCAACAGGTGCGGCAAATTTTGTCGAATTTACAGATACCAGATTGGATTTACCAAACGTTGACATATCTTTCGATGATGTTTCATTTTTGCCATATTCTAGTGGAACGACTGGTTTACCAAAAGGTGTACAGCTGACGCATCACAATATAATATCAAATATCAGTCAGTTAATGCATCCTGATGTACTTGCGACCAGAGAAGCAACAAGTAAGTAATCGATTTATTGAAAAGTTGAAGAAAAACCGATCTACCAAGATTTGTATCCAGTTTAGGATTAAAAGAAGATACATTGTTCAGAAATGTAAATTGTTGTACAGTGTTTCATATTCAGTTTTATTTCATTTTAGAAAGTTGAATTGAACCGAATTTATAATACCCGTACAACTAATTAAACATGTTTTCTTACTGTATAGTGGTCAACACATTGAGAAGAATTTGTACAGATTGTAGAACGTAAATGGTAATGAAAAGTGAACCTATTCAATTCAAATTTATGGCTAATTCAGTCCGGACTTTTTTCAATACCTTTCTGGGAACTCCTCGTTTGCAACCATTATTTAATAACTGGTTTTTTCTAGGTAAAGACATTTTAGAAAATGGTCAATCGACCCCAAACAGTCAGTCTTCATCAACCAGGGCCGGATTAAGCTAGGGGCTTGGGGGCTATAGCCCCAGGTCCAAGAGGGCCCCATAATTTGGAAATCATTCTGTATTTTTTGATGTGTTGATACCACAAATCTAGCGTATTGATATTATTTTGTGAATTTTTCCGGGTTTTCGAATTCCTATTAATACGAAATACTATTAAACTATCAAGTCAATATTAATTTATTTAGTTAATTTCGTCGACTTTATTTTAAATGCATTTAGTTCACTCATTGATTTCAATTCTTTGATAAAACCAGTTTCAGTTCATAAACCATGTCGATTTTCATGACTATTGGCGAAAATGACGTGTCACTAGATGGCGCAGAATTTGGCTTCAATAGCGGTGAACCACAATAAAATCCTTAAGGGTGTTTGACGCTGTTTAGTTTTTTTTATGTTTTTCTAGTGATTTTGGTAGGATTTTCTTTCAATTTTTAAACGACTTTACTGATCGATTCCAAAACCAATTCGAATTCAATATTCATCGTCGGGTCAGCTAGTCTATATAATAAATCCGGTTGTTTTTTTTTTGAGGAATTCTAGGATTTGATGTAACTAACACTATAACAAAACCTTTACTGTTCTTGACTAACTGTAGTGGAGCAGATGCTGTTAATTGTACTAGATTATCAGTCGTTATGAAAATAAATGTAGTATTAGTTTTATTTTAAACCACATGGATTTTGATATTAATACATTGTGAAAAATTTGTGGAATTCTAAAATAAAAAGCTCGTATGTTGGTATGTAAAAACTTTTGTATACAATATGTGTTCAGAAATATGCCTAAAACTCGGTAGTTATGGAAAGGTACTGATCCTGTCAACAGCTACAGGTTTGATCGTTTGATGCATTACCAAAAACTCTAGATAATTTTCTGAAAATGTTTAGAAGCCACTGCGATCCAAAAAAGAATGTTTTATATGAGGGATTCTTATTAAACACTATTATCTAACAAGAAGGACAACGTTTTGATAGTTTCCTACAAAAATTAACAATGTTACTTCAAACAAGAGGTTATGGTACTTTACTAGAAGAAGTTGGAAAGAGATTACAAAGTGATAGGCATCTGTAACTATACCACGAGGTAATAATTGTTAAGAAACTCTTATTTGAAGTGGGCGGAAGCAGTAGACATATGTAGAAGCGAACAAAAACAGTTGTAGCTTTTGCAAAATCCAAGCATTCTTTGGTTGAGAAAAAGATAAGGAAAATGTGAACTCGTGGCTATGTATATCGAGAGAAAAATTCGTATCATGCTTGGAATAAAACTTGTATCAATCATTTTGGGAATGTGTGCAAAAAAGTTCGGAATACTACCCAAAAAGAAAAGAAATAGGAGAAAGAAAACTAGAGTCAACTGGGTTCGTATGGCTGCTGAAATTATTATTCTTAATTGATGTATAGTACCGGTATATAAAACGATATATTTAATCTACTAAACAAATGATGATTTATATTATACCCCTTTTACCTCTAATTTCAATTAAAAGAAAACTAACCCATGCTATTCTTTAGATCAAAGACTAATATTAATTTAATTTTAGTCGACCATCAAGATGTCATAAGTGCAGTATTACCACTGTTTCACATTTATGGATTAGTAGTCTTAAGTCTGTTCCATATGAGGATCGGTGCCAAAATAGTAACTTTACCAAAATTCACACCAGAATCATACATTAATAGTTTAAGAAATTATCGACCTAATGTATTGTACGTCGCACCCCCAATTGGTAAATACTCTTTTATAAATATAACGAATATTATATTTAAATTATTTTAGCGTTATTCATATCGAATATGCCCACTATTACATCAGAAGATCTACAAAGCGTTAGAGCTATAGTCAATGGCGCTGCTTCTTTGGGTCATTTAGATGCTGTTAAATTAGAAAATAAATCAAAGAACAATATGATGGTTTTACAAGGTAAATATTCTCAGTCTTTAATTTTATAAGATTTATTTTCTACAGGTGTCACCTAGTCATTTTCTCATTTTTTTTCGAAGAGAAAATACTCAAAATTACTTTTTCATATTGTACCTTTAATTCTGAAGAAGGTATCGAAACGTGATGTGATTGAGGTAGACTTGTATTCTCGGTCAAATATATAAAGATGTAAAACCGTTCTACCGATTCTTATCTCTCACTATTTGATTCAATTTTTTCAAGTATATAAATTGAAACTTACTTTAGGATATGGTTTAACCGAAACGTCGCCAGCAGTTCTTACAACACGTCCGCGCAACTATAAATTAGAATGTTCCAAAGGATCTATTGGTTTACCTTTACCAAATACAAAAGTTAAAGTAATCAATCCTGAAGATCCCAAAGGAACTCCTCTAGGTCCAAATCAATGTGGAGAGCTCTTAGTTCGAGGTCCTCAAGTGATGAAGGGGTATTATAATAGACCAGAAGAAAATATATTTTTAGATGGGTGGTTGAGAACTGGTGACATGATGTATTACAATAAAGAAGGCTTTTTATTTATTACTGACAGATTAAAGGAATTAATCAAAGTTAAGGGATTCCAGGTAAATTGTATTGCTATATAATCCTACCCAATTAATTATTGATTATGATATCCCTTTTAGCAATTTATGGAATGTAGCCATTCACTTTAGTAACTTTTGTTTATTTGTAATTTAGGTAGCACCAGCAGAGCTGGAAGAAATAATTCGCGATTTCCCAGATGTAATGGATGCAGCTGTAATCGGTATTCCCCATGAAACTGATGGAGAAGCTCCAAGAGCTTATATAGTTACAAAACCGAACTCCAAAATAGACATAAACAAACTTCAGGAGCATGTTAAACGACAGGTAGCTCCTTATAAACAATTGAAAGGGGGCGTAGCATTGGTAGAAAGTATTCCAAAAAATGCGAGTGGTAAAATTTTAAGACGACAATTAAAAATGCAATTTGAGAAAGAGCGCAAATGAAAGAGTTGATCGTTCTTATATTTGTTTATGTCCTTTTTTTTATTTTTGAGTGATGGTTTTACTTGATATGTATATATATATATATATTTGTTTTTTTTATACGTATAATTATTTTTTTAATAAATATAAAAAAACTAATAAGTACTTTTTGCATATAAATAATGGACCCTCTAAATACTAATCCATCTAAGTTGGAATTTCTGAAATCGTTGGTAATATTCATATTGAATACACCGTTTACACTACATCAACACTCACAATTACACTGTCTGACGCGCGTTTCGATAACCAAGTTACCATCTTCAGAGACTGAAAGTAATTATGGAATTTAGCCGTGAACTTTTTACAGTTTATTTTCAGTCTCTAACAATTATGAGTGTTGTTGTAGTGGTAGTGTAAAGAATTCAATAGTATTATATAACATTTTGTTTGCGAATTATGACCGTCTATGGCCAATTTTTCAAACATCCACCTTTCCTTAACACGTTTCCAAAAAATTTAAAGATAAACTCACTAAAACTTTAAAATACGTTTATTAAAACAATAAATTGTTTGTATAACTCGTGTAAATTTAGAATACTGCTTGTATATCTAATACTACAACGCTTGGAAATTTTTATGCAATTCAGACTGGTTCAAAATCACCAAGCGCAAAGCGTACATTATTCAATCTTGGTGCGTTTTTAATATGACGTTATGTCATTAAAAAATGAGCGATTAGAATAGAAAATTCTAGTAATCGATTAAAGCGAGTTTGTAAAATCTTTGCACAAGTTTTTTTTAATATACCAGACTAACAGAAAAATTTTAACGAGTTGAAAGTAGATTATGGTGAGAAATAATAGTCACAAAATTTTTCTGTTACATTATCTACTTCAATTTTTAAAAACATTTTTATCACATTCTTTCAAATGTATGATCTTATGGTATGTAACTATGAAACACAAAATATTGAAGAAATAAAACCAAGTTTAAATTTCTGAAGCCATTGGTGATTTTTACACTGTGTACTACCACTATACCAATAGTCACAATTACACTCTGTGACATAAACAGTTCACCTTTAGTCTTTTATAATGATAACTTCATTATGGATACGACAATATAATTATACTGTTGGTTAGAGGGTAGTAAACAGTATGTTTGGTTTCAGAAAACGATAACTTTGTTAATCAAATCATCAAGATGACAGTATGACAGTGTAATTGTATAATTGTGAGTGTTGGTTTAGGGGTAGTAATCAGTCTGTTGGAGATGAGGAGGAATATTTCGAAGTTTCAAACTTTCAACTAAAGGATCGGAAACATGGTACAATTAGACTAGTAGAAATTAACAGAAGTGCGAGATTTTCCATTAATTACAGGTATGCCTGTATTGTTCAAACACTTCCTGGTGAACATGCACGTCCAGAAGATGCAGAATGATTTACCCGTTCCAGATATAACTATGACAAAAGATACAATGAGATTATTTCTGAAACAATAAATATATTTTGCAACCCAAGGGGTTTAGTACCATATTATTATAATCAGAAATATTGTGAAATTTCGGTATAATAACAATGTAAAAATATAAATTATGGTTCAATTATGTGATCCAAGCCTCCAAATCACCAATAGAAAACTATTCAATATTGTTGTGATTTCAATATTGACCTCCCTTGAGGCTAAGTCAATAAAAAATGAATAGAAAATTCTAGTAATCGAATAAAACAAGTATGCAACATCTTTTTTAATATACCAAAATAACAGAAAACTTTGTTAAAAGTAGATTATGGTGAGAAATAATTGTTAGAAAATTTTTCTGTTATCTTTATGAAAACAGTTTGATATAAATTAAATTTTTTCAAATAAATACTCTTATGGTATATATCTATGGAACTTAAAATTTTAAATAAATGAAACCAATTACAAAAAACTCTTGGTTTGAATTTCGAAAACCATTGGTAATATTTACACTTAACGCATTGTTTACTACCACTACAGATTAAACAATACAGATGTCTCAATAAGACTGAGAAACGAAATTATGAGAAAAATACAATGCTAAACATCACCAATTTAAATTTCCGAGGTTATGACGGGGAGTGGGAGCTACACCAACAGTTACACTTACACTATATGTGATGAAAACTTTTTTATGGAAACTGACGTCAGACAGTGTAATTGTGAGTGTTGGATTAGGGGTAGTAAACAGTATATTCAGTGTCTGAAAATGATAAATTTGTTTAGAAGATGCCAATAGGACAGTGTAATTGTAAGTGTTGGTTTAAGGGTAGTAAACAGTATGTTCAGTGCCTGAAAACGAAAACTTTGTTATCAAGATGCCAGTACGATATTGGAATTGTATAATTGTGAGTGTTAGCGTAGTGGTTATAAACAATGCATTTAAAAAGAACACTACGTGAAAAAAAATTTTGATAAATGCTATTGCAATTATCATAAATCAAATGTAAACTCTTGAATACACTGTATACAAATAAATAAACCTAAAAAACGAAATTATAAAAGTATTTTTTCTAGGTTAATAAAGTAAACTGAAATTATCTCTTATAAGGAATGGAATATGTATCAAACTATTTTTGTTCCAACTTATCTATAATCTAAGCTATACTGGAATGGAAATCAGATTTCACAAAAAATGAACTGTTTATACAATTAATCAATTGACATTGTACTATAGATATTTTCGATCACTCAGGACAGATGACTCTAATGGTAAAAATTACCCGCCATAAACTAGAAAATTGTGTTATTTCATGTGCATAAAAGAAACCATTTCACTATAGACATGTCATGTTTTGTAAGAAAATTCTAAAGGAGATAATATCAAAACATGACATGCTTCTATACCTTCTATTAAAATGTTTCCTCTGACCAATAAAACTGATTGAATAGTTGTAGCTGTGAATTTAAATAAAATGTAATCAAAACTCATACCTAAACAGTAGTTCATGGGTTTATAGTGAGTTCTAATTACCATTACTGTAGTTATCACTGGAGTCATTGAGAAGACCTATAATCTATGAGATATGGCTTCCACAATATTGTTTGAAATTAAAAAATGTGAATATTGACATCCCACACTCAATTATCCTTATCATGGATATAAAATTATTTACATCTGTTTATTTTCAATATCAACGACCCAGTACTGTCTTGAATATGACATGCTATTATTTATAATTTTACAATTTGACTTGTATACACATTTTTATATACTACAATAAGTACAATTCTGTTATACATTAAGTCCTAAAAATAAAGAAAAAGTACTTTTATTTTGAAAATTATGGGTATAATGGGTAATGGCAATTATTTTTTGTTGTCAAAGTTTAATGAATAAAATCGTTTTTTGAATTTATTACCTATAATAATAACTACGAAGTCATAGATAAACTATAGTTACCAACCCAAAGTAACTATAATTATTTATAAATTTCATGTACCGATACTTCAAAATAAATGGTATCAAATGTAACCATTTGTTTTTTAATAAAACGTCGCTTAAAATTATTTACTTTGATTGGTTACTAAGAGAGAATCAACGAATAAAAATGAAAAGTTATGCAGAAGCCAAAGACAAATCTGTTCCAAAACAAAAAACCAAACGACCTTCTACCTCCTCTAGTGATTCCGATACTGAAGTGCAAGAGGAGAGGCATGGATAAGATCAAATCAATGTTTTCGTTGGTATCATGAAGAATGCACAGGAACTGACAAAAATGTTGGCTTCATTAGTGAAATTTGTTCGGATTGATCACCCATTTTTCTCTATTTTTGCTTCTTGGTTTTTGATTAAATTTTAAGACCTTTGCCTTTCTGTTACTTTTCGAGTGTTCCTGAGAATAGTACATAAACCATTATTTTCCAAATGTTGCATAGTATTTTAAATAATGATTAATGTACTTTTGTGCTTTTTCTCACGATTAATTGAAAAAAATGAATCTATATGGATACCCTTTTAAAATATCCAAGAATACATATTATATAAATATTTACCAACGAACAACAGCTTGAGATTCACTTAATAAAGAAATTGTTGATTAAAGCAGAAAAGTATCCGATCATAGGCTAATTTCTTCTATTTTCATTGAGTCATATGTAAAAAATTTTATATTCAGGTTGGTGTTATAAAATCTCAAGAGCCATATCTAATAGTTCCAATAGTCTTTTAACAATAATAAATATACACCTAATTCTAATTTTTTTTATACATTATTATAAATGTATTGTCAGGTTTCCACAACACAGATAAGTATCACAAATGAGTCTGTTTATTATAATAACCATTATAAAATTAGTTAGAGCAACTTTAAAGTACTCTCAGTAAAACAGTTCGAAGCAAATTTATCAAAATCTTTTTATATTATTGTATACAGAGTGAAACAACTAATGTCTAGTATGGAGCAGAAAATTTCTATTCAACTCCAAAAAATTGGTTGCTTTTAAACCTTGGGAGAATTACATTTTTATAAGCACGGCGTTAAACCAAAAGAGATATTTCACTATAAATAAATTATTATTATTATTATAAGATAACCTAGAACTAATATATCAACAAATATTAAAAGAAAATTTTATACAATGTTATTAATATAAAAAGGTATTTATATTTTTTCGTTGAGAAAAACAATATTTAATACCAGTTAAATATTTGGCATAACGGGCGTTTTGCAAGTGGGAGTAGGTGTTGTTGATGTAGCTTGTGATGATGATTGCCGGCTTAATACAACATCCACATCATCGGCTTTACCAAAAGATCTTGAAATCGTCTCCTTCATACTAAAACATAAACCCAAGGAATTAATCAAAAAAAAAAAAAAAATGAAAATATTGATGTCGAACTTCACAAAAACATAATTTTCAAGTTTTTCTTAAACTAATTTTGTGTTTGTATTACGAATTTGAGAAGATTCAGGATAAAATTGAAAACTTGTGTAGATTCCCTGAATTTCTGAATCCCCTGCTTACAGTTGATTAATTTCTTGTTTTGGGTTTCCACATGTGCAGATATAACAAGATTATTTTGTAGTAACAGCTTGCACTTGTTTTTTGATGAAAAATTCTTCAAAATAATTTATATTCGTTCATTTTAGTCTGATATGATTATTAAAAATTGTTTATTACAGTTTTGTAATAATGGCATATGAAAGAAAAATGCCAACTACCAAATAACCCAAAGCAAAAATAAAGAGTTTAAAGTTTGAGATTAAGGATTAAGAGAAATAATCTGTTTTTGATAACGAAGACTAAGTACAAAAATCAGACTGTTCTGATATGGAGCAAAGTAGAGAATTAAGGACTCTGCAACAATATTTTATACTTTAACATCTAGTTCAAAAGGAATTTTTTAGAGTTATGAGCTGTTACATTACTTTTTAAACGCAGAAAGGTTTTATGCATACAAATTTGATGATTTTTGTGTACTTAATAACTTACTCTTACATTTGAGGCAACACTTACCGACTAATACGTTCTTCTTCTCTAAGTTTTTTCAATCTAGAAAATTCATCGTCGTCATCATCTGTCACAGATCCTCCTATACTCACTCCATCATTACCGTCATGCGACATACCAGGAATAGATCTTGATATTGGACCAAATGGATCGAAAATATTTGAATCTCTGAAATACAAGAAATCATATTTTAGTTTAGGTTCCAGAATTTTGTATTCAAATTCTTCCTCTCAAAAGTATTTCTTATAATTGGTTGGTATGTTGATAAGTCACGTAAACAGCTTCTTAAAAAATACTAAAAAAATATAATATTGATTCGCTATATGATTTTTAGTCTCTACTAATCAACATACGTATTGGGAAAAGAAATCATTTTTTTTATTACATGCATGAGATATACCTATTACCTACAAAATTTCTCTAATGAGTATTAATTGGTAAATAAAAATAAAGACCTAATAGGTAAATAATGAAACATTATCTTTATTTTTTAAAGAAACAAAAAGGCATTTTTTTATTTTTTGTAAGAAACAAATAGCCTCGAATATTTAAACTCTTACACATACAAAACACTGGAAACACAATGGATGCTGTTAAAATCATTTTAACATTTTTAGTAAGTTCAAATTTGCGTCTTCTAACCGATTATAGGCGGAGATCGTCTCAAACGCGCCAGATTTTTATTCCCAAACTACAGTGGTTGGTGGCTTGGATGGCAGAGAGTAGTGTTTTAGATGGTAGACAAGTGACACCGAATTGCGTGTCTCAAATAATCAATATGTACATTATTAATTATCTTCATTTCTCCAATACTTAGTTATGGCTCATAGTTAGTCTAAGTGATAGAAATTAACCTTTGATGAGTCAACCAGTTGCTTCTTATAATTATTTGCCGACACGTCACGAGATACACAGCGTTGCAAACCGTTGAGTATTCGTTTACATGATTTTGATTTTTTATGAGAATTACAACCGCGCAATTTAAATGTATGCCGATGTGTCATTCTTAAGTTCCTGATAGTAATTATTATGTCTCATTTTTTTTGTATTTTTTTAAAGCTTTATCTCTTAATATGTGTATAAAAATAATATTCTGTATTATCGAAGGTTGTTTAAGACGAGACAAAAATCATAATACAAATGCTTTTTTGTAACTAGAAAAAAGTATTAAAATAATATCCTACAATAATAATAAATATTGGAATATTTTTCTCTACCCAAATTTAACAGTTGTGTTATAATATGAGTAGGGAAGATTATTTTTTACTTACAAATTGTTGAAGCTATTGGAATGTGGTACGTCTATTGGTGAAGAAGGAGATGGTGGACCAAACAAACTCATTACAGTTGGTCGGGGTTCCTTAAAGGATCTCTGTGAATTTATAGTTTGCTGTTCATCAACCTAATAAATATAATAGAGTCTTGAACCTACGTATTCGATATTGGTTTTATTTACGATTGAATATTTCGAGATCCAATTAATTCTCACCTCTTCAATCACATCGTCCGCAATCTTTTTAACGCTTCCGGCGTGTTTGGGATAAGATGATTGAGACATCAAATTGTTCATTTCGTTTCCTTCAACTTTCGCATCATTTTTGCTTTCATCTCTACTAAAAAATCTCTTCAGCATATTCGTAACTGAATTATGTCTTGATATAGAATCTGAAAAAAGGGCAAATTCGATAGAAAAAAATCCAAATAATTTTCTTCTTTTATTAAATTAGTGAATTATTTATCTGAATAATGATAATTATAGATTCTTACCAGGTACAGATTTTCCTATTAAAGAGTTTTGTGATCCCTTCGATCTAAATGAATTCGGTCGAGGTTTAGCTGAAAATGTAATTGGACCTCCATCTAAACCTGTCACATAAGACTGCATATCATACATTTTATTTGAACCGTACTGATTTGTTTCGAAATCTTGAGGTCTTGTTGCTATATTAGCCGTTGAAGGAAGTGGATGTGTATCTCTTATAGCTCTGGCAGCTTCTGTGTATGGTAACTCTTGTGGAAAAACTTCGTCCCAATATTGATCTTTAACCAATTCGGGATGATCATGGTGGATTTCATCGACAATTAAATAAGCCACCTACAAATTTCAATAGATCTATTTTTAATACAGTATTATAATTGAACGATTCGGGTGAAACGGTGGAACTACATTTGAGTAAGTAAGAAAAATACTGTTTTAAGAAATTACACATTTTAATGATTTCACGTTCATTAGAATTCTACTTTACTTGATTTATGATAATGGTTAATGTTTTAAATCAAATAATTATATTATCGGCTTTCGAATGTTAGGTACAGCCACAGGAATGTAAGCATTAGGGAGGTGGAGGGTTCTTTTTTGCCACAATGTGAGTAAATAAATAGTAGTGTTCAATGGTGCTTTCACCAGTAGGCTGTAGATTTCAAGAGGCGGTAAATTTTGTTTAAAAATTTTTCTTTCGATTTACAAAATTAAAAAAAATATATTGTTAATACAAAGAAAGAGTTTTGAAACTTTTGCAGAAATAAAAGTAATTCAATAAAAATTAGAATATGGAAGTATATGCAGTATACTAAATACTTGATTTGCTAAATGTTTTGTAAAATATACCATTAAAAATCATGAATTTTTAGAATAATGATATAGAAACAGGAACGAGTACTTTTATCTAAAAGAATTTTGATCAAACCAAGTTCTGGATCATTATAAAGTCTGTCTTTGTTCCTACGAGATGTGAATTTAGAAAATATTTATCCATACTTTGTGTACACCAACGGTACACCAAACTGTTCCGGTAAGAGAAGCTTTCTTTGCTTGAAAAGAGTGGAGAACTACTAATGACTAATTTAAGTAAAGCTGAACGTTTTAGCTTTTTTATGCATTAAGTCACACCTGATGAACAAAATTTCTTGTCGATATAATTAATGATTTTGTGAGTTCAAAAGCTTGTAAAATGTATTCTAATGTTTTTTATAATTGAGCTTAACCAACAGATAATTAAGAAAAGAAAGTTATTTTATTTTTGTAAAACTATGAGTGTAAAAAGATTGTATTAACGTTACTCGTTGTGTTGACTTCCTTCCTACATACCTCACCCTACTTTAAAAGTACATGAATAAAATTTTATTTGCTTGAAATGTTTATTTGCAGTGAAAATAATCAAGAATCTTACTCTCTAAGACAATACCTTTGATCTAAAATCACCAAATTGAAATATTATTGATAAAAAATGTAATATAAATAATTGTGAATTGAGGTATCGAATTTCAGAGATTAGTAGAGGCGGCAAAAGATAAATAGCCTTCAGGAGCAAATCTGCATATCCCCTACCAGTGGTGTTCAATACAAAACAATGTATCTATACATTGGGTATTGAATTGACATGATTTTTAATATTTGAAACTGTTTAAATAGACATACATGAACCTCATGAACTACTCTTTAAAAACATCATATGGCAATATGAACGGTTGATTATTACCTGTAAGTTTCTATCAACCATCCAATTAACCTCAAAATCGTCATCGTCATCGCCAAAAGGATTTATCATCGATTCGGCCACTTTTAACCATCCAATGTAGAAGAAGAATTGTAAAGTTGTAAAAATTGGAAAAAACAAATCGAAATTGTACTTATTGTGTGTTGTCCATTGATGAGCCATAACGTTTGTGATAAAATAACTGTAAACTGCCAATGTAACTACCTAAAAACAGATTATCAAACTGGTGATTAATCACGAATGAATAGTTAAAACAAAATATTAAATTCTGATTACGAGTTGAAAATCAACTCAAGTTCAATTGGTCTTGTGTCCACAATTTTTGTTTTTGGTAATATATTCACAATAACAACCAATTCCAAACTCAAACTATTTGGTTGCTGAATTTTGTACACTTGCTTGCTTCAATTACAGTAATCATGCAGGGATGAATTTACATACCAAGAATGGTGGACGTGGTTAAGAAATTCGCGGGCTTTTGACTTATTTCGTCATCCCCTTTTTTCAATTTTCCAAAAGTGACAGGTGGTAGTCAAAGCAATTTGTTCGATTCATGGAATAATAAAAAATAAGCTGATTTATATAAAAGAAAGTCTAAAACGCTTTGGTGTAGCTCCTGAAGATAAACGGGGAAAGCATTTATGTATGTATGGATTTAGAGTCTCGTATACACTACGATCCAAACTATCTGGGTTTATTGCGTCCCCTTTTCTTGCTGCGATGCTGAAGAACCCAGTGTTTACAGATGATTCATCAATCCCAGTCCTTTTAAAAAGTCTAGAATGTGGGATGACTTTAATAGCCAGGCAACAGTGCCTCAATAGAACTGTTAGTATTGTTCTTACTTAGATAGAAATACATTCTGCAGATCTACTCCGGTTATAGTTTCCCAGAAGAGTCTTTGTTTGTCTCGGTCCTTGTAAGTTATCCCAATAATTGGTTTTGCTCTTATCTATCTTCTTTTACAGTGCTTTTGCCATTGATCTGCCTAAGTTTGTAGACCTGATGTACCTCGTGCGATGTTGTAGTCTAAAAGCGGTGACATTTTTGAAAAACCTGGCACATAACTAACAGGTAAGTTTGAAGTACTTCATCATCATCAAAAAATAGTTTTTGAGGTTATGAATGTACATTTATGTATATTCATCATCATCACACATTTCAATCCTTTGAATTACGGCTATCGCTTTTGGCGCTTTAAATCCTTGTACTTTTTTATTTTGTTTTTGAGACAGATTTAGAAACATAAATGTATCAAAAGGTATAAGAAATTGAAGAAATTTACCTGGGTATAAACCAAAGGAATATTTATATGATCATAAGTTAAAAGTAACCCGCATTGGCCTCTGAATTTATTCATTTCATCTATTATTGTTTTAACGGCAAAATCATCCCTAATTCGCCCTTCCTTGCGAGCTCTAGTTACTATACTAGAGGCCCAAACTAATGGTAACCTACAAAACATAAATGTAACTAATACCGATTGACATAATGATAACGAAATTAATATTCTTTAAAATAATAATAATACGAGATAATCCTACCAATGTTTCGAATATTTTGGAAATTTTTTATCAAGATCAGACATAATATCTTTTTCGCTAGGTTGTAGAAGACCAGCATCTACAAAATGATCCAAAGTAGGGAAACGTTTTTTCACTCGAGGAGAGATCATAGTAAAAACCATTGTAACACATAAACACATATATCTCATTATTGTTCTTCTCATAACTCTACCACGTTCATCCTAAAAAACAAAACATATTTTAAGTGGATAAATGATACAATAAAATTGGCATTTAGTCATCATTTAAAGCTAGATTTGTTATTGTATTACAAAAACCCTTGTAGGTTATCCACGATTGTTGTATAATGTACCCATAATACATCTGCTTGCTCGACTTTAAAGCATTAATCACTGCGGTGATTAATGGGTATTATTAATCACTGCTGTCAGATATTTTCTTGATTTAGTTATATTAACTTGTGTTGCTACAAAAATTCGATTATGAAACTCTATCTTGTAATCCAAATATCTCAATTCAATTCTGTTGTCATGAAAAAATTTAAAAAGGAGATTTTTCCTAGACCAGACTTAAACCTGTCAATATTATTGTTTATCTGTTGAAATAAGGGTACTTGCATTGTTTGAGAAAAAAATAGTTTAAGGTAGTTTATATACAACTTTTATTATAATTTTTTGTTAATTTTTTTATCAATATTTTTATAAAAAAAATAATTGGAAGTTCGAAAAATTTGTAGGTAGTTTAAACATTTCAGTAAGGCCGCCATATTGAGTGACCTCATAGGTATAGAATATGAACATATGATATAAAGTAAATAAGAAAGTTATTCTCTCGGTTATTCTAAAATAAAAATTTGGTTAATCTGAAAAATGGAAGTATATAAATTGTGTTTTGTACCAGGATGTAAAAATACCACGACTTTCTAATATATCTTCTACTGCCTTGTACCCAATTCCACAGGAAGTTTCAAGTCCTACATAAGTTTTACCCGCCACTAATCTAGCAAGCCTTTCCGGAACCTATTGGAGGGTAAATTTTCTTTTCGCCTAGCTTATTCTTGTTAAGACAATCTCACAATCTCAAACCAGCCCGGATCCTGGATCTAAGGATATTGGTGCGCAGAGCTCCTAACCTAATCTAACCAAAGATTAAACCGCTCATAATAGCTAAATATTCGTATTGTTGACTTTTGACATATATATATATATATATATATATATATATATATATATATATATATATATATATATATATATACAGTACTTATGTACAAGTTTAGAAATAAAAATCATTGTTTTTCAAACATCTCCGTCAATATAAGCTGTTTTGCGTTATTCATCCGTTTTAGGGCAGCCAGGTCACGCATTCGCTTGACGGTGAGCAGTTGCAAGTGGTCACACTCGGGCTGACGCTCCATCCACTTCAAAGCAGTCTCGAGGCCTGCAAATGCTTCACTAGCTGATGGTCCAGCGTCTACTTCAACATCAGCAGAAAGTTCTTCTTCCACTTCCACTTCAACATCTTCTCTCACACTTTCAACAATTTCATCGTCATTGAGGATTTGAAAACCAGGGTCAGACGTGTCACAAGCCATCCACTTTCCTACATCTTCAGCACTTACTTTTGTACAACCAGGAATTTTTACAATCATTTTTCTTATTTCCTCTAGTGGCAACGCATCTGCATCATCTTCATCCTCTCCATTTTCTTGTTTCTCATTTTCTTCAGATTCTTTTTTTTTGTTCTTCTCAGACGGTAGGCCTTTCAGTTTATTCCACGCACGTCTTAGCGTCACTTAGACTTTTTTTGGACAAATTTTTTTCTGAAAGTGATTCGGATAATCGGCGATTCGGATAGTCGGAGTTCGGATAATTGGAGTTCTACTGTATATATATATATATATATATATATATATATATATATATATATATATATATATATATATATTGTAACGTTTTTCTTGTTTATTTACCCTCTTTCTATTCTTGGGATGAATTAATAAAAACTGTCTCTTACGTTTTTAATTTATTCAACTACTATACACTACACTTAACTAACTTAATAATTCACTTAAATAATTTCTGCGATTACTTTTACTAATTAAATTTTTCCACTACGACTATTTATTTAAAACTAAGCTAACTGCGTTTACACAAATCATTTGTATAACTTAATAAAATTCTACAAGGTTCTAGAACAAAAAGAAACAAAAGAAATAAATAAATATACTTTCCTAGAAATTATTTAAAAGAAATAATGTAAATAGATCGGCCGCTATAATAGAAATTTCTAAAAGGAAACATCAAAGGCGCTTTCGCCATTTATAAAAAATGTAAAAGGCGCAGTGCGAATTCGCCAAATTCCATTGTAGCTGGATAGGGCCGGTCTAAGGACCCATTTCGCCAGATTTTTCGTAACAATATGAATAATTCTAATAATTAATTTTCCATTTTCAAATCAATATTTGAGAAATGTGTCTAGTAGAATACTTATTTTGATTTTGGTCTATTATAAACTGGGAATCGTAATAAATCGCAGACATAAATTAAGTCACTCAGTTTTTCAAGTTCAAACTTTGGTATCTACTTTGACATTACCATACACTTGTTTTTAATTAGAATTATATCATTTTAAGATAAATTAGTGGCATTGGTACTTTTAATCTAAATCCAAGATAATATTGTAATAGATCCTTCTTATCAAATGTGGTTTTAATATTGTAAAAATAAAAATAGTTGTCGTTTCAATTGGTGTTAATCTTGTATGAATTCACTAAAGTATTTAAGTCCCTTTTTAACTTTTTGAATCACGATAAATTTGTAAAAGTAGGAAAAAGATTTTGAAAAGTTGCTAGATTGGTGGATATAACACAAAATTTAACTGAATATAATATGCGGGTCAAATAAATTTAGTCTGTAAAAAATATATAACACATTATTTATTTAAATGTATCAATACAGAATTATTAGTAGGATAATAATGATGAAAAAAAAAACATGGAAATCGGGAAAAAGTTTTTGCCTACCCATAATAAATTGATTAAATTTTAAAATAAAACATTTTAAGAAGTTTCTCTTCCATATTGTCAAGTTATGATCGAAACGGTGTCTTAGAAACCAAAAATAAAAGTGTCCGTTATTTGTTTATTATTCTACAAATGTGAATTATTTTTATGACTGTAGTTTAGTCCCAATTTGGACCAAGACATCTTATTGTTAAGTTTTCATTCTCGCAAATTCAGAATTGTAAATTTCATAGTGGGTAAAACCTAAGAACTATCGGTTGAAAATTATGGATAAATCGCAAGTCCTCATAGAAAGATCTCGACGTACCGTTGACTTATACGTGAAAAAATTGGCATCCATCAGGAACTTTTTGAATAGAAAACGCTCAGAGCGGTCTCGAAAAACCACAACCACTGAAGATAAACGTCTTGTGTTGATTAGTAAACGCGATCGAAGACCCACGGACCTGGAGATAGCAACTCAGGTGATTGAATTTAGCGATCTACCTTTGAGAACTATAATGTAAAGGAGATTGGGAGAAGCTGGTCTTTTTGGAAGGGTGGTAGTGAAAAAACCTCTTTCAAGACATCAAAATAAAATTAAGAGGTTTCAGTGGATCGAAGAACAAAAAATGGATGCATGAAGAATTGAAGAGAGTTTTATAGAATGATGAGTCAAAATTCGAGGTTTTTGGATCTAAGAGAAGAGGTTTTGTGGCAGGTCAAAGGAAGAACGGATGTTAAATCCATGTCCAATCTCGACTGTAAAACACGGCTGTAGCTCGGTGAGGTGGAGGCGACTGGAGACCTGGTAAAAATTGAAGAGATTTTGAAGACTGTATAACAACGATCTCGAGCATTCCTCGAAGCTATACAAAGAATATTTGAAAGAGTCAACAAGGAGTAATGTATTGAAAGTAATGATGAAACCGATCGTATTGTTTTTATTTGTTGTGTATCGCGCAAAATAGAAGGTGGGGGTATTGTATAATATTGTATAGAAGTTAGAAAAATTATGCAGTTAATTAGTATATTTCTTTCTAACCGATTATTTATCAATATAATAACACGACAAACGAAGTTAGTACTGAACACACTATTTACAGTACCACCAAGTTATCGTCTTCAGTAATTGAAGGTAAACTGTTTAGTAAACAGTCTCTGAAGACGATAACTTATCGGAACACGCGTCGGACAGTATAATTGTGAGTGTTGATGTAAACAGTGTGTTCAGTGTGAATATCACCAACGGTTCCAAAACTTAGTTACTCGAAGTTTAGGTACGACTACGCAGCTATCAAATATTTCGCAGTATACTAAGAATGCCATTTCTTGTTAGCAGTACTTAAAAGCATTGGTGAATGGAATTAATTCACAATAAACATTTCTAAACGATAAAAAAATGAATAGCTTAAAAATTCAAACTATTTATCATTAATTTACACACTTAAGACGTAGTTTGCACAACGAGGATGGTCCAAGAAGGACTGACCTAGAGATGGCGGTAGTTGATTCAAAAATACCACTGTATTATATACAACATATGTTTCAAGTTTGAAGACGCCATCAGTGATGCCAACTTGGGAATTTAAACAGAGGGGTTTTTTCGGGAGTAAAAAATTTTAGGGAGAAAATAAATATCTTCCTCGATCGGAATTCTTTCGCTTAAACAAGCTAGAGCCTGCAGAAAAATAATATTAAGAATGTGTAAGTTTTGGAATTTTAATGAAAAATATATTGTGACCCTCTATCGTTCGTTTCATCAACTTGGTGGTGTTATGTTTAAATGTCAGAACAAAAGTAAACAATTTTTTATTGAGAATGTTTTATATGCATCTGAAATACAGTATTGCAGCGGTCGACCAAATGAAGTGACGACTCCAGAAATGTTGAAGAAAATCCACAAAGCTGACACTGGATGATCGTTGATTGAAAGTGCGCGAGCTAGTAGACATAATAGGCATTTCAAAAATTGCGGTACATCGTATATTAACTGAAAATTTGGACATGAAAAAGCTATGCGCAAGATAGGTGCCGCGTTTATTCACAATGGAACAAAAACAGGGCCTTAAAAATATTTCCATCGAGTGTTTCACTGAAATAAAGCCGAATTGTTGCGCTGTTTTATAATCATGGATGAAATGTGAGTCCATCACTTCACACACTAAAGAAAAGAAGAATCAAAACAATGGACTGAAAAGGGAGAACCCGCTCCAAAGAAACTAAAGACCATTCCATATGCAAGCGACGGTTATCAGGGATACGCGTGGGATAATTTTTATCGACTATCAACGGTAAGTGTAATTCGAACTTATCGCAATGTTTGAAATGGTTCGGTAGTCAAAGATTCTGCAACAATGAGGAAGTGATGTCGGCAGTTAATGGTTATTCTGGGGAGCTTGACGATTCTTATTATAAAAAAACGAATCGATCTTATGAAACATCGTTGGGAAAAGCGTTTTCTTTGTTGGACCATCCTCGTATATATAAATTTATTATGTTAGAAGCACATATTTGTTCACATTTTAAAAATATTTACATACACTTTCAAGTCCCATATATCGATAAATCTTCTAATAATTAGGGTAGGAACATTGGTAAAAGAACTCGTGTGAATTTTGATGACTGAAATTCGAAAACACGGTTTGCCTTTATTATCTTGTATTTTTTCTGTTCGAATTCACTCACTGTTAGAAAAAATGATTGACAGAATTGAAAAAAATGTTTTTGTTATCTCGATACTTACATGACCATGTACTGTAGCGCTAACGAAAACAGCTACCGGATCCGGATGAGGAATAGCTCTGTATTGACTCCACCATCTATTCATTACTACAGTAACATAAAAACCTAATACAAACGATAATGGTATCAGATTTGCATAATCATCACAATATCGAACAATGTTCTCGAAAATCCTAAAAATAAATCAAATTTATTTACAATTTTCTGAGTGGTCTGACATGTTGTTGTTCGTGTCACTTTTGCTAATTAAATTCGAGGAATACACGCAATGAAATGAATACAGTACTTTTAAATTATCCATTTTCAATATGAGAACGTGTTTTATTTTCTATTCGACTAATGGAAAATTATAGCAACCTATATAATGAAAGAACTGTATTATATACGTAATCAATTATATATTTATTTCATAGCTATGCCGCCACCTTTGTAAGAGTTAATTAAAAGTTACAGTTAATTTGCTCAACAGACATGGGGGGGGGGTTGAGGCCAGTGTTTTGTACTTTAGAAAAGAGGATTCTAATACGGCAGCTTTGGTTAACATGTTTAATAAATACACGTGGTGCGACATTCGCAGTTTTATTTTAACAAAATAGCTCGAATCCCCATTTTATTAGTTTCTTTATTTTCTGGTTTCATCATGTTAATCAGCGTGAAAAGTACTCTTACTTTGCTAATTTAATAGACTTCGTTATTAAAAAAGTTAGCAATAGTCCGCACTTAGTTTGAAACACCCTGTATACCCATAGCTTTCAATATTTCAAGTGTTATTTGGTCGCGTCCTGCAGCTTTTCCATTTTTTAGCCATTTGATCGCTTCTATAACTTCTTCCTTCGTTATCTTTTCTTTGTTTTCATCGTAGTTCTCTTTTTTACTCATTTCATTAGTTTCTTTATTTAGTTCATTATTATCTTCTGTTCCTATCAGTAGAATATTATATTAAACTTCCAAAAAAAAAACGATAAAATCTTCTTTCTGACCAAAACGACTCGATATTCCAATCCGTAGTGCGATATTGCTGCAAGACAACGCCAGAACGCATAAAGCTCGGCTTACGATAGAAACGTTGAAGGAATTGAGTTGGGAAACACCGGAACACGCTCCTTATAGTCCCGATTTGTCGTCGTGTGACTATTATTTATTTGGTCCATTGAAAGAGGCACTTGGCGAACTGCGATTCAATGGCAATGCGGAAGTATAATCCTTCGTATGCGAATAGTTACGTGAAAAGCCGAAATATTTTTACGAAAAAATTGGAAGTGTGTAGATTGTGACAGAAATTATATAGAAAAACTGTAAAAAATTTCAGCTCTGTAACTTGATCATAAAATTTTTTATAGCAAAATTCCGGTTTATATTTGAACCACCCTCGTATATAGGTATATGACTAATTAAGACAACCCACGTACGTTTGATAGGAGCTAATTTTTAGTATTTATGTTTATTGATTTAATATTTTCATCTTATACAATGAGAATTTATTTATTCCTTTAATCTAGAAAGGTATGATTACTAAAACTGGTTGATTTTATTGCTTATAATCCTTTTATGGGACAAATAAAACATTTAAAAGTATTCATAGTTGTCAAGCGGTAAGTAGTTAACATTTTTTTTATATTACAAATCAATTTGGCAATATTTATTACGTTGTCAGAACTTTCAAAAAAATGTAGTAATCTAAACTGCGTATCATGGCTCAATAGCTACGAGAAATAAAAAGTAAGATAACTGCGAAAATAGTTAAAATATGCCTATAACATAGTAAAAAAATCAATTTAAAAATTCAATGATTGTGTCAACTCCACTATAACCGAAACAAATGGAAATGTGAACAATCTGGTGGCGCCACAATAGCATTAGGGTAAATTTTAAAGGAAATGCCAAATATTTACACCCTGGACAACTTTTCATACTTTTGTACAACGAAAGTTGTACAATGAACTATGATATTTAAATTTTTTAACTCGACATACTTCATTTCCTCTACAATTGATACCCTTTGTCTACACCAGCGCCATTCTGGTCAACAGTTAATGAGGTTAAATATGTAGATCTGTTGGTAAGGTTATAATCCATTTCTCTGTAATTTGTCTTTTTTCTATTTAATCATGCAGTCATCGAATATACTAGAGCTGTTCTGACTGTGAATATTCCGAGAAAATCTATATAACTATGATATAAGGCTCCCAACCCTCCCGGATTGCCCGGGTGACTGTTTAAGCAAAATGTAACGTATGTCAACATTTATTTTAGGTCAAGTATGACCGTTTTGGGTCTGTGAAACTGCAAGAAAAATTTCAAAGCATCAAACGCCAAACATATTCTTTTTTTCTTTATAAAAACTATGAAGAATTACCGCTGCTGAAGTTAATTTAACTTTTCATGGTATTAAACATCATCATAAAAAAGTATAATGCCGATTTTGCATGTAAAAACTGCATGTTTTGAGATGAAAAACAGACAAATATTAGATGCTGCTCAAAAGCAAAATAAATATAAATTTAAAAATTAATTAATGATTTTATTTCAATCATTTAAACATACAATTCTCCTGGTTGGTCCTTTCGAGAGTTGGCAATCTTATTATAAAGTGAGGAGAGAAATTAATTTTTGTTTAATTAATATTCCTATGTATCACAATATTCAATATAGAAAAAGAAATAATGAAAACTCACACTTTTCCTTGGTCGTCCAATAAAAATCTGTAAATTATATTCAAACCATAATATATAACTAAAAATAATACTAAATCCAACCATACTAATTTGTAGAGACTCCCACGCCACCTGTAAAGATATTAGCAAATTAATATAATTACTATTCAATACAAGAAAATCTGTTTTTGACATGTGTAAAAACCAAAAAAATAAGCATGAATGTGTAAAGCTAGCGTATAGTTGACCTAAATTGAACACTCGGTCTTACATATACGTCTGAAAACGAGAATAGCGGGGTGGGTTCATTTCCCGGGCGATAAATTACCTCACTTTGTGGCCGCCAGGTCGGCGTTGTAATCATAAGAAGGTGTCAAATCATATTAACCTAAAAATAATTAGTAATATGGGAAGGAAAAATTTCCACTATGTTAGTATAGTTCTTCCAATATCAATTGCAGAAGACAGTTATGCGAGGAACAATCAATATTTCATAAATTCGCACTTCACTCATACAAAATTAAGACATGAAAAGTAATGTTTACTCCTCGTATAAAATTCGATAAACATCTAACAAACCGTCAGTCCACGAGGACTCATCATCTCCCCTGTTTACCAATGAAAACATCGAATCGTAAACATAAATGAATTTCTGTTGGCTGGAGCTGTCGGAAGGCGTATATACACAATTTCTTCGAAATATTCCTGCCAGACAGTCTGCGATAAATAGTGGGGTCCTAATCCTATCAGCGATCGTAAAAAGATCCGACAAACAAAGAATTGCTTACTGTTATTAAAGGTCTAAAGTGAGAGGAAATTTATTATATTGACTACCTCCTTACTATTGCATATTTAACCCTATAGAGTTAATGTGGGCGAACGTAAAATCAGAATTACGAAAATGTAATCAGTCTCCAGAAAGTAAAACAGTAAAGAAGTTGTAGAACTCTTACTAGAGCTTGTCTGCAAAGGTTTCGAACCAGTTTTTATAATCTGCAATTGATAAGGGAAGAACCATAATTTTTTACAGGACATATCAGGACTTTCCATATATTTCTTTTATTAGTGAATTCCTGTACCATTTGCACAGCGAAGCTGGTATCGGTTTCACCAAATCTTCATTTTATAAGAAATGACAACATTATGCTTTCAAATTGTGAATCTAACACACAGACGGGGATCTTCAGCAGCAATTCTGACTCAGGTTACCCTTGGGACATAAACGTCATAGAATCTTAGGGTTTCTACAGGTAAAAAAGTGTTTGTATCCACAAGTTCCAGAATGTATAAACTTTGGCCATTTGTTTTGATTTTCAACACATTTTCATAAGTAATTCAGATTTTTCATGAAAACTGTCAGCATCATTAATATAATTAATAGGGAAATTTGCAGATAATTTGTTTTTATTTCAGATATCCATAGATTAATTTAGAAAATTTGATCCAATATGGTATATTTTAATCAAGTACTGTGACATTACATATGCTTATACGCATAATAATTATTTTAATTTAACCTAACTCAGATTTGTACATGACTATTTATAAATCACTATTGTTTGCTTTGTTAATTATTCAATTTTTTTATTGTTTTTTTTTGTTGGAAGGGCCTCACATTCAGAGTTGATGAGAATACTCCAGTTTTGTTTACTTGTATTCTCTAGTGAAGGATAGAATGAGTCACTTAAGGTAAAAATCTAAAAATATGAAAAAAATGCACTTATGATGGTTTACCTATGACTTAAGAAATTCTCTTTAAGATTTTACTCATACTTCTAATTCATCATTTACATTTTGAATGCATGGAATATATAATAATATGTATGATTATTTAGAGTACAAAATTATTATATATATTCAAAAATTAGAGTGTGGATTAAATTACACTAATTCATTCATTTCATTTCAATTTACAAACAAATTTTGGAAAAAATGAAAATTTTGCTGTAGATTCAATATTGCTTCTAACATAAATGATCAAATTTGTTATTTTCCAGGGCCCCTACGTACTCCTACTTATTCCTTTAATTATCCTCAAAATAATAAATTTAGTTAATTTTTTGTGATTCAATTTTGAATTACAAAATATAATCCCAAATTAGCTTCACAGTTCACTGTGTATATTCTCATGCTTCAAATCTCTAAGGATCTCCACTTACATCAGCTAATCGCTTATTAATGTGACAAAATAATGAATAAGTATTACGGCAAATTCTAATCTTATAAATTATAATGAATATTAACCTTGTGTATTACTCATTGAATAAGATATGCCATTACATATGAGTGACATCTTTGAGTTCTATCACCCGACTTGCAAAACAGTTAACAAAGTACACAAATACAAAATGATTCAGATAACAGTCAAAGTAAATATGTAATTTAACGTCATCAAAGCTATAAAATCCAATATTGACTGTAGTTATTACCACGAATATATCTCTTCCAGTAAATACATAATTATAATTAATACACCAATGACTTCCTAGTAGATCACATTCTAATTTTATCTAATGTATCATCATATCTAATAGAATGTGACTTGTTTATTCTCATCCACCAAATAGTGATGATATTATTATATAATAATAAAATAGTAAATTTGTTACTTTTTAATTATCTCTAGGTCAATGAATACTTAAATATTTATCGGTTTTTAAATTGAATTTTATTTCAAGAGAAAGTGATCATTGATATTGGTCACTAAAAAAATAATAGGGACTTTTATATTTCTTATTAGAAATAACGTTTTTAAAAACAATTTAATTCGATTTATTAAGTAAAACTACAACAGTTGAAGTCTTGAAGTCAAGCAGCCTAGGCATATCTAGGAAACGTAATATTAAAAAATATATATTAAATAAAATTCTATGACAAGTGTAATGATGACTAACTAAAAATGATGTTATATCATCTAACTACAAAAACTTTTATCTATTACATATATTATACTGAAAAAAAATTATGTCACGTACAGAAATACCAAGAAATAGATTCTAAAGAATGACGTTATGACTATAATAAAATGTTTGCAATACGATTGAACCATAAACAGAAAACTACATTTATGAAGCTAATAATAAAAAGATAACTATATTTTCAATAAATCAATAAATTATTCTTATGAAGTTTTTATCAACATTTATAAGCCAAGCGCCAGTACTTTTTTTGCTAAATCTAGAGAAGGGAGCCGCCATCTTTTTTGTTTTGAACTTTTTTTATTATAACGCTTCAAACTTTTTACAATATTTAATTTATCAAGAACTGTTAACTATATATTTAGCAAAAACCACATTGTAAAAAGTTTAAAGCGCTATAATTAAAAACACATGCTTTACACAAAAAAAAGATGTCACAAATTATTACCTATAAAAATGATTTCCACTATTTTTGTCATATGATGCGCTGTTTGCGAGTTATTCAAAAAAACGTTTTTTCCAGGATGGCAGCTGACGCAGACCCCCCTCATGACGCCGCAGACCCCCCTCATGACGCCGGTTGGTTTTACATTTAGCTAACACTCCTGAACATATTCCAAAAATAATCCGTTCTCTAAAACTTTGCATTATGAACCTACTTTTTTTGCTCTGGCACTTGGCCTATTATGATTTCACTGTTTATGGATCAAATTCAAAAATTATAATCTTAAAAAGGTTCTCTTCATATGTTTGTAGCTCACAGTATTTATAATAAAAAAACATCAAATTTCAGTGAATCAAAAACTATTGAACATAAATTTTTTTGGGAATTGTAGTCTTATTGATCCATTTATGAAGGATTAGTTGCATTGTAGTCATTTCATTTATCTAAATAATAAAACTTGAGTTTTGTCTATTATTTTTGTGCATAACTGAAGTCTCTTCTACTTTATTAATATTGATCATCTTTAAATCTCTATTTATCTGGTCTTCCCATCTTGATTTGGGTCTTCTGATTGAAATGTCTACATCTGGTTTCCATTCTCTTACTTTTCTCAAGTTATCCTCTTTACTTTTTCTATAAATGTCTTCAATTTTCTTAATATTTTTCTTCTTTAACATTCTTATTTATTTTCTTCTTATATTGTTGGTTTTGCTATATATCAGTGATATACAACATAGTTATAAAAATATTAAAATAGAAAAATGTATCGCTAAGCTGCTAATGGACCATCATTAACAACTTTTATGCCATGACAACGGTTAATTTCTCAAATACCAAAAATACTTTTTGTAATTGATTTATTGGCAAAAATATTTAAGTATCATATTGATAATAATAATAGGTTTTAAAATGTGCTTGAACAGCTTTAGAAAGTAGCTTTTGTACTAATTTCAAATAATATATTACACAAAATATCAATATTCAATCAATATCAATTTAATAACTGCATAAGTTACAACTACAACTGTTGATTCAAGTATATAAAATATACTAATAAAAAACTATCTGTCCTTATTAATCAAAACATACCGATTTAAATGAATTACAAAGATAAAATTATATCCCATACATAAATGAGTGTATTTTGCTTAATCAAATATGTGTCAATTATACACGAATTAAGGAGTGGGTATGTGTATGTATATCTAATGTACATATGTAATATTATCAATATAGGTGATATTAAAATTTGCCTATCTAAATTAACTTTTAAGATTACCAACAATAAATTAGTATTTAATAATTTCTCTTGTCTTTTGTAGTAATTTGATAGTAGTGTTATATAATAAGCATTTAATTGCCCATTCCTTGTTTATAATTTAAACTATATAAAAAGTGAATAATTAATCCAGAATCAATAAAAAATAGGAAATTCCATTTATCTACTTGAATGAAATTACATATCGCTCTATATTATTAACTTAAGGATAGTTTTGACCTTGTAGCATTTCCTAGTACTAATAATTTCCATTAAAGTAAAAATACTTGAATATTCCTTAGACAATTTTCAAAATTCCATTTTTTTCTCCTATATCCATAGAAAGGTAGAAAAGGAAACATTTTCACTATCATATTTAAGTTTACAAGGCTTACCTTCCTAACAATTTCAAAAATGGTCCCAAACCGTGCACTGTTGCAACGTCTGCATTGTATGTTACAGTCATTTTAAACAAAAGAATACAAATTGGAAATAAAACTTATCACAGTACCACTATTTTATAAGAAAGAAATCTTATAAAACATTATAAGTATTACGTTATTATCATGTTATTATTCACTATATACTTAAATGATCAGATGAGACTGGTTAACTTTTTAGCTGTTTTGCCAAAGTCTCACCAGTTAGGTTATGTTGTGTTTTTATTTCTGACTTTTGACATCCTCACTATAACAGATCACTGGAGAATGACGTTCACCAATCCAATGGATCACCAACTGTTCAGCCAGTAAAAATGACTGGATCTACTATATATTCAAATTTACCAGCGCAAAAATTCCTCCAGCTTAACTGATTTTTGATATTATATTATCCTAATCATAAGAGCGTTTTTACTTTTTGAGAAAAAAGATTCTTATTCCGTTGATTCAATCCACAATTAGTGTAAATTTACTTGCTTATCAAAAATAACGGATTTGGTCAAATATATCGTAATGATGATCAAACATATCATACATAATTAAGAAGAAGCAAACAGAAGAAAAGCAAGAAAAAAACTTGATGACATCTGTCAATAATTATCAACAAATTCGATTGGTTTTAACCGGGCATATGGGGTTTGGCGTCTGATATGTATTTATAATTTTTGCATTATTTATAAATTAAAATGCCGCGAGTGAAATCTTCCCCTAAGAAATGTATAAAAACTAATTTACAGCAGCCTGCCAATTCATGGATATTTTTATTAAAAGGTGAATATTTGCTTGTTTACTTTATAATTGGATGTTTTTAATTTTTTTGAAAAATTATTATTTGTTAATACAACGAAAAACAAACCACCTTTTTTTAAATAGGTTAATAACATAAACTATACAATATTTTAGTTGCAATTATATTTATATTCTGAAAATGTAAAATTATATTATTTCTAATGAGTTTAGGATTTATTAACATATTAAATATTTGCAAATTTTTTTCTTGTAAATATAATTGTCTACTATGTGTTGATATATGAATTACTTTCTGTAGCTTATTTATGTTAATTCTTGTATCTAAATTGTAAATGAGAAGATATTAATATAGAAAGTTTTTTTCTATTATTGTTATTATTATTTAACAGCATATATTGTTAAAATGGTATATTATTAAGAGTTCAAACAAATGCATAATAAAAATACTATTATTTCAGACTTTTCTATAAGTAAATGATCTCCAAATAAATCTACTATATTTGATATTGCGTTAAAATAACCAAATATACTTTTAATCCTTAAATATATATGTGTTCTTTAATATAATAAGTATTTTGTATCTCCTACGTGAATTTGATCACTTGAGCTACTTTAATTGATATGCTTAGTAATTTTTCTATTTTAGTAGGAAAATCTTGCATTTTTGTGTTATTTTTAAAGATATTTATAATATTTTTTTAGAGGGTAATTAGTTTAATAATTCAAAGTTTTTTTTAAAACATCTGTAAAAACATCAAATATTAATACAAGTTAATCCTGTTGTTCTTTTAGGTGAAGCTTTAGAACTTTCTGATCAATATACAGGAAGTGGTACGCCAGACATTGTTACTTTAAGACACCCAAATACAGGAGAATCTGCTGTATTCTTGTTTTCACCTGCCAATAATTCGGTACAAGAGGTTCTTGCTTACAATGAAGGAAAGCGATCTTGGTTTATTGATGAAACTGTTAAAAGTGATGGAAAAATGCATCTGTCTACACCTATAGATCCTATATTTTTAGGTAAGTATGTGAAAATTAAGGATCACCATCCTTCAACAAGTTTTTGAAACCAAAGAACAAAAAAATATAGTAAAGCAATGGATGTTAGCAGTTCATAAAAACCATGTTTGCTGCCAATGCACAAAATAGATCCAGTTTGTTCAGGTTTACAGCAAATAGATGGTATGTAATATAAATGCCATAGAATTTATGTCAGTGCAATGAAATTGACTTTAGTGAATGTATTATTGGCAGAATGTAACGAACCTCCTTTGTTTTTGCGGTGGCAATTATTGTCTCAGAAATATTTAATTAAACTAGAAACCCTTAGGGCAGATAAGATAAATAAATGTCACAAATTGATATTCAAGAATTAAAAACACACTTCCATTTGAGGAAGCCTTCATTCAAACCAATAAATTCATTAATAAGAAATCATTCTAGCAAAGTTTGCTGGCAAGACAATAATATATACTGATGGATCTAAGACAAGGGAAGGAGTTGGATATGCAGTATACATTTAGAAAACAAAACAATCTTTACCAATTAAATTACCGGATTTATCTAGCAATATCTTACAAGGTCTTTTCTAGTTGAAGACAAATAAAAAAGATGGGGTTGTGATTTTATTTAACTGTGTGCCATAAAAGATACTCATCTCAATAGAATGAAATATCCTATTTTTTGTGATATCAAAACTACATTATTAAATTTAAGACTGACATTCATTTGTGTTAAAGAACTTATTGGAATATATGGTATGTATCTTGGCAGAAATACTGGGATACACCTATTTTCTAATTTATCCTACCGTATACTCACCTCAGAACTACATTCTTAAATACAAAACTTCGAAATTTTTTCTTAGGTAGTATACTTAGAACGAAGACTGATCATGGGAAATACCACATCCATCTTGTCAAGCTGAGCATTACACAATCATTAGCCTGTACCTATGATGATAATTCATATGCCAATCTCAATCACCTTTCCTTCAGATGCAACAATCACATTCATAAAATAAAAATTTGTTACAGTCCCTTGTTAAACAAAACTACTCCCTACATGTAAATATAGATAACTGACTTAGATCTATTAGTAAATTTTATCACGGATATTAAAATTAATATTTAGGTGGAATCATTGAAAAATTCTGTGGCCTCGATAATTTCTAGTTTTTATTGAAAATATTGTTGTATTATCTTATTATAACTCATTATTTACAGTTCTTCCATATCTTAGAAGATATTGTGCTACTCAAGCCATACCTTTGGATCAATTATTAAGAGATGACGAGTTTCCAGAAACTGAAAGGTTGTTAAAATCCAGTGGTCTCAAATATTTAAATTTGATTGCAGATAAAAAGGTGATAAACAAACAAGAGCTTTTTGGGCATTTGAGTATTTCTTAATTATTAGAGGTCACCTATCTTATTAGAAACTAATTTTCGTTTGTTATCATTTTTAGGGCGATGAAGAGCTAAATGCTTTTAAGTATAATGAAGAAAAAACACTTACCTGGCTAAAAAAGAAAACTGAACGTGTAGCAGATATCTTGAAGCAGAAAAATATAAATGTAACTGGTGGAGTCATCTCTGCAACATATGTTAAAGCTGTCAGAGGAGATTCAACAGATAGTGAAGCTTACTTGAGGTATGCTCATGGAATTGTTTCTGAATATCTGATGGATGATCTAAGTCAAAAGTTACTTAGATATTTGAATTTACCTGAGGATGTCCAAATCCAGCAAAATTTAAAAAGGAAAAGCGGTTCTTTAGGAGGAATGATGGAACCGAAAAAAACGAAAGTTGAGGAAGAAAATAAGTCCAGCACTTCCAATATTTTAGATTTAAGTAAACCAGATAATAAATTATCTACCAAGGATAAGAATAGAGCTAAAGCAGCTAGTGGTAGTAAAAGTATCTCCTCATTTTTTAAGAAAGCCTAATAATTTTATTCTCAAAAGTAATGTTTTAGGTCAATTTTAAAGGCTGTGTAGAAGGTCTGGTTTAAATTTTGTTTGTTTCGGTTTTAACATGTTGAACTCATTAATTATAAGATTGATTTCTCTATTTTTTCAAACTCGTGTAAATAGGTATTAAGTTAGGATTTAGAACATTTATTTCTGCTCTTTTAATTTTTATTTTTTATCTCTTAATATAAATGTAAAAAAATACCTATGGTACAATTTCTTTGGACCCCATTTATGCAGCAGTATCTGTTATGCATAAATTTTTATAATAATCTCCGTGTACATAAATATTTTATACAGATCTTCAACACGAGCGTGTGTACTTAATTTTTTAAATAGTAACAAATTCCTAATCATCGAAAATAAAAAGTAAACAGTATTAGTATTCAATTTCAGTATAGGATTTTTCTTTTTACATTTCCAGCTGCCCAGGAGAATTTTGCTCCCTCTTGTAACCCATTTCTTTCACTGACTTACCATCTTTTTCAATTTTTGTTGGGGTTTCCACTGTTTGTTCCCAGTTTATTTGTAGTATTCAGTTTTTTCTTGTTGCGCCACCTTATTTTCACTTAACATTATTTTTCTCATTTCTTTATTCTTTCTTGAAATATGTCAAATAAATTCAGTTCTTACCTTTTTACTTTTTGTATTACTGATTCTTGTTTTGTTACTTTTCTAATGTCTACATTCTTTATATTGTCCCACATAGTTTTTTGTTATTTTTTCATTGCATTTATATTTGTCCATTTTTCCATGATGTATGTTAATATTTGGTACATTAAATATTTTTATTTCATATCCATATCCATACGTGTCAACATCAACCTAATTGAATGAATTTATTCTGATCATGTACTTGTAGTTGTCGATAACTATATAACGGAAAATGTGAGTAATAAATTTCTTTTTAATATTAATTTTTGTTATTTCAATGATTACTTAATAATCAACTTTTACAGATAGATACGAGAGTTGGAGAAAAAAGGAATTTAATATATTATAGGTGTATTTAAGTTACACATTTATTTCTATCCGTTGTTGCATTTTTCAATTTCTTCTAGACCTAATCTCATCAGAAGCTTTCTATTAGGAAGCCGGTGAGAAGGAGTCACTTGTTTTTGCTTACATCCAAATGCTTTTTGGATCTAACGCTTTCAACGTTCAAAGAGATCAAAAATAAAAGCTTCATTCTTGTCATTTTCTAATTAAATTTCACACCAGTATAGTATAGGATATAGTGGATGAAGGGCTTACTTTAAACCTCAATGGTTGTGGCACTATTTCCCAAGTTGCGAACAAAATTGTGGACATATAACTATAATAAACACTCGTTTCCAGTCAATGGAAGACATAAAAGACAATATGTGATTAGTAATAATTCCTTCAAATATTTTAATAAATAGATTCTTTTTAGACATTAAAGAAAAGGAGGCAATTTTATGGGAGATACACAAATGTGAACTATGAATATTCAGTGCTGGATGAGCCACATAGCAAGAGTAGCAAATACTGTGAGCCCCGCGTTGTCACGGTCAGAAAGTAAAAAAAAATGGATAGTTACGTCCAAGGAATGCCATCCACATTTCCAGATATGGAGGCAACAGACATTAAAAGGCATCAAGCAAAATACAAAGTACACCCATTTCAGCAGCTCTACTACAAAATCAAACAGCTTGAAAACGTTTTGAAGTTCAAGTATTTATTAATTTATTTAGTAGGGTTTTTGGAATATTTCAACAGTTAAAATTCCTCACATCAAAAGACAATTTGGAAAAATCCTCAATAATGGTCAGTGTTTCAATGATTTGGGGAATAGTCTAGGAAACAAATTAGTGTAGTTTGCGGAGCTGCTGAAAACAGATGTGGCTACTGTTATTGATAGCAAAGAAAAAGAGTCTGGAATTGCAATTTCATAAACTTATTAAATAATTTTTCAAGCGTCTTGTTTCCCACACACAGAAATTGCTTTGAGAATGTACTTGTCTCCCATGAAGACTAACTGCAGTGGCGAACGTTCTTTTTTTTATTGTTCGTATGTAACTTTGATCGGAGTTTATTTCAAAAAATGGTATTACACGAACACAGATAGGTATATGTGTTTCTACATACATTCGGCACTGTGAATATTATATATGTTTTGTTTCATTAACTGTACTATTTGGGTATGCTTCATTAACTCTCAATATCTAAAACAAATTTAAAACACAACTATCTGAGGAAATCATTTGGGAAAGATGATGTATCATTAATTCCTCTAGTCCAATTTCATAAAATTGGCTTTGTATTCATTAGGGTAGTCGTTAAAAATTAAATTTTTTGTGACGCCCTCTAAAAACTTCTTTTTGATGAAAAACGATGTGTAATTTTTTAATTTTTTTTTTAATTCAAAACAACAGGTACCTCTACGCGATCCAAGTTAATTAAACGTTAGGTTCTCAATTGTCTTCTTCAGGACAAGCTTATCCTACAAGATATACTAATAGAAAAACTTGAAGGCATCAAGTATATCCTGTAGGCTAAGCTTGTCCCGAAGTAGACAACTGAGAACCTAGATATATGATTAACCAACTTAGATCGTCTAGACCTAGAGGCACATATTTTGAATTAAAAAAAGATCCCAGTGTTTTTAATCAAAAAAGGCGTTGCAAAAAATGTAATTTTTAATGACCACCCTAGTATCCATAACATAATTGATAGATGCTATATTTTTCGAGTTTTGCAAGGTTTTAAATATGACCAATATTGTCAATATCATATATTCCGTTGCTAGAACAACATTGATATTGAAACAATTTACAATACATTTAATTCAACTGATTATTAGATTCGGCATTTTTCTTTTTTAATTCTTCCAACTGGTTCTTCACATCATTAATCTCTTCCTCTGTAACGGTTACTACTACATTGCATGCTTTTTGTTCATCTCTAATGAACTGCAAAGTTCGAATTTTTTCTTCTAAAAAGGCTGGTTGTTCATTTTCTAAAGTGAGCCTATTAACATAAAAAAGCAAAGTCAATCAAATAATGATTGCCAAAAGAATACAGATTAATTAAATATAATATGTGATAGTTGTAATTATTTTGATTAAATATTGGATCATGGTTAAGTTAGATTCTACACAATCATTTGACAAAATAATAAGAACAAATATAGTACAAGATTTACAAGAAATAAAAACAATTGAAAAAGGAATAAAGGTAATAAACATGATTATAAATAAATCAAAAATTATGATATTAGTCAGTCAGACGATTCAGTAAGAAGACAAGATAAATTGAATACAACATCTAACATAATAGAATAAATGTCAAAAAAGATTAGAAATAAACCAAATGCAAGTAAATTCAGCAAATATAAATTAGGGGTAGTCCAAAATGCAAGTAATAGGGATTTATAAAACACAAAACTGAAAGAATACATATAAAACATCAATAAGGGCATATAAGGCTATGAATGCAAATTGGAAAATTATTAAAAAAAAGAAACTAACAAAAATAAAAGCATATAGATATTTAAAACAATGATAGGGCCAATTGAAATCCAACCTGTGGAAACATCTTATTTAGTACATAAATAAGAATAATTTTTTTGTGATAATTTACATTTAAATATTTTGATAAATACCAAAGTATGTCAAGACGTCAATGTTTACATATTATTTTAAACTGATTTTCATATAAAAGAATAAGAGAGAATAAAATAACTAAATAGTTCCACTGATCCAGTATGAAATTGATGGAGTATTAAAAACAGATAACAGTAAGATTTTACAAAGTGTACAGAATTCAGTGATATGGGTACATATACAGAAAAGAAAAAATACCAGATTGAATATCACTAAATAGAAGACTAGAAGCCATTGGAAGTTAACAAGGAAAGAATAAGTAAAACCAGACCTCAAGAGAATTAAAGTAAATAATTGCAAAAAAATGTTGTTGGACCAATCCACCCATGGATTATTGAGTTTACATAAGTGGGTACAATATATTTTATTAATTACCTATTTGCTGTATATGTGTATAGGGGGCGTCCATGAATTAAGTGAGGTGTCTTTGGACACATGTAATGTGATAGTGGCCAATTCCAACCTTCTTATTTTAAATGCAGCCCCCAGTATATCATTTATTTTTTGATTCTTCAGAAAACTCAAAACATTCATGTACTATACCTATCTTTAACTGTTTCCAAAGTATTGATTTATTACAAAAATTTACATTAAAAAAAGGAAGTATTTTATCTAAAAAATCACTTCTTTACACTCAATACTTTTTTCTCATTTAGCTCTTGATATGGGGAAAGTAAAAAAACATTCCAGTGTTCCTTTTTTTTGATAAGAAATAAAAGAATCCAAAAAAATTCCACACCATAGGTCAGAATATCGTTTCAAACATTTTTTAATAAATCTATGATGCCTATGATTGGATATGTCAAAACTACCTGTAAGCCTTTAATCTTTCTTCTTTTATACCATCACAATATTTATCAGTAAGTTTTTTCAATGATTCTTTCCTAGTAATCCAGTGAAAATGATTAGGTGGAGGTTTGTAAACTAAATCAAGAGTTTCTAGTAACCATTCAAACTTTTTGTAATCCCATCGACGAAGATATTTTAAATGTTTTTTTCTTCGGTCTATTAACTCCTTAAGTGTTACTTTCATTCTTATATTTCTTGGAAACCTTTCCATTGATTCCTGTAGTGCTCGAATTATACCTAAAAACATAAAAAGATTAAGTTCTATAATCTAATACATATTTCAAAACATAATTTACTCACCTGTCCACCTAGCTATTTTCGTTTCAATAGTACTGAAATCTAATTCGTGTCTTTGTACTTTACTCATCATATTCTTAATATATAAATTATTTGCACACTTTTTCGGAGCAAACTCCAGAGAAAAAAGTTTTTTAACATTATTGTCTGCTGTTGCCAACTCTTTAGAATTTTGAAATTCTAATATCGTTTCAGATTTATTTATATTAGAAAAACCTTGCAGATCTCCACTTTTTTCAGGTTTAAAACATGGTATTTTTTCAGGACGAACCCATTTTATTTTTAAATCGCTCTTAAAGGCATAAGATCTGGAAAATATAGTAAATGCATTGTTCAATTTTTTTAAATACGGTAAACTACTCATTTTCAATCAAAAACTTTCAAGTGACTAAATTTTTAAAAGGTTAATTTCCTGTGTCAAATCTTCCATATTTATTTGATAGCCTTTTAATTACAAACATTCTAACCACGAATAAAAAAACATGTTTAATTTCAACGATTGTTAAATATAAAGTTTAATTACGATTAAGTAGGTAATAAGGTAAATAAAATTTATTTAAGACACAGATGATTCAAAATGAGTCTCCAAATTATTATTCCTATAGTTAGCTTTTTAGTTTTCTCAACTAGCGCTAGCTAATTTGACATTTGACAGTCGTGGTGGAGATGATGGAAGTATTTTTTGTGTAATAGAAAAAAGTAGAAATTTAACCAAAATTAAAGTTGGAGTAAACAATTTAATTTTAGTTAAGAATAAAACAATATACTTTAGATCAATACGCAACATGTCCACAAACTCAAGTCCAACACATTACACCGATGATGCATTTGTCAGTGATGTTAATTTCAAAGTAGGAATTAATCAAAAAATGAAGGTTCCTGACAGAATAACCTTTTCATCAGATATAAACGGCGATAGTAGAGGCTCTTGGACAGGGGATAATTTAGATATGAATGTACCAGAACGGATATTGGTAGCAGGACAGCATCAGCATGTTGGTATGTAATATTTATAAAATGAAATAGTGTCTTGAATTTAAAAATTATATATAACATAATCAGTTGTATAGGAAATTGATAGTTTTGGGTCAAATTTCAATATTACAAAAGATGTAGTGACAAAGTAAACTATGAATAACCGAAATATTAGTAATACCATCAAATATTTAAAAAAAAATGTAAATCAATGATTAATTAAGGACTAATATTCTTTATTTCAGGTACTAGAGCTCCACCTCGTGAAATAGTTTTTGATAATTCTATTATCCCTACAGAACCTTATTCTTATGACTTACCTCGTGTGGCTACTCCACCACGAACCCTTACTTTGGACAAATATCCTTTTCCAGGTGTAGACGAATATGAAGATCCCTATGTCGAAGAAGACCAATTGCCTGTAGTCAAGACTGCTCCAAAAATCAGAATGAATGATGTCAGTTTCCATTTAGGCAATCAATTTAATGATTCATCAACTCAGTTATATGCAGGGGAGGGTCTAACTCCTGCTGAAGAAGTGATACACTTAAGAAGACAGATGGCTAAGTTAAATAGAAGAATTATGGCTTTAGAATTAGAAAATATTAATAGATTACAAAAAGAAAAAATTGTTGTTGGTTTTGGAATTGCATATTTTCTATTGAAAGTTATCATTTGGATGAATAGGAATTAAATCATTTTCTATTTACAATATTCTGTAGAATGTATTTGATGAGTTCTAGTGATCCTTCAAGTATTGACAAAAAATTAGATGGAATTAAATTTGGTCATAAGAAACCATAGTGGGTGTTCATCGTTTGTTGTTCGGCATATTCAAATGAAAAGATTTTCAGTACTACTTGATATTTGTACTTGATTGTCAAAATATAAATTGGTTGAAAAAATTGTTGTTTTTTAGAGAGCACAAGAGGATAATTAAGCAATTTGTGTAGGTTTAAAGTAATTAATACTTACAAAAAATCTTCAGAACTGCCAATTGAAAGGTTCCTATGGCAACAAAATTATTTTCAAAAATTAGAACTGATTGGATAATCCTGAGTGATGATATGACACATGTTGTAATGACTAAATTGTCATTTTTTAGACTAATCAACAACAGTTTTTCTTTAGTCTTTGAAGACTGGGTATCTAAACGAGAGTCACACAATGTAATTGTATGGAAAGCTGTGTAATACCTCACATTCAAAGAGCTATTATCTTAGAGAATTTTAGTTATCTTCAGTCTCTGAAGATTATAACTTGATTATAAAAACGAGCGTCAATGTTCTGTGGTAAATGTGATGATGCATCTGAATAAATTTTAAATTTGGTCAGAAAAATTTTATAATTCATAGTTGATTTTGCATATAGACAAAAAAATTGATTGAGGTGTTTTAGGCGAATGATGACTTTAGATAGGAAGCTAAACTGCAAGTAATATTTTTTTACTATCTAGTTTTTTGAAAATATTTAAAGAGGGATAAATCTAGAACTTGGGTAGTTTTATGCATCATATATTTTTTAATGATACGATTAGTATTACCATATAATATATTATCAAATGACTGTAATTTAATTTATTTCTATTTGTTGAATTATTACCAAAAAAATTTGTAAAATGATTTTCAACTGTATCCATATTAATATATTTGAAATTTTTTCAATAAATTGTTACCTTGATATTTGTGTTTTATTTTTCATTTTAAATATACGAGGGCGATTCAAATTTGATCAAGACAAACGAAATATTTACAAAAATTCAATACTGCAAATTTCTTCCGGATCCCGTGAAAGCCTTGACCGTGTGCTCCAGGCCTTATTATCTTAACACTATCGAATCGGATTCTCCTGGCACGTCATGACATGTGATATCATGGAAGGCAGAAGTTACTAACGAAATTAATATGATCTGGAACGAGAATTGATTTAAAATGAGAAAAAGTGCATGTATTAAATAAAGATTCGTTAATCGGTCTCAAGGAAAACCAAAAATGACGTAGAGTGTTTGAATTTGTTTATTTGATGGTGAAACATTCTCACAAGAATTATGATTAAAATCGAGATGCGCTCAATCAATCTAATAAAGTGTTCACTCCTGGGAAAAGCTCTTAGTTAGTATTAGTTTAAAACTCAATAAAATTCGAAAACTCCCGACCAAATTCATATAAATAAAGATAAGAAAAGGTTAGGTTTTCATTTTTTTTTTGAGTCGATATCCCAATGTAGTAGCATGAAATATGATTCTCAACGAGATTGTGCAGATAACTCTGTTATCACAGCTAAATATAGTAACATATCTTTTCCAATCTTATCTTAATAATTGCTTCTAAATAGGAATCAAATAGAAAAATCAATTCTATTTACAAATATAGAGATTTTCATCTCAACCGTTGGGCGCAAGCGCTACAATCGAAAGAGTGTTTAAGTTTTAATGTTATATGCGAACGAGGCTACCTTCTGTTTTGCAGGTATTCTGCGGTATCCCTGTAACTGCAGCCGCAGCTGTACCCATCCACCCCCCATTTTATTAAGAAAAAAAAAACAAGAAAATTTTCGAAAAACAAAAAGAATATATCCCCAAATCGAGAAGAGCCGTTATTACTTACATCAGAGCTCTCTTTATTTTTTATTCTGGCCAATGGTTGTTCGCTTTTCTTTTCATCCAGGACAGCAAGCACAACCCCACGCAACCTTCACAACCCCAGCCCTGCAGAGGAACAACTTCCATATCAGGTCAACTCTAGCAAATCTTCGTACTATAAAAAATTTTCCTTATCCTAAGTACAAATTTTGCAACGAATCTTTTTCTGTGCGGACAAGGCTCTATGTATAATAAGTAAAACATGCATGTTTTTATCTGCATTTTCTTATTCTGACCAGTAATGGCTACAACAATATTCAGAAATTAAAAACTGCTACTAGAGGAAACTGCCTGCTATTTGAGGATCTTGTCTGTACAACGACAATAGTTAAATTGTATAAATAAAAGACGCCTCCTTGAGCCTCTTGGTGCGAGTCTCGTCGAGTTCTAAATATACACATTCTCGATTTATTCAGTTGCCCGCTACGTCTACTACACAATGGACGTGAATCAGTTGACTGCTTTAGCTACTTTATATGCCTACCAATATTATATCTTGCGTTCATTTGACCTAACTAATAAATCAAAATACCTACATATAAAGCTATCTAACACCTTATCCGAATCCACGCGACATTCACATTATTTTTATCGATGTGAAAAGGATTTTTTGGATTCCAAATAATTAGATCCAATTAGTATAATTCCATAAGTGATGCAAAAATCGTTACTCCACTTACCAAAGATAAAAAATTTCACGCGTCCATACTATGCAGCAGTTAACAAAAGAGTGAGCGCGTGCTAGAGTGTGGATGATTGTCTCGCCTCAAACCCTCGAGTCTTTGGACTCGCGCTCAAAAAACGAGATTAAACGAGAACGAGACGAGGGAACACGAGCGCATCGTCCTCACTCTCGCAATCGCGTAGCCTCGTGGAGCGGACTTAGGTTGGAAATATAAAGAAAGACAACTTGAATTTTCTATACAAGATATTAAATATTTTGTTCGTTTGAGATTCGTACATATCATACTTTTCTATACATTAGTTTCTAATCCTCATAATGAGTGTGGCTTTCAATTAACCTTATATATATAATGGAGTAAAGTTATGCGATAATGATGATAATTTTTTTTAACATGTATACATTTATCATTACAGGCATAAATATTTATAATTTGTTGTTACATCCAATTTTATGCAGTATTAAAACTGTTAATCATTCAATATTTACGTCGTTTTAAACGTATCTTTTCTTTTTTTTTTTTTTCTAGTATTATGTAGAACATTTGGCAATTTTTTTAAATACATTCACCCAATAAACCATTTCACACCGTTTTAATAATCTAACTGATTAATTGATTTTTTAATTAATAAATTTCGATTCGCGTCTAATGTGGAACTCAAATTTGATTAACCAATTTAAACCTACAAACATCAGTGTTTTTTTTAGAATAAGGTTGTTGAGTTTAGATACTAGTTATTTGGTAATTTTTATGGCAAATATCGACATCGTCGCTTTTTAAGACGTCGACGTCGCGACGATGAAATCATAATTCCGATTTTACTCTAGCTTCGGTGGTAGTCATACTGGCACCGCAAATTTTCCACACAGCGTTGTCAGATTTTCGATCTAATTATGCAACAGTACTAAACACGTTTTATAATTTATCTCGAACCGAGCCAAATCATACCGGATGTTTTCGTTAGAAATATAATGTTTGGTTTTTCAAAATATCCTCTATTTTTATCGGAGTTTGTATGTAAAATGGTGTTTATCTGTAGCAGTTTCACATGCATTTCTTGATTACTATTCGAATATACTCAAGTACGAATAATGTTTTTTCAATAAATTTGAAATTAATTTAAGGGAATAGTTCCGAAAAGATACAAGATTTTGCTGAAATTTTTGCAACATTTTGCCCTTGATTAGAGAAAATAATCCCCAAAAAGGATTTTTACCGACCATGCTTCGTTTGAAGGGAATAGTTTCGAAAAGATAGAAAATTTTGCTGTAAATTTGTGCAAAAGCTTGTCCTTGATTAGAGAAAATAATCCCTAAAAAGGATTATTACCGACCAAGCCTCGTCTGAAGCGAATAGTTCCGAAAAGATACAAGATTTTGCTGAAATTTTTGCAACATTTTGCCCTTAATTAGAGAAAATAATCCCCAAAAAGGATTTTTACCGACCAAACCTCGTTTGAAGCGAAAAGTTCCGAAAAGATAGAAAATTTTGCTGAAATTTGTGCAAAAGCTTGTCCTTGATTAGAGAAAATAATCCCTAAAAAGGATTATTACCGACCAAGCCTCGTCTGAAGCGAATAGTTCCGAAGAGGTACAAGATTTTGCTGAAATTTTTGCAACATTTTGTCCTTGATTAGAGAAAATAATCCCCAAAAAGGATTTTTACCGACCAAACCTCGTTTGAAGCGAAAAGTTCCGAAAAGATAGAAAATTTTGCTGAAATTTGTGCAAAAGCTTGTCCTTGATTAGAGAAAATAATCCCTAAAAAGGATTATTACCGACCAAGCCTCGTCTGAAGCGAATAGTTCCGAAAAGATACAAGATTTTGCTGAAATTTTTGCAACATTTTGCCCTTGATTAGAGAAAATAATCCCCAAAAAGGATTTTTACCGACTAAGCCTCATTTGAAGCATATTGTTTCGAAAAGATGAAATTTTTGCAACAGCTTGTCCTTAATTAGACAGAACAATGTCACCAGAAGGTGACATAGTGTGACAAGGGGCATGAGGGGTCAAAAACTTTGTGATATCACATGTTAAAATTCAAAATCCATAACGCGAAATTCTCACTTGAATAAAAAATTTATAAAACTTGATTTATATTTATTAGTAATAATTTAACACTCGATATGAGATTTTCTCACGAGCGACAACAGTTTACATCTAGAACGGTGTTGAAATGAAAGTGAGACTCTGAGGAGAGTACTGAATGGTATGGATTTAAATAAATTCGTCAGCTCGCTCGCTTTCAAGACCTATTGCAAACGTTCAAGTCCTAAAAGAATGGCAGCTAGATGTGCTCAAGAAATTCTTTGCCTAATGAATGATAACGATGCTTTATTGATTGAAGAAAACGACGTAGACACTGAAGATGCTGTTGATTTGAGTTGATTTATTAAAGATTATAAATAAAAAAATAAAAATAGCTGTTATCTTTTGACTATTTTTAAATATGTAGAAATAATCTCTAAAAATTTCAGGGGGAGGGGGCTCTGAAAATGTGACAACATGTGAGAAGTACGGGGGAGGGGTTAAAAAGTCCTAAAATTCATCATAGATTGCCCCTTTGTTCCTCAGCTCTTTTTAAAATTATAAAATTTTACTAAATATATCCGAAAATATCGATTTTAAAAGTTTCATACAAAAAATGAATTTCTACAAAAAAGTTTGCATACGTTTTTGCGTAAACCTAATCTGTCTCCGCACAAAGGGGGATGGCTAATGCTTTAAGCTGGTACTACCCGATGCGTTCAACATGTGGGCCAGCATTAGCGTTCCAACGTACAGCTGAATATTGGATGGAAGGCCGGATGTAGTGCTGCAACTACGTTATGCGTTTGCGCCAACATTCACCTTCCAACGATTGCTATACATTGAACAAATGCTGGAACTTACTAAAGAAATTAAAATGTAGCAAAAAGTGATGATCAGGATAAAACAGATATAAAATCTTCTAAAATAAACTGGATGATACTGGCAAATTTGGTTTTTCATACGAAGCCGTAGCATTACGCACAAGACGATGAGAAATGTGTGTAGTTGTTGGCTCCAACTTCGTACTAGTGCTAGGTACTCCTTTGACGCTGGTAAAAAAACCAACTTGTACAGTCCCACGTGAAAATAGAAATTTATTAGAAATATATTTTTATTTTAAGGTGGAAAGTGTTTAGGGACTAATTTCAGGAGCTTCTTCCCTCTTTATCTCTTGCGAATTAAAATTATCAAACGTGTATTACAAAAAAATCGACGCCATGGCCTTGCCAGCAGATGGAACGGTTTTTGCCTTCTGTGGAACTGGTTCTCTGTTTTCATTTCAGCATACTTTTAGTCGACGATCATCCAGTACTGCTTTGAGGTTTCTCATTTCTGGGGTCTTCACCTCATTTGGCCGACCACTGCGATGCCGGTCTTCTCTGGTCGTACGGCCTCGTTTAAACTCTGCTAACCAATATTTCACTGTTGATAACGAAGGAGGAGTCTCACCCAGAGTAGAATCTAGTTCAGCTTATTGATTGGTTGAGCTAACGCCTACCAAATAAATGTATTGTATCATATAATGATGACAAATTTTTTCCATGTTTCCAAATTCATTGAAAACGTTCACTATTGATAACAGCCAAACAAATACTAAACAGAGTGGCGTCTTCAAACTTTGCTGTATAAATTGTGTGCTTTCTAATTCAGTGGTATTTTTCAAGCAACTACTGCCATCTCGAGGTCAGGCCAGGTACTTCTAAGACCATCTTGGTTGTCGAAACAAACTTGGAAATAAAATAAGCAGATGTTCCAGAAAATTCAAATGTTGTCCAGGAGTTATATGCAAAAATAGATGAAAATGGAGAGTGAGAGATAGATAAATAGATTAGATAGATAGATAGAGAAAAACTATCGGAAAAGAACTGCAACAAATAAACATAATATGGAAAGAGGCTATGGAAATAGCGAAAAATTGAAAGAACTTGAGAGCCCCATTAGAAAATTGGACGGAACCCACACAATAACGTATCACAAGCGACGTCATCGTTTTACCACAGCTGCTGAAACACTTTGCTGCAATTTACAATTTTCATAGCACAGTACACACAATAAAAAAAAATTACCAAAAACTTAGAAGTTTTGAAAGCCTTGGCAATAATATGAAGCTGAAGTCTATAGGTTTCCGATATCTAAGTACAGAATTTTCGAATTCCATACTTCCATACAGGGTGGTCACATCCAATTTGTATGCTTGATGCAATTATTCGAACAAAGAATTACGAAAAAATATCAGAAAGAATTTTAGTTGCTTATTGTAGTGAATCTGTTTAAAGCTTAGGTATAGCCTTGGTCTTTCATGATTTAACTCCCTGTAAAGGAGACAAATATTTATAAACATTCATAACGAAATTTCAGTCTATGTTTGTGTATAATATGCGACTTGGGAACGTTCAAAATGATGGACGCTAATTAGCTAGATAAACAAACAACTGATTGTATTAGTTGCTTGATTTCACAGCTACAATTTTGGAAATACATCCAAACACTTTAGTTATGATCATTATGTCACTATAACTAGATTTTTTTTTATAAAATTAATTGACTTGTATCTCCTCAATGTTGTTTTAATTATAACAAGTATCGATGTAATAATCAGTTTTATTTTTCACGAGCTAAATTTGTGTGTAGTGAGGATAATTTATCAACAATAATATCGAGTTAGAATTTTGTTTTTATTGATTACAACAACTATGAAACAAGCTTGGATTAATTTGAAGGACGACGAAAGTAAGTTTTTTATGATATGCTCATTTATAAAAAATCGTCGCTTATGTTGAACCACTCAAATCGACTTGCATAACTGAAATTTTTTTTAATTATATTTTTTATATACCTAAAATATAATCAATGCCAATGTGTGGTTACGTTTGATTTAATGTGCTAATAGAACAGTCACATGAGTAGTAATTTTACAAAGACCAAACCCATATTATTAAGTAGTAAGTATACAGCGTTGAACAAAAATGTAGATCATAATTTAAACTACTTAACGATTATCAAAGGTAGTGATAATATATGACGGTGTATAAAGTATTCTCTGGTATGCTATATATCTATTTGAAGACCTTCACTGACATACCGGGGCTAATTTTAAAGAAACGTTTATAATACTCATTTCCTCGACAAAAATAGTCAATTTTGAAGTAGTCTTTGTAACCCCGGTAAAGGTGATATCACGCGGTTCACTTTTCGGATCATTCGGATGAATGATTACTCTTTTTTTTCATTCCACACTCACAAGATACACACAAAATGACTTTATCGCTCATTTCCTCGAATATGTCGTCAAACGAACTCGAGTGAACGTTTCATTTTTCGTTTATTCGGAGTGCGAGTGCTTGATGACGAATGCCGAAATCCAACATCACTGGATTGGTTCATTAATAAATTCATTTATCACTTCCAGTAGCATTTAATGCCTAGATGTTTCATTATTAATAAAAGACAGAAATTAATTAAAATTGAACCGTCTGATATCACCTTAAGGAATCGAATTGCCAAAGAAAACGTTCGTTCAGATTTAAAAATCGGCTGATTCGGCGACTACGAACCGCCACTACGAGGTAGACCGACCATTTTGTCCTCATTATTTCTTGACAACTTGAAACAAATTGGTTTATGAAATGAAAAATATGATTCATAAATAAAAGTTTCAATTTTCTGAGCACGTAATTTTGCAACGGAAAAATCACATGTTGGTTAATTTTTAATTAATTTTTTCCTACTAATGCCCAAAATTCGTTTCGGCAGCTATAGAGAAATTAAACGCAAAAAATCCGAGCCTCTTACATGCTTCCCGTGAGGGATATCGCTGTTACTAACGACTGGACGGACAAAACGCTAGGAATAGTGCATTTTTATGTAAAAAAATACGCTGGAAATTGCCACTAGAATATAGAAATTAGTCAGAAAATGCTATTATTAAACGGATTGAACTTCTTTAATTCCACATTATACAATTCATCTCTCGTTTTGTTTGTGGGGGTGTTTATAGATTATACACTAAACCGAAAGAAACTTAACCGAAAACTGAAGAAAGTTGACGATACAACCAAAGATTTCAATCGATTAAGCCAATTTCTTTCCAAGCTGGACATGATTCAAATCAAACTGCGAATTTACTCTTATTACAGGCATGTTTTAATATATAGTGTGGTTTTAAAACATGAAGAAACTCGACAACAGAATGGTTATTATGTCGTATCGTTAATCTTAGATAAGAATATTTACGAATAAGACATACGGCAACCCAAACAGAAATATAGTGTACTCGGTCGAAGGGAGTCGTCCATCAATCACGTATGTCTTGAGTATCTTTTTAATCCCTCTCACTCCTGGTGGGTGGGTTTTAGACTACCTTTTACCCTACCTAAAATCACGTGACTCTTCTTCTTGCGACATTAATCTCAATGGTTTGGACACAAAAATATTTATCGGGGAAGCTTTGTGATGATTTACTTTTAGATTGACTCAATATAATAGGTACAGGGTCTATATATCTCTTACTCTTCAAAGAGGTGCAATTTCTTTGCAGAAATAAACTGAAGGTGCATGTCGCTCCTTGCAATTTCAAATCCGTGCTCCTTTAGCATCTCTTGAAGGTCAATAAGTGTACGGTAGCTGCGAACAATCTTTCCGCAAAAGCCACGTGTTCCAGACGTGGACGACATAGGGCAGAGCGCACCTTAAGAAGACAAACTACATTGGGATCGTAATAATAAGCAAGTTTTATATTCGAATTTTTTTATAGCTTATGTGACTAAGAAACAGAAATATCGTGTGTTTGGTTGAAGGGAGTCGTCCATCAATCACGTGATGTTTTGAGCATATTTTTCATCCCTCTTACTCCTGGTGGGTGAGTTTTAGACTACCTTCACTTCCTACCAAAAATCACATATCTTTCACCCTCCAAAGTGGTGCAATTTGGAGCAAAAATCTGAAGGTGTATGTCACTCCTTTCAAGTTCGTGCTCCTTTAGCATATCTTGGAGGTTAATAAGTGACGGTAGCTGCGAACAATCACCAAACACCAAACATGGCCAAATCGACGGGTGTTTTTAGCAATTCGGGTTGTTGCTCTTCCAGACGTGGATGACCTAGGGCAGAACGCACCTTAAGAAGACAAACTACATTGGGATCGTAATAGCAAACAAATTTTTTGATAGTCTATGTGACTAACAGTGAAACTGGTTCTTCTTTTCTAGTTTTTTTGTGCATTTGTCAATTTCTTGGTGTAGTATCGTTACATCACGCCTCATATTTTTACCGGCGCCAAGAGAATTCCTAAGAGTAGCAATTGGAGCCAGGCAATAGTCTCGGTGTGCGGGGAAATCGTTACCTGGCAACAGCGAGCTTATTTATACACGTGATATTTCAGTGTATCCCCCTATGATATTTCTTGTTGCTTCTCCGGTATTTCTCTCCCTATCGGCCCTAAACCTAGTTTGATACACACAACGTAAATAAATATGACTGAGTTGATTCTAAAAATGTCGTCTTAAATACTCCTTGCTCAAAGGGAAAAAAGTAATTAAGTTCCTTGTTATGTGGCGCTGTTTATATAGGACAGACATTTCAATATAGATTAAAAAGTCATGATACATAAAGCCAATAATAAACCGTAAAATTCAAAAATCCTTGAAACATAATCAAATACCAGAGAATTCTTAGAAATATTTCACATACACAGAAAGGAAAAAGTTTCAATGAAAAAAATACTTAAGCAATTTGAGTAGTGATATAAAAACTAAGAATAAAAATCTTTTCGTATTGTTAAAATAATGATATTCATATGGAAGGTGGTGTATTAATTCATAAAATTATGAAAGTTATTAATGTAATATTATATTTCAACGAAGACTTAAATTAGTTTGAAACGTCTATTAAAATGCTTTAATAATTAAAACGGACATAAAATCAACTCGTTTCTTCAGCAAACGAATATTACATGCGTGTTTTAGATGCAAGCCGATCAACTATTTTTATAACAAATGCATTGTATATTTTTTATTATAAAATAACTTCATCGCAGCGTCTACGTGTATTCTAATGATCATATTTCAATTTGGTTCATAAACCACGCTTACAAAAATGTAAAATCGTAAATAAATTTATTTTATAGTTTTTCAGAGAGCGCAGTATCGCTTTATAGAACGAGATTAATTCGATTAGTTAAGCTTTACAGTAACTAACGCTTGTTGTTTAGATATATTTCCTTTGTTTTCGAATTTCAATACAGTTTTTAACTTCGGGCTCTTATCAAGCAAGAAAATCCGAAAATTATTTCGAATTGGCAACGCCGCTATGACCTAGAATAAGGAGCGCCATTGAACATTTCAGTTGATTCTGAAATATTCTGAAATAATCGACTTTCATGAAATATCCGCGGAAAGCTACCCTAAAACCGCGCAACGTGAGTGTATCTTTTAAAAGCTAGTGGAAAAAGTGCCCATTTTTCTTTGATTCGTTAATAAAAGGTCATCTATTTACGTAACACATATTTTTTCCTCGTTGATTTTGCACACTATAAACTACTTCAACTTGTTTTGCTTTTTGTATTATAGCTATATTTAGATTTTTAGCAGTAGTTGCAAAATATTTACTTCGATTTCCTTCAAATCACATTTCAAAACAAGATTTTTTTAAAAGTATATATAAGCTTATTCACCAACAATTTTAGGACATGTTTATTGATTATAAAAAGATTATATTGCAAAAACAGAAAATAAAATAATAAATTTCTTGATTTGAATATAACATAGCAAATAGATTATAATATAAAACCAATAAAATAAATTCAGTAGATGTTTTCAACGACTGAAATAGGTGACACACGCGGATGCTTTCTATTCTAGTAACAAAAATTAATTTGCTTTATTCTGGCATCCAAAGTCATTCTACTTTTTGTTTGAGTATGTTTCTGGTTCAAGTCTTTATAACTTCAATATTCCTATTCATATACATCCTATTGAAATCCATCTAAGTTTTCGTATCTCTACTTTTGTTTTTCTTAATAGCATCTTTATTATATAATAAAATAAATAAACACATATACATTCAAACAATTGTGATCTTTTAGTCGTTAGTATTTTTATTAATATTTTTTTAAGCCAACGGTAACAAGTTTATAGGTGTGCAAAATGTGAAACGAAGTCAAAGATAAATGAACTAATCTGGATGAATTAAAATAAAAAAGTATTAATAGGCCTAAAGTAAAGTGATAAGTCAAGCTGCTCTGTGATTTTTTACATCTAAAATTATGTCGTTAACTGTTTTCTGATCAAAGTTTAAGGAATATCAAAACGTCGTCGTCTCAAAAAATTACGTGGCTTCGTCAGCCACGACAAGGTAATCTTTTCATTTTTAATAGAACGCTATAATTAATAAGTTATACAAATAGTTATTAAGGTATTCATGAAGGTATGAATAGTGTAGACTCTGTATCAATTGAACATTAGACACTACCAATTTTTATAAGGTAGAAAATTCAATGAAGAAACATTAAATCCCAGTAATTATATATATCAAAATTAAGTATAAGACTAATAATTTTACTCATTACTACAATGGCATTTATATGCTTAACTGATTAAAATTAAATTGTTTAATTTTATTTAGCCGGAAGTGGCTCAGTTTCCGTCCGCCGTTTTAATGTGACTGTGGTAAACGACAGCGATAAAGAATGTCGCTTGGATTCTTCATCGCCGGTCCCACGTCATCGTGGTCAACCATTTGCAAGTATACCAGAAGACCATGCGTTAGATTCCGACGAAGAGTCTCAAATTGAAGTTTACAAACCTAGACATTCAACAAATAATAGCAGATGCGCATCTCCGGCACCTTCGTGGGATTTCAGCCAAGATGAAAGCAGTGAAAGTGTTGTAAGTAAAACTTTTCGAACTCTTAAATGAATTAGAAACACCTGTGTCTACCTAGATATGAGAATTTTTACTAATTTAAATCCGGAAGTATATGATTTGGCGTGATTGCTTTGAACAGATGGTAAACACTTGGCACAAATCCACATATAATGACAAAGCTGGCAAACTATTACCGTTCGAAAGTGAAAAATCATATCGTTGCTTCCTAATAACGTATCAAATTTATTTCTACATTTTTACCCCCGCATCCACTTTTTAAAAAAATTTTTCAGTTTTCAGACTTACAGCTACAATGGTTTTATTCGCTTTCTAAGCGTTCTGTTGAGTTTTGGAAATACTATATATTATGTTCCTTTACTTCAACTATATAAACTAATATATAGAAGTGTTGGTTTATTAGTCACTGCTGTAATAAATAATCAGCTGATTGCGATACTGTTGCCGTCTATGTTTGTTAATGTGAATCACAAGTTTCCATCAAATGGAGAAGTAAGGAAATTCTTGGAAAATCTTTTAATTTTTAACAGCTGTCACTTTACAGCATCAGAAATTAGTTTTCAAGTTTTTTCATGTCTAGTTTTCGCTAAAAATAGGTGATTATCTACACAGTATTTTAAAATAAAAAAACTTGTGTTTAAAATTGTGTGAAGTGATATGTAGTAGCAGATTTTAGTGATAATAACAGTAAGGTGATTTTTTGTGTTAAAAAGTGGTTTATGTAGCTATTGGAATGTATAACGCATTAATAAATGCAACAATAAATGTATAGCACCAAAGGTAACCTTCAAAAATTTCATATTTTTTATATATAGATTTAACGCTCATTGAGAAGCACGATAGTTAATTAATTACTTCATTACTAATGAGTTACATACATAAACGAATATATTTACTTGCTTAAAATTTAAACGTAGAAAAATCTATGTGTAAAGCATGTTTACTTATTTCTCGCAGTATAGGTTAAGATATGAGAATAAAATAATTGAATATTTAACAGAGATTTTTATATTTAAAGGAGTTTAAATCAATAAATTATATATAAAATTGGTTATTTGGTACAATAAGAACATCAAATTTTATTTAAATAAAATTACTCATGCTTCAACATCAACTTTATAAACTTAACTGTTGATATTATTCTGACACCTACTTATTTATGAATATTATTATAAATGATGCAATCGAATGAAACATGATTATATTACTAGCATTAAGTTTCAAGGAAATGATAAATTGCTATAAAATCATCAGAGATTCTTCCAATGTTTTGAAATTTTATTTTTGGAAACACATTTACTTCCATTTTCCTTATCAATAAGTATCTACTTACTTTTTATTGTGTTCTTACTAGTATCATTACTCATTTACAGTAGTTTTACTGTGATGTTACCACTTTTTTATCGCCTTTTGAAAATATAAGAATAAAAATCATTTCATATTTGACTACTTTTACAAATGCCATTGTCTGTCTTTGTTTTATAAAACTCCTGAAATAATTTCTTGACTAAAACCTATTCAGTAATTCACCACAAACATACTTCAGTAAATTTCAAGTCAGAGTATAACCATTTTAATGATAATCTGAATACATAATATTGCTACTCAATTACTTACATATAAAACTTAATTATCTTAATCTTGGATATAATTTCACATATTTCACTTAGGTAATTGACTGTAACCAAATTTCTACTAGACAAAATCAGTCATATAGGGATAATTCAGTAGAAATACCTGAGGGGGGCATAGCTAACAATGAAAATGTGTTTCTACCATATAAATAGATTAGATAATTAAGAAACCATAACTATGTTCCATATGTTTGCAATACAAATAAGAACATTAGCCAATTAACTTTCCTTAATTATATTGCAATTTTAAATAATGCTAACACCTGGCTAGATTGTGTACTGTTCTATCTTCTAATGAATAAAATTATTACGGATGTCTTCAACAATGCTGTTTTGGGGATGAAAGTGTTCTGATATTCTAGAATATTAGTGAAATGATTAATGAGTATTGAAAATAATAAATAGAGAGTTATTAAATTATTTTAAATAAACAAAACCATAGGCTAAGGAGGGATTAAAAAAATTAAACCTAGAAATTGAAAATTGGTTAATTTGCAGAAATAGAAAATGAAAATAATTTTCAAATATATCTAGTTAATACTCAAATAAATAATTAACACAGACTTTTATGAAGTTCTTAAGTGGCCCCTTTTTGCTTGATGAACAAAATATAATAGTACCATATCAATTAATTAAGAACTCCAAGAATTGATGCAATTATAGTTACGACAACATTTGATATTTTATTAGGTATTTACAAAACAAACAAATGTGTTATTATTTTAAATTAGCCAACTGTTACACAAATGCCACATACCATAACTACAATATTCCAATGACAAATGTATACATAAAGATAGTCTCTCTCTTGACTTGGGTAACCATAATATACATGAATTATGCTTGTAAAAACTTAGTCCAAAGTTTGCTCATTTGCTAATTAGCTCAATTGAAAACATTGTCAACAAATAACATTTATATTGCACTATTGAATAATAGTAGATAAATATATCTTCTAATGGTTTGTAAATGATTTGGCTACAAAGTTAATTATGAATAATCCATTGATTTTTCATTTTAGTGTGTTATTTAATTTTATAATTGAATATACAGTGCAAACAATATTACTTTTTATAAGATTTATTGACTTAAAGCTCCCTAGAATATATATATCATGATTTTATTATTTTATTGATAAACAAGAATGACTACTTAACAAAATAACAGATTTAACAGTATGGCTACTATCACATCATTTCTTATTGAATTATTGAATTATATAATATCCTTCAAATTATATAATATAACTTCTCAGCAAAACAGTTATGATTACATCACAATTAATATATTCACCAACTATAACTAGTTAAAAATGAAATTATTGTATATCCATTAGGACATATTAGTCTGTCTTTTGAAAGTTGAAGGTATGCTGCAAAAAATTAAGTGAAATAGGAATCTATCAAGTTACTAAATATATTTTTAAATATATTGTTGTGCCTCTATAAACAGTTTTATGGCAGTAGCAAAAAAATGTATATTCAGCTGAAAAGTTAAACAAAAGGTTTAAAGATTAAGTTTAAAGAGAATTAAATGCCTTGATGATAAACCATTATCAGTAATTTGTAGAAAATTCCTTCTGCAATTGACCTTCTATAAATAATATCTAAGTATGACTGTTTACTTTTTGTTTGAAATGGGATTAAATGAGTTTTTTCATAATTTCTCAAAAATTTATTACTTCTTAATATACCTATTATCCCAACATTTATATGTTATCAAGCAAAAATATCACCTTTCAAACATTATTTGTTTTCAGAGTAAATAAAAGAGCTGACACCACTTGTATGGTGGAACTTTTTGAGAAATAACTTGAACAAAGTTACAATAGATCTTGTCTGTCAATTTCATCTGCTGGACTTGAGCTATTGTTTTCTAAATTTGTGCACAGAGAAACCTTCACAAATTAGTTACAGTATTTAAACATTTAAATTCAAAGTAAAACTTCAGTAATACTGAATAATGGATGCTGTAGATTATAATGTATAATCATATAAGCAGATTTAATTCCTTTTGTAAATGTTATTACCTACCTGGAGGACCTGTTATTAAAAAGTTCAAAATTAGCATTCATTATTAATTTTTTTGTTTTCAGTTTTATTTAGTTACTGTTATAAATAATGTGTTCAGTTAAATTAATACAAATCTATGTTGTATACTTTGTTTTTCATTAAATTCATTTAATCCCTAACTAGAAAAGACTTGCGATACATTTGGACAAAATCAGTCATAACAAAAAGAACATGGATTAAAACATGTTTTAAACAAAATGTTTAAAACATACCAACCATGGTAGAAAGTCACTAAATTTTTCATTTTATAGAGGATAAGGTATTAATTTCAATTATTTTACATTACTTGTCAATCTGGTGGCACAAATTAAATAATTGTTTTTGGTTTCTTAGATAATATAATATAATTATATAATATAACAATAAACAAGATAAGACTGGGACTTGTCTGTGGAAATCCAGAATGGTTGCACTGAATTCCCTGTTGTTTGAGTGGAATTTAATTTGTTGGTTTGTAGTGTACCTGTTGAGTCCTGTGGGTGTGGTTGTAACCAAAATTATAAATATAACCAAACAGGAATCAGTTATATTTTATTCGTTCTGTTCCCCAAAAACTATTTGCCAAAAACAAAAGGAACGACATAAAGATAATAGGAACTTTTTGTGAGCAGAATAAAAAAAGCAAAGAAAAATTTCCCAGTGAATATTATAAAGAATGAAATCACTACAAATTTACTAAAATTTACTTTAATAAGTGTAGTTTAGATAGATAGAGGGAGAATTCGAATACATTTGGAGGTTTTATTGAATTTCTCGATGAAGTGGGAAGCCAAATGGCATGATACAAACACTTCGTACTATGTGCTCATTGGCCTACAATGCTACTTATGAACTATGATATCCTCTAAAATGTACTCATTGTGAATGAAGTTGTAAGAATGAGAATCTTGGTACAAGTTGCAGTTGATTAAAATTTATAATCTACAGAGTGTATAACTATCGTGCTTCATAAAATTGTAATATAGATATATAAAATGTGATGTCTTATCATCAATTATTATTGCATTAATTTAAAATACTCATCCATATGTGTAAGAAGCATTAATCTAATTTTTCCATAGTTTATGGACATACTGTAAGATTAACTTATCAGAAATTATTGTATCCATAAACAAACAGGGAGTTGTTATATATATATATATAATAAATTATTTCTGAAGCTTTATCATAAATCAAGCCATGAAATGGCATGTCATGTCATCATCTATTAGTACCCATAAAAATTAGACAACACAAGTGCAAAAAATAGTATTGAAAATAGGTTAGATAATTTATTATGTACAGAATTAAATTATTGAGTAGTAAATGGTATATTGGGGTGAATCACACACCAAATTTGATCTAAATTGAAATGTACATCACCTTTCAAAAGTAAAAAGCTAAAATTAAATTAAACACAACAAAGTCATCCATACCTGAATCGTTATTTTAAACGGGCGTAAGTCCTTTTATTCGATTTTCAGGTTTTGGTGGTTTTGTAGTCTAAATATCAGAATACATCGATTTTTTTTAAAAGGGCGATTTTATCACGAGTGGAGATGAGTCAAATCAGATTTTAATTTTTGGTTTATATTAAAAGGGCGCAAGACCAAAAGAGTTTAAGAAGTCATAAGTCCACTCCCTTTATGGATTTTGTTATTTAATTTCTGGACTTTCGCCTGTTATCTGTAGCCCTAATGCTCTGCTCTTTTCTTAATGAATACTTAAAATCTGTACCAAGCTTCATCTGTTCAGTGATAACTGTTCAGACCAAAACAAAAACCAAGCATGTCAAGGTTCTGCTTATAACTGACAGATTCAGATCGCTTCCAGAAGGTCACTCAGTATTTCCCTGTTCGCGGCCACAGTTTCCTCCCGTGTGACAGGGATTTTGGAAAAATATCTAAGGCTTTGAAGAAATATGACCGCATTTTTGATATTTAACTGACTGACATAATTTTGCAAAACTCGACACGTTTAATAAGTTCACTGTTCATGAGGTTACATCATCTGACATAGTTTTAGATTTCAAGAAATAGCAAAATAGGTTTAACAATTAATCGTGTATATCACAAGAAACAAAAGGAAAAAACGCAGATAAGAAGGATAAAATGTACTTTCAGATTAGTACTCTCTTTATGTTCATTTATGAATCTAAGTTAAAAGGAAGTGTTAAAGGCTACCCTACAATAAATGGTATTATTCGTCATAACTTTTTATTGACTAAGACAAAAGCAAATACTCTCTCCCTACCTTCGGTTAAGGCTTACCAAGGTTGAGTGCCAATAAAAACTGCAAAGATGTAAGATATTAAAAAATTGAGAGCCTACATTCCAGACGAACATCGGGGATTTTTCTCAAGAGAATACCAGCGATTTCGAGGTTGAAGAAACCAACGATGACCCATAAATCAGAAATATGGCCTCAAATTTACATCTTTGATTTTTTTTCCTCTTTTAAACTCATTTAAGTAATTTCACTCATCTTTTTAGTAAATTAGAAACATCTTACAATGGAAATAACTGTTTTAACTTGAAATTTAATGGTTTTCCATCTCCTTGCAACTTAATTTTTTTTAAAAGAGCGATAGTTTCACATTTTTGAGCTATATAACTAAATTAACGATAAAGATACAATTTTAAAATTTTGAATCCTGTTGTAAATTGAATTTCTTTACATGTTGACATTTTTTATAAATGTTTCAAATGAAATATTTTGATTTGAACAGTTTTTTTAGTTTTTAGAAACTTTACTTTCTTGGACTTACGCCCGTTTAAAAAAAACCGATTCATTCTATGAAAATTCATGAAAAAATGAACCAAAAATGTAAAGTAAAATATCACCTGTCTTAAAGTGTCCATTTTTTAATTTTATTTTATTCTCATTTGATTCTTTATAGTTAAGGTAAGAGCAGTAAAGCCATACAGTGTATATCTATAACAGACACTTTCTAATTTGATCCCCAAAATTGAGAAAACTGTAATTGTCTCCATCTATCTCTAATAGGATGTATTTACCGCGTTAATCAATTGACTTTCCGCCATTTAGTGGAGTAAACAATACATGTTTGAGTTGATACAGAATCTTAAAATTCAAATTGAGAGTATATTCTACCCCCCGTCCCAGCCCGCAAAATTATTGCAAAGAAAAAAAAATATCCGCCGATAGATTTTCAATTGCCCAACCTATTTATATTATCTAATTAATTTGCCCGGTGTTATCTTTCGCAAAAAAAAATAATAATGATGGTCATTTTTTTTTTGATGATTCTAACTTCTCTGCCTCCTTTATTTAGCGGTAATTGTAAGTTATCGAAGTTGTAAACAATTGCCCCCGAGCTCAACTAATTTGCCCCATTCACTAATATCATAAAAATTCATGGGTTTTTTTTAATCATCAAAAAACATAGCAAACAAGTCAATTAACTCTGTGCTCTCCGCAGTTCGCGTACTGCGCATGCGCAGCAAAATAAAGGAGCTATCACGGTGTAAATATTGAATTCATAATGGTGCAGTATTAGGTTTATGGTAGTCAATATTATTAAAATTGTCTCTACGTAAACAGGTAAAGAAAAGTATTTTATGTTATTTTATTTTTGTCGTCAAGGAAACTGCTGTTTTTTAAGCGTGCAGTGTATTGCGACGCAAAGTGCGGCCGAATAGATTTATTGAGGAAAAAATACACTCAGTTTCAGTACAATGTCCTACTATTTTTATATAGCACATTTTATCATCAATGAAGTGTCTATCAAAACTATAAGCACAAGGTAACTTTTGGCTATCCCAAATTGACTTTCTAATAACATCAGTCCAACCCTCTTGTAACTGCTTCCCTGTCTTTCCGCTCTTGTAAACTTTTCCCTTAGGACTAATCTTAAACCATTGATCTGAACTAACACTAATTGCAAACACTAGCTGCTTCCCCTTAACACTAATACATTTTTGAAAAACAAAAGTCATTTTTCACATCATCAAAAATTTGTCTATTATCTATGCTTACGTCACTCAAACAAAAATCAAGATTTTCATCTTCTTCTTTATCTTCGTTTTTCTCCTCTTTTTCTTTTTCTCTCTGTTCTTCTTCTTTTTCTCCTTTTTGAACACCAGCATAATTCGCAATACCTTTTTGTTCTAGATAGTAACTCAAAATGCCATGTCTATTTTGCTCTACCATTTTGAACAAATTCAATGGCTTTATAGCATTTTTTAAATTTTCACAAACAGTTAACCATACTTTATCGTTCCTATTTTTAAGAGTAAGTCCTTCCCTAAAAATATCCACTTGCAGTAAATTTGATTTTATAGTTCCTGGAGAAACGGCAGCTTTTCTTCCACCCATCTTCAAACTTAATGGTTTAATTGTCTAGCATATAGAAATTACCTAATATAATTTGTTTAATCGTTTAAATCTTCTCTGTAACAAAATGACAGAAATTATTAAGAGTTCAGAAATATTTTGCGATATTTAACTTACATGAAAATATAGTATCCTTTGAATTGTTCAATCACATTTTCATTTGCATCTTTAACTGTTTACGTAGAGACAATTTTAATAATATTGACTACCATAAACCTAATACTGCACCATTATGAATTCAATATTTACACCGTGATAGCTCCTTTATTTTGCTGCGCATGCGCAGTACGCGAACTGCGGAGAGCACAGAGTTAATTGACTTGTTTGCTATGTTTTTTGATGATTAAAAAAAACCCATGAATTTTTATGATATTAGTGAATGGGGCAAATTAGTTGAGCTCGGGGGCAATTGTTTACAACTTCGATAACTTACAATTACCGCTAAATAAAGGAGGCAGAGAAGTTAGAATCATCAAAAAAAAATGACCATCATTATTATTTTTTTTTGCGAAAGATAACACCGGGCAAATTAATTAGATAATATAAATGGGTTGGGCAATTGAAAATCTATCGGCGGATATTTTTTTTTCTTTGCAATAATTTTGCGGGCTGGGACGGGGGGACGGTATATTCTCTTCAATATGTCTAGAAGTAGAGATCAGATAATCGATATAATGAATATTGAGAAGAATCAAAAAAGGCAAATTGCATAACAATCTAATGGTTTCACCTCCTCTTTATAACTATTCCATGAAAAAATGAAATGATTCTGAACATTCTTGTCTTAAATTATAATATGAAAAAATCTGTTGATCCATAATTAGCTAGATAAATTCAATAATAGGTAGAATCAAACAAAATTAGTCAGACATACACAGTGGTACATGAACTAATAAATAAAAGAAGGCACTAGATCTTTGTAAAATCTGATGGAGTTCGAAGGTAATATTCCTGAAAAATTAGTGGAAAATAGGGATACTATTCGACTATCTTTCTTGATCAGTTGATCCTACAGTATGTCCATGAGACCATTTTACAAGATGAAAAAGTTTAACAAGATTGTTGAAATACTAGTAGTACTAATAAGAGATACACAGACTCAATATTCTTTGATTGGAAATAGCGGATTAGGGAAATGAAGAAATAGGTAATTGAATTTTTGCCATATAATGACATAACTAAAAAGTGTTTTGTAAATTTTCATATTGAATACCTTTGAGGGAAAACAATATATTTAACGATAAAACAATTTTGTTATAACTATTTCATTCTAAAACTAAAAATTATTGAGATAAAAAAATGATATCTTAACCATAAATGATGTACATTGAAGTTAGAGGAGCAATATGAGTAAACAGAAAAAACAATAAGCGGGTAATTAAATGCCATATTCCGAAATTTTCCACGATGCAGGTTTTTCAGAAATTGGCTGTTCTGATAACTAAATAATGTTACCAAAGCAATTCAAGCTAAATGTGCAAAATCAATAGAATCCAATTATAAATGCTCCGTTTTTCGATGATAGAAAAAATCTTTTTTAGACGACGCCATCTGAAAGTTGTTCATTCTGTATTCATTTATATACCAAAAGTTGCGTTTTGAGTGTTCCATGTAGTGAAAGTGACAGTTCCTTACTGCAAAACACTTTCGGGACGCTCTGGAGTAGACAATTTAATCTTAAATGTTACTCTAGCCACTTCAAGTTGACAGTTTCACTTCGATGATTTTACATAACCTTAAAGTTTTATTTTTCTGAAATGAAGAGATGAAGAGCTAGCTACTCGAATCCACGCCACCTGAACTAACGGAAGAAAGCAATGCGGCCGTTCTTAATTCGTTGCCGGATAAATCTCGTGAAAGGTACGAAAAACAGTACGAGCTCTTTATGAAGTGGTGTTACCAGAAAAAGGCGAAAAACCCAACGGAAAACGTAGTGCTGGCTTTTTTTAAGAACAATCTGAAATCTGGAAAAGTTTTACTTCATGGTCTACAAAACTTTAACCAGAGAAAATACAATAGAATTCTTGTTACATTCTTATGCGTCGTCTAAAAAATGTTGTGTTCGCCGCGGCTGAAATACTACTTTGTTGGACTCGACGTACAAATAACTATTGTAAAAAAATTCTTTTCTTGCATGGAATCGGCGACTTTCACGCCTTATTTTCAGAAAGTACGTCGCAAAAAATGTCTTTTTCCGAGTTTTCTCAACAGAACAATATTATTGGAGCGGAATTATGGACTCATGTGTTTCAGTGAGAAATTTCGGAAAGTAATTTTTTCCGTGACGTCTCCGAAAAATTCATCTATTCTGCAACAATTAATTAGCATTAGTCGAGCACTTAATTATTCCGGCCTTAACGAGTATATAATTCTTCCCCAATGATAGTTTTTTACTGAGAAAACTCGGAAAAAGTTAGTTCTTTCGTGATGTATCCGAAAAATTCATTTTTTGTCGCAGCATTTAGATAGGTACCTTATTAGAGAGGAAGAGAAATGCTTTATTGTCAAAAAATTGTTCCAATTTATAGACAAAATCTTGTAAAAACTGAAACACAAACATAAAAATAACTGAATAATGATACAAATAGAATAAAATTTCAATATACAGAAGAAAACTATAATAAGGAACAAAATTATAGGTAATAGAATGTCTCTTTAACTATGACTTGTGAAAAATAGCAATCTTGTTTATTCTTGATTTAAACTAAAGTTCAACCATAGTTTTAGTTAAATCTTTGGTTTTACTTAGAACATTTTAATAAAATTTCTTGTAAACGATTTTGTTTATTTAGGACCTAACAACGCTACATAAGTACAATTCCTCGCAATAATAGTGTTCTGCTGAGAAAACTTACATAACTTGTTTGCCACGTCTTTTTCCGAAGAATAGAATAATTTTTTTACAAAAGATTTTTTCTATCCTTGAAGCATTCTAGTTTCATTATCTATTGATTTTGTACATTTAGCTTGCATTGCTTTGGTAACATTATTTCGAAGTTAGCAGCACAGCCAATTTCTCAAAAAATTGCACAGCGGAAAATTTCGTAATGTGGCACTTAATTAGTTCTCAATTTTAATAATAATTTTAATTGAAATGTACCTTTAGATGGACACAGATGTTACCCAACAAACGAATTCTGTTATCGGAGAACCTCAAAATAATACCCATTCCATCGCTGGAACATCCAAAGATACAATAAAGCTTAATCCGAAAAAAGAATCTGAAGATTCTTGTTCGGAAGAAAGTGACGTTGAACCAGATCTAATAGAAACAATAAATTACAACGTAATTTCATCTATCGGTGGTATGAAGGATTTAGTACCTGAAGAAGAGCTTAGCAATACATTCTTCCACAGATATTTTAGTAACCATAGTAATAGTTTACCTTCTAAGATGACAATGACGTCTAGAAGGTTGTCTCAATGTAGAGAGGAGGACGAAGAAGAAGAGAAACGAGAGCCCTCGAATATGTCTACGATATCTGGTTAGTATTAAGGTACCAATAGTAATTCCAGCACTAATCTTATTAATATTTATCTTCGTTGATGATTTATCATTCATTACTTATTTACTGATAGGACTAGATAAAAAGATGTTTTTTTTGTGTCACTGTCAAAAAAACTTGATATATCTGCATCTTTATTAATGCGTAAATGTAAACTTTTACTCACTGCCAAAATGAATATCAAATATTCCTATTTGAAGGATGTAAGTCAATTATTAATTGAAGATTCATCATACAAAAATTTGAAATAATAGTTTATAGTTAAGCTTGAACAATTACTCCTAACATAAAATCCCGAACATGTTGCTGCTGATCTGAAACGTTAAGCTGTGTCCACACTAGGTCGATCAACACCATTCGACTTTGTCGCTCGACAATGTCGAACTGCGAACCTGTCGCTCGACTTTGTCGAACCATGTCGTGTCGAATCGAACAGAACCCTAATCAGGTCGGCTTTTTTTTGAGAGGCAATTGGGTTACGCAAACGAGAGAGAAGTTAGACACTGTGTACGGAGACTCTACACCAACATTCACGATCTAGTCATGTGGTTGTTTTACTTAGAGGGATATTTTGATCAGACGAGGACGTTATCGTAAACGTCTATTTTGAGAAGAAAAACGGTTTAAATATAAAAATGATTATGAGAAAAACTGTCTTGTTTATTTGTTAGGCTGAAAACTTTTCAGACAACCCTCGTATGTCGGTTAAGTTAGTGGCTATTTTGTTCAAACGACTCGTCGTACACAATTTTGTAGTTGATACAATTCAGTATGTACTAAATACAAATAATACTGTTAACTGTATGGAGCGGTTGTTGATTTTTTATTTTGCCATCAATGCAATCGGGCTTTTTATTTGCATCATTTATTTATTTCACCATAAAAACTAATTATCCAAGAAATTCTAGCTTTGTTAATGTTAGTTTTACGAATTCAGCTAATTTAATGGGTATGGAATTTATTCTGTATAATGAAAATACAAATTCTGTTTAAATAATTAAAATTCCAAATTGCAAAACTGTTGAATGTAACAGACATCCATATAAATTATATAAATATTTAACTAAATAATTTTGTAAACATTTCTCAGTTTCATTTATAATGTTTTAATAAGATTATTGCTGGATATTTCAGAAGCCAAATAAATTAAACGAAAATAAAATTTGCTGTTAATTCATCCCATTTATTGTACTGTTAATAAAATATTCATTGTTTTATTTAATAATGCCATTATGTCCTTGTTAAGCCGAAATTGGTCTATTTATTTTAAAATATTCTTTCAAAGTACCCTATTGTTATAATTTTTGATAAACAACGAAATTATTTTCCCCGATAAATCGTCCTTTCTTCACCTATTTTTTAAAATTAACGATTTATCAAGAAAAACAATGAAAAGATAAAGAAATTTACATATTGTTTCGATCCTTTAGAAAACCATCATCACCATTCTTTTCAATTTAAATATTTCATGCATTACATCTACTTTGATGCAAAAACATCACATCGTTCACATCGGTAGGGTTACAATACTGAAAATGATGTAAAATAATCATTCGTATTCTTGAAAATGGTATGGAACTACGCAAACTAAACATCTGGTAACAGACAGAAACTTAATTTTGTCTTTGGTGGTCTAAACAACTTTCCTCGGTCCACATCGGTTTTCTAATAAATAATTTTAACGTGAATATCGGTTTTGTAACCAAATTGACGGATATCAAATGACAGTCTTGTTTTCATATATACATAGGGTGTTTCGTAATAGCATTCCAATCTCTATTATTCTATAAGTAAATATAAGGAAGAAACATGGTATAACAAAACTTCCAAAGACGCTTCGTAAGTGAGTTATAGTGAGCGATAAATTTCGCCCGTATTCCTGATCCACCAATAATAGGGAGCCATATTGAATGTCTCGGGTCTGATATTGTCAACAATTAAAAATATAGCTTAAATCTAAAATATTATTACATTCGTAAAATGGAAATAAATATTTTTTTTAATATTATCCACTGGCCTACATCATTTTGGTTTTGATTTTTGTTGAGGTTGAATATACACATCATTCTCTGCAAAATTAAATTTTCTGTTTTATTTGAAAATTTAATGCATTTATTTGGTATTTAACCAAGTTATTTTACTCCAAACGTAAAAAAGTGTATTTTGGAGAGTTTTTTGTATTTAAAGTCAGTTAACGTAAAAACTATTATAGTTACAGATTTGAGACGAAATCTATCGCTAACTATAAATCGCTTACGAAGCGTTTTTGGAAGTTTTGTTATACCAACTTTTTTCATTCTACTTACCTATAGAATCATTTCCCGAGAGATTGGAGTGCTATTCCGAAACACCCTGTATATATATGACGATATATGTATGTAAAATATTGGGCTTACATCCATTACAGATAATGAATTTCCTTTCATGCTACGTGGATTCATCTTTTGCGGTGTATCACTCCGCTTTGAGTTTCCTTTGTTCACTTTCCAACCTGTCATAGCTTCTTGCTCGTTTGCTACCGCTGCAATATCCTGCATTACTTGTTGTTTCTATCGTGCTTTAGGTCGACTTCTGTCCTATGTCTGACACTCACTTTATTATCTTCCATATCGAACCATTTACGCCTTTGTATCTTTATCATGGTCGCTATATCACCCTCTTTCACGTCGCTCTTTATCTCGTGATTCATTAACCTTCTTGGGTATCCCCCATTAGTTTTGATGAAGTCCTAATATCTTCTTTAAGATCTTTCTATCCAATAATAGAAGATCTTTTTAGTCCTTTCTCGATAAGCACATGGTTTCAGCTCCATATGTAATGATTGATCTAATTCCTGTTCTGTATATTGTCGACTTTGCGTTTGTGATCAGCTCTTTTACTCTTCAGAAATTTCACATACCCACAGTACACTCTATATTCAATTATTTGCCTCGCTCATTGTCACACACAAATCTTTCACTTTCTGGAATCGGAATCGACCCAGAATGATCTCACTCTGTTCATTTGACCTTCTCTTGGATACCAACACGTACTTTGTACTCTCAACGACGTTTATCTTAATTCTTCTTTATTAGATTATTCCTTCGTTCTCTATATCCGTGTCTTAAAACTACATTCGATAGTGGTTTTTCTTTATTACAGCTGTATCCAGTAAATACAAATGTAGTACCATCACCTTCCTCATGATTGTTGATTTACTAGTGACAACATCTTATGCGTGAATTATTAAGTTTCTTATGCATTTGGTACAGGAAGCTAGTGTACCTCTATAGGTAAAACTATCCTAATTATATGCATTTGGTATTCATTATTAATTATTTAATCTTTAATTCTTCCGATTCTTATAAACTAACTGTTTTTAACTATTCTTGATTCTAGCTTTTTGGTCTCTGCTATTTGTTCTATATAATAAAAATTGTTACAGTTTCCCGTTTTGCTTTCTTGAGTGACTTGGTTCTACATCTCTCCTTGAACGTTTATCTTATGTGACTTGTCTCTTTGATTACTTCTGCATTACTTATTTGTATTATTCCGTCAAAATAGTATACATATTCTATCATCAATTTTTAACCAAGTGATTAAATTATATTGGATTTGATGATGAAGAATAAAGCTTAAATATGGATTTAGGCATATAGAGGAAATTCGACGTCCCGGTTTAACGTAATCAAGTTATCGTCCACTCTACCGATGTGAACATGGATACGAAACGATTTTATAATACACACTCTTGAGCAAAAAATCGACTCGGGCGACACCCCTGCAATCGCAAGTCACTGGCAAAAAAACAGCACGAAATTGTATTTTTCTTAGCAAAATCTTGAAACTTATTGTATTAGCTTCAAAATGATGTAAAATATTATAATACTTCTTATTCTAACAGTCCAATAATATGTTATGATCGGTAACCACTCTTTTTATGCATGTTTACCATAGTGCTAAGCCATCAAACGTCAACCGGTTTACATCTCCGTTAATAACAAACAACAATTCTACCCGAAATTGGACATGAGTGATGAAGCTGTTCAAACAGTCACCCTATTTGGACAAGGACAGAGTCAGCGAGAAGTGGCTACTGCATTGAACGTTAGTCAGTTTCTAGAGTTTACCGTTTTTACCAAAAGAATGGTAACTTATAGAAGACACGGTTCCTGAAGAAAAAGGTGCGCATCCGAAAGAGATGACCGATTAATCGTCAGCACATGTCTAAGAAATCGGACCCTCACTGGTGTTCGAGTCCAACAAGAACTCAAAGTAACGCGAGAGTGACTCTGAGTGGTTGGAGGCCAGTTACTGATCGCAAATGAATCCCAGCCCTCCGAGCACAGTTCGTCTACGATTCGCCAAAGAACATGTTAATTGGACTAACGAAGAATGGGGCTCCGTTCTCTTCTCAGACGAAAGCAGAGTGTGTCTGCTTGGTAGCGATAGAACAGGACGAGTCTACAAAAGTCCTGTAGAAAGATTCCCGTAGTATTCCACAAAACAAAACGTTGCTTTTGGAGGAGGTTCTGTGATAGTTTGGAAGGATTTCAATGGAAGCAAAAACCGAATTGGTTTTTATTGAAACTGGCAACGGAGCGGGGGTATTCACAGTTAACTGATACATAGAAGAAATTTTAAGGGATCACGTCGTTTCGTACGTCAGTTTCATCGGCAAAACTTCATCGTAATGCAGGACAATGGCCGTCGCGTCGTCCACATACTGCCAGCGCGTAGCTCGGACCTAATTTCTATCGAGCATTCTTGTGATGAATTTAAGGGAATAGTTCGGGTTAAAAATCCTGCACCAGCCACGAAATTGGACCTCAAAACGGCGCTCACTGAAGAATGGGATAGTATCGAACAAGATCGAGTTTGATATTTTTTCTTTACCAAAAAATAACTCAATTACAACATACCATTCATTTTAAAGCTAAGACTAATAGCTTAGAGGTGCTAAAATCAGAAAAAGATCGGTAGCTACAGATTTTTTGCTAGAGACTTTTGACTGCGAGCGTGCGACTTGAATCGATTTTTTTGCTCTCACGAATGGAGTTTTATTGTAAACATCCATAACACGTCGTTTTTAAGAATTGATTCTGCAAAAATACAACCAATTTAGGCTTTTCGATAACTCAGTTATAAAGATTTTCTTCATATATATATATATATATATATTATGTAATTACTAGGTAGCGATAAATCACTTTCTGAGTCTTCGAGCGGTTCGAAAACGTCTGTGATAGATACTGTCAGTGGCCCTACCCACAAATTTGTGATAACGAAAACCAAAACTATTAATGAAACCAAAAACGAAGAAAAGGAATCCAAAAGTGAAAAAGAACCTAAAAATGATAAAAACGAGAAGAAAGAATTATCGGAAGCTGCTAAGATTTTTGCCAGAAATAAGGAGTATCGTATGGCCAATACAGTATTAGGTGTGCCTTCACAAGACGCCGCCAGACCTTCGTTACGGTCGATTTTTAGATCTCCTTTACAGAGTCCTCATTACGATTCTAGATTTTTCGATTCTTCTTTAATTTCCATGAAAAGCCAAACTTCTAGTAGTTCAACTTTGGACTATGTCGGAAGCAATGAAGATGTTTGGGTTAAAATGCCTCCCAGTGAATTGAAACGCGTAAGTAGTGTTATATTTTTCTACGTCGTCGATCATATTATTACCAATCTAGAATCCCACCAGTATAAGATCCGAATGGAAAACATCCTTCACCAATCTATTTACTAGATTATTTTTTTCCTTGTATTTCGACTCAATGTAATACTGGTATTCTCAATTTCCAATTTTCGTGTCTCCTATGTAGCCTATGCTGGGTTCAGAACATCAGCCCACAAAAAAGCTGACGAAATTCGCGTCTAGAGACAATTCGAGGGTTGCTACTTAAATTTTGAAGTTTCGAGCTAGGCATATAAAAATAAATATTTATAATTGGATAAGGCTTCATTGTTTTTCAAAATCTTCTCTATATACTTTTGCATACGTTTGAATCAATTGTGGAATCATTTTTTCCATTGTAATTGAGCTACCCCCAATCCTTGTGGTTTGAACGCATCAACAGCTTCTTCAGGTATAGTAACACGTTAACCTTGCAATTTATTTTTGATCTGCGGGAACAAGAAGAAATAATTGGATGCCAAACAAGGGCTGTACAGCCTGTTTCGGCTGTTCAAAAAAGTTTTTGTTTGAATTTATGTGTGAGAAATCGCATTGTCGTGATGGAGAATGATTCCTCTTGTGCGATTGGTTTCCCTGATTATTTCGAACACTTCTGGCAAACAAATACTGGTGTTACACTCCGAATTGACCGTTCTACTTTGCTCTAATGGAACGGTGTGTCACATAACGGCCGATTTTTGGATGGAAAACACGGTGGATCGAGATGATGCTTCATCACCGAAAGTCGCTTCGATGTTTTTGTTGATATCAGAATTGACTTATTTACATCAGTGTTGCCATATCTCAAAACTTGAGTAGCAATCCTAGTACCTTTTGTAAGTTTTTGTTTGTCGAAGTTGTAAGTTCCGGCCTATCTAATAATATTAACCGTATTGAACATAAGCTACTGGGTTTCTCATCCCCTTTTACACTTTTTAAAATAAATCAAATTGTCAAATTTAACAATTACAGTTTTATATTTTTTTTTATAATCTGATAATGGCTAATACCAACTTTCGTGTTATACTTGTATCAAAAACTTTCAATTTATTTGAGTTATTTCTCACTAAAATGTTAATTTACTGATTACACGATTTTATAACACACACACTCCTACGAGCCTCCACCCTCAGTTTATTTACAAAATATTTCCATATTTAATACTATTTTTGTGACTATTTGTTGCTTAAAAGTGGATAATTACTATATATAATTCCTAATCTAGGTAGACACATGATAAAAATATTTAACAATAACGAATACCAATTGTTTGTGTGACATTTATATAATTTTTTATTGATTTCCTATTATTAACACTATAGTATTGTATTAATCTCCACTTAATAACTTATTTCATTTATCTATGTTACTATTTCCTTCATCGACTATTTATATCTATATCCTTCCTTCTGTAATAACAGAATGATGTATATTGATAATTAATTCCTCCAGCTGTTATATGTCTGCAATAAGTACGTACCAATAATGAACCCTATTGTATATTGTCTGCAAAAGAAGACTTCCTCCCTGTTTTCTTTTGGATATTGGATAAAAACTTATTCTATTCCTACTGAACAATTCTTAGAAGCATTGAAGTACATTGCTTCATCATCTGGAAACCCTTAAAAAATGTCAAAGTAATTTTTCCTCGAAGTCGTTTTCGACAATAAAAACACTTGACCGAACAGTACCAAGTGATAACTCTGATATGGTTAAATGTTCATACCTACAGATCATATAAAACTTTTCCGTTAATACTCTACTTGCCTCATAATTCCTTTTCAGAGGTTCAAAATAAGTTTGGTCCTTTATATGCATGATTATATACAAAATAACGATATGTCTTATTTCTGTTTAGGAATTGGGTTCCCAACCTCTACCTCAAACTACAACGGAAGATGATAGCGGCCTACCGCGCCCCAGATCTGGTACTTGGGGTTCTAAAACAGATAAACAGAAATCTAAGGAAACACCAGAGTCGAGACGGAAAAAAGAAAAGGAGAGTAGAAGCGGAGCAGCCTCCAGGTCCAATTCATCCGAAAGGAGAGGATCTGTGGATGCTAGTCCGAAAAAACACGGGTTCAGAAAAAGATCGAATTCAGATGCCGGCAAAAGGAAAGGGAACATTTTCATGGCTTCTATGAAAAGTGCAATGGTGGTACGTTGAAAAATGGATTTTTAATATAAATGAAAATATCAATGTCTTCTGTAAAACTATAACTATGAACCTATTATATATTTCAATTATGTTTTCAGCATACTGGGTTGATGCAAGCAAAGAAAACACCCAGAGATGGTTCCGCTCATCCTGTATTAGACGATGATAACGATCCAAAATACTATCATACAGTTACAGCAGCAGCAACTGTTAGCCGCAGCCCGATGACTAAGGTTATGGATATTTTCAGAAAACCTCACATATCCACAACCACACAGACATCAGAAGAAGAAAAGGAAAAGAAGGACAAGAAGAAGGAAAAAGTTAGTTAATAGAAAATTATTTCAAAACATTTGGTGTTATTGGAAGAATCGCCCAAGGATACAACCTTATCTTATTATACACTGTCGAGCATACAATTAGGGAAATTTTAAGTTATTTGAGAATTTTTTATGTTTATCTGTTTTTTTTTCGGTCGTCACATAGTTTGCTGACTGTTGGCTTGAATGAAAAATAAGTTTCTCTTGTTAAAAATTAATTGAAAGTAATGAAAATGAACAATTTCACTTTTGCTATGATTTTCGTTAAAACATAAGAAATTTTAAAACCTTCAGTAGCGAGTATTCCTTCCTCTGGTAGTGATAACAACTTGCAAACGACGAGGCGTGCTTTGGATGACATTCTGCGGAAGACTATCACATTACTTCACCAGTATGACCCTAAGCTCTCTAGAATTCCGGCACATGTCTCCGTAAACGTCTCCCCAAAACTGTATTGCGAGCTGGACAAACAAATTGCGCGATTTGAACCTCGTCAAGGCACTCGGTAACTACTCGAGCAGTATGGGGCCGTGCATGTTGTTCTAGAACCTCTCTGCGAGTATCAAAAGATATGCCTCACCGTACCATAAATGATCCTTCAGTCACTGCGCAATACATGCTTGAGCATATATCTCGCTTTGTCGTCGCCATACTTTTACACAGTTATCTAAGCGCGTGAGACAAAACCGCGATTCATAGGAAAACAACAATCCTCTTTTGTCTAAGCAATGTATTCTCGTGCAAAATTTAACTTGGTAATCCGGTGTTCATGGGAAAGCAGCGGGCCAGTAGCTCTAGCTCAAGAAGGTGATCCAGCATCATGAAGTCCGCCTCCTAACTGTTCCCTCAATTATATTTACATTTTCACTACTTGCAGATGATTTCGAAGGGTAACTGTCTCGACCGTTTGATTTCTCAAATCACTACAAACGAGAAAACGATAATTTCTAGCTATTGTGGTCTTCATAGTTTATAGTTATATTGTGGGGCTGTTGAGCATATAGTCCATCATATAGTTATCAAAGGCCGATGTTTTTTGAGAAGCTCATCAGGTGCTTTGGCTGGACCCCAACTGTTTGAACAGCGCTCGTGTGAGTGCTGACCACTTACAGATAACGTGGTTAGGTTTCTTCTTCTTTCATGCACCAGCGTCACTCCGGATCGTCTATGATGCCCATGGTGTGGATATAGCGTATCTGGTTAGAAATCGGATTTCTGGCCTATTTAGTTGAAGCAGTTATTTGGTGTGAGACACACGAGGTCCTTCTATGTGTGCCTTTGCTTGTTTCATGACAGTTGTCTCTGTGTATCTTTGTCCAGCTTGCATTGCGAGTAGACGGTTGAGAAACGCGATAGCAAAATTTATAGCTACAGAAAGTATCGGTTTCGAGCGCATCGGTGAGCTCGGCGGTCTTGTTGTAGTCTTCCCTCGTCCTTAACCAGGTCTTCGCGTGAAGAAACCTGCCTCTTCTCTCCTCTGTTATACTCGTTACACACTCGAGAGACTTACACCAACGTTTCTTCCCGTTTCGCGCTTACTGTGGACATTTTCTAACGTCCTGCAAAAACAAATACTTATCAAAACAACAAAACTCTTTGTTTATTCATGTAATTAGTTAAAATTAGAAAAAAATTTGAAATTTCTGAAATAAATACAAAATAATTTTATGCTCGGCAAAGTTTATATATAAATGTGATTATTGTGGAATTTTGACAATGAAATACTAAAGTGTACCCTTTTAAATATGTATTCCAAGCTTTTGAAAAAGTATGAATCAAGGACTGAAATTATGACGATGAATACATAGTTATTTGTAGGCTTGGAATATATATATATATATATATATATATATATATATATATATATATATATATATATATATATATATATATATATATTTTATTGCCACTCCCCACAATGATCACATTTTTAGCAAGATGGCAAAAATTTCATTTTAATTTATGTACATATATATTGGAAAGAAATATTTGCCAACTAGATTATGAGCGTTTTCATATAAAGAAACGGCCATTTACTGATGGGTTAACAATTCTGTAACTTCTTAACTATTTTTCTGTCCTGTCACTTGTCATAAAATTTATTTCCGTGGGAGTTATGAAAATGGCCATTTGTTTCTATTTTCTTCTTTTTTTATCTTCCTTTTTCATTATTGTCAGATTGAGAATCCCGTATCGACTTAATGAAAACGCTTATATGTATAAGCGTTTTCTTCTTGGGAATGTGGCAATGAAATACCATAGTAGACTAACTTTAATATATATTCAAAATGACATTTGACAGAAAAAAAAACAGGATACAATCTACAGCAACTTACACCTATCTCTCTTTTTCCTATGTTGTCAAAACTATACAAAAACTTGCTAAAAACTATAATCTCAATCTATTCAATCAGCTCCTGTACTGTCCATAATATTTCTATCAATCGAATACCAGTGAGAACAAACAAAACGTTTGGAGTCCTAGGAGGACTATTGCGATCAAAAGTTTTTTCAAAAGCCTTCAAGTTACGCATTTACCTGACAGTTATACAAACATTGGTGCTGTATGGCAACGAGTGTTGGACCATGATCAAAACAGAAGGATTTTCGGAGGTGTGCAAAAGCAAAACGAGTAGAGGAGAAGAACGAATGCAGAGATCAAAGCACTGTATGGTCAAGTCGAGATGGGAAATGTAGTCAGAGCAAAAAGGCTCCATTGATTGGGGCCTATAGCCAGAATAGAAGAAGATAGTTGGGTAAAAAGATCTTCATTGAAAAGAGAAGAAGTGAGAAGAAATAGAGGACGTCCGCAATAAGATAGATAGAAGCATGTAGAAAAGATTGGAATAGAGAAATGGCGTGAAGCAACCATGAACAAAAATAAATGGAGGAAAGCAGTAGAGCGACTCCAAGCTTTACGCCTATAAGGCCTCTTCAGCTGTTTTATATTAAAAGGGCATAATCCAGTACATGCAAATTGGCAGCAATAGCGAGAACTTTCGTATAAGCTGCGTTAAAAAGTGCCAATATTTCTTTTATAATGATTAAATTTATTTGTCATCCATTAACTAAATTCCGCAAAAAACTCGCTTTTTAAAGGAAAAACGCTTCTACCCAGTGGCTACATAAAATATCTGGAGTGATCATATCCTACGAATGCCTCTTGCAGATAAAATTCCTTCCAGAGAGAAGTGGGATATGCGAATATCTATTAGATCCAGTATCAGAAATCATCTCAAGAATTCTTGGTTGCTAGAACTCATGTAGTAGTTACTTACTCTCGTTTGACAGAAACAATTTTGGACCCTGCTCTTTTTTTCTTATAGAATCATGTATTTCATATTTCTTGTAGACACAGTGGATTCATAAATGAATGTGTACTGAATTTTCTCATTAACTATTGTTAAATTCTTGATATATCTTTACAATTGAACCTTGTTACCACTTTTCATTTTTACTACTTCTATGGATTATCTTGAACAAATAAGAGTTTCTATGATGAGGAAAGAAAGTTATAAGCCCATACAAGAAATATAAAATATTATAAAAAATCTAACCAACTAACTTAAAAGAATAACTAAATTGGCAGAACTGAGGATAATGTGACAATGTGTGTCTACTGACCTGTGCTAAATTAGTTTGTTTATCCCCTCCAACCTGTGTAATTTTTCAATTGTGGTGCTACCAAATAGACGCGATACTACCTTATTACAAGAAAATAATATTTAAATAATATATGTATTACTTTTTAGTATGTTGCCCACACTCGTCCTAAAGCTCCCAGAGATGGATCTGCACATCCAGTTAGAGATGGCAATTCTGATACACAATATTACCACACAGTTACTGCTTCTTCGAGTCGCAGTCCAATGACTAAAGTTATGGATATATTCAGAAACAGGTCACACGTCAACGTTCCTCCTGACGATAGAAAAAAGGTAAGGGAAACATTAAAATCATTATATATGTTTTCCACATTGGTGACATTAAACTATCATTCATTATAAATTACCAAAAATAATAATTGAAGAGGTAAAATTTAGAATTTACCTTTCGTTACACTAAATTATTACAAGAATGTGAGATAATTTAGATAACGAGATACAACTGTGGGAAAAACTGTGTTTTACCTATCGAGTATTTACGGGATGAGCTTGAGAGAAAAGTTGAGGTCAGAAATCTTGCATCAGCTACGAAATCGAAAGATCGAGTAAAACAATGTATTGAAGCTGTTATTAAGCCCCCAAGGGAGGTAACAATAAATATTGATAGGTTAATTTCAAATAATTTATAATTATGACGAAATTAAGTTTGTGTTTTCTTTACTCTTAAATATTTCTTCGTTTGATATTTTTACTTTATCCAAAAAATAAAAACATATACTATTCATTATAAAGCTAAAATTAAAGGCTTTCGAGATGCTAAAATTTTTTTGCTCACGAGTGTAGTTAGAGTAGAAATGAGTCTTAATAGATATACCATCTTTGGAAGATAGGATGATGGGTGCCTAGAAATTTTTCTGATTCACAATTGGGGGTAGCTATATTACAGACAAACAAAAACTAATGAAAATTTGTAGGAAAAAAGTGGAGAAATAATAAGTGGACTGACTCACTACAGTGAGAAAGACTTTTATGCCTCTTGTGACGTAGACTCAGATGCTCAGAAGTAGTGTGAAATGTAGTTACATTAGATCTAAATCATAGCATATAAACAATCTTTGTAAGGGATGGAGGGATAGAATATATACAAAAGTTTCTGATCCATAACAGAGAAAACAAAGACTAATGAAAATTTGTGGGAAAAGATATATAAATAAAGCTTTACCAGTTAAAGTATTTCCTGTGATATAGAATTGTAACCATAGACGTAGTGATAAATGTAGTTAGATTAGAACTGAGCAAGATCACGTCAAGTGAACCCCCCATTTTCAACTTGATCATAAAAATTTGGTCTATATGGAAAATTGTGATTTTAACTATAATTTTTTTTAAATGAAAATTTTTAATTGAAGAATTGATTGAAAATCAAACGTTAATTATAAATTATTGAAACTTTCAGGTTTTATTGTTTAATACCAATATTTTAATAAAACTTTACTAAATCTATTGATTTGGAAAATATATTTTAATGTTCATTATTTCGGAAAATATGAAAAATATTAAAGACAAAAATCATTTCTTAAATTATGAATCATAAATTTAAACAAACTTTAGAACCCTATATCTCTTCAGTCAATCCTAGTAAAAACGTCAAAATTTGACAATTTATTCAGAAAATAGTTCTGATTCTGTTAATGTGGAAAATAAATGTCAATGTTTAATATTTCGGAAAATATAAGACAAATTAGAAGAACATGTCATTTTTAAAAATTTTCTATTATACACCAAAATTGAAACCAACTTCAACGCCCTGTATCTCGATAATCTAGTGAAGTAGAAACGTCAAAAATTGACAGCCTATTCATGAGATATTTCTGATTCTACTGATACAGAAAATAAATTTCGTTGATTCTTATTTTGACAAATATAAATCAAATAATAGGAACATATCATTTTTCGTAATTTTCATTCTTTCAAAATTTGAAACCTCTCAATAAAATAATGTAGTAGAAACGTCAAAATTTGACAGCTTATTCATGAGATATTCCTGACCAATGCATCAGATGTCTTTCTGATCTATATCGAGTCTTTAAGGAGCTGGATTAGTTTGTGGTGCCGTAGGCGATCGAATGCCTTTTCATAATTTATGAAACAGATTCAAACGTCCTTTCTATGGACATAGCAGTTCAGGACAAGCAGTTGTGTTACGACTATTGTCTCACCTGTGCCTAACCTTTGTCTAAACCCAAATTGTGAGTCGTTTATGTCTCTTTCATACTTTCGGAATATTCTTTGGTGCATGATTTTAAGAAATATTTTTAGGGTATGGCCCATCAGACTAATAAGTCTTCCCATCTTCTTGCATTTGTCTTCTTAGGCAACGAAAATTACCGTATATAATTTTCACTTTCAATATCATTTTCTACATTATAATAACAATTCTAAAAATACCTTTGTTCATAGTCAATATTTATATGATTGTGCTGCTAAATTATACATAATGTTTTAATATAGACGTGCACTTAATTAATCATTAGGTTATAATTGTATAATTTACTGAAACTTTTTTGTTACATAATGTTTTGCTCTCCCAACCTGTACCTATACAAAGTTTAAAAGATCAGACTAACAGGAACCAATATTAATTATGTATTGTTTGTCACGTATGGGCATAATTGCTTTTTAAAATATCGAAAATTGTTAAATTTTATCAGTATTGTATAATTATGTATTATGTATGTGTTTAAATAATAATCATGTAACTCTTATAATAAAGGATATGTAACGACATCCTCGATTTAACAAATTTTTCATAATAATTTTTTTGCGAAAAACATTTTGAACTATCAAGGAAAAGTGTAATTACCTGTAATTAACGAATTTTGTCGTATACATATACGGTAATTTGATAACAATGATTTATGAGTACAAGTTGTTCGCTAAATCAAGATGAGTACGTAATGTTGAGGTGAATGAAACTATTTTTTTACCTCTTCATTATTGTAACAGTAAAACACACGTTTCGGTTTCTAAACATAGACTGAAATTTATTATTTTCCTCGATTGGATTATTTTTCGGATAATTTATGTTAGTGCTGTACTTCGCCGAAAGTCACGTGATACAGCTCGCTTTAGAAGCAAGTAGTGCATGATTTTTATTGAAGCTGTTAGTTACTATTTTAGTTGGATGTCAAGACTATTAAGAACGCACTATGTGTGTATATGCTCTCTTAAATACTAATCCTATTGTATTCAGAAGCTATAATTTATTATATTTATAGTCGTTAGAGTCACATCAATACAAAAATAAGTGTAAGTAATTAGATAAGTTGATGATAACTTCAAGTATCTAAGGGAAATATGGAATCGCTTAAGTAAGACGTTGGTTTCCGTCAGAAGAAGGTCGGCTTACAATAAATCTTAACGAATACAATAGTAAGTAGGTAGATTTATGATCCTTCACAGTCACATTAATATAAGACAGGAATTAAGCAATCCGAGACGATACGTTAATGGAGCATAAAATAAGAGACATCTTGTATAACTTAATATATGGTTAACAGATCTTAACTGGTTCCCATCAGGAGATAATTTGGGGTCCACAAAGAAATATGTGAAATTTATGGTGCTGACAGAATTGGTATAAAAAATTCCGTTCTGGAGAGATGAGCAACGTTCTGGCCGGCCTACTGAAGTTGATGGTGACCAAATCAAAGTCATAATCGAAGAGGATCGTCATATAACTGTTCGCACACACTTAAAAAACACTTAAAATGTCTTGGGCTAGTTAAGAAGCTTGATGTTTGGGTACCTCACGAATTGAAAGAAATTCATTTAACACAAAGAATCAACTTTTGTGATATTCACCTTAAACTATATGGAGCCGACCGTTTCTTGAAAAGAAAATGGGTGCAGTACAGTAACATAGTTCGAAAATGATCATTGAGCAAACACGATGAACCAGCACAAACCACATCAAAAGCCGAAAAACAACAAAAAAGCTCATGCTGTCAGTTTGGTGGGATTACAAACGTGTGTGTGTGTGTTTTGAGCTGCTTCCAAGGAACCAAATGATCAATTCTGATGTTTGCTATCAAAAATTAACGAAACTGGATGAAGCAATCAAAGGAAAGCTTGGTTGGGAAATGATGCCACATCCACCATACAGCCCTGATATGGCATCATCTGATTACCATTTATTTCGAAATTTGCAGAATTCTTTGAATGGTCAAACTTGCTCACTAATGACGATGACCTTCAATCGCACCTGGTTCAGTTTTTTGCTGATAAGGACCAGAAATTTTATGAGCGCAAAATCATGAAGCTGGAAGAAAAGAAAGCAAAAGGTCATTGAGCCGAATGGAAATTATATAATTGACTAAAAACTATTCTTTATTAAAAAAAAAATGTTTTACTTTATACTACGAAATTACGTTGTCGCAAACCCAATATATAAAGGCACAAAACGTCTCCTAACAAGAATAAAGTAGAGCTTTTAGCTTCAAACCAATCTAGCCTCAGTTTAACTCACCATTTTTTTCGGTAGAGTTAATGGCAATTCACAATTGTTCTGAGGAGTTTTAGAATAGAATCATTTCCAAAAAGCACATTCAAATTCTCAAGCCAAGCGGCCTTGAAGCTATTGATTGCACGACCAAACTAGTATGGGGGTTCAAACACACTCTGAAAGTACTAGCTAACAAAGTAACTCTAATGTGGCTACCAATCGACCAGGGTATAGCAGGCAATGACGAAGTAAACAGTCTTGCCGAAACAGGAGCAACGACTCTATGACCAGATCCCTACTGTAGCTTCATGAGATGTCATATCAATGTACTTAACAGATTATTAAAGAATAAGATTGATTCTCACTAGAGAAACACTCCAGGCCTAAAACAATCCGTAAGATTCAAAACCATATCAGTCTGAAGAACTTCTCGTGATGACTAGAAACGATTTCAAACTGTTGGTCGGTCTTCTGGCAGGTCACTGCCCCCTCAAACATCACCTTAAGGCACGACAAAGGACGAGAACTGCAGATTCTGCGAGCAAGTCATGGAAACAGCAGAGCATCTACCCTCCGTATTTCTCTAACTAACAACTTGGAAAGGGAGATACAAAAACTTCCTTTGGTAGGACTCTACGCATTTTGGAAGCAAAACAATGAGATATAGGTGCAGAATAAAGCCAAAAAGACTCCCCAAATAATGCACATATACTACAGGCAGAAAGTTCAATTAAATTATAGTTATAAAGACCTTGAAAATAAAAAAGTTTATAAAATCAAATTATCAAAAAAATCGTAATAGTCGACAGATGGCGGCTGGAGGGGAGAGTGGCTTGACAGAGGCTGTGTGGTCATCATGTTTAACCCAAACTCGGAAATATTCAATGAATCAACTTTTCAAGGGCTCTATAATATTTTTAATATAAAAAAATACTTCAAGTTATGCTTTGTGATGCTCCTTCATTTACGAGTTTGTGAAAACAATTCAACCATGACGACAATGCAATCCACAAAGCTACCAAAAGTGACTTGGCACGACATTTCGAAAAACGATAACATCAATACCGCGACGAGGCGATGAGTTTTTGTATTGAGACTGGTGGCACTCTATATCACACCAGAATTGATCACTCTGCACGTTCCTCGACTATGGTCCTTCTGTACTTGTAATCTCAACCTCCCTGTAAACAAATAGCAGCCTATTCTGAATCATTGGAGCATGTCTGGCAGTCTCGAGAACTATCATTATCACCCCCTCACATGGAACGTGATTTTTTCCACTTCCAGTTATGAGGCAACAAAAATGAGCCTTTATAGAGCAGCAGTTTGCTGGAAAAGTACAGAGCATTTCTTTTTCTGGTCAAAACTATTCCTTAACTATTTTGTATTACTCTGCGAATTTTCATATCAAAGATATTCGTGGCAGCATGCTTGAAATTTTGATTGTTTGGTTATGAAAATGTTCCGATTTGTTTATAACCACAATAAAATTTTATATAAATATTTTTTCTATTTAAAACACGTTTTAATGATGCATAAAAAATTAATTGGTACCTTCATATATATTATTAATTGCTGCTGTAAGCAATTAAAGATTCTTAACGTAGACAATTAAACTCCTATTAGCACTGGTTAGTCATTAACCAATTTCTAATGTTTTTGTTGTATATTATTATGAAAACACTCAGCTATAATAAAAAACAATTGATGACTTTATTGACTACCTTTTTACGAATATTCATCACCTTCAAACCTCATATGAATTCAGAATCTAAAGTAAAATGAAAAAAGAATATATCAAAAAAGTATTTTTTCGTTACCTTTTCAATACAGACTAAGACATTTAAATTTAATTATTAATTAGACCCTTTTCTTTTGTCACTTTTAGTTGTTGCTTCTTCTTAGCACCTCAAGTGTTTCACTATGGTTGTCTACTCATAAATTAACATATTAACGTGCCTTACCACATTTATTATTAACATCTTTGTTGATATTTATTTGAAATTTACAATTATTCAATTCTTTTTCAAAATTAACGATTATTGCTTTGTGCCTCGTTGTTATCCATAACTAACCTCTAGAACATCTTCTCGGACATGTTGAAAACGCTCAAAAACACGTACACGCCTGCCATATTCTTCTTTCAATCAATTTAAGTTTCAATTACGGTTTTTCTTAGTTTTACCTATAAAAATTCGTTGCTCTATTGTTACAGTGATTTGTTTACTGTAGCTAGAGGCACTGCATTGGCGACAGCGCTATTTGTTGTTTTCTTGTTCGGTTTGCTGCAGCAATGATGATTAGTTTTGCAGATTAATCTTCCAAACTTCTTCGCATGAACTTAGTAACGCCCTATATAAAAATGATGTTTTTCTATTGAAAATAATCAGTTTTACAACAATTCGTTGTTCCATTGTTACAATTCATGTTATTCTGGTTAGACAAACAATTTTGATGCCTACGGCTGTACTGATTTGTTTACAGTAATGAGAAACATTCATATGGTTTGTTACAGTATTGATATCTTTCGATGAATCATGATTTGTATCGTTTCAATAAACAATCAACGAATTATGTTATTTTGGTAAATAACTTTCCGAACTTTTTGACATAAACATTCACATTTTCAAGGGAAATTTTACAACAATTCGTAGTTTCATTGTTATATATAACGTTTTTCCGGCAAAACAAACAATTCTGATGCGAAGGAGGCCTACGGCTGTGCTGATTTGCTTACAGTAATGAGAAACACTTCATACGGTAGCTACAGTATTGATATCTTTCGATGAATCATGATTTGTATCGTTTCAATAAACAATTATCCATGCAAGAGATCATATTTTGCAAAGAACTTTTTGGCATAAACTTATAAATACCCCCTAAAAATATTATTTACTGTACATGTTTTTCTATTGAAAACAATCCGTTTTACGAAAAATTATCGTTGTTGTGTTGTTGCACTTAACGTTTTTCTGGCTAAACAAAAAAGACACCTCATATGTACGGCTATACTGATTTGTATACAGTAATGAGATATACTGCATACGATTATCTACAATATTGATATTTTTTAATGAATCACGATTTGTATCGTTCCAATAAACAATTAACATTGAGAAAGAATCTAATTTTGCGAAAATTAGCTTACAAACTTTTTGGAATGCGAATGGGGACTACGATTATACTGATTTGTTTACAGAAATGAGATAAACTGCATACGGTTCGCTGTAGCATTAATATTTTTCGTTTAATCGTGATTGTTATCGTTTCAATTGAAACTATTAACTGAGTAAAAAATCGAAGTGTGTAATTTTATGAAATAATCTCCCGAAATTTTTCACGTGAATTTAGAAACAACTCGTATAAAAGTACCCTACATCATAGATGTTCTCTCAATAAGGAAACGATACAATATAGAATCGTTGTCAAAATAAAATTTATAATAACAGCTATAAATCTAAAAAAAAACCGATTAAGGTAAACTTACATATATATATTTACTCAGTCATATACGCTTACATTCGACAACATTTTAGAATCAGTAATTGAATATCAAAGTAGAGGTTATGTCGTGTGCGATAATAGTGTGACTCTTGTTTTTTCAAATTAAGTATGGAGTAAATATCGACGCTTCGATTTAAATAAAAATGTAGTTTGTGCGTGTGCGGTACAAAACCTGGAAAATGTCTCAATATTTCAAATGGATATACAGTAAAAACAAAGATGAATATTCGCCAACGCGATTTGATAAACCGCGAAGTAATTCATTAGACCCGAGAAGTTTAGAAGCTGCGGGCTTGGGAAATTTCGTGGCCGCATACAATTCCGTAAGATTTTTTTTTTTTTCAAATTAAATTCATACTTTGGTAGATACAATTATACCAAGCGGGTAAAAATTACATATGTTACTGTCAGCATTGGCGTTTCGTAGTGAAAAAAATTTAGGTGTTCTGCATTGTTCCAAAAAAAAACTTTCCGGTTAGAAGTTCATTGATTTCATCGCCTTCCATGCCAAAATGATGGATTATTGAAATGACCAATCACCACTTTACGTTTTTACTTCACTTAACTATTTTACTTTTATCGTGCTATTGTGCTAAGAAAATTCACAATTTCAATTTGAGATTGTGCCGTAGTTTTATCCGCATTGATCGCCAAAAAAGGGTTAACATAATTCTTTCAATTATTTGTTCATAACATACTTTAAGCAATCGCTGTGACAGATCAATCTGATCGGCAAAAAAATTTGTAACCCAAGAAATATGCCACAATCAAATAAAGTATCGCTTTCATTATTTTCGCGAAAATGGCCCACAAAATTAAATAGAAATATTAATTTTTGATAATATATCTTTATTCTTCGACACATTTTCATTTTGCGTTTGTATATTTAATCCAAGAGGCGGAATCTCATAGAGCCATAATATTGGTTGATTCTAATAACGCACATTCCATGTACCTGGCTTTTTAGTTTTCGTGTTTTTTTTTCTCAAACTTAAGTGCTCTGAATAACACCTTTATTTCTCTCCAAGCTTTATCGCTAAAAAAATGAGCAGTGGGTATCTTTTTTTATAGATATTTAAAAAATCTCTTGGTGTTTGTTAAGTTGAAACCAACTTCCATACTGCACAAAATCACATGCACTCTAAATCTGCGCAATTGAAAAATATGTTTAGTTCAATCTAAAAAGAAATTATTAGATATAAAATCCAAACTCGTTTGGGATTGCTTAGAAAATTAAAATTACCCTATAATGGATTCCGGGACATACCAGAGCGAAGAGAAAGAAAATAGCTGATAAGCCCCAAGCCCTTTTGTGGTATCAGCTACAGAACAATAGAAAAATCATTGGAAAGAAGATAGATGGGCACAAAACCATTTATTGGGACAATTTACAGTTGAGACAGGCAAAGACTTTTGGGTAACTAGAACCAGAGTAGATTCGTTAAATGTACCAAGCTAAATAAGAAAATCTACGAATACTAACACTATCGGGGCACTGTCGCCTCAACAAACACCTGAAGACGCTAGACCTAGCAGATAATGCGGCGTACAGAGAGAACGAAACCTCATTCTTTCGAAGTGTGAAACACTAAGGAACTCCAGAACACTACACCTTGGAAATAGAAATCGCCCTGAAGAACTAGACAGTCGAAAAATCGAGAAAAAAGCGATTTACTCGGCACATAACCACCCGTTCGCTCTGGATTGAATGTAGCGAATAGGTTATGAAAATAGCGCGCAGAATACTTGCGTATATTTCAGATGAATAATAATACTTCTACAGTGGTGATTAGAAGGTAGTTTAATTAACTGATTGAGCTTTTATATCAAGGTATTATATGGTGACTATGAAATATTTGAAATTTTATTTTGGATACCTGATAGAAAATGTATTAATTCGGATTATTGTTATTGTTTAAATCATGTAATTATCATTTCTTTATTCTTAATTTTTTGGTTATTCTTTGGAAGTGGGTCCACTATATTTTCGATCATAAAGAAAGATTTTTATTTTCAATTTTTTTTCATTTGATTTATTTTTTCGGTACATTTAAAATAAAAATGAGACCTAAGTTTGAAAACAGAAGTTTTAATACTTTTTAGTTCATAAAAAATCCAAAACTCATAAATTTGTTTTTTTTTTCTAAGAATGTCGTATATTTTCAAACGTACATACAAAAACGAACAATTTGAAAGAAATATCAATTGAATATTATAATTTGAACAATTTCTACAAATTATTAAAAATTTTTAAGGTTAAATTACGTTTAAATAGCTCTTAAACTTAGGTCTCATTTTGATCTTGATTGCGCCGATAAATTAAAAAATATTTATAATATTGAAAATATCAATTTTTTATGACCAAAAATAGAATGGACCCCACTTCCAAACATTTACCATTTTTTCGTAGCTCTATAGCACTGCAAAGTTTATATACTAGCCGTTCCTGACTATCGACCTTCACCTTCACTATCGATGGTTGCCAAACAAATACTAAACGACGTGGCACCTACAAATTTGAAACTTATGCTGTACATATTGTGTACTTTCTAATACAGTGGCATTTTTCGAGCAATTACCGCCATCTCTAAATCAGGCCAGGTGCTTCTGACACCATCTTCGTATATGTAGCAATACGTTTATCGACTATTTTTAATGAAATTTTAACGTTTAATTTAGCAACTTTCGGATTCATATTTAATTAATTTAAGCTTTTTAAACATAAATACATGTGGAATAAAAAACAATAAATTTTAATATAACTAATTTGGTAGACGCGGGAGCCTCCTTAAATAGGTTGAGTTTACTCTGTTCAGCATTATATTCCAACAAGAAAGATTTTTTGTTTATCAAGAATGTCAGCTGAAATAAATGCATTGTGGGTAATTGCTGCTATAAATACGAAGTCTGGCTATTAAATAACGAGACTGGTTACGAAAAAGGATTTTATTATAAAAATCATCCTACATTCGAATGCTCCCTTTCAATATACTCCCTTCCCCTCTCCACACACCTTTCCCTATGTTTTTTCCATTGATCGAAGCAGTGCTGGAAGTCTTCTTTGGTGAGGGTCTTTAGGAGCTCTGCCGTTTTTTGCCTTACCGCTTCCATAGACTCAAATCGGGTCCCTTTCAAAACATATTTTTCTAACCTTTGAAAGAAATCTGAGCAAACCTGTTGACGCAAGAGCTTTTGGTCAGGAGTCAGATTTTTTGGCACCAACTTCGCAAAGATTTTTGTCATATGTATTTCCTCATGTAAAATTTTTCTAACCGTTCCTCGGCAATTATCCGGATGCTCATTCGACGATCTGCACGCTCGATTTGTTTTTTTTTGGTCTCTGTTTCCGGAGTTAAAACAGTCACAGGGCGACTTGGGCGCTTATCATCTTCAGTGCTCCCTAGGCCCTCACTAAATCGCTTATACCACTCAAAAACACGTGTACGAGATAGAGTATTGTTCCCATAGGCCTCTTGCAACAAATTATAGTACTTAGTCGGAGTTTTTTTCAATTTGACAAGAAATTTGAGATTGATACGTTGCTCCTGTTTTTCGTCACACATGGTTTTCGGCAAGAAAAAAAAACACGTTCGTTTCCAACCTCTATTGCACAAATATTACAATAGTGACGGGAAGATGTTTTGGGACGTGCATAGACAAGATATCTAGATACCCAACGCAGGTCTAGGGCGGCCTCTAGACGCGCAGTCTTATTATTTAATAGCGAGACCTCGTATATTCGCTATATGTTTTAATCTCGCGTCGTGTAATAATCAGTAGATCTGAACTATTCGCTTTTTTATTATAATACGTGTAATTAATTATTTTGATTATCTTAAATTTTGGAGAATGAATTTATAGGACAAACTGTATAGATATGAACCTATCGTTTCAAAAAATATTTATTCAACCTCTAAAAAGATATTAAATCTAATAAATCAGTAAAATCTCTAAACGGTAGCTTTTATCAAACAATATTTAGACGTTAGCAAACAATATTAAAAATATGATGTATATGCATATCACAAGGTGTATGATAATAATATGGAAATTTTCCGAAAAAAAATCAAATATACAAAAAGATCACGTTAAGGTTCCAATAAAATTGTTCAAAATTTCATGCCGACATAACGACAAAACAAAAATCGGATACATCGATTTTATATTCGAATGTATGACGTCATTATCGTTAAAAAATGCGTATAAGTTATTTATAGGCAACATTCGAAGGTTTTATTTATAATTTTTATAAATTTATTTCGAATATTTTTGTTGATTATTTAAAAATGATATACAAACTAACAAAACAATAGAGAAGATAGAGATAGAAGAGCTACAGGTTTTCAAAATCGAATAATAAGGTATTATAATTCAATAAACGAATAATTACCTATGAGAATGATTCATCCTAATGAGTAATATCTATCATTATCAGGAAAAAAACCAAAATTAACATTAACACCCTGTATGGGGTGCAGCTATGTCTTGATGTCATCCAAAAGGTCCGTTTCATTGAATTTAATAAGGCATTTTATAAAGTTAGACACAAACAATTAATACGAGCCCCGGAACGAAAAAACCTTGACAAAAATAGTTACCAAACTGTACCCGTATCAAACTCCATTGAACAATCTGTGCGATGTAGACGACACAGTACTTCTCGCCGAAAACATGCAGGATGTACAAAATACACAAAACTAAGAATACCAAATGTATTATTATTACCGAAATTGAAGCACCCAATACGTATATGGGGGGAAAGACTGGAAAGAGCCGACAGGTACGACTACCTGGGTACAAGTTTTGAATGTTCCGTGAATTACTGTCGAGAAAGCCCGAGCATCGTTTATGAAGATCATGAAACTTCTCTGTAGCCGCGACCTGAGCTTGAAGTTGAGAACTCAAGTGCTATGTAGTCCCACTTCTTTTGTGTGGTATAGAAGCTTAGATCCTCAAAGCATATTGCGAGCGAATAATAGAAGCTTTTGAGATATGCGACTACCTTCGAATTCTGAAAAATATGGAAAAGAAAGTAGAGATCCTTCATGAAGTAAAAAGAAGAAACCTTCAATATATTTTACACATCATGAGAGGTCTAAACCATGAGATTGTACAGAAAAGATTTATTGTATTTATTGAAGACGTGGCTCATGAACAACGAGTTCGCCTGATGACGCTTAGAACGTCCATTTATCAGGACTCCTTCCTTTGAAGAAGTGCAAGACCGTGGAATCAACTACCAAGGCACGTCTTTTCCGAATACTACAGCCTACAGAAGGCACAGGGAAGGCACCACTCGAATTTCATCAAATTGCGTGATTTCTATTTGAGTATAAATTAACTGGTGGCTTAGTGTCAGGATGTTTCCATTCCTGTAACCATGAAATAAACAAGCGTTTTGTTTAGATTAATTCAAAACGCGAAATGATTCATCCAATTCGATTTGTGAAATTAAACGCTTTCTTTTCCTACATGAACCACTTTAACTGATCACAACTTATATCTGAAAACAGTTGGCAACGTATCATTCTTTCACAGGCTTCATCAAAGAAACTGTCTTACGAACAAAATGTTTTCATTTCTGCAACCATGATGCAAATAAGGGTTGTTTTGAGAAAAATTCCAAGTCTCTTTGCGCAATTAAATGCTTTTCTTCCATAATGAACTCACTTTCATTCATCACTTCTTTGTAAAAATTGTCTTGCTGCGAAAATTTATTGACGCTTCTTCCAAAACAAATTAGCTATTCGTTATAACTTGTTATTAATGTTGTCGTCGATGTAACCTTCGGCAACTGTAGTCGATTTTCACCGTCTTTGTTTTTTTATTTACCATTCTGGTTATTTACAAATGAAAAGCTTAAATTTCGTAAAATCGACTGTTCACATTAAGATTGGATATTATCAATATTAAGTGATGTGTAAGAACGATCATATTTGTCAATATATTATTAAGGACTTTTCGGAAACTATGATTAGGTTAACCATATGTGATATGGGCGAAGGGCCGTGAGAAATAATAATAGTTGTCGTAGTATGAGCAACAACTTCTCATAGAAATTGTAGAAAAAATTTGATTCGATATTTTGATATTAGATTATTTTTAAATATATAGTCAGTTAGTCACTGAAAGCGATATCAGTAAGGCGTTATAGGGAGGCTTTCTCTGAAATATACGTAGATAGGATAAATTAGGATACCATGTACACTGCAACCGAACGGACCCCTGTCTTGCCGCGATATTGGGAATCTCAGTATTTACAGCGGATCCCTTACTCCTAGTCTTCTTAGAAAGTTCAAAATATGAGATGGTTGTAGCTGGCAAAGATCTTCGTCTTCCATTTCATACTTCTCACGTTTGATCGTTGGTGGTGTAGGTTTTCTGCGGTTTTCCTATAACCTGTTGAACCGGTTCATCAGACATATGGACGACGAAAGGGAATAATGCAGCCGCAGTTGTACCCGCCCACTAAACTAACCGCCTACCTAAATAAACAAAAAAAAACACAAATAAATATCACCAATATCTTTTTCACTCACTGTTCGTTTTTTCCAGCCTATTGCAATACACATCACTCTACCATCCAACACAACTCCAGCCCTGAAAAAAAGTTATTTCTATATCAGGGCCACACAAAATAAATCTCTTCCTTCTCATCAATGACATTCTCATTCGAACCACCAAAAACCAACTAACGTCTTTCTATCCCAGGTGTAGTGCTTTGGAGTTTCGGAGTGTTTCACACTTTGATAGAATTTGGATAGAGGTTTCGTTTTCCGTGCAATAGAAACTGCACGCTGCATTACCTGCTAAGACTAGGGTCTTCAGGTGTCTTTTCCAATGCTTTTTCTATTGTTCTGTAGCTGATACCACAGAAGGGTTCAGATCCTATGAAAGGTGTGTCTTCCTCTACTTTCCTCGGTTCCCTCCACTTCAGTATGTCCATTGCAGGGTAACTATTTTTCTTGACTAACTTGTCCGGACATTCCCAAACTAGTTTGAATTTGATTATATTAGAACTTAGAACTCTGCTGCTTCGCTATTGTACAAATATATGTATCTTCATAAATCTGTAACTTTTAGATCTACAGATTCAATGTAATATTAAAAGCTGAAGAATTAAATAATTTATTTTATTTTATTTAAAAGTGGGTGATGGTTTATGAAAATTAATCTTGTTACTATTGATTTCATTCGCACGCTAAACTAATTGACCTAAGGGCCTTATACTAGTGGATTGCGAGCGTCTTCAAAGCGGAGCGGGCGCGCAACGAGCTCGCGGCGCACGCGCATCGAATTTGTTGAGGCCGCGCAAGGAGATCGTAGTGTGGACGCCATTTTGTATTGTCGCGTGCAAACGCCATTTTTTATTCGTTTGCGAAACAACACAAAGTAGTCGCTCTCTACCATTCGATTAATCGATAATGAGTCCCCAAATTCGTCGATGTTTTCGTTTTAGAAGTAATAAAGCCAAAACTAGTGTTTCCTTCTTGGAATTCATTTTGTTAATGGCTTCACACCGCAGCCCCTCGTAAACCGCTGGTATGATAAGACTGTCACTGTATTCAGTACCATTATTAATAATTAGAAAAATCTTTTTTATTGTAATTTTTCATTAATGTTTTTATTTTTGTTTTTCAGAAACAGCAACAACAAATTGGTAAGTGCTCTTTAATGTATACAAAAATAATTATAATAATATCGGAAAAATTGAACATCGCATTACGTTATTCACCTTGGAAAGCATTTTATGAAAAAAAATAACAACAAAAATCAACGAAATATCAGTTTTAGAAAAAATAACGTGCATATATCATAATAAATTCTTGAACCAATCAACAGATAATTTCGTTTATGATTTAAGAGTCATCTTTAATTTGTTATATAACTTTAAATTCTGCGGGAGGAGACTCTGATAGGGTGAATAATTAATATTAAATTGGACGTTACCAGCTTTTTAACTAACGAATAATAAAAAAGATGGAAAAACTGGAAACACCTTATTAATTAAATTAAAAATTAAAATTAAAGAAACTAAAACTATTCTCAGACACGATTATGCAAATTAATATTTATTGCTAAGAACATTAAAAAAAGTTTCAACAACAAATAAATTTATTGAAAAAATAATCAACTGCGTATCCAAAAGAGCCCAACGAATAAAAGCAATTTTAAATTAAAAACAACGGAGTCCTTCGGGTGTGGTTGAATTCCCAACCTGGCAGCTGTAGAACTGCGAAAAATAATAAAATGAGGATGGAAACGGGAACACGGGCGGAAATTACTAAGGAAGGAATGAGTAGGTAGAACAGATTTGAATAAGAAGGAGTTTATGCTCTAACATATGAAAAAACTAAAATTATATTTTTTTAAAATATAACCAAACAAGTACCTGTTCTATTCTATTCGTTCTGTTCCCAAAATAAATAGGAAATAACACCGAAACTATTATAAAAAATTTGCTTAAAACTGGAATTTTATGAGCAACATATAAAAAGATATAAGAAAAACTTAGTTCTAAAGAATATTGAAAATAATATTACCACAAATTTCACTGAATTCACTTTGATTCAAACACTTTTAGAGTGTAGGTAGATAGAGGACGATTTAGCGACGAAACTGATTTTATTGAATTCTTCGAATAGAGTGGAAGGAATACTATAATGATTATTATTATTCTTTCTCATGTAAACACCAATTACGATTAACATCTAAAATTACGAGAATGGTCTCGGGCGCGTACTATAAGCGGGTTGTTACTTAAGTTCTGAGATAGATAAATAAAAACAAATATTAATGATTGGATATGGCTTTATTGTTTTTCAAAATCTTTTCAATTAAGATCAATATACTTTTGCACGCATTTTAACTAATTGTCGAAGTATTTTTTCTATTCCTATTGAGTTACCTCCAAAACATGTAATCATTAGGTGTCAAACAAGGATTCTAAGGCGGATGACCCACCAATTCGATGTTTTGATTGTTCAAAAACGTTTTTGTTTGAACTGATGCTTCAGATCTCGCATTGTCGTAGTGGAGAACGATTCGTCTTCTGCGATTGCTTGATTTTTTCCAACATATCTGGCAAAAAAATGCTAGTGTACCATTCAGACTTGATCATTCTACTTTGATCTAATGGAACGACCATTTGCTTCGAAGTGCTTCGTTCGCGAACAACTTTTGTTGGATTTGGCTCGTCTTGAAAGATCATACAGTCGATTGTAGTTTAGTTTCGGGTTCACGTTCAGAGATACATCATTCGTCCCTTATCACGAACTTATAGACGTCTTTTATCAACATTCCTTTGCACCAATCGACACTAGCTTTTTTCTGACCTTTTTTTCTTTCAATGTTGAATGTATACGAGTGGAATGAATGTCCAATTATGCATCAATCTCATGGTATGTCACATGACGATCTTGCAAGATCAGTTGACGCACAGCAGAGATGGTTTCTAGTAGATTTTGGACGATATTCACGAAATTCCTGTAGCGAAGTGCAACCATGATTGTATTCGGAAAACCAGCGAGAGATTTTGCTTGATCACCATAAGTTAAAGTGATATTAATCAATTTTTCGACCAAGATGAATATTTCAAGTATCTATAAACAACTCAAATAGCACTAGAATGAAAACGCTGTTAGTAAGTTCACCATTAAAAATGTCGAATAATAACAATGTCATATTTTTGAAATATTCTTATCAGTGTTGCCATATCTTAAAACTTAAGTAGCAATCCTTGTACCTCGTATATTGAATAATAAAATCAAATTCTATAAATTTTTTTTCTATGCTAGTCTACCTATTAACTAACCCCATGAAATGTTTAAATGATGAGGACGTAGACGATATTTATACTCTTCATCTCTAAATGTACCGATATGAAAAGATCAGATCAAATATATACGAGGACCGTTTTTTTTTTCAACCTCCAAGTTCATATAAAACAATCATTTTATTACCAAAAGATTGGTTACTTTTCGAAGAGATTAAGACATTTGTCATATTTGTGAACAAGCTTTTCTATACCGTATTCAAAGTAAGTTGCCGCCAATGAATTAAAGTAGAATACAAAACAGACCTCGAAACTTCTGGAAATTCCGTAGACAAAGCAGTAATGATGAATTTGCGGCTGTCTTTCATCATTCTGTCAACTCGTTGAACCAGATCATCTGAAACGATAGATTTGCGTCTTTGGCTACCTTCATCATGCACATTATTACGTTTATTAAGTTTTCCCCATACACACGACTCATTCTCCTATGGATTTCTGCATCACTATGGCCTTCAGCCTGTAGAAAACGAATTACACTTCGCAATTCACACTTGGCGGGAGCATCAATGATGGCGGACATGTTTATGTGGCTGTAGGAAAACGCCGTCTGACGCCTGAATGTCAACAATGGCGGAGTGTGTAGTGCAAGAGCTTCGCAGTGGCCTACGGCAGATGCCTGCTTTCTTCTTCCCTCGTTGCCACTGCACGGAGCGATCGAAGTTGGAAAAAAAAACGGCCTTCGTACATAGAAACGAGACAACGCGCTATCTTCGAATACAGATTCTACTTCTTATTATTAGTTATTCAAAAGAATAAGTTGGAATAAATAAACACAATTGCGTATTGTTTCACTATTTTTTTTATAAATCCTTGTGTAAATTGTCAAATTTGATTATTTTCAAATTTTACTAGAAATCATGCAAATATACTCAACGTAAAGTGATTTGTATACGTGACTAAAATGAACTAGATATATATCACTCATTAAATACAAATCTAGGTTGTGATGATAATTTGGTGTATTTCATTTCTATTGTTACGTCACATAGATTTATTCCAATCGTTTTATAGAATTGGAAGTGATGATTTTTGGAAATTACGTGAGATAGGCTACAAAAGTTTTAATTCAAATTGTCGGCAAGGATTGGATCTTGCAAAGAGTTCTAGGAGCTTTGAGAACCGGGAAGAGACGGTAATTTCGCAGAGGCGGGAAAAACCGGGAATTCTCTAATAAATCGGGAATTTTCAGTAATTTTGAATGAATCAACCGCATAGCAAATTGCTAGTGGTATAACTCAAAAACCAAAATATCTTCCAATCGAAATAACATGTTGAACCTTCATCGTAATTGCACTCGTACTTTTAACTGCCTACAGAACACACTGTTTACACTACCACTACACCAACACTGACAATTACACTGTCTGATGCGCGTTTCTATAATCAAGTTATCTTCAGAGACATAAATATCGTTGTACGGCTATTCACCTAGGAACGCGGAGCACGACCTGGACCTACCTACTCCACGTTCAAAATTACTTAATGGATCAAAATTTTACAATGCAAAAAAATGCACAATCACTTGCCAATATTCACTGGAAAGTGACTTCTACTCTGTAAACGAATTCTATTCTAATAAAATAAAAAACAATTTTGGCAAGATACGTGTTGATGTTTCTATGATTGCAATCGATTTTCTTACTTTCGTTATTTTTACATCACATTGTTTCATTATATCAATAAAAATAATGTGAATATATGAAACTTTTGCAAATTATTATATACAAAAATCAAATTTTTATGCAAAATTGTTAATTCCACAAATGAAATTCTTCAAAATGGTCATTTATAATTGTCACTCCAATGTGTAGGCTTTCTTGTTTATTAACACCTTCATATATCGACAAACTACGTGTTGATATTACAATGACTTCGATCGATTTTCTCACTTTCCTTATTTTTAAATCATACCTCTCATTATTTAAATAAAAATAGTCTGAATCTATGAGATCCACAAACTTTTGCAAATTATAGTGTATAACAATCAGAATTAAATGCAAAGATGCTTGGATATCGACGAAGAAACGAGAGTTGACAAATATATTTAAAGGTCTTTTTAAATGTGACAGAAAAGTATATGGGAAATTTTGTGATGTCAAATATTTCTAGACCCTATCTCCACGCAATATCAAAAAATCGGCATTCTCGGTTTATTAGCAATTTTATGCAATTTCTTTTCGACGCAATGACTGGACTAACTAGCATCATTTTGTTGAGAAGACAAGTATTCTGTTGGGCACCATGACCTTGATCCTACAGTCCTGAATTTAAGCGTCGTTGCCAACTACTCTAATAATAATTATCCCAAGAAAAATAGAGTATGAAATTATAAATTAATGATTCAAAGTTTTAGTATCCGTATTTTAATTTTGAATGATTAAATTATGACGCGATTATTATTTATAGACTTGAAACATTTTCTTTTTAGTCGCCATAGAAATATGGCAACCACTAGTCCTACGGCAATATAATCCCCCTTCACAAGCTCTAGAGCAGCTGCGTATTGATCGACCTCATTTCAAATCGTTGAGGTGAACGTGTTTGTAATAAAGCTGGAAGGAAGTTGACAATTTCATGTTTATATGGTTGTTTATCTATTATAATTTATATGAAAAAACCATATGATTACGTTAAAATATACTAGAAAACTATTAAACTCGTGTTTTCCACGAGCTACTGTCACTTCAGGACGCTATTGGTCTTATTTTCCATATTTACTGAACATTGTGTCCATGTTTCATTCTAAGATTTACTACCATGTTTTTGTTTCCTTGTTGTTACCATGTTCAACATCTCTTAAATCACCCCTTCTTTTCGCAATATTGGATATTGGTGGGGCCATCCGCGGGGTCTGGGTAAAAGGTAAGTATAATTTTTTATGGCGTCATCTACATTACAAGAGATGCTGATCTATGATTCCCACTCCTTTCAGTGAGCTCAGGTTATGAGATAGCTTGTATTTCATCCCAGGTGTAATGCTCTGGAGTTCCCTATGCTCTCACACTTCTAGAGAACGTGGATAGAGGTCTAGTCCTCTATATAGCAGAATCTGTACTTTGCACCCCCTGCTAATCCTAGCGCATTCAGGTGTGCATTGAGGCAGTATTGTCCCGACAAGAGACCTGTTATTAGACGTAAATTATTCTCACTCAGGTACACACACTCAATAGATATTTGGTTATAGGTTTCAGTAACTGATATAGATAAACCTATTGTCCTGTAGCCAATTCCATAGAGGGGTTAAGGTCCTACGAGCAGTCTATCGGTCGCTGGTTAAATAATATCTAACAGTATCTTCATTTGCTTAAGGACTATTTAATTATAAGTCATTTCCCTACGTCAGAATATTTAAAGGAAGACCTTATGAGTAATAAACTTTTAAACAATCGACTTTATGTTTAATACGTAACAGGGTTAGTTTTATGAGTTTTATAGATTTTATCAACCAATGTCCAATTTTCTTGTAACATCTGATAGAAGCACTAAGCTGTTCATATTTTATTGTTCCATAGTGCCGTAATCCCTTGTGATTCCGTCTCACAGACGTTATCACACAAAGCAATTTTCTGTGAAAAAGTTTTGTTAGTCTGTTAGTCACTTCGTACATATTTGCATACGTATACCACAACCATTCTTAAAACTGCCTTTTCTGCTTTCAATATATTTGTTTCAACTTTAATGATAGAAAACATTTTAGTGAATGGTTCTTTGGTTGAAAATTCTAGCCAAAGATAATAAAAACATTGTTGTACTTAACAGTAACGAGTTTCTTAACTAAATATTACAATATCATCTGTCTTGTTCGATATCTTTCAAGGCCGTTTTGGTTTTTAAGTAAGATCGTGAAATATTTTGACTGAATTTCTAATTACTCATTTTTGGGGGTACCACTAATCCGAAACTTTGCTTATAACTTTCGCTGGCCGTCTCATTTTTTACTAGTATTCTTTCTCTTCCTATACTCCGCAGCAATTACAAATTTTGCAGTTTTTAAAGGCTGTTTAACCATGAAACTCTTTATTTTAAATTAACAAACATAGTAGTCAATCATATTTTGGTAAAAAAGTCCTCCCCTTCTATTTGACTTGTATACAAATTTGCCAACGTATTTTGAATTCACCATAATCCTACCTAACCGCTCTTTTGAAGCTGCTTGGTCCACCCACGTTCGAAAGAATCCTTATTAGTTTTGACATTTTCTCCTCTGCCCTGTGTGTATATATTAGACGTGTTTGCAAGCTCAGCCGATTATTAACTAAGATTTCTAGGAATATGGTGATATTGACTCTGCTTTGGCTTCTTCTTATCAGCGTTGCCTCAGTTTTGTAAGGAGCTCTTTCATCCATTTATTGATCTATCTCTTGTTCACTTTTTGCCGCATATATTAGTGCTAAATCGTCAGCGAATACAGTGGTTGTAGAATCTCTTGTCAGTTTCAAGGTGTTGACTTCATCGTAGAGGATGCTCCGGATGTAATGTATCTTCGGGTTAACCAATGATGATTCACCATATCCGTTGTATTAAAACATCAAAACTACTTTGAAATAAACTATTTATTAAATAATAAAATAAGTAATTATACGTGGTTTCAATAATCCGACGACCATACTCGAACGAACGCTAGAATATTATTAATATCCATCTGTTTACATACTGAAAAATTCTATTCTATTATTATGGTCGTTACAGTCAGTTCAATACTAAATAAAGTACATAATTTGATACCTTAAAGGAACTCAAGTGTCCAAGGGACACCCGGAACCAATCATCTATGATGTGGGTCCCCGTTAGAATCTTAATGAATACAATAAACCTTGAATTTAAATAGCTAAATTTATTATTCTTCATAGTCGCATTAATATAAGACAAATATTTGGTGATCCGAGAAGATACGTTAATGGAGGGTAAAAATAAGTATCCTTCAACTAAATGATTAACAGATTCAGATACAAGAGATTGTATCTCTATCTGGGTTACATTTGTGCAATGTTTTTAAATTTGAATTTAAATGGGAAATTTTATGTTAAATTGACATAGCAGTTTTTTTTAATTATTATATAATTAATTTTTCAATACTTCATTTAATACAAAATTTTATTAATTCATAGTCTTTTATATCCTTTCATTGATTCATAGTCTTTGATATCATTTTAACTAAATTTCTACAAACTAAATTCCAAATTTCATATATTGAACATAATTTCCATTAAATAAACTTTTTTCCAATTATTTTTTTTAATTAAAAATTGATGTCATTTCTTCTAAAAAAAAATTATCAAAAATCCTGACTATTTCTTTGAGGCAGGACAATACCAATAATTTTTTTAAGGTTATGTTATGATATCAATCTTTCTCTATCTTCGGAAATTTCAGCGAAGGCTTTGGATAATATAAACTTTTTTAATTTAACATTATGACGTTTGACATAGAATTGACAGAATGCGTTCTGCAAATATCATCAAAGAGTTAAAAGTTCAATTTAATATGGCGTTTGGATAGACTAACAAGAACGTTACTAACATAACAAATGGGTCAGATTTTAAACATTTTATGACTCATATTCATCATCATCATCATCATTCAGCCTTATCTCGTCCACTGCTGGACATAGGCCTCCTCCAAATGCTTCCAGTTTTCTCTGCTCTGCTCTGAGGGGTTGCTACCCAATTTATCCGTATTCTTTTAATATCGTCAGTCCATCTCGTAGGAGGTCTTCCTGGATTTCGTCTGTCTGTTCTCGGTCTCCAATCTAGAATTCTACTTTCCTACTCATATTGAGCAATACAATAATTGTTTTCAAATGACGTCATTTGGTGCGACAAAAGTTATTCAAGAAAATGTTATGTCAACTTTCAAGATTTAGTGTCAAATATATCATTTAACAGGTTCCTTATCGCATATATGGACAGTTTCTATAAGTGGAAGCTGTTCCGACTAAGGAAGACAGAATGTCAACAATTTCTCTATCCTCCGAGGTACCAGCTCGGTTCTGCGCATTCTCAAGCATGCGCAGTATAGATAAAGTGTCTCTAGCGAGAGAGAAAATGTATATTGTCGGCACCGTAACGTAGGGACGTATTATTATCCCTAATTCAATACAATTATTGAAATATTATGTAATGATACATCATTTTATTAACAAATATAGATAAATTGGTGATGATTATCAGATTTAATTCATTCAATTCTTGTTTGCTCTTGATATTTTTCGAAACAATCCCATCTCCCGTCTTGTGATTATATATTTTTTGCTGTTCGTATAATTCTTGAAAACTGGAAATTTTTCTCGCATTCTGGCAACTATGGTTGGAACGTATGTATTCTTCCCGCTTTCGCGTTGCACCAATTCACCCATTCATTTGATTTAGTTTGATTTAACCCCCAAGTGAGATCAGTTGCGACGTTTCCTCTTTAAATTAGCCTGACTCTAACGTATGTTAATAACCCTCATGAAGTGTTTATATTAATAATAGGAGATTTCGGGATTCAAATATTGTGTGTGTTTGATTTTCGTTCTTCTATTTTGGATACTATTCGACGTCTGTCCATGAGTTTTAGGTACATCTCACTACATTTATCAATATATGATTCAAACAATTATATAGATTATACGTTAAGAGTTGACATATTTTATGCGCAAAAACGATTACTTCGTATTTAAAGCTTTCCCATAGAGAATTTGAAAGAAGTCAAAAAGACACCTGTAATGTACAAGGGTTTATTTACGTTCTATTTAGAAAATTGAATCTGCACTAACGCTTTATCGTCATTGCCATATCGTGTACTTTAATGCTTTATTTCCATTTTATGTGAATGATTGATTACACTCATCTGCCACTCAATTACTTTTCCATTTTGTGTTTTTTTTTCACTTGTACAGTTCAATAAACATAAGAACCACATTGTAAGCTTGTACTTTTTTTGAATGTATAATCATTTTGGTATGTCGACGATTTTTTTTAAACAATGTTCAATTTTAGTTGTGGGTAGAAAATAATTGAAATTCACACATTTTGAAATCATCTTATAAACAAAAATGAAAAGAATACAGAATGTATCCACAGATTTCAGTTTTAATTTTTTGACGTTTAGCCCCGCTTGACTAATTTCTTACAAATTAAATTTTGAAAATCAAGCATGCCTCGTAAATTTTCTAAATAATCTATTTTTTTGTTTTCAATTTTTTCTCTAATAAAAAATCACACACACTTATTACTACCGACTCAATACGTTTTCGAATTTGTTCAAAATCTCCTTATACTTTATCGAACTAATATTTCATTATCATTCAAGATGCGTTTTTGATAAACTATACAAAAAAATCCTTTAGTGTAAAGTCTGGGGATCTGGCAGGCCCACATGTCACACTCATTCCTTTGTGTAGAATGAGCAGGGTAAGCCTGAAAGTAATTAGTCTCGATTATTTAAAGGAAATTCGTTGAAAAATGTAATTAACTCGTATAACCCGGTACCACCAATATTAACTTTTCCAAAATACTGCTTCTTGCTTTAACTACGTAATGGGAAAACACTGACAGTTTTGGAAATATAGAACACCATTTGTGATAAAAGAACTGATTCAACAAATTATGGATTCATGAAAATTTCGCTTTTCAAAAATTAACTCCCCTAAAGACTAACAGAACTGCAAACGCCTTGCGTCGTTACCTTGTGAAGTGTGAAAAATTTTGACTTTGTACGGTTAAATTCTATTTTCTTCTTATCTATTATCTGTAAGTTTGATTTACTAATATTTTTACCCTTCGACTAAGTTGGTTGACATTTTGAGACCCGTGCGAAGTTATCCACGAATATTTCTTTACAATATTAATTGAACTTTGGGGAAAAAATGTTTATTGAAGAGACACATTACATTATAACAGGCTACATAATTTTACTAAGATCGAAGATAAAGTGGATAAAAAATATTTAGATACATAAATAACTATTGAATATCTACTAAGAAAAGTGATACGCATATGGATTACGAATGCTTTATCGTTTTGTTACTCTCTAATCCATAAAAAGAGACTATAATATCGTATTTTTAAAAGTGGTTTTTGTTTTTTCCTGGGAATCTTCAATGTCTTTATTACAAATATTAGTTTATGATTTGTGGAATATATATTAGAAAAATTATAATTTATAACTGACTAATAATTCTGAAGCTTTGTATAGGAATCTGAATATTCTTCACCAGTCACTACAAATTTTCTATTCTTTTCTCGTGGATGGCTGCTTAACTCTTGTACCAAACAATGAAATTAAAAATTTATGTCAAATATAAAATTCTTATAACAAAAAACTTACCAGTAAGACCAAAATTTTTCTCCTTAATATTTCCTTTTGAAAATTCTTGTACAATACTTACAACGTAATATTTTTTAATGTTCCTGGGAGCTTTATCAGATTCGTCAAAATTGAATTCACACTGATTCGATTTTAGCATCTTTCTTGGTCTTCGTGATCCAAAATGCTTCTAGATTCCACTGTGACTTCATTTCTTGATCAAAGCCGATTCTTCATTAGTTATTATCTAGTTAGTTGTACCCTATGTTTTTGTGTTTTTTCTCTTCACTCACTACCACGAACGATGCGCGTTAGCGCAGAAATGTAATTTTCACGAATTTTTTTGACGTTATAAAAAATACTTGTATCACAATTTTTTGTTATTAGGTTTCTCATTAAGTGTTCTTAGCAATAGCTAGAAAAAATTTTGGGGTTTCGATTTTAAAACGAGCGAAGCGCAATAGTTAGATAAAATTTGGAAAAATTTTAGAGCTTTGATTTAAAAATGAACGATATACGTTAGCGCGGAAATCGTTCATTTTGAAATCAAAGCCTCACAATCTTTAAGAATTTTTTTTGGCATCACAATTTTCGTCAATTGTTTTCTAATTAGGGAACCTTTGTGATAGTTGAATTATTTCTTTTTATTTTCTGGTTCTTCAGTTCAGAATCATTATATACTATTACCTATAATTTTGTTACTCATTGTGGTTTATTTCTGTATGTTGTAATTTTATTTTCTTTGTATCATTATTTAGTTATTTTTCTGTTTGTTTTGGTTTTGTCCACAAATTGTAATAATTTTTTGACAATAAAGTATTTCTCTCTCTCTCTATGTACAAAAACACGTGATTAAAAAATTTTTATCCACTTAATCATTAATTTTTGGTAATAAAAGTATGTAACCTATTATAATAACATTATATGTCTCCTCCACCAACATTTTTTCGCAAAAGTTCAGTTTATTATGCAAAAAAATATTCGTGGTACAAATTCATGGATATGTTTGTATGTATATAGATTTGGGGTCTCGTATACACCGCGACCCAATGGATCTATTGTGTCCCCCTTTCTTGCTGCGATACCGGAGAATCCAGTGTATACCGCTAATCCATCAATCCCACTCCTTTTAAAAAGTCTAGATCGTGGGTCTAGTTGCCAGAGAGCTTCGTCTTCTATTTCAAGCGCTCCCAGGTGCACAATTTGAGAGAATGTGGGAAGAGGTTTCCTTTGTGTAACAAAATCTGCACGCCGTATTATCTGCTAGGTCTAGCGTCTTCAGGTGTTTGTTGAAGCGACAGTGCTCCGATAGAACTCCTATTAGTATTGAAGACTTAATGGTGAAAGCTAATACTACAATAAGGTCGCTCAGAAGTGCATTACATTTTTTTTTTACTTTATGTGGTATAAATTTACTAGGATCGATAAAAAAATCGCACTCCAATTTTAACCTTAATTAACGAAAATATCTCAAAGTTCAAGTCGTAAGTATGAATTATAATACAAAAGTATATTTCGATTTCATAATTTGTTTGTATTATTCTGGCGTCCTTTGTTTTTTTTATCGCGTTCATATTGCTCTTCACTTTTCGGGCAACACATATTTATGTTTTATGTTAAAATGAAGGTCGGCATCAGATTATTATATTGCTAAAAGTTGAAACAAATTATTAAACAATTGAAACTTGAGTGTATCTTTTTAGATCTGAAGATGCTGGAAAATATGATGGATGATATTTTTATAATCACTAATGACGAACTTTTGGTTATTGACACAAATACCATTCTGCTAATAATGTTCAAATTACACAATTATGACATAATTTTTATCGTTCCAATATAGAACTTTGCGAATATTTTTGCACTTGTTATTTCTATTAGTTTTGTCGCATCATTATGTGCACTATGACTTTAAAAAGGTGGTACTGTATTCACTGCCCAATTTTTTTATGATCTACAATTTCTGTTGCTTTTTTTAAGAAAGATTGTTTAACCTTTGAAAACTGCTGTTTTACTGCATTTATCACTTGATTATTCAAAAAAATCTTTTAACGCGCAAGTGTTCTTTTTTAAGGAAACAGCAGATAATCGCTAGGGGTCAAATCTGGGGAATATGACGGTTGCTGAACTAATTCGAAGCTTGTTTGAGCCATTGCGGCAAATTTAAAAGAGGAATTGTGACTGGGTGCGTTATACTGATGTAAAGAATCATCTTAGTACTATTTCCCTCGGTTTTTTTCACTCTTCAAGTGAATTTATTGGAGTAATAAGCAGCTGGAAATGGGGCTTCCTATGAGGGCAAACTAAGAAAATTCCTCCTAACTCAGTTTCTTTATCAAAGTTACCAATCTTACAAGGAAATGTTCTTCGTTTTATGTATATTGCGTTAAAAGAGGAGTGCAAATGTATTTATCTGTTAACATTCGTGGTATCCATCGTATGTCAAGTTCGACAAAATTCTAGGCTTGTTGTAGTGATACGATAGAACGAACAACTAACGCTCCTGAACTTTTCATAGCAGCTTCAATTTACAATTTTCTAGTCCACGCCCAGATATCTTGAAATAATGAATTACTAAAATACATACAAATTCAAACTTGTGTTGAATTGAATTTCTCTTTGCCGAAAAATGAATGTATGTATATGTAGGTTAGGTTTTGGGAAAATAATTAGAGTACACGGTATATAAAAATAATAGATGTAAATAATAACTATTAAATATTACTTAAAAACAACTTGACTGCCTTTGTGCATATCAAATGTAAGTGTTGTTCGCGAGGTAGTTTCACCTTTTTAAAATTCAATAAACAAATTATAAATTCCAATATTTCTTTCAATATCTAAAGTTTCCACGTGAAACAATTTATTTTCCTATATTATTTCATTATATTTGTCTACTACTTATTTCGAACACAATTTAATATTCAAAGATTTTTTTAAGTCTTGGCAACAGCGCAATAACAAATTTTATTCAAAACAAACGTTCGTCCTTCGAATTTTATATAGAATTCGATTTTGTCACGTATACATTAATTATATTGTATAATAACATGATGGATTAAAAAATTTATGTTACAAAGATTCTGCGTCTATGATCGGTTTAACCAGATTATGATATGAATGTGTTCAGGAACTAATCCGGATCACGTTTATTGTTGTTCGAAAACTGTACGAGTACGAGTTAATAGGGTCGTGTAGATAGATCAGCTGATTGCGGTCCTAATCCAGGAGAATTTGATCTGTTTCTGAACGTTGCTTACGATTTTCGTTAGAAATTTTAAATTTAAAATTCGACCTACAAATACCTTCTATTTTTATTAGTTTAATTTCGTGTTTGATATACAGAGTAATGTCAACTTACTTTTAACGCCTTAAAGGACCCTTTAATCTATTATAACCTTTAGCTAAAGTGCCAGTTAGGGTGGAATTATGAAACCGGCCGTTACTGTATTAAACTACGAAGATGGTCCCAGAAGTACCTGGCCTGAACTAGAGATGGCGGTAATTGCTTGAATAATACCACTGTATTAGAAAGTACTCAATCTATACAGCATATGTTTCAGGATTGAAGACGCCACCAGTGATGCCAGCTTGGGGATTTTTCCCGAAATTTAGGGAGAAAAATTTGAATAGGGGATATTTTCGGGAATAAAAAGTCTTAGGGTATTTTTTAACTTCTTCGATCGGAATTCTTTCGCTTAAACAAGTTAGAGCCTGCAGAAAAATAAAATTTAAAATGTGTAAGTTTTGGAATTTTAATGAAAAATATATTGTCATCCTTTATCGTTCGTTTCATCAACTTGGTAGTATTATGTTTAAATGTCAAAACGAAAGTAAACAATTTTTCATTGAGAAATTTTTATATGTATCTGAAATCCAGCCACACAGAGGTCGACCAAATAAGGTGACGATTCAAGAAATGTTGAAGAAAATCCACAAAGCGGTACTTGGTGATCGTCCACTGAAAGTGCGCGATCTCGCAGATCTAAAAGGCATTTCAAAAAGTGCCGTACATCGTATATTAACTAAAAATTAGGACATGAGAAGTTGTGAGCAAGATGGGTGCCAGCTTCGTGAAGATGTTTCCATCGAGTGTTTCATAGAAGTAAAGTCGAATTTTTGCGCCGTTTCATAATCATGGATGAAACGTGGGTCCACACTTTACACCCGAAATAAAAGAACAATCAAAACGATGGACTGAAAAGAGGGAACCGGCCCCATAGAAGGCAAATACTATTCCATCTGCAGACAAGATCACGGAATCGGTTTTTTGGGACGCGCGTGGGATAAATTCCATTGAGTATTATGCGAACTTATTACAACGTTTGAGCAAGAATAAATCAAGTAGAAACGGCCCAATTTGGCTAAGGAGAATATGTTGTTTCATCAAGACAATGCACCATCTCAAACATCCGTTATTGCAGGGTCCAAAATTAATGAATTACAGTTTTGATTGCTACCTCCTGCACCCTATTCGCCAGATTTAGCACCCTCGGATTATTTTCTGTTCCCAGACTTGAAATAATGGCTCAATGGTCCAAGATTTTTCAGCAACGAAGTTGTGATGTTGGCAGTTAATGGATATTTTGAGGAGCTTGACGATTCTTATTATAAAAAGGATATCGAACTTGATGAACATCGATGGGAAAAGTGTATGGAGCTAAAAGGACATTACGTTGAAAACTAAATATATTTTTTTCCAAAATTTTTGTGTTTCCTTTGTTGGGCCAGGTACTTTGGTAACCATCCTCGTAATTGAACGATTATTTTAATAAAATAATGAAACGCCTTTTATCTTTTCACATAAAAGATAAATCTTGAGGAGAATTATCTATTTTTTAAAGTGGCTTAGCGGCAACACTGGAATTTCAGCGATACGTACAAAATAATCTAAGAACTTCCGAGCGCTGTTGGGTGTAGTAGTTTTTACATTTATGATAGTTGAAACTTGTGATTCGTCGTCGTCCTCGGCTATAACGTGTGTTTATGTTTACGATATTGAGTGTTGTGATGCCGGTTTAAGTTGCACGTGGTTAATTAGATTTGTGAGTTTGTGAACAAGATCTTTAGTTGTGTGAATACAAATATTGGTTTGTAGTGTAACAAATATTAATTAAAAACACTAGATGAGCTATTTCAATTTTATTTTCAAGTGATGTAGCGTTTCGTTAATTCTAATTTAAATACATGTTCATAAAAAAGTACAGTCGGATCGTTTTCGAAAAAAATTTTACAATGGAAAATGGATATTCGATGTGTCCATAAAATCTATTTATAATTAATAATACCAAAAATATATTAAAAGTTGGTTTCAATCGATAAATATTCCATATACATGATTAAATTTACTACAATAACATGTTAGAAATATTATTCTGATTTTTTTGGACTAGAATAAATAATTAATGATAAAATATGAACAATGCTTGTGATTTTTTATTGTTGTCTTTATCACAAAGAAGAGATTGTTTTCATTAAACTGATCAACATATGCTATTTAGTATATATGCATAATTGGATAATTCAGGGACCCGTATCAAAATCTTTGATTTTAATTTTAGAAATTTACATTCTTCCTAAATTATTAAACTGTGGGATCTGCTCTGAAAAGTTGAAAAATCGTACAAAAGATTTTTTATTTTTTAATAGTAATTTTCATTCAACTACTTCATACATTGTCCAGTAATAGTAATAACACTTAATTTCAACATTTAAATTATCTTGCAGACTTTAGTATGTATTTGAACACAAATCACAAAAAACTTTAAATTTTTATTGTAAACACAAATATAACCTCAAAAAATCATATTGTCTACTTCTTCAGTATTTTTAAATTTGGCCTTTTGCCTTTCGGCACCCAGTCAGATTCATATTGTATTCGCGTATTCCTTCTATTGTTCGAGACCATATAAAACATAAGAAAAAGAAGCATTTCAATGCATGTATGTTTTGTTGAATTGAATTGAACCATAATTAAAAAATAATTGATTTTTTATAAAGGCACACATGAAGGTAGCAAAAAAAACAAAAGCCACTTATTTATTATTTCAATATGTATGTGTAATAGAAAATATTAGTTGTTTACATTTTTTTTAAAGCGTTAACATAACTTTACACTTATGTCATTTATCAATTACGATCGTCGACAACTAATAAGGATTTGTGGCGTCTCGCAAAGAAAGAGGATACAAAAAAATGTTTCCTAACTTAACGTAACCTAACCTAACCACGTATTTTCAGTTACTGATATTTTGTACCTATATTTAGATTTTTTATGGCACAACAAATTCCGTGTAAGGAAATCGGATTTAGATATTGCAAAAAGTATAGTAAGAATATGACGATGCTGGATGGAGCATTTGCATTTGCACACACAAAATATCAGTAGTTGAAGATACGTGGTTAGGTTGGGTTAGGAATATTTTTCTTCGTCTCCTTTCCTTGCGAGACGTCGAAAATCCCTTTAGGTACAATCATCTAGTGTGCGATAGAGTATCTGGTGAAAATTTGAAGCCAATCGGTGGGGTCACGTTTTCGAAACACCAGTCCAAAATATTCTTAGTTTACGCTCTTGAAGTAGAAGAAATCAAGTTTTAGTTTTGGACAAGTCAGTGATTTTCAACATGTTTTTATGCTTATACAATCTATTGTATTCCGTATTCAGCATCATCCACACACTTTTAAAAGCAACCATTCACTTCCATTGGACGGAACACTTTCATCTTTTACTATATCTGTTTTAACGTCGTAGGACCTCGTTCTTAACTAACTGACAGGTGTTTCTTAGTCTATACAGCCGTCGACTTGTTGGAGTTAGATCATTTATTTGCTTTCAATGATCCCTTTTTCTTTCTCATTTCCGGTTTACTCGTAGATATAGGCATTGATCTATTAACAGATTTTTGTATGAAAATATTAGTTATATCTGTGCGATTTTATTCTATTGAGATGATTAAATACCTAATAACATTTTAAACATTGTAAAATATACCACATAGCAAGTTTTAGAGAAAAAGGAGGTCACGATTTATTTTTAAATGTTAGACTACGTGACACTATCCCCGTTATTAAAATATACATTCTCTTTTCGAAAAAAAACTTGAGGGTTTCTTCATACGAACCGATCCGAATTCAAAATTTATTTTGTTAATTTGAATTTTAAACAAAATTCCAGGCAAGTCATTTGACTATTATGTTGTGAAAATTGGAATTTGTATCAAATAAATTAGTACTTTTTACTAGTTCTATTGCCTGAGAAGGCTCTTCAGATTGGAAAAATTCTCTGCGGGTCGCTGCTTTTCACATCCTGGGATTTCCCTCCATGTATTGGCTCAACGGTCTGGTCTATGAAAACCACTCCAACGTACGCTGTGAGTACCAGAATTTTTGTCTGCAGTATTTCTGTCGCCCAGTCTGAGAAGTATGTCTCATCTAAGCAGGTTATGAACTCTCTTGAGCTATGTTTCTTTGTTTTTCTGTTTTTCTCGCAACATAAATTGTGCCTAAATGCAATCAAATGGCACCAAGTTCGAGGGGAGGCTCATGTGGTCCGGGATCCAGAGCAATTCCGTCGCCCTAACGCTAACGAGTGTCTTGTAGCATTCTAAAATCAGCTTTGACGTTCAAGATGGTTTTAACAAATGTTTTATCTGCTCATGGATTATTGTTCCTTTACTTTTACCCACAAAGTTTGGTTCAAAACAAAATTTGTGTCTACAAGTCAATGAACGATAATCAATAAGCAGATGCACTGATAAGAAATTATCATTTACTGCAAATACAAAATAAATGACCTGAAGTGCAATTGAATCGCAAATAACATACTATCGGTTTACATTATCTAATACACATACGTTAGGTAAAAGTTTTCTGTTATTTGCATACTGAGAATGTTATTTATACAATTGTGTCATACATTACCATAAGGAGTAGTTTTTTGTGATTTTATTATAAAGTTGATCATACTCTCAAAATAAACAAACGTAAAAATCGTGTATATTATATCCGACATAAAAAAGATAAATTTATACTTTGCAAACCAAAACTACTTCGATGAAGAATCTCAACGTGCTTCAATGAGTCCAAAATAATTTCTAGATTGTTGTGGATATTTCGTTGGGATTATTTTTCGATCAACGAAACACATATTAATGCGTAAAAAAAACTGAGAGATGCAGTAAACCCTCACGTTCCTCTAACATGAGATATGTGTGCTGGGGCGTTGTCCTGCAAGAACAAAACACCTTTGGATAGCTTTCCGCGTCTTTTCTCTTTAATTTTTTTCCCGAGAGTGGTCAGTGGAATAGTAATCTCCAGTTATTGTTCTACCCTTATCCAAAAAATCAATCATGATTACTCTATGGTAATCCCAAAAAACTGAAGCAAGAACTTTTCCAGCAGATTTTTGGATACGAAACTTCTTGGGTCTTGGAGAACCAGAGTGTCGCCATTCCATCGATTGTTGCTTTGTTTCTGGATCGTAGAAATGTACCCAAGTGTCATCCATAGTAACAAACTACCCTTACGCTTTTGGTCAACGTTCAAACATTTGGGGATCCATTTTGCAGCAATTTTTCTCATGTCAAAATTGACGTGAACTAAATGATGAACGCGTTCGTATGAAGTATTCAGTGCTTCAGATATCCGTTTTAGCCTAATTCGTCTGATAAAATCATGTCATGAACTGCATCGATAATTTCGGGGACTGACACAGAAACTGGCGTTCCCGATCGGTCATCATCTTCATTGGAAAACTTACTTCTTTTGAAGCTTGCAGTCCAATGTTTCACGGTCGCATACGAAGGACATTGATCACCAAGGGTATTAAGCATACCTTCGTAAATCTGCTTACCTCTTAACCCTTTTAAATGCAGGTATTTGATGATTGCTCGATACTCCAATATTTCGAGTCTCACAATTTCGGTGGACATCTTTTTTCTTTTAATTTCTTGCGTAACTCTGGTTTACTTTTTTGACGTCAAACTTTACGCTTACACTTTTAATAAGTTATTGTTCGTTGCTATGGTAACGCAATATTTTGTTTATGCATGGAACTGGTCTTGATATCAATACATACTCGTACTTTTGTCAATTGAATATTCACAATTAGGTAAACTTTACACATTCTTTCTTCTAAACTTTATTCATTTCTTTGATGATAAAGAATAATTTATGTGAGTGGAAGTTGTATCATCATAGATGGAGGATGGAAATCAACCGTAGTTGTCGGAGGTTAAATCGGCGACAACATAAATAACAAGTAAGAACGAAGAAGAGAAATTGTGGATGTAATTAACATGTATAAGGGCTCATCTTCAGTATTCCACCTGATCCTGATGCGCTTTCGTATATATAATGCATTAAGGATTTGTAAGTTATAAATCAATTGTGATTCTGCGGAAACTGGGTATATGGAATTGAATTTCGAATTCGAGCTAGGTTTATGTGATAAACGTCCGTAGGGTCGTGGTCTGCTCATCAAGGTAGTTTTAATTTAGGATATTTTGGGCTTTGGTTAGGTTCAACGAATCTTCCACAAGAAATAAGACCAATTAATATTTCTTCAATATTTTTCTCAGGTTGTGCTTATAATTTTTTTCAAACTTAAGAAGTTATTCATATTCTATTCACCTTATAAAGTGAGGTTTGTTCACATTTTACTCTATAGTCAGGTACTGTCGTGTAATTTGTGACATCAGAAGATAGTCTGACAGATTTGGTTAGGTAGATTGTCCTATTCTCTGTAGAAGAATCCTTGGGTTTAGATAGGTTAGGTCTGTTTGTGCCTTTGAATGCCAACGGGTTTTATCCGTTGCCCATTACAAATACAACTACCACAGGAAGTTCTGCTTATAATATGACCGCCAAAGAAAGTCCAATTGCAACTTTTTACTATAGTAATATTACAACTAATATACAGGGTAATCCGGGAATTGATGCAAAACATTCGGGAATTCTCATACGAGTCATCGTTTTTGATTTAGTGGAACGTGGTGGCCATACAAATGGACCTCCCCGACCAATCTTTCGAGTTTTTTCATATCCCAGTAATATATTTGATCGTATGTAGTACAAATGTTCATTTATTTATTCGTTAGTTTTCCAAGAAATTTTTGATTGTTTTTAATACCTCCTGTAAATATTTTCAATAAAAAATTTATTTTAATTTTCTTCAGTTCGCTGTCCTTGGCATGTACAACGATATAAAAATCTACATATCTCCTAAACCATAAATTTTTTCGATTGAAAAATTTATTTTTGCTATCTTTAGTTTGTACAGAGTGTCCCTGTAAAAGTTACGTATTGTTAACCATTTGACATGAGCCGCCCCTGACCTTCAGATAGTAGTGTAGATATACAGAAAAAAACTTAATAATAAGTTCTGACTCCGCAACTTTAAAGGCATTTAACTCAGAAATGAAGGGTCGTATGAGAAAATTTTTTTAAGTCACAGTATTATTTTCACGTCATCTACTCACTCCCGAATTTTTTCCGGAACACTCTGTATATTTATTTTCTGATAGTTATAGATAAAGTACAGCATTCTATTCGCAAATAATGACGATTACTCATTAGGATAATTCCAAATTCAATATTATTCCCTAATTCAGAAATATAATTTTCACTAATGACAATGAGAAAAACTTACTAAGTACTTTTTTTATATAATAAATTTTTCATAATTTTAATTTCAAACTGAATCCATTAAAAGTAGAATAATACAGGTATTCAAATATGTATGCTTAACGATAAATCTGGCAATACTGCAAATATAAAATCCAGATACTGTATTATTTTAAGATATAAATATTTAAAACTAATTAATTTTATTTTCACTCAACTCGTACCAGACCGAACAAGTTCATAATATCATTAAAACACTCACGATAAGAATTTGAATAATAGTACTCTGATTTATGAATGCATTGTTACGTAATATGTTTGTGCGACTTTTCTAAAATTGAAAGTACAAGCTTATCGTTTGAATTTGATTAATTCAATTGATTCGTATAAAATCTTATTTAAAAATATTCATAATTATTAAAACAGGTAGAAAAATTTCAATATTTTATTCATCATTTTTTGTTGCCTGCATATGAATATGATGCACGTTACACGTTAGACATTAACTCTTTTCCTATTGCATCATGGCTGTTACTAACCAATATATACTCTTCACCGAGGATGTCAATCCTCTAAAATTACAAGTACATGAATACCAACTATAAAAATTACGAAGCAACAAACAGCTTTCCCACGAAAGGCTAGAAGTTTCGATTTGTAGGGGTCTTTCAATCGATCAGCTGGTGTTACTGAGATTTCGTTAGTAATAAGACAAAAAGTAACTAATTTTCTCCCTAGTTAAAAATGACACCAAACCAATAGAAGGAAACTATGACCCTGGATTGGATAGATTACGTATCAGCTGATTGCGGATCCCATCCCATCACATGTGGGGAATCAAGAATTTTTCAAGATGAACAACAGCATCCTGAATAATAGTGAACGTGATTCTGTTTAGTTACCGAACATTCAGGTCATCCTAATCATAGTTTCGGAAAAGTAATAAATTTGCAACTACGAGATCTGGCATAAATCGATCAGCTGCGTTCTATCTGCGCATGCTGTCGATAATATTGTGTCTTGCACATTATCTCCATAGCAAGCAATGTTAAGAAGACCTTTTCTTCTTTTAAATTAACAATATTGATTGCAAACAAATCACTAAGATGATCATGAATTCTGCACTTTTTTCTATTTTTGTTGCACATAGAGAAGCAGTTAAAGCTTTCTATTTTCAAGATACAAACAGGGTTGCCAAAATATTAACAGTTAACTCGTTATAACTATAATTTCACACTATATTTGCATATTACCAAATAGTATGATTTTTAGGAAATTTGAAAATCAAGTTTTAGTTTCTTTTGTTGTTGACTGCGTATGAGACTCGATTGAATCATGTTTACATATAATTCAATTGAAACTACCCAAACTATGGCAATTAACAATCCGATCACCTGACAAAGACGAGACAACTCCTTCCATAGGACCACAAACTTTTTAGGTTTCCCAAAAAGCCATCAAGTCATGGTTATGAAAAAGTAGGAAAATTATAAGAAAGAAGGAAAATTACTCCAGATCTGAATCAATAGATTTTTTTGCTATTCTTTTAACTGGTCCATAAAGGCATAAGCAAAGATGAGCTAAGAAGAGTTACTGTATATTCTCTATTGGGTGAATTACCATCTGAAGAACATCCAAAAAATTCCCGACAGGGAACCAAAGGAAACCACCGAAAACCTCATCTGTAAGTGCGAGGCTGCCTCTAGGTAAAGGCTACGGTACTTACATTTAAGCTTTTCAAAGCCATATGCCCCCAGAGAGTTATTTCACTTTCCAAAATCGTTGCTACCTGACAGGTTAACAGTCCGGAGTACACAATAGGTCAAAGTGTCAGCTCATCTAATCTACTATAAATCCTAGGGCGTCAAAAATATATGAAGGGAGATGTATTTCTCACACTAATTCACATTTTTTTATTGCAATACTCTGTATAGTTGAATACTTCTTTGAGAAGAGCTTTTGGACTAATATGATTTTTTAAGGATGGAATTTGTGCTGTACTTGAAATTTCCGATGTTGACTGTCCCTCGTGTAGCGTAAGTTTTGATAAAACGGCAACTTCCATTGTCTCTTTAACAACTTCTTTTTGTTAATGGTGACTAATCCTGTGTCGTTAAACCTTACCATCATTTGTATCTCACACAAAACAACGTTTGTTTCTTTCCGGAAATATAGCCCAAGTAAAAAAATATTTGAAGGATATTTTTTAATATAAAAATGAAAGAGTTATTAATATATTTATGAAAATAAGTAATGTGCATAATTTTATTTCCTTTTCTGTATATTTTCTTGAAATTCAATATTTTGTAGCAAAGTTTCAAGGATTTCTACATCGAATCTAAATTAGATTGCTTAAGTTCAAATTGGTTCCATTACAAACTAATTTAAACAGTTCAAATATTTATAATTATTCAATTGAATTTATCTGCAATTCTGACTCAAGCGTTTGATTCATTTTATTTTTTCATATTTAAGCGGAATTCCGTTTTTTACGGGCAATATAATTCAAAATTGACCTTAAATATCAGAATAACTTAATGAACAAGGTATTTCTGCAAGTGTGCCAATGATGATTAAATAGTTTACCTGTTTTAAACGTGCGAAAATCCGGATATAGTGGATAAAGTATTAATCATTATACAAGAGCTATGCAGAAGCTAAGAAACGAAATTAAATAAAATTAAATACATAAAATACGCTTGAGTCGAATCGCTAATCGGTACAAATTTTGTTGATGTTCGTGGGAATACGAGGTGTGGCTATTAAATAACGAAAAAAGGTTTTATTATAAAAAATATTATTCGAATGCTCCCCTTCAATATACTCCCCTCCCTTCGCCACACACCTATCCATACGTTTTGCCATTAATCGAAGCAGTGCTGTAAGTCTTCTAGATCTAGATCTAGCAGATCTTTTTCTAGCCTTTCAAGGAAATCTGAGCAGACCCGTTGACGCAAGAGCTTTTGGTCAGGAGTCTTATTTTTTGGCACTAACTCCACACAGACGATTGTCATGTGTATTTCCTTGTTTCCATGTGTAAAATTTTTCTAACCGTTTCGTTATCGGCATTTACAGCCTTGGCAATCATCGGTATTTTCATTCGACTATCTGCACGCACAATTTAGTTGATTTTAGTCACTGTTTCCGGAGTTGAAACAGTCACAGGGCGACCTGGGCGCTGGTCATCTTCAGTGCTCCCTCGGTCCTCTCCCTTCCTAGATCCATGGCTGTTCTGGGTGTCCAGAAATGTGAAATCTGCTACCGTTTACTCACATTTTATTATTTTGTGAGCAGTTTTGTAATCATGAGGCTACAGCTACAACTAGGCTACAATTTTGTGCATGACAAAATTGTAGCCTAGTTTCTTTATTGTGGAGGTTTTTACGAATTTTTCGATAAAATTCATCTACCTGTTCGTTAGTGACAGGCTACCACGGGTTATGAACTATTTTTGTAATGACAGTAGAAACCGTATAACAGCCTGCAAATCACAAATGGCAAGATATTCAATTGCATTCCACGGTTTAAATTGTATTATGGAAAAAATGTGTAAATCGAGAAACCTGCGCGCTTTCCGACGTGATACGAAAATGTTGTCTACTCCCTGAAAGCCCTCGTAGTTTTTAATATAATATTTCGGTATAATGCAGAGAAAAAAAATTTGTTTTAACGAATAGGTAAATGATGATCAATTTTATTTTGTTTCTGTAAATTTCATTAGAATAGTATCCACCCGTTGATAATAAATCTTCTGGATTTTCCAGATCTTTGATTACTTATAAACTAATTATTAAATTATGTATCGACGCGTACATGTTGACTGTAGAGAGTGAAACGAAACGGTAGTGGCATTATAGAAAGGCAACCGAATCGTAAAACAAATATCATCTCAATATTACGATGTTTCATCTTTTCTTACGTATCGCCGCTTCACTAACACTTCCATATTGATTTTTATTTCTACGTAGAACAGAATAAAAATTAATACGAGGGCGATTACATAATGATGTATATGCATAAAATATTACTTGCACGGTTAAAGAGATAAAAGAATATCAAGTCCAGTAAATCACCAGGTTATGACCTGATATCATAAATTCTTCATAAACTAACAAAAACGCTGGACAAAAGATAAATGGTTATGGTATCTACTAAACCAGAGCAATCAGAAAACGAATTGTCATGCAGACTTATCGCTCGATTGCCCATTATTACCAAATGGTTTGAGAGAATTTTAATGAAAATAATTGTGCCGATGTCGGGAGAAAAATATATGATCCCATATCATCAACTCGGATTTGGAAACATTCTACACTTGAGCAGGTGCATAAAATTGAAAGACGATATAATGTTCGACCGTATAGTCTTTGCATTTGACAAAGTTTGGTATGCTGGGCTAATCTATAATAGTCCGGTAGTCATCAACATAAACACACGACCAAATTCTTTTTAAGAGATATTTAGTAGAATGCATCAGAAAGTTGTATAATAAAGCCTATTTAACGTAAGCTGCGGCTCGGTGGGTGGGATGAGATGAGAGAAAAAGAAATTTAGTCTTTTTCTCCCAACTAAAAATTTGTGAAAATGTAACTATCCCAATATCTCGGGGAAACAAAATAATCAGTTGACTATATTATAATGTATTATACGTCAGTTGGCGTCTCGAACATAAAAAAAATATGTTTTCAGTGATTTCCTATCAAATACAAATTTTATTGGTGATAGCTTATACAGTATGTTTCTGAGGAAACCGGCCATAGAATTTCCCATATTTAAACTCGATGTTAACTTCTAGTTGCCTACCTGCGCGGCCAGACCCTTCTCGCTCCGGGGGGGGGGGGTCGTTCGTCCGCCGACCTTTTCTATCTGAATTTTGTTGTTAACAATGTTTTTGTACATAATTTTTTATCTTCTTAATGCTATTTCATTAAACAATATGAAGTTACATTTATTTTGGCTTTCCAATGAAAAAAAATTGAACGACTTTAACAAATGACAGGTCTGCTTAATAGCTTGAAATTGTTTTCTTTTTTGTAGTTTAAAAATCGTTCTCAGGCTGACTGAATTTCTTTTTTTGTGTCGTGCGTGGAAGGCTACTGCTTTATTACATAACTCTCTAATATACCACCAATTATCTTTCGAAAAGAAATAATTTTCACCTGGCTCCCGGACTATAAAGTACAAAGGATATTTTCAATGCGAATATTCGACCTAATAGAATGTTATTTATCTGGAAGACTATGCCATACAAAACAGGAAGAAAAATTTTAAAGATCTGGAAGCTGGAGTACCTCCAGCTAGTGTTCTGGGTCCTATTTTTTACTTAATATCTCAAAAATAAAGAATCATATAGCCACCTTCCATAAGATACTGTTTTTATTGCGGGGAGAACAAAAATATTGAAAATAGAGGTTCGAGACATGGGCAAAAAAATTTAAAATTAATTTGAACGAAAAAAAATCTATTATAGATCATATTCCAATTAAATAATGAAAATATTTCCTGAAAACATCGTCAAATCATTTGATATGAATATGGATTGAAACTAACAGTGGTTAGTGCACTTACACAATAAATTACTGTTATACAAACAGCAATTAAAGCCTATACAGATTCAGTAACGAAGATTCACAAGAAAACCAATGTTACCATAATTCAACATTTTCAGAATATCGTAGAAACACTATGGAGATCTCAAAATCGATTCTATGACAGAAGAAATCATTAGAGTAGCAGGAAGATATGAGGGAAAGCTAATGAATATGCCAACCTGGAGACGCTTCAATTCTTGCTGCAAACTAATGCAGGTGACTGAAGAGAACAAAACCATCCGATATGGTATAACCGTAACGAAATAAAGTGCTGTGCAGTCTATTTTTATCACGTTATAAAAAGTGATTATTGTCAAATTGAGGTTAAGAAAATCTATTGCGACAATAAGTTGATGAAATAGAGAAAAAAAAACACTATAAGTTGGTCGAGAATGACTGGTTTGTACATGTAATCTTGTCAAAGTAGCGCAATAACGTTCTGCGTTGATGGTCTGGTTACGTTCCAGGTAATCGATCAGGATAACATCTCTTGTATCTTAGAATGTAGGTTCTATAGATTTACTGGCAAAATTTATAACCTTGAATTACTTTGTCATGGGTAATCTAGAGTGTTTTCACCCCATAGTTACTTTTTTGCTTGTGGGTACGAAATGAGTTAGCCAAGTTTTTTCAACATAAGCAACATATCTTTCTCACACGTATATGTTTATGCAAAATCGATTGTATTACAATTTGCGATATCCCAAGAGACGCCTCTATCTGTATTAAATCAGATACCGATCTTCTTTAATCATTTTGCCTACAAAATCGATGATTCTCGGAGTGACAACCGGTTTTGGTCGACATTCATCATTAACAGAAAGGATTCTTTGCATTGTTGTTGAGTAAGGCCTTTTTTTGAATCATAAATAATTCTTCGACGTAAGCCTTCACGGGCGATTCTCATTTTGGCACTTAAACGTTCACTTTCAACAACTCACTCATCCAATTTCTAAATTGCCACTGGCTCGTAATAACAAACGTCAATATGCACAAATACAGTGGTGCCACAACTCAAATTATCAAAACTTAAAAGGCAATCTGCTTCTATTTTCGCTTGTCAGTGGAATTCACATTTTCTTTCTTCACACAATATCCCTACACTTTAGGAATATCATAAATTGTGGAATTTAAATTTGATTGTGCATGGTATGCCATGTAATTTTAAAAAAATTTGTAATTAAGTGTTTTTAGATAATAAGTTTTGAAAATACTTGGTTTTGGGGTGGGTGTTTAAGAAATAGGTAATTACCCATTTTTGTTCTCCCTACCTACTAGTTTTTCATCACACTCGCATCAAAAATATAAAGAAGGTCTCGAAATTATGTGTGTGATAATCCCTAGGTTATAAACGTTAGAAATAAATATTGAACTATGATTGTTTATTTTAGAAATCAATGACTTTAAAACAAACTGAGCTCAGTAATTAATTGTTTATACGGACTCGGCATAACAAATATAAATTTTATACGCCATTCGCCTTCTCTAATGTAGTTTTTATTGATGTTTAAAAACATTACATTACCCAATAAATATTATGATTTTTACGATTTGATTAGTTTCGATGATGCAACGGAAGGCTTCCAAAATTTCTTACATAATGAATACATGAATTGGAACGAAGTCTTTGCCAGCTAGATTTTGAGCTTTTCGTAGTGGGATTGTGGAAAAATTTAAACAATAAAGTGTACTAACCCTAATATATTTCCCAGCTTTCGCATACTTATGTATCCATCAAACATGTATAAAAATATTACAATATTTAAAATTTCTTACATTAATTCGTTGATAATTGCGGCGTTTTAAATTTTGTTATTTTCTTATTAAATTTCAAAAATCAATATTCAAATTGACATCGTTGTCCGATTACTAATTGCCACTCTTTCCTGTCGCAGCAGTTTTAATCGTTCAGATTTCGTAAACCAAATTAACTGATTTACTCAGTATATTTTATAATTGTTTCTTTCAGGTTCATTTATTATGTCGTTTCTGATTCGATCTAACCTCTTTTTAGGGCGTCCATTTCTGTGGCTTCGTTTTTTGTTAGTCTTTTATTCTTCACGATATCCATAGTATTCCATTTAGTGATATTTACTTGCTCTGTTTATTCTACATTTTATTTTTGTATCACGTTTCTCATCTTTGTCATAAATAACTCTCAGATATTTATAGTTGTCACATCTCGTTATTGTCTAGTTTTCTAGTTTTATGTCGGTTGTATCCTCTGCTATACATAAGTACTGTGTCTTTTCTACGTTCATCTGCAGTCTCTATTTTCCGTATTCTTTCTTTAGTTTGCTTGCCATGTATTCTAAGCGATTTCCAATAGAATATATATACACTGAGTTGAAACCAAATTGTACATATTCATATTTCAGTTACTATACATATTTATAAAAAAGCCCGAAAAGTTTTCATAAATTATTAATAAGAAAATGTAATTCCTCAATTCCTTTTGCATGACAGGTATATTCCCCAATTTTTTAAATGGGAAGTCTAAGTATATAGAAATTTATCGTTTGAAAGATCTCTTTATTATTTTTATTATATAATAGACCTGTAAAAGGTTTCATTTAATAAACAGGGTGTTTCGCAAAGGAACCGACATGTCTGTAGGGGGAAATTTACCTCTAAACCAAGTTGTATCCCTGAATAGTTTAAAGCCACAAAGTTCGGCAAAAATTTCGGAATAAATTAATTTTTTTGCAATCCTTCAACTTGAAAATACCAAATTTGGAAAACCGTATGATACTTTTAATAGCTATAACGATTGAACCATTCGGGGGGTTTAATTAGGGGTGACCAACACGTAAAAGTTTTTTTTCTGCCAGTTGATTTTTATATCATGAATAATTTGATTCTAAAACTTTTTTTACTTTTGTAATTTTTCATGAAACTGTTATTTTCAAGGAAAAGTCAAATAATCGAAGACATGCTTACATAATGTTATTCAAAAATTTACAAAAAACTCAAGAGCTCACTATTAAATTATGCATCAAAAGTTGCCATTCAGTTCATGTAGTAATTTAATTATCGTAATTTTTTTCTCTTATATACAAAATTATTCATCTGATGATTATTTTTTACTACATTGTATTTGTTTGTAATGCTATTCCACAAATCTTCTCGGATATCAACTGGAGAAGAATAAACGGACACCTTCTACGCCGTCTAAAGAAAGTTGTGGCAACCATGTCATGTGCCCTCGCATTTAAAAATACATAATACAGGTACACAATTCCCCGAACAACTTTATCAATAAAACAATAATCTTTCGACCCTGGGAATTCCATGTTACATCTACATCCCTCTACCTTCTCATTATTTTTGACTTACACGAAACCAGGCAAGACGTTTTGTATCAAGTGAAAATTTGCTTCTTTCTTGTGACAGAAAATCGAGCAGTCATCGAACGCTGCTCCTAGAGATTCGGCACGCGCGGCTTAGTTTAGTTTTCTACTTACCATTACTTAAAACAGTTTCATTCGGTGTACCAAATTTGGTATTTTCAAGATAAAGGGTGGTAAAGAAATTATTTTTTTCCGAAATTTTGAGGACTCATAACTCCTCAAGGATGCAACTTGGTGTAGAGGTTAATTTTCCCCAATTGTCATATTTTGGGCTCCCCTATACGTCTCTGCTCTGTATCGGCGCTTATGCGAAACGCCCTGTATATTCACTGATGCTTTTACAGCCGATTTCCCGTGGAATTTTGATAATCATAATTGATTTTTTTGAAAATTGGTATGAAGATAGTATTTATAACCTTCTTCAAATTCTACCCTGTGCCGAAGGTGCTTTTTGCCTTGGGAGTGAAAGCCACCCCTTCTTGGAGATGAAAATTTATTTCATCAAAATCTCGTAGATGGATAAATTGACTAATTCTAAGCTAACTTTTACCCTACAAAGTTTTTTTCGAAAGTTGGTATGCTTAGAGTTATTAACGATTGAAACTGCCCATTTTTCATTGAAAAAACGCATATTTTTTACCGTATTTTTAAGCACCTCTGTAAATTCAGTAATAACTGAGTTATTGCTCGTTGTAGGATGGCTATTTTTGGGGAACCTCGAAATTGAAAATTTTTAACCTCAAATAACTTGAAATCCACTTGCAATTAACTTTATTCATGTATTTTGATATGAACCAATTGATTTGACTGGTTATGAATGCTTATTTTTGAATAAATAAATGATTAAATTGTACACTGCATTTTCGTAATCTTGAAAAAAAAATTTTATTAATTGTGGGGTTTTACTTGCCAAAAGTTTTGAACTTTTTTAAATTTTTGTATCATAAAAATTGAGGGAGGTACATTAGTTCAAAGTGTGCATTCGCGTACCAAATGTGGCTTATGTTTTCCCTTTGATCAGCACCCTTTTCGACATTGGGGGTTGAAAAAAGCTTTAATTGATGTGACGTTGAAGTATTTGAAATCCGCCACAAAATGCTTGTTTAAAAAAGTTTCTAGCTTGAACATTTACTGCTTTTTTTTTTCAAAATTTCGGAGCACGAATTTTGAAGTATTGGAAAAAGAGAATCGAGCAACAGCTGGCATATAGTGAAAGAATTATTATGTTATTCTCTAATCGTGTTTGAGAATATTAACAGATTTACGAATAATACATTTAAACTTCATTTTACTCGAAACATGCATAAAATCTGAGATTTAATTTTTTTTGCAAAATATAAAAAGCCCGGTTCGGTACAGGGAAGATTTCGTAAAAGAGGGCTTGTATTCAAATTTTCGTGAAAATAAGTGTCTTTAAAAAAACTTTCAATATTACTACCTTCAGAGGACGGTCTATGGAAGGGTTACATGAGCCCGATTAATCATAAACTTGTCATCAACAGATCTACTAATAAACTGTATTTCACTCAAATACATGCTAAAATCGAAGATTCTCAAATTTTTTACGATAAGGGGTAGTTTTTATCCCTAAAAAATAAAAAAATACCAAACAGCACAGAGTAGATTTTGAATAAGGGGGTAAGTAGAGCTTAAATCCAAATTTTCATAAAAATTAACAAAATTCCACAATTTTAACGTTTTTATCGCTGGTACCTGGCCAATAAATGTTTCATCAATGAATGTGTAATGTTGATACGTACTTTTGGTTGTGCATGCATAAAATTATATTTTATAAAAAAATGCATTAGCAGACAACTATTATTATACGCAATTTGTTTAACAACGGAAGTACCAATAGCTGACTAAGTTAATCTATTGAAATTAGATAACTATCTATATGTTAACTACTTTCGATTTCATTAAATATCTGCATGTATTACATAAATTATTTAATCAAAAAAATTGTCGGTGATTTCCAATTAGATTTGATATACTTGAAATTTCAGTTAGATAAACATATTATAATTTAATCTGTTGATATTTAATAAAAAAGTATGTCATAAACTTGTTTTTACTGAGTATGCACCGTACTTCAATTCTTAAAACTTAACCCTTTGATTCCCAAAGTGGTCCAGGTGGACTATCGGGGTCCACGGGAGAATCAACGAGGGTCTACGTTGGGCGTGACAAAAATGGGGCTCCACAATCGAATCCATGAAAATTTATTTGGTTTCTATAGTGAAGAACTAAAATTTTGATTTGACTTCTATCAATATAGGTAAATAATATTTTAAGAGAACCCAGCAATTGTTACTTGTAAAAACATGCATATTCCACATTCAGTACCATTCGTTGAGTCCTGTCCTGATTGATTTTTGAGGAAAAATCGATTCTATTCAAAAAGTTATTTCGGTGGCAACATATGGAGCTTCTGTCATGGTCAGGTGACATCGTGGGTTTATAAACCATCTTAAAAGAATTATACCAGAGGTAGCTGCAAAAATTTGAGTGATAGATTGTCCCAATCGCTTCAATTTGTGATTAATGCAGTTAACAAAATAATAAGCAATGCATTGGAAAATGAGGATTCTGATGTAAAAGAAAACCTGATCAGTTTTGAAGTAGACTTCAACTTACAATTACACTCCTAACACCAGAACTAAGATATACGAGGATGTATTGATATCTAGTTAGCCTAGACCAGTTCCATCCATAAACAAAATATTGCGTTACCATAGCAACGAACAATAACTTATTAGAAGTGTCGGTGTAAAGTTTGACGTCAAAAAAGTAAACCAGAAAAAAGATGTCCACCGAAATTGTGAAAATCGAAATATTGGAGTATCGAGCCATCATCAAGTACCTGTATTTAAAAGGGTTAAGAGGTAAGCAGATTTACGAAGATATGCTCAATACCCTTGGTGATCAATGTCTTTCGTATGCAACCATGAAAAATTGGACTGCAAGCTTCAAAAAAGGTAAATTTTCCATTGAAGATGATGACCGATCGGGAACGCCAGTTTCCTTGTTAGTCTCCGAAAATATCGATGCAGTTCATGACATGATTTTATCAGACCGTCGAATTGGGCTAAAACGGATATCTGAAGCACTGAATATTTCATACGAACGCGTTCATCATATAGTTCACGTCAATTTAGACATGAGAAAAATTGCTGCAAAATGGATCCCCAAACGTGCAAGGGTAGAAGCATCACGTTCGATCTGTGCTCGATTTGAAAACGATGTAAACTTCTTAAACCGAATTGTTACTATCGATGAGACTTTTGGGTACATTTATACGATCCAGAAAGAAAGCAACAATAGATTGAATGGCGACACTCTGGTTCTCCAAGACCTAAGAAGTTTCGTGTCCAAAAGAAAAGTTCTTGCTTCAGTTTTTTGGGAGTAGACATGATTGATTTTTTGGATAAGGGTAGAACAATAACTGGAGATTACTATTCGACATTACTGACCACTCAAATTAAAGAGAAAAGACGCGGAAAACTTCACTATTTACAATTCATATTTTTTCATAAAACATATTTGGCTTCGTCGTCAGTTTTTTGAATTTTGAAAACATATGGTTCGGGAAAATATTATTGATAGAATTTCATTTCAATGTTTATATCACGATCTACAAATAAAACTAAATTACATGCAAATCGATTGTTAATAAGTAAATATTTATTTTAAACATCTAATTTCATATGATCTCAATCTAACAAGTTTAGTTGATTTATTCAATTTTAACAAATAATTAGATGGACCTACTAAGAATTATGACGTTAATATCAATTAGTGATTAAATTTAATTGGTAATATTCGAAATAGACTTTTTAAACAGTTTCAATTTGTAAAAATAAAAGTGCCCAGTGATGCAGAGTTTCAGCAATCCGTTGAATTTACAAAACGGCCATCACATCTCGTACAACTCTAACCATCATCAGTATATTGCCAACAATCATATGTTACCGGGTCGTGTAGGACATATTGGTAATTATAGACATTACCATTTCGAGTTTGATACACCGCCGAGTTTGGGTAGTGAAAGTTGTCCGGAAACGCCTAATATCGATATACCGAATGCTAATTTTGTGTCACCGCCTAAAAAAGACATACCGGATTTGGGTACATCTCCTAAACCTCAAACGCCTAAAAATCATCATCACCATTCTATTCAAGAATTGATGAAACATTTCGGGAAAAAAATTCAACATTGGCGTTCGGAAAATGGTTATAGACGACACAGCGAAAGTGAAAGCAACGAACAAGAGGATCAGTTTAGAGCTAGAAGCAAGTCTTTGGATGGTAATGCCAAGAAGAGAATTACAGACTGCGATGCATACAAAATATATGATCGTATCTTAAAGGAAGGTGAGTTATTCTATTGTTCATACTTTATAACATCTCTTTCCCTTTAATGTCGAAAGTTTGTATCCTTGTTGTTAATCCAAAAAGAAAATTTTTTACGCTCGTCGAAACTGATTGATTACAACCTCACTACTACATCTTTGTGAACAAACTTTTCCTGTATTGCCTTTGGAACTGAAATGCAGTCCACCATCCATACCAAGCACACCAAGCAGTATCATTATGCAATCTAATTCTTGAGAAGTACGTTATCTTTCCAGCTAGCGAAGTAAATGAAATCTATATAACTTAATATACAGTCGTGGATGGTATTTCAAATTTTTCAGCAACCCTCATACACTTCGAACCGAGATCTATAGTATTAGAGATCATATGCCACAGCCCTCTTGCGTTAATGAATAATTTGAGACGGCTTCTCCTCTATCGATTTTGGTCAACCCAAATTCTGGATACTTGTGCATGAGGTATGCAGAAATTTCACCCTCTTCTCTTCACAGCCTGCAGTCGCCGGTGTTTTTCATTTTTATTCTCTCAAGGTGTTCAATCAAGTGACAATATTCGGTAATTATACACTTTCACGGTCACCTGGTTTTTTGGCTCTAGAAAATCGAAAAATGGATGGATTTTAATGATCTGGTCTCAAAATATTCCATTTTACGGCGGATTTATGAAAAAAATTAGTAGAAATAGCTGGAATGAAAATTTCTGATAGTTTTACTGTTTTAAATCGTAAAAAAAACGGTTTTGCAAAATAATCCTTTACAAAAAATTATGGTAATTATTACATATTTTTCGATTTTCTAGAGCCAACCTAACCTAACCTAACCAAAAAACCAGGTGACCGCGAAAGTGTGTGTATAATTACCCTTTTGGTAATGTGTGTATAATTACCAAAAGGGTAATTATACACACACTTTCGCGGTCACCTGGTTTTTTGGTTAGGTTAGGTTAGGTTGGCTCTAGAAAATCGAAAAATATGTAATAATTACCATAATTTTTTGTAAAGGATTATTTTGCAAAACCGTTTTTTTTACGATTTAAAACAGTAAAACTATGAGAAATTTTCATTCCAGCTATTTCTACTATTTTTTTTTACAAATCCGCCGTAAAATGGAACATTTTGAAACCAAGATCATTAAAATCCATCCATTTTTCGATTTTCTAGAGCCAAAAAACTAGGTGACCGTGAAAGTGTATAATTACCCAATATTCTGTTAGTAGACCTGTAAAAATGGTTGTTCCTGATTAAATCGATGTTTTTATCGTTTCCAGTCTGGATATAGACTCTCAACAAGTTATTTTTTAGGTCTGTTACAAGTGATTCAGCTATCCTAGTCCCATTATTCGTCAGAGTACTTGTTTTAACCATAATAAATAAATTTTCTTCAGTTGTTTAATCCCAAAAATAAGTAGCAACAATCAATTAAATTATTCGTATTTTATAAAATATGATAATTGCTTAGGTCTTTGACATTGACAGCTTTCTTGTTCCTATAAAAAATGTAAACCATTCCTACAAATTTTTACATTTAATTTTTGTTTATACAGTTTGATCATATTTAGATAATAGATTGACAGGTTAAAAACAGGGAAAATATGAAATATCAAAAACAGACATTCAATAAGTCAAAAACACTATTGAAAAATTAAAACCTTTTTGAAATAGAATCAAATGCAAGAAAAAGGAAATTTTTCAGAATGGTTCACTACATAGAAACGAGATAATACAGACGTGAACAAATCGAGTCAAATAGGTTAGTTGACAAAATTTGGAAATTAGTTGAAAACTATAGCTTAACATGTATTTCACCCCAAAAATATATTATTTTAAGAAAAATGGGTTTTTTACGTTAGTATTTTGAGTTTTTATAAATGAATTTGAAATTGACCGCGAAAAAAGCCAAGACTGTCATGGCGTCTTGAATGATGTCACACCTCGCGAAACAGCTGTGTTTGTTTATGACAGTCAATTATGTTTTTTAATAAATAATGAATTCCTCGTATTATAAATACTGTATAGTGCCTTAATGTAAAAGAGCAATGATAAATGTATAAAATTTACCATAATATACCACACATAGCAAATAAAATGGTATGACTTAATTAATTAAGTTAAAATTATTGAAACTTTGTATTCGCTAACCTCAAAATCAGTTAAGAATTTTCTTTCCACAGTAGGTAAATGCGACTCTCTGACTGGTAACTGCTAATTAAATAAGACTTTATTTGTTTTTCACATAATACTTATAGATAAGTTTTAATACTGCGGACTTTCGATGAACAAAAGTAGGTGTTCAAAGCAAAAAATTTGTCAAGCATAACTGCGTCAATTTTGGGCAAGTTACTACAGTGTGCTTTGTTAAATTCTGATTCCACGGCAAATTATACCTGTCTTTAAAGATTAAACTAATAACGAACTTTATTAATTAAACAATAATTGCTGAAAACTTAAAATAACCTGGTTATTTTATTTTGCAAAAATATTATTTTTGTGGACAAGCTGTTTTTTATTTACTAATTATCATGGTTAATCATTAGAAACTCAAAGCCATCCGATTTATGCCAGTCATTGTTCGATGTAAAAACTAAGAAAAAATGATTTTTATTTTGATACTCATGCTAGGTAGGTGATCTATTGATTAATTTAATTACGTAAGTTTTTAATGTCAAGTCAAATCGAAACGTTAATTTTTAACCTGCTTTTAAAACTAATTTTCAATGAGAAGACACCTCGAATCAAACAATTTTGCAACGAAAACATATTAAAGGGTCTAAAAAGTAAGAAAATTTAAAATTTGTATTTTATAATTCCAGCTCACACAAATTTCAAAACGCATATATTCTTGCAGCCTAATTATGAGATTGTTGTAAACTACGAGGGGAACGCTATATATTTTGCAATCCAAGAAAACAGTATTTTTTTTTTTGAAAATGACGATAAACTACATCAATGCACTTTTGTTAACGAATCGTTCCCAACTTAAACGCTTAAAACCAGTTTTTTTGAATAATGAGGTGCGAGGAGCGTACGTGCATGCAACGCACAGCCACATTTAGAAAACATTTCGTGTATCTAGCGCACACAACCTGTATCGAGTCCGAAAGATCGTTTTACGAACATACAAGAAAATTTGAACTGCCGAAGAGCAAGCATACGAATTATTATCATTAAAACAAAACGAAAAACCATCAGCAACATTTAAGATTTTCCAAAATGGGTAAATCTTCATTATTATATAAAATATTGACAAACATTCATAGAAAAACTATTTTTTTCTAAGAATAAGTGGATTTTTGGTATTGGGTTCAAATAATTAAAAAATTGTGTATTTTGGATTTTCCACAAACAAACCTTTTAATTTAAGAACGATTAGGTTAGACCATGTCTATAATCGCTATAATTGTTAATTCTTTTAAAATTTTTCTTCTTTTATTCACGTTTATAAACATCTTTATCTATCTCATGCTTTGGAAATTATTAAGCGTATGTAGCACTCAACGAGCATCAATTTTGCCATGATGACGATCATGCAAAATTGGATTTTCTATTGTGGTTCCAACACCAGGAATTACCTTAGTCCCTTGATAGGTGAGTTCGAGATATGTCTCAATTTTTTTAACAGTTACTGAAAAACAGAACCTACCGGCTCGTGCCTCATTACCAATATCCGTTTTCTATACCAGCGAAACGCAGCTGCTCTCGAAAGACTTTCATCGCCAAATAGACATTGTAAATGTTTTGCTGGAATTACCATTCACGTAATAGGAGATCATTTGATAGCAACGAAATAACTACAGTTAGAGCTTACTACTTACGGATGGTGACTTATTTAAAAAAATAATTCTAGTTTCGATTCATCTCAAAATATACAAGCTCTCGTATCCACATGTAGATGAATATCTAATCTATCTAATATCCATGCCAAGATTATAAAAAAAAATAGAAGAAATACACATTTTATTGCATTTCTGCTGTTTGGAACATGGTCCAAAAACCATAGTCAATTAAAATGTAACGTGAGTTACCTAGATTTATAACTCAACGAATTATTTTTCCGAGTAATTCCCAATAAACTTTCAGGGTGACATTAGAAAATTAACTTGCATTACAAGGTAATAACTTGCCTAGAATTCATCACATAATTTTAAATTTTACGTTCAAATAGGTTGATTATATTAGAAGATAAACACTATAATTGCATTATGATGTTTGAATTGATATTTGTCAAATTACATCGAATATGTTAATTTTTAAATAAAGATGAAATAATATTTATTCGGTCGCTCTATATATTCTCATGATCAATTGTTACTAAAAAATAGCATATTTCGCTTCTAAGGTGTGAGGTTATGTTTGCTAGATAATGCAAATATTGAAATATGCTAAAAAAACTAAAGGTCGAGTGAAATGTTGCATACAGGAGTAACGGCGTAATTTAAATAAATGAAATACCACGTGTCAACTACTCCGGTTTATTGTTGTTGTTGTATGAATATAGTGTAGATATTCTATAGTTGGGGGCCATTTCGATAAAAAAATGATAACGTTCAACTAATCAGTTCAATAATCTCCGTCAAAAAAGTAACTAGTTACAGATACTTTGATAATAATCGATTTCTTAATTTTTGTTATCCAACAAGTTTTCATTAAACTTGAGAAAAACTGTAAATTCACATTTATGTTTAACCAAAAAAATTAACTTATTCAGTTTTTTCGTGGGGGTTGTCTAAAAGTTTCCTAGCTCAACGTGAAGATGTCAGTACTTACCAATATAAGTTAAGAAATATATTTGCGCATGCGATCAAAAATTCTCACTTAACTTTCTGCCATTTTAAAGCGCAGCGATCTTAGCACCTCATGTGCGGAATTTTTTCAAGGTCATTTAGAAAATTTAGCACCTCATTCACGAAAAAATTTAAAAAATCTACTTATGCACAATAGAGAAGCATTCTTTGATAAATCTGCTGCTTAAACAAATATATTTGGACACTTTAATTTATTTAAATTTAAAATAAATTAAAGTTGTCATTGTCGTAACGCGCATGCCTTGGACCGGTTAATTGTATCAGGGTAGTGAGACCTTACGCACAGCACTATGAACAACATAAAATTTTTTAATTAGAAATATTTCATTTACGTAAAAAAATTACCATAAGAATCAATTTCTAAAATACATTCATTATAATTTCAGTTTTTCAACTCCAACTTCATATTTATCCTATAATTGAGGGATCATCTTTAATTGATAATTCAATTGGTCCTTCGAAAATCATTTCACTAACACACAAACATTTTGTTTGTTGTGCACCTTGGCTACGTGAGCTGTGGGTTTCTTCGTTTCAAAAATGGCGTGGCTTGAACTTGAAAAATTCCAATAGTTGCTGTCCGAGATCCGGCTCGAAGGACCAAAATATTGAAAATGATTAGCGTTCAAATCACATGTTTTGGAAGTATACCAATCGAATTGGAAAAATTCGACATTTGGTTCCAACGCATGCAAAATTGTATCGATCTTGATTGAAGAATATTTTGAAAAACAATAAAGCCATACCCAATTATTTGTTTATCTATATTAACATTCGTACATCGCTCAGGCTTTGTTCTGATTTTTCAAAATTCCTCCACTAGATCCACATTTTCTAGCTTAATTTCTTTCTTGTTCCGGTTTTTCCGTTTATCCGTTCAGCGCTGTTTCTAAGTATTGCGGCCATCTTTTAACTTTTTCTTGTGGATCTGTTAAAAGCCTTCTCTCGTTAAACCTGATTTAATGTACTTGGTAACTAACTTTTTTATCTCGTGAAAATTTCTCTTGTGAACATTATGAATTAAAAAAATTCCATTCCACAAGAGAAAATATTTCTCGAGTTGTTTGTACTTTCGTTCGAAAATATTTTCGATGTACGAGGTCTGGATATTGAATAACGAGACTGGTTACAAAAAAGGGTTTTATTATAAAAATTATTCTACATTCGAAAGCTCCCCTTCAATATACTCCCTTCCTCTCGCCACACACCTTTTCATACTTTTTCCCAATAATCGAAGCAGTGCTGAACGTCTTCTTTGGTGAGAGCCTTTAGGAGATCTGCCGTTTTTTGCTTTACCGCTTCCATCGACTAAAATCGGGTTCCTTTCAAAGCAGATTTTTTTCTAGTCTTTCTAACTTTTCAAGGAAATCTGAGCAGTCCTGTTGTCGCAAGAGCTTTTTGTTAGGAGTCAGATTTTTTGGCACCAACTTCGCGCAGACTTTTGTCATGTGTAATTCCTCGTGGAAAATTTTTCTGATCGGCGTTTACAGCCTTGCTAATCATTCGGATTCTCATTCGACTATCTGCACGCACAATTTGGTTGATTTTGTTTCAGGAGTTGAAACAGTCACAGGGCGACCTGGGCGCTGGTCATTTTTAGTGCTCTCTCGGTCCTCACTAAAGCGCTTACATCACTCAAAAACACGCGCACGAAATAGAGAATTATTTCCATAGGCCTCTTGCAACAACTTATAACACTCAGTCGGAGTTTTTTTCAATTTAACGAGAAATTTGAGATTGATACGTTGCTCCTGTTTTTCATCACACATGGTTATCATGAGACTTTACAGGTAAAAAATGTAATTCATTTTATATTTTTAACATATTTCCAGAATCTATAAATCTTATTTGAATATAAATTCTTCGACTAGACATATTCTCGAGGTGAACGTAAATATTACAAAGCGATAAATCGATTCTTCTAAAGTAAGTTCGAACTAATTGTTAACCTCGAAAAGTTCCAATAAAAATATAAATGATGTATTGAAGCTGAAGAACTTGACCTACTTCAAACCCAAGATATATTTATGAATAACATGATTTCTCGTTCAATGTTCTCAAGAGTGATACATTTTGCTGACAATTAAAAGGTTAAAATATTTAAGCATCACCAAACTCAGCTTTAACTTTCCCACGCAAAAACGAGTCAATTATACCATAGATGTTTACAAATATCTAAACATACAAGAAAAACATTTATACACAATTAAAAAAGATACTAATACAACTGGAAATATGCTTCTAAATTGTGTTATATAAATATTGAGACAAACTTGTTTGCATAGGGCCAGGAAAAGTGAAAGAACAGATATAAAAGTGAGGAGATACCAAATTGAGAATATCTGAAATATTCATTGGTCATTGATATTTGAAAATGTCGGACTCTAGATTCGCTTACTCCCATCGGCTCCCAACAGCTCAGCTTGCAACCAGATCCATTTCTAACTCCACAAGTGTTGCACACTTTTCAGTGTACATCATATTATATTTTGTTGTATATAAATTTCTATAGATTGCTTGTTTCAGATGCTCATAACACATTTGCAATAATACAGAGGAGCTCATATAAGATAGTCATCTTAAAAGTTTCCGAGTTGGGAAAAAAACATTATTTTTTTTTTGAAATCATTCCAAATTTTCATCATAATCTTCTTTTAAAGCGATGCTCCAACTTTTTTACCATTTTTCTTCAAAATAGGGGTTTGAGTATGCGATAACGAACTAGTCTGATGCAAATCTCACTCTTGCAATTGCCATTTTCGGTGCAGGTGCGCCTTTTACAATCCAATGTCTTCTTTATTTCAGAAGTGTAGAAGTAGATCCAGTGTCATCTGCAGTTGTAAATCGAAGAAAAACTCTGACCTGCAAAATCTTCAATAGATTGCATAGTTCAGTCAGTACGTGGCAAATAGATTATTCTTTTGATATATGGATAGCCTCTTCTATTACAGATTCTCCGTACAGTGTCTAACTTTTTCATTTGGGTAGGCGAATTGCATTTAAAAAATAAATATTTATTGTAACGTGTTTCGTATTTATTAATGCACACTATTTATTTAAACCTTTTTCTATTTATGGGGTTAATTAAAAAACACTTTCTCTTACGTTCTTAATTCATTTAAATACTATACACTACACTTAACTAACTTACAATAATTCACTTATCACTATCACTTAATTGACTTAAATGATTTATTTGAATTCTTCCATTACTTTGCCAATTCGTTACGTTCATTACGACTATTTATTATAAACACTACAGAAACTCATTAAAAGAATTCCAAACGTTCTAGAAAAATAAGGAAACAAAACAAATAGACTTTCCTATGAATTATTCAAAAGAAACAATGTAAATAAAACGCTTGCTATAAAAACTGATATAAAAACAAAGATCAAACGAATTCCGGGTATTTCATCAAAGGCGGCGCTTTAGTCGAATTTTATAATTCTATTATATCCAAAGCAGAACCGAGATTATCAACAGCTCGATATAAAAAATTCATAACAACTCACTTATACGATTGTGAAACAGAAACTAAGCATCCAAAATGGAGCTGTGCGATCTTAGCAACCCATGTGCGGACTTTCGATTTACCAATTATACCATCTGAAAATTGGCCATAAAAGGTCAGTTGGTCTTATTAATTGGTCAGTGTTTAAAATTTATTATCAAGATCGTTGAGAAATGTTAGGTTATCATTAACGAAAAAAATCCATCTATGCGCATGCTTTGGACCGGTTAATTGTATCAGGCCGTGATCACTTACGAACAGCTCATTAGTTTCAACCGCACGGATATTTTTTTGAGAAAAAAAAACTGAGACATGTATCACTATCAAATATATATTATTTTAAATTACATAAACGTCAAAGTGCATAGTTGGGATTTAGAAGACGCCCAGTTCATTTTATTACTTCCTATTTTGATAATGAAATTATATCTTCAACACACGAGAATGTTCCCTCGCACGTTTCCTAAGCTAGGCCATTTCCAAAAGTGCAGACATATATGACTCACCCTATATAAGTTTATTTTAATTTTTTTATTCCAAAATGTTCCTTACTTTCTGAACAACTCCCGTATTATTAGATAAATTTAATATTTGAATAGAATCGTGTTATTGTGGAACAGGTGTGAAACAATAAATTTATTGGTTTTTATTTAAAATTCTGACTAAAGTTTTTTTATAAACTTCAGTTACAATTACAATCTAACCAAAGTAGGATATTAAGTAATTCATTTGATTTTAATAGACTTGCAGAAGTATCTTCCAGTTAAGATACCCCATTAAGGTGTATAGTACTAATGTACTATATCTAAGGACATTCTAACTTACTAATACAACACAAACAACAATTAATAAACACTACATATTTTCATAAACCTTTTGTAAATCTGTTGACGAAATCATCAGGTTAAAAGCGTTTAATCTACGTACTTCACCTTTATTGTCAAACAGTCCTTTCGCAATGGATGTGCACATTAGGATGTGCACTTACTCGATCACTGTACCTGATGCTGCAACTTTTGATTACTTCTTTAACTGAAGGTACTTGAAGGTCTTTCTCTATAGATGCTGATGTAACATACATGGGACATTTACTGTAACTCGTTAACATTTTATTTTGAAACCGCTGCAGTATTACTAGGTTGTAATTGCTTGCAGTCCCCCACAGCTGGATGCCGCAAGTCAAAATTGGTCTAAATATAGCTTGTACAACAGCAGTTTGTTTTCCAAGGTCAGTTCAGAATTACGACCAACCATACAATACATTTGCCAAATTGATTCCTTTTCGTAAATATATGTTTTTTCCAAGTTAAACGTCTGTCAAGATGAATACCCAAGTACTCTGTATCGTTTAAATGGGTTAATTGTGTACCATTAAGTTGATGGTGGACAAATTTCCAACAATATTCTGAAGAACAAATGTAAGCAGGATAGACAAGAAAAGAAAAAGGCATGGATAACTGACGAGATTTTAGATCTCATGGATACACGACGAATAAATAAAAATGTTAACGAACCCAAATATAAACAACTAAATGCAGAAATAAGACAAGCCAAATCTGATTGTTTTTCAAGAGAGTGTACAGAGATTGAGGAATTGGATAAAAGGCACGACATATTTAATCTTTATAAGAAAATCAAAGAAACCATAAGTATAGTGGGTATTGCAATCTTGTACATAAGAACGGACAAATCATCTTAGATATAGAGGGAAAGCTAGCTAGGTGGAAAAAATATATAGAAGATTTATTGGATGATGATAAAGAAGAGGTCCACAGAATAAAAGAACCACTGGTTGGCGCAGATATAACAATAGATGTAGTCAGGAAAGCCATTGCAAATACATAAAATGAAAAAGCTCCCGGGCCGGATGGAATTCCTACAGAATTGCTAAAAACTCTTGAATCAATTCCCTAATATTACTAACTAAGCTGTTTAACGCTATCTATCATAAAGGCGTAATTCCAACGGATTGGTTGAAATCGACTTTTATCACACTGCCTAAAAAGTCAAACGCTAAAGAATGTAAAGATCACCGCGCGGTAAGTTTGATGAAATATTCCTGCCAATTATACATCAAAGAATGTACCCTAAAATAAAGGAACACATTAGCAGTACTCAGTTTGGCCCCGAAAAAGACTAGAGAGGGTTTGTTCAACATCCAGGTCTTGGTGCAGATGTGTAGAGATGTCAACCGTAACGTATTTTTATGCTTTATAGATATTGAGAAGGCATTCGATAAGGTCTGTCATCATAAACTAATAAATATCCTACAGGCAACTGGAATTGATAGCAAAGATATTTTATATCGGATCTTTACTGGAATCAAAAAGCAAATGTCCGACTCAAAGATAAATTAACTCCAGATATCAACATTAGGAAAGGAGTCAGTCAGGGCTGTATACTGTCACCACTACTTTTAAATTTATACTCGGAACATATTATATTCCGAAGAAGAAGAAGGTGGACATGTGTCACGTTTCATTGTGTAAGTTATATGAGTGGACTTTGCTTCGTTACTCCATTTTTTCAGCCATTAAACTATTTTGTTTTGGTTGTCTTCTAATCGTGCATGGATGGGATTTGAGGGACGCCCAGTTCATTTTATTACTTCCTATTTTGATGATTAAATTATATTTTCAGCACACGAGAGTAACCCCAACCGTTCCCTCGCGCGTTTCCTAAGCTAGGCCATTTCCAAAAGTGCAAACATATATGACTCACTCTAATTTTTTTATTCCAAAATGTTCCCTACTTTCTGAACAGCTCTCGTATTATTAGATAAATTGAATAGATGAAAAGAGTCGTGTTATTGTGGAATAGGTGTGAAACGACTAATTTATTGGTTCTAATTTAAAATTCTGACTAATGTGACACGTACAATAGTTGAGACGAGCTAGTAACATGGTTTATCTTGTAGCAAATAAATAGTACTCTTATTTTACATATGTATCATTTATCACTTCGTTATCTATAATATACTGATCGTTGTTGAGCAATAGCAATATTACGGATTGTATTTTAGTATATATGAAAAAACGAGTAATATACAACGTGTTTATATAAATAAGTAGTTTGAAAAAATTAAAATGAACACCCCCGCTTTTATGCCCAGACAACGCTTAAGGACTTATTCAGGTAAATTTTTTTCTGAAAAATTGTTATCTTCTCAAAAAATATTTTATGCATAGATTAATTTCAACTTGTGACTTCAATATCAGTTTTATCGTTATCAAGGATCGAGTTGTTTTCATTAACTTATATTTTAAATGCTGTAAAAGTACTCAATTGTGCAGGTAGAAAAAAAAACGATTGTTTCTTGTGATACAACTTTTGTGATACGTTTGTCTAAAAGCCTTAAAAACCTGGAATAAGATGGAAATTTCGCAGTGCCAAGAAAACCCGGGGATTCGACGGGAATTTTCTAATAAATTTTCAGTAATTTTAAGTTAGCCAACCAGGCATAGCGAATTGCTGTTGGTATAGCTCAAAAAACTTCCGACTGATTTCGAAAATCGCATCATCCAATCGAAACAACCAATTGAACCTCCCTCGTAATTACACTCATATAAATAATAAACTATTATTTATTGACTGAACCAACATTATTTTAGCACTTGTCCGAAGAACTAAAGCCATTACTTGAAAATTTTCAAAGTGATTGGCTCCTAACTCCCATTCTTTATGAAGACCAGATTTTGGTTCTGAATAACTCGATGTGGCGGTTCGTTGGTGGCGAAATTCTTCAAAGTACTCCTATCGATAAAATAAATAGACATTTTCAAAAAAAGAAGTCGATGATATCGATTCAGGGTATGCCTCAAGAGCGGCTTTGAAAAAATGTATTGGGGTCAAAGATAAGGTTATGTTGATCTTTCGCCAGGATTGTAAAAACTGTTTGATGTACCACACTTTTGGAAAAATGCCCCTTAGCATTCAAATTAACAAAAGTACTAAGTTTTCTTGATATCTGGAACGATTCGGAACAATTCGTGCAACTGATGGCTGAGGCATTTGACATTTTCTTGACTGCAAACAGATGTAACGCCTCTACGTTGGAATCAGGTCACTCTAGATGAGATGAGTAACTTTTCTAGATGTGATAGAATAGATGATTTCTGAATGGAAAGAATCTAACATCTTCTAATAATTTCTGACGGAAATGCAAAATCCTAGAAAGGATCTTTTGTCAATAAAGAAATTTTGGTTGCAAATTTGAAAGAAGAAACTCTTATAGGCAAAAGATTAGTATACGATTCTCTATTTGTGGACTAAAAAATGTAGATATTTCTAAATATATGATACTCAAGATATGGCGCAATAGGAAAGGAAAAAAGAAAGAAATCTGATGAGAAGTGAGGAAAGAGAGAAAAAACTGGAAACAAATAAATCCTTGACGACTGTCAAAAACAGCTTGTAGCGGTGGAGCAAAAATTTGTTTATTTTCATTATACTTGTATCTTCTAAAATAAATATTCATTATCATAAAAATTTCTACCGGGAAAATGTGAAAATCAAACCTGAAAAAACCGGGAGAAAGACGGTAATTTGATTTTGAAATTTTACTAGACACCCTATTCTAGAATCAGAAAAGACGATAACGAAATGCGTAAATACTATTGAAAATAAGTTTCTCTATTTGTTTAATATGTAATAAATAAAATTAGTTATCTATTGGAGAAAATTTATTGTTTGGGATACTTTTTAAAATAAATCCGAATCGTTAATGTAAAATTTATATTATCTTGCAGTCACTTAAATATATTTTTAGAAGAATTTCATACGTGCTAGCAGGATACAATGAAAAATGTTTCTAGTATACCAAAATGTATAACGGAATTCAACGCTTCATAACATTTATTATAGGAGATAGTACACTGAAAGAAAGAGCAATTCAATTTAATTTCAACTGAGGAAAGAGCCGTAGTTGTTAAGTACCCAAACAAGTACCGGTAACAGCTCCTTCACCAAAAAAGACATACGACTTTAAAAATAAATAATAAAATGTTATTAAAACTACCTTTTTCATTGGTTTTGGAAAAAATTTATGCATCAAAACACATCGGTTTTTGTATTTTTTCAATAAGAGGTATCTTGACGTCTTTAACATCAAAAACCAAGTTTTTTGCATTTCCTTATTTCCCATTTTAAAATTATTTGTTTCAAAAAAAATATATGCCCCAAATAACAACAGTATATTATAGAAAAACCTTTTAAAAACCATACTTCATAAAGTTTTAGAACTGCAATAAAAATTGAAACCCAGGTTGGTATATATGAAGTCAGAAATTGGTAATAGAAGAAAAAAAATGAAAATTCGTCATAACAACCAAAAAAGTGGGCGAAAAACGGTGTAAAGACAAAAATCGGTACATAAACATCGCGACTCTATTAGAAGTTTAGTTTTAAGTATGAAAAAAAAAAACGAAGGTAAAATAATTGCCAAGTTTTATGAACAAAATCAAGATCTGAAGAATGGGAATAGCCAGAGTATTTCGATTCAAGGAAGTCAGGATCAGACAGAAAAGCGAAAGAAATGTTAAAAAAGAAGAGGGAAACTTTAGTTGAAGCGGATCACGGAAACTTTAAAGTCAGTCAGCGAAAATTGGGCACAAAAATCAAAATCGATAAAAAAATATGTAAGCAACATTCTAAAGGAACAGAATGTAGTTCGAAAACCAAGAAAATAGACACCTAAATATTCTGAGATGCAAAAAACGGAACAACAATCAAAACTTAGAAGTCTCAGTGACAACGAGCTTTCGCCGCGTTAGGAAATCATCATCGACGACAAGACATATTTTACTTATGATAAAGGCGATGAAGTAAATTCAGATTTCAAAAAACACAAAAACTTTAGCTCGAAATTGTTAGCATTGTCGTTCTTCAGCATACTTTTGTCCTTCTAAGAATTCTGTAACCGCCAAAATATATGAAAATGAGTGTGTTAGGTCTAGATTAATGAAGTTCATAAAGTAAAAGCACGGTTTGTTTGTAAAAAAGCAGTCTAGTGAAAAATTACTGTTTCTTTTTGAAAAAGAAAGTCTCTTCTGCAAAAGATGGTTTTTTTATTCTTCAAAAACTAGTGACGGTTCTTAAAAGACGGTCTCTAGCGAGAAATAATGATTCATTTTTGAAAAAGACAGCGTCTAAAGACAAATCAATGTTTGTTTTCAACTCCACATTATGGGCATCACGGACGACCCAGAATGCCTCTGTTGCATGATCTTCCTCTTCCTAAAATGCAGACCACGTCATCTGTGAGTGTCCAGCATTCACACGGACGATGTTCAAATACTTGGACAAGCCTCACAGTTTGCCTAGTGACGTCAAAAGGCTCAAGACGAAATATGGGTTTTTGAAAAGACACCGGCCTTTGGTAATTTCATTTCGCAGAACTCAAATTTTTATAAAAATTCAAGCGGTCTAATCCGTAAAGCTAAACTTTCGACCATTAAAAACATCAAATTATGATCAACAATATTTTCCATATGAAATTTAAAATCATTTCCTACTAATTGACTAGTTAATTAAATAAAGTGGATTTTTCAATTGATTCATATATTGTTATCAGAAGTAAGCTAGCATGCAAAATTTGCATCCGATTATTGATAATAATATGGGAATAAAAAGAAGAAATAAATAATTTCAGCTATGAAATTTGTTGTTTTCCAGAGTGAAATTGTAATTATATTATTATACAATAAAACATTTTATATGTAATTGTGTTCCATTTTATCACCGAATTTAATCAGTCTAGATCAATAAACTCTCGTTATTATTTAGGACTGATAAGATGAAACCACTCCACTTGAGAGTATTCGTAATAAATAGTAACATTCAAAATATAAACAAACAAAAAAAATATGAATAATGTTTTATAGCAAAACTATTTTTAATAATTTTTTTTATTGCAGGTGCTCACTTACGTCAAAAATCTCTCGATCCCGAACGACGCAGACAATCAATTGGACCAATTCCGAATATACACAGAGCATCCGATGCTTTCGTAGATCCATACCACGCAGCGATATTATTCAGAGATTCCAGAGGGGTAAGTTTCCTTTCAATACTTTCAATCCCTCTATTCATACTGTCAATGGAAACCTTTCCCTATTGCAAATTGTAAGTTTGATATCTAGAGGACTTAATCAACAATCTCTTGTACGTGGATTGTCCATAAAATATGTCTTCTTTATGCTTGATTCGCAGAAGTCTGCCATCGCGTCGCAAAGCTTAAAGCTTCTTATTTCAGCTCTTGATAGGTTGTGAAATGCGTTTCTCCTAATTGTTTCATTAATTCTAGACCCATTTTGCACAAACCTAGGTATATCCTAAGCGGTCTCTCCACATGTTGGGAAAACAGGGCTGAGGGATCATATCGCTTCGATCTTTCAGCATTTCCTCTTTCACTTTGCAATCACTTCATCCGAAAACGATGACCGGTCAGACATTGTTCGTTATGGTCGTCTGTAAGTCCGTCATCTCCCACGGGAATGAATATCTAACGAAGGTTCGTTTTATGCACAAAAAATACGGATTACAGATCGAAATTGGCACCTGGCGTCAGAACCAAATGGAAGCTCCATCTATCACGGATACCAAGACAAGAATGAACGTTCTAGACCGGGGCGGGAACTGAAAGAAAGAGAGCCAAGGTACACGCAAAGAAATTTTAGTCAAATTAAGAAAAAAATATTAACGACGAACCAGGGGAGGAAATACAATGTCAAATCCGAGGATATCACGACAAAAGAAGGAATAAGACACATGGGGGACTATGATGCTATTGATAATGATAATAGATAATATATTGGAAGAAGATATAAATAAGATTCAGAAATATGGAAATGTTTGTAATCTCTGAAAGTGCTTTTGCCGACGATTTCAAAACATTGAAGAGGAATCATAACATTAACATTTAAACAGGTATTAAAATTAATGAACATGATGAAGACAAAAATATTGGTAGGGGGTAAAAAGAATACCTCAAAGTTGAAAAAGAGTTAAAATAAGTGAAGAGTTCAAACATTTAGGCGTGGATTTACAGATGAATAAGCAGAGGGGAATTAAGGAATCCGCAAGGGAATCAAATTTAACTTTCAACAAAAATTTTCTAGGAAGAAATTTAATAACATTAAATACTTAAATAATTCGACCACTATTTATAGATAGTATTAAAATCTAGGTACTCATTCAAAAGCAAGCAAAAAGGATTTAATACGTAAAGATTTAAAAAGAGAAGACTTGAACATAGAACTTGACACTTGAAACAATTGTGCAGTGTTTCCCAATCTTTTTTGTGCCATGCCCCACCCAAGCCCGTATTCTTTTGCCCCCCTATGTAACATATACATAATTTTTTATATTAAAAACTTGAATAATTCAATTTAGAAATTTAAATGAGAGGTTTTAGGAAGAAACCCCAAGGAAATTGTTTTCTGTTTCCTCACAAAGCCATATCATCGCTTTTATAACCTTTTATATTGAATAAAATTTTAACTGACTCATAATTTTGTATTTCTGCGAGTTTCTCTTGATTCTGCATCGCGTAAGTTCCAACATTGCGTAAATCTAAAAAAATGCCTTATTGGATGTCATTAGATAGAGAAATGAAAGATGCACGTCTAAACAACTGATACAAAAATTTTGTAATTGATCTATGTTCATAAATTATCAAGAAAAAACAATTTTGTATTATGATTTTTTGTTCTCTTTTAATTTTTTGAAATACTGGGTGTTAGAATTTAAACAACGATATTTGATGTAACAAATAAATTCATTGATATTCGCTGCGTGCTTTTTTGCTAGGCATAATCGGACCACAGATTCATTACGAGTCGCCTCAGCTTATCTCCTTCATTGATTGAAGTTCTTTGATTCTGAGGTCTCTAGAGAAGTTGACTGACACCAAAAATCCAGTTCGATATTTATCAAACGAATTATTTGAGAATTTGTTTTTTTCTTCCAATTTTGCCACCGAAATCTGGCATTGTATTCAAATGGCCCAGAGCAAAAGGGATAAACTCAAGTCGAGCTCATTTTTGAATTTTCCCCTGTAGCGTGTGGGCCCCACGCTGGGAAACACGGGCTTAGAGGGTTTAGACATCTGTGTAGAATAGACAGCAATAAGTAGATCGACAACCTAGAGAAATTTTAAGAAAAAAAATAATGTATAACCAGAGCGAGAGCTTTTTTAGGACGGGAACTCTTTTAACGTTGTAGTCCAGGAGCCGGTAAAATTGAAAGTCCCGTCATAGCGGAATCAAAAATTTTTTATTTAAATAAATATTTGTAGAAAAAAATCACGCACACCAATTTTTTTGCCGGAAGGGTCTGGCATACCTATTTGAAGTGTGGGATGAGGGCTAAAGTTTCTCCATAATATTTATTATTTATTATATTTATTTTTATGTAATTTTTAAAACTATCTTGGTATGCGCGTTCAAAAAAAAATTGGAAAAATCCCGCAAACCATCTTGAAGTGCATAAATAAAGATGTATTTTTCTTTACTTAGATTTAAAAGAATATGAGGAATAATAGGAGAATTTTTATTTTAGATAATTGAAACAATAAAATAATATTGAAATAATTGACAGGAATTTATTCTCAAACTTAGTTTATTTATTGATAATCATCGAAATCAATTTCATCTATATCTCAACGGTTTTCATTTTCTGATTCTTCACTTTCTTCTTCATTTAATTGGCCACTGAGAATTTCTTCAACTTTTGAAAGTGCGGCTAGGCCTCTATACCACAATGGTTCCAACTTATTTTCTTGATTCAGTTGCCATCCACATTCAGTTGGTTCATATGAAATAAAAATTAGTACAGTCGCATTTTGCCACATTGAAATTATAAATATGGCGCGTAAAACTTTTTGAGATTTAGGTTTTTTAGCATGTCGGAATATTGCTAGAATTGACATTTTTAAGACCTTTGTAAATTTCTTCTTTGTCACTGGTGCTTGAAAAAAATTTGAAGAATAATTCAAATCTTGCACTATCAACATTATTTTTGTCTACATTATATATTTCGTTGGTAAATCTTTGCATAAAATCTGTTTTCTCTTCGTCATTGATGTCTACTGGATCCGTCAAATGTTCAAACATATTCTGGTATTCTTCATTCTGAATTAAAATGTTGAATGGTTTGATTTTTCCTTAGCGAACAAAAACTGTTGTATAATTAGAACCTGTGAAGGCATGGAAGCCCGAAAAAGCTCGACAGAGTGATGGACCTAATTCTCGTGCAAGATCTGTACAACTTACATAATTAATTTCTTTACCTAATTTATTTGTTATCCATTTTTTTTTGGTTTTCGAATTTGTGAATATTTACGACACAAATGATAAACACGTCAGTATCTTCATATTTAATGAGAAATTTTTGGTGAACTGAACATTTTTTTAAGCGGAAGAAAATTCTCGGTATCGGTCTCTTCGTGATAACGTATATAATAACGTGATAAAAACAAATATAATATTCAAAAATATAAAGATGCAAAATAGAAAAAGAAATATTCGACACTTGAAGGAGAAGCAGACTGAAGGAACAAAATAGCTTCTAGGAGAAGCAGACTGAAGGAACAGAATAGCTTCTACCTTCTAAAATGCAAAAAAGACAACCTTACCTAAACTAGAGAAAAGTAATAAATATGTACATAGAAATCATCGAGAATATACGGTACTGTGCACTAAACTATGTTATGTATGTAAAAAAACATTAATAAGCAAAAGTAATTTACATTATTATTATTATTGAAGTAATATACGAGATCATAATAATTATATATCAACGGTAATTCGACAAAAAGCATTTTACTCCAAAATAAATGTATTGAACATCGATCGTACATTTTGGAGTAGATGCTAATATAGTTCATGCAATTCAAGGTGGTATGCGGGATTTTTCCGGCAGTTTTTGAGCGCACATACCAAGATTTTGAAAAATTACATAAAAATGAATAAAATGAAAAAAGTTGCGGCAAAAAACTAGTTTGCGCGATTTTTTTCTAAAAGCGAATAAACTTTACTGTCGAATACATTAAAAAAATTAATATCCGTGATGACGGTAGAACATTTTTCCATTTTTTTTATAATATTGTTTACATTGTTTCGGCAATCCACGCATACCGAGCTTAATTTATTTCTATACTTATGTTCTATTTATTTGAATAAAATTTTTTTGATTCCCCGCCTATTATCTGTCAGTATATGGAGTATTTTTAACGTTTGTTAACAATAAAAACCCACTTCAGCGTTTCGTCAACAATGCGAATTTGTAAAGCAGTTTTCGATTTTTGTACTGCTTTCATGGGAATTTTGAGACGAAATTTATATCAAATATAATTTGTTGCAGTTACCAGTGGTAGATCCGTTTCTTGAAAAAGTCAATTTCTCCGATTTGGGTAAGTATATTTTTTTCATCAAGTTCATAGTTTAATTTAGTAGACAGCCTATTACTCTAACTTTAGTACATTTAGTTACTAAAAAAATTTTTTTATTCCGTTTATTGTTTCTTAATTCAGAGTACTGTGATCATTATATTCTTTTCTTCAATTTGCTTCGTTGTTTGTTTGTTTTTTTGTGAGGGAATTTCCAACTTAGCGACACAATTTTAATTTGAATTTTGAGGAAACTTAAACAACTCAGACTTAACTTAAAATGGATATAATTTTGTTCTCAATATGCTATTTTGATTAAAAAAATTAATTAGTTGGAATAAGCTCTTTAATTTCCTCGTGAAAATGAGTATCTTTTACCCAAATGCGTATTTTCGATACTTGATAATAAACAATTGATATATAACATTTGTTTGGAATATAACTTTCAGCCATCCCTCAATTTGCAAAATTTACAAGAAATGGCTGAATGTACCTATCCAGTGAGGTACTTTCAACCATGCAGTGAGGCACTTGCTAATTATGCTCTATGTTCTATGGATCTTTAACGGGATGTTATAAATTATACCTGAAACGTCCCCTTTCTCATGTACACACCACTTCGCATCTAACTTTTGTTTCTGCAGTGTCAAGTTTGTAAACTAAGATTATATACTCGATAGTTGGATCCTAGCGACATCTCTCAAATTGGTTTAGTACCAAGAAAAAAGATTTCTATAATCAAAGATTTGATCTAAGGTTCATATCCATGCTAATTTCGCGGGAAATTTAAAAATAACTCAAGTAATTTTAAATGCTCGAAGCTAGTTGTCGCATCAAATTGTGAATGAAACAAAAGTATAACATTTCAAATTCAAATATTGTTGTTTACAAGAAAATATAAATACCTGAAATTAAAATGCTGTTTACATGAAGTATTTTGTAAAATATTTTGGTTTCATTTACAATTTATGTGACAACCAGGGCCGACCACCTAAATTTCACAATTAAATGGTTTATATATGATATAGGTAGATGGAATATTGAAACACAGGATGATTATTATAATTTTTATTTTGTTTTTGACATTTTATAACTATATCCACAAACAAAAATTTTCCTTCGCACTTTAGCAGGCTTAGGACTGTCAACAGTGAGATGTTGCAGTGTTTAAAAAATGTTTCTGTTTGTACATGGTACATACAATGGTATATAAAAGACTGATTTTATAACCATGGTTAATTAATGATTACCGTTGTCTTTCTTGCAGCTTTCCCTATATTTAACATATGCCAAATTCATCACAACATCATAGTCTTTGTATTTTTGATCTTTGCCCTTCAAAATATGGCAATCTTTCGAAAATTTTATCAGAAAAACTTTTAAAAATATCACAGAATTTTGCTGAAGGCGCAAATAAAACATTTTTTTATGTTCCCTACAATATATTAATGAATTTGCTTTAATTAATTCGTTTGATAATATTATATTTTTACACAAGTGGCATTTTGAATTCATACTTACAAAGTTCTTCAACAAGGGCTTGAAATAATTTAGCTATCTCGAATTATTATTAATGAATATTTAGAGGAGCTTGACCATTATTATTATAAGAATGGTCGAACTAATATCATTGGTGTCAATATCAAAATTTTTCTTTTCGATGGAGCAGAACACATTTGAAGCCATTGCTGAACTTGTACAGTATTTTTTTATCAAGAAGCAATGATAAAATCATTGTTCATTGTCTCATTATTGTTCAGTTCCATTTGTTTGCATCAGTTCTTTGGATACTTTTCGGTGAATTCCACGGTTTTTTTTCTCTGTAGCCGGTTTAAGGGATTTTTACCATCAAAATATTGACTTTAGTTTGATGAAACCCAAAAGCTTTTATGATCATCGTAGTTTTTCATTACTAATTCTCTTTTTTGTTAGTAGAAATCATTTCATGGGGGTTGATTCATGACTTTAGAGAATTTTTCGATGTTAACTAACCAGAACTTTACAACTATTCGTTGACGAACCATTCCTTTTTGATATTTCAGTTTCCCTATAATGAGACGCAAACTTCCTGTTGTTAGCGTCTCAATTTTAAAAATGCCGTTTTTTGTATTTAATACTGCAGAACTATCGATGAAAAGTATCAGGAACTCTAGAACTATGCTGGACACTATAAAAACTCCTTTCAAACTATGAGACGCTAACTTCACACACGCAAAAACATCAACGCACTTCACTAATGTGCAGATCTTTTTAGTATTTTAGTACTAATCAAATCATTGAATCAAATATGTTCTCCTCGAAAGAAGATATTTGCAGGGCCGGATTAAGATTTATAAGGCCCGGGGCTAAAATAATGACGGGGCCCCCTTAAGGAATTCGAAAACCCGGAAAAATTCATAAAATAATATCAATACGTTAGATTTGTGGTATCAACACATCAAAAAATACAGAAGATTTCCAAATGATGGGGCCCTCTTGGACCTTTGGCCCGGGGCTATAGCCCCCCCAGGCCACTAGCTTAATCCGACCCTGGATATTTGTATTAGCGACGATAGTTAATTAAAAAAAACACGCACACAAATAATAATAAATTATTGTTATTTCAATAAATTTCGACAAACTAAATAAAAACTTTTGACCACGTTTTGATATCATCGGGCCCACTGTATACCGGTGTAATATCATATATCGCCTAATTAATGATATTAGGGTTACTTCGTACGAAAAATAAATATTTTTCTTATTGATTTAGTAGATTTTATGTGTATAATCACACGTACTAATCATGTGTTAATGTAACAATAATTAATAGAGTAATCACCAGTTTATTTTTAACTGACGTTGTTTAATCTCGTCATTTTTGTTATAAATTTATTCGTTCTGGTTATCATAATGATAAAACTAACTATTTGATCTTCAGTATTATTCGGTGTTAATTCGGCGTCAACGCGTTATATTCGTGATATAAAAATTCGTTCTCCTTTTTAGTGTCTGTTGAAAAAATGTTGGTGAGAATACGGATTTCGTCATCTAGTTTAGACAAGATGCTTATCCTATCAAACATTCTCTTGTTTGTAGAATTTTAATGCATTTCTTGATAAATATCAATGATCAAATATGTATTTCGTCAAAGGGATTTGTTTATTCCGTTCAGTTCCGTTGTATCCACTAGTCGTATAAGTTTTATTATAGTGAAAATAATTTTTGATGCTTCGATTTAACTTTTGAATGCTTTGGGATTAACACCGACTTCATCGTATCTTGATGATGAAATATACAAACAAATTTATAACTCGGCTATAGGAGCTTACATATAAATTCATATATCGCACAATTTTGTAACTGCAACTGTCATTATCAAATTTATTTCATACCGTTTTCGTTATGTAGATAATTGCGTACTGTATCTAAAAAATTGACGTATAAATAAAATATGTAATTCTTAGAATAAAGAAATTGATTGTCTTTATGTCACAATCAAGAAAATAATATACGAAACCAATTTGATCATTCAATTCATGTCATCATATCTCACAAGAAAGATTGGTGATTATTAATTTGGGTGATGAAGGTATAATGTATAATGTCTTTGGATCAGAAGAAAAAATGACATTTGATGAAGGCGAAGCTCCAGAAATTCTAATGTCAGCAGTGTTGTACCTGACAACATTCCAACAGAGATGCTAAAGCTTATAAATGAAGAAAACATAGGAATATTAGTCAAACTCTTCATGTTCATTCAACCACTGAAATTCCAGAAGACTGGCTAAAATCCGAATTCATAACTTTGTCAAAAAAAACAACGCCCAAAGCACTGCAGCGACTATAGACTAATAAATCTTATGAGTTACTCTATAAAAATATTAAGAAACGGGTTGGAAACACGAGAAGCACTTTTTGTACTGAGTACATCACTACAAAAATGCCGGGACCAACGGAAAGATGTATTCGCAGTCTTTATCGATTACGTAATGGCATTCGATCGGAGTTGATAGTTCCGACGTAAGAATTATCGAAAAATTATATTGGCGCCAAAGAGCGAGCGTTCGAATTAACGGAAAATCGACAGAAGAATGCAAAATGTTAAGAGGAGTCAGAGAAGGTTGCATACTCTCACCACTTCTGTTTGATTTGTATTCAGATAAGATCTTTAAGCAAGCTAGAATGGACTTGGACTTGAATGGACTGCAATGCCTTTTAACCCCATTGACAAAGTGTGAAATCTTCATCCATCGATTTGAACAGTTCTGTTTAAGAACTGACGCACAGCTCTAGTGAACTTTGATAGTATAAACTTCGGATTTCGTATAACCTCGTAAAAAAAAGTCTAATGGTGTGAAATTGTGGGGCCTAAAGGTGTGTCTCGTTCTATTGATCCATCGAATTTGAACAGTTCTGTTTAAGAACTGGCGCACAACTGTAGTGAACTTTGGCAGTGATTTGAAATTTGTATGAAGAGGGAATTAATGCATTCAATTTTTTACAAAAATGCTTTTTGCCAAGGAGATTCTTGGATTCAAATTTAAATTTTTATCAGACCATAATGAAAAGTAGTTTTTATTTGGATTATTTTTTTGCTTCATCATTTATTAATAGATGTGAATCTACTATTATTCTATGAATAAGACATGTATGTATGTATGGATTTGGGGTATCGTATACACTGCGGCCCAAAGGATCTATTGCGTCCCCCTTTCTTGCTGACATTCTGGAGACCCCAGTGTTTACAGCTGATCGAACCCACTCCATTTAAAAAATCTAGAATGTGGGGATTACAGTCAATTGCCAGATATCTTGGTCCTCGACAGTATGTGAATAGATGTTGAGGCTACGAATGAATAAGACATGCTTTTTAAGGATAATAGTTGTGTTTTTTAAAAATTTTATATTATTTAATTGTCTAGAAATTGCCCAGTACAACTTTTTACTGCTTCATTGTTAAAATAATTTTGAAAATCTATTTTCTGAATGTTATAATTGGGACAAACTGTAGACTACTCGTCAGCTGTTTTTCTTTTTGATTAAATAATGTTGGCACGGTCCGATGCAAAATTGAACGAAATAAACATACCGTCGGCGTCGGCATCGACACACTGGCAAGCTCCATGCTAATACATTTTATGACTGGCTATGGCCACTAGATTTCTAAATCGTTGGCTGGCAATATCCAATAATAACTCACTTGTTTATTATATCTACTCGTAGCATTATATGTTTACGGTTCTTAGTTCGTTTAGTGTGCAGGTTAGTCGAAAAAGTTTTTATTTTACCGAGTTATTTTTTTTATAAAGTAAACACAAAATTAAAAACGGTATTCGATTTTTTTCCGTTGTCGGTTGTCAGTGTTGTGTCGCATCGCTTTGACACTGAAAAATTATGTCTAATTATGTGCAAAAACTGTTGACAGACGTTCATTGGTAATTTGGCACAAAGATTTTTGAATTGAAAGTATTTCAATCAGTTGTTTGTATGCAGTTTATTTTAGTATCTGTATCTAATTAAGCTATTTAAGTTTGTTGTTGATCGTTTTCTCATTCTGGTCTATACTATACTAGAAAATATTTATATTTTTGTGGTTGAAAATAATACAATTTTTTATTTTCGTCACCCCTTTTCTTATAAAATTTATTGGACCAAATTTATTTAGTTACTGAAGAATTGAGGGATGTGTTTCATTGTATTTGAGCCTTTTCAGGAACACATCATATCTAACAATGTAAACTAGCAGGAAATAAAAAAATAGATGGATTTGTTGAGCTTATTGTACCAAAATAAAATTATTTTTATTTTAATTTTGTAAATTATTATAAACGTTGTTTGAGATGTTTATCAATTGATTGACAAACGATATGTTATCAGGTGTGAAATTATCAATAAAAATTAGTATCTTATTTTGCGCCAAACTACCTGGCGGCTAGAGAAATAGTTAATACAGTCTATTAGTCGGACAGTTTATTGGTAGCAAATTATCTATAATATAAAATTTATTAAGAATGTCGGGACAAAAAATCCATAAATTTTTAGACAGTTAACAAGTAGAGTAGAGAATGTTATTGATTGTTTATCGTAATTTGGCAGTTGTCAAATATAAACCAAATATAAACATTACGTCTTTGTTAGTTTAGTTTCAAATACGGAAAATCTTTTAAAAAAACGAACGTTTATCTCTTAGTAAGAATGGGAATAGTGAGACAAACAGTTTACGGTATCTGTCGGCGTGTTGACACAGGTATTTCGATTCAAAGAAGACAGGATCAGGCAGAAAAGCAAAGGAAATGTTAAAAAAAGAAGAGGGAAATTTTGGTTAAAGCGGCTCACGGAAAATTGGGAGACACTTTGCGAAAATATGACAAAAAAATCAAAATCTATAAGAAATATGTAAGCAACATTTTAAAGGAATAGAATGTAGTGAAAAGTCCAAGAAACCCAAATATTTTGAGAAGCAACAAATTGAACAAAAGTCAAAACTTATACTGATAACAGCCCGGCAAATATTAAATTAATTAATAAGATTAATAATAAGTTATTGGTTCCTAATAATAATTTTCCGTTCCCGTAGAATAATTAGAATTATGTAGTCTTGACGGTTGTATTTGTAGGTTCTTCTATTATCAAAAACATTTTTATATAAATATTTTGGAGTAACGGTGCTCGCTGTTTTATGAAGACATACCAAATCTATTAGAAAAAATCCTAATTCAAAACAGAAATATCGGTTTCCTTACTTTATAAACACGCTGTATAAACTATTAATATAATAACGATGTAAAATGTGATAATTATATGTTTATTCACTTTTTCAGTGATTAAATTATATTTGTTTTGCGCTTTCCGTTTTTACTTTTTTTGACTATTTAAGTATTTTAGTGTAATTACTTATTTTCCGCAAAAACTGAAAAAAAAAACATCATTATTCGAATATAATAAAGATGATAATTGTCGTTGTGTTAAATATAGCATTTTTGTATATTATATTTTTCATAAATAAGTTTAACAAATACGAGGGTTGGGGCATATGTAACAGCAACTATTCTAAATATGTCATGGATCATCATAAACGTATAAGTGTCGCGTGCAAGCTTGGTGTATATGCAGAACAACAGATGGATCTGTGTTGATAGTAGTATCGTATCGAGGTCTGTAAAATCAGTCAATTGGTACGTGTCGTGCGTAAAAATTGGGACATCCACCGAATTGGATATATTAAAGAACCACTAAGTGCTAGAAGATTTGCAACAGGAGAATACATGCTGAGCGATTATATATGCGGCAAATGCTGTGGCTGATGGTATTCAATGCTTGCGTGTGTTAACAGTAGCAGAGGAATACTTTAAGTGTGTCATGTCAACTTGTGTATTTTGTTATTATTTAGCACCGTGTATACTGCAGTAATAAATTAATGTGTTACGATCATTCAGTCTTATTTATTGTCTACAAATTTAATTAATACCATGCCGTTTTGTATGTATATGAGAGTCGTCTGAAAAGTTTCCGACCTAAGTCTTCTTTTTATACTTATTTTTTTTACCAGATTTCTAGCGAACTGCGTAGAAAGGTCGATTAAGTATTATTTTTCAAAATATTGTTAAACGACTTTTATAATTTCTTTCTATATTTTTTTGTGTCATATTTTCCAACCACTGGTATCTTAAAAAAAAATAAGTTGCTACGACTCTCGCCCCAACCCTCGTAACTAGTAATTATATTGAAACCCCATTATTTGTTCGTCTGTGTATTCTCACGAATACTCAGCTTTTTTTGGTTTGAGGAAACAATTATTTAAGTTCGAGAGCTCTTTTGGTGAAAATCAAACACTTATTAAACAATGATGATGATGAAGAGGCAAAAAAGGTGCTTTACCGATTATTTTTCAAATTTTTGATATCTTGTCGATATAAAAAAGTTATATAGAATTTCAAAACAACATTTCTGAGTATCGATAGAATGAAGTTCTAGGTTATATATTTCTTTTCATTTTTAATTTGTACAGAATTCTTGTAATATAAAATAAGTGGGGGTTGCATCTTCCACCTTTAGATATAGGGAGGGATGTCTCTCAGTGAAGGTGGCTATTCATTCTTCTTCCATTATTCCTTTTATATTATTTTCCCATTGAAACGAGTTGATTTTAGGATTAAATTATTAATGATATCTTGAGGCCCAATTTTACAAGTGAAGTATAAACCTCAAACGTCACTTTAAACTTCAGATATCGAGTTTTTCACGTTTCATAGACATCGTTTACCGACAAACTACAGTTTAAACATTACCGGCGGTCTAGGGGTAGTTCAAACTTTAGTTTAACATAAAATGGAGGATCCGAATCCAACTTTTGCGAATATTTTACATCTAAACAATATTATAAAGGGTTTTGATAAAATGATTCAAGATGAACACGATGATGATGAAAAAATTATCAAGATTGTGGACGCACCGAGTAAACAAAAAGTTGTTCATCCTAGAAGAAATCTTTTAATTGCCCCACCCGTTTTTTAAATTAGTTGTGCTTCTATCGCAAACATTTTTCATTTTATTTCTTCACAAATTTAACCAAAAGAACTACTTCATCTTTAGAGAAATTGCAAACTTTCCTTGGTCTGAAATAGAGCAATCTTGTTTATTCTTCAGTTCAAGCAATAGATTTTATTACGAACAATAAAGGGTACCACACTCCACGATAGAATACCCAACACAGATACCTTAAGAGAACTGGGAGTACAAGATGTCGTTAGATGGGTAAGAGCAAGACGCCGACAATGGAGAGACCATGTAGAACGAATGGCGCCAGAACGGATTGCCAAATGGGCCAAAACACAGAAACCAGACACAAGACGCCCAATCGGTAGGCCCCCAAAACGCTGGTACGATAGCTGGACATCGGCGTCACAAGAGGGCAGATGACAGACCTGACAGGACCTCGTCCTACTACAAGAAGAAGAAGCAGAAACCATAGTTTAATCTTTAGCTTAAACTCCAGTTTTACTATAGATTGTAAAATTGCCCCTAAATAGACGTTTCGACCTAATTTCGGTCTTTAGCAAAATATAATTTGACATTGGTACCTTGCATAATCCTACCAATCAATAGATAACCCACCAGATGAATATCAAACTGTTTAACCACGCTAAAAATTTTTTATACTTGTCAAACTACGAAAAAGTAGCAATGATTAGCATAGCGCGAACAATTCAATAGAATTAACGGATTTTTAGAAGAAATAGTGGCGCTTCTTGACTTAACGCTGTAAAGTCGCCCCATTGATACTTTCATTCGAAAATTTCCAAGTGCCAAATTATTAGTGACACTACGATCTTGTGTCAATAAATGTTAATTTTGTTTTGTTCAGTATGTGATAATTATAAGGTATTATAATAAGATTAAGATGTGCCCTTTTTCCGGGCATGTCGAGGACAATACGTCTTCATGTCTATTCCGGACAATTTTCTATTCTTCTACCTCAAGAAGATGAGGAAGTGTACAAGATTGACGAAATAAAAGAATTCGAACATATTTCTCAATGTTATAAGGATTGGCTAGCTGAAGTTCTCGAAAAGGGTAAGTGTCAAATGTTTTATTGGAATCATTAATATATCCGAGTTTCGCTAAATAAATGTATTGAAATATTTGCATTTCCATTAAGTAAGTTATTGTCATGATATTTAATTAAAGATATTTTAATTGTTATATCCATGATGAAATCAGCAAGTAGAAATTGCGAATTGATATTCTTGGCGCGACGTAGTTTAATCACTGGGCCCAACAAGTGTATTGCGACCTGTTGTAGTTTCTCAAAAAAGACGGAAAACGTTTTAAATTACAATGGATGACTTTGGAACAGCTTCCAGTTTAAAAATTATCGGAAAAATTGGATTTTGAAATCATTCAATATATAATTGTAACGAAATAATCGATTATCTTTCATTTCTAATTCGATCTAATAATCAATAAACCATTCGAGCTTCGTTCTCGTGATATTTCGCAGATTACGAGAGTCGTCTGAAAAGTAACCCAACTAACTAACAACATTTTTTTATACATAATCATTTTTATTTTTCAACATCTTAAGTCTATACACTTTGAACAGCGATCGTCTACTCTTTTTTAATCAATATAAAATGAAATATAATTTCCATGACCATACAAGGTGTTTTTTCGTTACTGTTAGCTTGGTAAATTTTCGTTCTTTAAGTTGAACTAAATGTTGTTATCGATAAATGTTATTTTGGCGTAACAGCTATTTATTGGTTTAAATTAACAAAAAAAAAAAGCTTAAAATCGGTAAGTTCGTGGACGGCTGAAATATGATTGAGATAAACGTTGTAGATGTTTAAAAGGTCGCAACCTGATTACGTGTTAGCTGGGTCAATTTAGACATTCGAAGTTATATAAATTCCCATCAAGCTGAAAATCAGTAAAATTGTTGAAAATACAATTGAACATAGACTTTGAATGTTTCCCATCATTTCCGTGTATGGAAAAAATTTTATTCAAGCTCAAAGGTCAAAAAGATGGGTTTTTTGCAATTTTCAGCCAAACGGTGATTGTTATCATAAAAATACTCTATACGAAAATTGTAGATAATGAAATTATCTACAAAAAACGTATTAATACTTTTTTTCTTACGAGCCACTGTTTCTGAGTTATAATGAATGAAAAAGTTGATAAGTTGTCGTATTTAACGGTTTCACCAATATATTTTCAGCAGTTAACTTTTTTTACAACATTGAAATAAACCGAAACTTGTGTGTTTTATAAGAAATTTCTGTTGACTGGTTGGTAGTAAGTTCATCAAATAAATTATCAATTGACGAAGATGCTCTAAAGTTCGCCGATGTTCTGCAACTTTGGTATTTCTCGTGCAATCATTATAGCCATTAAATACGACAGTAAATCTGAAACATTATAACTTTTACAACATTTTGAATCGTTATATTTCAGAAACGGTGGCTCGTAGGGAAAAAAGTATAAATACGCTTTTTGTAGAAAATTTTATGATCTACAATTTTCGTCAAAGGTATTTTCATGAAAAAACTTATGGTTTTGGTGATAATCGCGAAAAACCCTTTTTTTATTTTCAGTTATATTTTAACTAATTTTACTAATTTTTAGCTTGATGGGAATTTATGTAGCTTCACTCTTATTTTTTGGTCTAATTTGTCCGGACTAGTGGTAGTAAACGTCAAGTACCGACCGCCGTTGCTCAACGTATTGTCATACATTTTTGGTGTAGGAAAGTATTAAAAACATGGAAATTCTTCGTTATTTATGAAATAAATTCGGTAGTGACCTAGTAGTTCTGCTGTATTTAAGTCTCAAAGTGTTCTAAGATAACCACGAAACCTTCCAAAATGAGCCACATAATAGTTGACCGTGAACCACAGGGCCGGATTAAGATTTATAAGGCCCGGGGCTAAAATAATGACGGGGCCCCCTTAAGGAATTCGAAAACCCGGAAAAATTCACAAAATAATATCAATACGTTGGATTTGTGGTATCAACACATCAAAAAGTACAGAATGATTTCCAAATGATGGGGCCCTCTTGGACCTGGGGCCCGGGGCTATAGCCCACCCAAACCCCTAGCTTTATCCGGCCCTGGCGAACCAGCATAAAATCTACTGTGTAGAACAAACACCTCATTTTGAAGCACCGTACAATGAATGTTGGAAAAATTTTGGCCGAGTGTTGGTAGTATACAATCTCTCGTACACGAATACCTTCAATATCGGAAAATAGCGGCGCAATGGGTTCGCAAACTGTTGAACTTTGAGCACAAATTCATGCAGTTGGGGACGCAATACGTAGTGGAAGGGGGCTGTTTTTTAATGCGAATCTTCACCTCAGACGAAACATGGGTATACAATTACACTTCTGAAAGCAAAGTGACATATGAAGAGTGGAGGAAAAAGAAGTCATGTATACTGTATTCTGGGACAACAGGGAGTGCTGTACGTTGACTTTCTGCGCACACAACGTTCCATAAATGCTGTATGCTACTCTAACCTGAAAATACACGTGAAAACCACTTATCGCTCGAAACGTAGGAGCATTCCAACACTCTCACACTCGATACGATCAGAACTAGAGTAGGGGATACTAGGACATTCCCCCTATAGTTCGAGCTTATCATCCTGGGACTACTACATGCTTGGATCACTGAAAGAAGTCCTCGGAGGTGAAAAATGCAATACCGACGATGACGTAGACGATTCAGTGCGAAAATTACTTATAGAAACTGTATATTTTTGATAATAATCATGTTTGAATCGCCCTAGGTAACTTCATATTACACATATGTGCTTCCAATCTAAATGAATCACACTGTATGTCTCATCGGTAATAATAGAAATAATGAAATAAAATTTTTAAAAGTAAATAAATGCATTTTCATATATTTTGCAATCGGCAGAATCGAACTAAATATAATTAGCGATAAACTGAGATTCGATAAGAATAGCGGAAATAAATGTTATCAAACCTCTCCAGCGGCATGTTTAACACGGTTATTGAACATTGTTTATTCTTGTAATGCAGTTGATGTGAAACTAATTGAAAATAACATAAAAACCGACACGACTTTCAGTGTAATTAAATGTGCGGTCGAATGAACGAACATCGAAAATTCCCATCACGTTTATAAAAAGATAGCTAGTAGGTAAATAAGGAAAAATATACGCAAATCAATTCTTGAATAGTCAAGGTAATTATTTAATGTTACCTTACTGAAAGAACGGGAATTTACAATGAGTGTATCTCAATTTCTAATTCAGTATAAACTTTGACGTCTCGAAACAATGCAATAGACTTCCTTTATCGGAAGGCAATAGTGTTATAATGGAAAAAATACAGAAAGGTACGTGTTTATTCTATAGATTTTACAATATTAAACGTTTATTATTATTGACAACATTATTACTATTAGAAAAGTTGGTATTTTGAAAAATTTACTTAATTTTCTTTATTGTTTTCTTCTTTTAAATTTCGCAGTCTTTTACGAATATGGCTATCTAATAACTAGACTAGTGTTACGATGCTCTAAACGCCAGATACTGAGAACTGTTACCGCGAAACCTTCTATTACGAATTCAGTGACTCTCGCTAGTGGTTACAAATCACTATATCTGAAGCCTTCAAATGTTAACTTTCATTGTATCTTTCAATTGGTTGAAACAACTATAAAGTCATAAATGTTTACACTGTGCACGTGTTTTGTGTATTTTGTAGCCAAGTTCAGTTGCCGGATCTTGCCTCAAGCTATTTCTTATATGTTATGTTTTCCAAGGCTTAATCTAATTAAAACGAACAAGTCGGTTGGAACTGTTTTTGTATTTAAATCAGCAATCAAAATCAAAAAGTGTTCTATAAGTTAATTGGCTAGCGTAGAACTCAGTATCTTCAAGTTCATCAAGGATTCTTCCAGTGAAGGAACTTCTATATTTCATGTAAGATCTATAAGGAATCGTCTTTTTACACGTTTTTTTCTATATGATTCTACTAATGGTTGTATTGAAAGATTCTCATATAGCTCTAGTCCAGGGGTGGCCAAAATTTTGGGATCCGTGGTCGACTCCACTTTTAAAAAATCAAAGGCGGTCTACCGATGGCAGAACTAAATCAACGTAACGTACATGTTTATATATATTTCGGTAACAAGAAAAAATGGTAAATTATTCAATTTTTCTAAAAAAAACTTTGTATTTACAAAATAAAAATTTGCTGACAAAAATCAAAGTATTCATATATTAAAAATTGACCACCCTATTCACTTCGCTTAGTTGAAATTTGGCACTGTACATCTGTGACAAGTTGTGGCTGGTATATTTCTTCTAATATCAATTGCAGATTATAAAAACTTACATAAAAACCCTTGCCGACAATTTTGTTTGATTTACCTTAAGCGTAGATATCTCATTTTTTAAATTTAATATTTGTATAAATACTTTTAAAAATATATACATCTTATGCGAGAAAGTATTCGTTAAAAAGCAATCAAATCATTATTAATTGGACGGCATTATTCGCCGTTATTTAGACAGATGCACTTAATTGTAGTCCTACTTAGAAACTTAGAAAAAAATCATTTTCACACCTCGTTAACTTGCTACAACTGATTATTAAATTATAAAACGCGAATAGACGAGTAAAATGTACCTATTTGTAAGGAAGTTTGGTTTAAACAGGGTACCAGACGTGAACTGAGCTCTTGTGATAATCATCTGCACATTATAATGTGTTTCCTTTTAGAACATGGCCCATTCAAACAGTAATTTTTACTTTTGTCAACCCAACCGAAATTTACTACATCTTGACTGTCAAACCATGTTTCTTCTAGATAAATTATGTGTCTATAAGAACTTCGGTAGACTTTTATCTGACGGAAATAAAACTGAAGTAGTCTTCTTGGTAGACAGTTAGCTATAGTTAGGCTTGTATTTTTTTTCATGCGAAAGTATAATCTGTTGTTTTCTCACAAAAACGTTACTTGTCATTCAAGTTTGACAAAGACTTTCTTATCAACAATAATCTATGTAAAATGACTTTAAGATACCGGTCTTAAAAAAAAATTTCGCAGTGCCAGTTGCGTTATTTAATAGCCATACTATTTTTAATGAATAGATATTCATACTTGACATATAAACAAATTGATTTTTTTTGCTTGTTACTCATTAAAAGTTGCGGTAAAGAGGAAATTCCGTTTCAAGGTGCATTTATTTTTCAGTTATTCACTATACTCCTCGCAGAAGGAAATCGAAAAATGACACTAACAATTCGGATAGAACGTACTGGAACTTATTGAATCGATTTGGAAGACATCATCACATAAGTATTAAAAACAGTGCGATAGAAATTTTTATTAATATGTTACAGAGACTAAATAACTTTGCATTGCATTAGTTTTTTCAATAAATTTTAAGATTCAATTTACACAACAATAACTAAAGCACTTGAAATTAGCTACAGAGATACGCGTATGATATCTACATACTTTGGTTGAGTGCCACGAAGCAGTATGTCAATAATAAGGGAAGAAATTTATAAATATTGTAAGATTCATTCAAAGAGGAAAGCTCAATGTTGAAAAATTTCCTGTTTATAGGTTAAATTTCTAACATCATAACGTGTCTTACTTTATTTACACTTTGTTTTTAAATAGTTTTCGATAGGATGGCTCTATAACAGCAGAAAGAACTGGGATAGATGTTTACCGGCCTAGAGCGAAACAGCTTTTTCAAGCAGAAATACATGCAATCGAAAAATATGTTTATTTCAATCTAAAAAGGAATTATTGCAAACAGGAGATCATCATCTAGTCAGATAATTAAGTAACCATTAGAGCTCTAAGCTCCAATTATATACCTAAGTGGGAATGCCTGGATTCATGCAAGAAAAAAAAGTTTCCCCGCAATGGATTGCGGTACAAAAGGGCAGACAAACCCATCATAGGTTCTCAACTCTTTTGTGATATCAGAAGTATAATATCTAGAATCGAATTTATTTTATGTTTTCGTTCAATATCTATTAATATTAATTTGTGTTCATGTTTATAAAATATAAACTTGCAAACGCCTACGCAATTGATTGAAGAAATATCAAATAATGTAAATAAATATGTAAATAAAAAATTCCCAATGTATTACAAGATGTTTCTAGAAACTTAAACTTCAATAAATCATCAGATTCTAATTTTAGAACTGAATCTTTAGCAATGAAACGTATTTTTAATTCATATTTAAAACCAGTTCAGTGCAACACTGCAACATGGAAAAAACTCTGAAAGGAAATAATATATAATATAAAAAGATTTGTCAAATCATTTTTACATAAATGATTCATAGCTGCTTCTATAACAAAAATTATAAATTTGAATGTATTAAGTATCAATTGGAAAACTTAAATTCAATTGTTGAGTTCAGCAAAAAGTTTTTGCCCGTTTTATAGTTTCTGTAGAAACATAGCAAACATTACTATTTCGGTGCACAATATTGGTATTTTTTATAACAATTTTGACAGATAATCGTCGTCTATTTGGTTCCATTCATTTTTCAGGGCACTGCTTTCTGTCCCTGTCCAATTTGTATCACATCAACTGAATCGGATTGGCTTTCATGGCAAAATCATTATTTTCAGTATATGCTTTCTTGCCAATTTTCCAAATACTCTCTGCACAGCTTCGAGAAATGCTTGGGATCGTTGTCATCCTGGAAGATAATTTTTTTGCTAATCATGTGCTATCAGAACGTACTACATGTTCCGTTAATATTGTTATAACCGTATTTCTTCAGAATTCCTTCAATTTTTAACATGTCTTGAGTCGCCTTTCCTCCAAAACATTCCCAAACCATCATCGAACCTCCGCCGTCTTGTATAGACGTGAGTACTCAAGGATCTAACATATGTTTTACATTCGACTTGCGCACAAATACTATTCTTTAAGACCCAAAATTCCCAAATTTTGACTGATCACTGAATAAAACTCTCCCATTCTTTATGCGTATACTTTTTATGTTCTTTGGTCCACTGCAACCTCTTCTTATCTTGATGTCTTAAAAGATGATTCTTCACTGCCACCATTCCAAAAGGCCAGCTCCTCTTATTCTCCTTTTCACTATAGAAGTTCTCAAAGGAGATCCCTAGATTCATTGATCTGAGTTACTATCTCGTTTATCTTCAGCAGTGGTTTTTCGAGGCCGTCATGAACGTTTTATATCGCCTAAGCTTCTGGTGGTTGCGTATTTTTTCAAGTTGAAGTCCACGATACGTAATTCGTCGACAATGGTATGTTACTTTTGCTTCGACTATTAAGACTTGTCATTAATATCAACCGTTAGTTTTTTAATTTCCGTATACAATTCGTATACAAAAAGAAGTCTTCATCCAAAAAGTTAAAATCACAGTACGATCTTCCGTCTCACGTGGCTATCTGGGACTAAACTATAATCATAAACACTTTTATTTTTGGTTTCTAAGACACCGTTTCGACCTTAACTTGACAATATATAAGAGGAATTTGTTAAAGTGTATATTTTTATATCCGCCTATGGTGTATGTTTTCGATAGCAAAGTCTACGTTTAACGGGACTGAATGTTTTTGTTTATACTGTATTGTTGATCTAATAATTGCGTGAAAAGGTTTTTTTTTATAATGACACCGAGTAAAATAAAGTGAAGTTATCGCATTCGTTAAATTTTACTCATATAATTAATCAATCATAATATCTCAACAATAAACATAAAATACAATCCACTAAGTAAATAGAATCATCCATTACTACAATCCACTCTTGGGTCAAGGCTGTCTACATTTTACTTATTTTGAAAAAAATAAACATCTATGATTTTATTTGGTTATTTTCAGAAGAAGATGAATCCCAAATTTTCGTTAAATTTTTCAAATTCCACAAGTGTTATGACCTCATACCAACATCTGCTAAATTGGTCGTCTTCGATACGCAATTGTTAGTCAAAAAGGCCTTCTTTGCCCTTGTATATAATGGTAAGTAATTAAATTTCTAAATGACGTAATAAAATACTAAAGTTATATTGATTAAAGCAACATTTCAATTCATTATCAAATGTACAAGACTGGGGACCTATTTCGAATAATTATTTTTTAAAATAACTACCATCTCACTTAACATTTTAATTAGTTGAAGTGTACTCGTATATCAATATATTTGTGATTAATTGAGGGTTTTGACATGTCGACATCTGGATAACAATTAAAATTGAATCATGTAAAAAAATGACTATAACAGAAATATAGTCTTCGACTAACTCTCTTGAGAATATTTCTAAATCTAGTTCTGAAAGAGTGAAGAAGGTGACGCCATTAAGACGAACAGTCCTTGGAATTAGGTCCACAAATGTAAAATCTGAATCCTGAAATTCCTTAATAAGTCCTTCTTCTTCTTGCTCTTCTTCCATGATAGGTCTAACGCCTATTTCTTTTTCGATATAATTCCTCATCCCGGCTCTAGATTGTCACGTCACGGTCGACTTCTACTCCGTGCTCCAATTGGAGATTTATCCCTTGTTATTTTTACCACTCTATCGTCTGACATTCGACTTATATGTGGTTTCATTGGTTTTAATCGCTGTGATACCCATTCGTTAATTTATCTACGTCACATAACCATGTGATCATTTCATTTCTTTCACGGTCTAATAGTGTTTTTCCCGAGATCCATCCGAGAGTTATCATTTCTTTGGTCTCCAAGAGTTGTTTCGTTAATTTTCATTTCTGTGGTCAAGAATTGTTTCGTTTTTGATGATTCTGGTCGTGGTCATCATCATCATGTAAATTGGTGCCTTCGTTTCTTGTCTTAGGTGTTTTTTCCGTCTTATTACGTTCTGAATACATCCCGCAATCTTTTTTGCTCTAGCTACTTGTCCTTTCAACTCGTCTTCAACCTTTGTAGTTCCAATTTGCATCTAAAGGGCTGTTTTGATTCTATAGGAAAAACCCATATTAATTTTGTTACAAGCAATCACTTTCTGAATTTTGTCGCAAAATACGCTGTATTTTTAACTCTAAAGAAATTACACAATGTATAAAGGAAAGAATTTTTTATTTGTTTTATTTTAGGTGTTAGGGCAGCGCCGTTATGGGATAGTACAAAACAAGAATTTGTCGGTATGTTAACTATCACGGATTTTATAAAAATTCTTAGGATGTATTACAAATCACCCGACGTGGCTATGGAGGAATTGGAAGAGCACAAATTAGATACATGGCGAAGAGTATTGAAAGATAAGAAGCCTCTTATTAACATAGGTACGATGAAAATTTGGAAATATTGAAGTTTACTTACTAAATAATATTATTCCAGGTCCCGATGCCTCACTTTATGATGCCATTAAAACCCTAATACACAATAGAATTCACAGGTTGCCTGTCATAGATCCCGATACGGGAAATGTACTGTACATTCTCACACATAAACGAATACTTAGGTTTCTATTTTTGTATGTAAGTATAATTAAAATTTTCTATTTCTCTCGTATTAATGTCAAGGATAAAAAATAGCAAATCTACTATTACTTTTACATATTTTCAAAAATCTCTTGATATTACCACTGCTTTGTGACTATTATTTGGAATTTGCCTGCTCTGTCGAGCTCTCCTAGCCTTATTCAGGGAATGCTCAGTATCAGTCTTCTGTATTTCTGTCTATTTATAGCAATTTGTTTCCCAGTTTTTCACTCCCATTATTTACAAATCTCTCTCGACCTCGGTGTTCCTCTACCATCCAGCTTCCGGAAAATTTTAACAGTTAGATGCAAGGTGCAGTCTGTGCTGGTATTCCTACAACAACTTCCAACAAAAGTTAAGAGAAATATACTTAAAAGTCATTATAACTACATAAAAATGTAGCACATGGTCCCAAGAAGTTCTGATCCTAACTAAATACCAATAGAAAAATTACTAGTATACTTAACTGCATGTTCTATACGAATGAACCTTTCCACAAACCGGATGATATTGCAAAGTTTTGGTTAATTATTTTCAATCCGGATATATATAACTAACTTTGATAATTTTGATTCGAATATAAATTGTTATTCTTTGTTTTACTGGCACGTCTTTCCCGAACACTACAATCTACAGAACTTCAATATCAATATACCCAGGCATCTCTACACGGCAGACATTGCTTGCACTACTCGACTAGTATCACGAATGAAGTTCCAGAAACAAAAATTAATAACTAAAATGAATTCATTAATTTTACTCCAACGAATTACTAATCTGTTGAAGTGGAAAACTTGTATTGTCGACCATTGAAACCCTTGAGAGGTGTGTGATTCAAGTTGCCACCAAATCAATGGGTCGAGTTTCTTCAAACCGGTTACCAACGCGTTCTCGACTGGTTGGTAACCAGTTACCCAGTCTGTAGTTTCTCATTCAAAGATTATTACTCATTGCAAAACAATTCATTTAAGAGTGTTACTGTACCATATACGCAGTGAGTCATCTGCGTGATCGTGTGCTGAACATTAATTTTCCTTAAGGTCAGTGCCAGAGGGAATTTCTCGTTCTTCATTATTTAGAGTGAATTTACTTTTATTATGTCGTATTAATTCATTATTTTCAGAAAACTGTTTAACTTAAAATCGATAGAATCGTATTACATTACTTGAATATATGACTGACCGTGTATCATTAGTAAAAACGCTACAAAAAATTTTTTTGTGACCCAGATTTTTAATAGTTACAAAAGTTGCAGTGTTGTGTTGTCGATCGCAGGAATTTTAGCAATTTAAAATAAAATCATGTCTCGAGGGTCCGCCGAGCCTATCAAAAGTCAAATTTTAGAGAAAAAAGGGACATTTTCTTTTAGGCTTCATTAAACATGTTTTCATATTTTTTTTCTTCTAATAGCGAAAAAGTTCGAGATTATAGATATTACTACTTAGCAAAATCATAGTCGAAAAGAAATATTAATATCCACAAGGCCCGCAAGAATAAAATTCACAAAAATCATTATTTCACATGTTAAACCTACGAAGACTCACCACGTGTAGGTGTATGCTTATTGAACTCCTCCACGTCCTAGACCTACCACCCAACTTATGTCAAAACCTGTGATATCTCAAAAGACCTTTCAAATTTACTGATTTCAGCTTTGCTTTTATGAAGTTTCTGCTAGGTCCACTTACCAACGAAGAAGCCTCAAAGCTTTGTTCCACTGCCTGTGTATGATAAGAAAATTAGGGATATCCAACTTACTTTTTACTTGGATTGCTTCTTGAAGATCTGCTTCTGTAATATACCGAAAAGCTGATGATTCAGTTACCGTTAAGCTTTGCCAATAGGTCACCTTTGTATGCACACTTGCTGGTTAATTGACGGCATGTGGAAAGTTCTAACACTTAACCTGAATTTCTTGTAATGCCATTTTTTTCCCTAATCTGTTACCATGTCCAAAAGAATGCTTTCTGGTTGCGCAAAATACTTAATCAGCTTCCAAAGATTTTGTGCACCATCGGAGTATAAATTGCTTTCCTTTATACTGAACCAAACTGGTGCGTATACTTTCACGATATAATTGGTATTAAAAATAGAAATAAAGGAGATTCAAAGTATCAAAGACAATAACCAAATAATTCATGACATTGAGCGAATGTCCAATATATTGAATAAATATTTTATCGATGTGGATAAAAATTCCATTCTACTAGAAACCTTAGAGAATCTAGGAATTAGGTCTAGCATATAGTTTTTTTCAAAGTTAACTGGAAAATATAAAACAACAGGTCAAAATAAAAAACACAATAAGTGTAACAAAAGAAATCACATGTGGAGTGCCTCAAGGAACTGTCTTGTGCCCTTTGTTAATCACTATTTACATGAATAATATATTTTTATCGAAAAAAATGGGTCAAATCATCAACTTTGCTGTAAATACTGTGGTTTTATATAAGGAGACAAACTGGTACAATTTGAAATTGAAAGGGATTTTGTAGAAATTAATACTTGGTTGAACATAGATTATTGTTGGTGGATTTCAAAAAACATTTTATCTACCATTCGGCTACCTCGAAACAGCTCTTTCAAATTTGATATAACAATACAAAATTGTTTAATAATAAAACCAGCTAATTAAATTAGATATTTGGAAATAATGTTAGATCGTACTTTCCGATGGAAAACTCATGTGGACTACTTAACAAAAAAATTACGCAGCATCTTATATAGTTTTAAAATAATTATCGAATTCTTAAATAAAAAAAAAGAGAATTATGGTTCATCAGAATTAAGTGGAATCAAATTTAAGTTATACGGTTCACAAATGTCAGCCAGCGAGCATGATTTAGTTTCCCAGGAGATCTGTTAGCCAAATCAGTTGGACATTTGCCATTGTCAACTGCGTGATATATTTCTAACAGGTATCTTTGATCAGTACTTAGATCTTTAAAAGCTAAAGGAGGTAACTCAACTTCTGTTTCAACTGGCTCGTATTCAGTTAGGGGAAAAGTTGCACATTTCTGTAGATAAGCGATAAATAAGATGAATATTTGTTGTTATTAAGGGAGAGGTGAGCACACTAAATTATTAACCGCAGCTACCACTTTTCAGTGTCGTTTAATACATCCAGTATTACTATGATATTTGTTATTAGCAACATTTACACGGAATTGAATTTTTAATTTTTCTTCTAACATTTGGGCATCCGGCGAACTCTCTATACATGAAGTAAATGAAACAAAATTTTGATCTATTAATATTTGAACCTAAACGCAACTTTCTGTAACTATTACATCAAGGTAATAAAAATTTTTTCTCATTCCACCTTTGCCTATAGAGTATTCTAAAAATGTTTTTTATTAATTCTATAATGTAGTTAAAACACATTATATGTTTGATTACGTTGTTGGTTTCTCACCGAAGAGCTGATTACATTGATCTATCATATTTGCAGCCTTACAAAAATCAATTAGTATTCACAATTTTATAATTTACTTCAATTTATTAATTATTAGTTAGTTGATCTCGTCAAGTGAGGTCTAGTAGATTTATATAATAAAACTAAAATTATTTTTTATTTACGAAGTAAAATAATTATAATTGGAAATTATTTTTTAGATTAACGAATTACCAAAACCAAGTTACATGCTTAAAACTTTGAGAGAAGTTCGAATTGGTAGTTATGACAATATAGAAATGGCGTCCGAAGAAACTACAATAATTCTAGCTTTAAAAAAGTTCGTCGAGAGGAGGGTTTCGGCGTTGCCTGTGATAGATAATGAAGGAAGACTTGTAGATATTTATGCAAAGTTTGATGTTATTGTAAGTGTTCATATTATTTCAATCCTTAAAACGAGAACATTCATATTTATGTACATTTTAATCACAGTAATGAATAATAAGATTTACATTAAAGATAATTTGTTTACTATGAGTTAATTGTTATGGTAACATAACCATTGTTGTATTTTTTTGCTACAAAATTTTTTAAGTGGTTTTGTTTAATTGTTCCCGAATCTATTGATTAATTTTTTTTATTTTAATTATGTTTTTTATATGAAGTTGATACTGTCATATTTGTAAATTATACTAATTACTGAACTCATTTCGGTAGCTCTAGTAATGGTTTAATTTGGTCAACAACTGACTTTTATAAGTTTGTTAAGAGAGATTAACCTTTCTAAGAATTAATATGTCACAAATTAGTTTCTTTAAATTTTGTTATTTCAAAAATTTGCCAATCTGTGTTTGATTTAATCACAAATTGGTTATTCCAAATCCATTTTGTTGAAAGATTCGCTTTCAAAAGGTTAATTTGGTCAATAATTGACTTTCCTATTCGTTCAATGTTGACTTTTACAGTATTGAGTTTAGTTTGATCATAAATTGGATTTACTAACTAAAATTTGGTCAAAATATGGCTCATACCAATTTTCTTCCTTCAATAATTGGGTATTCTAAGTTTAATTTGTGGTTTTTAATAAAATTGTCTGTTGTGGTCAAAACTCGGTTCCTTAAAGTTTAATTTGTAAAAAATTGGCTTTTCTGAATTTTTTTCATTAAAAATTGAATTTTCCAGGTTTTATTGACTTTAATAAGTTTATTTCGCAAAAAAGCAGCTTAATTATTTTAAATTTCTAACCTTTATGAAATCAGTTTGTTTAGAAATTGTCTTTTTAAATTTTACTAAATGGAAATTTGTTTTATTTTGGTTAATATTAATTCGATTTTTCAAGTTCATTCTGTTTAATGCTTGATTATTTATATGTTATATGTATATTAATGCTTCTAAATGTTCTTGATTTTAAGTCTCCTCGGTTTTAAAATTATTGGAACTTATAATTCAAATTTATGTATTTTTATTTTTACATTTAATTGGTATTTAAACATTTATATTGGTCGAAAATTGTTTTTTCTTATTGGAAATTGTCCAAAAATTGACAAAGAGAAGTAGTTTTATTGAAGGATATGCTGCGTAATATAGAGATATTGAACTAAACATTTGGATTTTTTTCAGCACTCTCATTTTTTCGCACTTGAATATATCAATAATGCTTCTATAACCATTTATTCCGAATATTTCTAAATGTAAATAATAGAGTCAACTTCAATCATATACATCCAACTTGAAAAGAGTTAAATAAATATATTTTTGTGAAATTTTATTTAAAGTATTAGTTATGTTGTAACGAGTACTATTTGTAATACTTATATTCTATATAGTATACATCTATTTTTTTTGTAGAATTTGGCGGCCGAAAAAACTTACAACGATTTAGATGTATCATTGAAAAAAGCCAATGAACACAGAAACGAGTGGTTCGAGGGTGTATATAAATGTAAATTAGATGAAACACTTTATGCCATTATGGAAAAGATTGTTAAAGCTGAGGTAAGGTTCTAGAATCATTTAACATAAATAATGGAAGACATTTAGAAGTGACGGATGCCAACAAATGTATATATAATATTACCGACTAAACACGATTTCAGGACAAACTAGTTTTGCTTAGGCTATCTTTCCCGATGCAAATCCAACTCCTTAAAGACACCGAATCCTCTATTTGTTTGTCTCTTTTTTCTTCAAAAAGGGTACACCCAATAGCATAGCATAGAGTGATTTTTGCAAAGATAGATTAGGTTACCAAATGCTAAAAATTCTTTGTCCTTTGATAATGACATTTTACGCTAATATCATTACTCTCAGATATCCTGAAAAATTGCGAAATTAGGATCATGTTGGTACCACGGCAGAAGTTATATTAATTTGGTAGGCGTTTTACATTAGGAAACGAGAGTCGTCACCATATAATATGACTCAATCTCAGAGTGTTATAGAAACTTGCAGCTTTATTACTTTATCAATTTTTTTTATCTTAAATAATTGTAACTAGTTCTTGCTTTTTAAAATGGTTCTACTTCTTTATATTTATATATCAATTTTCCCCAGTTTATTTTGATATACATCAAGATTATATTGTAATCTTTCGGATTTGGAAATCAGTACTATATCATTGGCGAATTGGAGTAATAGTAGTGTTAGGCCATTCGTTTTCCACTGAGAATTATGATAAAATAATGAATTTTTACCAATCCATATGTTTACTTTTCTAAATATAGGTTGATCTAGAATTATGTACATATATTTTGAAAGTACGTCCCAATGTCAGATGCACTCTTTTCGTTTTCTTAAACTGTGTATATACAACTTTTGAAGTTGTAAACTGGAAATCCCTTTTAACCCTATTACTTACCAAACGGTTTTGATTATGAAATTGATATTTTGGAAGTGATTAATTTCGTGATACCTATCCCATTTCCTATAGATATAGAATAATTTTGAAAGATGAATCCTATTTATACCAATGCTTAATAATTGAAGAAATTGTTTTCATAAGCTTTTTTTATAGAAAAAAGTTGTCTGACTATATTTTATTACCTATCACCATATCCAATTTATTTAAACTTGAACGTAAACATACATTTTACTATTCAAAACTATGGGGCAGACGATGTCATGAAATTAACTATATCTTCTATTCCTCTATCCCTAATTCACAATGTACTATTCTAGAAATGAATGAACATATTCGTGGATCCCCTTGTATAATAACAATGGTTAAAATTAACATTTTTTTTATGTTTTCAGGTTCATAGGTTAGTTGTCGTAGATGATGAAGACAAAGTATTAGGAATTATTTCATTGTCTGATTTACTCTTGTACCTGGTATTAAGGCCGTGTGGTGAAGATGGAGGAACAACTGATGGTGCTGTATCTCTTAGAGCTCAGGTAAATATTAATATTAAACGACACAAATTGTATGTATGTATTCAGTCGCTAATTTCTTTTGGGTTGACTTGGGAGGCATTCTATTTAAAAATTCTCTAATTACTTTTCAAAATATTTTAAAAGAAAGAGATTACTACTAGAACAAAAAGTTTAACAGTTTCAATTATTATTATTCATTTTGATGTTGTAGGATATTAAAATAAACGATACGCTTTGTGATGACGACATTAGTCAACCTGTAATTCCCGAAGAAGAAGAACAAGACCACCCAGATGAAAATCTTGTGAATAAATCAGAAGAAAAAACTACAGACACTGTTGAAGTGGTGAAAGAATGTGCCGAGGTATTAGACAGCTCACCTAGTGCCTCCTTAGATGATCCTTTACAAGATGGTGCCATAATAAAAGAGGTTACAGTTACAGGAGGCGAGTGATAAAATGAAAGAAATTTTATAGAAATTTTTGGTGATTTTTTAAAAGTTGAATGCGGGTTCTATGTGTCTGTGAGAAATAAAAAAAAACAAAATGTGTATTTATAAATATGCTTTTTGATACAGGTTAGGTCCAAATGTCTTTGTGTCCCTGTAATGAATTATGTGTTGTACAAATATATTTTGCCTTGAATTTTTGCAAATTTAACATAGCATAGAAATAATTCGATTAAGCCATACTAATAATTTAAATCTGAGCAGTACAAAAAGTTTAAAATGTCTCAAGTGAGAATTCAATTAATAATTACTATATCCATAGTCCCACAGAATTTAACAGAGCTCTAAAGAACATCCACATTTAAATCAGAAAATTTTTGTTCTAGTAAAGACAGTTAGGAATTTTGATTCTTCTTCATTTTATTGGAAAGATATTGAAAATGAAGTTGGGTAACTCATACATACAAAATTTGATGTAATTTTTCATTTTTATTTTGTTAAGCAAATAAAAATGAACGATTCCAGATTTATCCTGTACATTTTATTTTCTATGAATTTCATGATTTTAATTGTTTGTGATAACCATTTCACCATATATCTTCTTTTATAACGTATCATATATGGATAATTTATTCCTCACTAATTCAAGCGAATCTCATTCACATAAAGTTGTGCAGTACGCGTCCAGATTAGCACTCAACACCTCATTTTAAAACAATAATTTTAAACAAATATTAAAAAATTGTTGTATTATTTTTATATATCTTTGTTTAAACAGTATTTAAAATAGCAGTTTACAAGAAAAAAATTGAACATAAGTCTTCAATTTAAAAATAAACTTTGACAGTAACCACCATTGCAAGTTTGACTTGAAAAATGTAGTGATTAATAATAATCCAAAAACAAAATAACAGAATATCCAAGATGCCATCCAATTTGATACTGTAACAGTATGATTTCGTTACTTCATTCTGTAACAAAAAAATACTTATTAATAAATAAATAAAAATTTTGACACGACGTTTTCATTGTACATTTACTTTTTGTCGCAATCCCGACATACATTGTTTTTCAGTTGAATGGTTTTTACAAACAGTTGCTTGACATTTTTGGCAAAATGTCTTCACCTTTCATCTCTTGTCCTTGGACACAAGTTACAATATTTTCGCAACAATTTATTATCAACATTAGCACATTTGTAAAGCACATAGGCATTAGCTATTGAAATGTCAAGCATGGAAACATCTGTAAAATGCGTGTATTTAGTAGTGGATCAAATTTTACTTGTTGATGGAATTATCCACTTTAATAAGTAGAAGGAATGTTTGTGTTTTTGGCAAGTTATTTAGTGAATAACGGAATTCATTAAGAATCTAATAGCATACACTAAACTGAGGATTCATCTAGGATGCATCTAGAATTTTGAAAATAATTTTAATTTCCACTAGACTAATATTTTTCCTTTGTTTATTGTTGCTGCATTGTTAAATCTGTTGGTATTTTTTCTATTGATATATTTCCAATCATGTCAGTTTAGTTTTTAATTTACAATATTTGAAAAAAATTAATTTGATTTGTAATTTATCTTGTTCGTTTAAATTTTTAAAACTGCTTCTAATATAGTAATAATATTTGAAGGACTATAATCTGTGTATTTTATTAATTTTATTTTAATTAGTTAGTCTGGAATATGAATTATTTAATTTTGTGAGAAACCGAGACATATTTACATCCTCTTTCTGTTTTAATATCTTTTCTCAGTATTTCGATGTTAAATTTATACTGAAATTATTAAACAAAAGTGATATTGAAAACATTCTGTCTGAAACATTCCATTAAAAAAATTTTTGGACTTAGTTATTTAAATATTGACTATTTTTCTATATTTCCAAATTTTAGGTTTCATGTAAAAAATTTCACACCGCTATGTAATAATTGTTCGTAAAAAGAGAAATATTGTTTATAAATTTTTCTTTAGTAATGAGTAAGAAAAAGCTCTGTATCTGTCTCGGTTTTTTGTATAATTAAAATGATTTTTAAATTATTTATCGAAATTTAAAGCTACTGACTACTATATAGTGCCGATAAATCAAATTAATATTGCTATGTACTCTAAGTTGATGATGAAGAAGTTTCAAAATGCTTTAAATGTCATTCTTATTATATTTGCATTGATCAACAAAGCGCAGACCCGTATTTTGCACGACGTCGCAAACATATTTTGTTCAATTTGCCATATGGAAGTGCTTAGTTCAAGGGAAGAGGTTTTCCTTTTATGTATTGTAAATAGCAGATGGAGAAGTTATTCTTTTTGGTCTCTATAAAAAGTATGACTCGTATCTCAAAGCTTTTGTACACTAGAATAAGTTTTCGTTATATCAAGTACAATAATATACATACATACATCCTTTTCAGTTGAACTAGCAAACTAGTCCGAAACGAATTCACTACATTTACATGTCTATGTAGGTGATGGTGCGCTTACTATAATCGATTATGGATATTGTTGGTCATGTACCACGAATAATACAATCTGGACAAAAGTTTGTTACTGGCACTGACTACTGTCAGTGCGAGTTTTCACGTGTAGATTTTTCTGACCATCCCCGTATTAGGATAATATGTGTGAACAGTTTACTGTAAACACCAGGTACAATAATTTGATAAATATTGTGTTATATGATAAATTTAAAATGTTTTTTATCTCAAAGATTATAATAGATTTTACATTTTTTGAAAAAGAGCATTTTGGATCATCCTGTATGTGTATAATAACAAATGGATTGTTTATAATTAATTAAGAAGTTATTTAATGAACAATAAATTTAGAATGAAAGAAGTAAATTGCATGATTATATCAAGTGATTAAATCATAGAGAAAACCGGCAATTACTTATACCACAACTCTGCAAGGACATTGGTTTAATTTAACTCCATTCCATTAATCCTCATTTGTTTAAGGTTCACAATTTTTAGTGCACTTTTTGGATTCATTCAGTTTTTTTTATGCAAAAACAAGCATAAGAGGGTAAACCCTATTACACTCAAGTAGTTCAAGTGGTGCCTACCGTGTGGAGATATCTGTGGGTATTTATCTTGAACTTCTGTCGATTGTAGTGTTCGGAAAAGACGTGCCTTGGTAGCTGATTCACAGGCTTGTACTTCTCCAAAGAAAGGAGTACCGATAAACTGACGTTCTCAGCGTCTGCAGGCGAACTCTGTGTTAATGAGCCACGTCTGCCTGTCGAGTATATCTCGCATATACTGTTCTGGATGAGATTATGTAAGACACCTCGATAGAGCATCTGCCGTGGGCGTATCGGTAAAAACAAGTCAGGTCAGCGACCTTTCTTTTTTGCTCTAAGCTGTCCAAGTTTCTGGTCAACTCTGGGTTGCCTGTAAGTCGAATTGATGTCTTCTGTATTGGATTGAGCATCTTCAAGGTATGCTTGGGGACCGAGCTCCAATACTCCAAAGATAGACGAATCTGTGTCTTGTAGAGAATGGGAAGCTGTTGCGGAGTCTAAAGCTTTTTGGCCTTGAAGGGAGCTCCAAGTTTTTGTGAAACCGCCTTAGCTAATTTACCAATTCGTCATGTATTATTGAGTTGATGTCAAATGACGATTTGATAAATTTTTTTGATAAATACTAATCCACTAGAATCATTTTAGCGTTTTTATACTCTATAGAGTGCTGCCTGTTTCATCTCTTATAACTTTTTGTATTTAAAATATTCACTACCCATCAGCTGTGTTAAAAATTTTTTTTTTCATTTTTTCATTAACATCATGCAGGAAGTTTGAAAGTCCAATGCGTTTTTCGCGCACTTTATCACGCAATTCATTCAGTTGAAGAATCAAATTTCTCAGCACTGAATCTCATTCTAGACCTTTCAGATTTGTTGATGAATTTCAATTTTTTTTAACTGAATGCGAGATTTCGAAAACGAATCACCGAATTTTATAATAAGCGGGATATTTAATTAACTGAACGAAATTAAACAAGTGTTCAAGTAAGATGTATACACATCCAAGAGCGAGCTCAAAAAACCTGCTGCGGAGCAAATTGTAAACGGAACTTACTTTACGAATATACTATGTGCTTTTTGATCATAAAGAATTTTTTTTGAATTATTGTTTCCACCAAGTTTACTTACCATTTCTAGAATTTTTAAATGGAGCAAGCTATAAATTTGTAAATTTTTGGCATTTAACACTTTTCATACTCTATATAATCAATAACTAATTATGTAATAATAAAAATAGAATATTACTGAGTGAATTAAAATAATTTTTATAATTGTATTGTGAATCTAACAAGACATTTTGTAACCCCTAGATATTACTTTGGAAAAAGAATTTAATTGAATCCCAGTGAAAATCCATGTATAATTGATCATGAAATTAGGGATGTCTGTAAACTTAATTTCTTGGTGTGTTTTCATATTTGTTACTGAATTTATTGCTTACATAAAATCTTTGATGTTAAATTGAAATTAATAGGAATTTAATATCAATGAATTGCCGGTTTTCCATCTAATAATTAGTATTGGGCGTTTAAACGTTGTTCAATTCTAATAATAAACATTTTATTATTTATGTAGTAGTTTAAATAATTATGTAGGTATAAAACAAAAAGAGTAAGCTGCCTTATTTAGGATGCTGAAGATAGTAAATGAAGTGCTACAATATTTTCTGCAAGTTATGTAATATCAATAAAAAATTATTTATAAATTTTAATTTTATTTCTTCCTGTGAACATTTATAATAAAATAATGAAGAAAGAAGGTGGGTACTATGTGCAAATCAACAATAATAATATATTAATATGAAAAATATTCAAAACTCAAAAAATAAAGTCATAACTTGAGTCCCAGTTAAACTGATTGGTAATGGAGACAAATTTTTTCGGAACAGGCTTTTTTAAAATTAAATGTTTATAAAGGCATTTGAGAAATTACAGTCTGGTCAAGAGTGACCAATGAGCAACTTCTTTTCCAACTTAATCTAATGAAGTTTGAAATTTAAAACTAAGGTATACTCATCGGGGTTCCTTAGGTTCTGTAGAATAGATTGCACTAAAGTTTAACGTGCACCCACAAGCTTCACTAAACTGACTCAAAGAGCTTGATGTTCTTAAATCTTCTTTCTAACCCAATATTATCAAGGAGCTGGATAGCCTCGACATTGACATGATGATAGAGAATAGGGATTCTTACGAGAGGGAGACGTATTTCACGAAGGCCCTTTTATAAAATTATAACTTCAGAAAGCAAAATACGTTTGTTAATCTTGTTGACCTCTTCAAAAAGTAAAGAAATATTAGACCTCTTGCTGTAAAGTGATGTAATGGAAAATGTGGCTTACAACCCGTGGGTGTAAATACTATTGGAAAATTACCAGTAAAGATTGCTCAGTACCTGGGTCTACCTAATGTTAAGTATACAGGACATTATTTCAGAAGCTCGCCAGCATCTCTCTTGGCATACTCAGGAGCGGACAACAGGGAGGATGGAAATTCAACAGTGTAGCCGAGGGATCTGTCTGGGCTGAGCCCCTGACATATATGTAGATATTACAGCTTCAAATTAAATTAACATTAGACAAGAAGTCACCCGAAAATGAACTTACTTTAAATAAGTGTGTCTTTAATAATGTTGTTCTCAATAAGTCTTAAAATACTATTGAATTAAAATAATGAGTTAATTGTCGGTTTTTACAGTAATTAATAAATTATTTTTTGAAACAGTTTTCATATAACTACTTTTCAAAACTAATACATGAAGATTATGAAATATATGACATTTCCTAATGTAAAGTAGTGACTTAAAGTGTCACAATTGATAATTAGATAAATATCTATTATAAAATCTTCATCTGTAAGTAAAATGAAGAAGTTGTCTAAATACAGTAGGTAATTCGATTTATTACCATCAAATAATTATCAATTTCGACAGTGACTCAACCTAAAATTTATACAAACTAAGTTATTATGGATCTAAAAATTCATGCTTTATCACTTACACATTCCAAATCTGACTTATTTCCATTACGTAAGGCTTCAAGTCATCTGTCATGCCTCTTTTTTTTCAATAAAACATAGGATGCATTCCATTAAAGCTGTTTTTGTACCGATCTGAACCGCATGCATACCGACGCCATTATATCAAATAAATACATTCGGATTGGTCGGTAGGATTCATTTTCGATACGATTTGTCCTCGGTATGCAAGATCAGTCGAGGCTCTGCATCACACAAGTGAGTAGTTGCGGAATATTCAACATTTTTTCGCTTTTTTTCTATGAAATGTTAAAATTAGTGCTAGAGATTGAAGAACACCCGTGTCTTCATAATTATACACTACCTGATTATTCACGTTGATGCCTTATCGGGAAAGTTTGGGTAGAGGTCATTCTGTACATAGATAAATCATCATGAGATAATTCTTTAGATGCCACAACTACGCCATGGTTAAAATTTATTTCAGTGTAAGGATGTCTCCTATAGCGTTTTCGTTTCTTCTCAATCGCAAATAAACATCGTTATAACTTCATCTTCGCTGCTGGAGAACGTACTGCTTTTACGGTCAAAGCAGTACAAAACATTTTATCCAAATTCATACAGATATCATAGGGTGTTGTTTTTTACGCGGTATCCAATCTGCTTATTCGGTAAATACAACATAACGAAACAATACCAATAGGTCAGGGAGCAGCCTACAATCGTTGAGGCCCGCGGCGAGAATGTAACTCATGTCAAGAGTTGGGTCGAAGTGAACGTCGAAAGAACCATCGGAATTTTCAAATCTCAAGCAACGCAGATTGCAACCATGAGAATCTAACTCATTATTTGAAGCTGTATGGGAAGTACTTTTGAAGCGTTCTTGTGACGCACCACTGAATATTTTAATAGATATTTTGATTTTATTTTAATCAGTTAAGCACTCCACTTAAAAAGTCAATAACTAACAAACTATAACATAACCTCTTTTATTTTTTCCGTTTTGCCATTCGTTAATATTTCTTAACGTTCCAAACGACTCCGTTCCACTTGGGTTTAAACTTATAACACTCTGGACTAAGTGGAATGGGAAAGACCGTGGTCGTGTGAATGTGATTGTCGTGAGTGCTTAGTGGAATGATACGTCAAGAAGAGGAAAAAAGAAGTGGTTAACTTTAATAGGAAAGCGTCTTTTGGTCCCACATAATTTGGAGAATGTCCGACATAAATAATTTATATTTAAGCATCAACATTTTCCCACACTGGTAACGTCTGAACCCTACTGATTTTTAGTAATTTTGGGGTCTAGTAAACTGTTTATAATTGCACAAATGAATAAACGAGGCGAGAGGGAAAAGACGTAAACGAGTTGTTTTAATCTCGTACCAGCCGCAAAAGGTTTTAATAAACCTTCTCCCTAAGTGACGATATGTTTTAATAACCACCCCGATGGGAGATACGTCAAATCACGACATACGCTCCTTGGGAATCTACAGGGAGCGATTTTGCTAAAATGTTCGCCAAGAGCTCGTGTTTAATGACGTTTTATATTTATTCGCATCTTCACCGTTCCTCTAACCGTTATTTATACATTATAAATTTATCGTTATAGTTATAGGGCGAGTAGAAATTATATTTGGAAATTGATAGAATTGTAGAGTGATTTTTTATAATTAACAATTCTCTATACGATGAATGAGCAACATAACTCCCTCCTAGGACGTACATCTAAAAAGTACAGTTATTTTTCACATAGCCACTACAAGAATTGAGATACTTGCCGTACTGGACAATCAACTTTTAAATTCTTCTGCTCTCAGTCATTGGAATCAGCGTATGATAGATAGCTTGAGCTATTCGTTGTTGTCAAAACTCTCACCGATGACAAAAATGACGTGCAATAAAACGTGTGTATCGCTGGGAGCAATATCAGTGCTCTAGGGTGGATTAACAAACAATTCCCAGCCAAATTCCGTCAAAACAGTATCGAGTTGTATGTGGACGAATAACATCGGACCCGAAGGCAAAATTTGGTTAAATGATCGTGGAAATAGTGAATGATAGTGTCCACAGTGGTTTTGTTTTTTAAAAACTCCAAGGAGTAGACAAAAATCTATAAAAACAAAGCGGTTGGATTAAGACCAGATAGATATTCCTGCATTAGTTTGAAATCGATCCAGATATTCCTGCTTAGTTTAGAATTATTGGAAATAAAAATGCCTATTAACATTGGTATCTGGAGAAGGCTGGTTTGTTTGCAGCTCTCAATATCTAAAGGTTGGTGGTCTCGCAGTAGTCCTTACATTGTTTTGGTCATGGCGAAGAAATAATAATCAGAATATTGTTCTAAAATAATCAGAGGAAAAACTTAGAAATGGATTTTTTAAATAGAGTCTAGTGGTACGGACATGGCTATACGACGGACGGAACTACTGCATAATCAATGAAAGAAATGAGAAAAATATTTGACAAAAAACATAACAGGCTGACTAGTATGTTACAAATCTTTGTGGAAGTTAACGAATTTATAAAAAGTCATATGTTAAGCTATCATATTCACCTGATACAACTCTGGCTTTTTCTCGACACAAAAATTACGTGTTTTGATAAATCAGTACTTTAGAAAATTTCGCGTAAGGAGCTTAATATGAATACGAAATTATTAATATTATATAAAAATCACGGGGTTTTAACTTCGTTTACATCAGAATTTCCAAAATTTGAATTACTCACTTCTGGAAACTTCCCTTTTTCTTTTATATGTTTAATACAGTTCTATAATATTTGAGAGCTGCTTAATCATATTTACATAGGTCAAGACAGAGGAAAAAGAAGAATAACTTAACCAACTACCAACAAAACATTTTGTCTTATCTCGTTACAATGCCAATTTTCACAATAGAATGTTAATTAAGTTTTGTAATTCTGATATGGTGATTATAAAAAATTTGAAGATATAGAAGGTTCTAGAAAAGATTACCTAATATGAGGTTCAACAAACGCCAAATAAAGACCGCGATAATAGGGAGTCTAAACAATAAAGTATTGAGTTAAATTATATTGAGAGTTAGAACATTAAAGAAAAAATGAGGAGGCTCTTTAATGGTAGAAAAGTAGTTATAGCGATACTTATATATGACGCAGATATGTACAAAATGATAAGTATACTAAAGTAAAAACTAAATACGAGAGAGATCAGATTTAAAAAGAAAATGATAAAAACAGAGATAGAATTAGAAACGCAACACAAAGATAGAATCTGAAGTTAAGAGCAACAGAAAAACAAAGAGAATAGAGAGAACTTAATATGGGAGAGATGAGATTTGAATGAAAATGTACAAGGAGAGGTAGAATTAAAAATGCAACACAAAGATAGAGTACAAAGAACTTTGATAACAGAGAGAACACAAAAAATACCAAAACATCCACATCTCTAAGGTTACAAGGTATAATTATTAAGCTAACCCCGCTCATCCCCCACCAAACAACTGGTCCAGCTAAATAGGCGCAAAATCAAACTAGTGACCGTACTTCTAACCGAACACTGCCATCTGAGACGTCATCTTCACACTATGGACATCACGGATGATCCGGAGTGCCGCTGATGCATGGAGGAGGACGAAACTGCAGACCCCGTTATCTGTGAATGCCCTGCATCAAAGGTTTAAAGACAGAGAGCCTGATCGGCTTCTCAAAAGACATTTGACTTTGGTAATGTAAAGAGGGGTACAACCGGCCTATCTGAAGGCCTATGTGCTCAACTTCTTCAAGACCGCCAACACCTACGAACTGTGAACTATAAATAATTAAGCTAATTTTTATATCTGCTGAAATTACTATAAAATTTATTTTACAAATTTTAATTAAATTAAATAAATTCTTGGAATTTTCAAAACGATCTATTTTTTGTTGAATTTTATTTTTTTCAAAGAATATTATAATGATACACACCTGTTCTAGTCGCATTTTTAGATGCTTATCCTAACAGGTAATTAATCAGATTTTGACGGCATTCTTTACGACTGACCATTTATCAATTTTCGCCAAGATAGAGACAGAGAGCATTAAAAAAGAGACAATAAGATAAGAGAAAGACGCCAATCTGTCTGTGTAGCTGGAAACAAATGACAGCGATTCCAAGAATGAGACTCCTTTAAAACAATTTATCTCATAATTCAACGGCCCTTTCTGACACCTGCATCCATCGCTATAACAAAACAAAAGAACGATCTGTGAGAATCTGTCCCGTATTTTTTTTGTTCTGTTTCTACTCGTTTACAAATGACACAAAATCTGCTTTTGTGTAACCGTAATCCTGGAAGGTGGTTCTAGTGTTTCTCTATTGTTAATTTGATGAGTTTCTATAAATAATGTGAAACTGAGAGGACTTTTATGAATTCGGTATAAATGGAATATTGAATTTACATTTTTATAAATATTTTCTTCATAAAGTTTTCAATAGAAGATATTTATTGGGTACGAAGTGAAATTTGGAAATGGAGATTGTGGTAAATACAAAAATTTTGTTATTAGTATAGGAACTTATTTCAATACATATACCAAAATAGAAAAAATAGATAAAACCCTTTAAAACAACAAGTTGGTAGATCATAGAACAGTCATCTGCATTTTAGTTTTTTACAACGCTAAATTTGAACATATTCACTTAATTTTGTTTTTCACTTTCTACAATGGATTGGAAACGCTGTGACACTAATGGAATTAAAATCGATCGAGACGTAATGGAAGATTTGCCTCATTCAGAAAGCCCATCACCTCAACTTACAATAATGAAACTGAAGGAAATGATTGCTCTGTCGATTTTCTGATGATTGAACCATTCTTTTTTATCTCGTTTCTCTGATTGGGAAACTTTAATTGTTTCACTACAAGACAAATTAAAGGCTCATTATAACATTTCATCGTAAATCGCACAGACATTCACTTGTATAACTGTGGTAACGGAAGGAGTGCTTTTATTAATGCCACTTGACATGATGCAAGACAATATGCAAGAAATTGCAGGCAATTTCTTTTATTATCAAAATATTACAAAGGTGAATATTGCACGAGGAACAAATTGGTCGGTGCATCAATGTCAATAATTATATCTGTTTCAGCGTTGTTTTTGTAGTCTGATGGACAGATTACCTAGAAAATTGGACGAGAAAACATCGAACAATTAGTTGAGAATGGATGAAGAAATATTTGTTTGTAATATATGTAGATTAGAAACTCTCTTCTAAGAAATATTGCGTTTTGCATTGCATTAGACGTAAACCAAACAGTGGTGGACATGTTTGTCATCGTACAATTGGTAACTGTGAAAAACTTTCTAACCTAACCTAATCTAAGGTTGCGGTTAAAAAGCGTCGAATCTGTGTCCTTCAGGGGTGATTCTTCATACGTGTGGTGTTAAGCTCATAAAGGCAGTCCAAACCAATCTCGCTGCGAGTGTGAAGGTGGACCTAGACGTTTATTTAGAGTGCTTAAAGTTGGCCAGAATTTTGCCAGAATATTGTGTGCATGGAATAAGACCTCGGGTCAATTCTGTTGGTTTTCTGAACGGACGGAGGCATTTGTATTACCATGTTAGCTTTATAATAGTATATGCCCCGTTTCGAAAGTCTAATCTAAATTATTTCTTCTCGCATGAGAGTCTGGTAAAAGTATAGATATCTGGTTATGTACTTCGTCAACACTTCGCAGACGCTTTTCAGGACCTTGATAAACAACTTAGTAAAGCCGGTCATTTGAATAATCCATTTCCGATCGTGCTGTTGCATTTTTATTATTTATCTAGGATACATGAACGTTCATTCGATGATGTACGTTATAATCCCGGTAGTCTAATACAGTGTGGCGTGGTTTAATTGGAAAGTTCTTTCCATTCAGCCTAGAACAACGCGTAATACACTGTGGGTTAGGTTTTTAGGACGATTTGAAGTGAAAAACAAGATAAGTATAATAGAGTGTGAGGTTGTGTAGTGTGAAAGTTGATAACTTGATAAATATCAAGAAATTTTGTATACATATGATCACACGATGAAAAAATAGAATTTAAAACGAAAAGCAAGCCAAATATTAGTACTGAAAAAACTGTTGTAAGTAAAGGAAAAAGCTACAAAAGAAATTTATGTACCAGTGAAAGTGAAATTATACTTGCCTGCAAAAAATTCAAAACAAAGAATTTCTCGATAATCAAGACACAGTCCGCAGGCTCAAACGCACCGAGTTCAATAGTTAGTAGCCACAATAGTGAAGTGCGCATAAACGTCTATATCTTAAGTGAAACATTGAGAATACTTAGTAGATTAAGTTTAATATGGATTGTCGGTTAATAGTGAGATCCGGCGCTTTGTTTCTCTTATAATATAAAAGATATTTATCCTCAAAATGATTGGATTTATGGTTATAACAAAACTACTATTGTTATTGGTGGTGATAAAGTTGAGAATGAAATAGGGTCCCGCGATCTAAAAGACTTAGATAAAAAGACTCGAAAATTTCAAAAGCCATCTTTATAGTTGCGTTTTTAGGATTAGCCAATATTATACGTGGTAACCGTTAATAATTCATCGTTTTAGCATGGAAACCGATGAAATCAATGGAAACATTTTTCACAACGGACGCCACTGAGACTTTTGCTAGTATTGAGCCTCGTTTTGATAACGTTGCATTTCAAACATAATCTTTACGCGAGATAAATCCACCTTACGCAAACGGGTCCATTTGGTTCAGATATTATTCAGTAATTGTAACAATTATGAATAACCTAGAATCCTTTTGACAAACCCCATTTAAAAATTTATTACTTTTTTTATGATTCAGTTCTTCATATTACTAAAAATATTTGTGCGTTTAAAATGTTTCTGAAGGAATCAATTATATAAATACTATTAATACTAATCAGCAATGTTAAAATGTAATTTATGAGGCTGTACTGTGGAAAATCAAGAAAAAAACACACCAACGAGGTAGTTATGTAAAATTATTCAAAATTATTCAAGACAACCAGCCTCACACAAAAACGCATCGGAACAGTGAAATATGAAAACCGTAAAAAATATGATAAATGTTATTCCTTTTGTTATAATATTTTTGAAATATATCAAGGGTGTTTTTGATCGAAAGACGAGATAAGGGCGCCAACAACAGGTCCGCATTCGTATCTACGTTTTGTAAATCTATTAAAAAAAGATTAATTTATGATTTTATTTGAATATAAATTTTCTTCATAAAAGATTTGTATGAAGAAAACATTTTTGTGTTATGTATTTAGATTTTTCCAAATTCCTAGTACGATCTACCAGTCTTTTTATACAAATCAATCGAAAATGAAGCTCAAAGATCTATACATATTCATGTAGTATTAGACCCTCAACAACTGCATTTGATTTCCAATTTCCTAATTTTTCACAGACGTGATTTCATTATCTGCATCCATATCTACGTTTCGTAAATCTTTCAGAATAAGGTTAATGTATGATCATACTCAAATATAAGTTGAATATGTGCTTAAAAGATTTCTTGATAAACAATTTGTAAGGAGGAAACTAATTTTTGTGTTGATGAAGTCACGAACAAAAATAAAAATAAATTATTCAGCTAGATATTTCTTATTATATTTATTAAGATATTTCAAATACTTATTACGATATACTAAAGTTTACGAGAAGATTCATTTTATACAAATCAATCGAAAATAAAACTCAAACTACCCATATTAGATTTTATGTAGTATTAAGATGTATCCACACTATGTCGATCGAAAATGTCAACTAACCTTGTCGATTGACACGTTCGACTTTCGGCCTGTCTCATGATTCATTGGAATGCTTTTAATTTACCTATAATTAAAAAAAATAGTGATGAATTGTTGTGGTAACTGCTACTACAATTATCATTGCCACAGTTGGGACCGCCGTGGCCGCCCAATAAAAAATATTAACAAACCATTTGCTTTAGTATGTATCTTCTATATCTGTTTCAAATCCGTTTCTTTCTTACTTTCCCTGGCAGATTGGCTTTGTAAATTTCTAATCTTCTTTCCCTCAGATGAGCGAAGTCGAGTTCCATTCATAAAGTTTTGAATGTACTTCAATCCGATAATTAAGTTTTTGAAATATCTCAAATGGTTTTCATTTTATTTTGAAAAAAGTTGTCAAGTCCTTATTGGAAAACCCCTTATTTGCTTTCAATGTGTTAGAATTTTTAATCTTATTTTGATTTTATTTTCTACTATATAATTTATGACAAAAAGTACTTATTAGAAATTTTGTGACGTGGCTTATTACAAAAAATCACTTTAACTCGATAAATTATGTTCAATAATTCGACGTTTACTAGAATAGATATGATTCTAGGTTTCTTATAATACATGACGATGTTCTATTGAAATTAATTTAAGTGGATTGGAATTAAATTGATTAGCGATTTTATATCCATCCATCCATTCCACAAAATATTTAAATATTGAATGTGTAATATTGACTAATCATTTCAAAAACTTCTAAGTACCTCTCTGTTCATACCCAAATTGTTTCAAGATTTGACTACGGTTTCTAGGCATGTGTCTGATACAGTAATCAATTCAAAAAACTTGTTAATTCTCAATGATAGAGGTTGAATCAAATGCGTCGATCTTTTCTATACAGTTAACATATAAAATTATTTTTTTATGAAGTGAAGATCCGCCTACAATTGAGAATTTGTTTTGGTAGATGACAGTGTCGTTTAGCGTTGCTTTCTCATTGAAAAGAAAGTGATAGTTAATGCATTTTATTTATAAATCGACTATAGTCCATTCCATTCACCGCAGCGGCACAAGCTTTGTTAGGTGATCTTGATTCACCATGATGATTTTATAGTTACCATCAGACTGCATATTAATCAGATCAGCTTGCCACCTTGAATTCAGTTCGTTACTGAGAAACGGTTTCACAAAAAGGACTTTTTTTGGAAAACTCGTATTTATTACTTTGGCCCTTTATTATCCAGATAAAGTGAATTTATCAAATTGTCTAGACAAAGTTTGTTGTTATATTTAATGTCCCCGAAAATATCGATGCAGTTCATGACATGATTTTATCGGGTTAAAACGGATATCTGAAGCACTGAATATTTCATACGAACGCATTCATCATATAGTTCACGTTAATTTAGACATGAGAAAAATTGCTGCAAAATGGATCCCCAAATGTTTGAATATTGACCAAAAGCGTGCTAAAGTAGAAGCATCGCGTTCGATCTGTGCTCGATTTGAAAACGATTTAGAGTTCTTAAACCGAATTGTTATTATGGATAAGACTTGGGTACATTTCTACGATCCAGAAACAAAGCGCAACAATCGATGGAATGGCGACACTCTGGTTCTTCAAGACCTAAGAAGTTTCGTGTTCAAAAATCTGCTGGAAAAGTTCTTGCTTCAGTTTTTTGGGATTTCCGAAGAGTAATCATAATTGATTTTTTGGATAAGGGTAGAACAATAACTGGAGATTACTACCCGCTCTATGGGAAAAAATTTAAGAGAAAAGACGCGAAAAGCTATTCAAAGGTGTTATTTTGCGCAACAAATCTCATGTTGCCGTGCAAAAAAATCGTGAATTATGGTTTGAATTACACCCCCATTATTCGCCAGATTTGGTTCCGTCCGACTATCATCTCTTTCCTCAACTGAAAACAGTTCGAAAAGGTCGTAAATTTTCTTCCAACGAAGAGGTAATAAAAGCTGTGAAGGTCTGGTTTGCAGAGCAAGAAGAAACATTTTTTTGAAAGGTCTAGAGACGTTGCAGGTTCGCTGTAATAAATGTATCCAATTAAGAGGAGAATATGTTGAGTAATAAAATATTTTGACATTGAAATTTTGTTTGGTTCTATAGTAGGTTAAGAATTTTTCACTATATCTTCGTACATTTTCTCAATAACAAATATGAGCATCAAGATTCGATAACCTACATTTAGATATTCCAAAGTTATCTTTTTTTGAATTTATAAGTATTAGAAAATTGTTTATTTCCATACCAGAGCGTACCGCAGAATAGAAGAAGACGAGGAAGACCCTCAAGGACCTGAAAGGAAGGAAATGAAAAGACCATGAAAAACAGAGCTATTCAGGAAAACGAGTGGATGGATACTAAAGTGGAAAGTGAATAGTTTTATTAGTCATAAATTATTTCAAGTATCATAAAATTTCTTTATCGTCATTAGTAAGAGGTGCTTTTAAAATTTAACTATGTTACCTTATACAAAAGAATAGCGGTTCTAATCATTACTCTGATTATAATGAGCTAGCTTACTTTACCAAGGGCCAAATTACTAAAAGTGCAGTTTGAAGAATAAACGATACACCATCTATAATGCTAGACTCAATGCAATGCATGAATTATTTAAAAAAAAACTTTTAGTAAACTATTATTTGGAATCGAATAAGTTGCTTTATGAACACACATAAATGGGGCGTAAACTTTGAAATTTATAATCAGGGGGGAACAATGATGAAGTGATAGTGTAAATGATTTCTAAAAATCTCATACATACAAAATGAATCAAATAATTCTTTATTTATACCTAAATAAGCTCGATGGGATTTATCTACATTAATATGATGCCAGTCGAAGAACAGTAACTTTTATTTACAACGATTAACCTTATTTTTATTGCTTTTATTAATATAAAATTGCTTCGAACGCTAAATAAATAAAATATAAAGCATTATTTTTTACGTAGTTTGTTTTCATTGTGATATTTTCATTAATCCATTGGATTTGAGAGTAAACCAAGAGCAAACTTAATATCGTTGTAATAAAATGATGATCTATCACTCCCCTTTCTTCTGTTGTTAACGTTGTCGTCGTGACGTAGGCGTCGCGGTGGAAATATATATCAATATCCTCAAAAGTTAAATCCTCGTAATCCTGTGCTAACAGCTATGTCCGCCGACTTCATTTCCATTTGTCATTGGTGTATCAAAAAGTTTTAGTCAAAGGGTTCGTTATTATTATGTTTAAGGGACCCAAATAAAGTATTAAGCCACAAGCATTTAAAGATTACTATTTAGACACGATGTTTGGAAGTTATGACACGAGTATTGGCCAGTGACTTAATGAATACAAGGGTCTTAAAAGACATTAAATGCGATTTGCATACACTGATTCAAAAACCAGAAATACTAAAGTTAAATGAACTCAGTTTCGGAGTAGTCGACTAATTCAAATACTTAGGAACAACTACAAGATTGCTATAAAAACAAATATAGACGAAGAACAAGCAAGGACATATTAAAGGAAAATAATTGGACCAGTGAAAGTTAGAAAATAATGTCTATAGAGGATTTATGATCTATGAAATTATTAAAGAATACAATAGAAAATAAGAATATAGTAAAAACACTTACGGACACATTCCAAGAATAGAAAAACTTTACTGGGGATAAGGAAAATTACAGAATGAAGACCGAATAAATATTACCAGGTAGTCTAAAAAATAGATAGGACGTACAGATTTTACAATATATCCAAAGTCTACGACTACTGGAGCTGATGCAGGCCAAAAAGAAATGGAGATCAATAGTCGACGGTGCAAAAACTGTAAATAATAGTAATAAAAATAGTGTAATTGACCTCCCACAGAATAAAGGGTCAAATGTGCTTAATACAGGATTGTAGGTAGTTCATTTGTCATAAATTACATAAACCGATGTCAAAAATCAGTTCAAACCAAATTTAATATTGAAAATTGGATCCCTAGTAGCGCGACATCTTGTAACACGTAATTTTTTGGACCTATTTCGCTAATCAAACTGATTGTGTAAAATTGGTATTACATAGAAAATAAATGTCTCATCAAATTAGTAAACATTTAAATTTAAACGTTGATTCAAACGTTTACTCACTTACCAACTGAACGCCATCATCTAATTTTCTTAGGTTTCCATTTGACATTTATTGAGCATGGAAATTCACAATTAGCGGTACAGTTATTGAGTTGAGGTTGTTTTTGACTAATTTTTGATGTTATATATTCTGGAAATTTATGCACAATTCTCTATATTATTGAGGGATCTATTTATTTTATTCCTTTAAACCTTATCGCCTATAATTATAAAGGTGTTGTGATGATTTTTGTCTTCAATCTGTGGTATTAATTATGTTCATTTTCTAACAATTTAGTTTTTAATTATCCTGTAAATTTATTAGTGGCACGCTACTGCTGTTTGTCGTAAGATAATTTAATTAAAATCAGATTGAGGGGCAGTTTTTAATTTCGTCAACGTTGGATGGTAAACATAGTAAGCCAAAAGCCAAGCTTCGATTAGATTATGTAGGATTAACATGCCAATATAAACGGTGTTAGTTTTAAAATTATAGATGGCTGGCTCTAATGCTTGCCGATTCTCATTTCCCTTTAGCTTTAAACCCTAATAACACTGAACAAAGCGGTGTTGCTAATAGGAATAATATTAGTAATCGTTAATTTATCTATCAGAATGTTATTTCTGCAGACTAGATGCATTGAAAATGTTGAGTAAATCTGTTTCATTACAAAGAAATGGATGAATCGTAAACGCGCTTCAACTTCAGAAGATGTTAACATTTCAATTTAGATGTCAAATATTTGAAATCGGTGATTTAAATAGAATGTTTAACGTCATATAAATAATAATTATAAACGTAAGTATCGGTTAGGAATTACGTACATATCTGTCATTGTGAAATTCCACATCTTAATTAGTACTGAAACATGTATTTATAGAACTATTCATATTAACCATTTAATCACTAGAATAAGACTAATAATACATATATGAGGGTTGTTTAAAAAGTTATATAATATATAATGAAGAAACAAGACATTTTTTTTTATTTTTAATTTTTACCATAGTCTTCTCAAAATGGGCGTTTATGAGATAACGTTCGATGAAAATTTGTCTTCTGCAAGTGAAACTTTGAGGAAACAAGAAAAAGTCGTTGGAGCTCATTTGTGGTGTATACGGTGGGTGATCAATAAATTCAAAGGGTAATTCGTAATTTTAGCCATGGCGATCACCAAAGAGGAAGGTGCGTCGTTCTGATAGGACCCCTTTACCTTATTATACGTATATATCCTGTTATAGGTCTACCTCTTTGAAGACAGTCGATGAACACAATCCCATGACTATTCCATTAAACGGTCGCTATCACTTTTTCCATTTCTTTACGGTTATGAATCGACACAACAAATTAGACTTATGTATTTTGCTTAAACCGCGTCATTTTGACTTGAGAAATTTTAATTTGGATGCGCTTTTTGCCCAAAGTTAGTAAACGCGGTGCCCGACACGCGGACAACTCATGCATATCTTTTCAGTCAATATATGGCAAATGCTGATAGGTTGAGAGCCTTTTCTACCTTTCTGAACTTAATCTTATACTAGTTGTTGAAATTTTTGAGCATCATGGTTCAAAGATCGATAAAATAGCAATTAGAAAGTTTGATTATAGAAAATATTTCATGTCGTAATTACTTATCCTTTGACATGTAGTACCTAACGGGCTTCATAAGAAATGTTTGAAAAAATCGAGTATAAACGAAAAAATTTCCGGCTAATCATTATACTCTCGTGTTTTAGTTGAAATGTTGATTTCAAACAATCGAGAAACTTCCAAGTGTAGTGAAATTATTAACAAATATCTTGGGATATCCGATGGATTGATAGAACAAATTAAGTTTAAAATACGTCAAACTTCTTTTCTAGTTTTGGTAAAAATTGCAATAGAAATTGCAAATTGGATAAAAGGATTATATTCAGTCGAAATGAAGTCACAAATGACGCTGATGGACATCGAGCCAGGACCTACATTCCATGCTGTGCGCAAAGAAAAATCTTCCCACTAGTGTTGTGATAGGACAAAACTTATGAAAATTAAAAAAAATGCTCCAAGTTCAATGTTAGATGCACCTTTATCTAAAAATCAGTACCATATTATTAGAAAAGCTATTTTGGAACCCGGTTTGACATTTTTTCATTGTATCACAAAATATTAGGATGGAAGAGAGAATTTTATTCTTCTGACGAATAGATGAATGTGAATCTATAGAAATTGTCAGATCACATTTTCTTTTTAATAATTTTTTCTCTTTTTTAGTCTAAATAACATATAAGCGGTATTGTTTTTTTTTTAATGTATTATAGACAGAAAAAATTTTCTTTTGTCATTATTGTATTCTTCCAACCTGAATCGAATAAAATTATCACTGTACCACGTCCACAGTATCTACTCCTCTTTCGTTTGCGTATTGTTTTTCAAAAACAAATAATGTAAACACAGCTTCACCAACTTATTGAAAAGTGTTGAGGTTTTAAGGTTGAAATCGGAAACTTGTTGAACAACCCTCGTATATTCGGGTAATAATTTCAAAATACATTTATAGTTTCAAATAATTAGTTTACTTTCAATGAAAATCTAAGTAATTTGATATGTGTGAACCATAGACAAATAAGTTACAATATATGGTGGTAATTTAGGTCAAATTATTTATTAGAATAATCGTTGAGTGAGTTATCAATAATTAATTGTTATGAGAAAAAATTGTATTGGAATTTGTATATATTGAAAAGGTATATAAGAATTATAAAATGGTAAGTTAGAATTTTTCTTTCGGAAAGTAAAACAATTCATTTTGTTTTCAACCCATTAATACATAAAACTTATTTGCAAAAGCTTTATTGACAAATAAGGCCCTATGTCAAATTCGGAAATTTGTCAAAATTTTATGTCAAAAAACCAGATTTTCCAATTACTCTTTACCATAATTAGTTTATTGGTTATGCGTTACTCAAAGAAAAACAATATGTAAAAAAAATAAGTTATCCAATTCGGAACTGAATATTTGTTGACGTGTGACCCTGAAAATGAATTCGAAGAATACATTCCGAAATATTTGATAAATTTGATGAGATAAATAGGAAAAGGGATTGTGGGCGCATAGAATCGAATAGAGTTGATTAAATGATAATCGTACTGATTTTGTGAATGGCCCTCATCAGACACGTGTCCCTGATTATCCCGGAATTGTCTCCCTAATGCTTGGTTTTGTGTATACGACGACGGTGTGATTGCATTCAACATAAAACCAACAAAAGCGACACGAAAGAACGAAAGTGAAGAGGTCCACTTGACTCGTCAAGTGCAGTTGATCAAGCTGCAGATTACAGAATTACCACAAAGTATCTAAAATAACAAGACATTCTAATTTTACTCGGAAAACGTGTAATTTTGTATTTCCTCAATCATTATGTCTGTTCAGTTTCTATGTGAAAAAGTTCTGGGAATATTTAATATAAATAATGTAATTCTGTTTATACTATTCCAAAGGCGTTTTGTCGGTTTTTAAATGATAATTGATGTTGGTTGTTATCCCCAAAATAATGGTAGTTTTGCACATTATGCCTTGTTTTAATAGTAATATTGATTATTTTTAAAATAATGGCTCCATTATCTTTTTCATAAAATATCAGAACCAAAATCAATATACTTAACATTTGATCTGAACCTTCTGGGTTTAAAGTATAAAATGTATTAGTACCTTTGTCAATTGCACTATTTTTTTGTGCCTATTCAGCAATTGATGAGTGGAAAATATTCTTCCTTCAAATTTAAACCAAATCCCAGCAGTCAACTTTTGTCTTCAAGATTTTAAGTAAGGAATAAATGTATACTAGCTTGTGCTGTCCAAGTCCAATCACTTTAAAAGTTCTTCGCCGGCTTCCCAGTGTAATTTTTGCCCGATCTTCTTCTTGAACTCTTTCTTCAACTTCATTAGCGATATCATCTGATTTTCTGTAATGGTATCCTGTATTCCCAAGATATCTTATATATATCTTGTTGATTTTCTTGCTGCAATTGTCCATCTCTATGATTCCAACATTTTTTGAAATATTTTAAATCCGTTTTAAGCCAGTTGTCGGTGAGCTGCTCACATTTTATTATTTCTTTTGGTAAGCAGATTTATTTAGAAATTAGAGTACAGCAGTGAGAGATAGAAATATGAGATCGTAGGAGTTGGAAAGTGATAGTGGATGCGGTTACCCATAGGCATTACAATCATGAAAGAAGAAGAATCGCTTCGTCGAAGATACCATTACCTATTCAAAAATATTAGGTATGATCGAAAACAACCGATGTTAGACAAAATCTGCTTCAAGTGCCATCGGCAAATTCACGTGTTTCAACGTTGAATCTGGAAACATTTGTGAAAGATTTGGTTTTTAGTAGCTTCCACCTGCCCTGTGGGCTTCTTGACATGTATGGTATTCAAGTCTAGTTAGTTTAAGTATTCGCAGTTAGTTTATTAATCAATGCTCAGTTAATTTAACCTTCAAGAGAATTTAACATATTTAAGTTTGTAGCCAACGGGAACGAGATCATATTGTGTTGAATATTTTCTTTTGGGACATCGTAAAATGTTTTAATACAAACATTTCAATAACAATAGCGGGTAGAAATATCTATAACTCGTAAACGAGTTATTATAATATACAGTGAGTCTAGTGACCATAACTTGTCAACATTTTAGTGCTGGAATTGATTTATTTTATGTGTTTGCGTGAAAGAGAAAAGGATCTTTTAGTTTTGTTTTCGGTTTTATTAGCTTATCTGTATTATTTGATGTTGTCTTTTCATCGTAAAATCTTAGTTTTATAATTACCATAAATCTAGAAAAAACACCGAACACTATAGTTAGAAATATTATATTAATAGGAAAATTAGAATTAGTTCTTATATAGATGAAAACTGGCCAAATTAATGAAAAAAATTTCTAGTTTTATAAACTATTTTCACGGTTTTCACAAATTAAAAAAAGCCGTGAGCAGCAGAGCTCCATCACGAAAGTCGAATGAAGAATTTAACTAATACATAAACAAATCTCTCCATAAAATGAATTTCTTGGAGATGATATCAATTCTCAATCTTATTTTTTTATATGGAAAATTTGCTATTCCTCAATAACTTTTCATTTCACAACTCTCTCTCTCGAATGAAAATTCATAACTTCAATAGACCCGGTGGTCTCGAACCCTCTTGTTCAATTCCAATTTACAACAAAGAAAAAATTGTCATAATCACAAGAAATTTCGAAAATGGGAAGTAAAAAAAAAATCACCCTAGCAATGATCATACTCGTATTATTCATTAAAGAGGAGGCGGTCCAGTTCAACAATTACAACGATCAAAATGATTTCGGGCGTTTTGTGCTAGAAGAACTGAAGAAGAAAACTTTGAACTTGAGAAAGACAATTCTTCAACATCACCCCTACTTGCATGCGAAGTTCGAACCCTCTAGTTAAACTTTTTCTGGCCAAAAAATAAGAAAATATAACAAAAATGACCATAAAATGGATAGGGGTGGAGATGGAAAGTTTCGACCTTAGGCAGGAAATCATCTCGAAACTAATTAAAGCTACATGTGAAATTTCATTTTTCAGTCGCTTTTCGTTTGACCTGCAGAGGTGAGCAAAGGTCAAAAACCACTTTTTTTGCACTGCGACCCCTCGAAATATTCATTTGTTTTCAACCAAACACTAATAACATCAATCTGCCGCCAAAAAAGACATGTATGCTAATTTTGAACCAAATAGGACCCATAGCAATTGCTCGAGAGACGAAAATAAGAATTGTAGCTTAAACAGATATATAGATATATATATAAACTACAGACATTCGAAAAACCATCAGAATCGTGTTCAGGAGGTATCAAAACATGGGAAAAATGATGTGCCCCCCATTTTTCTTTTAGTCATGCTCCCGTAATAGTCTAATTTTTCCTTGAAAAATTCGACTAACAACTCACAACTCAAAAAAAGGAGATTGAATAAAAGCATTAGAAATTGTCTATCTATCTAGCGTTTGAAATTTGGGTCGACGGGATCTATTTATTTAACTACTTACTTTACCTAATTTGCATTTTGGATTCACTATTTAATTAGTTTGGAATAAGTATTGGTCCTCTTGAGTTATAAAATTACATGTACACCAATGATATAATGATTATCATTCCTCTCCTTCCTTCATTACGTTTTGAGTCCGAATGTGCTTGAGCAGCTCATATAAATTGACACTACTCACAGAGTAGTTTTTTTTCTATCACAAAATCATGTATTTAAACATATTGAATCAAATCAGTTCAGACTACGAAACTCTAATCAAAATATATCGAAGGGTTATTCTTCCAAAATTAATATAGGGCGGTTTAATTTTCTATTCTGTCCTCCCATATATGAGTTAAATCTAATAAAAAACACTGACTAATCTTCACACACGGTTTCAAATCTAAAGGCTCTAAAATTAATTCTTCATCAAAGCTCATTTCCATCTATTTCTCTATATATCTCCCTATCTTCTTAATCTAGTAATTATTTTCTTTTTGGTCTCCAGTGACAAAGGAGTTCAAGGTAAGCAAAACAAGTTCATCAACCACAACCTAGTTAAAATGAACAACTGCATAAAACTTAGACAATCTGTAAATGAGTTGATGTTGTGCAAGAATGAATGGAATGTTCAAAAAGATTGTAGGACTTACAACTTACTACCAGCACATCTACTCACATAAAACGATAAGTTCAAAACTCTTAGAATTCTGTCAACTTAAGCCGAAGAAACTGGAGAAGGAAGATCATACTTTATTCAATTTTATATTGTGGAATGCATGAATCATTGGTTTATAGAGTACGGGTATTCATGAGAAAAAATAGAAATTGTTGTAGAAGTTGGTTAAAAATGGATTAAAACGAGTTGTATACTAGGATACTGAGTGTTCAAACCTGTTGTATTCAATATTGTATGTGAAGGTTTTTTCATCAGGAACCTTTTCAAGAACAATAACGCACAGGTGATTCATTTGGAGCACTTTAATCGGAATAAACAAGATTATCATCCGCAATCGAAGAGATCGTCATCTGGATTGGACAGCAGCCCCTAAAACCTAATATAACTAAGCAGTATTGAGTTGATTGAATGTAGAAATGCAAAAGAAATAAATTATGTTTAATCAACCCTAATGCACCCTACCACCAAATCCATGAAAACTACTGTTATAGTTCCGCCAATCTCTAAATTAGACCCCAAGTGATTACTAGCTCTTTGCAAATATAAAAAAAAGTGATTTGCCGAGATTTTGAAATAAAAAATCGATATACAAAAAACGTAATCAAAAGTTAGAAGTGCTTTGGAGTACATTTATCACTCTTGATGTGACTACTTCATGTTGATAAAACAGTGAAAATATATGAAGCACGATTGAGTTGGTTTGGACATATACTTACGCTGTAAACAGAATACCAACAGAACGTTTGAATTCAAAATAGCAGGTAATAATTTTAAGACCTGGAAAAACATGGATTGAAAATGTTGAAGAACCAGCGGAGCTGAAAAGAGTGAAATGGGAATAAAAGATGAAGCAAAAGATAGAAAAGCATGGCCTAGTATTAAATACAAATAGAACAATAACAGGTTCAATTTGAAAAAATTCATGTATGCTCTTTGTGTTGTACATGCTAATCTACTTTATGTACTACTTTTTATTAGTTCCAGAGGTTTCGTGATTATAATTTAATGGTATTCGAGTTTTGCATGATTTTAGAATATGCTACAGGTCTGGCATTGAGAATTGTAGTAATACCAACTTTATATATTCCTCCCTAAACTAAATTTTTGAAATTAATATAAAATATGTTTTATTCATAAAGTATCTGATCCTGTAAACTTATTACGGGCTGGTACACAATAAATATAATATTGTCTTTTTACTAAGTTTTCTGAATAAAATTTGTGAGAACTGATTGTTTCTTGCGATGTGAGTCACTGTGATTTCAAAAAAGTAAAGTTGGATGGAGTCATTTTTAAGATGGACTAATTTTGCTTTTTTCATTTCTACTCACAGCACAATCAAATTTTTTTTAGTTGATGTTATTACCAAAGAAATCAAGTCTAACCTCTTTTTTTTCGAAAGCTGTTAATTTATCTTTGAAACGCGCCCACAACGCAAGTTTCCACAGATAGACCAAATCTTAACTTTTTTTCGATATTTGGAAATTGGTAGTAATGTCCACCGATTCCAGCAAAATTTTGAAAGTGATCTAACAAAAGAGTTTGGGAGCCAATTATTTGAACTAACCTTTATAAATAAATTCCTTCTAAGACTTATCGCTATTGAAAGTTCTATTATGTCAGCGTTATTAAAGCATGTCTTGAAAAAAACGCTACATCTAAGCTTCACACTTGCTATGTTTCAAGAAGTTACTCTGATAAATTAACTGAACAGGATGATTTTGAACAACGTTGCCCCAACGACACGAAACCATTTATGTTGGTTGACTTACTAATTTTAGTCAAATATTGTCATTTTCTTATTGATATGTTTGGAAATCGATGGACTGGAGGAGAAGTGTCAGTCGTGAAGCATTGAAAAACGTTCAATTTCAATCTATCTTTGTATACTTAAGAAACTGACTTAACGATGCAAGTTTTGGAGAAGCTTTTATATAAAGGAAAACTATGTAAGATGGACATTGAACCACATCTAGTATATTGGGTTTGGTAGATTTTTTGGAATTATCCTGAAACCTCTTAATACTGTGACAGACATATAATCGATAAGTTATTTCATTATTCAGTGCGAGGTTCAATTTGGGTTGTTGATGATTAATGTTCAAAAAATTATTACGAACAGAACTTCCTAATTGAAATTATTTGTCTGAGCAAACAAATCAACTTCCATGGGGTTACTGTACATAGTATAGTGTTAATTTCTCCAGTGGAAAATAATCAAAATGTTTGTTGCTGTTTTATTTTAGATATATGTGAAAATTTGGACACATTTTTTCATTATAGACATCCAAGAAAGTAGCAAATATTGTAAGTTTGTCATTAGTAAAAATAGAAAGAAAATTGAGCGGAATAAACAAACAAGAACAGATCTAGTAGGAAAATGTGGCAAGAAACGAACCCCTACCTATCTTAGATATCGAAAAAGAATTACACCTGTCTTGTATCGTGCTCAGTTACAAGGCCGAGTAGCTGGTTGAATAACTCGTTAGACGAGTAAGGTGATTATACTTTACCTGGAGCTGCCATGTGGTAGTCAGTGATTCTTCTTCTTCTTCTCTATTGGCCTTTTGTCTAATGACACACAAGCTTGTTACCAGCTTGTTTGAAGAGTGTACCGTGAAGTACTTCTGAAGACCTGCCCTTGAAAAGTAGGAATAAGTGACTACAAACGGTAGCAGATATGGATTCTTCAAATCCTGTATTGTATCCAATACATTACACAGATGGTTGCACTAGGACAGTAGGATAAAGAAAGGATTTTTTTTGGAAGTAAAAAAAAACACCTTTAGAAAGTAGTTCCTATGAAAGTCAAAATATTCTCTACCATTCTACAACTATGATAAGCTAAGCCATGCATTACAAAATTGGATATAAACGTTTACTGTCTACCTGGAACCAGAAGCAACGAATTCATATTAATGTGGGCTTGATTGTACTTAAGCAGTTCATTGTGTAATTCGTCGTGCAACTAAGAAACATGTGGTTCAAGTCTCCTAATTGTCCACAGCCACAGTAAAGATCTTCGTTAGCATCGGTAATCAGTGATCTACGTCGTTCATGAACGGTTTCCAACGTGGTCAACAACTCGATTCATTGACGACGCTTTTCTTGACGCCCAAATCTTTGTATATTCTTGTTTGTCTATTTTTTAACTTCTACCGCCTCGTTGACATCTCTATGCTGTTGTTACACGCAGCATATTTTTACATTATCTGACTGGGGAAACAGTGACAGTGATGGGATACTCCTTTTGACTAGGAAAATTGATTTATTCCCTGACTCACCCAAAAACACTCGCTCAGGTACTTTCCCGGTCGATTACTGAGCCAACTGCGCTCTCAATGGTTCGTACTCGATAGGGATAATTGATCCCACGATTTATTATTTTATGAACATGATATGAAAAATTCAGAAAATGTATTGAGCTGAATAGATTATTCATATTATTAAAAATAATTTAAAAATCTATTAGTTTGTTAGCAAGAATTAATTTATATATTGTGCTGCATAGGTTGCACTGTCTTCATTGTGATATGCATCGTGTTGTTATAAGGGAAAAGAAGAAATAAAAGCTGATGGTTGGCCGACACGTGGAGATGCTACGGATAAATAACCACGAGAAAAGTAGGAGATTCAGAGTACAAATACTCAAATATTGGCTTCGTGATTTCTTAATTGCCTTAGTAGAGGGAAGTAGGAGCGGAAATTGAGTTAGGAACAATGGGAAGTTCCTCGACTTCAAATAATCCTTTGAGTATTGTCGCGCTAATTATCAGTTTCCTTATTACCAAACTACTGCATGGTTTCGGTTTCGAAGTTAGCCAAACTTACAAAGTTTAAGTAATCATTCACATCCGCTAAAACTGCTCGATTACTCTACCTTTTATTACTTTCGTATTAAGAATCAATATTCGGGAATAATTTGTTAGTAAGATCGTGTTTCCACTTTGAAAAAATCAGTATCAGATGAAAATAATCCTCTTGAATCGACAATTCCATCCATACAGCGAAACCCTGGCGATTCTGGAGTAAGGATGCGTGCTGTAGTTAATTGTGAGACGTTGTTCCATTCAAATCAATAATTGAAGAATTACTTCTAGCGCGTCTGAGATTACCACGTACTCGATATGTGATATAAATTCGAAGATTAATCTACCTATTTTTGCTCTTATCTTTGAAAAGTACTGATCATAATAATGGAATAATTGAACTCGTTCTTCTTCAGTGGATTGATACGAAGTCTATTTGTGTTACAACAATTTACGAGGTCTGGCTATTAAATAACGAGACTACGTGCCTAGAGGGCGCCTTAGACGGGTGTGGTAAAAAACGATTAGTGCGTTGGGTATCTAGATATCTTGTCTATTCACTTTCCAAAACAAGTTTCCGTCACTATTATAGTATTTGTGCAGTAGCGGTTTGAAACGAACGTGTTTGTTTCTCGTGCCGAAAACCGAAGCAACGTATCAATCTCAAATTCCTCGTTAAATTGTGAAAAAACTCCGGCTGAGTGATATAAATTGTTGAAAGTGGCCTATGAGGACCATTCTCTAAGTCGTGCGCGTGTTTTTAAGGGGTGTAAGCGCTTTAGCGAGAGCACTGAAGATGACCAGCGCCCAGGTCACCCCGTGACTGTTTCAACTCCGGAAACAGTGACCAAAATCAACCAAATTAAGCGTGCAGGTCGTCGATGAGAATCCGGATGATTGCCGAGGCTGTGAACGCCGATAAAGAAACGGTTAGAAAATTTTTACACGAGAAATTACACACGACAAAAGTCTGTGCGAAGCTGGGGCCAAGAAATCGGACTCCTGACCAAAAGCTCTTGCGACAACAGGTCTGCTCAGATTTCCTTGAATAGTTAGAAAAAGATCTGCTTTGAAAGGAATCCGATTTTAGTCGATGGAAGCGGTAAAGCAAAAAACGGCAGATCTCCTAAAGGCACTCACCAAAGAAGACGTTCAGCACTGCTTCGATTATTGGGAAAAAGTATGAAAAGGTGTGTGGCGAGAGGAAGGGAGTATATTGAAGCGGAGCTTTCGAATGTAGAATAATTTTTATAATAAAGCCCTTCTTCGTAACCAGTCTCATTATTTAATAGCCGTACTTCGTCTATCCTTTAAGTAAGGTCGATAAATCTTTTTTTATTGCTTATTCCTGTAAACATATATGTTATTCCTAATTTGTTTTTATTTATGTTAAAATCAACTGCCTTTCTCACTGTACAAATAATTCGGTAAATCTGTAGTTCCTCACAATCGCGTTATGCGTTTCGGTGGACTGAATACAACGAACTTCTACTGGTAAAAAAGGCCATTGTTTTAAACCAAAAAGAGTTATTGAGTGTCATAGAAAGAGTGCGCATAACACACGCAAGGTGAAATAGTCAACTGAACGCCGGTATTTCGGTTGCAGATTTTTTTGAATGCATATAAGGCGAATGAGAAGTATGATTCTTTTTTGTAAGTAATATAAAATGTATTATTGTAGATTATGATTAATAAAATTCTGTAATTATCATTTTTATAGTTAATTTTTTTCTCTAGCCGTGTAGAGCGTATGAGTTAGCCGGCCTTAAGACATGGTACTAATTGAATAATAAAATTCTATTTAAACGATGTTAAAGTCTAGATATAGAGATGATTTGATTATTTATTAAATTGTAGTATAATCCGTCTCTGTATATAAGTCAGTCGGAAAGAAAACATTTATCACTGAAGTAGTCTTTTATCTAGACAGGTGTGGATCATGCTACCTGATTGGTAAGCCTCGGGCTACTAATATTCTGTGTTTTCCCATTGGTTGTAACACTTTTGTTTTACATTGCCACCATCATGTAGGGCGTTAGTTACATTTTTATTTCCATTTAATATTATTTGAATGGAATTTTTATTCATTACCGCTTTTTTATGAATGACAATGTTTTTTGATAACAATATTTTTAAGAAATTTTTTCATTTTTTAAGAAATTTTGTTTAATGATTTCCAACCATTTAATATACACGTTATAGCCTGGTAAAATGGATTGATATTTTCATATTTTTCGTATACTACATCACTTTAGGATATAGTCCATTCAAATTAGACTTATTTCAAGAGAAAACACTTGGATGCAACATGTTTTTTCTTGTTCAGAACGCCAATAAAGAGCTACTGTGAAAAATGAGGGTCATAACTTTTGTCAGAATTGTTTAAAGGGTCAAAATATGGTTTTCCTTTGCGAAAAAACTAATGCTCAATATAATAAATTGTATGGTTGTGTGAAGGTATGAAATTTTTGTTTACAAAGTTGCCTAGGAAGCGTGAGTTATTCAATTCGTAGAATCAATAAGCAGTGAATCTTGGAGATTCAGATCACTTGCGAGAATAGCGAGAATAGCTGTAGCAATGTAAATACTTCTAGACTTATAGAAAAAAGTTACGTGTCTAGAAGCTATATAGAAGGTGGGTGCCGCAATTGCTTACTGCTAATCAACAGCTTGCTCTCATAAAAAAATCAACGAATGTTTGGATATTCTCAGATGTCTTACAAGTGAATTTTTCCGCCAATAGGTAACATTGGATGAAACTAGGTAACAAATTTCACTACAGAAACAAAAGCACAATCGAAAAGATGTATTTCATCCAAGGAAAGTACTCAGAAGAGCAAAAACAGTTTGAACAAAAGTTATTTTGGTTTAGCAGACATGTAATTATTAGTAGTGATTATTTAGAAAAACGATAACTGGCTAGTATTTTGTTGATTTTTTCATATAGTTTAATGCTAACATTAAGTAAAAACAAACGCATTTGTTGTACCTGCGCATTCGTCCTCTATTGGTGCAACAAAATTATTGTCTGTTCCTATACTTACAAAATGACTTCGGAGATAGCGTTTCCAGACAAATGAAAAGGTGAATGCAGAAATAAAAGCGTATTCTGAGGAAGTTCCGGAAGAGTTTTGGGAAGTTTGAAAACATTTGTAACTCGCTGGACTAAGTGTGTGGAATTGAAAAGAGATTAGTAAATTTTTCAGTGAAAATTCACTGGTAGTTGCCATATTGGTATATTGATGGTAACAAGATATTTCGTCTTGCCCCTTAATAATATCTGGTACTTATCAGTAATAATTAAGAGGTGAGGTAATTGGTTATTGCGAACAACTAAGTAAGCACTTAGGATGCTCTAAAATACTCTTAATTACATCATAAAATAATCTGTACCTAGACATTTTGGATCAAAAATAATACTGCCAGGTTATTACAAGGGAAGTTTTGAGATATACTTAAAAAAACAAATATTTTTAATTGGATATAGCTTTAATGTTTTTCAAAATATTCTCCATTAAGATCAATACCAATCTCGGAGCAGTTTTCCCATTCCGATTGAGGTATCCCCATCATTTGTCGCATCAACCGTTTCATCAGGTGTAGAAAAACGTTGATATCACAATTTATTTTGGATCTGCGAGAATAAGGGGGCCAAACAATGAATATACGGCGGAAGAACCATCAAATCGATGTTTGGACTCTTGTTGGTGTACCATTCAGAATTGACCGTTCTTCGTTGCTCTAATGGCACAGTGGCGACATGTTCAGTTATTCTGAAAAAACAGGCAACCATTTGCTACGCATTGCTTCGTGCATGAACAACTTTTACTAGATTTGGCTCGATTTGAAAGATCTATACAGTCGATTGCTGATTAATTTCGGATTCATATGCATAGATCCATGATCCACGATCTTATAGATTTTTAAACACCGAGATAAATTTTTTTACAGCATTTCTTTGCAACAATCGACACGAACTTTTTTCAGCGATTGTCAAATTAGGCGGTATTCAACGTGAACAAATCTTTTTGACAGACAAACAGCACTCGTATGACAACAAGTTCTGAGTACGTTAATCATCAAACATGTCAAACTTTATGATGGCAACGTCGCATTTGACATATTCTCATCAGTGTTGCCATATGTCAAAACTTAAGTAGGAACTCTCGTATAAAAAAAATTTCTCATTAATCTGATAGCGTTACTACCGACGTTTTTGTATTCTGTTAAAAATAGATAATATTTAGCATATTGCAATCATTCCAGAAAAAAGTTTAACAAATGGATGAAAATTTCCTAGTGTAAATTGTACCTACTATTAAAAATGTTTACGAAACTTGTTGAAGAGTTACATACAGATTACTATTATTTGAAACTTACATCTTTTAGAGATAATGATCGGTTTTCGTGTAGAGGAAATGAAATATCTTGAATCGATCTATATGAGCCATTTACTTGTAAATTGAAGATTTGTTATAATTGTAGTATTTTTGAGATCTAAACTGTTCTCATCAATATATCATTATAGGTTAAACAATTCCCTGTAAACATTTTCAGCCGACCTAGTTTCCCACTATTGATGAATTCCGAAATGTTTTCTGATTAATGCTCACAAGATATCACTCATATTGGAAGTTGCGGAGAAGTTATATCACTATTCAGATGTCGTTGTCGTAATGCTGAACCATGTGTTTGGATTGTAACAGAAAATTTACAGTTACCTACTGACAGGTATCTTCATAGTTTGAAGTAACCGATTGCGTTTGTCGTAAATGCTTCAATTATAGGCAGTAGTTTCATCATCGTTCTGATTTACGCCTTCTTCTTGAAGTCTTTTTCACATAGGAACCATAAAAAGTTTTTAAAGGATCGAATGAATCTTTACAAAATATATATTAGAATCATCGCCATTTCAATGAAATTGATTTGAAAAAAAAATCTAAGGCAGCTTTAGTATAGACTATTTTCATTTTACCGAAACCATAAATCGGAAAATATCCTTTATTACCTTCGATATTTGTAACCACAATGTGGGCACATATCGAACGCATCTTGACGTTCTTTTGTCCTGGGGCCCCGCGCCCGGGCCGGGAACGAGGCTCGAGCCCGAGGCCCAGTTAATTGGATTATAAATTACATCGAGAATTTTTTTCTCTTGAGTTGGAAGAACGAACCGGCAATTTATGGCAGTCATATTTATTTATTGGATTAATACATGTAACATATTGCCAACACACGAAAGATATAAATAACTAGAGAATGTATGGTATTAATTTACTAGACTGGTTCTTTATATTGCGTCCGCTGGTGATACGGAGACGATGGAAGAACTCCGCAATAAATGTGAAATGATCTGAACTTGGACACTACATTCCACACTTCATATTCTCTTTTCGCTGTATTTTCTCAGTATATACGGTGATTTATAACACTCTTCAAATTTTTCGTGAAATTCTATTTATTTTTTTCATATTTGTTAAAAATAAGTTGAAATATTGAGAATAGTCGGAAATGCAAGTTTTCCCACATTTGAAACATAAAACTACAAAAAAAAATTTTGACAGTAGAACGTTATTATTAATCCGTTATGGTTTCTGAAAACTGGAAATGTGAAGTCAATATCCTTTGATTGTGGAAATTCTTCCGGCTCTTCCTCAATAACCTTTAGAGCTGAATTTTTGTTTGACAATAATTAAAAAAAAACACGCCTAAGCCTACAAAGTCGTGTCATTTTGCAATGTGTTGCATACGGCAAGGTCTTGGTGTAGTCCTTCTTCATCTATTTCTTCACACTATAAATAAATTATTTTCAGAGTTAGTTTTTCAGAGTTAGTTTCATTATAAAAAAGCAAGACTAAAACCACAAGTCCAAAACCAGTCGCGCTCATCACTAGTTCAAAGTAATTGGGAAATTTGTCTATAGAATATTTCAAATGTAGCTATACTTTATTCAAGTAGTGACTGATATAATAATAATTTTTTTCAATACAGCTCTGTGATTTTGTATAATAGAAAGAAACGAAACATTCGAAATATGCAAATATTACATATCAAATATTGAAACAATAAACCTCACCTTTCTATTTGTTGTTTGATTAATCTCATTAACCAATAAAAACCTTATATCTTGATATTGAAATAATATATAATATTCTGAGATGACTTATTTTTAACTGCGATGGTTTTTCATCTAATTTGAATTTTGTAATGATTATTTACTTTTCTGTCACAGCTCCTTTGAAGGATAACATTCTGACTTCAAGGTAACACTTTCTAGTAATGGTTTTAAATTTTTGAAGTACACATTGTATCCTTATTTAATTTACAACAAAACATAGTTATAAAAATTATTTGTTGGTCTCTTCAATTTTTGTTAGTTTCAGTAGTTGATCTTTCGTCATATGTAATAACAGGTTTCACCCGCGCTTGAAAATTCTTGACGTTTTCAAATAATTCATTGCTTTTTGGACATAATATTTCGATGAACTTTCATTAATATTTTGTTTTTTTTTATAATGAAACTGTAGCATTTGGTGCTGACAAATAATGAAATAAGTTGTCCCCCCAAGAACAATATATTTTTAACTTGCTTCGTTACAATAAACGGAAAAAAAGTTTTGAACAAATGGCTCTTCATTATTTTCTCTATTCTGGAAACACTCGCAATTACACTGTCTGACGCGCGTTTCGAAAACCAAATTATCGTCTTCAGAAACTGAAGGTCTCTCTTTTAGCTTACCTCTGAAGAAGATAACTCGGTTATCGAAACGCGCGTCGGACAGTGTGTGTGAGTGTTGGTGTAGTGGTGATGTAAACAGTGTATTCAGTATGAATATCGCCAACGATTCCAGAAATTCCAACTTAGTTTAATAAAATGCGCTTACCCAAATGCAAAAAAATAAAAAAGTGCTCAAATATAGCAAATTAACTCTTTTTAAAGCAGAAAAATGATAAACTGAGGTAAGACTCGAATTTCATACAGCAAAATAATGAAAAATGATGTATCAAAATAAACTGCACTCTGCTTCAAATGTGGAAAAGACAATAAATTTTATGAATAAATAATGAAAACCACTTATGGATGCAAACAGTTGTTATCAATGATATTTTTGTGAATTTGTGCAGAGTTGTCTGCCATTAGGCAACAAGGACAAGCTGAAGAAAAGGGCTACTATTTCAATTCTCAATTGAAAACGAAAAAGAAAAAAAATTACGACTAGAATTCTGCTTACTAATGACTTGTTACAAACCAAATTATATTAAAACAAGAACTTTTTTATGACAGGCAAAAGGCCATCAATAAAACTAAATTTAATCATTCAACTTGAAGTCCAAAGAGCTCTAAGGGTGACCTAGTAGAAATAAAAAAAGCAGTCTTACTTAATGTTGTTGTTGAGCCATCCATTGTATCCTTTTTACGTCCTGTTCGAACTTATTCTTTTTCAAAGATGTAAAAATACTTCTTTACTTTAGTACTCCCTCGTTGTCTAATACCTAACACCCAGTTAGTTTATGTCTCTGGCTTTTAAAGAAATGGCGAGCGATACGATTCCTTTTAAAAATCTGTCGCAATATTGCAATCAAGCCGATGCAGCATTGGCAAGAACTACTTCAACAAAACATGAAAAATGGGTTGAGAGACTTGAGTAAATCAAAGCAAACAAAAGTATTCTGAGAGATCAATATCCACTATTTAGAGTTGATGGAAGAGTTGAAGGTCTAGAAATGCATACACATCGCGCAGCACCAGTGGATAGCTAAAAAATAAGTTCTGCGATTTGAGGATCTCTTATTTGGAATGCAAAGAGCGAAGAAGAAGTTGGTATATGGAATGTTGACGATCTCAACTAATAAATACAAATTTAGTCGTGCTTAAAACTTCGGAATACAAGCTATAATTCAAATTTAATTTTTAGAAGACATGCAAAGTCAACTATCTCATTGATTTAACTAAGTATCCCATAAAGCAGTGAATCTTTAAATTGAGAAATGTTATAAATTGTAAAACCTTCCGTTTTAAAAGGTTGTCCCCGACCTGGCCGAATATTAACTTGGTCCTGCACAAAGCACACAAATATCATTGAGAACAGGGCCGGATTAAGCTAGGGGCTTGGGAGGGCTATAGCCCCGGGCCCCAGGTCCAAGAGGGTCCCATCATTTGGAAATCATTCTGTATTTTTTGATGTGTTGATACCACAAATCTAACGTATTGATATTATTTTGTGAATTTTTCCGGGTTTTCGAATTCCTTAAGGGGGCCCCGTCATTATTTTAGCCCCGGGCCTTATAAATCTTAATCCGGCCCTGATTGAGAATCTCGAGTTGCACCCACTAAATTATTTTTTTTACATTCCAAGCAGGACCTAGTAACTGATTGCTGAGAACTTATGTTTATGCCTTATTTTCCCAAATATTTTGTTTGAACTTGAAGCCATAACTTTCCAAGAGCACTTAATTTGATCATTTTTCAATAATTTTGTGAGCTAATTTTGAGTAAACTAATATTTAAGTCAAGATACATTTTAAAAGTAGGAATTTAAAAAATATTATTTGGAGCTATACGAAAAAGTTGCAAACTACTTTTTTTTCGAAATTTGTATAATCTGATATACAGAAGAACGGTTATAGAAAAACCTAACTTTATGTGTACGAAAATAACAACAATAAGAAACGAAATATGCGTTTCGTGTTCATAAACATATCGAGAAGAATATATGAAAGTAATTTGAAACAAACCATTCATTTTTCTGAATAACCATTGAACAACAATCGTTCTTAAAATCCGAGACATTATTTATGTGGTAGTTTCATATAGAAAGGAACACCGTGAAAAATGTTTTGTTTGTCTTTAATTACTTCTTCTCTACTATCACGTGGGTGCATAGTGGTACCATATGGTTGGACGATAATAACCGAGGGTATTTTTCGGCACGAACAATAATTACTATGTAAAAAAATGGCGATTCATTAAATTCTGATTAAATTGTAGTAATATTTTTATAGTTTATTTATTATCAGTTATTCGTAATTATTAGCGTAGCTTTATAACTTCCAATATATCACTTTATTCATCAGGCAAACTATTTGTGGTAAATATAATCTCAAAAACGAAAATGATCCATTTTGGTGTAATAAACGTACATAACTAATATTGACTACTTGGAAATATTATTGACATAATCTCTACTTTTGTTTTAAAACAATTACCAACAGAACAATCTAACAAATTGTTATAATCAGCTTCTATCGTAAGTTTTTGTGGGGGTTTGTAAACTTATTTGTTCGATTTTAAAAGTTAAGTTCAAGAAAGGAAGTATAAAATGGCCTTAAAGTGCAAAGTATTTCCATGTTATTCCAATTATGATTAAAAATAAAACTTGGAAAGGGGTACTTCAACATGAACCATTTTTTTCATCGTCATTGTTTATGGAAAAGCCAAACAACGAAATTAGGGCGAAAACAACGAATACCTCTTTAATGTGCAAACTATAAAAATATCACCTCAGAAGAGAAATGATGACGAGAAAATTTTTGAGAAAAATGTTATAACACCTTTTTTCGTAGGAAAAATATTTTTCAAGAACTTGGCGCTAAATAACACGTTTTAGAACAATAATAATTATATCTTGCAAAGAGGCGTACTTTTAAAAGCTTATAGCGATAAATTTTTTGTATATAACTTAAATATTATTATATATTAATTCAAATAATTATATGTATAATAATAAACAAACTTACTTATTTAAATAAAGTGAGGTACCTGTGAAATTAACCCACCAGACCTGTATGTAAGACTGTGGTTAAGATAAAAATGAAAATGTTACAAAACCAAAATTAGTTTGGATCCTTGTATGACGATTAAGTTTGAGGTTCATATTTAAATAATGCAGAGTAAAATCGGCAATTTCATATTTAGAAGACACAAAGTCAAAAGTGTAATCAGATATTGCTCTTAACAGAGTGAGAACATTCCAGATTTTTAATACAAGTTATTCCTGGCGACTAAAAAGATTATTACACATAATAAAATGAATTTGTTCTTCATTTATCTATTTATAAAATTATAATAACACTTTATACTACTCCAATAAAATAATATTACAGTTGCCTGTCGTCAGATTTCGAAGTGAAATAAAAAGAAACTTCACTTTCAGAGCAAGTTGATAATTAAAGGCAAAATCAAGTAAAAGAAGGCAGCAACCATCTCTTTGTGCGTACACGAACGTTGTGTGTGTCGTATCTGTTAGTGACAAGAGCCATCATCAGAGCAGACACCGAAACGGGGGCGTACATTTGCTCTTCCTCCTCGTTTCGCTGACGCTGTCGTAGTTGAACCGCCAAAAAAGGGGCTGCGAGGGGCGCAATCTTTCCGTTACTCTCTCGCAATTGCTTTATATGTTTCGGAAGGAAGTGGAGGCATCAAACTGCGTGGAGAGAAGTTGTACGATTTTGATCACTTGTCATTATGCGTTCGGAGCAAAACAACAGAAATAAATATGATATTTACTTTTTTTGTTATTAAATTTGTGATCTTATGATACATCATTGTAATATTTACTTAGATACTAATTCAGCAATAATTTTTCAAGATCACGACGATATGTTAATATTTGACGGTCGACATTTATCACCAATTCGTTCGACAAATAGAAATTCGTAGAAAAAATCTAGAATTCAAACAAAATAATTTGATAAGAATGAATTGCATTTTACAATCCTCTTGAGTTAGAGTCAGTCATTCATTGTTGTAAAAGAAAATTACGAAGTCAAAACCGGGCAGGTAAGACCAAGATTAATGACCGAAACGATCTGATTCGATAAACTAATGAAGTATTGTGTTCCAAAATAACTTACTCGTTCAAATCAATGGCGGAACTAAGAGTATTTTATCGCTAAGGCAATTTACCCTTACACAAAAATATATAAGTTTAATTTGAATTTCTCTAAAATAGGTTTCATCATTAATTTACACTAATTTCAAAGTTTAAAAAAATATGTTCGATTAAATTAGGGCAAGAAGACGACTCATATATAGAGTATTATAAAAATTTACTTAATCGGTTTTCACATAGCTGTTTGTTACTGTTCTATAGAGTACTAAGTACTGTTGGTGTACTTTCAACATTAAAGTTCATTTACTACTGTTATTATGCAAGTTGTCGGCTTTGCTGAATGTATTATCCAAGTAACAATAATCATTAGAAATATGCAAAAGAAAAGGAGAATATAGGGTAAGCAAGAATCAAACAATCCAAGATTCTCCTGGTACTAATCAATCCTTAGAAGTGGAGATATTCATTGATTCTAATTATTCATTAAGAACTTCGACAGAAAAGTAAGGGAAATATCTAAATATTGATATAAATATCTGTTGCTTTACATCTAAAAATCGAGTACGTATTCTAATTAATTCAGTTAGTTTGAAAAATCAATAGTGAACTCTTTTCAAAGACATAATTCCTGTTGTACAGAGGATTTTATGTCTAATAAAGTTCATGAAACAAGAAAAATCCAAGGTTCTTCTTGTACTTATCATTACTTAGAAGTGGAGGTATCCATTCTAGTTATTCGTCAAGTACTTCGACAGAAATGTATGAGAAATATCTAAATGTTGATATAAATCTCTTTTGCTTTTCCGTCCCCGTATCGAGTTTGGATTCTACAGTTAGATTTGAAAAACTGCTTTGAAAAATTGATAATGAAGTCTTTGTATGTCTTAGTTCGAGATCTTTCTTCCAATGATTCTCCAATAGCAAGGTGTCTGCTTTCTTCTAGCCTTATAACTATGTTATACAATTACTTTGAGGTTTGCTCGAAGAGTGGAGCAGTTATTTGCATATCTTTCTTTCTCTTCTTTCTTTTGAAAAGTCGTATCTTAATTTTCATAATTAGTATTTTTAAAGGATTAAATCTATCTGTATTCTATATAAATTAGGGTGATTGAGCGTTTTATCAACTTTGACCATATTATGTTGTTACTTAGATTTTCTAACTCAAACAACGTTCGGTATAATTTTTGTATGACTAAACTTTTTGTTTATTTGTTTTGATTACACTAAATGTTTATAAATATGGCAACGTATTTTTCGCGAACCTAAAACGACACTTTTTTTTCTTCAATCAAATCTATTTTTCAGCGATCCTTAAGTTCAATACTCATGAATTCTTACTCAATGTCAAACTCATTTCAACTTTAATTGAAATATCGAGTAGAAAGTGCTAACAAAGCTCTGAACATTTATGTCTTCATTAGGGACAGTTTATACAGTGTGTGGAATTGCAATAACTTACTTCAGATAAAATATACAAAATATTTTCAAATAAAAGTTGTTATATTTGCAGAGATACACATTTCTAAAATATTTTGAGATATACAGGGTGTTCAGCCTTAGCGTGATAACATGAAGTAAAGTTTTTTTAAATACGACTCCCTTTATATTTGTTTACCATCGAATTTAGCGTAAAATTCTACATCTAGCTCTGTCTTTTCTTTTCCCAAAACTTGTGACGTTGCCAAGATGGAGCGAAAAATATGAAGATTTGAAGAAAATTGGTGCACTATAAATGCTGCCTAGTAAACTAAACTTGTTTGGTAAATATGAAGATGGCTGAAATGTCTGAGCAGAGTAGAAGTTTCGTTTGGGATTCGGGGTGTTTTTTAGATAAGCATTCATTCAGGGGATTTCAATTAGCAACAACTTCATTTTTTTAAATGGAACATCCAGTATATTATTTTACCATCTTATAAAACTATTTTATGCCTTCAAATTATGTCTGATAATGTACACTCCAAATTTATTTATGATTTAAAAATAATCACCTTTTTAACAAGTAAACACTGAATGTGACGTTTAAAATATTTCTAGTTTTTGTGACAAAATCAAACCAGTAATTTCATACCGTTTAAACTGTATTAAAATAAATAGGATATCTACAAAATTAAATTAAGCAAACATCACTTTACCAACAAATGAAATGGAAATATCCAGTTTTCCACAAGTAACATGTGAATTTGACATTTTCACAGTTTAAGTCAGAGTGATTGGTTATTATATAGATCATGAATTTTCTGATACAAGACTTGACAGGTATGATTTTTGTACTGGATACCAGTGATAAGAACTGTTTACGAAAAAGAGTGAAGGTTGAGGAATGCAAGGTCACAGGACAATGAGAAGACCGTAATGTTAAAAGTTAACAAATCGACATAAGTCGTACTGATTAGTTATTGCACTTCCACACGCTAATGGGCCACCCTGTATTTCCAAAGAAGAGACAATCTATCATAGATAGATAGATAGAAACCAATATGAAAAGTGAGTACCATGTGTTTTGTGAAAGCTGTAAAATTGTTTTATTAATGTGGCCACATTGTGAAAACATATAACTCCATTTGGTCCACCAATGTTATGGAGAGAATTTAGTAATCATGAAAATAATCTAGAGATTTATAATTACCAAGATCTAGAGCAGAGAGTTTATTGGATCTCGCATACAACAGTGGATTTGTTAAGGAAGTTATCTTGTTAAGAAACAGAAGTGAAGTTAACTTGGCATTTTTTAAAAGAAAAGGGGTATACCATTATTGTACTGATACGCCAGGATTTTTTGATTGGCGTGTGTTGGCTTATTTGTCGATTCTTCGAAATTCAGCCTGAAAGCTGTTTTATTGCAGAACAGGAATAAAAGACAGTTTGTTAATGAAATTAATGAAAAGTATGAAAAAGTATACAGTGACTTTAAAGTCATCGATTTGTTATTGGGTTTACAAGGTGGAATTACTAAATATTCATGTCTGTGGAATAGCAGGCCAAATGGATGGTTATGTAAGAAAAAAGTGGCCTATTCGAAATTAGTATAATCCAGGGTATATAGAGGTAGATCCAACATCTTTACACATTGATAGAGACTTATGGAAAACTTTGTGAGGACGCTAAATTAGAATGGTATTTGGTATTTGCAAACATTCTCTTATATTACAAAAGGAAAACAAAAAGAGGTATATGTTTGTTGGCACGCAGATCTATAAAGTTATGAAAGATCCTCGGTTTGAAAGTCTCTCATCGCCAATTGAAAAACTGCTGGAAATTATTCAAATAGGTTATCAAAGAGTGGAAAAAAAGGGAAAATGATGAAGAGACCAGGTCTAATTTATTAAAAAAAATTCAATAAATATTCAATATATCGTTGAGGATTGGTTTTCAGTACTCAAGTTCGAATTTTTTTCCGACAATCTAGGAAGTATGGATGATAAACAGTGCTCAAGATTTTAAGAATATAATTAGTAATTTTGGGATGAAAATATGCTGGGGGATTACTGTTGCTCTATAATAAAAGAAAATGACCCTAAAAATTATTAAAATTTTATATTTTCATTTATTTTGATATCATTTTATAAGTAATGAAATATTTCTAAAACCAAATGTAATAAAAATCTTTATTATTTTTTCTGGCTAACTGTTACCTGAGTACACAATAAATGTCTTCAACTTTTAGACCTTTTTATGTGATTTTGTTGTTAAATTGTTTGATATTAAGAACGATACAGTTGTCAATGATAAAAAAACAACTATACAATTTGCGATAAATTTATAAAAACAAATTAAACTAGTACTATTTTTATTTTTTGAGTTATATAACAGTGTATGTTCATTACGATAAAATTTATAACCTATAAATTATTGTTGCTTGAGAGAAAAAGAATTGGATGCACGTCGCTGGACGTGGTTATAGTCCATCAATAGTATTCAGACAAATCAGACTACAATGCTAAGGCTATTGTACCAATATATTGAATTCATGCCTACATAATTTTGAAAGATTCCCTAAAAGAAGAGTTTTCAGAATATAAGATTTCATTTCTGTTATGAGTACGCAATAATATATTTTAACAATGATCATTAGAAGTTATTTGATGTGTAAGTATTTTGAAAATACCATTTTTTGTGTAATAATAACACAAACGTGAATTAAATCAGAATCACAAGAATTTTTCATTTTAAAACCAGAGTTATTGCACGTTGAAAAGTCTGTAATTTTTTAAACAGCATAATTCCTGTTGTACCGACGATTATATATCTAATAAGATCGATGAAGCAAAAAAAATCAAAGGTTCTCCTGGTATTAATCGTTCTTTAGAAGTGAAGATATCCATTGATTCTAGATATTCATTAAAAACTCGACAAAAAGGATGAGGAAATATCTGTTGATGTTGATATAAATGGTAAAGTTTAATGTGATTGTATTTCTAATTATTTCACTAGTGGTTTTCTATTTCTCAATTCCTAACGGTGGTTGAAGCTTGAATTATTAGGTGATAACGAATTAAAAATTACACAAAGCACAGTAAACCTTACATCATTGATGACATCAAAGTATTTTACGAAGAAAACTAAAATATGAATATATAAATTGCTGTTAAGACCTGCCTCAACGTATCAGGTGTGGCTGTGAAGTAGCTATCAGCTGTTTAGCCTAAACCCTACTCATTCGAATGCGATGTTTGTCGTGTCTGTACCCAAAACAGTTTAGCCATGTTCTACGTTGTCCTTTGTTTAGAGCAATGGATTGTTGGATTGCTAAGTATTAGTTCGATTGAAAAATCTATAGGAATTGACGAAGAATGTGTGCTGCAAATTTTAACGTGCCAAAAGTGTTGGACCACCCACCTTATTGACCGGATCTTCCACTGTGCGAATTCTACTTCTTTTCTAAAGAACTGACAGAATAAGATTTCGTGCACTGTTTCGAATAATGGAAAATTTGTATGGAAGAATGTAGGGATACAGGAGGGGTATATATTGAAATATTTTATATCATCACTTTCGTTATTTGAGAGCCACATTTCGTACACAAGCGAGGCATAAATATCAAAGATGAATACACTTTAGCCAAGTGCAAAAGAATTTTAGAAGAGAAATTTAGGGAGGAGAAACATACAAGAGGGCTGGAAAAAAGTGCTAATAAAGAATTTGGGGACTGTTTATTAGGTAGCAAGAATAAGATAAAGATCTAATGTTGAGAACGGCGCTGCTGAAAAAATCAATAAACACAAAGAAACTAAAGAAAAGATGGATATGATTCTACCATGAAAGACCTAAAAAATATTTTTGTTCAGAGATGAAGAAAAGCTGTGTAAAAGTGGACTATGAATTGCGATTTAAAATGGCAAATTGTACATAAGGTTTGAACCTGTTGATGATACTATGAATGAAATAAAGTTATAAGAGAAGTACAAGTTACGTACACTAATAATTAGGTCAGTAAAATCTTATTGTTTAAACTTGGCTAATAATTGTGGATTATGAAGAATTCTACTGTTTACTGTTATGAAATGATCTTATTTAAATTCCGTTATATAATATAATTTATCAGGTTACTCCCTTTTATTTTTTTTTTTGAATAGTTTGAAAATCATATTTGACGTCAAAAATATCGTAGAGGTCAGAGGATTAGAGGTAGAAAAATATTCAGTATTCATCAATCACTATTTACATGAGATCATCAATAACACTAATAGTTCTGGGCCGGTTGTGAATTTAAAATGGCTTTTATGCATGAACAATGCAACCTATTATTGGCTTTTGAACAGACCATCGGTTCGAGAGTGTGGGTCCACGATTACAAAAAAAATCGAACTGTCTGCTATTGTTGGACAATTAATTATCTGAATGTAATCTAAAATTGAAAAGAACATTTTTTTAAGATTCAGTGTGCTCTTCATTCGTTACAAATGATTTGTGTGTGACTTTCAATAGCAGCAAAAAGGCACACGGGAATTTTTGTTCGAAGTGAACGCAAACTATATTGATTAAATCGAATTTTAAAATAAAATAAAAAATAAGCTTGGACACATAGCCTCTATTTAATATAATTGGAAAATTTAATATTTTGATATTTATAATATTATTTGAATAACCAAAATTACTGTCCACTTTTGGACAAAAATTTTCTTCTGGAATTCCAAGCACCTTATGACTTTTTGCCCTTTTGGATTTGCCAGCAAAAAAGAAAACTTATTAGTTTTTATACTTAATATCCGTTGGCGTTTCAGAAGTGTTCTCATGTTTCGAAAACTTTTCTACACTTAGGTATTTATAATCTAATAATTGTATACTTTTTCCAATATCAATTGCAGAATGCACTCATACCAAATTAAGAATTGAAAAATAATGTTTATTTCCCGTATAAAATTCGGTAAACATCTAACAAACCGTCAGTACACGTGGACTCATCATCTCCAATGTTTACCAATGAAAACATCGAATCGTAAATGCATTCCTATCGGTCGAAGCTGTATGTACACAATTTCTTTGAAATATTCCTGCCAGAGAGCGTACGATAAGCAGTGGCGTGGTTAGGTTAAGTTAGGTGAGATTATTTTAATTCATAAATTTATAAAAATAATAAATTTATAAAATGAGGTATCTACGCCTATAGTAGATCAAACAAAATTGTCGGCCAGGGTTTTTATAATCTGCAATTGATATTGGAAGAACTATAAATGAATTGGTCAACTATATTATCGGTTATATTATAATTATTCAAAACATCCTAATATAATTATAATCTAAAATATTGACTTAAATTTTGAGAGTAAGTTTGAATATTTGTAATGATTGAGTAAGAAATTTGTAAGGTTTTATCGATTGACCTAATTTATCTAATTACTGCTCTCGAATATACCAAGAAAAAAGTCATCAATTACAAAGTTCCTCCTAGCGCTGTCGTAACAGCACGTCATCGAAAATAAATACAAAAATCTCCGTATAAATTTCATAAGCGGGTGCAGTTGTTATGAATAGAAATATATTGGAGAGGAGGTGAATATAACGTCAGAGTCAGCTTTAGTCGGTTAGTCAGTATAGCAAGAGTAATGCACATAAAATCCCTCATTAAATCTATGTACACAGATATCAAGTCCAGAAGAGCGACGCGTGCCCGTGCCTGCCACACGGTGAAGTTGTCAAGATACAACCCAAACTCTTACGAGAATCACTGCAGTGGACAGCCAGTGCCGTACGAAAAATTTATATATTATAAACTGCAAACACTCGCTTCGCTACTTTTTCAAAATTATATATTTGTACTTTAGACTAGGATTATACTGAATATACTGTTTACACTACACCAACACTCACAATTACACTGTCTGACGCGTGTTTCGATAATCAACTTATCATCTTCAGAGACTGAAAGTAAACTGTTTAGTCACTGAAGACGATAACTTAGTTATCGAAACGCGCGTCAGTTAGAGTAATTGTGTAGTGATGATGTAAACAGTGTGCTCAGTATGAATATCACCAACGGTTCCAAAAACTCCAACTTAGTAGGATAATATTGATGGATTCGAAGTGATAATGGGGATCAATGAAGGAAAAGCTCAAACAGAAGATGAAGTATAATACAATTATATAGGAAATGAAAAACCAGAAAAATGCCAGGGAAAATTGAGTCCTGTAAAAATAATGAAATATGGTGGAGAAAATACACAACCTGTCATACAGGCAAGATTAGACTAATACAAAACAATCGGTATGATAAAAAAGCAGGGCTACATCTTTTTTCATTGATTTTGAATAGGTTTACAACTTAATATACAGAAAAAAACTTAGTAGATGTAGAAATACCTAACAATTAACCAAAACAAGCTGTATGGATACTGTATATCTTAACGAACCTTCATATTATATTAGAAACAGTAATAAGAAAAAGTTAATTCCAAACAACTGACATAATGTTATTAACAAGATCGAAGAGAGAATTGAAAACGGTTTCCAGTACATTTCTGGATCAAACTAAGTTAACTTACAAATAAAGGGAAAACAAAATTCATGGTGATGCATGTATATTCTATACAAAAAGCAGATGAAGAATATAATTTCGACAAAGCAACTGAGAAGAAAAACAATTGAAATGATCAAAAGAATAACGTAATGTATGCCATTGTGGCGAAGAAGAAGGGGCAGGCCGAAAAACTTGGAGAGGAAGACATGAGTGCACTCAATATAGAAAATTGGAGAGCAAAATGCCTGAACTGAGAAGAATGGAAAAAAATAACAAAAGCAGCCTATAAAAAAATAAAAATTAGAAAACGAGGAGTAATCCACCTCAAAAGAAAAAGGATTTAAGGCGCCAAAAGCGATATCCATAATCCACATGAGATTGAAAGGCTTTCTGATGATGATGATGAACAGAACGGTAGGATCAGTATCAAAAATACCGAGAGCAAGGAAACCGCTGTTAAAATCAGAGCTTATGAAATAATTTTGAGACTAGCAGATCTATATGTATTGGTAACATAAACAATGACAAATAAAAGAAAAATTATGATGGTGTCAGAATACAGATGGTATCTGGAGAAGAACAAACGGAGGACTAATGATGATATATAAGAAGAATAAAAGATAGTGCACAAAGAACATGATAGTTTAGATACATTGATAGAATGTCGCAGCATAGAATTGTGATTTGTGACAAAGGTGGAAAAAGATGAATTTTTAATGAAAACGTAAGCTATGAACATAAAATTTTTTGCGATTTCTGAGAAATATCCATGAGCTTATGCACAAAATTTATCAGACCTTGAATTTCCTTGGAATATTCAAAAAGTTATCCAGCTGCCGAGACATTTCTAGAATTTTTGAGTTGAAATTTATTGAAAGTTCAAACCTTCTTTCGTTCTCAAGAAAAGATATCAACGGAATGTTAGAAATTATTAGAGGATACGATACGACACAGAAACGATAACTACAAAATAAAATAAAAACAATAACGCATAGGACAGTGGTGAGAAGGTACAAAACGATAAGGAACAAAATAAATTGAGAATGTCAAGAGAAAAAATATAAAGAATTGTGATATTGTGAGGAGACGCAATGGGAAAGATATATCGAAATTCATAAAAGCACGCAGAGTGGGACACATTTGAAGAAATGAGCAAGATACACTGAGAAAACTAACAGAATGGAAATTGATTTTAAACATAACAAGATCATGAGAAGACTAGGTTAATACGTATATAAAATAATGAATACTAAAGAAGTGGAGACAGATAATTATAGTGAAAAATAATAGAAAAAACTTGCTCACATTTCAATATTTAGATGGAATGAGTTTTGGCAGTGGCTCAATGGAATGGAAAACAAGAGTTAATATAACAGAATTCTCAAATTTAGAATCCAATATTATAAATGAGAATATAGTTGAGTAACTAGGAATAGAGAGTGGAGTTATATCATAAAAAAATTAGAAACAATCAGTAATTAAGATACCTTAGATGAACTGGTTCAAAGGACTAAATTAATAGAGAATAGAGAATAATCTTCTAATTTAGGAAACCGTTATTTTTTGATAAATAATAAATTAGAAAGATGCGTGCACGTCTCCCGCGTATCAACGTGAATTATGATACCCGGTAGTTGCGTTGGGAGGGGGGCATGTCATATATAGGGGAGTATCGATTGCCACGCCCCCTGCTGCGAAGTGTCGTCATGGAGACCACGACACTGTTGTGGGGGACCACACGACGACGACGGAGAAGACATCGACGACATAGACGGACGCCAACGACGTTGCGAAACGGGCGACGCCAACGGTGAATGTGACTAGCAACGTCAACAGACGAGATAGGATCGCGTGTCAGCGCTACCAATCCGGGAATTTCGACAAGATTATTAATGCTTTTTGTGATAAATGAACATTACGAGGGAATGCTGATTTTTATTTCAATTCCAAGATATTTCATACTTAAAACGGAAGAGTGGAATAAATCGAAAAATTTCAGCGGATAGGTTATTATTGATATGGATGAATGTGAATATTCCGAGGAACATGATGAAACCTAGAGTCTAGGTTTTCACCCTCTTGTCTACGAAATCTGCAGGCGTCAATGTTTTCCATTTTCTTTTCCCTGACAAGTCCTTTTAAATCACAGTGATCCGTTAGCAAAACCTATGAGAGCGCGTCCGTTGTTTTTACTTAGACCGACGTATTTATTAGGTCCTAGTTTCAGACTCTCTATTATGAATAGGCTATAAGTGTTCGAATGAAACTTTCTAATTTCTGCTCTTAAATGTTACCTTATGTCCTGGCTCCTAGATTAAGACAACTTCGCTTCTTTTGTTTAGTTCATTTGATATATCTAGACATCTCGCAACGGACTTCAATTTCTTTATTTAGGTTGATAATTTTTATGGCTGTTGGATTGTTCGATGATATCTTTTTTCCCATACTAACCGTTTGTATACATTAATTTATAGACCCCACGACTAGAGCTTCTCCAGTGTGTCCCTATTGCAGCTTTGGAAGCCATACCATGTTTTCTGTTTGAATGAAATATGTCAACCTTCTATTTCTTCTTGTCACTCAGCAATATAGAGATAATCTTCTTGGAACTACATATTTTTATTAAATTATCTACTGGGAGTTTTAGGAAGAGGATTTTTGCTATAAGGACCCTTCATTCTCCTTAGTTTGAATTTCATCTGTTCATAGAAACATCGGTATGTGTTTCTACAAAAATATGGAATGCGTTTAGATCTGGGATAACTTCTTTTGTGTGGGAAGAGATCTTTGTGGCTTCTAGACTAAGATATTCAAAAGAATTTATTTCGAAGATAACGCTATTATGCACCATTCCTTTATCCGAAGGTTTTCTAACTGCAGCTCAAAATATTAATGTGATTCGCACTCACATAGGTTTGTTATCACCTAAATTTCTCTCCAAAAATATTATTCGGATTTGTAATATTCCATTCCGTTAATCTTCTTCCAAAATATATATTTTTCTATTTCAATCTCTTCATTTTTTCACAAATATTTATTGATATTGCCGAACGGCTTAAAATTTTCAACTCAGTTTGTTTCGTCTCGGCAATACGTGATATCTTCCTTAATTACCCTCGTAACGCATATCGCTGATATTTCGTATTATCATGAACATGATAAATTTTATTTCAATCTCAGCGATAAAGAAAAAAACAAGAAAGCTGTAAAACATAACCTTATCTCTATCATCTTCCAACGTATTTTTGTCATACTAAATCTTTTGCGAAGCTTTTTGTTTTTTTTTGTATAATGGATTTATTTTTATTTATTTTTTTTTACTTTTTTAATATATAATTCAACGTTGTTGCTTTATCTCTCTCGAAATATTTTAACCAATTCTTAGTTTTGTAAATTCACGTCTTCAAAATGTTTCTAATTTTTGTGGCTTTAGATAACTTATTTAGTAATCGGTTTTACATCCTTTTCCTATTTCATTTATTACAATCTGTTCCTCGTTTTTATCAGTCCGTGTTGCTCATTATATATTTTCTGTTCTCTCCCGCTTTCATATCTACGTATTATTTTCTCTCGATTTACTCTTAGTCCGTAATTTTTTACATCCTCCTCTGATTTATAAAATGCTTCTTCCGTTCCCTTCTTTGTTTTTGTTATCAAAGCTTAATCGCCTGCATATGCAATTATTTGCTGCTAATAGTGATAAATGAGCCCTATTGTTTGTATCTTGCTACCCCGTATTTTTTCCAAAATTAGATTAAAAGCCACTGTCGATATTGGATCTCCTTGATTTAATTGATTTAATCCCTTTGATACTAAACACTACCATTAGATCAACACTCACAATTTCACTAGCTGGTAAGAAGAACAGAGTGTTTAGGATGAATATAACCAACGGATCCAAAAATTCCAACTTAATCCCATTTAAACCATAAGCCAATAAACATTTTTAAATATTTAATCCGCGTATTTCATTGAAAAACACCTCAGATCTAACAGAAGAAGAAAAGTGGAAATGCTGACAATTCGGTATGGCATAAATTTTTTATCCATTAACACTAGTAACGTATTTAGAAAAAAACACGACCTCATTGTAGCATGTAGGTAATTGTTTATAAATGCTATAGCAATGTGATTTGATTCTACATTATCTTCCGTGTAGATATATGAGGATGGCCCCAGTAGTAGCTGGCTCAACAAAGAAAATTTTGGAAAAAAATATACACCTCACAAAAATTATCGCATCACTTGTATTTTAGGATATTTTTAATACTTAATTCTAGTTTTTTGAGACAATCTGTATATGTATAGATATTAATAGATATTTCTGTTTTCTTATCACGGGCAAAAAAATATTACAATTTCTTACAAATATTTTTGGAAGCAAAAATGCTGAAGTAAATCAATTCTGTCTTGAAGAATGCATCGAGCTCGAGAACTTTCTAAGCAAATTGTGTTATTGTATAGTTGAAATTTAAATTTATTTTGTTAATAATGGATGTGCCTGAACGTTTAACAAGACATCTTACGAATGAAGAAGCCCCTAGAATAATCGCGCTCATACAAAATGGCCGCAGTCAAAAATACGTCGCCGGGGTAATTGGAGTTCAATAAAGCACCATATCCAGAGTTGTTATTTGCTAGATGATTACCAGAGAACATCGAGTAGCAAGATTGCAATTTGCTCGAGAACACGCAAATCGGAATATTCAAGATTGGTCCAATATTTTATTCACGGATGAATCAAGATTTTGTCTGTATTCATCAGATAGGCGTGTACAAGGATATAGGCGATGTGGTGAACGGCACGATCAGATTAATTTTTGTCAAACTGAAAGCTTTGGTGGTGGCTCTATCATGGTTTGGGGAGGAATTTCTTTCGAGGGTCGCACAGAGTTAGTACCAGTGCTGGAAGATTAAATGCTGACAAGTACATAAACAATATCCTGGAACCCCATGTAGTACCCTATATGCCTCATATCGGTGACAGATTTGTGCTAATGCACGATAATGAACGTCCACACGTTGCTAGAGTGGTTCGGCAGTACTTAGAGAGGTCGAGATACCCACCCTGAATTGGCCTGCACGTAGCCCGGACCTTAACCCAATAGAGCATGTCTGGGACCATCTAGGATGGCAAATTCAGCAACAGCCGGCACCAATAAGAGCACTAGATGATTTTCAAAATGTTCTTTTTAGCTTCTGGGAAAACATGCCGCAAGGATACGTCCAGAACCTGATTAGAAGCCTTCCAAGATGAATGGAAGCTGTAATTAGAGCCAGGGGCGGCAACACACGCTATTAGAAATTTATTGTCTGGTTTTAGTTTAAGCACCTTTCATTTTTTTGTATAGATGTTTTGTACAATGTTTTCAATATTTTCTATGTTTTGGTAAATCAAACTTTTTGTCCTCTGTAGATTAAACTGATATAAAATAAATGTTGCAAAAGGCGTATCTATTGGTGTTTTAACTCGCAATAATAATAAAATTCGAAAAACAGGCAACACATTTAAAATATTTAAAAAATAATGAGTGTTGCGATTATTTTTTGTGGGGTGTATATATTTATTTTTCAACGTAATCTACTTTTATTCTGCTACTGGTGGAACAGTCTACTCCAGCAGTCTCAAACAGAGTAGAATCTAGCTCAGATTTTATATCGTTTGGGCTTAGCCTTTCAAATAGAACTATTGTAACACATAACGATCATTTTTTCCATTTTTACAGATTCACTGAATACGTTCATTATTGATCGCTGTCAAACAAATACTGAATAACGTGGTGTTTTCAAACTTGAAATTTATGCTGTATAGATTGTGTACTTTCTAATGCAGTGGCATTTTTCAAGCAACTACCGCCATCTCTAGTTCAGACCAGGACCATTCTCGTAAACATTATGTTTCAACAGATCAACAGAAGAAAATATCCGAAAGATTTAGATCCGATAATTTATGAAGCTGTAGTATGGATCTATAATTACTTTAAATTAATTTTAAGCTCAATTTCCTATCAATATTTACTCTATAACCTAACGAGAAACTCTTATTTGTACTACTGTGCTTTACTCTTACATCCATATTTAGATCAAGAGAGGAGTTAATTTAGAGATTCCTTGTAAACAAGAATGAAATAAGAAACGATAAAATATTTTTATACCGAAATCTAAAATCCGCGATGTTTCCAAAATTATCATACAATACTTTTAGATCGATAACAGATACCGTGATGTAGCTGCACATAGATAGACGACTTTATAAATGTACGGTTCTTAGAAAGAGAACGTAGCGCTCGATCCGCATTCCCGATCAACAGATAGAAATAAAAAATTATCATTCTAATAAAAATAATGTGTCGCGTGCTCAAACTTTATCTTTACCACTCCATCTCTCTATAAATCAACGTTAAAAATATCAGCTGTTTTTGGCGTGTTTATGCATCGTCACACACGAATGTACTAAAACTGTAATACTAAATAGAGTTTCTTGTTACTAGAAAAAACCAACCATGGAACTTCATGTTATTTCGATCTTCTGAAGAAAGAAATCTTACTCAAGTTCAGTTTATCTAAGAGCTTTTGTAATGTTTTCAATTGAAATTTTTTGCCTTATTTATTAATCGATTTTTAGTTCGTTGCCATTTAGTTTGTAGTGAACCTTCGGCTTTTTTCAACTACTATTTAATTTCATTCAAAGATTTTATAGATTCGAAATAACGTCCTCATCCAATCACTATTGCTGGGTAATTCATGATCAAAAAGCAAAGCTCATCTACTTTGGAAGCACGCAAATAAAATTTTATAGGAAACCTGTTGATAGATCGTTTTAAAAATGAAAAATGGGAAAAATCGATAATTTCATAAAGCTTCCGCGGATTTTGATTATTTTTATCAAAATTGATGTAATGTACTTTCACTTCCCACCTGCTCTTGCTTAGACAAGGACCAACTAATTTTCGGACTTTCACTGTATCATCTTCACGGGCAAAGGATACAGTTATTTGTTACGATTCGGTGTTGAAGGCGCTGGTTTGTAAATGAGGAGAAGACATAGTGCAGGCTCATCTTATAAACGATAGCCAACTTTCATGAAAATTAAAATTTTCTTTCTTATTATAATCGGATAGTAAAATACATAAATAGCCAACTGATATATAGTCATTGAGGACAATAGGTAATCACAGATATGCGTTAATCATGCCATAAAGTCTTGCAAGAAGAAACAAATTCCATTGATATACAATCATCAGAGCACTGCTAACATACCACTTATGATACATGTTGCCTCATATCTGTCCTTCTGTTTTAATCACAATTATGCCACTACAAACTCAACTTTTGTTTTTTGGTATTTGATGTCTTTATTATATGCTTCTCTTTCTTATTTTTGTCGAACAATAACTTATTTAATTTAATATTCTCAATCTAGACTCGATTCCTATTCGTGTTTTCAGCTCCTCAACATCTACCGGTTTGGTCTTAAGAACTTTGCTTTTTAAGCAGTTCCATAATAACGAGTTCAAAGGATTTAGTCCTTAGAATCTCCGTTTTCATTCTTTCTATTTATTCATGCCTACATAGCATTCAGATACTCACGAACAGATTCAAATGCACTATGTTTTTCGTATTTTTTCGTGATATTTGCATATTCAGGTTTAGAAAACAAAAAAACCTAAATAACTCAATTAAGAGTTTTCTTGAAGAATATTTATTGATTGACCACACAATTTATCATAAACGTAGGATAATTGAAATACAGAATAGAATGTATTCTACTAGAGAGGTGATTCGTGATTTGTGAAAAAAACTGTTTTCTATGTTATGTGCTTCAAAATTCGCCACTGCCTAAGATAAAAGTCAGGATGCACGAATTTTTTTAAACATATCTTCATCCATTTTGACATATTCACTTGAGGCAGTTTGTCGATTAGGACTTATTTATTATTACTATTATAGTACTATCTTCATATATGATCATTTGTAAAATTTCTTTATTGTATATTTGCTAATCATCGATATTTGTAAACTTCAAAACATTTGTGGATTTATAAACCGCAAAATACCGTATTTGTAAGTTTATTATTTTTTAGGAAAAAGGAAATATCTGGCAACAATGTAAACACCACAATAATACCGGCCGTATTACAATAAAATCATGATTTATACAATTTATCAGATATCAGAAAATGGCCATTAAAACAATGTTGCCATTTTGAGTACACTGTTTACACCTCCACTACACCTCCACTACACCAACACTCACAATTACACTGTCTAACGCGCGTTGCGATAACCAAATTATCGTCTTCAGTGACTGAAAGTCTCTCTCTCTCTCTCAGTTTACCTTCAGTCTCTGAAGGTCTCTCTCTCTCAGTTTACCTTCAGTCTCTGAAGAAGATAACTTGGCTATCGAAACGCGCGTCAGACAGTATAATAGTGAGTGTTGGTGTAGTAGTGATGTAAACAGTGAATTCAGTATGAATATTGCCAACGATTCCAGAAATTCCAACTCAGTTCAATAAAATGTGCTTACCAAAATGCAAAAAAATGAATATAGTGCTATAGTGCTCAAATATAGAAAATTAACTCTTTTTAAAGCAGAAAAATGATAAACTGAGGTAAGGCTCACATTTCATACAGCAAAATAATGATAAATGATCAAAATAAACTGAGTGTTGGTGTAGTAGTGATGTAAACAGTGAATTCAGTATGAATATCGCCAACGATTCCAGAAATTCCAACTTAGTGTTGCCATTTAATAACCTCAACGTATCCAGAATATATGGTTTCATTTATATCCTACCATTTTGTTGTCCCAAGGTTGGGAAATATGCGCATGCATTGTAAAAATTTCACCAAAATTCTAGCCAATTTGGACGCTCATAATTGAGTCGTTGTAATGATTGCTCGATTGTTAGGGCGTTCGCTATGGTTGACAATTGCAACATACAGCGATAACATTGAAAAAGTTCACCAAATAGTACTGGACGGCCGTCGAATTAAGGTAAGGAAGATAGAGGAGACTATGGGTATATCATGTGTAAGATATCCGCTTGTTGAGTGCCGTATTTGTTCATTTTGGATCAAAAGCACATTTAATGGATAGTTCCCAGGCATCATCAACACGGTTAAAGTAGATTGAGTCGAATTTGCTGCGTCGATGAATAGCTGCAGATGAAGCCTGGATCAACCACTACAGTCTAGACAGTGGATTGCAACGTTTTTTGGGATAGTTGTGGGATTGTATCATCGACTAAGGTAAAAATAGAAATTACAAAAAGACGATCTTGCGTTATTATAAAGAAAGTGCTTTACTTTGAGGACAACGCACCTCCTCACACTTCGGTGATAGCCAAGGCTAATGTTCACGAATTGGTCGACCACGCGTTGCATCCACGAGATCTGACCGTCAGTTACTTTTTCCTGTTTCCTAATTTCACTCTTTCACTGTTAGGGGAGAGAATTTCATCAGACGAGCAAGTAATCGCATACGTAAACGTCTATTTTCAGCAGAAAGACGGCAACTACTATTTGGAAGAGGAAAACACTGGAAGAAGTGTATAGACTATGTTGTTATTCTTACGGAAAATGTTCAGCCAACTCTTATATTTATACAATGAAAATTTTGCTATTCTCGTTGATCAACTACATTTTTTTGTACTAACGAATCTAAAATGAATTATTTTACCAGTTACACATATTCTAATAACATTTGGTTTTTCATGCAGTATATACAATTTTCATAATTGAAGAATTATACTGCAGCTGGTTATAATTTATTTTATATGATGGATCGCAGATTTTTCTTTCGTTTTATATAAAACGTGTCATCATTATTAAACGGAATGAAACGGCACATTAGTCTTCGCGGTCGTATCAAATTCATCTTAAAAACGTAGTTTGTTCAACTCGCCGAGGTGCTCCAATTTATTATCCAAACTAAAGGTGCAAGTTATTTTATTTTAATAGCCCTACTTTATAAAATATTAAAACCCTTTTGGTGTCTAAAAAGTAATACCATTAAATGTTTTACAGTGTAAGCGGCCACAAATTTAATTTTATATTCGGTTTTAATTCCATCGACAAAAAGCGATATTTCAAACCGTACAAGGACAAAACAGAAACACAGTGTTTTTATCTAATCGTTATGTTCGTTGAATGTGGGAAAGACTCTGTATAAATTCGATACCAGTGTCAGAGCGTTGGCGAATTTAAACGAGGAAAAGTTTGCTTATAGCGTTCATCCGAAAGATACAAAGTGAGTTTATGCTGGTAAACAAAATATAGAATTCTTTAAACATTCTTCCCTCAAATATGTCAGCTCAATAAATTAATTTCATCTCAACGTACAACTAAATATTTATGAAATATATAATATGATATATATGGGTCGTGATATTGAGGAAATGAAGGAAATATTCACCTGATAATAAGAATAGTCAGGAATTTTCTTTTAAATACGTTTGCCAGTCTCATATCATAATGTTACGTTTGATTAAATCAATATTCAATATTAGAGTTTCGTTAAATGCTAAATATATAATTATCCGGAAAATGATAAACAACATATTCAATAAAAGGATAAATAGATTCCACAATCAATTAAGAAACAAAACAGAAACTAAACATCGAAACATAAAACATTTTTCCTTACCATATATATGTACAAGGACTCTCCCAAGAACCAACGAATTTATGAATATGATATTGGTCATAAAGAACATTATATAATTCAAATATTTCACTAAACTAAAATCTAAAAAATCCAAAATCGAAAAAAGTAATATTATATATCAAGTACCAGCTAATGATTGTGACGTTATCTACATAGGGCAGACATCTCAGTATTTAGAAAATGGATTAAAAGTTCATCAATACGATAAAAAAATAAAAGTGCATTAACAAACCAAGAAATATCAAAAAAAAACATACATTAAATTATAAAAATTCTTGAAACGGAATCAAATACACGAAAAAGAGAATGTTTAGAAATGGTTCACGTACATTAAAACGAGAAAGCTACCATTGATAAAAAATTTTAATGCAACTACTAATAAATTGATAAATGGCTGCTACATATTTTTGGGACGTAAAAACTGAGGAAAAATTATTTTTTCTTGTTAAAACAGCTTTCCATTTTAATTTAGTCAAATTAGTCAAAACGTCATTATTATATGCATTTAAATTGATAAAGACCTAAAATCAAGATAATTTATAAAAAAATATATCAAAGGATCTAAGGAATAAGAAATTAGAGAAATTTATATAATTTAATATTTAATATGAATTCTAGAAATTGAAATAAGTTATCGGTGTTTGTACCACAAAAGTAAATAATTGGAGACAAGTGGTATAAACGTGCAACAACAGGGATATTGTTATGTATTCACCTTAATTCTAGTAAAGACCATTTTGACCTGAATATCCAATTTACTTTGAAGATAATAAAATTATATTGTAATGTGTTTCTTATTTATTTGAACTGTTTTTATTCGTGGTTTGAATTTATCTTGCGTTCTTAATTTATTTAAACACTTTATACTACACTTAACTAACTCATAATATTTATATTACATTAACACTAAAACTTAACTAACTTTTTTTATTTAAATTCTTCGGCTATTTTTCGATGACTATTCTTTATAAACTAACTATACTGCGCTAAACGAACTCGTTTATATATCCAAACGAAGCTCTTAGAAATTCTAGAAAATAAAAAAAAAACAATAGAAATAAATAAATAGACCTTCCTAGAAATTAGTTCTAAACGATCAATGTAAAGAAACATCAAACGAATTCCGGGTATATCAAAGGAAGAAAAGCTGCTGTGGCAGCAGTCGTAACATCTTCTTCCTACAAAAATGATTTAGAAAATAAAAATATGAAGAGAGAAAAAGAAAGTAAATTAGTCAAGACAAAGAATAAGAAGAAAACTGCGAAGAGAAACAAACAAACAAAGAAAAATAAGGATGATAGTGAAGAAGAAAACTCTGAGGAGCTAGACGTTATCCAGTTTGATGAAGGTAGTGAACATGATGAGTTGATGGACCAAGTACCTCCTGACTCTTCTGATGCAGAATGTATGTTCTGTTCAAGACTTTTTTCCATGGATAAAAGTGGAGAAAGCTGGATTAAATGCTTGATGTGTGGGCTCTGATCACATTATGATTGTGCTGGTCCAGAGTTTGATACTGAGATCTGTGACTTTTGCAAGTAATTATGTTAACTTCTTTCATTTATCACAATATGTTATAATCATTTAATTGATCTTAAAGATATTAATGTCCATTTTTGTTATTGTTATGTTGATTTATGCTTATATTCCATATATAAGTACCTATTTCATATTTGGTTACTCATTTGTAATTTTGTCTTTTGTGTTAGATTTTAATTTGATAACTAATATATTTGATTAAAGGCTGTTAATTACTACATATAAATGTATGACTTATTAGTAGAAACATTAAACTGATTTAATTAATATGAAGTTTTTTTTATATCCCAAAAAAATGGTATTCCATATTTGGTGACTTTCCTCTATATCAAACCTGCCACACCTCCGCCGAATTTTAGATTTCCACTGCAGTCGGACAAAACCGGCTCCACTTGTTCGTAGCAATATGTATTTCATTTAAGGTCTAAATTTATTGTAGAAATAATCTATTAGCTTGAACTATTGTTGAATTAAAAGTTTTTTATTGCGAATATCTCTTATTTTTTATTATATAATTTGATAGTATCAGTGTGACAAGTCCGTATAAAGCCATGGTGTCTATCAATTTTAGTCAGACCAATTAAAAAACATTTGATGCTAGAAAACAATCATATATTCTCAAAAAGTGGAGAGGATTTATTAGAAACAACTATTGTCACAAAAGAGGTGGAGGTTCGGTCATCTTAAATATTTGAGTGAGATTTTTCCCTGTTAGATTTGTTACAAGGTTTCTTTAACTTCATAACTCTGGAATTTTCTAGCTTAGAAAGGACAGATTCACTGTTTTTTGAAACTAGAAAATTTTTATTGCATTTTGTTAGCTCTACTTGCTTTCTTCGAACATTACAATCCATACAGAAGGTCATCAAACTTTTGGTTTTGATTTGACCATTATTTGGTGGGTTTTCCATTTTTTAGTTTCTTTATGTTTGATTTCCTTTACAATTTCAGTCTAAAAGAAATACTCTTTACATTTTTATACGAAATAAAGATTTTTCAAACAATTCAAGATTTAAATTAATGTAATTTGTCACTATTTTGGGTTTTATCTATTATTAAAAAAAACAATATTACTTATAAAGATATTATGTGATTTTTTTATTGCGTGTAAGTGAAGCATGAAAAATCTATTTTCCCCTTTTTGTATCCGCCATTGGAGGATCAGAAGTTGCGATTGCGGGGCATGTTTTGCCTTTCGCCATTCCGTGTTATAGTCGCCCAAAAAGGGACGTGAACCGTTTAAAGCCTCGTTCAGAGCGGTGGTGAACATATGTTATAATGTTATTGCAGTTTTTACTTGTTCGATTTATATTTGTTCAATCCGTAACTAGAGTTTAAATCAACAGTTTTGAAATGTGGAATAATGGCCATTTTAAAGTGTTTAAAGTAGAAATTACTGACACTTTTTGTTGCAGCATTATTGCCATTTTTTTTAACAAAAACTAGTTGAGTGTATAGTTACTGATTCACTAGAAAAATGTTTAAACGTTCATTTATTTTTATTATGTACTTTAGTTTAGAATTTATTACTTATGCTTCGAGAAAAAAATTGAACAAATCACTAAAAATTCTAATCAATTATGTTTAGATAGACTATCGTTTTATATATGAGAAAACTGCGAAACTAATTTATGAGAAATTTTGAATGATTTGTGACATTCACATCAACCTCAAAATTAGTCAAAATTGAATTTAAACGACACAGTTTTTGTATGTGTACCGGTTGTCCTAATAAGAGTTTGTGATTATTTCAATGAATGAATCAACAAAATGATGAAGAATCATGAACTAATATTATAAATTGCGAGGTCTTGAACGGTCATAAGTGCCTGGTTCGCCTTCGCCCTCTCCAAAATTGGAGAATACTCCGGACATCACTGGCCTAAGAGCAATTTCCAAATGGTAAAGCGAGTAAGAATCGCGCGGGAAATGATAGACATCGTATTATTTTGAAAATATTAACTAGTGATGGAAGATATATACCATTTTATGATATTTCTACCCGCCAGGAGAATGAATCATATACTACACAGCAGACAGTTGAACATCTACCCTATTAGCCTGATTTGGCTCTATGTGTTTCTGTTCATTCTTCTACCTAACGATTCATGATTAACATTGGAAAGTTATCAAAACATGTTTTCTTTTTTATTCTGGAAACGTAATTTTCGATCTCTTTTTATTTAGTTTCCGATGCATACTGTATTTATTTTAAAATTTATCGGAAATTTTTAAAAATAAAACTACACGTTAGCGTATATTATTCTAAGAACCTACAATAAACACGAAAATTGTAATTATGCAAATGTTGATGCGATGTTACATTAAACAGAAACTGATTTTGTATAAAAATCGATAGACGTGTGCGTATAAATTTTCTAAATAAAGATTACAGAAATAAACTGTATATGCACCTGGTTTCAACCATCACGTGAACTTCTTAATCTCAAACATAAAAACACTCATAGTAGTCAAAATATTTGTGGGTGTATTATATTTTTTTCGTGCAATATTAGTTAATTTTTTAATATCTAATTTCATGTTCAACGAAAAACTCATGCGCAACAATATAATTAAGAGTCCCCATATAGCTCATCAGTATGCTGGGTAAAGTTTTTGAAAGCTTGATCATAGACAGAATCTGAGGCTTCTGTCGAGCATAATACATTCCCAAACTTCCAATTCGAATTCAGACCCGAACACCCAAACCAAAACGCCATTAAAATTTCCGTACTATCGTTATCAGAATCATTAAATGATGATAGTGCGCCGTCAATCTTTTCATGGACGTTAAGAAAGCCTTCGATCATGTTTGGCACGCTCCTGAGCATCTAACTGCCACCTCCGATAACAAAATTGATATCTAATTATCTCCACTTTTCACCACATCTGACTGGCGTTCCTCAAGGTTCCATATTGCCCCCCCATCATACATGCATGCATATACTTAAACGGTCCAGATATATGCGGACGATACCTTACTAATTGCATTTGATCCGGACAAAGTCCGATTACAAAATCTCCTGAATCAATTCTCGGATTAGAGGGTGACACTCCATTCTCAAAAAACCCAAACTATCTTCAACCATGCCATTCCCGGAGGATAAGCTTCCTACCATGTAATTTCTATATAAGGTTTTGAAAGAACTTCTCGAGATCCGCAGAAATTTCGTCTATTTGGAGTGTGATTTACTCACATTCTCAACTGAATAGCCGATTTGAAGGAATCTCTAAATATAGAACAGAGGCGAGTCTGTCTCATCAAAGCACTGGGAGGAAAATTTGGACGGACCCACCTTATTATCCTACTTAATAAGTGTAGAACCTATATCCGTTCCATAGCCAAATATAGAGCAAACGCCTACGGCATCTCCTCAAAAGGCTCTTGTATTGCGAGTAGTCCATCCTGAAGTATCCTCAAGCGCCGATTCAGCCCCAGTAAAATCGTTTATGTCAATATTGACATAATTCCCATTCTGGCAACTACCTCGTGTTCCTTAACAATTCCCCCATCGACATCTCTTCAATCCCACTTCGTTAATCTTCGGTGTTGGAGAATTTCTGTAACTTGGTGAATTAGTTCACCAGAAAAATGGTTACAGGGAATAATACAGCCACAGCTGTAGCATCTCCCTTCCTTAAATGAAAAAAAAAACAATTACACTCTCCGAAAAGCAGTTTGTCTTTTTTGCTCCTTTCATTTCAGTTAGTACCCACATCTACACTTCTAAATATACGAGGTTCCCAGCCCTGCAAAGGAAAACTTTTCCTGTAACAAGGCCAAATATGAAGTATTCCTCACATATCCCACATGAAGAATGTCCTTATCCCAATCACAAACAATCCAATTATCCACTCTCTCGCTGATCCCGATCGCTTTGGAACCTACGTAAGCCACTTCTACGTAGCCTGTTTTTTGATAATCAAATTCAAAATATGAACTGCAGTGGAAAATTATCAAATTTTGTGCAAGATAAGTATCAAATTTACTTATAGAACACTACAAAGCGAATTGAAGTACCTTTGAGATTTTTAGGTGCCCACCATATTGTGATTAATTACAGGATCAAATCGTAAGTGGTCATGAAACCATGGTAATATACAAAAAAACAAGAAAATATATGCAAATTTTGTTTTTTAGGATAGGCAAGGAGTGCATCCGATTGAGAGGGTAGGATGATTGAGGGAGAGAAAGAGAAGGGTAGAACTTGATAAAAATATTTTTCATACTTTGAAGTAGTATATCATTTCAATTTATAATTATTCTAAATTGAATATTGAACCAAAAGTATTGAATAATATTGTATCTATTATTTTTAAATGTCTCATCAATTTATTACACCCTTGTGTCCCAGGTGTTTCTATCAAACCACGTGGCCGTTTTATGGTGGTTGGATTCTCAAACATTCCCAATTTGATTGCTATCTTGAAACAACACTACTTCTTCTAATTTTAATTTAGATAGCAAACTTGTCTTTCATCTTCTTCATGGTGGTATAGACATAGGTAGACTCTATACAATACAGAATCTTTTCTATAAGGGTTTAAACTACAGTGCAGGACTAACAGTTTATTTTTATTATCAAATAAATTATAAACATATTGGAAGTGTGATGAAAAATACGATAAAATTAAACTCAATCTTCGTCTAAATATTGCCGTTGGCTAGTAATACTTACATGTCAACGTTGAGTTCATGGCATTTTGCAATACTTCTTTCTTGATGGCTCTCACTTGCTCATCCGTGTCAGGAATGGTGGCCTATTCCTTTCAGCACATTTTATATTCTCAAAAAGAGCCAAAATCTTGATGAATTATGATCTTTTAGCCAACAACCACCATTTTTCTATACAAAAAGAAAGCACAAGGGAGTGAACTATTCGAATGGTGCCTCCCGTGTGATATTGAGCCTAATCTTCTGTAAGTTGTGGTGTTCGGGAAAGACATGCCTTGGTAGCTGATTCCACAGGCACTTCTCTAAAGAAAAGAGTCTCGATAAATTGTGGTTCTGGGCTTCTGCAGGCGAACTCGGTGTTCATGAGCCACGTCTGCTTATCAAGTAGATATTGCAAATACTGCTCTAGGTTATATTATGCTGGACAACTTGGAAGATCATCTGCCATGGTAGTATCGGTAAAATGGAGTGAGGTTGGTGACCTTTCTTTTATGCTCTAAACTGTAAACTCTAAAGTTTCTGGTCAACTCTGGGTCGAATCGGTCTCTTCTGAATTGAGTTGAGCATCCTAAGGGTATGCTTGGAAGTTTAGCTCTAAATCTGCGAGCAAATTAGAAGCTGTTGCGTAGGATGAAGCTTGGGGCTAGTATCACCTACACATCTGTGATGTGTAGTTTTTACTGCTTACCACCAAACATTTTCAAGCTGAGAAGTTTAGTGCTCGGCGAAATCTAATATTAGCGATGAAGTTGTGGTTGAACAATTTGATTTTGGGGTCGAAAGTTGTTAGCTTTTTTGCTTGAGCTCCTACACAACAAGATATTGTTTGTCGTTTCATAAATGGTCATGATCATCTCAAGAACAGGTTTGCTAAATTTTCTCCCAATATCACCTTAGTCCGTTACTGCCCTTACAATCATCAGTCGTGTGTCAGAAAGTTATTTTGGGCAGTCCTATGTCTAGTAGGGTATAATTTATGACATTTTCAGGCAGATGTAATAGATCGACTGACGGCTCACAACAAATGAGATTCCTTATCTAAAATCAAGGATTTTGTTGTTAAAACCGAAATTTAAGACATAAAATGGAATTAAATCAATTCATTTTATAGCTGGAAACACTTTTGAAATATGTGGTAAGTTTAGGATTCGAAGATATATGATGTGTATATATTTTTTATGTTAAATATTTTCACCGTTTTCTGCTTAATCTATTTTTTTTTGGAAAATAAATTGTTGAGTCATCCTTCTCGAAACTGACGTTAAAGGCTCACAATTATTTTATATTATTTATTCACAAATGCTGTTAGTTCTACATTAAGTTAACCCCGTTTTTAAGTACGGATTGGAATCATGTTAGTTTCGTACTCCCTCATTTTATACGTTTCTCAGAACTAATTGCTTTTGAAGCGTTTGTAAACATTTATTACTATTGTCTTCCATTTCAAAGAAAGTTTTATACAAATTTTATAATGATTGAGGTTTGAATTAGAGTGTATTTAATAACTATAGGGTGAGAAAATTACAAAGTAATTACAAAAAATATGTGATATTTTATCTTATTTTTTAGTTATTATTGTCCATTCGTTTAGCGGTTGAAACAAATTACCTGACTAAAATCAATAACAATAAGGTGTCACATGGTGACTTTTTAGTCGAATTTTTCATTTTTCCCATGTTTTGAGACCTCCTGAACACGATTATGATGGTTTTTCGAATGTCTATAGTTTATATATACATCTATATATCTGTTTAAGCTACAATTCAATTCAATACAAGTCTCTCGAGCAATTGCTATGGGTCCGATTTGGTTCAAAATTAGCATACATGGTTTTTTTGGCGGCGGATTAATGTTATTAGAGTTTGGTTGAAAACAAATGAATATTTCGAGGGGTCGCAGTGCAAAAAAAGTGGTTTTTGACCTTTGCTCACCTCTGCAGGTCAAACGAAAAGCGACTGAAAAATGAAATTTCACATGTAGGTTCAGTTAGTAGCTGTCTAAGGTCGAAACTTTCCATCTCCACCCCTCTCCATTTTATGGTCATTTTTGTTATATTTTCTTATTTTTTGGCCAGAAAAAGTTTAACTACAGGGTTCGAACTTCGCATGCAAGTAGGGGTGATGTTGAAGAATTGTCTTTCTCAAGTTCAAAGTTTTCTTCTTCAGTTCTTCTATCACAAAACGCCCGAAATCATTTTGATCGTTGTAATTGTTGAACTGGACCGCCTCCTATTTAATGAATAATACGAGTATGATCGTTGCTAGGGTGATTTTTTTTACTTCCCATTTTCCAAATTTCTTGTCATTATGACAATTTTTTCTTTGTTGTCAATTGGAATTGAACAAGAGGGTTCGAGACCACCGGGTTTATTGAAATATGAATTTTCATTCGAGAGAGAGAGTTAACTTGTGAAATGAAAAGTTATTGTGGAATAGCAAATTTTCCATATAAAGAAATAAGATTAAGAATTGATATAATTTCCAAGAAATTCATTTTATGGAAAGATTTGTTTGTGTATTAGTTAAATTCTTCATTCGACGAAAAATTCGACGTTCGTGCTGCTGCTCACGGCTTTTTTTTAAATAAATTTATACTATAGCATATACCAGTTTATGCCGGAGTATTTGAAGTAGAGCAAATAGTTTAAAAACCAGTTATCTACTGTAGTCTATTGTTATGAATGAACGAGTATTAAAATAATAAAGCATTCGTAAACCTTCTTCTAGTACAGTTTAAAAATGTTTTCATGTTATATTTCGATTATTTGAATGCGTGCATCGAGCGCATGTGAATCGATCGCACGGTGGTATCCCTGTACGCTTGAAATGTGTATTACCGTAAATAAAAGAAGAAAAATTATAAAAGAGTTAACAACAGAGTTAATACTTCCTCAGCAATGCGATTATACTCATAGTTAAACAAATTATGACGGGGATTTTATACCTAACCTAACCAAAAATGCACTCATTCTTAGAAAACATAATTTTTTCTATTATTTCTTGTTCAATATTTTATATAATATTGAACATTTGCTCATTTTGGAAAATCTTAGATGTTGCTGATGGTTTTTCGTTTTGTTTTAATGATAATAATTAATCAAAAGTTCGTATGTTTGCCCGTCTCTAGGACTCACTTCGGCAGATCAAATTTGTGTGCGCTAGATGCACGAAATGTTTTCTAAATGTCCCTGTGCGCTCGATGCACGTGCGCTCCTCGCAATTCCACCGATTATTTTCATTGAAATACCATTTGTGTGAATTTTAATGAATATTTTGGGGTGTAGACTTTATTTTACCCTCGGCTTATAACTTCTAAAAAGCTGAAGGTAAGAAAATGCATTTTTTTTGTAAAATATTCTATTTTTTCCACAAGATTTGATAACAACAGTCCGTCATACTAGTTATATATGTATAAGGGTTTACATTTTTAATTCTAAACAACGAATCGATGAGTGGCACGATTATTTATTCAGTGATTTTGACCAACTTCCACATTTGTTCTTTTCCTTTAATCGTATGATTAATTGACTTTTCCCAGTTTTCAGGATTCACATCATTTACAGCATCATAAAACAACTGTTCAACATCACTCATTTTGAAAATTTCTTTTCAAACTTCTCCCTTGTTCTTCAATTTCTTTTCAAAAGTCTTGAAACTTGGATTTTCTATTACTATTATACAGTTCTGTGGAAAAGATCTTTCATTTGTTGGAACCATTCTTTGAAAATATCAACATTCATAATCTCGTGGTAGTCACCAGTACGAGTAGATTCAAAAGAATTGTTTGAATTGCTGATGTGTGCTTATGGATTTAAACGAGTAGATGAATTATTTCAAAAAGCCTGCCTTTTAATAGTTTCAACTTGCCCAAATTCTTTTACAGTCCTTAGGTAATTTCTTCTCCATACTACAATATTGCTTCTTTCTATTGAAATAGAGTTTCTGGAATGTTTTTTTCGGCGACAACCAAGTTTCCATAGTGGGAACATGTCCGTTGTCGGAAATTCTTTTCTAAAGAAGAACGCATGCACTTTGCTTCTTTCAAATAAATTTTTATATGAAATTTTGGTGACTCGCCACATTTTGCTTTAATAACCAAGCGTAATACTAACTAATTTCATTGTGTGATCAACAGTTTCACATAAATGTTTATATGTAAATGATTTAAAACAATTAAATATTGACGTTTTTTCTTTAACTGTTAATTGTCCGATTTTTAAGCGTTTCACATTATTTTTTAATAATATTCAAAATGATCGTACTTAGTTTTTCATTTGAATATATATTTTATAACTCACTCGAACTTAAAAATAGACTATAACATAATTTTATTTTATATTCATACTTTGAAATCATAAATATTGATATTAATATATATAAATAGAACTAAAAAAAATGCGACCAGCAGAAAAACAAATTTGTCTGTTTTTGTATTCTAAGAGGTTACCGATACCGTAAAGAGTAATACGAAAAGTACAATTGTCAACTGGCACCTGTCACTCAAAAGATAGTTTAGACCACCCAGAGACAAACGCCGATCGGGCTCCAGCAACTGGTCCAGCGCCCACTAAACAATACATCATTTAAAATTTAGTATTGTACAGGTCTTCATCTGTTTTTGCACGTAGTATATCCGATTCAGATAAAGAAACGGCTTTCGAATCTCGAAAGGAATAAACATTATTGATAGATTATTGCGATTTGCGTATTTTTTTTTCTTACTTATAAATGTAATTGGTTTGCTACGATAATATGTTATGTTGTCATATAACTTTATAAAAAATTAGTAACTTATTCCATAGATTATTATAGAAACCAAAAAAGTTCGACAATTAACACTAAATAAAAGTGTCTCTGTTATTCGGAAGCTGTTTATTCGATTTTCATTAATTATTCTTTTTGAAAAATTGATGTTTTGCTTAATGAGGATCAATGCAGGCACTTATCCAGCTGGTGAAGTTTATATTAGAAGAATTAGTGGTAGAAGTGGAAACAGAGTACCAGAGGTAAAAAAGACAAATAGCAAAGCAAACTTTGACAATGATTATTCACAGAAAATTAAGTTTGCACTTCTAGTTGATTGTAGTCACTCTGAACATACTACCGCACTAACACTTATTTATATCGCACATTTAGTTATCATCTTCAGATACTGAAGATAAGCTTAGTTATCACATATCTACGTGGCTATGGCTGTCAAACTTGTGTCAGTGTGTTCGGTATCCACAGAAAATATATTTAACTTAAAGTAAGGCATTGAGAACATATCAGCAAGTGATATGTCAGCACAACATAGTATTTATCGACCTGAATAAAGCATTTGTTTCTACAAAACTTTGAGACATATTATCAGAAAGTAAAATTTAGCTACACACTAAAGTTTTTTAAAATAATAAAGTATTTGTAATCCATAGGCGTATTAATACTTTTAGTAAGTGGTGACCATGCCATCTGACCTTATATTTAAAAATACTTATTACAGGTAAACATTTCTTTGAACAACCCTCAATAAAACGATAATCCATCCCCACCTGACTAACCGATAACTGACCCAGTAATGTACAAAGAACATACAATTAAATTAATCCTCCCTAATATACCTGACTTTTGAAAAAACCAAAAACCTTCTACCTGATTTTTGTTCGAGACCACGAGACCACGAAGCTATTAGATCTCGAACGCCGAGATATCATCGAAGCTGCGCCGTTTCCAGAGGCCTAGCTCGCGAGACGTAGTTTCTTTCGTGTATATTTTTTTTGTGTATATAGCTTTGTCCATATATTATAGAAAGCTAAGTTATTGAATGTTGTTTATTATGCTACCACACTCTTACCCTCGACACTAAGAATAACGCCACTAAGTAGACAGTTAAAATATCTTTGTAGTTACCTACCGATAAAATTCTGAGAGTAGTTAATGAAAATAAGGCCGGATTTTGAAAGATCAACATTTTATAATTTATTAAAAGGAATAAGATTTCAATACAGAAAACGAGGAAGGAACAGTTAATTACTAGAAAATGCAGAAATGATTGTGTGAAGGCAATAATACTTTAGAAAAATTAAGAAATTTTGTGAAGAAAACAGAAAAATTCATTACCTAGATGAATCATATGTAAACGCTGGACATAGTAAGGATACCTGATTGTCAAATAAGTGTATTCCATATTTTAGCCGTTCACTTATTTATTCCAAACTTGCAAAGTGCGGTCCTGTTACATGCTTTTTAAACCTAATCACGTGCACCAATACACCTGGGAGCGTATGAAATAGAAGATGAAGATATCTGGCAGCTACAGCCATCCTATATTCTGGACTTCCTAAAAGGAGTGCGATTAAGATTGTTGTCAAACTTAAGAAGAGCTCCCAGAATCTTTGGATGTCACTCAAGCAGCTATTTCAAAACGTTTAAAAGCAGCTGGATATATTCAAAGGAAAGGAAATTACGTTCCACATGAACTCAAGCCGAGAGACGTCAAAAGGTGGTTTTGCATGTCCGAAATGCTGCTGGAACACCACAGAAGGAAGTCATTTTTGCATTGGATTGTTACTGGTGATGAAAAATGGATCCATTACGACAACCCCAAGCGCAAAAAATCATATGTGAAATCCGGCCAACCAGCCTAATGTCCATGGCGTGAAGGCAATGCTCTCTATTTCGTGGGATCAGAAGGGTGTGCTGTATTATGAGCTGCTAAATCCGGGTGAAACCATCAATGGAGAACGCTACCGAACACAATTAATCCGTTTGAAGAGAGTAGTAGCCGAAAAACGCCTGGAATATGCGACCAGGCACGAGGCAATAATTTTTCATCATTACAACGCTCGGCCCCACGTTGTTATTCCGGTTAACAGATTAGCTGAAAACACTGGACTCCCAAATATCGCAGCTAGAAAGGGGGACACAATAGATCCTTTGGGTCGCAGTGTATATGACACCCTAATATCTATATACATACATATAATACAAAATTTAAGCATAAGGTCATCATTAATATTGGAAATATAGTTTTAGTAGAGTTCAATATTACAGGATCAGCCTGCAACATTCTTTGAAAATGTAAATGGCCCACATATTCTTGGCATGTTTAAGTTGGATTAATGGTTCTATCTTGTAGGCCTTCACTTGTTGCCTCAAAATAGAAATAGAGCATTTTTTCGTGCACTTTGTACATATAGTATCGAATGAAAATATGCGTTATATAAAATCGTTAATAACAAGTAAGATCGTTGTATACTTTTCAGTTCATAACGTCGTCCCGTGATGATGTTCTCGGGCTTTGATCTCGAAACACACTTAGCGCCCGCTGAGAGGAACTTAGGGGAGGTAACAGAAGTGTGGGGAAGGGGGTGATAATATCGCAACGCGCTAAATTCAACTGTAGAAAAAGAGGAAAAATAAATAATGGAGCTCGTATATTACTTTTTATTTTGCCCGCATATAACTACTTCGCTACTACAACACAGCAAGCACTCTATGAGGAAAAATTCAGTTAATTTGGAACAGATGCTGTTTGTACACACACTTAAGAGTCAGTGGGAATCTTATTACATTGTATTATTTTTTTTCACCCCAAAGTATACAGAGTGATTTGAAGATAACGTAAAAGGGGCTTTGTTAGGAATAAGCTACTTTACTATGTTTGGAAAACTGCATCAGATGCATCAGAACTAGCAATAATTTAAGTTGTAGCTTGTTAATTTAATATAATAAGATGAAAGTATTGATATTTTTGGAAAAACAATTTTGAAACGATGGTTTAAAATCAGTTAAATGTGAAACGTCCAAGCACATATTTGAGTTCATCTAGAATTCTCAACGTTTTACAGTATCTGAGCTCTATTCGAATATTGAGTATTTGAATATTATAAAAAATTAAAAATTATCGTTGTTTGAGAAAGCCACACTGAAGTTAATGAGATTTTCATTAGATTTAAAGCCAACAAGTTGATTTTTGTTCTAAAAATGGTACTTTTTTCACAGTAAAAAGGACTTGTGAAAATCTAAATTCTTCCTGGAACACTAAATAGTGCCAAATATCGCGTGGACTGTTTTCTTTGGGACACTCTATATACCAATAGCTCTCAACCCACAAGGGGTCGCCATGGATTGTTTGGGTGACTTTGGTTACCTTTTTAAGTGATACTGGTTGGTTATTGAATAGCTTGCAAGCGAAGGGACTGCGTTGTATGATAAAAAGATTTTAACTTGCTTCTAAGACGCTTTCAGAGCTTTTGCAGATATTGCTCGAATCTTCTGTGGTGATTATCAATTGTATAGAATCCAACATTCTCAATACTCACCGTTTTAAGGAACTATGCAAAATGAAAAAATGATGTATCTTGGTGAGAAGATACATCATTTACGCTAGATATAGTATACAGGCTTTCGTTTTAAAGCTATAAAATTAGCGTGGTAAAGTTACTAGGTTTGAAAATCTACGAAACTAGGTTACGGAAATTGTAATTCATTCAAGGAAGCAAATTCATAACAATGTTGAATCTGAAAATGGAAGATAATTCTCAGAGGTCAATTAATAAGAAACTGCATTAGTGCGAAATCCATTCTACGTATTTTTGGATATCGCTAACCTTCTTGATTGAGTATCTAGAAGATTAAGTATTGGAAATTCCAAACGACTCTTTAGTCTCTGATTTATTCCATTTTAAATAATTTTGTTATGTCTTAGATTACCTACTAATATCCCCGAGTTTCAAATATTTAATTTGAAATATTTACGACAGTGCCGGATTAAGTCAGCGCGAGGCCTATAGCATGATACCTCGTTTTGAAATAAACTTCCTATATTTTTTATTACTTTTACAGTTGGTTGGCTTTTTTTAAACTTTAAGCTTTAAAGGTCAGTTAGCTGATTGGGTTAAATCATGAGAACTAAAATATAATGCTAACTAACAGGGTCAATCAAACATACAACCTTAGCAACCTTATTCTGCACAAGTTGTTAATATATGGTATTCAATGCAATCGTACTTTCAAATAGTTTTCTTTTTACGGTTAGACAAAAATTTTATGATTGTATGTATGCAAAACAAAGTGAAATATTCTCTTTTGTACCGGGTGTCCCAATAAGAATGGCTCTCGGATATATCTCGTTAAAATGGAAATGGAGTGCAAGTAGTAAAAACAAAAAAACCTAGGTAATTAGTGCGGCCAGCATTCAATTTTAGAAATGTGGTACAACTTTAAATTATTCTTATTATTATACGATTTAACTTGAAGAAACCGATTTTCATGTGGGAGCGATGCATAGCTTAAGCGTATGCGTGAAATATCTTGCATGCTCCTGCTTTTCCTATTTTGTTTTAACTGTATGACGACAGAGGCGTGGGTAAGCGGGGCCCCCCAATTCGTGGGAAACTTAGCATTTGCTACTCTAGCTACGTGGCTAATACGACACTGATGTCTGATAATTTACATGAGTAGATAACACAGGGAAAAGAGCAATTTGCAAAAAAGCTAGAGACTCCAAATCTTTGTAATATTCCATGACCTTAATAGAAGGTATTTATGACAAACGCATATATAGAAAAATTAGAGTGAAGAAAGAATGTGAATAGATAAATACAAGATAAACACCGCTTAGAATTTTTACTTCTTGATTGAAATCTATTCATTTTGCGTATTTCACTTACAAGTTCATATTATTCGTAATTGTTTTTATTGTCAAACTGCATATAAATGATCAAAATAGAATTTTCTATAGTTATAATATTTTTGATTTACTTGATATATTATATGTCAAATGCAAATGTCACCCCGGTTTTCTATATAGATTTTTTCTATTCTCCTTGGCCCTTCAAACATAGCTTAATCGTTTGTCCCATTACCCTTGAATTATTATACTCTCGCCAAAGTCAAAAAGCGTGCGATCAGTAGATGATTGTATATACATAATATTTGTTATATTATTATCGAGGGTGGAAGGGTGGCGCCTAAAACCTCTTCCGAGTCATTTCCTCGTCTTGTGATCCACCACCCCCGGGATTATGCCGCAATCATACATGTAGTTGCTGCGGCATACGTTCTCTTCACAAGTCAACCGGCTTTAAGTCGTAAATTATCGATATGCGGATATGAAACAAAGAAATCTTTGTTCGTTTTGAACGCGGAGAAGTGCCAAATATATTAGGGGTATTTTTGATGAACAAACACTGTCGACGGGATGAAAAACTGTTATTGATACCATTTGAATATGACAAATGCTCGCTAACAGAAATAGAAGACAATTTAATATTAATTTATGGAGAAGGGTATACAAGTTTTGGTTTTCGTTAATAACTGTCTATTTTATAAATTTCTAAATCTTTAACCTGATAATTATTGTATATAGAAAACATAGGAATTGAATAATTCGATTTAAGATTATTAAGGCATTTATCAGAACGCGTGACTAACTAGTTTAATTAAAATTAAAATTTGGATTGAGGGCTGTTCTTTCTTGTAATGTTTGACTAACTCTAACCGGTAGATCGTCTGGCAAGACCTCTTGGACTTGAACTTGAAGAAGATGTATTTGCTTGTCTTGTCACATTCCTTACGCTAACTGTTGGATTTTGATCAATTAAATTTAAAATATATTCTGTTTATTAATAGTTCTTGTTGTTCTTGGCCTACCACCATTTATTTTTTTCGGTCCCACATTCCCAGTTTCTCGACAACGTCATTCAATGGCTCTAAATGTATTTTAATTATTGACTCAACATCATAACTATCAATGAATGACAGTTTTCCATGGCAAACTCAAATGCTATTGCTGAGTAAAATTCAAAGTTAAATAATTATGGGTACTCAGCTATTGAAGGCTTTAGTATAAAACAAACAGTCCCAGAACCGCAATTCATGATCATCAAATTGTTGTTTGTGTCATACTAAGGCCTCCAATAGGTTTAATTTGGAGAAACAAGACCCTATACTGATTAGACTTGATTTTTGTGGAACGTTGCAATAAATGAAAGCCCTCACTCTCAATTTACGAGACAAAGAATTTGAAATTTTGAACTTACGTATATAATAATAATTAATAACTTTATCAACATTTTACATCAGCATCGGTTATTACTTCATAATTTTTTATTTTAATTAAGAATATCTTTTTGGTGTAAAATTGAATGATGTTTAAGTTGACTCGAAATTTTGCTTGAAAAATCAAATATTGTATTGTATGTAAGTTATGTTCAATACTACTTGGTACGAACCGTGTAACTAGCGCCATCTATGAAAGTCAGACATAAAAACAGATTCATTGGATGTATCAGCTTCCAAAACATATTCGTATAAAATTTCAATTCAATGTTGCCAATAGTTGCGGTAAAATCGTAAGAAATAATTTTACGCCCTTTATCTTGAATACGGACGGCATTACAAAATTTTTTTACTGAGAAAACCCCAAATATTTTTCAGTTTTCTATCTATCCTAAACACAGGATCAACTTTTTACAACCACGCCCTGTATAAATGTTTAAAATTTAATTAAGCACTTATATATATATTTTTCAATCACTTGAAACTAAGTTTTAAGCGTAGTTTCAAGCTGTTATAGTTCGTAAAATGCTACAGGCTCTTGGACTACAGTGGTGTCCGTTGATTGTTTCTTCCGAACTTTCCCCATACAAAACAACGCTTCCCTACAATATGTAGTTTTCATATGCTGAGACTTTTTTTCAGATCGTTCCTCGTACATTGATTTGTCACATTATTCAAGGTTGTAGTCACAAAATCGGTTTTTCGCTATTATCTTAATTTTTATATTATATATAATATGTAGAGCATAAAATTCGTAGCAGCTGTAGATCTGAATATTATTTCATACACCCTTGAGTTTTTTAGGACTTCGACGCCAGCATCGTAGAAACGAGGACAAACTGTATAGTTTATATAATAGAAAAACATTAACATAATGCATACCGACACTACCCATTCTTTACATTAGGAACATCCTATTCTTGAGTTATCATTCAAAATATTTTGGAAATTTATGAATGCCAGAAAGTAAATAACATTGAAATCGACCTAATCAAAATACAATGGAATATTTTAACATAAACATATGTCGAGATTAGGTTAATGCCATTACTTATAAATTTATGATGTTCTTTTGTGTGTTATATAAAGTCACAATCGTAGAAAACACCTGCTTATAAGCCTTGTTAAACCAATTGTCAAGTAGTTCCTGAATACCGTGTCCGATGGGTTAATTTTTATTAATTGTGTTTGTCTTATATAATCCTAGTTTATGGCAGTTTTTGGTTGAGTTATTAACGTAGGTATTGTATAACGTTACAAGGGTTTAAACTTTATTACCATTTCCGTTTAATCTCACTTTAGTGTTAATTTTGATTCAATAACATTTATTTACCAGATATCTAGGAATATCAAAGAAAAATCACCCCAAAAAACGCCTTTTAGAACGACTTCCTCCCATAAAAGACCAATGGACGTCATATTTTACCTCTGTTCAAGCAATAAACTTATATAACATAACTCAATAAGAAATGTGACTGACATACAGATGACGCTACTATTGTCTAATCCAAATGACGTTTATGAAGTACCAACTTTCAAAAGATTATGTGTAAAATTTCATGAAATTTCGATTAGTCAAAAAAAGTGACAGCCATTTTAGTGAAACCACTTTTGTAAGTTTCAAAACAATAGATTCAAAACAAACAAATTTATCATTGTTTCTTCATGAAAAAAAATACTGTACAAGCTCAGTAATGGCTCCATCTGCTCCATCGAAAAGAATTATTTGTTATTGGTTTGCTGAAGTTAAACGTGGTCGTACGAACACCGATGATGGTGAATATTCTGGTCATCCAAATACACTTCCTTGACCACCGTATAGCTCAGATCTATCCCTCAGTGACTACTAGTTATTCGCTGATCTCAAAAAATTGCTCGCCGGTAATAAATTCAGCTCAAATGAAGAAGCAATTGCTGAATCTGAAACCTATTTTGAGGCAAAAGACAAATCCTTCTACAAGCACGGCTTCGAGAAGTTAGAGAAGCGTTGGAATGATTGTAATGATCTTGACGGAGATCACATTGATAAATAAAATCGATTTGTGACAAACAATGTGTTTTTCTTAGTGTTTACTCTTGGTGGAGTAAACTACATAAAAATATTCTAAACGATCGATGTTTATTGTAACCAGGATAATTATTTATTTATTGCCGGAAAAAATGTCTTGGAAGATAACAAGAGTAGTACTGTATTTGAAGAAGCTCTTTCATGTTAAATTTCCATCACACTGGAAGGAGTCTACGACGCAATCCACTAACATTTCAGCTCGAATGTTAAGTTTTTGAGGATATTGAGTCCCTATCATAGTGCTCAATATCTTCGAAAAAGACAGAGATACTCTTTGGGTTCGATTTTTTACCAACTCTCATTTTTTTTTAAATTATGGATTTGGTTGATTTGGGGTCTAATATAGGATTAGTTTCCGCTACGTATATTCTGTTGGGACTGTTTTAGTGGTGTTATTTCATTTATGTGCCCGTCTGGGCCCCGCGAGTATCAGGGATACTCGAAAATGGCTAGGTGAAACAATGTCACTAAGAGAAAAGAGTAGCTGCTTTGCCAACCCTTTGAAAAATCTTGTACGATGGGCTCTTTAAAATATAAATGCCACAAAGAGTTACCCTAGTTGGATTTGCAGGAACGGTATCTATCGAAGGAATAGGGCTAATCGCACGGCTGGCTCCTATGGAATTGCAAGTAAAGGAAAGAAAAGACAGGTACGAGTACGTCGGAGTGTCGCAGGCTGACGCAAGAACAAATCCTATCCAGAGGTGGCAGTGAAATGGGACAACGGAACATATGGCCGGTGGACCCACTGACTCATTCCTATTATAAAATTCTGGATGAACAGGAAGCATAGGAAAAATGACTACTTCTTAATACAAGCACTCACAGGCCTTGGATGGCTTTATAACAGGCGGAGATCCGTGAGGAAGACGATGCCTAGCATACGCTCTTCCACTGCTCCAGATGGGAAGAAGTAGGATACTTGTAAACCCAGAAACGTGAACAAAGCCAGCATGATGGAATGGTTGTTAAAATCAGAGGAGTCCTGGAAGTACAGATATGAAGTGATACGGGCTATAATAGAAATCGAAAAGGGAGTAGGAACTAGATATAACGAAAGACAGCCTTTGCAATGAAGCAATGCAAGAGCGGATACCATTGCAAAGTGCAGGAGCCCAGGAGGTTTTAATTAGTAAGAGTCCGATACTACCCGACATAGTCGCCGGGCGTCCCTGAGGGTTTCCCTAACTACAGAAGACAGATATGCGTTGTACAGATTTTGGTAGGATAAGGAAAATTTTGATAGGAGAAGGGTTCGTTGGAGTGATCCCTGATATAGGAATTGCTCCTCTGCAGGGCCCTACAAAGAAAAAAAGGTATAGCTGCCCTGCCATATCCTATTTAACGAGTTCAGTAGGATGCAACCAAGACCTTGCGCAGAGCAGATTATGTTTATGATAGCTTAAAAAACGCCAACAATGTTTTTTTATAATTTTAATCATAAAAACTTCGTTTTCCTGTACATTTTCCATTATTATTTCACATAATTCCCACCGTTTAATATTATCTTCGGGAAATATTTACTCAGTTATTGGTACTATAAACTATAAAGCCCACGACGTACTACTGTTTTGATATCGATCAATTTCGATTTTAATAAAAATATTATTAAATAGTGGAGTGGAATTTCACTGGAAACAGTTACATTTTTGTAATTTAATGCGATGTTTTATCTAAGTTCACGCTGGAAGTGATTTGCTAAAGGTTTTACATTAAAATTTCTATGTGTAGTAAAATATTCTGTAATATTGAACATTTTCTTCCGAAAGAACAATTTCCCGGTATTTAACGGTTCAATACCGAGTTTATTATCAAATAAATTGACAGCTTTTTTTATTATAAAAACATTTTATCTTTGTTCAACTGACTGAGCGTTATGTCATTGAATCTTCGACTATATTATATAGAGACTAATCTTAGCATCTTATTGAAAATCTAGCTAATATTTACTTCAAACGTAAAAAAGAAAGAGGATCTTTTCCAGTGACTTAACCAAATATGTTTCAATTTATCCCAGGTTACGCACTGTTAATAAATTAAACAAGAGCCCTTAACGGTTGCCCTGAGGTAATCTACCATCGTTTAGCACCAATTTAAAAATCCAAACAGAAATTAACGACCTTTCTTCGAGCCAATATATTTTCTGTGGAGGGGTAATTACTGTAATCTAATAAGTATATCCTTGTTATTAGTGGTGCTTCCACACGCCCACCGATTTACCGATCATCTTTTACCTTTTATTTTTCTTCTTCTCTGTCTTCGGCATTCCTCCGAGCTGCGGCCACGACCTGGATAAATTGAAACGCAACAGAAACCATAAATAATATGCGGAATTTCAGACAACACGATCCTCATCTTATTATAATAAATACAAAAGCTTGTCTCGACTCATAAATTCATTAGAGGAGAAAGAGATGGACGGCGTGGGCCAAAAGAATAATAAACCTGGGTTGTACCCACTAAATTTTTTTAGATGGAACTATTAATGATATCATAGCTAATTTTATAAAAACTAAATATAAATATTTCAATCCGTATACGAATATAATTTGTAATACATTTAATATTTGAAATACATAACTTTTAAGTGACGTTCGGCGTCGTCGATATATATTTTCAATCGCGATTATTTACAATAACGATGTATACAAGGTGTCGTTAATTTTGTTAAATCGCATTTTAATGTCTCACTAAAATGCACAAGATTACAATTTTACAAATAATTTAATACGAAGAGGGGGAAAGAATACAAACGGAGTCAGTAGCATATAAATTACATTTTTAAAAACTGGATCAATTAGACAATACTAACATTCTAGTAAAGCACATTCTTATTAACCTAAATAATGTTAATGGTTAGATAATCAGATAAAAGTGTTGATCATAGGCGGTTGAGAATCCATTTTTTTAACAACCCCTTTTTATTTGTACTCCGTAAAATTTATAACGGGCATATAGTTTTATATAAATTAACTTGTAGGAAGATTGCCAAGACACGCGAAAGATGCCTCCTCCGGCTTAACTTACTTCATTTTTGAAGGTCACAAGCCATAACGATGTTGGGTTCATACCCTGGAGCATTCATAGTGCCCCATAGTTCATAAATCATAAATCCAAATATGTTTCAATGTGGATTTGTCTATTTACAGCTTGTTGTTGTTTGTTAGTCGGGATCTTCGACTTATTAACTAATATAGTTTACTGAATTTTAGTCCCAATGGGTTTCTCTTGGTTAGTATGTGTGTTTTCTAGGTTTTTCGTCGATCCAGTCCCAAGTATTTTACACATTCTTTTTCCTACAAAAGTTGCCCGTTTAACATTACAGTTAGACAGATCCCTCTCCGTTGGGTGTAAGTAACAAGAACATATTTATCTTCCTCAAGTTTTTATCCACAAGAAAATAGCAATATTTAGTTAATATGGGGGTTCTGTTAAGATGTTGCGGTTGTTGTTTGTGTGTACATAAGATAGAAAATCGGGACAAATACGCTCCACTGTGGAATGCCTGGCATTATTGAATGTAGAGTTGTTAGATTGTGGGGGATGTTTTTCCTAATTTTTTATAGTAATCCGTCGCCTCAAACCTTTTAGAATGACTCTAAGTGAGTCCTGACACGGTTTAGACAGAAGAATTTGAAGGACCAATCATATTTGACCTTTTTAAATTGCTTTTTTGGAAAATTTCTTCACCAATAAACCTAGAAGTATCAATAGTTTCTCCGTAAAAAGTATAGCCTACCCTAGTATACTAAATTATCCACTTCCCGAATATTATCTTATTCAATATCACTTTTGACAACTAAAAGGACCAAATTTATCACCCAGCTGACCGGGGGACGTCGTTTTAAATTCACTGGTAAATTTGGCAAAAAAAAGTCTCAGGTTGAGGCTATGTTTGAGTTTGTAAATGTGTATTTTGGTTTTATGCTGTGTAAATAATTTGTTATGTACTTTATAATGTTTTGTTTTTAGTTAACATTTCTTTCATTATTTTCTAGTGTTGTTACATTTGTATGGATTTATAAATTTTTTTCTAAATAGATTGAAATATTTTTATTATATGTAATTCATTTTTTTTGGTTTCAAAATAGTTCTGGCATAGTATATATGTACAAAATTGTTATGGCTGAATTTACCATACCTAACCTAACCAAAAATCATCAAAGTGTTATCTGGCCGAATTTGCTACCGCCCCAACTGACTTCATTCGATAAACATCACACAAACCATACTCAAATTAAAGCATTGTTCACTCATGAATATTGGAATTTCATACATATTTACATCCAAATCTCAAGACACAGCACACCAACGACTGAATATTTTTTTTGAAAACAACTTCTCCTTTTATTGTTGTCGCTTGCTGCCTCTTCAGACGAATACGATTACTTATAATGCAGTGCAAAGAATCTTCATAATTTTTGATTACTATTCCATTCTTTATTACCTCTAAATATTTTATTTCATTAAATTATTTGTTAATATGTATCCATTGTTATATGTTTATTAGTTTATTAAAATGATTCGACCTAGTGATTCTGTATTACATACTTAGTTTGTTTTTATAAATAAATTGTTCTCATTACCAAATATTAACTGAGACGAAGATACGGCGAAATAAGAATATTTATAACCGGTTTGACACAAGAATTCGCAAAAAAGACTTCAACTAAGAAAGAAATAATTGATTATTACCTCTCCCTGAATCATACCTCATTTCAAACTATACGAAAAAATATTTTACACCTCGAATCCTCTGTCATGTAAAATCAAAGAGGTACCCTTACTTGTCAAAGCCAACAACAAAGAAATGAGTTTTTATTACATTCCCTTCTACATTGGACTAAAAGGAAAGGTGGAAAACTTGGTTGCTACAAAAGCTACTAATATCGCTAGTGAGGACAGCATGAACATTCTAACGATTATCGATGATAAAACAACAATAAAGTGTTGTTGGATGAAAAGTAAAACAATTGGAAGGCATTTATAAATAAGCTGTGAAAGGTTGCGACAAACTGAATCAAATTGGTTTAAAACGGAAAAAATTTAAGATTATAATACCAATTTATCAACAAAAAGATAAAAAATAAACGATGACAAAAACCCTTTTAATGATTCAAGGTATCCGGTAGTTCTTAAAGCGTAAACGCAGTTAAAAAATTTCGTGATTGGAATCATCAAAAAATTTATTACGATGATCCGTTTTATTTACTACCCGAACAATAATCGTCTGTAGTATTATGGGTGTAACGAAACACCATCGAACAAACGACCATGTGATTTACAATCAACATGGTACAAATGTAGTTACATATATTGCTTCGCAGAGAGCGTTGCAATCGATCAGGTTAATTAGAAATCAAACCACAAGGGAAACCCCGTTGAGGTTCCAGCCAACCCCCGCTGTTTTTGTGGGCCCCTCATTGCCCCTTGGACCTTTGCATTTCGCATACCACACGCGACTAAAGGCACAATTAGCTGAATATGTTTATATGATCTACGCATTCCTAGCATTGTTTACTATTCAATAGTATATAATTTATATATGAACAACCGTAGTACGTCTAATTTACCAAAATACTGAGGCTAAAATAAACATTATCGATGTAGATATCAAATTGTTGATTTGAGATTTGGTATTAAGAATATGCAATTTTTTTTTTGTTTTTTGTTCAATAAGTACATTTATTACGAAGGAATGAACCAAGAATATCATTTTAAATAGTCTACAAAAAGAAAAAGAATAAAGCTAATCGTTATTCGAAGGAGCAGCGATTGCATGTTGCAGAATATTGGCAATTATCTTTTGATAAAGCTGCGTCATATAAAAATTAATCATTCCATAAGAAATGGCAACTACACACACAACACCAATAAAATCATAAGTAGACTGCATTTATAGTATTAACAGCGTTGTCATGTGTAATACAAAGTATTGAATTTTATGTTGTATATGACACTACAATAAATTTCTACAAATGAACAGATTTATTATGAAAATTCTTTTTTAAACTTAATTCTATAAAGAAGTTAAATAATTGCCTAGACCTTCAGCTTCTACAATTTTGACTCGTATGTCTATAACTATAAGTTATAAATATATATTGTAATATACACAGTGTGTGAAAATAAGAACGCAGGCTGTAAGTATCTCTAATCATTTTCATAAGCACTGACCGAATGGCGTTAATAATCAACAGTTGATGAGGGACTCTTAAGCTCGAAACACTAAATAACGAAGCCATTTGGTAGATGGATGGCTACAAGATGAATATTTTGGATGGAGAAGGCTTCTGCCCCATAATAGGCGAATGTTATCGCTTGAGGCTTGAGCAAAGCTTCTATAAAAGTTAAACAGCTGAAACGGTGTAATCTCTCAAAAATCTCCTTAAACAAGAGCGCAATTCCATCATTGATCGTACCTAGAGGAGGAAGAAACTGCAGATCACGTCAAGGGTACTCATACATGGTGATGCAAATTGAATAATCTCCTCCTCATTAACAAATATTTAATGAGATTTAAATCTGGTGAGCGGGATGGTTACAGCAAAATATTAAAGTCAGCTTATTTGATCTACTCGATAATTCCACTCGTCATTGTTAACTTGGTTGAGTGAAAAACTTTTACGTTTATTTATATTTCAGTAATTTTATTTGCAGTGGCAACATTGGATTATTATATTTGAAATAAACAAACACGAAACGTGATGTTTGCCTGATCATCTGCATTCTTCACATTTTTTATGGCCGTAGAGAAAGGTATTGGTTGAATTAATTTAATTTTATTTTACTACAGCACGACTCAATAAATTCTTCCGTTTAAGTAGATATATACAGACAGCTTTAATAAGGTTCGAGGAGGATCTTTAAAAATCGAAGAAATGGCGTCTAATATTCTTCTGGCGCCAATCAAAACTAGGAATGGTCAAGTAATGATTTTATCATTTCGTAGTGACGCGGAAATTGGGAATTGTTTTCAAATTTATATAAAGGAATTATGTTTGATTGATTTCTGATAGTTTTCTGATAGTTGCAGCCGGCTTTTCAAAATGGAAATGTTCCATTTAAGGTGTATAGCTCTTGTTGGAACTCGTGTGGTTACCTGTAGTGGAACGTGGACAAAAATATGGCAGTTACTTTGAAAGTAACTAACGGTTGGAAATATACCTCGAATATCAATATGCGTTCTAAGAATTTACAAAATTGTTATTTTTTATATCATGCCTCGACACAACTTCAAAACAGACTGGGAAGCACACTGTAATATAATTGATGAAATGGTAGATTTGAAGATAAGGCTTGAAGAACCAGAAGATATCGAAATGATAACGAAGCTACATAACCCACAACTTTAGCTAGCTGCCCAAACAGCTACACCAATCACGAATCAGAAAAAAGAAAACAAAGATGTCCCACTCGAAATAAAGTTACTAATAGCAGAAAAGAGACAGGCTTGGGCCAGATGGCGAAGGAACTACATTCCTGTGGACAAAAACAAATTTAATCGACTTTTAAGTCCGAACTTTTTACTATAGCATGTTCAGAGTTCATCTAGATAATAGTGGCTACAAAAATGGAGGATTGAAGTAAATGTGATCAAGTCAACAAATATAGAATTCAAAAGGTATGTAAGAGTACATGTCCTCCAGTTAAGTTAAATATTGAATAGTTGAAATTACCGATAATCAGTATATAGGGTGTTCCGAGACTTGATGCAAAAAATTCGGGAGTAAAAATAATGCTATGACATGAAAAAAATTACTCATACCACCCATTCGTTTTTGAGTTACAGCCATTTAAAAATGGGCAATCAGAACTTATATTTGAGAATATTATATATTTCTATGTAGTGTGCTTGACATAATAAATAATTCTACACGGGCGGCTCATGCCAATGGTTAATAAGTAAGTTTTACAGGGACAGATAGCAAAAGTGAATTTTTCAATCGATTCTCAACAAAAAGGTAATCTTTGTTTAAGTTGATAAAATTTATGGTTTAGAAGTTTGTAGATTTTTATATCGTTCGTACATACCAAGGAAAACTTCTTCTTCTTCTTCTTCCTACTCCACTTTAGGCAGATTGTCTGTTCATTCTTCGCAGCATGCCTATTGCGTCAATTGATGGCCTTCGTGGCCTCCCCATACATCTTCTCCCCAGTGATGAGTTGTCTCGTGCTATCCTTACTATTTTTTCCTCGCTCATTCTACTTATGTGTTCGCGCTTTCTGCTCTGTACCCATTCGTTAATATTTTCCAATCTGAATTTTTGCCTACGTTCCTTGTCTAGGAGCGTTTTTCCAATAATTTTTCGTAGAACTTTCTTTCGCTTTTTTCCAGGAGCCTTTTTGTTTTTGCTGTATCAGTCCGAGTTTCTGCTGTGTACGTCATTATGGGTCTGACAGTTTTGTAGGTTCTTGACTTGGCCTCAATACTTATTTATTTGTTCTTCCATATAGTGTCGTTCAGACATCCGGCTGCTGTTGCTGCTTTTATTGTTTGCTGTTTTACCTCTGTCTCAATATCATCATATCCGGATATTTGAATTTCATTTCTTGCTGGATTATTCTGTCGTCTACGACCAGCTTACATCTAAGAGGTATTTCTGATGTTGTCAGGCTTTTTGTTTTGGAAATCATCGTATTTAGAGATTTTGCTGTGTAATTGAAGCGATATAGTAGCCTTTGGAGGTCGTCTTCGTTTTCTGCAACCAGCACAGCATTGTCAGCATAGCACAGGATTATTATATTACGGTCACCCATTTTGTATTCGTTCAATCTGCGTACTTGCTTTATTATTTTATTATGTTGAAAAGGAGTGGACTCAGTGAGGCGTATTCCTCTTTGATTAAGGTATGGGATACTTGTCTGTCATAGAATAAATGTACAACATCCTTTAACTGAACCCGGTCAAATGCTTTTTGCAGATCTATGAAACACATGTAGGCTGGTTTGTTGTATTCGATCGACTTCTCTGCAATTTGTCTTATAAAAAACACAAATACCAAGAAAACTGTTCGGCATAAAGAGACATTCTGAAGAAAATTATCATAAATTGTAATTATTTATTGAAAATATTTATTATTAAAGCACAATCAAGCATTACTTGGTAAACTAATGAATAAATAAATCAAATAAACGAAGATCATATAGAAATCCTTTCGTCACAAGAGGGTTTATCTTAAACATAGAGCCAGAGTGGAAGGCATCAATGCAATCAGTATTAAACTTGGGAGCAGGCATGTAGAGAAAGCAAATTTAAGTTAAACTTTGAATGGATGTACAGGTACATTCGTAGTAATAGTGTCGAAGGTAGCTGAAGATTTTAATTATACCTACATAGTCTCTTCATTTCGGTATTTTCACTTGATTTGAGAATCGAAGGTCATATCGAAGATATCACACTGATTTATAATAGGTACAAAGAAATAATTGAAGAAAATTTGGAGTGAAGCAATGGATGTCATTCTAGTGCTTATATATATATTTGAATTTGCTCTTAGAATAGTCCTATCCTTGTGTTTTGCAGGAGTTTGCATGTAGGGAGACATATTTTCTAATAATGGCATTAATTTACATTGTAAGAACTTATATTTCTATTTATGTAATTTTGTTATATGCATCATAAGAACAAGAAAATAAAATTTCAATAAAAATACTACGGCACTGGTTATTAACCATGCAATTTGATCTTGACTTCTGTCGTTAAAATTGATTGTAATTGCGAACGTTTGGATTGGAAGTATATTCAATAATTATGACTGAGATTTGTGTTTTTTTTTTCAATATACTGAATATTAAAATGAAATTATGGCAACATTTTCCATCGAGGAATTTTAGTAATCATAAACGTATAAAATTGTAGCTAATTATAAAATAGTAAGTGACTAAATCTACTAATATATGGTTTTGTATGAATATTTGAATAAATACATATCAAGTCGGCTTAGTTATACGGAGTGTATGTGAATTCATGTGACAAAATTTAGGTATAGAATCATAGCTCTTTCTAAAAACACAATTTCCGCATCTACACTTTTAAGAGTTAGTAATAGTACAGAGTTAGTAAAAGTTAGTTTTTATTTTTTTTATAATTTAAATTTTCTTAGAGATACACGTTTTGTAAATTCCGGGCAATTGAAAATATCAAAACACCGTTTTCAGTCACATTATAATGGAGTGGGATTAGCAGCCTTTATTTTATTTTTCTTAATGTTAATTCAAATTACAGTGAGATGTATTTATCAAATAGCCTGATTATTCCAAGATATTTCTAAAACTCCACGTTTCTTTCTTTTAAAAAATCGGTGAAAAGAAACGCTTCATATTTTATTTTCCATCGTAACGAGAGGAAAAGTTAGAAAATGCAAGAATAAAACACAATTCATAATAAATTTTTTGTCGATTGTTAATTCCTTGATCTAAAAATACGAGTTCATTTCAAGTATTGATAAGTTGTGAACTAATGATTTAAAGTAACTCCAAAAGTAGAAATCACATGGATTTAATTCAGGACATTAAAGTATTGCCTAGAGATCCGAGTAAAATGTAATGGGTAAATCACATATTATTTCTAGATTCTTAGAATGTTCAAGTAGATCATCTTCAAAAAGAAACTAGTACAAACAATTTTATTTAATTGCTGAAACTGGAAATGTGGTTCAATTAAGTTGTCTCCTATACAGATTCAACGATTTTAAGATATCAAATAGAGGGATCTCTATTGATATCTAGGAAAAAACCAGTTACACTGAAACTAAGAGTGAATCAAAGATTTTTATTCTTTGTGATAATGTTTTATTTGAGATGGAAGCAAGCATAGTAAGTGAAATAGAGTAAGCAAAAGGGCGGTATGAGAATCGTCGAGGAAGGCAAGAATGCTTTGATAGTCCGTAAGTAGTAGCCGAAGAGGGAAATGAAGAAAAAAGGGTCCAGGCTTGAGGACGGTGTTTTTCGCTGTATTGGTATCCTATTCGACCCCGATACGAACTACGTATCGGACTTGCAAGTTATTTAGACGGCTTGGAATAGGAATTATACTTATATTGATATAAACGGTGTTACTAGGATAATAACGAAATTTGTAATTAGCTGTTTTTGAAAATTTACTGCTCGCAAGACAGGAACATTTTAAAAAGTTATTTGATAAGGTACAGTGAACATTTGCAGTTGAGACTTTTTCTGTTTGTTTGCTGTGACAGCAGACGTACGCTAAGACAACCCTCAACAAGCTTGTAGAAATCATTCTTCTTTTGCTACCAGATATATGCAAATCCTTTCAGACCACTATAGAATGTGTCGAAACAATTCTTATAAAAAATAAAAAGTCCTCGCTCCCAATTTTTATTTTATTAGGCTCAGCTCTGCCTTAAGTTTTAAAAACGGTACGCTTTGGAAAGCTGTTTCTGTTTAGAGTGTGTTTTATATGACAACTATGGAAAGAAGTCATTAGAAAGTAGTTATTACTACTGATTCAAAAGCTGAACTAGTAATTGATCGAGCTGCATATAATATTTTGATTTTTTTTTACATTTCAATATCATTTGGAATGTGTTCTTGATAAAATAAGTTTTAACCGTTCGCTATACAAAAAAATCCATTATTGTATCTGAGGATCTATCAGGCCAACATGTCACAATCATTCTTCCAAGTTTTAACCACGCTGGGTTAAACTCTACAAAATTGAAATTTACATCAAGCATTGAGAAACCTTTTTGAAAAGTCGTTTTCTTTTTATTTTTATATATAAAAATAAATGTTTGTCTCTATGTCCTTAGAGAAAGTTGTTGTGCATGAGCCTACAGAGGTTTTTGAGTGGTGGTTTATTTTTCGAAGAAAAATGACGGATACACCAATTTTCGAAAGATGGGAGATATATTGGGAGATTCGGATTGCTGATTGACATCTAATAAATTCAAACGTATTTTTCACGTTGTTCCCGTAGAAATATTCCTATAAAGGTACCTGTACATTATTCGAACGCTTCGTATTATTTATAAAATGTTTAACAGATTTGGATTAAAAATAATCTAATAATATTAAATTGAACGGGTGAAGCCGCGACGGGAAACGATAGTTGTTAATTTAATGAAAGAAAAAAATTTCTAATGTTAAATTTCAATTTTTCACCTTCTCTCTCTAGATAATGGAAAGTATAGATAATATCCTAATCAAGTGGGACAAGTTGTAGGTTACAATAATGTTGTGAGATAGTGCGTATATATTTATTTTCCAATATTTCAATCTCGTTTTAGCTCCATACACTTTTCCAGTGATGTTCGATACTATTTTTATAAAAAAATTGTCAAACTTCTCAAAATAGCCATTAACTTACGACATCTCATTATTGCTGGAAAATTTTTGACGATCGAGCCATTTTTTCATGTCTGGAAACAGAAAATAATCCGAGGGGGTTAAATTCGACGAATAGGGTGCATAAGGTAGCAATTCAAACTTAAAACAATAGTTAGTTTTTAGTCAAATGCGGCCGTCTTTGCATGATTTCTTCGCTAGCATAATACTAGTTGATAGTTTTTTCCTTTTTCAACATGTTCAATGGAAATTATCCAGCTCGAATACCAAAAAATCGACGACATGACCATGCCTGCAGATGGAACGATCTTTCCTTCTTTGGAGCCAGTTCTCCTTTTGTGGTTTTTCTTCAACATGTCTGGAGATGTCATCTCAATATTTTACTGTCTCACTCTAGTAGTAGAATCTAGTTTTATATTGGTTGGTCTAAAGTCTTTCAAATTAAAATATTGTATCACAAAACGATAACCAATTTTTTCAATGTTTACAAATTTACTGAAAACTTTCACTATTGAAGGCTGCCAAAAATATATTAAATAACGTTGCGTCTTCAAATTCGAAACATATGCTGTATAGATTGTATATTTTCTGGTATTTTTCAAGCAACTACCGCCATCTCTTGGTCATGCAGATACTTCTAGAGCCAACCTTGTATACCTTCCTAACAATAATTGGGAAATTATTATGAAAAAAATGTGTGTGTTCATTTAAACAATAACATACAACGAAGATGAATACTCTTCAATAAATTTAACGTTATTCCCTAGTCAATGGTTCAAATATAATATTAAAACAGGTTCCTAAATATAACGAATGACAAACTTTCATGTACATCTTTGATCAATATAATATGAATAAAAAACCGATCTTTCTCTTTCCCATTGAATGGATGAAGTTGGGGTACAACATAAAAACATAATTTTAAGTTATGACAGAGTTGTAGTTATAACCGGAGGTTTAAGGAATGTAGCCTGGCGTCTGTATAACTCGTTACAACATGCGCCAACACGCTATCTTAACTTTAATCAGAAAAGTTTACCTGTATGATTATAATAAAATACGGTATGGTTCGTATATTTATTCGTCTAAGATCTGGGATTGCATATATTTCATCCGGTGTATACTTGCGTCTCGGACTGGGCTCCAATATTTTTGTCTGGTTTTTAGTATTAATTTATTATTGTATTTGAGAAAGTAGGCTGTTAATTATCTTAATTTTCAAATTTCCACATTATATGATGAGAAATTTTTGAATAAAAATATCAGAATATCAACAAATAATTATGTATAGACCAGAATATAGTTAGAAAACTACAATATTACTTTGACAAATTTGTAGACATGATTGTGTGATGAAACTATGAAATGAGTGATCAAACTAACAGAAATGTGAGTTAAACGATTCTCAATTATATTCAAGTCAATTATCATTTCCTATATCATTAACTAAAAGCTAATTTGGTAGTTCTAGAGACCGGAAATAGGCAAGAATAATAGACTGTTTTTACTCTGGGTTCCGGAACAAACAAAACTCAGAAGAAATCAAGATGCAAATACACTCACCATAAAAGGAAAATGAGAAAAAATTAATTTTATTCGTCTGGAGCTTTTTGTGATTAAGGGAAATTTCGGAAAAAAGGTCATTCTAGCATTGACTTTCCAGATTAGACAACTCCAACAAGTTCATTCGAAATTTTATTACCAAAAAATAAACTATACTTCAGCACTGGATTTTTTATAGAGCTCTATAGCCATATACAAGGGCCACATTGTACATTTTCTGATGTCACGAAATTAGAGGAGCACGACTTAACTAAACTGCATTTTTAAATAACGCTATCTTTAAGTAATTAGCTACAGTTGAGTCGCTGCTATCATTTGCCATCCAAATATGAATTTCTCAGAGAAACATGGGTACGATATGACTTCAAGATCGGTTTAAGTGAAGTCTTGTACGGTTACAATGCGCATTTCGTGATTAAAGTTCTCCACGAGCGGCCTTTAATAAAGAGCGGCTATCACTCGGTAATGAGATAGATGCTATTAGGTGATAGAAACATTGAGATTGTGAGACGTATTATCGAACAAGGTCCAAGATGTACCTATTGCTACGAAATCATCCACGACACGGATACCCACCCTTGGCCATTCATTGGCCAAGGTTGGTTGACCCAGCCTTGGCTATACCAATGATTATCCAAGCTTGGGCCAATCCTGGGTATCCCAGCCTTGGCCATTCGTTGACAACCCAGGTTTGGACCAAGGTTGGGCCAATTCTGGTTAAGACATTCTTTGGGGACTCAAGCTTCGGCTGTTCGGTCACATACGGCGTGGTTCGAGTATTTTCGCTCAACATTTTTTCCCATATTTTCTTTTATTATGGGTCTGATCAATCCGATTTCTAGTTTATTCAGTGTGTGTGTTTCTTATCACGTTTTTTATTATTTATTACTACTAAAAGTAAACATGGCTCATGCGTATGTTTGAGTTCAAAGATGGTGTGCATTGAATAGAGAAAAAAATCAATTGTGAACGGGCGAAGCTTAAATAATTTTAGTGTGAACATCAGCTCTGTGAGTGAGGTTAACGATAGTGGTTTAATAATCATAATTTGGATAATGATGATAACAATATTATTATTATCGTGTTAATTGCGGTAAGAGTAAGATTAAATATAAAAATTTATATTTGTTTATGTTTAAAATAAAAAAAAATCATATTGAATGGAAAATAAATAAAGATAAAGAAGAAAAAGTTATGTAATCAATAAGTCTTGGTATTTAACCTTGGCCCAGTCCAGGCAGTTAAGCTTGGCCCTGTCCTGGCATTTAAGCTTGGCGCAGCCCTGGCATTTAAGCTTGTCCCAGTCTGAGCGACCAAGCTTGTCCCATCATTGTCACTTCAGAGTTTTACCAAGACTGGGCCAAGCCTGGCTTACAAGCTTGGCCCAGAGTTCTACATAATTTGGCCAAGCCTGGGCAAGCTCGGGCCCTTGGAACTTTCCTCTATGGTAACATTTGAATGAAGTGATAAATCTCCATTGTTGAATTTGGATGTTATACCTATCGTTTTATTTTCCATCTATTTTAATCTTAGTACGTTTTTGAATTGTACTTAACAAAATTAGAGCAATTGATAACAATTTGTCATGCAGTAATATTGTCATGGTATCTGATTACATATTATTAATTTGTATCATCTAAAACGAACAAAAATCATGACTGTAACGGTTATACATCAGTAAAACAATGACTAGAACAAGAATTATTGGATGGTCAAATTAACTCTATCTTAGTTAGTTAAATATCAAACAATCTGGTAGTCACCAACCAGTTTAATAATCATAGCAAAATAAATATTTTATCAGTGAAGCAAGTCGCTTATTTCTGGTAGTTCCACCAGCACAAATAAATACTAATATTCAATCGATAGATCAGCTCATATCTGAAATCGACATCTTTTATAGTAGAATCAAACGATGGTGCGCCTTATTCCGTATTGAAGTCTACTACTGCATCATATTAAATAAAAGTACTTGCAAATATAAATAAAACATTTTTTTTCATGTTTCACTGATTTTATCACTGATATTATAAATCTTTCAGTTCCTATTTTTCAAACACCTACAAAACCAAAAGAAGCTCTGCTGCTCTTAGATTTATATACAAAAAGAAAATAAACGAATGCGTACTTCAGCAGAAATTGATCGATTATTGTGACTATAAACATAACAAGATAGAGAGGATACTGTAATTATACGAGGTGCTTAAAACAAAGTAGATATTATTAGAGACCATATTCCTACCTCTCTCGGTATATTTACCAACGCGAGTAGCATGTCCGAGCTGAGTGGATGGAGGTTGAAATACTATAAGGAACAGTTCTCACAATACAGATAACACTTTTTCAGAATACGCAATCGGTGATGAAAACGCGAAGAAGCTAGGAAGCCAATCAAAGATTGGTGTACAACGTGATCAACTAGACCGCCATAGCAACTGGGATAACTGGGAGGACCCATTGGAATGCAAATCAATCTGGACTGAGATATATATATATATATATATATATATATATATATATATATATATACTCTTACAAGATCCTTAGTAAGAAGTTCAAAGCTCAGCAGATTATAAACCTAAAACTAAGCACTGGCCGCCCATTGGTACATCCAGAACACAGCAGATTTACTGAGAGTACATAATAAGATATAAATCATGGACTAAACCATGAGGAAAAGTTTTGAAGAGATTAGAACAGAACAATTAAGCGAGGAAAAGGACTAATTACATCATGAAATATTACATCGGTTATCTAAGAGAAGACGCCAATAAGGAAAAAAAAATAACAAAGAAGACGGCTTAGCCTTGAAGATTGGTAGTATATGATAATATGAACAGTTTTATTAAAGTGATACTCTTTTTAAGGTCGTTATTAGTCGGGAATAAAGTTTATGGCACTACCCCAAAAAAAAAAATAGTGAATAGCCGACTGAGAAGTTCATTCCGGAAATGGTGTAAAGGTAGGTATACAAGCGCGAGTTTTTCACTATCGAGAGTAGCCGATTTACTCTCGAGAGTAAAACTTGCAAGTGCAAAGAGTCCTGAGAGTTCTCGCCGGAAGTAGAGAGTGAACTCTCCGAGCGCTGCCCCTCTTTCTTCACAGTAGCAGATGTAAACGCTTTTGCGAGTTACTCTCAGAAATTCAATCCGAGTTTGACTTTCTGAGAGTACTCTCAAGAATGTATTCACCAAAAAATGGACGCATGAGGATGTTTGCAGAGTCATCGAGGCATATGAGTCTAATCCAATCCATTAAGGAACGCGATTTTAAAAATAGAATTAAAAAAAAACTAATTCTTGAAAAGCTGGCCAAAGACTTTGAGACAAATATAGTGGGAATAAATAGAAAAATACACAACTTGAGAAATCAGGTAAGTTTATTTCAGATAAACAATAACAATTGTACATTTTAATTAATAATTCGTAACTTATCAAACCTTGTTTTTCTTAATAATTACAGGTTTCCCAGGAACTGAAAAAAATGAAAAATAAGAAGAGTGGAAATGGAACCAGTGAAACGAAAACTTGGTACTTTTTTTCGACATTGAGTTTTATTGTCCCATCTCTTGAAGGCGCTCCTTCTCAATGTAATCTGGTAAGTTTTTCTTAGACAATTTTTACAGAAAATTAGGTATAAATATCTGTTAGAAAGGAAGGAAGAGCTAAAATACAACAAAACAAGGGGTTATTGTTGCCAATGGTGGGGTGAGTGATTGTTGCCGGAAGCCTCATACCTCTACATACTACCTGCCCACCGCTTCTATCATATTCTGTGGAGACACCTTGCTCTCAAATCCACTAGATTCAATTTGTATTTTCTGCAAATTTGACTGGTTTATAATTCACATGTGCAAAAATCAAATAATTAAATAAATAATATGCATATTGATACAAAAGTGCATTGATATTTATCTTCACAAATAGTTTATTCTGCTAACTTAATCAATATTTGTGAATTTCATAAATACTAAAAAGGATTTGCCAATAATAGCAATTGTTTAAATTGTGATATCTAAATTCACATCAAACAAAAAATTATGTGCCAAGAAAAGAAAAAAGGAGTATTTGGACAATGACGGTGTCATTAAAGCAGCACTAGAAGTGCTCGCTAGAAACCCTGATGATGACAAATTCGGAGAGTACGCTGCGTGCGAACTAAGATCGATGCGTATTTGAGTTCTCCTGCCAGCAGTTCATATGTCATTCTTCCTCCACTCCCACCTCCGACGACACCTTCTCCTTTGCCTACAAATCGCATTTAGCCCGAAAATAAGAATAAACCACCATCCCAAGAAATTGTTGAGTTGTGTGATTTTGTACATTTATAACATTTTATTTCAATTAAATACGTTTTTATTTATAAATCTTTTAAGCCTCTTCTAAACACAAATCGCTTCTTTCATTGGAGTGTTCTTTTAAAAAATTAATGGACTCACTAATTGTACTAATAATTCAACTTCCACACACTACAAAAATTTCGAAACTGCTGGGCATCTTCCAGTTTCACGGGTCAATGTGTAGTAGGCGCCTAAATTATTCTGTTTTTTTTTCCAATTTTTTGTCTTCCTCGATTCGTTTTTCTTTATCATACACAAAATCAACAAAGCCGCTGCTATTTCTCATTTCCTTGAAGACATCTTGAATAATGTATATGTTGAATTAAAACGCTACAGCTGATAGCACTGAACTGTAATCACGAGATATTAACTGGCTTAAGTCACTCTCAGAACTAATAGAAATCGCCCGTGTAAACATTCTGAGGGTACTCTCGAGAGTTGCCATGGCGAGTAGCTCTCCGAGAGTGGACTAGAGTTAATTTCAATCTCACGTGTAAAGGACTCCGCGAAAAACTAACGAGAGCACTCTCGGCGAGCTCCTCTCACGTGTAAACGCACCTTAAGAGATGTAAACTGAAAGCACATTGAATGCGGTAACCTCGATCTAGATTGTTCGTAGTATAATAATCCTCATCTTGATATTATTCCATTTTCTTTGACATAATTCAATATTAGACGTTTTACTTCATGTTTTTCATTTAAATTATTGACTATTTTCTCCAACGGAATCCTGATATATGTTGAGTTTATTTTCTACGCGATTCTCGGCTTCCCCTACACTACATACTTCAAGTTATTTTCCTCCAACCCAGAAATTGATTCTCAATAACACTTATAATTTCTCAACGTGACGACACACTCTTATTGACTCTGATTTTCTTACTTTTTTGGAACTTATTTTCAACGAACGAAGAATTTAAATGGATCTGGAATTTCTAAGCTTACATAACTCAGTGTCACCCATCATAAGAACTGTAACAAGAAAATATACTGAAGACAAAGCAAGTGGGAAAAAACAGAATTCTAGACCCAAGAAAAGTGGCATGAAAAAGTGATAAAGACATGGAACTTGGCTAAAGTTATATATTTTAATATATTTCAAATATCCAAATATTTTGGTAAAAAATAAATAATTTTTGCTTTATAATCATTTGACTGTCGTTTGACCCAGGTCGTAGCGTATACATAGTTAAAAAATTGTCATGATTGGATTTAATGAGAACCATCATTTTAATTCTTCCAATATTCTAACTTCTGTCGAAGCTAATGCATTATGATTCCATCGTGACTAATAAGATACTAAGGGAAACAAAATAATTGGTTATTAAAGTTTTAAGTAAAGTTATTAAATTTTACGGTGAATATTACTAGCTGCGGATGTCGATTTAATAACTTAATACAAAACGGAGTTTGACATTTCATCTTTATGGCCGTTCGTATATTATCTTAATACTAATAGTTTCATTCATTGGAATTTATTCATCATAAGTGGATGGAGTCTATATATTTCATTATTAAAGTATATATTTTATAAATTGAAAGAATTAAGCGAAATTTTTGTGAACCACATTATATGAAATATACCTACTTGAGAATAGTATTTTTGACGAGGATCATATTTTTTAATATCCATCCAAAGCGAATTTGTCTATTTTTCACGACCCACTCTGTATATCTATGAATTATTCAGATTGTTTTTGTGGGTATCTACAATTAAAAAAATCAAGAATTCCTCTTGGAGCCATCATTTTCATAGTCTTTGTTTAAGAATGAAAGAGTATTAAAATAATGAAGTATTCGTAATCCATAGGCGTATCACTTTTTTTAGTAAACAGAATATTTTTCAAGTTATACTTCGAGTGTATCATTTGTAAAAATATAATAAATAGGGGAATGGAAGTGCTCTTTACCAGCCATTTCGCGATCTTTGTTAAATTTTTGGGGAATATTGTTGAATATTGATCAACAATGTTGATTTTGGTACACTGAATTAAGATGAAGCTCTATCTAAGCCCAATTCTCTATTGATTACCTCCTATATTTTCTACTCTATAGCGTCAAGGAACCACTCCTGCGGTTTTCTTTTATTATAATTACCCACTCCGAGGATGTATTGATATCTAGTTAGCCTAAACCAGTTCCATGCATAAACAATTTATTACGTTACCATAGTAAACGAACAATAACTTAGAAGTGTCAGTGTAAAGTTTGACGTCAAAAAAGTAACCTAGAGTTAACGCAATGAATTAAAAGAAAAAATATGTCCACCGAAATTGTGAAATTCGAAAAATTGTATCGAGCCATCATCAAGTACCTGTATTTAAAAAGGTTAAGAGGTAAGCAGACTTACGAAGATATGCTTAATACCCTTGGTGACCAATGTCCTTCGTATGCGACATGACATTCATGACTTAATTTTATCAGGCAGTCGAATTGGGCTAAAACGGATATCTGAAGCACTAAATATTTCACACTAACGCGTTCATCATATAACCAAGTTATTGTCCTCAGAGATTGACTTACCTCTTTTAGACTAAATTTTCCCACCAACAAACCTTCTCCACCGAAAATTTATTCCATCATTCGTCAAAGCGCAAATATCTATAACAGTTTTGTAACGGTCTTCGTATTTTTCTACAAATAGTATGTTGTCTTTTACGCTAGCTGAAAACAGCCAAGGCTCTTGTGGAGCGTACAATATGTTTCCTATAATTTTCAATGTACCTGATTTGATTGGAAGCTTTTTTAAGTGTTTAAGGTGTTTAAAATGGTGGTTTTTTCATTACCGACAGCTCCTAACGATTGCAACCTAAAAGGAGCTGTCTGCTGTTTGCAATTTTGACATAATGTCAATCCAATATTCAAAGTATATGTGAAATACAAACTCGTGTATCAGGAAAATACAAATTTAGACGTTGGCAGCCGTGCGAATTGATTTTCGTTGTAAGATTTATTGTTGTTAAAAACAATTATTCCAGTAGTCATTCCTTGACTACTCAACTGTAGAGTGGGCTGTAAGGAATTGGGTGCTAGAATTTCGCCCTAGTGGGCTGTAAAGAATTAAAACTTTTTCCTTTATTTGTGCCCATTTGGTGATGGTGGTCTAACCACGGTCTTTCCCTACATGATGTTTTGAATTTCTCTTTATAAAGGGAATAAAAATAAATGATACAGTTCTTTTCTCAGAGGACCGGGATGGAACTTAATATACTTTGAATTTATCAAATTTTGTAATTTTTTTTAACCACCTGTAAGCGGACAATTTTTCTTAAAAATTGAGTGATAACCTTATATTATCATTACAGCCGATGTGTATGTATGTCCCCCATTGATCCATGTTATATATAAATATATCGGTTTCTCAATACTTTTATGATTCTTAAATAAATTCTTCATAGATTTTCCAACAACAAACTTTTACATAAACGTTTATCTGTAAATTATTAAAAACAATTAGGTTTTGATATTTATGGGACTGGTCCTCAATTTTGTGACGTCACATTTCAAAATCTATTATTATCTAAATTTTGAAACACGAACTTTAAACTATTACTTTACGAAAATATCAAAATTTCATTTGACCACTGACTTTTGCGGATGAAACAACATCGTTCTTAGTTTTCTCGATTCTGCTTGTTTGTGATATTTAACTTACGAAACAAGTTTAAAATGGACAAAAAAGTAATTTAAGTAATCTGTAACGTAAACTATAATTTGTATCATAATACAATAATCAACACAAACAATTACATAAGAGGTAACAAGAATTTTTACTTATCGTGAAGTTTTTTCTTCAAAGAATTGCTGCTAGACGTGCCAGAAAACTTCTGTGAGGATGATGCTGTTGGATTAGATGAAAAAGATGTAGATACAACTAATGTTTCTGGCATTAATAACCAAAACGAGAACGAAGTGGCTGATATGCGAGTTATAAAGAATTTAAAGGAGTAGTATCAAAGCTCAAAGACTCAAGATTATCAGGTTTATATCTCTAATTAATATCATTCTATCAATATTTATTGTTTTGTTAATTCAATGAATATAATTGATTGCTTTTTGCTTTGTTAATTGTTTGATTTGATGTTAATTTCATTAAAAAATAATTTAAATGGAAATAATAATGATTTCGGAACCGCTCTTTTCATTCAATGATTTCTAAATGTAATTTACAAACTATATGACGTCACACTAGGGAGAGGGGGAGTCACGCAAATGCGACCAGCTGTGACAAAGACGGGGACAAAAAATCATGACATTCATGTGACGTAATTTATGGATGACTCCTTATCTGTTTTTAGGCGCGGTTATTGCTAAACTGTTGAGTACACACAACTTGGACTTTCTTACTAAATGTAAAACCCTACAATCGTATTTTTGATGATATTTTTTGGAAAGAGTTTCTTGAAATTTAAATAAAACAAAATTTCCAACTTTTATTAACAAAGATGTAATTATTAGAAAAATCTTACGATACCGCTATGTAATCTTTAATATACATGTCTTCTAGCCGATCCTAGCTTTTCTCTATTATTCTGTACAGCTTATGGTTTTGAAAGACTAATAAAATACCGAAAACGGCTGAACTTCCGAAAAACGCCAATGAAATTTTACAGGTGACGTCGATATTTTTGAAATTTCCGCGATATCGCAAGATCGTAAATGGCGGCCATTTCGTGCGCAGGTAAGTAGGAGAAGGAGTATCCGCCATTTTGCTCGTTCATTGAATTAGCGGTAGATAAAACATTGCAAGTTTAAAACATTTTTTGTGGTTTGGTTTTTTGAGATAAAATTAAAAGGAATACTTTCAAAGATGTAAGTAGTTAATAAATAATCCAATGTTTCGTCATTTGTTGATTGAATTTTTATTTTTAGTTTCTCATATTATTCACAAGTAACCTTTTTAAAATAGTAACAATTATGGCAACAGATTCTCAAACGAAAATTTAGTTTGGTTAGGTTAGGTTATGTTAGGTTATGTTAGGCTACGTTAGGTTAGGTCCGATGCGTTTATAATCGTATTTCTTTCCTTTTTCGAATTTTTTCTCATGTTTTCCGCGCATGCGCACGATCCGAGGTATATTTTTTTAGTTTTAGGTTTATTCCTCTTGGCGTTTTTTTGGAAGTTTATCCCCGAAAACTTGTATTAGCTCAGATGCAAAATTTTAGGAACTATTCCGATTATTATGTAATAAGATTTAAAATACTAAGTTTTGCACTAGAAATTACGGGTAATTATCTAGATTGGGTTAGGTTTCGTTAAAATTTAAGTGTGTTATAGAGAAAATTGTACTGATGACATCATGTATCATAAAATTTGCAGAGAACTTAGTCTAGTTTGTTCACATACGACTATCGTTAATAAATCTATCGATATCTGTTTTTTTTATTCGTGTTTCACCATGAAAAAGATAAAATTCTATGAATTTTTGTGTATTGCTGTTTATTGATCGATCTTCTATAAATATTCTTAGTTAAAAATAGTGGTTAGGTTAAGTTAGGTTAGGTTATGTTAGGTTAGGGTAGGTTAGGTTAGGTTAGGTTCGCCGATGAAATGACAACTTGTTGTCCTCCCGGCGTACGCAACTCCCAAGGATTTAGGAGGAGGGTGGTTTAGTGGGTGAGAGTCCCACAAAAACTCACAGCATTTCACCCGCCCGCTGTGAGGACGGCATTAACTTCCATTAATTACCAAATTAGGTTTTATTACTCTCTCGTACATCAAAATAGACTATAAAACGAGTCATTTCAGATTGCTTCTCAATATTCTTTGATTCGAACCTGAAAATTTATTAATTGTTAAAAGTTTATCACTTTATGAACCTCTTGAATATTACTTTCTACTTGTAAAAAAAGATTTAAGCAATAAACGCTTCATTATACACAAAAAAATATAGACTTTTTCAAGTTAAACCACAAGTAATTTTGTTAATTCGCATTAAAAGCACGTCAGCTAACGATCCATTAATCGTACGAGGACTTTTAATATATGAACGTAGTGACGATAAATTAAAAATTATTCGTCGATTTACCGGCGCAACAAAATTTATTGTTGTGTCGTAAAATCTAATGAGATATTAAATAAATATAAGTTGAGAGAGACACAATGAAAATGAAATATTCACCGTCTGTATCAGTATTTCATGAAATTTGAAACACCACATTCTGAGTACAGTACTTGCCATAATCTAAATTATCATTTGAGTCTATTAACTTTCATAGTCTAGCGCAAAATTCTATGAGTTTATGGTACACCATCCAATAGATAAAACAAAACAAAGTCTGTTCTATGTGAATAAGAACTTCCCAATGAGCTGGTAGCTCTATTTTCTAAAAACATTCCATCTAGTTGCTAGATGGAACTGGAAAGAGTGGATACAGATTAAAAGAGAAATCTGAGTACTGAATGGCAACGAAGAAATTAGAAAAAAATTCGATAATTTCCATACGTTTGGAGAGAAGAAGACCAGGAATTCTGAGACGACTTACCTATATCAGCTTTCTATAAGTTTACGCAAAATAACACCATATAGAATTTAATTTTGTTCTTCCAATACATTACGTCAGTTAATTAAAGTTAATTAAAATAAATTCACATTTCACATTGATGATTTTGTATTAAACAGACCCTTCATGGGACTGGACTAATAACAAATATTTTACGTAAAAATATCGCTAAACTGACAATATACATTCCACCAAATAAAGAATCACATTCCTCAGAAAAAGGCGATATGGCTTAAAAAATCAGCCTTAATGGATTTTTATTATAATTATTATAATTACTAGTAGAAACAAAGAAAGATACAAAAAAACTAAAAAAGAGAAATATCGATAAGTTTAATTTTGAGAAAAAAATTTAAAACTGTTAATTGGATTTTGCTTCTTATCAATTTTTGTTCGGATTAAGAGTACACATGTTTTATATGACATTTTGAAATTTTTATTGACTATCTAAGACGTCTTCATGAAGATGGGCACAATCCAATAGACTAGAAATTGGTCAGTCAACTGTATCCTCTGGGTAGTAGCGAGAGTCTACAGGATATAATAAAAGGCCAGTACAGGATCGGCCGTGGTCAACATATTTTTTAGTCTGTAAGCTTCACAAAGAAGATACTTAACGGCAATACAGATTCGATAAGAGTTAGCTGAAGCTAGAAATGAAAGAGTAACTCCATAAACAGTGGGGAATGTTGTATGTTGTATGCAAACTGGAATGTTAAAGATATACTTTTCAATGACTAGTCCAGATTTTGTTTATGTATTTCAAATAGGAGAATACCTGTTTATAGAAGAAATGGTGAGGAGTATTTTCAACAACTACAAGAGATGTTGATAAAAATTACTTGGAGGACATGATTAGAAGTATTCCACGACGTTGTCGTCATGCAATACACGTTAATCAATTTATTTAGTTTAAAAAAATAATTTTGCTCTGTATTTTTCGATTTCTTAGTTCCTTCTGATTGTTATTGATTTATATACATAAACAGTTAGGACTTTCTAAATACATATACTTATTTGGCAAGTGGTGTAGTAGAAAAGATGATGATCTGACTAGGTATGAAATTTTCCTCCGAAAAATGCGGATTCTATCGTTTCTTTTATCTCGGTATATGCTGTCTTCATATCTCAATTTTTCGATTTAATTCTCCATTATGAGATTTTTATTAATCAATAAACTTCTTAACCAACGTTAAAAAATCGTCCTTCAAGAGTTATGTGGCACCTGTTAACTCCAGCCAACCATGTCGTCTAAGACTTTATGATAAATAATTAGTTTGTTGACAATAATTAATTTATATCTTATATAAATATGAATTTATCTACCCCCCTGTTACCAAATAAAAAACAACGTTTAACTAACTAATTAGGAATTTAAAAAAAATGTAGTGCCCTAGACTAGACTATAACACTATGAAAATATAATTAATATGGTTCCAAACGATGCTCACATTCTTTAAATTCTGAACACGAGAAAATATGTCTAAGAGTCTCTGGACAGGTAAGGCAACCTCGAGAAGAAACAAGTCCTTTAATAAATATTCAAATTTGACCCGTGATAAATTTTAAGGTTAAGTTATGTACCTTTTAAAAAAGACAACATATTAATTCGACAAATATTTTTTTAATATGGTTGCGGTTCATTGTATTGTGTACGAGTCTCGGACCAAGCGAATTTTTTTAATTCGAAGAAAAAGAATTGCGTGTTAACAATTTGTGTGAATCTTTACTATGAGAAGCGAAAATTAGCTTTGAAGGAATCTAATACTTACTTATAAACGGTTATGTAAGAACTACATAACAAAAAAATTAAAAAAAAACATTTTAGAAAGAGGACGATTTATTTTTGGCGCAATGCTTGGTACAATTGGTCTTCATAAATGATTTGGATGCTACCGATGACAAAGTTGAAAAAGTAATATTGTGAAAAGATTGAAAAATGTTGACCAATCCGCTATTGAATGAAGTTAAAATTCATTGGTGGTGCTCCATTTTGCATAAACCACATTGAGTCGAAAGATTCAGTTCCATTAGAATGGTTGTCTATAAAAATGAAATTCGAAAGGCACCAAGAAACCATTTCACATCATTTATTTCAAACTCTCCTTAAAAATGGTACATATTTGAATGATTCAAATGTATTAATACCAACCACTTGATTGGTGTACTTCCCCTAACCAAACCCTAAGAAAATTTAGATTCCATCTACATTTGAAAAGCGTAATTATGGATCTGCTTAATCCAATACACAAGTAATTCTACCACTGTCGGCAACAGTAGAACTATGACCCTTTACTGTTTTAGAAGGTCAGAAAGTAATAATCGATACATTTTCTTTTTCCTTGATGTTATTTCATCGTAAATCATAACATTTACATCTTCTACAAAGACCAAAGACAACGCAAATGTCTACTATAACTTTCAAAATTGAATACGTCTTCTGTATGAATGAAAAACTTCCGCAAATCGTCTACCTTGATATGTCTTATTTAACTCTCTTTTACTCTCAACATGCTCAGCAAACGTTTCCTTTTGTCTGCATCGTGACGTCTCACTCGGCGACCGGAACATTGCGGTAGTGCCAGAGGGTTTAAAAGTACAACTGTGACCTGATATATTTATTGTATTTACCCTTTGTTAGATCCAGACTACAGCTTTTCAAATAGTCCTACAGTATTGATGCATGTCCTATCCAAGACCAAGGAGAATGGCGCATCCACACCAACGCTGAGATTTACGCCGTTAATGGAGAGCCCAGCCTGGTAGCAGAGATCAAGAGTGCGAGACTAAAATGGCTAGGTCACGTCGAAAGGATGCCGGAGGGTCAAACTTTCTGCTAAAGCCGGAAGGCCGCAGCCTACCAGGACGGCCACGTATAAGATGACAGAACGACGTAGAACAGGACCCGGAGGAAATAGGCGTCCGAAACTGGTGGAGATAAGTTCAACATCGAGAAGAATGGAGGATATGTATCCGGGATGCTAAGGTTCTTCAAGGACCGTAGCGACAATTGGTAAGTTAAGTATTGATGCATGTTAGTACATGAGACGACTTCCGGGAGGTTAGCTCTTCAAATTTCAATCTAGGTGAAACTGAATGTCCTATTTTTATCATCTCAAGATGTCGATTGAGTAACAGGGTCCGGTTAGAAACCCTGAGTAAATTAAACTAAAAACTCTGACAAGGTATTTAAATGGAATGGAATTGAGAATATTGATTGAGTAATTTTCTCTAGTTTGTCAAACAAATTTTAAAATAGTACGAATCAAATATCTAGAATAATATAAATTGCAAAACAAAATGATACATCCAACATTGTTAATCTCGTTTTTCCAATCTTTATTTTAAAAATAACTAATGAAAGACGTTTCCCCATTAAGACGAAACTTTCCAAATCCATACTTCATTCGTCGTTCAGTGCTTCGTACAATATTATTTTGGTAGTAGTGAATCATATCTGTTTGTGGCCCCCTTACGCCCCCTTCTGGGAGAACATCTCTTCTCAGCGGGGACCGCGTCTGGACAATGCGTTTCTCTCTCGAACTTATATCAGTTTTTTTTATTTGGTCTGTTGGCAGGCAATAAAGATCGAGGACCTAATTTTCGGCTGAAATATCTCCTATTTATTATACACTTACCAATTTACGTCATTTTGTTTGTTGGTTTTAGCTCTTCTTTATTCTCATCTTTTGAGTTTTATTTTTATTAAGGATTATAACTCTATTGTTCATCCGAATGAAAATATTTATGGGATATGCAAGAATTAACTCGAATGTATTACTTCTAGCGACCATTTTTGTTTTCTATAATGCACGAGGTGTTTCAAAATTAATACAAAATATTTTTAAATCAAATTTGTATTTGTATTCTATTTCAATACGAAAAGTCCTTGTGAACTGCTAATAGATGTTGATGTTTTGTATTAAACAAGCACTGTTGTGAATTGTAAGCGATCACTTTATCAAATTTAAAAGCATTATTCGGCTTTTGTTGCAACAACACTTGATGATGTGAAAGTAACTCCAATTGACCTAGTTCTATATGCTTACCAATTACAAACATAGGTTAGAAATCTATCCGCCTTGAAGCAAGAACCAATACCTAATAGAGTTCATTTGAACTGAAGGTCAATCTTTAGATGTCTAGCGTCAGTCGAGTGGAATAGAGTCGAAGACGAAGGGAATTCTCCAAATTTTGAAGTTCACTTAGACGACGGCAGAGAAGTTTGGCAAGTACCCAAGATGTCTACAAGTACTAATTAAATTGAGTAAGTTACAGTTACTCAATTTTCGAATGATTAAATTTGAAGGGAGGTGGGAGGTAAACAGAAAATAAAAATTGGAAATTTTGATTTTGAGGAAGTAGATACATTCAAGTACTTAGGAATAACCTTAAGTAGTGACGGAAATAAAGAGGCAGAAGTCAAAGAAAAAATAACAGCAGCTAACAGGGCATATTACGCTAACAAAAAACTACTGCAAAACAAAATACTAGGAAAGAGTACAAAAATGAGAATATATAAAACAGTTATTAGACCGGTCTTGATGTATGCTGCAGAAACTATGACTATGACAAAAAAGCAAGAAAAAGACTTAAGAATTGTTAAGAGAAAAATATTAAGAACAATATTAGGACCAGTAAAACTAACAGAAAATGAGTACCGAAGAAGAATGAACTATGAAATAGCACAAGAAATTAAAGAGGACATAGTAAGAAAAATTAAACAACAAAGAGCAAGATGGCTGGGACATGTATGGAGAGCAGGAGAGGAAACAGTAGCGTACTCAATATTAGATTGGAACCCTGGAAGTGCTAGAAGAAGAGGAAGACCAAGGTCTACATGGTGGCAAGAGGTAAAAGACGACCTTAAGAGAATTGGGATGTGGAACTGGCAAGAAAAAACGAAAGATAGACGAGCCTGGCAGGATATGTGCCATAAGATATAAACAGAAGAGAATGGGGACTGATCTACCCCGAAACAAAGAAAAAAAAAAAGATCTAGAAAGCTCGTAAGAGCGGCGTTACCCCATCTGGGGTGTTTAGCCACCATATAAATTTGAAGGGAGTATCATCAAATTGATTCAACAACTTCTCTGACCAGCTTGTATTGTCACCACGTGCCCTTGTTACAGTTTCTGTTCTGTTTTTCATCCACGTTTTGATGATAATACCTTAGCGCTTCTTTATGATTACTACGTTCAGTACTGGAGGGTTTCTGGGTACTATCTTTTGACCCTAACCCTTCCATGAAACTAATTCCATAGATGCTCAATGGGATTAAGGTTAGACTTTCTTGATGGACACTCAATAAGAGAGATTCCCACAACTGAGAGCGAGCACTGTTTTGCGTTAACGTGATGGTATAGCACATCTGAGATTCATCTTTGTACAGTAAGATTACCTATACAACGCCCCAGATGCAAACTAAAAATCAGTTTTTTTGTCTAAAATTCTTTACCCGTTCTGCAATATAAGCCTGTACAACTAGTTCTTCTTGTCTTCAGCATACCTCTCTGCGTTAATTATTTCCAAAAGAAGATTTCACACTACGAGCCTCGATTATTCGCGTGCCCAATCAGCGGCAGCACGACCCAATTGATGTCACACTTGGCAATATTCTGGAGCTAGTTTTGAACATTTTGTGGGTTTTTGAGCAGGAAATCCACTTTCTGCAAGCTCCAGTACACTTACGGACATACCGTGAATGTTATGAAGTCGCTGGTGCACTTGAACAAGTGTCCGATCGTGTTGTGTTTCAGTTAGTCATTTAGTTATTAAAAATATATATTAAAGGTGAGTAGAAAGAAGTACCAATATTATAAAGATATTATTTCTTTGTGAGATCTAGACTATGTATTTTGGGTTGAAGGCATAATTGGACAATACATTATAACACAGTTCTTTTTACGAAATTGAATAATATTAATGAGCCCAATATTTGGTTCCAACAAGACATACCATACAGCCCATAAAACACTCCAATTACTGCACGAAATATCTCCAGGTCGTGTACTCCTTCGTTTCGGTAATCAGAATTGGACTCATAGATCTTGTGATTTAACACCATTAGATTTATTTTTATGAGGTTATATAAAAATCACAGGTCTACGGCAACAAAAGTATAACCACTTGTGCTTCTCTGTTTATTAGCGGAATTATGAAATCCCAGCTCGGATAGTAGATCTTACAACTGCGTGTTCCTACAGTGCCCAAGCTGTGATAAATTATCAATCTCCAGACAAAAGCTAGCAGTAATAGTTATCCAAAATTTAATACTAGGTTGAAAATATTGTTAAAGAACAATAGTCTCCTGGCTACTCGAGTGATTAAAGCTCCACTAAGGTTTCCGAATATTATAGAGAGACTTTCTCCCGATGACTCCCGAGGAAAGATTCCAAAAGGAAGTCTGCCTTGGTTAATACTAATAAACTAATACCTGGTGAGTTCTTGCAAAGCAAATTTTAAAGATTATATTGTGAAACAATTTTGACAAAATAGATTTTATTGATGCAGTGTGATGTTATTAATTATCTGTCTATCAACTTAACATTAAGGAGCGACTTCAGCATTTGTTACATAATTACTACTCCCTTCTTTTGCAGTGTTGTTAAAGAATTGGGTCTATATTTTTCTTTCCACACATGAAGCCAGGATTATATAATTATTTCAACGAATTTGCTGGATCTATATTTTGGGTTGTTATTGTTGACGATTTTACCTTCGTCAGCGGTTTTCCAATTCATGGCAAATGTAGTCCCTCGTTATAAATATGTGGGTCTTTCAAAATACTTTTTTGAATAGATCTTTAAGGTAGTCATTACTTCATAAGAAAAATTTAAATTGAAAACTCATAAGTATATTAGTTTTATCAAAATTTACAAGCAATTAATCGGGCACAGAAATTCAAATAAGGAGAGAGCGTCATATAAATCAATAGTAACATCGCATCAAATACGTTCTTGATAATTAAAATAATTCAATTTCTTTGTTATGTACAATGCAGGTATACCAATCAAATTGTTTTGTTTAATAAAATCTAATAATAATTGAAAGCTGGATTTCATTACAAAGCATCTTTAACTAAGTGGAACTTGACAATGAATTGCATTTAATCAATCTACAAGCCTCATTAAAAGTCTAAAATCAGATATCTACAAATAAATTATTGTTATCGAAACAAAATGTGATTGTAATATTTTTAATGACGATTACATCGCAAAAAAAATTAATAACGAAAAAAATTTATATAATGGAAACATGTAGCACGTGCTTTTCATTTTCAATTTTTATCCAAATGTATTACATCCGTTTGGAGTTGTATATTGAAAGTATCTCTTAAAGAACCAACTTTTTTGCTGCTAGATACTCTCTCCATATTCTTTGAGTCTCATGAAAAAGTGTGAGTATCATCTTTATTTCATGACTTGTTAATGCTGGCTACTTGTCCAATTTTTATTTTCAAATTTTCCAGTTGTCTGTGCTCTTCTTTTACTTGATGAATGTACTTCTAGTTGTGCTTCATCTATTTCTTTGTCTGCCGATGCTTTATATAAACTTCTAACCCTTCATTAGGATATTGAGGTACTATAGAATGTTGGCTGCCTGCCTCAGCCTGATGTTTTGCTAAACAATCATCTACATCGTTTTCAATTTAAAACGATTTGTTGACGGAAATTTTTGTTCCTTATAGAGAGGGAGAAATACTTTATTGCCAAAAAATTGTTACAATTTGTAGACAAAATCTTGTAAAAACTAACAAACAAACATAAAAATAACTAAATAAAGATACAAATAAAATAAAATATCAATATACAGAATAAAACCACAATGAGCAACAAAATTATAGGTGATAATTAGTATATAAGTTCATAGGAAAAAATTAAACCAGTTTGCAGCATGTCCGGAATTAAATATTATTATTAGAATAGTATTAAATGTCGTTTACAAAGTAAAAGGCACTTACCAGTAAATATGCCACCAAATTATTGCGGAATGCGGGAAAAGATGAAATCGATTTGATTTCAATTGGCAAGTGATTGTGCATTTTTGTTATTGTAAAATATTGAGCCCCTAGCTAATTCTGAACGTGGAGTAGATAGGTAAAGGTTAGCTCCGCGTTCCTATGTGGATATCCGTGCAAAGATCTCTCAGAAATTGGAGAAGCGGGTTTACGAATTAGGCAAAGGGATTCAAAGATTAATAAGAACTAGTCAGAATTTTTAATCTCTTAATAAAGAAGTCCCTGCAGTGAGCCCTGCTGTTTAATACTAGTAAATATCTAACAGCTTTCTTTTGTAGTTTGGTGATTCGCTCAAATTGAGTCGCACCACCACCCAGAAAGGAAAAGGCATATCTGAGATGCGACTCAATAAAGGCCTAATAGACTGTTAAGGAGGTGGATAATTTCAGTTATTTGGAAACTGATTTCAGCGCAAAAATTAATTTTTTAGAGAAATATATATTAACGGATAATTTTCACCTACTACACTTAATAATTAATAGAATAACACACTTATTTTTAAATATTATGATTAAGGTCTATGATAAATTAGTAAACAATTATACCCGTTAACTGATCAAGATATTCTAATAAAGGGGCTGCAATGCCAGCGAATGCTTTTGTTTGTTGCGTAGTCATCATTAATTGTGCAGCAGGCCTCCCACGCAAACATACTTTCACTTTTATTAACGTTAGTTGTTCCTCGGGGTTGACGAAAAGGGTTCATGTTTTTTTATAATAATGAAATAGTAAAGAATACAAGTATAGGATTGTGATATTCAATTTTTTTTCGTGTGGAAAATTTGAGAATCAAGCTAAGTTACTTATAAGGAACCATATCATGAGAAAACAGATGGATGATAAGAAATTGCACGAGCTGAATACTGTCACTAACAACCGTATTTCTGTGTAAACCTTTGTATAAGTCAATAAAATGTTACAAACAAAAATTATACGAGAATAGTTAGACATAATAAAGAAACAAGATATTTCATTTTCATAACTTTTTTTATTTTTCAACCTTCCTTCAACCTTCTTCGATAAAAATCTCGCTTGAAAGTATAAGTTCAAGGTCAGGAAAAGTTACTGGGTACTGGATCTGATGAATACGGTGGGTGACCAATCAATTAGAAGTGCAATTCGTGAATTGTGGCCATGGCGATCACCGAAATATGAGTAAGTGTATAATCCTGATACAAAAGTAATTTCTTTTCCTTCTAATGCGGTTGCTTTTTGCAATTTTTCTCCTTACATTATTAAAAAATGATGCGTGAGACTATCTTGTTATAGTTTTATCTTTTTGAAGATAGTTGATGACTAAAATCCCATAATTATCCCAAACAACAGTCGCCACCACTTTTCGAGCCAATGTAACCGTCTTTGCCTATATTTATAAATCGAAAAAAAAATTTGGAAATGTTGATTCGAGTGCTCTTTTGGTGCACACTGGTTAAACGCAATACCCTACGCGCGGGTAGTTTACGTCTGCATAATTCCTCAGTCAGTATATGGTGAGTATGTTCTTTTGATATCCCGATGACCTCTTCTATCTTCCTTACCTGAATTAGACAATCGTCCAGTACCATTTAGCGTACTTTTTCGATAATATCGCTGGTTGTTCAGAATGCTTGCCGTCAGTCCAGCTGATATGGCCACATTTGAATTCAGTCGCCCAAAATATTACGGTCCTAAATTATGGTGCAGAATCTTCTAACACACTATCTAGCTTCCCTTTCAGTAAAATCTATACAATGATCCACCTATAGGATTGCCAAACTTATATTGATATGTGTGAACATCCTCAAACTACTCAACTGCTACTTTTTAATAGATTTTGACATTAAGTTTTTATACTTTGTCTCTTAATAATAAAGTCTTCATATTTCTTGAGTATCTGATTTTTAATCAAAAAACTTCTCGTACTTTTGCATCACAACAGTCCGTATTATGACACAATAGATCATCAAGCTGAATTTTTTCAAAATAGAAACTAGAATATTCATGTATTCATGCTGTCGTGATATTTTGAGTCCTCAGCTTTTTCAATTATCCGCTACTTAGCTCGAATTTCGACGGGCTTCCGCCATTTGACTCCTGTCAACAATTAAACAGGCTACGTTATTCAGTTTGCGTTTGACGGCCATTGATAAAGCGTAATTTTGACGAGAAAATTTTTAAAGAATGTGTGGTTTTTGTTTCCATTATGGGTTATTTTATTATCACTTGAACCAAAGCTTCGCTTAACGAATATTACTAGTTTACCGCTTTCATCGTGACCGTATAAATACAGATACCGAACACAGGACACCCAAGAAAATCTTTTCTCTTTGTGTTCAAAATAGTGTGTCGGCCAATTAGATGTGACTGTGGAAGCTATAGGTAAAGAGTAAATACCAATTAAAACAGTGGAAGATGGCTTCAACGATGAAATCATCTCATAAACAGATATATTTTTTGATGACTTCGACAATGAGATAAAAAAGTTGGAAAAACGTTGGTCAAAGTGTATAGAGGTCAAAGAATACCGAGTTAAAAAATAAAATGATGTTTTATCACAAAACCCTTTAATATTCAGAGGTATTGAAAAGTAGTATCTCATTATATTTAGTAATTGTTTGATGTCGAATTCTCTTATGAAATCTTAATATTGATTGTTCATTTTATAGTATTTTGTCCAATATTCTCTCCTTTCAACCCACTCTAAGCTTTCAATATCTTTGCAGGGCCGGATTAAGATTTATATGGACCATGACTAAAATAATGACGGGGACCCCTTAAGGAATTCGGAAACCCGAAAAATTATAAAAATGAGATCAGTACGTTAGATTTGTGGTATCATCACATCAAATACAGAATGTTTCCTAAATGATGGGGTCCTCTTGGACCTGAGGCTATAGCCGCCCAAGTTCTTAGCTTAATCCAGCGGCCCTGTATCTTTGATTCACCAAATCCATTGATTTTGATATTGACATTACTTTTTTATACGTTAAAAATAAACAAAACCACTGCAGAGATCAAGCTCAAACAAAAATTTTCTCTAGGGGATAGATTTTGATACGCCAATGGTTATTCCGTCATATTTAACCGACTGTACTGATAAAGAACAAATTAATTGTATGTTCCGTGAAAAGGACGCACCTGTAACGACGTGATATGTTAATCTCTTTTTTTTATATATATATATTCACACCTTTCGATTAAGAATATATTTACCTACGTTTTTCGTTACTTTTCAATCTTTTTATATATTTTGTACTGTCATTTCCTCAATTCATATACAGCGTACTTTCAAAAAAGGTGATCCCGTCTTTAGGATAGATAAAAAGATGAAAAATGTCTGGGATTTGCTCAGTAAAAAATTTCCGAAACGCCATCCGTATTCAAGATAAAGAGCGTAAAATTATTTCTTACTATTTTGCCGGAACTACTGACAACATTGTAATAAAATTACGAATGTATTTTGGAAGCTGATACATCCAATGAATTTGTTTTTATATCTGACTTTCATAGAGGACGCTAGTTAGTACCAAAGAGTGTTGAAGTAACACAACTTTTTCAATATTAGATTTATTAAGCAAACTTTGAAGGGAATTTCAAAGTCATTAAAGTCTACACCAAAAAGGTATTATTACTATTACCAATTAGTAAGCATTTTGTTTGTTGAAAAATTTTTTGTCGCGTAAATGACACCCCATCGATAAAACGGATACACTTAAAAAATTGGGACTGAAGGCTTTCGTTTCTTGTCACGTTTCACAAAATCCAGTCTAACAACAAAACTTGATGATAGTGTATTGGAATTCTGGAACTCAAACTGTCGTTTGTTTCATACAGGCCCCCAGTAGCTCGGTGCGCATAGTTTTTGTTTAACTTTGAGAAACAAGATCCTATACTGATTAGGTTGGATTTTAGTGAAACGTTCCAAGAAACGAAAGCCTTCAGTCCCAATTTTTTTAAATGTATTCGTTTTATCGATGTGGTCTCATTTACGCACATAACATTTTCAATTCACATAAAGCGACAAAATCGTTAAAAATGTGTATATTTTTTTTCTTCAACGTCTTCTATCTTGAACACGGATATCCTAAGAACGGGGTCACCTTTTTTGAAACACCCTGTATATTATTTACTAACTTTTACGTTTGCATCTGTACTTTTCTAATCGTCGTTGTTCTTCGTTGTTAATTGTATTTCAATCCTTTTATTTCATGTGATGGATTGCTATTTCACAGAATTCAGAAAGTGAGTGATATTTTGAAAATTTGCCTCGATATTTCTTATTCATAGAAAAATTCTATTGAAAATGCTAATAAATGCTACTTCTGGTTAAAAGCATTTCATGAATAATTTTTCTTGTTATTTTCAATCTCTTTCTATTTATTTAGTATTATTTTAATGTTTTTAATGTAAGGCTTTTGTACAATGCAATTTTCATCAATTCATTCCATAGTAGTGTTAAAAGGTAAACAAGAAAGGTATAATTCAATAACAACATCTCAGTCGGAAATTTCATATATTTTAATAAATTTTATAATTATATAGATATACAGAGATCTCTGATGACCAAATATTATATACAATTAAATTTTTAAACTTTATACATTTAACATATTCTATTTTAAATTGTGTTGAGAGATAATTTTTACAAATTTACAGCATTACGGTTTGAAATGAAAGCGAATATTTATAAATACAGGAAATGGATTTACAAAATTGCACGAAATATAAATATCTATATTTACAACAGTTTACAGTCACTTATCCACAATATAACGAAAATTCTAACTCTTTTTAACACATTTATAGTTCTAGCTTCATTTTGAGCTTACACGCAGGAAATAATTCCAGCGTTTTTTGTATATTTTTAATTCAATAGATCAATAATTCATTAAATTTTCTTATAAAAATTTTTTCCATAATATAAAGAATACTAAGAGAAATATGAGAGAAACTAGTTGAACACTACCAAATCATTTTAATGCATTATGAAGGTCTTCTAAGTCACAAATCTACATATATCTGTCTACTTGATTTCGATCACCACGCTCCTTTCCTTTTCTTTCTCAAAAGCATTGGAGCAACGTGGAGTAGAGTTTCACTTTTTTACATATATTGATAACCTTGTGTGAAGCCCATCTCTTAGAGGTGATTTGCCGCATACCATGATTTCGAAGTACACTAAACCTTCAGAATTCCATCAGACACACAAAAGGACTTTTCACCCGAATTGATCTTTATAATATGTATTGATAATTGTTTTCTGTCTATCGTCTACCCACCAATTTTCAATGTTTGGATTATTTTACTTGGCTAATTCGTTCGACATCTTAGCTAATATTTGTAAATGGATATGTGAGGTAACTTTAGAAGGTCCAAGGCAGGCCGATAATCGGCGAGTGCTGGTACTAGTTTGGTTTTCCACTGCTTCCCTTGTAACCTCAATATCTTCAGGCGTGAAATCTCCAGTATTAAGACAATTAAACAACGTTGAGCCGTTTCGCCCATCAACTGTAACTTCTCCATCAATTTTTCTTCACTACCACGGCTGCTTCAAACTTTTGTTTCCAATAATATCTTAACAATATAAGAATGTATGTACTGCGTTATTAATAATCAAAGATGGAATGATTAAAGGAAAGTTGTAAAGCAATTGTACTCTTAATAGAATTAGAGACTTGTCTCAACAAGTTACGACATGTTTAAATTTAGGCATAGGAATTTTACCATATTAAAATATTTCTTTCTTTGCAGGCCATTGTATTGTCGATAAATGGAAATCCAATTTTTAAATATTGTTATAACATTGTTAATATATTTTAGAATTTAGGATGTCGTAGAGGAAAATTGTCAAAAAATATGTAGTATAAATATTCACACAAGTTTTTCCAAGGTTCTATAGAACAAATGATATAGTATGTACATTCAGGAGGAAATAATTATTTGAAAGAAAATTATTGAGACAAATTGAGTTTGTTTTGTAGAAAAACTAATAATACCACTACATAATACTACTAAATTTTCTAATAGTATTATAGTTGTTTCAATAATAATGGTTTTGTAATGATTAGTTTACATTTGAAAGGGAAAACAGCGTTGTTCAAATTTTTATATTGCATCATCTAATTGATTTCTGAATCTATTTCAAAAATTTTTTCACAATTTAAATTAGGAATTTATGACGAAAACTAATTACAATTCTTTATTCCCTTTTATTTTCAAGATATCTTATAAAATATATTTGGGACAACTTCGATATCGTAGTAATACAAAATATTTACAAAAAGGCGGTAATTCATGTCAAATATTGTTGAAATTTCAAAAAAAAAACATTCACATACTCGACACTTTACCACCCCTACCCGTAAGTGCTTTAGCCAAAGTATAAACAAAAAAATTCGATAAAACACTAATAAGCAGTAGTAACTCCACTATGATGGAGGTTTCCAAAATGTCCTAAAGTACCTAATGGATCGGGGGGAGCTGGTGTGGGCTGGCAGACATACCAATCACTTAATGATGTTGTACCAGGAACCTGAGATGGTAATTGAACGTGTGGGGAAGCAGCTACGGATATACTTCCCGCTGATGATGAGTTTGATTCTTCACCGTCACTCTCGTAGTGATGGGGTGATCTTCCTGAACAACCATGAACCTGAAAAATGACATCAAAAATTAGGTACCAGAAGGAATTAAATTACACTATGACATATAATATTTGTATTAAAAAAGTCAAAAATCAATATGAGAGGCCACTTCATTCGCCAAAAATGACTGTATGATCATCGATGTTGGCGCGCGTTAGTAATTGGCTCTTCCATTTTTGACGAAACCAAAAAACATGCGGTTACAGTTGGACATTCCTTAAGGCAGAGCTAAAAAACTTCTCTAGCTATAACCAAAGAGCATGGTTCAATGAGGGCAAATTCACATACGTCCAATACCTCTTTACCAAGAGTACGTGTTATTTTCCATCGCTAAAAGAGGCGACATAAACTGGTTCCCACATAATTCTGATTTAAATCCTTTTATCATTATGTTTCTCCCGAATCTAAAGTTTGAAACCATAAAGTGATTCTGGTATTTTCAAGAAACAAATTTCGAAATACTGTATTTTGATTATTAATAAACATTTGCTTAGTAATCTTGTCGTTAGGTCTATATACGTTTGGAATGTTGATTGAATATTCTGCTAAATTAATTTGGCATTAGTGCAGAATAAATTTCTGATAAAAAATGCGGATAATTGACCTTGAAAACAACAAAGGATGATTTATTTTTAATATTATTTTTCAGATAATTTATTCATACCATATTGTATGGATATTTAATCTCATATTCAGATTGAGGAAATTACAGTCGATTAAAATGAGAAACGACGCGACTATTCGATTAGAGAGTTTCTAGTGTCAATTATTTCACTTTTCATAAAATTTTGTAGATTAATAGAAAAATACTTACCTTCATGTGTTTCCTTAATGATGAGGGATGAGTATAAGATTTATCACAGCCTGCTACACGGCAATTATACGGTTTGTCTGATGTATGAACATGAGAATGTTTTTTCCTGTCTGATGAATTAGCAAAACGTCTATCACAACCTTCAAACTCACATTTAAACGGCTTTTCACCTGCAACAGAAGAAACTGAAATTAATACTTCAATCAAACTATTAAAATCATAATAAACATTTGATATTAGACTCAAAAACAAATAAATATCTGTAAAACCAAGGAACACAGATCTAGAAAAGGAAAAATAATAATGGAGCGTGTTTTCGCTACTTCAAATCCTTGACGCTAATTTTATTTTCTGCATTATATCACACCGTATTTAATTTAAAGATAAAAGGATTAATAAAAAGAAGAAAATTATAAAAAAATTATAATGGTAAATCAATCTCAAGTTATAAACATGCAAATTATAGACAAGGAAGTATGAAAATGAATATAAATAAATGTATGAAGACAGAATAAGATAAATGTATTCATATGAAAAAAGAAGTCAAACAGCTGCTTTTCAGTTACACTAAAACTGCGAATTGATGTTATAAACTGAAATTAAAATTTCAATTGTATTATTTATTGCATTCAAATAATGTACACAACATAAGTGATGAGGTTAAAAACGTGTCTGGAGACGTTTTCAATTTATTAAAAATAAATTTATTTACTACCCACCTTGAGTTCTTCTAAAAGATTTATTGTAACCTCAAGAGATAGAGAACGGGGAGCAAAATTCAAGATCGTTTATCAAATTTCGTGCGCTTCAACGATTCTTAGTTCTCTTCCAAAATTTCCGAATAATGGAGTCGTTCAACTGCGGTCAACAAAAAACTAATAAAAAGAAAATTTACTACACTTTTTCTGTGAAGTAGGCTCTGGCATTGACTTGACATGTGAACAGTTAAAACAGTTTTTATTTTTGGTCAATGTGTGTACCTGGATGATGTACCTACCTGTATTAATTCAGTCCGTCTAGAGAGAGAGAGGGTGAGCTGTCGAGAATTAAAATTACTAGGAAGAAAATTTGGTGTGGAATCGTTTGATGTATATGACGTAAGAGCGAGAAGAATCTCGCGAAGAAATAGTTTCTTTTATACAGAATGGACTAGCTGACTATCTTCTTAATTTTGAAGAAAACATTTTGAGTCAAATAATCGAATCAGATATATTGCATGGTATATGACATAATAAGAGAAGGCAATCACAAATTTACAGTTACAATTACTTTTTATCGAGCTGGGTTCTCAGCTAATACTGATAAGTTGGGACTTTATATTAAAAGGGTTGAAAACAATTTTTTCTATATGTTTGGAAGCGTGCTAATGCAAAATATTGGCGTAAAATGTGAAGGCAATTAACGTCATATCTACATACCAAAATCTATACCAAGTTTCATCAAAATAATAATAATTATTTTTAATTTACACAATTTTCTACACATGTGCGAAAATATTTTTACCCAGGAAGAAATTTACTGTTTTAAGGATTCAAAATCGTATGGTTTTTTCTTCTTGTTTCAGAATTTAGGTAAAAATTTTGAAAAATCAGTTCAAGTTTCTTGTAATTCTAAGTCGTCAAATATTGAATAGGTCTCTATAAATTTTGGGCTTTAGATGATATTTCTTTTCATTTTTCCTCAGTATGTATCATAAAAATATATTCTTTTCGTAATATTTGAAGCAATCTACGCATCATTCACATTTAAAAGGCTTCAAACCTCCATCTAATATAGGATTTTTCGATTGGCTCAGTATAGGCCCAGATTTGGGCTAAGTATGTACAACTCTGGCTCTAACTTGGAAGCCGTTATTGGGCCAGACTTGGTGGGACTCTAGGATGATAACAATGTCCCTCGATTGGTTTGCAAGCCTGGACCCGCCTGGTTGCTTTTAAAAATAGATTTTTTCTATATTGTTAATAAAATTATAGTTTTATGACAAATTTCTATTAATGCACTAATAAATATACATAAAAATATCAATTAAATAATTAAACATATAAAAAAGTGACACTATTTCTTATTATTCTATTTTTTTATTGTCTTTTATGCATAAAAGAAATTTATTCATAAAAAAGTATCACTTATAATGTTTAGATATCTATTATGTATAAGATACTAGAACAAAACTTTATATAGTTATTCAGAGTTCTGCCAAGCCTAGTTGACTATAAGATGGTCGAGGTCGATTTACCTAGAGTTCAGCCCAGCTTGGGCGACTATGGGATGGCCGAGATAAGGTTAGATAGAGTTCGGCCAGGCTTGGCTTACCATTGAATGGCCGGGGCTAAGTTACCCAGACTTCAACCAGGCTTAGACCATTATCGGATTTCCAAGGCCGGGTTTCCCAGCGTTGGCACAAGCTAAGCCCCGTAGTTTAGGTCTGGGGGCTCCTAGATTGGATATTGAATTGATCCCCAGTACCTAGGCTCCAATTTATCATGATAAGACCAAGTGTATGTAAATTTATAATATGGTAGTAAGCTTTTGTCTTAAAAAATGCACATCTAGCGTATTTCGATTCCAAAATTCAAATCTTGTGTTTAGTATCATCCCAGATATATAACATGAATAGTAAAAGCAAACATTTTCTCTTCTTCCACAAAATATGAAGATAAAAACTTACAGACAACGTTCTAACCATGGCCAATGACATGTACCGCCCTCGTGATGACTATAGAAAATTCGTACCACATGTAATTACTGTATAAGCTTATGATTGAGGTTCAAATATAGTATTTCGTTCAATCTCATGAAATAATCACCAATAAGAGCAATACAATAATTCCAACTCTTCTCTAAATTCTCGATGTCGTCCTTGTAGAAGGAATTTGTCTTTTGCCTCAAACTAGGCTACAGTTCTTCTTCAGCTTCAGCTTCTTCATTTGGGCTGAATTTCTTACCGACGAGCATTTTTTTGAGATAAGCGAATAACCAGGAGTCACTGGGTGCCAGATCTGGACTATAAGGTAGATGAGTAAGCAATTCGAAGTGTAATTCGTTCAATTTAACCATCGTTGCCATCAACTTGTGAATCGGAGCATTGTTTTAGTGAAAAAGTGGTTTTTTCTTCGACACATGAGACCGAGTTTCTTTGATTTTTGAATTCAAACGATCCAACAACTTTGTGTTGCATTGGTTATTGATGGTTTCTCTCTTCTGAAGATAGTCAATGAACAATATTCCAAGCGCAACCTTCCCAACTGACTGTTGTACCTTTGGAAACTTCGGACGTGGTTCACCGGCTGCAGTCCACTCAGATCCATTGTTACATATCGTCACAAAAATTTGATTTATCACGTGTAAACATGACCAAACACTGCTATGAATCATCAACATTGTTGTTTTTCATCGACTATGATTAAACGCTGCATCCAGCTTTCTCGTGGTCAAATGTTCATGCATAATTGTAAACTAGACATAAGAAAAAAATGTAAATGCCATAACTAGCGACATCTATCGGAAAACATACGTAAAATAGAGAAATTAAGACCTGTTGTTGTATGAGATAGTCTTCTAAGTTATACGACGGGTTGTCTGAGGAGTCTCTAGCGTCTCACGTCTGATATTTGAGTCAGAATCTGTCAATGCATGCGTAAACACATTTTCCAATTTATATTGATATGTGCTGACATCTTCGGGATGAATTTTTTTGGAAAAACCTAGTTTGTATTGAATATGTCTGTTATTTCGTTTTCTATATAATTAATAAAGATGCGTTAATACAAATATTTATGACAACGATTCTATGTAGAATACTGGGTTTCCATTTAAATAAAACGTACCTATAATAAACTGTTCTTGCGGGTTTGAAAGTGAGACCCTGTAATTCGATATTTCCATTCAAAAGTGCGGTTTCTTTTTTTACGCCCTCTCTTATACCATTCAGATCCAACAAAAGAGCATTTTTTTCATTGGAAATACAAAACAGTGTCTTGATTCTCCACTCCACAACCATATCCGCTTTGAAGTTTTAAAAAAGGATAGATGAAAAAAATAGAATCAAGGGATGATACCGTCAATCGCGCATTGTCACAGCAGACTGTCAATTGTCATTGTTGTAGATTAGGTGTATCATCATTGTAACAGTATAAGGGTAGATTAAGTTTTTGTTATTAAACTTAATCGTTTTAGTGTTGAATACAGAATAAGGGGTTTTTCAGAGGGTGTACTATGGTTGGCTGGATTAAATGTAACAGCTGTGTTACGCCATATTTGTAACAGATTAATATGGCGGGGATTTTATTACCTTATAATAGTTCAAATGTGCAAAAATGATTCAAGCTGGCCTCGAAAAATTAAGAGTTGTTTATTAAAGCTACAAATTTTCCAAAATCTTAATACAATTTTATATATTATGTAAAAAGATCTTGGTGGATTTGCTGATTCCAAGTTTGCAAGTTAAATCGCCTTGTCGTTGGCCTTGTTACCCGAGTGAGCGAGCTTACGAATGAGCTGGACCTAGCAGCCATCACTTACCAGTTCTTGTAAAGCTTTCTTACTCTTCAGCACGAGCCTGAGCATCAATATAGACAATTTTATGAAATTTAGAGCCTAAAACCTTTATAAACGGAGCTCCTGGTGAGAAATATTTGGCGACAATGGCGATAAATCTTAGAGTAGTTTATCATCGAGTTAATAAGATAATATAGATAATGGCATTGAAATTACAGATTTAGAAGATTAAGCATTTAATTTTCCATGGTCAGTGTTTCAAATACAAAAACGCAAATGTTCAGACAATTTACTCTTACGAAAAACGCAAACGATATTATTCTTTCAAATTAAAAATATCACTCACAAAGAATTGTGAGTTTGAAATTAATTTTATTAGTGAACAGAATGCGTTATTGCAACAACTAAAAGTATTTAGCTTTGTTTTAGGTAAATATCAGAATTTGTTCATATTCACTTGTATGTTATAGTCGTAGATAAAATATTATTACAACAAGTTCGCGAAATGACTCTCTTGGCTGCATGGAAAGTTTTTTTTATAGCAAACGGTTTATTTACATTGTTTCTTTTGAATAATTTCTAGAAAGGTCTAGATGTTTGCACAATTCTTTTAGGATATTCATATATAAGGAGTTTTTTAGCGCAGTTTAGGTCACTTTATAATAAAGAGTCGTGGTGAACAGAACGAATTAACAAAGTAAATTTAAGTAAATTATTTAAGTTAGTTAAGTGTATTATATTGTGTGTAAATAAATTGATAACGTAAGACACAGTGTTTATTAATTTATCCCACGAATATAAATCGTATAAATAAATAAGGAAAACATTATAATATAGTATTTAACTAGTGGTAATGGCTATAGTAGAAGTTGTGTCCTACTTTACCGCTAGTTAAATAATATAGTGTTACCCTTGAACTTTACCACCCTGTATATTTCTTATTTTGATAAAGAGCGTGATAGGTCGAAACGTCAAGATTTTATCTGTTTTTAAACGAAGTTTCAATTAAAAAAGACCTAAAATCAAGACAATTTATCAAAAATTACCATATAAATAAGGTCTAAGAAATAAAACATTGAGAAATTTAAATTTTTTTTCAAAAATCTTCTAGGTTATCAGTTGGAAATGGGGTTCACACTATTTTCAGTCGTAAAAAATCTGAAAATTATTATTCTCAAATATCGTTGTTTCATTTTGTTTATTTCAACCGTGTTTTGGTCAATAAAAAAATCCTAAGACCATAAATTTGTCTTCGAGAACTGTTCTAAAAATTTTAAGTACTTATGTCAATTCTTTCAGAAAGTACTTATTCAAAAAGAATATTTTGAGTACAAAATAATTTAATATCATAATTTATTCAATTTTTACAATTTATTAAACAGTTTTAGGTGAGGTTAAGTTAGTTTAGGTTAGATTAGGTTAGGTTAGGATTCCTCTTCTTCATGCTTGATGCTTTTTTAGTAATGTTGCGTGAATTTGATAATAATTTGATTAGTGTATAAAAATTTGATTCTTATTAAAAAATTAATCATACAATTAATATCATAATTTCTTTTCTTCATCAACCAAAAAAGTGTTGAAATTTTTATTTTTCATTTTTATTCCGAAAAAAAGTTTTATCAAATATTTTGAGACGGAGAATTTTCTACAGAGGTCGGTATAAGTTTAACAACCTCGTTGGACCCGCTTCTCAGTTGAGAAACGTTGCCGTAAAGGCATTGATCAAGATGGGCATCAATTTGAACACATACAAAAACCCTTTTTCGAATTTCTTTTGTAATTTCTTTTAATAAATTTATTTTGACGCTGCATTTTTTTCTCTTATTGCATATTGGTTGCTTGACTTATACCGATCTCTTTATTAAGGTTTAGGACATTATGTATGAATGTAAATTATTCATGAATATTAATACATGTGACATCTTTATGTATAAATGTTAATGCATAATAATATTTTGATAAAGACCAAAATAGGGCCAAAACATAAAAAACGCGAAATGCATTCAATTAACTAAAAATCAGCAAAACCATTTCACTTGAGTAGATTTGAATATAAACCAGTTTGTTAACGTCTACCAAACACTATTTTTAATCTCAATTCTCGGTTCCGACTATTTTAAGGTTTAAATATTTTAAAGGAGAGAGTGATATAGTGTTGTTTGACTTGGGATAATCTGTTTTTTGTCCTCCACGGTTGATATAATAGGAGCTGATTCACATTATAGCAACTGTTCAGTTAATAAAGATATATTTCACTATTCGAAATCAGATTTTAGTGTTACGGGGTTAAGATTATAAACTTCATATGTTTGAAAAGATCGTTTACCTGATACATAAAGAAATAAAATGTTTCATAGAGATTTATCATTTATGAAATTTTTCAATGTACCAGGTGATTCGTTACTTTGGAATTCAATAAATCGCTCTCATATGACATACAAAAATTATAACTATAATAGTTTTACATTAATAGTAAAAGTTATAATTTAGCTCTCATATTTTGAAATTGTTTCATAATGTTACAACATTCTAAGCTATATTTTTTCTAAAAAAAAACACATTAATTAATTTTACAAAATCAATACCTGCACATTGTACTGAATAAACTTATTCCAATCTACCAGTGTTACTTACAATAGAATGTCCATGCCACTCTTTGAGTACAGTATTTATCAAAATTGAAATCGATCAGTATCGAAACAAAAGCGGGGAGATGTACGAGATAATGGAGGAATTAAGTGGCAATAGTATCTTGTGGTTATAAAGGATTCAATAACCAATATCTTAACTCAACTATTTAGCTCTAGGTAAATTAAATCTGGATCAATTTTTCACTTAATTTCTTATTTATTTATAGCTCTTAACTTTATTAATAATTATTAAGAAGAGGATACCAGAGTTTCGAACTGGAACATCAATAACAGACCATATATTCACTCTAAAATAGACACAGAGATTGAGGTAATCAATTCAATGTCATGTACGGCTTTCATAGAAACGAGAAGAATTAATGTAAACAGAATTACATACAGAAAAAATCATTGAGATCGAAAAAGTCAACAAATACGTCAACCTTGGAACACTTATCAAAGATGGCGAAGAGAAAGAAAGCATAGAAGCAAGGTTAAATGGACGAAGCTATCAGCCAAAAGCCCGAGCTACATCTATATCAGATACTCAGACCGACAGAACTTTATGCAAGCAAAAAGTGGATATTAAATAAAATGGGGGGCATAAGAGAGAGGAAAATACTTAAGAGGTGGAAACATGGGAGAAACTTGGAGAGAAAGGACAAACCAGGAAATAAGGAACCTGTATGACGAACAAGAAATTAACAAAATTAGAAGATTCTTAAGACTAGGTTGGCTGGAACACTTAGAAAAAAAGCCGAAATCAAGAACGATAAAGAAAATGACTAACATAAATCTGACAGGAGCACACAAAAGGAAGATCCAAAAAGAATTGGTATGCGGAGGCAAAAGGACGTCTAATAGATAGACGAGTTCAGAACTGAAAGGAGAAAACTCAAAATAGAGAAAAATGGAAGAAAAATACCTAGCCTATACATAGTTTCCGCAGAAAAGTAGTTTACTGGAAGCTCCTAAATCCGTTTGGCAAGGTGCAAGGTTTTTGCCACTGCATCATGGCGCTATTTCTAACCAAAACCAACCTTTTTCGTTTTTGTTACTTATCACGTTATCTGCTGTTCCCATAATAATTTCTTTAACCACGAATCAACAATCAGGCTAGACTTAATACAGAAAACGAAAAAATTAGTTTTACAACTATTCTACTCAAAAAAATCATCTGTCTGACATTTAGTTGGTTGCTCTAATAGAAGTGGTAATTGCGGGATGTTTTTAGTTATGCTTCGATTAGTTGAACTCTATCCTCGCATGATTTTGAGTTTTCTCTCGCATTGTACCTCGTTGGAGTTCATGGTAACAGAAAGTAAGTTAAGAGTAGGAATAATTTGAACTTGTAGAAGTTCCAAATACTTTCCTATTACATATAATACAACTACACCATCACTCATAAGGTATTTAACCTTTAAAATTCATTAAAATCTCACTGTAATGTTTTAAAATATTCCAAGCAGTTTAAGAAGTCCTCTTTGAAACTTGCGATTCTACTAAGTAATAAGAAGTAGTGATAGCAGAAGTGGAAATCCAGAACAGTTGAGTATATTATGATCTGTCCTGAATATCCATGAAAGTGTCCACTGTTAGATTGGATGTAAGTTAATTGAAGAATTCACGTTGAAATTCTCATGCTTCGTAAATTCCTTTCAATTTTATAACGTGAAAATAGTTCTGCAACTCATTCATGATATGTATAAAATCATGTTTGTTTATTATTATTATTTTATAAATATTTCCCAATAATTATTGAAAGAGTCCACGAAACGGGGCGGACACGCACCAGTTCTTTCCATTTGTATAATTTGAAAACAACTAATAATAATTTTAATATATTATTATCAAAATGTTTGATTGTTTTTATCTACAAGTAACTTTTGAAGAAATTTGGTAAAGCGAAAATGTAATATTGATTTGATAAACGCTAAGACAAAAAGTTTTCTAGAGGTTTTATTAAGGAGTGTTGCAAATTATTAATGATTCTAAGAATGACTAAGAAGAATTTTTTGGTAACAACTAAATCGTGTGCGGGTTCCAGTCAGAGCCATTACAAATCAATTCCGCGAAGAGTTCATTGTTATACATATTAACTATAAATTGCTAATCGTAATTGGATTTCACGGTTTGTTCAGGGTTTTTTATAAAATCAGATTTATCTAAAAGATCAACTTTTTATGAAATGTCTCGATTTTATTGACACGCCTTTTTTATGGGTCGGTAAATACAAAGGGTAGTACATGGTTATTAATTTACCATTTAGTACTTGATCTGACACATGACTGTTTTAATTATCATTACGTGAACGTTAAAAAGACAAAATATAATAAAATTACCATATTACACGCATAAAAAATGAGAGACGGTTTAAGAATACACAAGAAAAAACTCAATGGAAGACCAACGACAATTTGGGAAAATCTTAGAAAATAAACGCTCAATGAAGACAACGTTTGCGACCAAGAGAAAAAGGTACAAAATCTTCCATTAGAGTATCCTGTTCCTACATGTAGAGAGACAGTGGTATGGGCAGTCTCAGAGGAATCAAAGGACTGTCAGTGCTTTCGAAATGTATGTCTCTCAGAGGATGATGAAAATTAGTTTGATCTACAAAACCAGAAAAAGAAAACAGAAGTTCAAGTATTTGGAGCACCTTCTGAGGAAATATAAAAGTATAAAATAACGTTAGCCGAAGGGAAATCTACGGACAAAACACTTTAAAAATATAAAGACAAATTAAAAAAGTATTTTTTCAACTGGATGACATTTTTCAACTTTTTTAAATTGAGTAGCATTAAGTTACCGTTAAGTTTTTATGGTAGCTGCATAGGTTAGTGATTAATAGAAAGAAACAATTCTTAAGCATGTACCGCGGTATTTGGTCATTGCTGTAAAGTTTTTGGTTGAGTAAAGCAAAAAATCTAAATTCTTTTGGTTTCCCAACATAAATAGATGGGATGTTTGGTTTACATAAATTTGATCTATTGATTCAAGAAGTTTCCACTAGTACCCACAGATTTTACGCATTATACTGTAGTGTAAATGGATCAAGAAAGCTATTGTAGAACAACCACATAATGACAACATCGTCGGTTGGGGATCCGGTTCCTAAAGACCAATTTGGCAGCACATGGGCAATCATAAATCAGTGGTTAGAAAAAATGTATTGTTATACGTATAGAATATTATCGAACGCGAAGTTTTGATCTCATTTCTTATCGTCCAGACTGGGTGCTGTCCCTATTACAGTTGACCTATTTGCTCTAGTGCAGAGACAAAAATCAGAAATGGATTCAAGTTATCTTCAGGGACGATATTCGGTATTTGGGGATGATCGATGGTCGCTTAAAAATCAATGACAGCTCGTTTCGACATTTTGGATCTACTGGAATACTAAGTCACTTCATACTTCCATTCCACGCTCTTTTTATCATGGATCAGCACCACATAAATCTTTTACACTATCCAATGTCTGTTGGGTCTCCAATTGAACATATCCGGAACACGATTTAGCGCTAGGTTTTAAATTTACATCATTTTATACACAATCATTAGTGAAAAACACCCTTTTGTTGAAATCAGTAGGAGGAGTGTAGAAAAGAAGGAAAAGAAGAAAAAAACATTGCATTTATAAAGTAGTATGGAATCCGTGCATTAATAGAGGGTGGTTATCCTATTTTCAACCATTGTCTAATGAAGAAAAGTTTTTATTCGTTTCAAATCTCTAACACCACATTTGATCAATTATGAAGCCTCGAAACTTCCAGTGATGAAAACGAAAAAATAATTACTCATATCACACCCGCATAATCAGTCAGTTTTTACTTATTATCTGTTTTAAAAATTACGACTTCTGCATTTAGTTACATTTGTAAGTATAATACACTTAAATCCGTGTGTCCAAAACTTTTAATTTTTTTAATCTAAAGGAAAGAAAATAATTAATATTAATATTTTACGCTAATGTCTAACGTATTATTAATATTCTCGTCTCAGCAGCGACTATCACATTAGCGAGATACAAGTGCACTGATTTCATGTGCACAGGGAGCAGTATAGAATTCGAACTGCACTGCGTGTGAGATTGAAGTGAGTGAAATATCATATAATTCACATTAAAATGACATTCTTAATAACAATTATTGATTTGAAACCCAAGTGCTAATAGTAGTGTTTCTTCTTCGACATATTCTAATTTGGATGATCAAATTCCAAATTTAATAGATTTACATCCTCAATCAATTCAGTACGCTACTGATAGCGAACAGAAAACAAACAAGTTCTTTTCGAATTTTATTTTAAATGGTTGGCTGCACTGCAGACATACAATGAATATTCTTCGATCATTCATCTCATTTCATTTCGTCAAGACAGACAAATCACGCTTTGATTGATTGTGCCGTAACTTCGTTTATTTTTATTCGGTTATTTATTCCACTGACCCCCCACAAAAAAACTTATTATGTTTTTTTAGTTTCTTTTTAATTTGTATTGAGTCAAATTATAAAGTTCCTTATCTAGTATAAAGTATCTAGATATTTATTTAGGTTTGATAATAATGAGGCAACGAGTTAATTGAGACATTTTCGGTTCATTACTCTAAAAATTCAAAAATCTTTGGAATAATGAAAGGAAATAAATTCATGATAATTCAGATAAAATGATGATCATCCTGTATAAAAATTAATTATCGATCAACAGTATTCAAAAATGAATCGAAATTTCACACACACAAATCAAAAATTCTCATTAGTTGAAAAAAATGAGTCCAGTCAAACATTAAAAAACGAGCCTCTTCACAACAATGTAAAACATTTCTCGTGAGATTTTTGGGCTTCTCAATGCACTCTTCTTGTTGCATTCCGACGGTCGTGAGGGGTGTAGGAGTGAAAAGAGAAGAAAGTTATAGTGAAAAGAAGAGAAGAGATCGACCTGCGACCCTGTTTTGACCCCGCGCATTCATCTGCTTTTATACATACCACAATAACTCAAATGTATTTCTTGAGTTGTTGGTACAATGTACAGGACTTCGATTGGACGATAGTGACTTGGAATTATATTGAGCCGTGGAGGTAATTTTTTTTAGTCGGGATATTAAACATATTTTCATTTATTGCTTGGTTGCATATTTAATAATATTGTCATATACAAAAAAACATGTTGTAAGAAAGAAAACTATCGATAATATGAATAATTATTGTCAAACTGTATCTAATGTTTCACCCGGTCTTTTATTTGGTGATCAAACATGGATGCTAATCTATGCGAGTAACGGACACGACAAAACGACACTACGTGAATACACCAAATCGTTCTATGGTTTTGTGGTCACACATAAATTAAGTTTATATCTCTGGAACGTGTTGCATCTCTCTGTTATTCCCATATTTCTCCATTTGTTTTCTTCTAGAAACAATAAACGGAGGTGACTTTTTGGACTATGGGAGAGATGCAATACGACCCATAAATATAAGGTTAATTATTGTATTGATGAGTTCTTCGTTGCTTCTTCTAGTAACAAACAAAGAAAGCGACTTTGTGGACTATGGGAGATGCAAAACCACTCAGAAATATAATATTAATTGATTTTAAACGGAAACAAACGAAAGAACAATTGTGGAGTATGGGAGAGATAGAAGAGATGCAACAAATCCTAAAATATGAGATTAATTGTTATATCGATGCTTCCTTCTTGGATTCTTCTAGAAACAAACAAAGAAATCGACTTTGTGGACTATGGGAGAGATGCAACTTGACCTAGATATATAAAGTGTTGTATTATCTTCGTTGGCTCCTAGAAACAAAGAAGGAAAGTGACTTTGTGGAATATGGGAGAGATGCAAAACCACCCAGAAATATAATATTAATTGATTTTAAACGGAAACAAACGAAAGAATAATTGTGGAGTATGGGAGAGATGCAACAAATCCTAAAATATGAGATTAATTGTTATATCGATGCTTCCTTCTTGGATTCTTCTATAAACACACAAAGAAAGCGACTTTGTGGACTATGGGAGAGATGCAACTTAACCTAGATATATAAAGTGTTGTATTGTCTTCCTTGGTTCCTAGAAGTAAAGGAGGAAAGCTACTTTTGGACTAGGGGAGATGCAAAACCACCCAGAAATATAATATTAATTGATTTTAAACGGAAACAAACGAAAGAACAATTGTGGAGTATGGGAGAGATGCAACACGACCTAAAATATGAGATTGATTGTTATATCGATGCTTCCTTCTTGGATTCTTCTATAAACACACAAAGAAAGCGACTTTGTGGACTATGGGAGAGATGCAACATGACCTAGATATATAAAGTGTTGTATTATCTTCGTTGGTTCCTAGAAACAAAGGAGGAAAGCTACTTTGTGGACTATGGGAGATGCAAAACCACCCAGAAATATAATATTAATTGATTTTAAACGGAAACAAACGAAAGAACAATTGTGGAGTATGGGAGAGATAGAAGAGATGCAACAAAACCTAAAATATGAGATTAATTGTTATATCGATGCTTCCTTCTTGGATTCTTCTATAAACAAACAAAGAACGCGACTTTGTGGACTATGGGAGAGATGCAACATGACCTAGATATATAAAGTGTTGTATTATCTTCGTTGGTTCCTAGAAACAAAGGAGGAAAGCTACTTTGTGGACTATGGGAGATGCAAAACCACCCAGAAATATAATATTAATTGATTTTAAACGGAAACAAACGAAAGAACAATTGTGGAGTATGGGAGAGATAGAAGAGATGCAACAAAACCTAAAATATGAGATTAATTGTTATATCGATGCTTCCTTCTTGGATTCTTCTATAAACAAACAAAGAACGCGACTTTGTGGACTATGGGAGAGATGCAACATGACCTAGATATATAAAGTGTTGTATTATCTTCGTTGGCTCCTAGAAACAAAGAAGGAAAGTGACTTTGTGGAATATGGGAGAGATGCAAAACGACCCAGGAATATAAAGTGAAACATTTCTAAACGGAAACAAACGAAGAATCAACTTTTTGTTGAATGTGAGGAAGATGCAATACGACCTCGAATTATAAAGTTAATTGTAGGTATTTATGTGTGGCCATTTGCATCTGAGGCTCGTTCATGAGAGGAAATAAGGTAAAATGCAGCTTCAATGATACATACTATTGGTATTCACATATTTTAATAAAAATATCCGGTAAATTACAAAATAAAAAAACATAGATATTGAAAATATGTCATGATTAGGTTTGTTATCTAATTTTTCTGAGATGTTATACTGTATCCGTTTTCCAGTGATAAAAACCGTTTTAATATTTATTTTTCAGTAAAAATATGTTGTAGTCATCGAAGCAATCAATCAAATCTCCTATCACGACAAAATGGTTTCGAAAATTTGAGAATTTGACGAAAAAAAAATCGGGACGAGAGGTCGTATTATACACGTGACAAATGATTGTCGAAACCTTTTTATCGACGAATAAAAAGAGAGATAATAATGAACGGAGAGGAATATTGTTATCGCTAGTCTTTGGCACACGATAAATTGATGACGCGCTTTATTATTTTCATATAAAGGATATACTTCCAACAACCGAGAGTTCCAGAATATGAAATTTATTTTTAGTGAGCCGTGTGTTGAGAATATATGGACGAAAAATACGAAAATACGATTTGAATGTGAAAATCATTAGCAATAATGATTTGTACTACATAATAAATCATTTATTTTTTATATTGAAATATAATTTTGAAGAACTAGAAACACTTCAAGCGGAATATATATGAATTATAATATAATTCATGATAAAATTAGTCATATAATAGATGATTGATGACGTGGTACATTTCTTTGGTGGGATCCACTAATTTGCGTTTCTATAGTACTTATTTACCTAATTCTAATGTATCTTCAAATTTCCCCCAACTTCTATAAACCCTTTATTTCTTTTGGTTCTTATCTTTCTGGCTTAGAATGTTGTTTCTACTATTCTTTCCTCTTCGTAAAAACCGATTAGTGCGTTGGCCATCTAGATATCTTGTCTATTCACTTTCCAAAACAAGTTTCCGTCACTATTATAGTATTTGTGCAGTAGCGGTTTGAAAGGAACGTGTTTGTTTCTCGTGCCGAAAAGAAGTAACGTATCAATCTCAAATTTCTCGTTGAATTAAAAAAAAACTCCGACTGAGTGCTATAACTTGTTGCAAGAGGTCTATGGGGACAATTCTCTATCTCTTGTGCGTGTTTTTGAGTGGTGTAAGAGCTGTAGTGAGGGCCGAGAGAGCACTGAAGGTGACCAACGCCCAGGTAGTTCTGTCACTGTTTCAACTCCGGAACAGTGAACAAAATCAACCAAATGTTGCGTGCATATCGTCGAATGAGCATCCGGATGATTGCCGAGGCTGTAAACGCCAATAAAGAAAAGGCTAGAAAAATTTTTTACACGTTTCATTTCTATCTGTTCTAATTCCTCCATAGGAACCTCTATTTATTATATCAAATGCTTTTTATAGATCAATGAAACACAGGTGTGAAATTTCTTTGCATTGCATTGCTTTCGTCGATGTTTTCTTCATATTGTGTCCGCCCTATTGTGTCGAAATCCGAATTGACTGTCAAATTTTTTCCTCAATCTATTTTCTATGATTGTCGCAAAGTTTTCCCATGTATTTTTCATTTCTTAATCAACTATTTTGTTGACTTTTCTTCGTTCTAATTTGTATTAATAAGAGTTTTCCTTTATTTAAATATCTTTTATATGCTATCTTTCTATTTTTAACTGCCTTTTCATGTATTGTCTTTCCATGAGTGTGCTCTTTTTATATTTTTGTTTACAATGTTCGTTGTCTCACATCATTTTTTGCATCTTTTAAGACTTCTTCTTAAAAATATCTTCGGAATATTCTATTTTCTCAAAGTCATTTTTGGAACTTTTGAAAAATTGGTTTCTTAGATGGTTTGGGAAACCATCCTGATAATTTTTTTCGCGATAAAGTACTTTTTTATTCTTCTATCAAACCACTCTCGTAGAGGCAGAAAGAATGATAAAAAAGTATGTCTGGAGATAAAAGAAACATAAAATTCAAAGATGTTTCCCTGAAAGAAACTGAGCAGTAAATATTCAGTATACCAGACATTCTACAACCATATCATAAATAATAAAATTTACCCACAGATTTTTTTATGTACTCTTGTTATAACTACTATAAAAAAAATTATTTATGCGTTTACAAATTTGTCCTTGCTTAATTTATTGTCGATGATTATCTTCGAAATCGAAACCAACACAAAAGCGTGTTTTACAATTAGTTAACTACTTACGACAAGAACAAGAAATAGTAGTTAATTAAAAAAAATACAAAATTTTTAAGACACCCACGCGATCACCACATTCTCTAACCACAATCTTACCCATCGATCTATAGAAATATCTTAAAATGTAAGTTGAACATCAGGTATAAGATAAAATGCAGGTAAACATCAGTGAAATTTGATACTTAGTGCTACCAGTTGATGTATCTACAAGAGTTAATAGAATAACTTCCAATATCTTCTCATTGCAGTGATTATGTTTGTTAAGAACATTTAAAGAAAAATACCATGTTGAAAATAATATTTAATGTATATAGAAATAAATTATATTAACGATTTAGTCTTAAAGTTGTTGTGAACACACTACTACTAAACCAAACATTACATCTCGTAGGATCATCGTCAAAACAACCAGCACTTTCCTTACGGCCTTACTGAAATGTTTAAACTACCTACAAAATTGTTGAATATTCAATAATTTTTTTCTCTATAAATATTGAACTAAGAATTGATCAAAAATTATAATTAAAGTTATATACAAAGCATTCAAAATTATTTTTGTCTCAAACCATGTTCTCTATTATGAGTGTTGGTGTAGAGGTAGTGTGTCAGTGTGTTCAGTAATTACTCTAGGTAAAAAATTCGACGTAAAAACTCAATACGAATTGCCAGGAAGCACTTCATCTGCCATCATTAAGAAAAAAAGAAATGCTCGAAAGAGATAAGTCAAGCAGCAAAAGACAACGACTAGTCGACTTACTCGATGTAGAAGAATACTTAATCACTTGGTTCAAAAAGTGTCGTGACATACAGGTCCTTCTTATCCTTCAAGTTGGCGCTGGTATATTGATGGGTTTTAAGAAGCGTAAAAACCTTGCCTTTAAGAGGGTTGTAGTTGAGAGTGCAAGTGTCAATATTGAAATATGTATTACACAGTTTTCTAAAGGATTATGAACCAAATGCCGAAAGAACTGAATTTTATTCAAGTGCTTATCTGATAAAACGTTTATTTTTAAAGTGTGATTATGATAAGCACTGTAAGAAGTGATTAACAATATGACAAGAACCAAAAAATTGGTGTAGTAATAGCAGTAAATAGTATGAAAATCACAAACTGCTTTAGAAACTCAAACATGAAAGAGTCATATTCTTCAATTTACAGTTCCTTTGACACTCAGTTTTTCGAAACGTATATGCAAAATAACATAACGAAAAATAATGTTTACTACCCGTGTATATTCAAAGAAATCAATAGTCCATGTAGTGTTGAACCAAATAAAACCGTAAGGTTAAGCCCATTGTATTGGTCAAGGAACTTCCCTGATTGGTGACAAATACTAATAATAATAATATTTTTGTAGATGAAACTCTTTTGTTGGAAAATCTGGTTTAAAATGACTAAGTAATTGTACAAAGTAGTAATGAAATTCCAGTGATCCTGCAATCTACGAGTAACTAAAGATTGTGCTAATTTTTTTGAAGACAACACTGCAGATTTAAATAAAAATTGTTTTGAGAACATGTTTTACCTAATATTCCACCAAAATCAGTAATCATTGCGGATAACGCATTGTCTCAATTTTATCAAAGAGACATCAGAAGACGTTTCAATTTAAAAATGAAAGAAGCATGAAGATATCAAAAGGTCTAAGGAATAAGAAATTTATAGTAATACATTGATACTGTGATACGTTATCAATACTCTTTTATATGGTTTTAATCACATTTTAACGGAGACGGCTTGAAGATGTACGTTGACATAATAAAGAATGCGGAATGTCTGAGAAGTATTGGACATAATGAGAAGAGATGGAGACATGTTGCAGTGTTGCAGAAGATTAAACGAAGAAATGCGTCAGTGGCAGGATAGCAATGATAATCTCCAACCTCCGAGATGAGACAAAACCTTTAAAAGAAATAAAGCATTCTAGGACTGATATTTTGAGTTGATTCACCTCAATATAGATTAAAACTGGTTCCGTGGAACCAAAAATTATTATAGAAATCAGTATAAGGAAAAACATTGTTTCAACTTAATTTCTGATATACAACAACAAACAAAAAATCTAAATAAATAAATATATGTAGCTATAGCCCTATTTTATATGTTTAAAGAAAAATAAAAGGCCATATCTTCCATGTAACCAATGACTTGTATGTTATTCAAGTAGAAGAGGTCCTTAGATGTGTAAAACAAGCTAATGGAATGGTTATGATGACATATTTGGTGTTGAGAAGACAACAGAAGAAGAATATAGTTTTGTGATTAATTTTCGTGAAATTAAACTAAAAAACTATTACTTGAGGGAAAGGACATGGAGCAACTTAAAGCTAAAATCAAATAAATTCGAAATGGCTATGCACAGAGCCACAAAAAGCTTTTATAAAACAGATTGAGTTACTAAGGTAGTTTATCTGCCAGATTCGGCGTGGTTTAATCAATCAAATTACCGGATTCACCGATAATCTGCACAACGAAACCACTACGAGTTATTCGCAGCTAGAAAACAAAAAAACTATGAGACTTTTTTAGCACTTTTCTTGCCAACATTTTCACAATCATCATATTTACTATCATATAGTGATCTTTCAGGCTAATAGCTGGTAATCTTGCTTACTGTAATCGACTCTTGAAGCAACGCTGTCATCGTATGTCGGAATATTTTTGAGATATGAAATAGTTTTTCAAGTGTAGAATATTGTAGCAAAAAAGTAGTATCTACGTCAAAATATCATTTTCAATAATTAAAACCTTGTTTCATATTTTTTTATATCGTTTAGTAAAATTTCACAAGGGCTGTCCAAAGACAAACCTTGAAGACACCCTGTAGATAAATTTATTTATATTAATGTGTGCTCAGGTAACAATTCTATCCCTATTAAGTATAGAAGTATATTTACTTATATTTACGGTTCTAGGTAAGGTCAACGTAAAATGGCAATATTATTCGAGACAGTACTTTCAGCTATTTTTAACAAAAGCGAACCTTAAATAAAAATTTATGAAGGCTGTCACAGTCATAGAAAACTTGATATATGGCTTTTGTGTTAGGTAATAACATGGTGTGACTCTTGGTAAAGTAGGAAGTTTCGTTTAGAGATTTTTTATATATCGACGAATTTTTGTAAACTGTAAACGTTTAACATCCTAGAATATTCTTGGAAAATTTTTCCAATAACACGTTTCAGTCAGATAACAAACAAAACAAAAAGAACAAAGTCAACCGTGTTAGAATTTAAAAAATCGATGAGATTCATAATTAACACAGCTACTTGCCAGTCCATTAGATGATATTTTCACACAAATAAATATGTTTAACAGAAAAAATTTGGAAGAACAACTTGGCTGAAACTATTCTGTAAAACAATTCTAGGCAGTATCCACTGCTTCAAATATTTCACAACTGCTTGTTTGAGATCGTTTTGGCGAAAATCACATAACACTAGATGGCGCTGAATCTGGTTTTTTAGTGATTTTGATGTGATTTTATTTATTTTTGTTATTTGCGTTATTTCCTAAACGTATTTGTGTAGTTAGAACCAAAAAATCGTATTTAGGAATCGGTATAAAAATGACATCTTATTGTAATCAGAAGTAGACAACTAAAACCATTAGAAGTTTATGTCTAAACATATCAGGTTTAACTTCCCAGCCTCATGAAATAATTAATTTGAGTGATGTAGTTAGAGATTGGGAACCGCATTTGTTCATGTAAGTACGGACTTGAATATCTACGAAACTACAAAAATGTGTGCTAGCGTTTTATTGGTTATTAGAATACGATTTGAACAATTTTTACCACGTTTTTATTGTTTTCGAAGTGTACCTTATGATTGTGTGATTATTTTTATCTCAGGAAAATACTTTAAGCAGATATAGGTACCAAAAGTCTGCTGACTGGTTTTTTACCCGGAATATGCCATTTTCATGCTATAGGCTTCACGAATGATATCGTAGTGTTTGAACCTTAACCTAAGAGATTTGTTCAAGTACTGTAGATTAAAAAAATCTACTATGTCTTGTCTTTGCTAGATCTGGGTTGGATCTTTGTACAGTCCCAGTGCACTGTTCACGGTACATTAATCAATTAATTTGCGATCGATGTATTTATTAGACCTTCTACGGTCATAGTTGACGAGGATTATGTTTAGTTCTGCCCTTAAGTGATTATAATATGGAAAACAGAAAGATTCTGGTCTACTGGTCTTAGATGTCACCTCAGAATACTAGAAGTCTCATTTGATAGGGGTAAATTTTAGTTTTAAATAGTCATACTTTGTTTAGTCTTTCTAAATGTATTTTTGATGTGATTGAAATATAAAATAATTTTGCGATATTCATATTTACAAGACTAAAAAGTAGTGACTCAGTAAAAAAAAGTAATAAAATGAAAATAAAAAAATATAAAATATGCGGCTCCTGCTTTCTGGCTCCTCCGTAGCATGCGACTTTAGTTTAGACGTTTAGATCGAAGATAACCATGTCGTTCCATCGTATAGGTATTTAATTTCACCCATATCGACCATTTGAAAAATTACCATTGGGTTTTATACATATTTGTTGTTTTTTTCGTTCAGTAGCGGACTAAAAAGGAAGGTGATTTTTAATTTCACCTCAATAAAATTTCTAAAACGACAACCGTATTTGTATTATTACTTTTTAATTGCCAGAGCTCAGTTACATTTTTACTTTCAGGAAAGTAGCACATAATGAGAAAAACGTAGGAGGGCTAATTTTGAGTAAAGTGAAGTGCCTTACAACGACAAAATTTCAAAATCAACTGTTTACTAACGTCTGAAGTATTTTTGAAAAGATTGGAATTACTTTGACCAAAAACATATGATTATATACATACATAATTATAATCATTTTCACCTAAATCGTAGATTAGCTCCGTCTTTGTCTTTCACGCTATACTAAATATCAATTCATAAGTTTCCTTGAGCAAAAATTTTAACGAATCATAGGATTTTATATGTACACTGTGACTCAGTCTCAATCTACAAGTGTAAATTTCACTCTTATATATTTATAAATATTAGCAAAAAAAATTGACCATTTTGAGAAGAAACTAATTGCTCCTAAGTACAAAGACAATTGTATAATGTATGGATATTGTTTCTACGAGGCTACACGAGGAAAAGCAATTGTGAGAGTGTGGATAATACTCTCGCCTCCTCTCGCCTACAATCGCCTCCACTGCCAGTCTCTCCGCTCTGTGTAGATTATTCGGGCATGTCTAAGGACGTGAACTTGTGAATATAGAATGAATCAAAAGTGTGGATAGTCATTCCTGTTGCCTTCGCTCGCTCAAGATTCATGTCGAGAGCCTCAGGAGGCATCTCGCGAGAATGTGGATCGGGAATCATTTGTATTCGTTATATTGAAAGGGACACCTCCAATAGAACGTAGCGATAAATAATTATCTAGTTTTTTAATTTCTTATTTTTTACTAGTTTTACCTGAATGTTTATAGAAATATTAGGCTTTCGTCGAAAATATCTATTTCTACTTGACGTTTCACCAAATCGTGCGATTGGCATCTTTTGCTTGCTACCCCGTTTCATCCTATCAAAATGAGTAACTGAATATGTAAACCTCACAAGTTGACGAAACGTCAGGTTGCAATAGTTATTTAAAATATATATTTTTCTATTTTTTTGTTGACACGAGGTCTAAATAACGATTCTGGTTACGAAAAAGGGTTTTATTATAAAAATTATTCTGCATTCTAATGCCCCCCTTCAATATACTCCCCTCCCCTCGCCACACACCTTTCCCTACGTTTTTTCCATTGATCGGAACAATGCTGGAAGTCTTCTTTGGGGAGTGCCTCTAGGAGCTCTGTCGTTTTTTGCTTTACCGCTTCCATCGACTCTAATCGGGTCCTTTTCAAAGCAGATTTTATCTTCGGAAACAAAAAAAGTCGCACGTTGCCAAATCTAGTAAGTAAAGCGGGTGTTCGAGCACTGGAGTGCGCTTACTGGCCAAATACTGCTTCACAGATAGTGCGTTATGGGCAGGTGCGTTGTCCTGGTACAAAATCATTCTCGCAGTTCTGCCAAAACTGACGAATACTAACTCTGGTTGACATTCTGATCCTCTGGAACCCAGTCAGTCATCACGAGACCGAGAACGATCAACATTGCCTTGAATTTTGATTTGCTCTCTCGGCCCTCACTAAAGCGCTTACACCACTCAAAAACACGCGCACGAGACAGAGAATTGGCCTCTTGCAACAATTTATAGCACTCAGTCGGAGTTTTTACTCAATTTAATGAAACATCGAGATTGATACGTTGCTCCTGTTTTTCATCACACATGGTTTTCGGCAAGAGAATAAAACACGTTCATTTCAAACCGCTACTGCACAAATACTATAATAGTGAAATAGTGACGGAAATTTGGTTTGGGACGTGCAAGATATCTAGATACCCCCCACGCACCACTCGTTTTTTAACCCACCCTTCTAGGGCCCCCTCTAGGCGCGCAGTCTCGTTATTTAATAGCTAGACCTCGTGTTGACTTAGGTATCCTTTAATTCTAATTGTTTTTTAATTGAAATTACTCTTGACGTTCCGTCAATTCGTGCGATTGGCATATTCGGAAGTTGCCTGGTGTCCCGATTCATTCTATCAGAATGAGTAACCTCTGAAGATGTAAACCTTAAGAGCTGGCATTCGGTATTTATCAAAATATAATTTAACATTGATAATATAATTCGATCTTATATATATATTGACATAATTGTCAATGACAAACTATATTTAAAAAAAGACCGTCAAGAGTGGTTTCTATTCCAAAAGTCCTAAAGACGATTTATAAACATTATAACTTAACTGATCCACTCTACATATTAAAATCAATTAAAATAGTATATGAAGCTAAAATTGTACAAAATAATTCAAAACGGAATGATTACGTTGCTTAAAAGTACAAGAAACTAAGGAACAGAGATCAATAGTGAACGATTAGATACAATTCTATACAGATTTTCTTCCTAGCTTGAGCAAGGAGGAAGGTAAAAAAACCCACAGCATCGTTAAGCATTTTCAGTGTGATTCAAAGGGAAAGTTTTGTTATAAATAGTCGATTATCAGTGTAAATGACGGAAATGTACTATAACAACAAATATTATTTAAAGACCAATAAAGCAATCAGATAGTAGCTTGGTGATTGCGTGTATTTTATTGTAAGTGAAAGATTTGCGAGAAAATGTATGTGTATCGTTGTATTTACAATGTAAGGTACACCGTGCAGTTCCATTGCTTATAACTTACCGTAATAAATCGAGAAAGTTTCAAATGACTGGTTCTGTCTTGCTGTTTCTGTGAAATATAGACTTATAGATATTTACGAGTTCTTTTACGCTTCCACTGACCTTTACCGATCTCGATATCTCTACCGTCTTTATTTTGACTTATTCTTCAGTACCAGATTTTTTTGTCTGGTTTTAGTATCCAGATACAGCGGTATGGACGCGAGTACTAACAGATTGTAATGCATTATCATTTTTTATCGCAAATAGAATGTTCATTAATATAAATTTTCGAGTACTGATGACTTAATAAACCGGCCTAAAATTTTCTGCGATATTATTCGATTTTTCACTTGATATTTATATAACATTTCAATAATTATATCGTGAGTATTGTGATATAATGAACCTAACCAACCAACAAATTTTAATTATTTAGATAATTTTATACTTATTACAATAATTGCACGTATATATTAGATTCTTTCATTAATTAAATTATATATCCACTTTAAACACACGTCTTAAAACAATAAGATACTTATTATCAGTAAATCTTGAATGAAAATTTAAAATATTAATATATTCAAACAAATTCTCATATTCAATGACCATCAACAAATGACAACTCAACTTTGCAAGCTTAGACCAAATTTAGTATTTTTACCTTTACGCACGTGTAAACATCTACTTTTTTCTTGACTCACTTTCTGTTTTGTTACATAGTGTATTTTTGTGTAGATCCTGGATCCGTCCCTGTTTGGAATTTGGAATGTTCGAATTTTAGCGTTAAGTTTCCGGACAAATTATGTGCAGCAGTATATTATTGAAATTAGTGTGAATTATTGTGTTGAGAAAATAGTCTATGTGTTTTTGAATTCATCAAATACCACAAGACTTTGTAATCATAATTATTTTGGACATCTTCTTGGCCTTGAAATTTTTTTTATAACATATTTTTCTATTTGTTCTTAGGTGATTACTAATATCAATACTTCTTCGAGATTATGTGAGATTTTATATTGTCTAAGAATTCTTGTAAGAACAAATCCAACAATATTTTATTATGTTTTGGAGCACAGGAAAATCGCACAGATTCTTATAAGATTGTATACTAAAGTTTTTGTGAAATAGGCAGGAGATTTGAAATTATCTTCAGTGTATATTAGCACCACTATATTCCAACTGAATTTTGTACTATGATTCAATATTCAAAGTGTGATATTTAAAAAGTAGCTACTTTGTTTCGAAGAAAAAAATTATTGAAAATTCAATAATTTTGTAGGTAGTTTAAACATTTCAGTAAGGCTGCCATATTGCGTGACGTCATAGGTATAAAATAAACTGTTATTTTAAAATAATCGTTATTATTAATCTGAAATTTGCTATATAAATCGTATTTTTGACAAGGATGTAAAAATACCATTTCTGAAACACCTGATGAAGTTATTTTCTGATGTCAACAACAAATTTGGTTAGAAAATGTTGGTCGTGTTGACGATCCTGAGAGATGTTATTATTTTTGTTGTAAGTATCATTTTAGTATAAGTAAGATTCAATTCAAGATTATTTTAATATTTTATATTAATTAAGTTTATTATAACGTAATTATGTAATAATGATGTGAGAACTTAAGCTATAAAACGTTTATTCTAATGTATAGAAAAATGTTTTAATTATACGTAACTAATAAATAAAAACTATTTTATAACAGCACACGCTACGTTGCCGGCAACGATAACCTCGTGATCATCTAGTAGACAACTGCTCAATGTTTATATTAAACCTTTGACGTCACAGATGAAAACTAATGAAGGTCGTTTTCTTATGCAGTTAAAAATTTGAAATTTTTGCGATTTTCAATGAAATATTATTTTTCCACTCTTAAAAATAAATACTTCTTAAAACGTGCAAGTACCCTATTTAAAAGGGTGTACCGAACAAGGAAAATAATAGAATGCAATTTGTATGATCAAAAACAGTAATATTTCCACCTTTTTTACATATAACTTCTATGTGGAAACGGGGTGGGTTGATCATATAATCAAATTTTATAATTTATAAAACAATATTTCTCAAATTTCATTTTTAAAATATGAATTTCAATAACTAATAGCTTCTGTATGGAAATTAATTTTGACCAATCAAAATACCAATCGTTGACAGCTCTGCTGCGTGATTTAATGAAAGCAAAAAGAAAAATCTTCATTTTGCACAAATTTCTTAGGTCTTTATTGATACAGTTTTTATTTTTATGTATACTGATGACTTTTTAATCTACTTTATACATATTAAGATGATTGTCCTACATAAACAGCATCACAATGAACCTAATAATACGTAATATTACTTCTTATATTTTGTCTCTATTTAAATATATTACTTGATTGTTAATTGAATATAGTAATTTTATATTTTTATCTTTACTATGTTCATATATTCGGGGTAATAATTTTCTTTTAATGCAGTCTGATATTTGGATAGCTCTGTTAGCCAATCAAATAATCACTGACCTTTTATGAGAGATGAAGATAAAATGAAATGAAGTTTGAAATATGTCGAGATTTTAATTTATTTTGTATACCATTTTGTTGGTATGTTATTGTTGATTTTATCCAATGTGAAATCTAGAAAATCATTATTTTGTTCCATCTCGATGGTACATTGAATAGAATATTTGGCATAAAAGTATTTTCAATTTCATTTTGACAAAGCTTTTAAGCAATTGTACACTAAACTTGCCACTATAACATAATTATCAATGTGTTTATATACTTCATCCTTAAAGTTTTTTCTATTTTTTATTTAACACATTTTTTACAATCACGACTGAAACATTTATATGTAGAGAAATTATATCTAATGAAATCGGTGTCGAAAAGGTATATAAACACCCTCTTCAGTTAAGATTAGAGCCTCTGAACTGAAGAGTGTGTTGAATGGCTCTGATGAGATATAACAATATCCAAACCGGTCAACGTATTACGCCTCATTATTTGTAAATGCATGCTATTAGAGATGTCGATCGACGTTACGATTTTAGGTGGAGATATAATTCCATATCCATCTGCATTAGTCAAGAATAGCAGACTCCGAATTCGAATTATAAAAATCGGTAACAATGTGAATAATGGGGAATAATGTTGGAATGATATTCCCACGCAATTATCGAGATTCCTAAAAACAATTTTTTATAATAAATCACTTCGATATTGGACCTAAGAGAGCTTCGAAAGAGATAAATGACGCTCGTTTGTAAAACGTCTGGGGATTATTGAAAACCGGACTGGACTTCAATTTGTACCAATTTTAGTTACAAACAGTGTCACAAAAAGAAGAAATCCTATCTCCATTTTAAATTAGAATAAATAGTAATATGTCAAGCTGATAGACACTAGGTGGAAAGGTATAATATATAGTGATTTCAAAGAAAACATCATGTTTTGGAAAGCTACTCACGAACAAGTTGGATCGAATTTGATTGCTGTTAACTGTGTCCGATAGCCAAGTTTATAAATCCGCAGTGGGATGTTTAATGAGTAAACTTTAGTAAAATTGATAATATGAAAAAGAAAAAATCTGGAGATTTATCGTATATGGTCTTAGTAGTCTGTCTTTTGATCTTCTATATAAATATGCTTTAACAAAGACCGAAATCCCTAAAAATCGAATATGTTATATAAGCTAAATTCCCACGATTTCTAATTCGCGAATATTCATGTTGAACGCTTTGATTTTTAGACCAGGAACGATAATTTTTGAAACAAGAAGGATGAAACCTATTGGGAAAGGGAAAAAATATAAGAAAAATGGGGTGAAAAATAATTTACGGACGATCTGGTTGGGAAATGAAAGGGGGTGAGTTGTTAATGGTAAAAAACAGCTCGATTTGCGAATACTACAATTCCTACAGGAAAAAGTTTAATAGCAAAGATGTAGGTGATAAAATATTCTACAGCTTTTGTATCTACACTTTTTAACATAACCTCAAAATGTATGTTAAAAATTCAAATAACCAAGTTTTTGGTTTTTTTAAATTTTTATCTTTAGAAAAATGTGTTACAAGATTAGTTTTGGTTTGAAAAATTCATGTTTTTCACCATATTTTGACCTAATACCGCAAAAGCACCCTATTATCGATAGAAAATCTTTACGTCAAAATATCGGCTTCCTAAAAAAGTCGATGCGTTTTTTGTTCGTTGAAATGTCTTCTTGTGGTGTGAAAAAATATACATTACTATGGCAAGTTTGCTCAGAAAATGCTAAAAAAAAATGAGTATCTACACTTTTTAACATAACCTCAAAATTTATATTGAAAATTCAAATAACCAAATGTTTGGATTTTTTTTAAATTTTTATCTTAAAAAAATGTATTGCGAAATTGATTTTGGTTTGACTTGATATCGTGAAAGTAACTAAGTTTTGAATAGAAACTTTTTACGACTTCTTTAAAAAAATCGGTGGGTTTTTTGTTCGTTGAAATGTCTGATTTCTGATGGTTTGAAAAATCTTTCAATCATGATTTTCATCTATTTTTTCGTAGGTTTATGTTATTGATATTGTCATATTTTACTTAATAAGGTATTATAAAAATAAAATTTTAACAAAAATATTTTAATGAACCTTTATATCCTAAATGCAGAAGAAAAACACTCATAGACGGATGTTACTAGGAGTGTGAGTTGGAGGGATGTTTCCATTTATGGGTTACAAAAATATTTTCGAATTCGAGTTTTGTTGGTGCATTGTCGGAAAAAATTAATCTAAGTAATGTATCTTTTTCACACATACATATAAAAGTAGAGATTTCAACGAAGAAAAATCTCACCGCTGAAATTTTGAGTATTTTTAATTTAACATTGGGGGGCTTTTTTGATATTAAGTCAAAATAAGGTGAAAAAATATTTTAATTAAAAAAATATAGTTTATTTGAATATAAAGAAAAAGTTTTCACTGAATTTTGTAAATAAATCGATAAAGATAAAAAACTGAAGACTTTATTATTTGAATTATTATGTAAGAGAAGTGTGAATGGAAAAATTGTAAAAATATGTATTTCCTCCAACTTTCCCATTTAACTTTTTTCCATGGAACTGATAAAATGTTTTTATACCCATAAAAACTCTCCCCCCCTCACTTCCCGTATCGACCTTAAATTATTTTTCTTTATATTTTTTTCCTTTCCAATGGGTATTATCATTTTTTTCGTCACCATTTTCAAATGCTTTAGCCACTGGTTTATTTTGTTAATAATGCTGCCTATTGCCAAAAACACACAGTATTTATTAGTTCTAGTGTTTTTCAAATATCAAGTAGTAAAAATGGTAATGTAAATGAGTAGTATCTCGATATTATAATGAAATTTCAGTATCAAAACCGCATAAAAGTGTCGATAATTATTATTTAACGTTTATCTATATATTTCGGTATTGAACGCCTTTCAATTGCAGTTAAGCCGATACAAATTAATTCCAGTTTAATTTGTGCAAATACCAACAAGATAAAGACAAATGAACCTCAATTAACAGCACCTACGGAAACTTATCCATTCGACTTGAGTAAAATAAAAGCGATAACGTTTGTTTTCCCTTCTGAGAACCTAAAACTCGACGTAATCGTTGTAATCGTTGTCAGCGACCCCGAAATCGATGGTCACATGTCTCTTCCACCAGACAAAATGGCGGCTCGGATACTATTATCCGAGGATTGTTGCATCCTTTATTACGCGTCCTATTCCTACCAGGACCCTACTCCGTAAAAAAGGCCCAAATATCATTTTTCCATTTTAAATAATTTCCTTGATAGTATTATTATTTTTTTGTATTTATAATTTGTATTATTTATACGTTGACCGTTTTGAAAGTGAAGTGCAAAGATGAATATAAATTTTTGTGTTTGAAAATGTGAAGTAAACTTGAAAATCTAACAACACTCTTAACTACGATTCTGAACTAAAGCTCAATATTTAGAGCAGAGAAACAGTTTTTTTAACTGATTACAGGTTTCACTGGAATTTGTGTTTTAGTTGCAATGCTCTATTCAAAATTTTATCCCTATGATACTGCGTTGAAAAACGCCAAATTAAACCTATTGAATGTAGAATTAAGTGCGCAACAAAATAGTTTTTTCAAATAGAATACGAACTCTAAGACAGCTATCATTGCCCAATTGAAAGCTGATACTTTAATTAAACATAATGAACTGTTTCAAGATGTTTACGTATGGAAAAAAGATTTTATTAACGATGGAGGAGAAACGAATAGATACAAATGGCGAAATATAGTTATGCTTGAAACAAAACCAAACAGTCAAAATCTTCATATTTTACATTAAAATCATAATAAATGCATTGTATTGTCACTAAAGTCTCCGACTATATGGGCACTGTAGATTTAGTTATGAGTTTCTATACGGATATATTCGATTAAAAAATTATGTTGCACGAAGAGATTGTCCTATTAGCAAGTTGGTATCAATAACCACTGATGAGGTTCTGGTCATGATTGGTAATAAAAGTGGCTAAGTTGCACTGTATAAAGGTGATGGAGACTTTCCAGATTAGATGGAGAATCATTGTATAATATTTTTATTATCTTGATCATTGTCTCCCCTACTGTTTAACCTCTATCTGAGGCAGTATTCAGCGAACGCCTCGAGAATACAGCTGCAAGCATAAAGATCAATGGAAACATTATAAACTATCTTCTTTACGCAGTTGATACCGCGGTAGTGGCCAGTAGCCTACCAAAATATAGCGAGCAATTCGGTCTTTATATTGGTATTCTCAAAAATACAAAGAAACACCTCCCTAAGACTCCATGGAGATATCATTGAACAAGTGTCATCTCTAAGATAACATGAGGACACTTTTGGCAAACCGCAACCTCAGCTTGGAACTCCGGACCAGAATGCTACATCTTTTCTGTTCTTCTGAGCGGATGCGACCACAGAGAAGAAAATTGATGCGTTTGAAATGTACGCTTACAGGCGAATGCTGCGGATATCTTGGACGGAACATAAAACAAACCTAGCAAATGGGTAAACATAAAGAACTTCTCACGACAATCAAGGAGAAACCAAGGACATATAATGAGAGGCGACCCATATGAGATTCTAGAAGGGAAGATCGAAGGAAAACGGTCGGTCGGCCGTAGACAAAATTAAAGGCTGAAAGACTTGCGCAGATGGGTCGGACAGACGTCTACAGAAGTTTTCAGAGCTGCGGTTTCTCGCGCGACAATAGCCATGTGGATCTCCAACCCTGCGTAGGGATACGGCGTCGTAAGACGAAGAAAAATCTTCCATCCAATTTTGTTAACGACGACTCTCAAGTTCCTACTGCTTTTTTGGCTATTTCTGTAACCTCTTTCCATTTAAGTTGCAGCTCTTTCTCAATAGTTCCTCTCCGTACTCGTATAGGTCTCCCTTTTTTGCTTTTGCCTCATGTATTATAATTTATTGCTTGTCTGGTTATGTTTGTTGCTAGTATCCGTATTGTATGGCCTACCCATCTCCATTTTCGCAATCCTTACGTCTACTTTCTCTTTAGTTATGTTCATTAGTTATCCTATTTGGTCAATAAGTTTTAAATATACCTCGAAGGTATCTGTTGATATACAATTGAATTTTCTGGAACATTTTCTGATTATATTTTTAAGGTCCGGCACCATATTACAAAACAGACTTTATAGAGGTCTGTAATTGTCTAAGTGTATAATACATACGCAAGTTTTATTTTTAAAAGTACTGGAATTGATTCTTGTTAGGGATGTTTCTTTTGAAATAGTAAACTCGAAAAGATCTAAATGTTTGTTAGGTAATAAGTTATGTGTTGTGCTGACAAAAATATGCTCATATTTACGAATAAAAGATATATAAAATATTCTGAATATTCTTACGACATGTTGTTAATATTTAATACAGTTAAAATATAGAACATCGTTTCCTTAATTTCCAGCTTTTGCTTTTTGAAACGAACAGTTTCTTATGATTGTTGGAAAGCAAAATTAATTGCTAGGCCTATTTACCGAAGCCTTCAAATTACATTCGTCACTCTACAGATATAACTGGGATTATAATGTATCCTAGCATAGTATTATTATATTCTCCATTGTTGGGTTGTCTGAATTAAGTATGAATTTCAATAGCTTCTGAATATCCAACTTATCAGCGTAGTAGTTTCATAATTTAATCGATTATTTTCGTTTGCTTTGTTTATCCAGCTTCAGTTTCACTTTATTATTAATGTTAGATTTGAGGCGATGGCTTTCTTATCGAAATTATCTAAAAATTATATTATAGTATATAAAACCGAAAAGATCTTTTTTTTTATTTGCTTGTCAAACATTTTTAAGATCATCTTCTTCATATCTATCATATCATATCTTTTATTGAATATAGAATCAATTTCCATTCTCAAACTACTATTTAATTTGATATTCTTCTGAAATACTGTCATTTTTCTTTCTTGATCTCAGTGTATACGAAGATTTGACTGAATTATAATACAAATTTGGAAACCATAAACGTAGAGGTATCATCAACTCCATAAAAGGACTGCTTTTGGTGAGCTCATTCATTTTTGCGGTGAATCAATCCGCATTTTCTTACATCTCTTTTATTTTATATAGATTGGTGCAGTATTTTGTCACAATTTTTCTCCATTTCTTTCTTTTATCACGACTTCTCTTTTATTCGGTAATCTCCCAAGTTTTTATTTACTTTTTTAACCCGGTTTTCGTTTTTCCTCTTGGTCTATTTTTTGTTTATCTAGACTTCGTGGGTTGAGGGATCTTTTCTCTGTACATGGTTTTAGTATTTACGCTTTTTGGTACTCTTCTTTCGAAACAGATATTTATTTTTTCTTCAATCAGTGCGCGGTATTTGCTTTCTTATGATTTTTTATTCCTAGAATCCTTCTCAATATTTTTTTATATCGCTTTCTCATTTTTTTATCTTTATCTGTTAAGCTCATTTTATGAATTGTGTAAGATTTTCTTAAATAAACTCATATCATTTCTTGTATATATATATATTGTTCTTTTTAATTTAGTTTAACGTTTTATATTTTATTTTTGCTACTTCCACTATAATCCATTCTCTAGTTTATTTTAATATCTACTTCTCACATTTCTACTGACCATCAATACTCCAAGGTATTTGAATATATTTCTATTTTCGTACTCTATAACTCGGTTTAAACTCAATATATAGTTTGTTTTTTTAACTACTCAGATTTCTTTATATATTTTGATAAATACCGAAATAGGTTGAAACTTTTTTTTTAAACTGATTTTCCATTAAAATATTTATCAAGAATAAATTATATATTTTGTTTTATACTGTGCTTAGTTTTCTGGCCTGCTGCTTCTGTTTGACTCCATCAGAGCTTTTTCTTATCACTTGGTCGTTCGTGTATTCTACCTATCTTAGAAGTACCTAACCTGACCTAGAGATGGTAGTAGTTGTTTGAAAAATACCATTGTATTGGAAAGTACACAATCTATACATCATATGTTTCAAGTTTGAAGAAGCCACGTTGTTTAGTATTTGTTTGGCACCCAGCAAATGTGAACGTTTTCAGTGAATTTGTATGGAAAAAATTGGTAATCGTTATTTAATACAATACTTTTATTTGAGAGGTCTTAGCCCAACCAAAATAAAAGCTAAACTAGATTCTACTGATATGGGTGAGACTGTTCCTTCGTTAACAACAGTAAAATATTGGATAGACCAACATCGTAGTGGTCAACCAGATGAAGTGACGACCCCAGAAATGTCAAAGAAAATCCAAAATGCGGTACTTGATGATCGTCGACTGAAATTGTGTGATCTAGCATAGTAGGCATTCCAAAAAGTGCGGTACATCGGATATAAACTGAAAATTGGGACATAAGAAAGCTGTGCACGAGATGGGTGTCGCATTTGCTCACAATGGAAGATGTTTCTATCGAGTCCATTGTTTTGATTGTTCTTTTTTTGAATTATTTCACCGTTTCGTAACCATGGATGGAAAGTTGGTCCATCATTTTACACCCGAAACAAAAGAACAATCAAAACAATGGATTGAAAAAGGAGAACCGGCTCTAATGAAATCAAAGACCGTTTCATCCGTAGGCAAGGTCATGGCGTCGATTTTTTGGGATGCACGTGGCATAGTTTTTCATTGACCATCTTGAAAAAGAAAAAACTATCATCGGCGAGTATTATGCAAACTTATTGCAACGTTTGAGTGAATAAATAAAGCAAAAACGGCCGCATTTGGTTAGTAAGAAAGTGTTGTTTCATCAAGACAATGTACCAGCTCACACATCCGTTATGGCAATGGCCAAAATTAATCAATTAAAGTTTGAATTGTTGAATTGCTACCTGATACACCCAATTCGCCAGACTTGAAGAAATGGCAATGATGGCTTTTTTGAGAAGCTTGACGGTTCTTATTATAAAAAAGGTATCGAACATAGCCGACAAAAATATATGGAGTTAAAAGTAGATTACATTAAAAAATTGAACCATCCTCCTATATAGTTTTACTAACTCTGTGCAATGTTAAATATATGTTTTTATTTGAATTATCTTCATATATTATTTATTTCCGCGTTCCTTCCTTCTGTTATAATTTTAGTTATTAAATTAGTAATATGTTTGTGTAATTCGAGGATACGTTTTTTTAAAAAACAAAATTTTTACAATTTAACAAGTTTCAAGCTTTTTAGAACTAACATACTATAACAATGTTTCAAAAAAACCTCTATTCCGTTTGGTTAAGGGTCGGAATGAATATAGTCCTATCGTAAAGGGGGATAAAGGATAGTAGGGAAGGGAGGTGTGTATCGGCCCATCTGCTAGTTGTCTTTACTTTCCATTGCTCCACTCCCTCTTATATAATAGCCCTATAAATGGCTCGCTCGGATTTGAATAATCTGCACGCACTGAATTATTTATGGTATATTATCGAAGTAGTCAAACAAACAGAGCAGGACTGGTTCGGACTAAAAGGGTAGTCACTATTTTAATTTCATTAATTTTTACCTCTAATGAAAACACAGAAAATACCCACATAGATATTGTAGTAATTATCACGTAGTAACACTGAAATATTCTGAGCTAGGTTGTTTGAAATACTTAAAAATTTGCAGCTTTAATTGATATTGATCTTCTGAATCCTATCTTCCAGAGGTCTCCTTCGAACTTAAATAACCATCGCAGCCTTCTTTTCTTTTCCCTCTTATTATTGTGGTGTCTGTGTTCCAGTAATGTCTTGTATTTTTACTGTATGTATAAGAAGCAGTTGATTGTTGAGTTCTTCAACATTTACAGTTTTTATTCCACTTTATCCCGGTACCACAAAACATAACAAGTTAAATAATCGAATAAAGAAAAATTATAAATCTGATGATGATAACTGGAGAAGAACTGAAGACTGAAAGTTGGATGGCGGAAAGGCGTTTATAGATAATAAGAAAATATCGTATAGAAGCATAAGAGAGAGAAGCTCGCAAAAAAACTTTCATGGGGAGAGATGGGGATACTTTTATGTGCAGGTCTGGGATCGTGGTGATTTTTGGAATGGTCCTTTTCGTGTGGTACGCGCTTACTTTGTGTTTGTCCACCTGCTACGTCGCGGAATCTACGGAGGAGTACACACAGAATAAGATTGGAGGAGAAGAGCTAATAAGGAATTGGAGGAACTTTATTGAGAAACTACAATAAGCTCGTTTATTAAGCGACAAAGAGTGAGATGGTTGGCACATGTCGAGAGACTACGTAGAGAACGGATGCCAAAATTAGTACTGCAAAGAAGATCAATAGGGAAAAAGAAAAAGGGACGACCAAGAAAGCGATGATATGACAGTGTAATAGAAGACTTAAGAAATAATAATGTTCAGAATTGGAAAGAAAAAGCTGTGAACAGAAAGGAATGGAGAAAAACTGTGTGGAAAATGATTCTGATGTGTTAGAAATCATATATTGACTACTGATTTTGTAAATTCTGTAAAATCTTATACATTCTGAAAATATCTTCTGTATGTTATCTTTCTTTGTTTTAGTGATTAATAGTTTATTGATGAAACCTAATACCTACTTCAGATATGTTGCTATAAGTAAATTACTTCTGAAAGGTTGTATTGAACGGTCTTTCTAACATGTGAAATAAACTTCGAAAAATAGACATCGAAGAACTAAAACCTCTGTAATTAACCAATTGACTGGTTGTTTTGTTAGAATGTCAATTGGGAAAAGGAAACGCCGACAAGTTTACATAACCATCAGTCCTGTCAATCTTTTGAATTCCAGTAATTTGATATTATGTATATTTGAAGGGTTGATGCATCCTTACAAGCTTTGTAAACATTATATATTGCATATGTAATAATTTTGTAAACGTTTGAGATCACTGAAAAAATAAAACATTTCCGCTATAATGGAATACCATACAAATTGTTGCAGAGCAGAAAATATGGTTGGTATATTACTACAGGCGATTTATAGTTTATTAGTAACACTAGTAACGGCAATCAAAATTTTATTTAAAGATCGTATTTTTGATATACAAAAGCTATTACATGATCTCTTAAAGTGACTTAGTTACTAGCAATTGCAGATTTTTACATTACAATTTATCAGACAATGATTATTTCGTTATAATTAGCAAATTAATTGGAGTTTAATTAATCCTATATCAATTTCAAATAATTATTTAATATAATTCAGAAAATGAGCTGCTCTAATTAATTTAGAATACCTATTGAAACAATTATCGTATTTATGAGTTACAAGAATTCACAAAATATTAATATTATAGCATTTATTAATTATACAATCAACATTTTTCTACTTATCATTAAGTTGGATTGAATTGAGCATGAAGGTTTAATCTATGGAGGGTAGAAGTATTTCATATGAGATAAAAGTTTGAAAATAACAGCTCAAAAACCTTCCAGACTGGCCCTGGTGTAAACTTAATTATACCTAAGTGGAAGTATTAAAATTAGGATTTTAATAACGTAATCATTCATTTCAATTTTTGCATAAATAGTTTATTTACAGTTTAGAGCCTATTCTGTGAATTCCTAGCTTCAGGATAGCAAGAAACTGAAAGAGTTTTTGGCATTCGCCACAAATTTAAAAGTGTAGCTCTTAACTATATAGTTTCAAAACTGAAGAAACTATAATCGATAAGCTTTTAAATTATAGAAAAAATTGACTTGTGAAAAAGCCAATAATAGAGGTCAATCATTCGAATTCGTATCAAAGTTTTGAATAATCTATCAGTCAAAAAAAACCAAAGCAATGGCTTCTTCTTCTTCTTGTATCTTTTCTGTAGGCAAATCTGCTTATTTCATTCTTTTGTAGTGATTTCAAGTTATATTATCGCTCCATCTTTTCCGGGGTCGACCGACACTTCTTCTCCCGGCCGGCGATTTGTCTCTTGCGATCTTTACTACCCTATCATCTGTCATTCTACTTATATGGTTGTTCCATTCTTTTTTTCTATTCAATAACCACTGCAGGGTTGTTGGGTGGATTGAGTAGCTCAATGACTCTGTAGCCGGTCCCAAACCCGGAAAAAAGGGAGCCTATCTGAGGACTTAAATACATTACCGCTCATAGAACTAAGGTTGTGCCTCGAAATCAAAGGCTAAATGGAACAAATAAAAATATGGATAATTGGAATGGAAACTACTACTATTGATATGTTGGGGAAAGAAGTGTTGGCTGAGTACGAGGGTGATTCAAATATAAACCGAACACGAAACATTTTAACTACACAAGTGTCCCGTTTCTGAATGCTAAGAGTGAGTGGAAAGGGACATAGCAAGGGCGGTATGGCGGACGCCAGTGCCTCGTCGTCTCTGTATGCATTGGACTATTAAAGTATGTAAAACAGACGCAGGAACTGAAAGCCTGATCAGTGTTCATTGTTTTTAGAATTCGAGGTTGTTTCGTTTCATACTCAAAGGTTGCTTGGAGAAATATGGGCTTAGGTTCAATTAGCGTCATGTGGTTTAAATAGTATTTGAAGATGAATAAACATGAAATATGAAGTTATTAACCATATAATACTAAAAAGAAGTCTTCTGCTGATTTATATTCGATAGGTATAAATCAAGAGTAAATATTTGTATACAAATAATAAGAAAATTGTCACCTAATATATAAAAACACCTTGTTGACATTTATACGCTCTTATCCTAATCAAACAAACATTTCGAGTATTTCATTTTTATGAATGAAATGAATGTATAGTTGAAAGAGCGGTCGATGAAAGAAATTTGTTCGTATGAAAGTGCTTAAAATGGCCTCATCTGTAAAGGTAAATAAGTACAAGGTGTAAAGACCAACAAACGACTCTTAAAAAGTTCCCTCTTGAAGTTTTCTAAGTGCATTAAGCCGGGATAATCTAGCAAACGCTGCTTTTCGCTACCATTCACTACCAGGTAAATATTTTACGTGTATATAATAGATTGTACGACGAGCGGAACATTACAGAGATCATGAACGTATCCTAGGAATGGAAATAAAGGTTAAGCTTTAATTATTTTTATTAAAATATTGTTTTTATTGAAATACAGTGTATTCCAGGACAACGTGCGTTCGCAATCGAAGCGTATTTCAAAGCCAATGATTCGTATGCAAAATTTTGTTCACGTTAGAATATACGACAATTACGTGACGTCTAATGTGATGATTTGATTCAATAATGAGTGCGAAGGTTCCCTGCAGCAAGTTCAGCAGAAAATAACCCACGACCGGGACCCAGCAGCACGTCCAGAACGAATGAAAACATTGAACTCATCGCGGCGATAATCCGCGTAAGACCGTTTGTAAGAGAGCGGCTGCCTTATGGTGCACTAAATATTGAAGAAGTATCTTAAATTTCATATATTCACAATTCAAATTGTGCAAGCGCTTAAGCCTAATAATCACAATATGCATAAAAACTTCTGTGAGATAATGTTGGAGCGATTTCGCACAGTGAACACCATCGTTTGGATTGATGAAGCCCCTTTTCCATTTGAATAAGTGTAAACAAGCAAAATTTTCGTTATTGGTTCATAGTCCCAAAGTGACGGTGTGCTTTGCCAAGCGGGACAATAATTTTTTTAAAATCATCAAGGGCAAGCAATTTCCGTAGACGGTGTTGCTTATAAACGAATGCTTAACGATTATTTATTTCCAACATTACCTGCCCTTCACCTTACATACATGGTTTCAGCAAGATGGCGCCATGCCACACAATGCAAGGGAGACCATGGCGCTGCTTCGTGATTTCTTCCCTAGCAAAGTGATAAGTCTTTTGGACTATTTTCTGTTGGGGTATCTCAGAAGTAAAGGGTACGAAACAAGCCCGGCGATAATCTTTGAACTGAAAAAAAATATCATTTGCGAAGTCAATGGCATTTCTGGGGCACTTATCCAGCGAGTAGCAAGAAATACCGAATCCAGGTTCCAAGAATATGTCCGACGTACCGGCCAACATTTGCATTTGCCTACTGTATATTGATTGAAACTAGCATTGCATATGTTTGGTAGTTTTCTTGTTATATAGTTTTTAAATCCTGATTTTGCCACTGGACACCCTGTATGTCCATATGATTGAGGGAATACATAATTTTACACTACTATCTGAGGGTCAGGGGCGGCTAATGTCCAATAATTAACAATCCGTAACTAAAGATCTAAAATCAAAAATGATATTTAAATCAATAAAAATTATGGTTTAGGAGATATGTAGATTTTTTGATCGTTGTACATCCAAGGGAAATCGTTCGAAATAAAGAGACATTCTGAAAAAAATTATCATAAATTGTAATTATTCATTGAAAATAGTTACAGGAGGTATTGAAAGATAATCAAACATATCTTGAAAAACTAATGAATAAATAAATATTTGTACTATATACAATATTATATACAATTATACTACTAATGATCGATGGAATAAATTTCCATTGAGACGCTACAAGGAAGAATCTTGGAGAACTCTTGCAAGTTCAAAGAAATATGCAAGGCGCTCACTTTGAACATTATAGTTTTTTGGTTTTTATTTTATAAGTTGTAGGCTAAAATTTTTTTTATGTTTCCTTTTTTTTCCCTTAGTAAGTAACAGTTCATTTGTAAATGTTTGTCTTATTACCTCCTGTAAGTATTTTCTCTGACATATCTGAGAAAAAGATATTCATTTATAAGGATTTTTAAACACATAGTATATCCATTTGAATATCCTTATCAAGGACAATTTGACGTCCATAAATTGTTTTATATGTTTTTAAATTGTCTTCATATTATACTAGCTTTTACCCGCGGCTTCGCTCGCATCGAATCCATTAGATAAGTATCAGAAATCATTATAATAGAAAAGAACGAACTCTGTAGCTATATTAAAACCTGAGATATAGATCTTTGAATGTAGAAAAATTGCCAAAAACCTACAAAAATCCATAACTCCACATTGAATGTCCGCGTCTAGCTCCTCTACAACTCAACCGATTAAGTGTTAAAAAACTCAAAACAAAGAAGGTGTTTCAACGAGTGTTCTTAAACCAAAACGAACTCTGTAGCTATATTAAAACCTGAGATATAGATCTTTGAATGTAGAAAAATTGCCAAAAATCTACAAAAATCCATAACTCCACATTGAATGTCCGCGCCTAGCTCCTCTCCAACTCAACCGATTTAAGTGTTCAAAAACTCAAAAGAAAGAGGATGTTTCAGCGAGTGTTCTTAAACTAAAACGAAGTCTCTGTCTTGAATAGAACTTGAGATATTGAGGATAGAACGTTTGTATGTGAAAAACTCCCATAAGTAATGTACAGGGGGAAATCGCATTTGAGTATAACTTGAGAATGGTGAAAATTAGATGAAATCCGATGGTTGATGGCTGATCTGTGCATCAATACCTTTCATTAAAAAAAAATTGAGCAAATCGGTTGGGTAGAACGCCTGAACGGAAATAATCAATTTTTTTAATATATAAGATTTACAATACTTTAGATATAAACATATTTTCTGAATATATGTATAATTTACAATCAAATGAACCATATTCAACGATTACTGCAAAATAACTAACTTTTCTTGAGTGATACATTTAAGTACTGTACCCTATACGTATCAAGTCATGACATATTGAAAATCGATTTTTCTTGTATTGTGCAATGAATAAAAAATCGTACAGTCATGTACAACTTTAAACACCCTATAAAACTAGCTATCAAAATAAGTATTATTCATATTATTATAAATTGTATTGAAATATTGTATTATGGAGGGTAGAGGTAAGGAGAACCATCTCTGTGCTACAGAAAGTGTCCATCAAATCCTTTACTTCATAATTACTTGCAAAAATTCTTACAAATTCACAATAATTAATTAACCTTCAGCGTTATCTCACAGTAACTTTTCTAGGTTAAGTTTACACAATTATTTTGGACTACTACTACTTTGAAATACTAAATTTTTTAGCATTGCATACTTCAATCTACATAAAATAACTAAGTTCATATGATATCTCGTCCGACAGGAGCGCCAATCTGGTCAAATTTTGAATTATAGTTTACCGTCTACAAGCGGACAGTTTTTAAGTTAAGTCCCGATATGAGATGGTCCTCCTTCGACCTCTACCCTCCATATATTGTATTAAGGTACGCTAATGGAAGTATGTAAGCAGCATTTCGAATATATATTTTAAGGACAGCCGAACGTCGTAGTCGTTGAATATTACAGCTCTCAGCCAACTCCAACTCCGTAATGTGAATAATAGGATCATTATGTGAGCGTTTCGTTGCGGAAGCAGAATTCTATTCAAATGTGGCATTTTTGGAGGGGTTGAGACGCGAAGGGATGGTACGTGTTTGTGGTTATGGGTGTTTTCGAGAGGTTTTCGAATAATATGTTTGCTCGTCTGGAAAAAGATTATTTAGTCTTCAAAAACTTACAACTACCTTATTATTTGAAATAGATAACATTCTTCTTTTCACGAATGCTTACAATATATAAAATGAGATAGGCACTGTAACAGAAACTGATTTTGGTTGAAAGTAATTGTTCTTACAAGCCACAATTCGTCTTACTTCAAAGGAAGTTATTATATACACGAGTAATTTTTTCGTATTACTGATATAATATTTACTACAGCAACAGTCATGAGTACACCTTCTGGTATCAGGTAGTTAGTATGAATATAACCAATGATTCTACAACTTCCACTGTATTAAAATTTTCATTTTCTCCTGATCTATTCGGTGCGGTAAAAGGTCGGGAATAAATAACTAACTGCTTCAATAATCTAAATTGTGTTTCCAGTCTCCTTATAATTGATCAAAAAGATCATAATCTCCATTGAAAACGTTGATATTTTGAAGAAATGGAGAAAATTTTTTGTTCATCAACATTCGATAGTTGAATTTAGATTTTACTATTTAGTTTGCAGTCTTTCAGTTAGTTCATAACTTTCTTTGTATCTTATTGAAGTAGCTTTTCCAGTGAATATGTTAATTCATTCATTTTTCGTTCATTGCCATAGTTTAAACAGTCAATTAAGAGGTGCTTCACTATAAAACACTATTGCACATCCCATATCCCGTCGTGATCATTTTTAGCGGTTCGTGTTGGTTCTGATTTGCTTTTCCTTGCCATTTTTCTAGGATTTTCTTCTTAAAAAATGCTTAAAAACCGATATGTACTATATAGTTACTCTTTACTGATTGCTCGTTGATAATCCATCTACTCTTTCTTCCACTATTCCGGTGTGAGATAGAACCCACATGATTTAAACATTTATCTTGTTGCTTCTGAAAGTGAGTAGCTCCTAAATGAAGGAAATAGTAATAGATAAGTGCTGAATCATTCATTTTCATATGCCATCCTATTTTTTGGCCAAACTGTCAAATACATATTCGTAACGAGTTGCTAATTAACATCATCGATTTGATTAGTTCAAATTGGGATCACGCCACCTTATCCTTAGGTTTGCCTCTTTGTAACTTGCTGATTCGAAAAATAGGAAAGACTATGAATTTTGTTATAATGTATTCTGTATATTTGGGGACCTGGGAAAGGATTTCAACTGCTATATTGAACAATGAAATTGAAAACGTCTAATTAAATCATAAAAGACAGTTCACTAAAAACAAAATTCATATACTATATAAAGAAAAATTTTCCAAAAAAGTTCAGTCTTACCTGCAAAAACTACGTTAAGAGTAATTGATTATCTTGAATAAATGATAAACAACATATTCAATAGAAGATAAACAAATACTATAATCAATTAAGAAGTAAAATAGAACATCAAAAAGTATAAATCACTTTTTCTTACTAGGGACAAAGTATTTTAATAAATATTATATATTAATCATAAAGAACATAATAAATTATCAAAATGTTTAAGGAACAACGACAGAAAACACCAAAAAATGAAGGAAATAATTGTAATAAGTGTGACTGTTTATATAGGTCAGACATCTCAGTATTTAGAAAATAGATTGACAAGTCATTGTATTAAGTCACAACGAAATAGTATTTTATTTACAAAATTTACAAAAGAAAGGAGGCATTTTTGGTATAGTTCTTATACATTAAAATAAAACGTTGAGTGAGATTTCGAATTGTTTTGTAAAAATTTCAATGTAACTGTAAGTAATATAAAATTGCTTCTTATTCGTATATCAAAAGTTAAAATTTGACCATGGAAGATAGAAAAGTATTTGTATGATTAAAACAGATTTTATTTCTATTTTCAAGAATTAGATGATCTATTAATTCATATATCAGAGTTAGGTAATATTTTGATAGAGACGGAAACATTAAAAAAATCTCACTCAAATAAATAATAATAATAAATATGAAAAGTGTAAGTGGTGGTAAGAAAATAAAGATGATTCAGAGAACGAAGATACTCCACCTACAGACAACAATGCCTAGAGAGACAATGGTCAAGGGAAGCGACATTCCCCTTACCAAAAATCGATTTTTCAACAGGAAATAAAGTACCAGTTTCCAGCATCGAAGAACCACCACAATTTGTTATTTCACGGAAAAGTTGGTGGACGAAATTGTTTTGGAAACAAATAGTTACACCAAGAACAAACTAAGAAATAAAACTCTTTCCAAAGATTCATGGCATACATAGCGCGACACAAATAAGGAGGATTTTAGGCCTTTATCGGTGTTTTGAATATAGGAACTACGGTTTTTCCAAATGTGCAGGATTATTGCTCTACTAGCGCAATTACCAAGATACCATTTATTCTAACGTGTTCACTAGAAAAAGATTTAACCAATTATTATGGATGTTAAATTTGAAAAAAGTGATTCAGCATCAAACAGACATTAAAACACAGTCAGTAATTTTATGGAATATATCAATTCAAAATTTGCGGAACATTTGATACTAGAACAAGATAAATGTGTCAACGAATCGGTAGTAGAATTCAAATTAAAATTAGTTTTATGGTCTACAACCCGAATAAGCCTACAAAAAGGGGCATATGCATATACGTTTTGGCGTAATTTCTAGTTTTAGATTATACGATTCAAAGTTGTAGCCACGACGTTTTGTCAACTATATAAACCATCTTCTACTGGAGCATGGAGCTACGTACAAATCGTGATAACGAAAAAATGTGCATCAATTTCAAAATAATTACATAACAATAAAACTTGATTAGATCTGTTAAGATATGAATCGTACAAAATTGGCAATAGAACTCATTAAGCAACTCAATTTCTTCCCACGTTACTGTTTTCTAACCATCGATTAATTTAATTTTTTTAAATTTAAGGGTCTCTTGTAATAGCGATTTCAGTAATCAAAATAGTAAGTCTCGTTGATAAATATCAACTGAATATTTTAAATGTTTTAGTTATTTCTCATGAACGTCTATTTAATATCGTTAAGATTAAACTATTATTATAAAACCTATTTCACGTTGTAATAGCATTGATATAACGAGGTCGTAGATGTAATAAAATTAACGCTGCGACTAACAACCCCAGTAACCCGTCTAACCCCTTCCCATCCTTTTCAGACGAGCACAGAAGCCTAACAAAATGTAATTACGACCCCTTCTCCAGCAAATCAGTTTTGCCAACAAAGTCCTTTATATTTATATACAACGAAAATGCACCCCATTTCTCTCGTTTATACTGATGTACTGGTTACACAAACACATTTAAATAAATTATGTTTAAAATAAAAATGTTTATTACAGATACAACTATGGAAAAAACATTTATTCTACAAACAGTAATAGTGAAATATATTTTATAAAAATCAGTGATTTGACACTCGGACTTCGTTAATTATCAAAATTTTGCGAACATGGGTCCAAAAACAAAACAAAAGACAATCAACTTCATCAATTAATACGAAATAGTGAGAAAGTTTCACCAAAAAAAGTCTGTAGCCCAAAGCAGAATACTCTGCAACACATATTGGAATACAAAAAAATATTCTGCAAGGTTAAATGACACAAAATAACAAATTAGGATGAAGAATATAATTCTAATCTAAACAAATTATGCACATAAGAAACGAAAAAGCTTCAAAGACTTATTTTTGATAACATACAAATAATCATATTGTGATACACAAACTGACTATGAAGAAGCCGATCCATTTTCAAATGTTTCAGATAATATACAACATGAATAAATAATATTGAGAAAAGATATTTTCGGAAACGATCAGAAAACATGGTAAAATGTCAGATAAGTCATTTGATATTCTGGCTATAACTTCATATCTTATGTATCTCTATATCACGATGCTGAAGGTTGCGGTAAGAAATATCATTCTTTTCAATCAATGCAGCTTCCAAATCTTTTTTGATATTTTTATAATTTGGTTATTGACCTTCAAGCATTATGTCAGAAATTCCTACATTTGATGGTTGTTCTCTTTGTTAAAAAAAGCACTTATGACAGAATCCCAACCTTTACAAATAACTTCTGACAAATCACATTCAGTCTTTTCTGCCCTATTTGCACTGATTACCTTATGAAATCAATAACTTTGTTACCTAAATTCGAAGCAAAGAATTTGTTAATCAACTTTTAGAAAAAGGAAAAACATCAACATAATCGTGAAATATTTTGAAATAAAATCCCTTATACCGTGCTGTTCCAAAGGCAACATCGCAGAAAATATTTTGCAGGCTAACTCGAGCATTCTGCTGCAGGGGTCGGTAGCTGATAAAGAATGCGGAAGACTCTACTTGCTCTAAGTTTAACAATATATTTTTCTCTATACAAAGAAGAATATGTTTGATATAATTGGGTACTGGTTTTATGTCATTTCTCATCTCATATGATTCTATTTTTGCTTGTACCGTAATGATAGCTTCAGTTTTTGCCATCGCTTCCTCTGCTAGTAGTGTTTGCCATATTTTTTAACAAAATTGAAAATAAGAATGATTAAAATTTGTTCCTATGGCTTAAATGACAATTAACAAAAAATACTATTTTGAACCCATCAACCCTTAATCATTTTATTACATTTTCCTCTAAATTTATCTCACAGATATAATCTAAAACGGTTATAGGTACTCATAAACTCTTTTTCTACCTCTCTTCCATATCACAATAGAGTTTGTACGCTTTCCTAGGCAATGGATTGGAAAGGGAGGCTTCATTGAAAGGCCTCAAACATTTAAAGTCCCTGCTTTTTTGTGTGGATATTTGAACTAAGACGATGAACAGTAAATGAAGAATACCATTAACGTATACGTTCAATGTAATTCCGAACAGTAAATCTACAATTTTTTGGGTACCATCTCAATCAATAATATTGGAAATTGATTCATCATAACTTCTAATTTCATTATTATAATTATGTTGTTTTAATTTTTGATGAGACAGACAAAAATCTTTTGAAGTAAGAATGCCTAAATACAGACTTAATGTCTTCCGAAAGATTTGCATTGACACCCTGTATATAATTGATTAGGGAATTGACGAGCCTAAATTCCAAATAACCACGAGCAGATGGGCGTAGTTGAACTAACAGCTAGTAATTTTAATTTTAGTCTCTGGTGCAATAAGGCGTGCACCCATCTCACCGTTTTTAAAACCCCTTGGGGGGCTTTACGTTCCAGCCTCTTCGGTAGCCACACCATTAGACTCTTATAAATATCGATCATGTTGGCTTAACCTCACATCTTCCGTGGCTAATTAGCTATTTATCAGACCTCTACTAATTGTGGGATTTGAAAATTCAAATTCCCTTTTGAAAAATATCTTATGAAAGATTTATTGGATGTGTGTTGTGTATGTATATATTAAATATTAATAAATAGCTGATAATTAATTCATTTCACGTTGCAACTATAGTTTATTATATTTTATTCGATTAAATTAATTTAGGTTTAGATCTACGAAATCAATTTATGTCTAAAACTATTTAATAAAAAAGAAATTTACGGAAAAAGTACAGCCGGAAACTATGAAGCACTTCAAAACAAAGTTTTCCTTCACTCATATAGAAAATCAAATTTTTGAAATGATCTACTGAATTGAACTGAATCTACTGAAAGTATATACGAGGATATATTGAAAAATTCTTAGCCTACTATAGAACCAAACAAAATTTCAATGTCAAAATATTTTATTACTCAACATAATCTCCTCTTAATTGGATACATTTATTACAGCGAACCTGCAACGTCTCTAGACTTTCAAAAAAATGTTCTTCTTGCTGTGCAAACCAGACCTCCACAACTTTTATTACCTACTCGTTGGAAGAAAATTTACGACTTTTCAAACTATTTTGACTTGAGGAAAGAGATGATAGTCGGACGGAACCAAACCTGGTGAATAAGGGGGGTGTTCTAGTAATTCAAAACCTAAATCACAAATTTTTTGCAACAAAACACCTTTTGATAGCTTTCCGCGTCTTTTCTCTTCAATTTTTTCCTGTAGAGTGGTCAGTCATGTCGAATAGTAGTCTCCAGTTATTGTTCTACCCTTATCCAAAAAATTAATTATGATTACTCCATGGCAATTCCAAAAAACTGAGGAAAGAACTTTTCCAGCAGATTTTTGGACACGAAACTTCTTAGACCTTGCTTGGAGAACCAGAGTGTCGCCATTCCATTGTTTCTTTGCTTCTGGATCGTAGAAATGTACTCAAGTCTCATTCATAGTAATAATTCGGTTTAAGAAGTCTACATCGTTTTCAAATCGAGCACAGATCGAACGCGATGCTTCTACTCTTGCACGCTTTTGGACAACATTTAAACATTTGGGGATCCATTTTACAAATTTTTCTCATGTCCAAATTGACGTGAACTGTATGATGAACGCGCTTGAGTGCTTCAGATATCCGTTTTAGTCCAATTCAACGGTTTGATAAAATAATGTCATGAACTGCATCGATATTTTCGGGGACTGACTCAGAAACTGGCCTTTCCGATCGGTCATCATCTTCAATAGAAAATTTACCTGTTTTGAAGCTTGCAGTCCAATTTTTCATGGTCGCATACGCAGGACATTAATCACCAAGAGTATTAAGCATATCTTTGTAAATCTGCTTACCTCTTAACCCTTTTAAATATAGGTATTTGATGATGGCTCGATAGTGAAATTTTTCGATTTTCACAATTTCAGTGGACATCTTTTTTCTTTTAATTTATTGCGTAGCTCTGGTTTACTCTTTTGATGTCTCACTTTACACTTACACTTCTAATAAGTTATTGTTCGTTTTTATGGTATCACAATATTTTGTTTATGCATAGATGCGCGTTTGCTTAGCTCTATTCCTAAATACTGCCCAAGCATTCAATAGGCGACGACGAAGAAGACTGCAAATTTTACTACAAAAAAAATTTCCTTTCTGTTGTGTTTATCTCTAAATCAATTTTCGAGAATCACATTCTATTGATATTAATTTGAATCCGATACTATCAATTTCTGTTTCAGATTTAATAAAACTAATTAATTATCTTTGTTGTCATAAAATGTACAATAATATTCCTGGAAGCTAAAGAATTCATAAATAAAATTTCCTATTAATCAGTAGCAAATTCTTATACTTTTCCACCATAGTACTTTTATCTCACAATGAGAAACAATAAAAAAATAATGTTGAGATTTTTAGGTGTCATGAAGTATAAGGATTTCAAAACATGACATGTAATTATTTGTACTTACTTAATTGCATTTGTTTTATTCAGTTCAATGTTACTTGCCTTGTTTATAAGATTGTAAAATTTTCTGAGCTATAAAATCTAGTCTATTTATCCAAGAATTATAATCAATTTATCTTTTTCGTATCTAGTTTATTTTTATTTTGAATACTTAATACATTTTTTTGCATTGGAGTGAATTCGCAATATCAAGACACAATTTTGATTTGAATTTAGAGGTACTTCACATTTGATACATGTAATAAAAGTAAACAATTTCTTTTGGTCACATTGACATACAATCTGTAATAGTTTTACTTCGATATAAAAGAGAGCTTTACTTTAATAATCAGATTGTCATAGATATGAATCTACGGCTCAAAAATGCGATATAGACGAATATCAGTTTAGGCAGAAGCTTGGGCCATTTTGATGGTTATCTTGTCATTATTTAGGTTTTGTATGTGTTACTATCAATAGAGGCTTTATATTATGATCTCTTTGTAAGGTTGATTGAATTTCATAAAGTAAATGTTACATAATCCTATTATAATGAAGAAGAGAAAATATTTTGTACGATTTGTTTTCGAAAAGTCTCAAATGATTAATTGGTGTGTTAGATATGTCTAAAAGTCAAATATCAATCAAAATCTATACAATTCTGTTCTATAATTTCTTAACCGATATTAAAATAATTTATCAGTAGGTATTGGTCATAGATAGAATGTTGTAAATTAAATTAAAATAAATATCACCAAATTATGATGAATTGAAACTTATTTCAATTAGAAAAAACTCATTATTGTTGTTTTAAACATATGAAGACATGCAGTTCTGATAATAAAAAATAAAATTAATATGATAATCACTTTGTACTTTCAATTAAAGTTTGGAAAATATTTTAACGAATTTTTTCCAGCAAAGAAATAACTTCCATTCATTTTTAACTATTCCAGTTTGTTAAACGCTATAACTTTTTTACGGTTTTTCCATACTTTATTATTAGTAACTATAAAATATATCAATATACTACGGTACCAAAAGTTCTGTCAAAATTTCAACAAACAGCATTAAATTGTTTATGTTTGACGAGTTTGTGAAATAATTTAAAACAAAAAGTATTTTCTGTGCTCATTAACCATACTTTTTGCGAAGGAAGCGAGCTTAATAAATATTATGTAACTCTTTACCATAAATTAAGAAAACTGTAGTATATCAAAACAGTGTTAGCAAAGAATATCCCGACGTTTAATTGAGGTTTTGATAAATCGAGACAAAAAAACATGATATGGTGTTGATTATCGGAGCTTGTAAATGAACACTTTTCCGCTTTGTTCTCTAACAAACGAAAAGGAACAGTTTGACGTTATTAAACTTCAATATGGACGAGTTTCAACTCCAGTGTTAACATCCTATACAGAAAACCCCAGAGTTGACAAAGGGGCCAGCTTCGGCGTACCTTTATTGGCCCAAGCGTGGGCCAGGCTACTTAACTCAGCTTCCGCCATACCAATGTTTACCCAAGCTCTGGATACCTAGCCTTGGCCATTCATTGGCCACCCAGGCTGGGCCTAGGTTTGGTTGACTCAGATTTGGCCATACCAATGATTACACAAGCTTGTGCCAAGCATGGGTATCCCAGCCTTGGCCATTTATTGTCAACCCAGGCTGGGGCTATGGTTGGTTGACTCAGCCTTAGCCATACCAATGATTACACAAGCTTGAAAACCCAGGCTTAGACCAAGGTTGGGCCTTGGCTATTCATTGGGGACTCAACCTTCGGCTGTTCGGTCACATACGGCGTGTTTAATTAATCTAAAAGTGTTTAATAACCATAATTTGGATAATAATGATAATAATAATATTATTTTGTTGTTAATTATAGTAAAAGTAAGATTAAATATAAAAATTTATGTTTGTTTATTTTTAAAATCAAAAAAATCATATTGAATGAAAAATAAATAAAGATAAAGAAGAAAAAATTTTGTAATGAATAAGTCCTTGGCCCGGTCCTGGTAGTTAAGCCCGGCACAGCCCTGGCATTTAAGCATGGGCTGGGCCAAGCGACCAAACTTGTCCCAGTCTTGGCGACCAAGCTTGACCCATCGTTATCACTGCAGAGTTTTACCAAGACTGAGCCAAGCCTGGCTTACAAACTTGGCCCAGAGTTCTACATAGTTGGGCCCAGCTTGGGCCCTTGGAACTTTCCTCTATGGGATATCCAACTTCGATGAAAAACAATCCAATAAATAAGTTATTTTAACGTCCTATTCTCCGGATTCAGTCACGATTGAATATTTCGGTTTCCAAGGATGAAGAAAAGGTGCGACGGAAAGAGATTTGCCTCAATTGATGAAATTATTTTAGCTTTGATTATAACATAACAACAATAACAGTTCTTAATCAAGTAAAAACAATCAAAAAGTGAGATTTCTCCTTTTCTTCGGGAGTAAATCACGCTTTCCTAGCCTTTCCACACGATTTTGATGTTCATTTAAAATGATGTGAATTATTATTTTTGCGTCAACTCTTTCTCTTCATGGTTTCCCATAACACACAAGGGGACTTTATAGATCTAAACATCGATTATTCTATTCATTGTTGTATTAAAAAGTCAAAGGAAAAGGCTGAGCAATTTGTTCAAGTGGACAAACAAACTTCAAAAATTTAAGATGTCAAAAGCCAGCCTTATCATTCAGACGTATATTGTAATTATTTTAGTTTTTTCACTTGAAATGCTGAGTTGAATTTTATGCTCCATGTGTTTACTTATTGTGAAAACTCAAAACATCTACTTAGGTATAATAAGAACTAAAAATAATGCATTGAATACAAATAAAATGGCAAACATTTATTGATTAATTCTCGGTAACTAGTTCTTTCGATCGTATAGAAAAGTTCATAATCAATTATCTCTCATTTCTGACTGTTTGAAAAGAAGATTCACTATCTAACACGTCTATTGTTCCTATATAAACATGATAAACTTATTTATGTTGTCTCCTGTTGTTAAATAAACTTTTACTTGTAGGTTTTATGATAATAACTTCTCCACTTCCCTTTTGCGATTTTATAATATTCTCTTACTTTTTTCCCTAGATTTCTTATCTATAATTTCTATCTTACATTCATCATCATATTCTTAGTTTTAATCGTAAAAGTAAGATAACTGCCGTTTCGATTTAGGTGTCAGATGGCATCCATATCGATGAAAAAAATCCTTATAATGTTACCCAAACAGCTAAAATTAGAACTTTGATTATCAATTCGCTGTTAGTTTTGTTCCACCAATTGCTAGAAAAAGCCGTACCCTGCTGAAATGCACATAGATTCAAAATGCGTGACTACAACCAGCTACCGACATTGCCATAAATTCTTCGGCAAACACTCCACCTCAAACTACTACTACAACCTCAAATCTAGTACAGCAAGCAACATTAGATGATTCTTTGGATAAGTTATCATTCCATCTGGTTAGCCCTTATCCACGAATGGCCTGAAAGAGATCCAGACAAGTTCCTAGATGACCAAAAGCAGTTATTATGACTGCTTCTCCATATAAAACAGAATTAGAAGAAAGACAAACAGGAACAAACAAAAAGGAAATAAAAACAACAAACAAGAGATCGAAAAAACCTAAGAAAGCTGACGATGCAACTCAAACATCAGATAAAGAATGTTTGTACTGCCACGGCTTGTATTCAGAGTCTAGTGAAGGATGGATCACTTCAATCCATGAGGATTTTTTGGTTTTCTGATGTACTTTCTATTATAGCTTTGAGGTTAGTCGATTCTATAATGTCATAGTGTGTGTTATAAAAATATTATAAAATTTATTTGTAATATATTGTAAATAGACATCTGTTGCTCCATTTAATCAACCCATAACATTTATTGATTAATTCTCGGTAACTAGTTCTTTCGATCGTATAGAAAAGTTCATAATCAATTATCTCTCATTTCTGACTGTTTGAAAAGAAGATTCACTATCTAACACGTCTATTGTTCCTATATAAACATGATAAACTTATTTATGTTGTCTCCTGTTGTTAAATAAACTTTTACTTGTAGGTTTTATGATAATAACTTCTCCACTTCCCTTTTGCGATTTTATAATATTCTCTTACTTTTTTCCCTAGATTTCTTATCTATAATTTCTATCTTACATTCATCATCATATTCTTAGTTTTAAACTTTTCATTTTTACTTTTTTTCCGTCTCGATGATCTTGACCTTTCTTTATATATATATATATATATATATATATATATATATATATATATATATATATATATATATATATATTCATATATCACATATTAACGTTATGGAATTACAATGTTTATGGTTACGCACATTTCCCGTGAATAAAAGTCCCTCGCGTTCCATTCTCTAGTGTCATAAATATTAAATACTTTCGATTGAAAACGACCACTTCAACTACACTCGCACTCTGCATCTTCAACTAGCGACAATAGACTAACGACTATTTTGACAAGAGCACCATGAAAATGTGTGACAAAGGCGAAACGCACACATGTGGACACCCTCGAAATTATTCGAACAAATGAACAATGTGTGAAACGAGTAGCAGAGTAGCTCAGTCAAGTGGGCCATGTGATTTCGACCCTTGGTGCTTGATAATGTTGTTCGAGAAATTTGGAAAAATGTCAATCGGTTGCTATAATTAGCTTCAGTTATCTGCTTACATTGATAAGATTATTGGGTAAAATGTTGGTGCTCTAAAAAAAAATCTTTGTTGACTACTTTCCTACGTGTGTGCTACACAAGGTTTCAAGGTACAAATGGATATTTAACGTGAAATTTAACTTTGTGGAAGAGAGAGTAGCAAATCGCTGCGAATACGGTTTTAACAAGAATAGAATAAAATATTTCAGAAAACCAATATATTGGAATGACAGATCCGTAGTTGATCAATTGCTCCACGTCTTTTTGAATCTCCCAAAAATCTATTATGGTCATGATCTCTGGATCAAAACACGAAAGGCAGTTCTAATCCATCATCTAAAGTAATCGGCAGATTAGTAAATCTCTTAATAACCATCACATATTTTGGTTCATATATCAAGATTTCCTAACAAGTTGAAAAAAAGTTCAAAAGATTATCACGAGATGTTAAAATCTGTCATATGGTCGTGATGTAGTTTGAAGAGTCGATTAAGGATGAGGAAGAGTCGTGACATCTTTTTGACTCGCAAAATATATGAAAATGTGCGAAAAGTGGATAAAATTGTTTGTCTATTGACTATCTAGGACTTAGTAAAGAACCTAAAATCCTTTATGGGTTTATTCCAGGTAGGATTGCCAATCCACCAAACCTAATAGCCGAACAAACCCGCCAGTATGACAGGACATTTGGGTAGAAAGGCCGGAACCTCCGGGAATTTGACTGATAAAAATAGAATCATGTTTACTTTTATATTGATAAAAATTCAGAGTTAACAGTAGAAAGCTTCGCCGTAAAATAGCCTTCAATCAAAGTCAAAAATAATTTCTATCGATTTTAAGGGCAAAATACCATCGAGGTTCTTTCCAAAAGGAATAATTCTAAACTCCGAATGCTATTGTGAAGTTCGGGAAATGATGCGAACAGAAAGAGACTTGCAAACATTCTTCTTCATCATGACACTTAATTAACGAGACTTTGGCCTCCAAAAGTTTCAAATCCACATCACTTACTAGACTTAGCAGCATGCGACTTTTAGCTCTTACCTAAACTTAAAAATATGCCGTTTCTGATATTGAGAAAGCTACAACTGAGAAGATAAAAGCTTTATGGATTCAACGTTGATGTTATTGCCCTGCTAACCAAAACCAGTACTTTAATTTAGATTAGATGTTACCTCTGTCGTTGGTTTTCAATAGATTTTTAATATTTTTTGATCAGATCGTATAATGACAAAGAAATATCGATTGCGTACTACACAGGTTAACATGAGATTGACAATCTTATTGAATTATTCTTTTGTTGAAGAATAGTCTGATGAAATGTTTCTTCATTTTTTGATAATATAATGAAGTGATTTTCTGATTGTTTAGTTTTGATTTGTGATCTTGGTACATTTATTTTCATCAAATTCATCACAAAACTTTATGTCAAGAACATTAACCTAGTTCAAAAGTCATTTATTAACTATTAGCATTATTTTTGACGATCCTTTATCCAAGAATAATAGACCCAAATTTAGAAAAAAATTCTCAGAAGTCAACAACAATAGCAACGTTCTAGGAACGAAAAGATTATTGTCAAGTACAAAACTTATGACTATTGTGGAATTTGTTTGCCTGCGGATTAAAGGAACGCCCTCAAACTTTAGGTCAAATGTTTAAAAATCAATTTGAGAAAGATTTCTCTTTTTCACAGATAGGTAGGTATTATTAGGTATCAGGGAATTTCTGAGAAGAAAAAAAAATGATTGCTGTTGACAAACGTTTGGTAATTTATTGAAGTTTATGGGTAAATATTGGGTAATCATTAAAACAGTAACTGTTTCTTGAGAATACTTTCTATTAAAAAAACTTTTTTATAACAGCATTTGTATATAGAGTGTTTCATAAATAACTATTTTAACTATCTTGCGCGTCAAATATCAAAATATATAACTGTGAACATTCTGAGAACAAGATATAAACCAATAAATAAAGAGAATATTCAGAGAACGAGAAGAGCAACAAAGAATATCTATAGAGATAGAGTTGAAGGAAACAAAGGAATTGGACGTTCCTGAAACAAGTGATACAAGATAAAGTAGAATAAGACCCAAGAGATGAAAGTTGAAAATTAGGAAAAAAAGGCCATAAATCGTGCGAGCAGAGAAGTGAATACTGAATTACAGAGTATTTTATTTGAAAATCAAGGATGCTGTATTGTTCAACATAAATTATGCTAAAAAAAGTTTCCGACTCTAATTAGAAACCTACGAGAGTGGCAAGTCTTCGCTTTGTATAAATAATTAATTAATTAATTAACACATTGATTAATAAATAGCTAGTTTAGTGAATAAAAGACAAATATATGCCAAACTACAGACACCACAACTGAGTCAAACAATTGTTACGTTTTTGCCCAATACGGAAAGCTTTTTCCAAAGCCCAATCCAGTAAGATAACTGCCGTTTCGATTTAGGTGTCAGATGGCATCCATATCGATGAAAAAAATCTTTATAATGTTAACCCCAAACGGCTAAAAATAGAACTTTGATTATCAATTCGCTGTTAGTTTTGTTCCACCAATTGCTAGAAAGAGCCGTACCCTGCTGAAATGCACATAGATTCAAAATGCGTGACTACAAACGGCTACCGGCATTGCCTTAAATTCTTCGGCAAACACTCCACCTCAAACTACTACTACAACCTCAAATCTAGTACAGCAAGCAACATTAGATGATTCTTTGGATAAGTTATCATTCCATCTGGTTAGCCCTTATCCACGAGTGGCCTGAAAGAGATCAAGACAAGTTCCTAGATGACCAAAAGCAGTTATTATGACTGCTTCTCCATACAAAACAGAATTAGAAGAAAGACGAACAGGAACAAACAAAAAGGAAATAAAAACAACAAACAAGAGATCGAAAAAACCTAAGAAAGCTGACGATGCAACTCAAACATCAGATAAAAAATGTTTGTACTGCCACGGCTTGTATTCAGAGTCTAGTGAAGGATGGATCACTTCAATCCATGAGGATTTTTTGGTTTTCTGATGTACTTTCTATTATAGCTTTGAGGTTAGTCGATTCTATAATGTCATAGTGTGTGTTATAAAAATATTATAAAATTTATTTGTAATATATTGTAAATAGACATCTGTTGCTCCATTTAATCAACCCATAACATTTTCGAACGTCCTTTTGTTTTAACGACCATACTTAAACACCATATTCTAGTAAATGATGTTTGATTTTTCTTGTGAAGAGTCACCCCAACCAAGTTTTTTCAGCAACTGGTTAAAAGCAACAAATATAATAATTTGGTTTTCAATTAATAAAAGAAGCTCAGAATTATTTTACTTATAAAATTGTAACAAACTCAAAATTTTGAAGATGGTAGTTCCCGAGTGATATTCGTCTCTATAAAAAAATACTTTTCGAAAAAATAGGACATTCAAATACCTCAAAAGCTTTTTAAATTATCCTAATTGTTGCTAAATATTGAATACCTATCCCAAAATTATAAATAGCAAAACGTCTGTTGATATCACGTCCATTGCTACAAAGCTACACTTTCTTTGGTATTTTATCTTCCAAACTCATCAATATACGAGATCTTTTGTTGCAAACATATATTTTTCTATGTACTAAATAATTTACAACAATATTTTTGTATTCACCAAAGGATTCTTAAATTTGAAGGTAGGTAAATATTTTTCAGTTGTATTAGAAACTCTCTAAGGCATTCGACATTCAAAAGAAAATAAAATAAAAAAACATTCTTCACAATATTCAAAGTTTAAGTAAAGAATCTGACATGAACCAAAAATTAATTTAAAGATTCTGGAAAAAACTGTACAGTCGTTATAAACAGAATCTCTTTATTCATGATGTTGTGAATTCATATTTGGTCTGCTATTAATTTATTTAATATTTAAATTATTACTTATGATTTTAACTTAGATAATGAAGAAGGAATTTCTATCTAAAAAGTTAATAAAAAGATAAGTAAAGATAAATTTTCAATGAATTAGTAACTGTCCGGGTACATTATTATGTAAATTTTATCTACTTATAACAAGATAGATTTTAAATTTACTTCCTTGCACATGACTGAGTGTATTTTTTGTTTCCAAAGACACTAAATAACTTGATGCACCTACATAGTTTTTATTAAAACAACCAGGATCGTAAATCGTAAAATTTTATTGAATAACTTGAAAACACAATGTGTCAATTTGTACGTTTTCTTTATTTTGTAACCAAAGGAAAAATAAAAAATATACGCTATACCTATTTTTCAAGGGGAGAAATTTTGGGCTAGTTTTAAAATAAATTATACCAACCCACTATTGGACTAGCACAAAACCTAAAATTTTAAATGGAGGAAAATTAAAAATTACCTGCTACAAATTTTTTAATAGTTCGCAAAAAATCTCATGAAAGTATTTATTGATATTATTAGAATGAATTAAAATGAAAGAATCTGAAAAATGATATAATTTTCTCTATTTTTTATGTAATTTAGTATGTTAGTTTGTGTGTTTTTGTCTGTTTGGATAGAATTTTCTAATCGATTTTCCACCAATTTCAAATCAACTTTTTGACTTGTAATTTTACATACTTTCTTGCTTTTGATGACAAAACATGATTCGATCAAAAAATTGGTGATATATTTAAAAACATCGTGTGAATTATTTAATTTTTATAGCGCTACATATTTGAAATTCTATCTTTAATTGAATTGACTTGATGATTTATAAGCCTTTTTGCCAAATGAGGTTTCAAATGTAAAATAGCGTCCATAACTCAATGGTCCAAAAACGATTATAATCTTGCTTATAGTTGGTAGAATATATCACATAAGGGACTTGAATAGAGCAAACAATTTGAAAAAAAAACTTGTATCTTTTCACTCTAAAACTATTTTTATTCTTATATACAGGGTGCTCTAGGACTTGTGCAAAAAAATCGGGAATTAGTAGATGACGTGAAAATAATACTGTGACATGAAGAAAAATTTTCTCATACGACCTCTCCAGTTTCTGAGTTATAAGCTTTTAAAGTTGATAAATCAGAGCTTATATTTGAGTATATTTTCTAAATTATACATGGATCAAGTCCCGGAGCACCCAGTATGTGGTCTTTAAGAATGATTTGACTAATTGAAGCTGACAAAATTGAGAAAGTATATAGATACAAAAATGTAATGGAAACTTGATTATAGAGGCTATTGAGTAAACTTGAAACTCTTTGACAAGGATACCAAAACAATGAATGGTAACTTGTACAATTGTACGGTTTTTACTAGTTGTACCAAAAATCTTAATTTCTAGTTCATTTTTAAGCTTAAAAAATTCTCTTTTCCTAATTTTTTCAAAGTATATGTACAATATTTTCTTATAAATAGTTAATGGAAAGAATGTAATCTACTTACACTAGGTTTTTCCAAATTCGAAAGGTTATAAGGTAGAAAGCAAACCCAGGTATGGCATTCTTGAGATATTTGTTTAAATATTCTTTTTTAATCATTCTCGACACCATTTCTTGACATCAAAATTACTTTAATTAGCTTTGCGAATAGAAGTTGTGAAAGCTACTAATTTTTAAAATTGAACATCAGCAATATCTGATGAAAGATAGCCTAGTAATAATTTGAATCATGAATATGTTCCGGACGTTGTATTTTGGATGTAGTAGCACAAATAGAAGTTTTGAATACTTCATTTTAGAACGCTTCACATTATTTTACGCCAAGTAGAAAAGCTTTGAAAAGTGAACAATTTAAAAAAAAGAAAAACTACGCGTAGATAGTTTTTCATTGAGGAGAAATTTGACAACATTGCTTATAAAATAATGGACAACATATCGAAATTTTTGTAAAATGAACTTTTTTTTATTACTTTTTCATTGCAAAACAGTTAAAATATCTTCACTTTAGTGATTAAACATAAAAGAAAAAGAGGTGAATATAGACATGACAAAAAATATTTTGACAAAAGCATGGGGCGTTGTGTGCCATATTTTTCGTAGAATCCGAATATACAGCAGTTCTAAACCTAAATAATTCTGTACGTCCTTCTATTTTCCATTTTATCTCTAGGTTTCCATACTTATGTTTTGTCTAGAATCTTTTTTTCTACAAAAGTTCCATATTTCTTAATAATCTAAATCTGGGAAAACATATTAAACCTCTGTCACCACCTAGAAAACTATTTTTCAGTTCTTTATCCGTTCTTCTTTATGCTTCTTTAGAATTGGTCAACAGTATATTATGTTTTTTCTTTATTTAGTTGTTTTACAAGTAAAAATTACCAGAGATCTGGTTTATAGAGTATATATTTCTCTTTTTGACTTACTCGATATATTTACGTAGCCTTTCTCATCTAATTACAAAAAAATCTTTATTATTTTACTACTACTTGAAGACAATAATTATTGATACAAACTTTTTTCTTCAACTTTCTTGTTATTATCTGTAGTTTTTACTACTTTAGATAGAAGATGATTGCTTTTTCTGAGACCTAGTTGATTATCAAATACTAGTTATTTGATTTTCAGAATAATTTTCCCAAATATCAAATAATTTTTTGATGTACCGGTTACATATACAAATATTAAAAATTTGATGATCATGGCCAAGGTTTCCGCCGTTTTCCGTCGCTCGACATTTTAAAATAACTTAATTGCCGAAAATTTGAGTCTTGGAGTTTGAATTCTGAATAGTCGTTTGAAAGTTTAAAACAATATTATCTTCAATTTACAGTATAGTAACAGTTTAGTTAAAAATACATATTATTTCGCCAAACAACTTACCTGTGTGAGTTCTTTTATGGATTTTGAGATTTTCACTACGGGCGAATACTTTTCCACAACCTGGAAAAGGGCACGGAAAAGGTTTTTCCCCCGTATGGACCCTAATATGATTCACCAGTTTATATTTAGCCTTGAAAGGCCTTCCATTTCTAGCACAGTTTTGCCAAAAACAAGCGTGAGTCGTACACTCAGGTCCCCCGACATGTTCCACGGTTAAATGCGACACTATTTCATGCATACTAGTAAAATGTTTACCACACGTTTTTCTAGGTAGCGGTTGATCGGGATCTATCCACAAACATTGCATTTCTTGTTTTATAGGTTGTCTCATATACCTAAAGAAAGCCCCGTGTACATTTGTTGGATGATGGGGCATGCCCATATGGGGATTGAGGTATTGGTGATGATTCGGTTGGGGATGGTAGGCAGCGTGGTGATCTGTCCTTGAATATAACATTTGGTGATGAGGAGTTAAATGTGGATTGTGATGGGGAGGCATTTCGGGGTGATGGTGGAATAGAACGGGATCACTGGGAGCCGTTTGAGCTGTGGGAAAATCATGATGATCTCGTCGCAACAAAAAATCTCTAGCGGCGTAACCAGCATGGGGATTGAGGTGACCTACGTGCCCGTAGTTACTTTGGAAGTGATTCTGGTGACCTGGTCCAACTTCTGGCGCCGTCATAGCTGCAGCAGGATTCTGATGAGGCGACGGAAGACTTCCTGCACCACCATTATGTCCTGGTGACATTTTTAGGCCGTAAGAAGCCAAATGATGGTGGCCAGTGTCCATAAACGCGTTAATCATTTCGAATTAGCACTGTAGATATTATCACTTGGGGAACATTGCTAAATACGCGAATCGCGGTTTTTCTTCAAGTTTTTGGTGAAAAAATGTAATAATGGTTCTCACTAGGGTGACTATTACACGCGGAGCTCACAGCTTGACTGAACACACATACCGGGCCATTCTTGAGTATCAGTATGAGGGTAGGGCGGATCGGCACTGGATTGGTAGCGGATGGAATGACTTTTATTGGTTGATTGGGTTGTTTAATGCGTAGTTGGTCGACGATAGGCCAATGAATGTGAGAGGTGTAACGTGGAAACACATTGTACTTGTTGATTTTTAAACGTGTTTCGTATTGTTGATGTTTTTTTTTGATTGGAATTGTTGCTGTTATTTGCAAAAACAAAGTTTTCAAATTTTTGTTGTATTATATTATACAGTAATTTTCTCAAAATAACAGTGACTGTTAATGTAATTCAATTTAAATATCTACTAGTTTTTTGAAATGATCATGTAAGCCTCGAGAAGAGCCATTTTGTTATTCTATGGGTTTATTACACGAAACTTTTTTGCCCAACATTTAACCACTCTAAATAAGTTTATGTTTTCAATATTAAAATCTGTTGCGATTATTAATTACTGTATATATATTATTATATCAGTATACAGGGTGTTTCGAGACATACAATCCCTCTTTTCTGAGTTATAGGCCTCAATATTGCGAAATCAGAACTTATATTTAAGTTTAATTTCTAAATTATGCATTCTAACATTATGAAGTTTTTATGGTATGATTACGTATGTCGATGTAATGTGTTTGGCTGAATAAATAATTCTACACTACAATCTGAAGGCCAGGTGCGGCTCATGCCCAATGGTTAACAATCTGTAACTTTTCCAGGGACAACTTGTACATTCTAAAGATAGTAAAAATGAAATTTTCAATCGACTTTTCAACAAAACTATTTGTTTAACTTGATCAAATTGATTGCTTGGGAGATATGTAGATTTTCAGATTATTTTGTACATACCAAGAAAATCGTTCGCCATAAAAAAATTCTGTAGAAAATTATCATAAATTGTAATTATTTATTGAAAATACTAATCATAATCTAACATGTCTAAATGAACTGCATACTGTCGAACAAAGTTTTACTTACATAATAAAAAAATTTAATTGTAGAATTGATCAACCTACAACTTATCAAAGAAAAACTATAACAAATGTTCGAAAAGGTCACCTTGCACTTCTACACACTTCCGGAGTCTAAGAGAGATATTTCTTCGAACATGGAAGAGTATTCCAAGATTTTGCCTCATAGCGTCAAAATGGAAGTTTATTTATTAACCGGTGCTGCATATATGAGGCTTTTAAGATCTATCGTGCCTGAACTACATATCTCGCTAACCATTCAAGTTATTAACAGAAAAATATTACATTATAACCTACTATTTCTGACCACAATTTAACACAAAATCGATGTTGATTCTTGTTTGAATTGTAGCGTGATGATTTGGTATTGATAAAAACCGTCTCGTGTGAAACCAGCTTCAACAGTTAACAGAACTTTTCCAACAAATGAATTATCAACTCATGGTTTATCTAGAAACCAACCAGCGTTGGCCAGTCTTGCTAGGCAATGGCTAACCAATTATATTTTTTTATTTCTCAATTTTATTATTATGTAGTTCAACTAGAAATATTTTATTTTGTTTAATGTAAGTGTTTTCAATAAGTAATTACAATTTATGATAATTTTCTTCAGAATGTCTCTTTAAGGCTTATGGCGAACGGTATGTACAACGATCCAAAACCAAAAATTTTATAGAGTTAGATAGTTGTTGAAAAATTCATTTTTAGATTGTCACTGTGAAAGTTACAGATTGTTAACCGTTGGTCATGAGCCGCTTCAGATAGTACCTAGTGTAGAATTATTCATTTCGTCGACCACACTACATGGACATACGTGATCATCGATTACAAATTCATAAGGTTCGAATGTATCATTTATAAATATACTTACTTAATTATAAGTTCTGATTTCGCTACTTTAAATGCCTATAACTCAGAAACGAATGAGTCGTATTTTTTATGTCGTAGCATTATTTTCACGTCATCTACTCACTCCCGAATTTTGTGCATCAAGTCCTGGATGATGCAATTATAAAAATTATATAAAGAAATTACTATAAAGTACCTACCATACACAATATTTTTATCATGTTTCCCATAAGTCCAGCAAAGTCAAATCTGGGGATCTAGGTGGCCAATTCCATAGACCTACCTTCCTATCTATCTATATTCTATTTAGATAATTTTTTACAGCTATATTAAAATGTGCCGGTTCGCTGCCACATCTTTGCTAGGATGTTTGAAGGAATATGCAACAAAAAAATCTAAAAACGCTGTTTTAAATAAGGAGAATTAATTTTCGTACATTCAAATGGAGACCTATTGAGTGACTCTCCACAATCCCACCAAACACATTTATGCTCCATTGATGCTGAGGGTCCACAGTATTGAAAACTTTTTATTTTAATGACTATTCACTAGACCATTATTGCGGAAAATACATTCTTTTGTTGATAGCACAAATTTGCTAGTTTCAAATTGATCTAAAGCACCAAAATCTATTCTGTGGTAAAAGTCAGTAATAATACTGATGAATATGATAATATTTGTGCATTCTAAGAATTCTAGAAACACTGTATTGACTCATATCTGATTGTATATCATTTTTCTTGGTGCTTCAATCCAGATATTCAATTATGAATCTAAATATTCGATGTCTTCGTCGGTGGTAAAAATTATCGTCTTCTTTTGCTTCGTGTAAGCAACATAACCTGTAACACGAAATCTTGTCAGCACTGTTTTTAAAACTTTTTTTGTTGTGAATAGTCTCATACAAGGTATTTTATATATGCCTTTGACTGACAGAATAAAGAAGAGAAACTCAAAATTATCCAGCTATACCTAGTAGTAGTATATTATATAAAGTTTGGAAAGTGATATTTTTCGAACTAGTTATTGTTTTGAACGCCCCTCGTAGCGACGAGTGCTGAAAAGTAACGAGTGTCAATTACACTTTCTAACAAGTTGTATACACTATTTTCCCTACTACCAAGTAAAAAAATCTTCAAAAAACGTATTTTTTATATAAGAAAGTCAATTAAACAATATCACACATGTGTTGAACAGTATATAAACACGTATTCTGAAAAGTTAGAAGATCCTACAAAATATTTTTTATTTTGTAATAGTAGAGATGACAAATACGAGAAGAATGATTATGAAATAATTTATAACTAAGGAACAGAAAAAGAACAAATAGAATAATACATTTTTTGTAACTGTATTAGATACCTAACAAGAGCCAAACTAATTATTAATGATTTTGCTTCACTTCTTTTCTACATAAACTTGCATTGTTTTTTGGTAATGCAGTGTCAGTATGTTGTTCAGCATTTTGTTCAACACTATGTTCAATGTTTCTATTTGCAAATTCTTTGTTTAATTTGCTTGTGCTGCTAATGGTATTCATTATTTAGTATTTGAACACAAATCGCAACAAACTTTCAATTTTTATTGTAAATACTAATATAACCTCAAAAAATCATATTGTCTAATTCTTCAGTCTTCTTAAATTTGGCCTTTTGCCTTTCGGCACCCAGTCAGATTCATATTTTATTCGCGTATTCTCTCTATCGGTCGAGACCATATGTAACATAAGAAAAAGAAGCATTTCAACACATTTATGTTTTGTTATTTTTTAGTACATGTGTGAAATAAGCTACTTTCTTACGTAAAAATGAGTGTGCAATCTATCATTTTCATAGGTGTACATTATGTTAATAGTAGTAGAAGGCTATCATTATTGTTAAGCCCAGAAAGTCGCACTGCCGAGGCGTTAAACGCCCATAATAAAACCTTGCTATCGTTTCTCATTATTTTTTTACTAGTACAATAAGCGCTCATTATTTTACTAGTAAAAAAATAGGTTAATTCTACGATCTGTGTTGCTGAAAATAATCAATATTGTACTTAACTAAAATGATAGACTCAGAAATGAACAATTTGATACAAGTTACTTAATGAAACTTGATTTTCAATAAAGTGTGATAGGAAACTAATAGTGCTATTCAAAGCTTCAAAAATATACAGGATGTTTTATTCGATGTAATGAAGTAATTTATATTTGTAATTTACCAAAAGAACTTTAATATTTGAACATCCTATTATAATAATATAATAATTTCATTGGGATTAAATTTTCTAGTTTATCTTTCGCATTTTCGCAAAAAAAAACGGCATAACTTTATTTTTCATGTAGAATTTTCAATATTTAAAAAATCGCATGCCTGATTTATCTAACTATTTTTAATACATACTTTTGGCTGTAAATACTATAAGATTGATCTGGATATCAGAAAAATTTTTAAAAATGTCACCGTTTGCTCAATAGAAACCGTATAAGTATCAGTGAATACAGTTAGTTATATCATAATCAAACAAGTGTTATTTAGATATGAGAGACCCCCACCTCTAAAGACGAATAAGGGACATTTCTCTTTTCCGGAAAAGCACAGATCTAAATGTTATCAATAATGATAAAGACAATAATCCAAGAGAAAACAGAACCAAATGCATGGAATATATTACGATAGCTTTTCCTGTTGTCTTATATATTGTGTACCACATTTTTTAAAAGCTTCAGTTGTGAGATCTGCAATATATTAAAAGAAATTAGATACACCGTATTACTTACTTCCCTAGAAGAGTTTCCTAGTTACAAACTCCAATTTAGAAACGGAGAACCAACCTCTCTGAAGCCGTATCAAAGAACAGCATACATCGATGCTTTTGGACTGTACGAAAAGCTTTAACTGTCTAACATAGTTAAAATTCTAGATATTCTATTCATAGTTATTATCTCGTATTTATATTGGATTTTCTTATTTAATGAATGCAAAAATGATGAATTTGTAAACTAGTTGTATATATTCAAATTTCCGTTAGAAATTATAAATGGAACAAATAACAATATACAATAGGCACGTACCTCAACACACGAGAACAAAGTAAATAAAGAAATTTAAAGCATTATCAATATTTAAAAGGTCTACAGTGGTGTAGGTAGATAAAAAGTGAATGGAAGGCGTTTTAACTATAACAACTTATCATAGTTATTTCAATATCTATTACAGAAAATAAAAACTCATATAAAAATCTTTGCCGACAATTTTGTTTGATCTACCATAGCCGTAGATACCTCATACCACCAAGCTAATTCCTCAACAGAAGTTCGCGTCAATCCAAACAAGATTCAAGTAATTTCAAATGCTCAAGTAATTTTTTTCCACATCAGGTGTAAAAGTAGCTTTCCAACATTCTAGACCCTTTACAGACAACTCCAAAGTTTTGTTATTATTCGAAGCATGCCTTCTTAGTGTTGCTTGTGGGACTCCAAATATCTTCGACGCCAAAAGCCAGCCCATTTTATTACTGCGCACTGCTTCTATAGCTTTACGCGATGATTCCTCACTCCAGGATTGACGATCAGTCGTACGCTTATAATTACGTGGAATTTTGGTATCAGCTGTTGATATCTGTAAAGAAATTAACAGCTAATTAACGAGAAACATGTTTTAGGTACAATCAACTCATTGGGTTCTTATGGACAAAACGACATACCTGCAGTTAAAAGAAAATTTGTAACTTACCAATGTTTGTCGTCAGCAATGACACCCAAACGAAAGACTGGTGCTAGCTCACGTTTTTACAGGTTAGGTATTACCGGCTAAAGTCATGTGATATAGTTATCTATGGCGTGTTATAAGCAGCAGAATTTGAAATATGTGTCATTTTGTACTTTCCCTATATCTAAATCTTAATTATTAAATTCATAACTGTCTTTATTGTCACTAATCTATGCAATTTCATTATCTTCATTCGCCCATGGTCTAAAGAACACCCATATTACTATTTATTTAAAAAAAATTATGAATTAAATAAATCTCACCAAGCCACGCCACTACTTATCGCAGGCTGTCTAGCAGGAATATTTCAAAAAATTGTGTAGATACGCCTTCCGACAGCTACAGCCAGTTGAAATGCTTTTATGTTTACGATTACAGTGGAGATGATGAGTCCACGTTTACTGACGGTTATGAAATATTGATTGTTCTTCGCATAGCTGTCTTCTGTAATTGATATTGCAAGAACTATACACTATTTAATATTTCCTTGACCATTTTGATACCTAATAATGGCGATAATGATAATTATTTAGTTGATGAATAAATTTACGCATGCGTTTAGAGTTTCACACTACAATTTCAACCCCTTTAAACCCTTTGTTTCTGTTCCTATTTGAAAGAAAAAATGTGCTTTTCCATCTGAAGACCGAATCTTCTTAAACTTTGGTGACAGTCATGGCAAAAATCCCTAAACTAGATCTGTACTCCACAAGCTTTTAGGACTCTTACCCCTATGAACTAAAATGAGATGCGAATCTAAATCTCAACGGAAGTTGGAAAGCGGCAGAGAAGGAGAAGAAGTAGAAGAAGAAGAAGAACCCGTCCACCAACCCGTAAAAAAGCTCGACAGAAACAGAATATCAGCAGTAAGAAATTGAAAAAATATTAGATTGTGTCACATCAGAAGTGATAATGCTATCGATGATTGGTGTCATTTATTAAATCTTTATACGAAGTATGTTCATGAAAAGTCAAAATTGGATAATGTTGTGTTACGCTGAAGTACGAATTTTTCAAATACAATTGCAGTAGAAGTATATAGGAACGCGTCCGTAATGAATTTCCAGTACAAGTTTTAATTTTAAATGATAAACATGCCAATTTTTTCCTGGCTAGATGGCCCCGGACCCAGTCTAGTGAAAATATAATTTCAAAGGTTCTTGCGCTTTTATAACGAAAAAAAGGAGGGAACGAAAAGCCAAGGCTGTGCAAACATCCTCGTTTCCATCCACTTCTTGAAATTTAGCAACCAAAATGTTTTTTTTTGTAGTATTATTATGATAGTGATTCTACTTTGCTCTTGCTCTTTAAAAAGGTCAAAAAAATCGCTATAAGCTATTTTTGAAATTCAGCAAATGATTTGTTTCGCAGTAGGTATTAAACTTTTACAACTAATCGCACAAACAACAGATATCTGTACTGCAACAGATTTCCTTGTTCGTATCAAATCGCACTGATTTAGTCGAACAGTATTAGAACGTTGTTGTCCTCAATTTATTTTTTGTGGCGCTTCTTTTTCGATTTTTCGCTTATGCGTTTTCCCTTGCTTTCTCTGGAAAGTTTAAAAACAGTGAAGTGTATAATACCGACCGGTAACATATATGGTGCGTACGCTAATGGAACTATTGACATAAATTGACAATGAAAATCAATGCAAAGTACCTAAAGTCAGACAACGAGTCAACAATTATCAAACATCACACTTTTATTCTCAATCACAATCGAACAATCAAATACCGTCGTTTCTCACGGTTCTAAGATGGCCCAGTACGCAATTATTTTGCCCTCTTAACCGGAAGTAACACGTGCTATTTCTGTCGCTCTGTGTTTCGGTATGTAATTACGTTTTAAAATGACAATAAAAAGTCAGAGGGTAACAACTATTGTACAGGAATGTCTTTTGGAGGGTTTTGTTGGACGCGACTTTGATTCCTGTAAAAGCTCAGCGAGATATTTCGATATAATTATGCGTTTTGATGGTGATTTCAATAGCTAGGAAAAGTATTTGCCCTTTGACTTCTTCAAAATGATTATGGAATGAATAAGGGTGAAAATGTACGTTTACGGTGTCCGTTGGAAACGGTTAACGAACTTATTCACAGTTTGATCTAAATTCTGTAGAAGAATTACACTTTAACAGCAGCAATCTATTAATATTCAAAGAAGTTTTGTTACCATATTTTTGCTAACTCTTTTAAGAACCCAAAACATAATGATGTAGTAAGCATTCTGTAGGAATATAATGTACTATTTAAGTTTAAACACTCAAAGTCTTGTCTTGTTAATACAACTAACAGTTTGATCTAAATTCTGTAGAATATTAATATTTGATCACATTAACAGCAGTAATTTATTAATATTCAAAGAGGCTTTGTAAGCAATGCTACCATTTTTTTGTTAAGTAAGCATTCTGTAGAAATAAAATGTACGATTTAAGACTAAACACTCAATGTCATGTTAATACAACAAACAGTTTGATCTAAATTCTGTAGAAGATTAACATTTGATCACATTAACAGCAGTAATTTATTAATATTCAAAGAGGCTTTGTAAGCAATGCTACCATTTTTTTGCTTAGTAAGCATTCTGTAGAAATAAAATGTACGATTTAAGACTAAACACTCAATGTCATGTTAATACAACAAACAGTTTGATCTAAATTCTGTAGAAGATTAACATTTGATCACATTAACAGCAGTAATTTATTAATATTCAAAGAGGCTTTGTAAGCAATGCTACCATTTTTTTGTTAAGTAAGCATTCTGTAGAAATAAAATGTACGATTTAAGACTAAACACTCAATGTCATGTTAATACAACAAACAGTTTGATCTAAATTCTGTAGAAGATTAACATTTGATCACATTAACAGCAGTAATTTATTAATATTCAAAGAGGCTTTGTAAGAAATGCTACCATTTTTTGCTAAGTAAGCATTCTGTAGAAATAAAATGTACGATTTAAGACTAAACACTCAATGTCATATTAATACAACGAACAGTTTGATCTAAATTCTGTAGAAGATTAACATTTGATCACATTAACAGCAGTAATTTATTAATATTCAAAGAGGCGTTGTAAGCAATGCTACCATTTTTTTGTTAAGTAAGCATTCTGTAGAAATAAAATGTACGATTTAAGACTAAACACTCAATGTCATGTTAATACAACAAACAGTTTGATCTAAATTCTGTAGAAGATTAATATTTGATCACATTAACAGCAGTAATTTATTAATATTCAAAGAGGCTTTGTAAGAAATGCTACCATTTTTTGCTAAGTAAGCATTCTGTAGAAATAAAATGTACGATTTAAGACTAAACACTCAATGTCATGTTAATACAACGAACAGTTTGATCTAAATTCTGTAGAAGATTAACATTTGATCACATTAACAGCAGTAATTTATTAATATTCAAAGAGGCTTTGTAAGCAATGCTACCATTTTTTTGCTTAGTAAGCATTCTGTAGAAATAAAATGTACGATTTAAGACTAAACACTCAATGTCATGTTAATACAACAAACAGTTTGATCTAAATTCTGTAGAAGATTAACATTTGATCACATTAACAGCAGTAATTTATTAATATTCAAAGAGGCTTTGTAAGCAATGCTACCATTTTTTTGTTAAGTAAGCATTCTGTAGAAATAAAATGTACGATTTAAGACTAAACACTCAATGTCATGTTAATACAACAAACAGTTTGATCTAAATTCTGTAGAAGATTAACATTTGATCACATTAACAGCAGTAATTTATTAATATTCAAAGAGGCTTTGTAAGAAATGCTACCATTTTTTGCTAAGTAAGCATTCTGTAGAAATAAAATGTACGATTTAAGACTAAACACTCAATGTCATATTAATACAACGAACAGTTTGATCTAAATTCTGTAGAAGATTAACATTTGATCACATTAACAGCAGTAATTTATTAATATTCAAAGAGGCGTTGTAAGCAATGCTACCATTTTTTTGTTAAGTAAGCATTCTGTAGAAATAAAATGTACGATTTAAGACTAAACACTCAATGTCATGTTAATACAACAAACAGTTTGATCTAAATTCTGTAGAAGATTAAAATTTGATCACATTAACAGCAGTAATTCATTAATATTCAAAGAGGCTTTGTAAGCAATGCTACAATTTTTTTGTTAAGTAAGCATTCTGTAGAAATAAAATGTACGATTTAAGACTAAACACTCAATGTCATGTTAATACAACAAACAGTTTGATCTAAATTCTGTAGAAGATTAATATTTGATCACATTAACAGCAGTAATTTATTAATATTCAAAGAGGCTTTGTAAGCAATGCTACCATTTTTTTGTTAAGTAAGCATTCTGTAGAAATAAAATGTACGATTTAAGACTAAACACTCAATGTCATGTTAATACAACAAACAGTTTGATCTAAATTCTGTAGAAGATTAATATTTGATCACATTAACAGCAGTAATTTATTAATATTCAAAGAGGCTTTGTAAGAAATGCTACCATTTTTTGCTAAGTAAGCATTCTGTAGAAATAAAATGTACGATTTAAGACTAAACACTCAATGTCATGTTAATACAACGAACAGTTTGATCTAAATTCTGTAGAAGATTAATATTTGATCACATTAACAGCAGTAATTTATTAATATTCAAAGAGGCTTTGTAAGCAATGCTACCATTTTTTTGTTAAGTAAGCATTCTGTAGAAATAAAATGTACGATTTAAGACTAAACACTCAATGTCATGTTAATACAACAAACAGTTTGATCTAAATTCTGTAGAAGATTAACATTTGATCACATTAACAGCAGTAATTCATTAATATTCAAAGAGGCTTTGTAAGCAATGCTACCATTTTTTTGTTAAGTAAGCATTCTGTAGAAATAAAATGTACGATTTAAGACTAAACACTCAATGTCATGTTAATACAACAAACAGTTTGATCTAAATTCTGTAGAAGATTAACATTTGATCACATTAACAGCAGTAATTTATTAATATTCAAAGAGGCTTTGTAAGAAATGCTACCATTTTTTGCTAAGTAAGCATTCTGTAGAAATAAAATGTACGATTTAAGACTAAACACTCAATGTCATGTTAATACAACAAACAGTTTGATCTAAATTCTGTAGAAGATTAACATTTGATCACATTAACAGCAGTAATTTATTAATATTCAAAGAAGCTTTCTAGAAATGCTACCATTTTTTTGCTTAGTAAGCATTCTGTAGAAATATAATGTACGATTTAAGACTAAACACTCAATGTCATGTTAATACAACAAACAGTTTGATCTAAATTCTGTAGAAGATTAACATTTGATCACATTAACAGCAGTAATTTATTAATATTCAAAGAGGCTTTGTAAGAAATGCTACCATTTTTTGCTAAGTAAGCATTCTGTAGAAATAAAATGTACGATTTAAGACTAAACACTCAATGTCATGTTAATACAACAAACAGTTTGATCTAAATTCTGTAGAAGATTAACATTTGATCACATTAACAGCAGTAATTTATTAATATTCAAAGAGGCTTTGTAAGAAATGCTACCATTTTTTGCTAAGTAAGCATTCTGTAGAAATAAAATGTACGATTTAAGACTAAACACTCAATGTCATGTTAATACAACAAACAGTTTGATCTAAATTCTGTAGAAGATTAACATTTGATCACATTAACAGCAGTAATTTATTAATATTCAAAGAGGCTTTGTAAGAAATGCTACCATTTTTTGCTAAGTAAGCATTCTGTAGAAATAAAATGTACGATTTAAGACTAAACACTCAATGTCATATTAATACAACGAACAGTTTGATCTAAATTCTGTAGAAGATTAACATTTGATCACATTAACAGCAGTAATTTATTAATATTCAAAGAGGCGTTGTAAGCAATGCTACCATTTTTTTGTTAAGTAAGCATTCTGTAGAAATAAAATGTACGATTTAAGACTAAACACTCAATGTCATGTTAATACAACAAACAGTTTGATCTAAATTCTGTAGAAGATTAATATTTGATCACATTAACAGCAGTAATTTATTAATATTCAAAGAGGCTTTGTAAGAAATGCTACCATTTTTTGCTAAGTAAGCATTCTGTAGAAATAAAATGTACGATTTAAGACTAAACACTCAATGTCATGTTAATACAACGAACAGTTTGATCTAAATTCTGTAGAAGATTAACATTTGATCACATTAACAGCAGTAATTTATTAATATTCAAAGAGGCTTTGTAAGCAATGCTACCATTTTTTTGCTTAGTAAGCATTCTGTAGAAATAAAATGTACGATTTAAGACTAAACACTCAATGTCATGTTAATACAACAAACAGTTTGATCTAAATTCTGTAGAAGATTAACATTTGATCACATTAACAGCAGTAATTTATTAATATTCAAAGAGGCTTTGTAAGCAATGCTACCATTTTTTTGTTAAGTAAGCATTCTGTAGAAATAAAATGTACGATTTAAGACTAAACACTCAATGTCATGTTAATACAACAAACAGTTTGATCTAAATTCTGTAGAAGATTAACATTTGATCACATTAACAGCAGTAATTTATTAATATTCAAAGAGGCTTTGTAAGAAATGCTACCATTTTTTGCTAAGTAAGCATTCTGTAGAAATAAAATGTACGATTTAAGACTAAACACTCAATGTCATATTAATACAACGAACAGTTTGATCTAAATTCTGTAGAAGATTAACATTTGATCACATTAACAGCAGTAATTTATTAATATTCAAAGAGGCGTTGTAAGCAATGCTACCATTTTTTTGTTAAGTAAGCATTCTGTAGAAATAAAATGTACGATTTAAGACTAAACACTCAATGTCATGTTAATACAACAAACAGTTTGATCTAAATTCTGTAGAAGATTAAAATTTGATCACATTAACAGCAGTAATTCATTAATATTCAAAGAGGCTTTGTAAGCAATGCTACAATTTTTTTGTTAAGTAAGCATTCTGTAGAAATAAAATGTACGATTTAAGACTAAACACTCAATGTCATGTTAATACAACAAACAGTTTGATCTAAATTCTGTAGAAGATTAATATTTGATCACATTAACAGCAGTAATTTATTAATATTCAAAGAGGCTTTGTAAGCAATGCTACCATTTTTTTGTTAAGTAAGCATTCTGTAGAAATAAAATGTACGATTTAAGACTAAACACTCAATGTCATGTTAATACAACAAACAGTTTGATCTAAATTCTGTAGAAGATTAATATTTGATCACATTAACAGCAGTAATTTATTAATATTCAAAGAGGCTTTGTAAGAAATGCTACCATTTTTTGCTAAGTAAGCATTCTGTAGAAATAAAATGTACGATTTAAGACTAAACACTCAATGTCATGTTAATACAACGAACAGTTTGATCTAAATTCTGTAGAAGATTAATATTTGATCACATTAACAGCAGTAATTTATTAATATTCAAAGAGGCTTTGTAAGCAATGCTACCATTTTTTTGTTAAGTAAGCATTCTGTAGAAATAAAATGTACGATTTAAGACTAAACACTCAATGTCATGTTAATACAACAAACAGTTTGATCTAAATTCTGTAGAAGATTAACATTTGATCACATTAACAGCAGTAATTCATTAATATTCAAAGAGGCTTTGTAAGCAATGCTACCATTTTTTTGTTAAGTAAGCATTCTGTAGAAATAAAATGTACGATTTAAGACTAAACACTCAATGTCATGTTAATACAACAAACAGTTTGATCTAAATTCTGTAGAAGATTAACATTTGATCACATTAACAGCAGTAATTTATTAATATTCAAAGAGGCTTTGTAAGAAATGCTACCATTTTTTGCTAAGTAAGCATTCTGTAGAAATAAAATGTACGATTTAAGACTAAACACTCAATGTCATGTTAATACAACAAACAGTTTGATCTAAATTCTGTAGAAGATTAACATTTGATCACATTAACAGCAGTAATTTATTAATATTCAAAGAAGCTTTCTAGAAATGCTACCATTTTTTTGCTTAGTAAGCATTCTGTAGAAATATAATGTACGATTTAAGACTAAACACTCAATGTCATGTTAATACAACAAACAGTTTGATCTAAATTCTGTAGAAGATTAACATTTGATCACATTAACAGCAGTAATTTATTAATATTCAAAGAGGCTTTGTAAGAAATGCTACCATTTTTTGCTAAGTAAGCATTCTGTAGAAATAAAATGTACGATTTAAGACTAAACACTCAATGTCATGTTAATACAACAAACAGTTTGATCTAAATTCTGTAGAAGATTAATATTTGATCACATTAACAGCAGTAATTTATTAATATTCAAAGAAGCTTTCTAGAAATGCTACCATTTTTTTGCTTAGTAAGCATTCTGTAGAAATATAATGTACGGTTTAAGTCTAAACACTCAATGTCTTGTTAATACAACTAAATTGAACTAAATTAGTATTCGAAAGTTACTAACATTGATTTGAAGAATGCTTGTTATAAGGTTTATAATATACACAGGGAAAATACTGTTGAAGAAATTTACAGCAGCAAATATACTATATAATGGAAGGAACTGTTGAAAATGATCTCTCTCTCGCCAAATATTTTTATTTTGTTCCCTTGAAGAATTGAATACCCGTTTACCTGTAAAATATGTTGTTCAATTTATACTCCATATTCTAGTTTGTGATTAATTCTGTATCATCATTTCTATGAACATAATTCAAGTATGGTTTTCGACACAATAGATTTTTTTGGGTCGCAGTTTATTTGACAGCTTGAACATGGTTTTCTCAGTTTACTTACCCCGGATAATTTCTGATCAACACAACATTTACAAAGGAAATATATTATGTACCATATTTACAATTACATTCCATCGAAAAAGATACATAATAATTTTAAAAATATTTTTAAGTTGAAATTTATGAAGCCGTCAGTGATATTAATACTGAACACACTGTTTACACTACCACTACACCAACACTCACAATTACACTGCCTGATGCGCGTTTCGATAACCAAGTTATCATTTTCAAAAATGTTTTGGCTTACCTACAGTCTCTGTGGACGATAACACTGATGTAGTGGTAGGATAAACAGGGTGTTCAGCAACAATATTTTCAATTTAGAAAATGGATAATATACCTAAAGATATCAGAACTTATTAATATAAGTACAGAAATATAATATCTGTACTGCAATTTCATCCAATTTGAATGGTCACTCGCTGTTTGGCAATAGTATAAATGATGGTTCGGTACAACAAAAAACTGCCACAACCAGCGATATGATGAAAAAAGTTCACCAAGTAATAGTTGACGACCGGATTAAGATTAGAAAATTAGAAGAGGCTATTGATATAATAAACTAGAACATTTGTCTTATACTACTGTAGTGGTAAATGTAAGGATTATCACTAGTTCCCTTAATTTATTTTTGATGATGTGGACTGTTTATTGAGATGATGAGAACTTGTATTCAAACCAATTTATTGCTTTATTAACTTTATATAATCGACCAATAGTGATACAAAACTAAATACAAACATTATAATTTAATTACAGAGAAAAACTTGGGACCTGGGTCCTTGTGACATTCAATCTTTTAACCTCTTGCCTTTACTTGACGATCTGGTGCGCAATTCTGCTATATCTCGACTTAGTTCGATGACTATCATTCATGGTTTACTGTCAGTTGTTGAAGCAATGAACGAAGCAGCTCGTGGTGTAGCGTATGCAACCAAACTAGCACATTTTCAAATTGCAACACTGACTAAAGGCCTCCTAACCTCAAATTTGATCTAATATTTTGTACCATTTTAACAATGAAGATAACAAAGCTAAGTTTTATGAAAGTCAGATTTTAACAATGAAGATAACAATAAAAATGCTCAAAACCGATAATGTCAAGATCTTATATGAAACAATCAGATGAACTTCATCTGCGCATGCTTTTGGTCAAGAAATATTGCGTCTTGCATTGCATTGCACGTTGTCTTGCACCATATCAAGTGGCCTTAAAGAATTATTCTTGGGTAAGCATTTGCTCAGAGCGTATTCGAATTTCCCAGGAATTATTGATACGATTTAAGTAAAATGAGTCCAATATTTTGCGTAGATTCATTACTGTAAGATAAATTACAAAGGTTGTACCAGTTCCGAAAAAGGTGTAAAGTCGGTTTCATCGATGTGATGGCGTTTCTTGGGATAGTCATGGTACTGCGCATCTTTACGTGATAAGGTAGAGGGAGAAACTGTAATAAAACAACCACAGCTAAAGAAAAAGAAGTATTTTTTCGCACTTTGTCACATTTTGGTGATCCTAGTGGTTAAAATGAACGAATTGCACTTGGAATTGGTTTATCACCCACCGTACACACCATATCTGGCCACCATCGACTTTTATCCTGTTTACTAACCTTAAAATCTTGCTTGTAGTCGACAACTATTATTTATAAGTGTTGAAAACCTTGGAGGATCGCCGGAAAAAGTGTATAGATAGATTTTAAAGGAGACTTTGTTGAAAATAAAAATGATTGAGGAAACAAATGTTTTGTTTTTGTGTTAGTTCGTATGTGATGAATCAACTAAAGAAATTAATGAATTGAACAAAATTTTCAAATATTATATTCCATCTAAGACCCTAAAAATGTAATGAATTAATACAATTAAGGGAAATTGTTTGTGGTTAAAGTGAATTAAAGTATCATGCACTTTCACCCCCACTGTTACCCTTTAATTGAATGGCCAATTAGAGTCCCTCAGGATCCATTAAGAATGTATACGCGCATAGATGCAATTAATGTTGTTATCGGTACTTAAACCACTTCCTCCGATCTCGTGAGTGACGATGCTTCTTTCTCTCCTTCTATCTTTCACCATTTCAGTTAATTTAGCACTTTATTTAGAAACAGCGGGAAATACTTACCGAGCTTACATTCATTCTGTCATTTTTTTGTGGTGAAATTAAATTGAAGAAAATAATTTAAATTCCTTTCATTACTATATTAATATTCTCAGTTTGTCCAATTTATATTAGTTTTCAGTTATTTCCATTAAACGTGATTTTATATGTGGTACTGTTTTCATAATTATATATTTTAGTGCCTTTTTATTATTTATTTTGAAATGTTTGAAGCAAACAGGACGAAAAGAATAGAAAAAATTTCTATCTGGTTATATTTTGAGAATATAAAGTTCTTGTATAAGCTCTTGTTAATCCAGATCTATTCTATTTACTCATTTCTTTTTTAACCATTCCGTGTTCCCATTTTTTTTCTTCATTTCAGTTTCTTCCGAAGCACCTCAATTGTCAGGTTAAGGTAACAAAAATCAGATTTAAAATTTTGAACTACAATGTCGAACAGAGTTACTAAAAGAACTCACGCGGCTATTCCAGAAGATTATAACTTCTGGCACTATCCCAGATGAATGGAAATCGAGTATATCCGTACCACTACACAAAAAAGGAGAAAAAGAGATCCGACTAATTTTAGGACTATAACTTTGCTCTGTTCGGTTCTTAAGGTTTCACTAAGATATTGGCAAATACAATAAGGAATAAGATACCAGCTTCCGAAGAACAACAAGGATTCGGGTCTAATAAATCAACAGTAGACGCAATATTCATAGTTCGTCAGTTGGTGGAAACTTTTCCCATATTGACTTCACCAAAGTATTTGATATAATACGCCTGGGAGACGTGATTAGGAGTCTTGAGAAAAACAACATAGACTATAAGTACCAACAAGATATCAAAGAACTTTATAAGGGAACCAGAACAAGAAAAACTAAGGTGGGATTCTCTAAAGAAGTTCAAATTAATACTGGTGTCTTAGCCCAACCCTATTCAACATCATAATGGATCAAATTATCGAGGAAGTCAAAAAAGTCAATGCAGGATACAGAATGGGTCACCGCTCCCTAAAGGTATTGTTTTATGCTATTACCGTAGCAGAAAATGAAGACGACTTACAACGTCTACTATAATATAAGATGAAAATTTCTGCCGAAAAATTTAATATCAGCATCTCAGTCAACAAGGCACAATCAAAGGTGATATCAAAAAATCTTATTAGATGCAAATTGGCAGTCGATAGCGGAATAATACAGTATCAAGATTCAATTACCTGGGAGTTAATATATCTAGTGAAAGAAACGTAACAGAGGAGGCACAAGCACAAGCATCAAAAGTCAGCGACTGTCTAAGAGATATAGTGTGGAGAAACAAAGCGACGAGCTCACAGAGAAAGACCAAAATCTATAAAACGTGTGTGAGACCTATTCTCACATATGCCTCAGAAATTAGAGCCTAGACATCAACAACAAAAAGAATAATGAGAACCACAGAGATGAAAATACTGCGAACCATCAGGGACCGAATAAGGAGCGATGACATAAGAGAAGAATTGGGCGTACAGGATGTGGTGAGATGGAAAAAGATTCTGGAGGGATGACGTAGAAAGAATGCCAGAAGACAGATGGGCTAAAACTCAGAGACCGAACACACGCAGACCTGTAGGCAGACCACCAAAAAAGTGGTACGGGAGCTGGAGTTCAGCTTCTCAGGAAGATCCAGGAAGAGGGCCAAACTTACAGGATTGAACAGGACCTGGTGCTACTGAAAGAGAAAGAAGAAGAAGAAGAAGAATGTCGAAACTGAAATAAGTTGGTGTATAAGAATAAACTAGAAGAAATGTGATGCAAACATATTTAATTACAGCAAAATTATATATATCCTCCAAATGTCAGTGAATCTTACCATTCTTCAATCCATTTTTCAGTCCAAAAATTCCATTTTCTTGATGACATTCTCTCTCTGTTAATAGCTTTAGTTAAAGTATGTAATGTAACTTCTTCTAACAACCTATGCTTAATGCAGACATGGCTAGTAATTTAGTCTCCTTTGGGCTCCATACACTTTTCGCAGCGATGTTCAATAAGTTGTTTGAACAGGTGCCTTGTCTTGACGAAACAATGCTTGATTTCTTTGCTCAAACGCCATGACCTTGCCTGCAAATGGAATGGTCTTTGCCTTCTTTGGAGCCGGTTCTTCCTTTTCAATCCACTGTTTTCATTGTTCTTTTGTTTCGAGTGTGAAGTGAAGGACTCACATTTAATCCCTGCTCATGAAATGATTGCGCGATTCACTGAAAACGTTCACTATTGATGTCTACCAAACAACGCGTCTTCAAACTTGAAACATATACTGTATAGAATATGTACTTTTTAGTACTGGAGGATTTTTTAAGCAGCTACCACGATCTCTAGGTTACGCCAGGTACTTTTCGTAGCAAGTAATTTAGTGCGTGCGGACAGTAAAAATTAGTTGTATAGCTTAGCTTTGTCAAGTAGATAGAACCGATTTTATTTTTATGGTGGAGCAGAGTGCCTCACCACGTCTAACTAACTACTAAACTACCACTCAATCACGTCTAATAGAGCGTGTTTAGTCAAGCGAATTACATCAAAAAATACCAAAATGGTGCGCTAGAAGATGCGACATTTAAATTTGTTAATCAGTATGGAATGTCACGAGTGAATTGTATAAAAACATGCAAGCAAGGCAATCCACATATGCTAATTTGGAAAAAGCTGGATTTACGAGAAAAAAAGCTTATATTTGAAGCTCCCAAGGATTCTTCTCTACTTATCTACTTTCTCATCACAAGACTTTTGATTCTTTTTATATTTCTTCTTCAATTTCATTCAAAATAATACGCATAATACTTTTTATAGCTTTATTCACTTTCGTACGATTTAACTCTTGCACTATATTAGTCTAAACGATTAATGATTAGTAGATACTCGACTAAATTACTCGCTACCTGACTAAATCACTGGCCGTGTATGAACCAGATTAAATGTACTCGAAATAAGGTAGAAATCTACAAATTTTCTAGTACTACTATTGGTATTTATATATTGCAATTCATATACTATTTGTGTTGGAAACTTAAAATTTTTTTGTTAAGTAACGTTCAAGAAACACATACCAAAACACTTGAAAGTGTAAAATCAGTTATTTATTGTAACGTCATACGTTAACACAATTCAATGCTTTTTTATATGGAAACATTTATTCTTTTGTGGAAATTCAATCCTAAAAACTATTATCCAATAGGTCATAGTTTTGGAGAGTTTCAAAATAAATACAACAAGTTCAAATATCGTTAAGTTTATGTGAAATAGTGCACTTGAAACCCTCCTATTTCTTCACAATAAGCCACTTTTTATTAAAACGCTTTTTCAAGCGTATCATGTCGAGTTGTATCAATTTCTTTGTTCAATTCCTCAATTTTATTGTTTCATTTAGCGTATACTTTTATTTTCAAATAACACCACAAAAAATCTAATGGAAATATTCCCTTTATGTAATTCCAAACATTTACATCATAATGAGGGGTAGCACGGTCTTGCTGGTACCATATTTCATTTGCCAAAATCAAATACATGTAATATAAAACACTTGTAACTTGTATCTACACGTTTCCAGAGTTGCTTTTATCTAGTGGAATGAAGTCTGGTACTCTCACTTTCCGTTCAATTAACCTCTTTCTTCCAATACAATGATATGGAAATATTCCGTTCATATAATTCCAAAGATCTACACCACAATGAGGGATAGCACCGTCTTGCTGGTTCCGTATTTCATTTGGCAAATTTGAGAATAGACGGTACTTTTTGCTACCTCAACATTTAGCAGTGGTAAGCTACCGTCTATAATATGCCAGTTCTTTTGTCTAGAGATATTAAAAAAAAAATCGCTCAATACCCTCAAGTCTTGGAAAACTGTTGCTTCCAATCAAGCATATTTTGCTTTAATTTCTTATTTCTTAGACCTTTTGATATATTAATGTTCCTAAATGTTATTGATTTTAGGTCTCTACTGTTTCAAACTTAGTTTTTTTAATAATTTTTAAAAGATGAATATTGACGTTCCGACTAATTTTAAGTCTTTATCAAAATATTTTGATTTTTGAAAGAGAATAGATCTAAAATCAAGAACATTTAGAAGCATAAGTATATTTTACTTATTTAAATCATTTGAAGTAATTATTTTTTTCCATATGATGGTAATTTTCAAAACCCACACAAAAAAAGTAATTTATAGACATTAGAGCTCAGTACTATTTGTATTTAAATTGACTATGAAACCTTAAACCAATAAGAAAAAAATTAATTAATTGGCCCGTGTAATTTGATGTTATTGCTTCCAAATACCCATTGTAGGTAAATAATAAGGAGCTGCTTCTGTACTTTTGTAATATACCATTTGACATCATATTATTAACTTTTCTATGTTTAATTAGTTTTCAATTTATAAGCAAAAGTATTAATTTATGATAAGCAAAAGTAAAAAGTTGAAAAGTAAAAAGGACAAATCATGAGACTTTATTATTGTTCTGTCTTTCTCTTTTAAATTAATAAAAAAAACTTCTTAATAGTGTTTGTTCGTCAATTTACATATTTTTATAAATTTTATTTCATCTTGTCATGTCGAAGAACATTTCAGCTCACGCTGAGCAACTAACTATAATATAAATATCATCGAATTATGTTCAATAACGATTTTTTTCTCATCCGTGTATTCTACATACAAAGTTGTTAAGTAGCACCTTAAATTGATCAAGCTTTTTACGTTTACCAACATTTTCATCAAATTAGAAAACTAAGTCTATTAATTTTTTTAATTTTTCTAAATCGTTTTTATTTTAGGTCTCTTTTGATATAAAATTAGTTTATTTTATAAAAAAGACCTAAATAATGTAAAAGCTAAGGAAAAACTAATTTTTTATGTTAAAACAGACTTTGATTTTATTTTTATTCTGATATTCATGATATAATTTTGCAAATTGTGAGAGTCAAGTAATATTTTGAAAAAGACCGCAATAGGTCTAAACGTCAAATTTTTATCTGTCTTTAAAAAATTTAAAAAAAAACTAATTTTAAATCAAAAGAGACCTTAGAAACATGAACATATCAAAAGGTCTAAGAAATAAGAAATTGAAGAAATTTTATTTTCAAATTTTCTGTAGGGATCTAAATTCAGATGATAAGGAAGCCACGTCGCACTTATTTTTCAAAGGGGAAGTTTGTAGGCTAGTTTTCAATTAAATTACATCAACAAGCGGATACAGCCCTTGAAATTTTAAATTAAGGGAGCTCACTGATTCTAAATCGTTCAAAACCTGTTTAAAAATACCACATACGTTACATTTTCCAACAGTACAAGAGAAATTTAGTTAAATCTGGAAACAAGGTATCAAAAACATTTTCTAGACCTCATTATTTTTAGTTTTCTTGTGGAAGGCGCTTTCGGACTTTTTTTGTCGATTGTGCAGTATTGTGCTTAGTGACAGTTAAGTGGTAAATACATTTTGAAAAGCGAGTTTCAACACAAGACAGTATTCTGGATGATCCTTTGAAATTAATGCCCGGTATTTCTTTTTAATTGGATACATGCTTGTAACTTGCATCTACATGTTTCCAAAGTTTCTTATACTTTAAAAAAACGTAAACCAAAATATTTTGTACTGTTTTCGACATAAATCTAGACACTCTTGCTTTGATACTGATTTATTTTGATTTTTGTGTACTTAAAGACATGAGTTTTAAATTGGTAAATTGAAAATACGTTTGTATTTTAAATTTCTTTTCCAATACTGTATGTGTGAAAATGATACACTGAATGAAAAACAAAATGCGCAGTAAGGATTGGAATAGTAGATAGAAATCATGTTTCCCATCTTATGCGTTTCTCTTTGTTATTGCGAATCATCAACTCGTTCTTTATGGAAATTCAATATTCATTGCGACGTTTAGCCCTGACAAAATCTGTAGCTAGTAATTTTTTCAAAATATTGACTCAAATGGATTGTATAACGATGCTAGGAGTATAAATATATTTTCTAATTATCATAAAACCTATTCAGCTATTAGCTATTTATTAAAAATATCAAAAACCCACAGATTTTTATCTCTAAAACGTTCTGAACAAGAAATTAATGCTTAGGACTAAATGATGGGACAATTTCGTGAAGAATACCATAAATTTTCGAAAAAAAAATCATTAATAAAGCAAAAGGTCCTATGCATTTTCGCTGCGCTATAGGCCGGTTCATTTCTGATGAAATACGAGTGAATAGTTATATTAAAAATTTAGGATAGGTAGATTTAATTTTAGATATAAAAAAGAATGCTAGTAATCGATAAAATCAATGTAAAATTATCAAATACAAAAAAATTAACAAAGAAACTTGAATCAATATCATACAAACGTCTACTTGAATCTAGAACAAAACAAAAAATAATGGTACTAAAATCTAGCAAATGCTAGTGAAAAGCTCTTGTCTCATAATAGTTTTCTAAGTATAGGTATTATAGGCAGAATTGAAGTGATATTTATTAATTTCCAGTTTGAATATATATACCTAAATTATCGAGCACGTTTCAATTTATAGTGAAAGTGAACCAAAAATAATTTTAACTTCAAATGAAACGTTTTTTACAATCTCAATGGTGTTCAAGTGTATTAATTCACACTATACCGCCCAAGTTATTGTTTTTATCGAAAATTGACTTGGTAAAAGAACAGTTGCTAGATAATTCGATATGACCCGCGCAGCGGTTCGTAGAGTGTGTCTGCGTTATGAGGAGTCTGGATCCTCTGGATCATAGGCGAGCTGGAACAGGCAGAATGACCGTTTTATTGTGTCAACAACATTAATAAATGTCTTAATGTCGTTTTAATGCAACTGGTAAGAAGAAGACTGCAGGAAAATAACCTGACCCCAGAACACCTGCGATTGGTCCAAAACTTACTCTAGCTCATCGGTGAGCACGCCTGCGTTTTGTGCTAGATAGTTTGATTTGAGCGTTGGATCGTTCTGTTCTTAGATAAGACCAGAATATGCCTCCAAGGTAGCCAACGAAGAATGAAATTCTACAGAAAACCAAGAGAGCGATTTGCAGAGTATTACTTTGAAGAGCGAAGTGCTTATGGAGCTGGATCCTGCATAATCCGGGGTGCAATTTCTAGAGGAGCACGAGTCGACCCAGTGTTCATATTCGTAGGAGTGACCGTGTTCATTAAAGAAGAGGTTTAACGGCTGATAGATATATCGAGGAGATTTTAGCAATTTATATGGTACCTTACGTCGACTACATTGGAGACGAATTCACCTTTATACCTGACAATGCTAGGACGCACACCGCCAGAATTGTGCAAGATTACATCGTAGAAGTCTGTTTGCGGGTTATGGAGTGGCCAGCATATACCTTTGATCTAAATCCCGATAGAAAATTTATGAGATGAGCTGAAAAGAGTCCATTGTCACAGTGGAAGAAGAGGGACTTAATAAAACAATGGCTACATTGTATTTAAAATTTTTCTTCAACCACAGGCCTATTTCACAAGCTAACGAATATTGTATGAGTTACGCCCACAAGGACATAAAAGAAACCCTATAGGGACTTATCAGATCGACATTTAAAAAGACATAGTCGAAAATTGATGTTTTGCCAGCTATTTCGGATTATCTAAGTCACGGTCTGCGGTCTTCTTTTGTCGATTTGCCTTCTTATGGTTATGACACATATTTTTTAAATTCTGACATTAAATTTATTTTTTAATTTGAATTATTCACCGTTCTGATAAAAAATAGTGGCGAAAGTTTCGGTAAATAAGCAAAATTATTCAATATTGCAAGGACACGTGGTTTCTCAATAACAGCATTAATTTTTTTGAAAATGAAATAGAGATAAGAATCAATATTTTTAATTTCAAATTTTAGTAGTCCCACCTATATAATATATATGATATATATGAATTTTTCACCCTTCAGAACTTTTTATATTTAATTTTTTTATATGCTCTTGATTTTGTGTCTATTCTAATGATTAGTGGGATTTCTGTCTTTATCAACGTATCTACGAAGTAATAGATCATCTATCACTTAAATATCAAAGTACAAGTTTCTTTGACTGTAGAAAGTTTCCCTAAAATTATCAAAACTCGAAATTCAAAATGCTAGAAGCAATTATAACCAGTTTCAAAAATTATCATTGCAGTATTATGTTTTCCATCGTATTCATGATTTATCAATCTTTTTTCCAAATATTTCGATATTTGTCTTATGTGAATAACATTATCAATAAATAAACAGAACTACTACACTTATTTTCGATGTTTTAGATTTCAGACCACTTAATAATAAATTTTACCGTTTATGACTTATTTTAATTTAGTATTCACTAGAATAATTGAATAAAAGTTGAAAGATGAAGTTTCTTTTATATGGGAAGTTTGGAACAAAATTATTAGTTGTATAGAATCAACATCTCACCCATATTTCAAATTTCGAAATCAGTTAGTTTTTATTATAATGAAGAATTCACTATTAGCAATAAAAGTATAAGTTAAAAACCTCCGACTGAATTTTAGGATTTCGGTATAGTCTAAAAACTGCCGGTACTTGTTCTCTAGCACACTAGCACACTCCTCCTCTCAAATCATTCTTCACCAAACAGATTTTTAACCAATTAGTAAATGTTTTTTTTAGAATGAGCAGGACAACTATCATGTTGAAAGAAATGGGTCTGTCGAATATTCAAGGAAGTTTGTCAAGAATTTTTAAATAAATATGCTGATTTAACGTTCCTTTTGTAAAGAAACGTCCGACATTTTCTTACTTCTATGACAAGACACACCAAACATTTATTTTTACGAAATGCTGCCTTCTTGTTTTATTACATAAATCGCTAAATTTGTTTACTTTATAATTTCTCTGTGAATATGTTTTACTAATGATTGTAATTATGCTTAGATTTTTGAATGATATTTAAAGGACATCTATTCTGTTTAAAGCAACTAAAGAGCCTGCATTAGTTTCATCTAACTTCTTTTTTGTCTTGTCTTCTCTTCTCTAATGATGATTTGTACGACATTTACAAATATCAGTCTTTAATTTATAAAATAAACACAAAAATATTCAATATAATAGTTGACCCACGATTTTGAAGTCTGGTGTAGGGCATATAAATTTCATTTTTTTGGGGGCTAAATCTGGCGAATAGGGTGCATGAGGTATCAATTCAAACTTTGTTTTATTAATTTTGGCCATTACAGAAACTGATGTGTAAGCTGGTGCATTGCTTTCTTCTTAGGCAAATGCAACCGCTTTTGCTTGATTTCTTCACTCAAACGCTGCAATAAGATCGCATAACACTCGCCGTTGACAGTTTTTCCTTTTTGAAGATAGTAAATAAAAATTATTCCACGCGCATCCAAAAAAACCGACACAATGACCTTGCTTGCAGATGGAACAGTCTTTGCCTTCTTTGGAGCCGGTTCTACCTTTTCAGTCCATTGTTTTGATTGTTCTTCTGTTTAGGGTGCGAAGTGATGGACTTACATTCCATCCATGATTATGAAACAATGAAAAACTTTAGCTCTATTTCTGTGAAGAATTGCTGAACACTCGTTGACAACATCTTCACGACCTAATGGTTTTTCCATTGTGTGTAAACGCGGCACCCATCATGCGCATAGCTTTTTCATGTACAAATTTTCAGTTAATATACGATGTACCACACTTTTTGAAATACCTACTATGTATGCTAGCTAGCTCTCTTTCAGTCGACGGTCATCCAGTACCGTTTTGTGGATTTTCTTCAACATTTCTGCGATACTGGTCTTTGCAGGTCGTACGGCCTGGTTCAAACTCTGCTACCCAATATTTTACTGAGCTTTTGTATTGGTTGAGGTATTGCTAAACAAATACTTAACAACGGAGCGTCTTTAAACTTTAAACATATGCCATACAGATTTTATACTTGATAATACAGGGGTATTTCGCAAGTATCTACCGCCATCTCTAGGTTAGACCAGGTACTTCTGGGATCATCCTCCACTATATACTTGTTGCGTGATTTAATACTACCATACTTGTTTGAAAGTATTACTAATGAAATTATCGTTTTCTAAGAATTGATTAGTATTGATAAAAGTGCAATAAGCTGAAGCAAAAACTTATTGAAATAAGGCATACCACCTCGTATTTACTTCAATGGTAACTTTTGGTGAGATCCAAGTCATTTCGGTGGAAATTAGTGAAGTTTTTCGACTATTTGATCGATGTAATGGAAACATTTATTATTGTTCCACGTCAAATTTTCGAATAATCATCAATATACTTCAACAACAATGAATAAAAAAGGATTCCTCATCACTATGAATTCCTTTCACAAAACTACAATTAAAAGCATATCTAGTAATAATAAGTGAGCAAAAGGAATGTAATCGAGTAGACCAGGTGTACTGTTCATATATAGATATTATACATAATTAATTATTATTATTTATCAGCCGACAAGACGAGCGGTACCTTTGAAGAACTACCACTCAAAACGCCCCCTGGTGACACAATATTTATTAAATAATAGAAACAACTGTTCATCTTTTAATGATTTGCAGATTCGAATCATTATCCACTGCATTATATACTGTACCGACGAAATTATTCCTTTGTTGCCTTGTAATTGGTTACCGTTCAAAAGAGTATTTTTTTTTAATTAGATGCTTGAACTTCCAGACAAACTTGCTCCAATCATTCCCAACGATTGAATGAAATGGAATAAATTTAAAGAACGTAAATACTGGGTGTTCATTAGATTCATATAAGTTTTATTATTAAAATTGTTTCATTTTTCTCCGATTTCGTTGCCAAATTTAACATCCACGCATTTAAAAGTGAATGTCAATACCTACTGAAACCCACCTAAAATGTTAACCTTTCCACCTACTCGGTAAAAGTGTATTCAAAAAAATAACACTCTAAAACGTTGCTTAAATAAGACAAAAAAAAAGGGACGCATCATGAATGAGTAACAGGTGAAGAAAATTTAAATTATTAATTATGCCAATGATAAACGAATACAAACGGTGGTAATACAGAAATTCAAGCAACAAAACTCAGGAGGTGATTACTCGTATGAAATTAAGATGGGTTTTTCCAATAACAAAATTTCCTCAGCCCACCCCTTTCCGAAATATCACCGTTTAAATATGGTGACTTAATTTCAGTTTTTATATTTTTCTGAAATTTCAGTAATGCTAGAGATTTAAAATTCAGTAATTGCTGTGAACTATCAGTTTTTTTTCAATATTCATGTGACATTATACGGTGGTGAAATTAGCAACCCTTACTATAAGCAATTTACCTTCAGTCTCTGAAGACGATAACTTGGATATCGAAACGCGCGTCATACAGTGTAATGGTGAGGGTTGGTGTAAAGCTGGTGTATTCAGCATTTATTATGAATCGAATTGAATTTTATTTACTAAAAAAATTATGAATTATTGGGAAAAAAATTGACAATAATTTTAAGTTATGATTTTATTCCACAGAAATTCATCTTGAAAATAAGTATGGATATGAAATAAAGTAAGGGTTGCTAATTTCATCCCTATAATATAACAGGAATATTGAAAAAATACTCATGGTTAGTCCTTTGCGAGTGCATGAAAATGGCAGTATATTCGTAATTCGTAAAATTAAATAAAAAGTCAAATTAGTTATTTAAATTTTTGCCTTTTTCGAAGCCCTTCACAATCTACTTTCTTATCTGTTTTTTCGCTTCAAAAATAAAGAAGTGGATCTAGGTTTCATTTACAGTAATGAATCCACGCAAAATTCGACTGAGTTTGTTCGTATTGCGTCAATAGGAGCTGGGAAATATTCTTTCGAATGCGCTTTTGATCCAAAGTGAACAAATATAATACCTCCCGCGCGAATAACTTACGTATGCATATTTCCTCAGTCAATTTTTGGCAATAAGATATTGGGTAACAGAGTTTAAACAAGGCTGTATGACCTACGAAGACCAGCAACGCAGTGGTCGACCAAATGAGGCGCCGACTCCAGAAATATTGAAGAAAAATCACAAAGCGGTACTGGATGATCGTCGACTAAAGGTGCGCGAGAAAGCAGACATAGTAGGCATTTCATAACTGATTCATAACCATGGATGAAACGTGGATCCATCATTTCACATCGAAACAAAAGAACAATCAAAACAATGGACTGAGAAGGGAGAACTGGCTCCAAAGAAGACAAAAACCGTTCTATCTACGGGAAAGGTCTTGGCGTCGATTTTTTGGGATGCGCGTGGGGTAATTTTCATTGAATATCTTGAAAAAGTAAAAACTGTCAACGGCGATTATTATGCGAAGTTATTGCAACGTTTAAGAAGCAAAAAAATCAAGCTAAAATGGTCCCCTAAGGAGCAAGTGTTTTATCAAGAAAATTCACCAGCTCCCACATCCGTTATTGCAATAGCCAAAATTAGTTAATTAAAATATGAATTGCTATATCATGCACCCTATTCACCATATTTAGCTCCCTTGGATTATTTTCTGTTCCCAGACTTGAAGAAATGGTTCGGTGGTCAAATATTTTCAAACAATAGAGATGATGTCGGCAGTTAATGGCTATTTTGAGGATTTTGACGATTCTTATTATAAAAAGGTTATCAAACTTATGGGAAACTCTGGGAAACGTGTGTGGAGCCTAAAGGAGATTACGTTGAAAAATAAGTATAATTTTTTTTAATACCATCCTCATAGTATATTAACAAGGTCAAAAGTACTGGTCCAAAGGACCTATCAACAATTTATAAGCTCTAAATGCATTGAATAACATAATGGCACATCTAGTATATTAACAGAGAGGTAAAATAAAAATTTTTTACTCCAATTCCGAAAAAAAATATGCATTTCTACCAAAAATATATTTGTATCTATAATATTCTCGAATAATTCATGAAAAATCTAAGAGTTTGAATAGAATATAGATGACATGATGATTGATAACATTGAAATATGCATCGGGGCAGAAAAAGGCGTTACGGAGGCGTTTCTTCTTGTCTATAGATAAACATACATCATGCATAGGTTAACTTTCATATACGAATATATGTGAATCCACCAGTTCCTAATTATTATAACTCCCACTTTCAAAAGGTACCCCTGAAGAATTCGCTCGTCACACCTACGTGTTCCAACCGTATGAGTCAGTTTGATTATCAACTAATTGCTAGTTTCGAATTTATCAGCACAATCATTTTATGTAATTTGGTTTTACAAATAACGTTGAATGCAGAATGAAAATTTTCTATTCCATCGTCATATTCATTTTCAAAAGCCTTACAAAAAAATCTAATGCTCCATTTAATTTATTTTGAGTCGAAAAAACTTGCTTTTGTTTGTCGATGGTACCTTGTTATTAGGGTTTTATCAATTAACAACCAATAGTTATCTATCAATCAACCCAACATTGGAGGTTTCCTTTTCGCTTGATATGATTACACTGGTCGACAAAAAATTTTTTATAGTAACACAAGAATGAATAGAATATTGTGGACCTATACAAATACGCATATATGAAAAAATAATTGTAACACGTAAGTTTTTTAAATTACATTTGAAGAACCATATTCATTTGTAAAATATTTTTTATTTAAAATAATTTCACGTTTCTTGGATCGTACATTTATTTATAAAATTTATAGCTTACATCTAATAAACATTTACATGTATGTTATTCTCGTAGTGCATCTGGGAAATATTCAAACTCATTATCATTATCATTTTTGCTTTCTGAGACTGACTGTGTTACATTATTTTCATTTACAGCATCATAATTTTCATAATTTACACCTATTTCATTTAAATCTGGATTATTTGACCAGCTGATGGACTTACTTTCAACAAGCGGTGCATAAAAATCCCTTACCTTTACCATTAGCCTCAGTTGCAATAGGATCAGTATAAAAAGAAAACACAACAGCCTGATGCTTACAGACTTTTCCGAGAATTCCACTTGCACATGTGCAATGCCCCATGCATATCGCGATATCATAAAATAGTTGCTAACACTTGCTACTGAGTACTTGAAAATAACATTCGTTAATTTGAATTACGTTGTCTTTGGTCAAGTATGACGTTTTTTGCAGAAGATTATGAAGAAGATTTTTTGTAAGTACCTACAAGTGCAAAGTTTCTGAAACGCCGAACATAATAATGCTCTAGAACGGTGCACGTAAAATCTGCTAATGCGATTTAAAACTATATCTTTATAAGTCGGGCACATATTTCGGAAAAGTTGTAGTTTGATTGCATTGTGTACTACTATCCCTGTATACTAAACACCATGCATGTCGTCGATCCCAGTACGTTTGTAAATAAGATACCCAATTTGGGTATTTCACATTAATTTCTATTATTAAAGCGGATTTGAAATTATTTTCCGATTTTAAGTATTTGAAGAAATTAGCATATTCTTAAATTGTCTGTATAAAAGTTGACGATCTTATTTTTCAATAGAATGTAGTGCGCATAGTATTCCCAGGGAGACAAAATCTACCCGCGATTAGCAATGTTTGTACAAAACGTACCAGCGATTAGCAACAACAAATGAGAGACCTTAATTTATAGCCTATTGCTAATCAATGGTATATTCTGCCTAAATGCCTTCCGGACATTCTCCGTAATGCATATGTAGATAGCCCCTTTTAAAAGTAGACATCTACTTACAAATAGCTCCATTGTACGGAGAATTTTCAGAATAATATTTACGAAACTTTTCCTCGGTCCCTTCAATTGTTTTATGGCTTAAACATTATTGTGTATAAGTGTTTTCTTTTTATGCGTATTGAAACTAATATATATAACAGATGTCATCAGTAACCTAGCAAAAACTAACTATATAATCTAATAAACTCACCCTTCCATGAAACCACACTCGGAAAGTGAAGCAGCTTTACTTGAATGTCTCAATAAAAACTTTATTGGTATATGGTCATCTCACCTATTAGACCATCAACATCAAAGCTATAGACATCAACATCTGAATAAAGGAGATTCCATTGCTATAATCTTGAACTCAAGATTGCAGATTTCTCTGTGGATCGATCTAGTTATCGAAATAGATACATTGAGTTCAATCACAGGGAAAACACTAAGAGACAGAATAAGGAGCAATGAAATTAGAAGAACGTGTGACATTCCGGATATAGTGAGATGGGCCAGAGCTAGAAGAAGAGCATGGAGAGATCATGTCAATAGAATGGTCGACGATCGACTGACGAAAATCGCAAAGGAAGAGAGACTCTATACAAGTAGACCGCCTGGAAGACCATCAAAGCGCTGGTATGAGAGCTGGTCCTCGGAATCACAACTTAGGCCGCCTCTTTGAAAACACAAGACATAGTCTTAAAATAAGAAGAAGAAGAAGAAGAAGAAGAGAGTTCTAAATGACTAATGAGATAGGAGATGATTAAGATACTTGGAATTCTTCATAAGCCTTGACACTTGAAACCTTGAAACACTTGAAACCTGATTAGTTATAGGTGTTTTAGTGATTCGAAGATTTTCTGTTTTTGTAAGAGACAAATATATTGAAACATGATCCTTTGATTCGCATAATAATACAGATTGAAAAAAATACTTTCAAGGTGAGAAAACATATTTGTGGTAATCAGTATTTATCTCGATGACTTCTTAATCAGTAAAGTATTTTCCTTTTTTGACATTTTGATAAGTATAAATCACAAATATAACGAAAACTGTCTCGAGAATTTGTATCAGCACTAAATATGCTGGTAGATGAATAATCAATTGTATACTATACTGTGAATTAATTTTTTGGGGGGTCGCTGCGAACTATCTATATTTTTATGATTGAAACAATTCATGTAGGACATTATTCAACTGTCCAATCAAATTTGAAACGTCACTCAAGTAAAACTAATGGAAAATGGTGATACATAAACGTAGCATTGAAATAAATGAATCATTTTTCTTTCTTTTTTTTTTGTTTCACGAGCCGGAGTAGTGGTTGGTGTATAATAGTGACAATGGCGTCGTCCGCTAGGTGCATTAAACGTAATGGCCTCAAGAAATTACAACGATTAATCTGTGTCTTTTAATGCGTGCAGTGCCAGGTAAAATATCGACACAAGTTGTCTTCTCTGACATATTTGTTCAATTTCTTATTTTGAATTAGTCTTACTTATAGTAAATCGAATTTGATTGATAGCACTGACAAATAGATTTTGCCATGAAATATCATCATTCGAAATATTCTGTTTATATAGAGTAAGGAATCATAGGACGTGATTGGAATGTCAAAAAATTAAGGAGTCCCACAAAGGTATAAGGATAATATAAGAAGAAGGAACATTGTTAAAGTGGCAGTTTCCAGAACTGCATTGATTGTCAATTTTTGGCATTCAGAGATGGCTGATTAAGAAGCACTAGTTAACTTCGCCAGCACTGTTCTATTACTCTCTCTTCTACTTTTCTTCTAATAAATACCGTGTCAACTCGATTTGATGATACTATGTATACTTTATGATGTCATTATATATAGATACCTAGATATAAATAATATAAGAACTATCCATTTAATATTAAAATATCTGACGTTAGCAGCTATTAATAAACTGGACAGTTAACGTTATTGGTTCTAAACAAAACTGCATTCATTTAGTCCATTCATTTGCATAAGCTCATAAAATGCATTTAAAAAAATAACAGACATCTATAAACAGTAAAAAGGTAAATGAGATGAACATTCCAAGCAGTGGTGTATCAGTAAAATGTTAAACAAACTCGTGCAGTCATAGGATTCTTAATTAAAATTAAATTTGCCTCCATTGGAAACGTTGTTCACGAATCTTGGTTTTTTCATTGAACCTCGTATTTTTTTTTCATTCGTTACCGTAATTTTCAGTTTTTCCTTGAGATTAGGATGCGCCAACTCGGGTCGGGGATATTTCAGGTAAACGAAAAGGTAGTCCGCGACAACTCGTGATGGATTTAATAAGAGTATTGCCTAGAAATTAGTATCAAATCCGAATATCAAAAAATTATACCCTCTATGCACAAGAAACTCCGTTTTCTTCATTGATCTCCTCTTATTTCTCTTATTTTCGTTCGTTACCGTTATTTTTAGTTTCTCCCTGAGATTAGGATGCGCCAGTCGGGTCGGGGATATTTTAGATGAACGAGAAGGTATTCCGAGTACAACTCGTGATGGATTTATTAAGAGTATTACCTGGAAGTAGAAAATCCACTTTGTAAATCTGGAAAATCCAAAAATTAAAACCATCTAAACTCAAGAATCTTGGTTTTTTATTGATCTCCTCTTATTTCTGTTATTTTCGTTCGTTATAATTATTTTCAGTTTTTCCTTGAGATTAAGATGCGTCAACTCGGCATGGGGATATTTCAGGTAAACGAAAAGGTAGTCCGAGTACATAATACAGCTCGTGATAAATTTATTAAGAGTATTACCTGGAATTAAGTACCTAATCCATTTTGTAAAGCTGAACAATCCAACAATTAGAACCTGGACTATCTAAATCCTTTAGGTTAGATTAGGTTAGGTCAGGTTAGATTAGGTTGAGTTAGGTTAGATTAGTTGTTCACCATATATGACGTTCACAATGAACATTATATTCCGTTGATCTTTTGCCTTTTACCGAATCAACTTTCAATAACGTACATAATTAAGATCCCGAGCTGCATAATCTCTGTCACGAGTTGTCTAATCTTCATGACAACCACGATCTCGAGTTTGCACATTGTAATAGAAGTTAAAATTTTATGGCGGGTACTAAAATCGTGATTTGGCGCACGCCCTTATTTTGTTTATTATTCTGTGTATCCGAAAATCTATTTGGCCTAAAACTGGATTATCCCCATTCCCCTGTGGTATATCTACCATCTGTAATCTAAACAGTTTCAATAACAACACCAATATTTTGAATTATACGCGATTTGCTCAATGTACGGAGTAATCAAAATTAAAGTTAATCTTCGTAAACCGTAACTTTCCCTTCTGATAATATTGTATTGATTCCAATTCAATTTCAACGATAATTGCTACTAGTCTGATCACTATTTAACAACAAAGTGATACATGATATGTTAAGTTAAATCTAAAATGTTTAGTGCATGGCAAAACATGTATGGAATGTAGTACAGCACCAATTGGGATAGTAATTTAATCCATAAAAATCAAAGCTTTTAAAAAGAATCTTAGTCTAAATCATATAAAATAGAGTGTAAATGATATAAAGCTAGAAGGAAGAAGTAATTTCAGTGAATATAGCGGAGACTCTAGGTGAAAATATGAAACAACATTAGTTGACATCCAAGAATATTTACAGCCTATTGGAAAAATATGCAGAAGAGATGTTTGAGTCCCCCATGAACCATCTGCTGAAAATAAAACCAACCGATCCATCACGGTACCATTCAGAACTTTTTTGATCGTTTACTGATTAAAGATGGAACATGTCAGTGGCTCTTTCCAAAAGAATTACTATAAGAAAAAACTGATGAATTTGGGTGGGACTCACCGCCTCGGATTTCCATTCTATAGATATTAAAGATATTAATAATTGGCACACTAGATGGTAAAATGTTGTAGATAACGAAACATAAAACTTTTTTTTATCACACTGTATTGCAAAACTATATTTTTCTATCTCAACTTGAATTTTCCCTACTAAACCTTTTACTGTATAGAGTTAGTTTTGATTTTCCATTAAATTATTTTTAATTATTACATAATTAAACTGAAGGTATACAGTGTATCTTCGATTATACAGTGTGTACAGTGTACGCTACTGGTTTATATCAACTGTCGCAAACATTCAATATTTATCTACGACTATAACTGCAAGACGACGCTTATTAAGACGAAACCCTTAAATAAAAATAAATTGATTGTATAATATCATTCTATAAAAACTGTCGTATTTTGACATAAGAATTAAATTATTAACTAATTATTTCCAAAGTTATATAAGTTGCTATTAAAGCTTGGACATCTTTTCAACAACACAATTATTGTATGTACAAAATATGATAAAAAATATGGCAAAGATTTTTATAGCAGAAATCACTCACGCTGCCATAACTACAGCTAGTATGTCGCATGAGTTGAGACAAGAATTGACAAGTTTAAACTAATACAGAGTGCGCTACTACAGACGCTTCAGTGAGATTACGTTTTCAGTGTATGTTGGCAAACCTGTTTCGCAAACCAAAAAAAAAGCTTACGAAATGTTATAATCTATCTATACTGATATTGTAATGATTTTGAGGACTTTTAGTAAGAAATATGACTCATTAGTGAATTAAGAACGAGATTGTATTTCAACAGATTATTCACAATTTAAACGAGTGAGTGCTAAGTTTTCCCAAGCCTTTCCACGGATGAATAAAAAGAAAATCGTCAAAGATTTTATCGTAGAATTGAAAGATTGTCTTCATGTTGTTAAACAGTGAAATTGAATCCATGGCTATGATCCTTGAACAAAAATTGACAATACTCCATAGAAAACCAGTGACCCACATCGTTCTGAATAGGGTTTTCGAATATTCAAATTATTACTTTCTCTTTAAGGTGTTCCTTCTAAAGGAAACAACTGTAAATTTCACATGTACTGGAAAGTTTGGCAAGATAAAGAGAGAAGATAAAAGCCACAAAAGAATGCATCTACATTTCACTTAACTTTGAATCTCTGAGAAGCATTTCGAAAAGGCTTGTTTCGGATTGCTCTACATCAACTCCTTCGTCAGAAATGTCAGAAATGGTGTGAAAACATATGCTTTTCAGAATATTTTTCATTTTTAGTGGAGCAACAAATCACATGGTGCTAAATCTGGATATTATTGCCGATGTAGACAGATAGGAAGACTTATAGCACCAAAAAACTAGCAATAAGCTTTTTTAGAACTCGTTTTTCACTGAAAACTCTAAATTTTTCTCACAGGATCATAACTATAGACAATTTGTATCTGTATAAAGGCAATCTTTCGATCTGGTAACAAGCTTGCAGACAATATCAACATATCTAAACATCGTGAGCTTTTTAGCATTTTTTCAACTCAGATAAATCTCAATTAGGATTTACGTTTCACGATAAGCACTGGAAACTAATTATTGTTTGTATTGCATTGTAAAAAATTTTTGCTATGACAGTTCATTCATCACACCTCTTTTTTCACCGTTAAGATAAAAAGTTTTTGAATTACAAATGAACAAAATTAATCATTTTATTCATCGCACACGACGGTGAATAAAGTAATGAACAATAAAATTGATTCACTGTCGCTTATTAATTATCTTTTTGATTATTTCATAATAAATACTATGGAGTTTATTGGTAAGATCTATAAAAGTGAAAAATCAGTGATTAGACAAAGGACAATTACCAAAGCTCGTCTCAAGGAGAAGTTGATTCGAGAAGAAAGTCTTGTTGTGTTTTTGGTAGAAGCTATCAATTTCGAGGTATACAGTGGAAAGATGATGCTAATGTGTTAAGTTTTCTCCGAGAAATATCTAGGTTTAGTCAATTGAAAGCGGGTTCTCTTACAAGACAATGCTAAAGTACATGCAGCGGAAGTTATGCGGTAGAAGATTCACTTGCAAGAAAAAAATCGGCTAGATATAAACAACGTGGGGACCGAAGCTATCCAAATTGGAAACTAACATAATTCTCTGTGCAGCTAGCACTAAGCGCAACAATCTCATTAAATTCAAATGAAATAATATAGAAAAATATTTATTCAAATTATTTGGAATTCGAAATTCAGTGTTTTAATGTTTTATTGACAATTTCCATATATCTATAATTCAATTCAATTTCTTAGTATTAATTAATTAATTTATTAAGTATGTGAAATAGGGGGACATAAGAATTTTAGAGAAGCTAATGTTGGGCATGGCACAAAAAAGGTTGGGAAAAGCTGATGTAGATCAATGAAAGAAAGTGTAATATATTAAGATTCCTTTAACCTCAATCTACTTTTAAAATATTTAGATGTACGAAAATTTTCGATTCCGTTCAAAGGAAGGTATATTATATTAATCGTAAACCCACTGAGACATCACAAATCACGAGTAGAACGGACTCCTAGTTTACGACGATACAGCTCCCCAGGTATCTCACTAGGACTCTGGCCAACATCACAAATATTTCATCAATCAATTTTATTATATTCATCCTCGTAACCCTTCATATGTTATCCTGACGTTTTCTTTTTCTTCGCCCATCGTCATATATCATCGCCATGCTATAATTTTAAGAACCTTTTCTTATATTAACGACTGAATATTATGACCTGACCTAATGTAAATATCATTATGAACACGGACAGCACGAGAACACTTTTTTTAAAATAAATTCAATTAATAAAATAGAAAGTAATTCGTTCTAAGTTTAGTATGGTGTGATAATAAAGATATCTAGTTACGATTATGAATAAACAAAAACATGAAACTGATATGATTAATGATGATGATGTGAAGCTTCATTACTAAATCTTAATCTTCATTAAACCAAAATCGATAATTTTATTTCGACGCCTGTGAAGCAATCCCTTGTAGAAAGAAGTCTTGGCTGATTGCAGATGAAACTATTCAGTTATTGACTGACTAAATAATTACTATTATTAAGATTTAACTGTAGTATATATGAACTGAACTAGATTTAGAGTTTTCACGATGAAATCTATCACGTTTTAATTATAGTACAAAATAAAGCGACAGGAGAAGATGAAATACTAAATGAGCTCTACCCAATAAAATGGGAGATGTCTCTAAAACATCTTATTAACACAATTCTTACACAAAAAAAGGTGGCCTCTACATGGAATAAAGTTAATAAGTACCTATTATTTTGAACCAATTTCCTGAACTACACTGGCAACGTAATTATCGCAACGCTAAAAACATTATGGAAGTATTTTATAGAAGGCTTATTTCGTAGAAGTTTTCATCTGCTTAATCGTAGCTCTTTCAATGCCAGGAAAGATGTCAAAACGAGAGCTGCTACATAAGTTTTGAGATATGGCAACACTGATGTGAGTATGTCAAATCTGAGATTGCTGTCATAAAGTTTAACATTTTTAATGGACTTTTGTTGACGAAACTTAAATATCGAACCTCCGTGATTTGCAAGTTTAATGAATTCAATCGAGGTCGTGCTTCGCTACAGAATAAATTTCGTGTCGATACTGTGTGTGACCTGGTATTGCAAGATCGTCATGTGACATACCGTGAGATAGTGACATATTTCGGCTTTAGTTTCACTCGCATACATTCAATATTGCATTAACATTTGGCTGTCAAAAAGATTTGTTCGCGTTGGATGTCGTATAATTTGACAATCGCTCAAAAAAAGTGCTTTTGTCGATTGGTGCAAAGAAATACTGAGAAATTTAATCGTGGTACGACGAATCATGGATCAATGCATATGAACCCGAAACTAAAAAACAATCGATTGTATGGGTCTTCCAACCAAATCCAACGAAAGTTGTTCGCGAACAAAGCACTTCGAAGCAAATTGTTTCCTGTTCTTTCGGAATAACTGGACAAGTCACCACCGTTCCACCAACATTTGTTTGCCAAAAGGTGAGCTCAAAAAAAAACAAAACGTTTTTGAACAGTCTAAACATCAAAGTGATGGGTCATCCGCCGTACAGTTACCCAATATGTATTCAAATCACATGAATATGAATGGAAAAATGCTTCGATAATTGGTTCAAACAAATGCATAGTGTATTGATCTTAATAAAAAATATTTTATAAAACAATGAAGCCATAACCAATTGTAGATATTTGTTATCAAAACCTTGTAGCACATTTTCAGTTTTCAGGAAGAGCCAGAAATAGTGTGTTGCTTAATCTGATGTGGATATACAAGAAGACTTTTAGCGGCCAAAAATCTGTTTTTAAGGTCGAAGGTCCTCAGTTGATTCATTTCCACTTTTATTACTTGTAAACAATCTTTGAACTGACTTAATTATTACCATAGATAAATTTTAATATTTTGTAAGCCTCTTTTTTCAACTGAAACAAATCCAGGGCGTTTTTTTATTTCTTCCTGACAACTATCTGATTGCTTTGAAGTTATTACTAGATAGTTGAAGGTTTATACTGCTTAACAATAATGTTGATAAATTTATAATTGGTTGATTGTTTCTTTCAATTTATTTCGTTCCTCATATCAAACTCGGTTTCTGTTGCAATTCCTGCTTCTTCGCTAATTTTTATTTTATTTAGTCAAATGCACACTGAATATATATGAAATAATCGTTTTTGATCAATATAAAAACATGATTTCGAAATGAATAGCTGTATTTTAGAAAGAAAGTCCTTAAGGACCTACGAAACTATCACAGCAACCACCAATTATCCGAACAATGATAGTTCAACAAATTGCAGACTACATTTTTACCGACATATGCTCACAAGCCGCACAAAAAATCAAATAAACCATGTGGGTCTTTTAGACTTATCGACCCCCTTAGGTGTCTCCTTTTTATTAACGCTAACAGAGTGATCTAGATGTAGACCCCCCATGCGGACCCCCAAACAAGCTTTTACAACTTTCGTATGACCGTTGTTTTGTTTAAAGTCAAAAAGTTTCAACCCCCTATGTTGACAAAACGGACCTCCTGTATAGTAGGGCGAAATTTGTTGTTGTATTTGTGAAATACGTGTATTTTACGAGGTTATTTAGCGTGAAATTCGTGTGCTACCAAGTAGTATTCGAGTAGAAAACGATAAAGATATACGTAATCTGAGTGAATAATTGCTCAGAGTAGGAAATCATGAATAACAAGCCGTTGTTATGATAGTTATAAACACCAACTACATATTTATTATTGTCCTAACTTATGATTGTCTCAACATTCCTCCAATAAATTGAAATAATACTCGGAAATAATAATCAAAACAAAAAGATAAGTATGCCATTTTTACAAGGTAGAGAATTTATATGAAGATTCTTTCTGATCCTCCCTTCAAAGCTCAAACTACAAGTACTTAATACTTACATATTCGTAATAAGAACCTATAAAAAACTGGTTTAGGAAAACATAAGTGATGGTTACTAGAACTTCTGGCTTTAAAAGATTTTCGGTTTCGAATAGTTTTCACGAAACCACTTGGATGAAATGTCATTCAATATTTTTTTTTTCAGCTTAGCAAGTCTCGACAGCCCCGGTTATTGGCACACATACAAAAAATATTGAAATAACAATAAGTGCTATTTAAAGACTATTGCTATTGAAGTTTTGAGACAAATATTTATAATTGGGTTTCAAAATATGATTTGAACGCATCAACTGCTTCTACAGGTGTAGAAAAACGTTGACCTCGCAGTTTATTTTTGATCTGCTGGAATGAGAAGAAATTATTGGGTATCAAACAAGGACTGTAAGGCGGATGATCCATCAATTCGATGTTTTGACTGTTCAAAAACGTTTTTGTTTGAACTGATGTGCGAGAGCTCGCATTGTCGTGGTGGAGTATGATTCGTATTCGTGATTGTTTTCCCTGATTATTTCGAGCACTTCTGGCAAACAAACGCTGGTGTAATATTTAGAATTGACCATTCTACATTACTCTAATGAAACAGTGGCGACATGTCCAGTTATTCCGAAAAACACGCGACCATTTACTTCGAAGTGTTTCATGCCCAAACAACTTTTGTTGGATTTGGCTCGTCTTGAAAAAAGTATACAGTAGATTGTTATTTAGTTTCGTGTTCATAGACATAGTCACGATCTGTGGAGCTCCGCGATTAAATTTGTTCAGCATTTTTTTGCACCAATCGACACGAGCTTTTTTAGAACAATTGTCAAATTATGACAGCGATAGCAGTTTACGTATCGATGTTTTCTGGCACTTCAGCCGATTTTTGGACGACCACGAAATTCATCCTGCAGCGATTGAATTGGGAAGACTAGCAAAACACGGTGACCCGAGATGGTGCACCCAAACTTGATCGACACACCGCTGTTGATTTAATTCACGTCAAAGGTTATAGAAACTCATTGCAAGAAAGTGCTTTAACTCCACTTTTGAACCAAGATGAATGTTTAAAATATCTGTAAACAACTCAAATAGCACTCGTATGACCACACGTTCTAAGTACGTTCACCATTAAAAATGTCATACTTTATGATGGCAATGTCAGATTTGACGTATTCGCATCAGTGTTGCCATATCACAAAACTTAAGATGCTACCTTCGTAAATAAATTATATTTTTTGATACAGGTTGGTAACTTTAAGGAATTTCATGACTATCTGTAGGAATATTATGTGTTTCCTTAAGGTTATGTTCCAGATTAGATTGATGGTATGTAGTAGAGTATTTTCTGCAGTCTAAAAGTGCTTGATTGATACAGGAGCGTTACAATTTTGGCCGATAGCACGGCTCTCTGAAGACATCAAATCACCATAAGTTTGATTCTCGTTGTCATATCTTCTCTTCTACTAAAAAAATATCATTAGTAACTATCAACCTTATGTTACAAATATTATTTTATGCAATTCTTTTGCGGTAGATCATTTTTTTGTTCCAATGATAGAAGAAACAGCGTGATACCAAGAAAATGATAATAAGGGAAACGATAACAATGTAAAGGTATTCAGACGTTTTTTGTTATAAATTAATTCCATTTTTATTTGGGGCATTAATAATAATTTGCAGTAAGGACCGCTATAAGGGCTCTAAGCGCAGATGTTGTGTCACTGTGAAGTTTCGTTTGACACCCACTGAGAGCAAGGGTGTATTTTTTATTGTTAGACCCTGACAAAGGATTGCTTTGTTATTAATATTGATGTTATAACTTCTTTCATTCTGAAACATTTATTTATTGGTGGGTTTTCATTTAATCAAAATTAAAAATGGACGACTTCTAAGAAATTGTAAACGGTCAAGATCTTATATTTTCTGTAGATTCTACAAAACTTGGTTAAACAAAAATTGTTGCGAGACTAGATCTGAAAAAAATACAATATCTAACCTACCTAAATTTATGATTAATCAAAAGATCTATATCTATATGAGATAGAGAACTTATTTGAATCTTAAAATATATTCTGTTCTACATGCTCATGTAGATGTCAAATAGATTTCTTCTTTCTTTTGAATGACTCGAGATACTGAAATAATAGTTCAATATAAACTAAAATAAAATAAGGCATAACAGACACCATTTTATATATTTTAGAACTACTTATTAACATTAACATACAAAATATATTGATTATATATACAATAAATAAAGAATACAATTACTCAAAGAAAATTATGTCAATATTATGGAAGCGTAGGATGCTTTTTATGATATTTTGAAGCTAACTTTGCATTTTGCAACCAATATATCAGGAATGCGTGCATCGAGCGCACATATTATATACGAGGGTACATCGAGCGCAAATTTGCAGGTTTAAAGACGGTATCCTCAATCCCTGCATTTAGCTTGAAATGTTTATTAGCGTAGATAAAAGAAGAAAAATTATAAACAAAAAGTTAACAACAGAGCAACAAAAAGTTAATACTTTCTCATCAATGCGATTATAGTCAAAGTTTCCTATATATTTCCTATTTGCAAAGAGCGTACTTTACGGTACTTTACGTCCAAAGTTTGCCAATGATGAATAAGTAACTGGACAGAGATATATTTTCCCCATAATTGACCGTACTAAAATGTAAGCGGTTACCTATATAATCCGAATGGCCATCCTTTTCTTTCCGAAATTGAAGGATATCTTTATTTCTCTCTCTATTTTAATACTTTCACACCAGCCTCTGAATCTCCCCAAAAGTAAGAAGACCATTACCATCATAGCCGTTGCAATGGGTTTTTCGTAATTAATTAAATATTATTATTTCTTTTTAATATATAGAGTTATTTTTATTTAATTATTTACAAATACGAGTATATACATGTTAGTATGAAAAATAAAAATACAAAATATATTAAACTACACATTACTATAATATATACACTACATACTTATAAATTTCTTTAATTTCTTATTTCTTAGACCTTTTGATATATTAATGCATCTAAATGTTCTTGATTTTAGGTCTTTTCTGTTTTAAAATTAGTTTTTTTTTTGATAATTTTTAAAAGAAAGATAAATTTTGACGTTTCGACTTTTTAAAACAGAAGAGACCTGAAATCAAGAACATTTAGATACATACTTATATACTACACATTACTATATTATATACAACAGTTTACAAATATTTCCTGTAACAAATTTGAAGTATTTTATTCCGAAGATCTAGTGGATGAATTGTTTAATTCAATCATGAGAGGTTCTACAGTTTGATCAATAATGTTGTCTAATTCCCACATTTTTTCTTTCTCTATGATAACAGTTTTTCCAGTTTTTAGCAGTAACGTTTCTTAAAGCTCCGTTTATTAATATTCTAACATCCTTTAATTTAAATGTTGTTTTTTTTCCGAGCTATTTCACCCGGAGGACGAATAATAGTAATTTGGCGATTTCTTGCCACTTCATCAATATTATATTTCTTGTGGGGATTTTTATTTATTTTGACAATTGACGTCAACAACAATTACAGATCCGGCTGGAATAAGATCTAGTATTTGTATAAAGTATTCCTCGAACACATCTGCATTCATATCCTCGTGATAGTCACCGGTTTTTTTTAATTCAAATAACAGTAGGCCACCATCAGGAAAACCACTGTCACTGCCAATATGTGTTACTATTCATAGTCTGCCTTTCCCTGATGGAGCTCTCAATCCTGTTGATAGTCCCTCCAATAAAGCTTGTCCTACAGTGTGCCCCTCGTTCAAATAAAGAATAGTTTTTCCTTCGTCCCCGAGTTTCTTAATCATCCGTAAATAAGACCTCCAACACACGATTTCTTTGGAATATTTTGAATATCAATTTTTACGTTGTTTTTCCCAAAAAAAATTTAGTTCATGCAAAACCTGCCAAAGCTTATTTCTGCTGGTTGGTGGCCATCCGTCTTCCAAAAAGGACGCCAAAATTTTATCAATGATAGGAATTTTTTTAAAGTAAAATAAGTGGACTTTCCTGCGGATTACTTATTTGTAATCTTCATCGATGTAAATCTTTAACCTTCCTGAACGAGACTTTGGACCACTTAAACATCCACTTGTTTGCCTTTCCCTAATAAATTTGTAGACCGTTGATTTTCCTAGACCCGTCATCTTCGAACACATACTTGTTAGATAATTCACACTCACTGAAGGCTACTGATATTTTAATGCACCATATACATTTAAAGCCATGGCTTTCTCGTTAACAGAGAGTCTTCACTTTATGTATTGGAGTAAAGTTTCTGTGACAAACACTGCGCTAGAAATGCATTTGTGTATTGGGAATTTTCTTTTATAAGACTTATTCTTAAGCTGAAACTTGCCAATAACCATTTAAGTATACCTCATATTTTAATCTTTTATTACACTCTTGCTAAATGTACCTAATTATCATTTTTCCCTGAAAACATATTACAAATCGTTTTCAAATTAACCTGTCTGGTATAGGTATATACTATAAAGGGCGTGAAATATTTACCTGTCAACATCATTCCTTTCTCAAAATACCCCAAAGGCATAGTTTTGGCCGATAAGTAAACATAGTTGGGAATTTGAACATGATGAAAATAAATGTTGGATTTATTTGCTAAGGTTTAATAAAATAAACTAATAAATTATTCTTAAATGTGACTTCGGCTATGGTGGCCAGGAGAGGAATTGATTTATTACTCTACACTCTTTCCAAATGGAGTATAACCTAACCTAATTTAAGCTGACCTAACCTAACCTAACCTAACTTAACCTAACCATTCTTAAATCATAACGCTTGTTTGTGGAAAATTCAAAATACGCAATTTTTAATTATTTTGAATCTAATACTAAAAATGCACTCATTCTTACAAAAAACAATTTTTTCTATCAATTTTTGTTCAATATTGACCATTTGCTCATGTTGGAAAATTTAATATATTGCTGATGGTTTTTCGTTTTGCCTTAACGATAATAATTATTCAAAATTCGTATGCTTGTCCATCTCTAGGACTCACTGCCAGGAACTGAAAATGATTCACTAAGTAAGACTTTCCTTTCCATTATTCCTTTCTATTCCAATTTTCTTAATAAGTTCGAAATTGCTCTCTTTGATAAGTTGGAAGGTAGTGTTTCTCGGTGTGTCTCCTAGGATAGCTTAATTGGTGAAGCATCTAGCGCGTAACTAATAGATCTGAGTTCAATTCTTATATCGGGTGTTCCAAATTGTTTTTCCGTTATCGAAAATTAATCTCTGAGTAGGTCTTCCTTTTCCTTTACTCCCCTATTTCCCATTTACCCAACTCGAATCGGTGATATCGAAATTTGGGACTGTCATTCGTTACTAGCTTTAATCCGAAACAAAGAGTTACTTAAAACATGTCATAGAGCATCTTACCATCATCAGTAATTTTATTCTTATGCCAAGAATTATTTTTCAGTTTCATCATTGCTAAAAGTGTGTTTTATAGTTTATTTAAACTATTATTTATTTTTTACTTTTTAGTATAACCTATAAAAGCAGGGTTCTTCTTCCTCACTAACTTGCAAACGATATAAAAAGAAATTTGTAAATTCTGGCGAATCTAATCATGATAATCAGATGTTTTAATCGAATTATTGCATTGTCGTCAGTCTTTGACTAGTGTGAAGATTATAAATCAAATTTGATCTCTCAAAGTAGGGCAAAATCGATGCCTAAAAGTCAGTTAAAAACATACAGGTGAAACAATAACAAGAACTATTTAGATCTCAGTTAAAACCAGTTAACAGACTACAGTTATAATTTTTGAGAAACGAAATTTAAATTATTTACGTAAAGCGAAGCACCCTACAGTTACCACATTTTATTAATCTCGACAACAAATTATGAAAAGGTGTAAAATATACCATGACACTTATTAAAACACCCCTTGACAAAGTTGGCAACAAGTAAAACAAGTAAAAGGCATCTTCTTAATTAAAACCTGTAAGCGAGAATATGCTTCTGTAGAAATTTAATAAACAATTCTGAAAGAAACGCAGCGTTAAGCCCTTAATGTACTTTTTTAATTACATGTAAATTTATTATTGTTTTTAGAATATAATTACATTGGCGTATCTAAAGCGATTCTGTTTGGAAAAATGAATAAAGAATAGTGAAGACTTTGATACAGAAAACGATAACTCAAGAAGATGGTAGATATGATAATTAGGAAATATTTAAGAAGCCTTTTTCTGTTCAGCGGAGGAAACGAGATGCATGAAGAGTTATGTCTGTTGCTGAAGAAAATATGCCCATGGGGTGGAGGAAGACATTAATACTAACAATACCAAAAAAAAGATCTGGGAGAGAACAAGAACCACAGGAGAATAACACTATTAAATGCAAATACAATCTACTAACACCAATTATACAAAGCAGACTATGTGCGAAATATTGAGAAAAGATTACCAAAGTAGTTTTATGCCCAATGGTACATGAAAGACACAGAAATATAATGTAGATATAGAATTTTTATTCATAGATTTCCAGATGGACTCATACAATAAAAATGCCTTGAAATACATGAGATTTTCATTCAAGTTAATGAAACTGATGAAAATAATATTGAAAACTGAGTTGCTAAAGTAAGAACACGATATGGTAGAACAAAAAATTTTATAATAAATAAAAGAGTAATGAAAAGCAATGAAATTTCATCAACATTATGTATCTTATCTCTCGATTAGGTATTGGTATAAAAATTAATACATTAAAACAAGTATATGAAATATAGCAAGAAAAGAAAAAAATCAAATTTAAAAGATGTGGGTTTAAAATGGTGAAGAAATTCAAGTACATAGGTATAATAATAATGAACGATGAAGAAAAAAATTGAGAGAAGATATAAAGCAGCGATCAGAGTAGTTGGTGCGAGTAGAAAAATGTTAGAGAGCATAGAAATAAAAATGAAAACAAAATTTGAAATATATAGAACAATAATGAGGCAGTAATGAAAAATGAAAGTGCTGGAGGTAGAGAATGATGTAAAGGTAATGAAAAAGCAACAGTAAGACAAACGAAGACGCAAGGTGAGAGAGGAAGTGGAACACGAGGTGGTAGGATGAGGTGTAGATGGATTTGGAAAGAATGCTGATGATAAAATGGAAGCAATGGCTATGGATAGGCAAAAATGAAGAGTAACCTGTAGTTGTGACCCTAACCTTCATGAGACATCGCTCCACGCAGCTCGTAAAAGCGAGTTCCACATAAGAGACTTCGTGCTATTTTATGTATTACGAAGGTTGCTACTTAAATTTTGGAACAAATCATTGTTCATCCAACTTCCAAACCGAACAGTCGTCCTTTTAGCATTATTGGGAAGTACGAGGTCTGCTACTTAAGTTTTGAAATATGGCAACATTGAGGTGGATATGTCAAATCTGACATTGCTATCATAAATTGTGACATTTTTAATAGTGAACATACTCAGAACGTGCTGCTATACTACAAGTTCTATTTGAATTGATCACAGATACTTGAAACATTCAACTTGGTTAAAAAATGGAATTAAATCGTGAATATTTTCGTACGATGATTTTCTGTGACTGTCAACGTGGACTAGACCACTTTTCGGCGATGAAGCACCATCTCGATTCAGACATACTTGGACATTAGCTCCAATCGCAAACAATCGTCTTATAACTGTTTAATATAGATTCATATCTGTTTCTCTTGTGAATTTATTAATTTATATAATATTTAAAAATGTGTCGATATATTTTAAATTAGAAAACAATAGCTTCTCGGATTTAGAAAAACGAAATGTAGGTTTTTCGTGTTCATTTTTGCTACATTCAATCTGCGCCCATGTTTCTATCCTGATCCAATAATTAAAAAACTAAGTAAGTCATAATTAGAGTGAAAAATGCTACATGAATTAATTAATTTTGCATTTATTAACAAACAGGAAATCCTAATTAAGATTTCCTTATTGCGAACTCTTGCCGTGCAAGCAAATATGGGGGTTGAAATATTTCGTTACAACAAAACATTTACACTGAGGGTGTATTGTTTCAAATTTATTTATTGTTTATTAATTTCTTCTTTAGACTTAGCTTCATATAAAATAACTAACGTCGCTTTTGTTTTCCAAATAAAAAATATTAATACTGAACATGAAAAGTAGATTAGAGAAAATTGAGTAGAAAATGGTAGTTATTGTATTTAATTGAAGGGTGCATTTACGAGGGATAAGCTGACAGTTCTAATATCTCCAATTAAACTCTATACACTTCGATAAAACTATCAATTACTTCTAATCAGCTCAAGTTTCCAATTTGTTGGTTTTTCTCTTCCCAGAAAGTCAGTAATTCATTATCATATACAAAAAAGAAATTCAACCCTCTGTTTGGCGAAAAGAATCTATAGTCTTTCCAGTATTGTAAGCAAAAACTTTGTCATGGAGCCCATGCAAACCTATGTAAGTCATTTTTGTTTTACATTGAATATTTTCTGTGGTAACCATAGTGGGCATTTGGCTAAGACAAGGTCGTATAGTTTCAAATTTTGCAACATTATTTCATCTAATATAATAGATAATAAAAATTGTAAAATTCAAACAATCGAGTTCCATTTGAGCACAAAATTTATTAATCAACGCCGTAGCTAGGGTGGTCCGAAATGATCGAGCCCTTATGTTCTAAATGAACAGGACAATTTCCAAGCATTCTACTTACAGGTTGAAAATTGTCTAAAAATTGCTATCAGGACCATTATATTGTTACGTAATTTGAAATTTTATTTTAATGATTTTATATTAATGCGCTTTTAAATGGAGTTAGTTGTATAAGGCGCTCTATTCCCTCTTGCTCTTGTTGGTTTTTCCTGTTTATTTTTTCAATAATGTTCTTATTAGTTTGTCCTATCCTCTTGATTATTTCATTTATGTTTTTTTATGCTGTATATAGTTCGCGCGTCAGCTCTATTAGAGATGTGTCCATCGTTGAACTTTGACTTTTAGAATCTCATCGTTCCAATTTTCTGTACTGCTTCTTATTCTTTTTCTTGATTATCCATTAAGTTTTTGCATATAATATTAACTATAGAAGACAATAAACCCTACTTTGATGGCATTTTATTTTGATTTAATTGAATTTTTTATGTTAATTTATTACAATTAGTTGAAATATAATCCTACTAATTACTTCTATATTGATTGTACACTCATACCTCTTGTAGATCTCCATTCTCTTTCCAGCTATTCATTAATAGCTAGTCAACGATAATATTTTCCATGATTTTGTTAGTTTTCCTCTCTAAACTATTCTTATTTTACCTGGTGAAAGGTGTTCCAAAATAAAGTGTTGAAAACCTTAGAAAAACATATCGAGAACTGACAGTTTAGGGGAACCTCAATTCGGCATCGTGGACAAGAATTGCAATTTGAAAGGTTTCTACAACGTGTAGTCACTAAATATCTGCATCTCCATGCTTACAAAATTATAAAATACAACAATTGTAACCTAATAACCATACACAGTGAAGAGACTTTGTTGAATAGAATTTTTACCTTGATGTTAATCACCAAAATTGCCGCTTTTGGGGTTTTAAGAACCCATAAGTGATTGTCGAAAAATAAATGCATCCACAACGTGTCATTGGAGTACATCTTGGGCAGGAGGGACTTCTTTGAAAATGATTTGGATTATATTAATATGGCCGATATGTGGTTTCAACAAGTCCAAGAACAAGAACTGCATGAGACATTTCAGGTCGTGTACTCTCTCGTTTCTTGGATCGAAATTGGCCCCCTATATCGTGTGATTTAACACCATAAGATTTATTTTCATGGGGTTGCTTTAAAATCACAGGTCTTCGTTAACAAATCCGTATCCATGAGTGCATTATAGGAGGAGATTCAATAGTCATAGAAAATTTCAACAAGGGCGAGGGCGTATTTGTAAAACCGTGGAGGCCATTTATCCGATGTGTTACCTCATAAATAACCCTATGCTATCTACTTTATGATACAATAAAAAAATTACAATCAAAAAACTAAAAACTGCGTTTTTTATTTAATTCAAATCTTGCGTTAATTTTTTACTTCCAGGAATATCTTCTTTCTAGTAGTGGCACAGTCTCCAAGAATTCGGAGAATTGGCAAAACATTGCCAACTCTCCGAATTCTTGGTTCTTCTGGCCTATCTTTCGTTCTGGTCTCAGGATTTGATTTATCTCAGAATAAAACCCAAATTTACCAAATTTTTAATTTAAATAAAACTAGTCTTTAACAAAGTGCCTCACATTTCTGGAACTGTGTCTAGTACACTTATCTAAAAACTGTAAATTAATTTTGTCATGCTATAAACAAACGGTATTAGTCACGTAATTAACATAACCTAAAGTACACGTTTGTTTTATTCACTTTAGTACCATTTTAGAACCATTCGAGGAGCAATGACGATTTCCGTGGAAAATTAAAAAAATTTCGTGTGAATGTGTTTATCAAATTGTTTATCTATCAGTTAAATATATTCGAATCTTATTAGATGTTATGGATACTTTAAAACAATTCCGATATTTACATATCGTTTGTTCTGCCTTTACCTTTCCGTTTATCCATGTGCAAGTTTTTATTGTATGCCTGACCGTATGTCGCCCGTTATTATTTAAATGAGAAAACAAATATCGTATTAGGCTATGCTTGTTCGTTTAATAAATTCCAACAATATTTCAATATAGTTGAAGGTTTTTCTTTTTCTTACAAGTCCGTATACACGGTTGACTAGTGTGAATAAAGAAATAAATCATTGCCATTCATCGCGGTTACAAGCGTTCATAACATGTTTGGCTCGTATAGTCGCACCATGGATATACCTTCACATAAATAATTTGGCTGAGATAGTTCTACCTTCAAATGTAATTTGTTATAAATAGAGGATAATTTCCTCGATGAAAACCTCTCGGTATAAACTATCGCGAGTCAAAATTTACATCAGCATGTACAAGATTTGATTCTAAAATATTTTCCTACAAGGTAGGTACATAGTCGTGGAAATATATTGATATATTTTGATTATGTTATTGATTTTGATAAAGCAGTTTTTGCAAAAGTGTTTAAGATAGCAAGCTCGAGTGATTCTTTTTTTAAATGAATGAAATGTACGAGAGTTGTTACTTGAGTTTTGAGGCAGACAAATAAAAACAAATATTCATAATTTGATACGGCTTTATTGTTTTTCACAACATTCTCCATTAAGATCACACTTTTGCATGCGCTTCAACCAATTGTAGAAGCATTTCTTCCATTTCGATTTCCATTTCCGCTTCTTCAAATGTAGAAAAACGTTCACCTCTCAAGTTGATCTGCTGGAATATTTTTGTGACAAACAATGACTATACGGCGGATGACCCATCAATTCGATGTTTTGAGTTTCCAAATTTTTTTTTTTGACAAATCAATGATGTGTGAAATATGGCATTGTCGTGGTGAAATATGTTTCAACTTGGTTTCCATGCAGAATTGACAGTCTATTGATGCATCTTGATTGAATTATGCTTCAATCTCACGGTATGTCACATGATGATCTTGCAATATCAGTTTAGACACAGCTACGATGATTTCTGGCACAACAGTCGATTTTGGATGACTTCACAAAACTCATCCTGTACCGAAGTGTGGCCACGATTGAATTCGGAAAACCAGTGAAACACCATGGCTCTAGTTGGTGCTTTATCATCAAAAGTCGAAGCGTTAGGATCTTCATTCTGCTATTGGTTTAATCCAAGTCGAAAGTAAAGGAAATGTTTTAATTATCTGTAAACAACTGAAATAGCACTCGTATGACAACACGATCTGAGTACGTTCACCATTAAAAATGTCAAACTTTATGATGACAATGTCAGATTTAACATATTTACATCAGTGTTGCCATATCTCAAAACTTCAGCAGCAAACCTCGTATCCTGAGTATACATACAATACAAGGTTTTATCAACAATCACACTTATTTGGAATTTAACAGTTTTCATTAAAAATGATGTCATTTCACTCTGATATAACTGATATCACTTCGTTAAACCACTTGATAGGTGGAGATGCTCCGTTGCAGGCTAAAGTTATATCAAGTATTGTAAAACTATTAATTTTGAGATTAATTTTCTCCTAATATCAATCGGAATTTGGAATTTTATCAAAATAATTTACCGACATTATGAATTCTAAAACTAATGCTTAATTTTAAAGTGAACATAACACAGAGAACATGTACGATCAGTGATCTGCTATGATTTCAAAGTCGGTTCAAGTGAACAACAAAGTTTTGAATGGCTGCAACGCACATTTGATGATTGAGGTCTTCGCAAGCAACTATGTGTCACTGGTGATGCGAACTTAAAAGAGGACGACTATCTATTGGTAATGATGCACGTTCTGGTAGGTTCTGTTCTTCAGTAACTATCGGTTACTATTGGAAACATTGACAGTTGACAATATAAGACATTGAATCACAAGTTATAAGCCACATTTCATTATCATTAGTGTTTCTCAAATTTGCTATGCCATTTTTATAGAAAAATATTTTATTGGTTAGAAAACAGACATCTGTTCCAATGATAACTCCCTCGCGTAGTTAAGTCCCTTGTTTAAACCACCACTACACCAAATTCACAATTACACTTGCTAACGCGCGCTTCGGTAACCAAGTTATCGTCTTCAGAAACTAAAAGTAAACAGTTTACCTTCAGTCTCTGAAGACGATAACTTGGTTATCGAAAACCATGTCAGACAGTGTAATTGTGAGTGTTGGTGTAAACAGTGTATTCAGTATAAATATCACCAACGGTTTCAGAAATATCTACTTACAAACCTGGAGAATATGAAGGAAGCGAAAGCAATTCGGAGTAAAAGTCTTTGACTTTGATGATTGTTTGTATTGATGTGTAACAAGGTATGTTGATTTGGGATTTTTCTTAAGCATATATGACCATTTCATTATACTTTCCTTCTTCAATCGGTTCAATAATGTACAATAATAGGGTTAGTTAATTTTTTTTCAATTTTCTAAGTAGTTGAGGTTGCCTTTTTGTTTGTATCGTCCAGTCTACTTAGATGATGATTTCAGTATGTATCTTAATCCATATTGTACTCGTAAAGCGTAAATTTATCATTACGTTCAAGTGCAATAATTATTTATTAATAACTAAAAAGTCAGTTTTTACTCTCTTGTAAATAAACCCGGCCATTATCGTACCTGTACATATTGTACTTAACATTTTTTGAAAATAGTTTTAAATCAAAACAGAAACGTGTACGTACTTAATAAATATATGTGTTCTGTTATTGTGAAAGGTAAGTCAAATAATAAGCAAACGAATACAATATTGAGTCATTGATTTACACAAAAAGTAATTTAACTTGATTTATTCATATGTTACACGTGCATGTACAGATGTGCCTGTGAGCATGGCGCAGTTATGACAATCACAGTCACAATTAGACAATTAGAACAAAGAGAAACGTGCAGATTCATAGTAAACAGTCGTAGAGGAATTGACCAACAACGCCAACAAATTCCTCGAACAATAACATCAGATTTATTTCTTTGACTAGTATTCCTGTATTAGCCTGATGTAGAATATTAGGCTCATTTCAAAGTGGTTATTGGACAACTATGTGTGGCATATTCTCGCCCAAAGTAAAAATATAAATAATTTTTATTTGAAATAAATTCGTTACTTTAATAAAGAATACATTATTAACCTTAATAAAGCATAATTTCATTGTCTATACAACCTAAACACTTATAGTAAGTTAATTATTTTTATTCACACAGAAAAATATTTCGTAGATATAATTTATATGGCAGTACAACGTTTGCCTGATCAGCTATTATAATATAAAACAAAAAAGCTAATTTTGATCAAAAATACTCAAATCAAAAATTTGAAATTTTCCATTGTTCTCCAAAGAATCCTTTGTAACTAGAATATTCCTTCTCGTCAAGTAAATAATATGTTTATTATGCATGTTAATTTATTAAATTCCAGGATAGAACGCACATGATCTCTAACAAATTCCTGGCGGGATATTGAATCCCGTTGGACCTCATGTCGAGACGCCACCCCGGGTTGTATTGTTTCTCACATCATACGTGCCGTGTCCCGTTTGCTAAAAGCTCCACTTTTACTCGTGCTAGGCTACCGTTGCAGACCCCCTTTGTTTTTGCAAGTCGTTAATACTTATATGTTTATTATTATTTTAAGAACAACTTAACTAAAATGATGTTAAAAGTAAACATACGATAAATTTAAATAAGTATAAAAAGAGGAACGTGGTAGTAGTAGAATCGTAGAAGCCTTTAGAAGCTCCAAATGTTGTTTTTGACACTTAACAATTTTTTTCACAATGAAGATGATATTAAAACATTGAATTTACTGTTGCCGATTCAACACCAAGAGTTACCTCAATCGATTGGTAGATGCATCCTGGATGATCTTCGATATATCTAAATTTCTCCAGCAATAACTGAAGAATTAGGCCTACCTGCTTGGGGCTCATCCCCAACCGATGCCCGTCCTCTTTCAAATTGCTCTACCAGCGAAATGCGTTGATTATGAAGGTTTTTCTATTGCCAAATACGCGTTGCAGTCGTTTAAGACTTTGTAGTGCTCTTAAACTCGTGGCAAATCATATTTTGATGTCAAATACTTACTACTAGAACCTCAAAATATACGAAATATTAACAATATTTTCGTTATATGTTAGTTTTTGTCATGTTTCTGTTGTAATCTGACAAACTTACAAATCAATTTGGCAGGTAGACTAGTTTAGGAAAAGTTATGTCAATATTGTCCAGTAGTTTTCTGCTCTTAAAAGTGCCCATATAAATACGAATGATGCTGAACGTCCGGAACGCGTATTTTCAATATCTACATTGATCGTGGTCAATTGGGAGGAAAAAAAGTCGATTTTTTGTACCATTGATGTTTTATTTCGAACCGATAATACAAATTTTCATTTCTTTATTATAATATACTTATATTTAATTTGATTTTTTAACTAATTGATCATTTCTAGCTTATATTTTTAAACAAAAAAAGCAGTAATCATAGATGGTCGGTCGTTTCCTGTTAGGCATTTTTATTCATCTTGGCGACAAAAACGACTCGATGTAACCAAAGCAAAAATCATTTTTTCGACCAATAAGATGACGAAAAACTGTCCAATATTATAGAGAAAAGAGAGACTCGTTGGGGTATTTTAGTTTGGGAAAGGTTAACATAATCATGTAGTATGTAGTTCATTTGTGGAATGGCCTTGATTTAGGAAAACTTTTCCTCTTAAGAACTTTCTGAAAGTGACTTTGTTTTTGCATCCATTAGCTTACTGCGTGGATGCTGGCCTATTACCGTACCTGAACAGAATATTGACAATAATTAAGAGGAAAAAAAATGGTTTTATGAACCGATGGCTTCCGGAGAGTGGAGGTGAGTAGTAGTTGTTGAACGGCTACAACTGCGACTATATTATTGCCTGTCGTCGGCCATTAGACTAATGAAAGAATTCACTAGGTTACAAGAGGTGCGTCAGTGATAGCACAGCTAAAAATTGATCACTTATACTCTACCAATATCATGCTGCAAAGTGTGCGCGCTTGTTGACGAAAAGATGTTTGTTCCATTACGTCATTGCGCCAGCTAATCGTCAGTTTGTTTCATAAAAATCAGCCGAATCAGCAGATGAATTTCTATTCAAATAGCTTGATGGAAAGTAATTTCGCACAAGACATGATAGTCCAGACAAATGTCTCATTTTTTCGAATATTTTCAAATTGTGTGGCTTATGTAATTTTGATATTAACTATTTATATTTTAGAAATGGAAAGGTGCATTTTTGACATCCCTAATTGATCCTATTCAACAGACCCATTCCAGTAAAACATCTTTTCGCACAAAACCTTATATCGGTGAAATTTATGACTCAATTTATTTTTAAAAGAATCTAATGGTGAAACTATTCTAAGTATAAAATTAACTTCTTCGTAATAGAAAGTTTAACTATTTTTCAATCTCACAACAATACCTTTATTGGTTATATTTCAATGTTAGTCTTGAACAATGAAGTTTGACATCTTTTGTTTGGACTTGTTTACACCACCTTGCCTTATTACATGGGTGGTCAACGATCATAATTTACAACACCCCCATATAGCTATTTACTTTGACAGGATAAATAATTTTTTTGGTAATAACAATGTTTTTGTAATGCCATAAACTTTTTTTGTGAACTTACGTGTACTAACAGATACAAAAAATGCTAAAAACTAACAGAAGGACATGTCTGTGTATACATGAGACTATGGAATTTAATTAGGTATTATAGTGAATGTTCTATTTTACGATTTTAAGTTTTTATCATCGAAAAATGAAAGCCGATTCATAAACTTGATTTTTGCCGTTTGCCGTTACCGTTCGCGGATGACGTTTGCCGTTTGCCGTTTGACGTTTTTAGCAATTTCTACACCCTATTTATAAACTTGACGTTGCTGTTATTAACCATAATATACTAACTGTACTACTTTTTGTTTTCGTGATATTTTTGTGGTTTTGTTTGTATTTCGGTATTTGTGAGTTATAACGAAGAGTTTTATTATTGGGAGCATTAGACAAGACCACGTGACAAACGCAAACGGATGTGATTGGCTCTTTTCTATTAATACTAAAAGCCGACAGGAAAAGGTACAATTCGTTTATGTTGAAAGTCATCAACGACAAATGGCGACGTCGAACGGCAACTATGAATGGTTTTATGTATTTCAATGTTTCCAATTTTGTAATAGCAAACGTTAATCGGCGTTAAAAAATCGTGGCACCCCTGTATTATTGAACATTGAAGTTTGTTATTATGAGGCCAATGACTGATTAAAAGTTTCACTTTCAATGACATTTGTATAAAAACTTCTATTTGTAATTTCGTAGATTTACTTTATTTATTTTTTTGTTTAGTAAAACTGTTTTGTCATATAATAAGAGTTAAAATGTGTGATTTATGTAATTTTTCATAAAATAAAATAGCTTATAAGCAAAAAAGAATAGACTATTCGTCGTTGATTGATATTTACTGCACTTTCCTAATTGAACAATCTAAAGATTTGTCAAAATCAGCTGATGCCATTTAAAAATGGTCGCTGTGGGTAATCAAATGCTTTTACAGTAAGTGTCTATGTGGTTTGGGAAGTTATTCAGACTTTATAATTACCAGTTTTTTGCAAATGAACTTCTTAAAAATTGCTATTTAGAGAAGTCCGAAATTTCCACCCGAAAACGTGGTGTTAGTATTGTGTTTAATGTGCAATGAGCAATATTCTGACTAAAATTCTTTTCATAAGCTTCAACTTTGTCCTTGCAACTTTCAGATGCCATTTTGCAACCTTCATGTTTGATAAACAGTGAAATTAATCTCTAAAAAAACTAAGTCTTTTAAATTTTGTGAGACTGGCTGAAACTGCAAAAATACTGTATTAGCTCTAATGAAAGTTATGTAAAAAGTATCTATGAAGTAGTCTTAATATAATAACATAACAAAAAACAATGCAGAACAACCGAATCGTTCTTTACCCCACAGCCGTCATTTTGATATAAATCAGCTGTTATTTTAGATTCCCTAATAGATTTACTTCAAAAACGGATAGTTTGAATATTGATTTCTAATAAACACGTGTCGGTGATTGTTCTTCCTCTCTTTTTTCCTTCTATCTTTCATCCATTTAAGAAACCATCTCAATGTGATGAAATAAAGTATTTCGACTACACTTAAGAAACTGAAACCCATACAAAGTCCCAACAACCCACCGACATTAGCTAAAAGTAGAAAAATAACAATTCAATTCAGTTTTATTCAATTATGTAGAAAAAATAATTAAGAGTTTTGGAAGGTGTAGATGAAAGATCAAAATGGCATACAAATCTAGGGCACTGTTGTCTCAATGGACACCTGAAGATGTCGGACTTAGCAGATAATGCAACGTGCAGATTATATTGTACGGAAAACGAAACCTCTATTCACATTCTCTCGAAGTGTGAAACACTAAGGAACTCCAGAGCACTGTACCTTGAAATAGAAGACGAAAATCTCTGGCAGCTACAGTCATCCCACATTCTAAGAGAAGTGGATTAATAGATCAGCTGTAAGCACTGAGAATCCCTAGTAACACAGAAATAAAAGGGAACAAAAAGATACTTTGGGTCTTGGTGCATATGATATTCAAATATATACGTCCGTACATGTATTTATCTTTATGTTTATTTTATATTTTTTCGAATGCATTAAAAGAATGTCGATTGTCTTATTTTTTTTGAAGCCTCATTGTTTCCATAATCAAAAATGAAAGTATATTTAAAACCAACTTTCGTTTAGTTATTTTTCCAAACAATTAAAGGAAGTTGTATCAATCAAAACGATCATAAGGATGTGATTGATCTATGACGCAATTCTAGTATAATAAAGTTTATGAACTGTGGCACCATCTATTGAAGACTTAAAAAACGATCGACGAAACAGCGGTGGCGATAATGAAGAAAGTTATTTGGTATTGTACGGGTATTAACATAAATATAAGTATGTAGATGTCGGCTCTCTTTAAGTATTAAAACGAATAATTTGTTTAATTAATTTATTATTTATATGTCATTATCATTATTAAATCAAAGTTGCGAATGAAAAAAATATAAATTACTCACATAAAATTTCTGTAAATCCATATAATTCCGTTTTTTCGATTATAGGAAAATAAGACGAGGCAAAGTAGAAATGTATGACAGCCATGTTTTTCCTAAAAATATTTAAGTATTCTTGAAATATTAAAATGTGTCTTTTATTCCTTCAAATAATGAAATCTTTGTAGAATTTTACGTATTCTTAGCATACAGATTCGGAAAATAAAAGACTCTCTCATATAAAAATTATTACTTTCTAATAATTAGCTGGAAAATCTGCCATTGAATAAAGTTGCTTTGGATGTGAAGTGATGGAACCACGTTTTAACTATGGTTATGAAATGGCGCAAAAATTCGGCTTTATTTCTGTGAAACATTGCCAAACACGCGATGTAAACATCTTCACGACGTTGTATTTGTTCCATTGTGACCAAAGGCGGCACTGATATTACGCACATCTTTCTCATGTCCAATTTTTCAGTTAACATGCCATGTACCGCACTTTTAGAAATGCCTACTATGTCTGGTACCTCGTGCACTTTCAGTCGATGATAATCCATTACCGCATTGTGGTTTTTCTTCAACATTTCGACGATGCTGGTCTTCGCAGGTCGTACGGCCTCGTTAAACTCTGCGACCCAGAATCTAATTCAGCTTTTATATTGGTTGGGCTATAGCCTTCCAAATAACGATGACCAATTTTTTTCATGTCTACAAATTCACTGAAAACGTTCACTATTGATAGCTACCAAATACTAAACAACTTGGTGTTTTTAAACTTGAAACATAAGCTGTATTGATTGTGTACTTTCTAATACAGTAGTATTTTTCAAGCTTCTACCGCCATTTCTAAATCAGGCCAGATACTTCTGAGACCATCCTAATAGATAAATAACTTGGATAAATTAACGCACAAGTAATAAAAATCAAGTTTTTGTAGGTCATAAATTTGAAATTTTTACCGAATTGACCGCGACATTCAGTAACTGTAATCAAAATTTCGTTCTGGGATCCATAATCAGCTGATAAATGATCTACCTGACCTGAGATCATAGTTTCCTAAAAGTCTTAAGTGCTTATAGTTTCCAAAAAGCTCTATAAATTCTTGAGGGTACAATGCTCGTTCATTTATATGAATCATTAAGATTACTTACTCAAAATGTGTAACGTTAACTTTCCAATCTTCGCCAAATGCAGTAGTATTTATTACCCTTGAGAGTTTCCCGACCGATATAGATTCTGTGAACTGTAATCCAAAACAGCCTGGTAAACAGGAACAACTAGCTCTACAATAAATAAATAGATACGTTTAAATTGAAAGAAAACAGTATTATCGCCAAGCTAACTACTAGTCTCAGTACTCAATACCACCTTAAAAGGCTCAAGTAACTCGAAGCAGTAGTGCTAACTTGGGAAGTTGGGCATAAAACTCCCTTCTTCGGGTGGAGTCTACATACGTAAAGAAGGTGTTAAGTAGCTGGAAAATCAAAACTAATACTTCTTAAGCTACAAACGAATAACAATAGGTGGAAAGTATTTGAATCCCAGCCAATTCCACTATCCGACCATTAGCAGCGCAGTGGCTTAATAACGAGCTAATGCTGAGTCCTTTTGCCAAAGGAAGTAGAAAAGTTTTTTTTGCTGGTTAGGTGGAAACGTCGTCATTTCATCAACATATGACGTTGATAGTCAAGTAAGACTCATCCTTATAACTAATTAGATACTAATACTGAAAAGATAAACTTTACCCAACTCCAGTCACTTTTTCCATGTTTTCTTTTGCATCAGATGAGCACAGTTGATCCTTACGACCACAGGCTTTTATTGATTTGTTTCCTACAATATATTTTATTTTTTACGAACTTCAATTTTCTCAATATTTTAGAAAAGTACTAAACTATAATCTGTTAACAAATCCTCAATAAAGGATTTAATCTCTTCATGTACTTTTGGATGCCATACATTGTCGATCGACAGAATTTCATAGCTTACAGTTGATGTTAATTTGAAATAAGTATCCGTAAAAACTGTTTTAGAAGCTCCTTTCCTCATTTCTTCATTAAATATATAGATTATAAAGATATAATTAGTGAGTACTTGATTTTATTTTTATTATCTTGGAAAAACTAAACATATTAAATCAAGGAACAAATACAACTCTTGTCGATGCAAAAGCGAAGATATTTGGTTACATTACTTTTATTGAGTTTCTTGGCCTCAAAAATCTGAAGTGACTCATACCACTTAACTTATTATCAATTATTTAAATATTCTATATGCTGATTTAAAAGAAATATTTTCTGATTCAAAACAAATTGATTTATTAACATAGATGATGCAAACAATGTTAGTAAATTTGTTTGGTATCTCAAGAAGAACTCGTAGGATTGCAAAATGATGATTCAGTTGGAACTTTATTCAGTATAAAAGGATGTATGGTATGGCTTTGTGAAGAAACAGAAATAAAATACACAAAAGCAACAAAATATGCATCAAAACTATTGCTACCGTTTCCATCTTCATATTTAGCTGATAGTGGAAAACTTGAGACTGACGCTAACCAAATATAAAATCTCGATGCAGGAAGCATCAAGCACAATGACCTCAGTAAATCAACATAATAAATTAATATAGAGAAATTCCTATTAAAATTATTTGGAATTTGAATTCCAATTTCTCATTACATGTTATAAAAATTTCCTCACTATTTACTGTGCTTAGTTAACAGTTACCTAGTGATTTATTCCCAAATCGTATTTTAGTTTAGTTTCTTTAGTCTCAATATGAACAACACGACCAAAGTAAAGACAGGAGACACTTATACGGAAGAGATACCAACACCAGGAGGCATCAGCCTCAGCACATTTCTGTTCTATCTCTTAATGGACACAATTATAGAGGAAGTATAATCACTAAATATGGGATACCGAAAAGGACAGAATAAAAGGTTCAGCATTGTATGCTACGCCGACGATGCAACTATTTTGCAGAAACGCAGGACGACCTACAGAGACAACTACACAAATTCTGCCAGGTCAGCCAGGCGATGAACATGACTATATCCACAAAAAAACGAGAAGCATAACCTTTGCGAAAAAGTCCATACGATGTCAGCTGGTAGGACAAAATCATCGAACAAGTCTCACAATTTAAATATCTGGGTATGGACCTGTCCAGTTATCACGACCCAGTGAAAGACCTAAGAAGCCAGATCAACAAAGCGATTGCCATATCGGGCTCTTAACGCAGATAATATGGGCGGACGAATACATGCGAAACGATAGCAAGGTTAGGATCTATAAGACTTGTATCAGGCCAATCATGACATACGAAATAGAAACCACTGACATCAGGAAACAATGTGGAGTGCAAAACATCGTAAGATGGAGGAGACAAAGAAAAAGATACAAGTACGCCCACGTGAAAAGAATGGAAGTGAGTAGACTGCCATGCAATGTACTTGAAGAGGGAAACCAATAGGGAAAAGAGAACCCGGACGACCACTTAAGATATGGATGGACACCTCCCAGAAACTGATACAGAGGAACCTGCAAAGCTAACAGATCAAGAGATCTTAAAAATGAATAAGAAGAAGAAGTTTCTTTAGTAAAAAATTAATTTTTTTATGTGTAGTGCATAGGGGGGGGGCATAAGAATTTTATACAGGCTAAAGTGAGGCACAAAAAGGTTGGGAAATACTCAAAACTGAACAACAACTATAAATAACTTGTAGTTTTAGAAGTTTGCGGATCAGTGGACATACAATAATCCCTTAATTTGAAAACTAACATTATCAACTGCTATAAAGCTTGAGAATGTCTGAAGATTTTTCTTTCTTAAATAGATAATATGTTGACCAATCTACAATCTACGTCTGAATGATTTACATACGACTTACTTGGCAAATAGTAGGGTATACATTGACATTTTTCAAATGTATAGTTAGATTGACATTCCAAATAGCAGTTTGACTGAGTGTAAGATCTGAAAAATTAATTGAAATATTTATTGAAGAATAGGAAGTATTGCTTTTGCTTAAAATTTATTATGGTTAATATCAATTTAGCTGTACTTCTTACTGTATTATTTAAATGTCCCATTCCTTACTTATATCTTTGGTACTGTCTTACATAAACTAATGAAATGTGAAAATTACAATGCATACTACTACTAATCGTCAGCCTGTTTTGATACGAAGAATAAAGAATAAACCATCATCGATAAAACTGTCTTCTTATCCTATGTGTAGGATAATAAAACACTCAAATTTACCAGAGGAAAGTTCTGGAAGTTGTAAAGTCCATACTTTGTCTGCATTAATTCAGGTCTTATCTAAATAATAAATCTATTAGTTATAATTTCTCTTTTTTAACGCAGATATTTAGTTCGCCAAACTAAGGTATAATTTCTTTCTTTTAAAAAATTATTCCGCTTCCTCATCTTAAATCTGAAGAAAATACTATGCAAGCATATATTCCATGTTTAAGGATAAGTATTTTTTGTCTTAATTTAATTTCTTCACCATCAAGTGAGGTCCTTTTGGTATTTGGAAAATCTCGATCGCTGCTAATTTTCATTAGGATTGTTTCTAATGTTGATATTTCATTTGAAAAGAACTGGGGATGATTTTATGATTTTCCTTGTAAAAGTTTTTACTTCTTCATAAAAATCTAAACATTTTTGACCAGAAGTCTCGTCGATATCTTTTATACACACCGCAAATATATAAACTTACCAGAAGCTTTCGTAACCAATTTCATACACTAAAATATAAAAAATAAAATACATTATTCAATGAAACCACTAGATACAAACCGATAAATCGACTAAACTATGAATCGAGTAATTTTAGTTTCTTCCTATAAGTGTTTGTTCAAACGCACCGACTTTAATTTGACAATAAACTAATGCAGCATGTTCTTCACCAATTGTTTCTAAAATTATAACTTGGAAGCTAATTTAACAGGCTTGCACTTTTTCGTTATATTAACGTCTGTAGGCGAACTCGGTGTTCATAAACCACATCTGCCTGTCTGGTAAATCTTTTAAATACTGCTCTAGGTGGGATTATCCTGCATTGCTCGGAAGAGCATCTGCCGTGGTAGTATCGGTAAAACATATTCCGGTCAGCGACCTTTCTTTTGTGCTCTAAACTGTTTCTGGTCAACTCGCCTATAATCCGAATTGCTCTCTTCTGTATTGAGTCGAGCATCCTCGGTGTATGCTTGGAAACCGAGCTTTAAAAAGTGCGAGCAATACTTCAAAGAGGGACGAGTCTGAGCCTTTGTAGAGGATTAGAAGCTGTTGCGGAGTGTATAGCTTTATGGTCTTAAAAAGGGTTCCAAGTTTTTGTGAAGCTTCTTTAGCGAATTCGGCTACATGACTATGTCTTCCTTCCTTAACACCCAAAAACGAATTTGCGGTAATAGTGATATTCTATATCCAGACGGGACCAAATCCTGAGCTACAGTGTGAGCCGTCTTCGTAAAACCAGCAGCCTGGATATTTGCTGCATTAAACTCAATCAGATTACTTCCACCCCGCTCCACAATGTTTTCAAGATTGGTATTGGTGGTCGTGATCTATTGCTGCCTACGGATTTGGGGGGGATTTGCCAAGTTTATTTGAGCGGCTGATTTGCAGTTTTTTCGAGTAGATCGTTGATGTACAGGAAAAAGAAAGTAGGTGATTAGATACATCCCTAAGGAACACCATTATTTACCTCAAATCTGTTTTCATCGATAGCGCCCTGGATGGATCGGTCTTTGAGAAAGCTACTAAGCTAGTCGATGGTTGAGGACGATAAACCGTACGATCTTAACTTATTTAGAAGTATATCATGCCAAATGCTGTCCAAAATCTTCGATATGTCTAGTCGGCTGCTCTGAATTCCCCATATTTCTCTACAGCTTCAATCCATAAGTTTGTGACATAGAAGTTTATGGTCGCTAATGATATTAGCAGATTCAAGATATATCAAGATTTGCTGGTTAACGACTTTTTCCATGACCTTGACAATGGCTGGAACTAAGCCCATCAGACGGAAGTTGGAAATCGGCTGTTGTCCTCTTTTTTTGGTATGAGTTCTGAGTGTTGAGCAAGCTTTCAATCTACCAAGAAGAGACATCTTTATATGGTAGAGAAAAGAGTTTAGATAGAGGACTTGTTAGTTTAACTGCGCAACTCTTCAATGAGATTACATAGTAATAACTAGTTTCCAAATTTCACTACATTATGAATAAACGTAGAAAGATTTAAGGGGAAAAATATTCAAATAGCTTTGTATATACACATACCCAAAGATATTTTAACTTACTATAATAAAAAAATATATAACAAAATTGGATAGGAAGGAAGTTATTATCAAGTGGAAGAAAATAAACAGTGACTCTTCTTGCTGATTGAATTTTATTATTTCCATTTCCAATACTCCCTCACATTATTCTAAACTATTCCACGAAAATTATATTTCACATTAGAATAATTCAATATATTTTTAATTTCGATTTCGGTCAATATTTTTCATTTCAATGTACGAAAAAAAAACGTGCATCAAACTCGAAGTGATGTAGTAAATTAATTCTATAAAACTGAAAATACTGAAACCTAGAAACACTGCGAGAAGTCCACCAATATAAGCTGAAAATTATAAGTTTAAAACACTTCAGTTCTGAAAATATCATAGAATAATACCTATTAAGTCAGTTAAATTGTATAAACGATCTTTCATTATTTTTTCGAATCGCACTTCGTCAAAGAAAAAATGAAGTAGAAGCAAGCCATTCCTAAAAAATATCTGAATGTTAAAATAACAGATAGAATTTGATACGAGAAGAGTGCACGAAGGTACAAAAAAACTCTATAACTCTCACAAAAAGCCTTCATTGTTAAAAAGTATTAATTTTCTCAATCCCAGAGGACTAAATTTGGAGAATAGAGTCTATTTTGGCAATTGTGAGCTGGTGCATTATCTTGATGGAAGAACCAAATGCGGCCGTTTTTGCATTATTTCTTGCTAGCAAGACATGAGGACTATATTATAGTGTGAACTATAAATTTTTACGTTTTTGGAATTACCATGAAAAAAAACACATTGTAATCAAATAATTTTTGATATAAAGAAATTATATCGTTCAAATGTCCGCTGGCATTCCTAAAACCTGGCCCTTATATTTTCGAAAACTTTTCAACACATAGCCACCGGGATATTACTCATTTTCTGCCGAATGTTCTCCTCTAATTGGAATATTGATCTGGGTTCATTCATGTAGAATCAACTTTTGAAAAAACTCCATAAAAAGAAATCAGCTGGAGGTGGGTCTGGGCTGTGAAAAAGTCAATTTGGTCGAGAACATTTCTTTAAATTCAGGTAATCTGTAATTTGGTTGTATAAAAAGTAGCTGTAACCCTCAGAAAGATCTAATTGTGGTGGAAGGAAAAATGTCGTAACATCTTCATATATGTACAATTACTGAATCGCCACGTGCATTTAAAAAAAATTCCGGGTCACTAGTGAAGAATGTAAAGGTCTTTTGTGGTTTTCTCTACTCCGAAATCCACGATTTTGTTTATTGACATGCCGACTTAGTGAACGTGGGCTTCTTAACAATTGAGAAAGTGGAAAAATTTATAGCACATCCTGTATGTTCAGGAATTCAATACGGTCTGTTGAAAAACTTGTTCTGGTTTGCACTGAATGCTTGGAACCATCACGTGGCGAGGCGTGAGAATTAAAATACAGGAATTTAATTATAACTTAGGTACTGGCAATACTGCATCAGTTTGTAAGCATCTGTCTAGGAAAGATACTCTGTTGTCCAGTTTTACTTCAAACCAGCAGTAGATAGAACGTTTGGTTTGCCTTTTGCGCGTATTTTTCAAAAGGCCGCTTGACATGATGCAAGACAACGTGCAAGATATAGACGAATATTGCACGTCGCTTGACATTATGTAAGTCTCTTGCCATTACATCATGGTTACCACTAACTTCACATTTCATTTAATATTTGTATGCGGCTCAAAAATGTAAATAACAAAGCTAGGCAAGAATAGAGCTACCTGCCTAAATAGTACAAGAGTAAACATAATTCAGCTATAAAATTAGACGATAAAACATACAAAAATTAGTTAAAAATGAATGAATAACCATTTGAGAAGCTCCTGAGGAAAATAAAACATAATATAACTAAGAAATCCTTGGCGAGAGATGTGCTATCAGCAGATCAGAAACTCATTTCTTCCAAGAATAGCAAAGTGCACGTAACAATTAGCTACTTTCATAGTTTCGTGAGATTTAACGATCATGTCGTGATAAAACTTTGGTTGAATATGGTGGAAAACTTACGCAAATTGTTATTGGTAAATGAAGGCTAGTGTATTTAAAAAACAGACGTGATCTACGTGAGGAAGCTTGTGCACCCTTTCCCATATCACGGACGTTTTACTTGATGCAATACAATATGCAATGCAATGCAAAGCGCAATATTTCTTGATAAAAAGCATGCGCAAATGAAGTTCAGCTGATTGTTGCATGAAAGATCTCGCACTTGCAACATCATCGGTTTGGTGCCGTTCTAGGGAGAAATCTAGTTACTTTTGGCTTTGGCAACCAACTAATCCATCAGGCTCCAAAACCAAGGCAGCAGCAAATATAATTATTGACACTGATCCACTTTTTCATTTCGTTACTTACTAACTTAGTTTTGTTATCATCATTTTTAAACTGGTCACAAAATATTGAAGCAAAATTTAGGTAAGTTTAAGTAATGTCAAGCAATGTGCATTATTCATCTATACAATATTTTGACCTTGCATGCAATTTCTTGCACATTTCTTGCACCATATCAAGCCTTTAGCATGCGTGTTCTCTGATAAAATGTAAACAAATATGCGAGGGATTCACTCAGATATGTTGCCAGAAGCTCTCACTCATTAACAAAAGCGATCAGCGGGGATTTGTTCTTGACACGGAATTAGAACATCCAGCAAAGACTAACATATCGAAGCCGTGACTCAAGGCAATATTGATCGTTTAATAAATTACTCACGACTCAAGGGTGCTGTTGAGAAAATCATATTTATTCGACACATTCATACTCAGCTTGCTAAATGTCAATTTCCATTTGTAATTTACCGAATTACATTCTTCGTAACAATAACAATTGTCTCTGAAAATAATTTTATTAATTACAGGATTTATCGTATATTCCATAACTTTTTTACTCTCCGTGATCTGCTTTATCTACTATATCTGAAAATAGATTTAAAAAAAGAGTTTAGAGAGAATTTTGGCAGGTGTTTTGATTTTGACATTTTTCATTTATTTATTTATTGATTTATCTACACAGAATCTTGCGAGTGCTTCGATCATATCAAAATTTATTATAAATTCATTGGGCTTTCCACACTCAGAATTTTGATGTCAATTTCAAGAAAATCCATTGAGCGTTTGTGAGAGAGAAAATTTTGGTATAATGTACAAGGTGCATACAAAATTCGTTATAAATTCATGGGGCTCTTCACATTCAGAATTTTAATGTCAATTTCAAGTGAAACCCACGGTATAATGTACAAGGGGCTCACAAAATTTATTATAAATTAATCGGGCTTTATACATTCAGAATTTTAATGTAAATTTCAAGTAAATCCAGTGAGCTTTTTCGTTTGTGAGATAAATTTCGCATAATGTGTGCTTCGAGTGTTCTTACGCTTTATCAGACTGAAACAAAACAAAAATGCCTTTTTTTCGATACTCCTTTTGGCATCGATAGTATCTTTCTCTGTCTATCTAAACCTCTTGACAGCAATAGCATTTTTTTTTGAAATATCCTGTATAATATTCTGCATTTGTAGTAGAGACAGACATAGATTTCTTGCCCTGCCTCGTTAATGCCATTTTGACATCGACCTTTCGCCCTGTAAATACCCCAAGTGACATCGATTTCGAAATCCCCCTTTAATGTCCCGATTCATAATCAAGTTTATTGATGAAATCTAAAACTTCTTACTTTTGGCTGCCTCTACGCAAACATCATCATCTTCTTGACAGTATCTCATGGAAAAGTTTTCTAAAAAGAGAGATTTTAAAACGTGTTTTGATTATTCGAAGAAACGCTAGAAAACACCAGATTAATGATGAAATTCTTCATGCTTCATATGTGTAGTAATTTTTATTTGCTCGAACTGATTTCAAACTATAGAAAATATACAAATAGAAGCGGCAAATGTTTAAAAGAAACAATGGTTAAATGGAATATATACGTAACAGAATACACTAAGAGAACTAGTTCAAATCGCTATCCTGAGAAAAATAAATATTTATCAATAATTATTCTAGTTATTAATTATAAAAGGACTATCCAAATATTCGTGAAGATTTTCTTACTTTCACACTGAGTACTAAGTACTATTCTGAAATTTAAATCAGTGCCCTGGCTAATGGTAATGATGTAACGCTCTGACGTCATATACCGGCGCCAATTTTAAAAAGTAGTCGAGCTCTACAAGATCTGTATTGAAATATATCTAAATCTACAGAGTTTATTGGCTTAAACAAGTTATCATGAATGTAAAACGAAACAATCGTGTTCGTAGACTTAGTAATGTATAAAAATGAGATTATGTATAGTTTTTAAGTCATACTTTTGTTGCAACTTAAATATATGACGTCATATCATAACAACATTACTAAGGTACTTGTGCTTGAGCTATTTCTCAACATAATAATTAGCCTAAATGTGCTATTAATAGGTTTTTCAACATTTCATTCCCCTTTTAGCTCAACACACCATTTCCAGCATGGCTCATCAAGTTCGATACCTTTTTATAACACGAATCGTCGAGCTCCTTCAAATAGCCATTAACTGCCGACATCATTCATTTATTGTTGGAAAATCTGAGCTATTTTTTCAAGTCTGGGAACAGAAAATAATCCGAGTGCGCTAAATCTAGCGAATCAGCTGCAAGAGGTAGCAATTGAAGGTTTAATTCATTAATTTTGGCCATTGCAATAACGGATGTGTGAGCTAGAACATCGTCTTGATGAAGCACTTTCTTCTTATTCATAATCGGCCGTTTATACTTGATCTCTTCGCTCAAACGTTGCAATAAGTTTGCATAATATTCTCCGTTCACAATTTTTCCTTTTCCAAGATAGTCAATGAAAAATATCCTACGCACATCCCAAAAAACCGACGCTATGACCTTGCCTGCAGATGGAGTGGTCATTGCCTTCTTTGGAGCCGGTCTCCCTTTTTAGTCCATTGTTCTGTTGTATTAGGTATGAAGTGATGGAACCACGTTTCATCCATATTAATGAAATAGCGTAAAAATTCGTCTTTATTTCTGTGAAACATTGCCAAACACTCGATTGAAACATTTTCACGACGTTATTTTTGTTCCATTGTTCACAAATGCGGTATCCACCTTGAACACAGCTTTCTCATGTCTAAATTTTCGCACTTTTTGAAATGCCTCAAGTCGACGATCACCCGGTACCGCTTTGTGGATTTTCTTCAACACTTCTGCGATACTGGTCTTCGCAGGACGTACGGCCTCGTTTAAACTCTGCTCCCCAATATTTTACTGTTGATAACGAAGGAGAAATCTCACCCAGAGTGGAATTTAGCTCAGCTTTTATATTGGTTGGGCTAAATCCTTTCAAATAAAAGTATGTCACATAACGATGACCAATTTTTTCCATGTTTACAAATTCACTGAAAACGTTCACTATTGATGGCTGCCAAACAAATAGTAAACAACGTGGCGTCTTCAAATTTGAAACATATTGTCTGTCGACTTAAATCGCAAATGGCCTAACTCCACTTTTCTCCTAAAATGACTTTTTATGCGGTTTACATTCCACATTACCAGGCGCATCGACTAAAAAAAGCCTAATAACTGAAATGTTGAAATTCCCGCCAAAAATTGCAAGTCGCGATTGGCATTCTAGAATAATACGCGATTGGCCTAACTCCTTATTAATATAAAGAAATACGTGAGTGGAAGATGTGCCTCCGTTAATTATCATAGCCTCAAATGACTAAATATAAAAAATATGAAGCTGGGCATTAAGTCTGAAAAAACACTTCTGCTCAAAATTAAATAGGACATGTATTATAAACCAAACATCAACAATAATTTCCCAGTTCCCCTGTTATTCACCCCCCGTTTTTTATAAAACTGCAATTGTTAAAAGTAGGTAAGTAAATGTTTACATTGAAATCCACACATCTCGTTCTTCTCTCCCCTGAATAATTTACGTTTTTGGAGATAAGCCATTTGCGATTTAAACCGACGATATGCTGTATAGACTGTACATTAATTTTCTAGAAGCCATACGAAAGCATCTAATAGAAATATGAGTTCGCCAAAGAAAAGAACTTGATTTATACTAAATGAAGAATAACGCATGCTTATTAAGCTACTCGAGCGTTTAAGCTTTAGATGAAACCTGGATCCATCACTACACTCCTGAAATGAAAAAAAAAACAGTCAATACAGTGGATTGCAAAGTACGAACCTGCTCCTAAAAAGGTCAAAACGTTTCCTTTAGCGAGAGAAGTGACAACGACCATTTTTTGGGATGGTCATGAGATTCTATTCATCGACTATCTTCAAAAAAGTGAAACAATAACAAGAGAATATCATTTTTTAATAAAGTAAGCAGCGTCTCACACTTCAGAGATTGCCATGACTAGAATAACGAGTTGCACTTCGAATTGGTCGACCGTATTCACCAGACCTGGTCCCTATGTCCTAAGCTTAAAGTTGCGCTTGTAGTAAAGAGATTTTCTTCAGACGAGGACGTTATCGTATATGTGAACGCCTATTTTGACGACAAACGGTTAAGAGGAGACAATATTCAAAAATAAAAATGATTATAGAAAGAGATATCTTGCTCCTTTGTTAGGTTGTGAACTTTCTAGACAACTCTCGAAAATAAATTAAGTAACAACTCTCAGGTTCAATGTTTAACACAAATGTAGATACTTACTAGGCAAATAATAAGGAGAACAATTACATCTATTATAAATAAATGTACTTAAACATTCTTGGAGACAATTCACCTGTGTGTATTTCCTAAAAAATGAAAGTATTACTAAAAATAATAACAAAACTAGTTGGTAATGTTGCTATACTTTCCTTGATGAGTCTCCACAAAAAAATTTATTCTATATTTATCAAAGACCTCTTATTAATTTCACTTCAACACGAACTAATTAGACAAAACAATCACTTCACGGGTAAAAAGCTGTCCCAGTCATTATTTTATTGAATTGAAAGGTTTTAAAGAAATTATACCTGTAGTAGACAAGTTTTCTTTCGCTCGCAAAATAGCACTGCCTTTTTTGGAGCGGTATACTTCTAAGATTTTTAGAAGCTTCCCTGATAGATGGTTTTATAGAAAATCTTGCTTCAACGCCAGGACTCAAAAGTGTTCCATAGTCTGCCATTTTAGGTGTTTCGATAGGATTACTCACAATTATCTAAAAAATGAGATTGTTTATCTGTTTCCTAATTAAATTGATGAACATATCTCAATTGGAAAAAGCATAACTTCTTTAGTACTTACCTTGAAACCTACGCTACTGGTAGAAGAACAATAGTACTCATCTATTTGAGCATCTAGTAAAACAGATAAACCCAAATGAGCACCAGCTCCTGAAAAATTATATCTAATAAGGCAAATTTCATCAACAGTGTGTCGAAATCATTTCGCAAAGCACTAATTTTAAGAAAACATTGTTTATTTTATTGGCCATTGTTTGATCAGTATCTGATTTTAAAAACTTTTAATATTATTACGAACAAGTTCGTAAAATGATTCTCTAGGCCGGCCCTGTCCAGCTACTACCTATTTTAAAAATTCGGCGAATTCGCATGGCATGGTTTGATGTTTATTTGTATATATTTTTTGCAGTAGCAGGCGTTCTATTTACAGTATTTCTCCTAAATAGTTTCTTGGAAAGTCTATTTATTTATATCATTTGTTTCTTTTTGTTCTAGAACTTTGCGACAGTGTTTATTAATTTACTACACGAATAGAAAGAGTTTAAATAGATACGAAAAACGTTACATTATTCACGCGTGTGGAATATTCATTTTGAAATTTCTTATTCAAGGTATGTAAGGAATAAGCAACAACCCTTCACCCCCACAAATTATTTTCTGTGACACATTGTTTGATTTTTCATGTTTTGAAAAATTCTTAGTGCAAAGCTTCACGTTCCATTAGAATTGAAAATAAAAACATGACTTTGATGCAGTACAAAAGGTGTTTTTGTTCAAAGTTTTTATGGGCAATTTCCAGTGAAATATCCTCAAGATTAAATTAATTCTTGTTAATTAAAGTCGCGTGGGAAAAAAGAAATGATTGTGAATATTGATAAAAATGAAATGCAAGAAAATGATGATAAGACTGTTGATGACGTTATTTCCAGAACGGTAAATATTTCGGGAGTATCTACTTCAAATGTCTACCGAATCGTCCGAGGTCGACTCAAAAAAGTAGCCGTCAAAAAAAATTAACAATTCAATGATGATTTTTTTTAAGTTTTGATAGTAATTAACAAAGATGAAGACTTTTTATATTAATTATTAAAAGAAATGGGATTTCAATACAAAAAACGAAGAAGGAATAGTTTATTATTAGACAAGGCAGAAATAATTGTGTGGAAGCGAGAATTTACTACCTGGATGAAACATGGGTAAACCTTGGACATGCTAAGGATAATGTTTGGGTGAACTCTTTAATAAATCCTAAAGGCAAACATTCTGTATGGACTTTCCACCGGATTAAAGAGCCCATTAGGTAGATAATATTTCGTAAAACTATTTTTACTAAATTTTATTTAGTGTCACCTGTCTGTGTATGTATATGTGTGATCAAATCTAAAAAGTTCATTTTGTTTGACATCTACTCCTAGCACTATATCTTCTCTTCTTATTTGATCAAATGCTATGTCCAAAACTATAAATCATGAATGAATTTCCGTATCGAAACTTCACCAAAACGTTTTAGTGTTAAATATATACAATATTCAATCAATTACAACAATAAAACTTGGATTGGTCAATAATTTATAAACACTCTTACAATTACAATAGAAACTAACTTTGAGTCTTGAGTTTTTATGTTCGAAACTTCATATAAAGTAAACCATCTATAATGAATTGATACTTTTAGAATAGATAGGGATGCACAATTCAAAATTTATAATTATCATTAGTTTAATATTCAAAGGTACCATTTATGAAAATATAATCACCTAATGGTCTCCTAGGTACCATATTTTCATTATCGTAGTCACCAACATTAGAAAATCCTATTTCTGGGTTCCAATCGTAAACGTTTTCAGGATAAGTTTGATTAAGAAGTGAAATTTCATTTCTAGAATAACAATAAAGTTTGAAATATGAACCAGATAATTTGCCGTAATCCACTCACGGATTTCTAAATATTTTATTATACGGAAGTCGATTAAAAGAACAACATAAACCTTCGTCTGTTAAATCATTATTGAATAATTCATCGCAATTTTTCTTGTCGTTAGTCCATTTACAAGCTTTCATCATTTCATTGCATGAGCTACCTACCTAAAATATATCTAAAAATTACTACTAGACCTAAATTTTCATAAAAGTATTTACCCTGATGAGAAAATTTCTTAGATTCTTCCAATCATATTGTTCAGTGTAATTGTCGGGTTGTTGATTAGATTTATTGCCAACACAAAGATCATCCAAAAGTTTTAAATCCCTTGGATTTCTAAAAATTAACTCAGACTTTTATATATTATACTTGTATTAAAAATGATCTGAATACATTTTAAATACAAAGGAGGATAGCCAGAAATTACCATCAACCTTGATTCACCCCTTTCCAATGCCAACTCACCCTGTTTTAGTAACACCAATGACAATGATAATAATATTGTGATTTGGTTAATGGAACAATCATTAATACCTTGCAAGGTGTACATGTTAAAACACACCTAATGTCTCGTAATAAATATCAACTGTTTATATTTAATTGATAAACTTTAGACATTAGTATTATTTTTATATTTTATGTTTATAACTTAGAGTACGCTAGTAGTTTTCATTCTCCAACCTTACAACGAAATATATCACAATATTTCTTCTAAATCTCCCAGAGAATATGAACTTCACACATTTCTTGGCCATTCCGTCAATAACATACTTTCAACGCACACCGAAATCACAGAATCCGCCAATATAGTTAGTTCAAAATCAGCAGTCTACAGTATTCTTAATGGTAAGTATATTTTTCTTCATTTTTATTTCAATCGTTATTTTCATTCTTTACAGCTTCCAGTGTCTCGGTGAAGTTCCAAGTAAGCAGATTGAATCCTTATAATCAAATTGAAGACGTGGTTCGAGTAAACTGATTGAGATCATGGAATCGGATCCCTCCTTATTAGTGAACGAATAAAAACCCCAACCTAGTTACTTCTTTCAAATGAATTTAATTATCCATACAATGACAACTAAACTTTTTCTAAAGTGCCTACTTCTACTACATCGAGATAATAAATAAACTTACCCTTCAGCTATAATTTTATTAACCTCAGTTTTCTTTGCCTGGTTCATATTGCAAATGGTAACAGCTGGAAATGGGATACTTTTTAAGTCAGCATCGAATGGACTAAAACTGATAATGACCGGGGATGAATTCCACTTTTGAAATATATTTGTAATATAATACGCTGCAAATCCTATGGCTACGGAAAATGATATCAACCAAAACATTCTGTGAACAAAAATAACATAATCATAGTATGTAAATCATCAGATCATAAATAAATCAATTTGGCGGTAGGTATGTGGACACAATTTTTTGAGAGTGTTTGATTTTGAGCGGAACATTCATTTAGTTTTTTATTAACAAACTAGCAAACAATTTTTATCAAATTGTTTGCTAGAGTAAATAATTTTTCAGTAATACAGATTAATTACCTTTCAAAAATTGATAAAGATCTGTCTCCTACATAACGGAGACCATGAAGAGACGTATTCTCGCAATATCGCTCCATTCCAGCTAATACTTTTCGAAAAATCCTTTTGGAATTTCGTTTATCTTTTTTTGACTCCAAAATTGTTCTAGAATAAATTCAAATTCTTATGTGTTTATTCGAAAATTGGTGATCAGAGTGAATTAGAGGACAACCAATGTGTTTATTATTAATTATTATGTAGTAGTAAGAGAATCTAATCCTCAAGAGTCCACCCAAACACAGTAATTTACATTCGAGTAGTTTACGCGGTGCTGCTGTGTGGTGATGCCTGTGAATATCGATCTTGAACTTCTGTAGGCTGTATTGTTCGATAAAGACGTGCCTTGGTAGCTGATTCCACAGGCTTGCACTTCTTCAAAGAAAACAGTTTCGATCAATAGACGATCTGAGCGTCTGCAGGTAAGCTCGGCGCTCATGAGCCTATTAAGTAGGTCTTGTAAATACTGCTCTAGGTGGCATTATGTTGCACAGCTCGGAGAAGCATTATTTGCAGTAGTAGTATCGGTAAAACAGAGTCAGAGCAGTATGCTAAGTCTCCGATCGACTCTGAATCCTCTATAAGTCGAATTGCTTTCTTCTGTATTGAGACGAGCATCTTCAGGGTATGTTTGGAAGCCGAGCAGTGATTCGTGAATTGCTTCGAACCTTGTCGATATTTGTGGAAAGGAATACAGACGAACTGGAAGCTGTAATCACTCGAAATCGAACGAAAAATTGAACAATTCATTACGTCGTATCATCAAATCTTTTCCTTTACATTTACCCCTATTTATTATGGCTTCGGTGATAGTTTATAAAATTGCGTATTCCATTCTACAATTTCTACAAGTTGAGAATGAGCATTAAAGGTGAACCGACTTTCAAACCTAGAATATCTATATTGCAGCTTTCCAAAAAGTTCAGAAACTATATTTTTCCTCATCTATAACTGTTCTAATCGATTTGAACTTGCAAACTTCACAGCATGGGGACTTAAGCTTAAGATGATATACTGGGTATACCAAACAGTCATCAAACCCATGATTACATAATGCATCGCTAATTAGAGCCAAAAAATCTGACACAATACTACGAATTCTAGAATTGACCGCCAATTATTGGTAGATATAGACCTTCCGCAAGCTCGAAATGAATGTCTCTGGTATTCATGTGGTTTCGATTCGAGCTTAATGGTTTATCTTGTTAGCATCAAAATTTCTCGATGGACGGTATCAAAGGATAACGGACATAAATAGAACTAACATTTGTATTTTGTAATAAATAGAGTATTAGCAAACAAAAGTTTTTTAGTCTTTCGAAAGTGATACAATTAGTCCAACGCGTCCCCAACATCGCTATGGCAGCTATATAGAACGATTTTTCTTGTAAATAGTCCTCTGTTTGAGTGATGACTCCCTCATACTTACATATTTTTTCTTTTTCAAACATTTCAGAGATCTAACTGCAGTAATATATGTAACCGATTTACATCTCCAATCAATCCAATAGTACAGTAATAGTAATTGACTAATTGGCTTTTCATTTTACAAATAGTACCAATGATATATTTCAAAGTATAGAAGCTATAATCTTGCTAGCCAAATGTAGGGTTCTTGCTAGCCTCGGAGGGTTTTCGTGGATCAAGCCCACTCAGATAACAACCATCTCGATTTACTTATATAAAGATGATTCCAGGTTTGATCCATGGTCACATATCGACACAAAACATGCTTCTAACATTGCCTACATAACTTCAGTGAGCGCTCTAAATCATTAATTCCATTATTAGGACGCACTACATCCATTTAAAAAGGAACTTTTTTTATGCTTTTTAGACACACTTTCATATGATATCTTGATGATATATACTATCTCTCTCAATTTGTGTTTTATAGTGGAGATAATATCCTCTTTTTGACGTCCTCATCATTGAGTTTGTAGGACCAATTTTAAACTCTATGTACTCGTCAATTATAATTGATTTTCCCGAAGAAACGTCACCATAGCACTTTTCATAGTCTTTGTTTCAAAGGTAGCAAATTCCCGAATGAAACGCTATTCCTTTCCAAAAGTTCTAGCAAAGAAAAGATTGTAGGGAAAAGCTCAAAATTTTACATCTGTAGTTTTAAAGATGGTACTTCAATGTGAAAAAATATGAAAATATGTAAACCTCTACCCGACCGGGTTCTTATGGATACTTCATGACAAATATCTTACTCATTGCGTCCGAATTGATGTGAATTATCTCTTACATCTGGTATTCTATATATTGGAAATGCTCCATTTTTTGAGTTTTTATCTGAATAATTAACTGAAATTTTTCTTGGGCGTATTATACTGTCGCTCTTCAACATCTTACCTAATAAATTGAAAAGAATAAATTCAAAACTAAATGCGAAACAATACTAATAGAAAATTGATTCTAATATTATTTAAAAATCTCTAGATGGAGTATTTGAATATCTTACCCATTAATTTATAAAGTAAAATACTTTTCTTATATTTGCCGATTGTTTGCGATTTTCTTTTAGAAGATATAGAAATTGTCATTGACTCGATTAGTTTCGAAGTAAATGCAGAATTAAACTGATATCCGCATTAAGAAAAATCGTTTTTTCCAACATTTAATTACGTAAAAATTGTGATAGAAACATTGCGTGACGTGTCTACAAAGTTGTGTTTATTCCCAATCAAACACATCTATCTAAAGGCATGTGTGCCGGCTTTAGTTGACAGTGAAAATCGTTTGCTATTGAACTTTCTTTCATTTTCTAGTTTCGTCGTAACAGGGATGGCTTCTAATTAAATTCAGATTTTCGGTGGATCGAGAATTAAGAATTAAAGCAACACTCAAAGGAATCGTTAATTCGCAGCGTCGAGCGGCCTAGATGCAGAACCGAGTCGCTGGATTGGAGGAAAATTTGTCAAAGGCACAATTCGAAGTTTCAAAGGGATCTGCGAGAGAATATGGCTCAGAAAAAGGACCAGGAAGAGCGAATTGCTACGTTGGAAAAGAGATATTTGAACGCTCAGAGGTTGCACGATCTCAACGAGAAATTGGAGCGGGAGGTGCAACATAAGGAAGCTCAAATTAAAGTCTGTAACTGAATGTTTTTGCAAATTTGAGACTTAAGAAAGTTTGCTCAGTATTCGAAGTTGTCGGAGATTGAGGAGCAGTTGAAGCAGCGTAACTACCTTCTTTACCAAATTCTTCTGACTGTTTTTAAAATACATCGAGGAAAAATGCTTCCTGTCCCCTCCAACTTCCGTCCATCTACTTAAAGCTTCTTTAGATACATCGGAAATTAAATATTTTCTACAGAGTAACTCAATCCCTCGTATTGATGTGAAAAATAATTTACATATGATCAAATATTAAAGTTGATTTGAAAATTTCTACGCTACTAATTAATAAACACAAACTTGAAGAAAATAATTAAAATCGAAAAGTGACAGGAATCATCCAGAGTCGGTCATATAGTGTAAAAAATGTCTACATTCAGCAGTGGTGCCAACCCGTCCACAATGCAATGCAGTTTTTGTTTGTCCAACTTTTACACTGCAAAATATGGAAACATATTTCAAAACAGACAAAAAAATGTAATTTTAGAATATCATTTGATAAAATAAGAATAGACACGACCTAATAATCCCCCAACTTACACACAGTTTTTTCAGAATTATTTGTTTGTGAATACATTCAACTTTTTTCATCTTCATCTTCATCTCAAACTAGATAAATTCAATTTCATATCAATATATAATTTAATTTAAACAATTTTTAAGTACTTCAATTATATTAGAAATATGCAATTTACATTTGTGGTTTGCTATAACAATTATTAACATCATTAACCGTTTTATTTTCTTAATCATCCTTTTAGATTATTTATCATTTCAACTACTTCGTCCAATAAATGCTGGACAATAGTATTTCAAATCCCTTACAATATCTAATACAGTCCCTAAAACTACCCTGCTTTTATATTATACCTATTCTAATTTAAAGTAAACACCTCACACTTAATTGTTGTCCTTTAATCATGTCAGTATAAGCTAAAAATATTTATAATTGAACCAATATATTCCCGTATTTGTCACAGACATGTATAATTAATAATTACTTTGTAGTAAATTAACGTTATTTGACATTGATATATATTGTGTTGATTTTTCGAGAAAATTATCATTTGTGGCGATTTAACCAAATTTCAAAGGACTAATCAACAATAATAATAGCTTAGATTAGTTTAAATTATTCCAATGAATATTGATACGAGTCTTCTTCTTCTTCTTTGGGTGCCCTCTTCTAACGAAGGTTATCGATAACCCCAGCAAAATAGTTTCTGTCTCTGGCCCTTCTTATCAGCGTCTGAGAGTGTAAATCGGTCCACTCGCGAATATTCTTCAGCTATGAAGCCTGTCGTCTGCTAGGACCACATTTTTCCTCGATTTTTCCTTCGATCAGATGTTGCAAAAGTCTGTGTTTGTCATTTCTATATGTGTGTCTCAGATACGAGGTTTTTCGAGTTTTTATTAATTCTATAAGTTCTCTGTCGGTGTCTATTCTTTGCATTACTTCTTCGTTACTGATATGAGCGGTTCGGGGAATTTTCAGCATACTCCGAAAGATCCACATTTCGAAACTCTCTAAGCGCCTTAGTGAGTTCACCTTAGAGGTCCAAGCCTCCGTTCCATATAGCAAGGTGCTGTATACATAGCATTTCACCATCCGGTACCGGATTTTAAGGTATCAGTTATGCTGACTGGAATTATGTTGGTTGTTAAATCAAAACTAAATCCTAGAACTGATTGAGGTTGTACTTCGGCTGAGCTAAATCTCCGCTCATTATTGATCAAGATATATTACGTCGTGCATTACATTTTGTCTTACTGGATGTCTAGAGATCTTAATAAAATAAAAATGTGGTATCCGAAAGTTTATTGCATATAAAAAAATTTGAAATTATACAGCTGTATATCCAGCGTCAATAGGTAGGCAAACTCCTGTAATCAAACTTGCTTTGTCACTGAGTAGAAATAAAATTGGATATGTTACTTCGTAGACTTCTCCAAACCTGTAAATGTACGATTTGAAGTTTCGAGAATTCCAAAACAAATCAAAACTATGGCAATATTTTTAGTGTTTTCTAGATGGTAATGCCACCGTTAAAAATTAATCTAAAGATCTTAATTCCTTCCAGATTCCTGAATATATTTTAAACATACTATGGCATGTACAAATCAAATTCACAACTATTGTTAATTGTAGAACAAAAATTTAAAATGAAACTGAGTTGGACGCGTTGCCATATGAGTTAATGACATATGAAGTATCAAAGTTTTATATTGAGCAGCGAGAGATAAGAAAACGCCACAAAGAGATGACATTGTCTTTTTATGTGAACATAATTTTAAAAATTAGGCAGGGTGGAGCAGGTGCATGTAAATCACCTGAAATCCTCCACTGGATCTATACCTCTATGACCAAACCATTTGTCGTGAACGGCTTGTAAGGAAAAAACAAAAACAAGAGTGAAAATGGACAGAATTCAAGGTTTGGCATGTCTTAGTATTTTGGGTCCATTGTTACGGCTCCCACTAGGGCCTATGGGGCTTTCCACCTTTGGATCTAACGATACAATTTGAAGCCATGAGGACTGCATACAATCTGAATATCCTCAAAACTGCAGGCTGGATCCACTGGCCATGTAAAACTTTGGAAGCAGGCCGCGGGTGGTGAGTGATGTGCGGTGATCAAATTACGTCTACGAAAATTGATAATAAGGTTTGGAGGCTCAACTTATTGGTTCAGGTAAATTGGTAACAGGTTCAGGATAAATGACTTGGCTGAGGTAGGCTTCTGCGGAGGGTACCCTAGGCGATTTCTATCGTTTAGGGAATTAGCTATCGTCTTCTAATTCGAGGTTTTCGCTGTCATGGAATGTGGATGTGCGATATTCACACTAATCTCACTCTGCTCAGACAGCAACAGAGCTGACATACAAGCCATAACAATTGTAACGGTATACTTTAGACTTGTGCTGCAGTGTAAAAAACTACAGAAAAAATTGGTGATTCATAGATACAATACCCAGCAAGTTTGGGTGCCTGCTAAATTGGGATCGGCAACGTGCCAAGAACCCATTCTTGGTGTAGCCAAAAGTGTTATTACGTCTCTTAATGATCTGGTTGCAATGCACGAGGAGATAGATAGATACACCCGGCATAAGACAAGCTAAGACACGCATAGATGGACCTTCTGCCAGTCTTACCAAACAACTGCGACAACAGTCGCGAAAATTGACTAGTTACTGGACTGCAAACTGCAAAGATCATCAAACCAAAGTGCTTGATGGTTTTTGCAAAAGACATGACCTTTGGTAATTTCAAATGGGGCACGACGGGCTTATGTGCTTAACGGTTCTTGTCCGTTCACTATCCTACTGTGAACTATGAAGTCAGGATGGAAATTATCTAGAAGATGCATTGGTCCTGCAGTTGATCGATTCCATTTTTGGTGTGAGATCGATATTTGAGGAGTTCCAACTTAGAGGATGGGGAGGAGGTAAGACCTTCCTCCACGTGGAAGCTGGATTAATTATCACTCAGAACAAATAAAAAGGATACGAACCTCATTTCTCTAATATACGAAGGCTGCTCAGTGAAAAATTGGAAAATATATTGAGGTTAACAATTTTCTCTATGTATGTTCTAACCTTTCTAATGCGTCTCGAAAGTCCCGAAAGAAAGTAATGAGACGGGGCAGGAGCAAAGGGATCAGCCCTCGAAAAATCAAAGTTTGCTATGTAATTACATCGAACTAAGAGCCTAATTAGAAACAACCAATAAAAAAATATTACATGATGAATTGTATGTGAAAAATGTGATAACTAGATGCAAATAGTTGGTACAAAACTAAAATTACCTTCGCAATGGCATTTTCGCCAGCATTGGTTCGGCTATTTTAGGATCTGACCAATTCCTCTTACCCATTTCAGTCATAATGACAGTTGGATTAACGGCATTAACACGAATATTATTCGGTCCATACTCCAGAGCTGCCTGTCTTGTAAACCCATCAATTGCTGCTTTGGTTGTGCAGTATAAATTATGATCCGATAATCCTACCAGTGAAGCTTGAGATGAAATGTTCACTATCGAACCTTGAATTTTTTCCTCTACCATCCCCCTTACAACAATCCTTGTAACATTAACTACGGCCTTCACATTAATCGATAGCATTCTACATAAATAATAATTAAAAATATAATGTCTAGTTCAAACAAATATCTATTCTGGAAGATTAAATCCTGTATTACAATACTTATCGAATTTCTTGTATTTTTTAAGAAATATTTGCAGAGAATATTAGACTATATAAAATAACTTACAACCCTTGATTTTTTAGGGGAATCTAGTTAATAAAGTTTAATAAGAGTGTAGACTATCTGAGAGTAGCAGAAAGAAGTTTTGTAGCTGAAGAATAATTTACAAAATTGTAATCCAAAAATATGTTTTCTTACTTATCAACATCGTCTTCTTTAATTTTAACTAGTGTTCCAAGTATTGCAATACCCGCATTATTTACCAACAGATGAAAGGGTGCTTTAGCACAAATCGCTTTTTCGGTCTCGTCCCAATTTTGCAAATCTACCTTGATAGGTTTTATGTTAGGTAATTCTTTTGAAAAATTATCTGAAACTGAAAATTTTATTCGCACTCTATACGATCTCATCTATTTGTTTCATTTTACTCGTTTTATCGAGTCCAAATACTTCTGCTCCGCATTCCGCAAGTGTTGCGGCAACATGTTTCCCTATACCTATAAGGAGGACAAATTATTCATATTAAAGATAGAGAGGTAGTAATTGGAATATGGAGGCTAGAGAGAAAAACAAAATGTGTGTGTGAAAAGTGTCCGTTGAACTGGGTTAATTAAATATGGCGTCACATTGGCATCAAGGTAGATTTTAAAAAAAGCGTCAAATATTATTAGTGAGAAAATTCGACATAAAATCACTCTAGGTGCACGTTTTTAACACGGCGTATTTCAATTAATCTACGATTGCTACTTTCATACCATACTCTTTGTTTATACCAGCGTCATACTGGGAGGTTTTTGAACGGTTATTTATTATATACAGCTGGAAACTTGTCTCCCATAAAAGATCCTCCACCGTCCATGAAGTAGAATTATGGAGAGAGAGAGAGAGGTTTACCACTATCTATCTATCTCTATTCGCTATTAAAATCAAAACTTTTTATTTTCGTCCTTTGTTATTCCCACCACTCGAAACTTCGATGTCGTAGCGGTCCAAAAGTATATTGAAGAGACAGTTATAGACTAGTACACCGATCTTCATTCTTTCTCTATCATCAGTTCGGGCCCAATTGAACAAGCTCTCATACTCCGCCCTCTCTATATCTACTATAACTCTATGACATTATTACACCATTTTAAAGTTTCCACGTTTATTTTTAATGGCCTCTTTCTGTCAAATCAATAACTGTTGTCTGTCAAGTATTTATCAAAATAGAGCTGTAGATAATTTTCTACTACTTAATTAGATTTGTTCGCAAGTTTGATTTTGAATCAGTTTAGCACCCATTCAAAATATTCGTTGGTAATTAGCTCACTAATGAAGTTTTAGTAACAGTTCCGTGTTCGCGGTTTATATTAATTGCACAAATTATTTATTACGAATCAGTTATAGCAGAGCTCTGGTTTCTCTCTTCCTTTAATGTAACTCTATGATATTATTACACCATTTTGAAGTTTCCGCGCTTATTTTTAATGGCCTCTTTTGGAGAATTATACAGTTAGTTTATAAGAAAAATATATATCAAATTAACAACTGTCGTCTGTCAAGTGTTTATTAAAATGGAGCTATTGATAATTTCCTACTTATTAGATTTGTTCGCAAGTTTGATTTTGAATCAGTTTAGCACCCAATCAAAATATTCGTCGGTAATTAGCTCACTAATGAAGTTTTAGTAACAGTTCCGTGTTCGCGGTTCATATTAATTGCGTGAATTATTGATTACGAATCAGTTATAGCAGAACTCTGGTTTCTCTCTTCCTTTAATGTAACTCTATGATATTATTACACCATTTTGAAGTTTCCGCGCTTATTTTAAATGGCCTCTTTTGGAGAATTATACAGTTAGTTTATAAGAAAAATATATATCAAATTAACAACTGTCGTCTGTCAAGTATTTATTGAAATGGAGCTGTGGATAATTTTCTACTGATTAGATTTGTTCGCGAGTTTATTTTGAATCAGTTTATGGACCAATCAAAATGGTGGTTTGCAATTAGCTCACTTATGAAGTTTAGTAACAGTTCCGTGTTCGCGGTTCACATTGATTACGAACCGATTCGAAATCGATTTTGACTTTAACTCACTTACAAAGCTTAATTATAAGAAAATTGATAAAACAATGTTGTAGTTTAAAGAAAGGCCAAAAATTTTGATTTTTAATGCACGTCCTTTCAAAAGGTTTGTTTGGTTTATGTATTAAAAATGGAGCAATAGTTTTAAAAGAAGGGTTACATTTCAAAGTTATACTGGTTTTTCACTTACCTTGATTCACCCCCGTAACCAAAGCACGCATTCCACTGAAGCAAATTTTCATTATTACTAGCAAAATTTTATTTTCCTAACATAGCATTCTGTCAAAAATTGACAACCTAATTATATAATGACTTGAAGGCACAAGTAAAGTAAGGTTATGAACTGATTACGTCAAAAACGGTTTCATATGATTATTCAATTGAACAGTCTAACGATTTGTCAAAATCAACTGATGTCGATTAAAAAATACCCACGGAGTAAATAAATGCTTTTGCCGTAAGTTTTCGTGTGGTTTATGATCTTGTTTTATCTATTTTAGACCTTATTATTTATTGCTAAATTGATACTTAAGGAGTTTTTACGAAAAAAGTGCGAAATTTCCGGTAAAACTTTAGATTATAGACCAGTTTTTTTTAAATTAGGAGATAAAATTTGAAGTTATGTCGAGTGTGAATAATTACTGGCCAGTATAAACGTATTGAGGAGTTCTTTAAATAATTTGAAACTGAGATTTTATCGGATCTATATTAGTACTGATTACATATTACTTATAGGTTAACTTTATAGTTGGTTGAGGTTTTAAATGAAATACATAGTAAAACGGTAAATAGAATGAACGTGAACATGACACGCTCTGGACGTTCATAAATGTCAAAAATAGTTCAGCTTGAAGTGCTCTAGATGTCGAACTTTCAACTTTTTATGCTCTGATCCTCGCTGAACGTAAAAATCATAACCTCACTCTTCCAGTGTAGTTTCTTGAAAAATGACTTCTCAGTGTGAAAGGCTAATGGAATTTTTACGTGCTAATCAGTGTTTATATATAAAACAGTCGGCTGAATACACGAAAACTAAAATTTGGCAAAATCATCTGCCCATTTGAAAATTCCATGCCTAACTGTTGATTAACTTCCTGATCAAATCGTCAATGAGGTTTTGTTATTAAATGTTTTGTTGAGTATCTGCTGAATAAGTTCAAAAGTTGATCATGTGAACCCCGATTCATTGCTCTATGTTTAAAAAAATTCATTCATTTCAAAATACGTTGTAGTAAAGTAACTGTAGATGTCTCAATTCAAAATAAGGGGTCTTACCCACCAACGATGTGTCAAATGACGCTTTTTATATTTATTATACATGCACTTTTAAGGTTATGTTTAGCGAATCAGCGTCATGATCGCGTTCAGTCTGTGCACCATAGAGATATTACAGATAGAGTAGGCATGCTATAGGCGCCCATACAAGTGGGAGCGTCTGGCCGATAGAAAGAGAGAGAGAGAGAATAAATTATGTATTGCTGTCTCTGTCTAATGGCGCATGCGCGTTGATTAGATTTAGTGTACGCACTTTACCGTTGTCCGTTGAATCAGAGACACGCATGCGCAGTACGCAACAAAAGAAAGAGATAGAAATACATAAATGATTCTCTTTTCATTCGCGAGACGCTATCACTTGTAGGCATGCCTACTCTATGGTAATATCTCTATGCTGTGCACCGCTCAATAATAATAACCTAACCTAACCTTACTTTCTCAACTGTAAGGCGACTGAAAAAGCCACGCCATAGTGTTACCAACTTGTGTGTGAAAATTATTCAAATAATAATTAATGAAATATGAAGAATTTCTGATTATTAGAAAAATAATTTCTATTTGTGCTGATACGAATTTTTCACTTTCAAGATAAAATTGATTGCCGAGTTAGAAATTTAATCCGTGTTATTTTACATTATACAGAGAGGTACGGATTTTGTACCCAAAAGAATATTTCAAAAAAGTCTAGTCGGTCCGGATAACGTAACTTCTAGATTTTGGGTTCATATATATTTTTTTGTTTGTTTCTATTATTTTCAATTAATTATGCTCATTTGTTATTTATTTACTCTATGATAGTTGTAATATAATTGTTATCGTTAGATGTAAACTTCGATATTCACCCTCCCGAATTAATCTCCAGTCTAGTCGTACTTTTCTTTCAAGGAAAAAGGGTCCAGCTATCAAGGGTATGGTAGGTGTAAACAAAACCTTTTGTAAACCTTGGCGATTCACAGCGTTAACTCCTTCCACTCGGGCCAACGGCCCCCTTTTTACTAACTTATTTTACTTACCTATCTATCAAGTTTTTGTGTTCATTATGAACTGATATGTAGAGTTTTTGGCTTTTATATTTTACATAAAGACAGTTTAAAACCTGGTTCAAAACTACTATTGGGCATTTGATAAAACAACGATAGTAATTCAAATAAATTATATTGATATTTCCCAAAATTATATTACACTGGAATCACTATATATACTTACATTACAATTTTTGTATTTTACGGTTAATATTAAAATAATAAGATTAGTGTATAATATAACAATAAAACACATGTTGATTTCATAGAACAATTCAAGAAGTTGAATTCAGATGGAAATAATGTGAAACCATCGATGAGAAATAACATAAAATAGGATATAAATCAAGAATAGTAATAACAAAGATTCACATAGAGATAGCTGCTGAAATTTATAGAGTCAAATGAGAGATACAGGGCACAGCAATTATGGATACCAACGTCATCCCAGGCAGAAGTTGAGAACAAATTTCAATGTCACAATCACAGGCATCAAATGAGTCATTAAACTAGAAGAATTGATCTTAAGTGTACTACAACTGATTGTTGAACATTTCAAGCAGAACGAAATTACCTTTTCCAAAGAAAATATGCAAGCAAATATTTATACGCTTAATATTGTGCAATTCCTGTACTTATAAACCATAAAAAAAATGATCTTAGAAGACGATTTGTGCTAATTTACTAGCCAAATGTTATTTACAAGATCTTATAGATGCTAACGAATATGCAGTATGTGTGGTAGACCACTGGCAATAAACAACATAATGGAATATTCAAAAAATGATCTTAGAAAGATAGTATATCCCAATTTATCAGCAAATGTGAAAATATCATTGAAAATAAGCAATATAATAGAACAATGGACTCAATATCAGCAAATAATCTTGGAAGAAGACAATTTATCCCAATTTATCAGCCAAATGTTATGCACAAGATCTTAAATTATGACTCCCAGTCAAAAAATGATCTTAGAAAGACAGTTTATCACAATAAATGACAACAAATGATCTTTGAAGAAGACACTTTAACCCCATTTTATGCACAAGATCTTATGTTTCCTAAGGAATAAGCAATACATGTGGCAGACCACTATCAATAAACACAACATAATGGAACAATGGACAGTCAAAAAATAACTTGGAAAGACATTTTATCACAATAAATTAGCAAATATGATTTAAGATCTCATTTTTGTTAACGAACAAGCATTTTGACAGATCATTGCAAATGAACGATATAATGTACCAATGGACACAACGTTAGAAAATTATTTTTGAAGACAGTTCATACCGATTTAACGGCCAAATATACAAGATCTTGGGTTTTTTAACAATTTACTCAGTACTGAGGAGAATCATTGGCAATAAGCAATAAAAATAAATATCACTAAAGATTTGAAAATAAGTATTTATTATAGTAAGAAACTGATCATCGTAAAAACCTATTTTAAAATTACAACTAGGGAAGCAGTAAGAGAAAAAACTGAAGTGGCACCTGAAGAATTGAAGTTTGAGGAAAAATTAATAAACGTGCAATAACAACGTGTCGTATCCTTATGTATCTTCCCAATATTCTCATTTTTTATATACAATGTTAATTGTTCATCAAAATAATGTCTATTTGCGAATAACAACTTTTATAAGAGATCAAATAATCGGCAGCTCACTTATTTCTCTTTAAACCTCAAAAAATCTATAATGGTCAAGTATCCATATCTACAGTTCACTTGAAATTTAAACTACGTGAATATCCTATATACTAGCATTTTCAACGAGGTTGAATCACTTAAAATATATGTGCTTCATACCGCAGGCTCAGCCTCAACATTCTGATATCCCATCCTAAGGGTTTTTATTTTAACTTTGTTACACAGAGAAAACGTTTAGTCGGTCAACGTTCTAGCTTTGTAATCCTGCGATGGATAATAATGGATAATAATATATTAATATGGAGACTCACCACTTTGGTTATACAACACAATTAAAAAAAATAAAGCTAAACTATAATAAGATTGGTATATATTAGCACCTTTTAAACAATTTGTGGTAAATACGAGCGAGACCTATAAAGATATTGATAATATAAATTTTCTTAGAAGATTAATTTCAAATGAACAAGCAGAAAGTTTAATTCGATTTAACTGATGTATTCAAGATAAGGGAAATTACCGCGCCTTTCCTGGTTAGAAGACGTTAATTCCAGCCTGATCCAGCTAGGGGTTCGACGTTGGAGGCTCAGACAGAAAGGATTGTTAAAAAGGCCCTGGTTCTCAAAATACCGTAGCGCCGGTTAAAGATTGTTTGCTGATTTTCTTTGATGGTATGAAAACATATTTTTAGTACTGCACAAAACCGATAATGACTATTTCGTTTAAAAATTAAAGATTAATTTAGTATTCAGTTTATTTTCCCAAAATTTTTTATACCGATTTAATATAACCATTTAACTTACACTTTCAAGAAACTAAAATCAATACAAAATTTTCTAATTGTTTTGCTTTTAATTCAATAGATATTAACCCGATAGATTGATTACTTATAGTTAAATACTTTCTGCGTTGCTCATTTTGAAGTATAGATAATTATATTAGTATTTATTATAAAAATATCACACTTCCAGTGAACTATCCCAGTTTTATTTATGTGACTCATAGACACAAGTTTGAAAGTATGTACATTTAGAAAAGGTATTAGAATTTCATAGGAATCCAAAATAGCCAAGTATGTATTTTAAATAAATTAATAATCATTAGAACACAACTTTAGATTTGTCACAAGCATTCTGTTATTTTCTAGAAGCGAAACTAATTTATTTAATCAAATGAACAATGCATCTTATATTATTTGAATAACATAGGGAGGTATCCAAAATAAAATATAAAAAAAAAAATTAAAAGGGGGATCGTTCAATTACATTGTTTTCGTCGATGATAATAGTCCGGTCAAATTAGACCAAAAAATAAGAGTGAAGCTACATAAACTCCCACCAAGCTGAAAATCGGTAAAATCATTCAAAATATAATTAAAAATAAAATTTGAAAGCTTCCTATTATTTCCGTGTACGGAACAAATTTTATTCAAGGTCAAAGATCAAAAAAATGAGATTTCCGCAATTTTCAGCAAAATGGTAAGTTTTATAAATACCTTAGATAAAAATTGTGGATCATAAGATTATCTACAAAAAACGATAATACTTTTTTTTCCTACGAGCTACCTTTTCTGAGATATAACTATGCGAAAAGTTCTAAAAGTTGTAATCATCATAATATACATGAGTACGCCACGTATATACATCCAAACTGCTGAACACAATGTTTTGCAACTGTAAAAAGGGGCGCTGAGGTTGCAAAAAAGTCGGCCTGTTTTGTTCTTTAGCATGTACACCTTGTCAAAACCGTTCTTGCTATAATATTGAATCACAAACAGTGGAGGATACGTTTGATTCCAAAGAGGCGACATGTGATACGTCGCTATTGACGCAATTTACATACATAGAATGAAGTGTATGTCTAAATTTCACAACTTTTTTTAATTTAAATCGATTTTATTTTTCAATCTCAATCCACATTAAAAAAACACTACCTCAAAGGTGGCAGGGAAACAACTTTTTGAATCATTATATCTCAGAAACAGTGGTTCGTAGGAAAAAAAGTATTGATACATTTTTTGTAGTTGATTTTATGATCTACAAAACTTATTGTTTTGCTGAAAATAGCGAAAAAATCATTTTTTTTAACTTTGACCTTGAATAAATTTTTTTCATACACGGGAATGATGGAGAACTTTTTATATTTATATAATTATATTTTAAACAATTTTATTTATTTTCAGCTTGGTGGGAATTTATATAACTTCGAATCTCTAAATTGACCGGACTAAGTAAAACTGTCATTAGTTCTAAGTTCAAAGTTCTGAAACTGTTGGTGATATTTAAACTTAACATATTGTTTACTACTGCTACAGCAACCCTTGAAATTACCCTGTATGACGTGCGTCTCGACAACAAAATTATTATCTTTAGATGTCAAAAGTTTTGGTCTCTGAAGACGATGTAAGTATTAGTAAAATGGTAATAAACAGTATGTCATTAGTACTGAACAAATTTTAAGGATTTGAAAGATTCACCGGTATATGACGAGATAAAAATACAAGTTAGGTTTATATAGTTCTTCTACACATATTTGTAGTACCTGAACCAGTACTAGAAATGAAAAAAGTGTTAAAAGATACTTTTTTGTGGGTTGTCTTCATAAATAGTGATGGAATTGAGCAAAAAATACAAACTTGGCTATTTGCAGTGAATTTATAAAAATGTTAGAAATATACAATGTGAAAAATAACAATTTTCCATTACATACTCAAGTCAAAAATAATTTCAATAAAAAAATAGGTAAAACAGTGTTCGACTAGAAATCACATACAAGAAAAATTTATCTTGCAAAAAATCAAAATATTCTGGGTACTAACAGTGGTTAAACCAAAATTTTGAAATTGTTTCCATACAATATTTACCATACTGGCCAGGGGCGCAACCAGGGAAAAGGAGCATTATGGATAGAGAAATTATTGAATAATAACACTGGCAAAAACTAAAGTAGAGAGTATACTGCAATAAGTTGAATCTACTAACTATTTATATTATTTTCCTTACAGTTTTCCGCTCTTTCATTTTTTTGCAAACTCCAAAACAAAGAAAAACTGAGAACAAAAATTACCAGAATGTGTTTGATTAAAACTTGAAGCTTCACAAATGTTCAAAGACTATCATTAATCATGTCAAATTCTTGGTAAATAACTAAATCAAATATTGTTTATTCTCATTCCAGCTTCTCTTCTGGTCGATTTTTCCAAAGATTTTTAAAGTAATTCTAATAAATAATAACTGTATGGGAATTTTTGTTTTCCAAATCTATATAAAAACTGTTTAGAAATCTACTCACTTGGAATTGTCATTTCTTCAAAAACACTATTTTTGAAATTTTGGAATAACTCATTCAATTTTTTCAAGATTTAGGAAAATTCAGGCGTTATTCTGGCATATTATGGTCATTCTCTACTAATTTTTCTTTGTTTTCAAAAAATTATTCATTATAGGTACTAAAAACAGGTGCTATATTAAAAAAAACTACAACGAGAAGTCAAAACATTTCAACTTATAAAAGCTCCTGGAAAAACGCCAACACACAAGTTATTGGAAAAATATTACCAATATTTTTCAATACATTTAGCTCTTAGTGTTATACCCTGTACATTTGAATTGAAAGATTTTTTTAGATATCTTCGAGACACAAAACGATGTACATACGATTTTAAAATTTTATGTTGCATTATGTTTTGATTCAAATTCAAATCTTTTATTCTTTTAAAAAATTTGTTACCTTTTTTCGAATCTTCACCATACCTACATCACTACTATGATTAGTAAAATCTATTGGCGCACAATTTATAGATTGTTAACAATCATCAAAACAAAGTATCATAAGGGTTCCTTTAAGAAGAATCATGGTTGTACCCCTGATGATGATGATGAGTCATTTAAATAATTCTTAGTATCCAGGTTCTGTACATATTCTTTAGATAAATTATTCAAACAATAAAAATATAAGTCTTAATAATATTTCATAGTATATGTGCAGTAAATTTAAACCGATAACCTATAAAAAGTTCATCTTGTCGTCTAAGATTTTCAAGTCATACAATATCAAAAAAATATTTTATATACAAATCATCACATATGCAAATATATCTGCACATATCCTAAGTGTCGCTATAACTGCAACTATAATCCCATTAAATAAAATAATCTGTAAAGATTACGCATGAGCCCCACTATCCATGCTTGAATTCTCACTAAAAGCGTCAACTTGAACTGAAACAACATTCTCTTCAAATGGATTAACACTACTAGTGGAAGCTTCGATATTGACATCAGCATCACGAAATAATTCTTCTCTAGAATCAGAACTAGCACTATTTATACTTATATAATCTCCATTGATGCTGTGATGATCAGAAGTAGAAACTAAGTTAGCAGCTGCTGCTCCAGAAGCTTGTGATACAGATCTGCAAAAATAATCCAAATTTTACTTTTTGTCTAAAACTATAAATTTTTCAATAACTCAAACAGATGACTTTATTAGTGATAACTGCCCGTCATAAACTTTAATTATATTCTTTAATGTTTGAAAACATTTCAGTTTTTCATCTTATTAGAATGTGCCAAGAGTTAGGATGTATTGAGATCAATTTTTTTAATATGACTAATATACCAGGAGGGATTGGACCAGTGATTGCCTGCTATTATCTGATTCCTTACTTACTTACAATTCCTGGAAAAATCCTTCGGGTTCCATTGACATTTTCCTAGGAAAATGAGATTTTTTTGCAAAAAAATAAGTCCTACCGCAATTTTCTGACTCCTGACATGTTCATAGAAGGATAGTTTATCATCGATTTTGTTATCAAAATTTTTTTGGTAGGGCAAAGGCTAAAATATATATATGATAATGCAAGGAAAATCGTCGATTGTCTGTAAATTTCTGATTTTGATAATAAAATCGATGATAAACTATAGTTCTATAAACATGACAGGAAACAGAAAATCGCGGCTGTACATTTTTTTGGAAATTCTCGTTTTCTAGGAAAATGTCACAGTTTTCCATGAATCTTACTTTCACTACTCCACGAACTTCAGTCCAATCTGTCCCGGTCTATAAATGTTTAAACGTATTGCTTATACATTTATTTGTATACACCTATTGGAACTATTCTTTAGCAAGCACATCGTTCTAAAGAGAAAAAGAAGTTGTGTAGAGAAACTACACTAACAATTAAGTGACTCCCCAATAATCATGATTTTTTTTGAAAAACATTTCCAATGATGTCTCTTGGTAGATTTTAGTGAATTTTTAATTGGAAACTTTACCACCATAAGCCATTAGTGTGGTTATGGTTACCAATTTCAACAACAATATTGTTAAAATGAAATAAAAGCAAAAAAAGGCATCACAATTTTAATTAAAACCAAATTTTTCAATCATCAAGAAGAATTAAAATATGGCTCACATTCTCCCGAAGTGTGAACACTGAAAGAACTCCAGAGCACTACACCTGGGTGCGTATGAGATAGGAGACAAAGATCTTTGGCAATTAAAGCCATCCCACATTCTAGACTTTTTAAAAATAATTGGATTCATGGATGAGCTGTAAACACTGGGTTCTCCAGAATCTCATCAGGAAAAGGGGGACATGATAGATCCTTTGGGTTGCAGTGTATACAAAACCCCAAATCCATCATACATACATACATGGCTATAAAGATCTGGAATTTATATTTATTACATATATACTACAAGTGAAATACATTGTAGGACATTTCACCTCATATTTTTAATTACATACATTTTTTCTGTTCACTATTGCTTATCTTCTATTGACTGTTGATGTAATTTTGTTCAACAATTTAGTCATACCTTAGTATCCGTTGAAATGGATTCCCTCGTTGCTCTTGGAATGTACCCCCTTGGGTAACATTATTACTGGAATTTAACAATGGGGACGTATCATCTGTTTCTGATTCATCAGTATCCGAATCTGTACGGACTTCATCTCTACCCCAAACACTACGTTTGCAAATAGGACAAACTCGACGATTTTTAGTTAACCATGGATCAATGCAGTTTGTATGGTATGCTACAAATAATCATCAATTATCGCTATGTAAAATATTAAATATATAGAAACAATATAAAGAAGCTTTTCTATTAGGTGCATACACCATCATTTAATAATATATGTATATTTAAGAAGAAATTTATTCTGTTTATGTGAACTCCATAATTTGATTGTAATGGTGGATTTTACCCCGCACGGTCTTTTGTATTTTGTCTTTTTATGGTTCCTGGTGAGTTTTTGCTACTTGTGGCAGCTTTGCTGTATTTTTTATATATTCTAGTTGTCTACTTTCATTTTCTTGAGATCTTTCTTTCTAACCGACTCTGATCGGTTATCACTTTGGTGTTATAATATGTGCTATCCAATCAGTTTTTCTTTATCAGGGCAACAGTTTTTTTAAAATTTTACTATATCTTCTCTAGTATCTGGGTCATCAATGGGCTCATTTTATCATTTTGATCTCTCTTGAGTTCCTTGATCCAAAAATTTTCAATTGTATTAAATTTAATGTTTCGGCAGCTCAAGTTATTATACCCTAACCAATAACATGGACATGAAAAAAAAGAGGTTCAATTTTACTATGATATTCCATTTAACATTTATATGAAGTTCCGAAAATATTTCATGAAAAGTATATAACAAACGAGAGTAGAAAAAACAGCGAAAGATTAATCTTAATTCCAACTAATACCAAATCTGGAAATCAGATATACCTTACCATGATTACATGGGAGAATTCTCAGTTTTTCTCCATCTACATAGTCCTCCAAACAAATTACACAAGTTTCATATGGATCTCCTTTTTGAAACTTGTGAGTTGGAATTTTATTCAAAACTGGTTTTGGTAATCTATGCCTTCTCTGACGCCTTCTATCTTTTATAAATTTCCATATCTATGAAAAAATTAATTAGATTACCATAAACACAGAAAAGTGGTAATTTTTCATATTGTAGTTCTGGGGAAACAAGGACATAATTGTAATTTTTTTTTCAAATTCAACTTTATTGGAGAATTATACTTGAAAACACATGTTCTTTTCGAAAGAAAAACGACATAAATGTATCTCGAAATTTAACCACTAGATGGCAGTTGCAACGTTAATGTTTAGCCACCAACCCGAAACAAAAATCGGCGAAATACTGTCACAAACGTTAGTCCTGTTATGAATTCCATAACGTGTGTATATCTTCACGGTGCAACAATGACCCAAGTATAGTTTGTACGGGTTTCTGCGAAGTTGTAAGTGTAAAAATAACGTAAGTGTACAGGGTGTCAAACATAAGGTGACCTATATAGTTTTCTCAAAACCTGTAAGTGTTATCAAAAAACTTTAATTACAAAAGTTATTTGTATTCAAAAGAATTTTTAAATGATTGACTTTTGGATTATACAGGGTGCCCCAATTTTACAGTATCGACATAAACTTTGGAATTTTAAATAGACCACAATATATTTTATAGCGTTTTTTGATTTAGGGGTAAAAACAAAGATAACTTTCATAAAACCTATATGATGGTATTACCTAAAATAAAGAAAAAAAGATTTTCCATGTACAAGTGATCAAACCAGGTATACATTTAAATGTAAAATCGATAATACAAACCCAAAAATATATTAAGTTTAGGTAGTAGGTAGTTAGTTCTCTCCAATCCTTAACATTGTAAGGATATACCTCTGAAACTCTAATAGAAATAAAATAATCTTTCAATTGATAACTAATTCATTTTTTTTCATAAATATATCGTTACCTAATTCTTAATCCCAACAGCAAACATCAACTAGGAAAAGTACTTAGTCGAGAAGAGTTTATTGTGACAGCCAAAGGGCAAAAATTAATGAAATATCTTTTACAGTTTAAGACATACAGGCAGATTCCTTGTCTGAAGAAATGAAGACGCAGTTACAAAAAACACTAATTTACGGCTATTAACAAAAATTTAATTGGAAAACATATATTGGTTGATTGTAAATAGATTGGAAACTTTTGTCTAACCGGAACAGCGATATGATCTTAGCAAACTTTGTGATAAGTGGTTCAACTATCAAAAATTACTTAGTTATTTGCTAGCCACTCCCAATGTGGTATTAGTTAGTCAAATGATCCCTCTACTAAATGAAATTTATTTTACTTGTCAATATATCTGAGCTTTATATGTATTTAGACATTCCAATTTCTCACCTTATTTATATGGTCTAATTATTGAGATCATTGTAGTAAGAAGATATATGATATCAGTATCGAATCTTTTTTCAATGATAGAAATATACTGAAATTGAAAACAAAATCTTGTATCTTATATATAAGAATATAATCTTACCATAAAAATAATCATAACGATAAAACATATTCCCACTACGATTGAGAAAGGAACCAATAAGTGTGTAGGTAAATCAAAAGGTGTATCTCCATTTATAATTATAAAATAATCTGATGAATTTGCATATTTCTTCAAAAGCTCCAATCCACTTTTCTCGGAAACAAAAACAGAAGGTATGAAAATCCCTGTTCTGTTATTGGCTCCCATTGAAATAAGTTCATCGGAGCCAACATTGTATACTATCACAGCACTGTAACCAGCAGCTTGAGATATACGCACTTTTTGTTCGAAAGTACAATTGTTACTCTTACTAAATCTTCTAACAAGGACTACTAGTTTTCCAGTTTCATTATTTGGATCAGGTGTAGGTCTCAACATTTGAGTACAGGCATCTACTGGATATGCCTCAATTAGCATACCAGCTAAAGCTGAAAATAATAGCATGTTAAATACACTGTCCAGTAAAGTTAATGCTTAATTTTGATTTTTTATCTTGAAAAATATTGCAAGAAATTAATTTATTTTATATTTTCAACTACTATTGTAGGAAATATAGAGGTTCAACAAAAAATATACAAAATAAAGTTTGAAATAAGAATTAAAGAGCAATGGCTTATTTTAATGGCAAGTATTTCCTCCTCTGGCATTAATTACAAAGTGTCTGAGCGAGCTCCTTAGTTCAGTTGGAATTTTTGGAACCATTGGTGACATTCATACTGAACACACTGTTTAAATAGATACAACACAGATATAATCATTACATATATCATAATTATTATGTATATATAAGTTTTATTATGTATATATAAGTTAATAATGATAATATAAAGTGTTGTGTGGTTGAATAAGTTTGTAGCATGTCTAAATAGAATTGTAAAAAGATAAAAAGAGAGCTCCACTAGATTAGACATGTAAAGAACAATCAAAATTATTTTCAGTTGTATTTTTGATTGGTCGAGAGCAATAATTGTTTTCATAAATTCCATCATAAACCATGCACGTCATAGCATAGAAAAACGTGTTTTGCTATGGCCAGATCTTGAAATATGAATGGTGTACGTGCGCCATGTCGCTTGATAGGTGTTGGGCGTAGGAAGAAATGGCAACATAGCTCCTATGTCTTTGCAGTCAGTTGCAAGGATGTCCATGACGATCTTTGCCCATTGGTCGCTATTTTGAGCCTCCTGTGGAAACGCTCGACCATCCTGTTGGTTTGTGAAAATTGTTTGGGAAAGCAGTCAAAGAAAAAAATGTTCTGAATGAATGTGTACCTGTATTACATATTTTTAAATGCGTGGGCACCAACATTATGGTTTTAGCAAATTTTTGGGTCCATTTTAAAAATTATAAGTAATAGAGGTAGATCACCTATTTAAACAATTACAAAAAATTTCATTAGGTGATATATCCCAAAAGATTTTAATAGCTTTTACTTATTGTGTACATTATTATTTGTATTCATTTATTTTTGTGCAGTTTTATATTTAAATTTCATGGAATTTTTTAAGGCTGCATTGAGTTTGAATTTGATTATTGATAAAATTGTCAAATGGCCATATCTATGGAATAAATATATCTTACCTGTATCTTTTAGGTCAGGTCCAAATAAAGCTGGTTTATCTGTAAATTCTTCACGATAAAACTGAGATTCCTAAAATAGTTTTGAAAGTTATCTTTACTATAAATAAAATTTTTAAATAAACATTTGAACAAACAGGGCAAATATGTATACTTGTTATGATGATTTAATAAATATCAGGAGCATAGATTTTTAATCCTTCATAAATACAAACAGTATCAATTTTTTATAAATTATATTTTGAAAAAGTGTGATATAATTCAACTCAATCATTAGTTTGATAATGAAAACTGTTGATAATCAACTTATCTACTATAAATAGATGTTGCCAGTTTATCTTACAATTAATGTCAATATGCATTTGTTCATTCCCATTTTTAAATTTTGATTTCTTACTATGTTTTCACCCAAATTCTACTATTGTTACATTCAATGAAAGTAGTTAAAGAGTGTATACTACCATGAGTCATACCTATACAGATATTTAAATGGGAACTATTAAGATTCATTTTCTTGATGAAGTTTACTTACATACTTAATGGCGTAAATTTCAGCACCGCTTTTGTCCAATAAAGATGCAAATATCAATCCTAATAGACATTTGTAGATCATATTGTCTTATTTAATTAAGGAAATGATTTGTCACAATTAGAGTATCATGTTTTTTAACCATTGTATACGAAGTAACAATAGGATCTAAAAACCAACATTAATAATCAATTATAGCTTTCAAGATACAAACAATTATCATTGAGATAGTTTATATTATTTATAAGTACAAACAACCTTGATTATATTTCTAAAAAAGTTTAATCAAAAAATATTACTTACTAGAAAACGTCGTTATGCAAAAGTGTACATACAATTTTCCTAAATTTAATAACGTATACACGAAACACTTTAGAACTAATTTTTTTTCTTCAAAAAAATAATAAACATTATCATCGCAATTGTCCGTCACTTACGACCATATGACTAATGACAGATCAATTACAATTATAATTAGTAATACTGAGAGGCACTGTCAAATTTATAAATTGATATGATTCTCTATCTTCAAAATCGAAAAATATTAGAATTGTTTTTTTTTATAATATATCAAAACTGTGTACAATTTAAGGATATTTTATAATCTTTTGATTCTAATAAAGCTGATTGAGTATCTAGTTATGGCATCCGGAAAGAGAAGTTGAATAGCTTCTAAGTATGCCTGTTCAATAACCCATGGTACTCTATTTCTTACCCACTTGTGTACCAAACAAATCGCTGGACGATCTTTTTTATTTCCATTATATATGAGATAGCTTCCGTATATTTTTTGAACATAAATAAATATTCTTTAAAATACTTACTTGCTTTAAATTCATCTGGTTATTTATTGTACTAATTATTTTTCAGGTCAATTTTTCAGGAAATAAACATTTGATTACGGAAAACTATTAAATTTTTCTGGAAAAAAAAGCGATTTACATATTTTCTACATCTACGAAAATTTAATTAATTCATCTCTATTTCTGAAAAACAGAGTTAAAAGTTTCTTCACTTGTAATTTTTGGATATTACAAAAATCTAATATTAATTCCATAATTTTGAAAATTGTATGGCTGCTGTGTTTACACTAATAGCTGATTATGTACTTGCTAATAACAGGCAGCTTCGAATTAATACAAGAAGAAGAAGGACTACTTTTAGATTACAGATAAAAAGTTAAATTTTCAATGTATTTTTCGCTCATTAAGAGTATATTTTTTACTTTAAGAATGATTTCAAAATGAGCCAAATAAGTCCTCGATTCAAGCATATATTAACAGTTATCATTATTATTGCGGGTAATTTTTTAAGTAGTAAAATTAATTTGACACTCATGATATATTTTTTAGTATTATTTATTTTGATACGATCATTTCATGGAGCTAGTGAAGCTGATACTGAAGAGAAACAATTAGCTTTACTAAAATTTCCTGAAGATGTTCAACGTGCTACATATTTACTCAATGATGCTTATCATAAAATTGAAGCTCTAGAAGAAAAAATAATTTCATTAGAAGGCAGAGTACCTAAGACTTATCCTGATGTGAAATTTTTGAATTATTTACAACGTAAAAGAATTTTGGTAAGCGGCGACGTTTAGATTCATTAGATTATCAAATATGAATTTATTATTATCAACTTGTATTTTTATAGATCACAGGAGGAGCAGGCTTTGTAGGATCTCACTTAGTGGACAAATTGATGTTAGAAGGACATGAAGTAATTGTCGCTGACAATTTTTATACAGGAAGAAAAACAAATGTTGAACAGTGGATAGGACATGAAAATTTTGAACTTATCCATCATGACATTGTAAATCCTTTATACATCGAAGTGGATGATATATACCATTTAGCTAGTCCAGCTAGTCCACCACATTATATGCAAAATCCCGTCAAAACTATTAAGACTAATACTTTAGGAACTATAAATGTTTTAGGTAAGCAAAACTCTAGAAATGGAAAGTGATAATGGACAATTATTGCAAAGAGTCTAATAGAAGAAGAGAGATCTCTTATCTACTCTACTGGTGGTCTGCCTTGTTGAAAAAAAGATGTCAATTGTTGGAGAACGCTCATTAGACTGCCTTGGAGAAATAGAAAAAATCTTAATCCTGATTATAAATACTTGAAAATAAGCTATATTAAGAAAAAAAATGATGAGGGGGTTGTTAGCTAGTTAACTAAGTGACAAATTGTGCACAATAAAGGGTAACACAATGAGCCTTAGACCTTGTGAGAGAACCATGACCAATGTAGATCAAGGTTGCCCATACTTACATAAATTAATATAGTAATAATGAAATAATCACAACTAGTTAATTAAAGATGTGTATAACAGACACTTATAGATATTATTTGTTGTAGTTTTTGAAATAATCCTTGTCACTCAGATTGCCACTGAATATTAATTTAATTTTCATTTTGATATATGCTTTCATGTCACTATATACCACACATCATTTTCTTGTATTTCTTGATGAGAGGGCATCCACAAAAATCTGACAACTAAGTTGTTGTTTTGTATTAGATGCAATTGAAATCTTGATTTGTAGTTCAAGAGGGTTGTTGGTATAGATATTTTTAAGGAGCTCAAGGCATTTAAGAAGTTTGTTATAATTACAGTTTTTTGAAGGTTTGATGATTGCATTTGGACCAAAGCTTATATTTCTGCTGATTGTACAGAGCTTACGTGAAGTAATTTCAAGGGAGGCTTATGAGAAGTGATACCAAAAGCCCCAAACTCCATTGGTGGTTTTGGATTCATCAGTTTTGAGTGAAAGTTCTGATATATTATGGAGGCTAGCATTTCTGTATTGTTAAAGATATTCAAACTTATATCAATGCTTGGAGTTTTAATCAGCCGTGGGGGAGATATATCAATATTTATTTGTAGAATGGGAGGAATCTGCATATCTAGTGGTCTGATAAATTTAGAAACTCTCTTTGATAACTATGATATTGTAGTTGGGCATATAGTACTGGCATATGACAATGTTAGGTATTGTCTTTTAGCTAGTAATGGCTCTTAGTTCTACTCATAAATTTTCTTTGGGAGATGTTTTGTAAGCTCCAGTAATTATGCATAATGCTTGATTGGCTATGGTATCTAAACATTTTAGGATCTGTTTTTTAACAGAGGCATAGGCGATATACCCATAATCAGTCCTAGATCTTACAACATACGTGTAGATTGAGAGTAAAGTCTCTTGGTCAGATCCTCACTCTCTGTTTAAAAGAACTTGTAATAGGTTCAGTCCATTCTGACATCTGATGATAAAGTCCTTGAAATGTTTGTTCCAATTTAATTGGGAGTCGAAGATCATTCCCAAATATGTGTTTCCACTGTTTAAATTCCATATAAATAAAATGTTTTCCATGTACCCAGCATTTTATGAAGAAAAACCCTAGACAACTAAGAAATCCGAACACTCATATTTTCTAATATTTATTGCTTTTTTGTAAATTTAAGGTTTAGCTAGAAGATTGAATGCAAAAATTTTAATAGCAAGTACTTCAGAAGTATATGGTGACCCTGACATACATCCACAACCAGAAACATATTGGGGCCATGTGAATCCCATAGGTATATATCAAAATATTACAGTTAATTTTTTTATTAATTGATCTATTTTGAAATGAGATAATTCTGTTCTCGAAAACCGACTTCCTTTGGCTATAAGATAATAAATGTTATCTAGTGTACAACAGATTTCAATTTTGTAATGTTTTACTGTAAATTGTATGCCTTAATGTTGAGTTTGTGAAGATGTTCTCCTAATCTTATTAGAACATATGATTCAAACAATTATAACTAAAAATAAGAATTTAGTTATTCTGGTAATATTTTAAGGTTTTGAAACGTTGTCATCTTATAAATTTATTAGGACCAAGAGCATGTTATGATGAAGGTAAACGGGTATCAGAATCACTGACTTACGCCTATGCCAAACAAGAAAATATGCAAGTACGAGTAGCTAGAATTTTTAATACTTACGGACCAAGAATGCACATGAACGACGGAAGAGTTGTATCCAATTTCATATTACAGGCACTTCAGGATGATGTGATAACAGTAAGTTTATATTATGTACAATTTTGTTGGGGGCTGCTATGTGCTGAGATATAGAATATGTGAATTTCTAACCTATAAAATTATTTTTATATATTAATCAGAAGGCAAAAAATCTATCTCTGATACTCCTGGCAATAGGCCTTCAGTAGATGCATATATATCCTTAGAATATTTTTTTGTAACCTCAATTTCCTTTCAATTTAGTATTATTAATAAATAGGTGATGATATAATCGAAGATTCTATATGAAACTTTATTGATGCTGCCTTTATCTCATCATACTATTGACTTGTGTTTGTTAAATTTGAAGATTGGTTCTTGCAGCTCTGTCAAAAGCTCAGCAAGTTGTTATTCACCTGTTGCTTATTCTGATTTTACAAACTGTTTATAGTATCAATGTTTTATGTCTCCCATTAGTATTTTTTGTTAGGAAGTGGTATTCGGCCTCAGTTAAAGTATATAAATAGCTGATACTCGGATGGTGTGAACAATTAATATTAAATTTGATGCCACCAGCTTTTTAACAAACGGATAAAAAAAGGTGGAAAAGCTGGAAACACCTTGATAATTAAGTTAAAAATAAAACAAACTAAAACTGTTCGTGGACAAGATAATCCAAATTAATATCTATTGCTCGGGCAACATATAAATTTATCAAAAAATAATAAATTCGCATTAACAGCCTATCCAAAAGAGCACAACGAATAAAAACAGGTATAAATTAAAAACAACTCAGATTCATAAATGTTACAGTTAAATCTGTTTTCAGTTTATTCTAGTTTTGACAAGGGAAGATTAGGTATCGCAAACCTATTCCGTTAAAACTTATTTTTACTATTCAAAACTAGTATTGACTAGTAGAGGGAAATGGGGTACATTGATATATGGGGCACATAGGTATAATCAATATTCATTGAAAACACAACGCGTTAGACGAACCGTTCGCCACAACAACAAAATTTTCGTAGTTTTCTTTTGTATGTGATTATTCTTATTTATTTAGTGTTACCTGTGTTATATTAAGACATTTGGTAAGTACATATGTCTCATTACAATACATAGACTTGAATTTTTTGATTATTTATTGCTTTAATTTTTATAAAATATTTATTTCGATTGTATAGGCACATTGATGCAAAGGCTCATTTATACGTATCCGTATTTAGTTAAATGTAGGTATATGTATATATATTTTTATTTTCTTTATAGAAAAATGGTTCGAACATTTAAACGCAAAACGAAGAGAACTTTCATCGACGAAATATCTGTGGCTTCTGCGATATCTAACATGTCGGAAGGAAATTCTACAGCATAGAATAAAAATAAAAACGGCGAGAAGTATACCTCCTAACAAGTATTTACAACCTAAAGAGAAGACCAACTAAATGTTTATATATTAAAAGGCAGTACAATGCATCATGGGGTTACATTAACTGAAGTAAGGCAGCTTACTATCCACCATCTTATTAAGAGTGCTGGCTTAAATTCGACTTATGGTTTACAAAAGAGAAATAAAAATATTAGTTTAAGGAAACCCACAAAGTGTTGCCCGATCATTTTCATTTAATAATACTACCGTTGAAACCTTTTTTAATAACTCAGAAGATGTTCTCACAAGATTTAATTTTACAGCTGACCATATTATCAATTTCGATGAAACTGGTATATGTTTCTAAGGGTTCGTTGCAAAAGGTATTTTTTAAATGGTACTCCTGAAGAATCTTTAGATCTAGTTGTATAAATAGTGAATTATTTATAGAGGTTATTAAACAATTCCAAAAACACACAAATAGAACAAAGGAAAGACTTATTCTTCTAATTTGTGACAATTATGAGTCACATATTTCAATTGAAGCAATTAATTATTCACAGGAAAATGGAATTGTTTACTTATCGTTTCTTACTTATCCACATCCCACAAGCTCCAACATCTTGATGTCGGTGTTTTTTGTTTCTGCATAACTCAAAATAGCCTTCAATGACTGCCACATTAATCACCCTGGGAAAGCGTTAACTATTTATGATATTTCTAAGTATTTCTATGTTGGCACAAATAAAATACCGGTGTTTGAGAGTCCTAGAAGTGGCACAACCAATTTTGAAAAAAGGCTACTCATTGTACATGGCCAATTGGTATTCGTTTTCAAGATTATATTTAAAATTACTGGAACAAGATACAAATGTAGTTGGAACTATGCGAAAAAACAGAAAACATATGCCAAAAGAGCTTGCTTCCCTCAAGCTAAAAAAAGGAGAGGCGAAAATCTTATAATTAGTACTAAGATAAAAAGGATGTATACATGCTTAATACAAAACATTCAAATATTTATTTAGTTGATACAGGGTAGCAAAAAAAGATGATAATTTAGACAAAATTGGACCAATTGCTAGCTTGCTTTCCCGCTATAAGAAAATGCGTGGAAGGTTAAAAAAATGGCGTTTTATTTAATATAGTAGGCTATTTTCAATTCACATGTTCTACATAATAAATTTTGGAACCAAAACAGGCATTGTCCAATTTCGTTTAAAAATCGCTAAAGAATTATTGGCTCAAGTGGTCCTGCCAAATTATAATACCCGTGGGCATTTTTCAAGTGGCGATGCGCCACATCGTTTGCAAGAGAAAAATTGGGCACATTTTCCGTAGAATATTTCGGCAACAGAATTAAAGAAACACCCTAGAAAAATGTACCTCGTATGTTATAAACATACAAGAAAAGAAACCACTTAACCGTGTAAACAGTGCCAGATACCTTTACATTTACCAAAAAATACCACACGATACAAAATTATTAGTCTTTATGTTAGTTTGTGCTCTTTATAAATATTTCTATTTTGTTTCATTTATATATTTATTTACATTTTGTAATTGAAATGTTCTTTCAAAAATATATGTATATCACCAATATAAGTATATTCCAAATAAAATGTATGTAAATTAAAGTCTTCAAATAATTCAGAACTCAAAGGTTTAAGAAAATTTTTGAAATAATCAATGATGAAATTGATATTTTTAGGTATATGGATCTGGAGAGCAAACACGATCCTTTCAGTATATCTCTGATTTAGTAGAAGGCTTGGTAGCTTTAATGAATTCCAATTATTCACAACCAGTCAATTTGGGAAATCCTGTAGAGCATACAATAAATGGTATATTTCATTTGTATTGACTAAAATAATGATTATTAGTGAATGGTATTTTTATTGAAATACTAAGTTCCCGATGTAAATTTAATCAATAATGTTTGTTCCAGAATTTGCTACAATAATAAAAAATCTTGTTGGTGGTAACAGTAAAATAGTTCACTTAAGTGAAGTGGAAGACGATCCGCAACGAAGACGACCCGACATTTCTAGAGCGAAAAAGATTCTTAATTGGGAGCCAAAAGTCGATCTAAATGTTGGACTTCAAAAAACAGTCGAGTATTTCAGACAAGAACTCAAACGATTTAGATACACTCCTAAGAATAAATATCTTTATAATAACTACCATCCTTAATTAGAATTCTTATATATCCTTATTTAAAAAATAATATATATTTGTTGAACATAGCAAGAATATAAAGGACTCCCTTTCTCAAAATATTAACCAAAGAATAATACTGCCACATCCAATTATCAAAATAGAAGTAAACATAAAGAAATGAACTAAATTTTGTTGCAGATATTTGTTTAATTGGAATAAACGAATAATGTAAATGTCACATAGATATTACAAGGGCTCATATTGAATATTACAGGTGTATCACTGCTTTGATTTCTCTAGAAACTCCGCCGTGACCTCAGACATTTAAATCGGTTATATTCAGCGTTGCATCACAATCCGGCCGTAAAATTAAATTCCACAGATATTCTCAATCGACAATAGTGTGCTTATACTTTACTATGCCGTTTCTAAATCAGTTTTACCTTCTGTATATTTCTCATAATTTCGTTTTTCCGTCTTAGTGAGATATCTGTAATATTTAATGAGGGACAAAAGCGTTGCATACGGCCATTTACAGAATAACCAAAGCAAAATTGAAAATATTTAATTCTCATGTAGATATTCCTTTTAATTTTTAGCAAACAAGTCAAATTAAGTAAAAATTATCTATTAGACGTGATCTACTGTAATATATTGACGGTTTGTTATGAGGTTAATTCAAATATAAACCGGAGCTTTGCTATAAAAAAATTTATTATTAAGTTACAGAGTTGACATTTTTTACAGATTTTCTAAGTAATGTCCGTCACACTTTGTCACCCTTTCAGATGCCTTTTTCGTAAAAATCTGTAACAAGTCGCATACGAAGGATTCTACTTCCTCATTGCTTTCAAATAGTAGTTCTCCATGTGTCTTTTTCAATGAGCCAAATAAATAATAGTCGCATGGCGACAAATCGTGACTACAAGGAGGGCGTACTAGTGTTTCCCAACTAAATTCTTTCAACATTTCCATCTTAAACCGAACTGTATGCAGCGTTACGTTTCCTTGCAGCAATATCGCACTAAAGATTATATGTATTACCGTTTCACCGTACTTTTTAGAAAGTTACTATGATACGGTGCGTTCACAATTCGTTGTCCAATGACAAAATCAATCGCAATCACTGCTCTCGTGTACCAAAACACGGTATACAACACCTTCTCCACTGACAGTGTAATTTTGTTTTAACTGGCGCGCCTATGTTGATGCTTTATCGCGTACAGTACTGCATCGGGTTCCCAAAATGATGTTTTCTACAGCACTGATGTTCTAGATGGTTCTGAGACATATGGCAAATTTGCCACCACTTCTCGGCCTTATTGGAATTTTTCGCGGGTTTATTCACAAATTCCGGTTTATATTTGAATCAATCTTGTATTTGGCTACATTTACAGGGCGATATTGACGGTCTAACTGACTTATTAAGAGCTAAACGTAATTGCGTGGTTTAATATTGAAAATGTATTTCTTCAATGCATAGAAATCATGTTTTAATGAATTTTGGAACCTTTTGTCTTTCTACATTGAGCTGTACAAAGTAACAAAGGAATATAAATATAAGAAAGTAATAGTGAAAATAAAAGTTTACACTATATCGCACCGCCGCTAAAAGAGAGTCACAGCTCGAAAAAATGCTATTAAAATATTTAAATTGATATCTCAGCTTTTCAGTAACTAAGGTGACTTGTTGAATATTTATTTTGTTTTATTTTGGATAGAACGTTAATCTGTATTTTTGGTAAAAAAGTGACCAAGTTGTGACAGTTTTTTTTTTTTGGAATAAACAACTCTTTTGGAAATTACCCAAAAAATGTTACAAAATACAAAAATAAAGTAAAATACACGTTTATTACAAGACGTTACAAAACGGCGAGTAAAATTTAGGGAGATCTTTGTTTATTTTCTTTGATTCTAATTAAATTTTTGTACACCTAGCTTAAAGTACTAGGAATCAGTTCCTATTTTCTGCTTAAATTCATTTATCTTTCAAAATAAACCATGGTAAGATTGATTAATTTTGCAATATTTACTTTGAAATCCTATAGTTCCGATATCATCAGTCCAGAAATAAAAATCAGGGTAACAGATTTCATTGACATGTACAGGGTGGCACCCATATACTTTCCTCCAAATTTTCAATATCTATGTATGATATGCTTTGGTTAAATACCCTAAAATACTTTCAATAACTCCTTAGTATATGATAAGCGGACGTAGCTAGAACAAAGGGGATTCCTTCTACTCTAAAATCGAAATGGCGATAAAAGAGAGTCTGGTTCTATGTATGTACCCAGTCAGTGTGCACAAATTCACGCACCGGAAACAAAAGGGGAACTCTACCATGTCAATGAAAGAATATCAAAACAAAAAAGGAGGACACAATAGATACTTTGGGTGATACAATATATACATAGGTACAGGGTGTCAAACATAAGGTGACCCATATACTTTTCTCAAAATTTTTAGATTTTTGACGTTTGGATTATACATGGTGTCCCAATTCTGCATTATCGACATTAACTTTGGAATTTTAAATGGAAACCACTATATTTTGTTGCATTTTTTCATTTAGTGGTAAAAACAAATGTAACTTTTATTTGACCGATCTATTTGATTTCCGCACGGTTTGGATGAAATCCATTTTATCAAAAAAGGTAACGCATGAAACTGGGCCTAGGGCGGCAGCCAAATTAAGTCCGTCACTGGAAGTTTCTCGACGTGTAGGAAATAGATTGAAACAATGTAGTTAAGATTTGTCTTGTTTTCTTTTTCGCCCTTTTCTTTTCTTGATAATTCTTTTTCTTCTAAATGCAATAGATACTCATCTTTTAATTTTTCATTATGTTCTGTAGCATTATTGTAGCTTTAAATTTGATAAGGTATAAAAAAACTAATATTGTATAATTGTATAAGCTGACAAAACTGAAAATGTAACTTAAAGATATTATAGAATTAACAGAACAATATACACAAAAGTTGTCACAATACAGAATATGACTATTTCCTCGTGGAAACTTGAACAACTGCTTACTGGTATAAAGGGGAACCTGTTTTTGAACGTATCGCCGACTACTGTCTACAAAGTGAAAGTGGCACTTCCGTCATCTAGTGGTAAAGAGTTGAAATGGAGAAATGACGGTTTTGAACTTGTATATTTAACTCAGTAATTGCATTTTTTGAGTTTTAACACTTTTTTAGTAGGGGTGCCATATATACTTCTACATATTTTGTACTTTCAGTCAAATTAATAACTTTTGTAAATTGTTGTAAAAATTTGTTCACTTTTTAATTTTTCACTTTGAGCAAATATGTAATGTATAACAGGAATTGTATATTTTTTTCATATGCTGAAATAACATTTAGTATATTAAGAACCAACTTTCAAAATATATACTTGAAATCATTTCAATATGTTGAATAGTTCTATTTGCAAAATTTTTTATTCTGGTGATCTCAATTCAAAAAATATATCTATAGAATCGCTGTAAAATAATTATTTTTTGCTTATAATACTCTGTGCTACCCCTTCTGATTTAAAATTATTAAATCTGGTCCTATTATAAAAGTTTCATTAAGTTTTATGCGTGATGTTTTTATGGCTGTTTTGTAAAATATATTATTATTGTTGAATAAATGTGTATTTTTTTGAATTTTTATATTGTGGCGTAATCCTATAAATTTCCCATGACTGTCCTGGGTACTAAATATTTTCATGAAGAATGTGCTTTTAAATGTATTACTTTCAAAAATTTCAAATTTCAAAGCTTATACTGTGGTACAAATTAGTTAAAACAGAAAATTTTACTTCAATTCTTAATAAAGGAGATATTTATCAATAAATAAAATAAATATGTGTGGCGACCTCACCATGCCCACCATACATAATACACTTTCATTTAGAATATTTTCCATCTGTTTCCCCGAACAACTTCCTCAATAAAATAAAAATCCTTCGACTCCTAGCTGACCGATACCTGACCAAGGAAATTGCAAGTTACCTTGTTAGGGAATTACAAATCACATTTCTTTTATAACCTTCTTAATATCCTAACACCATGCAATTAACTCTCCGAAATGTCCAATAGCACGTTTTATGAAAAACCAACATATATACGTCCTTCTACTTTCCTCACTGTTCCATGACATCCCGTTGTATTCATAACAGGAACCCAGACAAGACGTTTGATGAAAGTCTAGACCTCAGCGGAGTTCGCTGCTCCTAGCGATTCGTCACATATATATATATATATATATATATATATATATATATATATATATATATTATATATTAATATATAATTAACAGTAACGTCTTTTCGGTATAGACATTGCTATAAGGATGGCCAATTGGCGATATGTCAAACTTTTCGTCAGGAGATAACCTCAATCACACATACAACTCGCAACAGTACGAATGTAACAATTTTAGATGAAGCGAAGTGTGCTGAGTTAAAGTTATTTTATTTTAATGTAAATTAGTCGAAAATTCCACTAAAAAATTCAATGACTTACAAATTGTAACATAACTTCTTAAAGTTTTTCTTTATTTTAATAATCTTTTTCACTTGGGTTTACGATTATAACGCTCTGGACTAAGTAGAACGGTAAAAATCGTCATGAGTGCTTAGTGGAACGCACCCATAGTTTGCTCTCCTTCTCTCTACTCTCAATAGCTTTGTTCTTGGTAGCTGCACTGGCAGAACTAGTTCCGGAAGTGTATACTAAAGCGTTCTTTGTAGCAAAGCCAGCGGTAGTGTCGCTGTTCTTAGTAGCAGTGCAAGAGAGCTGGTTCACCCAGTTCACTGTACTGCTTGCCCTGGGTCTAGAGTCTGTTCAGCCAGTGTAGTGCAATAAGTGTAAGCTGGACACGGTGGCGCTACATCTTCGCCATCGGACGAATGTAAAATATCAAAAAGAACTAAATCGTTTCCCATTACAGTTAATACCACTATGCCTGAATCACATCAAATAACCTCAAAAACAACAATCAACAAATGATCCATTGCTCTCCGCCCTATTTCGTTCTTTGTATCCGATCGAACTAATTCTATACACTTATGAGCCGGCCTGCAGTGGTCCAGTCCAGTATAGATCCAGTGCTGCTACCAAGAGCAAACCTTATAAAATTTCGTCATTGACATTTCCCGCCATCAATTTGAATAAAACTTGACACTTTCATAACCCATCTTTAATACTTTCTATTTTTTTTGGATGTAATCAGAAAACAGTTTTTAACATTTTCTTTTACATGACGTGATTCTATAAAATACCATTTGACAAATAATGGATTCCTTCTTAAAAAGAAAAAATGTAAATTCAGGTACATAATAATTTTATTAATAATTGTCTCACTTTTCAAGAGGTAACATTTTCATCCTTTGATACAAATACCTGCTTCTTATGACACAATATATTTACCTGATTTACAAAAATTTATTTAGGGTATTTAAAAGGAGGATGAAAACATTAAACTTGTTCATGGAGTAAATTGCGATTTCGATGAATAAAATCCACGTATACATTTTTAATTTTCCAGATAACAATGATGTTAAGAAAATTAAAAAAGAAATTTGCCCTCATTCCTTGAAGTGTTTTAGAAAAAATCCTCATCACTTTAAAGAATTTGATCATCCTCACCGTAAGTTTGTTTTAAAATGCTTAATTTAATTTCACATATACTTAGTATATATTATTAGTAAACATTGGGTATTTGTATTATTTTTATTTATGTGATATGAATATGATTTTAGTTACAAAGCTTATTGAAACCAATACACAGATCGAAATACCAAGTGATTATCCTCAGCCCAAAAATATATATTTAGAACAAATCAATATATTAAAACCACTATTAAAAATGATGTCAAATAAATTGATGTCTTCTTCTGATATAAATTTACCATCAACAAGTTCTTCATTTAATGAAAATTCAATTAATCATGAACAAACAGATAAAGATGCAACAGATATAAAAGTGAAATCTGAAAGTACGATTAAAAGAAAAAACAGCCCAAAGGATAATTTGCAAGAAAAAAATCATACAGAATCAAAAATAAAACCACTACCTGGAACTATGTTAGAGAAATTGGAAAGAAATGCACCATATAATATATTTTTTACTACTATTATTAAAGCCCCCCAAACTAAAGATCAACCCAACTCCATAACTTTTACAGGTAGACTTTAAATCGATCAAAATACTTGGAGAAATTGTTACTAATTTTATTTTTGTGTAGATTTATTATGTCCTAGTCTTGGTGCCTTGAAGTGTTCTTTACAAATAAATTTCATGATTGATATTGATTGGTTGTTGAAGCAGTATAAAGAAAGAAATCTAAGGTAACACTTGGTATTATCATGATATTAATGTTTCAATTATTAATATATTATAGTTCAAAACCACTAACAATTTTGTATGGGGATGATTGGCCAGATATGGAAAAATTTATAAAAATGTTTTGTCCTAATGTTACCAGCAAACTAGTGAAAATGAAAGATCCTTTCGGATGTCATCATTCGTGAGTATATTATATTAATTTATTGAACTAATTGGTATATTTTGGTACTCGAATAACATTTTTTTAACACATTTCCAAAAAATTAAATTTTTCTTATAATAGCACAATATGAAAAGTAAGAAGTATATTTCTTTAAAAAAATAAAAAATAAAGAATGTCTTAAGTTTGAAGACAAAACAGTATAATTCTAATTATTTAAATACAAGATATGAAAAAATCAGTATCTGGCGAATGCAGATAAGTACTTATTTCAAAATTATTTTTCAGAAACATCTGTTACAGGATTTTTAAAAATACCTATTTCAGATAAACTTAAGGATCCTATAATTTAATCAGATTTGACAAATGATACATATTTTTTGTTTTCAACAAAGTTTGTTTAGCAGTGTCTATACAGTTAAATGTTATGACATTAATCATTTACTTTTTCTCGACATCTCTGTAAACTTGTGAGCTTCTTTTTCCGACCAAAAAAGATACTAACACAAAATCACCTTTATTATCTTAATATCTTCCTTGTTCCACTTTTAACTTCATTTGGGTCATACTCATTATTAATACCATAGTAATTATCTTGACTCCATATAATGTACATCTCCATTCTTTTGTATGAATCTTCACTGCAGGAAGTATGTAATTTTTTTCTTCAGTTGCTTTTTTCAGTCTGAGCTTTTCTTTTTTTTTAATTTTTCTTCGTATCTAAGTTGGAATTTCTGGAACTGTTCTTGACATTCATACTAAACACAAACTAGGAAGTATATGCTACAGGTGAACTGCCTGATTCTGGTGTTCTTACCTTAATGTTTGTTCTTTTATAGGAAAATAGGAATTTATGTTTATGAAGATAATTCTCTTAGAGTTGTGGTTTCAACTGCAAATTTGTATTATGAGGACTGGAACCATTACAACCAAGGGTAGATATATAACTTCTCCATATTCTAGTTTTACCTACTTCGTTTTTCATAGATTGTGGGTTAGTCCTACTTTACCAAGATTGTCAGATTCTTCTTCAGAAAAAGACGGAGAATCACCTACACAATTCAAGACAAATCTATTGAACTATTTAAAAAGTTACAAAGAATCTATTTTGGAACCATTTATACAGTATGTACAGAAAGCAGATTTTAGTGCTGTTAGGTAATTTGCATTTCTGGTTATATATATATATATATATATATATATATATATATATATATATATATATATATATATATATATATATATTACTGAATCAAAATAGATTTATCTGAATTTAAATTTCCAGAGTATTCTTAATTTACTCAGCTCCCGGAAAGTATTATCCAAATAGTAATGGCAGTCATTTACATGCTGTTAGCGATTTACTTTGTCGGCATGTTGATTTACCAGCTAAAACTACTCCCCAAAGTGAAGGACCTCTGGCTTGGGGTGTAGTAGCTCAATCATCAAGCTTAGGTGCCATGGGGAAAAATCCTGGGGATTGGTTAAGGGGTTCCATTTTAAGGTAAACAAACGGATTTGACAACTTCTTTTTTCATTTAATATATATTGAAGAATTTTTTTCAATTATTAAGGTGCTTGGCAAGCTATAAAGGAAGTAAAAAACCCATGAATTCTAATGCCAGTATTAGCATTGTATATCCCAGTGTTGATAATGTGATGAATGGATATTTTGGTCATGAAAGTGGTGGATGTTTGCCCTATTCAAAGACTACTAATGAAAAACAAAAGTGGTTACAGGATTATATGTAGTAAGTTTTTAAAAAAATAAGTAAGTATTAAGTTATATGGATGTGAACAGGGACACATAAAAGAAGAAGAAACCGAACAAGATGTGAAAAATATGCAAATTCGGAATGGTGAAAAATTGCAGCAGAAAGTACGTGAGAAAGTAGGAGAAATGCAACTACCAGTCTAGTATTAACTTGTATAAAATTCACTATTCACTAAGACTTATTACTAAACACTTATCTAATTCTTAACATATTAATTTATTTAAACACACCATCTACTTGTGTTCGGAATGACATCAAATTATTTACTGACTTCCCTGTTAATAAACATGTGACTACTTCTCGATATTTCGGGTCTAGAATATAGACAAACAAATTGTCGTTCCTAGAAACTGATTCTATAAAAACATTTGAGTAAATCGCCGCCATATATAAACATATGTAAATAGCCTTTCTGAGAATTTCCGCATCCTTCAAAATTTAGATTCTTGTAACAATCGAACAGAACTGGCTTCAAGTTCCATGTCGTGGACGAGTTCGTAATAATAAGTAATACAACATCTTCTATTACTTATCAAAATAGAAGGAATATAATTTTTATTGATCATTGCATATAATTTTTGTTTTATTAAACTATAATTATTTTGCTTTTAGTCAATGGAAAGCTGAATCTTATGGTCGTACCCGAGCGATGCCACATATAAAAACTTATTGTCGAATTTCTCCATGTTTAAGCAAACTGGCTTATTTCTTATTGACTAGTGCCAATTTATCGAAATCTGCTTGGGGAGGTCCTTTCGGAAAAGACATGGGGGTTTATGTGAGATCTTATGAAGTCGGTGTATTATTTTTGCCCATATTTTTTGATGAAGAATATCTTGAAATTAGTAATACCAATAACAGGAAAAATAAGAATTTGTTTCCTTTTATGTATGAACTTCCATTAACACCGTATAAAAAAGATGATTATCCATGGTGTAATTAATTTTTGTTATCTATTTTTTCAATAAAGTGTATACCAAATGTGTTTTTATTTCTCAAGTTGATTTCATAAGAAATTAATCATTCATTCGGAGTGGATAAGAAATGTTTATGCCATTGGCTACAAATATTAAAATCATTTAGCATTTTCTGGTATAATACTAATTACAACTGTGAATCGTAAGGGATTGTCATAATCAGACCATACAACTCCTTTTCCCGAGGAAGTTGCAAAACATATATAAGGGCTTAAATCAAAATTATCTTGCACAATTATGAACAATCCTGTATTCCCTTGGCTGCTTTTAATTACTAGAAACGCGTTTCCCAATATCTTTGTTTTGAAAATGGTTTTGATTCTTATACAAGAAGCAGAGGCGGCTAATGCATAAATGCTGCAGTGCTGCAGAGTTCCTAAAGATATTAAAAAATAAAAAATGATGAATACATAATTTGAATAAAAATGTTTTACTTAATTTATCTATACAATTACTATTCACTAAGACTTATTACTAAACACTTATCTAATTCTTAACATATTAATTTATTTAAACACACCGTCTACTTGTCTATCCTGATGTGTTCGGGATGACATCAGATTATTTACTGACTTCCTCGCTAATAAACTAGCGACTATTTATACAAAAAGAGTTTCTCGATAATTTAGTTCCAGAATATAGAGCAATTAAGGAAATAGCCGCCGTATATAAAAACATCTAAATAGCCTTTTTCCGCATCCGTCAAACTTCAGATTCTTGTAACATAATCGAACAGGACTGACTTCACGATATCGTGGGCGAGTTCGTAACATTAATAATCTAAAGTAACAACATTTTCTATTACTTATGAAAAGAAAAATTTTGATAGTCTCATAATCTCTTTCTCTTAATATCTCGATAAACAACACATTTAAGTCGACCAGCAGAATAATCTACCTACCTTCCACCTTCACGATGCCGTAGTATTATTTATCGGGGATGCAAGTCCGTGTTCATCGCGCTTTTCAAGATCTACAAGGAGCCGACTTACTGTACTTGTGGTCTTAGACAGTGACGTGCTTTAAGTGAAGAAGTTGCTGCATTCAGTCCTGCGCAACGTGTAATACACCGTGGGTTCGGCTCCGTGTAATAAATTCCCAAGCTATCCAGTTCTTTACGAGGAGTGGAAATTAATAACAATATACTATAATAGAGTGAATAGGATGTCGTGCAGTATGGAAGCTGTTTTTAATTTATAACTATAAAGATATTTAAATATTCATATGAGAAAAAGATTGTGTAGGTAGGGGAAAAACATTAAATTTGTGGTTGTAAGTAAAACGTGCATTATATTGTTTTCCCTGCTTACTTTTTGGTGGACGGAAATTGAGTTCAGCGATCTAGAGCACTTAAAGTGTTAAGTAAGGAGATAAAAATACACGAAAACTCCAAAAATCTAAATAATTGTATAAAATATGGGTTTTTAGTATCAACCAACATTATAGCTAAATTAGATTCTACTCATTGGTTGAATCTATGAAAACATTTCGAAAATTTCTATACTTTCAATAATCCTGTCAAATTTCTTGGATTTTTAGAGTGAATTAGATGCAACTCCAAGCGAGTCCATAAGCACACCTAAGATTAGTAAACATCTCTCAATATTACGGTTTACCTTCAGTCTCTGAAGACGATAAATTGATCATCGAAACGCGCGTCAGATAATAATGTTATTGCTGGTGTCAAAGATATGTTCAGTATAATCTTTTAACGTAGTAACATATAAAAGTAGTGAAGACCATATAAAAGTCGTGAAGTAGTACTTTGTGCTTCATATTTTTCGTGTGTGGCGACGTTCCAACAATCCATTATTTCAGAATTGAAGCAGATAAAACCAATTGAAAATTTGACAAAGACGAAAAACCTTGAAAATTTTTTACTACAAGCCTCCATTGGCGAGAATTGTGAACATTTTTTATTGTTTTAGAGAAATTAGAAAGTTATTTTATTTTTTCTTCGATGCAATGAGAAAATAATTTTAAAGTAATGTTTCTATTTTGTTTTATTGATTAAAATGCGAAAATAGGAGAAGTAGCAGTCCACCTAACTGTTTTGTCTGACTGACGTTCAGAAACTGAACCAAGTATAGGGATCATTGCTCTATGATAGGATCTCTTCTACTTTTCCAGTTTTTGTTTTAATTTTAAAGGTTGTTAACTACACTTATATGGTTAACTATGATTAAATCTTGCGAGCAGAATGATGGGAGTTTAATGGGTAAGTTAATGAGGCATAACGTTTTTGTAATTTTTTAGGTTTCAACATAAAAATAGTTTATCTCCATTAAAATTTATTGTAACATTTGTATGAGTGGGTAAATCGCTAATAACTGCTCAATGATAATTATTAAACAACTGGAATCTATTATACAACTGTATAAAGTTCTAGAAATACCGAAAAAGAAAGGAAACATAAACATGAAATATCTTGGAAAAATTACTGTACAAAACTAAAGTGAAAGAGTATTAAATTTCCTCCGAAAATCGAACGAATTGTTCGGAAATTCTGATAGAAATCTCGCGCTGATTTAGGATCTATAATTAGCTAAAAATTAAAATCTATCTGATTCTATTATAGCACCAACGCGATACTGGTCGCCTATACAGTAGATCCCGCAAGGAAACCTTAAGGAGAAATGACATGTTAATTTTATATCTTGTTTAATAACTATGGGGCGGCAGGATACGTAGGGCGGTCAGTGCTGTCTTCATAGTGGTGCTGGGAGACAGTAACAAAGCATACACAAAAACACGAGTCTGCGGGATGATCGTAGCGATAACGGTTCTTTCCATAAAAAATCGATTTTTAAATTAATTCGAATCGTAATCTATTGAATCGATTCATAAAAATCGATGTCCAAGATTGAGTAAATCGATTTTTTTTCAAGTTTATATTTACAATGTAAATATAAATCCATTTCACGGCAATCAAGAAAATAGCAAAATAAACAATCTCTGGAATCTCTTATCAGAAAAATCAGGAATTTTATAGTTCAGGGAATTCAATAATAACAATTATTTTTGTTTTCATATCAATGTATCGGATCGAGTAGGGAGAAAGAGATTTATTTTCTTCTTGTTTCACTTGCCGACATGATACCGGCAATTGAAAGAAGGCACTCACAAGGAAAAGATCGTCCCACGAATTTTTTTGCTCTTATCAGTAAATTATAGGGTCATACTTTAGGAGCACAACTGCCTGCGATGACTAATGTTCAAATTATTCGCTGAAGCCCTGATTAAACAAAGCCTTTAACAAGTGTATTCAGCTAGTTGTACATAATTTTATAGTTTTCACCAAAACAGAAAAAATATGTCGATTCCCTGAAGCGATTTAGTACAAAATATCGATTTATTTGGTCCTATGAATCGATTCTTCGATTAATCGATTTTAAATTGTCATGTCTAAGCGATTGTGTTGACGGCATTCGCGATGGTCAGCCCGGAACGATTCTTGTACCAGACTTCTTAATAAAGATTGCAAACAGTTAATATCGGCTCTTGAAGGTATATAGAGTGACTCTTTCTCACAAAGAGCTTTGATTAAAAATATTAATCTATAAGGCTATTGGCTTAACTAAACTGTCTAGAAACAAAAATATTATCGAAATTTTGTGTTAAAACAATTTAAAATAGTCTTTAAACTTTTACAGACGTAGAGGTAGTTTCTAGGCTCTACGAATCACTCATCATTTTCATAGAAAACAAAATGGGATTTTCTGATGCTTCTGATGCACAAGAGAATAAGAAACATGAAATGTTGTTACTAAGACATGGCCATTTTAGAGTTAATACCGTTTCCAATATGCGATCAATTGTTGAGCAAGTTAAGAAGATGCAAATTGGATACAATGTCTGAACCGTAAGTGAGAGATAACGCTATAAAACTCCAAGAATTATACCCACTTGATCTTGATTTACTATTGAAACTATTGAAACAATTGTTGACGTTGGAAAACAAAATGAGTTTAAGGCGACTTGACTTATTTAATAAGGAAATAACGCAAAAATGTAAATATTTAAAAAATGATGCCAATTGTTGTATGGTCCTATTCCATGATGATTTTTCATATACCTTAATTTATGGGAAGGCGAACCTAATCGGCCCAAAAGCATCACATTTTAAAGCACCTACGCCAATGAGTTTACATAAAACCAAAGAAACCTGACGCGAACAAGATCTGGGGTTTCAATAATATGTTTTCTGTTTGTTTATCAACGAAACCTTAACCTAACTTGGAAGAAATAATTTCCTGGTCTTTTAATAAATGAGTTATTTTAATACAATAATCTTGAACTTAGAAAAAAACCAGTTTCGAAACAACAAAAATACATTTAACAATGTACAAAACAATTTATGTCTGCTACAAGTTTTATATTGTTGATTATATAGTTCCTACTATTCTCTTGAATATCTATGACCGTTTTCCAATTCCATATTTCACTTGGGAAGTCTAATTTACTAACTTAGAAACTGTAATAAAGGTTTTATACACTAAGACAACTAAAATTTGTCCCGTATCTCCCATTCAACTATGTAAATGCCATATACTTGTTTGATTAATTAGGACATCAACGTAAGACTTGGAATCAATAATCATTGGAAGGTATAGTCTAACAAACTAAAAATGAAATTAGTCAGGTATAATATCATCACGTAAAAGTATTTTAATTAAATTATAATTTAAAATATTCGTTGTGTTTTGTTTAATACTTATATGTGTAATATTTGAAGAGCAGAAAATTCTCATTTGATAGTTATTTGTTAAAACGATTTCGTTCGCTCCTTTGGAAATGAAATTGACGCTATTGTTGGCATTATCATTGGTCCCAACATGAGTTACGACTGTTTGAACCATCGTATCATTTATAGCATTCTTCCATGTCAATTCAATACATTCATCTATTGGACTACATAGAAAACGCTCCATATCTGCAATTTTTATGTTACATCATGGTACTGTTTGTCAATACACAAGTTAATAAAATATTTTTGGTACAAAAAATGCAACAACTTTTCAAATATTAATCAATATTTGCTCAAGTTTTATATCACGTCTAAGTTTTTGCTACAAACCTAAATTCCAACGAACTCGATTTAAACATGGTTTATCCGTTTTTAATAAAAACTCATTACAAATTGCATAGGGTTAGATATAATAAATTCGAAGACAACCTGTTAATAAATTAGATAGTTCAAATCATTCGTACACAAAACTGAGCGAAAATATTTATCAAGGCAACAAATTTGGTACAAGAATTGGGACAAATTTTTTCTTTCTCAAAGTATAAGAATCAATAATTGTTTAAGTTTGGACTTATGTTTAAATTCAATTATTCACGAGGTTTTCAATGAATCTACACCTTATGTTTCATTATAAAGTTGACTACGGTTGTGGTTGAGAGGTAGAAAAAAACTTTATTGGCAACGATTTTACATTTATTTATTTCTTTGGCCAATTCTATAAATGGAATAGGAGTCTATTTCAGTTTTTTCAGCTGTTTTCTTGAAATCATTCTGTACAAATTTATGACATTTTTGTTGATCTCTAATCTAGTGATTTGATCATATTCACTTTTACAGTTTAGGTTTAGTGGTGAATTGTTTCTCGAAGCTTATCTTTTTTGGTATTTCATATCAATATATCTCCTAAATTTGATCCTTTTCCGAAGGAGGCTTCGGTTTGTTCCTGGTGACTCGTTCTCTAAGTGGAGACGTGGGTGATTTGGAATCATTTCTAGCGTAGCCGTTGGGCAAGTCTTCATGACCCCGGTTGTACATAGGCCAGACTTAGTACCTTCCAAAGATTGATTCTCGAGTTCGGACCGCCGCAGACCTCTAACCTATAAGTGATCTATTGGCTTTTACATCCATAGCAGGATCTTTGGATTACAACCCTAATTTCATCCCGTGAAGTTTCTGCATACCATCAGGACTTTCGTAGCTTTACTAGATAATTCATGATAAAGTTAACCCATAGAATTTACGAATTAATCATAGTTACGGATTTATTTGCTAGGAGATGTGGTTTAATCACTTCGATTTTTCGGTGGATTCAACAATGTGTGTTCTAAAATATCATCTTAACATCGTTAAAAAACTGAGAGAAAAAACGTTGCTGTATACTATGAATAATGTAGTTTAAGCTTATCGAAAATGTTTACAAATTAGTTCATATCATTACAAAATATATAATTTATTTACCAGGAACAATTCACAGATAAAAAGATGGGATAACAAAAGAAATTATTTGTTTTGTGAAGTTCTTTCTGATACCTATAATACTGCCTCGGTGTAATAAGTTTTTCGTCAAATATTCTTCATATTTCGTGAATTAATTATCAACGCGTAGGAGTCATTTCTGTTTTATAGTTTCAAAAGAAATTAATTTGTTCTCGACCTCCCAATCTATTCATTTTATAGAATCTCACTGCTGTCCTTTACATCGCCTACCAAGGGCAACAACTTGAAGTAAATTTGTAGTGATTTTATTCTTCATACTCTACATGTTCTGTAGCTGCCCGATTAAAGTACATAAGAAAAAAGAATTAGTCACCACAACGACGGTATCTCCATAACTTGACCACAGTTGATGACTGCAACTATCCCAGCTATTCTCAGATACATTTCTGTTCTTATCTCTAGTACTCGTATATATGAGTTGTTTGTAATTTAAAACTACTGATCGTCGGTGTTTTTCTGGTTTTCTACCTGCCCCCCATTTGAATTAAGAAAAAAAAAACAATAAAATTTCCAAAAAACAAAAAAAAAAATGTATGCTGGTGGCGTCCAATTTCATATCAAATAGTTACCCCATTAAAGTACGAATTATTTATATAGAGTTATTCTAAATAATGGACCTATCGTGAAAAATTCGTATTTATTAAAGTACAAATGCTACATGAATAATTTTTGTATAGAGGAAATTTCAAAGTTTTTTTTAATGTATTACAAGTGCTCAATGAGGCCACCTGCTGCTGCACGGCAAACATCTAAGTAGTCATCTGTGTGTGTGTCATCCTCCATAATTTATAGCAAAATTCGAAACGCTTCTCTTTGTCATTAGGGTTGAGAACTTGCACGAGTTCTAAACGGTGAGGTGTACAGCAAACGCCGTCTCAGAACTTTCCATACAGCTCTATTGGTAGACTTACTTGGGCTGCGAACAAAACTGTCTGATATCATCTTCTAACACATGCGGTCGGCCTGTGCTTTTTCCTTTACACACATTTCCATTTAAATTGATTATACCAATGAGTAATACTTTTTCTAGTTGGTAGTTTAATACCAAGTTCAGCACGAAATGCCCGCTGCACTACAATTTGCGACTCACTCAATAACACAGAGCACCTTGTGCTCTACAGTCGCCATCTCGCTCACAACTGGCAGTGACAGAGAATGGCGGCCTATTGCCGCGAGAACTCTAGCGGCCGCTTCTGGAACCATCACCGCCTGCCTACTCTTGTAATACATTAAAAAAAACTTTGAAATTTCCCCTTTTTATTGGTATAAAAATTATTCATGTAGTATTTAGTACTTTAGTACTTTAATAAATACGAATTTTTAAAAATGGGTCCATCGTTTAGAGTAACCCTGTATTTTAATTGGGGTCGAATACCACTTCGACGGGAAACTTTACATTCTGTTTACATGTTTAAAAAATCACAATATTTGTAAGATTAGATAAGACACAGAATAAAAAACTGGTGCTTGATTTGAATTGTTCATCACAGTTGTTTTAATTACATTTTGGAAGAATTTTTCCATTTAGTAATGTAAATTCAATTTAAAGTTGAAACCAATTACTTTAATAAACGTTTCTTCTAAAAATGGTTGCCAGGTTTACCCCATATATTTGTAAATGAGGGAATTATTAATTATAGCAAATACCAGGAAGTTAGGCGAAATTTCAATTCTGGATAATTCTGGAAAGATCTACAACTAGATCATTATACTAACAAAGCTAAAAATTTTCAACGGAATTAATGATTATCTCAACAAGATTTGCAATACGCTATTGTTTGCTGACATCGAATTTGATATAATTTGCTGACGGCGATAGCAAAGTCAACCGTTCAGCCGACTATCTTTTTTAATATTTGATTGGCATAAAAAGTATATAAACATTTTTTTCTGTGTCGTTCCAGGGGTGGCTGGTGCATAACCGCTGCAGCTTTCTCAAAAAAATGAGAGCAACAAAAATGATTACCTTAAATTATACTAATAATCTAAACTGATACATTAATTGTCGATTAGATGAATAATCGTTTTTTGGCCCCACAGCTCCGATGACCATGAAAATTTAGTTTGTTGTACAGTTTTTTTATGTGAGGGTTACACGATACAATAAGTAATAGAAAATGTCTCAGTTTAGATTATTAGTATAATTTAATTTAATCATTATTTAACTCTCATTTTTTTGAAAATATATATAAATAAAAAAACTAGATTTATGGACTGAACCAAGCTGGAATTTCGACGTTTCGGCTCCCACTTTGGAGTCGTTATCAAGAGAAGGGTGGTGGTAGATATAGCGTGGTTATTCGTTAATTGATAAGTAGTGATCCGATTCCGTGGTCTCAATCTGCCTACTCCAACGAATCACTGCTTTTTTTCGGTTGATTCCAAGGCCTCACTCTGCCTTGGAATTTCACCGAGGAAATGGAAAGCATCAAGAACACTCTTGACAGTAAGACACTCACTACTGGTCTTGAGCTAACTAGAAAGCTAGTCGCCTCGACCTTGTAATTATAGGGCACCCTCAGTTTACCTTTCAAACCAGTGGAGGAGGATTGAGGAGCTGGATATGAAAATTTGTGGATGCTCCTAAAAATTTGGGATTTGTTGTAACCATTTTGAATCTTTGTTAAAGTCATACTTTTTTGCGGGTACGCACTGATTTTTGGTCGGTATGGTACACCAGTTTCTGGTTATTTTCTCACTACAACTTCGCCTACATGTTTACTGGAGTCATGAAACTCCAATAAACAAAAAAATTTAAATGCTGGATTTGTCTAGCCGTCACCAACAATTTAATAAATCTAGCTCAATTCTGGCTAAAGATGGATATGAGGTGTTTCACAAATGACTGTTTCAAATAAAAACCTGCAGGTGCAATTGTTAAGTTTCACGAGGTAGCAAAACTTGTAGATACATCAATGGCGGCAATGGATATTCTGCAATGTTTCCAAAAAAACTCACTTCGTAGAAGGTTTGTCATCAGTCAAATTTACTTTGATTTTCTTAGCTTCCGTGTTGCTAAGATCTTTACGAAATCTTTATAATATTATACTATTTCGATTTCATTGTCTTTCTATTCCATGCAATTATAAAGATGGCTTTTGGAATTTTCGGGACTTTTTAACCTCAAATTTAACTTAATCTAATTTCTGTCCAAACTTGGCCGCCATCAAGAAGAATTCAATACAGTTTCCTGATTAAAATAGTTTTGTCTACAAGAATATGCGATACTCGTCCTGTTTCACAAAAAAGGGTGAAAAAAAGCAATCTCTATTATAATATAATTGATTATCTATATTTCTATCAGTTAAAAGTAATAGTAGTTTTTATTCTATGTTGAGAAACAATACACAATTTTTGCAGCTTATATAACTGAGACATTTGGGTGGATTCATGAAAACTGTATTCATATAACTTATTAAACTATAATTTAATTTCTAACCCAGACATTTAAAATTATGGTGTCGGCAATTTGAAATTTTGACAAAGAGCATTTCACATCTCTGTATACAGGATGTTCCGGGGTTAGGAGTGAGTATATTACGTGATAACGAATTTTTTGCATCAAGTCCCGTAACACCCTTTATAGTATATTTAGCTTTTTTTCGATTCTTTTGCTTTCCTATATTCAGGACTTGACAAAAAAAGATTAAACGTTACTTCAGTGCTCTTTTAGTACATCATATAACGCAAGATCTAATGCTAACGAAAATGAAATGAATAAGAAAAGCGGCGAATGAAAGAATATATGAATAGGTGCTTCGCTTTCTGAATTATTTCCGGACACAATTAATTTTTCCTCAGGTATAATCAGTGTCGCGGTAAGAATCATTAAATGATATGAAGGGGGTAAAAAAGTAAGGAAAACGTTTTTTTACCAAAACAGTTTAAATCTTTACTAAGATAATCAGTTAATATGATACCTAAAGGGCATTAAGTTCCAACATTGAACGGTGCAGAGTTATGAAAGGTCGGGGGAATTTGGAGCACTATGCAAATAAGTTATTAAAATCTTGAAGTTATTAAACAAAATGTATTTAGTATTAAAGAGATGTGGCTCCGGGATGGACCGAACAGATGCGGCTTTTTAGAATAGAAGAACGTCATAATTCATAAAATGGCATGCAGTTGTATCTAAAATGTTGAAGAATGATTTAAATGATAAAATAATGTGTTACACAAAATAAACGAGAGCCAGATTTCGAAAGTTAAAGACAAATTTTTATTTTAAATTTTTCTCAAATTATTAAGAAATTAATAGACTACTTTCCACATGTATACCGATCATATATTTTCTAGTTGCATTTGGTTAAATTATCTCATTATAATTTTGATATTAGAAATAATTATAAATGTTGTTAAGGATTTGTTGTTTCTTGAATGACTAGCTAAACGATATCTGGTAGGAAATAAGAAGTAAAACAATTCAAATTATTGATAAATATTACTATTCTATTTTTCAAATAATCTATAGTTGTCGGCGCCATTTTGGGACCACTTCAAAGCAGAATTTGAGATTGTCTAAGAGCAATACGAAGAAGTTTCTCCGTGGTGTCGTGACAGTTGACGAAACATGAATCCACTGGCACATAATAAAGACAAACGAATATTCGAAACAGTGGAATGCGATTGCCACCGTTTTCTGGAAATCACAAGGTGTGATATTTATCGGCTAGCTGGAGAAGGGCGGTGCTATACAGAATTATTGAACCGGTTCGACGCCAAATTGAGGAAAAAAAGGAGCGATTCCACTCTGATGACACACTCATATTCCAACAATCAAACTAAAATTAGACTAGATTGAGAAATAAATCGCCATTTTCCGAAATTTTTCTATACTACAGCTTGGTAACAAAAAAAGTTGCTGTTTCATTTGTGAATATGTGTTGGACTGCAAGGGACAAACAAAGAGGTTCCATAAGAAAATTTTTTTATTGGAAAAGCGCTATCTATGAAAATGAAGTCTTGTAGTTTTAAAAAAGACTTTCCAGAAGCCAAATTTTAGACAAAATCTTCAGAATCCACTTTACATACATTCGAATTTTGACAATATTGGGTATAGTGATAATAAACGTCTTTTTCCAATATATTTTCAAACTAACTTAGAAAAATCAAAAAAAGTAGGTAGCATCTTAATCCTTTTATTGTAATCCCCAATTCGACCAAGACGTTTTGGTAAGGAACGAAGCAAAATTAGACTAGGTTGAGAAATAAATCGCCATTTTCCGGATTTTTTGTTTACTACAACTTGGTAACAAAAAAAGTTGCTGTCGCATTTGCGAACTTGTGCTGGACTGCAAGGGACAAACAAAGAGGTTCCATAAGGAAAATTCCTTATTGGAAAAAGGCTATCAAAGGACATGAAGTCCAATAGTCTTAAAAAATACCCCCAGAAGCCGAATATCCATGAAAATCGTAAGTATCTATCTATCTATCTAGGTTGAGAAATATATCGCCATTTTCTGGATTTTCTTTGCTACAACTTGGTAACAAAAAAAATTGCTATGCATGTGCTGTACTTTAATTTGAATAACCTTTCGGCAAATATTGATGCTGCGAGGGAAAAAGAAAGAGATTCCATCAGAAAATTTCCTTATTGGTAAAGCTCATGGATATGGGTCACGAGTTAATAAAGACCTTCCAGAAACCAAATATTCATGAAAATCTAAATATTCTATTTTAGAAATAATATCTCTAAATATAGCTGATGTTCGTATTTCCACTCTGATAACAAAATGATACTAGATAGACAAATAATTCGCCATTTTTCGGAATTTCTCTTTCTTATTGGACCACCCTCGTATAATACTTTTAGTCGATGATCTATCAGTCATGTTTCTTGTTAGAATACGATATTTAGTACTTTTTGTGAAAGTTTATTATCCATGAATATAATAATATTTGACACTAGAAATAATTCTTGGATTTCTTATGTCTTTTTTTCATGATGTAATTTGTCACCAACAATTACTTTATAATTTTTTACCACATAAAATTCATATACGTGGTATAATAATGAGATATGCTATTTTAACAATCGATAGGGCCGACTCTAGGATCCTTTATCGCCGCCCTTGGTAGGCCCTACATTCGAACGACGCCTGCGTCGAGCCGCCCTAATTCTCAATACTGCCAGACAAGTTGGAAGCTCAACATGTTGTTCCCCCACGTTTTCCCAAAAACATTCAACAGCTTCGCAGCAACAGTCTAACACCAATCACACCGAAAGAAAAAAAATGTGAAAACGGAAAATCTCGCTTAAAAAAATTCCGTGCAATAATTCTATTCCCGAAAATGTAAACATTATATTTATGTTTAATCTATAAACACTTTTAGGACTAAAAATAGTATCTGTGAATTTTCTGGACTCAGTGCCGTATTGGATACGATGCGAGTATGAGTCGGCCTAATTTTGTGTAAACTTTTGTTTAAACTAATTGATATGAACGTAAAAAAAAGTTATCAGTCATTATCGGCAGTTTTTGGTTTACTTTTACGTTATTTTGATATTATGATAGGTAAGTACGTTTTTTTAGTATTATATATATGTCTATATGAAAAAAGACGAGTGCAATTTCTTGTATTAAATATTAGTTATAACAGTATAATATATATTTTAGATATATTCGGGAAAACACAAATTGAAAAGATTTCAAATTTCGATCTTTATAAAACATTTCACCTATAACTCATACTTTCTTATTTCATCGCCGCGTTCATCTTCCAGCATCAATATTTCGAGTATATTTCGGACCTTTTGACCTTGTAATCTTTTCAATTATTCATGAACTTGATTTTAACTACCTCCGCCAGTACATAATTTCCGACAAAAATGCTATCCGATTTTAATATAGTTCCCGTTGAATTTATGATTTGACTGGCAATTACTGAAAAATCGAAGCTGGATGAAAATTCATCCCAGTTGGAACTCATACAGGTGGCTACAGGATTCTCCTTTCTCCTGAAATTAGGTCAATATATGCTTATGAGCCCCTGTTGAAAAACTGACCGTGCTGGAAGCAGACATGAAATTCTCTTGTGTGAAGTTGCTGCAAGTAAATTAACTAGATTTTAAAATGACAAGAGTTCACGGTATCTTGAAATTTGAAATTAGTAAATATATTTAACTTGTTATTTCAATTATTTTTCTAGTATTTGTTTTTTTGGAGAATCAATCCTTTTATAAACTAAGAATTCCTTGGGTATTTTTCAATTTATAGCGATATTTCAGCTCGCAAATCGTCTGTTAAATCTACATTTCCAGAAAATTTGCATTATGAATCAATAGTTTCCGTTTATACTGGCGAAAAGACAAAATCTTCAGAATCCACTTCGAATTTTGACAATATCGGGTCTACTGATAATAAATGTCGTTGTCCAATACGTTTTTAAACTAATTTAGAAAAATTAAAAAGAGTAGGAAGCATCTCAATCCTTTTATTATGAAATTATTGTTATCCCTATTCAAAAAATTCGACCAAGACGTTTTGGTAAGGAATGAAGCAAATGGTAATCACATGGGATAACATCTGGAGAATATGTTGGCGTGGCGTGGTTTTCAAGATGCTGGTAGTTTGCGGTAGTGTGTTATGAATTTTTTTTTCTTTCAAAGCTCGGTCTAACCTCTCTGTTGTTCACTGTACACTTAGTGGGTTCACAATAAAAAATTCCTTTCAACACAAAATGTTATTTTCGAATGAAAGCCAGACTTTACATCGAATTTACTTTTTTTACTATTTTTCAACTATTGTAGCCTTCAAGCACCCATTTTTCATCTCCAGTAACAGTTTGCTCAAAAAATAACTAGAGTTTTGGACTCTTTGATACTGGTAGTTTCATGTTCATGTAAAACAAGCTTTAGTATTTACCAAGAGATGGTAATAGTTTCTTGCTACCATCTTATAGCTATCGTAAGATTTATAACCCATTTAAATAAAAATAAAAAGCATCTTTAATTATTTGTAAACCTATTATATAAAAAATTGATGTTAATGGGTTGGAATTCTTTTATAAAATAGAATTATTAGCCATATTAATAATGTTCAAAACATTTATTAACACATCAACTCATTGTTTGAAATAAGAAACAAGAAGAGGATTTATTTGAAGAACTAGAAATAAAATACATCTATTAAATCAATGAAGAAAAATTTTCAGCATATTTTCATTATTGTACTTTCTTCTTGATCAATTTCACACTTAGTTCAGCGAATTTACAATTTATCAAACAATATGAAACATAAATTTTGGAAACTTGTGCCAAGTTTTGGAATAGATAGTAATCGAAGGGTGCAAGATCAGGTGAATGTAGTGAATAATAAGATATTTCCACTAGTTTTCTGCAACAGTAGCGTATAAATGCTAGGGCATATTTTGATGCAAAAAAAATGTTTTCATCAACAAATGCTTGTCAACAAATCTTCATGAAATTGACCAGTTCCTTCTTTTCCGACATAATCAATGAAGGTTACATCTTTGGAATCTACAACAATCTGTAACAAAAAATGATTTTCGCTTTTTCTCGGATGAAGTCCATTGATTCGACTGTATTTATATCTTTGGGAGAAAATGGTCTATCTAAGCTCCATGTACTGTGACATAGCGAACGAAAAAATATGAATTATATTTGAAAATATCAAAAAATTCATTTGCATCGCTGCATCCACCTTATAGTTGTAATCTTTCATGAATCATATTGTATATCCACATTTATTTGACGATAGCTAGGTTTGGAGGCTTGTCCACTTTTGAAAACAGAGAAATCATTTTGTGGATTCGTGGAGTTTGAGTATAATATTTACGAAACTGTTCCTCGGGTTTTCATTTGTTTTTCCAAGTCAAAAATAATGTTTAATTAACACTCGACCCTTGCTTTATCTATATTTATATAGCAATAAAAACAATTTTCTTTATATGAATATGAAAATGATGATATACGAAACATTGTTAAAGCTAACAATATATTCACCGTAGTGAAAGTGGAAAATCACTCATCTGTTAGTTCGCACTCGTGTGATATCAATTGTTGGAATAATATTAGAAATAAAAGGAGAGATAAATTTGGAAAATTATATAATTATTACATGCAATTTTTGTCAAATAGTTTTTCAACTTCGTTATCATGTTTTGCTACTCGACTAAGTTCACTGAAGCTGATTTCTTGACTTACTTCTATTGTTATCGCAAATTGTAGTCCTCGATTCATGGATCTTGTGTTATGAACTTCATTTTTCACTCCCCCCAAAAATAAAAATCGAGCGATGTGAGGTTAGGGGAGCTCATAATTCGAAAGAATCGTGTCTCTATTTTCAGCCGTTCGCCCGACTTTGTTTACATTTAAAAGTGAAATTTGGTGTCAGGGTAGCCTCTAAAACATAGATCAGCTGAGAAGGTAATCATAGTCACAGGGCTGACGTAGCATTTAATTGAAAATATATATGCGGCTCACATTAAGAGGAAGGTTATTCAATTCCATTCAAAAAAAAAACTGTTTAAACAATCAACGCGGAAAAGGAACCTATTATTCGACCATACAACAATTATTTACTTTCTGAAAATCTTAGTTTTGAGACAATACAACCCCATTAGTTGTTAATATTGCCCCATCAGTGAAAATATATTTTTCAAATGTTATTTAGAGATGAGAATTCTGTAATTGGTCCTTAAATATTTCTTTTTGCGATTATATATTGGTATGAGGAATTTACAGTAATAAAATTTGAATTTCTATTTACTACGAGGGACTGTACAAAACATCAAAATGTATCCATCTTCTTTTGCTAGTGTTTGTGTAATACCTATATCATTATTTGAATCAAATAATGACAGATGATCTTAGAAAAAGTATAGTGCTGCAATTTTTATTAACAAGTTTGAAGTTAACAACTTAAAATGGCCTAAGCCAGAGATATAACTAATAAGTACGGCGTAAGCAGCACCAGCCCGCTCTTTACACCGCTGCTTACATCTGGTAAATTTAATTTAAAAATATCTGACCTTTTTAATTGAGGAATTGTGTGTTTCAATATTTATTAAACAGGATAACAAATCATTTTAGTCATTTTTTAAATGTTATTACAAACGTTTTTCAATATGATACAGTATGATCTTTTATTTTATCTCGAAAAGTACGCTGAATTATTCTTTCAAAAATATATTTTGAATTATACGAGGATGGTTCCAGTAGTACCTGGTCTGACCAAGAGATGGCGGTTATTGCTGAAAAAATACCACTGTATTAGAAAGTTAACAATCTATACAGCTTATGTTTCAAGTTAGAAGACGCTACGTTGTTTAGTATTTGTTTGGCAAACATGCACAAAATGGCCATCTTTATGTGATACAATACTTTTCTTTGAATGGCCTTAGCCCAATCAACATAAAAGCTGAGGTCTAGGTGAGACTGCTCATTCGAAAGAAAGAAAATTCACAAAGTGGTACTGGATGATCGTCGACCGAAAATGGACAATCTAGTAGACAAAAAAGGCATTTCAAAAAGTGCGGTACATCGTAAATAAACGAAAATATGGACATTAGAAAGTGGTGCTCCAGATGTGTGCGTCGTGATGATGTTTCCAACGAGTGCTTGGCAATGTTTCACAAGAATAAACCCAAATTTTTGCGCCGTTTCACTACCATAAATGAAACGTGGGTTCATCATTTCACACCCGAAGCAAAAGAGCAATTAAAACAATGGATCTAAAAGAGAGAACAGGCTCCAAAAATGGCAAGATCATGACGACGATTTTTTGGGACGCGCCTGTAATAATTTTCATTGACTATCTTGAAAAAGGAAAAACTATCAACGGCGAGTATGATGCGAATGTTTGAGCGAAGAAATCAAGCTAAAACGGCCGTATTTGGCTAAGGAGCAAGTGTTGTTTCATTAAGACAATACTCCAGCTGACATATCGGTTATTTCAATGGTCAAAATCAATAAATTAAAGTTTGATGCTACATCATGCACCCACTTCACCAGACGTAACTCCCTCGGATTATTTTCTGTTCCTAGACTTATAAAAATGACTCGGTGATCAAAGATTTTCCAACAATGTCCGCAGAAATGGATATAGAACTTATTGAACATCGCTGGGAAAAGTGTATGGAGCTAAAAGGGGATTACGTTGAAAAATGAATATATTTTTTTCCAAACTTTTTGTGTTTTTATTATGGGGCCACGTACTTTTGGGACCATCCTCGTAAATTTACGTCGATGAAGAGGATTTTCATTGAAAAAGATAAGGGTTTGCCTGATGAAAATATCAAATATTTCCAAACCATTATTCAATGGAGAAGATTATAATATTCAAATATCAGGTGATACAAGTTTCGAGTTATTTTATTGAATACGTTTATTATTATGAAGCATTTCGATGAAGCAACATTTAAGGCTCGAACTAATAGACTGAAAGTGTGAAGTATCAATTTTATCATTTGAATCAATACTATCAATTTATAAATTTCTACAATATGATAGCCTATCTTTATTGTGAATGAACAAATACATATTAGTTGAATTCGTCTCCAGCTTCTCCGAATAAAACCAGTTTCGATAATTGCTCTTCCCAAACTACACCCGAGATTCTGCGTTTTTCTTCCGCAATTTTGATTGAGTAACCGCCCTGAAAAGTTAATTCCGTTTCAGTTAACTAATTGTTTGATACCAAATCAACAGATACGTTCAGCATGTCAATCAATAACTGTCGTATACTTACCAACCTTGAAACTAGGTCAACTGTTAAGCTTATCCGAACTTCATTGTTTTTAAACAATATTAACAATCTCCCTATTATCCCATTTGGATAGGGACAATTCCACTGCCGTTAATCGTTTGATTTTAATTATAGTGACTTGTAATCCCAGTTCACTATCCTTAAAGAATATTCGATTTCAAGCTGTAGATATGTGGAAGATAATTATAGAATTCGTTATAAAATTAGTTTCTCAAAAAGTCATAAAACGTCTTAAAATCGCTATCAAAACTGAAAAACTAAATTGGATAAAAAAGAAAAGCTCAAGGTATTGACGAAATATCAAAAGAGATGATCAAGTATAGAGGTACCACGTTACACGAAGAACTAAGGACTATTTTCAATAAAATATTTGACACCAAGAGTATACCATCAAAATAGCAGGAAAGTATTTTGATCCCAATTTACAAAAAGGCGAAAAGAACGATCTACAAAATGATCAAGGTATTAGCTTGATGAGTGCAGTACAAAAACTTTCAGCTTAAAATTTTTAGCCGAAGAAATGATATCATCTGGTATATCTGAGGAACAGCAGGGATTAAGAAAGAACAGGTCTGCTATAGATGCCATTTTTGTGATCTTCCAAATTAAGGAAAAAGCTATAGAGTTCAATAAGACAGCCTATATGTGCTTCATCGATCTCACCCAAGCATGTGATAGGGTGCGATTAAGGAATGTAACAACTCTACTGAAGAGAAGGAAGATTCACCCAAAAATAATAAAAGTAATTGAGGACCTGAACGCCGATAATTACACATAAATTAAAAAGGAAAATAAAGTGAGCAGTAGAATAACTGTAACGGCCAGTATCAGACAAGGAGATCTTGTTCAGCATCGTAATGGATGAGATTATGAACGAGGTAAAGCAAGCTGGAAGAGGATACCGGAGGGAAAACAAAGAAATAAAAATAGTATGTTATGTTGATGACGCAGTGATCATTAGATAACTTACAAAGGCTACTGTATAGGTTTGAACAAGATGGGCGAGAAATCAGCGAAGGAATTGGAGAGACCACGTGGACAGAATGTTTAGACGTTTAGACGTTTAACGTACGATGAAGAAGAAGAAAATCGCAATAGATCACCTCAAATTTAGAAATTATCTAAGCAATTGGATTTTTTACGTCTCTGAACATGCTGGAAACGCAAAAATTCACTCTGGGTGAGACACCGTTATCAACAGTAAAATATTAGATAGCCGAGTTTAAACGAGGCCATATTACCTTCGAACACCAGCATAGCCTTGTTCGACTAAATAAGGTGACGACTCCAGCAATGTTGAGGAAAATCCACAAAGTGGTACTGGATGATCGTCAACAGAAAGTGCGCGAACTAGCAGATATAGTAGACAATTCAAAAAGTGCGGTAGATTACATATAAAAAATTTGATATTGTGTTTTCTTTGTTGAGCCAGGCACTACTGTGATCATCGTCGTATGCTAATTGGCTGTTTAAAAAAATCAAATGATCGATCAAGATTTTTAAGGATAAATACAAGTGGAATAACAGTCAATAAATTTTAATTTCAATATGATTAGTTTGGTAGACGTAGAAGCCCCCTTAAGGCACCGATTATAAGGATGAAGTTATGAAATCGATTTGGGGTATTTTCGCGAAACTTATGCAGTAAAATTATTTTCAAGATTTCAATCGGGAAATAGATTGATTAAAAGAGATAGTTTTCGAGGATACCGCATGTATTGCAAAAAGTAGAAAGCTACAACTGCTTCTAGAGATAAGAAAATCCATTTCGGCAAATCTGACAACTTAAGCGATCGGTAAAATTATGATGAAAATTCACCGGATAATCCTCAAAAAAAGTTTTACTAAATATCCGTCGTCGAGATCGCGTGGCATGACAACGAAACAACCTTATGACTACTAGAATTTTTAAAGAACGAAATCGACATTGTATGTGAATTTACAGTTCGAATGGAAGTCAATACCATATTCTTCAAAAACTGCACAGGGCAGAGAAACTCCTACCGCTGCAACGATCAAAGAATGTTAAGACAAGTTTTCAGTGCGAATACTACAGAAGATAACAAAGTAACAAATCGATTGCTCCAAATCCAAACTATCTATTTTGATTGAATCTCAAAATTCATACGCTTTTTTATTAATTATACTAAAAGTTTTTGTATTTTAATTATATAAATGGAAACAAACCTCAGTGGTTTTGTCAAACAAATATTTTAATTGGGATGCGCGCGCCTGATTAATGATTTCAGTGCTCCAGTTGGAAGTTGAAATTATTGTTCATTTAGGTATAAGTTATGTAAAAATTCGTATTCGTCTGGTTTTAAACATAAATATTTAAACACAGGGAAGAAAATTTCAGTCTAATTAATAAATGATAATTGAACACAACTCATTTTATTTTAGTCGACCAATATTTTTGTTTCTGTTACCTACAGAATTCATCCGGCTGTTTACTTCTTCTAGAAATGCAAGAAATGAATCTTCATTGACATTTTACTTATATTTATTAGTTTTCACTTGAATAATCGTCTTGATTTTGATAGAAAATTAGTTTGAAAAAATAGATAAAACTATTGATATTTCAATTTAATTCGTTCTTTATTGAAATATGATTTGACATTGGCGAGTTGCATAATTATATTAATCAATAACAACATAAAATCAAAATTACCTTTCACAAAATATGTAGCTATCAAATATATTTGTCTAAAAATAATCTCTCTCTTGTATTTGATCCGTTTCAGAAATTTTTATAATTCAATGTATGTTTTTTTGATATCTCATGGTTTGTTGATGTGATTTTTTTTATCGCATTGATGACCTTTCAATCTATTTCATAAATACTGAGATATTTGTCCCATAAAAACAGCGTCACAAGCATTACAAGGTATTTGATATACAGGGTGAGTCGGGAGGAGCGCACCAAACCCTAGAAGTGTATTATACACGTGAAAATAATGTGACAAAACCCATATGTTCTTATCCGATTTTATTTGTTCTCCAATTATGGAGTAATTAAAAATGTTCATCTAGTTTTCCACTTATATCTGAATTTTAACATTATCAAAGTATGCCATGTTCGAGGCTCAAAGGCATTTGATAACTCTGACGTTTTGACGAACTGTCAGTATACAGTGAACAGTAACTGAACGTTTAATTTCGAATTTATGTGATCCCTAGTGTTGTAAAAAGCTACTTATTCAAATTCAGAATATCCAAATATGGTGTTTGTTTATGGTTTCTGTAATGGAAATGCTACAGCTGCTGCTGAAGAATATCGTCAACTTTTTCCACACCGAAGATATCCTGATAAAAACGTATTTATTAGAGTTTTTAACAAATTGGGCGAGATTGGTAAGCTTCCCAGTGCTAATCTATCATCTGAACGCGCTACTCGACAAGGTTTGGTTGAAGTAAAAAATATTCTGCATCTAGTAGAAGAAGATGCAACTACTAGCTCACGGAGAATTGCCACTCAATTGGGGAATTCAACAAAAAAGGGTGATAAAGGCACTCCACGAACAAGTCTTATATCCTTATCACGTACAGAAAGTACAGCACCTACAACCAGAGTATTACGCTAACCTTATGGAGTTTTGTCGGTGGATAAATAATAATCATCGTGTTGTATCGAGTATACTCTTTACGGATGAAGCTACATTTACCATTGATGGCATTAATAATACTTGTAACTATCGTGTATGGTCGGACGAAAATCCCCACGCAACAGTCGAAAGCATTTATCAACATCGGTTTTCTGTAAACGTGTGGTGTGGTATGGTTGACAGTTATTTAATTGGCCCTTTCATTTTGGAGAATCGTCTCACAGGAGACAACTACCATTTTTACAAAATGAATTACAAAGCCTATTAGAGGATGTTCCTGTAAATATTATAATGCATATGTACTATCAGCATGATGGAGCTCCTGTACATGTCGCTCGTCAGGTCAAGCAACATTTGGAACGTTTTCCAAAGCGTTGGAGGTCCCACTAATTGTCCTGCAAGATCTCCAGAACTCACACCACTAGATTTTTGTTTATGGGGCTGGATGAGAAATGAAGTGTATAAAATAAAATTGGACACACGGGATATACTAATTAGACGAATTGAGAATACTGCAGCCCACATTAAAGAAGAAAGAAATGAATCAAAGAACAACGCTATGATTAAGAAAATTTTTATGTGATAATTTGTTAATATGCTATAACTTGAAAGAAAACAAAGGAAAATCGCATATGAGTTTTTTTACATTATTTTCATGTGTTTAATACACTCCTAGAGTTTGGTGGGCTCCTCCCGTGAGTCACCCTGTATAACTTTTTTTGTTTTGAGTTGCTTTAGATTTTAGTTTAGAGGAAGTTTTCGATAACGTATTATGTCCTTTATGATTCTTACTAATATAATATTCATCGAACTAATTCGATAGTTGTGGGGAAAGTTCTTGTACATATGGTAATGACAAATATTATGATGTTTTCCAAATTTCCTTGACAATAATTTTCAATTACTTGTTTTGATTAATTGAGGTTTCCTTCAACTTCCCAAGCTAGTGGGCCATACGACTTTTTGTTTAGCTTGTGTAGTATTTTCAAAGTTTTTGTTTAATGCCATTAACAAAGTAGATATACCAAATATTTTATTTTTCGAAGAGGTATAAGTAGTTTGCCTTCACTCACCCCTAATGTTCATATTATGTTCATTTTACCTAAAATCTACTCGGTATCGAGTGACACCGTTTCTCTGAATACTTTATGATGTCTGCTGTCCAATGAACAAGAGTGATTAGTTTCTGTGTTAAGTAAATCTGACAATTGGATTAGATATTGAATTGATGCAAGTCTAATAATTTCTATCATGGAAACATTAGAATGTCTAGCCTATAATTATTACAGGTAAATTTACGTTCACGTTATAAACATATGCTTTTGAAACATTTAATTCGTCTAATGAATGTATCTAATTTCACAACAATCTTCAAAAAATCTCACTGCGACTTTTCTAGAGCCTAGAGTTGGACAACCAATTTCACGGTATAAACATTATCAATAAAGCCACGACCAGTTTTGTGATTGTATCATTGTATTTTAGAAACGTTTTATTTCAGTTTGTTGGTAGATAATTGGGTACAAATAGCTGCTCCACCTTTTTCTTTTTACAGAAAACCGCATTTTTATTTTCCGCAAAGACAATTTTTCAACAGGGCTTGCGAGCATATAAATGACCTAATTTCAGACGAAGAGAAATCCTATAGCCACCTGTATGATTCGGGTCTGAAATGGATTTTCATATAGTTTCGATTTTTGGGTAATTGCTAGTCTCACCGAGTCCATAAAATCAAGAACGAAATATGAGTAGGCAGACATTTCTGTTTCAATTTTTCAGTATCCATATTTTAGACTAGCTTCCAGTTATCACATGTCAAACATTCATTGGGATTGAATATAGTGAAATATATGATGGTAAATTGAAAGAAATATCTCCGAATCTGCTCTACTTACACCTACAGATTGTACTAACAAAATTTGTACTAAAAATTAGAAAAAATATTCATAAATATTCAGTAGCTAATTCGAATGAAAAGTCCTCTGTATATTAACAAAAAGGTGAGTCAAATTCTGTTATATTTATCTAGATAGTTTCTTCTTATAGTCGGTCCAATACTTTTCAAACCTTTGTGTGTTTGTCATTTTTCTTTGTTATCAAAAGAGATTTTCGTTCTAACAGCGACTTGCATATTGGATTGTATCTTTCCTATGAGTTTTTTTTTAGTTTCGAAAACAGCAAGCAGTTGCTAGGGTTCAGATCTGGAGAGTGTTGTCGGTGACCATCGTGTTTATCTACTTGACGTAGTACATTGTGTTGGTACAAGAGAATTTGTTTTTCCACATTTCAAATAGTTATAATCAATTTGCAGAATGTATGCCAAAATATAGAGTCCATAACTTTGCAATACTATTGTTCTGTTTTTGCTCGTTTTAGAGTCTTACAGCAAATCCAGTTCACTGAAATGATTGCTTTGATTCCAATTTAGGCTAATTCACGTTTAATCTATAATCATCACCTTCTCATTTTCCCAGTTGATAAAAACAGCGCTATGATTGATTATTGCTTTGTGGTTTTTGTTGCATTGTGAGGCCCATGCGGAAAGAAACTTTGGTGATATCTGGTGATATCTATAGGAGGAGCGAGTCTAGACATACATGTGGGGATCAACAGCAAAGAATTATGAAAAAAGGTATATCTCTTACAGTGAGTTATAGCTCACAAGTTAAATGTTTTCGTAATTTGTTTATTGAAATCTTATATGAAAATGTGTCAGTTGATTTAAATCAATTGAAATATTGGAATTACTGGAAAAAACACGAGCGATTAATACGTTCCATTTCTATAAAGGTCTCACTTTGAACGTTTTTAAGTTTGACGAGGAAAATTAGATGAAAGTCTCATTTTTGTATTTCGAGAGTTAGTTTTTTTCTGGAAATCTCTTTACTGTCATTATTTTATTTCACTCTTTGTATCTATAAAAACTATTTAACATTACACGAACTACAATCACAAGCTGATAGATGCTTCCCTCAACGCAAATCAGCTTGCGCTTTGACAGGATACTTTGATTTTTATTAATTTTTTTTCATAGCGGTAAAGTTGGCTTGTGGGTGGGGGGTAATCGCCCTTTGCTAGCTCTACTTTATTTTCTAATGTGCTTTTTGGTGTAACCTCTTATGGACGTCCTTGTCAAGCATCATAGGTGCTTGTACAGCCAACATTACACTCCACATTACACTACACTTCTCAGGCCAAGCCTTAGCTTCAACGGTTTTTTCTGTATAGAAAATGCTTAAACACAGATGTTTTTGGCATTTATTGGAGCTTTCCGAAACTCTATTTGACAGCTGCGGCTTGAAATTTGGTACTTCAAGAGAACGATGTTAATAAGTCCTTATCCCTTTTGTGGATTTTGATATAAACTAAAAAAATCATTTCTTTTCAAAAAAAAAACATAAAAACAAAATCAGACAACGAATAATGCGGTAATAACTCAAGTTATACTGAAATCACATAATATCTATTTGGTCAAGTTTTTGAGTTAGTTGAGTACGAATATAAAGGATCTGGAATTAAAATCTTTGATTTACGAAGCTTAAACATATAAATTTAACATGCACCATCCCGCCAAGTCAATATAAACATTCGAAAAAAGCCTCAAATTTACAGCAACTATCGAAAAGGAATAAAAATCCATATGAAAGGAGCATTGGTCAAGTCATTTTTTCCATACGGGTCGAAGATAAGGACTATGCGAGTTGATATAAAACATAGATTATCCTAGAATATCCAGATTAAAACGAAGAACAAAAGAAAATGTGAGGGGAGCCATGGGAGTAATTATTTCCGTAGAAAAGAAAAATGTATATTAAAAAAAATTTCAAAGAATATAACATGGTAGAAACAAAAGGGACAGCTGGAGGATAAGGAATGGGGCAATAAAAGTAACAGGATTATAAAAAAGATAGAAGTTTGTGGATACTGGTGATAGGTGCTATATTATCTTGATGTGAAACAAATTTTTCTGAATTTGGAAAACAGTGTTTCAAGAGATATAGTATTACATAGAGATAGCATAGCTCGCCATCAGAAATTGACAGAGGAACGATTATAACCAGTAAATACCTGAAATCATGTTTCTTGTATATCATTTTGATTCTCAATTCAACTATCACACATATGAGTCTGAAGGAAATAGTTCACCATGCAAGTACTCTTCAAGTTTTATTAATATTAACCAATATCGCTGGGGTTCGTATCTTGGGAATGATCTATTGTTGCAATTGCAGATCTGTTACTGGGTGCATTTTCCTGTTCCAAGAGTTCAGTGGTAGAGGTTTATCACATTCAAACTTACGATACTACTTTTGTAATATATAATATGATACTGCAAATTCCCCTAATGTATCTATAAATTTCATTTTGAGATTGGTGTCAACTTCTTTGAACGGTATTTAATCACCATGCGTGGCTCGACATAAACCATTTGGATGATCAGACATGGAATTCGGTCTTTTACTGTATAGACGATTCGGATTTGTCACTCCATAGTGTGGGTCTATTCATAATAAGTTACAACGTGATCATAATAAAGCAAAGGGATCAGCCCTCATATGAAGGAGCCCAGATTTTTTGCTGACGTTCACAATTTGAATATCTAAAATATTGTTATGAGAAAATTAGCTAATTAATATTTTACATTTCACTTTTTAGAAATACAATTCCAACTAACTATCAAACAAAAAAGGCCAACGAGCGCTGAATTTTCTTCGTTTTTGCTAGAATGGCCAACAATTGAAAGTCAAACAAATTATTGTTGACAATGGTCCTATAGAAATCCCAAAGAGTTTCCGAGGACAATAACCGGAGAAGGGTTTTCAAAAAATATTTATCAAACGCCGAGAAGGTTTGGAAGAACAAATTTTCGTGTATTCAATTCCAGACAGGAGAATAATATTGAATAAGAGCAATATGGGTAGGGAATAATCCCATTATACATACGGTCATACCATTCGTTTGTCACATTCTGGTCAAACGTAAGTTAAACATGACATTTTAAAACAGGATTCCTTAAATAATCTAATAATATATTTGAAACGTTTAGTTTATTTATTGAATGTTTTAAAATTCTGAGTGCTATTCCGTGTTGTTTAGTTAACATTAACATTTTTCATTACTTGGAAATCCTTGTCTTCAAATTTCAAACAGAGGATTTTAATCCACTTAAATGATCTCATTAAATTTAAAATTTAATTCGAATGCACATCGCGTAATTCAGTCGTTGCCTATACACTGTGTTTTAGGAAGAAACTTCCAGAACTTTATTAATTAATTTCTTTAACACGATGAAAAAGTACGTGGGGGATTCACGTATTCATTTACTCGCTAGAGAATCTACTAAAATTATGAAGGAAGCTTCTGATGAATAAAACGGCTTATTGACGTTCATCGCAACATTTATAAAAAATTATAAGTTGTTCAAATAATACACCAGTAATTAATCAGCATAAAGATATAGTAAAAACGAAGATTACACAATGACAGCAGCTTGAAATAGGAGAAGAAGAGACCGCCAGAGAAATGAGTAATGGAGAAAATTGGAAAAATTCTATAGGAAAAGTACGAAGGACACATGCTTGAAATCGTCATGGAAAACTAGAATTTAATAGCAAATAAGTAGAATTAGAAAATATAAAAAAGAAAACCGAATTGAAACGAGCAAGAGAACAGAATTGAAGCAATAGAACGAGAAGATATGAAAATTATACAGGTAGTTGATGACAATGAAGAAGAAGAAGATGAAGAAATGAGAGAAAAACATGCGGATATAATAAAAAGAGTGAAAATAGCTCTAAACACAAATAGTAAAGCGAGAAACGTAGGAAATGAGTATATAATAGAAATAAAAGAAGACCAGAACTCATCAAACCTAGAGAAAATCGATGTTTGAGATCCATTTGCGAATCCCTGCTGGTACAAAACGAAACCGAGTAATTTTTGGAACAAATTATTACGAGTAATGATAAGTGAAAGACGTATGATAATAATGTTCGAAAGAGTTCGGGCTTGAAACATGTAGAAGTTTCGCAAATAATTATGAAGTTCGTATCGACGAGAAGGAAGGATATTCATAGTGTTTGGGGCTATTGCTTATTATAAGCTGAGCGAATTTGGCCAAATAGTAATTCTACTGCCTACTGTCAAAAACTGAGGTTTTGAGACAAATTTTCAAGAAAAAATGTTAACGTTAGACTGCACATATTTTTAGTGAGTCACAAAATTGAGAGAGTTTGGTTGCGAAGTTGTTGTGCATCCAATATGCGTCCCATTCTAATTTGTTCAGTTTTTCGTACAAAAAGTTTTACAGTGACTTATGTTTTTATCAGAAAAGTAGAAAAAGGTCATCGATCAAAAATGTGGAATGAAATCTAGCTTTTGTCGAGCCCAATATATTTTATTTAAATTTTTTTGGGATTCTTGAATGCATGCGATCTTTTCTTATCAATTATTTCAGCGAATCAAACGTCTAAGTAATTCTTAAATTTTTTGGTATCATTCAATATTAATCCATCTAATACTCTAATTTGCTTGTTGTATAGAAACTGGAGTGTTTCCAAATGCACCAATAAACGGAATCAATTTCTACTCAACTATATGACCTTCGAAGGACCATTTTATGATCTCCAATTCTCGCTTGTCGTAAATATGTTAATGGGGATATCATGAAATGATGTTTTCATTTTCGAACACAATAACTGTAGAAATATGCTTTAAGAATCAATTTTGTTGCTAAAAGAGATACAATAACTAGTTTCAACTTCAATTCTCTCTATGCGATACAGTTTATATTTAATGTTGTTACATGAGGGTTTATTTACACAAATTTTCCAGTGGATTATATATTTTTGTATTATAAAATTATCCTAGACAGCATAAACAACACATATCGTAATCATACAGCTTTATGAAAACTAGTTATGCAGAGTCCATGCGTCAAAAATCTACTATTGGCTTTTTCCTTACTACTACGAGTGGTAAAATTTTTTGGAAATGCTAGATAAATTCAGTTAATAGTCTTCAGTTTTCTTGAAACGATTAAATTGACAATGATTGCTTCTATAAAAAAAGTTTTTTTCCCAAAACTCATAGCTTGGGGAAAATTGCTTGGAGAACATTTATTCACTTTAACTCGGTATTAATTGTATTGAAAATATGTAGCAATTTAAAATTATTGTGGAATATTTGAATACAAACGTTTCTTTCCCTGTAGATAAATGTTTGTTTCATTTGTATTCTGGCAGAAGTGTCCTTCAATTGGATCAAATGAAGTGCTCTATAAGTGCAGGTATCTTTTGGGGTTTTGATTCTTTATCCTTAGAAGGAACTCTAAGGTCTGTTTTATTAAGTAGCTTATTTTATAGAGATCGATTTCGCTTCGAATGACACAATCTATAATTTTCGTATTTGTTTTTTCGAATTTTTTGTTATACTATTATACAGGGTCTTTATTGAGTTGAGAGATGATATACCCGCTGAGAACTCGTAAAATGAGAGCTGATTCTTGGGATAATCTCGCTTTTTATTAGCGCAGGTCCAGGTTGTTTAGAAATATTCCATTGAATGTGAAGATGCTTCCCAAATATTCGAGAACTCAATAGCAGCTTATTTATAACCAAATTTTGGCTGTCGTCCCATATTGGCATTCCTATGGAAAACCACGATTTTAGTTTTGCTGGAATTCACTTCTAGTTTAAATTTTTCATAGCAGGACTTTGAAATCTTGGCTTTTCTGCAAATAAGACCATACCACCGGTGTACATTAGCATATTAATATTTTCGTTGGTATACAAATCTACTCCTTTAGCACCATGATTTTAAAAATAGGCTTCTTGCAGAACATCATTAGTTGTTTTAATTTTGATCTTAAATAAGTTTTAGTATCCTTATAATTTTCGCATTCACTCAATAATCCCATAATTTTTCCCATAATAAAGCATGTTTAACAGAATCACATTCTTTCTTAAAATCAAAAAATACTGCAAATAAATTCCTAGAGAGCAGACGTAAATAATTATTTATAATTTTGTACTTTTATTTAATTCAATCTTTTTTTGCTGCAAATAATACAATTTCCGTTTCTGACTGGAAACCATATACCCTTGTTAGCTTTTATTCTCACAGTTCCACTTTATTGGAAAGAAAATAAATAAAAATATCGTTTTTCGTCCGATATAGATGTTTTAGGTTTCCACGTTTCAAGTTATATTTTTTAAAAATGAAATATTTATTGACATTTCAATAAAATACAATACAATAAAAAAACTACAAGTTTATCGAGTTAAAACGGTTATTGGACAAGTACACAGATTAGCAACAACAAGAGAGTTGAGCACGTCATAATCCAGTTACCCAGTTCAATGTTAATCAAGTTAAAACCCCTAAGTGAGAAGATAGCATGGAAAATTATGGAAATGTTTGACGGAGAAACGAGAAATACGAAAATGAGTTGAATATCAATTATAATAATCGAATGAAACATTCTATAAATTTTACTTATTGAGGAAATCAAATATCATTATTATTTTCACGTCTTCAATCGAATTGTCAATTCAACTACTTAAATATTAAATATAAGATCCGTAAATTTTGTTCATATTTCAAGTATTGGGTTGAGATTGGCAAATGTGTAAAAAAGGATGTCAAAGATTCAGTTTGACGTGGGTAGAAAATGGTCACTTCGATTTTGGGTTTTTGGACAATTTTTTTTATTTTTGACAACCAGAAGGGTCTTTAAATGATTTAACATTAAAGAATAAAGAAAAATAGAGAACTCATAACCAAGATAATCAATCTATGTTGAACATCTGTTCACCTGAAAGAACGACGCACTAGTTCATCCAAAATAACTGAGTTATTTAATCACAAAATATTTAGTGTCGACCCTAGTTTCAACTAGCGGGTTTTATTTCAATAAAGGTACAAGAGCCATCTTCTTTTTATGTACTTAGTCATTAGTCTTGATTACATTATTTATATTAAATATACAATCCCAGTTATTCGGTCATCATCATCATCAAAGAGCTAGTCGCGTCCATTGTTGAACATAAGTCTTCCGTAATCATTACCACTGAGCACAGGCACTAGCAACTGTCATCCAAATGGGAACCATTCTCTTAATATCGTCAGATCAGCATGTTGGAGGACGTCCTCTACTTCTAAAGGTCTCAATAATTCTGTTGGTCCACCAATTGTCTGTTCTTTTGGTCACATGGCCCACCCAGTTCCGTTTCAAGTTAGTTATTCTTACTACCACATCCGTTAAGCCTGTATTCTAGTCTAATGAAATATTTGTAACTCTGTCTCTCAGAGATAAACGCAGCATCGTTCCTTTCTTCGCTGCTGGATTTTGTTTAAGGTAGGTTTTATTAAGGTTAGAGTATATACGTAACGGTTCGAACACCTTTCTCTAACAAACAGGAATTTCGTTTCTGATGACATGATTATGCTTGCTAAAGGCGGTCCATGTTCAACCTATATTTATATTCTGATTGTCTCTTCCAATGCGGATTTAGTGCCACTAGAATTTGCTGGTGTGTCACAAAACACAAGTTTTGTCATGCATTCTATTTTTGATTTATCTCTATCTCTGTTCAGCTCTATTATTATGAGGCATTAATTAAATCATCAAGTATACTTCTGACATCGTCGACACGGCCTGCTATTACTATAATGTCGTCGGTGAGTCTGAGACATACATTCTAGCAGACAAATTAACAGTTTTTGTGATATGATGCCACCTTGTCGTACTTCTCTTTCTATATTAAAGTCGGTGGTGCTTTTATGAAGTCTCACACATGGTTTTGCGTTGTTGCATATCGGTTTTATGATTGCAGTATACCTGTAGTCTATTCTACAGTTCGCCAAAGGTGTAGAATGAAGAGTTTGTTCTACATTCTAAGCTTTTGTCTATGAGCGTTTTGATTACTTGCAAATGATCGTTTGTACGATACCCGGCTCAGAGTCCATCTTGTTCTAAGCGCTGATAAAGATCTAATTTAGAATTTAAATCATTCGTGCTAATACAAATAAATAACTTTACATAAGTGAGAACAAACTTATGAATTGGTAGTTGGTTAGGTTAGTTCATGATATCACCCCTTTTATGAATATCCAATGTTATTGTTTGGTCCCATTGGGATATTCCTTTGTCTAAGCAAGCGTTAAACAATTTGTAAAGGGCTCGATGGAGAGGACGGCCTCCGCACTTTATAGCTTCGACAACCAGACCTTCATCGCCAGGCAATAATTTACATGTTCATATTTCCATCAAATCACTTCACATCTCCATCATCAATCAATCACATCTTGCCCCTATTATAACTTTCTAAATATTATTAAGCCTCATTCGCGCATGCTTTTAAATACAGTCCTACGAAAGCCTCCACTTTCCCTTTCAACTATAAACACGTTTTCCCTAAGCAGCCTACACACATGTGTTAAAAAATTAATAAATTCACTATTGAAGTAGTGAATGAGTGAAGAATAAAAAGTAAATGGCGGAGAAATTCTAATGTCTATTGACGCCAATTGAAGTCGAATTACATCAATTCTTATATATTTGGATGTATTGGCGTTTACTTTTGTCAGATATATTCGATTCACATCAATAGAAGTCGATTGAGATCTATTGTCACTTTATGTTGATTGAAATTTTCTAATGCCTATTGACGCCATATTAATTCCTATATATTTCTAAAAAATACCCGAATTTTCATAAGTAAAACTAATTTCTTTCACACAGCACGTAAACATATTTGCTATAATATACCAAGAAATTCGTGAATATTTATTGTTAGAAATACTCATATTCGACTAGCTTGGAGTCGAAGATTGTTCAAAAGGGCGCCAGAGAAGTTTTGGCAAGCATCCAAAATTTCTACAGGTTAAACCCACAATTTCTCGAAGGGTTAACCGTTAACAACACTGTTTTCATACTTGGAAGATTATACGGATTAATTTAAATGAAATCAAATAATTTTATTTGGTACTCACTCAAAGTAAATACGTCTGAAATTCACAAAAGATATTATGAAAAAATCAAGTAATATAAATAGTGCTTAAGCTGGGTAATTAATGGAAAATACTAATAATTTCAAATAATCAAGGAATCAGGAAAATGCCTAGTTACTCAGTTTTTGATTTACTATTGATAAGTAGTTTACGATATATTCTTTTAAAATTCTGAAAATAGCAAAAAACTAACTAACTGTAAACCCCATTCGGATAATTTATAATAATTGATTTATTTTACTCAAAATCGTTGTGATATTGTGTGAAATCAAGTTAATGAATGAATGGCATAGATGCAAAATGTATGTTAGCCCAACTAACATAAAAGCTAAACTAGAGTCTACTCTGGGTGAGACTCCTCCTTCGTTATCAATAGTAAAATATTGGCTAGCAGAGTTTAAATGAAGCTGTAGGACATGCGAAGACCAGCATCACAGTAGTCGACCAAATGAGGTGACGACTCCAGAAATGTTGCAAAAAATCCAAGAGGTACTTGATGATCATCGACTAGAAGTGCAGCGGATATTCTAGGTAATTCAAAAAGTGCGGTAGATTGTATAATAACTGGATATGAGAAAACTGTGTGCGAAATGGGTGCCGCGTTTGGTCACAATGGAACAAAAAAGCGTCGTGAATATGTTTTCATCGAGTGTTTGGCAATGTTTCACAAAAATAAAGCCGAACTGAAAAGGGAGAATCGGCTCTAAAGAAGACAAAAACTGTTCCAGGTAAGGTCATTGCATCGGTTTTTTGAGATTCGCCTGTTATAATTTTCATTGAATATCTTGAAAAAGGAAAAACTATCAACGGCGATTATTATGCAAACTTATTGCAATGTTTAAGTGAAGAAATCAAGCAAAAACGGCAGTATTTGGCTAAGAAGAAAGTGTTGTTTCATCAAGGCAATGCACCAACTTATACATCCGTTATTGCAATAGCCAAAATTAAGGAAATAAAGTTCGAATTGCTACCTTATGCAGCTTATTTGCCAAATTTATTCCTTTCGGATTATTTTCTGTTCCTAGACTCAAAACAATGGCTCGATGGCCAAATATTTTCTAACAATGAAGACGTGTTAGGCCAAGTACTTTCTATATGTAAAAAAATATATATGTCGTGGTAAGGTACAATTTTCAAAATCACATTCAATGGTTTTTGATTTGATGTAATTCTAGTACTATACAAATAAAATCTGTAATTGTTACACTAGATTACTCACTAGTCAATGAGGTATTCTAGTCGCTGCCAACAAAAAAAAAACTACCCAGAGACCAGATTAACACACAAGAATGAAAATCCTAAGGTATAATTCAGCCCACTTCATCATTTCATCACTAAAGGTAAACCTTAGCTGATATATAGAAAATTTTTGAAAATAAAATACAGTTCATGGACATTTTTGAATTATATCTTTATACAAGGTTTTTCTAAATTCATGCGACAGAAAAAACATCATAATTTGTTTTTTTTTATCAATTAAGTGAAAACCTTAATGATTGAGAATGTAATACTGGACACATCCTTTGAAACATACATTCAATCCGATTCAATTTTTATTTTTGAGCTAGTCTATGACAAAATACCTGATTATACATACTATTAGATTATTCTACTAAGTTTCAATGAAAACAATGTGTTTGTGTTTCGGAATTATCTGTAAAAATTTGAAAGTATAAAAAAATAAATTGTCAAAACAGTGGAAAATGATACGTCTATCCAATTGTAATTTTTTTATAGGCACTCGTAAAGTAACATGTTTATGTGTAGATTATTTGTTTCCAGTACGTAACAGCCTCGTAAAAATTCATTGTTGAATAATTTTGCATTAAAAGCTTTATGTACTATAAGCAAATTGATTATGCCGCCAGCATAATAACAAAGTACAGAAATTGTTGACGTTGATAAAGAATATATCTGATAATAGTTTCTATAATTTCTACTATATATATTTTGATTTTAAAGAAGTGATAATTTAGAAAAGGTATTAGGTTAACAAAGAAAGTAAACTTGTGTGCATCTACCTATATCATTCAAAAGAGGTAAATTACACAGGAAGCAGGAAATTGAGCAAGAAATTCAAGGTAGATTACCCAAGAAAATCGATGCATGTAAGCACTCAAACAGATTAATGGAAAGTTAAGTTGTTTTCGGCGCACTGAAATTAAGAACTCCATATATTACATTCGGTCTAATAAACTAAAAATAAAATTAGTCAGCTGCGTTATCGGTACAACAAAAACGTTCAAACTCAACCGCCAATAGCTGAATCATTTATAATATTTTAATATAATAAAAATTTCAAATTGTTGTGTCTCGTTTTATACATGCCTTGCTTGAAATTTGACAGAAACAAAATTTCTTTGTAGCAGAAATGATTCGAAGTAACTCATTAAAGCGATTTACTAAACTTCTGTTGATATAAAAATATTATTACCACTGCTAGTGCATAAGCTTTTCCGCGCGCTCTTTCTATAACCTGACGCACGTATAGTACCGGTGGTCTAAAATAGTGTGACGTGATTTAACCGGAGTATTTCATTGGAGTTACTCCAGCGCAATGCATAATAAGTTGGTCGGAATATATATTTTTTTTCTGAATTTTTCTAACTGCCTAATTCTTTTAGACAATTCGAACTGAATAACAACATACTGTAATAGAGTGGTAGTATGGAAGTTGTTTTTAATTTAATGAATTCCAAGAGATTTTGTGAATATTAATACTAAGAAAAAATAAGTTTGAAAAATCTCTCAATTGTTTCATATCTTGGGTCAAATTCTATGTCTTTATATACTTTTCGTTTTCCCACTTTTTTATTACCATGGATTTTTGGGAAACCTTTGAAAAGTTTTGTTACTTGGACCTCGTGACACGCTATTTTTATTAGTTTGTTAGACTTTAGTATAGAAAGTTAGATGGGAAATTTTCGAAATGAAAGTTGTAAATTTCGTACTAATTAAATCACAGTTTTTTAAATAAAATAATAATTTCTATTCTGGTAATTGAAAGGAAATAATACTATTATACTTCTGCGTATAAGTGAAACATTTCTTAATAGAGCAGCTCAAATTTATTTTCAATGAAAAAACAACCATGGCCTGTCAATACATCACGTCTAAATACGAATAGGATTATCCCGGAAAACGTGAGAGTAGTCTGCTTTTCATTCGATTCCTCACTGCTTGTTATTAAATCAAATTTCAGATTATTCTTTAGTAGCGTTCACATAGTAATAAAAAAATGTTCTCCACAGACACAAAAGGTATATTTGAATGCAGTAGACGAACCTTCTACTTCTATTTCATGTCGTCTCTTTCGCAGTTATCCCTCGAGACAACTAAATAATTGAATAATAAACCTACGCTGGTCACAGTGGAGCTATAGCTCTTGTTTCTATTAGACTTCATGAATTGAAACTTATTTTAATATGTCCTGTCTCAACTATTCTTAATTTGAGCTTTTTTAATAAAATTATTTATTGTTTATCTTTGCAAATTCGTGTTCATCCTTTAAATTTATATATTGTCAGTTATATATTTGTGAAAGAAATAACATTGTTTGCTGTCTAAAATTAGCAGCTATTTCTCTTTCATACTGATTATTCTGACTTAAAGGAAGCGCGTTTGATTTAAAAGGATTTTGAGGTTGAGTTTCAACAACGTAATTTTAACATTTTAATGTTTATGTATTTTTAAAATTCTATTGAAATTAGTCATAAAGATGGAATATTTTGAGAAATTTTCCACTGAAAAAGGTTCTATCATTTGCAAGTAACACAAAAAATACTAATCATTTCGATAATAAAACTTTTAAATAAAATATCATGCAATAAGAACGCTACAACGTTTACAGAATAACAATCTCGGTAGAAAATGTCGACTCAAGAAAAAGGTCGGCATAAGTCTTGAAAAATCTCGGTCTCGTGGGTCTGTACTTTTTTGAGTATCACGTGACGGGCCAAAGTTATCTGAAAATGCTCGAACTTTTACGCAGGAAAATGGACAACGATGTAACACACGGAACATCCGTCAATTCAGGCAGGATGGAGCTTCGCCGTTCTATGGGTTATGTGACTCCCGCACCTTAATGTTCATTTTGGAGAATGGATACGTAGACGAGGATTCGTTGAGTGGCCCGCACAGTCATGTGACCTGACACCCTGTGATTTCTTCGTGTGGGGTCTTCTCAAGGACCGTGTTTTTGCAAGAGGACCACGCACCCTTCCCGGCATCCGAACTGTAATTAAAGAAGAATTTGAGACTTCGCGGGCAGCTTCATACGCTTCGCCGGACCGGCGTCAATTTGAACACTTACAGTAACCCTTTCTCGTGACCCTTTTATAATTGCTTTCAATAAATTCATTTTGACACTGCATTTTTTTCTCTTAATGAATATTTATCAAGTAGCAAAGGGTTAAGGATAGAATAGTTATTTTTAGTGAATATTCTTTCGCTCAATTTTTGTGGAACATTTCCACAAAGCTGGAAAAATAACGAAGTGTATTTGTCTCATACCCCTCATGTATTGATATAAGAAGTGACAAGTTTGAATTTTTTTCGACCTATCCGTCTCCTACCTCAGCCGTTTCAGTACGATTGTGTATCATAGTGTATCTCAAACATGAATTTTGAACAACAATTAATATTCGATGTTGTTCCAAATTTAGAAAAGTGCGATTAAGAAGTGGAGTATAAGAAACAGTCAAACTTGTTCGTGCAAACAGGCAATTGGGGTAACGGGACATATGCGAATCGATATACGAAGAAGTCTTGAAAATAAAACGTGTCTCTAAACTAGTATCTCTTGGAGCAGCCTTGATCTCACGGCACTTCATAGGGCCATTTCTAGTGACATAATCACCCTTAAATCATAGTCCGATTCTAATCTTATCAGTCTCAACAATTCTAAAACCAAAGTTTTATCATATAATAATACGTTGCAGCCTTTTTCATTGAATGTGGTTGAATCTGTAAAATTCTTTGGGTTTGTTGTGGAGAATTTCTTGAAACGGTATTTACATATTGACGCCTTATCTAAAAAATTAAGTTTGTACTGCTTTGCGCTGAGATGAGTTTCCAAAGAACTGACCTTATCCACCTCCTTAACAGTCTATTATGCCCTTACCGAGCCGCATCTGCGATATGCCCTTTCCTTCTGGGGTACGTGTGGTGCGACTCAATTTGAGTGAATCTTAAAACTACAAAAGCAGGGACTAAACAGCAGGGCTTACTGCAGGGACTTCCTTAAAAGATTAAAAATTCTGACTCTTCCTTCCTTATTCATCTTTGAATCCGTTTGCCTAATTCGTAAACATGGTTCTCCAATTTCAGAGAGATCGTTGCACGGCCTTTATCTACCTACTCCACGTTCAGAATTAGTTAGGTGGTCAGTATTTTACAATGCAAAAAAATGCACAATCACTTGCCACTTGAAATCCAGTCGATATCATCTTTTCCTGCATTCCGAAATAATTTGAGGGCATATTTACTGGAAAGTGCCTTCTACTCTGTACACGACTTCTATTATGCTCTATACTGGTTCAATTTTTGCTATGGACTTATATACTAGTTATTACCTATTACTATTACTCATAATTTTGTTACGTATTGTGGTTTTCTCCTGTATATTGAAATTTTATTTGTTTTCTTTTTATTTAGTTATTTTTATGTTTGTTTTTTAGTGTTTACAAGCTTTTTTCTATAAATTGTGAGAATTTTTTGACAATAAAATCTATTTATGACATTGAGAATATCACAATAGAGCAAATAAATGCCACTTCTCCAGTCATGTGTTCATCACTGGGATTGCTAACCATGGGCGTGAATACAAGTTATATTTGTTATAACTTGTTGATAACATATGAGATATGAGCAAATTATAAAACGTTTATAAGCGTTTTTTTCCTGTTTGTTCTGTTTCCTGACAAACATACTAGCAATGTTGATATTGGAGGAAGAACTAATCTCATGTTACTGGACGGCAAATTGAATGTCGCTGGTTATAGTGACATTTTGCAACTCATAGTGCGTTTGTCTGCCCTACAAGTCGGACCAATTTTCCAGCTCATGCATGATCATGTCCGATCCCCTCACGTCTAATAAAATAATCTGTAAAATTCGCGACTCAATGTTTGACTAGGGCCTCAGTCCCTAGATTTCCAGACTTTGCCTTCAGAAAGAAGCATATTTATGAGACAACAGCTTTTTGATCGTCTCTCTAGTTTCTGGACTACTACCAGCCAACTGAAAATCCACAACCTCATTTTCAGCATGCCTAACAGATGCCAGGTTGTGGTTAATGCGAGAAGAGTCCATACAACCTTTTAAGGTAACAAATTTATTAACATAATTAACATCCATTGTTTTTTTGCTTTTGTACCAATAACCTCTTTTTGATGATTAATTCAACGGAATTTATATTATCATTCACATAAATTTGTAAATTGATATATGCCATCAAAATCTGCATATCTAGATAATTTTGATGTGTGTGAATGTTAACAATCCAACCAAAATTTTATTGTAATTTTTATAAATTTACTAAATAACGTTTAAAATTATGGATTTGCACGGGTCAACAAAATAAATTGAAACCGATAACTAACTTGAATCCTAGTTTAAAATGCCATTTTGTTGCGGAAATGAGATATAGATTAATTTAGCCGTATACATAATTTGAACAAATATTATTCGAGTGAATTCTGTGTCAACAGCAAAAACATTTTTGTTGCATCCGACCGAAAGTGAATCCCATCAGAATAAATGAGTTTAGTCGTTCTATTCGAGTCGATCGACATTTGAATTTTGCGACCTCTGGTCACGAGGCCTTTTTTGGAATACGAACTTATCGAGTTCACACAATTAACCTTTCACTCAATAGCTGAAAGTGTTTCGGTAGTTTTTAATTATCGAATAACCTGTTTTTCAATGTTTTGCATTTCGGAATGAAGGCACTTTGATGAACACGATGTATTATCTTCAGATGAATGAATCGATGAGAGGGCTAATTTCCATTATATATTCTGGCACGCTAGAAAATTTGAACCGTTTTACTTTTAATATATATTACAAAACTTACAAATGAAATTTGGGTGAACCGTTATACCCCAAAAACAGTTTTTACTTCCAAAACAACATCTCTGTTCATTCGGCTACTATTATTTAAAAAAAATTAGCAGATTTATGATTTATGGCTCCATCCGACATATTTACCTGACCCGGCTCCCTTGTAATGGATTCACTATTTGTGTTCACATGATTTAGAATGGAACATGATTCAGAAAGGAACACTTTTATCCTTGAGTCTGTATCAAACCGAATATATATTATTATTTCGCTGTGTCTTCGTTCTAGTTATTATTCAGTAATGATAACAATCCAATTTTTTTTTTAAATAAAACTGATACAATATCAGTGCACAAACAAAATGAATATTTGATACATTATAACTAGGTCGACTGATTCTAGTAAACAAATGAATATTTAACACTTGATAACTAGATGAATAATTATTTTAATGGAATTAATTATATGAAGGGTGATGAAAAATAGGTATATGATAGTGATAGAATACTATAAAGTCTATTGTACTACCTTCTCCAATTACTTTCTGTTCTTAAGCTTGAGAAACAGGCTGAGGGAAATCGGTTCCAGGCAAATGAAGAGGTGATGGTAGTTCACCTTTGTATATTGAGGATTGTATATCATATAAACTTGTTATATAGAGAGAAAGACGTAAATAGAGAGGTAGAGGTAGAGAAATAACAAAAGAGAGAATGGAGAGAAAGAGTTCCTTAAAAGCTTCGACCACTTAATACTTGTTAATAATAGAAAAAAGTGAAATTTTGTAAAATAAAGAACGAAACGTCTAATGTTAATAAACAAAATGAATAAGTAGAATGTGATTGATACAAAATGTTATTTCCAATTAATCCACTAATAGAATAGAGTAATTTTAGTATTCCATTATTGGATATAGTAGTTCATTATACGGTTTACAAGTATTGGTAAGTAGAAGTAGAATTCTATGTTATTGCGTATAATAATTTGTCAAACTAAACAACAAAATTGTTGAAACGAATAAAAATGACATTCTTTTTTGATCAATAAATGCTCTTCTTGATCTTATCCAAAGCAAAAAGCCCGGTCACAAGTCATTTAATCAATGTTTCAATGCAAGTAATGAATGAAGTATAGTTTAAAAAACTAAAAACACGCTGTTAGCAATAATCAAACAAAAAAGTGAGAAATAATTCTTGTCATAATGTGTGGGGGTGATTTCTATGACATTTTGATCAGTTTAAAAGGGTGCTAGGAGTCTTCATTTCTGAGAGATAATGGGATAACGTCTCACCGACGCTTTGAAAGATATTGGCATTATTTATACTTTTATTTGGAAATTTTTTCAGAACTTATTCTCGATTTAACACTATAACTCTACATGCTCTAAATGCACTCGCATTATTTGTTTCTAGTCAGTTGAGTTTAACTTTTTTACTAGCTCATTGAACAAAGATCGAGAAGTGCATTTATTGAGTGAGTTAATAGGTAAGTTAGAATTAATCTTCATTTTTGAAGTAATGTTTAATACCAACGCTTTCATAATAGTTTGATTATTGCTAAAATTTAATTTTTACTTTTTCTAAAAGCATGCTTCTCTGTGTTTTTAGACTATATTTTATTATATTGTGTACGGGTTTATAGCCGTTTAAAAGTCAATTATTAACTACAAATAAATCATATAAGCTTGTTAAAAAAGGAAAACCTCCACAGAAATGAAAACCAAAAACTTTTGTTAGCAAGAAAAGCACAATTTGGGTTCATAATCTTCTATATATAGATGAAAACTTTGGAACAAGTATTCGTTAGAAGAAATACAAGAAGACATGATGGATATGACGAAGATAAACTTCAAATCTTCAAAATAACTTCGACATCAATACTGCTTGAGTAAATTATTCGTGATATATTGGCCACAAAACTGAATCTATTGAGTACAAAAAAAAAATCTGAGGTACCTTATATTTTCAAACTTTTCCAAAAAAATTTAAAATACGAAAATTTAAAAATAGATAATGCGTAAATGTTAAACAACTAATCGAAACAAAGTATTTTCCGTTGACAATATAATTAAAATGTAAATATAGGCGAGCGGTTGTGGAATTTTCAGTTTCTGTCTCACCGGAAAAAAAAAGATCCGGCGCTGATTCTATTCCTATGCAAATTGTGCATTTGGAAATCAGGATGCACATAAATACTCAAACAACGCTTCTACAACAATTTACAAAACATGAAATAAAAATTGTGAATTTGAATTTAGGGATAGAAGAATTATTACTGTTATCAACTATCGGATATCAATGAAATGATAAAAATATTGTATTATTCATTTAATCTCATTTGGTTAAATTATTAGAATGAGTATGTATTACACTAGTTTACATCTCGTCAGTTGCCGAAAAAATTTTAATTGTTGCTGACTACATAAATAATATGCTATTTTCAAAAATATGATTGGAAACATTTTTTACCATCTCAAGTTTCCGAGTTTCAGCTATGAGGCACAAAAAATGTATTTAGGTACTAAAACATTTATTATTGAGTTCTAAATAACTTGGTTTTAATGCTCTTTTCTGATGTGTAGACTTTGGAAAAGCATATCATATTCAAATATCATATTCGTATCCTAGAAACCCTGCTAGCGTTCTTCCATAACGCGTAAGTTCTGATGCATCCCTGCTCTTCACTCATCTTCTTCTCATGCCGTCTTCTCATTAAAGATTGCGACTATGTTTTCAGATGCGTCTCTGTCCCTCGCAACATTTAACAATTCTCCAACGCTGAGATTTGTCCATTCTCTTATGTTCCGGAGACAGGATTTCTTCTTCCTGCCGGTGCCTTTCTTTCCCTTTACTCTGCCTTGCATTATGTTCTTTATCGGTAGGTATTTGTCGTTGCGTAAGATGTGTCCTGTGTAAGATGTTTTTCTCATCGTAATAATCGTCAACAGTATTTTTTGCGACCAATGTATCTTAATACTTCGTCGTTGGTGATTCTGTCAGTCCAGGGTATCTTCAGAATGCATTTACAGAAGCACATCTTAATGGCCTCAAGTTGATCACTTGAGCTTTAAAGGTCCAGGTTTCCAACCCTTATAGCAGTACTGACCACACATAACATTCCATGAATCCTATTCTAACGTGGAAGTTTAGATTTCTGGTCTTGATTTCTTCGTCTGGATCCGTTTGAGTGCGTAAGACTGAACCAAGATACTTATATTTTTACACCCAATCTATTGGTTTTCCATTGTTGTCCTCAATTAAAAGGATTAAAAGATCTTCTTCACTCTCAGCCGATATAGCAGTATTATCGGCGAATCTTATGTTGTTGATTACTGTTCCTCCGATATTCAACCCTCATGTCTCTCCTCCAACACTTTTTGAAATACAAACTAAGAATATAGATTAAATAGTTGTGGAGAAAGAACGCAGCCTTGACGAACTCCCTTTTGAATTTCGATTTCGTCTGTCTCCTTGTCCTCAACACGCACTACTGCCGTTTGATTGTAATAAATATTTTTGATTAATTGTATATCGCTTGAATCTAAGTTAATAGTTTTCTTCTTCACTTATATTTCCTTAATTTTCCGGAAACCTGTCCAGGCGATCAGTTTTATGCTCATATTGCGTCCCATATTTTCTAATTGTTTTCTACTAACTCAATATAATTATCTTCAGAATTTTTATTTCCGAGGAAATTCTGCATCACAGACACATAAGGTTTTAATCATCACAGCGAGTTGAGTAGATTTTTGGCAAATTTGTGAAAAGCAGTTACTGTCTTCATCTAGTGATTCAACATACTTTTTCATGATGCCTACTTACGAATTCTGGATTATATTTTTCTTTCCAGGCTCCAGTATACTTCAACTTTGTGCTGTGAGCAACAGATACTCGTCTTATTTCTTTCCATTATGTATTAAAACACACAAGTTTTGATCTGTCAATAAATAAACACCAGTCGTTTGGGTAGTCTTGTTTTAAGCCCATTTTTTATATCTGAACGAAAGGTAATACAGTTTTTTCGGAAAAATGACGTCGTAATGTCTTACTCGATAAAAACTTATTTTAGGTTCTAATTGAATCTAATGGTTTTCTTTCATTCCTGATTTTAACAATTCTGAAGCTTATTTAGAAACATTTAAACCTTTTACAAGATCAACTAACTCGTTTCGGGAAAAGTATTTTGGCTCATTTGACGTACCTTCAGAATTAGCATCACATTTTATTTCCTTCAATGTCAGGTGATCCCTGCATTGGACATTGAACACAATTAGTTATTGGAAAATGTCATAGAGCTCGATTTTTAATGTTTAAACCATTGACAAAAATAACAATTAAAAATGATTTCGTAGTTACCGCCAAATAGTAGGCATTCCAAATTTTACTACGTTTCCATAATTTCAAATACTCCACACATTACAAACACAATGGAGAGTATGTATTTTTCACCAATTCTCATATATTTTCTGTATAATTTTTGAACAAAATTTCATTGTTAGAACCACTCATGACGCAAAAACAGTTAAGGTACTATCTTAATACAATAAAAAACACCTGTTATCGATTGAAATGTACACTTTAATGATAAAGATCATAAAGAAATTAATTCAAGATTTTTAAAAATCATTGACGTTAGATTTGACAAAAACAAGATGATCATTACCAACCCCAAAATTCGTAGCAACTTAATTTTATAATTTAGTGTCATCTATTCATTGTCCATTGATCGCAATATTGTTTAACACATTTTCCAGAATAGTAAGAATTCTGTTTTATGTATTTTATCAACTGAGAACAACACCAACAAAAATAATAATAGTTTTAGGACGATAGAAGTCGACAAGAGAAAACGATATCTGATTGATAGGTTTGATAAGTTTCTGAACAAAACATTCACAATGATTGCCTGGTGAGATTATCGGTTAATACTTTTTACATACACTCTTGTAATCTTTGCGAAATATATTTAGTGAGTTTTCTTTTGAACTGCCAAAGTTAGATTCTGTGTTCGATATTCCTGTCCTTTGTGAAAATGTATCCTTGAAAAGAAACAAGAAAATCAGATGACAGATGACGTTTGAACTATGCGTGATATAAGGGACACTTCGACAAAAAATTTATCGACAATTCCGAACGACGTTTACAAATGATTAATTTCCGATTCTTTCTTAACACGAGTGTGTATATAACATCGATGTCTAATACACTATTGTCAGCCCTATCAGCCCTAAATAAGTCATTACAAGGTTTACCCTTTGTAATTTGTAATTTACGGGGACAGGTAAATAATTTTGTTTGTTTTTCGATGTTCGATTTTCTCTAACATTTCACGAACTAATGTTTCTGAGGGACGATTCCATCATTGAAATTGAATCTAACTAACTAGCCTTGGCTTTCTTTGTTGCTGCTTAACCCTAAAAAATCTACCGTATTAAATATTGTGCTCTGGTAGATGCATGTTGGGGATAGAGTACGTTCAAAAATTGACGTGGAAAGCTTCCTCATGTACAAAAGTTTCGACAATTGTAAAATACCTATAGCTTTCAATATCTCTTATACTTCCATCCTCCGATAAGCCAGCAGTATATCGGAAATTTTTTTAACTGTTGGGAGAGAAAAGAGCCCATCAGAAGACATCCAGAATATTCGACATCTACCCCAGCGAAATTCAGTAAGCCACTTTTTCTACTAAGGTACAGATTTCCCATGGTATTTCTAAAGGTTTAACTTTGCTCAAATCTTTTTCTTGCCTATCCGAGACGAATGTTGGTGATCATCATGTCATTCTTCATTCTGTCCACAACAATTCGTAAGAGGGGAGGTTTTACTGAACCAGTTTTTAAGCTAGGATGTTCTTCTTCTTGGACCTTTTTTTTTCAAATATTTTAGTGATAGCTTGGACCAATGCATATCTGGATTCGTTGCGCATTATGTGGCCTACGTACTAGTTTTTATGATTATCATTATTTCTCGTTCTTTTTTCATTCTTCTGAGGACTTTTCCATTTGTTGCCAGGGTGGTCCAGTGAATCCTGAGTGTATTCGTACATAAAACCACATGTCGAATGCTTCTAATTTTTCGACCTCATCATCGTTCAAGGTATAGGACTCAATTCGATGAAACAGGACAAAGAAAGCGTAGCATCTCTGTATTTTTACTTTTATTTCAAAAGAGATTGTGATTCTTGAAGAAAGCTAAATCCGGTTAAAGGTGGATCAAGCCTTTTCGTTGCGCCTTATTTCTTAGTTGTTGGTACAATCCTCGTTTATAATAATAACAAGTTATTCATATTTATTGACTCTTTCCTTTGGAACTTGATTGGTATAGAGATGATCTTATTTCTACTTATATAACAACCTCATTTGATTATTTGAAAAAAGTTATCAACAATTATACGTGAATTAGTGCATTTTCATTTGCATTTAAAGCCCTGAAACCAATATAAGTTTTCATTTTTTTCGTAAATCTGCCGTAAAAACGAAGACCTAGAAAAAATTCATCGAATCGGATGATTTTTCGATTTTCTAGAGCGGAAATATGAAATTACCAGAAACAGAATTGTTATTTTCATTAGGTGGACACGGATCAAAATTCCCTCGTGATTAATCAACGATTAATCGTGTAATTAATGTTTTTATGATCATTATTATCTCCAATCTATATTATCTTTCAATTTCGAGCTCATCAAAATACTATTTTCAACAATTTCAACATCTTTGTTCCAGTTATGATTTTATATCTTAAATGATTACTGTAGCGATACACACTTTTTCTAAAGGTTAACCTGCGAATTCCTACTGCTACTCATCGAGTAAATAACAATTTATTTTTAGTTTCGCATGTTTCCAACACGGCAACTGTTCTGCGAAAGATACATCGGATTTTGTCTAGTATTTATTTTGATAAGCTTTAATGTGTTTTAGATACAGTTAGATACTTGAAAATAATACTCTTGGGGCGAATCGAATCAAAAAAGAATCTTGCTAAATGTCGATGAAACTGATATCTACATTATGTCCAGAAGAAAACGATTCGAATCCAGGAGTATTATTAATTAAATTTTACAAAAATAAATTATTTATATTAAATTCGTCAATTTTTTCATTCCGTTTTAATCTTATTAAAAGTTTCATCGTTATATAATTATGAATAAGTTATTAGCTAACAACTTAGCACGGCTATTACTAAATATCTGATTTGAAAATGTAGGCCGACTCGACGACGGTCGATACTCTTTCATCAGCTTCTCTTCACTCCTCGCGTATAAATCATCACTCAATTCCTATGTTTTTCAACAATGTAAATATTATTTGTTTTGACGAAATTTCATAAATATTTTTGTTGTTTTATTTCGTTCATTTACTGTATTCTCTCATTTTCAAATAAACTTATGTTCTGTTGTTGAACTTGTTATGTTTACATCGTATGAAGGTTGCCAATTGAGCTATTCTGTAAACAAAGGTTATTATTACACTCAGAAGGAATAATTTCTTCACTTGATTTTTTAGTAACATCACGATCAGACGATGATAACTCTACCAACGTTTTATTTTTAACCATGTCTACAAAAATGATTTTTTCTAAAAGAAAGACAAATAGTACAGATATTGTTAGCCATTGCAAACTGTCTATTTGTGTTAGGCAAACAAAAGAAAAGTTACAAGCTATGTTTTCACCAAAAAGCTGGTGTTAACGTTAAACCGTATTCCTCAGGTTTAAATTTTATAGAACAGTACCTATTCCTCATACTTTTTATTTACCCCTAGGAAAAGGTAAATTCTTAAAGTCACACCATGAACAAAAACAATTTCTAAGTAATATTAATCAACATTCATTTATTATCGTTGAAACAATATTTATTATTGATTAACAATAGTAAAAATTCAATACGAAACCTGAGCTTGTTCAATCGAGCATAGACGGTCTAAATTTTAAGTAATAGTTGACACAGTTGTCTTATCTCTTCCTCAATCGTTCTGAGGTGTTCTCTGTTTCAGGTTTTTATTGCGGTAAGACTCTAAAATTCTAATTCATATAAATAGGTAAAAGTATTGCAATATCATTCTTCACACATAGCTAAAAATGTTCTAAATCTCTTTCTGAAAACTTTAAAGTGCGATTTGTTTTCATTTCTAGCAGCTCTTTCTCCTCATTTATTGGTAACTGTCCAATAAGAATACCCTCGGAGAATGGATTTCGAACTCACTCCATAAGTTTCAGATCAATCTTAGGGAAATAGAAGTTCATTTTCTCTGCAAGAAGTTTCAATTGTTTGACAATCAAAGCTTGAACTCTTTTTGGTAGCACAGTTCCAATTTAGCGCGAAAACTTTCAATTTGATCCAGCTATGTTACAATATTGGAATTTCTGCCTTGAATCTTTATACTGAGTCATTCAAGTGAGCAAATATATTCTCTAGATATGCAAGTTTTACAAGCCATCCTTCTTTTTGAAACAAAAATGCATAATCTGAACCCTAGGATTGCCAAAACGTCTCAGTCTCATTTTTTAACTCATAATTTCCCAATTACTTGACAAACCGCATTAACAAGACAAGAGTCAGCGATCGCGACATGATGTAATTTACGATTTTAATAATTTCCTGAAGAACACACAATAGTTCCTCTGACAGAGACTTCGTTATAAGATCTTCCCTGTGTAAAAACCATGCTGTTTCTCAATATTAGGTTTTTTTTCAGAAACCTTAGTTATAAAGCTTTTAACCTTTCTTGTCATAGCTGCTGCCTAGTCTGCGCAAAAACTTACATCAGTTAACCCATTCCAAATTATATTCATTAAAATATATTACTCCGTTTCTTTAAATATTTCATCACCCGTTGTATGGTAAGGCAGAGGCAAACAAAATAAAAAGTTCTATTCAATTCGATCAATCCATTTGAGATGAGATACGCGTGACCACTGACATCAGTGGACTCACCAACTTGTAGCGCAAAAACTCTGATTTTAAATCGTTAGATATGTCATTAATTCGACGTGAAATAGTTTCTGCCGATGCGGGTATTTCTTAAGTTTCTTTAGCAGCTTCCTGGCTAATCATTATCTTGATAATTTCTTTCCAGACAGGTAAAACTAGAGTTCCATCAAGAGATTGCGCTTTTTTGCTTCAATTAACATATTAGTGATCAAGTACCTGCTTGTTGTGCTTTGTCTGAGGTTTTGAAAGACAAATGCATGAGATTTACATTGGTCCTTCAAACGTTGGAAATAGGTTTTGTCTTTTTGGGCTGCAGATGGGTGTATAGTGGTTAAATGTTGTATTAGTTCACTGGGCACCACCGAATTATTAACTTAAGTTTCTCCGCCCGCAAGACGTTTTGGAATAAGACAAGATTCGTCACCGCTATATGTAAAACCGCCGCTATGGTATAAACTTTGCGGAGCATGGAATATGATGGGAAGGAGATGATCTAATTTATATCATCTTTCACAGACATTCAAACACTCTGGTCCAGGATGTCGATGTTGTCTGGCACTAAGTGTCACAAGCAGATATATGTCGACTCCTTTTGTTGATGTCTAGACTAGAATGTATTTATCTACCTAAGGGGTCGTCAAACATATATAAGGCTCTACACATTCCGAAAAAATCAAGTACGATATACTTCACTGGAATATTCCATACAATGGAAATATTCTTATTTAGTACGTTTGTAAACTATGAAGACAAAACATGGAAATTTTGTTATAATATTCCATGATTAGAGCTGTGAATGTGATAGATGAATTGTGATTCAGCAATATTCAAGAAATATATCTCTTATTTTCTTCTTGATTTTATATCTTTCGGCTTTTCTACTTTCTGACAACACAAGCGACCCACTTACTATCAGATATAGTTAACGATATCGTGATCTCAATGTACCCACCCCATTTGTGTTGAATGCCGTATTCTTTCAACTTGATGTTATATTTTCCTTCTGCACTTACAGAAGAGTGGTGATACTAACTTATTAGTAATAATCGTTCATAATTGGCGAAAGAAATCGTTTTCTTAAAGCCGCTTGACTTTATGCAGATGAAGTTCATCTGATTGTTTCATGCAAGATCTTGACGTTATCGGTTTTGTGCCGTTTTTATTGCATGCAAGTTGCAATCTAGTTACTTTCGGCACAACATATCATCTGACTTTCGTAAAACTTAGCTTCGTTATTTTCATTGTTAAACTATGTACAAAATATTAGTAAAAATTTGAGGTTAGGAATTTGGTGGAATAACGCCAACCAAATAATTTTACCTATGCAATGTGGAATCTAGTTTCAAACCGCATGGATGCCCTATTGAGACAAAAATTACAATGTTTTGGCTGACTTCCAGGTATAACCACATCTCCTAATACAGTTCCTTGAAAAATAAATATAAAGTAAAAGTTCAAATAAAAGAGTATTGCCAAGTCAAATCTGCATGTCGTTCCAGAGACACTTAAATTTGAATGCTAAGATTACTGAAAAAACTGCTGATAACTCCAAGCTTCTATTTTTATAACGATATTGTTAGTTTGTCACCAAAGAATCCAAAATAGAGAATTTCTCGATAATATTTGAGGAGGTTTAATTTTTTTATCAGAATAACCTGGTTAAGCTGCAAAAATTCTTTTTACATTCTATTGATAAAAACTAACTATAGGATTTTGTTTTATGTTCGTAGTTTTACAAATCTTATTCTTAAAATCATTCATTTTTTACTTGAAATTCCAGTCAAATGGATACAATCGCTTACGTTGAAATCAATCAACTCAAAGCTGCGATTGGTTGCTCTCTAAAGACAGTGGATGATGTTGTCGAATGACTTATCTGGGAACCGAAATCCGAGGGTCTTAAGAGCACATAAGAACATCAGAACAAGTAAAACGATCAAAACTGCTTTGTTTGTTGTCTACCCAGGTGTAGTGCTCTGGAGCTCCGTCGTGTCTCACACTTCGAGAGAATGTGGATAGAGGTTTCGTCCTCTGTGCAACAAAATCTGCACGTGTTCAGCATCTGAAATTAATGATCCTTATGGAAATTCTGTCGATCAGAATCTTGTATATCAAACGTGTGGTTCTCAGTATTAGGCTTAGAATTGCCACTGTATGAATTCCTTAGGCTGACAGACTTCATAAGAAGAAAAGGATTAGAAAAGGTTATCTAGAATACAATAGATTTGAAAAGGTAGCAGTAGAGTAAGCCACAAACCACCTTCATCAAATCTATATATCTACATTAAAGTTTCTAGATTTCCAAAACACCCGTTCTTGAAATACTAAATACGCTGTTGCCATTACGCAATAGATTGCTTTTACACACAACTCCATAATTACTTATGAAGCTTTCTTCTCTTCAGGTGTAGATGAAGCCTTTTTTGTGTTTTAGAGCGTACCTTATGTTCTACATTTGACAATATAGATGTACATTATAATGCGTTGTATTTAGCACACGTAAACCTCGCTACTTACGTAGCGCACAAGGTTCATAATAGACAGATTAATTTTTCATTGTTTCAGAACTGTGCGAAAATGGCCGTGTCAACATACCTGTTATTACAATTTGAGCACCGGTTATCTCTATCGAATACATGAATTTCTTATTAACAGTCAGTTTATTACTGGAGCACTAATCTAAAGTTCTCTCTCTCAATTCATTTCCTAAATCGATTCGAGAGACTCCAAGTATCATTAAATCGTCAACGTAGAGTAGCATGAGGATGTCGTTTATACCGTCAATTTTCGTTCTACGTAAATTCTTCTATCCCCAATAATTTAACTTTTCACTTTTTATTTAATGTAATATTTCAAAGAAGAGTATATATTATAATTTTGTAGATTATCGTACTCGTAAATTTCGCCATTTATTTATCTGTTTTTTTAACTTATCAATCAACGAGTTTACATTTTGAACGCCACATTTTTAAAGCTTATATCGTAATAAATCAATTGGAATCGAAAAAAAATCTATCTAAGTGAGTCCATGTCTATGTGAAATATGAATGTTGAGACTCCTTTTTGCATCTTAATGTGAAGGCTCTAAAAGAATGAAATGTCAGAGTCACCAAATTGCTGACTATTGAATACAAATTTTGCAAAAACTCGCCATACCCATTGTTAAGATTATATTGATGCAACTGCGAATTTTTAAGGTCATACTATAAATTTAGTGAGGATAAGGAAACCACTGGATTCCGTCACTATTTGTATTTATTTAACATGAAAATTGAAACAATTTTCTTCTTATTCTTCCCTTATTCTCACTCTTATTTATATTATTTCAATTTGTTTGTTATTTTATTTGCTTCATTTTTCTTCATATCTTTATTTAACGCATTTTCACCGTTATTCGTCTTAGATGTTTAAGATCGATATTATTCATCATTTTCAATGTCCAATTTACACTTATATTCATTTTAAAATCTCAATTTCCAGTATTATCTTACTTAGAATACAGTACTTAATCCTGATTTCTTACTACCTTTTCAGGTGTAAGGTTTGTTGGAGTTGAAACATTACCCTCTTCCACTGCCGTGTCTTTCGTTTTATTCCCTGTTACCTTATTTCTCCCCTTTTTCCTGTCATTTTAATTTCTCCTGACCAGCACGTCATCTGTATTTATCGTTCTTCAATTCATTCAATTACCGTTCTTTGATTTTTTTCTAGATTAATCTTTTTTTAATCATGTTATTCTTCATTTTTTCGTTTATCGATTTATTGTCTATTTGTCTTAGAAATATAATTTCTGTATTTTGTATTTTGCTTTTTTGTTTCTGTGTAAGTGTCCTTGTCTCTGATACATATATTAATATGTAAATATGACTACTTTTTGATATTTTTTTTCTTATTTATTTCGGTATTTCCTGTTTAACTGTAAACTGTGCCCTAATTCCAATTCTCTCATTTATCTCTTGTTTCAGTTCAAGGTGTTTTCATCTTCTGACATATATTTTAATCTCTACCATATTCAAGTAACCCACTTTATGTTTTATTTGTCTTTTTGTTCTTTTTATTCCTTCATCTAACAATATGAATAGTAATGGGCTGTTAGGCTTGATTGCTTTACTTCTTTTGTTGTTTCTAACCTATTTGAAGTCTCTTATCTAATAATTTTTCGTCTGTTTAAACCAGAAGTTCGCAAACTTTGTTCCTATTAAATCACTTTCAAAATACTTATTACCAGTTATAGTTGATTAATTCACACTATATTATCAACAAGTCAAAAAATCAGGTATAAAAATTGAAATTCAAGTACACTCCTGTTGCAGAGCTTCCTGTGGACCTCCGAGGGTGCAGCTTGACCACTTTTGTAATCACTGGTTAAACAAAGCTTTTACTGCGTTTATTAGTTCTTCTTCTTCTTAACTTCTGTATTTCTTCTCTATAAAACGCAGGTGTATCTCTTTGTCTTCCTTTATTTGTCTAACTATCAATTTTGCATCTGTTGTTCCTCTGTTTGTTCTAAATGCTTCTTGTGAGACAAATGTTTTTTCTAAATTATTTCTCAGTTTCTTTCCTATTCCTCTATAATTTCTACCTTGGTGGAATTATCCCACTTTCCAAACTTCTGGCGCTTCTCCTGTGTCATATATTTTGTTTAGTATGATTTTTGGTGTCTTTATTATTTCTTTTTCTGCTGCTTCTCTCAGGTCTGTCGTTATTTGGTCGTAGCATTCCTGGAGCCTTCCTTAGTTTGAGTTCCTGTATTGCGTGTTGTATTCCAGTTGCATTCATTTTATCTTTTGTTGTTTGGGTTTGTAGTACTTCTACTTATATAGTTCAGTTTCTATCATCTATAATATATACATTAATTTCGTTCTTTTCTCTTACTCATCTCTAAATTTTATCATAAGGTTTTTATTTTTCATTGGTATTAAACATTTTTTTTTCGATTTGTCAGTATTTATCGATAACAACTTTCGCGGCCCTATCTAGTAGTTTCTTGTCTTCCGTTTTGTGCGATTCTTATCTATTCTTCCCGTGTTAAGGCATCTATCTCGGTAATATTTTGCCCACGTTTTCATTGTCTCTCATCTTTCTCATTTGTAACCGTTCAGTCATATTTCTCACGACAAGTTCTTTTCTTCTCTTTTAATCTCTTCATCTATGTTTAGAATGTCCGTTTCTCTTGAAACAACTTTCTAAAGTACTTAGAAAACCACGTACTGTTGTAATTTGTACAGCAGAGAGATAGAAGAGGGTGGTCATAATTAAATAACAGAATTGTCGTAGAAAGGAATAAAACCGATGTTGTAATTAGATAAATCAAATTCTATTTTGTAGAACCTCAGATAAATTTGATTAAGAAGCGTTGCTTGCGGTCATGAATAGAAAAATATTAGGAATATTCCGAACGAATGGATTATTGATTGAAAATTTATCTTCGAGAACCTTTTTTGAATGTAAATATATACCCATTCATATTTGTTCATCTAATTTTCAATAACAATATTTTCATAGAGTTTGAAATCGCGTCACGTAGATGCCTTTTTTTGAAATAATACGTAGCTAAAGCTTTTTTTCATTTTCATTTTATTGATCGAAAACCTATGAGGCTCAGCAGTATTTTACGAGCAGTTTCTTTTTAATCTATAGCTTTTCGAAAGTTCTTCAATTGCTTTCTAATGTTGAAACCAGTAGAAAGAAAATATATACGATGATGTTGAAATACTTCAAGCTTATTAATGTTCCAGCAAACTTTTGGTTATAATACTTTCCAATCATTTCAAACAGAAATGAAAAATGTTTATTAATAAAAGGCTATACTGGCTCAATTAAAAATAAACAACGATTTAGTTATTTCAGTATGGATGTACGAGGGCTAACTGAAAAGTATCCTATCTAACAAAGAAACAAGATATATTTTTCTATAATCATTTTTATTTGTCAACATCATCGTCGAGTATAGGAGCACCTGTCGGTGTTTAAACAGCTGTGGTAAAACGTTGACGTCGCTATTCAGGTTTCCTTCTGGTTCCATCTATTCGTGAAGCCTCTTTCCATGTTAAGCTCTTTTGCTGCAGATATTTTTCGATAGCTTTTCTCCATCTTTCCATGTCCAGGTTTCGGCTCTATATGACAATACATATTTTATATTGGAATGAAACACTCTTAGTTTTGATGTTCTTGTCATACTTATTGAAGACCCTATCGTATACAGATGACTGACAAGCGGTTCACGCTTAATCTTACTTCAATATCATATTAAGTACGTCCTTTTGTACTTCCTATGCTGCCTTAATGGTAGAATTGATTCTGTCCTCTAAATAGATGGCGTTGTCTGTTTCGGTTTTGTAGTATCGTAATATCTTCTGGCGATAGCACATATCACTGTCAAATTTCCTTCCCGATTTTGGTTTGCTGTGATTATTGTAGTAGTATTCTAGTTGATATTATTCTGGTGTGCTTATCTAACTGACCGTACGCTTTTTGGGATTTCTCACATTACTATAGTCAAATATTTGTTGTAAATAAAATTCTCACAGTATGGTCAATGCAAGAGTTACCATTTCTGAATCCATCTTAGTTTCTCGATTAGTCGTTTTCTCTTATTAATTTCAGAATTAACTGTAGCCATTCAGTTACGTCTTGAGTCGCCTGTTTTCGCAATAATTGTACATCATTTCAGATTTTATTGTGGAGTATATAAAATATTTCTGCTGAAAGACATGAATGTGCATACATTAGTTCTGTTAGAATACAGTGACTGCGTTTCGCTTTTTCTTTTTACAGATCATTTATTAGTGAAGTCATTTCTTGCATCGTATTCACATCTTCCTTGATATTTACGGTTTCCTGTTTATTCTTAATTAGTTCTGGGTCATTTGGATCAACATTGACTTGTTTCTATAGTTCAGAAAAAAGCTCTATCTCTCTATATTTTATGTGTTTTTGATACGGTAGATTTTTATTATTCTCCAATTTTTTGGTTGTTTTGTTTAGTATGTTTGTGTTGTGGGCGATGCTACTGATGAAAAAGCACTTGTCACATCTCGTTTTTCAAATGCCGTCTCTGTTTTGTCAACGGCCAATTTTATCGAGTTAAACAAAGAGTACCAGGTTGCCCTTGTGAACACACTTCATGGTTATACGTAATCATCCATCAAAGTGTTCCAATATAAAATTTAGAAAATATCTTAAATAAATGTTCTGATGTCGCAACTTTGGAGGCTTATAGCTCAGATCCGAGGAGTCGTATAGGGAGATTTTTTGATACTGAATACACTGTTTACACCACTACTACACCAACACTCACGATTACACTGTCTGGTGTGGTGGTGGTGTAAATAGTGTATTCAGTATTCAATAAGAATAATGCAAACGGTTTCAGAAATTCCAACTTAGATTTTTTTGTCACAGCATTATTTTCAACTCTTTCATCTACTCACTCACATTACATTGGGTTGAGGTCGAAAACTTTTCAGACAATCTTTGTATATATATCATCTACATAGATTTAGATGATGTTAATCTATAACCTAAAACAGGTTTTTATTTATTTTTCTTGTGTAATAAATAAAAACAGCGGCATACTTTTCCTCTCTCAACGTAATTCAAAAACTGTTATTTTCTAACCTTTATTTCACTATAATCTCAAGTTTTCTTTGGTTATTCATGGTAGACGTGAACCGAAAGTCTATTAAACTTAACTTATCTTGTAACAGACACGGACGTGTGTTCATCAACTGTTGCGAAAAGTATTCATTATTTAAACATGTTTGTACAACTTCTGGATACGTTTTACACCACGTCTTCATGTTTGAATTCTGATTTAATTGTGAACATTATATCAAAATTTGGTAAAAATGTTTATATCCATATTAAAAATGAAAAGTATACGATCACTATATAGTAAGATTTTTCTTAAGGCGGTGGATACGTTCTAACAAATTAGAGCGTTAAACGAGGCTATCTTAACATGTAAATAATGGTTAGCAATTAAATTTAATCATGTTTTTTTAAATGAAAATTAATTTCTCACAATATTAAAAACAATTAAACGAATATACTTTTAAAAAGAAATAAAATTCTAAGTCAGTCAGATCATTCACTCTATTCTGTGTTTCCAGTTTTCGATCTTTTTGTCAAGAAGGCATCTAATGTAGTTTACGTTTTTCTTTTGGATTCTGTTAGAAGTTATTGATAAGTGGATAAAGCATCTATAACACTCCGTTTTGCTTTTAAACTTAGATTTAGATCATTTTCAACAAATTTGTCCATAATTTTCGTTATAGTGGTTACACTCCTTTTTACTAACACCATCGAAAGTTCTTTTTGCTCTTTTTCGAAATCACTTCTATCAATATTTTTGTTTCCTTCTTGCTCAGTTAATTCATCAGACTATGTTCGCCGCAAATAATAAGCCTTGAAATTGGATATAACGCCTTGATTCATGATTTTTATTTGACCCCCAAAGGTAAAGTTGATTTACTTATGCCTTTCATGGTTCTTGGATTTTTAAAATAGTAAACTAGTAGCGGTTTAAATTTGAAATCTCCGCTGCATTACCACCCAGAAGAAGTATTAAACGATCTTTCGCAGTTCTAAATCCGGCTGCTTGTTTCTCTTCGCGGGATGGAAATGATCGGTTTGGTATTATTTTCCAAAAAAGGCCTGTTTCATCAACATTAAAAACCAATTCTTTAGTACTAGAATCAAATCTTCTAATCACTTGCGTTTTAGTTTCCTGTCAAATGCTTTCTCTGGTTGCTTTCTTTTCTTGTGTTTTATTATCACTCATGATAAAAACTAGAGATCATAATATTGGTAACTGTATTAATCGTTATAGTATTATATAAATTTATACACTTACAATAATGTCAACAAATCTTTCAAAAGATAAAAATGCGTCCGTACAGCACCACACCTACCCAACTAAACCAACTGCTTACAACATGTTTCGAATATGTTATTTCGAAACTTAGCGCTGCGATCAATTTCAGGGAATCCCCGGGTTAAAATAAAATAGCTCTAAACCGAAACAGCGGGGTCTCACTGTATCTACTATAAAATAATATTCAGTCTTTAGATTTTATCAGCGTTACAAAAGTTGACTGAAGTTAGTTTAACGGCATCCTAAACTCACAACTCTCGTACAGCGCTAGTTGTAGCTCGGTTGCTACTCATTGGATATTTTTGTTTGCACTATATATCCGAATAGTGACAAGGCTACGGTTATCTAATTATAGTACATTCTAGGTTGCTGTCTGTATACTCATTACAAACAAAACCGTAATGAAATTCTCATGAATTACTTCGAAAGTTGTCAATAATAACAAAAATTTAGAATACTTTTATTATTTACAAGGGCCATTCAAAATGTTTGAGAATAAAAGAGTACAATAATCAAAATTCATTAACTACAGCTAAAAGAACGACTGAAATTATAATTTTTTGCAGAGCTATTTTGTAATGTAGTACGCCCAGTAAGAATGTCTCAATACATACCTAGTCTAACTCCACCTCTCCCAAAATTCATCCCTAAAAAATCTATGCTTTCCGGAAAGAGTTTCCATCCACCCTATTTATCCCATGCAATGGCATCGTCAGTCTTATCTGCTGCTCGTTTAGTTGAAGTTTCAGGCTATCGTATCCTTTTCTTCAGGATAGTACCATGCACTATCCTTTTGTTTTTGGTTATGGCGTTCACGTTGGATGTTTTTTTTTCTCACAGATTCCACACGGGACAAATTATTAGCCGACTTATTACTTTAAATCCCTACTCGAGATTGCTCCGATTTCTAATATATCTCTTTGGATGTCTGACGTAGTCTTTTCTGCAGTAGAGTCCCAATTCCCTCAGCTGGTTGTTAGCGTGAATAGTCAGCTCTTGAAATATTTTTCTGGTTCTATCCTCCATGATTTCTTCAATTTTTTACTGGCCTTACTCTTGGTATATACAGTGTGCCATGATGTACCAAAGGGTGAACTTTGTTTGATTCAAGCTGATATTTTGCTAGCAGCTTTCTCGATAGCTCTTGGTAGTGTATTCCAGCGCTCTGGAAGCTTAAACATGATTGGTATAATGAGGTAGTGCTTTGTCCTCAGTTTAGATCGACTTCCGTTCAGGCATACTAGTCTTCCTTTTGCCTTCCTGGTATTGTTTTCTAGACGTCGAATTCCAGTCTTTGGTTTGGATTACTCCCAGGAATTTGGTTTTTGTGGTCTAGGTGATTTATTCTTCCGAAAAGATTCATACAGTTAAATAAATTCCAAATATATAGAATAATGTGATGTTTTTCTTATTTATATAAACATTTTTTAAAAGGTGGGGTGAATTTATACACACGGTGTTTCTTTCTTACTTAACCAATTTATTTATAAGCTAACGCTAATTATCCACTAAGACTTAACTATTCACTAAAGTGTGCACAAACTTACTACTAAACAGTTATTTAATTTATTGGAATTACTTGTTTATTCCGATGTGTTGGGACAAATTTTTATATAAATTATTTCCATATTCTAGAATCTTGTTTCCTAGAAATCTTTAACAAACAAAAAGGCTTTCTTAGAACAGTGAAAAGATGTCACAGTTTATAAAAACAACACAAAGACTTCCCAGTATATGAACACTTTCTGGTAATTTATACCCGGTGCGTCCACCAAACTAGGTTTTATTAAAGTAATCGAACTGGACCGGCTTCACGGTCTATGTCAGTTGAAGAGTTCTTAACAATACTAATTTTTCAATAGCGTTTTACTTTTTACTGGAACGAAGAAAATCCACGAATATTTTGAGAAATTATACTTAGATTTTGTTAGAATTCCAACAAGATGGAGTTCAAAGACATTACTTTCTATCAGTTAGGTTGAAAAAGGGGAATAGAATGGCCGCCATGATTGCCTAACTTAGCGACTTGAGATTTTATCTTATAGGAGCATGTGAAATAAATTTTTTATAAAACGCAGTCTCGATATTTGACAAATAGGAAATGAAGAATAACAGCTGAAAGAAGAGAGCTTCAGACAGAAGTTTTTTGAAATTAATATTAGTTTCAGGGTAATCTTTTTCACTATATAGAAAATTTAACAAAATAAGTTACGTTTTATTGATTTTTCATGTTTTTGATGCAAAAAATTTGAGACATAAAAAGCTTTAACGGTTTCATCTAATTTTTTCAATAGTAAAGAAGAATCAAATTAGTTGCACGACTTTTTGAATAGGGTATCACAAAATCCCTATTTTTATTTAAGATTTAAGGGGCAGTATCCGCTAAAAGATTGATGTGATTTAGTCAAATATAACTTACAAACCGTCTCTCAGAATCTTGTAGGTGTTACGTGGTTTTGTATAATTTTCAATTCCAATCGAAATTGATAACACGCAAAACTAATGATGATTGTTGATACGAAACGCTCTTTAATATATAATTTAAATAATCGAGTTGTGTTTTAAATTGAAATGGAGTTGAAGTAAAAATGAAGACCTCGTAGATGTACATGACGTGTTCAGCGCTTGCTTAAAACAATATTGCGGAATGCGGAATCTACAGTCCTATATCTATGTACCAATATATTAATCGCAGCTAATTTATTCCTTAATAACTCAAAGACATACATACTTGAAATGTCAGGCTATAATTTAGTGGAAGCATACCAATCTGTTAACATAGTTGGGATTCTGGAAAACATCTAATAGTTCGTGGAATTAATTTAAATTTAAAAGATTACCAGTAGTTACAAAAATAAATTCTTATAATTCATCTATTGTGTGGAGTAAATTTCATTTATCTAGACATCTATCTGAAATAATTTAACTTTTTTATAGCAGAATTAGACAGTTTTAAGCAATGGAGTCCCAAGTACGGAGAGTGTCTCGTAAGTAATGTCGGTTTTCATATGTAAAAATTTTCAATAATCAATCAATAATTCTTTGAAGAGTACAATCTCTTTTTATTTTATTTCAATCATTATCTTTTTGTTAATGGAAGACGCAGTGCGTGTATTGTTAAGACATGATTGGAATCAAGTTCAAAGCAACCGTGGCAGCAAAGAAAATATGTAAAACTGAAAAGGAAGATTAAGAGCGAACGTCACAGCATTGGTTTAATTGTTTAAATAGTAGAGGTTTGACACTTAAACATCGTTTGCGCTCAAGTCGTCTACCTGCATAAGATATTGTTACAATTTGTAGACAAAACCTTGTAAAAACTAAAAACCAAACAAAATAATAAGTAAAAATAGATAAAACAAATAAAATTTCAATATACAGAATAAAACCACCACGAGTACGGAAGGTACTTTCCAGTAAATATGCCCTCAAATTATTGTGGAGTGCGGGAAATGATTATATCGATTCGATTTCAATTGTCAAGTGATTGGGCATTTTTTGCATTGTAAAATATTGAGCTCCTAACTAATTCTGAACGTGGAGTAGGTGGGTAAAGGTCGAACTCCGCGTTCCTAAGTGGATAGCCATGCAACGATTTTTCTGAACTTGTAGAAGCGTAATTACGAAGTCCCTGCAGTGAGCCCTGCTGTTTGGTCCGAGTAAATATCTATCAGCTCTCTTTTGTAGTTTGAAGATTCGCTCAAATTGAGTCGCACCACATGTGGGAAGATGGAACTCATAAAGGAGGTGGATTAGTTCAGTTCTTTGGAATTCATGGAATTGTCCACAAGAAGCCCTAAAAATTCTACAGATTCAACGGCGTCAATGGTGATGTTGTTTAATAAAATAGTTTTTAACTAATCAAAAAAAATCAATCAGCTTCCAGCGGACTAAAACAAAAAATAAATGAGCAAACTTATCTTATATACGTAGATGCATAGGTAGATTTCTTATTACTTATAGATTTTTTTAAAGACAGGTAAAACGTTCCGTCGTAGGAGCAGTATATTCTCGCGGAAAGTCTTGCGAATATAGTGGAATTATCAAGGTTTAATATATTTTGAAATCATTTCAGATAGTCGAGTTTTCAATACCGAGTTATATATAACTGATACTAATGAATGAGGTTTTATGGAAGAAATATCTAGGTTTGGGGAATCAAAAGTGTGTTCTCCTACAATCTCCTACAAGACAATGCTAAACCACTTACATTAAAAGTTCCGTGAAATAAGATCTAACAAATTGTTGGTATTGAGCTCCTACCCCATCCAGCTTTAGTCTGGACTTTGCACCGTCAGATTACTATTTATTAAGATCCATGGTGAAATTCTTGCGTGAGATAGAATTGGAATTCAAAGGAAATATTGAAAATAAAATTTACATCCAAGCCTAAACAATGGCTTAACCTATGAAGGTCTTGAAGAGCTTGTTGAAGGTTGGGTTGAAACCGTAGAATACGATTGGCTATAGTTCGAATTTTAAAGCTACATTTTTCTATGATTATTTAATAAACAAAGTGAACATTGAAAACCGTCACTATTTATTAGACACTCTCTAAGAAATACGCGTCTTAACGAATGTTTACCAAAATAACATACAAAACTTACAGGTTAATAATAGAAGGAGTGATATGAAGTATATTCTAATTCAAAAGAATCAAGAGCAGCCGTACCATTTAGTAATTTTTTGTCCAATCTGCATTATAGGAGTATTCTTCACTAATAAAGACATAGTAAGAGACAATGAGCTTCATTCGAAAGAAAGGATATATTCGATACAAAAAATGTAAAAAAATTCCATACTTTTACTTTGCAACACAATATTGATAATATATATACATATAAAAAATACGTCGTAAAATTAATTACTTACTCCATTCTACCTATACCGTAGAATGCCTTCACCACATCTGTTTCCATTCTTTCTTATCTCGTTTTATCCATTTCTTCGATCTTCCTTTTCCATCTTAATTTCTTCTGTTCAGCTCTTTCTCTGTCTTCATTTCTATTTCGTACTCCATATTAATCGCTCTTCTTCAATGATTATAACATTCTCATTTTAATTATCTTTCTTCGATTTTATTTTGAATGATGAAGTTCAAAATTTTCTCTATTTTTCTTAGAAATTTCATTTCTGTACTTTGTTGTTTGAGCCGTATTTTTTTATACATATTTCATTTTATATATTTTTTATATTCTCTTTTTAGCAATAAACTGAGTTGAATAATCTTTCAGCCGCTCCAGTTACCTCGTTTATCTCTTTTTCCAATATTTCATCTTGTGTTATTATCATGCCAAGGTATTCGAAGTATTTGACCTGCTCTATATTTGATTCTTCTAATTTTATGTTGTGTCTCCTCCTTTCAGCTTATTATCATCATTTTATTTTTGTCTGAAGTTTAAAAATTTGGGAGTAAAATTAATGATAAATCTTTGGTTTATTTCGTGGTTGAAGATTACGAGACAAAGAAAAGTTTGATTCATACTTTTGTGAGGAATTATTTCTCTTTCTTGTTTATTTATCTATGTACAACTAAACTAAATTTAAAAATTACACGCTAAGCGGATCAGCTGTCCACGATAAATATGCCAAAAAAGTAGGAGAAATAATAAACAATTTCTATATTTAAGACATGTATTCAGATTAAAGTTGAAAGAATAATAATTAGTATATAAGCTGTGGTCATTGCTAAGTGCTTTCAAATTAAACTACTGCTGAAAATATATGGAATTTTCCATTGTATCTATTTGAACAAAATATAAAGGGCGAGCCATGTGAAGTTAATTCATTTCCAAATGCAAGCTACCAAGTTTTATATCTTTGGTCTCTTTATTGATATTAATAAACTTATAACACAAATTTCATCAGTATTCCTCGAGATATTATACATTTTTTTTAAAAAAAGAAAACATACACAGTTTTATTCTAAATTATATTTTATTTCCAGTCAAAGCTTTGGCTATAACATCGTATCCATTTCTTCTAATTAAAATCTATAATTAGTCAATTTTTAGATGATTTACATCATGCTAATCAATTTTGGATAACACTGTATGAAAAATTATTTTCAAACATTTTTAAATACGTTCTTTAAATAAACTAATTTCGCCTTTCAGAATGTTATTGTTGATTATATGTTATAAAAATTACACAAATTTTCATTTCAATGTACAGGACTTTTGTCTTTAAACGTAATTGATTGAACTTGTGGGAAAAAATTCAAAATTTTTTTATTGTTGTTTACCAGAAAATGAAAAATATAATTTCGAACGTCAATTTGATATTATAAAATTTGAAAAAAAAACATTTGGGAGGCTAAGAAAGCGCTTACTATGAATCTGAACTGGTAAATATTCCAAATATTTATTATATTCTATTCCTCAAATTTCTCGAGTACAAAATTTTTTTGTATCATTGACAAATAACGTTGAGGTAGCAAATAACCTAACCTAGTTCATTTTCATACGTTTACCAAAAAATCTGCTTCTTTTATGTACTTTCCAATATGCACAAAGTAAATATGTTATATGAGACGACGTGATAGAAGATGAATAGAGCAGCTAAGACTTGTAAAGCGATGTAAGTAGCGCCGGAAACAGGGAATTCTTCGCTTAGAGAGGATGAAATCACTTGTTCGCAGTAAGAGAAGGGAATGAACTTCAGTTAAATCTCTATTTTGTCACGTCTATTTACGTGTGAGTGAAAATGTATATTCCAATCTTGATTATGAAGATTTTAGAAAAATTTTTAAATCTTTTGTAAATATTTAAAATGAACGCTTCTATGGTTTGAAAACAACATAATAATTTTTTAATTGAGCGTTTAACTAATGACAAAGCTTATTTTGAACGCTTATTTGTATAAAAGTTGTATAAAGTATAAAAACTGGAAAGTGAAGAAATTCTTCTGCAGTTCCTGATATATGATACATTCTTTTTATGCTTTGTAGGGTTGCTGCTTGCATTCATTTTAATTTTTTCTCTTGCTATTGTTATATGCCATGTAAGCTTTACACGTCCTATTCCTCCAATGTATTTAGCCTGTATATTTATGATTACTTTGATTCTTCTTATTTTATTCCAATTTTTTGTATCTTGCGTATTTGTCTATCATAATCTATTATGAACCAAGTTTGGTTTGGACATAAAGTACCCAGCTTAAGCCTCATAAGCTATAATGATTACAGTATAGAAGTACAGGGAAAAAGAAACAGAGATCAATTGCCTAAAAGATGGTCTTATCAAATTAAGACCAACCCCTTCACGTATACCAAGCTTGGAAGGAGACAACAAAAAGAGAAACAGATAAATTCCAAAGATGTCACGAGACTCATGACTGAGGAAATGAGTAGAGAGGGATCTAAATATGTACAAAAAAGCTTAGGTCTTATTTGCCTGGTTGATTATTCATCTGATCTCTGTGTTTTCGTTTTCTTCCTTGGTAAAATGTTCACCTAGGTATTTGTGATGTAGAAACTTGAATGTAAAGCTGAACTTCACTTAATAAAATCTTCATTTAATAGCTATGAATCGTCAATAAGTTATTTACTGATGGATAAACTTCCGAAAAACGCCAAGAAAAATTGGAAGGTTAAAATGATAGAGAATGGTTACAATTGGATAAGTATTAAGAAAATATACAAGGGATCGTGCGCACGCGCGGAAAAGTGAATTAAAAAAGGCCTATTCGTGCCACGAAAAAGGAAAGAAAAATAGAAATACGATAGTAAACGCACCGGACCTAACCTAACCTAACCTAACCTAACCTAACCTAACCTAACCTAACCTAACCTAACCTAACTTAACCTAACTTAACCTAACCTAACCTAACCTAACCTAACCTAACCTAACCTAACCTAACCTAACTTAACGTAACTTAACCTAACTTAACCTAACCAAACTTAACCTGACCGAATCGATAGCATCGACGTATTTCCCGATCCCGAAAGAACAAAAAAATAATAGAAATAAATGAAAAGCAATTTTATTCGACAAAAATTTAGTCACTTTCCTCATCCTCTTCCATTGGAGGTCGATCATTCTTTCCAGGATACAAAAATTTTATATCTACAATGATTGCATCGAATGGATCCATATTTGTTTGCCGGACTCGTCGTCTCCAGAGAAATTCACAAAGATGCAGGTCCAAGTTATTTCTGATCCCCCCCTCGATATTCTTATTTTCATGTGCTGGAAACAATATTTTGGGTGTAGGTACCTATTTCAGGCTCTTGATGATTGGATATTTCTGCTCCTTCTTACCTGCGCACGAAATGATTTTCGACCTTGCGAGGTCGCGGGAATTTCAAAAATATCGACGTTACCTGTAAAATTTCATGGGCGTTTTACGGCCTTATGTGGATTATGAAGAAATTATTCGTAAGCATTTTTTACTCACCGTTTATTTTCTATTCCAGAGGTCCCATTCAAACATTTATATTTTTGTTATCGCAATTTCTATTATAAAGAGTATATATGATATTAAAATTTTATAAATATATACAAATTTATATATTGATTACTTAACTGCTTTTAATCAATTGATAGTATCTATAAACAAACAACGTGAATTATAATGACTACTGTAGCTCACTATAATAAATCGGAATTATTTGCGAACCGAAAATCAACATGACTTTGTAATTCTGTACAAGCCGCTTGGTTGACAGTGTACACCTCATTATTGTTATTGAGGAGTGAAGTTACATGTATGATTTGACGTTTTCATATCAAGCGTAAAGCATAAAGAGTAAATTAAGCAGATAGTGAAGATGAATTATTGTCTACACTTCCAGAAATAACACCAGTTGTTAAGATTACCATACAGAATTCATTGCTCGAAAAATTCAAAAGTAAATAATTTTAATTGTGAAACTAGAACAATTGCGACGTTAGAGAGCTTGGCAACATATTACTAGAATTCCAAGTACCAACATAACTAGTAGAAATCGGTAGTACAATCTGGAAGATACCATTCCCAAATCTGCTAGTTGTTAGAGTTGTTAGTAGTTGAGAAAATTTTTCCCGTAATGACATTTCTGTAACGAATAGAATGATCAATGTAGTCCTCGACTACCGTCCATCCACCATGTTTTTTATCTTCGTAATATTTGCTCCTGATTATGCTATCAAAGAAGCGGAGGAGCTACGAACACAGTGCCTGTATATTGCTTTTGTTCCTGTCAGGATAGTTCCCAATAATATAATCTTTTACGTGCGATAATTTTTGATTTTTTTAAACGACATCCTTCACTTTTTTGTTTAAAATATACCATTACTTTACTAACATCAAAATCATTGACTTGATCATTGAAAATTTGCCCCACAAATTTGTGAGCTCCATATTTTCGATTTTTGCAAGAATGCTAAGGAAACGGGCTCTAATTTTTTCAATTTACACCAGGCAACGAAATTGATGTAGATATGAAATCTCGTATTGATAAGGAGCTCCGAAGCTACTCTTCTAACTTAATCTTCAATATCCACAGGAACAAGCAAATCAACACTATCGACGGTAGCGTTTGGCAAAGTTTAGCCATTCACAAAAACCTTGTGATAATTTGATTATTGAAATTGATAATGTCATTGGAATTCGCAATCATAATTAACTATTGAAGAAATATACAAAAATTGTTGTGGTAGTAAGAAAATTGATTCATGTACTTTTGTCTATAAAGCATCGTCTTTATAGATTTTCTACTCCGTACCTATAAGCATATACAACATATTGAATGAATATAGAGAATCATTAAAAATTACTGAGTTTCTGAAATGGTGATTAGAGAAATAGAAACAACTTAATAACTTCACAAATGAAGCTCTTGATGTGAACTATGTGGTGACAAAGGTGGTATTTCTTCAATGGGTATTATCGTTGCTTTTCATGCAGGAGAATTGTACTCTAATTAAATTACAGATGTAGAATATCATGATTATACGATACTTATTTAAGAACTTTCTGACCTAACGAAGAAACAACATTCTTTCCCACAATCATTTCTATTTTGTACGTCTAAACACTTATTTTTTTGAATGATGCTTCAACCTTCATAATAACCCTTCCATGCCGTCTTTCTCCTCAAAATAGGCATTTAGGTACACAATAACGTCCTTGTTAGTCAAGGATGTATACCTTTGAGGTTAGAAAATAGGAAAAATTCGATTCGTGCCAGATCTGGTCAATACGGCGGGTGTTCAATCAATTTGTTAATTTCAACTGTGGCAATCAGTGTAGTGTGAGAAAGTTCGTTGTCCTGATGGGAAAGCACTTTCTTTTTCTATAAATGCTGTTTCGATTCCTATTATTGTTCCATATTTATATAAAGGTCGCGATCACTTTTTTGGTCGTCTTTGGCTTTTTCGGAGCAGGTTTACGTTTTACACCCCACGATCTTGACTGTTTTTGCGCTTCAGGAGTGTAGTGGTGGAATCGATGAATAAATGACTCACTCAATAAGTGACTCATTTCACTCAAACCATGTCAATAAGGCTCATTCTAACCCTTATTTCGACGAAGTAAATATCAAAATTTGTAAATAAAGTTTTTTCTTTGCAATGCCCTAATAAAAAAGAGGACGTAGTCGATCCAGTAGGGCTGCTTTTTTATATTCAGAAGACTTATTTTTTAATCAAATATGGTTTTCTAGGATACATGCTAGGGAAACAACATAAATACAAGGTGAGCAAATAATAAGAAGCAAATTGATTTGATTTGGCCGATTTAATTTTTAAAAACAGAAATTAATTAAAGATTGATACCCAATGTTAGCTTTCATTGATAGTATTGATGAATCTGAAACATTGTTTTTGAACAATTTTTTATAATTTTAACACGTTGAGCCCCAGTGCGGTCCATAGGCTCGCAATTGAACTTTCCGCATAGCCCAGAGCGGTCCTATGGAGCACTCGGCGTGTTTTAATGAAATCTTCACTAGGGTTCAAGGGAAAAATATGTTATTTTGAGGACTATTCAAAATTTGGAGGGGTCATGGGTCAAAATAGTCTTACCAATCCTTGAGAAAGAGCTCAGGTATAAATGAATCACACATCATTCTAAATGTTTCAACACAAAATAAACATCTCACCCAAAAGCATAATTTTTGATCTCTTATAGTATCCTTAAACCTTTTACCCATTTTTGTACAGTTTACATAAAAGTATAAATTCAAAAGATAAAAAACGGAACAAAATTTTTCATAATGCAAGTAGGTGTAACTTCAAAGAAATATAATGGCAAGATTTATTTCGAATAAAAAGTGGAAAAATTATGTTTTTTGTGTGCGGGGGAAAGTTTTAGTAGTAATTTTTCCTCGGGCCCAGAGTGGGTCCAAAGACCGCACATAAAAAATATCATTTTTTCTCAATTTTTATTTCAAATACATTTTTACTTCGTTTTTCCTAGGATCCACACCCCATATGAACTGTAAAATCACAAAAAAAAAATTGGGCCAGGGAAAAGTTTATCAATTTTGGTTGGGGCTCAACGTGTTAATTCTCGGGGCTTTTTAAGTGCTAGTCAGCACTTACGCCTCTGTTTCTCTGTACTTGTATATGTCATAACTAGAACTTCTGAGTTATAACTTATATTAGTTCTCGTTATATTGTAAGTAATATTGATTGTATTTAATAAATAACGATATAAAATTATAACTAACTTTTCGAAATAAATTTCTCTGCCTTATTCTAGACGGTATTACTTAAACTCTTCGGTGAATTGTTTATTTTCACAATTCCATCTTCATCTCTCAAGTCGTATTAGAAACACTTAAAAGATTTATCTTATATATTGTCGAGGCTTTCTGATATAAACATCGGTGAAGGACAGTGATTGATCTATAAAATCCTTGAACCGAATTAATCTGAAAAATTTCCCGTTCCGATGTAAACATAGTGTCCTTTTACGGATTTTCGCTCAACATTATGTTGTCTCCAAGAAATTTGATTTACCGGAAAACTATATAAACTATATCCGTTCCTACATATTTAATTTCGAAAGATAAACTAGAAGTTCGCTATCAGCATACCATGTGTACTTTTTATTGACACACACAGTGATAAAAGAAAATAACATTGTAATGAAGCAAGAAATTTGTTGATGCAGAAAAAGAGTTTGATTGTATTTCAGGGAAAAAAGCTTGGGTAATCCTTCGGAACTAATGAAAAAATAAAAACAGCTAGATAAATCATCACACAAGACAAAATAAAGATGTCAAGGTGGAGATTCAAGGACAAAACAAGGTCATAGTGTCTGAAAGTCATAAGAGTTTTTCGAAATCTATGATAAGGGGTCTATAAACATAGGAAAACTAAAGAGAGGTAAATATGAAATGTCAAGGAAAAGCTCTACAACCGTATTATAAAACAAGATATAAATATTAATAAAAAATATTAATAAGCAAACATAAAAAGCACTAGAACAAATATAGGATTAAATATGATAGAGGGAGAAGATATAGAAATTGGTGAAACAATCCAACAGACAATTTACTCTCTAAACCATCGAAAGAATATATTTTTAAAAAGAAAATGAGTTATCCACAAAAAATGTATATATACTACCATCCTGTCTATATTGTCAACTCGTTTTCAAGCTACGTGTCCAAAGCACTGCCCCATTTTCTTAATACATAAGATGCTGGTCTCGTGGTTACACCCACGAGGGTTGCCACTTAAGTTTTGAGATATGGCAACACTGATATGAATATGTCATATCTAACATTACCATCATTTTTAATGGAGAACGTACTCAGAATGTATCGTCGGACGAGTGTTATTTGAATTGCTTACAGATACTTTCATCTTGGTCAAAAAAAAAAGGATCAAATGCGGTGTGTACAATGATTCTTTATGACTTTCGACGTGGATTAAACCAAGAGCAGTGGGCCGAACTTGCTTTTTTGGTGGCGAGGAATCATCTCGAGCCACCATGTTTCGCTAGTTTTCCGAATTTAATTGTGGTCGCATAACAAAACATTAAATCTTAGGGCTTCAAAAGATGCCTTTGAAAACGTGACAGACCAAGAACCATGAATTTATGCATATAAACCCGAAACAAACAATAATCGACTGTATGGGTCTTCCAAGACGAACCCAACAAAAGCTCTTCGTGCACGAAGCACTTCGTAGCAAATGGTCTTCTGTCTTTCCAGAATAATTGAACATGTGGCCACCGTTCCATTAGAGCAAAGTAGAAAGGTCAATTCCGAATGATACACCCGCATTTGTTTGCCAGAAGTGTTGAAAAAAATCAAGAAAACGAATCACAGAAGACGAATCAGTTCAAATAAAAACGTTTTTGAACAATCAAAATATCGGATTGATGAGCCGTACAGTCTTAGCTCGGAATTCAATAATTCCTTCATATTCCCGAATATCAAAAATAAATTGTTAGGTCAACGTTTTTCTACACCCGAAGAAACCACATGTTTGACTGTAATCCATCAAAGCATCAAATTGATGGAACATCCATCCTTCAGTCCTTGTTGGCATCCAATGATTCCTTCTTATTCCCACAGATCAAAAGAAGTGGTTGATGCAGAAAAATCCCATGTTTTGGAGGTACCTCAATCGCAATGGCAAAAATGCTTCAACAATTGGTTTTAATGCATGCAAAAGTGTATTGATTTATAATGGGCATGCCATATATCATAAAGAACGAATTGATGAACAAAAAATCTAAATTTGATGGGTGTAGATATCGAAAGGTAGCAGCAAGAAGCCGAAGGAGGCGCAATTCGGCTTCTAAATATATGCAATTAAGAAAAAGCAGCTCTGGAGAGGAGCAACTGGGAAAGAAAACTTAAAGAAGTCAATGCTCGCAGCGGGCTGAGGCTCCAGAGAGAAAAGAAGGAAGGAATAATGTATTTAAAAATAGATCTAGTTTAAGTGTGCGAGTAAGCCAGACAATACTTTTTCCCACAAGTAAACAACAAAATGAACTATAAATAAACAACAAATAGATTTTATTTGAAGGAGATTTGGAACAAAAAATTTGTAAATATGAATTTTCACATTTCATAGATTAACAAAAATTGCGGATCTATTTTCAATTAACCAATTGGCAAATAAATCATATATTTTTCATTAAATGAACCTTTTCTTTCGTCAGATAGATTTATTAGGACGTCTCATTACAATAATTCGCCTTTAATCCTTTCCATTCCCTGGTGTCTTTACCAGCATCGAGATGCCTGAAATAAAACAGATTTATAGTAACGAAAACTTTTTGATAGATGAAGTAAGTTTGAATGGAATGAGCTCTCTCTTTTATTTATTAGAATAAACGTATTGCATTCAAGTTTGGGATTAAGCTGAAATATAAAGCTTTCCAGCCGATAAGCTTTCATTAAAAATGTTTATACGATTTGTAACTAAATGAAGGTAACGTGTAATATTACGTGTAATATTATACGTAGTAATTAACCTAAAACCCTAGTAGAATAATAACATCTCTATTGTGTACTATAGAGCTTATTCGGAAATCTAGGAGAGCGGGTCAATAATTGAATCACTCAAACCAAGGCAAAGCTTGATAAATATTATGAGAACACTATACCATACATTCCAATAATATAAATGCCAAACGTTCTGAACACCCAGTTGAGATTTTGGCGTACGATACAAATGAAAAAATTCATTTAGGTATTAGCGAGATTTCCACGTTTGTTCACAATCGTATTTATCTTATTTAACCGCATTATGAACTAGTTTATGTGCCACTGGGATCCACTACAGTACGTATATACGTATAAATAATATTTTCAAGATAAATTACCGCATCAGAGTTATGGAAGGGTGCAGTTTCCATGGCAAAAGTCCATGAGCTACACTAAAACTTGCTCTTTAATCTACCATCAACGATGTCACACTGAGATCAGGCAGTGTAGCTATCAATTCTTCGAAAATTCTGATCGCTAGACAGCTTCTGCCTATCGTACCAATCAACTACTTCACTTATAAGAAGTATAAGACTCCATTTCTATACTATAGGCATCATGGATGATTCGGAATGCCGCTTATACATGGAGGAGAAATAAACTGTAACCCCATAATGGGTAAGTACCCAGAATGCACACGTGTGAGCTTCAAATACTTGGACAAGCTTTACAGTTTGCTAAACGAAATCAAAAGGTTCAAAGTGTCTGATTAGCATTTCAAAGAACATCCACCGTTGGTTGTTTCAGATAGGATACTGCAGGATTATCACAAGGCCTATGTGCTATCTTTGATGTCGTCTGTTTTATTGAAAACAACAGAAAACATTGGGCAGAGTGTATAGAGCTCAAGAGAAATTATGTTAAAAAATAAATGTTTTACCCGTTCTCAAACATATTTATCCATTTATTTATGTTTAATATTCATATATTGTATACTAGATTGTGAAGATGTAGGAAAATAACTTCTCGTATTGCCTAGAATATAATTGAAGAGAGATGACAGATCCAGTGAGTAAAAATTAAGCACAACGAACAACAAGCGGGGTAGTTCGAGTAGAGTAGACCAAGACGGGTGTGTTGTTGAATAAGGATTCGTAAATTACTTCATAGTCAGATGTAATGTAACATAGGACAAAAGTTCAGACGTAAAACCTGCTCGTAACTGTTTAATTTTGCACTGAAAAGTAAGAAAATTGCAGGTTTTATTTGACACATCATATGAAAACTTTTTCGTCGAATCTGTTACCTAATAACTCCATCGTGAATGTCATATATCACGAATATATCGTTCACTGCGTCTCAATATGCGTTTTGTCTATTTTTCCTGCACTACGCCCGCCTATGTACAGCTCTGACTGCGCCGTTTGCTGCACAATGTGCGCACGGGTTAAGAATTGAGCTCAGGGATTGTCAATAAAGTCTACGAATAATAAATATGAAAATAAAAGTTAACTACAAAGATTACTGAATAATACAGTTTTGAATTTTGAAGAAGATAACATTGCAACATATATTAGAAGAAATAAGATTTTTGCAAAAATGATGCGATTTTTATTGTGATCGAGCTATCAGGAAATCGAAAAAGTCAATATATACTATCACGTCATATCGATAAAAAGTTCATAGAAAGGAAGAATATATGAAATAAATTTTGAAAATAGAAGGGTATCAGTTGTAAAGGAAATATAACCCTGAAACTTTGTGAGCGTAAAATTTATAAGTGGAACTTAAATCTTACGATAAGAATAAATTGAAAAATCTTGCTCTCTCATAAGCTTGTAGAATTTCAACAAAGAGCGAGATTTGTCATCAAATTTTCCAGTTTTTAACAATAGTCCAATTCACTATTTTTAATTACAGTAGTAACTCATAAATGAAATGAAACAGAGTTATCAAAAAATGTAGGAACTGCTTAGATTGATCCTTTTTCAAGAAATAATTCATTTTGGTTCCAACTTAAATATAGAAATAAAAAAATTAATTAAATTAGATTATAGAAAATAATGGGCGGTTACCATTTTTAGAAACTTTAGTAATTGGAAATAGTAATAACCTAAAATTTTTAGCAAAAACACCGCTACGTACAGGTACATCCCAGTTGATTATTTTTATTATATCCAACATAAGATGGTCAATCTCATTTCCTTGTACATCGTTTAATTCACTTTCCACTTAACATCGAGAGATACAATAAGGCCTTTATTGTATCTCTATTGTATAGGATGTAGCTGTACTCAAAGGTCATGATAAAAAGATTCCAAACTCAAAGTGGAAAAGAAGAAAAATTTGCTCTGGTACCTTTCAATCTTGATTATACAAAGGAATTGGAAAGAATATTTAATACGGTCGGTTTTAAATTAAATGTATAAATCCAACAATACATTGAAATAATTGTGGGTTATCCTAAGGATAAAATACGAAATTTGGAAAAAAGAAAAGTATATATGAAGTTAACTATGGTGACTGTGACAGGAGGTATATTGGGCAGACTAAGAGATCCGTTAGTGTCCGATTTAAAGAGCACATAGCTCATTTAAAATATTAATAATGTTGGATTGTTGGATTCATTTGGAAGCATTGAAAATGCTGATTGTAATAAAATCTTAAATAAGGACAAAGGGCCAATTCCTTACAGCCCACTCTATAGTTTAGTAGTCAAGGAATAAATGTGAAGAATCCCGCGGGAATGAATTTCCGCGAGAGAAAGTTTATTAGTGGTAAAATTCAGTATAAAACAAGTAAGTCGAGTCATTAAATTTTATTTTACTATTAGTCCCTGAAGACGATAACTTGATTATCGAAACTCGCCTTAGACAGTGTTATTATGAGTGTTAATATAGTGGTAGTATGTTCAGTAAAATAGCGTACAATTTCTCTTTGACTGATGCGTCTATTAATTGAGAAGAAGTTAGGAAAGAACGTTGAACACAAGCCGTGACTAATTATCGTACATAATATATAGTTATAATAGAAAAAAAATTTAATGGGGAAATTAATAAAGTCTGTGATACTCAAATTTTCGTTTCTTGTTCTGTATCCCAAATATTTACTTACTATTAACGAAATAGCGATACTTGAAACCTTTGATTAGAACACTCTTTCTTTCCGTGAGTGAAAAACTGATAATATTTTGATTAATGAATTCGAATCCCCATAAACAACAGCACAAGTATACGTTCGAGAACACAAGAGGACATAAATCGATTATAGACTACATTATTACAAACAGAAATATTCATCCCTCAAAAATATTAGATGTCAGAACATTAACCTCAGTAAACACAGGGACTAACCACCATATGGTGTTAGCCATAATGCGGAACTGCGTACAAAGGAAAACCCAGAACAAACCGAAAGTGACAGAAAAGCTGAACATAGAAAGCCTTAGCGATGATACCACAAAATACCTCTACCAGCAAAGACTAAGAAAGGCAATAAATGAAAACAAGATCTTGAAAGATGATACCGTAGAACTAGCATTGAAAAGATTAAGTACTAATATAAGAACAGCTGCAGAAGAGGCATTAGGCAAACGAAAGGTGAACCTAAACGGAAAGCCCAACACGAAACCATGGTTCACACACGAAATCAAATCACTTGCGGAAGAAAAAAGGAAAGCATATCTTCAATATAGAAGTCAAACAATTACATATGCTGATTACAAAGTCGTGAAGAATAGGACAAATATGGAAATACAAACGATTAAGAGATAATTCTGGGAGAAATACTAATCAGACATGGAAAACGACTTATATGGGGGACAAAAAAAGATCTGGAATATGATAAGGAACATCAAAAGACCAATCAATGAATACATCCACACGAAAACAATAACGTTAAAAGAATGGGAAAGGTATTTCCATGAACTCTACGGTGACATAATAACAAGCCAATCCACAGAACAGAAACGAGAAAATATATCTGAAGAAGGAGAAGACATCCAACAACAATTAATATCAAAAGACAAAATTGAAGCAACAATGCGCAAGATGAAAAATAGGAAATCACCAGGGCTGGATAACATTAATAACGAGCTTCTTAAATATGGTGGCAATGAATTAATAGACCAAATGCATGTCATGTTCAACAAGATATACGACCAGAGAAAAGTACCAGAGGAATGGAAAGTAAGCATAACGATCCCCGTCTTTAAAAAAGGGGAAAAGAAAGATCCAAATAATTATTGAGGGATCAGCCTCCTAACCACGACTTCAAAATTACTAACAAAAATTATTGCAGAAGAAATCTCAAGTAGCGGCATGAGCAAAGAACAACAGGGATTTAGAAAAAAAGATCAACCATAGACTTATGTGCTTCATAGATTTAACAAAAGCATTTGACAGAGTGAGATTACATGACGTCATTGAGCTACTAAAAAAACGAGACACATATGTAAGAGTAAACAACGAACTCTCCAGTAAAATGCCAGTATCAACAGGGATCAGACAAAGAGATAGTCTCAGCCCAATACTCTTCGACATTATAATGGACGAAATCATAAAAGAAGTCAAAACGGCAGGTAGAGGATACAGAATGGGAAAACATGAGTTTAAGGTGATTGACAATAGCGAGAGAACCAAGAAGATGCAAACTGGCAATTTATAATAAAAGTGTAGAACAGGTTATGTCTTTTAAATATTTAGGGGTTAACATCACGAGCAATAGGAACTTGAAACAAGAAGCCAAAACGCAAACAACAGCAGCATCTAGGATATCAGGATTCCTTCGAACCGTGATATGGAGGAATAAATTTTTAAGTATCGAAAGCAAAACACGGATATATAAAACTTGTGTCAGACCAGTAATGACATACGCCATAGAAACGAGAGCGGAGACTGCAACTACTAAACGGATTCTTAGAACAACCGAGATGAAGACATTACGCTCAATCACAGGGAAAACACTAAGAGACAGAAAAAGGAGCAATGAAATCAGAAGAATGTGTGACGTTCCGGATATAGTGAGATGGGCCAGAACTAGAAGAAGAGCATGGAGAGATCATGTCAATAGAATGAACAACAATCGACTGGCGAAAATCGCAAAGGAAGAGAGACCCAATACAAGTAGACCACCTGGAAGACCACCAAAGCGCTGGTATGAGAGCTGGTCCTCGCAGTCACAACTTAGGCTGCCTCTTTGAAAACACAAGACACAGTCTTAAAATAAGAAGAAGAAGAAGAAGAAGAAGAAGAAGAAGAATTCGAAATAATGATCTATATCAAATACTAAGAGAATTATCACAAATTGTGGTCTGTCATTGATGTCAGATATTGGATAATATAGTTAGCGCAACTCAAAGTAAATTATGGTCTAACTGAGTAAGTTCGGAATGGTTGTATATAGTCGCCGCTCCTGTTTAATATATATTCTGAAGCCATCTTTCGAGAGTCACTTGAAGATAGAAATATTGGGATCAAAGTAAATAGAGTCTGGGTCAAAAACATACGTTACGCCGATGACACAGTGCTGATTACAGATAATATCGATGACCTACAGCAACTAATTAATATAGTAGGCGGACATACCCAAAAAATGGGATTAAACATCAACATCAAAAAAACTAAATTCATGATTATCACTAGAGAAGCGAATACGTTTAGAAAATCTAGAGTAACATATAATGAAAAACCTATAGAACGGGTAGAAAAATTTAAATATCTAGGAACATGGCTCTATGAAGAATGGTCGTGAAATAAAATGCCGAATTGAACAAGCTCGAAGTACATTTATAAAATTTAAAAATGTATTTACATGTACCGACTTTGATCTTGATCTTAGACTGAGACTTGAGCGGTGCTACGTTTGGTCAGTGCTTCTTTACGGGATGGAGGGTTGGACCCTTAAGGTAAAAAACATCAACAAATTAGAGGCATTCGAAATGTGGGTATATCGTAGAATCCTGAAGATACCATGGACTGCCAAAGTGAGGAATGAGGATATTCTCAGGCATATCAATAAAGATCGTGAACTCTTTAACATCTTGAAGAAACGAAAGATTGCATATCTTGGCCATATAATGCGAGGCTATAAATATCAATTCCTTCAGCTGATAGTCGAGGGCAAGATTGAAGGTAAGAGAGGATTGGGACGGAAGAGGATGTCATGGTTGCGGAACGTGAGGCAGTGGACGGGTATACAAGATATTCAGACATTGATCCATACCGCTAGAGATAGAGAAGCCATGAAAAATGTGGTCGCGATCATCCATTAATGGATATGCATTAAAAGAAGAAGAATTTCATAGTTAAATTTCTATAAGATACTGACAATTTGTAAAACTTCAATTGAAACATTTATATCCTATCTATTTTCAATAATTATTATAATGATTTAAGTGACAAATGTTTATATTCACGTTGATAGATCAGTACAATATGTTTCACTATGTGTTTATTAGTCCATTTGGGTTTGATATCTCATATCCTTAACGAGTCCTTGCTCATTTAATTAATCGTTTAAAGTCCTTCAATCACTGTATTTCGGAAATTTTCCGTTTAATTTTCTCTTCTTGCACACTCTCGAATTTTTTATTTTGCTTTACTGATTACTAATAATACTTTCGTAACTCCTTCTTTTTTTATTCGGTTTTTCCGACAACTATTAATACTCCCGAACCTTCTTTTCTTATTTCTGTAACTATCTTTGGTTTTTTTATTACCAGTAATACAGCCGAACCTCTTTTATTTATTGTCGTAACTAACTTCATTCCTTTTCCGTTTTTATAGTTTTTCTAATGATTTCCACTTTTTTAACTATGTTTTTTACGATGTCACTGTTATTTCAAAATTTAATGTTGATTCCTTCATCTCTATAATTAATTCCTAGTAGGTATGTACATATCTTTATCAAACTTTATTATAAAATTCCTCACTCTATTAATTTTGCTGAAACAATGTTCCAATTATGTAAAGGAATCTTTCATTTTAATATTGTATCCTTGTATTTCATTACAATACATTTTAATCAACAAACATATCCGATAAATCAAATACTATAATTTCTATACAAACTTCATCCCAAATCCGTTTAATTTGTGACGAGGCAGGAAATTTTGTGGTTCATTGGTAGACACAATCTCATCGAATCTATACGTTTTATTCCACTGTCTCCAGAAAATCAAGATAGAAATAAACTTTCCCTCATTTTCTCCAAGATTTACGTTGTTTTTTTTTACCATCTTAACAAATGATGTTTGTATCTAAAAACCGGATCGATACATTGATTTGGAATAAAAAAATTGGCCAATGCGGCAGTTTCACTAGAACTTGTCAAATTTTTTCAATCCTAACTTTCTAGGATTCCTCATAAATATTGCAGATGCTATCAAATAAAATAAATATATGCATATAAACAAGCATATTTGTGAAGAATTTGAGTACGTGTAGAATACATTCTATATATTGTGTATTTTCTTTGTATTTAACAAGTGTACTTCTTTTCTCTCCATATTTTTTCTTGTTGTACTGAGCTCTATTTTTGCATAACTTGTCTCTTGTTATTCATTCGTTCTAAGTGTGACTCTCATCAACATCATTGTCGTTGTTACATGAATTGAAGTATTGGTTTAATCCCTAGTTCATCGTCGGTGTTGTAGGTTTTCTGCGCTTTTCCTGTAAGCTAGTGAATTTGTTCACCGACGTCGAGAAAAAATAATAATTACGATAAAGACTGCGCTTATTATAATCCCAAAAACTGTTTTATTTGTCGAGCAATTTTTTTGTTTCCAAAATTTTCTTTTTCTATACCTCTCGCGGCAGTAATCAGACTTAAAACTCGGTGAGCAGTTAACATAACTAAAAATCCCCACAACTACCTTAATTCAAGCTCTGCAGAGGAATTTTTTATAAATAAGTAAGGGCCAACCCTAAGATATTCCTCACCCTATTTGGAAAACGAACCTCTCGCCGTTTCTTCTTTCTAAACCCTTAGTTTTCTATTATACTGATTCTTTTTTTTTCTGTGAAATCTTTTATAATTGGGATCTTTCCTTCATCCCAATTTTATATTTCATACTAGCTGACCTAGCAGACTTCGTACTGCCTCAATCGATAAATAAAAGACAGATGACGGTTTTCCGATGCGCGAATACGTGACATAATTGTCCATGCGCGAAACAGGGAAACTCCAAGTTGATTCCGCAAACTTCCAACGACTGGCCTTGCGATTTATTTATAGTCATCGCAAAGGCCAGACGAACCGGAAATTGTAAGAGACTACAATCGAATGGTAAATTCGTTAGAATCAAGACATCCTCTCTTTTGTATTTTCCCTATATCATTGTTGCCTCAATGACGTTATTCATTTCCTTTGTCACAACCAATCTTGTTCCATTGCACAATCGAGGTTGATTAATGTTACGCAGCAGGATGACAACTGATCCTACTTTTAACTGCAAATAGTGAGGTGGTAATCCAGTCAATTCCAGTGAATTTAAAAGCTCCGTGGGATAGTTGACCACGTCATCCTGGTTCATAACAGTGTCGAAAGATTTGAAGGAAACCAATTGTCTCGGAAGAAAATTCTTAATGGTCGCATTGAGATCCACGACATCTTTATTTTTCGCCGCCAATATTGCTCGTTCACCTAGCCAAATATAGTTATTGAACTGCTGCGCTATATCTGGGAAAACTCGCTGAATAAGCTCCTCTTTGAGTCTGTGATGTGACAGAAATTTGTGGGTAATGTGATAAATCCGGTCGAGGTGTTCACTGCGACTTTATTATTTCCAATGTATAAGAATTGCTTCCTAAACTCATTCGCAGTTCCATTTTGTTGAAAAAATTGTCGCATGTTAGCAGTAATAAAAATAAGGTAATCGTCACCCACAAAGATAGACTCTTTGTCTGAGGTATCGATCGACATAGAGGATGGATTGACATATTAGTTGGTAGTCAAATGTCAAATATTATGGTTGTGTTCAGAAATTTAATTTGTGACAAAACATCAAGGAAAAACGATATTGTTTATATTCAATTTCGACCATTTTTATATTTATTCACCTTTTAAACCTTCTCTGGACTTCCGCAAATAATTCAAGACCAAAATTAGCCATATCAGTTCATCCCTTTTCAATTTTTAGCAAGACTAACGAAAGGCAATCCATTTTGTATATATGTATAGATATAAACTATTAGCTGTTTTTTTTGAAATTCTTCATTTCTTAAACCCTATTATATGTTTTTGATGCTAAATCGTCTAGATTTCAGGTCTCTTTTGATTTAAAATTCATTTCTATAACGAGTAATAATTGATGTTTCGACCAATTTCGGTCTTTACCAAAATATGAGTTGACATCTTGTATAATTATAACTTTATATCAGGTCTTTGATTTTGGAAGTGCTCTCAACTTTTTCAGTTTGTGAAATAACGTTAATAAAGAAATTTAATGATTCATAAATATTTGACAACGAACACAAATTTCGTTTTTAAAATAAAGGACTTCCGTCCACATTCAAATACAACATCTAGACAACTTCGCCAATTAACAACCTCACACTTTGTGGTTTCGTTTGATCTTTCCAACTAAACAATTCTCTCTACTCTTCAGTGGTCTGTTTCGACGTTTCTACGAACAATTAACAAATTTTATAAACCTGTCCTGACAAACGTTCATTATTTAGTTCACTTTATGCTTGAAACGGATGGTTTATCAGAGTTGGAAACTAGAAAAAGATTTTTTTATCAAGTGAACCACATTAAAACGATAAAATGGAAGTCGCAGTCACAAAATTAAACCACACGGCTTAGTTTAAACCTTAAACGTCTGTTTAAACTACAGATACCGCTTTTTTTTTCACGTTGCATAGATGGCGCTTACTGACAAACTTCGGTTCAAACGTTACCGGCGCTCTGCGTGTAGTTTAAACTTTAGTTTAACATAACAAGGGTTTTGAAAGAATGATTGAAGTTTTACACTTTATATTTGATGCAGTCAATGATGATGAAGAAATTATGAACATTGACAACGTACAAAGAAAACAAAAAGTTATTCGTTCTAGAGCGAATCTTTAAATTGTCCCACATTTGTCGAATTTGTTTGGTTCTTTCGTAAACATGACTGTTTTTGTTATGTTTTTCATTAAATTCCCTTGCCAACTCCAACTAATTTGACTGTTTCTTTGTATTTCTTTGCATGACTAACCTAAAACAGTACTTCATTTCATAGAAATTTTATATTTTCTTGTACTTTGTTTATTTCTGTTTATACATCTATTTTAAACAATTCAACTATATAACAAATATCAGAAAAGTTTTGGATTTATTTGTGACAACTGGAAGAAAAATGTCTGTTTAATTGCTTAACTGTGTTTATTTTTGGTTTAAAATAGAGTTCAAACCGTAGTTTAACCTTTAGTTTAATTTCCAGTTTTACTTTCAGTTGTTAAACTGACCATAATTTCGTTTGTAAGAGACTTTTAGATCACTTAAATTCTCACTCTATAAGAGGAAGACGGTGGTGGCTTGTGGAAGGTGTTCAGTAATGTTTTTTAAAAAAAAAACTTATCTTGAAGATGTTTTGTGGTTTCTGCCAAATCGCCATCGCTGTAATGATCGATTGTTCGAACGGTTACCATACAAGAAAAATATGAATCACTAAGTGATGTATTATTATCTAAAGTATCGCTTTCATAATGACAGGGAAGGAATAAAATGCCCCCAAAAGTTGATACAATCAACAATTTTGATAGCTGTTTATCGACATACACCCGTTATGCCTCTGTATATTCAACCAATAAACAAAATCTAAAATGGTCATAATATTGGTTGATCCTAATAACGCTTATTCCATGCAATTATGAAAATGGCTCTGAGATCGATTAATCGATTGTTGGGATCAAATAAATCGTTTTTTAAATAGATATGTTTTACTCAATCGATTCAATAAATGGATTTGAAATCGGCATTCGATTTTTTTTGTTTTGGTAAAGCCAAATTATTTACAATTAGCTGAATTTACTCATAACATTGCCGGTTAAAGAGTCAATCACTTAAAAACTCGTGAGTTGGCTGTGTGCTTATTTCCGACTGTAGTCCCAGTCCCATCCAAGGTTTATCGCACAAAGTGAACAGGAGAATGTTTAATGTTTAATTTTCTGGAACAGCTACTTATTTTTCATACAAAAATATTTAGTATTGGTCTACCTTTTCTTCTTATAAATACTCACAAAATCTTTTGGTTAAAAACAAGTTAAAAACAACTTCCGTGCTACAGAAAAATCACACACAATCTGTCATAGTATATTCTTATTCGGTTAAATTTGTCCTACAAATCCAGACATTTCGGAAAGATGCGATACTTGGCATCTATCGTAACTAATCTTAGGCCATGCAACTGCAGTACTGCAGTGCTTTTGTCCTAGCCGCCACTGCACATAAGAGGAACCAAAAGTACTAATTCGACATCCAAATCTGAAATATGTGAACTGTCATCTTATGGAAGTCACATTAATCATATATTGATGTATAAACCATGGAATTTTTTAGGTTCAGTCGTTCTGTTGCTACAAATTACTGGAGAAAAATAGCTTTTGTCATGAACGTAAAGGTTTCCAAAAAAGTAATGCCAGCCAAGAAACTACCAAACATCCTGAACTTTATTTGATATCAACATTGTGATAATTATTAGAGAACGAATATAAATTTATTAGAAATTCGTTGTCCTTATGAATAACCACAAACATTACCTTCAGCTATAATAACCAGTTTTACATATTTCCCTTACAAACATACATTAATCCATTTGTTAGACAATGGTGAACATTCTCAACTACTGAATCACAGATTAATTTCGTTATAAATCCAGTTGGAACTACTTATAACACGATTGTATATCTTTCGAACAAACGGAAGTACAACTTGAATTTCAATATACAGAAGAAATTGAATCTTGTTGATATTCTACTTCCGATATGTTTTCCAGATTTTTCACGGTTTACTTTACAAAACATTTCTCACCCCAGCTTCAACAGCACAACACTCACTTTTCTGTACCAACAGTGTTACCAGCCATTCAAACCGGAAAAGTTGATTTACGAAAGCGTAGGGAACATTGTTTGTTTTTCGAAACGGGTTTCAATTTTTTTCTTAAAAGCTTTTTGTCGTGTTCATGAAATTAGTAACCTTTATAAGGTTCTTAATTCTATTCAACGTGCATCTGACAGCAATAGACATTGTACGAGTTGCAATACGCAAACAAGTATATTATACTTATGGTTAAAATGGTTTGGGTTGAGGGAATCATAAGATAAAAGACAATTAATTAAAGTAATCACTAGATGATTATATATTTTATAAATAAGCTGTTCTTCGATAATGCCTCGCATCAATTTACTTCTTTGATATGCGACATTTATAGTTATTTACGTTATAAGTCTGGGAAGTGATTTAGTACGGTACGAGATAGATGTTTATGTACGAGGCGACGAAAAAGCCGAGTCAAGTATATCTAATCGAGTACCGTGATAATAACTTCACGAACGTATATCGTAATATGTTTTTTCATACTGTTTTAGGTTTTAAATAAAAAGCAAAATATGTTTGACAATTTTACTGAAAAATAAATTATTTTTGATTATTCTCTTATTATTTAAAAAATTAAAAATTAATAGAAGTCACTAAGGTAACATTGTAAACAAAGACAGACTTTTTGGAAATACAAAAAATACCGTCAAATGCCATTTTTAGTGCCATTTTACAGTATGAAAAAAAAGTATCTTTCATGTTCGATTTGATGACTTCTAGTGGCGTAGTGTCGCCAATTTAAGAGAGTATGTTGTATTGTGAGCTTTGTGTGATAAATATGGCAATTAGGCGGAGGAGAGGCTGACATTAAATAATCATTTGTGAATCGAGTTCTGGGCAATACGTAAGCTGCAATTGATAGTCATATTTCTCCTATTTAAACCAAAACTGGTAAATTAACTGTTAGTTTAATGTAACGCACAGGCCACAGATTACCTACATTTAGATGGATCACGACGATGTTATTTGTTTTAACCGACTTGACTTCCACTGGGGTTCTGAATTTGAACTACTAATAAAATACTGGCGAATTTGATTTTTTTAATGGAGCGCGATTTAAATTATTGTTGTAAGGTAGTTTATACTGCTACCTTACAACTAATTAACGTTTTCGTTCATAATATTTCTCAAAATGGTACATTTTCAAGAAGTAGTATCATAAAAGATGAAATTTTGAAAATCATTATGGAAAAAAATAGATTTGGAAATTTATTGTAAGAGCACTTTTCTACTTAGTTACAGAAACCTATTTAAAAATAATAAATTCACAAAGAATATTGAAAATTGCTTTTCTAGAGATTGTATCGACAATGTTTGCTATTACATCTTTCTTGTTGTTCGTGCTCGTGCTCATGCTATGAATTAATTAAGTCACCATTTTTTAATTATTTTAATATTCTCTACTTCACCTTTACCCTTGAAGGGTAAATAGAAAATAGAGAAAATATTAATTATCTAAATAGGGGACTGTTGCTTCATATATTTACGGTGAAATCGCTTTTCTTTGAAAGTAACCAAACCTGCACCGGCTAGTCTTTTAAACGAGATAAATTAATTTCCTCAATATCTGAAGCTTAACAAACTTCATATGAAATTAGTCAGCTACTTTATTGTTGGAAACATCTTAATTTAGGAAAAGTAGTTATTGTAACTATTATTGTTTTATAAACAACGAAAAAATGGACAAGTTTGTTCACGATTTATGTTCAAAGTATGAAAGGCACAAGGAAGATAATTTTTCTTTGCCAGTGTCTACCCAATGGAGTTATAACCTCTAACCAGAGAGAGAGAAAGAAATGCTTTATTATAAAAAAATTGTTACAATTTTTAAAAACTAAAAAACAAACATAAAAATAACTAAATAAAGACAAAAACACAATAAAATTTCAATATACTGAAGAAAACCACAATGAGCAACAAAATTATAGGTAATAATCAGTATATGAGCCGTATATGTATGCAGTATGCCCGGAATTAAATATTATTATCAGAATAGAAATCTTACAGAGTAGAAGTCACTTTTCAGTGAATATGCCCTCAAATTATTGCGAAATGCGCGAAACGATGATATCGATTTGATTTCAATTGACAAATGATTGTGCATTTTTTTCATTGTAAAGTTCAAGCAGTGACAATAAAAACAATCAGGACTTAAATTCAAGTTTTTAAGCTAAAAAGGCTGCTTTCTTTTTTATAATATATTATTTTTTAGCTATTATTTTTTGCTTTCGTTTTTCGAGTGTTTTAAAAATTCTTTGAACCTCTTTTCGTTTTCCTAGGAAAGCACTTCTTCACCGAGTTTTGTACAATATTTTTCTATGACATGACATGACCATATCACTCACTTCTAGTTCTTGTCTTTCACATTCTTCAAAATTTACTGTTGTTCTATTTTCTATTGAATTTTCAATCACTTCTATCCTAAATTTTTAGCTTTACCCATTTGTTTACTCTTTTACTTATTTTTATTGCTCCGTATGGTTCTCTTTTAGCATTTATCAACATATCTTCAAATGCTACTCCCAGGTTATCGATATTAGTGTTGTTTATATATTTGAAAATAATATCCATCTAATTGATTTGCCTCTTCCATAATTGTGCACATTTTCGTTCAGTTCATATGGTTTAATTTTTTCTATTACAATATATTATTTATCTTCTACTCCATTTTATACATTAATAACTAGTTTGAGACTAAATTCAAACAGCGCAGATTTTTTTCTTATTGTTTTTATAACTTTTTTAAATATTCATGATATTCCTATTTCTACATGTATAAAACATTTGTGGTTTTTTATGTGTCAAAACAAGGCTTAAATATTGATGTAGATGTTAGCTCCTGGACGCTTAAATTTGGCTCAAGATAAAGTCTAACAGACACATGAAACTATTGGATCAGTTATCAGGTGATGGGAAGATAATTGTCAATATTATGGAGATGTCATAAACAGAAATTGGATATAAGGCCATGGGTTTTATTTGAAAAACCCTCTATATTACCATATCTCGTATTATAATCCTCAACCTCAAATTATACTGAATAAACTGTTCATTATAACACTACAACAACACTTACAATTACACTGCCTGACGCGCGTTTCGATAACCAAATTATCGTCTTCAGAGACTGAAGGTAAACTGTTTACTCATCGAAATGCGCGTCAGACAGTGTAATTGTGAGTGTTGGTGTAGTGGTGGTGTAAACAGTGTATTCAGTATGAATATCGTCAACGCTTTCATAAATTCCAATTTACTCAACCTCACATTACATTAGACGTTTTACGATTGTATTCTACAGTGTTCTTTTAGCCACTTTAGTCGTTAATAGTTTCCATCTGGATACCCGGTATACTGACGTGAAAAATTGAATGAAATAAATCGTCGGGAAATTCCACATTTTTTGTAAGGGTTTTCATACCAAATTGAGATTTATTTTCGAACAAATGAACAACATATGAATTTAACAACTTTTGGAGCACACAAATTTATAAATAAGCATCTTTTTATATCAAAAGCACATGTACAATAACTGTAATAAATGGCTATTCATTTTCGGTTACAAATGTTTGATGTCTGTTTGGTAAAGAAAAATATTAATCATAAAGCACGATTGTGTCTCGTAACCTTTTAACCTTTTATAAAGGTTTCAAAGTGCTCACAATACCAGAAGTAATAAGTGGATTGTATAAACGACGGACTCTTATAATTTTCGTTAAATACTCTAATCATTAGGTAATGTTTTTGTTGGTGAAGATCGTATCGAATATTTTATAGAAACGAAGTGGTTAATCACACCTTTATCCATTAGTTGTGGGTAATATTGCGAGTTTAGTAGAAATTTATTTGAGTCACCAAAGGGAATTCGAAAAGAAATAACGGTTTCCTAAATCTGTAGAACTGTATTTCTCAATTAATCATAATTTACGAGCTTCCCACTTTATTTTGGTTATGTTCTGGCAAACTTCCCACAAAGATATAGAATATCAAACTTTCATACAGTTTAAGAAACAAAAAATGAAATTAGTCAGGTACGTTTCAAATTAAGGCAATAAAGATACAAAAAAACCACCAGGAGGACCAGAATCTCATTCTTGGTGTAGCTAGAAATATAGATCTCACATCTCTGAGAAATTTACTAGCTAGTCACTTTCTACAGAGGTGGATGAAAGTACATAGATGGGCCTTGTGGTGGATGGGAAAGTAACTACGGCGTAGAGCAGGAAGATAATACAGACTACGTCATCAGTGACTCCCAATCCTCACACGGGCAAGGCTCAAAGAGATGTGTAGCTCTTACGATTTTCCCGGTGACGTTAAAAGGCTCAAAACCAGGTGCCTGATTACCTTTACCAAGAACAACGGCCTAGATAGTATCAAGAGGACCAGATAGGCCTAGCAGAAGGGCTATACAGGTAACGATTCATGATCGCTTTGAATCATAAGAATTCTTGCAAATTTTTGCTAGGGATTTGAAATAGTGAATTTGAATGGAATATGACGCATTACTGATTCTTCTTGAACACGATTTATAGCATTATTCCACGCAGGAATTTCAATTGATTCGATGTAATTTGATCGTTGTCATTAACTCGGATTCTTTACTTCTCTTTACACAGCCTTTGCAGCATTTCACATTTTCAACTACTTTTTCACTTCCTATATGAGTCAGTTGGGAATTGAAACCTTCAATAACAAGCCTCCGACTGCTTATGATGATTATGTAAACATATAATACTTTTTAAATGATGATTCTAGCCATTTAGTTTTCTTTCTACTTTTTTGAGAAATTTTGCCATTTTGAGGAGATAATTTCCTATCTTTTTATCAAAGCCAATTTCCTCATAATTAGCAGACATGAAAGTTCCTTGAGATGGTTACATTCATGTCTTAGTATCAAACGCAGTGACGGCGTTTGACATTCGGCATTATGAAACACGTACTAACACTTATGCTGCGACATACCATTGTATGAAATCGTAGAACTCGTTAAAGGAGCTAATTAGTTTGAAGTTGAGGCAAAAACTGAAAAGGCGAGTATAGGTAAGAGAGTAGATTAAACTTAAAAAATACATTACACTATGACATTCAATTATTCAGAGAGATACCTCGACATAAGATGTCATTGTCTGAATCTTTTAAATTTAAGTTTGTGCAAGGTTTCATATCGTTTTATGAATTGCGTCGTTCTCCAAGATTCCAGCTAATATATTCCGTTCGAATTTTTATTTAACTGAAAATTATGTACAGTTTTTCTCGTTAAACGCATCGGATTACCATCCTCGTGGATGTGATAAATGATACAGCTGTAATACCTTCATGACTTATTGTCTATTTGAATTGGAGTCTAACTATTAAAATCCCGCTGTTAATATGAGTATTCAACTTCTTCTTGTTGAATAATCAAATAAAATTTTGAATCAATTTCATAAAAAATACGACTTGGGAACAAAATATTTTCCATTCTCCCTTCTGCAACTGCTTCATTTCCTTGAAGCAACGCCTATCGTATATCCGCACCGGGACCACCGGGATTACCCTCTAACAAGATCTTTCTTAAACTTCAATCCCTTTTCCTGTATAACGGTCTCAAAAATCTGAAAGGATACATCAATTTTACATTAATGAGTGTTACGTCTCTTCAATATCCGATAAAGATAAATTAGTATTAGAAGAATTTGAAGCAAATTACTTCCTAATGTTGATGGGTATTAGCTTTTAAGTAGTTTTCGCAATATTGAAAAAAAAAACAATGATATTCATGCATTGAAAAATTGGTACATTGTTAAGTCTTATATGTCTTACTACTCAATGATTATGAACGATAGCTTTCGTAACGCATTTTAACGGTTATTTTCTCATATTTTTCCCCACTGTAGAATATTGCCAGATATCAATTTGGTTCAATAATAGAATTTCACCTGATACATTAACTAATACGAGAATGGTTTCATAAATTACTCGCCTGACCTAGAGATGGCGGTAGTTTCTTGAAAAATACCACTGTATTAGAAATTATACAATCTCTACAGCATAAGTTTCAACTTTGAAGACACCACGTTGTTTTATTAGTTTGGTAGCTATCAATAATGAAATGTTTCAGTGAATTTGTAAACATTGATTAAATTGGTCATCGTTATATGATACAATACTTTTATTTGAAAGGCATTAGCCCAACCAATATAAAATTTGAACTAAATTCTACCCTGGGTGAGACTGCACCTTCTTTATCAACAGTAAATTAATTGGTAGCAGAGTTTAAGCGAGGCCGTACTACTTTCGAGGACCCGCATCGCGTACGGACGAGTACAGAAATTTTTGAAAAAAATCTACAAAGCGGTACTGGATGATCGTCGATCGAAAGTGAGGAGCTAGCAGACATAGTAGGCATTTCAAAAAGTGCGGTACATCGTAATTAACTGAAAATTTGGACATAAGAAGGCCCCGCGCAAGATGGGTGCCGTGTTTGCTCACAATGTTTCCATCGAGTGTTTGGCAATGTTTCACAGCAATAAAGCCGAATCTTTGCACCGTTTCATAACCATGGATGAAACAATACTTCACACCGGAAACAAACGAACAATCAAAACTATGTATTGAAAAGGGAGAAATTGTTTCAAAGAAGACAAAGTCCGTTCCATTTCCAGGCAAAATGCGTCGATTTTTTGGGATGCGTGTAAGATAATTTTCATTGAATATCTTGAAAAAGTAAAAACTGTCAACGGCGAGCATTGTGCAAACTTATTGCAACTCTATTTGCCAGATTTAGACCCCCCGGATTATTTTTTGTTCCCAGTTAATGGCTATTTTGGGGAGCTTGACGATTTTTATTATAAAAAGTGTATCGAACTTATTGAACATCGCTGGGAAAAGTGATTGGAGCTAAAAGAAGATTACGTTGCTTTGTTGGGACAGGTGCTTCTGTCCCAAATTCTATATTTTCCATATAAATGTATATGGTGTTCCGTTAGAAAGATTCCTCGTAGAACGCAGTGAGTTGCAGAGAAAAGTATTTAGTTACGTTTGTTTATACATATCTAATAATGTGAAAGCTGCGGATGTATATTTACAAATTTCTTATTAGATCCATCCCTTGAAATCCAATATAACTTTTTATTCGGAAATTTTGGAAATTAGATATGTCTCTTTATTTGAATAATGGTACTGAATTGCTCTTATTTCTTCATTCATTTATAAATGCTTTTAAATTAACTAGAAACTCCTTCATACATTATTCAGAAAACCTTAAAAAGTCTTTAAAATTATGTTTGAAATCAATCATCTCTGACGCGTCCGAATGTTCGGTAATGATATTCTCTCGGAATTTTGAGTACGTGGAATATTTCAACAACAGCTGCTAAGATTTATAGTATTTTTTATATAAAAAACAACGTCTACATTATAGCGATTAGTTTAAAGTAACCAACTAAATACATATACATACCAGGTTATACAGAAAGTTAGATCATAAAATGAACTACTAAAGAATAGATCAGTTTAGTTTGAATTATTTATTCTAGAGATACATGATGTTGGTATTGCCCATAGAGTTAATATTGAAGATATGTAGAGCAGTATTTAAGTGGAATTGTCTTATTGAAAATGAGAGAAAGAGCATTGGTTGGCCACTCTCTACCTTTCTCTACACTGTAATTTGAAATTGAAACGTTTTATTATCCTCCTTTTTCGTTTCCACTACTCCACATCATGACGATCCAATCAAAATAGAGTTGAGAGATATAGATAGTGGTATATCGATATTCTTTCTATATCTATCAGCAAATCTGCCCCACTTGAACAAGCTCCTATACTTCTTTCTCCTTATTTTCAATATTAACTCTATATTTTTGAGTAGTATTTGGTTTTTCTTTCTCTATGTATCAGTAAATAAGGCTTACTTAAGCAAGCTCGCATACCTCACTTTAATTTAACTTAATATACACCTGCCACACTACGCCACATAATAATCGATTTATTGAGCTTATCGAGATCGAATCGTTTACCTTATGTGAAAAAAATACAAATAATTTTTGATCTGAAGGTAAAAATCTAACGTATAATGAATGAAATAGAGCCATATTTCTATCAATATGTCTTTTTATAAAAGAGCAAAGGCCTATAGTTAGAGCCGCGGGGCCGTTTGCCGGATATTTTATCCCTTACAAAAATATCATCACGCGCTTAAACAAGAAATTCCTTTATGTTTTCAAATTGAATTGTGTACTCTTATTGGAATATTTTTCCACATTTCATCCCTTGATTTATAAAATACTAACTCTTAAAATCTGGGAAATTTCTATAGAATCGTTCGTTCAGCTTTGATAAATGTACTACATATTTTTGTTTACTTTTTGAATAATCTCCCGTAATCATATTTTATTTTTATGCTTTGCTAGAAACCGTATAAATAAATCAGTTTTCAAATATTTCAAGCAATTCGTTGAAGAACAACAATTGAATTATTCTGTAATATGAGATTTTATTCCTTTCCTTGAATTGGAATAATACACAAGGTGTTTTATTCATACGTATATGTTAATTAACACTTAGGTAGGCGCAGGTTGAACTTGTTCATTAATTGGCGCACATGGTGTATGAGACCCGTTAAAAAAATAAAATTTTTATTGCAATTATGTGACGTTTGCTTGACAACGTCCCTTTTACATCATTTTCAATCAGGGGGCTATCCTATCCTATCCTATATCCTAATACATTCGACCTCAAAGTTATTCCTCAATTTACTGAAAGCCTTTAAAAAATTAAAATTAGTTATTATCTAGCTTAGGTTGCATACGCCCGATTTCCTTGAAATTTTAGTATGTTGTGAAGAAAATTATGCTGATTAATTTTATATAGGGCGCGGAAATTATCCCTATACTTTTTAGAGGTTGAAAATTTGGATAGGTTAGGTTAGGTTAGGCTCATACTCAAAATATTGAGCGACTTTGGCGAGATATTCCTGATAACATAGCTCGTTATGGAAGAACTAGATCTCATTATCGTCAATATTTTGGGTAATTTCTATTTAAAAGACATTATTCATATTCAAATAGAATTGAAGCATTTATTAAATAAATGTAAATAAATGATTATTGCTAGAAATTGATTTGGGGGGGAGGGGGTGGTTTTAAAAGATATAAGATATTAAAAGATTTCACCATAAAAAACTGTATGACTTACTAAAGTTTCAAGGAAATCATGCGTACGTAACCTAAACTAAATAATTACCTAAAATCTTATATATTAAAAAAATTGATGATTTCCATTCCGAGTCCGTTCAGGCGTTCTACCCAACCGATTTGCTTAATTTTTTTTTTTTCAATGAAAGGTATTGATGCACAGATCAGCTATCAACCATCGGATTGCATCTAATTTTCACCATTCTTAAGTTATACTCAAATGCGATTTTCCCCTGTACATTACTTATGGGAGTTTTTCACATACACACGTTCTATCCTCAATATCTCAGGTTCTATTTAAGATAGAGACTTTGTTTTGGTTTAAGAACACTCGCTGAAACACCTTCTTTCTTTTGAGTTTTTGAACACTTAAATCGGTTGAGTTGGAGAGGAGCTAGGCGCGGACATTCAAAGTGGAGTTATGGATTTTTGTAGGTTTTTGGCAATTTTTCTACATTCAAAGATCTATATCTCAGGTTCTAATATAGCTACAGAGTTCGTTCTTTTCTATTATAATGATTTCTGATACTTATTTAATGGATTCGATGCGAGCGAAGCCGCGGGTAAAAGCTAGTTACTAGTTATCGAAGTACCCGGAACACAAAGAGGCACAAAAATCAACGATGAGAACCGAAGCAATTTGCATATAAAGGCTTCACAAACACAAAAATTTTGCACATAGTTCATAATATTTTGTGTTTGGTTTTTATCTCGAATTACAGTCTCCACATTTTCCAGTTTGTTCTGGATTTCTCTTAGCTCGTTCATTCTCTTGCGAATCTTGCAGATTACAAAATTCTCTGTTTGGTATCCTAGCCCGGCTGCACTAATAATATTTATACAATAAAACTTTGCATATAAAGCGCCTTTCCAAAACAATGCACTATTTGCTGCAACAATTCATATAATGCGTATTAAAATATCACAATGTTAATCGCAGGTATATCATTCTATGTGGCACATCCCAAAGGAAACCACATCACTATACATTTTTAGGGTAGGCTAGGTTTTTATCAAGGTTGTACCAATAAATATCTTGTTATTTTTTGTGGTCCATATTTGTATAGAATTATGATTTTATTACTTTTTTCAAAACATGACATAATGCTGCAGTTTTCTCCAAAAAGTATTTTGATAATTAACAAAGTTTTTGTGAAGGTAAAGTAAAGTACCCGTAAATATCAAAAAATCAGTATTGATTGGAAAATTTATTACACAATGGTTACTAAAAACTAACTATCGGTCGATTAAATCAAAATTAAACAAATTGAAAACGATACCGCGAAACAAATCAATGAAATTTAACAGGACACTATTATCAAATGGAATTACTTTTTAGCATTTATACACTTTTAACGGGTAGTATACGAGGGTTGGCAAAAAATTTCCCGACCAAATCAAAAATTGATAACCATATCATAAAGTAAAACAAATGAAATTAATTCTGATCGTTTATATTTAAAAACTACCTAGGTAGGCAATTCATACAATATTAATAGGTGATTTACGATAGTTGACAGAAAATTTTCTGATTACAGCCTGAAGATGTCAATACTTATCAATATGAGCTGGAAAATGTATTTGAGCTTGCGTTGAAAGGTTCTCATCCAAAATTCATTAATTTTGATTGCTTGGATTCTGTTTGACAATCGTATAATTGAGTCATAGTGAAGATTTTTCAGAAATGGATAAATAAATGTTAAACTGTCAAATATTTGTTTGTGGAAGGCCCTCTTCAATGGAAAAAATGTTTGACATTTTGTACGATGACTCCTCACAATCATTTACTACACCTAAATTTTGGGCAGCTACATTTAAAGGTGGCTATGTCAGCTTGACTGACTACGAGCGTTATAAACGTCCAACAACTACTTGTAATATAGTGAATAATATCACCAAATGGTACTAGATGACTCTCGGATTAAGAATTGAGAAGAAGTTAGCAGCACGTCAAGAGAGCACATTTCTCATATACTGACTGAAGAATTATGCATTCGTAAGCTATCTGCACGTTAGTTGACTCACTTTGGACCATAGCACATTAGAATGAACATTTCCCTGGTATTACGCGTATTGTCAAAGTTTAAGCAAGTCGAATTTTTTGCTTTTTGAAATAGTCTTGTGTCTATGTTTATTAAGCGTCAGTGCTGATAAAATAAAGGAAAAAATTACAGAAAGGCAAAAAATGTTTCTCAACTTCTTACACTTTGGTGATGGCCTTTGCTAAAATTGATAAACTACACCTCGAATTGATTGACAATATCTGGTCACCGGCGACTATTTCCTTGAAGCTTCACTTTCACGAAAGAGATTTTTACCAGACGTTATCTCATACGTAAACGCCTATTTTGAGGAAAAGGAGGCAACTATTATTTGGGGTTTAATAAAGTATCGCTGGACTAAGTTGGCTCCATTTTCCTGGCTACTAGAATAAACTTTGGAATAATAATGTTTTTAACTGGAAACTTCTGTGAAAACTAATTTTAACTCTTAATTTTATTAGATGAGAAGAAAACACTTTTAAGTCCTAGTATTTTCTAGTCAAAACCTGTATTTTCTAGACAAGAATGTGAAGAAACTAGTTTTAACGCCGTGGCAGAGTGTGGCCAACCTACACATTTGGTGGATATTTCTTGGTTTCTATTATCATTGACCATTTTCAGTTTTTTCTTTTTAATTGAAAATTTTCACCTAAATATCTTGTTATAAAGACCGTTCATGGAAAATGTCCCTTTTTTTAAAAAAAAGTAGGTATTACAACTATTTTGATGAACAAAATTGAATGAATCATCTTTATTACGATAATTCAACTTCATTATAATAACATAAGTTTATGGAGCTATTCCCAACTAAAATCGCTCAGAAATTGACCTCCACATAAATCAACTATAAGGGTTATAGTTCACTTTTCATTAATAATTACCTGCGGGTTCATGCCGCTTCACGAGAAAATTTTTTTCCCTTTAAGCTCTTGCTTTTATCCAAATGTTATCCTTTTATACGGTTGCCCCTATGAAAAGTGACCTAAGTTAAAGTTACTGGAAATAGATTGTGCCACCAATTTACAATAGGGTTTTAATTAGAAAAAAGTGTCTTCAGGGACACTCTGAACATCAAAATTAAAATTTGAATAAAGGTATCAATTCCATACTTCGTTAAAAAATAATGGAGGTTTACATCCATTTTTTTTCGTGCGGCCACCAGTCTGGCCATAAAATTGAAATATCCAATAATTTGGTGTTTTGCTCCGATATGCGAAAGTATTAGTTTTAACTAGTGACAATTAGTTTTATCGCAACGGGTTTGTGCAAACTAGTTATTCGTAGACAAAACTCTAATATATAGATTTAAAAAGAGACTTTATTGAATAATAAAAACGATTATGGGAAAATATCTAGTTCTTTTCATACAACCCTCGTTGGCTGGTTTTTTAGGTAAATGGTCATCTGCCATTTAAAAAGTAAAGTACTTTTTTGCATTGTTCCAATTGTACGTTATACAGCAATGAATCAAAAGAGGAATACCGTGACATCCACACTAGCCAGATTTAATTTTGATATCAGCTCTGAATCCTCATTGCAATTAATAAAACCGTTTATTTAATTCTTTTCCTAAAAGAAATTTTAATTTCAAAATAAGTTTCACCCACATTTCAACACGAGATGTTTGTAAGAAATAACCATCTTTCTCAATTTATTAGGATACAAATAGATCCTTGATGCATATCACCGATTAGTGTAATTGGGATGGAATTAATTAAGCTTTTTCCTACTATTAATTAACAAGTTTGACCCTAATTACAAGTTTTGAGGGTGTTTGAAAAGCGAGATTTTGTAGCGAACTTTCCGATATAATCCAATCTAAACATAAAATTAGTTTAGATATGGTTAATTTTGGAAAAAAAAACATATTTAAGAGAAGTATTTTTGTTTGTAATAAACGACAGATAAAAAATTTATTTTTACCTTTTTAATAACAATAAAACAATTTTTAAATTTCACATAAAAGTTTTATGCCCACATAGTTAATTACCGCAAACGTGTCATGTATACTTTTTGTTATTCTAATCAATATACTTTTCTGGAATTCACATACGTTATCATCATCATACAGTCAAAACAGTACACCCGGGAAATGAGAATTGCCTACTTTTATTTCCGCAATCATGGCCAAAATAACGATATAAAGTTTAATTATCTTCTATTTATAAACCCATAACAGACAATTCTAATGATAATTTTTATTTTTTCTTTCATTTACAAGGCCGTTTTAATGAGCGAGTGATTTTTTAGTGGCTGACAATGCCACATTTGTCAAAATATGACATTAGATAAATGAAATACCTAAACTTTTGTATAAGACAAACTTAAAACAAACAAATGGAATTATTTTTCTTAAATAAATAAATATGTCGGGATGGATGAAGTTTTATTATTATTTTCGGTTATTTATACATGATGTTGCTTACTTACAAAACAGAGTTGTCCTGAAATACTGCCTATTTATAAGGTTTCAATTTGATATTGACTGACACACACACAGTTATGATACAGTCTGGTATATCAATTTAAAGATTTCTGTTAAACTTTTGTTTTGTTTTGTGGTGCGTAAATAAACAAAGAAGACGGTTATTTGATGCGCGAACACGCGACGTATAATTGTCCATGCGCGAAACAGGGAACCTCCAAGTTAATTCTGCAAACTTCCTATGACTGGCCTTGCGGAAATTGTGAACGCTCAACATCGAATGGTAAATCTGTTGGAATCATTGAAATACGTGGCATAAAGACATCCTCTTCTTTGTATTTTCCCTCTATGATTGTTCGCAATTCTGACATAGCAATACGACTATTTTCTTGATCTGTTTCTCTCCGGTCATCAGTGCGGTTAGCACGTGAGGTAATTCTTCGCTCATTTTATTGACTGCGTCGACCTAAGTCAGGTCCTCTTCATCTCGGTATCGTAAATTATAATTAATCAAAGTGTGAAAAGTTCTCGCGCACTTAGCAGTCACTATCACAAAGGATCACCGAAGTAAACAAAGTTCTCGCGCACAAAGCGGTAATCATCACTCACAAAGATAGAAGAATGCACTCTTTATTTGAGGTATCGATCAACATAGAGGTTGGATCGACATGTTGGTTATCAAATGTCAAATACTAAGGTTGCGTTCAAAAATTTCATTTGTGACAAAACTTAAGATTTATCAATCTACATAAAGTTGGTTGTCAAATGTCAAATATTATGGTTGCGTTCAATATTAATTTTTGACAAAACTTAAGATTTATCAATCTACATATAGTTGGTTGTCAAATGTCAAATACTATGGTTGCGTTCAGAAATTTAATTTGTGACAAAACTTAAGAATTCATCAATCGACATATAGTTGGTTGTCAAATGTCAAATATTATGGTTGCGTTCAGATATTTTATTTGTGAGAATAGAAGAATTCTGAGTGTTCCAATAACTTTTAAGTGTAAAAATATATAAAGAAACCAACTGAAATAATGCAATGGTTTTAAGTGATTCTCTGCTTTTAAAAGTGACCAGATGTTGAACGTACTTATTGCAATTTCGAATAAAGTCGAATGAAGTACGTCAAAAAGGAAATAAACTAAACGGGTAACCAAGATGGTTGTCACTAATACTTAGTGCTGATCAAAACTTCGCTCGCAGTAAAAATTCAAACGAATATTTATACATAAATAATAATAAAAAATAATTAACTCATTTTAATTGATTTTTTAAGTATACCTATCAATATCTATAAATGATAAAATGAAAATCAAATGTTTTCTCTAGATATATTTTAAATAAAAAATAAAGATTGAGCTTCACAATCTTTACAAAGGTCAAATCGATTATTCCCACATATATTTCTTGGGCAATCAACTCAGAAGTGGTGTCCTTTTCGATCCCGAGATCGTGAGCGGTCGGAGATTTGTTGCGACAGAGCATCCTCTGGATATCCAAGTTAGTCACAAAGAGATTGCTTTAATTTTCTGAGAAAATTTTGAGTTTTTGCTTTTCTCTTCATGTTACACTAAGAACGCTGTAGACTAAGACTTGTCTGCGGCAGGGGTTGGCAGCCTTTTGAGTCAGGAGAACAAAAATTACATTTCAATAATTTTTATATTTTTAAAAACCACGAAATTTTTGTTTCCAATAATAAATAGTACTAGTATTTTGGTAAAAAAGTAATATTTTATTCATAAGAACAAATATCTGTTAGGATTATTGATTTTGGTAGAGTTTATTGTTTATTAAAATGATCAAATAGTTTCGTTTTAAGAAAAATATTGTTTATTAAAATAGAGTATGGAAGGTACGTCTATACGATCTAAAGGATCAGAGAGAACTAACTACTTAGAACTATATTTCTATATATATTGTAATAGAAATAGAAACATTTGGGGCCTAAACTACACTTAAACATTATACCTGGTTTTATGACTCTCTTCGAGTATTCTTATCCTTGCTTCTCGGAAATAAAAAAATAAATCCTTTACAAGGTTGACAACGTGTTTATCAAATAAAAATAACTAAGATTTAAGTACCTAAAAATAATTTTATTTTACAAGAAACAAATTTGTGTAGACGAACATAATATTTCAACAAAATCCATATATTTGAAATATTTTTCAGAACAAATTATATCATATACATACATATTTATATGGATTTATTAGGTAATTTACTTATCATTTAAGTGAAAAAATGAAACAATTGATTATTCACTCACAATTCTCACTTTTACTTCAATAACAAACAATTGAGCAAAGAAATGTCTGGTTTGTTTTCGAAATTACAAAAAGGTTTTTCTAATGCACATATGAAGCAATTCTTGAAATATGTCACGGCGAAAAAAGTCGCTGAGGGATAAAATCGATGCATAAACCTCGATACATTCCCAAATATTTTTAAGGATTTTTTAGGCGCTTGCTACCAAACTCTGTACCAAACTCTACAGCTATCTTCGTGTTTGCCGAGCAACTGTTTTTGAATCACACAGTTTTTTCATTACTCTCTATCCTCTCCTCTATCGGTTCGATTTTTATGACCTCCTCCCAATTTTCTATTATATATATCTATATATCTTCCCTTCTAGAGTTGATATATCCAAGGCTATAATACCTTCAGCGCACTCAGTGTTTGCTATCTCCTCCGGTAGCACTTTCTATGTTATTTCGTTAGGTATTAAATTGTTTGCTAAAATACCGTCTTCATCTTTGCTATCGTATTTATCTAAAAACCGTTTTTTTCAGTGTATTTTCATTCTCTTCGTCCTTGTCTAACTCATTCCACAGTTCCTTGTCATTTGGGGTGTGTTCGTTCATACAACAATCGTTTTCCTCCGAATCGCTTCTTTTTGTCATCTATTTTCCTATAATTTTGATAATTATATTAAAAAAAACCAAAACAGATATAATTACTACTGAATACACTGTTTACACCACTACTACACCAACACTCACAATTACACCGTCTGACCCTCGTTTCTATGACCAAGTTATCTTCTTCAGAGACTGAAGGTTCCAGAAATTCCAACTTACATATTGTTACTGTCAAGATACCAACAAACATCGCAATACATCAACTAATATGACAAAATATTTAACAAACTATCTCAGAGCTCCAGGAATAATTTCAAACAATATGAGAATAAATCCAAAGTTTTTCAAAATGCACTGGAGTGTGAATGTTTTCAATATACTAATAGTAAACGGAGAGGTAGTTTTTGCTTTGTTTATCTATTATTCAGCTATTCGTACTCAACAGATTTCTCGGTGTTCATTCTAGTGTTTCAAACTCACAATGGCTGCAGTAAAGGAGGTTTTCATCTATTCTAGTAAGCGAACGAAAACGAGATTATTGTCTAAATACTTACCTAATTATAATTATATTGTACAGGAAATACCATAGTTCATAATTGAATAAATCTATATATTATTTGCTTATGTTTCGAAATCGTCTTGATTTTAGGTCTTTAACAGTTGAAGACTAGACTAGAAAGTAGTCGAAACGTTAAATTTTCGACTGCCTTAACAAAAACTAATTTTAAATCAGAAGAGACCTAAAATCAAGATGATTTAGAAACATTAACATATCAGAAGGTCTAAAAAATTAAAGAAATTTATGTTATTTGCTATATATTTTTTTATTTAACATCTTCCAATTATTATATTTACAATTCCTTATTTTTTTTCGATGTGAAAAACAGTAAAAAGCATTTGAGAATATGACTGTTTAATATGAGGATTTTTACAACTTGCTGGGTAAGCTCTTAAATATTGAATTTACCAGAAAATATGACATATGCACAATTTTTACATTAACAATAAATAATACTATTTTCTATACATTATTTTCTGTCAATATGTCAGAATGAATTAGAGTCTGCTTTTATATTATTCAGGTCCTAGTACAAATAGAATCAATCTCCTATCCAAATAAGAATATCAGGTATTAAATATGTAATAACATACAAGTCAATTATGAATTTTTGATAAAAAGTAACGCCTGCCGAAGCATCCAGCCAAAGTAAGTACCTCGAACGGATCGATATTTTCAATGTTAGTTGCTCACTCAATAAAAATGGTTGTCCATAGTATAAGGTGGTAATTATTTCCTGCATGGACGTTTTTGTCATACAAATATGGAAAGCTCCTGACTCTGTCTATCAGTGTTTCATCGTCTAAAGAACCAAAGAATAAGGATGTTGTAAACAAAACAATACTACCAATACTGACTGACCTGATGTATTCTGTACTCATAACCACACAAAATTAAGGAATTAAACTAAGAACTTAAAAGTTGGCGAACTCTTAGTTTAATTCTATATTATTGTTCATTTTCTGCATGGTAGCGTTGGCTGACAATGAAGTTCGAGGTTAGTAGATATACTCACATCTCGTGACATATGTTTTTCCACTACCCTCTGAATTTATTCTTGGGTCTATTTTAACTAAATTCCATAATTTTCGCATAAAATGATGCACGGCTTTGACCGGTTTCTATAACATCTGACAGTTTATTATCAAAAATCGAGAGAGAAATTGAAATTGCTGATTTGTATAACAGCCAAATAGATTTATTGGAATCAGCAAATATTGGTATATTGGTTATTTGTCAACGTTGCCAGTTCTGTTTGCTGTTTGCGAACCAACCGTGTAACATTTCTTGGCATCTCTATTCATTTCTAATATGACTTTATAGTTTAGTTTTTTCTCGAGGCTAAAATTTTTCGGTATGTCATGTGATCTCTTTCTGAGGGAAGCTTCGGTTTGTTCCTAGTCACGCCTATAAACATTCTGAGTCTAAGACAAGATTCACAAAAACACAGAGGTCGGTATAAGTCAGGCAACCAACGCTCTCGGAAAATCGCGCAACTATCCATGGGTCTGTACTTTTTTGAGAATCACGTGACGGGCCAAAGCTATCTGGAAATGTACAAAGATTCACGTGGGCAAATGGACAACGATTAAACACTCGCAAACATCCCTCATTTATCCTGTGATTTTTTCCTGTGGGGCCTTCTCATGACAATTCTAATACTAATTCTACCTCCAAGAAAGCGATTTTTGTGGTCTTAAGACCGGTTATATTGTCATAGACCAGTGCTCTATTCATGATAATTGGTGCCACAGGAGATTCTTTGGATTACAAGAAGAAGGAGAAGTTTCTGTATATTATCAGATACATCGAGTTTTTGGTTAGTCCCTTTTCATGTTTATTCCAAAGGAATATAAGTCCCAAATATTTTTTCTCACTTCACCACTCAACGGCTTGTCCCTTCAGATTGAAAGGCTTGAAATCGACTTGTTTCTTCCCAGGTGATTAGTTAGGTCTTATTTTGGTACCATCTATCGATACCAAATTTTTCTATAATAGAGTTCTTTTTGAACCATGTCGCATATTTTATTTATAAATCCACATTGAGTAGATAAATGAGAGTTCGTCTACTATCAGGATTTACATGAGAGGAGATGCAACTCCCGCTTGTAGACATCCTCTATTTTCGTTGTTCGTTTGCACATTCTAAATTTCATTTTTCAATTGTGCCCATACAGTCTGCGTAGATCCATACACTATGACATTCATTTATTTACTGAGTTCCTCGTTGATAAACAAATGAGTATTCATAAAAAAGGATTTCTCGATAGTTCGGTTCTAGAAAGAAAATAAATGAATAAAGAAACCTTGCTAGAAATCGATTCTATAAAAACAACATAAACAAATCGCCGCTGTGAAAAAATCATAAAAACATGTAAACAGCTTTTATGAGAACCTCCTTATCGGGAAAACTTTTGATCCTTCTATCATAATCCAACAGTGCCGGCCTTATGGTCCATGTCATGGACGAGTTCGTAACAATAATCAACGGTTGAATCGGCACGTTAGCCACATAAAGTTATAATTAATATGGACCGGATCATTCAATACATTCAATATTATTGTTTATTGCTAAGAAGAATTTCAAGTTTCTTCTAACTAAATAAGTTAATCACTCTGAATTTGTAATTAGTCATAAAGCTGTCACATTTGAGGTCGCATAATTTGTCTTCTGTTCATTCTCTACAAATGTATATTAAATTACGGTGGACCATCATTTGTTAAAATCCTTTAAAGTTTTGAGAATTCGAGGATTAGAGGCTTAAAATTTGAAATATCAATTCCAAAAATAACCAAAGAATTCATTGAATGCAAAATATTATTTGAGGAAGGACATTATAGCAAGTGTACAAGATAAACAGTTCCAAAGAGGAGAATTAGAAGTTGTTAATGTGAATCATCACGCTCTAAAAAAATTTTTGTTATTGGATTTAGCAGCACGAGACTTCTGGTTATTACCTAAAATAAAGATTCAATGAAAGAGAAACGTTCCAGCCTACCAGAAATGTTTCCAATCATGGATTCACTGTTAAAATGAACTTCACTATTCGAGGACGTAATTGGAATTACAGTATTTTTCATAAAGTAATTTTGATCGCACTCGAATGTGATGATTCAATTAAATAGCGAAACATCATATGTGAAAGAATGTTTGTTTTTCATTGAATATAAAAAAGTTTGGGGAGCTTTCAATAAAGTTTTTGAAACAAAATTCCAAACATCAATGACACTTATATTCAAATTTCAAGTATTGGGTTCTCTATATACGTGTAAAATATGAATAATTTTTCATTAAATGCATCCAAAAAGTTTTTGAGTACATAGAAGAACACTCCTATGTATTAAAGTTGCTCCATATTGATTAATTTCGAAAATAAAATAAGAGAAGCTACTCTAGTTGAAATGAATTTTTCCGTTGAATTATATTTGGTTTTATCTTTAGATGTTCTTTCAAATGAATAGGGTGGTTTGTTTTCAGATGTATGAACGTTTTTAATTGAAAGAAGATTGTTTAAATTAAATGAAAAAGATTAAATTGTGACAAATGAACTAGACAAAAAACTCAACTCGGTGTATATTCACGAAACCCAAGAGCAAAGTGCATGCTCTCAAAAAATTAAGAGCCAAAAAGTATTCATAATTTGAACAATAATGATCTAGTCTAATGCAACATTACTTATTCAAAAGAACATTTTCAATACTTCGCAATCGTCTTGATAATAACTTGATGAACAACTCAGTGGAGTCGACCAGTTGAATAAGCCATCTTCCTTCCGATTCAAGCTGTTACAGTATTATTATTCATCTGGGATACACAAATGTTGCCTGCGAGCTCCTTAGATGACCCGGTGGTCTAAAATAATGGCGTGTTTAAGCGGTGAAGTTCGGCTCAGCGCAAAGCGTAATATGGTGGGTAGATGCCGAGTGATTTGTTTTTGTTACTCGACTTGAAGTTGTCTTCAACTTACCAAGTAACTTTGTACCTAAATATTCACATGAAAGGAAGAAAATTAAAAATTAATGCTAATAAGAATATAGGGCACTCAAGTTCCGGAATACTTCTTAGACTTTACAGCTGAATCAAGTGAGCTCTGAAGCATACCTTATTTTAGTGAAGAATTTCTCAACAAGGTCAAGTTTTTGGGTATGTTCTATTTGTTTAAGTTGTTCAGGACATTTTTAAAAAGTTAAACTTTCTCTGAAGGCAAAACTACAAGATAAGTTTTTTTTGGAAAAATTGCGGAACACCTAAAATATTTTACCATGAGCAGCAATTGTCGAAACCCAAGTAACGTGTGTCGCAGTCGTTTTATTACAAAGAGTTTCAAAATATAAAAATGACTTTGTAAATAGAAAATTGTTTAATTTCTTAACATTTATTAGACAAGCCGTTTTTTATGTCAGTCGAATTAAAATGTCTAATAAGCTGGAAGTAAGAAAAATCATTCATAATTTGGTTGGACGAATCCTTGAGTCTGGTATAGCTTGCATTTTTCGGGGTACCATAATTACTAAATTTTTGAAATTGAATCAGAAAAATATTTTCTGAAACAGTCAAAAAATCTTAACTCTTGAAGGCAATGAACAATTTCTAAGACTTGCACTTTATGAAAAGATGAAAAAATTTTATGGAATATTGCATTTTTGGTTTCTATTTCAGCTTTATAGGGCATGCCGTTTTGATGAACTTCGAGAATTAAAAATTGATAACCAGAAAGATTCAAAATTAGCCCATACTAAAACTAAATTTGTAAAACTGTGACTATATTAGTTGATAAGAAAAGTAGATATTTTAACTTTAAGACGCCATGGGGGTTGAATATGCAGTAATGTTACCGAATCCTGAATCGACAACTCTATGACTAACAAATTGAAAATATTAAGAAGTCTAGTAGAATCGATTCAGCCTCCAGCGCCACTAGAACCTGAATACAACAATGCTGTGATAGCTCCGTACGTTCCCCCATCAACTTCCAACTTCGACCTCGGCTAATATTTCATTTACTGAAAATGTGTTGAAGCTATATGACCTACGAGGAATTACTTCACAAAATTATTCAAATATAACTTTTAATTACAATTTTAACCAAAATAGAAAAGTAAATTATGTATATTAAAATTTTTGATTGGGCTACTATAATGCTGATCCCGGTAACTTAATTTGGATAAAAAAAATTGGATTCATTCTAAATTGTGTTCCAATTTTACATTATTACATCACATCAACTGCCATAATTACAACATAACTAGGTACTTGCCAATATTTATCTTACTTCGAATATGTGAATCTCAAAATTCATCATGTGTGATGAAACATTTGTGACACTTATATAATTGTTCGCTTAATTTCAACAAATTGTCAATTTTGTCTTAAGTGCCATGGCAAATATCAATATTTTTCATTTAGAACTTAGAATTTAGAATGTAACAACGTAATTCTCACTAACAATAGGTATCGAAGCGAGATGTAGTAAACTTTTTTATTGGAATAATGCATAAATTCAAATTAAAAATGTATTTTTACAAAAACTTTTCCGTCTTAGTCCGTTAATACGCAAATCCTTCCTTTCAAACGATAATTTCTCAAATAATCTGACGACGGAAGAAGTTATATTAGCGTTCAAAAGACATGACACAAGACAAGATAGTAATTATCACCAAGCATTTTCAATAAAACTTATCAGGAATTATCTGAGCAGATTTAATATCTACTTACCAAGAAATTGCTTTAAGATAAGGGGCTTCTTCGTAATTACCTGTGGAAGAAGAAATTGGTTTGTGAATTAATTTAGCACAGTATAGTTCATTTAAAAGAAATTCGACTTGGTGAATTGGATTCTTTCACTCTTTAACATGTTGAAAAGTTTTTGAAACACTGTGATTAATAAAAAATATCATATTTTGTATAATAGTTCATGAGTAGGACAGTTTGGCAATTCCTACGAGTGAAAAAAAGTTACTTTACTCGCGAGTTTCATACAAAAATTTATCTACGTCCGTAGATTCAACAAAACTTTTATCAATTTTTATTTTGTAATAGAAATATTAAAAGTACAACTGCGAGCATTATTAATTTGAAGTTAAGAAGAAGTTAAATTACTATTGGGACTTGAATTGGCAACATTTAACGAGTTCAAAGAAATAACATCGTCTATAGTTGTATTAGTACTTATTGGATTGTTGATAGGATCGTGAACATTTACAATGTTACTTGAAGTCGAACTAGTTGTTCCCATTGAAATTTTCACTGCGGAATCCAGTTTGTTTTCATTGAGTCGTCTACTTATTATATATATAGTCGTCTATTTATTTTTCAAATATGGGTTTCGAGTATTTACTGTCTACGTCTATGTCGTTATTTACCATTAGGGAGCCTTTCAGTTTTAAATAAGTTTACCAAAGTGTTGAAGACTTCCACATTAAGAATTTAGTTTCAAAGTAAGGTTGTAACACTCTTTCTGTGAAGCTGTTTATGCCATTTTTAGTACGCCACTCCATAAAATAATTATATTCATTTAAATACTGTTCCCTGGATTTCTCAAACAGAAGATTCATAGTCGCTGCGGTTGCCGATTCAACAACATCTTCTGGTGTGCAGAAAAAAGTCATTTTTGTCATAGTATTTTTGTTCCTGTTTTCTTTGTTTTAGAATACTAATGCAACTTTTCTCTATCAATATATTTTGAGTGGTAACGACGTATGTTGACTTATACTTCAATCGCAAAAAGTCGCTTATTGTTGATACACGATGTTTTGCATTTTCAAACATTTAGTGGAAATTGTAAATATAACCTACCTGTAATATTTATTTTTATTCTGTTTTTTCAACCCCTATAAATTTATAAATTAATTATTCAACTGCAATTCATAGTATCTATACATAAACAAACTCTTGTAGAATGGAGATAGATCGACAAAAACAATTTGGTAAGTGAGAAATGCTAAACAATTCACGAAATATTGAAACAAAAAAAAATAACATAGTCAGAGCCAATGGAAAAAGCTAGAAACAAAAAGAGTGGCGAAAATTCGCTTATGAAGAAACGAGGGTTGCTACTCCACCTTTGAAATATAGCAACACATAAAGTTTGTCATATTTAATAATCAACGAACTCAAAACGTGTTGTTATACGAGTGCTTTTTGAGTTGTTTACAGATATTTGAAATCATCATAGTGCAAAGAATTGCTGAAAAAAATCAAACGCGGTACTTTAAAAAACGTCTATAAGATCGTGGAAGGCTATAAATCATTGATCTATGCATATGAAGCCAAAACTAAACAACAACTTTCAAAATAAGCCAAATCCAGCAAAAGTTGTTCGCACATGAAACACTTCGAAGCAAATGGTTGCTTGGTTTTTGGAACAACTAGACACCCTAGGATGGTCAATTCTGAATGGTATACTAGTTTTTTTTGTCAGAAGTTTTCGAAGAAACCAGGGAAACCAATCGCAGTAGACTAATCATTCTCCACCATGACAATGCGAGCTTTCACACATCAGTTCAAACAAAACCGTTTACTAGCAGTCATAACATCGAATTGATGAGCCGTACAGTCCTTGTTTGACACCCAATTATTCATTCATGTTCTCGCAAATCAAAAATAAATTTCTCCACACCTCAATCGGAATGGACTATTGGTTCAAAAGCATGCAAAAGTATTGATCTTAATGGAGAATATTTTGAAAAACAGTGATGCTATATGTAATTATAAATATTTGTTTTTATTAGTCTATATATAATAAGTTGATACCTCATTTTTTAATCTATATTTGAAACTTTTTATTAATCCAAACTTTTACTAATCGAAATGATCTATTTTCTTAGCATTATCACAAATTTTCGATGACTGGTTAATTACTTGTTTCTGCATATTTCTGTTTTGTTTATTCTGGTTCTAAGTACTATCCCTTATAGTATAGTATTAACAAAGTGTAGTGGTTGAAGGATCTCCTTATTTTAGTCCTAAATCGGTATCTAAACTTTCTATTTTTATTTACCTTGTGAATTCGTGGGACATTTTTTATCTGTACTAGTAATAATTAGAAAAATTCAATTTATCAACGAGTTTTTTTTCCAAACATGTTGGCTATTTTTCAATACTATGCATAAAGTTATTGGTAAATATTCGGTTATTCATTTATGTGAATTATGGCGAAATAAATCTGCCATCTACATTCAGCTCGTATGAGCAAGTTAAATTTACCGAACCCATATTTGAATTATTCGTCAATTTAAACATTTATTTAATTCAGATCGATTTATAGGTATGGTTATTTCTCGATTTGGATCGATTTTGATAACCATAGATATTCCAGTTCCGTAGTAGGAGTTGTTTTGATAAAATTAATTATGATAATGATAATTATAATTAATAATAATATCACTATAGTTATCAGAAGTTACAGGTGGATTTTCTCTACCCGTCATATTATAAGTATTATCTTCTGTGGTAATTTTACTTATAATATTTTATGGTAGAGTTACTCATGTTAATTACTAATAAAATTATCCTAGCAAGTTATTTATGTTATCGCCGATCTAACCTTCTACTCTCGTAGCTCCTTTACAGCTATAATCTTACCACTTCCGTCCACACAAATTGTTGCCTATGACCAACTAAATGAATGACTGGTATAAATTTATTTCAGTTTTAAGAAAACTCTGTTTGTCCATAGTAACCAACTTATTTAGGCATTTTTGTATGGTGCATCATTCTGGTAATTTGAACAACAAAAAAGTTTGTTGTTACATGAAAGATATTTTCTACAATTTTTTAAAATTCATCACACATGGTGAACGATCTAGTCGTCTTTGTTTTGGGACAGATTGAGTAGATAATCGTCTATAATTTTCGAGAAATATAATTCGTTCGTGTGACATCATTGATAACAAACTTTGGTCAAAAGAAATGGATGATCTTATGCTTCTTTAAGAAATTTATCCAAGTCCTCCAATATAAAAGTTTCTTTGGTCGATAGCCTTCGGCCTGGAGGTTTGGAAAGGCTTCAACCTCCATTCCAGACTTCTAACTAAGAATTTTTAATATTAAAAAAACACTACAAAAGGCTAGAAATTCATGGCTAACACATAACAACCGGAATTATGAATAAAACACTTTGGAGAGAGAGTTTTAGTTTGAGGGATATTTGGGATATATCATTGAAAAAAAGCATTATTGAATTTACATTTGTCCACTCCCATCTGATAAACAAAAAAATCGGTAGAATAAAGTAAAATATTCTGTGGCCTATTTCTAACAAAATAACATTTTTTAGTTTTATAATATGTTGAAAATATTGAATTCAGCTGTCAACAATTATTAACCGCACATTTCTCACTATTTCGTGAAAAAAATCACCCTAAATGGTATTTTCAAATGAAAAATGAGAAAACATCAATATCATTCAGTCGAATGACATTCAAAATCGAGTTTTAAAGGCGGAATATACAGCAAGCCATTTATTCGATGAAAATCAGAAGTGCTATTATTCGGAAGAATTCGTAGATGGAAGGGTTATGGGAAATAGTTGAAGACTCAATACAGAAATAACATTGGTCTACTTTTATTCCCACTTTGAGCATCAACAATGAAACAATAGGAATGAATTGCCGTATTTTTTGTTCAAAATTTCCATAATAATAATACAGTATCACAAGCTAAAATTTCTCATTAATCAGCCACATAATGAAGTCTCCGTATTGCAATTACTGGAATTATAAGTAAAGAAAAAGCAGATAAGTGAACGAATGAGGGACGAAAATTAAGAAGAATCCCACAACCTAACCTCTTTCACCATCAACATTTCTACGCATTGTTGATTCGAGTCTATGTGAACAGTCTCAAAAATCTTATTCGTTAATTTGTGACAATTTGCCGATTGGTATAAATCATTTTAACTTTGCATATTTTACATTTCGACATTTTTAATGGTGAATATACTCAGAGTATGTTCAGTAGTAGTGCTGTCATACCAGTACTATTTGTACTAGTCGTTTACAGATACTTTAAGCTTTCATTCAAAGTGGATTAAACCAACAGCAGTGTACCAATGAACTGGCTTCGACTTTTAGTGATGAAGCATCATCTCCGATACACCGTGTTTTGTGGTTTCCAGAATTCAATCGTGGTCGTCCAAAACCGGTTGTTGTACCAGAAAACGTCGATACTGTGTGTAATCTGATATTGCTATAGCTTAATGTGACATACCGTGAGATCAATCGACTATATGGGTCTTTTAAGATGAGCCAAATCGTGGCCTATTTTTTCACAACAGAACCACCTTTCTATTAAAGCAACGTATAACGGTCAATTCTGAATTGTACATCAGCATTTATTTGCCGGATATATTCGATAAATTAGGGAAACCAATCGCAGGAGATGGTTCATTCTCTACCACGACAATTCGAGCTCTCACATATTAGTTTTTCAAGATTCAAAACATCGAATTGATGGGTCATCCACCGTACAGTGGTTCTTTGGTACCAAACGATATTTTCTTATTCCCGCAGAACAAAAATCAATTGCGGGGTTAATGTTTTTCTACATAAAAGGACCGGCTCAAACACTACCTTGTGGTACCTTTAAATCTAAATAAATATATTTTTGCATCATTCTGGAGGCTTATACACGACTGTAGTAGTGTTGCATATTTTTAGGCCAGAGTATATTCAGTTTGTATGTGATCTCTTCATAAGTAATCTCGTCAAATGCCCTAGCCACGTCTAACAAAAGCAGACTTTCCTCACTTCTAGTCATTTTTTTATAATTTTTGGGTACTTAGTTTTTTATGTATTAGTTCCAGTATAGTACTCAATATTTTCAGTTATTTTTTGCTTTGATATCATTGCTAGTTATGATATTGACGTTTATTTCCAACTGGATTTTCAATCCTCTTAATCGGTTTTCCAATTCGAAATATTTTCTTCGGTATCCATACAAAAATTGTTTTCTTTCCCAATATGATTAAAATTCTAATTCCAGAAATTCTATACCTGTTTCAAACAAATAAAATATCTGCAAACGCCGCACCGGCTAGGCACCTAAATCTGAAATTAAATACCGAAAATGTAAAGCCCAATACCAACTCCTGAATTCAGATTGAAACAATAGACCCTTGGGGAAATGGAGCGAGGGCAAAGCTAGGAAAATATTACTTGAAAGAAATAATAGTTAGGTTGATTTGAATTGTTTACTATGGTGGTTAACGTTATTAAGATAATGTAAAATATAATGGAAGATTATTTTCCAGCATAATCATAAAATTACAAGTTAATTCCAGATTTACAGCGTAGATTTAAAATCAATTACATTAGAAATATGCCTGGGTAAAGAAAATTTTTACGATTATTATTATTGCCTATACAATTTTAATCTTGAAAAAGTAATTTGCAAAGCTATATTCTTTGTAAAATTGGATACAGAATTGGCTCTTAACGTTATTTGAGTTGAGTACTTAAAAAATCGTTTGTAGGTTTTATAAAATACCATGTGATCACATTTGGCCCTAACCAAGCAAACAATTTTCGTGTATTTTAATAAAAATACGCATTATTGTCTCTAAAATAGACTCTCTACGAAATGGAGGGGCGACACACATGAGGCAAGTTTCAAGATCATAACCATCAGTGAAAGCTATAATCTATAACCTTACCAAACAAAACATTTTTTTAAACTTCGGAATTCTGCAATTTGCACTAACTATTAAGCAAAAAAATAAAATTGGTAATGCCAAACTGGCAACCCTCGTATACTACGTTACAATCCTTATAATGCTACCATTTAAACTGCGACACAATGATGTCACATGACGGAATCATCCAATCAGGAGCAATAAAAAGATTCACTTAAGAGTACTGCCAGCCTACGAAACAAACCTTAATATTAAAAAAGTTTGACCAACCTACAACTTCAATTAGATGTTAATATGTTGTAATACAAATATGTCTTTAGTTAAATGTGTTGTTTTTTAGTATAAATAGTCCTACTCTTTTAACCTTGTAACTCTATATTTGCCTGAAATAGATTGGAGAAAAAATTTTGTATAATAGTAAGAATCATAAACATAACATAATCATCATAAACAGGGAGTTTCAAAAAGAGATAATCCCCTCTCTAGGATAGATAGGAAACTGAAAAATATTTGAGATTTGCCCAGTAAAAAATTTTCGTAACGCCATCCATAGTCAAGATAAAGGGCCTTGAAGAATAAAAATATAAACATTTTTTACGATTTTGCCACAACTACTAAAAACATTGTGTTAAAATTTTATACGAATATGTTTTGGAAGCTGATACATCCAATGAATTTGTTTTTATGTCAGACTCTCGTAGTTACAATATTAAATTTTTCAAGCAAAATTTCAAGTGACCTTAAACATCATTTAATTTCACACCAAAAAAGTACTCTTGATAAAACTCGACACTGTTTTACTAAGCAAACCCCAAATATTTTTCAGTTTTCTATTTATCCTAGAGATGGACCACCTTTTTTGAAACAACCTGTATATATACCAATCACTAGTAATAAACTAAAGTTGTTTAAATAAAAGGACTATGGCAGTTTCCTGATTATCCTGAAAAAATGGATTTAGGTTAGATCAGTTAGATAAGTTTTTTTTCGATTTTGCCACAACTCCTGGAAACATTTTATTGAAATTTTATACGAATGTGTTTTGGAAGCTGATACATCCAATGGATTTGTTTTTATGTCTGACACTCATAGAGGGCGCTAGTTACACGGTTCGTACCAAGTAGTATTGAACATAACTTATACAATATTAGATTTTTCAAGCAAAATTTCAAAACGACTATGGCTTTTTCCTGATTCTCCGGAAAAAAATGGAGTTAGATTAGTTTGTTTGAGTAGGTCAACGAAATACTCCTTTTTCTTATTCGAAAATTACACCGGATTTCAAGTTTTGAAGGATTTTGACAAACATCCAAAGTTATCAGTGCTCATATATCTTCTTATATTATTTTCATAACTTTGCTTCATAATTTAGTTTTTGTTCCTAATATTCTATTTTATCATAATGACGTTATTTCTAAATAATAATGCCTACATGCTATCTATAATTTTTATAAAACCTTATTACTTTCAAATTAAGCACGACACACTACGTATCACGCTACACCAAATAAATGTGCGCTGTCGCTTAAGTGAAAGCTACAAGTGTTTCACTTGTCCTGAAACTTGTTTTTGCCATATCAGGGACCCCTATTTTTCGCTCTATTTCCCATGCATTCGTATTTCTGTCCAATTTAATTTTACATATTTCAAATCAATGGATATTTATACGTGACCGAACATTTTTGAAATCTTCTGTGTATATACAATGACTAAAATATTTTTTGTAAGGATTAAACAATGGGAGAAATTGATTTTTGTATGGTTTACTCATATTTATTACTATGACTGCGAAAGTATGGACAGCGTACTAATGTTGGATAAAACGACTGATCTGACGTTGGAATATTACGTCCCTGTGCTTACAAAACAACCCGTATTCGTACTAAAATAGAGAATCAAAATTCGAGTAGTTACAACGAAGCATGCTGACCTTTGTAATATAATGTAATAACGTATCGCCCGAATTACAAAAGATTCTACGGCAAACAACGGTCGATCTGTGCAAACAATTTTAGTTGAGCTGGTGTTTTTAATAATGCCCTGTCTTCACACAACGCCGTAGCTCCACCAGTCCTTTCGTCCTTCAATGTTTAAAGATGTGAATAAACAAAACTTTAAGTTGTATTTTCATCGTACTATTCAATTTGCCAATAATGTATATAATTTGATGATTATTTATTTCGTATACACCATAAGTACGAGGCCTGGCTATTAAATACCGAGACTGTGCGCCTAGATAGATAAATTTTCGGAAGAGGCCTATGGGGACAATTATCTTTCTCGTGCGTGTGTTTTTGGGTGGCGTAAGCGCTTTAGTGAGGACCAAGAGAACACTTAAGATTACCAGCACCCAGATCGCCCTGTGGCTGTTTCAACTCCTGAAACAGTGACCAAAATCAACCAAATTGTGCGTGCAAATCGTCAATTGAGCATCCGGATGATTGCCGAGGCTGTATACGCCGATAAAGAAACGGTGAGAAAACTTTTACACGAGGAATTACACATGACAAAAGTTTGTGCGAAGTTGGTGGCTAAAAATCTGACTCCTGACCAAAATCTCGTGCGTTAACGGGTCTGCTCAGATTTCCTTGAAAGGAAAATAAGCTCTGCTTTGAAAGGGATCCGATTTGAGTCGATGGAAGCGGTAAAGCAAACAACGGCAGAGCTCATAAAGGAACTCACCAAAGAAGACTTCCAGCACTGCTTCGATCAATGAATAAAACGTATGGAAAGGGATGTGGCGAGGGGAAGGGAGTATATTGAAGGGGAGAGTTCGAATGTAGAATTTTTATAATAAAGCCCTTTTTCGTGACTAGTCTCGTTATTCAATAGCTAGACCTCATATTTACAAACTCCGGGTAATTAATTGATAATTGTAAGTCTAAAAATACAAATATTATTTGATTCAAATAATGAGTAATGAATAATGAGTCATATATGATGGTTTTCTAATAAGTTACCACCATCAACCTGAAGATATTAGATCTTATTAATATAAGTTGGGAAACATATTTGCGCATACCTTGAAATAATAACAGGAAAGTATTACGCATCATTACTTGATAAAGAATGGCAAAAATCGACTACATATGAAGATATGAAGAAAATAAAGAGCTTTTCAATCAGAATAACGCACCTTCTCATACTTCGGTAACCGCCCTGACTAAATTTCAAGAATTGCATTTTGAATTGGTTGACCACTCTCTGTATTCTCCAGATCTGACCCCAGCAACTTTTTCTGTTTCCTAACCTCAAATTTGTACTTTCAGGAAAAATATTTTAAGGAGACAAACGTTAACTATTATTTAGATATAAAACATCCTTAAACTAAGTGTATAGACTTGAAAGGAGACAATACTGAAAAATAAAAATAATCATAGAAAAAAATATCTTATTTCTTTGTCAGGTCAGAAACTTTTCAATTGAATTATTAAAATATACCTCCTAGTTAATAATAATCAGTCAATGGCAACTGAAGTGATTTTTGAAATGAAATCGTTAGGTAAATATAAAAACTACAAATTTGGAACAACGTTCGACCTGTGGAATTTGTGTCGAATATTGAATATCTACTGTACTAGTTATTTGCAAAAGGATTCTACTCTATTTCGGTAAACTCTGCATTCCTTATGATATCGAACTGGCTGAATTTTCAATTACTCATTCACGCAAAAGATCCTTAGTATCTACTTTCATTTCATAATCAACAAGCTTTTCACTGGCGGCCTAAAATTGATTCAACCTGTCAAGAGAGCTCGTTCTCTTCAATATGTTCATTCAAGCTACCGAACAAAATTAGTTCGGAAAAGTTGATGAGATACATAATTCTGTCACAAATTCCACTCGTTGAAGGAGTTTATGTGTCAGTGGCTATTTTGTCTGAAAATTTTGGTTCTTATGTACATTCATTCACCTAAAGTGATGACGATCAGATAGTAATGAGAACTATTTGAGGCGTATTTTATTTAGGAAGAAATGTATTTTCATATTTTGTGTGTCACTGATGGATAGATTTGTACTTTATACAAGAAGTTACTTTTCTTAGTGGGGCAAAAGCGAGTCTTAAGTTTTTCTCATCTTCGAATTTTATTTAACATCAAAGAATTTTAGACGATTTTCGCTACTTTGTGAACGTTTTCATTGTTACAAACGGATTGAGTAACTAAGCTATTTCATCGTTACAAGGATATTCTTCTCAATCTAGGACGACAACTTTAGACATATTAGAATCTCCACGCTGTCAAGTATAAGATCAATAACATTCCAATTCAAAAAGTTGAGTAAGGAACCTTGAGTTCAACCTTGGGTATTTTATTTTAAATTACATGAAATATTTGGAATCTTGTTTTACGAAATCGTCATGTGTTAAAGGAAATAGATTATAATTCAATTTTCCACTGGAGTGACACGTAATTTAATAAAGTCATATTTTTTAGAGCTTGTAGGTACATTGCTTGTTGAAATTCCTAACAATCGCAAAGCTCCCTGAACTTAAGTGTGAAGCTTCTTGACGTCGTTAATTTTCACAGACTTTTCAGTATGAAATAATTTTTTTATAGAGAGAAACCCACCAAATTTGTTACAAATTCCTACTTTTATTGTATTATATCTTTATCTATATATAATTTTGACGTCACACGAAATCGGAAGAGTGTGCTTTTCGTAAAATGCAATATCTTCAATCAAAGAATTCGATACCAAAGAGCAGCTACCAGGAATTAATGTAGCTCCTCTCGCGATTTTTCTTAGTAATAAAGAAGATTATGTTCTAGCACAAGGAAGTCTTTTCATGGCTAGGAATATTCTGAAGAAACAGCTATAGAGCCCAAAAACGCCAAAAACATTCACGTTTTTGATAGAACAACATGGCGAATGTTCTCTCGAAGATGTTTGCGTTTTGTTGTAAAAGTTTCACTTACTTCACATAGTGTAACTCCCTTAGTAAAATAATATTCGAAAATGAATGCAGCTGATTTAGATCCCAGAGGTGGTTGAGTAATGAAGAGCTACCAATAATTTATCCATGTATGTGCTTTAGGATGCAGATATGTCTCTTAAACGATGCTGGAATAAAATTTGGGTCGTTACATTCTCATGTCCAGATATCGATTCATAGGTCTAATGAAAAACCTCAGCATTATGATAGGAAAAGAAGTAGTTACAGACTAAAAAATGATAAATTTGCCAGATCTTCACCGATTGAGAATACTTTTGAACTGTAGAACCTGTTTCCATTCAAGAGAAAGTATAACTGTAGACAAACCCAATGGAATTTATGTATATTCTAAATTAACCTGATAAATTTGGCATTAAAAATTAGCAGCTGTGAGAATGAAATATTTTCTGAATAGATTTCCTTATCTAGAGAAGCTTTGGATCTTTTTGAGTACTTTGGACTCAGTTATAATAGTGACAAGAAAAAGATATAAACAGTGTTACTGCAAGGTCTGAGTAGATATTATAGAATGCCTTGTGTACTGTATAACACTGTTCAAAAGATGGCCCAATTATATTTTGTAAATTTTGAATTCAATTGATATCAATAGATGAAATATCTACAGATAACTTGAACGAAAATTATGTTGTTGTTATGCCAATTAATTTTAAAAAGACGATTTGTCGACCTCCTGGCTTAGCAGCAAAAATAGCATTGCCAAATAGAAAAGAATCTAAAGAAATGTGTGAAAGTTGTATTGTATTTATTGTATCTTATTTTTTAATTGAATAATCAAGGTGGAAAATATCTGTCTTATATCTTATCCTTTTAGTATTAACTGTATATAATTGATAATATACTTGTTAGAACAGCTGTCCTGCTTAATAAAATTCAACTTGATTAAACTTCATCAATGTTTTTAGAGACAAATATATCAATTTTAATATGAAATAAAAGACGAAATTTACACTGTTATTGGAATTCAAATATACTTTGCATTGGAGGAAAATACGGAAATCTGTTTTTGGGAAAATGTGTCACATTCTAAATTCACGCAATAAAACGTAACTTTTACTACATATAGGATTGTCTCTGAGAATTACATGAAAATAAACGCGAAACGAATTGAACAGTGAAACTTAAATATTTAAAAAACATTTTGTAGACTTTGTGTTAAAAAATCTTGGTGCAGACGATACCACACGACATTGCAATCTAATATTTTATACTTAAAGATATTTTGATATTCCCACTGAGTCTTGAAAAAAAAAACACCTATCAAATTTTGTAACAATATAATTCGATAGATCCCACGTACGTGCTTCCCAGCAGTATCTGGGTTTGGCCTATAACCGTATACAGAAAGTTTATATTCTCGCAACTAAATTCGATGACATAATATATTGATATAAATAATGATCTACGACAGGTCTAGTATGAAGTTGCTGAAGCAGGTAGATGACGGAGGCTTAGAAACGACTCCGAGAGAATTTGTACACCGTAACGACACGACAGCATCGTTTCGTTTGGCTCGTGGAATATGGGCCCTCAGGGTGATGAAAAGGAGACGTTTAAAAGGAAAGTTTGTAGTGGGCTTGAAATATAGGAAAGGAATAAGGAATAGTATTATTCGCAGCAATCTTCCAACTTCTTTAACATCAGTAATGATTAAAGGAATTCTTGCAAAACTTTATAAATCTTTATTTGCTTAAATAGATACCAAACGATGTTCAATGATAACAAAAATATATAGATATCAATAGTTTGTTGGAAATTGTTTGAAATTTAGAGAAAGAGAGAGAAATTCCTATAATTTGTAGACAAAAGCTTGTGAAAACATATAAAAATAACTAAATAAAGATACAAATACAATAAAATTTCAATATACAGAAGGAAACAACAATAAGTAACAAAATGATGATTTTCTAATCTTTTAAAGAAGTCCCTGCAGTGAGCCCTGCTGTTTAGTACGAGTAAATATCTAACAGGTCCCTTTTGTAGTTTGAAGATTCGCTGAAATTCAGTCGTACCAGACGTAACCCAGAAGGGAAAGACATATCGGAGATGCGACTCAATAAGGGTAGAATAGAATTTTACAAATTCAACGGAGAAAGAGAGAGAGGGAAAGGCTTTATTGTAAAATTATTCTTACATTTTGTTGACAAAAGCTTGTAAAAACACACAAAAATAACCAAATAAAGATACAAATACAATAAAATTTCAATATACAGAAGGAAACAACAATAAGTAACAAAATGATGATTTTCTAATCTTTTAAAGAAGTCCTTGCAGTGAGCCCTGCTGTTTAGTACGAGTAAATATCTAACAGTTCTCTTTTGTAGTTTGAAGATTCGCTGAAATTCAGTCGTACCACACAAATAAAGATACAAATACAATAAAATTTCAATATACAGAAGGAAACAACAATAAGTAACAAAATGATGATTTTCTAATCTTTTAAAGAAGTCCTTGCAGTGAGCCCTGCTGTTTAGTACGAGTAAATATCTAACAGGTCCCTTTTGTAGTTTGAAGATTCGCTGAAATTCAGTGGTACCACACAAATAAAGATACAAATACAATAAAATTTCAATATACAGAAGGAAACAGCAATGAGTAACAAAATGATGATTTTCTAATCTTTTAAAGAAGTCCCTGCAGTGAGCCCTGCTGTTTAGTACGAGTAAATACCTAACAGGTCCCTTTTGCTGAAATTCAGTCGTACCACACGTAACCCAGAAGGGAAAGACATATCGGAGATGCGACTCAATAATGGTATAATAAACTGTTGAGGAGATGTTCTTTAGAAACTGATCTCAGCGTAAAACATGAGGCGGCAATATGTAACTCCCATTTCAAGGAATTGTCCACGAGAAGCTCTAAGAATTTTACAGATTCAACGACGTCAATGGTAGTGTCAATGCATTTTTATATGAAAAACTACTTATCCGATTTCTCTTTACACACCAAAAATTCATTTCGCCGAGATTTCGTTGTAACAGCCTTAACGATTTCATCCAACCTATGTGCTCATCAAATATTGAATATTATCTTTTGAATACTTCTCAGACAAATTTAACGATACACAGTTGCCATATTAAGTATCGAATATTCTATAATCGCAAATGATGTTTCTTGATTGTTGTGCTAAGATAGGTAAACAAGAGATAATTACTCAGCAGTCCATAGTTAATATTGAATGTCGCAACTCTGCATGTTTATTATGATTGTTTCCAGAACACTATAGAGGCACAAATGATTAATATGAGAATTTGATGGTAAATATAACTAAAATTCAACCGCTATACAAGACAAGATAATAATATTGAATACAGTTACTTTCACATTGTATTAAAATGTCTGGTAATTTTCGATGTACTTAGAAAAAAGTGTCAGTATCCATATAGTGAAGTGGCATTAGTAAAAAATCACTATCACCAAACATCAATTTGATCAAACAATTTTTAATTGATGTTAATTGTTGATAAATTCGCAAAATATACCTCTCAATAGGAAAGTGATCAGAAAAGCTTCCGAAATAAAAACAAAGCAAGCTATTTTCATCCATAGATATACACTTAGTACAGCGATGCTTTTCAACTCTTACAAAACAGGCGATAACATTCTTGCTTGACGAAAATCTGTCTCGTGCAAGTAAAAATTGCCATAGCTATCACCAAAGTGTCAGAAACCGTCTTTTTGGAGCAAGTTTTCCCGTTTTAGAAGTGTAGTGGTAGACCTTTATATCATCTACAGCTATGAATCGATGCAAAAAAGCAACCCATTTTTCTTAAACCGCTTTAATAAGGCCTGGGAAAATCTACTAACTCTTTAACCTCAATGTGAGGATCGTTGAATTAAACTGTCCAAAATTTTAAGCAAAAAAATAATGGTTTCATCTCCTTACCCTGCTCTTCCATTTACTTAAGCAAAAAAAGGTATTTAATGTCAGCTCGATACTCTGTTTTTTCAATTAAAAAAAAATCTACACAACGACTCATTTTTACGATTATCAAACAGAAACTAAGCATCAAAAATTGCTGACGATAGAAAACTTGTTACTGATTACCGCTTCTGTTATAATTGATCTAAATTGAAAACTCTTTTTTTGTTTTGTTTCAGGATTATCTCGTACGTGATGGACCAGGAGCCAAATGGCTCTGAAGGAAGAAATATTACTGTTACTTCAACTCCACAGCCAGCTCCGACACTTCATCCTTATTATCAAACATACGATGTCATGACCGGAGTACGAATAGCTGCAACTTTGGGCAGCTTTTTTGGCCTAATGGCTATTCTCATGTTTTACAAATCAAAATCTAAGACTGAGAAAGCCATGGAAGATCCAGATTTTACTGCTGCTGCTATTGCTGAGGTAACAATCATATCCAAAAAACTGTCCTAATCCACTCGATTCATTCGTCAGCAAATAGTAATAAACCTGATATTTGTACTGATATAAAATCGACTTGCCAATCCGCATGTAATGTTGAACAAACCCGATAATAAAATTCGAACATAATGAAATTCTACCGCAATAATTTGATAATCGATAATGTTTGAATGGTGCTAATTGTAAGTATACGAATAATTCAATAAATTTTTTAACAAGTTCATAATCTGCTCCAAAATCAATCTTGATTGTTAAATTGCTGGGACACGACTAGCTCATCAGTAATCGGACGAATAATTATTGTTGATAAATCAATATTCAAACAATAAAGTGAATAATAATTCATTTAAATATGTTTATATAACCCAATTTGATTGACTCAACTTTAAAAGACTTGCTAAAAACATCTCTGGGACTCAACATTAACTGTTTGTATATACGAAGAGGGATTGGAAACTAATGTCGCCTAAATAAAAATCATATAGATTTTAAACAAGTTTCGTTATCAACATTTTGGCCATCTAGTATGCAAATTAGCAATTTGAATGGCATCCACTAAGAAAATATTTTGCGATCGGAATCAATGAGAATTTGGGGGTGCGGAGCGAGTATATTGGGTGATGTAGTTCAAAATTCTTCTTACACAGTACGGTCTTCTTGAGCTGCAGTATAAAACTTTTTCTGTTGTAAACGGGATATTTTTCGACTAAAGCTTGGGTCATCCGATCCAATTGTTCACAATAATGATTTGCACCAACAGTTTATTCAGGTTTCTTCACTTCAAAATGAACAATTCCGGGTTTACTACCAAACACCACAGAAGTAAGTACTTTTTGAAAAATGAAGCCGAAAGTACTGCTACTTTGTGGTGATTCATTTGGAGAGAACCACTGCCTATTTCATTTTTCCTCTCTTCTCCATTTTACGTCTCTAGTGATCAAAAAACTGTTGTTCTCTTCGTACAAATTATAGGAGACCCAAAAACTTGTTCTGATTATTTTTCCATTCTTCTACAAATATTCTTAAATGGTCAATTAAGGGTATTTGAGACTTTTTTTATTGTCTAAGATGAATTGATTCCCACTTCGGCCCTTAGCATGCCATTGTCTAACGTTCTTGGTCTTTCTGATTGATAGGATTTGAGCTTGAAGATTTGTCTGTCATTCACGAACTTCTAATGCAATTTGATGAACATAGGAAACATTTTTGGACGCAGCTATTGCGAAAATGAAGAAGGACGAGCTAGCAAATGAAGATACAGCCCTTTTATTACTTTCCTGTTTTATCTATATTTGAAAACTCATATAATCTTCAAAAAACGAACTCTATACTTTGGTAAATTGATTAATATTGATGCTTAGATAATTAGATTGCAAAGTTCAATCCCATTGTAAACTTACCTAAGATAGCAGCACGATTTCAATTAAATTAAATTTGGGTCTGTTCGTTTCAGTATATTATTGATTAATTATTTTCTTTTTTGTTGAATCAACTCCATCAAAACAATATGCAACGAATTAAATGGTGTTTATTTATTATGGCTGAAACTGAGTAAATAGGTAAGAACTATAAATAAAACAATATGACAGATGTCGCGAAATTGTGCACACAGTTGAATCTGTTCTATGAAAGGAAATGTAGAACGTACACGACGAAAATGATGAATTTGCTTTCGGGGATAACGACGTTGTTACGAGTACAAAAAATATGTTCTCGTGGGATGAATGTAGATTGTAGATGTTCGTTTTTAAGCAGACTATTGGGGCGTGAAGGTTTTAATACATTTGTTAATTAATTTCATACGAATGTCCGCTTCGAATATTTTGGATTGATTCACTAAATTACATTAAAACAGATGTAACGCGAATGAATACTTAAAGTATGTTTCCGTCTGATAATAGTTGATTATTTTTATATGTATATATAGAAAGCATTAACAAATGATATATCCAAAACGTGCCTAAAATGGAAATATTCGTTAATGAAAAACAAACAACACGTATTATGGTCGACGGAGAGGTAACGCAGTAATCGATGTTCGATTAACTACGAGGGCCATTTTTTTTGCAACCTCCGATCGCTCCGTGCAGACGCTACGCGGGCAGTCGGCGTACAGCTACGTAAACATGTCCACCATTATTGATGCTCCCGCCAAGTGTGAATTGCGAAGTGTGATTCGTTTTCTACAGGCTGAAGGCCATAGTGCTGAAGAAATCCATCGGAGTATGAGCCGTTTGTATGGGGAAAAATTCATGAGTGATGATGTTGTGCATGATTCGGATGACCTTGTTCAACCAGTAGACAGAATGGTTAAAGAAAACCGCATATTCACCATTACTGCTTTGTCTAAGGAATTTCCAGAAGTTTCAGGTTCTGTTTTGTGTTCTACTTGAATTCATTTAACTTTCTTTGAAGAGGGTATTAAAAAGCTTGTCCACATATAAGACAAATGTCTCAATCTCTTCGGTGATTATGTCGAAAAGTAACCGTAAGTGTACCAATCTTTTGGTAATAAAATTTTTGGTAATAAACTTAAGTGAATACAAAGTATAAAATTAAACTTGGTAATAAGTAAGAAATAAGGAAGGGGTATCATAAAACAAAGTGGAAGATAGAGAGACGTGGGAAATGTTGGTTTTTGCTGAAACGTGCCACAAGGTATATTGGAGAATAGAAACATGGGAAAACTAACAATAGCATAATCGCAGTGAAAGGTTTATCAACTCTTCCGACAAATCACGCTCGTATTTACAAATTTTTTTGTGAATTTCATTCGATGATTCTAAAATTCTCTTTATTACTATAACGAATTCATTTTTCTCATTTACACAATTCAATAAATCAATTTAGAATTGTACAAAAGTCTATAATGGAATTTTACAAAAAATATACATATATCATCAAACATTGTTCATTTATTTTTATTGGAATATACAAAATGTACAATTTTATATTTATAAAGCACACTGATGAAACAAAATTTCACAATAATTTCGATCTGAAAACTTTTCATTGGCTCAATTGAACATGATTTTGATGTGGGCCAATAATAATAACTAGATAATGTACTTTGAACGAAAATAGATGTATAATTATAATAAAAATTCCACTTTAACATGTGTAAACCTATAAAAGATGGAATGGTCTACACGTGTGACATAAAAATTTTATGAATCACTACCGCATTCTACCTCCAGATATCCTTAGCAACGTAATATGTTTTCGCACAAGTCGTAAGTAGTGATTCCATATGAACCACCATCTAAAGTATAACAAACTCCAAACGAAATAAATCAGCTGCGTTACTGGTACACATAAACATTCGAACTCAAGCGCCTGGGATCTGGATTATTTATAATATGCTTATATAATTATAATTTTAAACAACAAGTTTGTCATTTCAGTCTGCAGACGATTACTATCGATACCAATTTTTCGTTATCATTGGCACAGGTAAAACTAAATTTGTGCAATTTTTCACATCAAGTTTCAAATATTCATAAACATCGAACACTAAAGTCTATTTATCGAAGAAAAATAGGGAAAAAAAACCTGATTAGTGCATGATCATCACGTGAACATCCCGGGCGAAAAGGGGCAAGAAGCACCATGATATACAATACAATAAAAGACCGCACGGGAGGATGTTTTCGACAGGAGCTCTATCAGAAGAAATGGGCACAATTTTTTTTTCACAATTAGTTACCTACAGTGGATAAAATTTTGGGAGTAGTTAACAAAGATAAGGACTTATTCTCTTTTCTTTATTAAAAGAAATGGGATTTCAATACAAAAAACGATGAAGGAACAGATTATTATCAGAAAAAGCAAAAATAATTGTATCTAGTGATTCCAAACTTCACGATAACATTTTATATTTTTGTAAGAATAATTGTGCATAACTATTTATAATTTATATTATCATACCATAACATACACTAAAAGTTGAAAATACTCGATTGGTGTTTGAAGTCAAATATGTTTATATACGGGGTCTGGCTATTAAATAACGAGACTGTGCGCCTAGAACACGCCCTAGACATGCGTTGAGTATCTAGATATCTTGTCTATGCACGCACGAAAACACGTTTCCACATAAACCATATGTGACGGAAAACAGGAGCAATGTATCAATCTAAATTTCTCGTTAAATTGAAAAAAATCCCGCTGACTGCTATGAATTATTACAAGAGATCTGTGGGGACAATTCTCTATTTCGTGCGCGTGTTTTTGAGTGGTGTAAGTGCTTTAGTGAGGGCCGAGAGAGTAAATGAAAATTCAAAGCAATTTTGATCGTTTCGTGGTGATTGAATGGGTTCCAGAGGGTCAGAATGTCAAACAGACTTATAATTTGTCATTTTTGGCCACAAGTTCGTGAGAAATGGCCCTATTTTGCACCAGAACAATACACCTGCCCAAAACGCACTATCTGTGAAGCAGTATTTGGTCAGTAGGCGGACTCCAGTGCCGTACTCACCAGATTTGGCAACATGCGACTTTTCTTTGTTTCTGAAGATAAAATCTGCTTTGTCTGTACGAAGTTGGTGCCAAAAAATCTTACTCCTGATCAAAAGCTCTAGCGTCAACGAGTCTGCTCAGATTTCCTTGAAAGAAAGAGAAATATTTGCTTTGAAAGGGACCCGAGCAGAGCTTCTAACAACCTTCACCAAAGAAGACTTCCAGCACTGCTTCGATCAATGGCAAAAACGTATGGAAAGGTGTGTGGCCAAGGAAGGGGAGTGTATTGAAGGGGAGCATTTGATGTAGAATAATTTTTATAATAAAACCCTTTTTCGTTATTTTATAGCCAGACGTCGTACACATAATGTAGAGGATCAATTTCATTTTTGGTTTGTTAGACTTTAATGGTAATTAATACATTATATCAACAGTTACTATTATCTATATAGAGGCAGAAAATACAGATTTTATTCTTGAGAACAGCAACAACAGACAATTTAAATTCAATCGAAGGTATTTCTTCTCATTTACGGCGAAGAGAAGATTGGAAGTATCTCAGCAACCCCACACGAAGATTTTATGCATAATAAATATTTAGTAGTTCGTTCTATGGTTCTGTGATGCTTATAACTAGCAGCGATTTTATCGGTTCAAATATTCGAGCTGTTACATAATGTTTGGAATTGATTTTATAAAATACCGTGACTAGCTATAAAACAAATTTATAAAAGCAAAGTTTCTCCAAACGCATAAAGATTTTGTGTATTAATAAGCCCAGTTGTGGAAGAATTTCTGAACTATAAGAATATAGTAACGTTTGTTTTACAAAAGTTTTGTTGTACAATTAATTAGTTGCATTTAGTATAAAGAAAAAGATAATAGTGGATACAAAAGCGTTGGGATGGTTGATACTTGGAAAATAATTAGATATCTCAAGGACGAAAGGAATAAGTTTGACATGTATTAGATATAAAATTTTTTCTTTGATAGAATATAACTAAAGCACCAGCCTCGTGAAAAATGTTTTCCAAGCTAGAAAAAGGTTATATTGCAGTTTTTTACGATAAAGGGCTGAATCGAGAAGAAATCACCTAAGAAACCTGTTCAGTTTGGATCAAACAGAAAAGATGACTCAAAAAAATACTCCAATAAGAACTGGAAGAAAAATTGTTGCTGCAACAAGCAACACTTTCATTTTTCAAAGTTCGAATAGCCCCATTGTGCTTCACTTAAAACTACCAAAGAACCATATCTTCAATTCAGACACCTTGGCTTGAACCCTTTTATCTGTGTATGCTTGTCTCATACCAAGTGCTTCTATACTATCTATATTTCTGACCTAAAAATGAAAAAATGAGTTTTTATAGTTGACTACTACTTTTACTATTTTTCAAAATATTCTCAATTAAGATTAATACACATGTCCATGGCTCAAAACAATTTTCGAAGCACTTTTCCACTTCTACAGAGGTAGTTCCAAAATACAAATTTTGAACACAAAAATTGCCTGCTTGAAAGTCTGGTCCAGTTGAGAAGCCATTCACCAGTGTCCTACCAGATGTTTCCATACATCTCTGCAGAGTTTGTCTTACGAGCTGACTTCTCAGAGATGTAGTAGCTACACTTTTATCTACACCAAGAATAGGTTCTGGGTACAATCTTGGCGAAATCATCGGATTGGTTCCAAGAAGGAAATACCGAACTATTCAAGGGGTCCTCGCTTTTCCCAGACATGAATTGCTAGACAATCTATGGGGGATTGAATTTACGATGACAATAAACAAAATCCCACGATTTAAAACCAGGCTGGACAATTGATTCTGTTGACAGTATATCTTCATGATTTTATGTTTACTTTTACTTAAGTGAAAATCATTTCTAACCGTTTAACGATCAATATATTGCTCTGTTTTAGTTTCAATTTCAATTACCTTGAATAATTATCTACAAAACTAAGCTATTCCCATACACTATAATTCCTCTAAATTAACTGAATTTTTTTTTCACAAAAATATTCGCAAAAAGCAAATATAGATACATTAAAATCTCATAAACTCTTTTGTGATGATAAACGAAAAGTTTTCAATGAATATGTGGTACTATTCCCCTAATTTCCAATAATTCTATTTAGGTTTTGAAAAATGAAGAAGAAGAAGAGAGACAATTACAAATGGCTCTCGAAGCAACGGTCCATCATCAGTTAAACCCAAGAAGGATAAGGAGATCTTTAGATACAGCTAGCATGCCATCGAATTGGGACAGATATACTCCAAGATTCGCATCGTTTGCTGGTTGCAGTGGAATGATGGATCCACCAACCAGTCCTCACTGCAAACTCCCAATGTTCACTGATGATGATCCCGAAGAGATTGGGTCGTTGTATGACGAATTGTTTTATAATGAGTAAGTTTTAACGCATGTATATATCATAATTTAGTACGACCTAAGTATGATAATAGATTTTGGAATGAGTGAAAAAGTTGTCCAATCAAAAACTGTTAGAAGTACTATAATATCACGTAAAATATCTTAGATGTAATAAAAAGCGACTGGATCAAAAGTTGTGAATGAAACATGAATATCCTTAAACATTTAGAATCAAACTGATAGTCAGTGAGTGAAAATAACAAAATCACATCAATGTTTAGGTGACCAAAGCTAGAAGCATCGGAATTTGCGAAATTTGAAAGTGTTTATAATTCAGTACTACTTTTATTGTTTTTAAAATTATTCTCCATTAAGATACATTTACTCTTCCTTTATTTGAAATAAATTTCCAAGTACTTTCGGCGGGGTAGTTCCAAAATAACGCCATCTGGTATCCAAAATCGTTCACAGTGCAATTTTTTCAATATGAAGGCACAAAAAAGTCGTAGAATGCCAAATCAATCTGTATAGAGGATAACGTTTCCCAATTGATTTTGTACTATACAGAGGTGACACGTTATATGCCTAAATCCAGTGCGTAGTCTTCAATGCAGATTTTTTTAAATTTTCGGTATGTCAGATATCCATCGTATCAAATCAGCCACAATATTGATGTTTTTGGGCACAACGAGAGGTTTTTGATGACCTTTTCGTTTGCATTATATCAGTTTTTAATAGTATTGTAGAATTCAACTCAATAACTACGTAATCATTTAGGTTCGATCTTTGTGTGATAATTCAAGAGAAAAAAGATGTAAGTTTTCACGTGTTAATTCCATTTTTCACTAAAAACTAAACGTGCAAACTACACAAATTGCATTTAAACAACAAAATTTTGTGGATGAGGCTATGTTCAACAATATGGAGCTTAACCCAGAAATTTCATGGCTATCAGAAACTCTAAAAGTTGTCAAGATCTAGAATCTTAATAACAACTCTTCCATGTCAAATGAATAATAATATAAAGTGTTTCTCTCTATTTCACTTACATTATAACCTTGTAGAAATATGTGCGACCTCAAGAACCTTTTTTTATTATTCGCCAAATTCCTCTCCAATCTGTTTCAATGTGGAATATTAAGTAAATCGTAGGTATATACGAAAAAATGACTGTGGTTTTCTCCCCTAATTGTTTAGTTTATGCAACTACCTACCAAACGGTATCACAAAATATGTATGATTAATAGGATAAAAAAATAGAAGTATCAAAATGGTCGAAGTTGGTTAAATAATAATAAACATAAATGGAGTCACGTAATCAACTTTCATTGTCAATTACAAATTAAATATGGTAAAATATAATAGTAAACGTAGATGATATTTCTTAGTTGAAGCTTATATATTAAATAATAGTATATTAAAACCTGTTAGCAATCTGATATGGGGTGAATCTTTTGAGTCTACGTCGGATCATAGATTCTAGCAGTGGGTATTTGGCAAATTGTTTGGGAGTCTTTCATTGTACTTTCCACTGATCACTTTTCTAACTGAAAACACATCTAGATCTCTAGCAATGATGTTATTGATTACATACCATGGAGTATTTGTTATCAACTTTAGAACTTTTCACTGAAATCCCTCGATAATATATATGTTTGTTATAGAAGCTGAACCCCACAGCTGGATTTCATATGTCCAAATAGGATTCAGTATTGTTTTATTAACTTATTCTTGATAGATAGCTGTGATTTTCTGCCAATTATCCAGTATGGTTGTCTAAATTCAATCGCAAGTCGTTTTCTTTTAGTAAAAGATGTTTCCTCTAAGAAAGTCTCTTATCCATATGGATACCAAGATATTTGACTTCCTCTTTTTGTGGAATTCCATGTTCGTTTCTTTCAACGGTCTTTTCGTCTGTTTGTGAAAATTTTTAACCTGAAATCACCATATGCTTAACCATTGCTGTAGCCTATCAAGATTTGCTTGAGGAATTTAGAGAAACTAGTGAAGTGTTCTCTGTCGTGGGAAATCGTATATAGAAGATATAATAGTGGATCCAAAACACTACCTTGGGAAACACCTTCGTTTATTACATGAATGAATGAATATTTTTTCGGGTACTTAAAGTGGAATTTCGATCTTCAAGATAGGATTTGACAATAAGGGATTTATGGGAAGGAATTTTCTGATTTTATAAAGAAGTCCCAAGAGTCAGACTTCATCAAAGGCTTAACTTACATCGAGGAATATCCCGGAGCAGTATTTTTTATCTTCCAGATCTTTGTACTCTCTCAATGATAGCATGTTCCTCTCGGAATCCAAAATAATGTTTCAGAATAATTTGGTTTTGATTATCCTGGTTTTTAATAGCTTATCTAACAGTTTAGCTAGTATTAGAAGTAAACTTGTTGGTCAGAACCAAACATTCTCATAAAATACGGCTCTGATTGATTTATTATTAATTATTTTTCTTCCAAATATCAGATATAAAACATATCGTGTTCAAAATTTGATAGCAATTATTTCGATTAAAGATATTACCATGAAATTATATATACTTTCTTTTCGACTCGGTTTTCTCTAATTTTATTTTATCTAATACTGTTGGAAATTCGATTTAAGAAATCGTAAGCTTCTTAATAGGAATTTTCAAATTCGGTAACGTTTACAATTAAATTACACAGCCAGCCGACAGCCCTTCCTTTTCAGATCCTGAAATTTAGATTATCGTCCAATTTATCTGAGACGTCTTTAAATCATTCCACCGTTGTTTTATATTATCATCAGCAATACACAATAGATAAGCTGCCTTATTACTATACTTTGGATGAGAAATTAATGTTTACTTGAGTTAATTCATTGGAAGTTGTGAATATTTCGAAACAAAAACGTTTTAGTTATACAAATATAAAGGATTAAAGAACAAATTTAGCGGATGAAGAAACTTACGTGATCAAAAACAATGCGAATAAGGGAATAAATTTAAGTAATCATCTCGTATCTTCATAAATCTGACTTTTTGGTTACAATAACGATACAGTCATAAAATATAAAATGAAATTTGAACAAATTTATGTCCAGAAGTCTCTTACGTTTCGGATGATAACTCAAAAAACTGACATTACCGTAATAGTAACTATTAATAATACTAATAGTACTACGAATGAAATTATCTAATTTTTTGCGTTGTGACACTATTTGGGAAGAGGTGCGATATGTAGTTATTCATACATCACGTGCATTATACACACTACGTGAATTGGACACTTTGAGTGCAATAAACACTTGTTGCACTAGTTGTATACCATATTTTGTCAACGGTCATAGGCAAAACAGAAATGTTCCATTTAGGACACGAGTGATAAATGAACAATTCCATATTTGATAATCAATTAGCACTATATTATGAACAATAATTGAAGCATTTCCACCATGAATAATGAAAGTAGATCTTCATTTGTTACTTCTCTAAATTTACTACGACTATTTCCATATGACGTCTCGTTTAAGCTTTACTAAATCTGCTCCAGTATCTGCAACAGTTATTGCCTAGGATCTCCTGAACCGTGTGTTGTTTAGAATTCTACAAATATAGATATTTTGCAAAATTAAAATGGAATTTCAACAAATTTGTTACTTCTCTAGTTCACTTTATTCAAAGAAAAGGATGTACCGTATCGACTATACCTTTACTCAACCCCTAAATTTATAAATCATAACAATTATTCAACATTATAACATTGTCGTCACCAGACTCACTCTAAAAACGTGTCTACCGTAGAAGCCCGATTAAGAGTCAAATATCAATATCAAAATGGATCATTTCAAGAACATAAAAAAGTAAACAAAATAAAAGATTTAATCCCGACGTAAATTTCCAAATTTTTGGTGGATGCATTAAGGAATCTACAATATAATATGACATACTGTAAAGGTGGTGTCGTGATTTCAAATGTGGCACCCACAACCGCTCTCGCACGAAAAGATCGACGTATGACTATTAGAAACATAGTTGATGATGATGGTATCTCATAGCATAGCCAAATTAAACATGGAAAAGTTATCCACTACATTTTCAATACCATAGGTATTAAAACATGTACCAAAGCAATCTCGGGAAGACATATGAGTTCGTTTTTTAACAAAAAGTGTGATGATGAGATCAGAATGCAGCGATTTATTAAGTGTCAAAATGTTACAGAAGCTAAAAAACGATTTTTTTTCATTAAATACTAAGATCTGTAGTTTTGTTAAGGGATTTATAAACGTGTTTCCTGTCAAATACTTACAGGACACTGTAAGTGCTTATTGACTTGTGGATATTACGAATTCCTCTTTATCATTCTCATCTTTTTTTAGTTATAATATAGCAAAAACAAAATATTCGATCATTTTATAAGTAACAGGATGTAATGTGTGAAAATTCACGATTGGTTTCAGAGGATTACGTCAAGATACGAATGACATATATTCATCTATTATTTTCGATTGATTGATGGAGTTGTCTAAGTTACGATTATATAATGAATGAATCGATAATAAAACGCAATTCCGCTTTTTCAGCATATTAAGAGGGCTTGAAGATTTAGTTTCTTCACATATTTCTAAAAGTACAGCTATTTCGAAGCTATTCATTACGATTTTAAGACATTTTCTAGCATTTCAGAAAGTAAAACTTAAAGGTTTTTACTACTACAACACACATTGTTGGATACACCCATTCAATAATTCCGTCGAGTGTAAAATGGCTTGTCTATAGGTCGTAATTTCTATTGGATAATTTCAATATAAATTATATAATCAATAATATTTCATATTTTGAAAATTTGATATTTTTAAATAGGCAAACTGGCAACCTTAGTGTAAATGTACCCGTTGTTATGTTGGTTTTTTGTTTCTTGGTCTTAAAATAATTCTATAGATACTGTTACGAACTGTTTTAGTATGCAGCTTTTTAGTCAATCTGCAAGTAAGCTTTCAAGCAATTAACAAAATTCGGAGCATTGTGTTTTTTGTGCTTAATTTATAAGAGTTTCCTAGATATTAATTTCCACTGTTGCGATCAAGTTCAACATTAATAGGTTGCAAAGCGATAGCCCAGTAGCAGCTGAAAGGTACGAGCTTTAGTCAGGATCCTGCTAATTTTTCACAAGTTTTCAATGTAATACTAAAACACTGAATAGTGGAAAGCCACTTTTTCAGAAGCAAATTTTGCAAACCTCACAAAAACTGCGGCAAAAGCATTTCTTTACACAATAGCAGCTATTTTCAAATGGGCTGCTTCAATCAGCTGATTTTGATAATTTCATAATTGTTAGAATGAATTCTAAGTTTTCTAGTATTGTATTTTCAGAATTTAAATCATATAAATCAATGGATTCAGAAATTTTGATTGAAAATAATATAGAATTGTGAAAAACGTAATACAATCTCATATATAACGTACTGAATATTTGGCGTCGATTTGAACGTTAATGTTTGTAATTATTACCAAAGGCTATAGATAGTAATATGACAGATGAATGCAATAAAATTTTTATTGCATTGAATCAATAACAAGCTACTGTTTCCACTGTATACAGTTTTGTTTTTCACAGGAATGTACAAAAAATTCTTATATAATAAAATAATTTTATAAACTATCATATTTCGGGTTCAAAAGGCTAGTACTGTAACCTGCATTCCTAATGTGACCAAATTTCTCCAAATGCAAAAATAAACGCTAAATCGTAAAAACACCATATACTTCAACCTATGGAAAATGTCACAAAATATTTGAAACAAAACGTGCTTTAGTATTTGAAAAAAAAATAGAAAGAAAACAAAAAAGGAACGTGCAGAGTAAATACAAAAAGAATACAAGAGGCTCACCAAGGAGCAAAAGAAAACGGGTCAGCTTTATATGAAAAAAGCTTTACTGTGCACCATCTATCAAAAAAAGTTTTATCAACCTTGTATCCCTCTCTCATATAAAGATCATGTAGTAAACGATAAAGCTGACTATTTGTGTCGTAATTGCTACAGATAAGACTCATACCGTTGATAAACCTTTTTAAGAATCTTGGGTGAGATTTTTGATGAATTTTTCCACAATACTACCAGTTCGGAGACTAAAACTCGACCAAGTAATCGAATTACATATCTTTCTACCTAACCAAATCAGTCATACTGCTTTCCAGGAAATGTGTATTGACATCTCCTCCTCCATCATACTAAACTAACAAGTTCACTATTCAAACTCTTTTCTCTATAATACAAAAGAGGTCTTTCCCCTGCAGATTGGAATCCTACTAGGGTTCAACTCATACCAAAAAAAAGGAAAAAAAGAAGGCTCCCAATAACTACCGTCCGATTACTTCTTGGCCATTGCCAATGGCATGGAGGAAGTCGTTAACCAGCAAACTTTGAGATCACTTGAGTTTGCTAACATTATCAGCAACCATCAATACGGATTCCGTAAACATAGATCAACCGGGGACTTTCTGGCCTATGTCACAAACGTATGGACTGAAGATATAAAGGATAATATGGGGAAACTTGACATATTAAAGGCTTTTGACAAGGTTTGGCTGCTAAATAAATTCAGATCGTACGGTTTGTCGCCTTTACCTAACAGCTGACATAGTAGCTTTCTCAAAGACCGATCAGGTCTGAGGTGAACGCTGATTTTCCTCAGGGATGCATCTTATCACCTACTTTCTTTCTCCTGCATATCACCGATCTACTCGACAAAACTATAAACATCTATAGCTTCGCCGACGATAGCTAACTGGTGTCGTCGTTCAAATCAACCGTCCCTATAAACTCGGCTACTACACCACCACCAATACCGATTTTGAAAACATTCTGGAATGGGATAGAAGCAATCTGATTAAGTTTTATCCGGCAAAGACCCAGATTGCTATTATGCTATTAACCAAGGCAGCTTCACTAAAACTTGGAGCCATCTTTGAGACCACAAAAGTATATATTCCGCAACAGCTTCTAATCCTCTATGAGGCCCAGATTCGTTCATCTTTGGAATAGTGCTCGCACTTTTGGAGCTCGGCTCCCAAGCATACTCTGAAGATGCTCGATTCAATACAGAAGAGAGCAGTTCGACTTATAGGCAATCCAGAGTTGACCAGAACTTGGACAGCTTAGAGCATAGAATAAAGGTTGCTGACCTGACTCTGTTTTACGGATACTACCACGTCAAACGCTCTTTTTAGCATAATTTCACCTAGATCAGTTTTTGCAAGTGGCCTGCAGACACCCAGGACAATTTTTGGAGAAGTGCAAACCCGTGAAATCGGCTACCAAGGCACGTATTTCCCGAGCACTACAACCTACAGATGTTCTAGATCAATATTCAGAGGTATCTCCATACGGCAGACACTACTCGAACTACTCGAGTGTAAAAGGGTTTTCCATCTTGTGCTTACTTTTTACATAAACAAAATTATATAATTGAAATAATCGCACGTAGATTATTTAATTGAAACTGTTCGAATAAAATAAAATAAAAGATTATTACATACACATAGCTATATCACGTTTAAGAAAATAACGTGAATTTTTAATCCTACTATTCGTAATCGCGTTAAAGCGAGCTTTCAGAAAATCCACACTTTCGCAAACATCCTTTCCCATTATAAGGATTAGGTTAGGATAGCGTAACTAAGCTTCTAAATGTTGTCCCGTTGTGATTTTGAGTATAGAGGAAGTTATAAACACCGAGTCCGTCCTATCTACACTCTCTCGACTCATATTGCCGAGTGAACGTCCACAGCTACGCTCAATTTGTTTTAAAATCAGACCATTGTTGACTATGAATGCTTCATGGGGATTTATTACGAATAGAGGTAATTCTAACAAAGAAATTGCTTGTCAGGATAACAGTGGTGGTTTGGGATGATAGTTAGGGTGCATGAATGATGCTTCACTCATTTCGAATATGAAAATGTTTTACAGGATGGATGTTTTTGAATAGTATGAGTTTTTCAAAAAGTTTAAGATTCATAGTCATTCCAACTTCTTCTCAATGTATTCAATTGAACTTAAATATATTGCCAGAACACGAAGGGATGTGGAAAGAAGGATTAAATATACTGTTTTACGAGGGTGGTTCAAATATGATCCAAACAAACGCTATAGACGGCGCGCCTGTATGTTTTGAATATCGCGGCTTTATTATGTGTTAGCCGAGTTACCCGAGTTAGTGGTCGGTAGGTCTACTGTTTTTAAATGGGACAAAGCATTCAAAGATGACCGCCAAACCATCGAAAATGAGCCACATGATTGTCGATCATGAACCAGCATAACATCAGAAAACATTCACCGCTTAGATTAACTCATTTTGGAGGACCGTAAGATAATTGTTCGAAAAATTTCAGCTGTACTCTACATTAGTATTTGTAGTGTAGAGTACATCTAAGACAACAAGGTCCGCGGTTAAGATTATGTGTACTGTATTCTGGGACCGACGTTGAATGCTGTGCGTTGACTTCCTGCGCACATGACTTTCCATAAATACTTTATACTACTGTACTTACTACTATACTTCAGAAAATACAAGTGAAACCTGCTTAACGCAAGAAATGGAGTAAAATTCTAGCACGAAATGCAATTCTTCTCCAGGATAACGCGTACCCTCATACCATCTCACCGGCGTGCGTCGATAAAATATTAGAACTGGGGTGGGAGATACGAGAACTAGAACTCTCCAGCAACCTACAGTGCATAGTTATCACCTTGGAACTACCATATGTTTGAACCACCAAGAAGTCCTCCGATGTCAAAAAAACAACACGTAACATGATAGCTCCTAGCAGTTCACACACTTGGTAGTTTAAGAAGACTGAATCTAAAATTGCTGTCAGCTTGGTCAATACAGGGAGCTGTACGGTGAGGTCCAAATTGAAATCGAAAAATCTCAAGTGAGAATCGAGAGTTACGTATTTTCGCTTGCAGCCTATAAGTACCTACATCAAAACGATATCGACCACGACGTACAGATCTCTGTATTGACCAACCAGCAAAAATTTGGGGTTAGTCTTCTTGAACTACCAAGAGTCTAATGTTACATGCACGACTTCATTTTTAGGTCCCAGCTCCTAGCTCCTATATATATATTTACGCTCAGAGCTGTCACCAACACTCTAAATCTATCTATCTAGAATAAAGTTGCCCGATACCGGCAACAAAAAGCTTCCAGGGAGGTTGCAGAAATGTCCAACTTATAAGGGTAATTACCTAGAAAAACTGTTAATTTCTGTAAATATTTTCGATTATAAATAAATGAGTCTTTGTGTTTGCCTCTATCATATTTAAACCGCCCCGAAAAACGATGTGAAATAAAATAAATTTTATCAAAAACATCACAAATATACTGTACTGTATCCAGTACGGGTGATAAATTTGATAATTATTGAAAAAATATCTTTGTTCTATTAAAATATAGATTATGTTAAAAGAGAACAAAAAGTTGGAAAACATTCTCGTGGGATTAAAAGAAACGAACCACAAATGATCTTTGTTAGAGCAAAAAGAAAAAAACGGGTTGAAAAGTCCTTTCAAACGAACCTTGCGTGCTCAAAAAATCAACAATCCAACGCACGTCGTTAGCTTCGAACCCGAAAAGAATTAATTTGACCGTTAATCATTCACAGAGTATTGCTGGCATATATGAATGAGATTTTTATGTCTACTCTAATTGTAGCAAATTATTAGTATAATTATTTTATGTTTAACGAAACAAGGAAGTTACATTGTAATAATTTAATTTCATTTATTAATACGATATTAATTATGTTTATTTACAACGTATATCATAATCAAAGTTGTATTCAGTAAACTATTATTTTATTTAGAAAACGCTGATTGTGCAGATTGCAGTTTTTACGTATAAATATGATGATGTATAATACATTTTGCATCTGACAGAAGTTTAAAAAAGTCAAACCAATTGTAGATCTTCTAAGATTATACGAGATTGATCTTTATCACTATTTATAGAGTTGCTGTGATTATAGCTTAAAGAATGATAATTATAGGTTTAGAAACTCGTTGAAATACTACGATATTATTTTAAAAACTCGTATATGATTGAAAATATCTTTCCGTTGAGCACAGCTTGAATTTTTTCAGAGATTTTAACAGCTGTAATCTTTAATCTTTAAAAAACATTTTTATGCAAAAGTAAAAGATCTACAGCCTTTATGTTAATTGAAGTTTTACCACAAAAAAAAATTATATTCTCACTCCTACCAGCGAAATGATTATAAAAATTCTTATCCAAAAGATTTATTCCGTACGTTTAAAGTAACTTGTCTTAAAGTAACTTTAAAATTCAAGAGCCTACCGCAGAATTCGTGGGCCAATTTGCTCATCCAGGGAAATGGTTCTTAAAAATTCTTAACAGATTTAGTCCGAACATTTTAAAGTAACTTATATTTGAAATTCAAAAACCTACATCAGAATTCTTGGATTTTGCTCAAGAATGAATAAATAAGAGACAAATTTCGGCGTATTTCTAAATTTTCCTAGACTAATAGGAGAAAACTAATTGAATAAAATTATTGGAAACATTAAACAGTGAGAAATCACGTGAATTTTAAAATGCCTAACAAAAAATTTAGAATAATTAAATTTGGTTGGTCCAAACTCAAACAAAAAATGACATATAAAACTAACCATTTCTTCATTTTATCTTCAAAATTCAGTTTCATTACTTGTTAAAAGTAACGAGAGTAAATCTGTCCATACATTGTTTCATGTTGTCGACCATAACTCATCCTTGAACTATATTTATCATTTTATCTGACAGATATTTTGTATAATGTTACATAGTCACGTATACACATTGACCGGGACTTACGTGGTTAGTGCATCAGTTGGAATATAACCTAATCATTTATTTATATACAATCAACAAACTAGAAACCACGTGTTGATGCCACACTATGTGGCAATTATTATTCGGTAATTTTCAAAAACACTTTTGATGTTTAACTATTATAGTGCAATTTAGCAGGAATAAAATTTTCCAAAGTCGAAGATAGTTTTTTGCGATTCCTGTAGTTCCCCATCAAATAATTTTGCCCTTGAAAAAATTTGTTTTCTGTTTCCTTTTTGCAAGTTCAAATCATGTTCTACCAGTTTGAATTTGCGAGAATATTCACAAAAATTGCTGAAGAAGCTTTTCAAGCTTCGTAATTTAAACTCTACAGCTCCCGATCAATTTTGCATATCTTGCTTGCATATCTATTTGTTTTGGTATTCCATACTCAGTCATCCTCTGCACATCTGATTAACTTGATGTACGAGGTCTGGCTATTAAATAACGAGACTGGTTACAAAAAAGTGTTTTATTATGAAAATTATTCTACATTCGAATGCTCCCCTTTGCCACACACATTTCCATACATTTTTTGCATTGATCGAAGCAGTACTGGAAGTCTTCTTTGGTGAGTGTCTTTAGGAACTCTACCGTTTTTTGATTTACCGCTTCCATCGACTCAAATCGGGTCCCTTTCAAAGCAGATGTTTTTTTAACCTTTTAAGGAAATCTGAGCAGATCCGTTGACGTCAGGAGTCAGATTTTTTGGCACCAACTTCGCACAGATTTTTGTCATGTGTAATTCCTCGTGTGAAATTTTTCTAACCGTTTCTTTGTGGGCGTTTACATCCTCGGCAACCATCCGGAACGCTTTTCGACGATCTGCACGCACAATTTGGTTGATTTTGGTCACTGTTTCCGGATTTGAAAGAGTCACAGGGCGACTTGAGCGCTGGTCATTTTCAGTGCTCTTTCGGTCCTCACTAAAGCGCTTACACTACTCAAAAGCACGCGCACGAGCTAGAGAATTGTCCCCATAGGCCTCTTCCAACAATTTATAATACTCAGTCGGAGTTTTTTTCACTTTAACGAGATTGATACGTTGCTCCTGTTTACCGTCATACATGGTTTTTGTCACGAGAAGAAAACACGTTAGTTTCAAACCGCTACTGCACAATATAATAGAGACAGAAACATGTTTTGGGATGTGCATAGACAAGATACTTAGATACCCAACGCACTACTAGTTTCTTACCCCACCCATCTAGGGTGCCCTCTAGGCGTGCAGTCTCGTTATTTAATAGCCAGACCTCGTATATTGTCCAGTATGGTTTCCTTAATATTCATCATTTCTCGTCTTGTGATTTCTGGAATATGTTTGAGCTTTAAAATTCTTGCTGCTCGCTGCCAAAAATCTTTGTTCCATTCTTGTCGTCAGCTGCCACGTTTCATATCCGTATAATACAAAGCTTCTTCTTCTTCTTCCTGCTGTATGTAGGCATCATTGCCTGTTTTTCTTCACATCATTGCCTTTTCTCAGTCACCTGGGAGGTTGTCACTCCATCTTTTCCGAGGTCTTCCAAGGTTTCTTTGTCCTGCTGGTGATTTGTCCTTTGATATTTTCACAATTCGTTCTTCCGTTATGCGGTCAATGTGCTCATTCCATTTTATCTTTCTATCCAGTACCCAGTCATAGATGTTATCTATCCCGCATGTTTGTCTTATGTTTTCACTCCTTTCTCAATCCATTAGTGTTCTTCCCGCTATTCTTCGAACTATTTTCATTTCTGTAGTCTCCAAAACAAAGCTCTTGTGTTAAATATTTGATGTTTTCTCTTTTACTGGACCATAGTACGTAGTTCAGTACTCCAATGACTTTTCGTACTTTTATTTCTGATTCCTTTCTTCCGTTGCTTGTAATTTTTATTCCCAAATTATGTATTCTTTAGTGGCTGGTATTTGTCTTCCGTCTTCAAGTTGTAAATCTTCTGTTTATGATCCGATATACGAGTAGATATTTTTTATTATTTTTGAAAACTTATCAACTTGAGTAACGAATCGCCCACATTAATTTTTACTTAAACTTACTATAATGATCTAGAGATGAGGGAATACTGAAATTTAGAAGTAAAATTGTTTGGTTCACATCATATTGATGAATCCAATTTCTTTTTTCCAGCAATCTTGACATCCCAAGACGACCCAGCAATATCACCTGTTCATCATCAGGCAGTTCATATTTAGAACGTAGAGATTCTTCTACAACTTTGGGACTTCCTCCAATGCCTGCACACAAATGCAAATTGTCTCAATGTCAATTCTCCGATGTCCCGGAGATGTACGATTTTTATTACCCTATAGATATTAGAGTTACTCATCCTACTCCCGGAGGATCTCCTTGCGGGAGTAATAGAGGACTGTACGACAGAGTTGTCGATATTCCGAATTTAAAACCGAAGCTAGCTCCTTTAGCTTCTATTAGTAGTTGTAATAGTTCATTAGGTAAGTATAAATTGTTTATTTCAATGTGGTAAAAGTTTAAATCCAACGCCAATAGATAAATTACAAAATCTTCTGTTCTTCTGCCTCTGAGTAGAAACTTTCACATTTAAATAAAATCCCACAAATGTATTCTATCATCAAAAACTCATTTATGATTTATAACAGTCATTTATTCTAGAATTTTCTACGAAAAATACGAACTCTAGAACAGCCATCGGTTTAGTAAACTGTTCTACTGTGTGATTCATTTACATTGGAAACATATGTGTTAAATCTGATGTTTTTTACCGATTTTAAACAATTCTAATGTCAAATGATGAACATTTATATCGGATTAACGAATTCCGAATGTTTGTTTCAATTTTAAGGACGTACTATGATAAGTCTTCGTTGTTAAAAATAGAAAATAGTGATTTTTTTTATAAGAAATATATATACGTCATTCAAATCAGAATACTTTCGAATCATTTTTACTAAAAATAATATTTATTGGAATCAAAGTTTAGACAACTTGAAGTTTTGATCATTTTGACTCAAGCTGTTTTCCAACAGTTTTTATAATTAATTACTGAGAAAAAAAATATTCAAAAAATATATAATTATTTTTTATCCTAAAGACTTTTCCAATATGCAATAAGCCGAATACCGACAGGTTACAAAAATTTTTGGCCATTTTAAAGAATGCATCAACGGCTACAACTCCACAATCAATTGGACAATGAGGATAACATTTGGGTTGTATGAATCGCATATAATATTTTTTGTCTCAAATTCCATTCATCAATCTTGGAATTTGTCAGAGATACGTTTCTTTCCGTCGAAATTACGAAATTAAGGCCGTGCATTTTATTTTGCATCGTTGAATATGGTATTTATGTCAATTCATTTGTTGATTTAATTGGATTTGAATATTTCTTGGTAATTCACTGCTTCGTTAGCTTTAGAAATGTTTACTTTTTCATATTTATCCCTGACTTGGGCCTAAATTTACCTGTATGCAGGTTTGTTTGTAACTAAGTTATACTAAGAGAAAGTTGGTTAGTACTGTTAGTATATCCCATCACTTTAGTTACGTTCGTTAACCGAGCGGTCTGAGGCTTCAACCTCAGAATTCCTCGGTGGTGGATTCAAATCTCGTTCATGCTGTTAAAATTTTTTTTCTTTTTGGATTTATAGAAATTCGTTTGTTATTAGATATGTCCAGAAAAGTGATAAATAGGATGAATTTTTATACAAAATCTCGTAAAAAGTGAATTAGAATATACCAATACGAGGATGGTCCCAGAAGTACCTAGTCCGACCTAAAGATGGCGGTAGTTGCTTGAAAAATACCACTGGATTATAAAGTGCACAATCTATACAGCATATGTTTCAAGTTTGAAGATGTCAACGTTATATGATATAATACTTTATTTGAAAGGCGTTAGCCCAACCTATATAAAAGCTGAACTAGATTCTAATTTGGATGAGACTCTTCCTTCGTTATCAACAGTAAAATATTGGGTAGCAGAGTTTAAACGAGGCTGGACCACATGCGAAGACCAGCGCAGTGGTCGATCAAGTGAGGTGACGGCTCCATAAATATAGAAGAAAATTCATAAAGTAGTACTGGATGATCGTAGATTGAATGTACGAGAGCTAGTAAACATAGTAGGCATTTAAAAAAATGCATTACATTGCATATCAACTGAAAATTTGGACAGAAAGCTATGTGACAGATGGGTGCCGCGTTTGCTCACGATGGAACAAAAACTATGTCGTGAAGATGTTTTCATTGAGTGTTTAGCAATGTTTTTGCGAACTTTTGCAGCGTTTGAGCGAAGAAATCAAGTAAAACGGCCGCATTTGGCTAAGAAAAAATGTAGTTTTATCAAGACTAACACAAATTTTGTTACAAGAAACTTTATTATAAGATTTACAATTTACTGAATTTGCTTTTTCATTGAATGCCCCTACCTCAATTATTCCTATGTTATCCCTAATATCTTTTTTCTGTATTTCCATAGTAATTTTTCTGTGGTAATTATTGGTATTAGTTCTTTCGATATCAATAATCTTCTTCAACATTCTTCATCTATAATTTCTTACAATGCACCAACTCACACATTGTTATCGTAATGGCCAAAATTAATGAATTGAAGTTTGAATTGCTACCTCGTGCACCACATTCGCTAAATTTAGACCCATCAGATTATGTTCTGTTCCCAGAATTGAGAAAATGGCTCGGTGGTCAAATATTTTTCGAGCAATAAAGAGGTGATGTTAATTGCTATTTTGAGAAGCTTGACGATTCATATTATAAAAGGGCTATCGATATTTGTTGGGCTAGATAATTCTGGAACCATCGTTGTATGTTCCCATTGACGTAATTGTGAATAATCTAAGAATTCCACTAAAGAAGGTGATTCAGAAGTTTAGTGAAAAATATAGTGAACGTATCAAAGTGTAATGTGCTCGGCAATCAACTAATAGAAGAATTGTGAGATGAGAAGACTAAAGTGGTACAGACCTGCGAGACATGTTTAAATAGTAACTATAAACATTGATTATATAGGAGTGAACAATTAGTTTTAGTCGTAATTAACCAAAAATTCTAATTATATAAGGGTATACTCATTTGAACAATCCTTTCTTTGTTTTGTTGAACAGTCATACCAAATCAGTATTGTATAACAAAACGGGGTTTACAAAAAATATTCACTGTTTTTTGGTTATATATTACACATCTACTTATAGTACCAGCTTAATTTATTGATTGGATTTAATACATTAGAAATATAACTACTTCTATACAATTGAAAATGAATTATTTATCAATTTACTGAAGAATTGCTTGAAATTTTGTAAAAAAAGTAACGTTTATCAAATCGAATTTCGTTGTCATCCCCAATTAAGGAGAATTTTAAAAATATTGGACACTCTGTTCGACGTTTTCCAACAATGTCGTCCTCCCTATTCTGAAGCTTTCTTTTATTGATGTTATCCACCACTTCACCTCCTTATTTACCGAGGGCCTCATTGTTTTGGATAGCACAGTATTTCGCGAGTTTCAATGTTTTTTTCAGATTTTCACTTCGCCGCATAAAACGGTGGAAAATGTAACAAGGCATATTTGAATTTCATATTTCTTTAGTCAGTTCAAAAACAAATTCTATTTTCCAAGTCGACCTCGCATAAAACTTCCATATTCTATCTTTTTTGAACAGTTATACAGTATTGGAAAAGAAAAGAACGGAATTTGAGAATTTCACTTGGAGCACCTTAACTAATCTAACAGTATAAGTAACAGTATAAATGATACAAAACCGCAATGAATTATAAGTAATTGTACCAATCTTTTGGTCATAAAATTATTGTTTTATATCAACTTGTCTTTTATTTATAGCCTATCGAAGTTTGATAAAAGCGGCCCTCGTATTTGAGATTTGTCATAAAAACATAAATAAATTCCGTATCGGAAAAAAATGTGCACGATGAGCTCAATCTTGGTAACTAGAGCTCCATTTGCAATAAAATAGTGTTTCAGAGAAAGTACAAACATCAAAGGAACTGAGTTTCTAGTTGCAGCCGCAATAAATGTTCCATTAGAGCCATATTCTCCTGACGTAAAAGAGCCACGTATACTTCCCTTGAGCTGCTATTACTCTACCTGATTTCAAGACAGTTGGAACACCAGTTTAGTTTCGTCCATATTTCATATTGTGGAAGCTGGGAATTGATACTAGTCCATAACTATACCTATCCTGTTATAAAACAAACCGACGACGATGTCGCCCTTCCTAATCTGGGCGGTTCTGGTTTTCTAATAGATGTCCTGTACATATGATGTCCTTACACCATAAAACATAAAAGAAAGATAGTCTTCCAATATTTTTTCTCGTTAAATTAAAGAAACTTGGCTTATGTTTCTGTACTACTTGACCACATCAGATTCAAGGTTAACATACTTCGAGATCGTAGTTCTATCTATTTTGTTATCTTTAACAGCTTTGCGGATGCTTGAATCGTTAAGGACTTCATCTACTGCTTGTTTTATCAATTCTATACTTATATTAGCACGTTCCGTTTTTGATTTGTAAATTGTGGAGCATTTGAAACTGCGGCTCAACAGACCCCGCTTTGCCTTAAATCAGAAACATTAACGCGAAGAGTGAAATAGATTTAGTTTTTATAGAAATGTGTTCGGAAGAATTCGAATGTGAGGAATACAATTTTTCTACCCGTACTAAACGATAATCCCGCTTTAAACACCTCATTATTTTCACTTATTCTTCATATTATTGTGGTATAAAGGATTAGTGAATTCAACTTCAAAGGATTTTACCCACTCCAGCCGGAGCAACTTCTTCAGTATATAATTAATGTAATATTACAGACTTCTCATTAGAATTGCTGACATGTGTAAAGAAACCATTGTACATTATAATATTTACTCAGGTGTAATAATGTAAATAAATATTTACTGAAATATATTACCTTTCTTCCCTGCTTTCTCTATTTACCAACAAACCATTCAAAGAAATTTATTTGGTTTGCTTACCTTGAATTTATCCCTGAAGCCAGATTCATTTATTCATTTTGTATTTTGAAACAAAAAGTATTCATAACGATTTGAGTCTACATCACACTGTATGTATTACTTCAAAATATTCGATTAATTAAACTACAACGTCAACCAGCTCAAAATATTTACCTTCAGCTTCAAAATACATCAAACTGGTTACGTTATATTCAAAGTTTATTTGAACTATAGATACTCTTCAGAAATCGACATTTACATTCCGTATTGCAGCAATTCAATAATTAGAACAACAGTTTCTTTTGTAATAAGTGGTAAAAGTGTTTTTAATGGCGCAAGAAACTGTGAGGTAGACGTCGAAAATTCCTTCTAATGTGTTCATAAAAAGGGTATTAAATGGACGTTGAAAATCTAACGTTATAAATTCAGTTAAATATTAATAACAAAAACTTAATGCTAAGCGACGATTTGGCGAGAAAATCTACCGTTTTGTAGTATTAATTCTTTTTCAAAATGTCTAAAAACCACTTTGCAAAAACACTACAAAGAAAAACGAAATATTTAAACAATAATTGACAAATAACTTCTTATAGAATCGGGAGGTCCAGTCGATCCTAATTACCCTTGCAGTACTCACTCTAATCTCTTTAGACTTGAAGAATCGTTCGAGTTGTATCTGTAATAACTATCGTCTAAATGCTCTCTGATTAGGTCTACCACTATCTTTAGCTTCAACTTACCGTCTACTTTGCTGCAGGATTCTCGTCCTCCAGTTTGAGGAGTTTGTCTCATCTATCTGTGAATGAAGGCATTCTACTTTTATTATTTTCCTTTCCTACATCTTGAAGTGTACCTTAAGCCGGCAGTAAGGGTTGAATTCTGCCAAAAGCTAAATAACTCGAAGCTTATCCAGATTTGTGGTAAGTTCAGCATCATCATTGATTTTGTCTCTCCTCTTCTCCACGTGAGTTTGTCTGAATTTAAGGATGATATTCACATCATAATAGAAAAACTAATGCCCTAGCCTCCGATAGTTAATCGTAGCATCCATACGGTTACCATGAAACCACTACACCTCCTTTCCAGATGGTGTTTTCATGAGATAAATGTAGTCATATCTTCACAAACTGGCCGCTATTGAACAGTCGATAACTTCTACTGGATAATAAACTGTTGAAGCCAGTATGGATGTTCCGTAGATAGTTGAATAAGCTTTGGCTACTCAAATCGACAAATCTAGCAATTTCTAATATTACTTTGGAGACAATAACAAAAAGGGAACACGAATCAAAGAAATTTGACTCACAAATGAATGGAGGGAAAAAAATAGATACACACTGAAGACAAAGATAAAATAAAAAATATTAAATGGATAGTGAGTTAAAGAAAATATGATTTCGATAAAGTTTATCAATTTGAGAGCAAAAAACTTTCAAGGGCAGTCAAAATCGGAGCTTATGAAATAATTATAAGACCAGTTGTTCTATATACTTTGGAAACATGGACAATTACAAAAAGAAGATGAGAATAAACTGGAACTATTGGAAAGAAAAAGCATCAGCAAAGTATATAACCGTGTGAAAATGGCAGAAGGTATATGGAAAAGACCTATAAACAAAGTATTAATGATGATACACAAAAGGTCAAAAAGAACACAAATCGTTACAGTACGAAGAGCAAGAGAATAATTATGAGAATGGTGCTGGAGGAAGGAGGAAATACTAAAGGAAGAAGGGAATGAACAATGAAGAAAATTGAAGCCAAGGCACTGAAATTACCCCTTAATAGCTTTGAAATGTAATTAAAAATATTTGTAAGCGTTACGGCAAGTTTATCGAACTAGATGGTGCTTTTGTAGACCGAACTAGAGTATGAAATAAATTTTGATATAACATTTAGTACCTATTGGTACCTATTCCCGTAAATTTAATCAATTGAAAAGCAAGAAAGCTTCTAGCTTTAACTATATGAATTACGTTATAGGAATCAACATTAAGCCATTTCCTTTGTCAATTTTTGCAAGAAAATATTTTTGTATACGGGTGTTTCAAAACTTTCGCATGCGAGTTATATCACTACGAAAAAAATCGATTAAAAATCACCAAACAATCACATGTCTATAATGCATAGATTAACCACAAATTAACAATAAGGTTGAGCCAATCAAACCATGTGAAACGTTTAAGTTCCTCCCTATCGAGCGGTCGAGAGAGCCATAAAATTATTTAGCTGCTGCCGCATTTTTTAATTTTGCTTTATAGACATGTGATTGTTTGGTGATTTTTAATCGATTTTTTCGCAGTGATATAACTCGCATGCGAAAGTGGGATGATGGTATGATTGGTCGCATCATGTGGTCGTAGTGCGCATGTCATTCGACGAATGTTTTGCTTCCACTGTTGGCATTGGAGTCTTGGCCATGAAAAATCGGTTTTTTGACCCGCGTAGAAAGAGTACCTAACACTGGAACGAAGTTGGAACCAACACATGTTGTACACAGACTTCTTGTCCTCTTCCGCATAAATGCTACGTGTTTCGTAAGAAAAACCAAAGCTGCCATTATTATTCAGTTTATTTTAAAATAATTAAATGTCTGTTTTATGCTGTTCATCACTTTTTTGCCATGTTTTTCATTTTGATGCAGTACTTTATTAAATATTAATATCAGTTAATTCCATATGGTTGAATTGAAAAAATACAATTTCCGTAGATATTTGTATAATAGTTTGTGTATACAGACTCTAAAAATATTCAAAAAACATGTGTTTTAGTATTTAAGATTTGATACAAAGAGCAATAAATAGTAGGCTATTTCCATTAGGCAAATTTTGCCTTCTTAAATTTTTCCTATTGCGATGGACATATAAACTTTGAAATAATTACCAAATTTTGCCTCAACTTGTTCATGATATGAGGTCAGGAGCTATTTTCTATTAGAATAATAGGTAAAAGGAATTTTTGTGATCATCTTCTTGGAAATTTTGTGAGTAGCATAAAGGAAAGTTTCACACTTGATAGTATTTCAATTAAAATTCATAAATAGAAACATTTTTATATAATAACAATATGGAATATCAAAAAAAAAACTATTTTTAATTATTTTTTGTTTAGGAACTGATATTCCAGACTTCGAAGTACAATCATTTTCTAGCGATTCTGTATTTGATGACGACGACGAAGATACAGAACACGAAATGAACGAAATAAGCACAAACAGCGATGCAAACAGTGATAGTGACGTCAATAGTGACGATGGCGCCTGCTACCGAGGAAGGAGCATAAGACTGACAGTTCCCGTGGATATTGAACCTATACCTTCATCAAAATCGTCGTCTACTCTAGTAGGTCATGATAAATCTTCTTCGGAACATAGTTCGGTTGTCAATTTAGATGAAAAAACATCTTGGGTCCAAGAAACTTTATTTTAAAAAACAAGAGATATTTTTGGACACGCTCTCCTCCATGTAGACAATATTCAATATTGAGTTACTGAAAATATTAATCTTGGCGCGATAACCATTGAGGTACTCGACGATAGTGAGTTTATAAACTTTCTTCAGATACATATATAGTAACATTTTAATCCAACAATGTCCAAGTACCTTTTATACAAACCGCCATTTACATCTAAACGTATTAAAAACAATTAAATCAAAACAAATATATATTTTAGAAACTGTTAGTTATATTTTCTATTTATGATATTTCTTTATATCAACTAGAATTATTTCCTTCCTTTGGTGTCTCAATGGTTATAATTTAATGTACGTGAAAGGTTAAATGCGGAATCAAAACACCATAATCAACTTAATAATTATCGTTTAACTCGATCGAATAAAATCTAACTATTTTTGTCAGCCTCCCTGTATATACTTAATATTTGTTCTTATTAAAACATTAATCTTAAAAATAAAATTAGCGAATTGAATTTTAACTTTAAATTAATTGAAATTCGGAAATATTTACTCATGTTAAATGTAAACTTTTGAAACCTACTCAAATCAAAATTAAAAAAAAAAACTAATAAACTGTGATTAAACGTTAAATAATTTGTGATAAGCTAATAATAATTTGTGATAAATTCTTATTTGATCTAAAACATCGAGTATGTAAAAAATATATGTAAATCTATAAATCTAGAGATGTTTGTAGTGATTGAATTGTTATAATAACACTCGCTACGAGGTTACATGAGGAAACCCAAGAGCGAGAGTGTGAACAGTGCTCTTGCCTTAATTCGCCTCGCCTCTCTGTTGCACCGCTCCATGTTGTTTTTTCGGGCACGAATCAAAGTACGTAATGGATGCGCCTCGCGAGATTCTGTATTGGGCATTATAATCAATTTAATTTTTTACGGCTTCAAATTAAAAGACGTGTTCAATACTGCATACGCTTCAGTGATTTCATCTTCACTGTTCCTCAATTTTGTGTCATTAGATCAAAGGTTACTGTTACATCACGAGAGAAAAAACTCAATTATTGAACTCAGAACCTTGGATAAAATTTTAGTCCCTACGTTAAGTTGCCGAAAATATGCATTTTCTCGCTCGTTCGAGACACTTTATCTATACCGCGCATGCTTGAGAATGCGCAGAACCGAGCTGAGATCTCGAAGGATAGAGAAATCGTTGCCATTCTGTTATACTTTGTCGGAACAGCTTTCACTTATAGAAAGTGTCCATATAGAAATACTCCATATATGCTCGGAACCAGAAAAAATCGTGGTTAATACTCTGCGACTACACCAGCTCCATTTGTGTTATTTACTTATGTTGTTCGTATTCGACCAATGAAAACTTGATCGGTTTGATATGAATCTTCAGCTTCAACTATTAGTATAGGTCCAAAAAATGTTTTATGAGCACCATATTTTAATATTTAATAGGAAATACACATATTTTCATATTCTTAATCAACTTAGTTCACACTTAAAATAAAAAAGAGCAGATCGGTTACAAATATGATTGTAATCAAAATCTATTAATAAATAAAACGATGAGAATACAATGTATCTACAGAAACCACAATCAGAATGCAAATATTAAATTTTATATCGATATCTTACCTACATTCAATGAATAAATCGAAAACTAGTTCCAGAACATTGAGCTTCATTGCTAGAGTTATGCACGTATCAAAAATTTACTTTAGTATCGATATGATAGCTAAAACTTTCTCAAAACTAATGAGTTACTAGCTTCAAATATCATAATTTTCAAGTGACATCCAGAAATTATGAAGAGAGTCTCAAGAAAAATATTTGATAATACAGATTGTCTCGTAAATAAGTGCTAGTATGATGAACCGTTGAGGAATAATTAAAATAGCTGAATATAGTAATCATATACGTCAAAAACTTTCTTTTAACATTGTATCTATCCACTTTCATAAGCTGGTGTGAACATAATATTGAACCACAATAGTTGCATTAGTCCAAAATTGACAATATCAAGTTTCTTGAATGTCATTTTCTAAAATTTGAATGGTTACAAAACCACGCACTACGGTAGAGAGTTGATTGGTCGAATATGATCTAACGTTTACACTTTTCACTTTGGATTAATTATTGCTTCGATGACCGCCTCTATCTTCGGTGTTACAGTGTCAACCCGTTTCATCATACATAAATTAACCTTATCAATCAATATAAAATGTTTGTAGTAGTTTAAATGGAGCTCTACGTTCGATTCAATATAATATTTTTATCCGTAGATATTTCATATATCATCAAACTACAAATCAAATGTCTCCACGTCTTTCTTTGAACACTATCCACAAGTATTGAATCTTGAATTACCTCAACTTTGGTAATAAACACGAAGTTCATACTCTTACGTCACATTAAATATGACATTGTAACAAATTACTTGTTGAAATTTGAACCCATAATTTAAAAAAATCTACAGGTTTGTTCCAACCTACTAGTCTTGACCGTTCTTGGAACGGTTATTGGAAGCGTTTAAATGATATTTTCTGCGCAATTTCCTGTTTTGCACTGTTCTTGTAACAGTAGTTGTATGGAGTGTAGAGAAGGAGGACCGTCTCTGGGTTAAAAAATGTGAGCTGATTTTTGATGGGTAAATAGGTGGCGCTGATTATAGAGGGTATTCGCTTGAATTTTACGCGCTGATTTAAAAAAAACTGTATAGTAATGCTTTAAATAATGCACCGTGATAATGAAATTAGTAGTATTAAAATAATGAAACGATTAACAAAACAGAATCTCGTTAAATTAGCTTTATTATTTAGCTATTTATTTGGTTTAGATAATACATATATTCTAATATGAAACAAAAGTAGAATCATGTAACAATAATGAAATAGTATAAAAAAAACATTTTGGTTGATTAAAATAAAATATTGAATTTTATCCGTAACTAATATAATAATTATAGTTTTGTTAAAATATCATTGGTAATTAGCTTATGCAAGCAGGTACAGAAATATATCAAGTTCTTAATAAAAAATAAAAATCTAATAAGATATTAAGGATTGCACAGCTTTTCACATGAATATAATCAAACGTCAGTCACAACTTTGATAATTTCTTATACAGTAAGTGTTTAACTTCAGATCTCAATCCCATAGTACAATCAGCGCCACGTATTATCCCTACAGAATTCAGACCATATTTTAAACGTACCGTCCATAAGAGACGTTCCTCCTTCTCTACACTCCATAAGTAGTTGATATCAATCAAGTATCGAAAAGACCGTCCCGAAAACGGTTCACAAACGAGACCTAAATCGGTTGGAACACAGAACAGAACTGACCGACTGGAACACGTAATCTCTATTGCGCAGAATCGTCACCGTACTAAGGAGGGTTTTTTGATGGGTTGGAACGAACCTAATAAAATGTGGTCTATGCTTGTACCTTTTTTAGATCAATCGATTATATTGTGATGCTTTTTTTCGAGCGTGAATAATCTATTTAAGCAGATACTGTGAATCTTAGTAGTATCGGAAACTCAAGCAATAAAAAGAATACTACCTCTTCTAGTCAATTTAAATTGTTGTCTATATCAAATAATTCTATCTACTAGTTACAAATCTTACTCGTAAACTGTGATGATTTTAGTTATTGTTATTAGGAATCACCAATTAAGTCAATTTATTATGTAGAGTAGCCCCTTTTTGATGTGAATACTTCCAATTTATTATAATTTAATATAAACAATAAGAAGTATTTTATTAATATGCGTTCATAAATTGGAAACTAAGGTGAAAGATAATCCTCAGTGTTCTGTTTACCTATTAGGGATGCTATAAATTGGATGCTGCTAATCTCTGTCACGAAATTTGATGCTGTTGATGGGTCATTAGATAAGAAGTGGAAGTTAAAATAAATCAATACATTACTCCAGGTTTAGCTATTTATTCACAAGTTCACAATATTTTCCTGTTGGTCACTAATTAAAAAGAAATCTACTCTAATTATTCATCATTTCCTCTAACATATTTCGAATGTAGCACATATTAATCTGTTCAATGTGTTTCTTATTTACTGAATTTATGATTTTAGATAACATGTATACTGCATCCTTCATAAATATATTGCAAACCACAATACACTTTTCTATATCTGGTCCTTATGTTAATCAGTTCTGTAGAGTCCAATTTAAGGGTAGTTTTAAAGGGTAGCAGGTATAGTTCTTTCAATATCAATTGCAGATTATAAAAGCCCATGCCGACAATTTTGTTTGATCTACCATAGGCGTAGATAACTCATTTTATGAATTTATTATTTTTATAAATACTTTTCAGAATATGATACTTAGACAGATGCACTTAATTGTAGTCTTTTAACTTCGAAAAAAAAATATTATTTTACCTTGTTAACTTGCTACAACTGAATTGTAAATTATAAAACATAAATAGACGAGTAAAATGTACATGCCTGTAAGGGGGTTTAAAAAGGGTACCAGACGTGAACTGATCCCTTTTTGTACCTTTCGTCTATTAGAACTTCGGTAGTCTTTTGTCTGACGCAAATATTCTTGTCGCCATCGAACTATCCTGAACGATTCGGTTATTACCCCGTTTTTTCAGTTTTTTGTGTTTAAAACCACATGCTGATAAAAGTTGTCTCAATGTTTCTAAACTGGTATAATTGTATTCTGGATAATTTGCTACCTTTTGCTGTATTATTTCTAATGTCGCAGCCCTGTTCTCCTTATATAAACTATAAATTGTCCTACGTACAAAATCTTGAGTAGCTCTGTCAACTGATTTCAGTTTTTCTTTACAGCAATTCCTTCCGTGACTACTCGATAAATGGAAAATTTTTTACTCTATATATATATAATTAATTCAGCATTCTTAATATGACTTTGCATTTTCAGATTGCTCAATATTTTCCATTGTTAAACATTCGAATATATTTAAAATAACTTGCTGTGTTTGTGTATCTAAATCTTTATTATTAAATTCATACCTGTCTTTATTCTCACTACACTGTGCAATTTCACTGTCTTAATTTGCCCATGGTCAGAAGAACGCCATAATTCTATTTATTTAAGGAAATGTATGAATTAAATAAATCTCACTAAGCCACTCCATTTGAATTGGTAAATAGCGGAGATGACGAGTCCACGTAGACTGACGGTTTGTTGGATGTTTATCGAATTTTATACGGAGAGTGAACATTATTTACAATTTCTTAATTTGGTATAGGTAATGGCATAACTGTCTTCTGCTGTTGATATTGAATGAGTTGTAGCTTCCAATTTATGACCGCGTATACAAATCAAGTCCGTTCATACACACAATGAACAAATGTTAAGAATAAATTGAGATATGTGTAATAAATGAGACAATGAACAATATTTCGTCATTTCATTAAATGTATAAACGGACTTCACACAAATGGTAGAACAAAACGTCTTCTTCGCGTCAACAGTTATAGTGGAAAATAGTTCTAAGTAAACAGGAACAGTGTGACGTCATAAAATAAGTTGGTAACACTATACTTCCCACAACTGGTAGAACAAAACGTCTTATTTACGTCACCAGTGATACTAGGAAAAAGATCTGAGTAGAGTGGGAAGGTGTGACATCATGAAATAAGTTGGTAACACTAGTTTGTTTCCAAATAAAGTTATTTATGTGATTTATTGTCGATTTTAATTATTAAACGTAATAAAGTGACTGTGTCCTATCGTATTTTTAGAAAATAGTTATGATCTATGGGTAAACATATAAATTAAGGATAATATAAACGTATAACGACTAATAAGTAATAGTGAAAATAAACAAATAATAAAAATGTAAACAATAAAATAAGAACCCAAAACAATCAACTCATATTTATAAAAAGAACATTTAACAATAATACAGGGTAAAAACTAATTAACTAGCAATATCCCAGATATTAAACAAAGAGATGATTTTGCTGTGGTTTTTAATAATCAACAATGGTTTTAAAATTTAAAAAAGTCGATTACTAGTAATGTCAATTGTTTGTAAAAATCAGATATGCAGTTATCAAATGATGTTAAAATTAGGAAATTTTGGAATCAGTTTGTACATTAAGTATTATCCAAAAAAAGCGTTTTTAAAATATTTTACTTTATTATAACTTAATGAAAGTACATGTTGTTAGCTATTTTATGTTACTCAGATGTTAAACGATACTAGAAATCTAATCAAATACCGATGAAATACTTTAGATAGTCACACAAATGTTAATATAAATAAATATATTTATGTTTCTAAATGTTCTTGATTTTATGTCTGTTCTGTTTCAAAGTTTTTTTTAATAATATTTAAAAGATATATAAAAATTAACGTTTCGATTAATTAAGTCTTTATCATTTAGAAACATAAACATATCAAAATCAATTAAAGAAATTTATAGATAAATATATATATATATATATACTTCTCTGGCGGAATCGAAGAATTAGTTTCAACCTTTGTATATTTCTATAGTACCTTCAAGAGCTGGTAATGATAACAAAAATAATAATAGAGAAAATTTCTGCGTTTATTACCTACCAAAGATAACTAGGTAATACGTCTAGACTGAATGTAACCACCAAAACTATATTTTGAATCTTTATTATGGAAAATAAGGTTATTTGGTGGAGTAACTCACAATTACAGTGTCAAAATTACTATTTGGGTAACTTCCAACATTATAGATGAAGAGAACTTAAGGAAAAGCTCAGAGTAAATAAAAATATTAACAACACTAATGTAAATATAAAGCACTTACGATACAGAAGAGTTAGTTTAAGTGTGTAGCTATTTTTTGGATAATGGACGTGACAAAAAAAAAGAATTGAAGGGGGAAAGAGAAGCTCGTTGTTGGATTCCTCTGCTGGTTTTTAGATGTTTCTACAATAACATATGCAACAGAGATTTGAATAATTCAAAGGAAGCACTAAAATAAAATTGAAGCAATCGAAAAACAAACGGGATAAAACTAGAAATGCAGACATGAGGAAAATGAGAATTATAAGTAATGAGGATAAGCCAACAAAAATTAGTCTAGAGAATAATAGATCTAGAATACCGAAGAAAAATCACAAGCAAACTAAAGAAGAAAACGGAAGACTCTGGTCGAAATAAAACTACTAATACTGGAGACAGAAATACTTGGAAAAATTGGTTGGAAGAAAAAACTGAGTTCGAATTGACGTCCAAAAACATATTAGGATAACACAACAAACTTCAACAACCTCCACGGCATCTTGCGTTACACTAAGAAAAAAATTCAGGATAGTTTTGTTTTGTCATTAGGCAAATACTAGTAGGCAAAAATAACTGAATTTTTTGTTGTATTTGAACTCTTCTAAACTATTCTCTATTACACGCTTTGATAACTTGAGAACTAAAAAAATATTAAAAGAATATTCAGGGTGCTCCGAGACTTAATGCAAAAAATTCGGAGTGAGTAGATGACGTGGAAATTATGCTGTGATATGAAATATTTCTCATTTTCCATTTCTGAATTATATTCCTTTAAAGTTGCAAAAACAAAATTTAAATTCAAGTATATTTTCTAAATTATATATATGACTAGCTTCGCCCGCGGTTTATTGGAATAATTCAATGATAAATGTATTATATGCATTAATTCAATTTGGAAGAGTTATAAAGAAAAGATCAAATCAATTCCTGCCACTTTCAAAGATTGGCTCTGTGATTTATTGATTGTCATAGCAAAATAGACTCCAATAGGGAAATGCATTCTTTTAAATTGAAGAGGGTAGTCTGAAGGTATAAGGGGTATGCGTGGTATAAAGACTGATTACCCTCTGGCACATCCGGTTATAATTGTAGCCTCGATTACGTTTTTCTGAAGAGCGTTCACACATAGTCTCGTACCGTTGCACAGCTTAGGAGGATTAAGATTTCGTAACAATATTATCGGTGTTCCAATCTTTAGAATAAGTCTATGTGCCGGGAAACCTGGAGGATTGAGCGTGTTTAGAAACTTTGATGGGTATTACACAGCATTATCAACTTGTAATACAGAAACTATAAATCGAAACTCCATGCATTCTCCATCAAATGAATTCAACCCTTTTTAAAGAAATCTAAAAGAAATTTCCAAAAACGGAGAAACTAGTTTTAGATATTCACACGGGTCCATTTCTAAAAAAAAATCTCTTTGATTATATCATTTCGTCATGAAGCATTGCTAAATATAAGGTTCCGTAATAAAAATTTTTGTTCAACTCTTTGAACCCTTTCCAAGTCGAATTTTGAAAATCGCGGAAATCAGTTTCTAGGTTTTTGTACGGAGAATGTTTTAGTGCAGAAACGAAGTCGATATCTCAATTAGCAGCCGAGAAAAACAAAAAATCTAATTTTCAAACATACCCCGTTTTACCCCTTTAAAATCGAAATTTCGCAAAGTCCTTTCTTAGTGCAGCTCTACACACCGATACAAACATACCATCAAAATTTCATGTCTCTATCTTTAATAGCCTTGGCTGGGCGTTGATGAGTGAATGAATCAGTCAGTCTCTACTATCTGAAGGCCAAGTGCGGCTCATGCCCAATGATTAACAATCCGTAACTTCTACAGAGACAACCTGTACAATAGAAAGTGAATTTTTCAATTGATTTCTCAACATAATGGTACTCTCTGTTAAACTCGATAAAATTTATGGTTTAGGAGATATTTAGATTTTTAGGAAACTGTTCGCCATAAAGAGACATTCTGAAGAAAATTATCATAAATTGTAATTATTTATTAAAAATACTTACAGAAAGTATCAAAACACAATCAAATATTTATAATTAAATTGCATATTATTGAACATCGTGTTACTTACATAAGGAAAAAATTGAAATGTAGAAATTTATTTGATTACTCAACAAGTTATCAAATAAAAACAATAAAAATTTAATAAATGTTCGAAATGGAAACCTTGCATATTTACAACTCCCGGAGTCTACGGAGGATAGAAATTTTTGCTTCAAATCCAGGAACACCTTGTATGTAGATAAATTTTTTATGGAAAACTACTCCGCCATCTATGTGAATTGATGTGAAGATTCGAATAGAAATAGTTTGTATAGGTTACTTCAAAATTGTAGCTGAATGAATTATATCTAATTACACTTCCCCATTTAGATATTTATAAACGATTTACTTGTATGTATAAAATAACGATGGTGTTTTAATAGAAACAGCATTTAACTATACATGTACAAAAATTAAGTGCCAAGAGAAACATACATCTAAACCTCTATTTTATTCTCTACTCTACCTTCCTCATTCGTAGTACTAAACTTGTCATCTTTCTCTACTTTCTTCATCTTTCGGACCCCCTTTTTAACTAGATACTATTTTATTACAACTTGTTTTATACTAAAAGTTCAAAAAGAGGCAGCGGACGCGATTTTTAAACAAGTTCCTACCTCCTTTTTGGCTGACATTCTATGAAGAATAATAAAAAATAAATAATTGTACCGGTATGTACACCGATTGTATTACATTTCAGACATAATCTATTTTCAAATTAGACCGTATCTAAAGTTCCTTAAATTGTGTTAGAAAAGTGTAAAAATGTAAGGTACAGAGTATGGTTTGAGGTCAAATTATTCACTGACAATTTTCTGTAATGAATAGATTCAGTTTCGTGATGTAAACTAAAAACCAGTTATTGCAAATAAATTGTATCCTCAAATATAATATACCCAAACAGTATTGAATTAAATCAGTTCTATTATTAACTTTGAATATTCTCTCTCTCGAAATAATGAATTCTTTACTTCGAAGCGAGAGTATTTGAAACTTTGTTTTAGAAACGAATAATAACGACACAGAATATGTAACTTTTAGTAACATTAGTATAGTTACCGTTGATTTTACGATTGATATGAAGTTGCTTGAAAGTTTCTTGCCTTTAAAACTTTCTATAATAAGTTTGGAAGTTATTTGGGTAAAATAAAATTATATATTCAATGTGTTAAAAATTTATCAAAACACAAAATCCTTAGTTTTACAGAATTTTTCAGTTATTTTGTTTCTACTTTCAGAATTTCTGACCTTTACAGTTTGTAACGAATTATAACAATATTGTTATTATCACAAAAATCATCAACATCTTCATTTTCATCGAAAACTATTAAATTAATTATATTATATGTTTTTTGTTCTGCAATATCTCACTTTTGAGACAATGAAAAGAATTCTTAATGCTGCTTGGATATAGAGAAACTATTTAAATTAAATTCCAGTATAAAATATTTTATTTTCAAATATTGATAAGTGAAATATTATGGTGATATATACCCAAAATTTATGTATGTTTTCTAAGTAAATTAACTAAATTCAGGCCAGAATCTTGAATTTTTTCTAAGATGGACAGAAATTGTAAAATAACTCCCTCGCTCTACATTATTATCAATTTAACCACCAAATACTTACTGATATGTATAGGACTTCGTAACATAATAACATAGATTACCATGGAAGTGGCAATGTTCGGACAAGATTCAATCTAATATAAGTAGTTTATTTTTACTTAGTTGGATACATTCAATAGATCTTTTTTGGTTACAGTTTCCCAGGAGTATATTTACCTGACTCAGTTCCTGTAAATTATTCCAGTAACTAATTTTTCCCTATTTACATCTTGCCTAATGTTTTCTCTATTATCCTGTGGCCACAGAAGAATTTTTCCAGGTATTCCCAAGCTAACTTGGAATTCATGGCATTGAAGCTCGGAGTCCTGATGGACAATTTCATATATTTCTATTGGGAAAATACTTCGTGTCCCCTCTTTGGTCCATACACGCCTATTCCAACGCCCTTTACTGTCTACCTAATATTTAGATTGCATTCACTTTTACAGCTTAGTTTGAGGATAAATTTTTATCAACGCTAAATTTTTTGGTATTTTATCTAGGATGTTCCAGATTTGATCACTTTCCAAAGGAGATTTTGGTTTATCACTGGTAGCTCTTTGATCTAACATTCTGAATGAGGTTTTTTCGTCACGCTCTCCAACAAGGAGATATTTACTCGATTGATTTTTTACGAAATTTACATTAATTGATAAATTTAGAATACATTTGAAATACTCAAGAGGTAATTTCAGCTTCCACGTCATTAGAACTCCGTCCATGTCTACCACTACTACTGGAAAATTTTTAATATTACATTTGCGACATGTTTCCCCCACTACATATTCTGTTCACTTCCTTTTAAATTATAATTTGATGTAGCTCAAATATCTTCAAATTTCCAAGCCATAATGAAGTTGAAAAGTAAAATAAGCAGCCGATTCATTTTTTGAATATGTGATTCACTGGAATCTTAATAAAACGAAGCTGATATGGCGGCTAGATCCGCAGATGATTAATTTTCCATAAATTTTTTTTGCCTTGATTTATTCAAGAATTTCTTACTACCACAGCTCGGGAAGTGGCTTCATTTCCATCTTTAGTCTTTCTATAGCTTCCATCTTCTTATAACTTCTTTTCAGCTTAATATCATGCTCTGATTTCAGTTATCTCTTTCTCCTTAGAATCATTTGTAGCAACGGCTTCCCCTGAATTCCTTTATTATTCGTTTCCATTCATTTTCATTTCATTGGTCATACACAACAATAGCATTTCACCAGGACCATGACCTTTCATATATTGCAAACAAACTTGTGGCTAAAAACTTCGAGAATAAAAGTAAAGAAAATAAATCTGTGTATGTTACATACACCGTATGGAGAGGAATCTGCCCAACTGTAATATTAAACGGGCATCTTCTGCCACAAAAAGAGAGTGCAAAATACCTTGGAATTCATCTGGTCCGACGATTAACCTGGATCATACACATACTAACCAAAAGAAAGCAATCGGGTCTAAAACTCAGCAAATTGTACTGGTTAATATGTCGAAAATCTCAAATAACAATCGACAACAAGCTGCTAATATACAGAGTCAAACTAAAACCCATCTGGAGTTATAGTATTCAACTGTGGGGTACTACATCCAACTCAAATATAGCAATTCTAGAAAGATTCCAATCAAAAGGACTGAGAATTATTGTAAATGCTCCATTATATGTACCCAACAGCGTTATCGTTTGTGCTTTCCAAATTAAGTTAGTTAAAGAATAAATATCTCACTTCTCCTAAAAATACACATTGGATCAACCTCTAATGAGACCTTCCACCCAGCGAAAGCATCTTCAGTGTGACCTGCCGGACAAATTTTAGTATCATAGTGATGTGTTGTGTGGTTAACCCTCACGATTTTTTTAAGTGAAGGGAATTTTTTTCCTATTACGTGTTACTGACCATTATTAGAATAATGGCAAGGTTGTTAAAAACAGTTAAAACTCAGTGAATCTCATATTGCTCCTAAAGATGAGAATCATGCTATTGCTTCTTGTCCCAGTTGCTGACTAAAATATCGATTCCAAGCATTATACCAACAGAGTTGTTGATGATTCCAGAACCACGTAAATCAGTTATGGAGACCTTCATTTTGGTCCTATCTCTACAAAGACGTGTGATACTTGATCTTTAATTTTTATATCACTGGCATGTCTCCTAGTCATAGCAGCCGTACCAGCACCATTTCCAAACCAGCTTTGCTCTTCAACAATTGGTCATTGATAAAATTTTTTTAGTTAATGCTGTAGTGGATCAAAACAAACCAAAAACCTTAAGGTCCGTACCTTGCGGTACTACATGTATTTGCATACTCTTTATCGCTTGAAGGGATCAAGACATCCGAGGACTATGAAAATCCCCTAAGATGTTTTTCTTATTACGTGCTACTGACCAGTATATTTGAGGTTTTATTAGATTACTGGCAAGGTTTAAACCAGTTAAAACTCAGTGAATCCCATATTGCTTCAAATATGGTTACACGTACCTAACCAAGAAACCATTGTTTAATTTTCGTGTCATCAATTTACGTACTCAGGAAAATGATACTTTTGGTGTAAAGGAAAGTTGGTGTTGCAAGCTGACTTCAGTTTCTTATATTGCTATATATATTTCACTTATCATTCAAAAAGTCTACTTATTTTCAATGTAAACCAACCTTATTATGCAATTTTCAATAACATAGATAGTTCCTTCTAAGAAACGTAAATTTGTTATGACATGTTTCATTTTTGAAAAATCTAAATTTGAATTTCAATACACAATATTCAATTCTTAAATTCTTTGTGCCATTTAACTTTATTATCAACAAAAATAATGAAATATTGTCTTTAAAACTCAACTTTTTCTTAATTATTTTCGAATATATTTGTCAATAAGGAATTTATTGACCAAAAATATTGAGTTGTCTGATCGAAAATTCTATTTTTAGTATATTATGTCAGACTTATTAGTCTGAATTTTGATCTCCCAATTTCTCGTGTATCTATTAGAAAGAAAAATATACATTCATTGGAAATTGCCATAATATAAATAAAAAATAACAAATTTGATGAAAATGTGCCAAAAATATTGTAAAATAACATTCTATGGAGTTAAATTGAAATAATATTTCCAATATTATGATTCTCTTGTACTGTACAAGAATTTGTGGCCAGTTGACTTTCAAAAATCTTTCATAATTTTGCATACGTACTCATTTAATCAAAATTTTTGAGGTTTTATAATTTCATTTAGAAGAAAGTAATAATTAATGTCGTTTAAAGTATCCGCAAAAAACTATTGGCAATAAATTGCGGTCATTTGGTATCCAAAAATTTAGAATTTAATCGAAAGTAACCGCAATCATAGCTGTTTCACAGTCGTTACCGAAGATTGATAATGGATGCTTTATTTTATCCTAAAAACATTTTATGAAAACATCAAGATAATGCTTGAGAATTGTATGTTTCTTTTAAATTAATTAGAATAAAAATGTATTGGAAAACGGCATTAGCTATTACTAAATACCATAAATGCGCAGGATTTTTTCAAAGATTTTTGAATATAGAAATAATAAAAGAAACTACACGTTAAGAAAGAACTATTAGATGCTGCGTCATAGTAAGTCCATAAGACATAATGGTAATGTGATTACAAAGTTTTAGTCGAAACAAGTGGATGTAAACTTACTATAATACCCTCATAACATAAACATAACAAAAAATATGTCATAAATAAAGTTTTTTAAACCTAAAAAGTACGTTTTAGAAATGAAGGAAAACCGCTATACCCTTATAAAGTGTGTCGCATTTCAAGTGAAGACACTACCACATTTTCGTAATTTAACTAGAAAGTTAAATTCATTCCCTGTAAAATGGGAGTTAACAAATAATTTTCCTGATGTTAAAGATGTCAAAATTTATGGAAAAAAGTACACCCCATATACTCATAGATGTTTTATGATGATGAACTTAGTTATTGCTACCATCTATACTCGAAATTATTCCAAGTGCTTAGGTAATGGTACTAGATACTCAGTACCGCTGGGTATGAGCCTTTGATACTTATGGGGGACTCAAGCTGGAAAGAACCTCTCAGAAATATGAGATAGCGATCTCTTCTGGATATTCGGAATGTTATAAAAGCACTGAGCTCTCAAGTAGTTAATTCAAAATTGATCTGGTAGGGCTGTAGAAAAGTTAATTACTCCAGCAAGAATAATAAGTTATTTCCAGTTTATATTTCTGTTTAATTGGAAAACGAGGGAAACAATACAAAATACATATAAATATAATACAAAAAGTTATCACTAAACCGGAGTCTTTCTATGCACCTACAAGAAAGATTTCTAGGAAAAAGAAAAATCTGAAAGAGAATTAGTTTTCTAATAGGTCATCTCCGTCTCAGAAAACATCTGGTAAAACTGGGTCTAGTAGAAATTGACGAGTGCAAGTTTTGTGAGAAATGCCCACGCTGAAAATACTTTAGAGAGAAAATTTGTCGCGAAGATATGAATATCAGAGATTCTGGCACTGGAGGGTAAGTAAATGGTCTTTGTCAAATGGAGCTCTGATAAGAGGAGGGCACAATAATAATGCCGGAGTTTTACAACTGTATTGTATAAATGTATTGTATATTTGGAAAGATGATAATTTGACATATTTGGAAAGGATCATTATTATATTCTGATAATATAATTCAAGTTGAGAAAATAGAATAAAAAAATTATAATGTAGGTGATTCATTGAATAATATAATTATGAAAGTGGTCAATGTCAAGTCATATTTTTAGAAAGACGGATTTTTACTTGAGTGGAATAACTCAATTCACAACTTTGTAAAAACTATTTATTAACATGAAATATGGATAAATAGAGATATAGAGATAATCTGACTACTGTTTTTATTTTATTGGATGTCAAGACTATTAGAAGCACACCGCGCATGTATATACTCTCTTAAATACTAATCCTATTGTATACAAAAACTAAAATTAATTATATTTATAATCGTTAGAGTCACATCAATACAAAAATAAGTGTAAGTAATTTAATAAGTTAATGATAACTTCAAGTATCTAAGGGAAATATGGAATCGCTTAAGTAAGACGTTGGTTCCCGTCAGAAGAAAGTCGGTTTACAATAAATCTTAACGAATACAATAGTAACTAATAATAACTAATAGAGCATAAAATAAGAGACATATTGTATAACTTAATATATAGTTAACAGATCTTAAATGGTTCTAATCAGGAGTGGTGAGATAATTCCTGTTTTAAACACCAATTTGCAATCAGAAGACACCTACAACCAAGACGATTTGGGATCAGAAAAATTATAATAGATATAAATTTATATCGTTGAATTATATCTTCCTCAACTTGTCTTCAAACTATTTAAATATATGTTTCAATTATTTTTCCTGAAGAATTATCTGTGATACAAATTTCTTCAGTTTTGAAACGAGGCAACCAGATTAGTAGGAATGTAGCCTAATAAGTAAACATAGCTTTTTTTAGAAAATGTCTATAATTTGAGAAATTACCTCGAGCCCAATGGAAATATAATTTTCACCCTTCTTTTAATGTCGTTATTAGATATGGACACGGAAAATAATTAAAAGGACTAACGTCAAAGCAATCTTGCACGTTTACGCACGATTCTATATTTTAATGACTCCAAAAGAATCGAAAGTTTTTTCAATGCTTTTACGGCTAGAAAATGGTTTTAAATTAGAAATTATTTCCATTCTTTCCGAGGAATTGATAATTAAGTCTCAAACAAAAAGATTCTAGAAAAACGTTTCCATTCTCTTTTGATAATTGAAATGCAAACAGAATGCATTAATTGGAATCGATTTCTGGAAAATTGAATTTCCGTTTCTAAGAAAGTGAATAGAACCTTTTCATTGGATGACGATAGTTCTGATGGAGATAAGGAGGAGTGGCGATCTGTGTAATCTAAGGCTTCGGTTTATAGGATTCAATCTTCAAGCGAATAAATCATCTCCTAATTTTAGTGTTACCAATATCAAGTTGGGATATTAAGTGGCAATTAATTTTAGAACTAGAAGACAAAAAACAAAATGACATTTAACACATCTGTCAAAATGCTTTCACAGGTACGCTTAATATAAAAAAAATTCTAATTACTTAAAAGAACGAGCAGGGTCTTCAACTTAGATGCAACACACTGTATATTTATTTCCTATTACCAATGCATTCCGATATTTATGTATGTTGTAACATATCGAAATTATCAAAGATCAAGAGAATCTGATTTGGGTATTTGCCTATTTAAAAATTATTTCTTGACAGTTATTTGTGTCAAGATCACCAATTTTATTATTCTATTTATGTTAAAAGTGGGATTGTAGTAATTTTACATTTGCCGTTATATCTTTTTAGTTGAATTGGAAGGTGAATCAAATAGATTAAATGTAGGTAAAAAGTGAAGTTAATAAAATAAGTAAATATTTTAATTTAATTGCGAGGAAGATGTGGTAGATGAACTAGAGTACGTTAAATCATATTTGGCGAAGTTAAAATTTGCCAATTAAAATTTTATAGAAAAAATGTGAAGAAAAGCTTTTTTCTACGTTTCATTTTCCAACCCTTGTACAATATATATTTTCATTTGTATAATATATGATACAAAATGTGTACAATTTATAAATTAGGTTGTGGCTTTTCATTTCTTATTAGTTTAATCTCAGATTATTGAAGTTTATCCAAATTATTCATTATTTATTTACAGTTAATTTCAAATATATTGTTCTAATGAGTGAAGAAACAAATTTTCTTCACATTTTTTTGAAATTCACTGCATCTCATTATACAGAAATGTATAGAAAAAAATTTAATCTATGGAATTGCAAATAAATGTATTGTTAAATTAAATTATATTTTGTTTATATAAGAATTCTCTTCTTTCAATCCTTTTTCTCTAAAACTGTTACTCTCTCACAATTTTATACTTACATTTTCTTACTTTCACGTCTTAAACCAAAAACAGTTTATTATATACTTGAGTGTGAATTTTGTGAACGAAGTGCTACTGAAATTAAAAACAAAAAAATAAGAGCGGATGGATCAGAAAACTTGAAAACCGTACTTAGTGAATCGCCCTCGTAATTAACTCAATTTGAATCAGCTTTTTGCTGTCTAACAGTAGGCGAACTAACATTTCTTTTCACCCAAGAATCTCGAGAGACATCCGTGAGGGGTAATAACCAACGGTTTGAAATAATATGTGTAATGGATACACATTTTGTATTGGTTTTAACCCCAATTTGAATTGAATGAACTTGTTTTCAAACGAATTGAATGACGAATTACTTCTATCACATATATCATATGTAGGTACACCAAATTACATTGTTATTAATAAATACGTTACGAAGATTTTTACAATCGAACGATAGGTGGCGTTAATGAGTTGTGGCACCACTGTATTTCTGAACATGGACGTTTGCTATTGCGAATCCAGTGGACTGGTAGCAATTTATAAAGTAACTACCGCCCAATTTCAGCGCCTCCTTCTTATCTGCTTAAAAACCACTATACTATAACTCCAAATGAACTAAATGACTGTGAGCTATATTAGCGAAGATTAAACATTCATTCTACACGAGACCCCGCAAAAATCCGGGAGAATTGAGCGCAGTAGGTAATATACAGCGGCGATCGGGTCTCAAATTGACCCTAGCTAGCTATTATAGAGGAGTATGTCTTTTGGGAGAAAAGTGTCCATCTTAAAACAGCAAATTGTTCTAAGACTCACCACTCACCAAAAAAGCGCCAGTGTAGCAAGTGAAAATGATACAATTTTCGAATGAATTTGTACATTAACAGCTTTTTTTTAATAGTAATGACTTTCAAAGAGCTGAAGAAGGAAAATATAGTGAGATACTTAAAAGCACAAAGACTCATCTGAGATGGGCATGTAATGAGACGAAAACCAACCAAAATGATCAAAAGAATAACGCAATGGACGCCATTGTGGCCAAGGAGAAGAGGTAGGCCGCGAAATTCTTGGAGTAACGAAATAGATGAGGATGTAAGAGCACTTAATATAGTGAACTGAAGAGCAAAATACCGGAACCGAAAGGAATGCAGAATAATCACAAAAGCAACCAAGACAAACGATAAACTATAAAAAAACAAAAATAGAAAACGAGAAGTAATCCACTTCAAAAAAAGATTTTAAAACGCTATAAGCGATTGTTATAATCCAAAGGATTGTAAGGCTTGATGATGATGATGATTTAAAATAACAACTACCGATTTTAATATAAAAGTTAATGTGAAGCATGAATATGATGATGTTCAATAAGTTCGTTGATATCAGGTTCAAATTCACTCATGAACGGCTGCAAGTCGCCACGTACAGTAAAATGCCAATGATTTCTCTTTTTGGTAAGCAGCGTTGTGGCAATGTTTCATTAGTTGGTGAAGTGGACTCATCAAGCTGAATTGAGAATTGACCAATTGATTGCGTAATGTTTTCAGCCATTTTATCAAAATAAACTCTACTTCAATGTGGTGTGGTTTGCCTTTTTGAGCGATTAACAAAGAGATATTGTACAAAGCTCGAAGTCCTTCGTCATCTTGCTTAACAGCCACCGAAAAGAGTTTCGATACACTTGCCTTTCTTATCTGGATGTATTTTATTCAAATGATCTTGCAGTATTGAAAATGTTTTTTATATTCCCCACAGTACTGCCGTCTCTTCTTTTTTGCTCCCGACATTGTCCTATTTTCAGAAATAAGTAATTATGTGTTGAGCTTAAGTTTTACTTATCTATTAAGCGCGAAATCAAAACGAAATGAGAATAAAATATACGTTAGTTTATATAGGATGACAAATGCAGCAAGAACCGAAAGCCGATTGCTACAGGATTGCACAAATCGAGTTATTGAACAAAAAGTTGTTAAAACACGATTGCTCATGGTCTATTATCTAAAGTATCTAAATACTAATATCTATTGAAATCCGACAGTTTTTAATTCCTTTTTTATTTATTTATTTGTGTCTACTTTCATTTCGAAACAGAGCGACCGATTGACATAATTTTTGAAATGGGAATAGAAAGACCTAAGAGTGGTAGACTACTTTGAAAAAAAAATCAGGTTTAAGGGTTAATCAAATCTCTATCTTTGTTATGCACGAACAAATTCGCGGGAAAGTCGCTGGTATTGAATATTTTGATTTTTTATTTATTCAATCAAACAGGACAGATATATGTAACCATGTACTTAACTAAATAAAATTTATGTTGTGCAGTTTGTATTTTGATGAATTTAAAATAATTTAAGTACCTACCTGCCTATCTACGTGAAAACAAAACCCCTTAAGCCTCTACAACGCCACTACTTTTTTCCTGGATCTCTTACCGCCCATCTTTAGGCCTGCTGCGTCCACAAGGAAGCGTTAGCGCAGAATGGAAATCACCCTCGAAGGCTTAAGTTGGAGGATTTTTTTATGATTATAAAACAGGCCTTCCTCCACAATAATGCATGCAGAGAAAGATGTTTAAATTTGGTTTGAAGAATGTTAGCCAAAATCGGTTGTCCTCCAGAGAAATATCGATGTCGTGCGCAACATGATTAAACAAGATCGACATGTGACCTACAGACAGATAGAAGATAGGATTCGCAAACTGCAGTACATCGATTTTGCATGAGCATTTAGGTGTCAGAAAGATATGTTCCAAATACATTCGGCACGCCAACTTCCGTCAAACAATACATTTCAGAGAGAAAACATTGAAATTTATGTCTCATTTGCAAGTGGAGAGGAATAATAAGTGAACCGATTGGATTATCCAGGAGTTACTATAACCTCGAAAAATCTAGAAGAAAATGAGATAGATAAGAGAGGTTTGAAAGGTGCGAACAAAAAACTTTTCAAGACATTAAAAATCAGAGCGCGTATGAAATAATCGCAAGACCAGCAGTTCTATATGTATCGGAAATATGACCATCACAAAGAAATATAAGATTTAAGTGGAAATATGGGAAATAAACTGAGAACTAACAATGATATACAAGAAGCATAAAATAACACAGATAGTTCCAAGAACAAAGATCGTGATGGTTACGAAACTTTACCAGAATGGAACTGAAGGAAGGAGAGGATAGGAAAAGAACGGAAGGACGCCTAATACAAAAAATGCTAAACGAACTCAAGCGGGTTATAATATAAGATGTAGGAATAATCGAGTGGAAAACCGAATGAAGTGGAGAAGATATTTGTTTCGTTACAGTCAATAGCTGAAGTGGAATTCGGTAATAAAAATCTAAAGAACGAGAAAGCTCCTGGGGCTAGGTACCAGGTAAGCACTATTCTGTATTCAGTTACTAATTCAAAAATATTATGATCAAAGATTTGTTCGCTTTATAGACTACCAAAAAATGTTTAAATCCATTCGGCTTGACTTACTATTTGACATTCTAAAGGATGTTGACATTGATACTAAAGACATCAGGATCCTACAAAATCTGTACGCAGATCAAACAACGGAACTGAGAACTAGCGGGTCTCTAGCTACGGAACACCTCCAGTATACTCTCACCCATGCTATTGAACGAATTTTTCAGCTGACATTAAAAGACCATCAAAAAGCCATTATAGTAAATGGAACCATCATAATTAATATAAGGTATGCCGACGATACTGCGATATTAGCCGACAACGTAGAAGACCTACAAGAGCTAATCAATTCTATCAACGAAATTGGAACCAAATACGGACTCACAAACCAAACTAATGGTCATAAGCAGACAACAACACGACGAAGCTCAATGGAAATAACATAGAGAGAGTCAGTAAATTTAAATACCTTGGATGTATGTTAAATGAAAAATGAGATTGCGACGAGGAAGTTAAAACTCGGATAGCAATTGCAAAAACAGCTTTTACAAAGTTTAATAATCCGCCGAGAAGTCCCCATAAGCCTTAGATTGAGGGTGATAAAATGTTATATTTCTCCAATCCTTTTGTATGGTGTGGAGACGTAATCCCTGAAACTGAGATCCTTAAACAGAATAAATGAAATGCAAATGTGACAGTTGCGCATACTTCTACGGATGTCAAGGACCCAGTACATGATGAATGAAGAAGTACTGATTACAGTAGTTGTGGAGAGAGAGCTGATCGCGGTAATTAAACAACGAAATGTATCTTATTGGGACACATCTCGCGAAGACCGAGATAATCAACTCTCAAGCTCATATTGATGGGAAAGATCGACGGAAGGAGAGGACCAGGGTGTAAACAACATTCCTGGCTACGGAATATCAGAGATTGGTGTGGCATTCAGGGTGCGACAACAATTTTTCGTCGTGCAGAAGAGGGGTGCCTTCAGATAATAGTTTAGAAGTTTTGAACACCTACACGCTGCAAAGTGTAGGAGACAATTTATGTTGTATTGTAAGTTTTTCACTTTTGACCTTTATTAAATCTTGAAAAATGCAAAAATATTATCAACAGTAGTACACTCGTATATTCAAAACACCGTTAAGAGTAATAAGCTTGAGGAATACTCATATGAAGTTGATTAGAAACCTTACCATAGTTAGGTAAACTACTGTAAGATTGAAGACAAATTATAAGTGTAATGATTCACTAGGCCGAGAAGAAAGCATAGAAATTTGAAGAAAGAAGTCGTCTCTCCATGTTCATTAGAAAATCATAGCTGAATAGGCTGAGTACTAACCACAGAGGTCGATTAAAAAAAGACAACTATAGTTTTTTAAATCTTTTATTTAAAAAAAATGATAAAAATGTTACTTTTCCGGAAAAGTTTTTTCTTATAAATAACAAAAATAGCATTTAAAATCTATAACAAGCGGTAACATTGTTTGCTAATGTATTATAAGAATCTAAGCAACCATTAATAGCAATAATGTTATGTTAAGCAAAAAAAACAACAAAGTGTATAATAATATTCCAAATGGTAGTAATTAATTGCCATATTTTTTTGTATAATTGTAAATAATAGCCAATTGCAGTTTTTTAATAAAAATGAATGAAGCATAAATGCTACTCTTGTGTACGTAACATTCTAAAAAAAAGAATATTTCATGATTTCTGTGTTCACGTGATCACTAATTTGAACGCAGCTCGGCTCGGTCGTATTCGCTGATGACCTTATTCAGTAGTGCTCGGAGAATTCAGAATGTCTGATTCCAAAACTGTGTGCTGGAGGAGTATCTAATATAACCTAAAATACAAAACATTCAAGTTAAAAACATCATTTGACGGAGGAAATTACTATTCTATTGAAATCAGATCTACTTATTATATTCATAAAAATAAATAAGAATGAAGGTGTGAAGAATATATCGAATTGGGAAAATTCAACTATGAAAATAAGAAGTTTTGTTGAAAGATTTTATTTTAAGTATTAAAATATTTTTAAGCTCACTAATATAAAACCGAACTACGTATCTAAAAAATACTACGTGCTATTTCTACTTAAAGTGTTGTATGAAAAAAATCACCTGATAGATACGTTTGTTACCAACATATTTATATTAACGAATTTCAGAATAAAAGTGAAGTACTTTCACGCCGGAGACATCCATGTTGAGTACCCAAATACGGCGAATGTCTAATCCCGAAGGAATGGCTGGGCGCATGTCTCAAGTGCGATATTACCTAAAGTAAATTTAGTTAACCAAGAAAACAACAATTTCCTAACTCATAATTTTGGAAATAATCAATAGGCTTGCATTGAAGCAATTCCTATATCAGGGATCACTCCAACAAATCCCCCTCCTATTAAAATTCTCCTTATCCTACAAAATTCAATCCAACGAATCTCTCCCTCTTTAAATAATCAATTACGCTTTTTTCTGTACGTTATAAAACAAATTTACTGAGAGAAATGTTTCTGTGTACATTTAAACATAATTAGCCATTTTTTTTTTCAAAATATGATGAAAAACTAATTTTATATTCAGTGAAATGTTAATAGAATCAAGAGTAAACAAGCAAGTAAGCAAGAAAAACTTTTGAAGGAATAATTAAACTCAAGGATTACATTTCTATATTATGTACCGTCCAATAGAATTGAAAATATCAATTCTTGTTCTTGTATTTAAGTAATTTATACCAGATTTCCAAGTATAATAATTTGACCTCCCTTAATTTTATAACCAAGAGATACAAAAAAATTTTAGTACAATCTTATTTTTTTTTTCAAAATCATTTTTCTAAATCAAATATATACATATATTCAACGTAACATCATGTTTATAAATGAAACAACTTGTTTTGTTGTTATTTTTCTCTAACTATATTATGATCGACATTATAATCAGTGAAATTCTTTATTAAATATTAAACGGATGCTGAAAAACTATATATATTTTCACGTCATGTGAAAACAATGAAAACAAGAAAGCCACACACAGAAAAGAATACATAACGTTGCATCCAAATCCATCGTTCATCCTTAAGTAAAATGGCCGATTCATAAACTGACTTTCCGTTTCCGCAATAGAATAGAGCCAATCACATCCATTTGCGTTTGTCACGTTTGTCCCATTGAAAAAACCTTTTCGTTATTTTTCATAATAGCGTCCATAAATACCAAATTCCAAATAAAAATATTTCAAAAACCAAAAGCAGTGCACGCGTCAAAAAGAATAACAAAATTTTTAGGTTAACGGACAGGGCCGGATTAAGATTTATAAGGCCCGGGGCTAAAATAATGACGGGGCCCCCTTAAGGAATTCGAAAACCCGGAAAAATTCACAAAATAATATCAATACGTTAGATTTGTGGTATCAACACAAAAAATACAGAATGATTTTCAAATTATGGGGCCCTCTTGGACCTGGGGCCCGGGGCTATAGCACCCCCAAGCCCCTAGCTTAATCCGGCCCTGATAACGGAAGCAGCTTCAAGTTTATGAATAGTGTGTAGAATTTGCTACAAACGTCAAATGTCACTCGAACGTCAAGTTTTCAAATATTTACAACGTTGTTAGAGTTTCTAGAACTTACATAATAAAAATAAAACTCAACATATTGTTTTATTTTGAAGTTTCTGATGATATAATTTAATTGTTTTAGAAAATTTGATCAACGGAAAAAAGCTGTGCATGTGCTGTGACCTTCATTCCAATCCCTTTTCAGGTTTATGATTATTCTTTTACTATTTCATCTCCATCTCGGTTTCATTTAGTTTCATATTATTTACATTTTTCTTTACTCAATCTTTACTCAATTTATCTTTATACTATTTTTCTCGCAATTTATTATGTCTTCATCGATAATTATACCGCATGTCTCTACTTCAACCTGACTCAACTTATTTCTTCTTATATTATTTATTGTGTGATTTCCGTTTAATAATGTCATTGTCTAGTTTAAGATTACTATTCACAAAATTTTTATATTTATATCTTACCTTATGAAATAATACAGAATTTAATTAAAATTTTCAACTATAATAATAACTATATGATAAAGTATTCAAAAAAAGTGCGCACGTAAATCTATTCAGTAACTTTTTCCTTAAATGGGTACAGTCTTTTTTGATGTTCGACATTTCAGATAGTGTAAAAAATGTTGCAGTGTTTTGGGGAGTCTAATTTATCACAAACCTAAGTATTTGAGGATTGATCGCATTCAGTAAAGGTCACGACGTCGTTGAAAAAGAACTGAAACAGAACTGAAAACAGACGGTTCACCACATAGTAGAAGGCCCAACATAAATCTAATGCTTCATTACAAAAATAAGTAAAAATAATAACAGAATGGAAACCCTTATCAAACCGACCCAGAGGAAGACCAAAAGTCCAATGGAAAGGTTAAGTAACAAATGATCTGAATAAAATGGAAGTACGTGGATGGTGGAGTAATACTCAAGACAGGAAAAAATGGAGAAAAATAGCGAAAGAAGCCAAAACATGCGAAGAACTTTAGTTTAAAACAAATAAACAGAACGTGGATTGAGTCACCACTTGAAACGAGTCAAAGAGGTCTTGATTGAGCGGTTACTATTCCAATTTCTAATGTACAACCGATTTGACAAATTTGGCTCCCTGTGGCTTTTTTCCCCTTTTTGAAACTCAAAAATTCGCTTCGGGAAACACGCTATGAGTCTATTGAAACCATAAAAAGTAATTCGCTTAAGGTATTGATTGCCATCCCAGCCGAGGTTTACAAGCGTATGGAAAATTGAAGGTGTACATGGTTGGATTGTCTCAAAATAGCTCATTTTTAAAGCGCTCAAAAATATTTGTATTATAATAAATTGAAATTTTGTTGTTTTTTTTTTGTCCGTGGGATCACTACTACTTTATATATTTTAGTTTGTGAACATCTTAAAACACTTTCAATGATTTCGTGCATTGTTTTATATAAAACATATTTATCTATTCATAAAAAAGTTCTATTGGAGGTTAAAATAGAGTGAGAACCAGATATAACCCAAACACCTGTATTCGATATCTCAAAATGTGAAGGTAAATAGTGGATAAATCAGGTTTACCTTTTCAGGTGAGTATACGCCAGGTCCAGGTATCTTATCATCCTTAGGAATATTTATCCTTCCACTGATCGTATAAGCAGGTGAATGACTTTTGTAAAATTCGGGATCGACGTTATTATATTGTCCTGGGGCAGGGTTTCTGACACGTTCATCAATGGGTTCCTTAGTTCTGCTTGATATCGTATATGCTGGTGAACTCTTTTCGCCCATTACCGATGGTATGTTGTATACATTAGGAGCTAAATAATATAAATAAAAATTAATAATCTTAGATGAATATTATCACTAAAAATGAGGGAAAGGTATATCGCTGTCTTCTTACAACATGTCATAACTGATGCAATTAATACTCCATAATCTCCATTCTTTAAAATGATATGTGAATTATTGATTTGCTAAGTTTTAAAAGATATTTTTTGAGTTTTTGATTGATAACTTCCTATCCAACCGACTCGAGAAATAATTTTTGTATAACGTTTTCCATTCTTTCCAAATTCCGTAAGTGAGCGATTATCTATAGATTTTAAGTCACAATATTCTCCAGAACATTTAAATTCCTCTCATTATCACATCAAATCGTGATTTAGTACAAAACTTCGGATTCATATTGACTAAAAAGTTATGGTGTACATGTTTTGTAAAAATACAGCAATGTACCGTTTTCAAAAACATATGGATATGAAATGTAGGGAGCAGACAAAATCAGAAGACAGTATGAAAACATAGCTATCTGGGAAGAAGCCCTTCAACCATAAAACAGATGAATGAAGATACGCTTAAATCGTTATCTATTTTTCAACATAGTCCCCATTTTTTTCGATACACTTTTGGGTAACAATGCTTCAGCTTATATTCCTAAGTCGAAGTTTCCCGCTAATACGTTGAAAAAGCGCGTGACCTCTTCTCGGACCTCATCGTCACTCTAAATGTTCTTTTAGCTTGGAGACGAGGTGATAATCGCTGGGCTAAACGGAGAATAAGGCATAGCAATTCATCAAAATATCTTCAGAAGCTCCTATGTTTGAGAAGCGACGTGAGGTCGAGCGTTGTCGTGAATAAGCACTGCGAGCTCCGTTAGAGATTGGTGAATGTTATACAATATCTATCTGAGTTAATTGTCGTCCCAGATTGCATGAAATCGACGACGAGGACCCCCTTTTGATCGGAAAACACAGGCCACACAATCTTCCCTTCTAACTGCGTTTGTTTGAATTTCTTTGATTACGGTAAACCGAGTGATGCCACTGACGAAATTGTTGTTTGGTATGGGCGTAAAATGAAAAATCTACGTTTCAGCTATAGAGTCTAACAACTTCTCCCTGTTGCCTTCCCCCTTACTTCGTTGAAGAAACTTGCAAGCACAGTCGAAGCGTTACTCATTGTGTTCATCAGTCAGTATCCGGGGAACCCAACTGTGCCAATCAGCCATGGGAAGCTTCAAGAATGTGGATTGAATAGAAGAAATGTTCAATAAGTTCACGGACCATGACCACTGTTGATCTTCTGGATAATCGCATTTTAAACCGTTCTTCATCAGTCAGTTGCCGATGAATCGCCACAGGCGATAACTTCTTCGCGTTGAGAAACTCGATTTCTGACCAATCCTTTCACTTTGCTTAAGCGGCGATCAATAGTTCCATCTCTGGAAGCTGCCAAACGAACAATGAGCGACGTAGCAAATCGTGGACTGACGTGTTAGAGAATAGGGGAACCACTGCACACGACACTGTTGCCGGATTTAGTCTAGCACTTTCCTTAGAGGCTGTAGCTCATCGTAAATCTTACTTTTGGCACAACATCGTTTTTATATGAATGGTAAAGTAGAAAATTTGACGTAGCTCATATTCTGGTTACTAGAAATATGTTTTCCTTCGTGAATTATCTTATTTTTGTGGATTATCTATTACATATGGCATCGTAGTTGTTATGTATGGCAATATATAGCTTGAAATTGGGGTTTAGCATAGACATATGATGATATATATCAGCACCAAAGTTAATACTACTAGCATTCATATAAAGTATTAGTCACATTAGTATACAAGATTATGATAACCAGAAAAACCATAATATCAAAAAACACCAAGCAAAATATATTTGGGTATTTTTCAAATTTTCTCATTGCCTTTTGTTAAATAATGCTCAAATATTATCTTACTTAAGATCAGTTATTAGTTAGGGGTGGTAAGTAAACAAAAAGAACGTTCGAAAATACCCAATAATACGATCCCCGTTGATGTTGAAAAGGCAGTGTTTTTGAAGAAGACGTGATGAAAACATAAAAAATGTACAAACTAACCAGGAGCAATAGTATAATTTTTATTTTCTACTTTACGTCCAAAGCTATACCTTAGAGACCGTCTTAAAACATTATCTGCCCTAGGTACGTCATAGCTATTGGGAGCTGAAAAAAATTTGAAACAAACAAATACAAACAACATATTTTCATAATAAAATGGCTTTTCTTATGTTCATTTAGTAATTGTTATACTTTTAATAACTATAAACGAGCTGTTAGTCCCAGTTAAATATACTGATACTGTTGAAGTTTGAAGACGAGTTCACTAAATGTTAAAACTAAAATTAGAAAACAATAACGAATCTAGTACCTACCAATGTAATTTAATTAAATTTATTCCCAAGATTTGTGAAAAGCATCAAGCTAAGTATTTCAATGTTTGAAATGACATTAAAAATTTAATAATCTTGGAAGATCTTGGAAAAATTGTTCTTCATATTGTTTACCATCGTTATAACACTTGTTCTATTTTTTTTAAAGGAAGAATGCACTATTAGTTCATTAAAATTAAGTCAAAAAAATCCGTTTTGAGAAATTAATTTTCAGCACGCTGGAAAATATTTTAAAACCTCTATTTGGTCCTAAATAAGTGTATTCTGAGTTTGCACCATCCCAGGTGGTGAGTTTAACTTCTAGTAGCCAAGAAAACCGGCAAATTATTGCACAAGTTTTTTGCTTGTAGCTGGAAAGCAGTGCGAAAAGTATTTTTCCATTTTTAAGGTCTAAAATTGATCTTACAAGTACCTTATGGGTTCTCAACGTCCTTCAAAAAGTCGTGTACTTTGGGGTTAAATCGCTGACCTAATATCCTTGTAGATAATGGTAGCGGTGGCTTTCACTATGCAAGTTACAATTTTGTTTTTAGCTTTTCGTCTTCATCTTCAGGTCGGCCAACTGACAATCCAGTTATTGCACCCTTTTTCAGGAACTTGGTACCGCAGAAGGACTTGTACTTGACCTCTTCCGCAACCAGATCATTTTCAAGACGAATTCTTTCAAGTACCTCTTCATCTTGCCAATATTCAGCTGTAGTCAAGAGGGAATTTGTAAATTCAATTATTGGAACATACTTCACGGTAACTCGCTTATTTAGAGGCTTCTTACTTTCATTAGCCTCTTGGGGTTTTCTTCGTCATATATTCTCTCCTTTAAATATATTTTCCTGCATCTTCCGTGATGACAATGACAAAGCAACACCTTGACGTCGAAGATGTCTCTCATCCTTCCTTGTTATACTTTTTATCAATTTTTATCTATTCCTCTTTCTTTTACTATAGTTGAGAGCTCATCATGTAATTAATGATTTGTAGATATTAAACACGCCGTATAATCTCTAAATCAATCAATCCAAGTATAATCAACAATAAAAAACAGACTTTAAATTGATGCAAAATGTAATGTTTCAAGATTAACTGAATTATTACGTGGAATTTTATACAACTTTTTATTCCACGTGTTTTTTTTTTCAATAGGAGTGTCTATTTACAAAATATGTGGTCTTGGGAGGCCGCAAAATGTAAGTTTGTACTGAAACCTACGTCAATCGACGCAGAGTTTACTTTTCCGTATTTTTTAAATAGAATTTTCCGTCCGTCGCACCTTTTTCCAACTACAAGACTTGAAATAATTTGGCGATTTTTTGGCTACCAAATGCTAAACCCTCACCTTTTGATGTGGTGCAAACTCAGGTTACAATCATTTTGGATCAAATAGAGGTTTTAAAAAGATTTCCAGCTTGCAGGAAATTAATTCTTCAAAAAATATTATTTTGATTGGCCTATATAGTATGATAGGCGTTTCGGGGCCTTCTGTTCAACCAAATATTTATTAAATAATGAATCAATAACCGGTAAGTAAGTTTATAAATAAATGTTACCAAATTTGGTCAGTAAGACTTTTAACGTTAGTCACTATGTGACCTTCGACATTGTATAACAATCAGGCTAGAGTATTATTGTTCAATATGATAATGAACAGAAACATTCCACCAAAATGTAACTCAAAAAATGAAATAAATATTACTTAATTCGGTTCCTTACTTTCCTGTCTTACCTATATTTCACTAACATCTAAATTATTTACAAATAATTGAAATATTTAAAAAGTATATTTATTAATGATAAATACTGATTATTCAATATTACTTTTTATTCTAACTCTATTAAGAGATATTTCCAATAATTGGAATGCCTTACCATAGTTATATAAAATTGAAGTGATATCAAATTCAGGGATGAAAATATAGAAAAAAGTTATTTAATGTCCCATTTGATAGATTGAAGATATTTTTGTTAAAGCTGTTAGAAAATGTAATTGTTTAATCAGATTAATTACCCAATTCATTAGTACTTTTATTGTTTTGAAATATTTATTAACAAACCAGGTATGTCCGATGGTTTTGCTATATTGGTTTTGGCTCCAAAACTGTACCTCGGTGTATCGTGGGCAATAGTCTCAGGAATGTTATACACATTTGGAGCTAAAGTTAGGAAATACTCAATTATAGAAATCAATGATCATAAACTTTGAGGTATTCAATTAATTATTGATTAAAGTTATTTCGAAGAATTTGTAAAACCTAAAGAGATCAATGAATTAAAAAATCGTATTTGAAAGTTTTCTTTTTTATGGTTACTGAATTTTGAAAAAATATGTGTCAACTAACCCGGAATGTCTGATGGTTTTTCTATATTAGTTTTGGCACCAAAAGTGAATTTGGGTGTGTCTCTGGCGATGGTTTCGGGGATTTTGTAAACATTGGGAGCTAAAGTAAATAAAAATACTTTTCAATGAAATTAAGAATCTGATACTAATCCATTTGATACTACATTTTTCTACAAACAAATTGGCAAATTGGATTATCTTTTAGTGCTTTAATCAATTATTATTATTGTAATCGATCTGACACAATAGTTTGACGTAAATATTTAAAAAAAACACCGAATTATATTGTTGAATGTTAATTGATTTGAAACATAGAATTTTTCAATAGTTTCAAGAGGTTTTATGAGTTAGTTTTCAAAAGGTTGTAAAATATAGTACCAAATATGATTAGACTTCCTTTATGTCTAAATTATCAACTAACCAGGAACATCTGATGGTTTTTCCACATTAATTTTGGCTCCAAAAGAGTATTTAGGAGTATCGTGTGCAATGGTCTCGGGGATATTATAAACGTTTGGAGCTAAAGTTGAAAAATAACAAAATAATAGAAACATGAATAAATCAACAAAATTATAAGAAAAATCAACTAACCAGGTACATCTGATGGTTTCCCTACATTGGTCTTAGCTCCGAAACTGTATTTTGGTGTATCATGAGCAATGGTTTCGGGAATTTTGTAAACATTAGGAGCTGAAGTGGAAAAAACGTGATTTTTAGTATTACCATAAGATTGAATGTATGATATCTTACTTATAATTATATTAAACTATATTCTGAAGTAATAATTTTGAATCTGTACAATTTTTTAGATTCCAGAAGCATAAAAGAATTTTCTACATCTGCTACTAAAGAGAAATTTGTTTTTGATATATTTTTAATATGTTTAGAAACAATTCTGTCTCTGAAAAATTATAATAAGTGTATAATCAAAAAAACAAGTAGATAATTCATACAAGAACTGAAACTAGCAGATTTTTTTCTTGCGTTTAAGTTGTCCCGCATTCCACATCCCATTCCAATGTCTAAAGCCTATAGCCAAGAAGTTTTTTTCCATCATAATTTCTTTAATTAATAACATAAATTAAGTCAAATTTTGTAGCATTAGTTTGTATATCAGTTTTTATATATATATGGTACTAAGCTCCAAAGGTTTTTTTTAATTATATCCGGTTCTATAGATTAACCATTGCATAGATATAAAAGGGAATGCTGCACAACAAAAATTAATTCAGAAAGTCGCTTCTAGAATTTATTAACATTAACATAAAGATCGGGAATGAAATAGACTTTCAATTATTAACAACTTTATTAGAAAGAACAGCATATGGTTTGAAGACGCCACGTTATTTAGTATTTGTTTGGCAGCCACCAATAGTGAACATTTTCAGTGAATTTGTAAATATGTAAAAAATGTGATACAATATTTATCTTTGAAAGGCCTTAGCCCAACAATTATTCAACTCTACGTGATACTACTCCTTCATTATCAACAGTAAATTAATTGGTAGCAGAGTTTAAATGAGGCCGTATGACCTGCAAAGACCACCATACCAGTGGTCAACCAAATGAGGTAACGACTCCAGAAATGTTAAAGAAAATCCACAAAGTGGTACTGGATGATCGTCGACTAAAAGTGTGCGAGCTAGCAGACATGGTAGGCATTTCAAAAAGTGCGATACATCGCATATTAACTGAAAATTTCAACCTAGGAAAGTTTTATGCAAGATGCTCACAATGGAAAAACAACGGCGTCGTGAAGATGTTTCCATCGAGTGTTTGGCAATGTTTCACAGAAAAATAGTCGATTTTTGCGCCGTTTCAAATTGACGAAGTCGGTTTTTTGGGATGTAACGTATGAGCAAAGAAATTAAGCAAAAACGGCCGCTTTTGCCAAGAAGAAAGAGTTTTTTCATCAAGACAATGCACCAGCTCACACATCCTTTAAAGCAATGGTCAAATTTAATGAATTATAATTTGAATTGCTACCTCATACACCTTAATCGCCAGATTTAGCCCCCTCGGATTATTTTCTGTTCCCAGACTTGAACAATTTTTGTGTTTTCTTCGTTCGGCCAGATATTAAAATGAGCCTTATTTCAATAGAATACATGAAGTAATGGTTTTATTCTTGTGTTAAGATTTCTAATAAGGTTATTTTCAAATTTTCTTCTAAACTAAACGACAGATAAAACATAATTTAAAAATTATTCCACTACTAATTTTTATGTGTTTTTGTTAATTCCATTAAGGAGCTAGTTCTTGAGTTATTTTTTTTTATATAACTGTAAATATTAGAAGCCAGAATCAATTCAAAGTAAATTCATTCATACGGATTGTAGCTCAGTATCGTACGTATTCAAATTGACTATGAAACATGTACCATAAAAAATGTATTTGGTTTAATTATGTACTAAGTTTCAATATTCTACAGGCTTCATCTCGACAAATGGCTGAGAGAGGTTCATCAAGTTGTTTGTGAATGGGATGCAGTGCTACAAGTCAACAAATGGCGGCCGAAATCAACCTTACTCCCATGTTCAGAGCCCCTCAGTAATTTCTCAACCATGATTCTCCTCAGCACTTTTATGTTGTCTAAATTGAAAATGCCAAATTTTGTTAAGCTAAGATTGCTTGAAAGCAACATCAGATTCTGATAAATATAAACATAACATGTTAAAAAAATGTTGAATTCATAATAGGAAAGAGCTCAGAGCTCAAAATGTAGAAAATACAAATATCATACATAGTATCAACTAACCGGGAATATCTGATGGTTTTTCCACTTGAGTTTTGGCTCCAAATGAATATTTGGGAGTATCATGAGCAATGGTCTCGGGTATATTGTAAACATTCGGAGCTATATTAAAAAATACAAATTAAAAAAACATATTTTTCAATGAATTTTTAAAAAAATCAACTAACCAGGTACATCTGATGGTTTTCCTACATTGGTTTTAGCTCCGAAACTGTATTTGGGTGTGTCATGGGCGATGGTTTCAGGAATTTTGTAAACATTGGGAGCTGAAGTGAGCAAATAATAAAAACAATACATATAAAATAGAGTTAAAAAGTTATTTCACTTATAAATTATATACAAAAAGTCAAATTAGTACTAAAAAATATCAGATATTTATAAGTTTCTGCTTCAATTTTCATATAAATATAAATATTGGGTAACAATGTTATATTTCTTAAACAGTTTTTTTGACAAACATAATAACATGACATGTTTATTTATCCTTATTTATAAGGATCTGCTATCGTTAACATATTCATAAATTTATAAGATTTTTCCTTACTTTGATTCTCAAGAGGCGAGTGTTTCATTAATAATCACGGTTAAATAGTTTTCAATTAATAATATTTAAGAAAATAAGGATAGAAATCATCTATATAACAAATATTATAAATAGAAAATTTACCTGGAGTATCAACTGGTTTTTCTACATTAGTTTTTAATCCGAAAGTGTATTTAGGAGCACTATCATGAATTACTTTCTCAGCCTTATCCGGATTGTAATCTCCTGGAGCAGGAAAATTCTCAGGTTTCTGATCCTTAGGCCTACTATGCAAACTTAATGCCGGTGGTGTATCTTTACCTGAGATAACAAGATAAAACAGCATCTTAGACCCCTTTACCTTTCGTTATTTCTAGTTGTGATTGAATCGAATGAAAACTCACATTATTTAACAGTAAAACTTCCAACAAAATCCCAATTGCTTCCGATGCAGCTATGAATAAACCTTTTGACACCAAAAAGAAGAATTGATGGGGATTCTTAGAAAAAAGCAGTTTAAGAAAGAAGAAAATGACTACTTGTACTATAATGAAGGTACCAAAGAAATATTATAACTACCATGCACCATCAAGGTAGTTCTTTGATTCAAAATACTCTATTTTATTTGAATATTGTTCATTTATGATCAATAAATAAAATAAAATATTATCAGAAATATAAAAATTATTGAGACTAACTAAAATAGAAAATCTCAACACACGCTTTGTAGAACAGAAAACAAATGATAGGTATGTCGATAAATAAGAAGTTGAGGTTTGGATGAAATAGAATAGTTAATATAAAAGATAGAGAGAGCGATGTACTAGATCTGGTTCAAGCTCAAGCAACCCCGATTGCTAATAAAGACAGAAAGAACAAACAACAAAGTCCACTTTCTATTTCACGCTACTTTATTCTGATTGGAACGCCGAGACGGCAAAGTTTAAAGGTAAAGGAGCAAAATAACAAATTTTGATTCTATTAGCGAATAAAGAAAAATAGTAAATCGAAGCTCTTTCTTTCTTTCTTTTCCGATCTCTTTATCTTTAATATTAGTATTAGAACTGAACTGAAATGAACCAAATTACTATGTCAAGTTGTATTGAGATAATATCCTACCTTTGGCACTCATTCCAGTGATGTTATATTGGCCAGGGCCTGGTCCAATACTATCCAATTTTCCATTCTGTCTAGATCCGAAAGAAAAAGCAGGAGCTCTTTCAGTTTTGGATTCCAAAGTCCTTCTTCCTGAAATGAAAATATGTGAACCCATGATGCATAAGATCAAATCGCATCAAGAAAAAATGTGAAAATGGCATTGAATGAAGAAGTTATTGGACAATTGAAGGAAGAAGTTACCGTGGCTTTACAAAAGATTTCTTCTTACTCGATATAATAAGACCTCCTTAAAAAAACGATTAGTACTCAATCTGACCTACGTACGTGGTTGGTAGTTTGCTGTCGTGTGACAATTTAACAGTAAGTGGTGGGACGAGTTGGAAAGTTTGCTTATCTGTGGAATAACGTTTGAACCGTTAAGAAATGGACGACGCAATTGCTATTGTGGTTTAAAATCGCTAAATAAGGGCAAAAAACGAAAAACCTAAATTACAGAATAAATGGAAAATAAAAAACAAAAACTAAAACTAGCAGGTAAAAGCTATATGACAAGGAAAGGACAAGAAAATTCTGCAAAATAAAGTCCATTGCTGGCAAATAGAAAAACGTTGTATGTAATGTGGAATGGAATAACGACACAACTACTTTAATTTGAAAAACAAAAAAATTCTTTTATATGTATTTATTGGTATAAATTAAAAGATAAAAATAAAAATTTGCCATCACGTTGGCGGCACTCCTCAAACCGCAAAAATGACCGTTTTGGGAAATTTTTGTATTCCAAATGGCGCTAAACTTCAACTGTTTTCAAAATTCAAATAGCACCTACATAGCAAACGATTTTCTTTCAAGTGGTTTGCAGAAGTTGAATCGAAAACGAAAATATATTATCCTTCAAAAATAAAAATGATACATTTGACAATTGAGTCAGTATTAGAGCCAATGAATCAGCCTAGAATACAGGAAAAGATGTTAGCTTAGAACCTTTACCTAATTGGGGCTAATATCATAAGAAGAAAGTTTACTACAAAAATGAACTTGGGTAATTAACAACTCAAAAAATTACTGGACTAAAATGAATATATTATTATAACAAAATTAGCCGGATAATAAATGCATCAATTAACCGTTTAGTACAAATTTTTTGAATTTGCAAGAATATGTGAAGAGCATGGTATTTGTATAAAAACAATGGATAGTATTTGAATCCACTAAGATATGTCAAGCGACCTTGAGAACGATTTTTGTTAATACAAAATTAAAATTTGTATCTGTTGTATTACGTAATCGCGCATAAAAGTTTTATTACTATGTTCCAAAGAAAATATTTAGTTTTTTTAACCTTGCCTTGAGGTTATCTTCTACCTTTATATCAATTTGAAAACATATTTTAGTAATAAACAGCAGAAATTCGTTTATTAAAAATATATGTTTGATAAAATATAATCTTTGAACTCGAATAATTTACTAGTAAACAAATAATTTGAGCAAATGCCAAGTAGACTCTCAAAAAGTCTGTCAAATGTCTGCGACAAAGTAAGAAGACCTTCAAAAAAGAAAGTCAGATTCTTTGCTTACTGTAACGTTTTTCTTATTTATTTACACTCTTTCTATTCGTCAGGTGAATTAATAAACACTGTCTCCTACGTTTTTAATTTATTTACACACTATACAATACACTTCACTTATGATAATTTACTTATAAATATAAATAATTTCTGCGATTACTAATTCGGTCTGTTCACTACGATTATTTATTAAAAACTGCGTCTATACAAATCATTTATATACCTAAATAAAATTCTATAAAGTTTTAAAACAAAAAGAGAAAAAAGAAATAAATGGACTTTCCTAGAAATTATTTAAAAGAAACACTGTAAATAAATCACCCGCTATAATCATCAAAGGCGCTTTCTCCATTTATAAACAAATGCGAAAGACACCGCGGGAATTCGCCGAATTTTGAAATTCCATTGTAGCTGGACAGGGCGGGCCTAAGGACCCATTTCGCGAGCTTGTTCGTAACATTACTTTTTATATTAAAGCAAATTTTTGGAAGATTAGAAATATATTTCAATTTGAATCAAGTTTTCAATCAACAGTGTACATTCATATATTGAGAAAATGATTGAAGTGAGCATGTAGCATATTTACATTTTAAAACCCATGAGTTTGAAATTATCATGCATATTAGAAATGAGCTTTACAGTTTCTATAATGGCAATGAATCCATGGATTACTGCTTTAAGCCTGATCCTTTTTCATAGGCTTTCAGAAGCTTTGGTAATTCTTCATTGGCCACTAATTCCTTTATATGTGGAGTGACGCAAATACCAGCTTTATCTGACAATTTATGGAAAATATATTTAGTGTTTCATTAGCTTCAGAGTTTTGATGAAGAGCCTCCACAAACTGCATCGTGAAACCTATTATTATATGGAACGGAGACTACAAAATATAATCAGCCTCCACAACTGGTTCATTCTTGACATTATGTTATATTGTGGTAAAGTGCGGTGGCTCTACTATCTTTAGTGTATCCGCGTTGCATTCACATCAGAAAACCTACTTGAAATCCTCTAAAAGGAACTCAATGGATTCCTTTGTAAAAATACTTAGATTAACATCCTTCTTGAGCAAATTTTACTGATGTAGCTGTGAAGCTTTATGCTTCAAGTTTAGTAGGTTTAAGTGTCTGAAAAGTCATCAAACCCTTCTGAATTAACAAACATGCATTCATGTTTGCGAGACCGAAGCTTGGGTAATTTAACTACAGACGAATTAACAATTATTGATATCATATATATCTCTACATATTCTTGTAACTGCAGATGTCATTTTTACACTTTTGAAAGCCATTTTAGACTTCGCGCGTTAAAGTCATTCCTCCTTTAACTGGTCCAAAGTTTAGAAATCTTTATTTTTTATAGGTAAATGAATAAAAGGAAACTCTATTTGCTATGAATGGAGCCTCTAGTTATTTTTAGTTTGAGACAAAATTTTTTTCGTTGACTTGTGTTATGGATGTTCAATCTATAGCTACTTAAAATAATTAAATACAAGAAACAATGTAGATAATATCATTCAACTATTCTATAATTTTGTATTTTACCTATGTAAGATGGTAACGCTACGCAAGCTGGACCTGGTCCCTTGAATTCGGCAGCGATGGGCCCTCGGCGTTTTGTTGGTGTCCAAGGTCGTTGTGTCATTCCTCCCATTGTAAATCTAAATAACAAAAAACTATATTTATAGAAACCATTACTAATCATTAATTGGAATTTAGGAGGCCAGATGCTTCAAGTTTTTAAAGAATGGTTAACCAATATAGACACTCATGATTTTTCCTCGGCTTCTACATTAATGGAAACATCAATTGTATAACTGTATGTCTGACCGATTATCAAAACTCTACTAGACATACAAGCCTCAAATTTTTAATACAAATAGTGTTTAGTGTATAAGTCACGGAAAAACTAAAATATTTTGCAATTGCAGTCCAGTTTTGGTTGATCCGGAAAATAATATTCCATTTAATAAAGAACATGTTAACGAGCTTGGTCCAGTTAAAATTGAATTTGAAATTATTAATATAGCCTATGTTTATCGCAAACACTTTCCCATATGTATAGCATATGCTACAACTATACACAAAAGTCAGGACCTAAGGCTCAATAATGTGCTGATGGATATCGGTTCTGCAGTATCCACATTCGATCAAGCTTACTGGTTACTTCTAATTAATGTCGAGTTTGGAAGCTATTAAAGCACAGGAATCCTTTAATTTGTGAATACAATACACCAAGAAGCATTTACCGTCCAAACTTGTCAAAAATTCTAACATCAAAGCCTCCGAGAAAAAAACATAGATACAGTTTGAGAAAAACTGTAGCTGAAGCTTAAGAAGTAGAAACGGAAAAGAAAAAAAATAAGAAAAGCTCACAAGACAGAGAATGTGGTTTGAGAAAATTCGTTGTTGGTATTTAAGAAGTAGAGGGTACTGGAGAGAAAAAAAGGAGGTCTATCTATAAAAATAAATGAGAAATCGTCAAAAACGAAACTTTAATAAAAACAAATCTTGCAACTCAGTTCTTCTACCGTAAAAAGTTGTAATACAAAGTCGGTTGACTCATTCAGTACGAACTTAAGGGACCTTCTGTCTTAAGTAATTACATAATCAGCTAATCTGACAACATCTTATAGTGATCACATCAATAATAAAAATCTTTTATGTTTAAATAAACTAGATTGACGTGATTTTTGTTTTGTTTTTGATGGCATTCAGTATACGAAAAAATATACATATACGTAGTAACTAATCAAATTACATATTAGATTACTAAAAATAAATAATCAAAGAACAGGTTTACATTTATTCCTATTAGACTTTCTATGGTATCAAATATTTTACCAACGCAACGCTTATAAGATACGCTCCTGATTATAACCTTAAAATGTACTCAACAGGTTAATTGATTACAAAGGATGGTGTAAAGTTACGGTCAACACTAAAAATAGATAGATAGTAACACATTATTTACAATTTTAAACTTGAATTTGATTTATGAAAAGAAGCAGCTTTATTATACCCAATGAGACTGTGTAGAAAACTGATGTCATCTTATATAAATTGAACTGAGGAATTTGACATGGAATAATAAGAAAATTAAATTAAATTAAAACAATCTTTTCAATATCACGCCATTTTCTGCAGGATTCAACATTTTTACACCGACCCAAAGAAGTGCATCGCAAGATTAGTCATAAATGAAGCATAATAGCAAAATTGCAGAGCTCATGTTATTAGTCAGTCAGAGCTCAGTCATTATCGAAGATTCTGGAGACCAGTTCGTTATTAAATTCATTTAAATTAGTATTTATTGTTTATGCGTTTGCCATCAAATCACTAAAATATATATAGTCTAGAATTATGGAAATATAAAGTTAAGTTTGATTATAGCTTAATTCAAACTAAGAACAACACCGCTGCGTGGCTATTTGCAGTTCAAACCACAGAACTTACTCTTACCAATAGTGGCACTACTGTAATGAAAATATGTCATTATTGTCAATGTCAATTGTCAAGATAAAAAATATTTCATTTTCCATAATGCTTTCCTGATATGTGTTCTAAATGGAAAGAATTTTGTAAAATTCAATGCTCAACATAAATTTATCGTGTGAAAATCATTTTCTGGAAAATGATTTTACAAATTTCAATAGAAAAGATTCGAAATAGGAAGCTTTTCCGATCTATTCCTATCTCTTATCTACCTTTATTGTCTGCTTCCATTTATTAAGATCACAGTTATGCCAAAGTTCATGACTGTATAATAAACCAAGAACATTTATATGCTGTAAATACTGTTCCGAACTTTTATAAATCGAGCATGGAGGCTGGTAATACCGCGACGAATATTCCATCTACATTCCATCCGAAAACCGTGAATTCCACCGATCTGTTTGTCAATATCGACATTTCTAATGAGTCGTAATTACAAGGATAGAAACTTAATCTGTTTACGTGTTTCAATGTTATTGCTTCCCATCAGAACGGTTTAACTCTCTCTCATTCGGATTGAAGATAACAACAGCCAACGATGCTATTAGATTCGTCCAGCAGACGTTCTCTGACATCATATTCACTTTTTATTTTGTTTTGAACAGGGTCTGTCGTTCCCCCTTACCCAGAAAAGTAGTTGCTTTCCCCATTGATGAGCGGCAGATACGGTTTTCTAAATTTAAAAATTCAGGCTTTAATAATAAACTGTGTACAACCAAGATTCGCCGTTTTAATAGGTGGAACAGATATTGCTTTTTAACACATCAATCAATTCCGAATGGGCTATTGCTTTCTCTATGCATTATTTTTCGTTCCGTTACTTTACATACATAAAAACAACTTTGCGATTGTATTCTACGAGGGTTGTTTCAAAAGTTTAGGACCTAATAAAGAAATAAGACAATTTTTTCTATAATAAATGTCCGCGTCTGATGAAAATCTTTCTCCTGTTAAGAAACAGGAAAATGTCTTTGAGGACTAGATATGGTGAACACGGTCACGGTTGGTAGTCAACCAATTAGAAGTGTTATGCGTATATTTTAGCTACGGCGATCACCGAAGTGTGAGAAGGTGCGCTGCTCTGATGGATTCTTTTTCTTCAAAGACGTTCGCTTTCCTGCAATTTTCCCCTTTACCTTATCAAACAATGATGCGTAATATTCTTTTGCTGTTATCCAACCTTTTTGAAAACAGTCAATCTCATCCCAATCCCAAAAAACGGTTCCCTCGCTTTTACGGCCGATAAAACAGTCTTTATTTTTTTTTGGGACAGGTTTGTTCTTTGCAATCCACCGTCTTGATTCAGAACTATGGTGATGGATTTAGGTTTCATCTAGAGTTATGAATCAACGTACAAAATCCCACTGATTTTGCTTAAACCGCGTCAATAACGGGAAATATTCCTTAGAATGCACTTGTGGTCCAAAGCGCAGCATCCAACGCACAGATAATTTATGCATGTATATTTTTTCAGTCAATGCGTTCTTCTGATATGCCGACGGCCTCTTTTGTCTCTATTAAATGAATCAGACGGTCATCCCTTACCATTTGACGCTCCTCGTTATCAAAGCTGATACAGCCACGTTTCAATTGAGCTACCCAAAATTTTCCGATGGTAAATGATGCTGCAGAGTCTCCGTATACCGCATAGATGCACTTCCATTTGAAAACAAATATTTGACGATAGCTCGATACTGAATTTGCCTGAAATATGCCTGAAATTTTAGTGACAATCTCTCAAAGCATGTACAAATAATTTCCCTATTTATTTTTTTAAGTGCTAGCACCTCCTGTTGACGCAAGCTTTGCATACAAACCTCGTATCAAATCCGGTTTGATTCGTTATGTATAATAAGCCTTGTAGATTTCACAATTTATATAATCTTCTGTTCTAATGGTTAAAATATTTTATCAAAGAGACAATTATGAATGAATTTATCTCAAATTGAATAATTTTATATTATATGGGTAGAATGTCAAAATCGCATAAATTATTATAGACGTTCCAGATCTGTCTGAAAACGTATCCAGTTAAGCCAGTCACGGACACGTACCAGGCACCAAATCAATTTTGTAGTGGCATAAAAGTTAAATTCCGCATAGTGAAATATTGTTACTTACATAATGATCTAAAGGATGTTAATCAATGTGAAACTGTTTGTTGTGAATCTGTATACAGTTATTGATCAAGAAATAATACTAATTTTCAACAAAAATCCATATTTTTCGAAAGATGCAATAGACATAAAGCATATTTTATAGTGCATCCCGAAACATTTCAATTTACTATTTCTTGAAATTATATTCTGAAAGTAATATCAAATTAAAATTAAAGACATAAATAAAATTTTAAACCTCATTGCCCGTAATCCGTTCTTATTTAGTAAGGTATTGTTTTCTTAAAATTGCCATATAGTTTAAGTCGGCTAATTTGGTTAACCTGTGGCCTGAGAAATATTATTTTTCACTTTAGTTGATGATTCTAATATATGAAACATTCAAAACTAGTGAAGTGTTCAATTTCATAACCCAAACAAAACGATCCATTCCATATGTGATGTTAGTGTACGAAAAATGAAGTGGATACGTTTCAAAACTTGTTAAATAGAATTATAAACTTGTATCAATTTGATTTGTTATGTTGATTTGATATGTTGATTTAAGTAAGATTAGTTTAGCTTAGGCTCGTTCTAGATTTCGTTACAATCTCTCTGAGATATTTCAAGTAAGTTTTTTTCAAAGTTTGCGCCATTGTTGCGATTTTTTCGTTTCGACATATTTTTTTGTTGAATTACAACTGTAGATTCACTTTTTCATAACTCCACCCGTTTTCATTTCCTCAATGAATTATTATTTATCATCCTACGAACTCACATATTTATTTTCACGTACAGTAAACAGTACACCAAACCAGCGTGCTTTATAACTAGAGGACACTATCACCAACCCAATCCCTACAGAGGAGTTTTCTTTCAAAAACATACCCCTATCGTACATCGTTGTTTGCTTCCATAGTAACAAACTTCTAGCACAATTTTATTCCACATTATTATTTTCATTGTAATTGAAGATTCTATTAAATATTATAAAAGCGCGGAATTGGTTGAAACGTTGTTCTACGTATTTGCAAAACTCCTGGCGCTCGTTTTAGCGAATGTTACATAAAGTTATTTAGTTACATAAATAACTGATGCCTCTACTATTATGACATTCGCACATGACAGCTGTCAAGCCAGGGAAATTAAAACTTCAATACTTTTGCCCACCTTGTACCAATTAGAAGCAAAGAGATATCCGGAAATTGTATCATAACACGAAGTTGGCTCACCCTGTATACTAGATTTTCATTTGAAAAAAATATTATCAACTTGTTTAGAAAATTCCAAATATTTAGCTAATAAGGACTTTATGCGTTATGTTATGGACGAAATGTTAATTTTTTTCCCTTTTAACAATATATCCATCATCCCTAGTAATTTAGATCAATAATAAACATTTTACTCAACGTAAAAGGGCCTTTTGGCTCAAATTAAAAATGCAGTTGTAATGATTATATCACTTGTAACGGCAGCAAACAATTTTTTTAGTCACGTAAGGTAATTTAAACAAATTTAGTGCATGTAAATAATCAATATATTTTCAAGGTAACCTTCTGGAATCATTTTGAACTTTCCAGTTTCACAATATCCCTGCATTATTTATATTTATTCAAATAAACATAAACTGTTAGAAATAGTTTAACTGGCATGTTATACGTGGGTTGGCAATTAAAATAAAATCACAACATATGTTATTATGTATTCACTGACCATGAGATTGTACCAACTATGTACACACGTGATCGTGGTCAATGTAAATGCAAAATTATTGATCTGAATACTACGTGGCTAACAAGACATTGCTTTGTTGTAAGTAAGGGTAATATTTTTATAGTGGTTGTAAAAATAGTCCAGGTGGACCTCCAGAGTTCCACGAAAAACTTTACAGAGCTTTATGCAAATTCTCGTTAATAAATTTGACCTTTTTAAAGGAGTTTTGAGAATATGGTAGAAATATAGCAACAGAGAATTTAGAGAAATCTGTAATATTTTCAATGTGTCCACGAGGAAAAAAGTTTGGAAGCTTCGGGCTGAAAGGTGCGTTTCCATTACCAAAATTTTTGACGAAACTTATCCCATTGGTAACGGAAACAGATTGCAATATTTCCTTTTGACCTAATGTTTTTCAAGTTTTTTACTACTTCTACTGCTTAAATCTTTTCTTCTCCCAATATCGAATCAATACTAGAAGCATTTCTGGGAGGCTTTCTTAGAAAAAACTTCCATCTCATTTATTAGGGTATTCACTCAAAATTTTTACCTTTTGTACAATCTTTAGTTACAAGGAAAGTGGCGATCTAGTAGATGTCGACAGATGGGAAGTCTTTTAGAGGCTACGAACCCGCGAATCAAAAGCAACTCGAGTCATGATTAGGATGAAAGGCATCGGCTAATGAACTTTGTATTTATTTCCTTTAAATTTCTTCTCCTAGCTGGAAATGCAAGTATTCTAATATTGAATCAATACTGGGAAGCTTTTCTAAAATTAGCTCCCATCTGATTTATCAGGTTATTGTCTTAAAATGCGATGATCTAGTAGATGTCGACAGTTGGGAAATCTTTAGAGGCTAAGAGCCCGCGAATCAAAGCGATTTGAGTCATGATGAGGATGAAAGGTGTTGGCTCATGAACTTTGATAGCACTATGCCTCCTTATTTTAAAAGAACAATTACCGTGACCTGGACGTTCGAATTTTTAAGGTAATTCACTTGTTTCCATTGAGAATTGTGAATGTTTATCACAAGGTCATAGTCATAAACAGCGTAAAAATTCAATCAGACTTTTTGATCACTCCTCGTACTGTTATTTATTCACAGAACTTATGAAATTAGAATCCCAACTTAACAGTATGTAGGCAAGTTTCAATGAAATGAAACTAGTTTAAGTATAAAAAAATTATTTTTTGTATCATCATCACTATTTTTTTTTACTTTTGACTCAATCAAAACATTTTCTTCCAATTTCGCACGAATCAATTGCTAAAAGACTTAAAAATAATTCTCAATATTCACTATGTTTACGTTATTGACTATATATAACTTTACAACGTTTCCTCTATTTTTGTTCCCAGTTATATTCTTTCCTTTTCTTTGTATCTCCGTTTTTAATGGAGTTTCCATTTTCTATTATTCTTTCTCTTACAGTAGTTTCTTACAGTATACGAGGATCAATCACGTATTATTCGCCTGATCTTTCTTCCTCCGATTACTTTTTATTCCCAAACTGAACAAAAATGGCATGGCCAAAAGCTTATCAGACAAAGGAAGAGATTTTTGAAGAGACCAAAAGACCATAAATTTAGTAGGTTGACTTAGAGTAAAAAGAAGATTGTGAAGAAAATATTTTTTATCTAAAACTATCACAATTCGAGAAAATAATATTATTCAATGGTCATGTCAAGATTCACGTGAAAATTAAATTGAATTATTTTAGCGGCAAGTCTTGGGCTGCTATATCGACGACAACGTAAGTAAAAAGAACGACGAAGAATAATACGGGAAGTAATGAACGAGAATAACGGTACCATACATAGTGTTAATTATATAAGTTCCCTAGGAAGTACTACTTATAATATAACGTGTAAAAAATCCACTTGTAACATTTAATAACTGCAGTGATATTAGTATCAATTATAATTATCTTGTTTAACATATTTTTCCCTGATAGTTGTGGATTAAATATAGTATTCAATTCACGAGTAATGGCCATTACTCGCACATTAAATAATATTATTTTGCAGTAAAGTAATTTTTATTCATTTGCGAACAGAGGAGGATTGAATGTCGAAAGGTCCTCATATATTCTGGCTATACTATCCGGGAAAAATGACCTCCAGTAAGATGTAATGTACCTCTGGATAATTTTTTTAAAAATCTCGACATAATATTGTCTTAAGACCTTGCTTGAAGTTGGGAAAAAAATGATTGTATTAAGACAACTTCCAAAATTTATATTGACCAGTACATAGTTTTGAAAACAGTTTTTACCGGCTCCGATGTGAAATAAAATTGTTATGTAAATTATGAAGAATTTCCTTCTAAGTGTTTAAGAGTTGATGCGGGTGACGATTTTGAAATTTGCTTAAATCACTACAAAAATAATAAATATTGTTCTAAGTTTTTTTCATTGTACTTTATTATTGCAACGACTAAACTGACATTAAAAATCAAAATTAATTGAATAATATATAGTTATTTTTCTCCAACAATCTTACATCCAAAATAAAAAATTACCCTTTATTAAACCATACCATGAGTGTGTCCACAATTTATAAATGATTTTTTTAAAAAACTATTTCACATTTATTAAATAATTATATATGATACCAAACTTACGTTTATGTTTTGACGAATATTCCAAAATAAAAAAATAATGAGCACTATTCAAAAGTCAGTCGTGTACTGAATCTAATTCGCGTTTTAATAAAAGAGCTCGCGAGTTTAGTCCCCACCAGGACGATGCGTAGTCACCCGTAGAAAGGACAACTTGTCCGTCTTTACCATTTTTGATCTCTTCAACTGGATTTAATGTTATTTTATTCGGCACCTACACATAAAAAAAGTTTCACCTCTAAACATGTGGCAGATCAAGGTTATTAGATTCCTGAATACTTTTTACCAAATTAATACAGAGATTTGTACAAAAATTCACAACTGAAAAAGTATTATAACTTTCAAATACTTTCAAATAGAATAAAATAAATATTTGATACAAAAATAGTCCAACAAAAATTTGTTGTTGTTTTAATCAATCAGACTGGAATTTATATAAATAATATGATTCGTTTCATCATACAAATTTAGCTTTTAATGAGGTAATGTTTTCTCGCTTTTCTTGGCTACAGTTGTTTTTACGTTAAAGTTAATTACAATTTCCCTCATAATCAATATTCATATACTGATCAAGACTTTTCAAAAAAGCCTATAATTTCTTTTGTTTAAAGATTATTCGCATTGTCAGCACGCTTCTAGATATATCAAGAGAACTGAGACTGAAAGCTTGTATGTAAAATGTATGTAAATCGTGAATTCAGAATAACCGCGAAATAGGAACTGGATGGAAATGAATAACATAGAATACAGTAGATATTCTTTGTTGTAAATTTAAATGAACCGCGAAAACAGATCAGTTCTGCCACCTACCATCGAGGGCACTCACTTCCAAAATCCGCCATATTGTTTCCACTGAATAACAACTAAGTTTGCAATTTCTTCTAATGGTATGTTATGTAATCATCATCATCATCAATCCCGATATCTGCTTTATTTTTTTTTTTCATTTTTGATTTGTATACGATGTCTAAATCCAGAAGATTTCGCAATGTGAAAGGTATTCGGTTTTTTGGTATATCAAGTGAAAAAAAAAATAACTATCACCACTTTATCAATATAATTTATACAGTGATCAGAAGAAAAAAGAAGTGTTGATATTACCAAATTAACATTACAACAATAATACATTTGACAGCTCTCAGAAGCTTTTTAAAAATATTTATTATTACAATTATAAACTATTTGAAGACAATTTGCAATCAAAGATATGCTGCTAGTACACAACGAGTTTAAAACTGAATTTTTCTTTGGTTTCTTATGGAAACATCGGCGATTTTGCTGAATTTCTAGAAAAGTTAGTTTAGAGAAATCGACTGTGGGATATGTGTCGTCCGTTTCTTCTTATTGGAACCTATGTTGGGTAACGACATAATTCATTGATATATGTAAAGACTTGTTATTTATAATTTCTAACTCCAATTCATTCTTAAAATGGATGACTATATCATAACGATTTGTATTTTTTAAAAGTCCTTTTTTGGTTTTACACCTTTCATACCGTCTAGGTCAAGTGACTCATGTTTTTCTTGTCGCCTACATTATTTAATTAAAATTCAAAGTTGGGTTTGGTATACACTGAAATAAAAACGGTTCACTTTGGATTTTGAGAATTCGTACTATAAAAAATCTGGCAATATATTGTGAAGATTAGTGCCCTCTTTTGAGTGCGGCGTTTATTAAAATTCATTGACATTCACAAGATTCAAGTCTCCATTTATATATGAACTATTTATTAAGATTTTCATATTCATCGAATTTTCCTTTATTAAAACTATTGAATTTTATTTCAATTTTTTATTACGAATAATAAAGTTTCAAAATCTTTCCTTATCAAATATAATAACTATTAACAAATAAATACAAACTGTAGATTTGTTACGACATCTATTGAAAAAGCTTTGAGACTCACTGATCAATCGAATGAACCGTCGATAGAGGATGCTGTGCGAACTTTTTTATGGAATTTCCTTCAAAGTTATATTTACTTACTTTTTATTACGAATAATAAAGTTTCAATATCTTGTTCTTATGAAATATAATAACTATTAACAAATAAATTAAAACTGTAGATATATTACGCCATCTACTGAAAAATCCTTGAGACTCAATGTGGAATCGAATGAACCGTCGCTAGAGAAAGCTGTACGAACTTTTTTACAGAATTTAGGCTTCTTCTTTGATGGTTATATTCAAAATTTTTACAAAAATTTATAAATAAAGTACCAACTGATTAAGAAGTTGTCAATTATTAATTCCTTAATTACCGTACCACCAAATTTCTCATATTTATTTTGATCCCTAACCCCAAATAGAATGGTAACTGTCACTGTCAAATAGTGATGGTAGGATTTTGATATTTAAAAGACAAACGATGGCTGTAGTAATTTCAACTGGTTCTAAATTAATAAGTAAGAGCAAAATATTACTGCAAAAATACAACTTTCACGTTATAATTTTATTTAATTTTTGTTATAATTATTATTACATAACCTAACCTATATTTATTATTTTAGAAAAACAACCTGGAGTATTTGCTGTAGCTTATATCCATAGAAATGACTACAGTACAGATGATCGCGTTTATAATCTATCGAGTTTAAAACGTGGTACAGGAGGTAGGTCCAGTTTTAATGGAATAGTAGCTACGGTTTTCGGAGCTACTGGATTTTTGGGAAGATATGTTTGCAATAAACTTGGCAAAACAGGTTCACAGGTCTGTCGAGCTAACATCAGTTAACCATCAGCTAAATTGATGATTCTCAAATAATTTCTAGATTATTATTCCATATAGAGGAGATAACTATGAACCTTTTCGCTTAAAAGTGGTTGGTGATTTAGGTCAAGTATATTTCCATCCTTACCATTTGAGAGATGAAGAGAGTATTCAAAAGTGCATAAAATATTCGAATGTGGTGATAAATTTGGTAGGAAGAGATTGGGAAACAAGAAATTTTAAATTTGATGATGTTCATGTTGAAGGTGCCAGAAGGTTAGCAAGATTAGCTAAAAAAGCTGGTGTTGAAAGATTTATTCATTTCTCTTCTTTGAATGCTGATGAAAATCCTAACCAGGTAAACTAAAACAATATAAAGTCTATTTTTATTATTAGAATTTTATTATTTTCAGGTGGGACTTGTGAAGGGTGGTTCGAAATTTCTGAAAAGTAAAGCAAAGGGAGAACAAGCAGTTTTAGAAGAATTTCCTGAAGCAACCATATTCAGACCAGCTGATATGTATGGACAAGAGGACAGATTTGTTAGGTAAACAAATTTATTATTAATCTAATCAAAATAAACCAAAACAAGCTGTAACCTAACAAAATTTCGCAAAGAGCTGAAAATTGGTAGAAATGTTAAATATACCATTAAAAATAAAATGTCAAAAATCTCCGTCGATGATATGTCTTCAAAAAAGTTTATTTAGGATCAAACATATGAAATTTTCTTTTCTAATCTATATCTCAAAAACGGTAATTTTGTGTTAAAAATAGGTCTGACAAAAGGTTGTGGATTCTACCATTTTTAAGAAAAATTGGAAAAAAACTTAATTTCATACATTTGACCCAGGATAAATTTTTTTGTTTTTTAGTGCAAGTAGGAGCGACAGGGATTTTTGACATTTCATTTATAATGATATATTCAATATCTCCACCATTTCAGCTCTAAGTGAATTTTAACTAAGTTTAATTTCTATTTTGACTCCACTATTAATAAATGGGTTTATGTAACAGGTAACAACTATGATGACGTAGTTAGCTTTAAAAAGACCCATTGTAATGCGATAATCATGCAGAGGAATTTTAATACCTTACATCTGGACATTCAGACTTGGTCTTATAATTTGTTAAATATGTTAATATTTGCAAATTAAGGCAATAATTGTTTAATATAAATTATTTACACCAAAATCGGACACAAATAAATAATTTCTATTGATTACTAACAAAAAAATACAGAATAAAGAAATTAACACAACTTTATCCTTCATATTTATTAGATTTTTAGACAATTTTTATCATTTTAATAGTGGGTATTTCTTCTTATGCCATGACGAATAGCTCTATTTCTGTGAGGCATTGAGGAAATTACGTTTATGACAAACTCAACAGGCATAGCATTCCATTCTTCACTAAGAGTAATTTGGAGCTGATTTGAGTCACTAGGAGGAGGATAATAATTTCTAACATGACTGTAAATTATTCTACAAATGCTCCATGGGATTCATATCAGGAGACCATACAGGCCAGTCCAGAACTGTGATTCTCATTTGCTTCACATGTTCAGTAACAATATGGATAAGCATTATCCTGCAGCAAAATTAATTGGTCACCAATAAATAGAGCAAATGGGATCACACCCTCTAAGAGCACCTTCGAGCAGCGGAGCCCTATTAGCAACAAAAATTAGGTCAGTCTGGGAGTAGAAATTAATTCCACTCCAAACCATAAATGATCTTTTATAAAGTAGTGATTCGTGAGGTGTACATCAAGCAAATCATATCCACATTTGGTCTCGATCGTCTGAGTGGTATAGAGTTATCCATGAATAAAACAGCTGCCCATTGCTTTACAGTCCAATGAGAATGTTGGTCGGCAAATAATCGCCTTACTCTACGATACCTTTCCATGAGTTGGAGCCAATGTCGCAGTTTGCCTTGATACAATTACATGCTCCCTCAGTCTTCTCAGTATTATGACTGAGCTTACACATATGTTTCATGCCACTTCAAGCTGTCGATATCTCAATACTGAGAGAGAGATAAATCGATCATCTACTAATGTAGTAGTCCTTAGTCCCCAATGCTAACTGTGTAGCTAACAGACTCCCGGGAAGGCTGAAGTGCATTGTGAATGGTAGACTTGGCTACCTCAAATGTTTCTGCAATGTATCGTAAGCTTCAGGTTTCTCTTGCCAAGACATCAGCTGGGACTATGTCTACATTCAAAATAACCATTATTCTGGACTTAAATGAAAAGGTTTCGTTAATAGATTAAAGATGCTTGAGAAAACCTACATACAGTTTAGAATAGTTCCGACAGGTAAATTAATTTCAAGACAAATAAATTAAATCGAGTCTTATCAAATTGTCTACTAATCCTGAAGGGATTAGTTCAATGGTCTTAAACCCTACTTTCTCTGTAATAACCATATTACCTACTAAAATAAAAACATTCCTAGCTTTTTATTACGAAAAGTATGAAGTATCTGATTTTTTTCTTGTTTAAAATGATTAGTTCAATAATTTATCATTACATGAGTAGCAACATCAATTTATACTAGTTTTTAAATTGAAATATAAATTTAAGGTATTATGCTCATGCTTGGAGAAGGACAGGACAATATTTTCCATTGTGGAATAAAGGTGAATACACAGAGAAACAACCAGTTTTTGTTAGTGATGTCGCCCAAGGTATTATGAATGCTCTCAAAGATTCCGATTCAGTGGGAAAGATTTATCAAGCCGTTGGGTATGTATAATGAATTGTCTCAATAAAAATTTATATAGTATTTATTTTTAATGTCACATTAGCTCTTTCTATTCAATTGAGATTTTCTATTCTATAAAATTCAAGAATATGATATACAGTGTTGTGAAATGTTTTACGAAACAATGTAAAATATTTAACCAATTTAATTATAATCTACCAGTGTATATTTCTATAGAATGACATCATAAATTATAATAAACCGTTCCCCTGAATTCCCACTTCACTCTTTGACCTCTACGACTTCAAGTCTCCAGATGGAAACTTTCCCAGAAACTGGTATTCTGCCTCTATCAAAGTATATACATAACTGGGATGTGATGGGTGATGAGAAGTATTAATTTGTACTCCACTAACTTTTTAGTGAGAAGAAAATAAAAAAAAGAAAAATAAGAAGGTGAACAAGATAGAAGCACCCATTAAAAAATTAATGCTAAAGGAAATAATAATAACTATCCCCAAATGTTATCTTGCAAGTTGATATAAATTATGGTATTGACTTAGTTTATGCTTCTAAATGTTCTTGATTTTAGGTCTCTTCAAATTCAAAATTAGTTGCTTTTATAATTTTTTAAAGACAGATAAAAATTTAACGTTTCGACTTCTTTTAGTCAAATATTTTGATAAAGACTAAACATACAAACTCTAGAGATAAGATAAAAAAACTTATTTAGATATCGATGGATGATCTGATGGAGCTCTCGGTTATCATCTAGTGTATAGTGATTTGAGTAGTGGCATTTAGACAAAGGACAATGTCGTATGAAGTTTAGAACCCAAATTTTCATTTTTAAGTGAATGAGCACTGCAGAATCCTTACTCACATATTTCCACTACTGGTAAAGTTGAATGGAAATTAAGTAGAGCTTTGAATTTATCTCGACTTCTATTAAAATTTACATTACTTAGTTTAATATTGTATATTGATATCATATATCAATATATACTATATTTATGACAAAAGCTGTTTCGAGATATAATAATAATCTATTTTTCATATGATTCTATATAAACTTTTGAAACTTAGTTTAATTAGAATCTTTTTAGATTTACTTCAAATATGTTATTGGATTCCAATTTTTATTTATCCTTGCCTAATTTTCAGGTACTAACTTTATATTACTTGAAATAGAATCAAAGTATATGAATTATTTCTGTTCAATACCTTTTGGTTAAGATTATAAACTGCTTGACGTTTGTTGTCTGTTTCAAACTCACATTTTGCATTTTTTACAGCCCTAAACGTTATTTACTATCAGAACTAGTAGATTACTTCTATCGTATTATGCGTAAAGATGATGAGTGGGGTTATAAACGTTACGATATGCGTTGGGATCCATTTTTCCAATTAAGAGTAACGTTAACGGAAAAATTGTCTCTGAATTGGCCAATAGGACATTTGCATTGGGAAAAAATCGAGAGAGAACATTTGTCAGATGATGTAAAAAGTGAAATCCCTACTTTGGAAGATTTGGGTGTGAATTTAACTGCTGTAGAGAATCAAATGCCATGGGAATTCAAACCATGGACTTACGGTATATATAGAGGACAAGATCCTGATGAACCATTTGCACCAGCTGCTCCACCAAAAGTTGTTATATAGACATTTATAGGTTGTCATTAAATAAATAATGTATCTATACTAATTTTTATTTTTTATTTCTGGCAAAATATTCGATATAATGATGTTTCCTAAGTCTGTTATGATTATATTTTCTACATTATTCTACGAAAGCTGACTAGTTCCTATGAAAGCTAAATTTTATTGAAATTTTGACATTTAGTATCATAGATATGTATGGAATTGAAAATATTTTTTTCCAGCTTGAATTTAATATTCATCATTCATTATCAGTTTTGTAATCTGATTTTTCTATTGTTACTAATTAAAATAAACTCAAGGTGAAAAAAGTACATACACTGAAAAAAAGTGTAAGGATTGTATACTGAAAAATTAGAGTAAGTATGAAAAATGCATTGTTCTTATATAAATAAAACTGATCAGCGTAAGCAATCAGAGTGAGTGAATAAACTGGATCAAAAAAGCTGTCATCCAACAAACATATTCCAATTGCAATTTTATACAAATGATACTTTTTTACATCAAAATATTTACTGAAACATAGCGATGTTAATTTAAAAACTTTAACCAGTGTAAAACCAGATATAATACTATAAATTCGACCAATTCACTGGTTTTTTACTCTAAAGTACTCAAATTTTCTAACTTGTCTATACTTTTATGAAGATAATCTTCATCTGGTGATGGATAGATCAGCCTACTACGCCATTTTCCTATTACTTAGAAAAAGTAGTCGCAGCTTTGATACCTCTTAATAGAAAAAAAAAATTTAGATCTCAATAACATCACGCTATACATCCTCACTTACTGTTATACAAGGCACTGTGGCCTCAAGAAATGCTTGATGAGATTATGTCTTACAGAAACTAGCAAATGTAGATTATATGGAGAGAAGAAGAATTTTCAGTTCATCTCTATCGATATGACAAGTATACATAGTATAATTGTTAATGTGGTGGTAGTAAACAGTGTCTTCTAAATTTAATATTCATTGGAAACAACAATTTCAAACTTTCTCCATTTATTCAAGCAATAAATGAAATACAATTATTTAATAGATTTTATGTGATTGTTCAGAAACAAAAAAAAAACATGTAATAATTCCTACTACATCATATTCTATTTGTATTTTTAAATAAGACTACTCCATTCACTAACTCTATTTATCAGGGAAACACTCAACTAGTGGCTTATACTTAATTTTAAATGTAGTAATCAGTGAATAAAAATAATAAATGAGAGAAAACAGTATAAATAATTAGAATTTCATCACAGGTAGAAAAAAATTAATAAAGGAAAAACGTTAAAATATATATTATATTATACTTATTAATCGCTATCTATTTATCGGGGAAACACTCAACTAGTGGCTTATACTTCAGTTTAAATGTAGTAATCAGTGAATAAAAATAATCAATGAGATAAAATAGTATAAATAATTAGAATTTCATCACAGGTAGAAAAAAATTAATAAAGGAAAAACGTTAAAATATATATTATACTTATTAATCGCTATCTTCTGCAAATGTAATTTGTTTGTTCTTGAGTTGATCTTGCAATTCAAGAACATGTGTTACTTGTTTTGGTTTTCCATCTTCTCCTACGACACAAGGCTTTATAACACCACATTTCATAAGACTATCTATTAATTCTACCAATTTCATTGCTTCATATTCTCTCTGTAAGGAAATAATAATAAATAAACGTACTAGGGTAGTAGAAAATGTAGTAAACAATTGTAGTTACATCTTCATGCTGTAACAAATATGAGTCCGAGTCTTAAAATTGTATTCACCATCAGGATAAGGTCTACTTAAAAGGGGTGGATACATGTTATAAATGAAGTTCACTGTATTTATACTGGTATAAGAAATTTTGGAATGTTTAGTGTATTCAAATACTGAAATTTGAGTATATTTTAAGTGTTCTAAGGTTAGGCATAGGTTTTTTTGCTCATTTCTGATTCTACTAAAGTACCCAAGACAAAATTCTAATAGTTTGGATTCTCCAACCAGGTTTTTTACCATGGCACTCATTTTTTTATAGACCTCATTTATTATATACTTACTTGTTCCTCTGACATAGTATCTAGAACACTGGGATGTGGTTCTTCATAACAGCCAATCACAGGATTTATCCCATGTTTATGATCAGCATATTCCTCAGTTTCACTATCTTCACTATCAGAATAATCTCCTTGTCCTTTATCTTCTCCGCCAGCTAGCAAACCTTTTTTGGCAAAAAGTCCTGCTGCATTACCATATCCAGTGTATTTGATCATACGGGCAACTAGAAACAAGTTCAATAGTTTGCATATCCACTGTATGATATAAAATACACCTACCGCTTTTTTTGCACAAAACAAAAAGTAGCTCTGCTACTAGATCCCGTAATTCCGTAGTAGGAGTCGTTAATAATCTACATAAATGATTTCTGAGAGTACTGCCCTGCTCGGGGCGTGAATGTACGTCTTTTAATGGGGGTAAAATTTGATTTTTCAAAAATTTTCTTACAGCTCTATGACTAGTAGCACCTTTCAATAAGACTGTTACAACTGGCGAGAAAATTTCATGCTGATTTGAGATAGACTAAAATATAACATGGTATTTCAGTAATAAATTAATGGAGCTAGTGAAAATTGGCAACAAATAAAAGGTCTGCCAATACAAAACAAAACCATTAAAACCTGCAATACATAACAAAATTCAATTTTTTTAATTGAAATACTTACTGTTTCACAATTGAATTTAGCTTTCAAAAACATCAGTATTTCATAAATAGCAGTCATGTTCATTCCCTCGAATTCTAAACTTTTTAGCCCCGGATACCCTTCTGATGCTGGAAATAGTTCTGTATATGTTTCCTCTGGCATATTAGTAAGAAGATTAACTACATTATTACGTAAAGTCCAAGTTTTTTCCGAATTTACAGAAGAAATTAAAAGATAGCTTCTAAGTACTTTAACCAATCTTATATAAATGGTTGAATTTTTTACATGCGATTCTTCAATGCGAATAGTTAAGTTGAAGAGGGCTTTTAAAATTTCTGATACCAAATCAGCTTGAGCATCCTAAAATATAATTGATGATATACTTATGGGTTTTAAGAAACAACAAAATAAACTTTATAATAATAGAATTTCAAAGAATATTGATTGGGAATGTTGAATCAGCTTAATTGATATACCTAGAAACTTTTATTTCAGTGTGTGAAATCACTTTATTCTAATTATGATTTTGAGAATAGATCCAAATTAATAAGCCATTAAGAATTGAATTATTATAAATTAAAAAAAATTAGTCATACATTTGTGCAACAGTTGAAGCTTAAAATCAAACGAATCAAACCCTTAATTTGCTAAATCTCACACAAGCTGTCTTGTTGGAAAAACATTTGTTTTTAATTTTCATAGAAGAAATTATATAAAAATACTAATTTGGATACCATTTCTATTCCTATTTGGTTCCTTAATTTTGATTGCACAAGACCAAACGTGCTACTGAAGTGCAACTTAGCTGAAGATGTGATTGCTCTTAAAAAGTGTTTCATAGTATATAGATGCTTCCCAATTTCAGGTATATCTTCCTGTGCCTCTTCACCAGTCAATGCCAGAGAGTTCTGATGTTATTTTTTGACACCATTTTTCGAAATGGCTACAACTGGGCATTGAATTGTGAGCTACAGCCCACTTTGTTGATACATTTCCTCAATCATTTTCAGGACGAGATTTTTCTCATGCTCTGTTAAACTATATGCCTTTTTAAATGGGTCCCACATATAAGTGATGAAATGATATGGTGTTACAGCTTGCCTAAATCGATGTCATGTGTGATCCTTCAATCTTTGAATTAGTCCCATTTATTTATAGGCTGTCCTGTATCCAGTTTTATGTTTCAGGCTTAATTCAAATTTAGAACTCTTTCCAGTAAAATGTTAGTTTCTTTTTATTTTCCACGATTATAATACCCACTTATTTCAAATAATAACTTTATGACAAATTTGGCGCACATAATGTTCATATCTGAGCAGTTGCTTGCAATATTCCGACAGCTGAAAACCTCGCACGTAGCACGCTTTCATGTTGATGGGAGTATAAAACGCCAAAAATGAAAATATTGAACATGGAGAGTTGAGAAAATAAGTTAATATTACAATATTTAAATTTTTTTACCTAAATGTAAGAAATGAAAGTTGTTTAAACAAATTATAGTAATCATAAACTCAATAATAATAAATCAAGTGCTGATGAAGAAAAAATAATCATTTTGAACAAAGCATCACATTTTCATTATATAAATTTTAAAAAAAAACCAAATAAATCATGATTTTTTTAATTTTTATATAAAAATGATTGTTTTATGATTAAAAAAAACAGAAATTGTGCAACCCAGTCTAGGAGTATTGTTATTTAAAAAAATTATTCAATGGGTAAATATTATCAGCTAAATATAAAATATTAATTAAATCTTACTGTTAACAAAATTGTAGGTAAATCCTCATTTTCAACATGATTCTTTGCAGCATTATGTAGTACATCTTCTAATATGACAAGCAAGGGTTCTATCATATTTAAATATTTTCTAGCTTCATGAGAAAGAGCTGTTATTAAGAAAAGTAGCTTTGCATCCATAAATTTTACTTCATCTGGTATGTTTTTGTTTCTATAAAAATGAATACAGTATTTTCAGCTCGAAAAATTCAGAATGGGATTATAACAAGTAATTGCATATAGTTGGTTAGGAAAAAAAAATAAAATAGTGTTTAGTCCTACAATAAGCTATAGCTATAAAGTATTGAACAAAAAAAATAGCCATGTGGCTGAGAAGAGCCCTAGTGGAAACAATATAAGTAGAATAAAGAAGAAAAAAGACTTAGAAGAAGATACTACAAAAACTAAAGATATTACATTATTTGGTTTGGCATAAAATAAGAATTATTAGGAAACTATAACCAAAGTCCTGTTGTGGCACTGTCGATTTAATTGACATCTACTAAGCAGAATCATTAGAGAGTCTCTATCTACATTTCCTCCTAGTGTGAGAGTCTACAGAACTCTAGAACAATATACATGGGTGACTATGAAATAGAAGATAATAATGTTTGGCAGCTAGAGCCATCCCACATCCCGAACTGTCTGAAAGGGAAGGGATTAATAGATAATAATGGGACACAATAGATTCTTTGTGTCATATGTGACACCCTGAATAACACACATACCTAGGTAACTTAATTTAATAACTAAGAAGTAATTTGAGAAAATGTAATGATGTTACAGAAGAGAGCTCAATTTTCAAAACAGCATTAAATCAAAAGATGTATCTTACTTAAATTGTTTAATCCTATTTGTCAAACCTTCTAAAATACCATTTTCAACCGTTTTAGAGGCTAATTGTCGGGAATTGAACAGTATATTTGACAAACTTTTCATAACTTCAATGCAGATTAATGTTTTATCTTTGCTGAATTCAAATTTTTCATTGTTTAAGCCAGAATGTTTTTTTATTAAGTCCATCCATTTATAATTTATCAATTCATATAGTTGGTTAGTTTCTCGGCTAAAATTGATTAAGTATAATGTAATACATCTATAAAAATATTTACTTACCTCAGTATCCTCACTGCAATAAAACAATTCTTAATTACATTTGGGTCTTCGGAGCAATTAGCAATGTTATATATAGCATCCCAAACATTTCTCCTTTTAGTCTCATCCGTCAATTCAGGAAATGAAAATGTAGTTAAAGCCTAAAATTACAAGTTACTAAACTACGAGATGTAATAATATTCAAACATCTGTATCACTCAATGCTAAGATTTGAATTTAAAACTTCCACTAGGACTGCTGTTAAGATTTGTCAATATTTTAAATAATTATCTAAAAATTGTAATCCATAAAATATAACCTTACATTGTTCACGAATGTTTCCAATACATTACTCCAATTATCTTTATTTGCTAATAAAATATCGTCAATATTAACATTCATTATTTTCGTTGTAGAATTTAGAATTCTCCGAAATATATAGAGAATTTCATATATTTATTAATTCATTTATTTATTTATTTATTTTCATTTGAAAGATAAATAAACTTATGACAATATTGTGTCAACAGTTTAAAAACAGAATAAAATGAAGTTATGTACGTTTAGTCCATTTTCCGAAACCAACCTATACTTGAGCCTTCAAATCTCTAAAGAACAATACATTAACAAATCCGGGAGTACTAGAAGTAGTTATTGTAGTTTAAATTTCATATCTGTATTTGAAATAAAAAATAAAGTTTTCAATCATGTAGGTATGAATTGGAATTATTGACTTAAGTTATATTTCTAATGCAATTCGCGGGCGAAGTAAGAAGTGTCATGCTCTTAGACGTAAAATTGGCACATGACTAATGAACTTTGCCGACGACTTTAAGAACAGTTCTTGCACATGCGCCTTTTCTCCAGTTAATTGTTTAATTTGGATCTAGTGCGCAATATCTGTGCACCATGTCACTACGGTTTCATCCTTAGAGTAGGGATATTATATTTCTATAACAATTTTATAAAAATATGATAACAGATGTAATTGAATTATTTTGTTTAATTTAAATAGCTATTAGAGAAAAACTAAAAACATAATTAACTCGTAATATTTTCGATTCCCTTAATTCGCCACAGCGCGCTATTCACTTGGGGCCAAATTGTAGCAGACAAGCTTTGAAGGTTACGTGTCCTCTCTTTTTCCTAGTCTAAGGTTTCAACTTGATTTGCATTAAAAATGCTAACATTGTTTCTAGTATGCCAAACATGTGTGCTGTGCTTCCACATCGCTTGCGAATTGCATTAGAATGTACCCTTACTAATTTGGCTTTGGTGTCTTATTTTCAAGAACCATACCGAGTGGCTGAAAATAAGTAAGCTTAGTAGATATAGGCCGATTAGTATTGCTGTCAGTTGTCATTCACTTAACCTTAAACAGAAAATAGCCTTTTTATGACTTGTGTATTTGAAAATTTCATCTCTGTGCATCAAATAAAAAGTGACGTTTAGGTTTGTCACAAAAAAATATCGCATTTAGGAATCTCAAGTAAACCAGTTTTTTTTCAAAAACAGAAATGGCCACTGCTATGGATGTTGATGCCGAAGAAGTCGAATTGCCTACATCAAGTAGTTCCAAAGGTGAAAAGAAACGTTTCGAAGTGAAAAAGGTGAATATGAAACCCATTTTGAAGGATACTTCAGAATTTAATTCAATGCATGCAATTTATATACAAACATTCATAACACTTCGTTTTAATTTCCTTATAATTATTATGATAATATTAACTTCAGAATTTTTTACAATTTCAGTGGAATGCAGTAGCCTTATGGGCATGGGGTAAGTTTAAATATTTATTTTTGTACCTTAACAAATACAATAATTCAATTTAAGCTTCTATTTGATTATATTGAACTATTAAACAATATTTTTTGCAATTTTTTTAGATATTGTGGTGGATAATTGTGCTATCTGCAGGAATCACATAATGGACTTGTGTATTGAATGTCAAGCAAATCAGGCTTCTGCTACCAGCGAAGAATGTACTGTGGCTTGGGGAGTATGTAATGTGAGTTAGTAGTCTCACACATTAATGTATACAATCTAAAATAAAACAGAATAAATAAGTGAATTATTTCACAAGTACTCCACAAATAGAATTGTGAATCATAACAACTTCCAGAGATTTATAAAAGGAATTATTCAAATATCTTTCCATCAAAAAGCCATTGATTAAAATCTTTCCCCTCAATATTTGAAGATATTCCTAATTTTTGTAATTTTAATACATTCTCTTGAAATTCATTTAGAATAAAGCCTTGATATTTCAATCAAATGAAATGTGTACAGTGTTTGTACTGATGGGGGGCTCTAATTAAGGTAAGAGCACCAGAGCTAAACAGTGTACCTCTAGCCGACACTTTCTAGTTTGATCCTCAAAATTAAGAAAACCATCATCATCTCCATTTATTGTGATAGTATACCCATAGTAACTATTACAAAACAGTTTAAAGTACCAAGAACCACCCTTTGGGGAAAATATCTTGAGTAGAAAAAATGGAACCTTCCCCAATATTCCCTCCAGAGCAAGAAAGGCAAAGAGAAAGTTTCTAATAACAAAGATTGATATAATATCCTGTGCTAGGAACCTAGCAGCCGAGCTGAAGAAAATCGATCTTAATGCAAAAAATTACAAGATCGGATGTAAATGGTTTCATGTAGCACCATCCAAATTTACTCCAAAATTTAACTAAAACTATGAAATATAATTTTTACTAAAGTACCTATGTAAAATCTGCATTTGTCAAATACCGGTAGTGATGATTTTGTGCATTTTTTATTTAAATAATTAGAACTTTTCAAATATTTTATTTCAATTTCAAATTAAGAAAAATCTTCAGAACTTCTAATTATGACAGTTTATTTAGTACTAACTACCTATTAGCTGTACGTTAAACACAGAATATATTCTCCTTTTTTTTTATTCGCTGGAGATCATTTGGACTGGGAACACTGTCAACAGTCTAATGTTATATTCCCTGATTCTTATTAATCTGTGATTGATATGTTCCAATACATAGAATGTGAGATTTGCAAACAACTAAGGTTTTGAATATGGTGATGAATCAATGATGGTGTGAGGCATAAATATTGAATGCCACAACCATGATATAATGATATTAGAAGAGGTCATCTTAATATTCATAGGTGCATTGCAGAAAATTTTCTCATCATACATAATAATTAAAAATACCTTGAAAAGATTGAAATCCAAGTAGGACAAGGCCAGCTAACAATAATTGATAGGCTCTTATAAGCTTTATTGAATATGAAATGCTGTTGATCAAAATTTTATCAGAGATGAGATTCAAACTATATTGAGACACTTCAGAGCTGCAATTAATGCTAGAGGGTGAGAAAAAATAAACCGTTTCATTGATTTTGACAATTGTTTTCATTTTTTTTTGTATTTTTTTGTTATATCTTTAGTTTCTACAATCATATTTAGCGCTACAGGAGGGGCTTCAACTTTTAGTAGCCTAGAACGCCATCCATATTTCTTGCAAAGACCATTCAGTTTATTGTCCCCATATCTCCATCTTAGCCTTGTTCTCCCTCTGCCTCTACTGCCTGTTGATATCACCTTAAAATTCTTTTTTGTGAGGTCACTGATGTCCTGCCCATTTAAGCCTGCCAATTTTGATTGTTGTTATTATGTCTTTGTTTATTGAACCGAATAAATATTCGGTATGAACGAATAAATATTCATGCAAGATTATGGTACTTTGAAGGGACATGTTAAGTTAAACACTAGATAATAACGCCATGAGAGATACAGAAATCATATGGGAGAGAAAATTTGAGTAGATTGGATATCATTATGTGACATTTGTAAACAATTTTCTTTCATTTGCAGCACGCCTTTCACTTTCACTGCATATCTAGATGGTTAAAAACAAGACAAGTATGCCCTTTGGATAATAGAGAATGGGAATTTCAAAAGTAAGTTTTTTTTTATAATTCAAAACACTCATTTTGAAACATATATGTCTATATTTAGTAATTCTTTTTCAATAATTATTATGAAGCACTGTAGGGGGAGAGGTGATAATTATTAAATATATAATATATCTTAGCATAACGAAATATTTTATATCACCAGTTTCGTTATAGCCACACCTCATAGTGTTCAATACACACAGAAACTGGATATTTTTGCATTAGTTGCACTATTTACAATTCTACCATTTAGGATTTAGGTTTCCCATTTTAAGTTAGTTTGTTATAATAGAAGTTTGTTTTTGATCCTAATATAATCAGAATTTTTATTTATCATTGCAAAATTATAGTGACTATTTTCAAATCTTTTCATGGATTAAAATATAAAACCTAAATGTTTGTATTTCAAATATTGTGAATATGTATTCTCTTTGTTTTAGGTATGGACATTAGGATTATAATTTATAAACAATCAATGATTTGCGAAAAGAAAATATTTATTAATAATTATTATAATCATCGATTTCTTCAATTAAACAATTTTTGGTAGTTGTTTCTTTTGTGATTACAGGGTGTAATATATTGGGTCTAAGTTTTCAAATTGATTTTATAATAGCTCCTGTCAGTCTTTCATCTCAGACTATTTTCATCGTATCATTGTATAAAAGCAGGTGCTATCTATTGCGGAATTAATTACCCTTAATATCTGCAAAGTTCTAAACAAAATAAAAATCAGTTGGGATTAGATGTGCCCTTTATTTATATATTGTATCACAGCGTATATAAAGCAAAAAAGTACAGATCAAATTGTATTTGTAATAGAACATATATTTTCGTTCTCAACGTATTCATATGTACTACGTGGTAGATTGTTGATGGATGTTTTGGAGATGATATTATATTTATTGGTTGTAGCTACGGAATCAATCAAGTATATATGAAAAATGTTTTGATATGAATTAAAGAAAATCTATATTTGAGTTTGTATAATTTTCACAATCAAATAACAAAGACCTCCATTTTTGGTAATAATGATAGAGGTTAGGTTATGTGAAAAAAGTGTATCAACAATAGTTATAGATCTCAGTTCCTTTAATGACTGTATCCATTTTATTCCTGTTTTCACCTTTAATTTTTTAATGGTGTTTTCATAATTGAAGATTTTTTTAGTAATCAACCATAAAAGGACATAGAAGCTGGTTTCAGGGCCTGCAGATCCACCGTTGACCACCTATACTGTGCTACACAAATGATTATAATAAACCGCAATAGAACAAGAAATACATTTATTATATGTGGAGAAGAAGGTTTATGACATTGTACCTGTTAGCCAATAAACAAATATCACAAACAGGTTAATAAAAGCAGACCAACAAACTGTGGAAATGCAAAAGGATAAGAATACCACCAGTGTATATACCACTATACTATATATACTTTGCTTTGCAGGATCTAATAGTAATACCAGAGGATCATGATAATTTAAGTTACATGACTCGAAGATTACAGGAAATGGAATCTGGAAATGAATTTACAAAAAAAATTGAATGTATGTGTACTGGAACAACAGCAGAAGACATCGACTTAAGAGGACGGGATAGAAATAAAACGCTGCAAGGAATACATGACACAGCAATCAAAGAGAGAAATATACAGGACAAAAGACTATGAGAAATGGAATATTATGGGATAAAATAATATCAAGAGACAAAAAATAACTAATATATATGCGATCCTCAAAAGTATTATAACATATGGCAGTGAAATGACGACAGAAATGGAAAAGCGTTGGGTAAATCTAGGGAGGACAGGATAAGAAATGACAGAATAAGGGAGATAATGGGAGTTAGACACACATTTATCAATGACATCAAAATCAAACAACTAATTGGGTATGATCATGTACAAAGAATGTCAGACAGCAGTGTAAGAGAAGAGGAAGACTAGGAAGAAGCTGGAGAGAGAACTAATAGAAGATCTATGGTAGGATAGAGACAGATGGCGGTTAGAGATCTGAAGACATCGAAAAACGTTGGAAACTGATATTTATATATAATCCAATTGTCTCTATTTTCCCACCTCCTGTCAGAATAATTCCAAATACGTGGTTACACTTTTTTAAGCACTGTTTATATTTTTTATTTTTTTTTGTATTCGATTCGATTTTTGTTGTATTAGGAATTTGTTGAAAATAACATATTGAAGTAGTAAATACCAGAGAATTGAATAAGATATTTTTCGTTTGCATCAAATACAAAGTTTTCTTCATGACTTAGAATTTATCTAAAAATAAAAAACATTTTTCATCTACACTGATTTAAAAGGTATACACAAATATTTTATTGTCAAAAAGATGGTACACTTAACGAGTTGAAGAACGAATGAAAAACATATCCATAAATATACAATAGAATTTTAATAGTTTCAACAGTAACATTATTTCACTTATCACATATTTTGGAAGTCAACACTTTTAAGGGTGTTAGAAGGATGATTCAGGAACAGGGTAATTTAGAATAATCCAATGTATTCTGAGTATGTAGGTGTTCTATTTTTGTCTGACTAGAATCGATTTTTAAACTCTTCAAATACCGTTTTGTTTTTCTAATTATTATAATCAGATTATTAAATGTTATATAGGCATAACATATCAACCTATTTAAGGGGGTGTTCTGATCTAGAAGCCTAAATTTTAGGGATTTTTACTATCGCATTTTTTTGTATGATGTATATTGACTTTTTAAAAAGATAAAGAAATCAGAATTTCAATAAATTACAGCTCGGTAAAGTGTGGGCTACAAAAAAACGGTTCACCCTGGTTGACTTGATTCTAACCCTCATATTGATTGGAATAAAAAATTCTTAATCTGTAAAGATGTCGCTATCGAATTGACCTTAGCCAAAAAAATCATAAAATGGCGTCAACATAAAATATCAATTTTTTTGCCCCTTTCTTCTGACCTTTTCGAATTTTTAAAAATACCCCTAATTGAAATTTTTTAAAATCCAAGGCAAACGCGATATAGAGATGCAGTAAACTCCCGGTTATCCAAGTCTTGGTTAACCGAGCCTGTCCTCCAAAAATAACAAACTTAAATAAAGGTCTTAATAGCGAGACATCTATGGGGAGCCGCGATGGATATTTGTTTGGACAGTAAAAGCGCTTGTAGACGTCCACTTTTTTCACCAGACAACGGACCGTTAATAAACGACTATCCTTGTATACATATATTTTTTTACCGGATGTTACCAGTGACTGTCGTCTTACATGCGCTAGTTAATAGTTTTGAACTGATAGTCAGAGATTACGCACGTGTGAAATGAATAATAAGAAAAAAAAAATACATGAGAAGCTGAATTGCATTAATTGTGGAATCCACTCCCAACAGATTTTTATGTACATTTAACAAAATTCATTGGAATATTCTTTAATTGAAAAGCGTGAAGTTGAAATCACTACTTTGATATGAATCAACTATGTTTACAAAGTTATAGATATACTTATCGAAACGCGCATTATTGACATTACTCAGCAATTATATAAAAATATGTAATATGTTCATAAATACCCTGTATATGAGTGAAATTTGAATATATATAGGGTATATCAGAAATAATTGCTAAAAAGATAAGTACCTACCTATCTCCATTATTAATAATACTTTATATAAAGCTTTTGGTATTAATAACTTCAAACTTCATTTTTGCTCTTCATCATTTTAAAGTTTAACCGTTTATTGTTGATATTCATGCAGTCTTATAACTATTATTCTGTATTTTACTCTAACATATTTATTAGAAAGCTTTATAAGAAGTACTCATATTCAATATCTTACTCAATATGCATTTCAGGTCTTTTATATTCTTTTACTTTAGTTTCTAATTTTTTGAAATTTAGAACTATTTCTCCCCTCGTCTTACAGTTCCAGGGCTTTAATGGACTCCAGTATTTACGTCAGCTCCAAAGAGATCATATCTGTGTTCCTACAGGTTTCATATCATATCTAAGTATCCCATGTGTATGCTTGCAATGGCAAGGTAATCCCAGCTTAGGGATACATTGCACTGAAGCCTCACACTTTATTGTACTTTTATCTCTTGCAACATCTATTTCAATTCTCCTTCCAGTTCCCGAGTTCTAAAGAACTTCTGTTTCTACATTACCTTCTAGGAGGTCACATTTTCGTTCCTACAGGTTTTTTATCTAAAGTGTGCCATGTATATACTTGCAATGACAAGGTTTTCGTAGCTTAGTGGTTATATTGCACTGCAATCTCAAGGTTTATTGTGCCCTCTATCGCTTTCAACATCTACTTCAACCCTCCTTCCAATTCCAATGAACTGAAGTATCCCTAGTACTTCCAAGAGGTCACATTTTCGTTCCTACAGGTTTCTTATGTGAAGCATGCCATTTGGCAAGGTATTCCTAGCCGAGGGGTTAAATCGCACTGAAATCTGAAGGTTTATTGTACTCCTATCGCATTCAACATCTACTTCAACTCTCCTTCAAGTACCAGAGTTCTCATGAACTTCAGTTTCTACATTAGGCTCCAGGTGGTCACATTTTTGTTCCTACAGGTTTCTTATCTGAAGTATCCCATGTGTATGCTTGCTTTCAATATTTATTTCAACTTTTCTTCCAGTTCCAAGGTTCTAATGAACTCCACTATCTACGTTAGCTTCAGGGAGGTGTCTTATCTGAAGTATGCCATGTGTATGCTTGCAATGCTTTAACTCTCCTTTCAGTTCCATGGTTTTAATGAACTCCAGTATCTTCGTTAGCTTCAAGGAGGTCATATCTTCGTTCCTTCATGTTTCTTACCCACATTGGCATTGGCGAGGTATTCTAGAACTAAGTAACTTCGAACCTCGTCAGTTTTCTTTGAAACTAATCTCATCAGGCGCTTCCTGTGGCGGTAGTGACCAGTAGGAACGGTATAGCTTGGTTTCAGTGACTGCTAGAAAGAAAATATTGGAGAGAAAAGAGTGAGATGTATTGCCGGGTAAGATAACAGCGTTGACTATCTGTGAGGTTACGAAAGTTCATATTTGGTGTAAATAAAGATTACTTTTAAATATTTCCGAATTTTATTTATTTACCTGCTAAGTTTCAAATGATTATGCTGATTTGATGAGTTCAAAAGCTAAGATGTCTGATTATTCCCTCTGGAAAGATCATTCTGCGGTGCCAAAAATTTGGTAATATAACTTATGTTTGGTACTGACCTTTTGCTGATTTCAAATCAATTGATAATGCTGAGCATGTGAATAATTAAATAGTAATTGCTTGAGTTTATATTTTGTTGAGAAGTCAGTTATTTTTGAAAATTGTAAACGTGATATTTTAGTAACCGGATTTTTTTAAATATATGAGGTTAAAATTTTTTATTCAAGGTAAAAGTAAACTAAATGTTTTCTCGAAGAATTTAATGTAATATAGGAAGAAAAAAGACTAGTTATTTCTCATATCAACTACGAGGTGTTATCAAAAGAAAGGGGAATAAATTTGTTGAGAAAAGCAGTTTCAACAGATATAGTCTTCTTCTATATCTGTTGTAACGAGATAATGTTTACAGTATTGAAGTAGTGGGCCAAAGAAGCTCACAACATGTTGAAATCTGTCAATGATGCTGATGTAGTAAATAAAAGACTTTGTACTAGTAATATGAGGGATTTAAAAGTCACTTAAGAGTGACGATTCTGGTACTCGTACGAAACTATGTTTGAAGAAAGAGACCTGAAAAATCGACAATTGATTTTTGTATTCCTTTCGACAACTAGCTCTGGCAAATATTCTAAAGGGGACGCGTTTCTGGATCATTTCGAAGAAAACTTCCAGAAATATTGACAGTTATAGATTCTATATTCTGATAAGTGAATTCATAACCAAAAGCATTACACTTTCAAGGATTATTTCAAATGTCATTGTTGATATCATTGCCCTTCCTAGTATGTATTTTCGAATGTTGTGCCGGGTTCAAGACTCAAAATAAAACTGTCATGTGCAGAGTTTTTTAAAACGCTAACATTTCGATCTTTTATATGATATTCCTTAAGGTTTTTTAAATTCATTAAACGTCAGTCAAAAGATGAAATACATACTCCGCACAAAGAGATAATCCAGTTAAGATACATCTATCAGACTGATATCTGTTCGTGTGGAATATGTATATATATGTATTTCATCTTTTGACTGACGTCTAATGAATTTAAAAAGCCTTGATGAATGTCACATAAAAGATCGTAACGTTGGTTTTTAAAAAAACACTTGGACAGTTTGATTTCGAGTCTACAACCTGTAACACAATTCGAAATTATTTCAAACTTTGAAGTACCAATTCACTTTGTTTTTGTTACCGTATTTTTTGATCACACTTCGTATATAACTTGAAAGAATTATACAAAAATAATGAATTGTTATTGCAAAAAACTACTTAAACCTGGAATTTCATAAGGTATGAACAAACAACCTTATTTGGTCAAGATAAAAAATCTATTAATGAAGCTACGAGCTTTTTCGGATTTCGAAACTACTGATAATTTCTTTTTTTTACAATCAAAGAAATGGCGATGAAAAATATTTTACTACAAAGAATATACTTTTTCAGAAGGGTAAAAAATTGGATATTACAGAAAAATTATTATTACAGAAATTCATTAAAACTCAAATGTATATTTTAAATATATTTAATTTATAATATTCACTGTAGTCGAAATTGGGGGTCATTTTGTTGAATTTTCAACTTTCTAGTAATCATCTGACTTCACAACAAAAATTAAGCGTACAAGATAAGTTTAGAAATAAATCCACTTCCAATTATCATTTTTTTTACAAAAAAAATCAACTACATCGTACAACAAACAATTTTTCTTTAAATACACAACTTATTTGTCCACCATTCTTTGTGGACTATAATTAATAGGCCATCTTAATATGCAGAATGAGAAAAATTAGTTCAGTCGTAGGTACATCGATAAAATAAAACCTATACATATTTGAAATTTATTAATATACTGTACCGCTAGTTATACAGTGTGTACCGTTTAAATTGGAAACAAGCATCTAGTAAATCACGAGAGATCTGTAAACATCAAAGATGAACTTATTAAATACTTGATCAACTGACCAGCACTTTGTTATATTTTAGATTTTATACTTATCAAACAATGTAATAGTAATAAACAACCATGAAATGTATCCTTTCCGTTTCATCTATCCATTAGGCGCCTGTGGAGGGAGCCCAGCCTCAGCCAGATATTATGGCCTTGGTAATAAACCGCGCCCATTACCTGTACGTCCATGTACAATTGTACCTAAATCCGACGTGGCATTTTCAATTTTTTTTCATCAGAATACTGCTTCTGCTATTTTATAAAAAGTTAAACGATCTTTAGTTTTGACGCTGCATTAATTTAAGATGACGCTCAAAATTCTCTCATTTGTTAGCATATCCAAGAGATCCTTCCGTAGATCATCTGCATCTAGAGTATGAAGGGTAGAGGTAAAGAACACTTTCTCTTATGGGACACTCAAATCTGTCCCCCTGAAAGCGAAAAATAGTATAGCGTATAATGATGGCTATTATTCACTAGGCTGAAATTACGATAGGATGCGTAGGACGAGTGAATGATACCCATTATAGGGTATAAGTAAAAGACTTATGTACTTTCTCCACGATTATACAAATACCATCAGTGATAAAATATTTATTAATGGTGGTGTTAACTGTTAATTTAATTTGTAATTAATAAGATTTCTTGGATTTTTCTCTATTGATTGGATTATTCTATTTTCCGTATTTATTTTGTTTGTCATAGAATCATCCTCGTAGCCTTCTGCTACCAATGGACTCTTGCAGCTCCCGTGTCATTTAAAAGCATTAATATATCTAACATCATCAACTAGTAAGATGGTAGAAATCCTATGAAAGCTATATAAATCTGTAGGAGTAGGTATTTTATTATTTATTATTATTATTTTATATTATTTTGCAATAGTACGGAGACTTTTCACACACATAGAGTTCTCCTTAGCTCTATCCTCCATAGCCTAGGGTCTTCTGTAAATTCCATTTTAAACTGTTCACACAACGTAATTTTATAACATTTTCATTTAAAAATTTTGTAATAATGTTAGTATTATAAAAATAATCACTCAATGTAAAAACATTGATTTTGACACTACAGTATCCGATCAAATTGGCAAATATAACACTTCTGCGGCTTCGGTACATTTTTATGTAAAAATAGCATTTAACTAGGATAATTTCAGTGTGGTTAGAAAGAGAACAGGACACTAAACAACTTCCACTGAAAAAGATTTTTAATAATAAAATGCTAAATTAATTATGGTATAAGATTTCAATGAACTTAGTCATATAAATCATACGCAAAATGTATGTATGTAATCGTTTTCAAATCAACTTATGCCTGATTCGCAGTTTTACTTTATGTCGCTAGCTTTCCAAAAAAGAATAAACAAGACAATGGCTTTTCACCAAAGTCTGACATGGAAAAGACTAAGAATTATTTTGTTTTACGCAAAGAATTTCAATATAATTTTTGTAAGACAAAAAACATTTAAAAAAACGTCCGAAAGTTAATAATAACAATGAATACTTGCATATAAAGAAGAAGACGGCTTACCAGTGTTGTATATTCGTGCTAACATGACAACGCGATTAAGTGAGATTTTCAGTGTTCTCAAAGGAGGCGACAAAAATTCTCAAATTTCAAATTCTGTCTTCCTTTTTTTGATGGAAATATAGGAACTAGCAATAAGAAGTGAATCTGTGGATCAGGTATTAGATTCTCCTAAAATTACGCATGTGCTGATAGTTTGAGAAACATCCAAACTGAAATTTGAAGCAAAACTTCTCTATATCTGAACATTTTAGATTGATGAACGCATTATTGATAGACGATTCAATATTACTTTCTAATACGAGAGTAAATTGATACTGAACAATTATCGTAAGACCACAAATATACCAAACGACTTAATATGTGGTTTTGTCGACTTATTGATGACTAGACTGGATCCAAAAAAATTGTACGAATTTTGAATTTAACTAAAAGAACAATTCAGCTTCTATCCATAAAATAGAGTCATTTCACTTTAGTTAAAATCTGAACAATATGTGTCAGTTTGAGCTTGGAAACAGTTTACAATCACTAAAAAATAGTTTACACGGCAAGTTTGCTTCAATTTAGTTGATGAAAGAGTGGTTTACTGAATTTTATTTTGGGTGTACAAACGCGGAAGATTCCTAAAGCTCTGGAAACAAAAAATTCTCGATAAATTGAATGAGCGAGAGATTCCGTAAGCTATAAGTGTCGTACGTGACTCAGAGCTTTTAACTTATCATTTGATGAGATGCTGATAATGAGTGCCCTGTTTTTTCAAAATCGATATCTAACGCTGTCGTGTGACAATTTAGGAGAAATGTTTGGTGGCTTAACCGCAATACACATGAGGCCATATAGTAGTCAAAGCAGTAGGTGTCTCTGGGTGCATCGATGCCGAAGAAGTCACTAAAATCATGGCAACCGTTTTTTGGGATATACGCGATATCATCCAAATTAACTACTTTCTAAAGGTATTAATCCAATTTATTGGGCTAGTTCCATGAGGTATGAAAAAAGGATTTGGCCGAAAAATAAATTATTTTGTAAAGCTCAAATCTCATACACTACGAATTGCTCACTCAGCCCTATTTCGGCGATTTAATCCTTACTGACTATTTCTTGTTCCTAAAACCAAATAAATGGTTTCGGGAATAAGGAATATAGCTGAAACAAATATTAGAAGGAATTAAAAACTTAATTAAACGTTGGGTACAGCCTATAAAGTTCAAAGGAGAAGAGTTTAAAAAATATGGAAAAAGTCACAAGACTTGTCGATGAAAAAATTACATTTTCAAATACAATAATTTCTTCTGGACCGTTTTCAATGTTTCAATTGTTTTGAAAAAATACTGATTTGTCTTTAGTAAAGTGGTCTAACGATAAAGTTGATGTGACCATCAAAATTTTTTTTATCGTTTTCCTCAAAACGCAAAACAATTAGTGAGTTTATTTACGTATTAATCTTGTGCATTGAACTTTGTTGGTTCTTCAGACTGTTTTCTGAGGCAATGCCACATGGCCACAGGTTTCCTGAGCGCTGTCAACATTTGATTCCAATGACCCAAAGATCTACCGTTTGCTTGGGCACCGACGATAACATGTCCTATCGATTTTGCACGGTTTGTTTCATCTGTTGTATTTTCAACTACAGTAAGCCTTAATTGGATTGTCTGGAAAATATCAAATTACAATAATTTACAATGTAGTACAACAATATTTTAACGCCAGATTGACAAACTATCTACTTGATGGTACACATTATTTGGACTAACTAAGCTAGAAGAGTTTGACTTACCGACAAAGTATGCGCAGGCACACTGAACATCATAGATTCATTAAATATTGGACATTTCTCTCCTTTTTTGATTGAAGTCTTTTTCTTGTTTATTTTTCGATTATGCTGCATCAAGTATACCTGTAATATAATTTATTTGAAATTGATTTTCTTTGAATACGTCAGTTGTCAATGTCAAAAAATTGTTAGCTGTTAATGTAGACAAAAGCTCGTAAAAACTAAAAAACAAACATAAAAATAAATAAAATAAAGTTTCAATATACAGAAGAAAACTACAATGAATACTAACAAAATTATAGGTAATAGTAATAGGTAATAATTAGTATATAAGTCCATAGCAAAATTAAACCAGTAAACAGTATGCCAGGAATTGAATAATATTATTATTATAATAGAAGTCGTTTACAGAGTATAAGGCACTTTCCAGTGAATATGCCTTCGTATTATTGCAAAATGCAGGAAAAGATGATGTTGATTTGATTTCAATTGGCAAGTGATTGTGCATTTTTTTGCATTGTAAAATATTAAGCCATTAACTAATTCTGAACCTGGAGTAGGTAGGTAAAGGTCGTGCTCCACGTTCCTTAGTGGATAGCCTTGAAACGATATTTCTAGAATTGGAGAAGCGTGCTTCAAAAAAACGGATTCAAAGATGAATAAGGAAGGAAGAGTCAGAATTTTTAATCTGTTTAAACCGAGTAAATATCTAACAGCTCATAAGGGCATAATAAACTGTTAAGGAGGTGGATAAGTTCAGTTCTTTAGAAACAGATTCCACGACGTCAATGGTGGCGGTATTTGATAAAATGTATTTTTATATGATAAAACTTTAGCTTTAGACACAGAAGCTAGAATCGCAACATCATTTAAGGGTGATTAGGTCACTAGATATGATCCTATGAAGGGCTGCAGAAAGGCATATTTTACCACTGATGTTTAGATAGGCGATGTCATTTATAACCAGAAGAAACAAAATAGGGCTTAGTACAGAGCCTTGGGGCACTCCACATTCCACATCATAGTATCAACCCTTACCAGATGACTTTTGTTGGTAAGATGTGACTCAAACCACGGGAGAGTTGTTTCCCTGAAACCGTAGTATACTGCAATTTGTTAATTATAATATTATGGTTGACACAATCGAAAGCCTCAGAAAAATCACAAAAAGTTGTTGAAGTGGAGTGATGAATATATCAAAGGATGCAATCAAATAGCTAGAAAACGTTCAGTGTTAAAGATGAATAATGATTAGCGAAACAGACACCATTGGTTCTCTTAATTATTTAATGATCAATCCACATGACGATTACAGTTGCTGGACAAATAATTGTGCATGTACTAGCTGAAAAATCTTTATACTACTACTATTTGTCATGTTATCGATTCTAATGAAAGAAAGAGGACATCCAGCCGGCAAAAATAAGAAAATATACCTATTGAACCTGTTGTATTCATCAATTACCACGAACTTACTAAAGTTAAAAGTTTATGTTGTCTACTGTAGATGCGATGTATCTTTGTATTCAGTACAGAGAAAGACCTTTTTGGTTATTTTAGACTAACGGTACATCCAGTATACTAAGCTAGTTACTTTATGAATACATTGTATTCCAAAATACAAAGAGAGCCGTTAAGATGAATGGAAACTGTGAACCAAAACAATATTGGTGATATTTCTTGTGAAAATTCAATTCCATGACAGGAAAGTTAATTTGCTTTCGGCAATATAAAGCAACAGAAAGGATGAAAATGTTTTATCTATTACTGAGAATAGTAATATAAAATTGCGTCTATTATGTAATCTTTGAAACTTGTAAACGTTTATTTTTCTTCTTATTCTGTGCCAATTTGTTCAAATATCTATAAAATTAAACTGAATAAAGCTGCTGTTGACACAAAATTAATAGGTGTACATTTATTTCAGACCTAATTTAGACAATTTATATTAAATTTCAGGATGTAATTGTAATTAATTGATAAAGCTTGAAATTTAGTATATCAGTTCTAATTTTAATAAAGATCTTGTTGGAAAAGTGAAGTTAGTAGTTATTACCGTTAATAAATGGAAAATATAGCTGGTGTTAATTAATATTAAATCCACTACGGTTGAATTTGATCAACTTTTCTCGCATTCAGTTAAAATTAAAAATTATATATGAATGCAGAAATTAACATTTACAAAGTCAATACCGGGTCCCGACCAAAATGATAAAAACGATTTTGAGACTAAAAGACGAAAAAATTGCGTCAAAAGTTTAATTATTGAGACAAGACAAAATGGAGACCACACAATGAGGACAAATATGCAGCAAAATATTGGTAAGCGAACTCCATGTGAGGTTTTCACAAGGAAAACCACTTAATTTATGGCTAGTCACCAGTTGAAATATCTTTTTTCAATCCTTTTGATGTCGGGAGTCTATTCCATAAATATCAATCCAATTAGGCAAAATACTTGGCAGTTAATATACACACCATTTAGAAATGGAATATGCCCATTTTCTTATATATTTTTCTCCCTCTTCTTCATTAATACTCCTTATATTTACTATTAAGTTATCGCACGAAAATGTTCGCGATGTATTTCCATTTTTTGACCAAGATGAATTTTATCGAGTATCAGTAGACAACTTAAATAGCACTCGTATGACAACACGTTCTGAGTACGTTCACCATTAAAAATGTCAAACTTTATGATGGTAATGTCAGATTTGACATACACACATCAGTGTTGCCATATCTCACAACTAAATTAGCAACCCTCGTACAACAATACAACAGAAATGAATTTGAGTGGTTTTTGACCGATTTACTGGTCTTCTACTTTTTTTGTACAAACTGTGCGATAACCTAAAATATGAGTTGATTATCCTTTAGGCGACTTTCATCTCTTCTTACACCTAAAATCTTTCCTTGGTTGTCAACACTTGAAGGATGATAACGAGTTGAAAGAACATGTTACCACGTAGGTACCTACAAAATTTCTGCTACGTAGAAAACTAGTTAAACATTCATAGATTTTTGTATAATAAATATTTGATTTGTATCTGTCCTCGTTTTTGTATGAATAACCAAAATGAAGTTTACTTTGGCGATATACCTCGTATACAGACTCTTTGATATTCATTGACTCAAGTCAAGACTTGCGGAAGTCTCTGAATTTAGAAACAAAAAAAAACATGTTGCAATCCTGATTTATCCTTATCATACCCTGTATATTTTAGTAACTAAATAAAAATAAATTCTCACGACAGATCAATATACTTTTGTCATTTATTATTCAAATATAAATTCCAACAATGTCGATACATGTAGAATATGTGAGAGAACTTACCTTAACAAAAGCTTCCCCAGGAATTTCAGTGGAGAATTTTAAGTTACGTGCTTTTACCACGACAACAGTTAATCTTTCAGCTGTCGGAAGATAACTTAAAGAAAACATCAATTCACCAATTTCCGTTCCTTTCTGTAAAAAATCCATGTCATTTCAAGATATAAAAAATCTATAATGATTTAGATATTATTTTCAGAAGATTGGTTTGGTATGTGAAAAAGACTATATATAGATTATAGCCAAGACAATATTTTCGAAATTTTCGAAATATATTAAAATAAAATCTGAACGAAAAAATTGTATATTAATCTATTTAATTCCAATAGTTGTGAATGAACGTTTTGGATTAAGATAAATTATTAAAAAATTATTTTTTAGAAGATATAGGTGATGATATATCAAAAACGTTTAGTCCTACTCAGTTAACTTGATGCTTGTTACATTTTTGTGAAAGTAATCTTGAGAATCTTTATGTCAAAACTATCGACGGACTGGGTATTATAAACGCTCATCTTGTTAGATCAGTTTCGATATTTTTTTTTAGTCCTTCGAGGAAGCATACATAAAGTCTAGCGTTGGAGGTTGATTTTTAGTAATTTCATACACACTTGTATAAGTTTCGTTCTCCGTCTCTTACTTGTTTCGGTTTTTACATTAAGAGAGATGCTATTTCCCAATGTTATCGGTTAATCACATTTCCTGAGTCTATGCAAAATTATTTTTCTTATATGACACGGAAGAGTAATCCATTTAGAATTCGTCTCAAAGAACTTTTAACTGTAGCAGCTTTAACATCATTCCAGCATATCTTAAAGGCACTATTAACTAATTTATAACTGGTTCTGTCTTTCCTAACCCATTTTAATGTCTTTGTCAGAGAAGGAATGGAATAATTCTTAATAATATAAGGTACCTTGATGACACGGTGTTAATTACAGACAGTGGACAGGATCTCTAAGCACTCTTAGATCGCATTAAAATTATAGGAGAAGATTATGGCCTTAACATCAACATCAAAAAGACCAAAACCATGATTTTCCCCAAAACATCCAACTATCCTCCCATGTCTGTCAACTTAAATGGTGGCATCGTCTAAAATGTCGAGAAATTTAAATATCTGGAGTGTTGGATAACAAAAGATATAGACCCGGATATAGAAATACGATCACGCATCGAGTAAGCAAGAAATGTCTTTCTAAAAATGACAAAAATTGTTTACATTCCGAGCACTCGACCTTAAAATCCGGTACCGGATGGTGAAATGCTATGTATACCTTGCTATATGGAACGGAGGCTTGGACCTCTAAGGTGAACTCACTAAGGCGCTTAAAGAGTTTCGAAATATGGATCTTTCGGAGGATGGGACCGCTCATATCAATAAGGAAGTAGTAATACAAAGAATAGGCACCGATAGGGAAGTTCTAAAATTAATAAAAACTCGAAAAACCTCGTATCTGAGACACATATATAGAAATTACAAGTACAGACTTTTGCAACTTCTGATGGAAGGGAAAATCAAAGGAAAACGTGGTCCTGGCAGAAGACAGGCTTCATGACCAGTGTTGCCAGAACTAGTACAATTGTACAATTTTAGTACATTTTAGTGTATTTTATACGCTAGTACATTTTTCCTTTTTTCTACTACATTTTCCCTGCCGAAATTGATTTATATTTAGATCGTGAGATTTTTGTACTGCATTGCTAATTTTATCGGTAAACTTTATATAAATTTTTCATCCTTAAAACAATAATTGACACAGTCTATAACATTTTTGGAAAAAAAAATTTAATTTAAACTTATGTTTATACATCTTTCTATAATTTTATTACATTTGTTTGAAGTTGGTACAATCTAGTACATTTTCTAGTTCAATTTTTACATTCAGCATTGTGGCAACACTGTTCATGACTGGAGAACATTCGCGAGTGGAGCGGTTTAGACTATCAGATGCTGATAAGATGGACCAGACACAGAAATTATTTTGCTGGGGTTATCGCTAACCTTAGTTAGAAGAGGGCACCCAAAGAAGAAGAAAATGAAATATTACACAATTACATACTCTCTAGGCATTGTATATAATACCTAGACATTTTATAGAATGAATAGTATGAAAAAAAAAACGTTCTGAGAGTTTATTAAGTTAATAATGTACAGTTGGGGGGAAAACGCATGACCCGCAAATTGTTGTACAGATGTACCAGGTACCATTCTTCATGGATTTAAGTCTTTTTTACAGTTACGCATTAAAAAACTGCTTAAGGGGTCGTCTTCACATTAAAATTTACATTATCTCAAAATTTTCCAATACTAACACGCAATTTTTATCCTATAGATCGATTTTTCAGACAATTTTAGCCCTAGAAACGAAATTTAAAGTTATTCGGTCAGTAAGTTAAAGAATTGTTTTCATACAAACTTTTGAACTTGTGATGTTAATTTAATTTGAAAATTGCAAATTGTCTCACCTGATAGAGGTGGTTTTTGAATGTTACTCAAAAGCTATTCGACCGATTGACCTGAAATTTTATGTTTGAAACTATTCTAAATTGATTTGTGTTGAAATATTTTCAAGTCACAATTTAAATTCTTACTAAATTGTATGCAAAATATAGAAATTATGTTATTCATTTAAAAAAAAAATTATTGTAGCCTACAAAAAATTTAATACAAATCGATTTAGTATTATTTCAAATAGAGGCTTACAAAATTTCTATACAATCGGTTCAGTAGTAACACTCAAATTAAATTAAAATCACAAGCTCAAAAGTTTGGATGAAAACAATTCCTAAACTTACTGCCTCAATAACTTTAAATTTAGTTTTTAGGACTAAAATTGTCTGAAAAATCGATCTATAGGATAAAAATTGGGTGTTAGTATTGAAAAATTTTAAGATAATGTAAATTTTAATGTGAAGACGACCCCTTAAGCAGTTTTTTAAGGCGTAACTATAAGGAAGACTTAAATTCATGAATAATGGTAGCTGGTGCATATCTCTACGACAATTTGCTGATAAGATAGCTCGGTTTATGCGTTTTTCCGAAACGAATCGGAAGTATATTTTACACTTTGCCGGTTTCTCATTTGGCATTCTATACAATGCCTAGGAAATGTTTGACATATAAACCGTTTCATAACTTGCCAGCTAATTTAAGGCATTGTATACAATACATTCTATAGAATACTGGATTTCAAACTTTGCCGGCAACATGAAGACATCCAAGTTAATTTAAATATATGACATCCGCATTTTCAGTTGAAGTAAGCTACCTCCAGTCCCTGCTCCATACCTCAAATTGATTTAATTTACAATAGAAATAATTTCAGAATATTAAATTCCATGGCTGAGTAATTTTTTCAATTACAACACAGATCTTCAAATAAAATAAATTCAATATCATTCTCATACTTGTTAATATTATTCGAAGTACCCCGTATAACATTCGATATGAGATTCCATCGTTTTCGCTTGTATTGTGAGCATCCAAACGCAACGGTAGGCACATGGTTACATCAATAATGCCGCCTCCCACGTGAATAGCCCGGAGGCGGCGCCAGCATTGGCAGCGACTGAACGGGAAGTTGCGATATTACTTTTGACTCCTTATTAAATTCTTGTTCTCTCTCAATGTAAGAATGTATTGAATGAATAACATGACCTTGGAATGTTAATATCGACTATCGTTACCTTTTCAATTTTGAAAATTTCCTGATCTTGCGCTTATTAACGAAAAGAAATCCTGATGAAACTAGTCATGTAAAGATTTTGCACGATTTTTTCGATTACGTGTATTTAGTACAAAATTTTTCGTTATGTTTAAAATATATTTTGGAAGTTCTCTCCTACTCTATCACAGGTTGTAAGAAACGATTGATGTTCTTTTATTTTCCTCTTGTTCCAAATTAATTTTGCGAGGTGCTTCAACAAGAAACAAGGACAGTTTGAACTATACATTAATTGAATTACTATTTAATGGAAAACTTGACGTACACTTCAACAAAATGGACCCAAATCACTCCTTTGTGAAATTATTGAGGTATTAAAGGGAAGAGAAGCTTCGAGATTGGAATATATAGAGTAAGGCGCAATCGCATTATTTATATAATATTATATGAACTGATGTTTTACTTGGTAACTACATTGAATGAATATCTTAGTTCTGCGTTATCTTTCTCTTTATTAAGGCCCTTGTACTCATAGCAAAGATAAATATACGGATTTACGAAAAAGGTGAACGACATATACAGGGTGATCTGGGACTCGATGTAAAAAATTTAGGAGTGAGTAGATGACGTGAAAATAATGCTATGATATAAAAAAAATAATAGTCGAAATCAGAACTTATATTTAAGTATATATCCTCCGTAAACTCCGAAGGTGTATAAATGCAAGGTGGCTCCTTCCAACAGTTTTTTTTTTGTTTTTATTTAATATTTGTAGACTTACCATTTAAATTTTTTCCTTATGTAAGTAACACGATGTTCTACAGTATGTAGTTTAATTTGAATTGTTTATGTTTCAATACTTTCTGTGATTTTTTTCAATAAATAATTACAACTTATGATAATTTCCTTCAGAATGTTTCTTTATGGCGAACGGTATCCTATCTAAAAATCTAAATATCTTCTAAACCATAAATTTTATCGAGTTAAGCAAAGAGCACCTTTTTGTTAAAAAATCAATTGAAAATTCAATTTTAGCTATCTTTAGAATGTACAGGTTGTCCCTGGAAAAGTTACAGACTGTTAACCATTGGGTATGAGTCGCTCCTGGATTTCAGATAGTAATGTGGAATTATTTATTCCGTCAAACCCTCTACATGGGCATATGTAATCATCCATTGGAAATTCATATTGTTCGAATATATGATTTAGTAGAAAAATTTTTTTATGTCACAGAATTACTTTCACGTCATCTACGCATTGCCGAATTTTTTGCATCAAGTTCCGGAACACCCTATATATTCAGAAAGCTGTTTCTGACTCCGCGATTCTTTAAACATTAATTCAGCGCTTTCAGTCAGTTATGATGTAGTATTTCATTCCAGGCTACCTCAACTTTATGAAAAAATATTTCAAACTATGTAGAGGACGTTGTAAATTCAACAGCCCACGACAACGCATATCTTAGACATGATCAAATGTACACAGATCGGGCTATCTTGGTGGCTAGGGTAAACCAGTATGAATGTTTGGAATGTATATTATCCAAATTTTAATCTGAATTTGAAAATTTTATTTCAAGGCGGCAATTTTTGTGCTTAACATACGAAAAGCATACAAACATTTTTTGACGCATCTTTAAAACGGTAGCTTGCTGCAAATGATTCCTCGGTGCAAAATATTGATTGGTAGAAAAATAACGAGTCCTCAAAATATACAAGGGTACATCCGTATCTTCTACGATCTTTTTATAATTTTTTGGTGATAAATCGTTTTGATTTTATGTCACTTCCGATTGAAAATTGGTTCTTGAAAAAGGTAAAAATTTTGACGTTTCGACCAATTTCATTCTCTAACAAAATACTTTTATTTTGACTTTAAAACGAATCATTAGAGACCTAAAATCATAACGATTATCAACACATTTTATAGACTATAATTTTAGATGAAACAAAATCATAATTCTTTACTTGGTCGTTATGTTTTTAATTACTTTAATCAATATGCCCTATTGAACTATTGTCGAATGTCTTGTTTGCTTAATGGATAAAATACTGATTTAACTAATGAATGTTTCCTAATAAATCCAACGCTAGATTTTGTCCATTTTGATGCTTATTACTCCCACCACATCAACAAATCAGGAAGTGTTTTTGATATGCTTTTGTTTTGCAAGTACGTTCATATAAACGAATTTTGTATTTAGTTAAAGTCGTAATTAAAACTGTTTCAATTTTCATGATTTATTATAAAGGAAGGAAAAAATAAATTATCTTCAAGTATAACACGCTAATGCCCGTCATTTTATATATTCGCGAGCTACAAGTGCACTGATTTCATGTGCACACAGACCAGTATAAACATCGTACGTCGTTCTACATTGCCGTAGTGACAGGGTGCTGGGAATTGACCAATCAAATCTAATATTAAAGCGTATGGATGGATTTCTTACATCATATATATTCATCGTCTTGCGATTTGTAGTTTTTGTAATTTTGATTTGTTTTATTTTAAAGGAAGCATTAAGTTTGGTGGTGTACGTGCACTGTCGATAGATCTCAAGATCCAAAAGACGCCAAAATTCTTAAAAAAGTAAAAGATTATAAATAATCATTGAAATCTTGTCCACCTAAACTTTATAAACTTGGCAGTGGGTAGCACTATTCACGAAACTCATAAGGAAAAGCAAAAATAGTGTTATCCAGGCAAAAATTTTTTCTATGAAAAATAAAAGTTCAAATAACTATTCTTCCTGTCTTTTCTTCTCATTTAAGCATAGCATAAGTTTTTCCTCTATAGAAGTTTTAGTTATATCAAAGATATACCTTCTCTGACTTTAGCGCAATTATTTGAAGGAATGAAAATATGAATCAATCAAAAACTATATAATATTAACATTACTTACTTGTCCAGTATCAGTTAATGTCACCCATGTCGTAACAGGTTGTCGCAGACTAACATCAGAAAGTCGTATTTCACCGTCTCCTATTAAAGTATGTGACAAAAAATCAGTTGAATACACGTGAAAACAAAGTACTCTTTGTGATTGTTCCCTTAAACAAAAATGATCATACATTGAAAAATATTTGAGCTTAAGTTGTAATTATATAACGTAATACCTGGGATTCATGGAAAAAAGAAATCTCTCTTTATAACTAGGGCTTCCCGAGCTTCTATAAACTTTGGTCTGTATGGTAGCTTCTTTATCGGGGAGAAGTGACACTCTCACGTAAGTGTCTAAATTATCGTCTTTTCTTACTATCCCTCGCAATTCTTTAGCTTCCAGTACGTTAACAACCAAATCCCAACACTCGCTGGAATATAAAGTTAATTTATTAATCACAAAATAAAACAGTGCGTTTATAAAGATTACAATTTTCAAATTTGAAAAATAAATTACCTGTCATATTCTAGGCCTATACACAAATAACCAGTAATATTTAACATTTCTAGATCTCCTAGTCCTACTGATGTATCTGAACATACACTATCACACGATATAGCCCTCTTTAGGGCACTGGGTACCACTTCAATCTCTTCGCTCTGTGGTGGAACAGGAGGAGATTCAAGCGATGCAGTCGGTTGTCCTTGTTGTACATAAACTCCTATAGCATATAAAATTTTGTTATTTGAAAAAGTAAAATAAGATGAAATTAAATGTTGAATGCGAATAAAAACTTAAGAAAAAACAAGGACCTATAATCGATACTTTGATAAAGATGGTTTAAAATCAAAATGAGATCCTGCTCATAGAAATCGTCATCTATATAATTCCCCGACAGCATCAAGGTCTACAAGTTTCTGAGACTATTGAAAAAATGATTATGTATAATGAAAAATAGAATTTTTTTAGTAATTGAAACGAAAAATTATGAAAATAAGTAATTGTATACAAACCTGAGAGCTTCAGAGGTGGATTAGAACTTGCTGAATATTGTTGGGGGCTATTGGTTTCTGTTGCGGAACACTGAGTCACAGAAGGACTTGTCTGAGGAAACTGGAACATTGATGGGCTTGGAGGAGGGGTTATACATACTGGAAATGAGGATTGAGAAAGCAAAGTAGCCATGTTAACTGAAGAAATTGGGCGTGGTATGGGACAGATTGATGTTTTTTCGATGAAGTTGCTATCTTCAACACTGGAAAATTAAAATCAATTTTGATAAATTTGTTACTAAAGACAGATTCTAGAACAGTTTCTTAATCAGTTTTTTGGCAGATTCTATTTGGTAGATTGGTGATTTCGATTTATTACGTTAGTAAGTGTTTGTCCTGAATCTAAATTGGAAATTAGAAAAAAAAGTAGTGCTCTTCTCTCGAGCCAACTTTCAAAACCTTTTCCCATAGAGGAGTGTTAAAGGGTGGTACGATTCAAGTTTTGTTGAGTATTTATCAGGTTTAACGATGAGTACAATTTGATAGATTTCCAAAAACGAGAAAGTATGAAAATGCACAAACAGTTGGATAGTGGGAGGAAGATTTTCTCTGGCAATTGTCCCAACATATTGGACGATTTCGAAGGACGAATGAAGTGGGGTGTTCTCATTTAGTTTGATTAATAAGAGAGGGCTCTAATTATATTTCGGGTTAACTGATCTTTTTCACTGGCAACGTCCCTCAAGAAATTGAGATTGCCAGTGACAGTAAATACTGTTTTTAGGTTTATAGCAAAAGCAGCAATTTAACTATAAAGATTCAAATGTTAGCAAAATGTTTGTGACACGTTGCCAAATTAATGTAAGCTACAATTTAAACTCTAACAATTTGATTTTATTTATATCATTACTGGAAATTTGGTTGAATAATAAGTTGCAAATATACCTTAATTACTATTGCGAGAGATGAGTACAAATATGAAAATTTTACAAGTATACAAGATTTCATCCACTTGTTTGAAAAAACACACAATTTAGAAAAATATACTGAAGATATTTATTTACTAAAGCTTATCGTAAAATATTTTGATATGATGTGATCAACATAACTTCCCTTTTTCATATTTCCTCAATATCAGTCAATTTTCAAATTATGGCAACAACAACAATTATGGCTCAAATATGATCTCATAGTCGCTCAAACACGGGTATAACTTTGTATATTGTATCAATAGGAAACTATCAAGATTGTGCTCTTGATATACATATTCCTTTTTAGCCTACATTTTCTTTATATTTCGCAATTACTTCACAACAATGCCAAACTACTTTTATACAAAGGAATAGAAAAATGGGAAAAAGCCAGAAATGTATGAGTATGTATAAGAGCCGAAATGAACTACAATTCAATGGAGGAAAAGTATTTTGCTTTGTACGCCCCAGGCAATATGACAGTATTATGAAAATCCACTCTTTCGAGAAAAAAATCAAACAAAAGCTGATTTTACATTTCAGTGAACTATATACAGATTGTCCTCGAATGTAAGCGGTTGCGAATCATTAATTTTATAAATTGGAGCTTCAAAGTTTATAAATTATTCATATCAGGTTTGATAATTTATTATAAAACCATCTGCTTTGTTCTAACAGTTTTTACCTTAGATGTAGAGGTAATATTTCTTCTCCAATTGGTTCTATCCTTTGCTTCTTGTTTAGTCCAGTTCAATCTTTTTTTTGCTATTACCGCTTTCTGGATGTGCCTCTTCTCTTCTTTGTGCTTATTTCAGTTTTCCATATAACTTTAACTGCTCTATCCTCCTCCACTTTCATTATATAGCTAAATAAGCACAATTGTTGTTGCTAGATTTTTTGTACCACATTATTCACGTTTAATTTTATCGTTTGTTACTTTATTCATTCCGCATGCTGTTACTTTCTGCTTCAATTGGTTAGCTTCCAGTACTCGCAACTATAAATCAGCATTGGTGGTAGTAATAATTTATATAGTTTTGTTTTTGTACGTAATTTTATCTCTTTTTCACTGAAAAATACTCTGTAAATTGCTACGTATGTGAATATTTTCTTGTTCAACTTGCTAGCTACCTCTTGGTCATTTCCATTTCTTACAATTGTCCTTAGATAGATAGTTTGTTATCCCTTTTCTTATACCGTTTTTGTAATTGCACAGTTATTTCTTCTAATATGTTTTATTACTTTACTTTGTACCTCTTCACTATATCAAGCCGTATGTAAATTGTTTCCAGTCTTTTTTGCGTTTTCTTTCGTTCTTTGTTCATTTAGCTGTTTCATCCATGATTAATAGAAAACAAAAGAGGGCTTAAAAAGCCTTCTTTCTCATCTTACTCCTCAGTTACAAAACTACTTCATATCTTTTCGTTAACTCGTACTACATTCTTTGTTTTCGTGTAAATATTCTTTACCATGTTTATTAATCGGTTACAAACTCTTCTGTCATATATATTGTCTCCGTTTATAATATTAAATGCTTCATCTAAATCAACTGCTACAACGTAAATCACATTGTTTGGATCTGTTTTTTTTTCTGTTATTCGTTTTAAAGTAAATATCCAATCTTCCGTTCATCTGTTGGTTCTAAATCTGTCTATCGTTTAAGGTGTTATCAACTTTAACTATAAGTCTATCCTCAATTATAAGTCAAAATAATTTGTATAGTATACAGAGTAGCAATATCCTCCAATAGTTTTTGTAATCGTTATAACTTCTTCACTCGCCTGGAATTGTTTGTGTATCAAGGTACTAATAAGAATTAATTGTTTTAGTGATAAAAATTGACGTATAAACATCGGCTTATGTGTATATGTAGATGACTACCTTTTAGTTTCTATTCTATAGTAAGATAGAGTTTGAAATATTTGTAGCGGAACTCAGTGAGGAATTCTCTCAACTCAATAGTGCAAATTCTTTTCGAATACCAAAGCTCGAAACATGATACATAGTTAAACTACCCCAAAATTCTGTATACAGAAATAAGAGCTTAATGTAATCTACTTACTTTTGATATAATAAAAATGTACAGAGTGGTGATATTATTTTGTATACAAACAAAGCAGTTGTTCGAATTGAGCACCATTTAGTATAGTATAGGTGTACAACTAAAAAGTTAATTTTTACAGACACCTAGTCGAGCGTGGAAAGCCTAGACATTACTGCTTGTTTTGCTCTTCTCCATTAAGCGTCTGCTTTATGTATTATCACATTTTATATTATGCAGATATTTAATAATATATTCCATTATTACAACTACAGATTATAAATAAGAAAAATGATATATGAGAGCAAAACAATTCGTGGGTTAAGGAATAGTAGACACGAACGACGAAACCTTTTAGTATAGCTGTCCGTGTTTAAAGTATGTGCCATTATATCATTATTAGTTATTCGTATCATTATTTTTTACAAAAACGAATAAATAAAAAATAAATATATAAGCTAGCGATTCCAAAAAAATGGATATTTGATAGTCACTTCCTGGTTATTAGCTCTCCAAACTCCACCACAAACTGCACCACTATCTCTACGTATACATTTGCTAGATTATTTTTGATTTTTAAAGTATCAGTTAACATCAGCTCAATATTGACAAAATCAAATCTATATAATAAACGGTAGTGATCACAAAATTATTTTATCAAAATTGTGATGTATAGATACCATAAAAATTGAATTGATCTTCTTCAATGTACTACTAGCTGGCAATATAACGTTAAATACATGATTTGAAACATTTCTGAAAGGCATCGTTAGGAATAGGTTCAATGTACTCGTTCGTTGAATGCTAGGAATGGTATTAAACAGGTTTTATTTTAGATGGAAGAGTCAAAAGTCGAATGGTGCTAGATCAATTGTCAAAACTAGCAAATCAAAAGCGATTATTGTTCAACGGGTTTTCATTATGAAGAAGATGGCTGTTGACTTTTTTCAATTTCGTAAACGTTTCAGTAGCTCTAACAACAGATTGAATGACTTAAATATCAACTTTATAAATATTCTCATTTATTTTTGTGGTCAGAAAATTTCCTCGCGGTTCCATGTCCTTAACTAATGCATTCATAAATTTTTAATGGCTCACACCATGAAGTTACTACATTATTAACAGATTTTTCTACATTTCGGAACTTCATAGGCACTTTTTATTAACAAATTCTTAATAATACGTTGTTCAAGATCAATTTTCGTGATAGACAGTGTCCCACTAAAGCCGCTACAGTAGCAGAAATAGATTTAAATTGGTCTCAACACTTCGCAAAAAAACGGATATTCAAATGAAGAAGATGATCACTAGGAGGACCTATGCAAGAAATTGGAAGGTTAACTAGGGGATATCCAACAGTCATACACCTAAATGATCTTTATAATATATATTTATTTACTACACAAATTGAAAAAAAATTCACCATAATTAACGAGATTGCTATAAAAACACAAAACTCGTAGCAAGAAAGTTGGAAATCAAATTACAAAGATTAATTCAAGAAAGAATGGAAACTTGGTCAATTCAATAAACTTTTCTATTGAAAACTCAAAGTTAAAGGATCCAATGAAGAGAAATTTGTAAGAAGACTTATACTTTATAAAGTTTTCTCAATGTGAATAATAGTTTTTTACGACGGTTCTGTCAAATTTTACAAATGATTTCATTTGAAAACTCGAAAATCTTCTTAAAAAAATCTTTGTATTCTATAAGTTGATTGGAACTGGTTTCTGATTGAGCCAGGCGCTCAGCAATCCAGCCTACATATATCTATCTCCTTGATTTCGAAGTATTTCCCTTTTATTCCTTCCCGGGATTTTCTCTCGAATATCCTGGCGAGGTGGATAATTCGTAGACTAGACTTTCATCCTCAACTTTGCATCTTGGATTCAAGCATCTTGCGTAATGAGGTTTTTTGCCATATACCAGTAGATAGTTATCAACTCGATGATGACAAGTCTTGTTTTAAGGTAAATGAGACCATCCCTAGTTTCTACTACCGTGGCTATGTCGGTGGTTTCTAGTCACCTGTTTCAAAAATTATTTCTTCTGTGCATTAGACTTTCGATGAAACCATTTGGTATGGAGATTGGAGAGACCGGTAGTATACTGGCGAAAGCAGTTATCGCAAACCCGCCTGCATTTTCACACCAGAATGTGCAACAGAAATGGATAAATTGTCTTTAGAAACTCATTCAAATATTGGTGGTTCCTCTAATATTTTACTTTCAATAAATATAAGCAAGACAGTAAACTTCATCTGAATAATGCTAGCAATATAGCTTTCAGTTTTCATATCACTTTTCCTATTTCGTAAAATATTCCATCTTAGGATAATAAAAGTTTTAAGTGATCTTATTGGCGAATTTCTTGTTTAGACTGCTTTTTTTAACAGATTGAAACTGTCAACTCCACTTTCCTCTATCCTTTTTCTCTTACACAAATCGTATTATCATCATCAAAGATTCATTGCCTTTTCCGACTTTCATGATTCTGTGGACAGCATATGTTAGTGAAACTGAAATAGCGGAAAGAAACTCTTAAACTTTCTCGTTCGAAACAGAATTTATGTTTTAGATCAAATTTGAAGAGTTTTCCAGGTTATTTTTCCGCTATTCATTTATTTCGTTCTTTGATTCCCACAAAACATCCAACACTGTTCTTGTGATTATTCAGTCTATATTGGAATACTTTGATTCGATTCACTATAAGCTGAATCAAGATTTGCTGATCTATCTGATATACCTGGAACATTTTTACTATAAATTCCAAGTATAGTGAATTAAAATTGAAAAACACATAAATCCCACTATATTCCTCTAAATTATGAACTTCCTGTATAACAACATTAACACGATGGATGATGACAGTGACGTGAAGTGCTGATAGCGTACAAACACCGACACAGCAACTTCGAGTTAAAATGAAAAGATGTGAGTGGAGGATGGTAAGATAAGAAGTTCAGAGTCAAACATAATTTCAGCAGCTACTCGATATTCAGTTATTCACGCCGATAAATGGCAAAAGATCAGTTATTCGAAGGGTTGATAAGCCAGTCGAGCTTCATTCGGTTTTATTCTCAATATATGTATGTTGAATCCTCGAAAAAGCGATAATTTACAGGGTAAGGCAATAATAAACTACGCAAATAAAATAATTAATTCATAAAACGAATGAAAAGGATTTTACAGAAATTAATAACTTTATGTATTACGAGTATATTTCGACTTACAGTTTCATCAATTACTTGGAGTTTTGTCACAAATTGTATAATGTTTGCTCTCGAATATCCATTAATTCACATGAGGTTTCCATGCAAATAAATTTATATTCAATTACAAAAAAAAACAGTTATATTAGACAGAATTTTTGAATGTGGTGTGTGTGAAGAGGAACTTTTGAATAAATAATTATATCCATCAAATTGCTACAGGGAATTCTTTATAATTTTATCTAAAATTAATTGTCCGTACTAGCTATTTATGTAGATATATCCACGTTCAGCCCATTATTATAATCCATATTCCTTGGATGCGCACCCACTCAATAAACTTCCGTATTTGTTCTTTTTAAAATTTAACATTTTGCATTTAATCGCTTTGATTTCATAATTCTTATGGCTGAACTTCCAGAATTCAGCTAAGAAAGCTGACGGACAATACAAGCAGACTACACCAGGCATCTAATACCAACAAAAAACAGCTCGAATATGACCAGTAGTGGAGACTTCGAGAAGAAAAACAACTTAGAAATAAGACGGCACCTATTAGAGAACATACTTTATTGAAGTGAAGGATTTGGACTAATGTCTTTTCGCTGCGAAGATTCAATAGATCGTGGACGATACTGCAGATTCGAAGCTTACGGACTACACTACCTAAATTACGTCATCCAACAGCTGAACTATGATCAACAGTGGAGACATAAAAAAAGAGGAAGAAAGAGGCCTGCAGATCGGTGAAGATGAGTAGGATCGCGAGTAGGAATATCTTCATATTTAGGAAATCGTTAACGTCGTTTTTAGCTGTAAGATGTCGACTAAGACGCATCAAAATTGAAAAAAGGACTTCCTTGAAGAAAAAATATACATAAGTATTTGAACTCTTTGGAAGAAGAGAGGTGAAGGAGGGGCGAAGAAGATTGACAACTACTACAGATCATATTGAGAGATAGTAGGACGTTTTTTCTTGGTTCTTTTTGGGTATGTATATTGATTTTCTGCAGTTACTCTGTAACCTATTCTAACTAGTACGTCAGCCAGACGTCAGATACATCGTCTTTAGTTAATCTTATCACCAGCGCGTGAATTTCTAGCTATTATGCCACAAGTAGTTTTTGATGGCAGATGTATTTTGTAAACATTTAAGAACAAGACCTCAAAAGTACGTGGTGATTCGGGAAATTTAATTTTTGATAATTTGACTGAAGTGCTAAATAAAAATGAAGGGTATAGAGTTTTAAACCAAATAGCAAATGTTATTAAAGGAAATTTTGTTTTAGATTTTGTGATAGTTGCAACTATTGTTCCTAAATTTAAATATGTACCAATTACCAGCGTGGATGTTGAACGAAGTTTTTCTCATTTAAAATATGTGCTGTGTAATAGAAGAATGGGATTTACTGTTGAAAATTTAGAAAAACAATTAGTTATTGGTTTATTTAAAGACGGGTAGTTTGTAATGTTTAAAATTTTATTTGTTCCTATTATTTAGTGTTTTTTTGCAAGAAGTAAGTTTCTGGTTTGTTTAAGAAAAAGTAGTTTCTTTATTCACATTATCTTATGACGAAATGACTTTTATTTTTATGTTTTTTGTGTAAAACTGTGTTATATTAATAAAGATATTCGTTTTTATAAATTACTTTTCCCTGCTCTTTTTCAAATTTCCTGGATATTTATGAGCTCATTTTCAGAAAATTTTAAGCGCCTATTTTAAGTTTCTTTTATGCTTAAAAATCCTTGCTCTACAATTTTCAGCCGTACTAGGTACTTCAAAAGCACGCCAATCCAAACCCTGCAGGTGATTCAAATTCTATATCAGGGACATCCAACCAAAACTCCACAATATGTGGTTGGTTACAGAGTTATTGAAACAAAAATTTTAATAATTGTTTTCTCAATATCTCGTAAAAGACATGCATGAGATAAACGTGCGATTAATAAAAAAATTAGATATTAAATTCTACCTGGTTTTAGTGGGAGTAATTATAGGATCTACTTTTGAAGGTGTTTTAGTCGACGAAATAGTGACAGGCACTGGTGCGGGTCTTAAAGGTTGAGGAGGAATAGAACTGTCGTCTTGAAAACGGTTCCAATCATCCGTAAGGCTAGTGGTGGCGAGAGTGATCTTGAAATCCCTGTCTACCGAATCGAATCTCTTGAAACTGCCCGTGCTACAATTTAGTTGGATATCAGAGTCCGAGTGAACCTGAAATAAAAATAATGATTTGGGATCTAAAAATGAACTAATGAAAATTCACGATGAAAAAATATGTTTGTCGAAATTTGTTCAGATTACAATAAAAATTTTGAAGTTTTGGTTTTCACAAAAATAACTATAGATTTCTCGATTAGAATATATATTTTTTACATAATTTAGTGATAAACGGAATCCAAAAAAACAAGTATTCATGAACTCTATATGATCAACTAAATTTCAGTAATAATAAAAATAATAAAAGTATAAGCAGCTGTTAGTAAAAAGTATTGTTTTCTTTGTATATAAGAACAGATACGAGGGCAGTTTAATGGAAGGGTGACGTTCCAAAAGTTAGTTTTAACGCCGATGTAAAGAAAACACTTTTCTTAGTGGATGTGGAGTGAAAAGAAGAGCGAGTTGATTGAACATTATTTTCTACTTAACACTTATGGAGAAATCGAGGAAAAGTTATGCGAATTTTCTCCCGAAAGTATCGATTTCGGGCTTAAGAAAAAAGAATGAATTTGTTGATGAAACAAGTTTTGTTCCTTCCCCACAATCCGTCATATACACACGATATGGGCCCCTCCGATTATTTGCTATTCCCAATCTTAAGAAAATATCTTGGAGGTAATCAACTTCATACAGATAAATAGGTGATGGTAGAGTAAAAAGGAAAGTATGCTCAAAAATAGAATGAATAAATAAAAAATGGAAATAAAGTACTGAATACATTACATCGCTCAATAGAATTAGTTTGGAGGAACAGAAAATTCCTGGATAGCCAATATATGAACCACATTTAATAAAAAGAAAAAAAATTTGATTACACATCTATCACCATATTAATTCATGTCCAGAAAATCAACAATTCATATTCTAAGCCAAATGATTGGATCAAATATGGTTAATCACATTCGATACATAGTTTTGATAGCCCAGAAAGAAACACACTAAAAAAATGACAAATTTGCAACCAGAACGATAATAAAAAGTGTAGTAGATTCAATATTGTATCGGCTTTCCAGCTATACTTATACCTGAAAAGATATTTTTTGCACGACTCTGCATCTGTTTTCAAAACACGTACATTTATACCAAACAATTCTAGGTTTGTTTTGTCTCATTTTCCAAGATGTTAGTCTACTATTTCGAGGTATCTAAGGTTTTAGTTAAAATTGGCAAGACATTCGAAGAGTTGATGCTCTGTTGTCGTCCTTTGCCATACCTATCGTCAGGTAGTGTTATTTGAGACGGCAAATGACTGACCACTAATTTAATATCGTTTCTGGACATCCTTAGAAGTTCCTTAGACTGTTATAGTTATACTTATGAATTTTTTTACTCTCTCATGTTTGTAGTGTGTTCCCAGTAAGATTCTAATTTGTAGTTGTAGTTGATATGATTTCTCATGATGTCATATATAATTTTTTGCTTGGGATTTCTACTTCCTCATTACCTGGTGGCCTGGTAGCCACATTGGAATTATTTGTTTCTGTAAGCTAGTGATTTTAAAGTTTTTTTACCCTTCCACGCTAGCCTGGACGTGCACTCAAAGCTTTCAGTGTTTTGAAGGCCGCTTGACTATCACAGTATGTGAATGTTTTATTTAGGAAGGTTTATATTCTAACACACATGCATTTCGGTAACGGAATGTGAAAAATGTGAATTAAAGAATTTGATATAAAAACTGTTGAATCAGACGAAGCAACGGAGTATAAAATACAATTATTGCCGACGTCCAAATATTCGCATATGAAGAAGTTCAGAACCCCAAAGAAAACATTTTATAGATAGAGCTAAGTGCTGGAAAGTAGGTTTTAGGCAGCTGAAAATAAACCCATATGGTATTAACTATAAAAGTACAGCTATAGGAAAATATATGCTTGAACGTGTAAACAGTTTCAAATAGGTACGTTGAATCAATTTCAGATGGGATTCTAGTCTAATTCGCAACGTGATTACATTTGACGCTCGAATACCAAGTCGAGGGTGATCTTAAATTTGCTCTTTTACTCTCATTAATTTGACTAACTGCACGTGTGTTTCACGTTCCCTTACTCTTAAGGAGTATTAAGAAAATTCTATTGCACGAGATTTGAATAGTTCATTTTTCCCATTAAGTACGTAAATTGGTTCAATGAATGATGATATTTTTTAAAAAATTATTGCTCTAACTGGTATATAACTGAAGCAGTTATTGCTTGTACTGTCAACAATTTCTTCAGCAAAATTTTCTTAGTAATAAAGAAAGATTATAAAAAATGAATGTACATTGGTCCTTAGTGACGTGTATAATTTTAACGAGTTATTCTTGACATACTTGTGAAAAAGGAATAATTTATATAATGTTAAGTTTGTAATGGCCTCCATTAAAGACCCGCGTTTTTTCATCAAGTTTCATATAAAATTCACACTTTTCTTTACTTATAAATTGAGTGATTGAAAATTTCTTACGAATAAACGCTTAACGACTTACTAAATATCCATTAGCGTTGTAATGACCCTTTAATCTCGTTAATGATGCCTTCTCCTCTTTGTTAGATTGTATCCATGCCTGTATCCATCCTATGAAATCAAGCGAATGGAAAAAAACGAAAAAAGCTATTAATAAGATAGCGATGACGCAGAGAATAACTACAGCCAATTGTACATTGCCCATCTGAAATTAAAAAAAATTATTCAAAATTTTGATAAATGTTTTAGTGGGAGCTTTCTATTCAAATATTAGACCATTGATTGCCAAAGTGTACCACGTGCACCTCTAGGTGTCCACGGAAAGCTCTAAACAGAAGTATTTTTGAATTTAGATCTGATTTTTTGACGATTTGTTAATATGGCTTAAAAGTATCAACTTAAACTAGTAATAAGTTGTTTACGAGGAAAAAAAGTCTGTCTTAGACCATACAATAACATAGACTTCTAATCCTTCTATTCTTTCCAGTAAAAGGAAAGTGGTAAAATATCTAATGGGACTAATGTCAACAATTCGAGATTTAAGTTTCGCTTTCTTAAAATCCGAGAATCAATTTTACAAAAAGCGTTTCTAATCCATTAAGACAATTTTCTCTTCTCGATTCCTTAAAAATAATAGAAATCATTTCTAAATCTTTCAAAACAATTAAATATTTGCGAATTTCTATGAAAATCATTTACCAATTATGAAAGATTTCAAAACGATGTTCAGTTCTTTTGGAGTCATCAGTAAAATCACACATGTTGAATGGTCTCTGATGTTTGTTAGCATTTTCTGCATTTATCAGATTGAGTTTTTGAATCCTTAATAACATTTTAGTTATTCGTGTTAATAAGTTTTGGATAGCCATCATGAAGCCTTCGGTCTCTGGAAATAGATTTGCGCTAGTAAGACATTTGTGTGAAACTTCTTTGTCAACATGCAGCTGGTTGAGGTAGTGATGATAATGATGATGATGATTTCGTGACCACTGTTCCAGCTTCTCGATAACTTCGGGTGATAGTTGTTGTTCTTCGTCATAATTGTTCATGTTAACCTCTGAAACACTCTAGATCTGTTTTCGTCCACTTCAGGATTCTAAAGAGTATGTTAAAACAGGTGTGGCATAGGTGTTGATTGCCTGGACTAAGTTGCCTGCATTTAATTCGAGTTTCACTCTTCTGGTGTATTGGTTGGATTCTAGCTTTTGCCTGCTTGTCGTCCAGCAACTTAGCCTGTTGAGATCCTAGGTATTTGTAGGTTTCTCCGTTTGCCATCGCCTGTACGATATCTTCGTTGGGAAGTCCAAAGTTGGGAATTTGCAAATCTCCGTTCATGATAATGCCTTTGTCGATATGTATGAGTCTTGCACTTAGACAGTCCAAACTCCATATGTATATCGGTGGAGAATCAATGTGTTATATAGAGAAGATGATTGATTTGATGTTTATTTGCTGCTTATAGTTTGATATCGTCCATATAAAGAAGATGAGAGATGGAACAGTTGGTGTCTCTGTTCGCTTCAATGTTGAATCCGTACTTTGTATCATTGAGCATGGTAGATAGGGGATTCATTGCAAGGCAAAACCACAACGGACTCAGGGAGTCGCCCTGGTATATTCCCCTACGAATGGGTATTTCGTCAGTACTGACGGAATTTGGACCTATGTCATGATGTAGGTTCGTTCGCCATTTCTTCATCGTTGTTAAAAGGAAGCTTACAATAGTTAAGTGAACTTCATAAACCCGCAAGACTTTCACAAGCCAGGAATAAGGTACACTATCAAACGCTTTCTTATAATCAACAATAGCAGTTTGTATATTCCGGTGATCTCTCTGTGCTTGTGCTGTGTATCACAGAGTCCATGATAAGTTGTTCTTTGCACCTTTGATCTGATCTTCTGCAACCTTTCTGTTCCTCTGCTAAGATGTTATTTTCTTCGACGTGCCTAATAAATTCTGTTAGTGAGCTGTAAGCTGTAAGTGTCTTATATAAAGTGAGTAGGCACGTGATAGGTCTGTACTGAGTGGGGTCATCCGTCTGGGAGCTCTTTGGTAACAAATGAGTGGAGTTCAGTGCTAAAAACGTTGAAGATCGTAGCAAAACAACCAAATACCTTTTGAATTAAGTTGAGCATACAATATCGAGATGTTGAAAGAAACAAGAAATAATTCGGATTGTTGCTAAAAAAAATTGAATTGATTAGGAATGGGAGATTGAAATTCGAGATCAAGCGGATTTGTAGGTTCGAAATTACTGTGTACTATATTTAGATTATTTTTTATCAAATCTCATACTCAATAATAAGAGAAGCTATAAATATTATTGGAGGAAAGATTTTCTCTTTGCAGAGAACGAAGTGTGAGCAGATTTGGAATAAGATATCAGATAAATAAGATGCGAAATTAGAAAGTACTAGAATATCAGAAAATATTTTAATATTTACCAGTGAACGAGTTTCAAAATATCGTAAATGTACTTAGTAATTCCAAAATCTCGTAAAAAAATAATATTTTGTTGTTTTATTAATAGTAGAAGTTATATTGATGAGTAACAAAAGAATCTTTGCTTCTTATTAAAATATGATATTTTTTCTTGACAGAAAAATAGGAAAAATTATTTTTACCCCCATCAAAAAAGATTTGCGTACTCTGCTCGTTTTTTTTATGATCTTAAATCGAAGAAAATCCAAGAAATTCTTTATTTATTATTTTTATATATTTTACAATAATTAAAATAAAATTTCATTCTACCTAATTTCGTTTATTACGTATGATGTTTACATTAATAGGTTCCAAATAGGATGGTCCCAAAAGTACCTGGTCCAACGAAGAGAACACAAAAATTTTGGCAAATAAATATATTTATTATAAAGTAAAAAAACAACTCTCAACTAGGATACAAGGCTAGTACAAGAGCTGTTTGATATTGGAAAATATAAATTGATATATTTTGGATGCTCCTGCTTTTTGGTTTTTCTGGCTGCTGCCGTTGCGAAAAACTTAGTAAAATCACGATAAATGACGTAAACGAATTAAAATCAGTGTCAAATATTATTAAATATTCAAGAAAAAAGACCTTTTTACTTATCTATAGAATGAAATATGAAAATAGCAATAATATGAATTACTGATGTAGCAAATTTGATCTCATTTAAGGTACATGAAATCAGTTCCTCTTTTACTGAACCTTACAGAGAGTAATTTTACTGACTCTGAGTATTATCAGTATAAAATCGATTCCCATGATTCAAAAATATAATTTTCTATAAAATAAGTACTAAAACTTCGAAAATGTGTGTATTTATTGTAACGTAAAATATATTTTCAATAAAATAGTGCAGTAAACTACCACATCCAGATTTACTGAAAGGAAGACGATTTATTCCGTAAAATTCCGTGAAGGAGCAATAAATATTTTATCACCGACTTTTATGTAAACTGCAGTCTCCTATATAACTTATAAAGGAGTTATCAGAACAACAAGCTTATACAGGATGTTTTCCAGAGTATCGAATTTTACTCAATGGTTTTTTTATTTAAACCTAGTTTCACTATGGATGTTTGTATGTATGGATTCTTTGGGCCTCGAATACACTACGATCCAAAGGATCTATTGTGTTCCCTTTATTGATTCGATACTGGAGAACCCAGCTGATCCATTAATCTCACTCCTTTTAAAAAGTCTAGAATGTGGGATGGCTTTAATTGCCAGAGAACTTCTTCTTCTATTTCATTCGCTCCCAGGTGTAGTGCTCTGCAGCTCTTAAGTGTTTCAAACTTCGAGAGAATGTGGTAGAGGCTTCGTTCTCTGTGCAACCAAACCTGCAAGCCGCATTATCTGCTAGGTCTAGCGTTCGGCAGCATTCAGCAGATCTACTCTGGTTTGTTGCTGCACGTCAACACTCTATTCATTAGTTATTATGTTTCTGTGTATTGGCAAACGCAATCCCTTCGTAATTCATAATAGGTGCTTTGTTTTAGAGGTTCACAACTTTATTTGTACTTACACCATAACGACGCCTGTAAGTTGTAGAAATATTGGTTTTGTTCATCAAATTTATCGTGCACTTCGTCCATTAAATATTGTTCATAATCTTTCATCAGTGCAGTTCGAACCTCATTTTTAGTTGAAATTGTAAGTAAATAAATAAATTGTCGCATTTGGAGGTAGGATGATAGTACACAAGATGTATTGTTGTAGAAATACTATTATATCCACAGGAAATGATTTTTGGTGCACTTTATAGGGTAGCGGAGTCATTTGTCGATATGTTTTCAAAAACGGTGATGATCAGAATATTACTGTCAATAGTGAATAGTATAGGAACATTATTAGACATTTTTTCGCACCTCAATCAGCTGGCATCAATCTTTCTGGCATGTGGTCATAACAGGACGGAGCCACATGCAACACTGCGCGTGCTACAAACAATTGATTCCCTCAATGAAACGTTTGATCAAGGAATAATTTTATGATTCTCCGGTTAATCGACCAACAAGATCATGTGATTTAACTCCATTGGTTTATTTTTTGAGGATTTTGTAAAGTCACGTCGATACACCAGAGACAAATGAACACCTGGAAATCAATATTCGAAGAGTTATTGATAAAATCGGCCGCATATGCTGCCAAAATTTTGTGAAAATTGCAGCAGATTTGCGCTTTGTAGTACCAGCCATGTATGCAATATGGCCGGAATAATATTTATATATTAATATCATAAAATACATTTTCTAAGCCCGTTTCACGGACATTAAAAATATATTTCTTTGTTTTATCATGATTTAAACTGTAGGAAAGTCAGTATTGAATTGTATCATTTCGATTAAAAGAAAATGGAAAATTTGTTTAGCCTCATTAATGTAAAATCTATTCACAGGAATAATGGGCTTTGTTTGAGTTCAACGAAGTATAAAGAAATCTGTCTGCTAAAAGACTTTTGATTCAATAAGCGCCGAGTCAATTACACTGTTTGTTACTTTATAGACTATTATTTATATTAAGTATTTTGAATCAACTAATTTTCGAAAAAGAGAAAACTTGTAATATAGAGTGCCTTAGGATAAATTAGAAGAATTGGCAATTTCAGTACTCTTTTGGCAATCGGTTACAAAAGTGCTTAAAATACACTAGTCAGCTGTATGCAGTATAATTAGAATTAATTACAAATCAAACTAGAGTCGCAATAACAAATTTGCTAATAATATTAGGGAATATTCACGTCAAGTCTTATTTCATGGAGTAAATTGAATCATTATGAGAGTTCTTAACAAATTTTGCTATAAATTTTTCTATTTTGTCAAGTAGAAATTTATTTGTACCTCTTTTAATGAATGGAAATAAGGAAAAGTCACACGTGGTAGGTTAGACGAGTAAGGTGCCTGGGAACAAACCATTTTTAGCCAAAAAACATGATTTGACTTATTATTAACTAGGCGAGGATGGCACTTTCCATTGACTTGACCGTTGCTCTTATTCTGGATTATAATCTTAGCATCACGACCTTTGTCATAAAATATGGATCAGCTTCATGCTGTGACTAATATGAGATATTAAGACATGTTTCAACTCCTTTCTGAATGTCAGTCAGAGCGCCAGAAACTCTTTTTATTCCCAAATCTTCCGTTAAAATTCTTAAATACAGCTCGAAGATAACCTACTGCTGAATAACAGTTGATTCAATTGTTACTAGATAGTCATTGGGCACAAGATCTCATATTTTTTATTTTCGTCTTTTCATTTAAGTGCTAGCAAAAAATCATGAGAAGAAAACAACTACGAAGATATCATCATGAACTGGTAATGAGTTGTACTATCTAACATTTCGCGGAAGAGGAGCTCCACTCAATGCTCTTCCGGTTATGATTGGATCCCTATAGTAGAAATAAGCTCAAAAGATGACGTTTAAGGTTTAGGGAAACTACCCCTTGGTCCAGTTTAATCATAAAACAATTGCGTTATTTACTGACCCATTGATCTAGAACATTGAATTTATGTGTATCTAGATAACAAACTTATTTTGACTCATTAGTTAAGTTTAAAATAAAAATTTTGTTTCATTTTAATTAACATTAAATAAGTATCAGAAATCATTATAATAGAAAAGAACGAAATCTGTAGCTATATTAGAAGCTGAGATATAGATCTTTGAATGTAGAAAAATTGCCAAAAACCTAAAAAAATCCATAACTCCACATTGAATGTCCGCGCCTAGCTCCTCTCCAACTCAACCGATTTGAGTGTTCAAAAACTCAAAAGAAAGAAGGTGTTTCAGCGAGTGTTCTTAGATCAAAACCAACTCTGTGGCTATATTAGAACCTGAGATATAGATCTTTCAATGTAGAAAAATTGCCAAAAACCTAAAAAAATCCATAACTCCACATTGAATGTCCGAGCCTAGCTCCTCTCCAACTCAACCGATTTGAGTGTTCAAAGACTCAAAAGAAAGAAGATGTTTCAGCTAGTGTTCTTAAATCAAAACAAACTCTATACCTATATTAGAACCTGGGATATAGATCTTTGAATGTAGAAAAATTGCCAAAAACCTAAAAAAATCCATAACTCCACATTGAATGTCCGCGCCTAGCTCCTCTCCAACTCAACCGATTTGAGTGTTCAAAAACTCAAAAGAAAGAAAAGAAGGTGTTTCAGCGAGTGTTTTTAAACCAAAACCAACTCTGTGGCTATATTAGAACCTGATATATAGATCTTTCAATGTAGAAAAATTGTCAAAAACCTAAAAAAATCCATAACTCCACATTGAATGTCCGAGCCTAGCTCCTCTCCAACTCAACCGATTTGAGTGTTCAAAGACTCAAAAGGAAGAAGATGTTTCAGCTAGTGTTGTTAAATCAAAACAAACTCTATACCTATATTAGAACCTGGGATATAGATCTTTGAATGTAGAAAAATTGCCAAAAACCTAAAAAAATCCATAACTCCACATTGAATGTCCGCGCCTAGCTCCTCTCCAACTCAACCGATTTGAGTGTTCAAAAACTCAAAAGAAAGAAAAGAAGGTGTTTCAGCGAGTGTTTTTAAACCAAAACCAACTCTGTGGCTATATTAGAACCTGAGATATAGATCTTTCAATGTAGAAAAATTGCCAAAAACCTAAAAAAATCCATAACTCCACATTGAATGTCCGAGCCTAGCTCCTCTCCAACTCAACCGATTTGAGTGTTCAAAGACTCAAAAGAAAGAAGATGTTTCAGCTAGTGTTCTTAAATCAAAACAAACTCTATACCTATATTAGAACCTGGGATATAGATCTTTGAATGTAGAAAAATTGCCAAAAACCTAAAAAAATCCATAACTCCACATTGAATGTCCGCGCCTAGCTCCTCTCCAACTCAACCGATTTGAGTGTTCAAAAACTCAAAAGAAAGAAAAGAAGGTGTTTCAGCGAGTGTTTTTAAACCAAAACCAACTCTGTGGCTATATTAGAACCTGAGATATAGATCTTTCAATGTAGAAAAATTGCCAAAAACCTAAAAAAATCCATAACTCCACATTGAATGTCCGAGCCTAGCTCCTCTCCAACTCAACCGATTTGAGTGTTCAAAGACTCAAAAGAAAGAAGATGTTTCAGCTAGTGTTCTTAAATCAAAACAAACTCTATACCTATATTAGAACCTGGGATATAGATCTTTGAATGTAGAAAAATTGCCAAAAACCTAAAAAAATCCATAACTCCACATTGAATGTCCGAGCCTAGCTCCTCTCCAACTCAACCGATTTGAGTGTTCAAAGACTCAAAAGAAAGAAGATGTTTCAGCGAGTGTTCTTAAACCAAAACGAAGTCTCTATCTTGAATAGAACCTAAGATATTGAGGATAGAACGTGTGTATGTGAAAAACTCCCATAAGTAATGTACAGGGGGAAATCGCATTTGAGTATAACTTGAGAATGGTGAAAATTAGATGAAATCCGATGGTTGATGGGTGATCTGTGCATCAATACCTTTCATTGAAAAAAAAAATTAAGCAAATCGGTTGGGTAGAACGCCTGAACGGACTCGAAATGGAAATCATCAATTTTTTTAATATATAAGATTGTAATATACAATATGTTTTTTATTTCACTTTGAAAGTTTTCAATCATCTCTTTAATGTCCTTTTTGTTTTAGTAATATTTCCATGGAAAGATGATTTGCAAATATATCCTAATAAAGTCTTTCTCCAACGGTTATATCAATATTCTGATTCATTTATTTTCCATTTTTTAAATAATAAACTCCTAGAAGAAGTATCCCCCAAAACAATAAAAAACCTCCTGAAGGCCCTGTTATTGTATTTTAATATCTGATATCGTCCATATCCAGCAACAATTAAAATCAAATATGCGAGAACCTCAGTGTTTTTTAATGAACAAAATAAATGTTATGATTGAACACAAAACTTGTACCTTTTATGTCATTTTATGATAAATTCCAGATTATTTTGTTGCTATCCTACACGTTCCTTCACTAAACATTTGAAAAGCATCAATAATAACTTCTATATATCAATAATAAAGAGAAACTTGTGAAAAAATAATTATTTACTGTCTCCGGTGTGCGTGCAAAGCAAAAATTGTGTTAATGTATAACCCACAGTTACATTGTGGTAGTTCAGCCGCGTGTTTGGAAGTTACTGACGCTATGCTTCTGGAGTTTTGGGAGTTTTACTAGAGATATAATGGATTCTGCGCGAACAAACCCTGAATGAAAGAGTCTACTGTTAAATAAAGGCTTTTAGATTATTCGTTCAGATATTTTAGAATACAGTACAGGCAATATCTAGAACTTCATGTACTCCGTTCGATAACAGTGACATTGACCTTATCATTATTAGTTTTGATTGCTTTTTCAGGCAGTAAGGACTGCACCATTAATTTAATTTAATTACTCTGCTGTACCTTAAATTTTTTTTCCAGTTTTGCAAAGTTTACATTAATTACAAATTCTTTATTCTGCAACATAATTTTCTCTTCTTAACTTATTCTGTATATTTCAAGCTTATTTCCAATATTCTGCTATTATTTGGATCTAAAATAGAAACGGTGGAGGTCTTCCATCACGTGATTAATACGTCAGCACAATATTCATATGAATCAAATCAAAATTTCTGACAACAGAAATAATCGTTATGACTAATATTCCAAAGGTCGGCTTTTCACGAATAGGTAAACGAATTTTCAGCTTTTTTTATTGTTTATATTTCATTTAATGGTTAAAGTTGATATATTCAACAAAACTTTTGATAAAATTATCGATATACTGGGCGACTAAGTTAAAAAATTGATAGTAATTCGTCAGCTCAGCCATGTCTTATTATTGGAAAGCACATTTTTTGCAGGATGACATAGCACTGTAGTTTTATTGATAAGCACTAGTTCTTAAATAGAATATTCCTAAATAGCTTGAAAATCGACGTTTCGGTAAATATATTGCCATCATCAAAGCAATAAACAAACAAAAATGACCATAATAGACTAGAATCTAGTACTAGAAACTGAAACAATACACAAGAATTTTTGAAGTTCTAGCTGAAACCCAGAACCCTTTTATAAGTTCACGCTCTTTAAAAAACTCATTACTTTTTTTATGTAATTTTTAAAAATAATTAGTATATCCTAACTTTGTAAACGTTTAGAAATCAGATCTTTTTTTCTCAGAATTTCAGATACCACATTACAAGCTACTGTTGAAAAATCACACTATACAGATGCAATATGATGTGTAGTCCTAATTTTTATTAATTTTATTTAAAGTGCAAGCATTGTAATCTTCCCGTCTCACGGCATTTTAGGCATTATAAAATGTCAAAAGCTTACAAGTTGACGATGTAACGTCAAATACAATTTTTAATAAGATCAGTTAATCTTGTTACATCAATTATATCGTTGTCTCGTTTTACGATTAATATTATCAATTTAAAAAAACTATTATATATGTCTTGTAGTCGGTCTTGTGTAGACGAGAATCGATCTTAAGTTGTTATGTTTAATTTCTATCGATAGAAGAAGTGTGTGTGGAAGACCTCCACCGTTTCTAATATAGATTCTTCCCTCCTTCTGGTACCATAACCCGATTTATTTTTCTATAAATTTGATTAAATCAATTATATCAAAATAGTCAACGATAACGACATCAAACGAAAATTACAACCTTCTATAAAACCCCCAATAGTTCAATTCAATTAGTGAAATCGCGCTAACGCCTTCTACAGTATCAGCAAGTCTGAGGCTCCAACCTGAATGCACATATTATCAAGCAATTGAAGCGGAGGTGGCCGATGTTCTATTCTATATAATTAATGAGGCCTTAAAGCATAGCTGTGAAAATTTCATATTGGGAAACATGGAAAGTATATTCAGCATGACGGTGACATTTAACAAAGACATTTCAACAGATGCCTCATATCATACCAGCACCTTTTATTGGCAAACTAAAGGGTGATAATCCTCATACTTATAAAACGAGAAATCAATTAATAATAGACTAACGTTGTCCTTTTCCTCCTAGTTATTTTTATCCTTAATCTGAAATCGTAGCTTTTTGCTTTTTGTAATGGTAGATAGTTAAATATATGTCTTCCCACGGTGTCGATACGGATCTAAACGTTGACCATGAAACAATTTTGAACCATTTACGTACGATTTCATTGCAAAAGAAGTTGAATTATTGTGTGTAAGTGATATCGAAAAATTTAGTAAATCGTGTTATTATTTGTGAATTTATTATTGTGCTAGAATTAAATTAATCGGAATCACATTCAACAATAATAGATCGCAAAAGTTCCACAAAAAGTAGTGAAGCACGTATTTTCGCGAAGTAAAGTGTTTGTTGGGATTGGAAGGATTATATATCTATATTTGAGTATTTTTAAAATTTTTCTTGCGATTTCGGCGAGACAACTTTGAGTTGGGAATAGAGTCTACCACTTCTATAATTCTAAAAATTTGATATTTATATCCTGTAACATTCAATTAGTCCTGTCTCTCAATTTGAAGATTACATGTTTATAACGGGAACGAATCCTATAATAGTTCCTCATCTAGCAAAAAATTCGTGCGATAAATAGATAAGACTGTTCACTGTATCGCTAGCGTCGCTAGCTTATGACTAAGGGGGGGCCATGGGACAATAATATGGAGGATAAAAAATATGAACGCTTGGTACAGTCGAGAGCACGAAGCGTTAAACTTTGGAAGTCTTTGTCTCGATGTCGATTGTAATAAGAACGGCTCTGATATCAATATCAATGTATAAAATTTCACAAGCCCTCGACAGCACAGTAACTAAATCAAACTTTTAAACACACTAATAATTATTTATTTTAACAGAAATAATATTCAATTAAAACATAACCTACGGGGATTTTTTGCAAAACTTTCATCCACTTTATCATTAAAATTATTTAGGTTTCTATTTATTATAGTTCTGTGTACATTCATCATGGCCAAGAAGGAATTTGCTTCTTTTTGGACATCAATAAATGTTAGATTTGTTAGATTAAGCCTATCGTGCTACAATTGCTACCAAAGTTCGATTTCACTCTTTATGTTCGGTAAATCATAAATCTGGGCAATAGATTCACAAGTTTGTTTCAGATTTTCAGTTGTCATCTGCGCCGGGCGTAACTTGAATAACGCGAATGATGGCGTGTTTTCTTCAGCAAAACGTACTTCAAGGTTGGTAATAATTGAATCCGAGTATGTTATTACTAAAGACCTCTTCTAGTATTCTAAAGGGCTTTCCACTGGATGGTTGCTTCTATGACGTTGTTTCCCCGTAATACGGGAGGTTATGTCCTCCTCCAGTCCGACTTTCTCTACAACAGCAGCTTCCTCCACAGATTGGACACAAATTATATAAAATAACGTGAATCCTGGTGAACGGCTGTTGTAGGAAGAAATACAATGCACACACACACACACACACACACACACACACACACACACACACACACACACACACGCGCGCGCGCGCGCGCATACACACACCATACCTACCTTCGCTGGAACCTTTACCAACGAAAGAGGTCAACTACACTAAGTGCCGAGGAACTCAGAGCTGAAGAACGGCAGAACAGCATCACACGATGGCAATCCCAGTGGGATGCCGCAACAAAAGGAAGATGGACATACCGGCTCATACCGACGTTTGGCTGAATCGGAGTTATGGCGAGGTCAACTATTATTTGACGCAAATGTTGTCAGAACATGGATGTTTTCGGACATATCTTCACCGCTTCAAGCTTCACCGGAGTGCCCGTCTTGCCCAGGAATCAATGAAGACGCAGAGCACGTTTTCTTTGACTGCCCACGATTCTATCCACAACGAGATGAGCTGGAGACGATCCTAAAGAAGAGAATCCAGCCAGAGACAATAGTAGAAGAAATGCTGTCATCAGAAGCTGCCTGGAACGCTATCAATTCGTTTGTCACGGAAGTCCTTACGGAACTACGGAACACACACACACACACACACACACACACACACACACACACACACACACACACACACACACACACACCATACCTACCTACATATTTTTACACTGTTAGTATGAATATTTCAATACTTTGGTCGCTTTTCGGCAAGCTACATTTGATCTCTAAGGCAACTGCCCCCCCTTGGCGACGCCTTTGTGTGCTTGCACAATACTACATCAAGGAAGATAAAAAAACAATAAAAAAACAAAGCATGGCCTTTCCAGCTGATCCTTTGTGAGAGGATCTATGAAAATATCACTTTCTCAAACTTCTGTTTCATTTATTTGAGATCTAATAATAACCAAATTATAATATACATGGTTTCATGTGCATGAGTATGTAACATTTTTTTTTATTAAATTGGTACAACCTTTTTGATCTTTGTGTGAAGTTAAAACGCCATTATCACAATTAGTGTGTATTTATGAATCATCTTTTCATGATGCGATAAATATTTCTAGCGATGTATACTATGGAAAAGGTTGAACAGCGATTCAGCTTAAAATTTTACGTTTACGACTACGGATAGCAGAGGCTCTGAACATTTCTTATGAATCTACACAACATATGTTGGTCATTATTTTGGGTATGTAGCGAGTACATCTTAGACTCGTACCTGAAATCGTGAATATTTTGCAAAAACAACTTCGAGTGAAGATCGCCAAAGAGATGATTAACAACGTAGTTGATGAATCTACGTTTATCAAAAGCATCATTACTGATGACCAGACGAAGGTTTATGGAAATGTTGCAATTGCTCAACATTCTAGCGAATGACTGAAAACTGAAACCGAAAAAACCACATCAAAGTAATTCGAAAATCTTCGACTACAGTGTTGTGGTTAATCACGAATTTGTTCGCCATATTAGGCTCCCTGTGACTTTTTCTTCTTATCAAAACCCTATAATCCTCTTCGGGAAAGCCATAAAAAGTCATTCGCTTGAGTTACGAAAGGCCTTCCCAGCCGAGACTCACGACAAGTGTATGGAAAATTGGATTAAGTTTAAGCATGCTTATATTGGCTCGAAATGAGCATTATATCAAGGCGATAATAAAGCATTGGAATACATGAAAATGTCTTTTTGGACAGTCCGGGTGTATTATAGATTTTTAAAAATTATATGTATAACAAATGTTGAAATATATTTTCCTGCAACAAAAATAAATAGTTTGGAATTCTAACAATTAAAAAGTTTATATATATATATATATATATATATATATATATATATATATATATATATATATATATATATACTATATTATAAGTTTTTTCTTTGGGTGCAAATATGTGTAAATTTCGGTTCTGGCGTTTCTATCGCTACCCACTGCTCAGCATGTCTTTCTAAACGACGTTGGGTCTGAAGAGGTGTTTCAGCAGCTCTCAAATCACTGTTGCTTTGCTTGTTGTTTTATCAGCTCTGTATAAAACGAAGATTCTTGATTTCACGGGCCCGTGCTTAATTTTTAGATAATGTAGATTTACGCTTTCAGTGACCGTTGAAAATAACAATGGTACCTAACCTCAAAAATTCCAAACAGCTGAAACTATAATCAATTGAATTTTGGGGTTTGAGCTTCATCACTGTATGCTAGATGGCGCTGAAGTAGCAAAATGTGGATATTTGTTGACAAATTTTTATATTTTCTCTCTATTGTATACATATTCTCCCAGAATATGTATACAAAGTTTCATGATGATTCATTAAGTAGCTTTTGCGTGAAAGCGTAACAAACATCCACGGTTTTACATTTATAATATTAGTAAGGATGTAATACGGTCCTGTAAAATTCAATACAAATAACAAAACTTGTTGAATATTGCTTCTACCAGTAAAATACGCTTGCCCCTGAATGGATTTATTGATTGATGCATTCACTGGATAAAGGTACCTGTAAAATACTTTTTATACTTGTATAGGTTACCAAAGAAAACTGTAATTTTTATGTGTCAACGAGTCTAGTATTACTATTGACATGCAGACGGCACTGATGCCTTTGTCTGCTTCTATAAATATGGTAAATAGTCTTTTCTATATAGATCAATTATTATGGAAAAATATTGGAAACAGATCATTGGGACGACTCATACAATCCTATCATTCATCATCTACTAATCAATAAAGTTAAAGTGCCAAATATTATCAAATTGCTGTACAATGTACAGATAGTATTTTGAAGTAATATCAGTCAAATGGACGGAAGTTATCGAGAAATATATTAGTAGAAATAAGTAATGGTATGATTAAATGATACGAGGTCACTTCAGTATTGCTAGTATCTACCACTGATTGAGTCTTATAAAGTCTTATAAGGATATGGAAATATCCTTATAACAAATATCCTTATCCTTATAATATATAATAATTTTAACGAATTAACAACCATAACTAGAATCGCTGATGTACTACCGGGATAAAATTATTTACTCGCGTTATTTTTGCAATTTGATGTATGCGATGGTAGACCCATATGAGACTCTAAATTTAAAATAAAAAATTAACTTGCCCTCAAGTAATATGCGAGAACTGTCTTTAAAATGGTTGGTTTATGATCCTTTCCGCGGATATAGTTATGATATGGAATACGAGCTGCTAGTTATTGAACGTTGCATTTGTCAAGACGTCACATTACCATTTTGAAATGTTAGGGTTCCAAACACAACGAACTTCGTTTATACGATAGATTCTTGAGGGCTGGTTATTTGGTTTCAAATGTATAGTCATAGTCCAGACATTTGACTTAGCCACAATTCACATAGAGCTGAAAATTGGCTGAGTCGCTGAATACATCATTATAAATTAAATGCCAAAAATCCTCATCGATCCTACTTCTGCAAAAAATCAGTAAAAAGTATTAACGTGAAAATAGGTTAGACAAAAGTTGTAGATCATAAAATTTTGTATAAAAACGGTCTAGTCACACACAAAATTCGGTAAACATCTAACAAACCGTCAGTTTACGTGGACTCCACTGTTTATCAATGAAAATATCGATTCGTAAACATAAATGCATTTCTATTGACCGAAGCTGTCGGAATGCGTATGTACACAATTTCTTTGAAATATTCCTGCTAGACAGTCTGCGATAAGCAGTGGAGTGGCTTGGTGAGATTTATTTAAATCATAAATTTCTTTAAATAAATTAAAATATGACATTCTTTAGAACATAGGCGAATGAAGACAATGAAAGGAAAATATTCAGCAATCTGATAATACAATTATAAAAAGAACCGAAAAACATGTGAAGAAAAACTGAAATCAGTTGACAAAGCTACTCAAGATTTTACACGTAGGACAATTAGTAGTTTTTATAAGGAGTAAAAGGTAGCAAATTATCCAGAATGCATTTATACCAGTTTAGAAACATTGTGTCAAGTTTTGTCAACATGTAGTTTTAAACAAAAAAAAATTGAATAAACGGATGGCAATAATCGAATCGGCAAGGGTAGTTCTAGTTATAATAGACAAATGGGGTACAAAAAGGGATCAGTTCACGTCTGGTATCCTGTTTAAACCAAACTCACTTACAAATAGGTACATTTTACTCGTCTATTCACGTTTTATTTTATAATTTGATATTCAGTTGTAGCAAGTTAACAAGGTATAATAATGATTTTTTTTCCTAGTTTCTACGCCTGTGGTAGATCAAGTGAAATTGTCGGCAAGGGTTTTTATAATCTGCAATTGATATTGGAAGAACTATACAAGAAGTGTGTGTAGTTGTACCACAAGCGTTGGCTCCAACTTCATTTCTATGTTGGATAGTCCTTTGACGAGGATCAGAAAAACCGACTCTCAATGATGCGCGCAAGAGGACCCGTTAGATTAGTAACAAAAACGATCATCTGAAATACTTGAGATATGAGGGGGTTAATTTTGATCTAAAAGTCTCAATTTCGCTAATCTAACGGTTTGAGGTTGACCTGAGGGTAATAAAATTGTAAAAAACAATCTGTAGATTTACTCGATTGCGATCGTGTTTTGTTTATGTTAGAGGTAATAAAAAGGAAAAACTTTTGTCCAAAATTATTTGGGAAACTACCAAAAATCCCTGGCGCTCAATTTTTATTTTAACGTATCTACTATAAAACTATAAAATATCTAATTTACTGAATATTTTCAATTCCCATTAGCTCTAGAATTAACATACTTCTACCACCATCTGTTGGTTAGATTTGGAAGCGGTATCATCAAAAAATAAATAAAATATATGTTATTATGAAATATCAAGGTCAATGTGAACTTAGTGATTGAAAAAACATACGTAATCCACACATTTAACTTTTAGTAATATACATCATAAAAATTAGAATGTGTCTAAGATAAGAAAGATACCTGCTAGATAAAATGTACTCACAACGTTTTAATATGTCATTCAAAAGTACATTTATGCATACGTGAAATAAGAATTGTTTGTTTATAAACATTCTCCTTTACTCTGACTGGAATGCAATAACAATCGATGATATCATGTAAGTTTCTACATTCTTATTTACTGTATTTCACTTCTGTATTCAGATGTGCGCAATTCGAGTAAATTCAAATCAAAATTTAGACAATTTGGATGTTATTCAAGGTCTATGAGAATACGTTTATTTCTATTTACATTTTTATAATTTCGATTTCAATTTTCTTGAATTTTTATTGCTCTAATATGAACGTTTTGGTGTCCTATAAAACAGATCGGAGGTAGATTATTATAATATGAAATGCTTCAAAATAAAAACAATCAATACTACTGGTAAACACAGTTTTTTCACACGAACTTTGTGATAACTTTTATTTGTTTTGATGTACCCACATTAAAAAAAAATTATCACATTCAGTGTTTCTGTGACAGTTTACTGACCTTATTTAGTGTTCTTTTTTTAAATTAACTTTTACATCTCAGCATCGAAAATTCACGCCATTAACTGAAAAGTGCAATTTAGACTATTTTTTTTTGTGCGCTACCAAGGTTAATCCTGGGTTCCTCATAAAAGTTGTGTAACGTGTGTGAGACTCCTATTAGGTTGGGCTAAACAAGAATCTGGACATTTGCCATTTGGTATGGAACTAAAAGATCATGTAAGTGATTGTTATTTTTGTTTGAATCACACAAAAGGCGTCGCAACCAAATCCAAACGTACTGTGCACAGTACCCAAACTTGTCATCGACCAACAGATCAATCCTACATAATGTCGAACTACCTGTGCCAAAAGCCTCCAAATCAAGCAAAAAGTCAGGATTTTCTTTTTAGTCCGGAATTTCTTCTTATTCAACCCGATGAGGTATTTTGAGAAACTGACAAAGTGATTTAAAAGATTTAGTACGTGATTTAAATTTGTCTAAAAAACAAGCTGAAATGTTTGGGATGTAGATTAAACGATCGGAACTTCCTTCCTTCAGTGCTGGTTACCGATGGTTCTGATATGAAAGAGACTTACGAGAACATGAAGTTCCTTCTTGAAAAAATTAAATAAAGTGAACATGTTTGGAAAATTTGTGGAAATTTTAAAGTAATTGCTCTTTTACTTGGGCTACAGCTTGGTTGTACAAAATATTGCTGTTTCATTTGAAAATGGTATAGTAGAAACAGAAAAATTCACTACCCAAGGCAAGTATGCCCCAGGTGTGAATCGCTTACTCCAGGGCAGAAGACTTAATCCTTTAGTGAATCCTGACGACATAACCTAACCACCGTTGCATATAAAGCTCGGCTTGATGAACATTTTTGTAAAAGATATGATTAAAGTGGATTCTTATACCTGAAATTGACCAAACTCAACGAAGCAAAGATTGAAGAGGGAAGATTTATTGGTCCACAAATACGGGAACTAATGAAGGATACGAATGATCTGGAAAAAGTCGTTAGGAAAATATTTGTGAGTGTTGTCGAAAATTTACTAGGAAACCATAAAGCGGAAAATTACAAAGACCCAATCAATGAGCTTATAATTGTAATATGTCTTTACAAATACATATTCTGCACTCTCATCTGGATTTCTTCCCCGAGAATTTGGGTGCTATGAGTGACGAACAAGGCGAAAGATTTAATCAGGACATTTCATTAATAGAAAAGCGCTATTAAGAAAAGAAAACTCCAGGAATGCTAGCAGAGTACTGTTGGGACATATCAAAAGCCAAACAATCACGAAAATCATGGCTATATATAGAAGTGTCAATAATTTTTGTAGTTTTCATAAAAATATATGTTTTGATGTTACAAAGAAACCCGATTTGTCAATTTATTTTCATTGATGTATTGTTGTTTGGTGGCCATAGTACATACAAAATTTGGTATAAGTTTTCGTGCGACCAAAAATTTTGTGAACTAGTGTACTTGATTCTAATAACATCACTATTCACAATAAATTGTTATTAAAATAAAAATAAACGTATTTGTTAATTATATTCCAAACAAATATAACAAATTATTAATTTTTCTAGATAACAATGGTTTTAGAAACGTTCCATGAATTCTGTAAACATCTATATCATTGTGCTGAGAAATTAGAAAATGAACTTAAAGGGAACATCGACGATTCTAATGAAATGATAACAAATAAAGAAACAATAGATGTTAAGTTACCTCTTCAAAAAGTAAAGGTTTACCACTACAACGAAATAATAAAATTAATTAAACATATAGAAACTGATTTAAAGAAAATATTATATCACGAGGAATGCGTGATTAAACTGGAAAAGACGAAAAAGTTATCCGGAGAGGAGTTACAACACTATTGTTCTACTGGAGATGTCGATGAACAAAACTCCATCAATGATAAGTCTTTTGTTAGGCGGCAAAGGAGAAGAGCAGCTTCTGAGGTGTCTCTTTATACTTTAAGTACGTGGGAAGCGTATTTACAAAAAAAATCAGAAGAGGAAAACAATTTCAAATCGGAATCTGCGTCTGGATTAGTGGAGATTCCAAAAAGAAATAAACCGATGTCTAAAAGAAAAAAGAAAAAATTTGTTTCTTCGACATTTAACGATATCTTAGAAATCGATAGCCTTAATAAAAGTGGTATTAGTGATACATGTACATCAATTATAGAAGATGATGAATATTTAGATGACGAAGAGATGAATAAAAAATTGAGCAAAAATTACAGTTGCAGCGAAAATAATTTATTTGGGAAAACTAGAGACGTGGGAGAGGAAAATTTAAGATCATATGTTAGTGAAGCTCATCTAGAAAGTACTAAACCGAAAATAGTTGACATTGTGGTGAGTAATCTGAATTTTTATAAGACCTTTGAAAATGGTCAAAAATGAACAAAAATATTTGAGGATAAAAAACGGTTTATTTTGATTTGCGGTAATACTACAAAACCTATGAAGTTTTGGTTATAAAAAAGTCTACAAATTTTTTATCTTTCTTTTTTCCATATAACACCTCAAAATTTTTTCGATTAAAATACTCACATTTATTTTTTTTACCTTATTTTCACTTGTTATCGAAAAAACACGATAATTTTCAATCCAATTTTGATAAACTTGATCATTATAATGGATTTTTTATTATTAATTAGATTAAGAAGCAGGTAGAATGCTTGTTGCCTTTTTTTGGTTGGTGTTGGGGCAAAACTCTTTATAGTCCGGTCAAGTTAGAACAAAAAATAAGAGTGAAGTTACATAAACTCCCATCAAGCTGAGAATCAGTAAAATTGTTTAAAATACAATTGACAATAAAATTTGAATGTTCCCCATCATTTCCGTGTATGGAAAAAATTTTATTCTTTATTCAAGGTCAAAGATAAAAAAAATAGTTTGTCACGATCAGCAAAACGGTAAGTTTTATCATGAAAATACCTCAGACAAAATTGTAGATAATAAAATTATCTACAAAATATGCATGAATACTTTTTTCCTATGAAGCACCGTTTCTGATATATAACGATTCAAAAAGTTGTAAAAGTTGTAATATTTCAAATTTACTGTCGTATTTATAATGATTGCATGAGAAATACCAAAGCTGCAGAACAACATCGTCGAACTTTAGCAACATCTTCATCATTTGATAATTTATTTGGTGAACTTATGACAGTTCCAACCAGTCAACAGAAATTTCTTCCAAATACTCGCAACAAGTCGCGGTTCATTTCAATGTTGTAAGAAAGTTTACTGCTGAAAATATATTGGCGAAACCATTAAATACGAAAACTTTTACAACTTTTTGAATCATTATATCTCAGAAACAGTGGCTTGTACGAAAAAAAGTATTGATACGTTTTTTGTAGATAATTTTATAACCTACAATTTTTGTCAGAGGTATTTTCATGATAAAACTCACCGTTTAGCTGAATATTGCGAGAAACTCATTTTTTTTGACCTTTGACCTTGAATAAAATTTTTTCCATACACGGAAATCATGGTGAACATTCAAATTCTATGTTTTACTCTTTTAATTAACCAAACTATGGAGGTGAATCCACATTATATAACTTCTAATACTGTAACTAGCTTTTAGGAAAATGCTCTCGACAACTTAATAGCTTTAAATAGTTTTAAAAGCATTAAGCAGAATACTCGAATTGGATAAATCTCGCAAATGTTGCTCTAAAGCCTCTTGATAAATTATTATTCTGGAAATTACACATAGGATAATGCTTCTAGCATGTTTATCACTCACACGGTGAAAACAACAGGTATTAAATGTATGTATTATGAAATTTAATCAATTTTTTTTCCTTTTCAGTATAAAAAGAAGCCCAATGTATTTGATTGGAATAATGTACGCAATACTTTTTATCCCGATTCGGGTTGATTGAATGAAGTTGTAAAGACATTTTTTACATTAAATTAAATTCATTACTTAAATGTTTCTTTTTTATCCTTACCGAAATTCCCAATAAAATCAGAAAATACGTGGAAAAGTTGGAAGCGATTGAATTATATCAAGGAAATACATAATATCTTCTTGATTCTCAAGTACCTTTACTGAAAAAATAAAATTTTCTCATTTTGAATTATTACTTGACAGACATTTTCATTTAAAGAACTTGTGCACATTCAGTATTTAAAAATAAATATTCACATCAAGAGACGCCAGGAAACAAATTGTAGTGATGTCGCTAAAATAAATCCTCCCACCACGAACTGGATTTAGGTTACTATGGATGCAAATTCGATGAAAATGCCTTCGAACGAGTACGTCCGAGATCCTCGACAGAAGGTGGCCACACTGTGCGCATAGATTTTAATAGCTTATAAATGTGAATCTCACAACAAAGTAAACAATTTCGCTTTTACTAGACCAGGACAAAAGCCTTGGTAAATGGTGGAAAATGAAAGAAAATAGTGGTTTAATGAAACCAGCTGAAGTGATGAACATTAAAGTCACCAGTAATAACAATATCTGCGTTTGGTTGGTTTGATTGCATGTAATCGATTTTATCCAGCGATTCCAAAATTTTACCTGTATCGGGTGAATCTTGCATGTTGTTGAGTTCACGTTTGCTTCTGTTAGAACCAGAACATGAGGTCTCTTCGACTCCAAATGTTGTACAGCGTTTATATTCGTGTTAAGTCCTCGTAGACCTGTTAGATCCCCCAGACCAGCCTCCACACGAAGATTCGAACGGGAGGCTAGTTTAACCAGCGACGAAACTTGGAACCCAATTTACGTCGCCTTTATTGATGGAACTCATTTCAATATTCTACAGATTACTTTCTTCCATCATGGCAGCTACCATGCTTATTCTACACTAAGGATTACTGATTCGTTAAATCATCCAATTGGTAAAAGATGGATTGACAAAATGTCGTGTAGAGAATGTTGCCTTGGTAATGTACTATATAGACTACAACAAGGCTTTCGACTTAGTCAACTGGAATGGGAGTTCCAGACCACTCAATCAACTTAATCGAAACTTACTTAAAAAGTACTTTGGTAGTCAAAACATGCGAGATGCGAGACAAGAGTGTGTTTTATCATCAACACTGTTTGCGAAGCTATAATGAGGAATTCTAAGTGAATGAGAGGGTGGAAGTCTTGTTGGGGAGATTGAATACGCAACTTAGACTTTAATGATGACACCACTATATTTGCTGCAGCGGAGCACTAAATGTCGGTTCAGGATAAACATATTTACATATCTGTGTCGATAATAACTACACTACTGGTATTTATTAAAATATGGAACAGATAGCCAAAAACACTAAAAAGGATCTGGTCCAAATGCTGGTCTTCTCAATCTCTTCATACGGTTCAAAATGTGTAGAATTCCCTGGACCGTGAAGAGAAATAATCAGTCGATAATGGAAGAGTTGACTAGACCGCTAGACTATCATAATTATGCATGAAGAAAATGTTGCTAGAAGTAGCTAGAAGATCAGATGACAATAGACAGGCTTATAGAGATGGAAGAAATGTAAATGAATATTATATAACAGAAGTTTCAACTAAAATCAACCTTTATGAGTGTTTGTTACCTCTCCTTGACCTCGTACTTCTATTGCCTGACATTGCGCTCCGTATATAAATGAGAAAAGTAATTCCGTCAAATATGTTTCTCTTTGACAGTATTTTTTCATTAGATAACTTGTTTTTCAATTCAAAACAACCTTGACAGTGAAAAGGAAGAAAAATTTCAACCTGTGCGTTTGTATTTTTCCTTTACGATTATCGGAAAGAAGGGAGATAAAAACGAATCCGGACGAACTGCGACGATGACATGGGGGCTGATAAGTTTGATTTCATTCAATTCGCCGGGTCTTTCGATTCGACAGCTACGCGTTTAAATCGTAAACATCGTTTAACTTGTAACAGCTGTTACTCGTTTTTTGGAGTAAATTGAGCGTTTATTTTTGAAGAAAACTGAAGTTTGGTACGTAGTTCATGTCAGCTTGATGTTCTATGTGCGAAAACTATATTTTCATAAAAAATATGTACATATAAAGAATTATGAAAATATTCCAAATTTTTAAAAATAATTTTTCATTCATCACACGCAGTACAACTTATCCTAGTTCAATAAATATTTGATTTATTCGCTGCATCCAAAATTTTTTCAGTATTCATATCAAGTTCCCTTTTTTTAACTATACAGAAAATCGTTTGATTCAATTATTCATCAACTTTTAGTTTCCCTTCGATATCAATATCGCTTGTAGTATCTCAATTATTTTCAATTTTTGATATATTTGAACAGTTTTCTTTAATGTGATCATTTCGAGTAAACCTAGCAATGAAATGGTTTTTGAATAATTTTGACGTTATAAATTATATATTAAAGCAGTGATTACAGAGTTAATTCAAAATTATGGAGCAATGTTTTTAGAATAAACAATCCACTTTATCGACTTGGATTGGGGTTTTCTTTGAATGAACAGTAAATGAATTATTAAATATCAAGAAATATCATTCCGTTCAATGTACTAAACAATTGCCCATTTTATATTGTCTTGTTCACTCCACATTTCCTAATTCTTTCCTTTTTATGGCTTCTTCATTTCCAATTCCGAACGGTTTCTATCTAGGTCTTCCATAGAACAGTCATACCATCCTCCCAAGTCTCTATAACTTTTTTTTTTACTTTTCGACTTTATCTGTAGCACTATGGTAGGACTCCACTATTCTGCTCTCCGTTTACTATATGTTTAATGTATTTTATCCACGATTGTGTGATTACATTGTTGACGGCACTTCCAAGTAGATTTTTCACGTTATTTAATCTAATATTATTATTATTCACTGTTACTTCATTTTCATTCGAGCCCATATAAGTTCTAACGGATTTAATTCACAGTGGTGGGGTGGCAATCGTACAATTAGGCCTCCTCCTCTTGCCATTTCGTCTAGTACATATTTCAAATATTCTTGACATTATACTAAGTTTAATAATTTGATTTTCAATATTGGATCATTGAATTTACAAGCCAATCGGCAAGAAAGGTTTTTCTCCATTGGGTGGTTGGTAAGTGTTCTACATGCCTGTGGTAGTATGGAGCGTTTCCATAACAAATCCTGGATCGATGTTTAACATAATCACGGTATATGTTTCATCTGTATATTTTCTATCTTCTCTTCCAAACTATGCGACCTTTGAAATATTTTTTGCGTCATCAAGAATACTATTCCCTTTTCTATTTATTTACCTGAAGTTATCTCATGCGAAGCATGCAACAAAACACGTCTTGATATATTTTAATTTAAGAGAAAACAAGTTTTTTCACGGCTGGTGATTTTGTTCTAATAAAACATTCAATTTCTTTAATTTATTATTTCTTAGACCTTTTGATATATTTAATGCATTTAAATGTTCTTTATTTTAGGTCTCTTTTGTTTTACAATTAGTTTTTTCAATAATTTCTGGAAGATAAAATTTGACGTTTCGACTTTTCTTCAAGTCTTTATCAAAATATGATATTGACACAGACAATTTGCGAATTTATATTAATCAATAGATCACCTACATCATGAACATCAACAAATTGTCAGTGTCAATATCATATTTTAATAAAGAATAAAGAAAAGTCGGAATGTCAAATTTTATTTTCCAAAAATTATTAAAAAAACTAATTTTAAAACAGGAGAGACCTAAAATCAAGAACATTTAGATGCATTAATAAAACATTCATCCACTGCACGACGAATGACATGTTTGGTTGTATCGTCCACTTGAATTTGTCTAGTTCTAGCATCAGCTTTCAAATTGTATCATTCCTTGTTCAAATCATTATATAATTTATGTTCATGGGTCTTGCAAATGCTATCAATAACATAGGAGAAATTAGAAATTGGATACATCAAGTACGACCCTAAAATTTTGGTGAATTGTTTTCCGCATCAGTCTGACCGATAGTGATGGTTCATGTTATCCATGAAATTATGATTATCAACCATCAGTTATTTCTGTAGTATCCATAAAAATTTGATTTTTTGTTATTTATTGAATGATTTAATTATTCTTCCAAAATAAGATGACGTAGCTATTTGATTATAATTTGAAAGATACTTAATTAAGCGGGCCAGGATACTTATGCTAATTATCATAAACCTCTACTACATAATAGCCTCGCAAACTTTTATTGAAATACTAAATAATGTAACTAACTCACTGATAATCATATTTTGTTCATCGGCTCAAAGTCTTTTCCTGTTCGTGATTTTTTCTTCGGTTAAATCCGGGTAAATTTTGACAATCGCTGTTAAAAAAGGTCCTGTTAATTGGTGCGAAGGAATTCTGAAAAAATTCGCGATGCTTTAAAATACGTCTATAAGATCATATAACTAAAACTAAACAACAATCGACTGTAAAGGTCTTTCAAGACGAGCCAAATCCAACAAAAGTTGTTCGCGCATGATGCACTTCGAAGCAAATGGGTGCCTGTTGTTTCGAAATAACTGCAAAAGTTGCCACCATTCCATTAAAGCAACTCGAAATAGTCAATTCTGAAAAGTACCCCAGCATTAGTTTTACAGAAATATTAAAAAAAGTTAGAGAAACCAATCGCAGAAGACGAATCATTATCCACCACTAAAATGCGAGTTCTCACACATCAGCTCAAATAAAAACAGTAAAAACATCGAATTTATGGGTCATCCGCCGTACCGTCCTTGATTGGCACTTGCAAGGAAAACGTTTCTTACACCCGAAGAAGCGGTTGATGCATTCAAATCATATATTTTAGAGGTACCTCAATCGGAATGGAAAAAACGCTTCGACAATTGGTTCAAACGCATGCAAAAGTGTATTGATCTAAATAGGGAATATTTTGGAAAACAATAAAGCCGTATCTAATTATAAATATTTGTTTTATTTGTCTATCTCAAAACTTAAATAACAACCCTCGCATAATTAATTTTCCTTCACACGTTTCATGTTTTTTATCAGTATAATTACGAGCACTATAAAATTAAAATTTTGTTAGAAGTAAGAATAAAACTTTCTAATTGCGTGCTATCAGTGCTAACAAGAATTCGTTGGTAAATTGAGGAAATTTGACGCGTCAAAGAAAATGACACCAGAACTAGGGAATACTGGAATTGATAGAAACACGAACCGAACAAACCATCACGAAAAGTTAGAAGAGCATCTTCGGCTGAATAGAAATCGTGAATGATTATTCCAAGTTTAAGGGAAGGAAGAACTTCAATTGCAAAATTCACAGAATAATTCTAGATGAATATGATATTATAATGCAATCAATTGAAATTCGAAAGGCAGATTTTGCATTGTAATTATTGCATATGAGACGATGCATAAGATAATAAACTTTATATTCTCCCATATAATCATATATAATCACAGTAGTACAGCCTTTTAAGGGCCATGATTTATTCTTCTTTTCTCATCGGTCTTCACCTGATTTCACGATTATTCCCAACAAGCTCCGATTCTATACTTTTGCGCTCTAATTCGGTTCTAATTCTCTAATATCTTCTAACAATAATGAGCTATGTTGTCACTGAAGGGTATTTACATAGATCCTCCAGCTCTTAATTAGTTATTCTTCTCCTTTGGACTTATGTGATGATCCCCCGAATTCCTTTCGCATTATGTTATTTACTTTTTCTTCCTTCTTCTTCTTTTAACGTTTCCAGATTTTATAAGATGATGAATCTGTTTTTTCATTTGCTTTCCTCCATATCTTAACCGCTCAGTCTCTCTTCTATTTTCTCTATATTTTATCAAGTTTATCATTTTAGAAATTTACTTCCATAATATCTTCTAACAATGATCCAACTATTTCCTTTACTCCCTCTCCTTCTTTTATCACCTTTCTCTTATTCATTTCAACCTTTTGTATATAAATTTTCCGGCATCGTTACAAAATGCCGCAACCATCTTACTACCTCACATCTTTGAGCGATGTTGTCACTGAAGGGTATTTACATAGATCCTCCAGCTTTTAATTAGTTATTCTTCTACTTTGGACTTATATGATGATCCCTTGAATTCCTTTCGCATTATTTAATTTACTTTTTCTTCCTTCTTCTTCTTTTAACGTTTCCAGATTTTATAAGATGATGAATCTGTTTTTTCATTTGCTTTCCTCCATATCTTAACCGCTCAGTCTCTCTTCTATCTTCTCTATATTTTATCAAGTTTATCATTTTAGAAATATACTATATTATTTACAATCAAAAGACATTTTTCTCCTAGCCAAGAAGAACGATTAGATCAAGTTTTGTGTAGATCTCAAATAGACCACATTTCTTTAGAGACACTCTCAAAAAACCCTAATCCACAAGTACTACACTTTATTCATCGATAGTATAGTAGCCTTTCTCAATGTCAAACATTCTTCCTAACGTTGATATCTCTTTTTATCTGTGTTGTGAATATAGTGCGTGTGATCTAGCTGCTTAATTAACCACTAATCATAAACCTCCGAATTTCATTAAGGCTTCTTTCAGTGACTCTAAAAATATTGACATAAAGTTCTTGAGTGTCGTTTGTACAATTAAATGTCAAAAATATATCCTGACATTAGATACCGTTCATAATAAAGCAGATTAAACTACGAGGATGTATTGATATCTAGTTAGCCAGGATCAGTTCCATGCATAAACAAAATATTGCGTTACAATAGCAACGAACAATAACTTATTAGAAGTGTAAGTGTAATGTTTGACGTGTAAATAGTAAACCAGAGTTACGCAATAAATTAAATGAAAAAAGATGTCCACCGAAATTGTGAATATCGAAATATTGGAGTATCGAGCCATCATCAAGTACCTCGATTTAAAAGGGTTAAGAGGTAAGCAGATTTACGAAGGTATGCTTAATACTATTGGTGATCAATGTCCTTCGTATGCGAACGTGAAAAATTGGACTGTAAGCTTTAAAAGAGGTAAATTTTCCATTGAAGATGATGGCCCATCGGGAAGGCCAGTTTCTGTGTCAGTCCTTAATAATATCGATGCAGTTAATGACACGATTTTATCAGACCGTCGAATTGGCCTAAAACGAATATTTGAAGCACTGAATATTTCATACGAACGCGTTTATCATATAGTTCACGTGGATGATACTTGGGTACATTTCTACGATCCAGAAACAAAGCAACAATGGATGGAATGGCGACACTCTGGTTCTCCAAGACCTAAGAAGTTTCGTGTTCAAAAATCTGCTGGAGTTCTTATTTCAGTTTTTGCGATTGTCATGGAGTAATCATGATTGATTTTTTGGATAATGGAGATTACTGACCACTTTACGGGAATAAATTGAAGAGAAAAAATGCGGAAAAGTATCCAAAGGTGTTTTGTATTTGCAGGACAACGCCCCTGCACACAAATTTCATGCTGCTATGTAAAAAATTCGTAATTTAGGGGAGGATGTAATAAAAGCTGTAAATGTCTGGTTTGCAGAGCAAGAAGAAACATTTTTTTTTTGAAAGGTCTAGAGACTTTGCCGATTCGCTGGAACAAATATATCCAATTAAGAGGAGAATATGTTGAATAATAAAATATTTTGACATTGAAATTTTGTTTGGTTCTAGTGTAGGCTAAGAATTTTCAATATATTCTCGTAAACTCAGATACTTTTGTAGATTACTACAATGAAACGTTTTATTGGAATCTTAATAGTTTTTCTAATGAATTAAATGATTATAATCATCAGATAATGTTGCTATTGCTCATAAAAACACCTAGGATTGCATATGAATTAATTTTTTTCATTATTGTGTTTACTACACGTAAAGAATCTAACATCTTCGTTAGCTGTATTATCATTGAAGGTTATTCACGTAGATCTTCCAGTATTTAGTTGGTTATTCATTTTATTTGGACTAATGTAATGTAATTTATCGTCAAGCTTAAGTTTTTGCCTTTAATAAATCTCAAATCGCCCACAAGACTGCTCTAGCATATATCTTCACAACTCCACGCCATTCCTCTTCTTTTTGTTTTCAATCATAACTACATCTTTCTTTCTATGATGATATGATGAGAGATTTATTTTCCATATTTTTGGCTTCACATTTAGACTGAGTATCATTATCTTTTTATGTTATTCATTCCATTTTTTCTGTCGAAATTCTATATTACAGCTTTTGACAAGAAAATGAGTATGAAATGAACTACAGATATGGAAATGACGGTATTGATTCTATTCCCCGGTGCTTCTGATATACGTTTCAAGAGGAGAAATTATTTACTACAAATTTATCCGAGGACGAGATCACCCCATGTGTGTCAATTGCTGATGTCACAAAAGTATTGATTCTACTTTATGGCTTTCATATCATGTTATCGTTATCTAATATCATAACAAAAAAACTCTTTTATTTGAAATAGACGATGATGTTGTACATCGATAGGATTTTTATTTAAACTTGTCGATTGATAAAACGAAAAATATGTGTAATAATGGTCCCTACAGTTGGTTTTTTATGTAAATTAGATATATACAAGTTGTCCCTGTTAAATAAGGTCAACACTTGATATGACTCATATTTGAAAATGTATTCATTCAAGTATTTCTAAAAATTACATAATGGCAAAAATAGAAAAAGTGCCATTTCTAAGATCGATGTTTAAGTCATCATTTATGCAAGACCTTCATGGTTCTATAGTATATCTTAACTAACATCCAACACAATTGAAGAACATAATTTCTTTAGACAATAATACAGTTTAGAGATGGGTCGCAACGTAGGAAACATTCCTTATAGAAAAACAGATTCTCTTTCTAGATAGAAGATTCTACACTACTTAGAAATTAAGTTCTCTTATAAAGATATATTCAATTTCTTAAAGATGTACAATGAACTGCTTTTTGTTGCAAATTTATATACTGACACCAGTGGAAAACCGATTCCTCCGGCTGTGAAACGTTTTTTTGTATACACAACTATATCACTGAGAAACATCCTTTCTGTTTCTACTGATGGTGCACGATCTGTGGTTGGTCGCCATCGTTTTATAGTTAACTTGAGGTACTGTATATTGACAGTATTCACTACCAAAAAATTCGGGTCCTAGATTAGACCAGGTACAAATGCTGTCAACAATATAACAAGTGATTCTTTGAACTGTTAGTTGGTTGCTCAGTTTTCTAAGAAAAATTACTATGAAAAGATATGAAGTTGGAAGGAAATTTGGAAATAAATTAGTTATTACTTGACTGATATTTTTGGGATTCCCAATAATTTAATTTGTATCTGCGAAATGACGATTGGAGAGTAATCCATAATACTGACATATCTAGGTCATTCTATACAAAAAATTATACCAAGCAATCGTATCAACAGCTTCAGCATTTGTTGCAAATCCGTTAAGGCGAGTAGTATCACATGCTACTCACTTGAACGCATTATACAAGGACTGAAAAGCTCATACAATTTCATAGCCATAACTCATGTTATTATTCAAGAAGCACCCTCAAGCAACAATGAAACTCAGTATCATAATGGAACATTGCGAATACAGTTGCTCTGATTTTAAAGCTGCTTCCATAGAAATTATATAAAGCAGGAATACGGCTTTTACGAGTACAATCCATTTTTGCTTTGGGGAAGATCAAGAGCTAACAAGTAGAACGCAGTTATATTTTATCATCATCATCATGCGGTTCAATCTCTTGGATTAAGGCCTGCGCTTTTGCGTCTATATATCCCTTTATTGGGGTCGTATACTCTCCTTGTTCTTTTATGTTAGAGTTTTTGTTAGACTCGTTTAGTTTGTAAGCTTTCTTCAATCTTTCCTGTTTTTGCATTTGGCTTTCCAGTCTACTATTTCTAGCTGTCTTCTTCAATTTGATTCTTCCTCTTGACTATCGAGGTATCCATTGTGTTATCCCTTTCTGTACGTTTCCTCCTCATTATGTGTCCTGCCCAATTTAGTCTTTGTACTTTTACATATCAATTTCTATTATTGATGGTCATGTAATACAACAGGTACTAAAATTTAGATATTTGGGAATAGACATAAGGAGCTACTATGGAGATGTCGAGAACGAGATGCGACAACAGGTCGTCAAAACAAATAAAGTAGCAGGATGCCTCAATAACACTATTACACATCTTATGAAAGAAACAAAAAGCAGAATAACAACAATTAGACCTATAATGACAGACACAGCAGAGACAAGACCCGATACAACTAAGACAAAAATACAACTAGAGACAACGGAAATGAAAGTACTCAGGAAAATAGCAGGGAAAACACTTTTAGACAAAGAAAGAAGTGAAAACATAAGAAATACGTGCAAGGTAGAAAATGTAAATGACTGGGTACTAAAACGAAAACAAGAATGGAATAGTCACATTAGCAGAAAGACTAGTGTGTATTGCAAGGGATGGTGTGACTATCTGGATCCAGGAGGCTGAAACTGAAGCAGAAACAGGTTTTAAACCTACCATACAAGAAGGAAGAAGAAGAAGAAGAAGGGCTCTTACATACCTTATTATATTTTCTCCTCCCAGATTTGCATCTATTCCTTTATTTTTCTCAAATCTTCTCTCTTCATCTCCTATAATATTTGGTCCGAGTATAGTTCTCAATATTTTTCTCTCGATTATCTTCAGATCTTCTTCTTTCTTTTCATTTATGACAGTTGTTTTCATGACGTACTCAATCACTGGTCTTATAATTTTATTTTGTTCTTTATACTAATATTCTTGTGTTTGAGTAGCTTGTTATTCTTATGTCCAAATGTTTAAATACGTATTTCTGTAGTATCCATTCTTCTTCCTTCTTATTTTGTTCTCTTCATGTATTTGTTTTTTTGTTGGTTTATTTTTGGACCGATTTTCCTGCTTCTGTTTCCAATTTGTTGATTGCCCTTATTAGTTCTTTTTAATGTATTAGCCAATATTGTTACATCGTCTGCTTATGTTCCTGCTTGTATTTGGTTTGTTATACTATTTTTGCTTTCCTCATTACTTTCTCTAAAATCATATTAAAGAGAATTGGAGAGATCGATTCGCCTTATTTGACTCCTTTGTGAATTTTTATTTCTTCTGTAAGTTTTTCTAGATTTCTTACTTTGGCTTACGTGTTTTGTAATATAATTTTTATTAATATCTTCAATTTTCTGGGTACATATGGTGTTTCTAGATCTCCTATCATTTTTTGTTTGTTTATTGAGTCAAACGAGCTTTTAAAATATATAAATATTATATATAATTCTCTATTTAATCCCCGTGTTTTTTGTATTATTTGGTCTATTGTATAGATTGCGTTAATTGAGAATCGTCCTGGTCTTAACCCATTTTGGTAGTATCCCAGTATGTTTTCTGCGTATAATTTGACTATTTATTAAGTTGGTAGTAGTTTATATGTAATGTTAAGAAATGTTATGGCTCTATAGTTTTTATATTCCTCCTTATCGCCTTTTGTTGGTATTGGTGTAATTACTTCACTATTCCACTAGAATTGGATAGATTATGAATTTAGTCTAGTTTTTGTCAGTGTATTTGTTCACTGCACGCAAAGAATTATATGAAAGAGCATTTTCAATTACAGAAAATGGTGGGGACTGCAGTATTTGGCGCTGCTTTAGGTACAGGAACAGCTCTACTAATTGCTATGACCATAGTCGTTTATAAATATTATAGTTTGAAGAAGAAATCTGAAGAGTGGCATTCATTAGACCAGATGCCTCTACCACCAACACTTGAACGGTTCAATAAACCGTATTATCCTCTTATCAAAGCCGTAAGTATTTTGGTAGAAACTTTTTTCAAATTTTGGTGAACGCGCTTCAGAATACGCCACAATTCACTGCTTCCAATATTATTTTGCTTATTATTCTAATAACAAATCCATTATTATCATAAATTGTTAATATTTATTATGATTATTCAAGTTTTTGGTACAGAACTGGAGCCAAAAATATACGTGGTGAATATGAATTAATAATAAATCTAACGTGAAAAATACTTCTAGGACAAATATTCGTATGTCAATAGAAAATAAAAAATATTGTGAGGAACGGCTTACGAAATTTACATTCGCGCTTTTTTGGGGCAAAAAAAATCAAAATTAATGAAAAAAAGTTCAATTGAATATTATCACTCTAACAGAAAGTCGAATGCATATAAACCCATGAATAATTTTCTGGCAGAAGATATCCCATTGAAACAGTTTAGAGAGTGGTAAAAGCAACCATTTCCTTCTGTAACAGCACCAAAGTTTAAGGTTAGAGGTTTGGTTGGTATATGGACGCAACGTAGCGTAGTTTTTCATAATTTTTCAGTTAGAATTTATTAACGTACCATTGGGCTGCAGAGAAGGAGAAAAAAGTACTGTGTCTACGTTGGAATTGATCCCTTAATATTCGTGACACAGTTTTCTACCTAAGCACAACGCATTTGATTCAAGATTTCTGAAAAATTTGTGTAAAATATGGAAAAGACTGCAATGGATGCCGATAAGCAAGTCTTCTTACTTATGTGGATTATATGAAGGGCAACGTGCAAAATATGGGAAAATATTTCAAGTGAATTTGTGTATATTAAATAATTAGAGCTCTTATTTCAATTAGTATGTTTTGAACTCTTATGTGACATATTTGAATCAGTTTCAGTTTTTCAGTATGTATTTAGTCGCTTTAGTGACATGGCGTTTGCAGTGTATGTCATGAAACTATTGAAATTTTGTTTCTTGTTTGTGAAAGGTGCTAAAAAAATTAGAAGTATGTGTATGATTATAATATGATTACTTTAAAGACTCACAATTGATACGAAAGATCTAAAAGCACTAAGATAACGGGCAACAACCTTTCTACCTCCAAATATACACAAAAATGTTAAGAAAGTCGACAACGACTTTTAGTTCGTTCAGAAAATAGAAAATGTACTTTTTTATTTCATTTTTAATTTAAATAATTCACCGTATTTTTGAATAACAACTCGTATAACGTTACTGTCCAATGTGTCACTTGTTTATTCGCAATTATAAACATCATCAAATTATAAGGCACTTGAAGAAGTTTGTGGTAAATGAGAAAAATAACTTCTTTTTAAGGAAACTATAGTCACACTCTTTGATCCAAATTTTGAAGTTGAATTTGTTTCATATTTACAAAATGAATAGAATCAATAGATTTCACTACGTATAAGGTTCTGAAACTGATGCACAGATGGCACCTAACACGAAATTACACTTTTTATATATAATTATTAATTGGCAAAAAATCGATATATTCTATTAATATACAATTATACAGGATTTTCCATATATTTGGCAAACGTTATCTTTTCTAAATAGAAATATTATTTATACATTGGATTAGTATTTGAGCGTATTAAAAATTATTGTCGAAAGTTAAAAAGTCATTCATAAGAAAGCTAAATTGAGAATTTCTTGATCTTTATTTGAGTTTCGTTTAGTTTAGCTTTACCTACCAAACCCGAGTAGAGACCACAATCATATTTTTTAATATATAATAATTGATGACACAGAATATATACATGGTAATGAAGTAATGTACAATAGTATTTTATTCACGATTAATAATGGGTGTAAAGTTTACTGACACGAGCGCTGACGAGTGGCATAAATCACCGAGTGTATAATATACTCCATTATACGTGAGTAGAATACTATACTTTATCTATGACTGAATATTTTCTAACAAAGTGAGTTTTATGTATGGAACACCTCAATTATCTAGGAAACGGCATGTATGATTTTTCTAAATTTTTGTACGCAAGGGTCTTTGATACGGCCGGTATTATGGTGGTATCTACATTGTTATCAGATCTTCCTTTTCCGGAAAAATAATGAATTCAAATGGATCAAATGAATAAATTTTGTGGTTTTGGAAATCCTTACCATTAGGGTGCCTTTCAGTTTTGAATTGAAGTCGACCAAAGTGCTGAGGACTTCCACATTTTGGATTTAGTTTCAAAGTTTTTTCTGTGAATCTGTTTATGCCTTTTTTGTACGCCAATCTATAAGAGAATTATATTCATTTAAATAGTGCTCTCATAATTTCTCAGGGAGAAGATTCATAGTCGCTGCAGTTGCCGATTCAACATCTTCTGGTGTGTAGTTAAAATTTTCTTCACTATTACTCTCCATCACTAATAATAATACTACACTCGTTTTAATTAGACAAAAAACGGATTTTCTTCAACGAATATTGAGAAATAAACGTGTGACATTTTATAATTGCGTTAAAAAATGATACGTTACAGTACTTTTTTTCACGCTTTTTGACCGATTCAGAAATTACATGCAAATGAATAAAAAAAAAACGTAAATATTATAACGGACGTGGAAAAATGTAATTTTACGTATTTATATGAGTTTTTGAATGCTTAATTTTAGTGGTGATCGTATAAAACTTAATTAAATGTTAATTAAGACGGTTCTATTAATTTCCATGAGATTCCATGAGACTAGTGTCTCAATTGTTAATCTGCTTAATAATTTTTACTCAAGGTAAAAAAATAATTGAAACATAATTCTACATTTAGCGGACATAAAGAAAAAAACGCGCGAACAAAGTCAAATAAACATACTTAATAGATACAAACCTTCTTTAATTTCACGATTCCCAGGCCGTCTCTGGAAGCGTGTCCCCCCTCAACCTGTTGAACCCTGGCTCGTATTGCTGCGTCCTTACCACCACCACCATCGTCAGTATGTGAAACGGCGTCTTGGGGCGCTAATCGCTCCCCTTATACCATGTTTGACAAGCGAAAAAAGTCGTAACTCTGATAACCCCCTTTACAAATTAATCGAAATAATGTCCGGAATAAGTCCGGCTAGTTGCTGGATGACCCATAAAAGGTTAGAATCGTGGGCGCGAGCGGCAAAAGAAAGAGCGTTAGGTAATAATTACCATCATCCTCTTTTGGGTAAAAACGATAATCACGGCAAGAACGAAAGCAGCAGCTCTGGAAGTTTAGAGGTACGATTTGAAAAATTTTGGTTATAAAATTTTGTTACGCAGAATACTGTACGCGCATTTGAAAGTGAAAATCAATATAGCGTTTTTGAGGTTAACTAGGATTTATCAGAAACAGAATTTCCAAATTTATTTATCTCTAATTCAATCCGAAGAGTATAGATCGGTGAAAGGTGGTTCTCTTGTACTCCGACATGTTTAGTCTGATAATCTGCCATCTTGGAAAATTTTTAATTTATATATAATTTCTTAGTTACTTAAATTTATCGTAAATTTAAATCAATGTCTATTTGGATCTTACTATATTATCTTTTACTTTGAAATTAGGGCAAAGACAAATACAAGTATTCAAGTTCATCAAGTTCATGTAACACACGAAATATTTGTAAATATCCATAGATTTCACATTAAATAAGAGGTTTTTAAGAAACGTTATGACATCGTCCGGTTAGATAGTATAGCAACGCTGGGAAAAACGACCTGCAATAGTTTTTTTGATGATTAAACCTTTCAAAAAACTCGTTGCCTTCAATGTCTTGACTCAAATATCGAATTGTTTCGGAAAAGGTGATACACTTCATAATTCTCTTACTACTACACTCATTGAAGGTAATATATATCAGCGGGAATGTTGTTAGAATATTATGTTTCCTTTGTATATCAATTCACCTGAGGTAATGACGAAACAGTCAAAGGAAAAAAGAAAACCAGTTGGTTTAATCACGTTTTCGTTTTAACAACACATCCAAATCATGGCTTCCATAAAAATAAAGTGAACAACGTTGCATCTCTCCAAAATCTATTACTAGATATTTTTTGTCGTCGCGGACCTCGAATGAAAACTTTTACACATATTGGGCTGTAGATTTTTGCAGTCTGCCCATCCGTCGTTCTTCACCGAAGTTGGAGCCCATTTTAGTTTTGATACGCTACGACGTTAGACTTCGTAAAAGTATAGTTGAAAACCACAAAAATGCTGTTTGGGTGATTTTTCCCACTCGATAGGAGTGTTGAAGTCTAAGAATGGGTAAATCGTTTAATAAAAAGTTGTCAAATTATTCTAAGGTTAAAAAACTATGTACACACATTTAGTTTTATCAGTTTTATTTATTATTAACAAAAAATAGTATATTGTGTAACAAGTGGGAAGAGTTCAACTGTTCTCACGAGTGTGGAAGTACTTTTCCCACATGTTGCACACTGTACATTTTCTACAACTGCACAAATTGAAAGAATAAAAGTAATGGAATGGAATTTATTTTCATGATTAGTAAAACCAAAATAATACTAAAGTGTCCTCTTAACTGTTGAATAATATTATTTAAAATTGTAGTTGCTTGTGAAATTTTTACAATTTTGTATAGTTAAACCTGGAACGTCATTTTTTTAATAAAATTCTCTGTTATGTTAATTTTAGATTTTGAGGGTTGATCGTTCATATACGGTGTATTTTCTGTCTCAATTTCTGTAAAGGGTTCGAATGGTTTTTAAATGGAGTTGACGATTTTACTAGCAACGGTAATTTTATTTTCAAAAAGACGTATCCTTCTGTCACGGTATTGCATTACCATCCTCCATGGCGCTTTACGGTTAATATGTCCTGCATTTACTAAAATTGTTATCGAAGAACGTCGGAAGCAGTCACCTGTGTATAGATGGGGATTTTCTAATTTAATAAAAATTGTTTTAGCCATATTACCGAGTTTGTTAATACCAATTAATCGTACGTGTCTAGTACATTTTTCGTGTTGGTAATTTGAAAAGTTTGAAATGTTATTCTGGCGGTGGAAGAGCAGCATATTTTTTTATATATCTCTTAAAATTCTCCCGTTACTGTTAATGCTCTTGGCTTTTTTGTTTTCGTGTATCTAATTTCACAAGTAAAACTGAATTTAAATTCTCTAAATTATCGATTCTTAACTTCCACAACCACTCTCTACGACATGCCCCTGCCACACTTACCTTTAATGATTATTCAATTCTTTTTTTCTACTGAAAAACCCACTAATTAGAAAAATCTATGTTAATTCAAGGAAAAAATCAAATTAAATTCTACAAATAGTTCCTTTTAAATAAATTTATCTTTATTAGTAGATATTCCTCGTCTGGAGCTTCGTTTAAAAATCTCTTCAATTGGTCTGCTGTCAATATGTACAATTTGATGTTATTTGCCATCGTGGACCTCGAGTGACACCTTTGTGATTTTTGGGGAGGTAATTCTCGGACTTTATTTTAAAAACGAACGTAATTTCCGATACGTGGTTATATCAATGTTATTTTTTATACTGTACGTACTTCGCATCATTGAATATGACAACTCTTCAAAGTATACCAAAAGTACAGTTTCCTAAAAAGATTTTATTTTTGTATTTTTTCTCCATTCAATAAATTTCTAAAGTTGCTTTTGCTGCTATTTTCGATATCTCTGACGGAGTATTATCAAAGTCGTCACTACTGTTAGTAACCATATTATTTATTATAAATTAATATAATTATGTCCTACTAAAATAATATTCAAAGGAAATTGCGGTTTCCGTCAAACCACGAATAAAAACTACATTAAGAATTTAAAAAAACTTGTATAATCTGACAATTGTGTCAACTATCCAAAGTTGTCAATAGCCAACTAGGTTTACGTCGTTTTTTACTGATTCTCCATATAAATGGATGTTGTGTGGGCAAAGTGCCGTGACAAATAATATTTTTCACAGTTGTAGAAGAAAGTTTTTAACAATGTTAGAGAATGAAAATTTGAGCAGCAATTAGTAGTCTGAACTTTATTCAAACCAGTAATCATCTGGTATAGACATCCAAAGTACTCGCTCTTTAATATGATCTCCAGTTAACCTGCTTCTATTATTTTGAACAGCTAAATTAACATCTGAATCAAGTCTTTTAGATAATACAGAAGAAGCCTGATGGATTAAATATTTCAAAGCTATTTCAGAGGAAACTGGTGTAAAATAGCGACAATCCACCCAAAATTCTATCAGGTCTAAGTTTCGATCGATTAATGGTTGGTCCAAATATTGTTTTAGTTCATTGGTAACACTGCCAGAGATTGGAATTTCTGCTCTATTTCAATTAAGCGTTTTTCATTTTTAATGCCTACACCAAATAAACGACGAGCTAACTTCTAGTAATGCTTGAGCTGGTCTTGGATCTGGAAATTGTTGTCCTCTTCGTCTGTGCGAACGTAACATCTCTTTAGTAGATTATTTAAAAGGACCAAGAAGAGTGGCAAGGTCTTGAATTACTTTAGGCTGCGAAGTTGCCACCATATCAGGCATATTCTTCTTAGTTTGGCTTTTAGTGGCTAAAATTTAAGCTACAATTTCTGACATTTTGAATTAAAATCTCGTAATTAATTGAGTTTAATATTAATTAAATCGCATAAAAAACATTTGGATGTATTGTTAGTTTCTCTAGCTCTCCATTAGTAAGTTTCTTTTGCACATCTTCTGCGATTCATTGAACCAACAACTTTTTATTTTGATCTGACTATCTATAGACATATTTTTACACTGTGGCACTAAATTTGACAAAAAATGATGAAATCCATTTTTAATTTTATTGTTTTACTGAGAACTGCACCCTAAGAGAAGAAATAATGTTTTACACGCAGTTTTGGAAATTTGTACTTCAATATTGATTGTTATTGATATACTGTACATTTGATTGTAATATATTTGCTACTTATTATATAATGAAGAATAATTAAACCAAATCTCAGAAATTAGTTGACAAGCTTATTATTTTCGAGGAAATGGAGAGAAATAAAACTCCATTACAGCTATATTTTATGAGTAGATTTATTCGATGTAGCAGAAAATTGTTTGTGCTCAAAACTAGACATTGTTCATGAAAATTTAATGCAAACCACCTCCCCCACTCCGAATTCGGTTTCCCTCCAAGGACTTGTTCGATATAAAGCGACATTGTACACTTTCATGTTTCAAAATATACAAATTCACGATATTCAGTTTAGTTGGATCGATTCAACACAAACATCGTCTTATTTTATGAGACTCAAATTTTTATTTGTTTTCTTTGTTGTGTTGATAGCCTCGAAGCATTTTTAGTAGTATTTATCTGTATTTAGGACAAAAATGATACATTTCTGGGCCGACAATTCGACGCTGTCCGTACGGTGTTTATAAAGAAAATAACAAACATTTCCAAAATATCCAAACGTCTAAAGTTTACTTATAGCGTCTTCTGTTTAAATTTTGCTGTCCAAGCTATAAAATATTACACAGAGATAAGTTTAAATCTGTCTAAACATTTTTAATGACTTGGAACGAAATTAACTTACACTCCACTCCGTGCTTTCCTCTTCTAAACTTTTCAAAGTCCCTTTATTGAAAGAAATGCAAATAATCTGAAGATTTTGAGGCTATTCAGTAAATGAATAAAATATGTGAAACAATAATTTTATTACATACCTTGAAACTACTGGAAATTCCGTGGACAAAGCAGTAATGGCGAATCTGGGGTTTCCTTTAATCATTCTGTCAACTCGTTGAACCAGGTCATCTGAAACGACAGATTTGCCTCCTTGACCCCCTTCATGATGCACATCAATTCGACCATCTTTAAACTTTCGACACCATTCACGCACAACACCATCCATCACTCATGAAGTTTTCCCCATACACACGACTCCTTCTCCGATGGATTTCTGTAGCACTGTGGCTTCCATTCTGTAGAAAACGAATCACACTTCGTAATTCACACTTGGAGGGATCATCAATAATTTAGTACATGTTTACGTGGCTGTAGCACAACGCCGACTGCCGCCTGAATGTCAACAATGGTGGAGTGTGTAGTGCGTGAGCTTTGCAGTCGCCTAGGGCGCATGCCCACTTTCTTCCGCCCTCGTAGCTCCTGCTCGGAGCGATCGGAGGTTGAAAAAAAACGGCCCTTGTACTATAAATCGAGATGTCTTGCGCTACAAGAAAGCACACCATTTTGTTAGAACCAGATGTTTCTATTAGGGACATTAGCGTATATAGGGCTAGGAAATGAATTAGTCAAATTCTTTACAAAGTTTGATTAAAATCATTTGGTCCTAAAACTTTATTTCCTGCATCACCTGCCAAATATTCAGTTTCTGTAATGCATTGAGTATGGTCTTAACTCTAACATTCGTCGATAAACTGCAGTCTTTTATCATAATTGTTTGAGGGTACAATTTTTGTACTTTGTGCTACTGACAACTGCTTAATTGCATCATGGTAAGAATATTTGTTCGCTCTATCTTCGTGTTTGTTGATTAATAAAATTTTAAGCCTGTGCATTTCATTCAAATAAACCATATTGAGCGATTTATTAAAAAAAAGTGACTTTGTTACTAATCAAACTTGACGATCATACCATTGAAACCAGGGCTGAGTCTTTCTCTAGCTTATTCTTTTAGCAATATTGCTCGAGATTAATCCTTTTCTTTATCTGCAGAATTTTTCGCGACCTGGACTCAAGCGATACACAAAAATTTACTACAATCTGAGTAATTCCAGTTTCCGTGTTTCCCTGAACAAGTAAATGGAGATGCTCCACGGATAAATGCCGTAAATTAGCTTCATTTAGTTGTTAAAGGACTGTCCACGACTGTCTTGCACTTGAATAAGAGAGTTTTAACTATAAATGGGAAATATGTAATGGATTGAACGTCATACCTAACTTAGGACTGAGGACTCCCTCTGTATATTATTCTTTCAAGTAAAAATAGCGATCTTATGTACTCAGTGAGCACTTGAACAAAAAATATTTGAAATACTGGAGATATTCGATTTTCAGACATGTATTGTATATTTTTGCAATAACAAAGCCATATAGAGTGTCCTATTCAGAAGAAATTATTATTTTTATGTAACCCCCTAAATTTAGAACGCCACTATACTTTAAATAGCTAACTTGCAAAATACACTAATAACCATGCAATTCTTATAACATGTTTTTCCTATACATCATAATAAGAATTGTACAAGAGTGGATAATTTATAATGAACAGGCCAAGAGACATTTATAACCGGTGAAATATGAAATTTTTTACAGGAATTCAATCTAGAAAAAGAACATTTAAATGTTCAGCCCTTACAGCATTCATCAGCACAAGATCTAACAGCCGAAATCTTAAAAACGCCATTGGAAGTGTGTTCAGCACATGTGCCTCCACCACCATTACAACACCAGTCGAAATCTTATCCCACTGGACAACCCATACTATGCAGAACACCAAGTGTATCTAGTCAGAGTAGCTTAGATAGTACTGCGTCCAAACAGGTATGTTTAGATAATTTGAACAGTTCCGATACTTACAGTAAGTGAATCCGTGTAGAAACATGACATTTATATCAATTGCCCACTTGTTTCATAATGAATTATTTTTAGGGAGGACATCGTGGCTCTTCTCCCCAAATTAGAACCTTTGCGCCCGATGGAAAAACTACGTTACCCCATCACCATGAAGCTACTCATACGTCCAGTTACCCATTGCGTACGTCAAGCAGATCGCCATCACCTCTACGAGCAGCGTCGTTAGATATTCGCTGTTCTTCACCAGGCACAGCGCACGCATTGTCAGAAATAAGAACACCTTCTCCTTCACAATCTAGTCTAGCTTCATTAACAGGTAAATGGAGAGTGACTCATCGCATAGCACAGGCAGAAGCTATGAATAATAAATTTTCAAGTTCATTATGAATGACAAATATTTGTATAGGTGCTAGCAAATTCTTGGCTCGTAACTTGAACACACTGTTTAAGTCATAGAAACGATGTGACAATTAAATAATGATACTTATGCTTCAAAAGTTATTTATTATAAAAATATCAGTGAAATCATGATTTTCTCCTTTAAGGTAATACCCTTCCGCAATAATACTTCGACTTTACTTATTTTTTCAAGCGCTGACAACATCGTCATCACAATCTGTCTGGATATCTTCAATAGACTTAAAATGTATTCCTTCTCGGTCGCTTTCATTTTGGAAGAGAGGAAAGATCACAATGTGACTAGGGCTGCTTTGTTAACACTGGACCCTTTCTATAAACTGAAAAGTGCGTTTTACTCAAACTGCATTAGCAAGGTGCGTTTTTGCAAATTGTTTGCGATATCTGTCGCAAGTACTTCATGATAGATTACTTGCTTCACAATCTCTCCAGATAGAACGAACTCCTTATATACCACTCCTCGGCAGTCAAAGAAGTAGAGTTTCAACTTGTTCGTAAAAGTTTATTTTTGCACTTGAATCATTTGGTGGTAGCCACTGATAATTTTGGCACATGTTTCCAAGGTCGAATTGAAAAAAGACAACTAATAATGCAATCTTTCTGTTCCAAACAGTTTATCACCAAACGCTTTATCATAAGTCGCTGAATTACTCAATTTCACACAAAAATTTGATCTAGACGCGTTGCTTGAGATTACACCATAAAATTGGTTTCATTACTGAATTTTCAACTTGTGATTTTGATATGGAGAATAATTTGTGAATGAAATTTATCGGCATTATTATATCTATTATTCTATGATCTCAAGTCTTATTATTATAGGAGGGTCTACGAGTTCTTGCAACTCTCCTGTACCGGCCTCACCAAGAACCGGCCTAGGGAGGTGTTTATCACCACTCTTCATACACCGAACGGTGACTGTGCCAGATTCATCGGCCGTACCACCTCCCGCTAGTCCTTTAGGGGCTATTCAGCCAGATTTGTACTTGAGAAAGGACGGGCCATTGTTTATCGGCTCACCCAAATCATCACCAAGTCTCGGAAGACTGCATTTTCGACTGTCTTATGATTTTGATAAAAGTGATTTAGTAGTACATCTCATCGAAGGTAAGCTATAGCTCAAACTGTTCAAATTATCATTGAAAATAGATAATAATCGAAAGATTACAATATATTTCACATATTCAGAACCACAACAAAGTTTAATGTGCTTTCTATCAGAGCTGTTTAACATTTGAAGCTCGTTTCCCATTTCCAGAATTTAATGAGCAGTAACATCTGTAGTAGATGAGTGGATCACCCATGGGAATTCAAAAAAATGAGACATCGTCCTAATTTCCTAATTCTATTTCAAGAGCACAGTTTTATATTATTTTTAAGAAGAATTGAAAGAAATGCTGAGATGTGTGAGATATGCACCGAAAGAAAAACACAAAAATCTCATGCTGTCAGTTTCGTGGGATTGTTTTTTTGATCTGCCTTCAAGGAACCAAGTGTTCAATTATGATGTTTAGTGTCAACCATGACAACCAAATCAAACCAAACTAAACCAAAACTGGATGAAGCAATAAAAGAAAAATGACCAGAATTGTCAAATCGGAAAGATTCAGTGTTCCACCATGATAATGCAAGGACTCACACATATTTGGCAACTCGTGGGAAACTATTGGAGCTTGGCTGGAAAGTGATACCACAGCTTCCATACAGCCCTGATCTGGCATCATCTGTCCACCATTTATTTCGAAGTTTGAATGGTCAAACTTGGTCACTAATAAAGATGACCTTCAATTGCACCTGATTCAGTTTTTTGCTGATAAGGGCCAGAAATTTTATGAGCGCGCAATCATGAAGCTGAAAGATAGATGGCAAAAGGTCATTGTTTCATTTTATACTACAAAACGGAAATTAGTTTGTCCCCAACCAAATAGTAAGCGACGGAGATATAATGGATAAGCAATAAACGTTTCAATCTTTGTTAGCTTATAAGAATCACAACTTGAATAAATAGAATCTTTGCTTTAACATTTTGTTTATCTAAATTTTAGCTCACGACTTAGCAAGTAGTGACCAAGGGGGATTTAACGACCCCTACGTCCGCCTAACGCTTACACCGGAAGTGGATTCAAGGAAGCGACAAACAAATATTTGCCGAAATGATCCGAATCCGTTATTCGATCAACATTTCAAATTCCCCGTATCACATGAGGATTTACAATCGAAAACCCTTGTATTACAAGTTTTTGATTATGATAGGTAAATAACTGGTAGTCATAATAATATCAATTATTTATTATCACAATAAGTATCTAATTACAAGGGTCATGAAAATATACGTTGAATGAGATTATTAGAGTAACATGGAAACAATAAACTTGTTTCAATCTACTTTCAAGTATTGATTTCGGCTAGCCAAGCATTTAACCCAACGTTGAATCAATAACTAGAAACATTTCTTAAGGCTTCTTTGGAAATGACTCTCATCAGCTCTGTCGTGACATTCTCAAAGTCGGGGATGTCAAAAAATATTTTTCATTTAACAATTTTTTTATTTTCGGAAAGAGCATTATCAAGAACAAAGCCTTTGACTTATTTTTCAAGTTTCTCAACACATCGTTTCATAAACGACGAAGTACCCACATGTCAAATTTGAATAGTTGCTTCCGTTGGAATGTTATTTCCCTCAAATGAGAAAGATACAATTATATCTGTTGAATTGCTTTGAGCGGAACCCTACGATTCTATACTTAGTTTTCGAATATCTTTTTTGCACATATTCACCTTTGCTTTTGAGGTAAGAGGACTTTCCTACCGTCCCTAAGCTGACTCTTTTCTACTTTTTGATCACTCAGTCTATTTTTAAGCAGTCTTACAGGTTATTATATTATATTATTAAAGAATACTTTTCTATGAAACACGAATAAGGAATGATCGTCAAAACACACAATGAAGCACAAAAGCAAACGACGCGACGCGTTGAATATGACGCCTGTGTGCTTTCTCTACTTAATTCTTACACATCATCATTTTCAAATCTTCTCTATTGTACTAAATTTACTTTGGGAACATTATTTTCATAGTGGTTTACTGATTTGGGGTATTTCTTTGACTCAATCTCCAAATGACAATGAAAAACTATCCAGTTTAATAAGAACGAATTGTGGAATGAACTATAATTAAATAACCCTTTGATATATTTTCATTTTGTCGTTGAACAAATTATGCATTTTTGTAGATTTTCTAGAAACGATATCATTGGCGAAGTGTCAATGGTTATGAGCGAATTTGACGTTGCAAACAGCGTGGAAATATGGGGTGAAATAACGAGAAACAAGAAACCCAGAGAAGATACACAAGAAATTTTGGTATCTTTAAGTTATTTACCATCTGCTGAACGATTAACAGTCGTTCTGTTGAAAGCTCGAAATCTGTTCGTATCCCAAAGTAAAGGAAGTACAGGTAATACTCATAAACACTTTTTAAAATAACCTTTCTCACTTATTTCATGTTTTCTAATTAATTTAATTTAATATATAGTCTTATCAAGTTTCATTTTATCTATTTCAAATCCTTTTGATTCCTATACTCCTCTTATATTGAGTTTTCTCATGCTCTACCTCTTAACTTTCGTATTTATTGTAGTTCTTTGTTTTTTCTCTTCACTTGTGTCAACTTGCACTTTGTTCAAATAGCAGGTTTCACTTTTACCCTCGAGTGGTGCTTGTGGATATTGATCTTGAACTTCTATAGGTTGTAGTTTTCGGGAAAGACGTGCCTTGGTAGCTGATTCCATTGGCTTTCACTGAATCCTGATAAATTGAAGTTCTGGGCTGGACGTCTGCAGGTGAACTAGTTGCGTATATTAGACAGCTCGGAAGAGCATTTGCGACAGCAGTATCGGTAAAATAGAGTCAGATTAATCACTTTTATTCTATGCTCTGAGATGTCCAAGTTTCTCCTCAACTCTGGATCACCCATAACTCAAATTGCTGTCTTCTGTATTGAGTCGAGTATCTTGAGGGTATGCTTGGGTGCCGAGCTTCAAATGTGCGATCAATATTCCAAATATGGATGAATTTGGACCTTGAAGAGGATTAAAAGCTATTGCGGAGTGTATAGCGTTTTGGTCTTGAAAAGGAGTCCAAGTTTTTATGAAGCTGCCTTGGCTAAATTAGCCACGTGACTATAACAAGACATTGATTCCAGCCTCAACACCCAACTAGCGAATTTGCGGTGATGGTAAGATTCTATGTCCAGACAGAACGAAATCCTGAGCTGCAGTGCTAGCCTTCTTTGTAAAAATAACAAATATTCTCCCATTATCGTTTGATATTTAATGATTTCGAGCTTTGATTTTTTTTAACAAATAGCAATGTTACGATGTAAGTATTATTATAAACATATAATTTTAGATCTTCAAACTTTCGTTAAAGTGTACCTGATAGTTAACGGTAAACGAACTAAGAAGAAAAAGACAGCTACAAAAAAGGGTAGCTGTAATCCTGTTTGGAACGAAGCTTTAACTTTCACACTATCTGCCAATAATGTTAACAACGCCGCTATCGAGGTAAGAGATTTACTAAACAAAATAGAAAAGGAATAAAATGTTATAATCGTTCAAAAACACTTAAGTTAAGTTAACTCCTTTGATACCTAAAAGTCAAAAAAAAATTCGAAATTCATATACAAGGACTGATATCTCTGTTCTATCTTCGAATGTGTGCGTTATCCTGATGAAAAAGAACCCCTGCGTTTTTCTTTTATCGTCTCACGTTATTTTGGAAGTAAATTGGTATAATAAGTATCTGTAATTGTGGCTCCTGTCACAGGTACTCTACTAAAATTATTCTTTCAGCATCCTAAATCATTATTATTATTATGACCTTCACTGGTGAAGGTTACATCTTCAGCTTTTCCGGCGGTGGCGTCCACTCCTTGTCATGCATTATTATATTACATTATATCATTTTCAATTTACATATGTACATATATTAATATTCATAGTACCCAATATGAAATCATGTGTGTATGATTATGTTTGTTGGCAATCCACAGCATGTTCCTCTGTATATTTTCTTATTTTCAGTGGGTTTGGGTTCTTTGTTGAGAAATGATGAAGTCCAAAGTTGACAAAATGTTCAGTTTATTGAACAGAGTACCTGTCAATGTACAAAAAAATCAGTATCTAACTTTTACAATTCAGGACTTAATATAAAAGCAATTTGTTTGTTTACAATTCTTACAATTTTGTGAAAGAAAATTAATGAACAAAGTTTTGGCATGTGTTGACAAGATTTTAATAAATAAAGCTTAATTGAGCATACCTTTTGAATCGTTTGACAATACTTATTTTGATTAACCAAACTCTTGATAAACAATCGTCGGATTGTTGCTCAATACTTACAATTTGGAGCACGTTTGCCTTTCGGTTTTTCGATGTCGCGTGAACATATCAAAAGGTGCTTGCCAACTTAACTAAATTAAAAATTAACATGAACATCCAGGTAAGGATAGGGTCAAGGTTGGGATAGGTCGGGTCAGCAGTCAATTTGATCAATTCTCAACAGTATATGACATACGATACTGAAATTTTTCCTAATGTACCCAGCAAATTTTTGTGAATTTTCTTTGGAGTAAATTCTAGTAAACGCAACTATTAGATCACCATACTTTGCTTGATATGATCCACTCTGCTACTTCATAAAATCCGGGCTTCTACTAAAGATAGATTCAATTTCTAGCTCGAGTCTATATATAATAGATTACAATGTGACTAGGTTTTCAGCGGTACACATTTTACAATTTTTATTTTACAGTTATCAGTATTCGATCAAGGTACCGATATAATAGTGAACAATTCATTAATCGGTACCTGTACAATAGGCCCAAAAGAGAGTGGTCCTGAAAAGGATCATTGGATAGATATGACGCAGAGTCCTAGAAAAGCCATCGCGTGTTGGCACACAGTGAGGTAAATTTTATGCTCAATCGAGAGGTAAATATCAACTTCAAGATATACATTTTTTCTTTTTGATGGGTTAGAATGAACAACGTGATAATTGTAATACCTTTTATTATTATATAATATACTTTTTACAATTATCAGTACAATATATTTACTTATTTATTTATGCAAAGATACTCTTTAAATCTGTTTAATAAAGACAGTGACTATATTTATCTCTACAATCAAGAAAATCTATGGATTAACATCGTTTTAGGGTATTTAAAAACAAAAAAAGGTTATTGATAAACATATTTTTGCTTATTTACTTTTAATAATATTCCAACGAAATCATAAAAGTTCTTTACTGTCAACTTTTGCCTTCTCCGGCTAAAAGAATTGCCACAACCTATTTATAACATGGATGTAAGTACTTTTTAGTTATCGAAGGTGTAACTTCATTATCAGAGTAGGAAACTTTCGATTACTAAAGTAATTAGGTTCTGACCGGAAAAAATCGCATTCTGAAATTGGCTAGTTTCTATTGTCCTAGTAGGGTTTGAAATTTTCAAAGCAAGTTATATGATAAATGAATTTTTTAGTGTGATTTAAGGTTTGGTTACATGTAACTTTAAATTACATCTTTTGCATTTATTTTAGAAATAACTATTAGATAGTTGAAACAAAAAAACATAAGTGTCGGGAATAAAATACTATTCAAAGTGTTTAGGCGAAAAACACATTTTTCAAGAGAACGATTAATTTTCATTTATAGTTACCAAAAATTACAGATATGGGATCAACAGTCTCCAACAAATACCAACATAATATATTCAAATTTAATAAGACTAAACTCGAATTCTCATGCTTTGGAACTAAAGCATGTCAATAATCATTTTATCGATTTAATGAATATCTTTGCAAGGCCGTTCAAGTAGGAACATATTTCTTTATAAACAGGAGCAATCCTAAACATCGAAAAATCAATTTATTTGTATAAAAAAAATGTTGCTTTGGCAACAAAAAATAACATTAATACTATAAAATTTGTATATTTTAATAACAAATAACCATTTTGTTTTGCAGTTGTTTTATAAGGTTCATAATTTTATTCGATCTTATATTCTAGTTGTTGAGAATATCCCTCAATAGATAATCTACGTATACAGAGAATGTTCTGAGGTTCTAGAACAGTAAACATGGATCGTTGAGAACATAATGTGACTAAGAATGAATAGTTTTTTTAAAAAACAAGAACAGGTTTCATTACATTCTAAAAATAACTTTTCTAAATATTTCAAATTATGGAAACATTGCGATATTATTGTTCATTTCTCATTTTGGAATTAGATTTCTTTTCGTTGAGTTTAATTTGAGTCTCAAATTTCATTCGTTTTAATAGTAAAGAGTAGGAATAGAAAATCAACGGAAAACTTTGCCAAATAGAATAAAATAAACAGTAATGTTTGGCGTGGGGAATAAAGTATATTTCAATATAAACAGAGATTTAAATCTTGGTTGAATTCGATGATGATGAAGTTCTAACATAGGATAATAAAACAGGAGAATGTATCAATATTTTTAACCAAGTTGTTTAATGAAGATTGTGTGATTTCTGTCCAAACTTGTAGAAGAAGATGTCCAAGTTCCTGTATGGTTTCTGGTCTCGGATTATGGTAGTCAATGAAGATAAAGCAACTTGAGGTGGAAGCGGTAGTTAAGGAGAAATTTGATTATATTCTGTCTAGGAGATTGTAGCAGTATGTTAGCCACCATTTGATTTCTGTATACCTGCCCTGTCATGCTTTCATCTAAAACAATCAACTTTGTATGGCGATTAAAACAAATTCCTATCTAACAATAATTATACCCCAAAGGAGTGAATTTCTTCGACAATTCCTTGATGCAAAAGCGTCAATGGAATTATCCATGCCTATACCACAAAAGTAGGAGTAGTAGTAAGTTTTATTTTTGGACTTAAGGTTCCCATTTCAAAACTTTTTATCCAGCTGTAACATCGATTATACTTATAGCAAATTGCTGCTCTTTACATAACACTAATATTCAATTTAAATCGAGAAGTTGACTCGAAACCTGTCAAGCAGTCCTGCAAACACTCAAACATCGCTAAAATTATTCTTTATCTTACTATTGATATCATTTTTAAAATCTGAAAAAAAGTGGTCGATAATATATAATTTACATTTTTAGAAGCAATTTCTTGAAATAATTCTATTTAAGGCATCTTTTTCGATTTAAAGCAAATTATATTCCTAGAAATATTTCATAATATTTATTTCAACAACACTGCATTCCTCACTTTTATCCTTGAATCATTGGAAACACTATTAAAGTTCAAATTTTCTTCAAAAAATTGCCTCATACAGGCTTGGTGCGAAATGAAAACTACATGATATAAGATTTAGGTCCAGCCTTGTCTTGTTCTTGCATTTACTCATGAATAGAGGCAAGTTGAACAAAATTAGTTCAGTGAGCAATTTTTCATACGCATTTAATATCCTTATGATAATATATTTTACTTTTATCTTCTTCTTCTTCTTCCTCTTTCAATAGGACCAGGTCCAGTTCAATCCTGTACGTTTGGCCCTCTTCCTGGATCTTCCTGAGAAACTGAACTCCAGCTCTCGTACCACCTCTTTGGTGGTCTGCCTACAGGTCTGCATGTGTTCGGTCTCTGAGTTTTAGCCCACTTTACCAATCTGTCTTTTGGCATTCTTTCTATCTTTTTCGTGTCCTGATCCATCTCACCAGATCCTGTACGCCCAATTCTTCTCTTATCTCACCATTCTCATTCTCATCATTCCTTATTCGCTCCTTGAGGGTGACTCCCTTGATGGTTCTCATTATTCTTTTTGTTGTTGATGTCTCGGCTCTAGTTTCTGAGGCATATGTGAGAATAGGTCTCACACACGTTTTATAGATTCTGGTCTTGCTCTGCGAACTCGTCGCTTTGTTTCTCCACACTATATCTCTCAGACAGCCACTGACTTTTGATGCTTTCGTCGCTTGTATTCGTGCCTCCTCTGTCAGGTTTCTTTCACTAGATATATTATCTGCCAGGTAATTGAATCTTTATCTTTACTATTATGTATATTCAAAATCCATTCTCATTATCAGCAACAACTATTATAAGACGTCGTCTTGTTGAAGTCGTTGGTAATGTCATTTAGTCATTTAGCGTTTAGTATGAGAATCCTTTCGTTGAAAATTATTATATAAATAAAATTTTTTTATAAGGTTCCTTATGCTGAATGTTAAGCTGAAATTACAACGTAACAAATAGTAGGAGGGATAATATCAATGATGATTTTAACAAAAAACAACTCATGCTTCATTGACAGCAACTGAATGCATTTTTTAAATAATTTAATCTCAAATGTTTCTCTACTTGTAATTAACTAACAATTTCGTGTGTTTGTTCATCCACTACTTTCATTATTAACAATCACAAGCTACAAATAAACGTTTAAGGTAATGGATTAACAGATTGAATGAGATCCGTCCTTACCATTCCTAAGATGGACAGGAATCTTGTGATTGTTTTTATTCTTCCAACTATTTTGATTTATTACGGAAATTATAGCACATTGAATTTTGTAAGTAGAATTTTCACGTCTTTTTGCATTTTTGATCGTAACTTATTGCTTCGGAGATTTTAAAGTTTGAAATAAATACTCATTCAGTTGAATTTAAAATATTCTCAATCGTCGCTACTCGAATATTTTCAAAAATATTTTACGTATTGAAATAAATAAGCAGACAATAAATAGATATAACTTTTGAGAAAAATTGTGAACTGACGCTTTTTGGTGATTTTCAAAAAATCTAGTATATGAAGTGGTTTTTCAAAGGATAATTGGATTGAAAGTTGCAATATTTAGGAAAGTTATACTCAAGTTGCGAACCTCAGTATTTCTTCAAAGAATTCCTCTTTGTATTTCCTTTTTTTAATGTGGATCGTAAATTTTGCTCACTGGAATTAAATGTTAAAAATTTTATGAATGTAATATTAAATTGGTCAACGTAATTATGTATCGTCCTACGTTTTCAATATCTTTGTATGTAACACTAAACATTGAATGTACTACTGTTAAAAGTATTTATATTTTTCGTATAAAGTTGTTTTAAGTTGATTCAAGAAATCGTAAAATATTTTGATATTTTAGCTCCTTGAAAGGTGATATACGGTCATCCCCAAATCGAGCCTTCAAAATCCAAAAATACAAACATCTACAGTTGTTTTGTGGTGCCCAATATTTGTTAAGAATGTTAACAAGATATATTTAACTTCAAAAATTGAGTTAGGATTACTTTGACGATATAACATTTAATCCAATTTGATTTGATTAGTTATATTAGGAATATATTTCACAAGCATATGAATGTATAGAAGGCCCATTTTTAATTGTTGATTCATAGCAACAGGCTTTATGGTTTACATGTTATCATTGCAACAACATTTTTATTAATTTATACAAATCGTCAATTTCCAAACCATTTAGATTCAATCCTTCAATATGTGGGAATTTTTAAAAAATCCAGAATGATTCTAATTTGTTATGATACAGTTTGTTGGTGTTCAGGAGCTGTCAATTCAAAAAGCTCCCTTGTAATTTTTTCATTAAAATTTATATCTCAAAAATTTCAAAATTGAAAACACGAGTTATGCGTTGATTTGAAAATTAGTTATGAAAAAAGTGGATTTATTCTACTAAAGAAAATTTCCCCCTAATACTTGTCTATTTTTTATTCCATTCTTATTTTGATAATATCTTGGTTTGTGGGCTCAAACAGGGCCGGAAATATCCGGCAAATCAGCTTATATTGCATTTACTTCGAACTTCCGCAAAATTCGCACGAAAATAACATGATGGGTATGAGGGGGCTTATTGGATTGACGTGAACTATTCGGAAAGAATCTGTGGAATCAAAACGTCTTCATTTATGTTATTCCCGTTAAAAATAATTGATTCGAAGACATTGTTCATTCATTTCTTCACCAATAGAAAACTATAGATAAGGCTATACTTAGTAGGAATCTATTCAGACTTCAGTGGGTCATCAAGATTAAAATTATAATTATAATGAAATACTTTTAATGAGCTAAAATAGTTACGGCAAAATATTAAGAATCAACTAGGAAATAACTTTAGCATCATTAAAAATGACAATCACCTATGTTAACGGTATCTTCCCTAATAATTGGTTTGGAATAAAGAACCAGTAATTTGCTGTTACTTTGTTAAAAGTTCTAATTATCTGTATTGATATGTAAGCATGTATCCAAATGGATATATTTGTACTGTTATCATTTACTTGAGTTCTTTAAAAGTAATAGATACATAGGTGCTTCTAAATTCATGCGACAAAATTCAGCAGGTGATTGCTCGTATGAAATTAAGATGGGTCTTTCTTATAACAAAATTTCCTGTTCTTGTCCCTTTCCGAGATATCACTCTTAAAAGACTTGAACTGTCGAAGTGACAAAAGCCTAGTATTCTTAAACTTTGTGAATAAACACAAAGATAATTTCCAATGTTTTCCCATCAATTTATCTAAAAAGATATTAATTATGGTGTTTAGTTCTCTGCGACTATTGGTTTCGAGAAAAACATTTAAGAATAACAATTATTTTCAAATAAAGGATTTCAAGTTATAATTTCATTTCATAATACTTGAAGAAAAGTTTTGATGCGATATAAAGTAAGGGTTGCTAATTTTACCCTAGTATAAAGTAACAGCAATATTGAAAAAATACCCATAGCTAGTCCTTTGTGAGTATATAAAAATTACAGAATTTCAGGTTTATAGCTCTACTGAAATTTTATAAAAAAAACTCAATATTAATCCTGATCGTTTGAGGGTGATATCTAAGAAAAGGGTAGCCTAAGGGATTTTTTTTTATAGGGAAGACCCATGTTAATTTTATACTAGCAATCACCTCTTAAATGTTGTCGCATGAATTTTAAGAACACCCTGTATATCCCTTTATAAATGATACGATTATATAAAAAAGTTTAACAAAAATAATAGCACAGTGAAATTAACCTACGGAAAAATTTATTGTTCGGATAGGTTTCCGCGGTCAGAATATGAAAAGAACTTTAGTTCAAGTTAGCTCAAAACCAGTAATGAGTGTGTTAGTATCAACAGTGTTCTTTATGCTTTTCATTTCCTCGCTAAAATTCCAAGGAGTATGGAGATTGAAGCCTTGGAATCAACCAGGAAAAAGGGGTGATTTGTTGCGTGGAGGCAGATTGCAGACCACGCAATAGGATCACTTCTTACCAATAAACGGATAACCATCCTATTACGTTCTCTTGATAATGTCTCCAATGTGGGAGTCGAAACGTCGAAAATTTTTAAAATTCCAATGCGGTTCAACCCGTGAATACCTCAAGGTTTGAAAGTTATAATATGCCGATGTGTGCTTTTCATCTAGGATAAGTGTACCCCTTCTCAAGGGTGGAAGCTAATAAATGCAGAATAACCACATAAAGCGATAAACGAACCAATTTTAAGTGAAAAATTTTCATGGATATTTTTTATAGAGTCAATTCTTTTTTAGTTATATATGTCTATGTCTATGCCTAATTCGTAAGCACACTTCTCCAATTTTACAAAGCTATCCACTTAGGAAGCACGACCTTTACCTACCTACTTCACGTTTAGAATTAGTTAAAGGCTCACTACTTTACAATACAAAAAAATGAACAATCATTTGCCTATCAAATCTATAACATTTTTTCCCGCATTTCGCAATCATTTGAAGGCATATTTACTGGAAAGTGTCTTCTACTCTGAAAACTACTTCTATTCTAATAATACTATTTAATTCGGAGGATGTTGCGCACTAGTTTATAATGTATATAATTTATTTTCAATACAAATTATTACCTATTATTACCATTGTAGTTTTCTTATGAGTACTTTATATTTAGATTTTATTTTATTTGTGTCTTTAGTTATTTGTATGTTTGTTTCTTAGTTTTTTACAAGCTTTTGTACAGATTGTAGAAAATATTTTCCACCATAAATAAAATGTTTTTTAACCTTGTTTTAATACTAACTGGGAAACTACGGATTTTGCGAAAAAAATCATTAAGACCAACGTTAATTAGATAAATTCTCAATTTTATAGCTGCAGAAAAATTTGCAATTGAAAATTCAAAATTTGAGACATCATATAATTGGAAATTGTAGGAGTTTTTTGAAGAGTCTACTAAAATATTTGAAGAGAGCAGTGGGAAAAATTGCCAGTTATAATAAAAATTAAGTGATCATATTTTTTAGTAGAAAAAATAAACAACAAATTCTCCGTCATAATGAAAATTGAATGATAGATATTAATAAGTGTTTTTTAATTTTTAAAAAAATCATTTTTGTTAATAATTTGACATCAATAGAATTTATGCAAAGAACAAAAAAATAATTGAATAAAGTTTTCATTGCTTTTTATTTTTCTATGATAAATATTAATCGAGATATGGTGATTAGAAGTTCCAAGGGTTTGATCGACCTATCATTAGCCCTTTTAACTTAAAAATCTCGAACATCGACGGCATAAAAAGTCTAAATCACAGCTTTATAATTCCTGCAATTGCCATTAGTATGATGTGTTTATGGCCCATAAAGCTAAAAAAAACTATAGGCGATTAATTAACGGTTTTTTGTAATATTTTCATATACATATATTCATAAATGTGGAGAAAGTTTTGGAACTCTATATGACCTCACTACGCTTTTCAACAGAAAATTTTGATTGTGTCCAAGGGGAATAATCGAAGTAGAAATATACGAATATTCTTTGCATCGTGTTTCATTTTTCTTTATGTTGCAAATTCGACTTTTTGGAATAAACTTTTAAAACAATAATTTTTCTACTGTAAACACTGTTTGTCATTAGTAGAATTTCCTAGTGAACATTAAATGAGACAAAGCGGGCTAGGAAATTCCACTATTGTTTATTCAAAATTAGTATTTCCTGGTTAACAAACAAGTTTTCTTTTGTCAGAACTAGAATCAATTAAAAACGGGCTTTAATTGGAACAGTATATCTCTAAAATCAAGAGTGAACGTCGTGCTATTTTTTCTCCAGCTTTTCCTCAAAAATTAGAGAATTGGAAAGCTATTAATAAGTTATAATTAAAACAATTATTAATATCATTCGTGCTACCTACCACCTGCTTTATTTATGTTGTATGAGGATTCATTTATGAAAAAATATATTCAATTTTCATTCCGAAATATGTATAAGTTTATTTCTTTATTTTCACCTTTAAGAAGATGGAAGCGTACGTCGTGCATATATAACTTTTGTCGAAGGCAACTTAACATCAAACGCTACTAATCATTTAATCGAAACTGACGAGGTAGTAAAATTTGACTGGGCTATAATAGAAAAAAAAATTAATGTTTATACTACATTTTGGTTATGTACTCATATTGGGTATCATAAATACTAACAGTTTCTCTAATATAAAAACATGAATTAAAGTGAAAACTGTTGGTAATTATCATTCCATTTTCTTACCTATGATTTGGTGTAAGAAAAATCTACAGTTTCAGTTTCAAATTGTATTATAATAAATGGAAAATCAAAATAATATATATTGTTTATATATGTTTATAATTTCATGTAGATCCCAGGTACTCAAGTTTATAAACTAAAGTTCCAAATTACACTCATACCAAAGAAATAATAAATTTCGTTATTTCAAAGTATAGTTTTTGATAATATATGAATAATTTAAAAAAAAAAACCAAAACTTGATTTTTCTTACGTCATAGTCTCTCGTATTCACTTTTTCTCTCAAATTAAATGTACGTTTCGACTTGAAATTTTGTAATCTGAATACCAAAACGCTTATATTGAGGCTTGGTTGTCAAAATTTTTGACACCTCCTCGTACTTATGATAAATGTTGCTGTCTTATGTAATTATCTATAATATACACTTGGTAATGAAACATTTTATTATCCATATTTAAAATGTTTTTTGAACATTTTATACGATGCTTGTCGCAACTTTGACACTTTTACGCAAACGTTGTGACACACACCGTAGATTTAAGGAGTTATATATAAAGCACAAGTGTTTTAATGTTGAAAATAATATAATTGTGCAAAATGATGTTCACGTATGCCAAAATATGTTTGAGTAGACAATATATCTGTATATAAAAAATATGAACAGTGGTTTTGGTTTGTTGATTTCTAAACGTATGAGTCATAAAAGCTTTCGAAATATTGTTCCCACAATGTTTTCCGTCGAAGCTTGCAACGTAAACCATTGATTGTTCGTAGAGCCTTCGTGGCAAACAAAGGATAATAATCATATTACATTAATTGTGTTGTTTGTTTCTTTGGGGTATATAAACATACAATTAATGGATAAACTTTGGGATGTTTATTAAAATATCCTGCGTGCGTGCAAGAGTGTACTAAATCAAGTTTATGTCCTACGGTGGATGGCAAACGGAACATCAAATTTATGAATCGACTTTTTTACTGTTGATCACTGTATAATGTCTATCTTTATGATAATTAAGTATGTTTATCGTACTTCACCGTAAAAAATATAAAATTGTCTACTTTTAAACGACTTTTGTCTATTAGAATTAAGTTAGGAGTAAGTTATTTAGCAAACTATTTCGGTATATATTTCAGTGATATCGATTTGGCAAAATAATTTTATTTTTACCAGAATTTTTACTTTCATTCATCAAAATAATTCGGTAGATACTTAAATTCGTAATGAATTATTATTGATGACCATCACTTCAATTACAATAGACGACAAATACACATAGGTAGTTAGAAGATGTATTGTTTAAAGACAGCGCTAATCTAGAATAATTAAGTTGCGGTTTCTAGTCCAAAAATAAGCAATTAGAGATTGGAATGGTAAAAAGTTAAACATGAACGTTCGTAATTTTTTCCAATATTAATTGAATATTATAAAAACTTATATGAGAAACCCTTGTCGACAATTTTGTTTGATCTACCATAGATGTAGATACCTCATTTTATAAATTTATTGTTTTTATAAATACTTTTGAAAATATGTATATCTCATGCGAGAAAGTATTCGTTAAAAGGCAATCGAAATTATTATTATACCTCGTTAACTTGCTACAACTGAATATTAAATTATAAAACGTGAATAGACGAGTACAATGTACCTACTTGTAAAGGTGTTTGGTTTAAACAGTATACCGGACGTGAGCTGAGCCCTTTTTGTACCTCATTCGTTTTTATCTGGAAAACGAAATGTCAAAGCAAAAACCATAAAGGAAAATAAATTCTTTGCAAATAAAATAAAAGAAAAAAACACTTCAAATCCAAAGTATTTTTATAAATAATCATGGTAGTCATAATGGTCTGAACTAGGTAATCATTTGATTGAATAGTGAAGAGTTGTGAAGGGGGTGATGTCAAATACCCATCTTCTTCTTTGATAACATGTTCAACATAGTTTTTCCAAAGCTCTTGGCGGTCTGCTGCTAGAACTTTCTTCTGGAGACATTTTCATAATCCTGATTTTACGTTTGCTCATATAGGGTTAAATATGAAATAGTAAGGAGGTAGGCTGAGAAGAGTATGACCCTGTTCTTTGCAAGCATGTCAATATAATAGATTTTCTCAAAATTTGATAACCTTTGATAACAGTAAGCAATTATTTGTTTGTTACGACTTTTTTAAGATCGCTAACAGGAATAGGAATATTTTTTTCAGACATAAATGCTAAAATTTGAGCTTTGTTACTACTATTATTTGGTTAATTAGGAGTTGCCGCGAGTGGTAGGATGGGTTGTCCATAACGATTACTGACTGTGGTGGAATGTTAAGTGAAAGCTGTCATATCTTTCAATTTTTTAGCACATATTAATAAAGCGTTAGGCAAAGTGTAAGCATACATTTCAAACAAAGAAACTGATATTTATAGGGACAAAACTAGAAAAAAAGCAAAAACTAATTGAAAAAAAAATCGCAGCTCGTAATAATTAATGAAATGTAAACGATAGTAGTTAGAGTTAATTTCTATAGAGGTAGATTTCTGAGCGATTTTCGTTTGATTGTTTTGAATTTTTTTCATTAAAAAACGCCCATTATGCCAATCTGCACTATTTTATTTAAGTCTAACTACACTGAACAAAACTTTCAGAAACGATTGGATCGGCTAACGACAGTACATATATTTTAATAAGAAAAAATGTATATTAATTAATTGATAGAAATTAACATATTTCTCCTAGCCCATAAAATTTTGTGCAGCCCTTCTCTTCATTGGGATTATTTATTGAAAATTTTGATTACAAGCAGTTGAATAGAGTCTTATTTATAAAACCATTCATTTTTCAAAAAATATAACTTCAGAACAATGGACATAAATGAAATTCTAAACTAATACGAGGAAATTATACGATAGATCGAAATTCTCTTTTTATGATTCCCATTGAGATTTCGCGCCTTTTTACACATATTTTTTCATTCATCTTCCTCGCTAGTACATTTTCTCATATCCTGTCGAGTTATTCCTTCACTTCATCATCTATCTCGTTAATCTATTGCTTTCTTGATTTTTTTTGCTGTTTTCTTCATAATTTTCTAGATATTTTTTTTTTATTTCTAGTATCCAGAATGGTTATTGTTGTCAAGCATTAATCTTCATAATTCAGAAAATGCTTGTAATATTTTGCCTGATAGCGTATTTGAACTTTCGTTTTGAACTAAATAAGGACCAAATATACCATAATTAATACCGTTTAACTGGAATAAAGGATCACCATCAATTAGATCCATAAAAATAACACTCATATATATCACCAGAATATTGGGGGTGTTTTTGAAGGAAAAGTCGTTTGCTTGACATTAGCACTGAATCAGTGTTACACCCTTTCTAGATGAAAGGAATCGTTTCGCGTGAATTCGTATGTAACAAGGTACTGGAGGGTAATCATTGCGTCTTAAAGCATTTTATCAGATAGCAGAGTAGCCCTTCAAGTACTGTATATTTATAAATTGAGTCACAGCTATTATGAGATTGTATCCAATCTTTGAATTCACAACAAAACTTTTTTCATGGGACCACAAACTTTTATAGGTTTCTTAAAAAGCCAACAAGTCATGGTCATTCGAAAAGAAAATAACGACATAGAATAAGACTCCAGGTTTGCATCAATCCTTTTTTATTCTACCAAGTGGTCTCAAAAAGCTCTTCCATAAGGCAAAGATAAGATGAGTTACTAGTATACTTATTTGAACTACCATCTGAAGAACATCGGAGAAACTTCCAACGACGTTTGTGGTTTCTGCAAGAAAGAAACTGCCTCTGTGCGTGCGAGATTGTCTATAGATAAAGGGTACGTTACTTCATTCAAGCTTTTCAAAGCCAGAAGCGGTTATTCGCAAAGATTCCAAACAGGTAGCTCACTTTGCAAAATCTTTGCAATCTTTATGTGTAAACAGTGTGGATTACAGAATAGGTCAACGTATAAGTGAGGTAGATTCAATGCCTTTACTCCTAGCTCATCAAATCAAATCAAATAGTTTGTACTTTATTAGATTCTCGATTATTATCTAATACGTAAGTTATAGAGAGTTTGGAATCAATATTTAATGTTAATGATGGTAATTATATTTATGGATTAGGAACCGCAAGATTAAATTTAGAATTGTTTCATATTTGAGAATCGGATTCACTCAATACATTAATTTTCCTTCCGTAACCGCGACCGCTTCGTTTGTAGTCATATTTTCGTTCTAAAATGCAATAAGTGTGAGATAATTGCGTCGATTTCTCTTTTTTTTGACAAATATTTTGTTTCGGTCTTATTTACTATCTTATTTATACAGATCGAAAGATATTTATATAATTTTAATTTGTTAGCTCACACATGTACCGGAAAATCATGTAGATATAGAAATTTCACGAGATAATTACCGCTTGTTTGTTGTAGATATTAAGGTGAATTCTCAAAGAGACGAATTTTTGACAATACTTCAAAACGCCGCATTAGTGGTGAATACCGTTACTTTCAAATAGTCCGCATCCAAAAAAAAAAACTACAAATACATTCGAATCAATATATGAAAATTCTCTTGTTACATCATTAAAAAGTTAAAAATCGTGTTGTTGATTTCATCTTTTGAAAAAGATTCTTTTAAGGGCTCGATATAAATATTTAGATAATAACTTGAGATTCCGATATTATAGTCTTATATCAAATAATTTTGGTACCATTATATAATAATTTTTAATATGTTTAAACGTTTTAATTGAATAAAATATTCGTTTCAATTTTGTATATTTGCTATTAATATTAATTTATTTGGAACCAAGACACTAATTTTCAACCAAACGTGATGTATATTCTATATTTCTGTACAGGTGATCTCTCCGGTAGACCGCTTACCTAATACCAAAATTTTTTCCATTGAACACAGTTTCCTGTAAGCCTATATATTTTAAGCAACTTTTCTCCATTTGGTCGTCCCTTTTTCCAAATGTATTAAAATGATTATTTCTTTGCGAGATGATTGCATCGTTGGTGTCCTACCTTTTTCTGCTGGACTAATTCTTTATATTTCGCAAAAAACTAAAAATGAAATAGGAGAATTGGGCGGATAAGGATAATATGTAGCGTGATTTATGTATTCTTGCCATGGAAAATGCATCGTCCCTGGTCCCAGTACAAAAATACTTTTAGGCAAATGCAATCAATGGTTTTTTCAAATCTTACCTTTTGGAAAATAGTCGATATAGAATATATCGCGTGTATCGCAAAAAAAGGACTAAATTAGCTGAGACAATTCGACATTGGCATCCTCAGTCATCGATTCACCATAAGAACCCCACTATTCTGGCTACTGTTTGGTTCTTCATAGTGGATTCATGTATAGAAAACGGTGCGGAGACTCTTCTATAATGTATTTGCACAAACACGCATACAATGTTGTAAAATGATCGCGTTTTTTATACTTCGCCAGCAAACGCGGCATTAATCTTTCTCATACCCACTTGTCCATTCAAAATTGACAACACGACACCACTGAATCATGGCTTTCACTATCCCTACGATCTCAACAACGAAATTTAGTAAACCACTTTTTTATCATTGAGTTCTCAACAACAAATTATGCTTAGTAAGCATATGAAATTCTTTCCTATAATCTCCTATCAAGTGCTATCAAACACAAAATAAATGACTTATTGTTAAGATAAGAGTCACATTACAGAGACATTATGACAGAAAAAGTGTAGTTCTTTCAGTTAAGAGGTAAGATATTCAAAAATATTTTTCCCCGTCCATGTCTGTAAACGTCAAAAAACGCACTGTCGACATTCCTTGTAAATCACATTCAACAATAACATGTACGTAATGAGATCTCACAACATACACGTGCGTTTTGAGAAGAAAACTTAAACTTCTTGGTTTAATTAAATTACAATCAAATTTTTATTTAAGTAAGACTTTATTTGGTCTATTTACACAAATTTAGTCAATTTAAAAACATAAAAACTTTTAGCATTACCGAGACATATTTAGGATTGAAGCAGTGATGCCTCTAAATGTAGGCAGCACATTATGCAATTTCTTTAAAAATAGGACGCGTTTTCTTAAGTAGCATGCATGAATGGGCGTAGAAAAAGTATAGTACGTTACACGAGTTGTAAGCCCATTACGCACTCATGAAATTTTTCACTTCGTGCTTATACTTGAATGATTCAACGTCGAAAAGCAGCGCATTTGACGGTTTGCAACTCTTTGAGAATACACCAATAGTTCCTTTCTTAGGTACACTTATAAAACAGCAGATTTTAAGCTCCGCTGTTTTTTATTTGGATGAAATTTTAAAAAAAATGTTCATTTTAGTAAATGCTGGCTACAGGGACCATCAAATTGAATAAACGAGAATGTTTTTGAATGCCAACAGAGGCATTTAATACATTAGAGTTCATTTGCCAAAGCTGCTTCGATGAAAAAAAATATATATATGGGACAGATGGGTATGTGTACAAAAACTAATAATTTTTTTATTATAATTTTGATATAATTATAAGTTATATTAATGATCCATCAAATTTATTTCAATATAATTGTAAGTACAATCCTTTGAGCCTACATTACTGAATTTTTTAAAGATATTTTTGAAAGAATTGTTTTTGACACCTACCAGTTCCCTGCCTGTGAACAAAAACCTTTTGATAGTCATACCGAAATATTTTGCGATATTTAAATCACTTTGTATTATTACCTACGTTGTTACCTAGGCTGTAAGTCTACCGGTCGTTTTATATGTAAATAACCCATTTAACTATACATTCAATGTACCCTATTTATGTATTTATATCATTTAATTGATGTATTTGATGTTGAAGAACTGTTTAATGGATTCTTTTTTTTGTAAACATACAAAAGAAATTTGGTGATAAGATCTTAACCTAAGTAATGCTGTTCATAACGTCCCACACTGTTGTCCGTAAATGAGAAACAATTCTAATAATTCGAATTTACTGTTTTTACAGATGTAGGCAAAGAATCTAAAGAAAAAGTTATTATTAATTGGTACAATATATTTTTTATCACTGTAATAATTGCTCTTCAGATTTGATATATCTAATAGTTCATTAAAAATCGGTGCACGAATATTGAAAATTATTCTTTCCCAACAAGCAAGAATTGTTATTGTCTAACCGAATTTTTTTCATATTCTGTATTGAAATACAAATAAAAAAGGAAAATTTTAAAATCAGGCACTTTCGACCCACGATAAATTTATTATAATAATAAAAAACAATTTTGCGAAAAGGCGTTTCGTGGTATTTTAAATTTGTAAAGTTATTAATGTTCATAAGTAGAATTAAAAATTTATAGGCAGAGAACGCGAAGTTGTGATTATATACAAACGAAAAATATTTATAAAAAATAATTAACATTTATGAAGACCCGATAAAAATTTTTTAGAACATTTAACTATTTCCCTCTTCTGTGTAGTTATTTTTGATATTTATACTATGTACGACATATCTAAACACCAACTAAAGACCATTTTGGCAATTCAATTTAATAATACCAAGATATTTCTAAAATGCTTCATTTATCATAAAGCTACTTAATCAAAAATCCTTTGTTTATTGTACAATGATCATAATCAGCTAATTAACTTGAGATAGTATTAAAATATTTAATTAAATTAAAACTCTAGAGTCTAGAACCTGGAAATTAACGTTGCCAACTCTACCTTACACCAGCTCCACGCATTGTAGATATTAACACCAGCTGCATTCGTTCTATGTATGGCTGAACCAAATAGGGTTGGCGCTAATATTTGTAAAATATTAATGGGACTTCATCAACCCTTATTGGTTTTTTGAAGAAGATCGAAGATATTTGTCTTGTCAATCGTTTTACCGAGCAAACATCTGTTTCATATTTAGTCTTATTAGAGTTCAAATAGGGGTTTAATCAATTAAAGTAAATTTTTATAAATTAGTTTGGGAATTTCTAGAACTGCATCAAGCGGAGCCGATTTTGTAGAACCCTCGAAATTCTCAACTTTAAAACAGGAATGCCGTGATAGAAGCATGCACATAAAGTAATTTATTTCGCAAGCCTCTCAACTTTGGAAAAATAAAAAAAATGACCTTGGTGCTAATTTGGAAGCACTTTATTAAACCGCTCTACAAATGTTGTTGCCAACTCCGGGCGATACTCAATCAATGAATAAGATTTTATATTTTATCACAAAAAATTAACAAATGAACAAAATATAAAGGATGCATTGCAGTATTGTCTTCATTCTTCATCAGTCACTACTTTTCCCTCTGATGTTTTGTTTTGGCTACGTATCAGGCAATTATCTTATTTATAATTAGCTAAAAATCAGTGTAATTCACACAGGACACACCCTGCATCTCCTAAATTATCAAACTGGAACTTACTAACTTCAGAAAAACCTGGTTTTACGATAGAATGATTATCGAATGGATAAGCTACAGATTTTTTTTCTCTATGATCAATACAGTGGTAGTTTCTAAAAGGTATTTAAGAGAGATTTCCTCTGTCATGAATAGACAAGATATTTTCGTTATCATCGCTGAAGTCAAAATGCTTATCTAAATAGTGACTAATATTGTCTTAAAAAATTTGTAAATCGGAAACTGCAATTCGAGAAACGACATCTTCATCTGCTTGATTTTTTTCATCGTCACTTGAGAACCAAAAAATTGTTAATTGTTCTTTCCTAAAACTAATTTGTTCTTTTAAACGTTTCATAGCTGCAGTTCCAGTTTTCTTAAGATGCCTTTTTCGTTTTCCATTTTGGCGCTTATATTAACAAGAAAATTAAGAAATTCAGTGATTTCGAGTGATCAAATGTTTTTGGTTGATTTTGGCCCAAATCTTCTAAGCTCAACCGTCGTTTCAACGTATTTGGGCGCTAAAGCGTGAAAATACGAAACAAGAGCAGGATAAGATGTTAAAATAGGTACTAGGCCTAACTAGTTGGTACATGTTTGACAAGCATTTGCCATTGTATTTCGGCTTCCTCTACGAACTCTTGGAACCTTTTTTCCCGAAGGTAGATTGTCTTGTTACATTTTTACTCTTTAACTCCCAAACCCGGGGCAATCTGTGACTTGAGGGCAGACAAGGCGGAACACGGGATAAGCGAATGGAAATCGGAACTGTCCCGAAAAATCCTGGGAATTGACCCCAATGTGTGGAACTGGCGTAATGAAATTTATGTTTCTTGATAACTTTGAATCTAGCAATTGTATACCGAACGAAATAAATCACAAACTCTATTGAACACCAAATTATTTGTAAAAAATACCGCATTTTATATTGGTCTGATTTTTGTTTATTTATACGAGGTACCATTAAACTGATGTTGTCGCCAGTTGGTACATTACCAACTATTTTTTTAAAAAAGAAATATTATCTACATCTGTGAAGAATAGTTTTTTTCGACAATAGCTTACCATTTGGTATAAACAATAGTTTGTACCTTTTTTTCAAAGTAAATTACATAATTTCAAAACTACTGTTTCGAAAATCAAAAATAAATGTGTACTATTTGCTTATTAACCTGCAAAGCATTAAACTGAAGTTGGGCAGATAAATAATTTCTAACATATCACATTACCATTTTAATAGTTCAAATTAAAAAGAAATACATATAATAGTGGATCTAATTGTTATTGTATAGTAAACATGAATTGATTGATTAAATTTAAGTTTGTTTACAAGACTGAATTCAGAGTAAAAGTGGGATGCTGCTTTTTGATATGAAACTCAAGAATTACGCATATGGTTTAGCGGTTGATTTGAAAAGTACATCCCACAAATTCAGGTAAAAGTTCTATATATTATAATCTATAATGTGTTGGGTAACTCTTAGGAATAAGATTGGTGTAAGAAAGGATGTATTTAAGTATTTATCTGGTAATCAATTTGAAATTTATTACTTGAACATTTTTATTGAGACTTGCAGGTATCAACATGTTTCCTTTAACCATAACAAACATTTAAAAAAATCATGCAAATAATGTATTTTTTATCCAGCAAGGTTGTAGGAAAATTAAATAGACTAAATAATTGAAATTTTCTACATACAGAGTGTTTCAAAAAAATGTGATACTGTCTCTAACAGATCCCATGGGCTGTTTTCACTTTATCACGTTTACCACGTTGATTCATTTCAATTTTGACGTTTAAAATATTTAATATTTCAAAATATGTTAATATTGACGAGAATATTACGAAATTATAGAAATAAATATACTAAAAATTACCGTATACAGTAACAAATTTGTACGGAAAGCATTATCGACTTTTGCAATGATAAAAAGTATCAGTTAGATTGACATCAGACGGCGGAAGAATTGGCGTTGATTTGAAAGGATTGGTGGAACCTAACAAACAAGTAAGCTGTTACAAGAGAACCATTATAAAGGAGTGAAAGTTATTATTAACCTATCCAAAAGAAATAACAAAAATGATAAATTTGTGGAATGAAAATATCCCCGAAGGACTGAAACGGAAATTCTATCACATAGCCGCGGTAGAATTAGCTTGGCGAGGTCGGGAAGCTGCTATTCGCTTGACTGTATCAAATCACACAATGATAGTTGTGTAACAAATCGAGTTGAATATAATCCTGTATTCACGAAAATTCGCCAAGGTGGTTCAAGAATATGTACTAAAAGCAAAGTTTTAATAGAAAGGGGCCCAAATATTAAAATCAACAGATTATTTCTAAGAATGAATCGTCATTGGAAATCTGGAAATGATCACTGGTATGATAATATGCCTATTGAAAGGAATACGACTAAAAATTGGACAAAATCGTCTACTGAAGCGATTGGTTTGAATACCAAGAAAAAAATACTAATCACTCTAATGAATCAACCGCGCTTAGTCGATTGGTCAACATGGTGTATAAGAGCGAGAGCTAACGGTATGCGTATTGGAAATAGATCTTCATCAGTTATAGAAACTAACACGTCTGGGCCTTCACTTTTCTAATGGTTCTTGTGTTAATTTTTCTAATTTTCAAATAAAATGTTTCTGCTTTGTATTTTTCCTATAATTAGCAAGAAACATACTTTCTAAATCTGTTTTAAATGTTTTTTGAACAGTTATCAATGTCGTTGGGTTATTATTAGCGATAATAAGAACTTTTCATAGAAAACTGTAAAAGAAAATTAATAATAGTATTAATATAATAGCATCATATCGTATGACTGCAACCCGATTGAGGTGCCATTTCGCAAGTGATTTTGAAGACTCAAACGTCAGTTATAAACCATGGACAACGAAGTTTTTACCTTTTACAAATAGTATTTACCGATAAACTTTGATTTAAATGTTATCGGCGGTCTGGGGGTAGTTCAAACTTTAGTTAAACATGAAACTGAGAATTCTAACCTAGCTTTTTAGAATTATTCACGATTTTATGATGTAACCTTGAGTTCTTGAGGGTTTTGATTTTGCTAAAATGATTGAAGAAAGGGTTTTGATTTTGCTAAAATTATTGAAGATATATAATTCATATTTCGTGCACTCGACGAGATGTTAACCAAAAGTTGTACCACATCCTTAGTTCCTATTACACTCGGCAGCTAATCATCCGTCGCCACACAGGAATTCTTCAAGTCATAATTCTGCCATTATTTGTAAAATAATAATTACATGTCACAAACAAAGACGGTTTTAAAGGAGACCTAATTTTATGGTACTTTAATACAAAAAAGTACTACGAATAAACTATTTTATTCTGAATTACCTACTACAAGAGTTTTTTAAATCTTCCTTCTTTCCCATATATTTACTATTTTCGCTGTTTTGTATGGAATATGCGTCTAAAGAAACGTTTTGCAAAGTTAAGCAGTGTTGCCAGTCTGTGACAAGTGTGGCCAATATTTTTTATTCAATCGAAAAATCAACGGTGTTTTTAAGTATGACGACATCGCATTTAAAGAAGCCTTACAAGTGAAGTTTAAACCTCCACAGTCAGTTTTAACCACAGATAACGACATTTCCTCCGAGAAACTTCGGTTTAAACGTTATCGGCGGTCTGAGAGTAGTTTAAACTTTAGTTAAACATGAAACTGATAATTCTAATCTAACTTTTTCAAATTGTTCACGTTTTTACGAAGTAAAGGGTTTTGATTTTTCTAGAATGATTGCAGATATACATAATTCATATTTGATGCACTCGACAAGATATAGCAGTACCACATCGTCAGTTCTCATTACACTTGGCAACCAATAGTCCGTCGCCACACAGGAATTCTTTCAGTCATACTCCTAGTTTTGTCATTATTTGTAGAATAATAATTACTGTCACAAACAAACACGGTTTTAAAGGAGATAAAGTTTTAAGGTACTTTAAAACAAAAAAAATAATAATACAAGTTTTATTTATATACCATTTGAAACAAACGAATGAACTATTTTATTCTGAATTACCTACTTCTAGAATTTTTGGGATCTTCCTCCTTTCTAATATATTTACCCTCTTCGCTATTTTGTATGAAATATGCGTGTGAGAAACGTTTTGCAAAGTTAAGCAGCGTTGCTAGTCTGTGACAAGTGTAGCCAATATTTTTTATTTAATTAAAAAATAAACGGCGATTTTAAGTTTGACGGCATCGCATTTAAAGAAGCTTCGCGAAGTATGCAAATGCTGGTCTTATCCTACTATAAGTACAAATGTGTTTAAAACAAAAAAGAGCAAAAATTTTAGGACTGTTAAAGGGTAGTTGAAAATATGGGAAAAGGGCCACAAGAGAACCATTCCAATTTTAGAGCGATTTGTCAACTTTAGATAGCTGAAAAATAGGAAAAAATAATTCATATATGATATGATTCAATTATTATTTGCTGCCCTCTGTACATATTCAGTCTATGATTTTGTAAACTTTTGTATTAATGAAAAAAACAGAGATATAAACATAGACATCGGAGATTCGAATTCTTTGTCGAAATTTGTATTAAATAAGCTACTTACTATTAGTCCAATCAAGAAATACAAACAAACAAACCCACATACAGGTGAAGCTGATATAATTGAGCATTTCTTATTAGTTGATTCGCATTAATACTGAAACCCATTTTGTGTTTCTATATTCATCGTATATTTAGGTATGTATACCTAATATAAGTTAATAACACATTCAGAATCTCATTTTTAATTTTGAGTAATATTTATTCTGCTTAAAAGATGATGTACCCCACAGTACTCCTAGAGTACGTTTCAGGAGTCTGAATTTTTTCAACAAATCTGTAAGTCTCATTAAAAAATGATTTATAAAATTCCTACAATTTTACTTATGAGGTAATACACAGGGTTAAATGAGTATTCTGTCCTAGTTTTAGTATTTATTCACATAAAAGTACACAAGATATTTTTATATGTATACACCGAAAATTATTATCTGGGTGATCATGAAAACTTACAGAATTATATTCAATAAAAGAATTGGCTTGAGATAATTATGATTAACTTATATCTCAAAATGTTATAATCAATTTGAACTTGTTTAAATATTGTAATTTATATATGGAAATTTGGAATTAATTTCGAAATTATCGAATCATAATTCCTAACAATAATTTTATCCTTTTTTAAGCTTGCTAAAATGTGAGAGGAAAATGGATTATTGAGGTGTTTGTTTTAGTTAACCGTAGGTATAATAGTTTCTAAAGAATTATTTTTGGATGTCATCAAGTCAACTCGAGGGTGAACATAATTTAAATTTATAAATCGACCTTTAGTGTTGGAATACGACAATAAAACCGATTAAATATACTATTTGCTCATGTAAATCAACATATTTTAGAATGAATGTATTTTCTTATATTGTTTATAATTCTGTAATGCAGTTCTGTGTAAAAAATGTACAAACCAACGTGAGTTCAAAAGAAAAAAATAATAGGAAAGTTCTGTTGTTGTATTAGAAAGAAGTATTTTTATGTAAAACATACCTTGATTGCAAAAAAGTATATAGCTTTAATTAACAAAAAATGTTATCTTTATATTACTATATCCATATTTCAAAAAGATAATGACTTTATTTTAAATTCGTACCATGTACCTATTTATCTAAATAAAAAATAATAAACAAAATAAGTTGATTGTATCATTTATTCCTATTTCCTGAAATTACCAAATACTGAATTACTCTTCAACATTGGCGTAGCTGGCCCTAAATGGACCCTGTATCTAAATTTGTTGAGAGACCCTTTAACCTAAAATATTGAGTACGAGGGTTGCTACTTGAATTTTTTATTCAAGAATTATATACAAATAAAAATAAGTATTCAGTTTATTGTTCGAGCTTGAAAAAATAATTGATAATAAATCTGTATGTATAATTGTTTAAATCAAAAGAAAATAACGGATTTTGTTTGTGTACAATTTACTTCACTAATATGTAATTTGTTTTGATATGTAAAATATATATGCATAATATAAAAATTAATTTGAATTATTATTTAAACTTGACTCCACAAATCGAAGAATATACTTAGAAATCGCGCCTTTGTAAGTCAAAACTGGTTAACCCAAATTTATTTAGTTATAGATATTCCACTGTACACATTCGACACGAAAAGATAAATATCCTGTCAAGATATAGCTATCACATTGTTAGATATGATAAAGATCAAAACGTTGGCATTTTGAAAAACTCTGGAAGTTTTATTTTGAGTTCTCAACCCGCCCAAATGAATTATTTTTATTTGATATTGGCAATGGTTAATGGATTTCTTCATAAAATAATTAATAATGACTTTCTTTTCACAAAATACATTACTTTACTTAAATTGTGGGAAGTTTTGTAGGCTAATCAGCAGGGACTGTGTTGTTGTGTATGTTCAAGTTTTTCAATTTCGCAATAATGTTTAACAGACGAGCAGAAATGTTCAGTGACCTAACCAATCGTGGAAAATTTTGACAGTTATCCATGATTTTTTTAATAGACTCCCAAATTACAGCTGCTCACAAATTCAGGGAATCCCCGAGTTGAAATAATAAAGCGCTAAGTCGAAACAGCGTTAAGTGGAGTCTTACTGTACTTATTTGGGGCTTTGATTTTCTATTTATGTAAAATCAAGTATTGAAAGTGCATAAAATGAAGGCAAATTTTAATGATATAATTCTCTTGAAAAAAATGATACACACGACCATAATATAACAACTGGTAAAGTGAGGATTTCATTTAAAATGTCAACCAACATCCTACATCAAGTGAGGTTCCAACATTCCATTATTAAAAGCTGGAATTTCTTTAAACAATTATTATTTTTCTCGATAACTCAAATGTAGTTTGTTTTTCCTACCAAATTTGTTTAAATTAAATCATTTACAAAGAGTATTTTGGATTATATAAATACAAGCCCAAGATTATTCTTGAAGATAATACCAATTTGAGGTTTAGTAGTTCTGTATATTTTGAATTAGATATTAACAAATGAACATATAATCACAGATTTCAGCAATTAACAAAAATAAAATATTTCAAATATAATTAAACAAACAGAACCGGTTGTTGATGATTGAAAAACTTGGAATAATGACTAGTGAAAATGTTGGGAATGTGTACTACAGTTGATGTTTTAATAAAAACACTTTTTATGCTTTGAATCAACATAGTACAGAACAAATGAATCTTTAATATCCACAAGTTTCCAATCTCCATCATTCATATAATCTCTCATATTAAATTATTACTTAAATATCGATGATAAATTTTTTAACGACAACTTCCATTGATCCAAATCAACAAAATCTTTCAACCCACCATTTTTCACTTTGAGCTTGATTTCTGCGGCATCGGCATTATCTGGCCACAATGCGCATACTTGAACGGAACATCCTTTGCCTATGAAACCTTTTTCATGAGCAGCCGCTAATTGATTAACGACACGACGTTCTACTTCATATTTTATCGATCTAGCACCATAGTTGACGTCATAACCGTCAGCTAAAGCTGATTCGACGCTTCTATCCCATATAATATCAATTTTGTGTTTTTCTTTTGCCTGAAAAATGATAATATCTCAAATTTTGGACAAAATAATAGTATGATAATAAATCTTTAACAGACATGGTAGTGCAAATCTGCAATACCTTGTTCTATGTAAGTGAATCTCAAACAGAAATAAATTTATATATTTAAAAAGTCTACAGTTGAATATAACAAAATCTTTATTAACCAATATTACCTTCTGTGCCCACATTTGCATTTCTCTTGTTACCAATTGTATGAGTTCATTTCTTGAGAAAGGTAAAAAATATACAATTTCATTGATCCTACCCAAAAACTCGTCTCTCTTGAAATGTCTTTTCAAAATAGGTTTCACTACCTCATCTTTGAACTTTCTTGAAACCGTTATAGTATCACTAATTTTTTGTTCCGCATCTATAAAAATAAAATAATTTTTGACAGAATACACATACTAAGTTGGAATTTCTGGTGATATTTATACTGTTTACACCACCACTACACCAACACTCACAATTAGACTGTCAGACGCGCGTTTCGATGACCGATAAGTTATCGTCTTCAGAGACTAAAGATAAAGTTTACTTCTCTATCTGTGCTCCAGAATTTCCAGTTTTTCTTCATTACCGTCTTCAACGACATTTGTCTCCAAGTCATTCATGATTTCTGGTTCAAAGGTTTTATCATCAAAATCGGTCTGACTTGGTACAGCATTGAGACAAGCTTGTCTATTACAGCTACATTTACAGTTACAGAATATTGTATTGGGTAATTCATCTGGTGCAGATGGTAAAATAGTAATAATAGGTTCTAGGAATTCGTTATGCATAGTCCAATCCCATTCCTGTGGTTCTAAATCATGCCCTAACCAAGTTTGAATTTGATGAAATGCCGGTGAGCTGCTCCACTCGTTGGTGGAATATTTGATAACATGATCATTATAAACTGCTAATAAGGTTTGCATTCCACACTTAAATAATCTCTAAGCCGGACAATTTTCTTATTCAAATGCTGCAGCAAAATCATCCAAATTAGGCAGTTTCTCAAATGTTCTTAAAAAACGTTTTTTTTTCTTTTTTAAAAAGCACAGAAGTTTTGTCACAGCCACTTAATGCGTGCAGAAACAAAATGTGTTTTTAGAACGAGGATACTTATAAAAACTTTTGGTGGAGTATATTTCAGTTTTTACATTTACTCTTACAACTTTTACTTCAAATGCTATTAGTGTAAATGAGAATATAATTGCAATGTAATTAAAGTATGTATTTTAGTCATTTTTCAATTACTGAAAGAAATTATGAGTGTTATTGAATTGTTAAATTTTAGAATTATTAGAAAGAAATATTGAATTTAATCTAAAAGTTGATGAAAAACGGTAATTATATATTTAACAATGAATTATAACCTAAATATTACGAGCTTTTGATCGGAATTGCCAGTTTACCTCAGATAATTCTCTGACCACACGCTCTACGCCCTAATCTCTAAAATAGTTCAAGGTATAAAAAAGTGTTAAATACAAAAAGTTGTAGAGAATTGAATTCTCTTCAATATTGATAATGAATACCAATAGCATAAAACCCATATTAAACGGGATATTTGCAGAAAATGTAAAATCGATTTTTGTGACCTTTGACTTGTGACCGTCCACTTATGTGTGAATTTTGAGAATAGTTTTAGGATATCAAACTATAAGTTTTCACGTGGTTATATACTGGGTATGTAGATTTTCCAGGGTCAACCCCCCTATAATGATTGGACTAATATAAATTTGTCCAGATAGAGAACTTTTAAGAAATTAATGAAACAAGAAGACGGAACATTCACAACACCTAGTTAAACTGTGAAGTATAAATTTGTGACTGATAAGAAAATTTGATAAAAGTTGAAAATGTACCTTTGGAGTCTGGTACTGCCAGCCTTTCACTCTTTAATTTCTCTATTTCTTTTCTTAGCTGTAATCCATGATTTGCAATTTCGTCACTTGCCAAGTTTGAAGTCATAATAAAAATGGCATCTTTACATTCTATAGTTTTCCCTTGACCATCAGTCAATCGTCCTTCATCAAAGAGTTGAAGAAGTACAGTCAATACATCAGCATGTGCCTTATCAACCTCATCAAATAAAACTACCGCATTAGGGCACTTTTTCAATTTCTTTGTCAATTGTCCACCTTCATCATGACCTATGTAGCCTGGTGGAGCTCCAATAAGTTTTGCAACCTGAAATGCCAAAGCCATCACAATTCTTTCCTTTCCTATAACATTATTATCCCCTGGGGATGGGGAATAATAAAAAATTACTTACAGTGGATCCATTTTAACTAGTGTATTGTTATGTTAAGACAATCAGAAACTTTTGAACCCTTCCCAGTGTCTCAATATCCTGCTATAGACAATTTTAAGTATAAAAGACAAATTTTGAGCATCAAACATTGTTTCTAGTTTAAAAAAGTGCCAAAGAACTCCAGAAAATATAAAAATGTATCTGCTGTGTTGAATCTTATACAAAAATGTTATAATCAAACACTAGTGATCTAAATATTATGAAACAGATATGAAAGATTGAGATAATCATTAAGACTTAGCCAAATGATAAGATTTCACATAAATTATAACAGAAACTAGTTATGTAGGAAGTCTGAACAAATAAATAGAGGCACGGATTTATTCTCATTTTTTGATAAAAATATATTTTTTCCTTGTAGATATAATTGGTAGCAATAAAATTAAACTAGAAAATAATTTTATAAAATTATATAGAACAATTATTAGAAATGGAAAAATGAAAGAGTTTATGTTGTTGTGGAAAATAAAATAACTTACTTCATGTTTTTCTTGATATTCTGACATATCAAGCCTAATGAATGCCTGCGATTTTCCTTTGTGCATATAAGAAGCCAACTGTTTAGCCAATTCAGTTTTACCAATTCCTGATGAACCCAAAAATAGAAATACTAGTGGATGATCATCATCTGCCCATCCGTTTTCTTTTCTACGAATAGCTGCAAAAGCATTTGATAAAGTGTTACATAAGGGTTTGTTACTAAAAATCAGAAAATATTTACCCACTCATTATGATTAGCTAATAGACTCCTACCTGAAAGACCTCCTACTGATTCAAGTAGGGGTTTCTCAAGGCAGTGTTTTGGCACCAATACACCAATACCTATTATATACTTGTGACATCCTTGTTACGGAAAATGTTCAACTCGCTACATTTGCAGATGACACTGCAATACTAGCTGTTGGAGAATCAATTGATGAGGTGCTCAAGAATCTTCATAATTCAATAAACAAAATAGACGTCTGGACTAACAAATGGCATATTAAAATCAATAAGGAAAAATCTTCCCATATCAACTTTACAGATACAGATAAACAATCTCCCAATAAAAACCAAACAATAAGATTATCCTCTATAAGAAAACAGTCAAATATCTAGGACTACATCTGGATATAAAACTTAAGTGGCAAGAACATATCAAAAAGAGAACAGAGGAACTGAAATTCAGATATAAAAAACTATATTTGTTCTAGGACAAAGCTCACAACTTACTATTAAAATTAAGTTGCTAGTATACAAGTAAATATTAAAACCAGTATGGAGTTATGGTTTACAACTTTGTAAAGACATGAATATGACCAAGTAATAGAGGAATAAATCAAGAATTTTTCTATGATGGTTTATCAATTTATCTGTTGATTAATAGGTGTACAAGTTATTCATTTAAAATAATGATTTTGAACTAAATTCTAGATGAAATGAGATATTTTGAAAGCCTTGCTTACTTGCAGCAACAATTGCTATTGCTCCTTCTTGACCGACAATGTGTTTTTTCAACCTCTCTTCCAGAGGATATCTTCTACGTTCTTCTAATTCCTTTTCTTTCATTTTCTCTTCATACTACAAAGTGGTAACTATTTGATAAAAGAAAATCTTTAAATAAAAGGACCCTGCTCAATTTTTCTGAAGCCGACACAGTCATTATTTGGAGCAAGCTGATTAAACATCTCATGATACCCCAAAACCTCCCCAATCTCGTCAAAACTACACCTGAGGTGTCCAAAGGTACTTTAGGAGGAGAAAGGGAATTGTTTTTAGCAAGTTTTTCTTAAACTTGGCACAATGATAGTTTGAAATAAGCTGATTAAAATCTCAATGGACACGAAGCCCAAACACCACCAACCCAGTTAAAACTACCTCTGAAAAGTCCAAGAGTATCTTCAACCAGTTCTTTTGAAACTTGGCACAATGATAGTTTAAAGCAAGTTAATTAAAATCTCAATGAGTTCGAAACCCCTAAAACCCCCCGAGCTACTCCTGAAAAATCCAAGGGTACCATAAGAGGATGGGCTTTGGCCAGTTTTTCTAAAACTTGGACAATCATAATTTCAAGCAAGCTGATTAAATTCTCAATGGGCATGAAACTCCCCAAACCATCAAAACAACTACTGAAAAGTTCAAGGTTACCATAAGAACAGGAGCTTTGACCAGATTTTTTGAACCTTGGCACAATGATAATTCAAATCAAGCTAATTAGAAGTCTCAATGAACATAACACCCCAAAACCCCCAAACCATCAAAACTACCCCTGAAAAGTCCAAGGGTACCATAAGAGGTGGCTACTTTTCCTGAAACATTGCACAATTATAGTTTGAAGCAAGTTGATTAAAAGTCTCACAAAGCTCCATAACCCCCCCCCAAATCCTTTCTAGCTTGATCCAAACTAAGTTTCAGAAAAATTTTCTGAAACCCAATTTCCATAAGAATTGAGTGGGGTCCTTTGTATTTTTTTGCACATTATACTTAATGTATTTCAATTAATTTACCATACTAATTTCCTGTTCTAAATATTGTTTTATTTTGGGTTCTTTTGCATACATTAATGGTGTATGTCCCATATCATTTTGTAAAGTTGGATTGGCCCCATACTTTACTAGAAGTTGTACTATTTCTAGATTGTCGGTTAAAACAGCATAATGTAATGGTGTGAAACCCAAAAATGTTGCTTTATTATTCAAACTATTCGAGAACTCTTCATCTCTAATCATTAAAACTAAAATATTGAAAAATCAATACAAATCATGGAGAAACACATAAAAAGGTTTAAGAAGTAAAAAGTTCAGGGAAATTCATATTTAATAGGTACCTTCGATAGGATGCATTCCTTTTTCATTTGCTGTTCTATTAGGATTGACATAATTATCACTCAGGTTAGGATCTGCATTCATTTTCAATAAATACTCAGTAACTTCATATCGACCATTTACAGTAGCTACTAAAAGTGGAGTCCAACCTAAATTGTGCCTTTTATTAACATCTATCCCTTTTTTAACTAACCTATAAATAATAGTAATTTTTCAGTGCCATACTGTAATTAAGGTTTTTTAAGGGAATAGAATAAATTTGAACTCACATTTCTACTTCATGAGTTAGTCCAAAAAGACAAGCCTTAAACAAACGATGTTCTTCCCTATCCGAATGCATGGCATCACAAATTACAATTCCCGCACCTACACTGAATAAACTCCAAGGTATTTTGAAATGATAATTCCATTTATCTTTCCTATTCTTTTCGAATTTCAGCACGGTGATACTTGGTTGAAATTTAGAAACATTTATTTGTATACTTGATATGGGTGGTAATATATATTTATATATATACCGTAGTTTGATGAAATTATCAGATCGGTACAATTTACATATATTCATTATTATAAATGTTTAATCTGGAAAAGAAACACAGAATTTTAGTAATTTTATTTAAAAATTGTTTAATTAATCATATACTTATGTCAATCCATATATTAAGGTTATATGGGTCTACTTTTTTTATATTCGCCACGATTTTGTACATTTTTAGCCAGGTTTAGGTAAGACTGCATAGTTGTTATGTGATACATTCTACAGCTCCGAGTCATGATTGTTGCCTAAAGAGCTGTTCGATTAATCAAAATGTTAAATCAACCTGTGGCATTAAAAAAATTAAAGTTACTACATTTAATTGATACTTGAGATTAGCTCATCTCATCACATATCGGTAAAGTACTAAATTGGTAAGGTTTTTTCTCAAACACAGTCAATAATGGTTTATAGTATATATTATAATAATAATTTGTAGAAATCTAGCGTATGGAGGATTGCATATAACAATAACTAGCCGGTTTAATGAATTTATGATATTTCTGTATTTGAGTTCCAAATATGGTATTACTCATATCAAATTTTTGAATTTAGTTTTGTATAAGTTTATTACCAAGAATGCCGAACGAATCACGTAGAATAATTTTTCTGCTAAGAATTTAATTTTGTTAACGAACTTTCTAACAATTCTCTAATAGTTTCTGGACGGTTTTATTGGAAAATTCCACAAACTAAGAAAAGAAACTCTGCAGTTTATTTCCAAGTAAACGTGCAGGAAACAACACAAGAGAAAAGATAGAAATAAGAACAAGGGTGTTTTTAGAGCGCCTTAAACTCATTATGAGAAATATATACCATACCCGAGGATGCATAACGTTGAATAAACGCGAAGATCTGAATTTCAAATGAGGGACAATCAAATTATCTCTTTATTGTTGTTGATGACAAGAAACGTGTTATTTATAGAGAGTCCGCCAATTTGGAAAAGTCAATTGCCTTTTTAAAATTCCACATCAAAAATAATAATACATTTTAGATATATAACTAGACTTGTATTAAAGTTATAGAATTTTTAATATCTCGCCAGTGATATTATCAAATATCACAGAAAAGTACGTCACAAGTATGGAAAGAAAAAAGTGTCCAGTTGTACGTATACGTTTGAAAACTTTCTAGAATGACTCTGATGCAGACAAAGGATATGGTATGAATGTATAGATTGTAGATAAATTAGATCATTATTGAAAATTTCAACAGTTTGTGTTATAGAAGAAGTTGTCCAGGGCGTAAATAATATTCGGCGCTTACTTTAAAATTTACCTTGATGTGGTGCCACGCTTTTTTATATATATACACAGATTCTTTAGTTCTTTCTACCCTCCATAGTCATAAGTTTAAATTTTTCTTATGAATTTCAATCCAATTCTCAGGCTCGTGTATAAGCCTCAAAATCTCTATTAATATCACTAGGTGCAAAGAAAAAAAATTCTCAACCGCGGTTCCAAAACTACTGAACGAATTTTCATGCGGACTTAAGTGTACAGGGTTGTTTCTAGGAGGAAAACGGTGACCTAAACTTATTTTCAGTTATACTGAATGTCCCACTAATAGTTAAACAAATCAAACATATAAGATTTTTTAAATGGAACCCCTATATTTGATCACACCTTTGAATTCTACATGGAAATGGAAATGAAAACTCGGCGAAATCTTATCCTGATGAATTTATTCGATTTAAACAAGTGAAGTTGCAGAAAATTTCTAAGATTGCACACATCGAGTCTGAATCTTATTGGACTATTGTCGCCTCAGTGGACACTAGATTTAGCAAGGGATACAACGTACAGATTATGCCACACACCACATTCTCCAGAGGTGTGAGAAATTACAAAACTCTAGAGCAGATGAATTAGAAGATCATTCGAGAAAAATCACATAAAATGACTAGAATGTATAATAATACAGTTATGAACTAAGAGAAATAAAAATAATAAATCGAAATCGAATTACTTCCAAATATAGAATTTTGTATATTGCAGACAAAGTATAAATTAATACTTCAATTTAAAGTGGTGAGTAAATGTGATCAATAATCAGTATTGTGCCAAATTTCGAGGTAATAGGATCTTGAACGCATCCGTGATGTGAAAGTATATTTTTCTTCAAACGAATTTCTTATTTGCGCAAATTTACCCACGACAATAACTGAAATAATTAAAATGTTCTTCCTTAGTATCTTTAAATACATGATACGGAATTCTCTTACGAAAATTGATACATTTAAACTCAATATTCAAATAAAGAAGGCAAAAAGACGAATAAAATCGACGTAATATTTGCAAATAACCAGAAAACGTTGCCAAGAAATTCTAGTCGATAACTATATTACTATGGTTATGAACGTATTCCTTACGTTGCATATTTTATTGTTAATTCATTTTTTCAATGAATGATAATTTTCTTAATATCATTGTTTCAACCTCTATAAATTGTTATTTGAAGGCGAATGAGGTTTTGCCCAATTCCTTCAATAAATCTGTTGTTACATGGTATCACTGGAACCAAATACTTAATACGCAATTTGCAATTTTGAAAAAAAAACTCTACACAGGGTGTTCAGAAACTCTCTTGTCAATGTCTATCTAACTTATTTCACGCCCTCTCAAAATTTTCTCCTAAATAATTAGCGCTCTTTCAATCTAACACAGTTTATGTATTGAACATACTGTAATCTTTTGGATAACCAAGTTATCGTCTTCAAACTTACCTGCAGTCTCAAAAGACGATATATTGGTTATTGAAACTCTCGTCGGACTGTGTAATTGTGAGTGTTGGTGTGCGGTAGTGTAAATAATGTGTTCAGTATGAATATCACCAATTATTTCAGTAAATCCATCTTAGTAGTAATTAATTTTAGTCTGTTGTGTAAGCTTCTTTCTTTCTTCTTTTCAGTGTCGTCTTCTACCGAAAGTTGGTAGACTTTTGCGCCGCATAAATAATATTTCTGGTATTTGGAACCATTCGGGTAGGTTTTTCAGCCAGGATTTTTTTCTACCTAACCCTCTCCTATCTGCTAGCGATGATTTGCTCACTCTGAAAAGACACGGAGGATGGTATTCTTCCAAAGTAGCAAAAGGATACATAGAAGAATCCGTACAAAGCAAAATAGAAGTATCACAAACATTGCTTAAACATTCTCACCGTTCTTCGGCAACCATGCTAGTGGAAAGCAGCGCTGATTTGCTCACTCTGAAAAGACACGGAGGATGGCGCTCTTCCAACTTAGCAAAAGGATACATAGAAGAATCCCTACAAAGCAAAATAGAAGTATCACAAAAATTGTTCAACCCTTCTCACTTAAAAAATACAAGCTCTGTGACACTTTAGTTCTAAAGAATGAAATACCGAAGGGATTAAACTTCCACAATAATACAAATTGTACAATAAATGTTACTATTAATACCAATTATTCCTAAATGTACTAATTATGTTGTTGTTTCTAGTGTTATGAATGAATAATTGTTTTTTCTTTTAATTAATTTCAATTGGATTTGATAGAAATAAGGTGTTTACAGATAAGTACAATGAAAAATATTAAATATGAGGTTCCTTGTAATAATTGTGATGCTGTGTATATGGGATAGATATCTGAATACTCAGATGAAAAAGTCATTAATACGACCAAAAATATGAAGCTGCAAAAACAAACCATAGAATATAATGTACAGGGTTGCTTGTTTGTGGTGAGAATTTTGTAATTAAAACAGATTTTGTTAATAATTATGTGGTAAATCAGGTCGAAGCTTCAAAAATATTATTTATTAAAAAATCTATTATTCATTAAAAGATACCTGAAATCGGACAATGTATCAACGTACATGAAAAACATTGAATTAATTATATCCAATCTTATATTTCACAAATAATAAGGTTAATAAGAAAATCATGTAGTATTATTTATAATTTTTCAAATTTTTAAATGTCTTACAAAAAAGTAGCTGATATCTTTCCAATTTCAATAAATAGATGAGTTTATCCGGACGTCAAAATAGCTTCGTTGTTCGTTGAAATTCTATTCCATTTTCCAATTAATTCCTATTAATAATAAAAATTTTCAACTATGTAGTTTCAACTTTGTCTTGGGTGTTAAATGTAAAAATGACAGATTAAATATTCATTGAAATTCGTACGTCTGTGACATTTTCCGTATCGGTATGTAATATTCTATAAATAAAATATAATTATTTCGAAATGTTCCCCAAAATACTGCCTGAATTATTTAGCATTATATTAATCTATAAATAATACTCCGAGGATTAGCTTTCCAGGTGATACAAAGTTTTGTATACAGTTCATGTAAAATGTAATAGTACAATGTTATTAGTTAGTAACTAAAATAACACAGGCCAACAAAACGAGAATAAAATGTGGATTCTGAATGTTTTTTATGTGTTGAATTCAATGATTACACCATAATTTTCCGCTTGTAATTTTTGAGATACAGGATATTAGTACAAACAAAATTGAAAAATGAAATATGTCTTTAACCACCAAAATAAGAATTTTTCTCCACTTCCTTTGGTCCTTTGCTAGTTCTCTCCACTCCTGTTTTCACGTATCTCATCTTGACTTCTTGTAGCACTCTTTCCTCCCTCCAGTACACTTCACACAAGTATCTACAGTGCCATTCCAGCAACGTATCCTAAACATTCTGTTTTTTGTGCTTCAACATTTTCGGTTCCTTGTATATCATCATTAGTTCTCTGCTTGTATTTTCCTGAGGATTTTTCTTCCCCATATTTCCAATTTAGTACCATATTCTTTTGGCATTGTCAATGTTTCTGATGCATATAAAACTGCTAGTTTTACAATTGTTCCTCACGCTCTTATTTTGAGTGCCCTTGAAAGGATTTTGCACTCAGTTTTTTGATGGTGAAGTTACCGCTCTGTTAGTTTTCGGAATTCTCTTATCTACCTCATTTGCAGAAGTTACTGATATACCTAGATAATCCTTATTCCTACTTCGTCAAATGCTTTGGATAGTTTTTTCTTTGTATTGAGTCGTAAACATATTGGAAATCAATGTGAAGAAGATGTACTGTTTGTTTATAAGCGTAGTTCTGCATCAGGTTCAGTGTAAATCTTGTTACAATTGTAGATCGCCCTGCTCTAGAACCTCATTGCTTTTAAGTGGTTCATGCGTGAACAACTTTTGTTGGATTTTACTCGTTTGGGAATATCCATACATTCGATTAAGTTTCAAGTTCATATGCATAGATTATGACTCATCGCCTGTCACGATCGAATAAACGTCTTTTAAAGCACGGCGATTTAATTTTTTCAAAATTACTTCTTTCCACCAATCGACACGAATATTTTTTTTGAGCGGCATCTGAAGCAATACAATAGTTTTGACAGCCCATTGTTAATGAAATTTTGAATTCATGCGAGTGAAACTAATGCCCAAATATGCCTCAATCTCACTGTATGTCACAAGACGATCTTGCAATATCAATTTACGCATAGCATCGATGTTTTCTGGCAGAACAGTCGATTTTGGACACCCTTCACGGAATTCATCTTGTATCAAAGTGCGAACACGATTGGCGGAGATGGTGGCCCTGAATACGTTCATCGAAAAAAATGTCAAACAAAGTAACAAAGTTAACACAAATTCATATATTCGAATTTCTGAAAATCCATTTGAATACCAAAGAATCAACCTGTCATATTAGTTCGTTGAATTTTATCGACTCGAGGCATGTGAATTAAAGACTAATAGTCAAAAAAATTGTTTTCTACCCATAAATGGTAAATTGATACTTTTGTTTCGATAAAAATAATTTACAGTTTTCCAACAAGTAAATGTAATGAAAACATTAGATAAATAGTTATAAAAAAATCTTCGGATGTTTTACCACCTGTAATTTTCAACAAACAGGTCCTATTGAAATATGCAAAAAAGCAAATTACTCTCTGAATTATTAAACCAAAGTAGTTACGAGAATAAGTTCAAAGCGCTTTGAAGTTTGTGTGTTAAGATTAAAATGCACGCAATTAAAAAAAAAGTGAGTATGTATAAAATATAATGTGTGCCGCATATATCACAGAAGTTAACGCCAGTCGTAATTCATGATTAATTCACATTACGAAAACTCTAAATGAAACTAGAGCTGCCGGCTATTTTTTTCCTTAAACTAATACCAAAGGGAGGATAATAAACTTTTAACACGTTTTTATTAGTTTCACCTGTATATTTGTATGCTTGTAACTGATTGTTTGTTATCGATTTTACTCTATTTTCAACGATCAGATTTAATTCAAACTTTGCACACATATCAAAGACTGATAAGAATGCAATAATTTGATCAAAATATTTGATGATCCTGATTAGGTTCACCAGGATTCATAAATTTCTTCTTGTATCCTTTAATCTTAAATCTTAAAAACTGGTACAAAGTAGCAAATTGAACTAGAAAAAATACACTTTGGATACACTCAGAAATAAGTTTTTAGAGTTAGTTATACTAAAAAGTAAAGAAATAAATTATAGTTTAAAACAACTGAAAAGCACGTTTTTAGCAATAATCAAACTAAAAAGTAAAAAATAATGATTGACAAAAGAAAAAATTAACAGAAGCGTGGGTGCTATGTATGACATTTAAAAAATAACTTGGCGTTTTGTAATATATAGATCTGAGTTTGTGCTGCGTTCTTTTTACTAAAGCTTGTAAAACAAACTTTAGTAGGTAGGCTGTAGGCCTCGGATAAATTGGGGCCGGAGAAAAATCTCAGCTAAAGACACGTTAGCTTTGCATCTACACCTACCTTTTGCGTCGGAGGCTAGCAACAAACTCAGCAATGGTTTGCGTTTCAATCTGGTGAGTTGACAAGAAGTAATGCTGTGAGATAACATTTGGCTTTGGTGAAAGTATTTTTCTGCGATGTTCATCCAAGTTTGTCTGATTATTGATTAGCTCATCAGGCCCCAAAAACGCCGAAATTGGTCGATCCGACTGAGGCATTGAATAACTTGTTTCGTAGCCACGGATCAGTGGCATTTTTAACTGCTAGATAGTTCTCGAAACGCTGAATATAATACGAAAACGGTTCCTTGGATGCATAAAAGTTTTCCAACGGGAATATTAAACCTTGGGTTTGTATGGTAACCATAAATCCTTTGAGAGAGCTCATGATACGACAGTCCGATTCCCAGATAGGACTAAAAGCTGCAGAAAACTCGATTAGATGGAATTTTGAGTTCGTTTCTTCTAGAATCTAGATCGATAGAATTTGATACGTCTAGTAATTGCGATCTACGAAGTCTTACAATCCAGTAACGAGACTGATTTCCCTCCACGTGTAATTCTCTCCCAGCTATGCCTCTTATACATGTGTGTTAGTTATGCTCGTCACAAAAATGGAGTATCGGAACTGAACGATTTAGCGACTAAAACTTGCAGTAAAGTATAACAAGGGTTTGTTGATGATTTTATGAGTCGTATTTCGCTGGAATAAAATTTTTAAAAAGGACCGTGATAGTTTGGAAGACGAAACGCTATGACAAAGACCGGTCGAGGTGAGCTCTGACACAAACGTGCTCCCTAGTTCGCCAAGATCATCCGTTTAGAATTCGAATGATATTAGACGTACCGAATATCAACCACGAATCCATAAGGCAGATTTTAATTCAAGATTCCTCGATTAGTAAGCTCCGTGCAAATATGATTCCTTTCAGAACAACAAACAGTATTGAATGGAAATCATAGAAAACAGTTTATCCTCAGTCTCTGAAGACGATAACTTGAATATCGAAACGCGTGCTAGATAGTGAAGTTATGGGTGTTGGTGAAGTGGTGGTGTAAACAGTGTATTCAGTACAGAAAACTGGTTGGTTTTTAGCCATTGCTATCACTATATCACTAAATGAACCAAAACCAAAAAATTGAAAACGATGTTAATCTTCTTCTTTGACAGCACCGTGATGTTTCATAACGTGAGTCAATTATTCAATCGTAAAATACCATTGACTAAGACGTATTTTTTAGCTTCCATAGAGATTCCTTTGTTAATACAGCAATCTCAACAGTCGTATCTGTCGCCTTGTCACTTTTTTCTCGTCCCCAAAATCAAAAACGTCGCAGCATTTTGAATTGATTGAGGATACACAAACAACTGTGAAGAGGGTGCTGTTGGAGATTTCAACCAAACACTTCCAAAATTGCTACAACGCCTGTTGAAATCGCTGTAGTCGTTATATTATTGCGGGAGGGAATTAGAAGAGAATCATATATTTTTGCGGAATAATTGTTTTTTGAAAATGTCTCAATCTTGTAACGGTTAGTGTGGGAATAATAGAACTGCCTAGTTTCAGGATGTGTATTTTGTATTTTGTTATAGAGGAAATTAAATGGATTGCTTTTGATATAGGTTTTTTAGTCAGCAACATTATTTAAAATTCATATTTCTATCTGGAATGGATGATCCTGGGATTAAGATATAAACCCAAACAGTTACATTTCTTTCTAACTTTCGTGATAAGTAGAATAATCACTACATTATTCATGGTTTTCTTATTTGTTATGAGTTATGATATACTTAATTTCTGCATTAAACTTATCATTAGACAGACCTAACCTGAACATTTAAGGTAATGCATTTTAGTAATGTCTTTGTTTTAAATCCTTTCATCGTAACTGCTACCTGTAACAGTTCAATTTATTGTCGTGTCCCACTCGTTTCAACTGGAGAGCTCGCCCTCTGGCAGTGGATTCCTGTAAATGAACAAATTAATTGCAGGGACTAACTTAACATCCAATTTCATGATTTTGTTATTAGTTAAACAAACTTTGTATTTGTGAACCTGTTATAAGTGGGATGTTCCTATATCATACAATTATGGAGGGTTATTTAGAAAATAACACGGAATATCAGTATATTGAACGTTTTTATTCATTTGGAGTTGGAAAATACTATATTTTATTTGATTTTCTTGTTGAAATTGAAAGTAAAGAGCTATTAGTAGCTAAGTAGCTGCTAAATAGCCTGCCCTGGTCTATGCGTTACAATATCTTTGACAAAAATCCTCCTTCGTAGGAAGGTCCTGTTAGAATCTCTTTCCCCGTTCATCTCTTAAATTTCAATTGGCGCAAAAAAAAAGTTTAAGCAGTTATGAGAATGTAATTTGATACTCATGCTAGATCTGATCCGTTGTAAGAAACGCATTAAGCTCATTTTATAAACTAAAATCTTTACCTTTAGTTTTACAACGTATTGAGAAAACTCTAAAATTTTCTTATTTCTAAATAAAATATATACGACATGAAAAAACACATTCTATACCTCTTTTTCTTAACATCCCTTATTGTTTTCATGAAATTATTTATAGCCCATCAAAAATTTCCTTTTCTTCTTCTGTCTCAGCCTTTGGAACATTTTTCATTCGAGAGAGATGAAAAAGGAAACGATGATTCATTTGTTAGTTAAGATATTTCACAAATTGTTTTATATGTAACAAAATTTTACGATTCCTTGATCCTTAAAGTAGCTTTATCAGGTTACGTTATCCAAGAAATAGTGCTTCCCGAGGCTAATCTTTTTAAATATAATATTGTTTTTAAGCTCTACTATTCCACAAGAGTACTTTGTATAACCAGCTTGTTGACACGTTTGGGCCAGTTGTGTTTTCTGTCCAAGACCAAAGCGATAGTGCTTTATTGTCTTTTTACTTTTGTGGAATCAACAATAAATAACGACCTTAATTTATTCCCATTGTGTAAGAAAACGTAACATTAGAAAAGAAATTTTTCAATCCCACAGCAGTCATTAAACCAGGTACATACTTAGTAATACGAAGTCATCTTATTCAGTAAAACATTTGAGGAGATTCCGTTATTTTGTGAGGAGATTTCAGTTCTTTTTGTTATTAAGTTTTATTATTCATTATCATTCAATCTTTGAGGAAAAATTTGACAGTTGTAGATCTCTACTTAGGTTATTCAAAGCATCTTGTTTATTGTTTTGGCGTTTTCTAATCATATTCACTTAAGGTTTAGGGCTCCGAATATGTCTGTCATCAAAGGAAATTTCTCGATTTTTCGTAATAATACCAATCGTTTTGCTGGTTCATGGGTTCATTTCGATGTTATTGCTTTTTTCTACCCAAATCTATGCAGTTTCGTATTGGTCCATAAGCATGAAAGCTCAACACACCTTTTGTAGACGTTTGGCGGAATCCACGCCTTGTCGTCCATTCACAGATAGTAACCGTTACAAATATAGTAAACCAGAGTTACGCAATAAATTAAAAGAAAAAAGATGTCCTCCGAAATTGTGAAAATCGAAAAATTGGATTATCGAGTCCTCATCAAGTACCAGTATTTGAAAGGGTTCAGAGGTAGGCAGATTTACGAAGATATGCTTAATACCCTTGGTGATCAATGTCCTTTGTATGCGACCGTGAAAAATTGGACTGCCATCGACCACTCAAAGAGGTGAAATTTCCATTGAAGATGATTTCATACGAATGCGTTCATCATATAATTCACGTCAATTTGGGCATGAGAAAAATTGCTACAAAATGGATCCCCAAATGTTTGAATGTTGACCAAAAGCGTGCAAGGGTTCGATCTGTGCTCGATTTGAAAACGATGTAGATGTCTTAAACCGAATTGTAACTATGGATAAGACTTGGGTACAATTCTACGATCCAGAAATAAAGTAATAATCTATGGAATGGCAACTCTCTGGTTCTCCTAAACCTAAGGAATTTCGTGTCCAAAAATCTGCTAGAAAAGTTCTTACGTCAGTTTTTTGGGATTGCCATGTAGTAATCATGATTGAATAAGGGTAGAACAATAACTGGAGATTACTATTCGACATTACTGACCACTCTACGGGAAAAAATTAAAGCGCCCCTGCATACAAATCTCATGTTGACAAGCAAAAAATTCGTGATTTAGGGTTTGAATTACTAGAACATCCCCCTTATTCACCAGATTTGGCTCCGTCCTACTATCATCTCTTTTTTGAACTGAAAAAATTTTATAAGGTAGTGTATTTTCTTCCAACGAGGAGGTAATAAAAGCTGTGGAGGTCTGGTTTGCAGAGCAAGAAGAAACAGTTATAACCAAAAAAGAGCGTATCTAACATCGGCAACATCAAATGAGTAAACATCATGCGATTGAAGTCATTCATCAGACAAAAAGTATTCAACAAAATTCGGTGATTTTTAAACTAAAAAAATGTGCGACAATTATGCATTAATAGATAAAGCTGAAGTTATATTCTAAAACATCAGAATCATATATTTTTTTATGGAAATTGCCCATTTCACTTTGAATTTATTCAAAACATATGAAAGGGAGAAAATCATGATCCCTTCGAAAGGAATAAATGACCAACATCAGTTATCACAAACAAATTTGCCGAGCAGAACGCTGAAAAAGCGACCTTTTACAACCCCGCTTTATGCTATCGTTATCATCAATATCGGAGGACCAAAAAGATCCGAACAGGTGTCCACATTTTCCACGCGTAAAGTGGGTCCCGGTCTACCTAAACGGGAATTGTCATATCTTTCCATTACTCTTTCCCATAAATAAGTAATGTCCATTATGGGAAGTAAATTACTATAGTTTATAACAAAAGACTGATAGTGATGCGCGTTTGTTCTGCGTTTTGAGTGAAAATAGAGATCTCATTTAATCCTTCGGTTTTCCTTTAGTCGCTCGCGGGCTTTGGGATACGAAGGTTGTGCTGAGCGAAACCCGTAATGGAATAAAATGTGACAGAAAAGTTCGTGAAAACCGGTCGTGTTTGAATTCGTTTGTGGCGTTTAGGTGAGTTTTTTTTTTGTAATTTTATTTACACAGTCCTCATGTTGTTGAATAAATACGGATTATTCAAATTTGATCGAATCAATTTGAGAGATAATCAATTTTTTTTATGCGTTCGTTTGCTATGCTGGTGACACTAATTGTGATGAAACATAAATTTTTGAAATTACACAGCGAGGAGAAAATATTTATTTTTTACAGATATTCAGTGATTTTTCAAACTTCAGGATTTGGGACGCAAGTGTAAATTTGTACATTTAGTTTTCAATAACTTTAAGAATCAAAATAAAGAATAGTTTACTAGCATATATATTTTTTATTTGATCTCATTACTAAAAGATTTATAAAATTAGTTAATAAACAAAATTTGAAAATATTAAAAGATGATTGTTGAAAATAGAATATAAGCAAGGATACCAAAACAAAAACCAAAGCATGATAAATTAATGATAAAATACAAAAAAGAGAGAAGAAAAGGAAGAAACATAAATGACACTATTATATTAAGAGATTTCGGAAAAGTATGCTTATATTATATTTGGTTATAACAGAAAATCAAAAAACGAAAATATAATAAAAAGTTTGAGATGAAAACATTAAGGATGTATAAAAAGTAAATATTAATAGAGAAAAAAACATGAAAATATTAATAAAGTTGGGATAGGTATTCACTTCTTCGAATATTCTTCTAACGATGTCTATGCTTTCTTGTATCTTCTGATACAACTCATGGTGGATCTGCTGGGTTCTCTGCACCAAAAGGCGTTTACTGTTTAAGCACTATACATTAACACTGTAGGTGCGTAAATCATGATAGGAATAAGGATCAACTTGACGAGCTAAACTTCATCTTCAGTAGGCCTCTTGCCTTCCTTATTCATTATGCGGTTTACCTAGACCTTGATTCAAGAGGATTCTCAAATATTTGACATTGTTGATTATTTTATCTGCGATCTCCTCGTTGTTTTCAGGTAGCTTCTCATTTTTTTTTGAAGAAAATGTCTCTGGATCTAATCCGCGTTGATGTTGCTTTATCAGGTTGGTTACCAGTCCTCGATACCTTCAGGAAGTCAATGTTGCTGGTGGCAGTGTTCTTCGTTTTGATAGTCGTCAAGGTCTTGTCAGTCTTGGATGTTGTAGAGTATCGAAGGGAAAACTTCTTCTTGTGGCACTCTGGCCTTTATATTAAATTCTAATTCTATTCTGATACTTTTGAGTTTGGAACGAAATCTATCATCCTATTAAAAAAAAACTGTATGGATCTACTTCGCGTTAATGCAGTCCTCGATATGGCCAATGCTTGGCCAATCTCGTTATGATTGTATATAAGAAAAGCTTCGAGAGACGATAAAATTTTACAATTATTTAAACATTCTTTTAGTTTTTATCGATGGCCTTCATGGGAGCCAAAACCTTCCATGGTATCTGCTACAGAACAATGGAAAAAGCACTGGAGCAAAACCAATTATTAGGACAACCTACAGGAGTTAGGACAGGCAAAGACTCTTCTGCGAAACTATAACTAGAGTAGATCTGCTGAATGTATCAATTTAAGTAAGAACAATCTACTAATACTAACAGAAGTTCTTTTGGGACACTGCCGCCTTAAAAAACACCTGAAGATGCTAGACCTAGCAGATAATACTGCGTGTAGATTTTGTTGCATAAAGGACGAAACTTCTATCCATATTCTCTAAAATTGTGAAACATTAAAAAAACTCTAGAGCACTACACCTGTGAGTGCTTGAAATAAAAGACGAAGATCTCTAGCAGATATAACCATTCCACATTCTAGACTTTTTAATGGATCAGCTGTAATCACTGGCTTCTCCCGTATCTCAGCAAGAAAGGGGGACGCAATAGATCCTTTGGGTCGCAGTGTATGCGAGACCTCAAATCTCTATATAAATACATACATAGTTTAGATCGATGGAGAAAGTTTGAGAAAGTTGTATTGATTAACAATCGTCTAGTTTGAGGAAACAATGACTAAAATGAAAATTGTCTACGGGAATAAATTTTCTGTAGTATTTAAATTATATCATATTATTTTTAGACTTTGCACTTTGTGTACACTAAAAATTGTTTTAATTGATGTACCTACTCGCTTTCAAGGCAGTACGCGCAATAAACAATATCGTGCGGAGGAATAAATTCCTCATCGTTAAGAATCCATTTTAAAGAATTTATACTTTACAAGCTATAATCGAAACCACGAATTTTTTGAGGATGTTTAATAATAATAAAAATAATACAGACTTGGTGTCTAATACTTTGGTGGATTGCGCCTAGTCGCTCAATTTATTTACTGTAAAAAATCTTGTTTTATCTTACATCATGTTTTTTTTTCAAGCATGATCAGTTTAAAATTGAGTGTTGTGGTAACAAAACACGAATTAGTTTTTAAAATCCTGTTATTCGTTATGAAAATGTTTGCTTTATGTTTAAATATTTATACTTTGAATAGAATAAACACCAAAGTTAATTTCCATGAACCAATTTCATCTTATTTTCAGTTCCATCGTATTGTTATTATTACTACACATATTTTTCATAAAAAATACGCCATAACCTGTGGGCGTTATGTAGGTTTTCTCAAACTGGGAAATAAATGAAAGAATGAAATAGCATTTCATTCAATATTTTGATATCAGGAAAGTTTTTTCAATGTGCTTTCGGACAATATGAACATTTCTATACAGTTACTAGAAAAGAAATGTTATGTATTACCTCTTAATTTAGATATTTTTTTTGCTAAATATTTGATGAATAATTAATGATAATATTATAAATGATAATAAATGCACAATCCAATTATGTTTGCGACTAGAAAAAATGTGAGGTTTAAATATTTATTGAGAACTAGATTGACTAATGAACAATTGATAAATCACAGAAATTACCATATCAGTTACATACTTCCTTTATTGAAGTGCATATTTTCAGTAAAAAATATTTGATTGGGAAAGGGCAATCGAATTATTAGATTTGGAAGAGTTCTTACTTACAGCTCAAATGAAACCTTAAATTGATTGGGAATGTGTTTCAGCTATACCTGAAAATATAATCTTCAACTTCATAGTTCTTAGACCTTTTTATATGTTTTTCGTGATAACTGGTCCTCATTTTAGATCTGTATTATATGAAAATAATTCTACATCTCATTGTAGACATGTATACTTCGCCTATTGTATTCTACTATTCTGGATGTTTTCTAAACGACTTCCTAGACTTCTAGCACCATTCCTTAGAGGTACTTAAGTCTTTTGTTGAAGAGGATAGGGCATTTGTGAGTATGGCTTGCTGAAATAATCTCCAGTTGTTGTCCTCTGCCATGTCTCTTCTTTTAACGGGATATTTAACCGACTACAACCAGAAACATTAAGTAATAGAAAGAAAAAATCTGAATGAAAACTAGGAAGGTACTTTGTTTTTCAAATGCCCTATATATTGAAATTTGATATTTGGAAATAATACAAAAATGAATTGAGTCAAATTGTCATTAAATATCTTTCTGCTTGGAAGGTTTCAAGAATATAAGGACACCGTCAATCAATCAATCAATCAATCAATATTTCTGGAAATAAACCTGAACAGAAACGCGATTCATTGTGAAAGTCAGACTACTATTGAAGTATTGAGGTTCCAGGTAATGGATTCAAAACTGATATGAGAATGCCTTAGGAAACTATTGAGCTTCCAAGGGTATTCGCTAATTAAGCTAAACGAAAACGCCAATATTCTTAGTAGAAAATGAGCGCAAAAGTTTTTAACTGATCAGGGATCTTCTCAATGCATAGAAATATGCCTTACAAGAAATATTCTTAGAAGAAGGAATAAAATGAAAGAAAATTATTCTGGTTAATGTTTCAAGGACTAACTAACCGCAGGTTCTGTTACATAATGCCTAGAAAACCGGCTATAAACGAGAAACTTGTAGGAGCGGGTCTTCTCTCATAATTTAATTCACTAGAAGGCGAGTTGTAGATGTCCATATCCAATACGGCTTCACAATTAATATCAGAAATCCTAGTATTTAAACTTTTGAATTTATCTGATAGACTCAAATATAGCAATTTTCACAGAAAGTACTTTTATACATTTCCCAATCTTCATTTTCCATACCAACATCATCTTCTCACGGGCTGAGGAAAGTTTGTTATAGGAAAGACCCAACTTAATTTCATACGAGCAATCACCACCTGAACTTGTCGCAAGAATTTGGAAAAACCCTGTATGTACATAAATAACCAACGGTTTCGTATTTTTCATAATTTAATCCATATTTTAAACGAAATTGCTTTATTGCTGGTGAATTTCAATATGTATTAGAAGGGTGCGCTTAATAAAAGCTAAAAACAATATCGGTTTCATGTCTGGAGCTTTTAAACCTGTAGAATGCGAAATATTATTGTGCAGCTACATATTACTGCGAAATACTGCCACAAAATATTCAAATTGGATTTTTGTTCATGCTTCACGTTATGTTTTTGATAGTCATGGTGTAATAAAAATTGTATAAAATAATAGAATTAGATTTTTATTTGGATTTTTTTATCGCGTTAATCTATAACAGCTAGCAGATTTGGAATTTTCACTTATTATCAGCTTTGCAACTAATTAATGTTGGAAACCGAAACAAAATTGTGTAAAACACGTGGAATTGTTCTTTTAAAGTTTTTAAAACTTAGTTTATAAGCTTTTCTTCCTAAATAGCTCAGAAGGAAGTTATTCATAATGTGAAAAGTTACTAAATACCTTTCATATAATACTTTTTATAAGTTAGTAAGAATAAGCATGTTTTTCTGCTAAAATTTTTTTGATACATAAATTTTTCTATAATTTAAATAAATTTGATTGTTTAAGATACGTAAATGGAGAGAAGACTATATTGAAAAATTTTGTTCGGTCATCTCCATTCTATTAACTCTGAAAATACAAAAAGGAAAATACGATTATAATCTTCAATTACTAGATACAGTTATTGAAGAAACTTTCTATATTTCAAGTATACGGAATTTTATAATGATAAGTTGAAAAGTCGTTTTTATTAACGACAGATCATTCAACAATGACAAATTTTACGTTAGTATTTCGAGTTTTTAGAAATGAACTTGAAATTGACCGCTAAAAAAGCCAAGACTGTCATGGTGTCTTGAATGATGTCACACCTCGCGAAACAGCTGTGTTTGTTGGCTAACCTCAAAATCAGTTAAGAAGTTTCATTCCATAGTGGGTAAATGCGACTCTCTGACTGGTAACTGCTATCTAAATAAGACTTTGTTTGTTTTTCACATAATACTTACATATAAGTTTTAACAGTGCGGACTTTCGATGAACAAAAGTAGGTGTTCAAAAAATTTGTCAAGCATAACTGCGTCAATTTTGGACAAATTACTATAGTTTACTTTGTTAAATCCTGATTCCATAGCAAATTATACCTGTTTTTCAAGTTTAAACTAAAAACTAAATTTATTAATTTAACAATAATTGCTGAAAACTCGAAATAACCTGGTTACATTATACGAAAATAACGTCTCATTTTGTCGATTTTATTTTCCAAAAATATTATTAATCTTTTATTATTTTTGTAGAGAAGTTGTTTTCTTATTTACTAATTATCATGGTTATTCATTAGAAACTCAAAACCCTCCGATTTATTCTTAGTGGAAACGAGCCTATTGAACCTATATTTCTATTAAATAATTATCTCCGAGAAGTAAGTATCCATCAGGAGAATACGCAAAAAAGTAATTGAAGGCACATTGAATACAAAAGAGAATAAGAAGAGGACTGGAGAACAAAAAAAACAGCTAGAAAAAATATTATGCTGAATATGAGAGTACCGGGATGTTTTTATAGCAATTGATGGTTCTCTTACCAAAATTTTTAGTTAAAAATAAAGTCAATCTTAGTGTGTATAAATATGAAATGGAAGTCACGTTTTATGGATTTCAACTGTGGTTTGTTTATAAGTGATAACAGGAAAATATAACGATATAAACTTTAGTTGATAAAACTGACAACACAAACCATTTAAATAATAATGACCGATATCCAGCTTACGCAGAAGACATAACTCTGAGGTGAGAGCAGAAAAGGTAGAAATTAGAAGAAGTAGCTCCAAATTTTGCTGATCATTTTTGGAAATAGAAATGATTATATAGCAAGCATATGAAGAAAGATTTGAAAAGTTGAAAATGTTAGTATTGGTGAAAAAACGTCTTCAAAACCAGATATAATTTTTATATTTAGGTACAACAACAGTTGAGAAAGGGTACGAAAAACATGATATACAAATTAGAATAACAGAAGATAATCTGAAATACTGAAAAAAACAGACTTAGGAGACATGGGTTAATAATTATATAGAAAAACTATACATAAAACAAAGACAAAGAAACATATTGATGAAAATATACCGTAAGATCAACACAAACTAAAGTGGATGAGAAAAACCAGTAAAAGACAAAAAATGTATTTAGCAAGCATATTTTGGGATATGGTAGAGATATTTGAGACACGTAGAACGTATGGAGAAAGAAAGAATGTCGGAGATGGTGTAATACACGATATGGAATGAATATAAAAGTAGAAAAATTGTGGAAAGAACTTCTAAAAGTTCACGATTGCTCTACATAACCTGTAGATATTTGATAATAAGGCCTCGCGAAGTAATTTATTTATTTGATACTTTTATGAAGTTCAAAGAAAATTGGAATTATCTCATGTCTTCAATAATAATTATAAGGTTTCTCATTATAAATATGCTTCTCGTGACCTTTCTCGTATTATTTAGTATCAAAAGCAGATTCAAAATAAAGTAAAATAAATCTAAAAGATGTGACATTTCCATTCGATTTTTGTTATTATTGGTTGAGAAATTATTTAAAGCAAATTTCTCCTTAATATTTAATATTAAGTTCCATGTGAAATTTTTTCTACAATAATCTGAATATTATACAAATAACGATAAAGATTTTGAATCGTCCGTCATATAAAATAACAATTATTATTTGTAATTTTCAATTTTTAGATTTTTTTGGCAATAAAATAAAAGATTGGCTCAACATATATTTATATGATGATAATGACGATTATTGTAGTGAATGTTTAAATATGATTTCGGCCATGTGGCCGTCTCGCATAGCGGTTACAACGCGCAATCTGGATCACCAATTTTCATAAATTTTTCGCAGTATATGCGGCCGTTTTTTGCCAATAACTTGAACAAAAGATTATCCTCATTCCAACTCATTGACTTCAGCAAGTCTATTTATTTACTTACCCATTCAAACAAGTTGAATCTTCAAAGCTAAGATCTTTACTTGAAATATTCTCTAAAGTAGTAGAAAACAATCCCAGTTGCTGAGAGAGGTAATGAATTGATTGATTTGAATCCATTATTATTAGATTATGTACGTCATAAAATAGACGAAGGGTACGTTTCACGATTCACGAATAGAACCATTTTTGTGATGTCAACTGAAAAAGTGAACCTCTCAAAACCTAATTTTGCTATAGATTTAATAGCAGCCTATATCATACAAAAAACGGATAGTAAAACTCCAATAATTTTCTTGTGTAGGATACTATGTTTATTCACAAGCTAACCTACCAAAGACGAGGTCTGGTTATTAAATAACGTGATTGCGCGCCTAGAGGGTGCGGGAGGTTTGAAGCGAACGTATTTTTTTCTCGTGCCGAAAACCGTGCTAGAAAAATTTTACACGAGGAATTACACATGACGAATTTGGTCCCAAGAAATCTGACTCCTGATCAAAAGCATCAACGGGTTTCCAAAGATTTCCTTGAAAGATTAGAAAGAGAAAAAGATCTGCTTTGAAAGGGAACCGATTTGAGTAGATAGAAGCGGTAAATCAAAAATCGGCAGAGTTCCTAAAGGCACTTACCAAAGAAGACCTCCAAAAATTGAAGGGGAGCATTCGAATGTAGAATAATTTTTTTTAAAAAACCCTTTTTCGTAACCAGCCTCGTTATTTAATAGCCAGACCTCGTAACCTCGTATATAATGATAAATAAATATGAGTTATATTTAAATATAATCAGAGCGAAGGCGTCTATTATGCACTACATAGGTTAGGTCTGTGAATAGGGTTTGGATGGGTTCTTGTCTCGTTTGAATATTTCACATACTGTTGTTTAATTTTCTCTTCTCCATTTTGGTGCTTCGAGACCTATTGCAATTATATATAACAATCGGGGGACTATATAATTGATGTCATTATTTTTATTAATACCTTTCTAAAGTGAATAGACAAAATTTTTAGATCAGTTAAATTCCTCAAATAAAACTAAAATTCTTATAATTGCTAATTAAAGCTTTTGAATTAAGAATACATATATGAAAGGTAATTAAATAATATAATATTAAATATTTGATACGATTAGTTTTATAACGTTTTTATTCACTGTATCATTTTGTTTCAATATAGATATTATGTAAAATATCTCTGACTAAACCTTTGCCAAATTTTGATTGCTGACAACTACGATGCTTGGTTCGCTTAAAGGCGTGATGGAATAAGATAAAAAATTCCCAAGCTTACTTCGCAAACCCCACATCAAGATAGAAAGTTTAGATATGCCTTCGTCTTGCAATTTTAAATCTAAAGAACGAAACCTATTCTCAAAAAAAAACGTTTTGTTCTGAATAGTAATATACAAAGATGCCATAGATAAACGCACTTTCAAATGACAAAAACGACAAAAGGAAATTGTAATGAATGTGTGTGTGGATGGTTGTTATTTGTAAAAGCCACTTTTAAGTTGGAAAAAATCACAAAGTTTTTATATTTATATGAGGATAGATAGAAAAATCAGAAATTGAAATTCTGTGGAAAATAGTTCATAACCAGTTCCACTTGAATGTTGGTTATGGACAATACCTCTCAAAAATTAAGTGCAAAGCGAATATCAAAAAATTTCTTATGAATGAAGTATTGCTTTTTCACACATTAGGAGGATAGACCCAGAAGTACCTGGCCTGATGTAGAGATGGCGGTAGTGCTTGAAAAATACCACTGTATTAGAAAGTACACAATCTATGCAGCATATATTTCAAGTTTGAAGACGCCACGTTGTTTAGTATTTGTTTGGTAGCTATCAATAGTGAACTTTTTCAGCGAATTTGTAAACATGAAAAAAATTGGTTATCGTTATGTGATACAATACCAATTTGAAAGGCTTTAGCATAACCAATATAAAAGCTGAACTAAATTCTACTCGGGGTGCGACTGCTCCTTCGTTATCAACAATATAATGTTGAGTAGCTGAGTTTAAACGAGGCCTTATGACCTGTGAAGACCAGCATCGCATTGGTCGACCAAATGAGGTAACGATTCCAGAAATGTTGTAGAAAATCTACAAAGAGGTACCAGATGATCGTCGATAGGAAATACGCGAGTTAGCAGACATAGTAGGCATTTCAAAAAGTGCGCTACATCGCAAATTAACAAAAAATTTCAACCTGAGAAAGCTTTGTGCAAGATTCTCACAATGGAAAGACAACGGCGTCGTGAAGATGTTTCCATCGAGTGTTTGGTAATGTTTTACAGATAAAAAGTCAATTTTTGCGCTGTTTCTTTACTATGAATGATGCATAGGTCCATCATTTCATACCCGAAAAAAGAGAACAATGAAAATAATGGACTGAAAAGGGAGAATCGGCTCCAAATAAGTCAAAGACCGTTCTATTTGTTCCATCTGCTGGCAAGGTCATGCTGTCGGTTTTTTTGAGATGCGCTTGGCATAATTTTCATCGAATATCTCGAAAAAAGAACTTATTGCAACGTTTGAACGAAGAAATAAAGCTATAACAGCTGCATTTCACAAAGAATAAAGTGTTGTTTCATTAAGTTCCAGCTCTAGCAATGTCCAAAATTAATGAATTTTAGTTTGAACTGTTACCTCATGCATCCTATCTGTCAGATTTAGCCCCCTCAGTTTATTTTCTCTTCTCAGAATTGGAGAAATGGCTCGGTGTTCAAAGATGATTTTCTAAACATTGTGTATTAGTATTCCGTATTATTTGTCTATTTTTCCACGATTTGATGAAGTTTCATTTCAAATTTTCAAGTGGCTCTACAGGTTTTGTTGACAATTAAAATTGTTATATTTGTTCAAAACAAACCACTGAAGATACTTGGTAGGTGACCTGGTTGAACAATAGGTTTGTTCCAGCAGACTGTTTTAACTACTTGATCATGCGCGTTATGAGAACTGAGCTCAAACAGCATTGAGTTCAAGTACTGAACAGTTTTACGATCCAGCAACAAATTGAACTTGTTCAATACTAATTCAACACGAGCAAGAATATATAGAATAACTTATGTAACATATGGATCCGCGTATGTCAACACATATTATCGTGCTTTATCAAGTTGTAAAACGTTTTTAAGATGAAGATGGGTATTTTTTTGGTAGTGGAGATGAAAGAGAATGCCCTAGTGAAACTATGTAAGAACAAAAATGATTTTTTTCTTTTTCCTACCTCTGTTCAATCTTCCCTACCGTGGGGCAACAAAGTTCAAAATATGAAGTGCTACATATTTCCATCAATCTCAATGAGATGATTTCGGGAATTGCAAAGTTATGTTATGATTCATTAGAAAGAAATAATTACGGTTGTTCCAATAGATGATGTTGAAGATATATTTCTGGTAAAGCTGATTAAATGCTATAGAACCTTCAGAAGTACACATTCTATAATCATTCTAGAGTACAAAGTAATGTTAAAAAATTAGATTCCAGAGGAAGAGAATAAACTGTAGCGAGTCCATTAAAAATAATGCAGAATTTATTGTCATAATTAATCAAGTTAACGACAGTGTCAGATTTGTTTTTTTTTTTTATTTAGTTCGGATGAAATTATTTTGAAAATCTCGAATAGACCGACATATTTCGTTTACCGGTATCGTTACGGAATTAAACAATAAAATAATTTTTATATCAAAGAATTCCGAATTTTCAGATTTATGAAGTAACGTCAAAAAAATTAATGGGCCGAGTGAGTTTCCATTTATGAAATTTCTGGTAAAACACAATGGAATTGAGTCAAAAACATTAAGATCAAAATTATTTTTTAATTAGTTTCATTCCTCTCTTCACTTTATGTTGCTTCGTATCAATTAAAACTTTATGTTGAATCTCTCATTGTTATTGAAAATGTTGTTATTAGATTAGCTCAATTTATGTTGCAGCTTTCCACATAATAATCGTGATTATTTCCTCCTTTATAGTTATCTATGGATGACGAATGCAGTCTATCTTTATAATCTCATTATTTATGAGAAAACTTTGAAAAATCCTAAGTGAAAGCTTCAAATGCAGCTTATAGTAAGTTTTGGACACATATTTTAATAAACAGAAACAAAATATGTATGTTTCAATTGATCAACATAAATCAATATTATTTTATATTTCCTTAAAGTTTACACTATTTTAAAAGTCTGACAACGTTCCATGGCGTTAATAAATTCCAATATTTTTCAACATAGACTTCTTTTTAGTCTATACATCTAATTCAGTGATGCTCTAATCTTTTTTCCAATAATAGTTGCTGTCTTTTTCCTAAAAATAGTCGGTTTCGTAAGCGATAACGTCTTCGTTTGATAAAAATATCTCTTCGTAACTCAAATTATAAGATTAGGGTACAGAAAAAAGGCTCTGAAAACTAGATCTGATGAATACGGTGGTTGGTCAACCAATTCGAAGTGCCTTGGCTATCACTGGGGTTTGATAAAGTGCGTTGGCCTGATGGCGAAGCACTTACTTTTTCTTTCAATCAAGCAGTCATGCGTAATACTCTGTTATTGTTCTACCTATGTGAAGCACAGAATGACTATCTCAAAAACGGCGATCATCACTTTTCTGGCCGATAAAACTGCCTTTGCTTTTTTCGAAGAAAATTCGCCCTTCGCAATTCATCATCTTGTTTGTTTTATGTTCCAAATGTGTAGTGTTGGATCTCGTTTTCATATATAGTGATGAATCGATGCAAAAAAATGACTTTTTGGACCTAATTCAAAGCAATACGAACTGGAAAATATTCAATCTAATGATATTTCGGTCCAAAATTCAGTTCAGTACCATTAGGTTAACTTTTCCGATTATGTCATTCTTGATATTATTGTCCTTCCTAGTATATAATTTTAAAAAACTCTTAGACAGTTTTATTTTGAGTACTCAACCCGCAACACCATTCGAAGTTTTTAAGCGATATCGAAAAAATATTTGATAAAAGCTGGATACTCAATATTTATTATTATCAGAAAAATCTTTACTACGACTCTCTTATATGTATGACAAACAGAAGCTGAATGTGTAAAATTACTGAAATTTTAGTGAAAATCTCTCAACCTAATCGCAAATATATTCCTCAACCCATTTTCAGGTTAAAGCTGAAAACTTTTAATGTCTTTAATGTTTTTAAGTCCACAATTGGACCCATTCCTTCAATTTCGGTTTTATGAAAATAACAGGTCAACCAATCCTCGTGCGTGTTGACAGGAATGTTCTAAGCCAGCGAATAATTTTCTGGCAGAGTGAACAAATATCGTTGCTCTTCTGTAATGACTCCATATCTAGGTTTCCCAGTGCCTACGCACCCATAAATTCATCGAAGACAGGTTAACTCCTTCCTCTAGGTGATAGACAACGCTATTGATCCTTTTTTTGATTATCCTTCATAGGAATTTTTTAATTTTATAAAAAATCCCTTTCTCCTAATTGGGTTGTGCAACCATACTTTGTTCTTTTCTTTCAAACCGCTGTCTATGGCTTTCGTGTGATATTGTCTTATCATTATGTTGCTAGTAACTTGATTTGAGGAAACCAATTCGTATTTGTCGTCCATATCCCATCTCAATTGGATCTAGATCTAGATATACTTACTAAATCTTGAAGCCTTTCTATCTTTTTAGTTGCAAGGCATGCTGGAGTTGAATCGTTTCCTTTTCCACATCAGATTCCATCTTTTCCTATCCTTTGTCATAAAATGGCTAAACCATCTTAATTGTCTGTCCCCGATTTTGTTTTGAAATGATTTTAAATTCATATTTTCTCTTATAGTGTTATCCCTCACTCTATCTTATCTTGATTTATTCTCTATTTTCCTTGGAGATCTCATTTCTCCATTTTCTATTTTGCTTTTTGTTTCTGTGTAAGTGTCCATGTCTGTAATCAATATGGGTGTGTCTACTTTTACAAATATTCTTTTGTTTTTATATTTCCTTTTAAGATATAAACTGTGTCTTAATTGCATTAAATAATGTTCTAGCTGCTCTAGCTTTGCTCCAATCTTCCATTTTGTGTTAGTACCATGCCAAGGTGTATAAAGCTATATTTTTGATTCTTTTATTTTCATCTTATGTGTCTTCTCATTTCGGATCCTTATCATCGAGTTTTGTGATCGTTTATTTTTATATTCATCATCTGTAGATTGTCGTTGTAAGTTATCAAGTTTGATTTCAAGGTTTTCTCGTCTTCTGCCTTCCATTTTCCAATGTTCTACATTTTGTTCTCTTTACTCCTTCATCTAACACTTTGGTGAATGATGATGGGCTTATTATACATCCTTTCTTCATTTATTTTGTTGTTTCGAATCTGTTTAATACCTCTTGCCTAACACTGACATAGTTTTTCGTCTGTTCAATATTTTATTCTTATTAACTTTGTTAAATGTTTTTTCAAGATTTAGAGAAAACAGATGTATCTTCCTGTCTTATTGTTCTTTTAGCTATTTGTCTAATGAAGAAGTTTGCATCTGTTGTTTCTTTGTTTAATCTAAAACCTTGTTGTGAGTCTTCTATGGTTCTTTCTAAATCGTCTCTTAGTCAATTTCCTATGTGATATATTGCTACCAACATAATTTAAAAGACGGTCCTGACTATCACAACTTTATTGCACCGATGAATAAATCGAATTTATGTCAGAAGTTTTTCTTTTGCCGTTTTGTATCCACCAGGTTTTTAAGTCGGAAAACATTCGTTTAATATATTTTACACCCTATGATTGTGATTGATTTCTTTTCATGTTTTGATTGTATTATCTCACCACCATAATTTCGAAAATGAAGATTGATTTGGTCAAAAAACGTTTTACTTTACTTTAGCGATCTCGCTAATTTGAAAAGGTGAACATCGTGTTAAGGTAAGATCGATCGAACGTAGGGTGTAGTAGGAACGTGGTTAACGGGTTTGTAATCGTAGGTACTTCAATGGTGTAGAAAAGTTATTATCATTCATACCGAAGTTTTCAGCTCAGTATTCACCATATTTTGAAGCATAATTTTCTACCGTGACATGACTAAGAATCCGGAAAATGTGGAAATTTTGTTGATCCTACATTTCTCTTGAATGAAACTTTACATACGAGGTGTGGCTATTAAATAACGAGACTGGTGATATAAAGTATTTCATATTTATATTATGTACATTTATTTATTACCACTTTCAATATACATCCTTTTAATGCGAATTTTTCATTGTTCGAAGCAGTGCAGGAAATCTTTTTCTGTTAGTTACTTCAGAACACTCGCCGCGTTTCCTTCCACAGTTTCAACAAATCCTGTTCCTTTTATTGGAGATTTGATCCTAAGAAAGTAAAAGTCGAACAGTGCAAGATCCGGTGAATAAATTGTAATATTGTACTTGCTAGAAATCTTGTGACGGACTATCAGCAAATAGCTTAACCGACAGTGGGATCGATCAAAATTACCGATTCTTTCAGTATTTTAATCCGTTTTTGACGTGGAAGGGTGACACGAGCGTGAATCATTTTCAGTATCTTTTCGGCTATCTAGAAAATATGTAGATGCTACAAACATTCATTACCATACACTTGTTTCAATAAATTATAAGTTTCAGTTGCAGTTTTTTCAAGTTTCATGTAAAACTTCACAACAATCCGTAGCCACACCTTGTAGTTTATAAAATCATCGTCATTTACAAAAATTAATGTTTTCTCCAACAAGGTTATTGATACATTAAATCCTCCATTACATTATAACTTACGCACCTGATTTTGCTTATACATGATTTTATCTTAAACTGCTATAACATTAACTGGAATTTTGTTAAGGGATATAAACAAACCAAGTCTTTTTGTTGAGAACGTTGATAGACATAATGTCGAATTTCAATTCACTAGGTAAATTTAGAAGGCGAGTTATCGAACGGTTTGAATCTGTTATCGCTTCCACTGTAATAAACCTCTGCGAACATACATATCAACATTTCCGAAGCCTATTGGTTAATTTATTTGGATTTATTCCCTTTGAAAAGTTAATTTCTAGCTACCAGAATATACAGATAAACATTCATCATTTAGATTGGTAACACTTGAAGCGATAATCATAACTAAACTTTCCTATTTTGGGATATTATTTTATACAATCTGTATTCAATCGTGGCTGTAGAAACATGAGTTTTATAATAATGCTATAAATTCTAATAATAGCAATATGCGATAAATAAGTTGTTTTATTTTATTAAAACTAAAAAGGTTACAGAAAGTGTGAATTAATCTCCTCCAGATACTGCTTTTGGCCAGCAGTACATTAGCATTTATAGATTTCTTTCGTCTTCTCAGTACGTTTAGGTTTTAGCACAGTGTCTTTTCATGACCATGAAGAAAAACTGTTGAACCATTAATTTATTATCTTTTTCGCCCCTTGTAAAATCCAGATTTGTTTCCTTGAAACAAAATTTATGCCTCGGTAAAAACCACCAATTAGGACTTTTATTGAAAGCAAAATCACTGGTTTTGCATTGAGAAATTGGTTTTTTTTTATCTCACAATCATTGTACAGAATCAATGTATGTATCAATGTATGCATAGTGGTAATCAAATTCGGATTTGAATGTAGGCGAATGTTAAATTAAAGCACGATTCTCTTTATGATTAATGGTCAAAAAAGTTTGTATAAGTTTGTAATAGTTTATTTAAGAGAACGAATTTGTCCAGTTTTTTTTATATTTTCATCATAGTTTGGGATAAAAAGATGTTTGGACCATTATCTTTTTTCAACTGACTTATTTCCACCTCTTTATATTATCTGTAAACAATTATATTAAATTACTGCTACCACAAATCTTCATGATCCCTGTTTCAGGATTTCACTGAATCTACTGTAGTAGCAGTCTGACGAGCCTTAACGGGTGCATTGTTGTCATTCTTTGTGTCGATACTTGGAGTTTTAAAACATAGTACTTGGAATAGAGGCGACTTGAGTAATCGTTACTAATAAAATTGATTCGTGGTTTTTTATCTCAACTACATACACAAAAAAAACTGATTTGTGAACAATACAAAGTTTACATAATTATCAATTCGGTTTCTAATCTCGTTTAGTATGAGGATGATTAATTGGAATTATCCTACATCGAAGCCTCGAAGCTGACTTTTATTAGAATAATACAGCATATAAAAAAATATATACAAGAGTATGTGGCTTTTAGCAGCAGCAGCTGTAAACGATTAGAAATTTCATCTGTGCTTCTTCGTTTGACAATGTGTTCTCACATATCATGCTTTTTATTGTCAAATAAACTTTTACGCGAAAAAATATTTTTTTTAAATGCTATAATATGAGCTATGAATTAAACAGGTAACGAAGTAGGTAATTTTGAATCTAATATACAAATTGAATCAATGTTTTCTTATTTGAAATGTTAGAATCAATGTAAAAATAATTGTCAGCTGTGAATGTCGTGTGAAGAAATTATATTTCATTATATTATTATGAAATTTCTGTTTCGTAATGAAGTTTATTCTTTTAAGACAAATTGCCGCTTTCAATAATCTTTTTAAAAATTTCTGTCCAAATATTGCCTCTTCTATCTAGTGTATTTTTAGATAGAAATGCTACAAAAATCAATTGTCCATATTCTTTATTGCAATCTTTATAATTTCCATTTCAACTAGTCGTCGCTTGTTTCACTAATTTCTTATATAGACACGCGCTCCAATGTAGCACTTTCTCGAGCCCAAGATGTAAAAATTTGCCTGCAGCGCTCAGTATGAATGAGAATGAGATGACAAATTTACGCAAACCATGCGAGCAGCATCTTACCGAGCCAATTAAGTCGCTTCTAGTTGATGGAAGACTTCTTCGCATACAAACTAATCTCACTGTGCAGATAAATTGGGTTACCAGTAATTTAGATCAACGTATTTTCTTTTAAATGATGATGACGGTTATAGTGATAATCTTCACATTATATATGAGTACTTGGGAAAATTGGTTTCGTAAAAAGCCAAGGTAATTATTGTGGGAGTTATAATTGCAGCCGTAAATCTCCTTATTATCACCTAATATATTTACTTGAAATAATGTCCGCAGAAAATTTGCATAAGGATCTTTTTGATTTTTTTCATAACTTATCACAATAAACTTTATAACAAATAGAGATTTATTTCCTACAAATTCTTTACTTGTTCAATAATTTAAATTTGATTTTGTAGTGTAGAGATTTTTTCATTATGTTTTTTTGTTAAATTCATTTTCTCGATTTCACAAAAAAATTATTTGTATATGATTTTTGTCTGTTTTTCTGTTACATTCTTTTCTTCGCTTTGCTTCGCTTTTTGTGAGGAAACTCGCAACAACTCACCGCCCACCCATTTATTATTTCTACATAATTTCACCATTTAAATCATCCACGAATATTTAATCATTCATCTGAGTTAATTATACATTACACTTTTCTCCGACCTTTAACATTTACAAAAGATATAGTAAATTTAATGAGTTTAGCATTATTACATTCTTTCCTTCACTTTGTTTTGTTTATTTTTTGTTTGAGTGGATCTGCAATCTCACAACACAATTTTGATTTGGATTTTCAGGTACTCAAACATCTCAAATTAATTTCAAACTTAAAGCACTTACGGATTTATATTATGTTCCTAATATCCTATTATCATAAAAAAAGAGAGATTCGTTTGATAGAATTTGGAAGGATAAGGATAATTTCTTATAGGACGAGGGTTTGTTGGAGTGGGCCCTTATATAGGAATTGCTCCTCTGCAGGGCCGGGCTTGTTGTGGTTTCTATTATGATAATAAACGCTCACTTCAGCCAATAATTAATTGAAATAATCACTATAATATCCACGTGGAAATAAATAATTTTTGCATAAATATATAATTTTGAGAATTTATATTGAGCCTTCTATATTTGGTACTTAATATATTTCATATATATAAGGATTAATTTCATTTCAAGTTAATATATAGTCAATATAACGATAGAAATCTGTTTTATTATATTTATTATATTACCCAAAAAGAAAGGAAAAACAAATTTTTACAGAAAAGAGCTGAATTTACAAACAAAAAATAAGGAAAAAGGGCCTGAATCTTCAAAAGTACCTCATAAAGTAAGCAAAGTTGGAAAGATTAGGAAAGCTAAATTATGGCGTGAGATATGAAAATAATTATTTTATAATTAAAAACTTTTATTTCAAACTAGACCAGATATAAGCAGGGTATATACAACAATTATTGTAACGTAACAAGTTCATTAACAAGAAATTAGTAACGTACCTTCGATCTGGCAATAATAATAATAATTATTATCATCATCATAAAACCTTTCAGTTCTTTGAATTATGGCTATCCCTATAGCACTTCCTTTTTTGAGGTGGATTACTCCTCGTTTTCTATTTTTGTTTTCTTTATAGTTTACCGTTTGTCTTGTCTGCTTTTGTTATTATTTTCAATTCCATTTCATTCCGGCATTTTGTCCTCCAGTTCTCTATCTTAAGTATTCTTATGTCCTCCTCTATTTCGTTTCTTCAAGTCTTTCTCGGTACTTATCTTCTCCTTGGCCACAATGGGGTTCATTGCCTTATTTTTTCGATCATTTCAGTTGGTTTTCTTCTCATTATATGTCTATACCATGAACAACAATAAAGAGAAGAAAGACCGCTTATCTGGGCCACACTTACAGTAACAAAAAATGTGATATACTGAAATTAATAATAGAAGAAAAAAAATCGAATGAAAACGTGGACCTGGTTGAAGACAACGTTCAAGGTTAGGTACATACGCGATTAGACTGGTATGAACACATCATCGTTAATTCGCATCACTCAGGACCGAAATACGTATGCCGAAATTGTCGCCAACCTTTATTAAAGGTAGATGGCACCTGAAGAAGGAGATATGCCTAGCCCAGTTGAGTCTTTGTGCTTTTATGTATCTCACTATATTCTCCTTCCCTAGTTATCTCTCTATTTCTTCGTGTTTTTGCTCTTCTTTCTCCTTCCAGTGCTTCGATCTGTTGTAGTTCTCATTATCTTTCTCTCGGTTTTCTCAAGTTCTTTTTTCCCCCTTTTGTTTATTACTATTATTTCCATCGCATACGTGTTAACTGATCTTATTAGGATTTTGTACATTTTTATTTTGTTTGACGCTTTTATTTGTATGTGTCTTTTCTGATGTTGCTGAAATCTAACTTCAATGTCATTCTTATTTAGTATTTCCTCTGTTATTTTCTCTCTATTTTCAAAAAAAAAAAATAAACGAGCTTCTAGCTTAAAAGTAGTCCAACATATTTGCAACCAACCAGCCAGCTATTTCGTCAATATTTGAATGATATTTTTTTAATTACCAACTATCAAAAATTCTAGCTTTGATCTCTGCTTTTGATCATTTTGTCCTGAAGGCTATTTAAATTGATAAAACATATTTGAAGTTTATGAGTAACGGTGTTTCTATGCGAACGTTCAGTTATTTTATTTGTTAACAAAAACATGTGAATTCTGTATAACAAAGTAATTGAAACCACCCACCGATGATTGTGCCTCAATAACAATTTAACACAATGTTTATAAACCAATTTCCAGTGTAGAACCGGTTACATACTCGAATATTAGACTGGTATACAAAGCAAATACGGTTTAATATTACACATTGAACGTTTAGAGTTCACGGTTGCTCAATTTAAATTGGGAATACAAATAAATATTTTCTTTTAAAATTTTGTCTATCACGTTATAGTCACACCTGAAACTTTTTAAGTACAATATATACTAGTACAATAGAAATAATCATTTCTCTTACAAGATATACAAAGTTACTAGAATAATGTGAACTTGCACTGGAAAGTACCAACTTAATTGGGAGCCAAAGTACTCAGTTTTGTTTCTTTGTACAGAACACATTATGTGTATGATGTGACTTTATATTTCATGAATACAAAGCCATGTACCAATCCTACCTGTAACAAATCTGAAACGGTACTCAAATGAAAAATTTACAGTAGAAGATCTTACAGCTTTTGAATAACTTTTTTTACCCTATAAGATGGGATTGAAGCTAATGCTTTCCTCAAATCAAGTGGTGCTGTACTGTGAGTTAGTGCGGGACTTTCACCTCACTGATCCACCCTTCTCCCCATGTAAGCCGGAAGAACAAATACTATCTTGTCACGTATCTTCCATGTATATTCCCTTCCCTAGCTCATACCTTAGGACATGACCCGGGTTGTCCCTTTGGCCACAGGTAGCGCATAGATAGATCAATAGATGTCTCCCGAATCTTATACTCGATCCATGTCCTGGAAGAACCTGCGTAATGAAATTGGATGCAGATCTGTGTTTGCGGGTTACCCAGCTTCTTATATCTTTTATCAGCTTTTTAGTCCACAGAGCTTTAGAGTGCAGTGAATACCATCTCTCCCATCACTTTCTGTAAGTTCACTTACGACATCTTCCTATTGCTGGCTATTGCTCCTATTTTATATAGAGAGTATCTCTCGGCTATGATGAGGTTTATGGGGAAATCCCGATATCACGGCACTGAAACCGAGTGCTGTGGAACACTCATCGTGCACTTGTAGGAGATGATACCTGATGTTAATTTCCTCTTGGTCATATAATTTTGGATACATTATCCCCTCTTTTAGGTCCATTTTGTTGTATGGAAAGCGTTATCAATATCTATGACCACTATTACCACCAGTTTGTGTCTGCTTTTCTTTATACTTTCTTGCAGTTCCTCCATTGCAAGCAAACACCGTTGAATGTTTGGCTCGAAAGCTGTGCTGGTGAGGGGATAGGAATGCTTTTTCTTAAATCTTTTCGATTAGTCAATTCGCAATCATGCGTTACAGTAAAGTTTCAAAGGAGTTGATTATACATATCGGACTGTAGATGTTTAACTCTTTTGGGTCTTTTCGATCCTTTGAAAGCAGTACCATTCACGCTTCCATGCATCCCGGCGCCAATGCTTCTCCAGTAAATTACTTAGGTAGTTCAAAACTAGTTCTCGTTTAGTTTTCAGTGCCTCAATAGTCAAACGATCTAGTCTCGGGGCCTCACCATTCTTCATGGTACTTACAGCAATTTCAAGCTCCTCACTGGTGAAACCTGCTCTTATCTCCAGACCTGAAAGCTCTTTTCAATCTGCCCGATGCGCCTTATTGTTGAAAACAGAATGAGTAGTAGGATTTTTTTCCTACGATTAGCAGTTTTCTGGCTTTGTGTTCTGTTTGCCATTTCGCCCTTGGCCATCCGGTACCCCTTACCACATATATCATTCTCAAGATCAGAGATAAGCTTTTGAAGAACTGGAATAATGTGTTATTATTGAAAAAAATATCATGATACCGCTACGTAACCTTCTGTACAGCGTATGATTTTAACGTTGATTAAGTATTGATTATCAAATGACACTCAACGATTTTTTCTCAAAAACAATTTCAATGTCATGTTTAAATAATTTATAAACATGATTCTGAATTTCACGTAAATATTTTATACATCCTAAAGTTTCTGTAATATAAACTTGACTAAGAAACGTTGTTTCTCAATAATTCATCTGCATTTTATCCTTGAGCTAATAGTTTTGAAGCTTTCAGTAATTAATTATTCAAAAATTTGTTGTTCATATAGTTTTTTTAACAGTTATTTTGACTTTAAATGTTAAATCTGAGGGAAAATATTTTGTAAACAATTTTTTTAAAGTTAACGAGTTGTAACTTTCCCTTTGTTTGGGACCAAATTAGTAGAGCAACTGGGTGTATTGAGCAATTAATAAGCCTCGTGTCAACCTTCGTGGGAATTAAACTAAGTTTGCTAATCCCTTCTGATCTTCGTGCTCATGGTCGGTAACAATGTATGCTAGTAATTTTTGAAACGTTTTTATTTTTCTTTATTCAAATATTGTAGATTGATTATATTTGGAGTTTGAAGCAAATTTTCGTATCGGTGCAGGCACTACGAGGTATTTAAATATTGATAAAATTGATTTGACGCGAAAGGGGGGATTGATTCATGTTATAAGAAATATAAACAATGTTCAAACGGTTGTTTAATACAATACAAACCGTTCGTTCCTTATTTCATGTCTACATTTTCTATCTCAGAATATTTTCCTCAGTGAACACCAAGATGCTGGCAAATTCTATCTATTAAGCTATAAGGTACAAATTGATTAGTGAGATATAGGGATTCAAGTCGCTGTAAACTAGAAAGCTTGTAATACTGGAAAGTTACAAGTTAGTTTTAGCAAATGGCATAAATCAACATCTGAGTAGTATACATTTCAAACAAAATGAAAACGATGGTTCACTCTTTTTTTCATGAGATCTTGAATTTGTATTCAAAGTTAAACGAATGCAAATGTGAACCAAAAAAGTCTTCTCAAACGGATTTTACGTTTTCAAATATGCATATGTAATCAAAGCAACTGTTTCTAGTGCATAGATTTAATTTATGCATTTAGTTAAATTATTTGCTTAACTCAATGAGACGCTCCATCCAATTGTTTAAGAATAATTCCTAAGCTAAACTAATGGTGTCATTAATAGCCGTATAATTTTGTAGGGAATTTGAGTGCCAGTGACGTTTAATCAAAAGGATGTTCGAAAGTTTTCGCAGATTCTGCAAAAATCTGGAAAGTTTTCAAGAAAAAATATTTAAAATACTACCTGTTTTGCCAATTACCGGAGTGATTCAAATATAAACCGGAATTTTCATGTAGAAAAATCTATTATCAAGTTAAAGTTTATTCCGCCACCTCTCCGGAAGCTTTTAGATGTCTTTTTCGTAAAAATCTTTCGGGTTGTCACGTAGCTATTCACGCATAAACGATTCTACTTGCCGCATTGCTGTCGAATCCGCCAAGTGCCACTTTTAATGGACCGAATAAATAATAGTCACACGACGATAAATCGGTAGTATAAAGAGTTCTGGTATTTCCCAACTCAATTCTTTCAACGTTCCCGTTGAGATGTATGCGGTCTGGCGTTGCCTTGAGGTTACTATAATACTGCGAATTCACAGGGCGTTGTTTAGTGAGAAATTGAATCGCAATTACTATCACCTTCGCTTTAACTGCGCGTTTACTCTCCGAATTATGGTGGTGTAAACAATTGTTGTCTATGGTGCATATTCGATGCAATAAATTTTCTCTTTCCTCCTCATACCGCTGCAGGAGACACGCGCAAACTTTCCAGCGTTTTAATTTTTGTTCAAAATTCAGAAGTCTTAGTACCTATCTGCTTAAAATTTAGCCAGATAGGTAATAAGATGTCCAGATCTTCAGCCATATAGTAAACAGTACTTCGTCGTCTCCAAAAATTAGTTTTTCTACAATGCTGACGTTTTCAAAGCGAGATTGTGCGGTCCCGCTTGTTTCTACTTCACTAACTACTTTAAAAAATTCGAGTACTTTGTATTATTGAAGTAGTATTGAATTAGTAGTGACGTCTTTATACGATTTTTAGTTTTCACTTTAAGCAAACCTTGTTTATAGTAGAATTCCTAAATGCAAGTAGATTTTGTTTTAAATGCATATCTTTTCTTGGAAAGCTCATAATAATAAATATTTTGAGGTTATCTTCAACGTGAATTTTCCGGCAAATTTGAAATGTATAAAGAATTATTTTAGTATCATTATGCAATTATTATTTATTTATTTGATTTATATGTTCTCAATTGAATAAAATATTGGAATCAATCTTATTTGCCACTCACTGAAACTCATTTGGAATCCTACACTAACTTTATACGGAACACTAATGCGACAGATTGAAAAAAATCAAGTAGAATTAATATCAAGAATTTATTTCAACAATAATAACAATAAATGATTAATTAATAGTTTTTGTGCTGTTACATATACGTTTTTTTATCTTGAAATGCTCCAATAAAATTTATCTAATACATTTACTGCTACGGTGATTATGTCTTCTGCGCAAGGACAAGCATTTTCAGTTTCAAAGTTTATTAAGCTCTATTTATCATACCGTTGGTCGCGTCTGCATTTGTGCCTTCCCATCTAGGACCTCTGCCAGCTTTTGTGTTAAAGTAAATGAGCTATCTTTCTCCTTATGACGATAATCTTTTCTTCTTCAAGTGTTCTTCAATTTTTCCAATTCTGTTCACTTACTTCTTATCATTTTCTATTCCGCTATCTCACAAACAACTCTCTCATTTGCATGTACCATTATTAAAAAATTATTATCTTTCTCGAAACTCACCGCTTCCTCTGCTTTCTTCCTCCTTGTTCCAAAAATATTCCTTCAATCGATCCTCATTTAACAAACAATATGATTTACTTTGTAAAATTTTTAGATGTGTAGTCATTATAAGCAATCTATTTAATATCCTCCAGACTTTCAATATATTCTCACCCCACAAGCATATCATTTTATTTGCGTAGTTTGATTGATCAAAACATACAAGTCATCTATCAAACTTTCTTTGCTTTAAATTTACAATTTGATAACAATATACAACATACATTCGTCTTCTTGAATTTCTTAAGGCGTGGAAAGGCTATGACAATAATAATACTCTGTATTACTTTTAATTCTGATGTCTTCAGGACGTCATCTCTTTGTGACAATTATCAAGCTATAGTAAAGATTGGACAATACTCCACCACATACCAGATATTTCATGTGAAGCATAACCTCAAGGAAACATTGAACTTTATATTTTTTTATATTCAATATGATTTTTTCCAAAAATTCAATGGCATTCGAATCCTTTTGACATACTATAACAATTTTTTCATCGTTAATCGTATTGGAAAAATCTATTTGCTATATGCACTCATCTATAAATGCTTTTTTTATTTTTTCTATTTTTCGGTAACTTTTTGCCGAAGTTCTCCCATAACGGATTGTCTTTAAATTTTTAATTTAATGCCAGTCAATTATTTCATCATTGCTTTGCAAGAATTATATCAATCAATCGAAAATTCACTATTTGAATGTAAATTGTTGATATATCCACTTTATCTAGATAGTTTTCAGTTATTTATGACTAAAACTAAAACTATTCAAAGCATGTTAAATTATTAATTTCCAATTTCACATGTTTGTATTTACAAATGGCCTTACGTAATGTAGTTTGTTGAACAGTTTCCAAAAATATAGAAATATATAACCCAATTCGATGAAAACAGAAATTGATCTATCTCAGTATTATAATTTTCTAGAATGATCTCACAGATTCATTTCACGAAAGATTTCTAGCAAACGATAAAATTTCAAAAAACGGATCACATTTTTTGAATACTATTCCCAATTTTTTTGACTTCAAAGCTCATGTAACAACAAGTTTATATTGTTTGATAACAGTTTCGCTCCACAAGTTGTTCTAATGACTAATAAAAACTGAAAGGTTCCCAGCTATCTATCTCACTACGTAGAGAAACTCTCCCACTGCGCAGCCACTGGAAAGAAACCTATAAAAAGAGGAGAGAGCATTAAGTAGTTTCTTTTTGGGGAAAAAGGATTTCACAATTAAAGTCAACTTCATTCAACTAAATGGAAATTTCAAACGTTACAGAAAAGGTTAAAGAGACCCGTTAAGGTTAAAAGGGACCTAAAATCAACCCTTTAAAATATCTGAGTGTAATTAGTAGAAAAAAATGTTATTTTCTAACTTCAGATAAGGTACAAAAGATTAGATGATTTAGGGTGGGCCGAAAAAAATGAATTTTTCTTTTTTACAATGCTATACCGCGGAAAACTTGTCTTTGGGATAGGTCAGTAAAATGCAATTTTAAAAAGAAAAAAATATTCCTCAGATAGCGCATTGTCCTTGAAATATCGATTTTTTTCGAAAATCAAGTCACTTTCCAACTTTTTTTGCAGATCTTATTTAATGATATTTTAAACTGCTGCAGTGAAAATCTTTTATTAAAAGTATCAAAAAAATGTATACCGTCAAAATCTTTCAATTTATCGTATCGCAAAAAACCCGCTAAATTTTTGCTGTATGTTTGCGCACTAAAGGAAGGTGTAGGAAAGCATGCAGAGTTGTGTGACCCATTATTTTAACATTATATTACGTTCTAACACTACATTAATTCTTTTAGAATGACGTTGTGTTGAGTACAAAAATACTAATCCAAAAAAAGCAAAGAAAAGAAAAAAAATTGCACTTAATTTTAAAATTCACTCATTGTTTTTAGCGAGGTAACTTGAAGCTGCTCTTGCTAGCAAATGTTGGCATTGAAGCTTTTGAATGTATGGTGGATCTTAGAAAACAATTTCGGTTGTTGGCACCGACCACTCGTTTTGATGCTTCAGTCACTAATTTTACGCAGCGTTCAACTGCTTGCGTTTAGCATGGAAGTTTACCAAAATTCCATTCGTCAGCCGTTTCACCGGCGGTAATTTTAGCCAAAAATCCATCATCAGATAGTTTGCGCAACAATGGAGGTGGTGAAAGCGCACTCGTACTCCAATCAATTAATTCAGCATAATCGTTTGCCTCAAAGTTAATTTTCAAAGGTCGAAAATACTTTATTGGTTCTGCTTTAGAGGCCAACTTTCTTGCTTCTAGGATTTTTCTGAACCCTAACTCGACCCACCCACTTGTTTTGCCAATATTTGTATTGAAACCAGATAAAAATAAGTTTTAGAAAATTCTTTCTTTTCAATAAGTCACTTAAATTATGAATTAGACTTTCATATTTTTAAATAATTCGTTGATGAATCTGTATTACAGATTTACTATTCAAGGCTTTAATTTCTGTGCAAGCTTAATATCAGATTATGAGGTCAAGGTCAACGTGGAAATACTTATCATATAAAGATGTTCACTGTACCTTAAATCAAAGCTTGAAAGGTTGATTCGTTTCAGCCCACGTAACCTTTATATTGATGTTCACATTCGTATTCCTAATAATATTTTATATCAAATGATTATTTTCAAAGTAGGTTATCACTTTTGAAGTATTTTCAACCATATTCATGTTTAGAAAATATTTTTTTCAATCCTCGTGGAATTTGTGTACGCTGGAACGATCGGAAATATTTTTATTTCAGCTCTCCAAGAAGTGATTCAAATAATCATCTATCTTCAAAAAGCTTGTGTTACTTCACGTATAAATAAAAAGTTCGAAGAAGAACCCAATCCATATTTAAAGGGATACTTCGATACTAGATTATCGAGAGTAAACTTTAACTTTGGATAATTTGAATCTCCAGGCGAATAACTGAAAGTAGGGCATTTCCAATTAATAGGTTACAAATAGAACAGTGCATTTTGTAACTTTAGATATAAGGACAAAGCATTTAAATCTGTGAAGTACAGATTATTCAGTTACTAATAGAAATACGATTTGACAGGATGCATGCGGTTTGTTCTTGTGGTTTTCAACAGGAATTGGAGAATAGTTCGCAATAATGAGAGTTGTTGTCAGAAATAAATCAAAAACCAAGTCATATGATAAATATCAAGTATAAAAAACTCACAATCGACCTCCAAAAGTATGTATTTGTATAAAATCTATTCAGTTTCATTTGAAAATTATGGTGCTGATTTTTATCATTGTAGTTGAACCGAGCGTTTATTGAATAAATTGGGTATTTTAGTCATATATTCTTTAATTATCATTATAGTTAAGTGTATTGATTTTCACATTTATTATAGTGAACTCTCATAGTTGAATAACTCGATAATTCAGATCTCAATTAGCACCTAATTGTTATTAATTTGTCCGGAAGTTTCTTGTATCCTAGACTACCTAAGTTTCATTAATCTTGTACGGTTTCCAAAGCATTACTCTACATGAGCGTGTTTATTTTATTTATTTGCTTTAAATCAATTGAATAAATTATTTAAACCTAATTTATCTAAATTAGTATGTCCGTACTAAACTTTCAGAGGCTGTAATCGAAGCCCATAAAAATTATTGGTTCTAATTTTTTAGTTGGTTAAATCTACAGTTATACAAACAGTTTAATTATTTTCAGAAAATATGGTGAAAACTGATTTTTTATCAGTTTAATTTCAAACATCCTTCAATCATTTCTATACATTAGTCTATAATCTTAAACTTTTTGAAAAATTATGTTTTTTTCCATCTTATAATAAAAACTTTCAATTTCTATAAAAAACTTTTACACTAAAATAATTTTCAGTTATCTAGGAGAAGCGATATAGGAGAAACGATAAATCTAATAAAAGCTGATGAAGAAAAAACTTAAAACCCTCGAAAGAAAAATGATAAGAAGAATATATGGGCCAAAAAACTTAAGTGACGGACAAACATGCAATGAACTTCTGTTTAAAAAAGAAAATGGTTAGAACGTGGATTGACTCACCAGAGTAAATGAGTTCTTGATCATTCGAATGAGTGATCTCTATTTATATCAATCTTCAACAATTCATCAACGTTTTCAATGTTTCAATTCATTTTATCACAGTTTTTGACGACTTTAACAATCAAGCTGTCCTTTCTCTACTCTGCCAAGGACAACAACCTATCTAAATTCAATACATTCTTTAAGAGACACGACAAACACCAAATACCTAACACAAGTAATAAAAAGTTTCTTCAAACAATTGATTATTGTTTGCAACGATAATTTATTGTATCCAGGATTAAAATAATCCCTTATCGATGTATCATTCACACAGTAAAATTTACAAATTGAGTTGCTTCAATCTTTTCAATTCAAAATATATTTACCAATCAACCACGTATTCGTCAAGACTTCCAAAAACAAACCCCTTTCCTTTCAAATTCAATATATCGTTTATAATATACGACAAACACCTAACAACCAGGACAAGTAATCAAAAATGTCTCCAAAGAAATGATAATTGGTTGTAACGATAATTTATTGTTATACACGGATTCATCCAAGATTAAAATCATCCCTAACCCATCAGCGTTCACATAGTAACATTTACAAACTCAGTTGCTTCAATGTCTTCAATACAATAGTTACATTTTGTATGCCAAGGACTGAAAGTGCTACAGACGATAGTCCAACAAAGTAGTATTTCAGCCGCGGTGTACACAACATTTTTTAGACGACGCATAACATCCCAAACTTTTTAATTACACTGAGAAAAGAAAATAAATAATAGAGAATTATAAACATTTTCTTTATTGAACAATATAATGTACTTAATGATATTTGCAATGTCAATATTAATTTATTAATTATTTGCAAAAATCTGTTGATTGTACCTCCAGGATAACTATTAATATTTCTTGGATTGGATGCAGATGGAATATGTATATCTTTACTAGATGTTAATGGAATTTCTGTAGATATGTTTGTGATTTCGATAATCATCGAAGTGAAACTGTTAAAGAAGTTAAAGTTGTCTACTCCAGAGTGTTTTGCAGTACTGTCACTTTCACTACATAGAACACTCAAACCGCAACTTTCGGTATGTAAATTAATACAGAGCGAACAACTTTCAGATGGCGTCGCCTAAAAAATATATTTACTGATCACCCAGCCTATACATGACTCCTACCAAGTTATCTGATCCCAAAAAATAACAGTTGCTATTATTTGGTTACTAGCATACATCACTAATAAAATAACTATTAATAAGGATTCAAAATAACAATTTGAAACAAAGAAAACAGACTAACATGGCAGCAGAATGGCAATCGTTGTTATTTCCTTACACCAACACTCGTTAGATGACTTTCAACTAAATAAATTCGCAAACAAGATTTAACCGTTACAAGGAGAGTTAGAATCGGCCACCGAAGACTCACTTATGTTATCTAATGTCTTCTACCTCCAGATGAATTTGTACCGATTGTAGTTCCAGTTTGAATATCGTACATTTTGACTATATGTTCTAAATATTTGTGTTGGTGTTAATCCTTATTTATAATTTCGCGAAACTGAATTTGAGATATTTTTTAAAACAGCAGGATGAAATTTTGTGTGAAGCTTGTTGAGATTTCTTACTGGTGCGTGCATAATGATTTTTACTGTATGAAACCAAGAAATGATCCACCGTACTACGTATACATGTAAGAATTACAACAACTTAAGGCATTAGCAGCCGAGCACGTTAAAAAATTATATTGTGTACAAATAAGTAGAGGAATATAAAGAAAAGTTGGTGATATTACGTTCTAATAGTTAGCTGAAAAATCCACTTTTGAGTAAAGTTTAAAATTTTGTAGAAGAAATAGTTGAAGAATGAATAAATATATTAATGAACCATTCACCGAACTTTTTGTTGTCTATTCTATTTTTATTTTAGTTACTTTTCTCATTTGAGGTTCGGAAGTTTTAAATATTTTTTTGAGAAAATGCATGGAAAAATATTTATGTGGTCGACTTTCCACGACTGAGGATGAATTACGAAGATGGTCCCAGAAGTATCTGACCCAACAAAGAATACACAAAAATTTTGGAGAAAAATATATTCATTTTTCAATCTGAAAATTTGAAAAATCTTTGACGATCTGTCCATTTTCTAAAGCCTGGGAATAGAAAATAATCCAAGGGAGCTAAATCGGTCTTGATTAAACAACAACTGTTGATTGTTTTTCCTTTTTTAAGTAGTGAAACAAAATTTTCCCACCAGCCATGACCTTGCTTCCAGATGGAACGGTCTTTGCCTTCTTTGAAGCCGATTCTTTCTTTTCAATCCATCCTTTTGATTGCTCTTCTATTTTGAGTGTGAAGCGATGTATCCAAATTTCATCCATGGTTATGGAACAGCGCAAAAATTCGGCTTTATTTTTGTCAAACTTTGCCAACAACGTGCAGGAAACATATTCACGACGCTGTTTTTGTTTCAGTGTGAGTAAGCGCGGCACCCATCTTGTGCATAGCTTTCTCATGTCTAAATTTTCAGTTAATATACTAGGTAACGCACGGCAATAATGTCGTTAAAATAAAAGTATTATTTCACATAACGATGACCAATTTCCTCCATGTTCACTATTAATGGCTGCCAAACAAATACTAAATAACGTGTCGTCTTCAAACTTGAAACACATGCTGCATAGGGTGTTTAATTTCTGTTATTTTTCAAGCAACTACCGCCATCTCTAGGTCATTTCTGTGACCATTCTCGTATGACACTGGAATTGGTCGAAACTTCTATAAAGTCTTACAACTTATATGATTTGTACAAATGTAGCAGTAAATAATTAAGGTATAACCAATCTCTATTACTTTTATCTCGAATTCTAGCAACATAATGTATTAATGTGAAAATTATTGAGTACTTCTCTAGTATATTTCTTTCGACTTTATTTCACATTAAATCGCTATTTTCTATAAACAAAATTAGTAGAACAACAGACTTCTGAAAAGCTTTTTACAACGTGGGAGAAACCCAAGCTATATGTTGTCTTTTAGAGAACGAAATTAATTTAAAAACGTACCACCCTCTATATTTTGTCTCCCATAGAAAGTTCATATATATGCACACTTATTTTCAAGCGAAATGTTTGTAGGCTGATTTCAAACAAAATCACATGAACCCTCTAGCGGGAGCGGACAGAAACCCTAAAATTTCAAATGGAAATAGGGGTTGAGTGATATATTTTAAAGGTCGTTCAACTACCTTTACAAATAGAGCAAATCTTTCCTTTCAGTACTTTTGGAGGAATCAAGTTGAATCATAAAAATATTTTATATATCAAAGGGTTTTGCAATGAAACGTTAATAAAACGTTACTCATTTTACGAAATTTTATATATGATAAAGTCTGCTCTCGAAAAATTTCCGTCTAAAGCTCTTTACACGCAGTTATTATGATCCTCTTCAAATTTTTAGAATCTCGTAAGTAATCGATTTTGTATGTCCCCATATATAAACGTTAAATCCACCTATTGTGATAACCATCTTCAAATTCTTTTGAAGAAAAACTTAAAAAATTATTCGTCTCGTGTCTTATTTGGATGATATCGTGGTTGATACTAAGGAATCTATAACTTCTTCATTTTAAGTAGAGCCCACCAGTTGAATGATTCAAAATGAATAGTGCTATTCTCGAAAGTACTTGTTCAAACTATCATTTTATTTGAATGGCTATACCGAACAGATTGCTCCATTGCAATGGCAACAAACTTACATTCATAAGAAAAACTATCATTGATCGGATTCACCAGACGAAACCGTTGAGCAACTATTGTAAAGCGCTAGCGAATTCGTTAGGTGGCACATATGCTACACATTCTGTGTGATTGAGTTCGTTCGTTCGATTTCGGTTTGAATTATAATGTCCATTTTTATATACATATAAGAGTGGGTGAGTGATGGATACACCTGGTAATTCTTTAAAAAGGAACTCTACATTTACCTCTTATTCTCAACACTTGTTAAGTTCAATTAAAGTGCATTAGAATGAACATTTCCCAGGTCTCATTCACGCAGCTTAAGCAAAATGAGACAGAATTTTTCCTCGGTGCTTTATTGTACGTGAAACCTGGATTCACCTCCACACTCTTGAAACGAAAGCTACCAAGTTGGTTTATTGGCAGGAATTGTGATTATCAACTATCTTTAAAAAAGTAATACAATAATAGAATATATAAGATAAATTCATGGGAAAAGAAAGCGTTTTTCCACGAAGACAGTGTACTTCCCACACTTCAGTGTGCATCATAGATTCTTAAGGCTCGTTGTGGAGAATTCCTTTAAATGGGAGTTACATATTGCCGCCTCATCTAAAAAATTACGTTCCTCCTATTTTGCGCTGGCATCATTTTCCAAAAAACTTAACTTACCCATCTCTTTAACAGTTTATTAGTTATGCCCTTATTGAGTCGCATCTCAAATATGCCCTACCCTTCTGGGGTTTGTATAGTGCGACTCAAATTGAGCGAAAACTTCAAACTACAAAAGAGAGCTCTTGGATATTTACTCGAACTAAACAGCAGGGCTCACTGCATCGACTTCTTTATTAAGAGATTAAAAATTCTGACTCTTCTCCAATTTCAGATAGGTCGTTGCATGGTTATCCACTTAGGAACGCGGAGCACGACCTTTACTTACCTACTCCACGTTCAGAATTAGTTAGGGGCTCAATATTTTACAATGCAAAAAATGCACAATCACTTGACAATTGAAATCGAATCGATATCATCTTTTTCCGCACTTCGCAATAATTTGAGTGCCTTCTACTCTGTAAACGACTTCTAATAATATCCAATGCCGGACATGCTGCATTCTGGTTTAATTTTTTTTATGGACTTTTATACGACTTATATACTAATTATTACCTATTACTATTAACTATAATTTTGGTACTCATTGTAAATATTGAAATTTTATTTTATTTGTATCTTTATTTATGTTTTTTTTTATTTTTTACAAGTTTTCTTTCCAAATTATAACCATATTTTGACAATAAAGCATTTCTCTCTCTTTGTCTCTACTTATTTTATTTGGAATTTAAGCTTGAAATAATCTTTTATAATTCAGTCATGTGTTAATACCTCTATCTGTTGTCAATTTAATACGATCTATTTTGTGGAATAATCGTGTGATACATTAAATTGGATTTCGAATTGGAAAATAGCACAAACAAGAATTTCGTAAATTTTTTTTGAATTTGGCGTCCTTTGTAAATTCCGCTACTATACCGGACATTTTAAAATGCATTTATCAAAATTTTAACGAGTTTCAACTTTACACAAATAAAACTCTCAACACTTCCAAATGAGAACTGTAGTTACCTAATGAAGATGTATATCTCTGCATACGTGTACGACACGAATATGTCCCATAAATTTTGATTGGTCGCAGTATATCACGCAGCGCTGGGTCAATTGGGTTAGTTTATAAAATTTAACAGTTGACTAGGACTTTTATTCAGATATAATGGATATGTAAACAAGTATTTGAGGAAGTTAAAAAAAAACTGTAAACTCTTCTAAGTAACTAATTATCGAACTAAAGAGTAGTGAGTAATTAAGTTAAATTGCTGATTCAAATATTTTTTAAAGACAAGTATTGCCATCTGTCTACCTCTGAAATATTAGACGCCTAGCTGACTTGTCGACAACACATCATGAATACGTCTAAGAAGACCGCATTAGTAACTGGACATACTACCGAAGACATCTCGGTACCAATAAACCTTTAGGAAGAGGAAAGGATAAGGTTTAGTTGTCATAGAAATAAAAAAAAAAAGATCAGAGACAAAATAGATGGAACAATGAAACCAGGAGGTGATGGACTTATAGGCTTGAGGGATTGCGTAAACATGAATCATGGTGACGTAAACTATTTATAAGAAAAACTATAGATTTGCCAAGCTTTATTCATATCAAAAGATGAATACTGTACGTTTTGCTGAAAAGAAACAGCTTAAGTGGGACATTTCTACCCAGAAATACTTAGTTTCCGGAGACAACTTCTGAAACTTTTATTGCCGATCCTTTAATAAATTTGACGGCTTCACTTCAGGCAACTCTTCCCGTTCTATCCAGTGTGGTGTTAGGAATCGAGCCCCGAGATTCCATAATTCTTTGCATTCAGCAAGTATCTGATTAGATGTTTTAACTAACCTACATAAGTTGTCTTTTTCCACCAATTTGAGTTTCTTCAGGTGTCCATATCCAATGCATTGCTCCGATTTCTCCTAGTCTTAGTTTTCTAATAGTGTCTTTGAGGATCTTACCCATAATGTGTTGTTCCAATAGTCTAATCTATTTTTATTTCAATGTTTTTCTTATTTATTCAAACTATTCAGTGGTGAGGTAGATTCATAGTTTCTCCATTCATACATGACATACCAATTTATTTAAATACACCGTTTACTTCTACTTCCGACTACGGCATTTAGAAACTCGAAATTACCGTGAACTGATAAAAAGGTCTTTTTAGAAATCGACTCTATAAAACAGTCACAACAAGAAGTGAATAATCAATCAAAAAATATGCCAAGGAATACCGTGAGGTATTGGGCGAATAAAGTGTTTCTTGGTGCCCAAATAGGGCAACTACATTAAGAACGAGTGATTAATTTTTTGCTTACTTTGGTTTGCAAAGACAAAAATGTTCACTGCTGATACTATCACTGAATGAAACGAAGAAATATTCTCTATTACTGAACAAGTACTTGAAATAACTACTGAAAATAGATCACTGGAATCTACCTTTACCTTTATTTTGTCACTTTTATTTGTCGAAATTGTCTTTAATTATTTCATAATAGCGCCGGTGAAGTTTGAGAAGTATTAATATTGGTATAAGTAATTCTTTGGAAATAGTAGGAGGAAGAATTTCTCTAGATATCCGATCAGTAATACTCTGTGTTTATTCGACGATACCTGAAGAACCTTGCCAGCCGATTAGATTTTTGTTCTCTTTTGACGGCCAGCGGAAAAAAATAGAAATGTTATTTGTGGTATATGTACAAAATAAGAATCTAGACAATACTTTTTAGAAAGAGAAATACTAATACAATATTTAGTTATACGAGGTGTATCCACATTGTAAGTTTCTATTTCTATGAGCGACAGCCCTGCGATCACAGTTCGAAAGTTACTTGGCTCAAGCAGAAGAAATATAGGCCATTTTTATTTGACTGCTGCTTACATCAGATCTGTGATTAGTTTTGTCAATGCAAAGTAAGTTAAAGCAAATGTAATTTATGCGTGATTCAATGATTAGAAGACGGGTCACACAGGTCAACGTGATCAAGTAAACGATACAAATTTACAGTTGGTGCTGTTGGTATAGAATTTCCGAATATATAACGATACGAATTCATGAAATTGTAACTGAAAATCTGAAATTTCTGAAACTTCGCTCACGTTGGGTACCCAAAATTCTTACTGAATCACACAGAAAACAACGGATGGACAGTGCACTTTAGTTTATGCCAATATAAAAAGGATGATGATTCTCTTTCTCAGATACTCACGGGGGATGAACCCTAGGTATCTTACGATAGCCCAGAAACTAAACGGCAACCAATGGAATGGAGTCCACTTTGTCCTAAACGACAGTTAAGCCTAAGCAAATCTTGGCATCACGAAAAGTGAACCGTTTTATAGGACAGAAAAGACATTTTGTTGATTGATTTATTTCCACGTCAAAAAGTGTTTCCACAATAATGCTTGACCTCACACTTCAAACGTGACAAAAAAACTTCTACTGAAATTAGGCTGGGACGTATTTGATCATTAATCGATGATTTGATTTGCTTAGGGACTATATTTTATATTTGTTGTTATACAACTGATTTCTTTTTACTCACAAAAATAACTTTTTCACACAAATATGCACTATGCTTAATTGTCGGCTAAAATTTGACACGCCTCGCGCATGACGTCACGCGGGAATCAGAATGTTTTCTCGGCCATTTAGATGAAGTTAAAGTTGTGCATATTTACCGGGTTTTTGTGTGTTTGGGATATTTTTATGTGCTTAGCGGCCAGTAGTCAAGACTATTGTAGATTTGATCTAACTGTTATTATATTTTTTGAAAGATTGTACTTTCTATTATAATATCATAATACCAGGCTATGCAGTGGCTACATGTAAAAGAACTAATCGAAATAAATGAATAAGAGCCTGTCCTTGAGAGGATAAATTTATTTCAGAATATGGTATATGTATACCTGTTTCATTTTATGTTGCTGTAGATCCACTAGTAGAATCATAAACAAAAACCGTTTCAGTCTGGTGGGAAATTTACCTACATCTACAAGTGTTTTAAAATATGTACCTACGATACCACTTATTTACATATTCCATTCATTTCGAAGAGTATAGTCCCATATTATACAAAAGTATCTGATATTAGAACATTTACCTAAATATGAGTGTTATCAAACAATCTTGTGTCTTTTCCTCCCCAATTTTCAAATATATAAACTTTATAGAAATTTCTAAGACATATCAATCTAAAGGAAATAAGCGTTGTAACTTTGCGTTATATTTTCAAATGAAAATATACAAATAGGGTGTTAAAATATGGTGTGTGAATTGATGCGTGTAGCTAAAAAGGTTTGATTTCTGCTTACCACTCTGCAAATACGCCTTATTCAAATAACATCAAAAATTAAAGATTGTTTATACAGATGTGGAGTTATGGAAAATATTTGAACGAGACTGAGCGAGTATATTCGTTGAAAATTCTAAACATTTTCAAAGTGAATATATTTACTCGGGAAAATACAAATAAAATAGCATTAGCACTGTTTGTTGTTTTATTTTGGAGTACACAGAAAACGGTTGGAAATGATAAAATTTTCTGTTGACTCTTGATTGTAGAATTGAAATAACTCAACTATGAAAAATTGATAGTTAGCTTTCGTATACTTATTTTCGTTTTAATGAGATTCTGCTTAGACTGTTTCTCTCGATACTTTTATTACGAGAACAGAATTTTTTATTTCAGAACAATCGTTCCAACTTGAACTAATTACCGGTGAAGAAGTGTACGGAACATTTATCAAAAATAATAGTCTGTGATTGGAATATATAAGAAAAATGATGAGCACTACATCGGAAGAATACAATTCCATAAATAAAAATAAATGGAATAACGAAATGATTAAGATAGGACATTATAAAAGAAAGTGTCTCGATGATTGGAAGTCCCACGTGAGAAATCTGTATAAAGAGCAGTAAAAAATAGATGGAAAAAATCACCTAAAGAATATGATAGAGACAATTAAGGAACGTGTTCAAAGGGTTATAGAACCTGATACAACGCTATCTTCTATCTTCAGAATATTTCTATTGTTGACTATTTTTCTCACCAATTCTTGACGTAATTGATGGAAAATATTCTTTAAAGTTGACAATTGACTCCCATACTATCATTTGTTCACTATTCGACACCTACCTCATAGTCCAGGAGCTGTTAATTTTAAAGGTAACCCCATATGCATGTAATTTATTTTACGAAAATTAACAATTCAAAACTACAGGAATTGAGATTTGCGTGGAATTGCAAAGCTGGAAAATATTTAAGAAATCAATTTTTTCTCTCTTTGCCTAAAGTATATTTTATAACAAAATTTCATTCTCTTTCAGAAAAAATTCACGCCAACCAATTTTTTTGGCTGGAAGAGTCAGCAAGCCTTTTTTTAAAGTGTGTGATGGGGGGACTTGGATTTTTCTATTTTATTCGTTCTAATGTCTTCTTTAAGATTATCTGGTGTGCGAGCTCAGAAACGGCCAGAAATATCCAGTAAATTAGCTCAAAATCCATTGACTTGGCCCACTCATTATAGATAAATACTATTATGGTCAATGAATATAATCTAAATTGAATGTTTCTTTGTGAAAATACTAATGATTATAATTTTATATATTCTATCAAAACTATAGTTTTTATAACTGTAATAAATATTTCTACTCTACTATTTACAAATTATTACAAATTCAGAATTAATTGTTTTATTTATTTATGTGGAATGCAACCACTAAGGGAAATATCCAGTTTTCAAAGAAATGTAGAACATGTTGTACTCTTTAGAAAATTGAGAAAATTATATAAAAATTATACGAAACTTTTAGTGATAGTGGGTATCAACTTTAGTGCTTCAAAAAATGTATACCTACACCTGTTAATCATCGGGAAAAAGAGCCGTGGGCGCAAAAGTAAAAATTATAATCATTATGGAACAATTAATAGTATTTCAACAGAGAAACATTATATTCATTGACCATAATTCTATTTATCGAAAATAAGTTCAGAGTCAATGTATTTTAAATTGGTTTGCTGGATATTTCCGGCTGTTTCTGAGCCCGCAAAACAAAATAATCTTAAAGTAGACATTAAAACGTAAAACGAAGAAAATACCAAAACATGTTACGTAATGAGGATGAAATTTTCAATTCCTATAGTTTTTGAACTATCAATTTTCATAAAAAATTACATGCACAGTATGATGGGACTTTTTAAATTTACAGCTCTTGGACTATGAAATTGTCGCCAAGAAGCCATGAATATCACTAAATTCAAATAGTTATTAATAATAACAGAAAATAAAACATCGAAATTCAATACAAAAATCGCAAACTAAAACAAGATCCTGAGAACAAATTGAAATAACGTGTATTAAATACAAACGAACTGCTTTTTCTAGCACTCCAACATAAGATACACTTTCCAATGAAATTTATCTCCATTTTTAACTAGCGATATATTTGAACAACATCCACCATATAAGGAATTGATTGACACCGAAGTTGGGAAATAGCAATTAGTTATTGTATTCTCAGATCAGTGCCTTACATTTTTCACTCAAAACTGTATTTTTCACTTGTGAACGCCGCACTACTTTTTGTCATAAGCGAACTTCACATTATACCAGTCCAGTACTGGAATGCTACTAGGAGAATATGGACCTGCATTGGAATGTATCATTCCAGTGATCAATACAGTACAGGTGACTGGAATGACGGTCTATTCTTCATTCTAGCTCGAGTACCACTGGGATAGTGTAAATGGCCAAACTTTTTAGTTTGTTGCTTTGGAAATATGTGTTTGTGGATGTTGTGAACGCACCTCGTATATATGTATATTTCCCTCTTGCTATTAATCGGTCCGCCGAATATGCTGAATTTTGTTACCGTGGCCTCAGGCGGTATTGTGATTTCTATTTTTAGAATTTTTTTTGCTTGTCGCCCGTCGTCTAGAGCTGGGCCGAGAGATAAATAGGAAAAGGAATGTAAAACTTGCTTTTTGGTCTTTGTCGTGTACGTGTGATTATTATCGCGCTACTATCTTATTATATATTTATATATTATGTATTTTGGTTGATGTTAATTAATTAGTTAATTAATAAATGTTTTAGTTTCAAAGTACAATTTAGTTAAATAGTAAATACAGTCCACTACTTATTTGTTTATATTTTCCTGATGTAGTAAAGTTGAATAAGTAGAAAATTTAGTGTTTTATTTACCATTACTAATGAACTAAAAAATAAAGCAATCAGGAATCTCCTGTACAGTAGAATACAATTTTGTAAATACAAAGACATCCACCAACCTGCCCTGGAGAAAATCTGTAATAATTCAAAAGTAGTAAAACAATTTCTCGAATTCTTACCGATCTTATAGTTTATGAATGATTGGAATAACTTGAACAATATGATCCAGTTCTGAATTGAACTAGAATAAAGATGAAAAATATAAACTACAACGATCTGTACCGTTCCATTCAACCCAAGTAATGCCGAGTCCGAGACTTCGGAATCCCATTTCGTGGCCTCCTAGGTGACAGCATTAGATGAAGGCTCACAATAAGAAAGCTTGGTGAAAACGTTTCGGAAAAACATTTTTGCATGGACATGGACTTTCTATAAATGATTGGTAGACTTTTGATGAAACTATGAAGAGTAACTTGCTTCGTCGCAATGATCCGAGCTGCTACTACAGTCCAGTGGAAGGGTCGGTCCAGAAGCTCTCCAGTTTTCACGAAATATTAACAACAACTATTGCTTGTTTATTTCCAAAATAACCATCAGTAGTAAACAAATATATAGACCACATAACTGACTGTTATACATTTAATATCAATTTAAAATACCAAAGCTGAATTTTTTTAAAATTTCGTTTGGAAAGGTAGGGTTTATGAACAGTCGTGGGACGTACCGTATGAAAAATCAACAGAATATTCCACCCCCCAGAGAGAAATAACGCAACCAATTCCACTTACGCCTCGATGAAAACCGATTTACTTTCGTATGCTAGACGCCAACACCCTCTGTAAACTAAAATGTTATGGGAACAAACAGTACAATTTAATTAAGATCTCGTAAATATCTTTGTTTAGATCTATTAATCTTATTCCTTCCAATTAAGTATTCTGCGGTATTCAACAATACGATTGCGGCGAGCCAGCGGGTTGATGCCGGTTTATACTGCCTTTGCTATCTTCGGGCGGTCTTTGGAATACATAAAAGATTCGAAAAGTTAAGATATTCCACTAATTTGTCTGTTTCAAATATAAAAACAAACAAACATAGTCACGAGCTCTGTTGATATCGTACTGGTTATTTTTTTATTATCCATTTTATTTTGTTATTATTCTTTTATTGGAGATACTTCATGAAGATCATTAAAAGCAGGCATAATTGACTCTTTATTACAGATAGTTTTTTATAATGAGACTAAAACTATAATTTTTTCATCAAATTACTACAGGCTATGATTATTTATCTATAGTTATACTAGTCCAGTGAAGAACGTTAAAAATATGGATGTGCGTGAAATTTTGGAATTCAGTCCTATCCATTCTTCACTTCAAAATCTACCGTATGCCAATTAAATAAAATAAAAGTTAAAGCATTGAGAAAGTTAAATAAAACATTTGTAGGCTTGAAATCGAGATCGCTTGAAGTGTCTTAGGATACTATTTTTGTTTTTAAGCCCTCAATAAATATATTTCAACTCTTAAAAACGAGTGTACTGATCAGAATTCATTTTTTAGAAATGTTACCAGACACAAAAGCCCTCAGTCCCAATTTCTTAAATGTATCCGTTTTATAGATGGGGTCTCATTCACAGTATTACAGTACTGAGGGTTTGGAACGTCATTACTGGAATGCTAGATGGTGTTGAAAAATATAGATTTTGATATTTTTACTGCCTTGCGTAAAATACGTACTTTCGTATGCGTAGAACTTACTAAAATTTACGTATTAGTGCTTATTCCATTTTAAATTTTTCTACTCATATAGTAATAATTAATTTTAGGTGGCATTCATACATGCCAAAGGGAAGAGTTGACAAATTAAAAACTGCGTATTGTGCAAATTTAATATTAGTGTTGTTAATAACTGAGTTCGTCTGAGTGTATTCAACCCCAATGTTCCTTTATCACAAGTTTTTCACACTTAAAAATCATCCCTCATTGCAAAAAAGGTGAGAAACAATATTCATAGGATAGTAAATGATTATTTCGCGTTTTTAATTCCTTAAAAACTACTCCTCATGTAGAAAAAAAATCGTTAATATCATGGTTTGAGAAGAATATTTCAATATAATTTTCCCATGTATTTAATGTAATGTACCTATTGTATTTTTTGTTACAAATCAATTCAGAAAAATTAACAAATCAATGTACAAAATAAATAAAGTTAACAATCGTATGATAATAAATATCCACTACTTATATAATTACCTATTTACTACTTGTATATACTCTCGCCGCTAAACTAGCTCGAATATATATCAGAAAGGAATTTCTAGAATTCTAGAAAATAAACAAACAAACAAATAAATAAATAAATAGAAAGGCTTTTCTAGGAATCATATAAAAAACAATGAAACGAACCGGCGTATTCGCCAAACTTTAGACTTCCATTATAACCGATAAACTTCTGCGACAAATATCCATTTTTAATATGGAAATTATAGTGCTCAGTTTATAAATTTTCAATCCAAGTATAAATAATTCAATTGATGGTTGATACTTATTTTTGAGATATGACAACTAAGGAGAAGTTACTTATTGTGGTTGAAGTATATTTTTATTTGATATTCATGTTGTAGGTGATCTGAAGAATAATATATTCATGCAAGTTCAATGACCGAAATAGGTTGCCACGTCAATGTTTTCACCTTCTTAAGTAACTAATGAAAAATAGTAATAGATCATTAGAAACTAAAAATACATTTATTTCAAGTGTTTTGACCTCAAAGTCAAAATCAAAATTGTTTCGCAAGATTACGATTCACACACAAAAAAATGAAAAACCAAGCAAAGTGAAGAAAAGCATGTAAAAATTCTACACTCGTAAAGTTTTTACTAAACCTGTTGAAAATGTAGAAAGTCGGACGAAAATTCCCTGTTATTCAACTCAGATGAGATTTTTGCATATCTACGATGAATGATTTGAATGGTAAAGTTGTGTAGCCATCCTAAACGGGTGGGATGCGAAATATTACTATAATATTTCCTAAATCTGGATCAATAATGCAGTTTGTTTATGGTAATTTTTGGCTTCAGTCTACACCTCTATACAAACCACAGAAAAGGGAATTCATGGATTCTTTTTATTCTATTTCGGACTCCCATTATCTTGTCCAATACTCTTTCTAGACATCTTGGAGACCACAGTATCCAGTTTTTCCGTTATTTCTATTATCTATACCAGTTTTTTGGTGTCAAGAAATAGGTTTGATAGCGTTGGAAGAGTAAAATCATTAAAAATAAAGAAATATCTGAAGAGAGCCCAGATCGTTCTCTCAATTGACTTAATTTCCTATTACTAAGTTTTAACAGTAAGTTATTTTCATTGATTTTTCTTATACATGTTCTATTCGTAATTTTTTGATGAGATAATGGCTCTAGATCCCCTTTTTCTATATTTTCCTAGCTTGTTTCTTTCTTTTGTCGTTCCACTAAACGGCATGTTTATTGCGGGGAAGATTTATATTTACCACACTTTATTTATCTTACTCTTAAAGTTTGTTTAGTTATTTTTCTGCTTGGATTAAATTCTCTAATTATATTGTCACTTACTTTGATCCACCAACTTGAAATTTCTCATACTTTCCCGCTTTGGATGACCACACAGTTAATGAAATTTTTAATAATATTGCGTGAATTAGTTGTTTATATGAAACAGAATGTTACATTTGTATTTTTGTCATACGACAATATTATTTTTAATCACATGAAGTTTATCTTACAACCATGAAAATTTTTGGTAGGATAAATCATTTATGTGCCTTTGGTCGAATGAGGTTTTAAAAGTTAGAGTTTCGAGAGCTCAACGGTTCGTGAACGAGGATTTGTTGATACATCGAATCTTATCAAGGACGTGAACCTGAATGAAAAATTTTTTTAAAAAACACATTTTTATTCTACGTTAGTCGATTTTAGCCCCATTAGTTGCTATTGTACTTGTTTAATCTCTCGTATCTAATAACCTCAAACGATCTTGGCCCTTGGCCCCCCTCTGGCTCTTCGTGTACAGTCTTTCTTGGTACTACGCTTGAGAATAGCAATTCAATTCTCTCAAGAACTGCATTTCATCTAATTCACTACCACCAAGTCTATATTTTTATATAGGAATGAATTTTTTCTTTTAGTACTTTTACAGCAAAAACATTAAATGGAAATAGTGCACAAAATCTAATGTTTTATGTCATTGTTATATCTGAATAACTAAAAATTGTATAGTCGTATAGTCCAGTCGGTTTTTACCTCAGATTTCCATCAAGACGCATCGATTTGCTTAAAATTTTAATACTAGATAATAATTATATTAAAAAGTCTACCGTATGCCAGTATTTGCTTTTACTGGGGGGTAAATACCACCTCAACTTTGTTGAAACTAACCTTAGAAATCGATAGAAAACTGCACAAATTACTCTGTGGAGTTTTTTTTCGAAAAATTAATCTTTTTGACTTGGTCGTGATTGGAATTTTGAATTTTTTGATAAGAAAAAACATAAATTTATTCGATTTTTTAGTTATAACTTGACACTCCAGATTTTTTCGAAAAAACTGTGGGGAGTTTAAATGTAGCCTTTAAAAAAATAAAAAGAATTTTTTTTGGTTATAGACCTAATACAAACCGAGTTATGATTTATTAAAGGAGGAACTCATTTAGTGAAAAGATTTTGAAAAATTGAATAAGTGGAAAACGCTCAATTTTACGAAAAAAATGTGTTGGATATTTTTTAAAGAACTTTTTAAAAGCCAAGTTTTCAAATCGATTTAATTGAATACAAATAATGGGATCAACAAATTTGATGGTTTAAAGAGCTTCATTCTGAAAAAAAGCTATGGTTACAATGCAGAAACGAATTTTTCAAAAAAAAAATGGCTTCCCTACCACTGAAGAACAGTTTAAATTAATTAGGAAATAAGGAAAACATTTGAGACATACATCATACGTCAAGAATTAATTTTACTTTGAAATAAATTAAATCTATTTAACTGACGAGAATGTTTCAGAACTCAATTTTATAAGATGTTATTCTTAGTTGCAACAATAAAATAAAATATCTAACGGCAGTTTATAACAAAACATTTACTCAGAGTTTCTTCTTCCGATAATTCAAACAGTTAAAACGGCTTGTCAACAAATGTCAGCTATTTACTTGTTTGTTTTTTTGTGCTACGCTTTTGCTCGTTGCAGAAAACATTCCTGTCAGGTAGTTTTGAAGAATTAACGTTGCTTGATTCGATGCAAACTGTTGATACATAATTACTGCTTCTAAGTGAATTTTACAGCGAAGACGAAACTTCTGTTGTCAGTTAATGTGAATAATTTCGGACTAGACTTGAATACGAAGTTAGTAGTTTGTAGAATGTTCGAAAAACATTTCACAACCGGTAGAACTTTTGTAGAAATTACGTTCCGTGATGCAACGTTCGTTGACCGTATCCGTTTCCTAAATATAAATAACGGAAATAATTATAATGTTTTCGTTAAATTTACACAGACAACGCCACTTAAATATAACTTTATAGAATGTAAAACAATTTACATCTGTATATACATCTATATACCAAATACAGAATTGAAAACTTTCATAGTAAATTTTTATTTCGATAAAAAATTCTGAAATGAAAAATTCCGTTTATCATTATTAATATTATGATTTTAACTGAACTGAATATACCTAGTTACACATATTCATTTGAATTTTCGGATTGAATCCACATTATTTTTTGTTGCCAAAAAAGCTCTTCAATATATCAATCACAAAACATACCCAATAAGAAGGTCAAATTACATGTAAATTTCGGCAACACAAATTTAGTGCTGTCACTCACAAAGTGTCATTATTTTCAATGTCAATTGTTAAAATGAATAAACATTTTTTTCATTGCTCATAATCAAGTAATCGTTGTGTAAAACATTTGGGGTATGAAGTTATTCCATCTATTTCTACGTCTCATGTACCTTCATTATCTACTTCCATTTATGCCAAAGTGACTGCATGGTAAACCAAGAACACTCATATGCTGTAAATACTGGTATAGTAGACACTGATGTGATAGTTGAAGAGCATCAAGTTGATAGACCGTGTGTTCATGCCTCAACATCTGGCAATTAACATATAGAAGAGCCATTGGAGTTCTCAAGTGAGTTTCCGGATCTATAGCTACAGAGAAAATTAATAGTTTTGACAATCAAAACGGGTATTTTGTCTGGAACTACTAAGAACAATTGGAAGTCTATCAATTTCATCGAAATACAATAGATGAAGAAAAATAGTGAGCAGTTAAAGACATTGAAGAAGATGTGTGAAATTGGTACATTTAATGTGTATAGAAGAAATATTAAATGATGTAGGGAAAGACTTGATGTAAAGTTAAAAATATTCATAGACAAGGTGCAGCAAAACGATGAACTATGAAGGATAAAAATTTGACTCTTTACATTTACAAAAAAATCCTCTATAACCTTTTATTTCAGCTGTGATAAATTGATATAGTTTAGTCATTTTACTACTAAAGTGCTGTGATATTTTATTTATGTCCGATCCTTTTAACGTATATTATATTCATTAAACAACTTTTATGTTCTTTTGCTCACTTGTATTCAAAGCAGCTTAATTACTATTTTATTTCTGGTTAGTATTTAATCGCTCATTACACTTTTCACTTTGTTTCTTAGAAAAATCTGTATTTCTCCAGTTTTCACTTTAAAAGTGATTATGTAAATAAACGTGTCCCTGCTCTACTATATTTTTTATCGTAATTTCAGGAAACCGCTGAATCAGAACTGGGCGGAAATAAATAACATAGAAAACAGTAGATATTATGTGTTTTAAATTTAAATGAACCGCGAAAATATATTAGTTCTGCTACGTACAATCGAGGGCACTGGCATAGCAAATCCGCCATGTTGTTTCCACTGAGTAACACCTAAGTTTGCCTTTCTTCTGTACTGTGTTATCAATCCATCATTACAATTACATAAGTTATTTTTAATATTGATATATAGCTTGAGGAAGTTAGAAAACAATCATCAACAATTTCCTATGAGGAATATCATGTTTCTAATCGAAAACATTTTGATTCAAGCAGATCGCAAGTACATCTTAATCCACTCGATAATCGAGTCTTTGTTTCTGAAGATGATAACTTGGTTAACGAAACGTGTAATTGTGACTGTTGTTGTTGTGTTACGAAACTTAGCCAATTCAGAAATTTGTTTAGTTATATGACAAGTTTCATCAAAATAACATTATAAAATTAATAAATACGAAAATATGGAGAAAATTTTTGCGGTAACTGAGGTATTCATGAATTCACAATTTGTTCTTTCTAAAGCGTAAGTTCCAGCTAAAAAGGGGATTGTAAGAATTTGATAATTTCATCATCATTGTTTTTGATAGGATCCATTGGAAAAGTCTCCAAACATCATAGCTTTGTGTCTACTAGTCATAGGCCATTTAAGTTTTTCTGTTTTACGGGGGATTATAAAGTTGTGATTGGTTTATTTTTGGCCAATTTATTGAAAAATTCTCAACATAGCTGGGTCAAGAAGTCATTGGAAATTCCTATCCAGCACTCACATTTTTTCTCTAACAACTTAAGAAGTGCTTTTGCCAAAATCTGAAACTTTTTAAGAATATTATCAGATATTTTGGGATGAACATATGATAGGGTATTAGCATTAGTATATAATAAGGAGAAATAACCAAAAAACAACAAGAAAAACTCAAAATTTATCATTTTAAACTATTTTATTATTGTTCTTACTAAGTTTACTAAGTAATAAAATATTTATAAAACCAGAGAAGAGAAAATACTAATTTTTCTGACTACTTATTACCCAAATAAATTCTTATTAATAACTTTCAGTTTGGGTAAAACAACTGTGTCAACTGGTGTTATAGATGTTTGTTTTGATATGGAAATACCACATGGGTTAAAACATTTTGAACCTGATAATTGATATCGCTCATTTCTGTTTCACCCTCATGTTTTTCTTCTTACAAATTGATTATCCACTTTTTATGTACTTCGACACTGAAAATATACAAGATCGATGCCTTACTTAACAAAGTTGATTAATTCATACCGATTGACAGGCAATAGCAAAGCTGTTAAAGTTTGTTTTAAACTTTTTGAACAGTCGGAACTTTCTGAAACTCGAGATCCAACAAAAGTCTGTTTTCCCCAAGGAATAATTCAATTTTGATAATGCAACTTCGCAGCATAATTAACTTTTCAGTTTTATCATGCAGACACGAGCTGATAGAAGCACTTCATTAAAATGATATACTTGGTATTTTCTCGAGTTTATTTAATGATCATTATACCTTATTTGAGTAATCGAGTTATTTCGATGTTTTTTTTTCAGTAAATAGTATGAATTCAAATAAGTACTAGGTGATAATTCTATATTTCAGCTCGTAAAACAATTCGAAAATAATCAAAGACACGTCACACATTTTTAATAGAGACAATTAGTGAAATACTCTACTAAAAATGAAAGTATTAAAAATGAGGATATTCATAATATTTTTGTCAATATATTCTTTATAATCTTCATAAGTTTTGTGAGATAGAGATTCTGATTTCATGAAGTTCGAAATTTGGTCACACAATCACACGGCATGAAGGGGGTCAAACATTTGATACGGATTTTTGAGCGAGTGGACACAAGAAATGGAAGTAATCAGTGAAACGACGAAATCACTGATGGTGTGCAAAAACTAGAACTAGACTAACACCAAAAGAATCATTATACAAAAGACTGGTGTTCATATGTACAACGAAGGCCATGATAACATATTCAACAGCTGCACTAGTGATTCACCAGGATGTTTAGGGAAGAAATCATCAGGGATAAACTGAAACCACTCTCAACAAATAATCAAATCTTTGCAGCCTCAAAACTGAAATAGAAATGACATAAAATGATTTATAGATGACAAAACAGAAATAAGAGTGTACGAGATAAGAAACAATCCGAAAGCTTGAGGTTTCCCAAGTATCATAATTGCGTAAGAACAATTCACGAAACTTAGCAGAAGTTTTTTTGAGGTATTGCCTCAACCAACACCTGCAAACGCTGGGCATAGTATAGAATGCAACGTGCAGATTCTACTATGTAGGAAGAAACCTCTATCAATATTCTATCGAAGTGTGTGCACTTTCGCAGCTTTGGCTATTCCACTTCCTCATTTTTCCAAAAAGAGTGGGATTGATAGATCGGCTGTAAACACCTAACATCCTCAGTGCCGCAGCAAGAAAAGGGAATACACTAAAGGTTTTTTTAAATTGTATTCTGTATCACTTTCTTTATAGTAGTGGCATCAATTTTAAAAACTGTTTTGCTTCAGATTTAGGCACAATGCAAAAGAAACTGCCTCTCTTGGAGTAGTTTACACTTCTAGTTTGATATCCAATTCAACAGCTAAATGAAGATGCAATTTCTAAAAGTAAAATGATACTTTTGTATCTGTTTTGTATCGAAATTCATAAGAGCTTCTAATTAGATGGTTCAAAATGAGGGATTTGATAATAGAAACTTATCCAAATATTATTTTTCCAGTAAGTTAAACCTAAGAGATACCTTGTATGGAAATGATCAGGATAAAGTGAATAAAAATAATTTACTTTCAAAAGGGTCAACCTAATGTGGTCCTTGTGTGTACCTTGTCAGGATAACCTGATAAGAATTATTTATTTTTCAATAAGGCCATCCTGAGAGTTTCCTTATATGGATATGAACAGGAAAACTCGACGGAAAATTATACTGATGCGTTCCAAGTGTGGAAATAATACGGTAAACGTTGGTTTAACCTGATAAGGTAATTATGATATTTCAAGGAAATGAGAAAAAAAATTCTACTCGGCTAATTACGAGAGATGGATTTTCAGATACAACCTAAAAGCAGGACTCCAAAGTATAAATTGGCGTACATTATAGTTTCAGAGGCTCAAAATAACCAGAATGAGCCAAGCAAGCCAAAGATCAAATCAAAACCGATTTTCTTGATTATTAGTAAATCTCAAATTCCTACATCAAAGTTAAACAGTAAATCAAAGCTTTCAACCAGTAGGTTCATCATGACTTAGAAGAGTGGTCATGAATGTGACACGGAATATTAAGATTAATTGGATTTGTATCGGAATAATAGACAGAGAAATTCCAATAAACGTGAAAAATCTTTTCTCTAGTTCCCCAATCTCCTTACCCACCTGAAGTAAGCTCTTTTTCTTTTACGTTTCTTCACTGAATCGAAAATTCATGTCAAGAGATTTGATTTTGGTAAATTGGAACACATTTCAAAAGTTGTAACCAAACAAGTGTATTATGCCAGTATCCGAGGTCCAGAACAATTAAAAGGAGTAGAAGTATCGCTTTGTTGCTTCCTAAGGGCAAGAAGAATGTTAACAGTGTTTAATGAAATCTATCTAATCTGATCTAATTACTAATTCGTTAGAGGGGCTTTGCAGCAGACTCTTTGTTCAGACATCATTGTTCGGTGGACAGGGTATAGTGGACATTTTGAAGTTTTTATAAATTAATGTCCTTCTCTTCAAATTCATATGTTTGTGCTATTTTTGATAACATAGTTTAATATCCTTTAAGATAAGATACTACTCAAATTGTAGTTACATATGACAACTTAGGATTCGTGCTAGCTTTCGCTGTGATTCGATTGAAAACCAACCTACAAACTGCCCGTTTAAAAATAAATGTGTCGTGACACAATTGACACCGAATATAAGAAAAATAAATAAAAGTAAAAAAAATAACATGTTAAGATAATTATTCATTCTGTTCAATTAATATTACAATACATATAGAGTGATTAACGAATGAAGTTTGGATTGATCAAGTGGAAAAGTTCCCACATCGAGAAAGGAAAAGTTGTCAACGGAGATATATTACTACCTAATGAAGACGTTTTGTGATGGATAATACTCAGGTTTCCGCTATCCACAGTGGTTAAGATATATGACTGAAGAGACAATTTCGTCATATAATATCACCAGTATTATATTTCTCTCTCATGTCAATTGATAATATGTGCAGAAGGAGAAGAAAATGCGCGATGAATTTATTGAATCCTAATGTTGTTTTGTGATTGGTATATAAAATGGAGTTACTCATAACATTTCACTATAAGATCTAATGTTAAACTCCCATTAACTTTGAATATTCAATTTCGCTTTCATGAAAATTTTACGATTAGTAAAGTGAGACAAAAAGCAAGAGTTTATTCAGGTCGGCGACTAATGGTCTCGAGAAGAATAGAGATCCTCATGTCGTCACTCTTGATTTATATTAAAAATGCGGCTAGGCGATAAAAAATTTTTAACGCCACATCCTCAGTTGTTTGTATTCAGAAAATAAATTTATTGCTAGAGAAAATGCGAAAATGGTTTTGCATTTCGTTTTTCGGGCTCGGTTGAACATCACCTACCGTCATATACAGTAGTGAGTGCGAATGAAATATATTTTCGAATATTTTTATCCCCCTTTACTTCACTTTTCTTTTGCCTTATTCATGCGTTACTTCAAAAGTAATAGTTTCTATCTACAGCAAAGTTAATATTTTTAAACTGTTGTCAATTGTAATTGCTTTTTTTATCGATATGTACATAATTAACGGAAGTTTTATCTTCAGGGCAACATTGTCTACAAAATGTTTATAATGTATTATGGGGTGAACTAAACAGTTTATTATGGGATAATGTGACAGATTAGTTTAGATACCTTCATAATTGTTTTCACTATTCAATAAACAAGGAAAAAAAATTTAGTGTTCATCAATTATCTTTTAGGTGTAAAAAATAAAAACCGAGTAAAAGTTTCGTAAATATTATATGCTATTATAGAATGATTTGTATGTGGTTCTTTGTTTTTGAAAGTGACAATAGAAATAGGAATTATGCTGAACTGCAGTGAAAGTACACCAGATAGCTATCGAATTGAATAATCAATGGAACGAGTGATATTTTCCATAGAAATTTACATATGAAGAAGCTATTCATAAAATTGATGGAACGATTACTTGATGCTGATCAAAAGCTCGCTCTAACTAACAATGTAAATGAAAATAATAGTGACTAGTAAAAAATAGATTTAATACTTCAATGCTGTTATTTTTCATAATTATACGTGGATTATCACGATAAAAGTACAATAAATCACCTAATATATTATACATGGTGTTCCGGAACTTGATGCAAAAAATTCAGGTGTGAGTAGATGGCGTGAAATTAATGCTGTGACAAAAAATGACTTGAAAATGATTCATCGTTTCTGAGTTATAGGCATTTAAAGCTGCGAAATCAGAACTTAGTTTTTCTCGACCAATCCACCTATTGGGAAAGATGTTTTTTTTTACATCATTTAAGGGAAGTCAGAAGGGACTCCATGGAGCATGAACCACATGTCCCTACGATTGTTTGAAGGAATATCGCATGACATGGGTAGGAAATCATTTTGGAAAAATTCTAAGCATCGTTGACTAGTCGGGTTATTATCAAAAAAATATGGACTTACTAAATTATTACCCACTATTCCTGCTCAGACATTAACTCAAAATCGATGTTGATTCTTTGTTTGAATTGTACCGTGAGGATTTTCATCTGCACTTAAATATGAATTATGGGAATTGATGAAACCATTTCGTGTGAAACCAGCTTCATCAATAAACATTTAAATATCTTCTGTAGACTCCATGTGTGTGTAGAAGTGCAAGGTGCTCACTTCATACATTTATTATAGTTTCTTTTCATTTTTTGTAGAGGTTAATAAACTAAATTTTTCTACATTTCAATTTTTTCAGTATGTAAATATGTTCGACAGTATGCAGTTCAATTAGAAATTAATGATTGTGTTTCAATACCCCCTGTAAGTATCTTCGTTGACTAATTTCAAATTATAATAATTTTCTTTAGATTGACTCTTTATTGTTAACGGTTTCCTTGCCATGTATAACGATCTAAATATCTCCAAAGCCATAAATTTTATCGAGTTAAACAAAGACTTCCTTTTTGTTGAAAAATTTTTGCTATCTTGCTATCTTTAGATTGTACAGTTTGTCCCTGTGAAAGTTACGGATTCTCAACCATTGACATGAGCTGTTCTGATAAGTTCTGTTTTCGCAACTTTAAAGGCGTATAAATCAGAAACGAGAAATTTTTTATGTCGCAGCATTATCTCCACGTCATCTACTCACTTTGGAATTTGTTGCGTCAGGTCTCAGAACACCCTGTGTATTTACCACGTTGGCTACAACCTACATTCGAGAGAACATAGACAAATATCAAGTTCTGGTTAAACTTCGATGTATCTTTTGAAATATTTTGACTTTCAAGCTAGAATAGGAAAAATCTAATTAGGTGAGGATGACATTATTAACAGGAGATAATTTCTCTTCTTCCACATCAATGTGTGACTGATAAACAAATCAGTTTGAAGTGACAGTTTAATGAATAAATTTATCACAGTATTCAGTTATTGTGGATAAATTGAATTATATTTTAGTTTAAACAAATTAAGAGAATGAAATAAACATTATTAAATCTAGGAACTCCGATATCGGTATGTGTTTAGCATAATTCCACAGTTTTGTTATTGTAATAAAAATAACTGATCAATCAGATCGTAATCATTTTGAATTGTAATAGATTTCATGTAATTTTAATTATTCATAGTAATGTATGATACAAATTAATTTAGATAACACATAACGTTAGGGCTCATAAATTACCGAAATAACAAATATACAGATATCAGATATGATTTTACATTTATATATTGACATAATGAGATACTTGTAACCGAAATTCACAATAATTGAAACTGTGGTTTTCGCAGTATTTAGATTCGTATAAATGACCGTCTATCGACTTTTTACATTGAGAATGAATTTTAATTTATACATAGATAACGCTATATGTTTTGATATACAAGAAAACTAAGTTTTTAAGGAAAACGGTTTTATTTATTATTAAAGTAATTATCAACTACATCAAAGCCCTTTTGAAATCGAAGCTGTCACAACTTAAAGCTTGAGGGCAATTATCTTTTGGAGTTCATTGAAAATCGATGGGATGGGATAAAGTGTATGTTAAAAATAAATGTATATATATTAATAATATATTTGTATATGAATATTATAACAAATGTGGAAATTGGGGCTTCAGAGTACCTAATTTTGAATTTCTCTCATATACTTATTGTTTTTTCAGATTTCTTTCTCAATTTTTATAATTCAATCATATTGTTTGGGGTCTCAGGATTTGGATTGTTTTCATTGCATTTTATCTCGACCCCTTTGGTAAAATATTCACATGCTTTCCACATTATTTTTTCTCACTTTTTGTTGTTTGTGTGTTAGTAAATTCTCAATCTCGCAATAAAATTTTTTATTTGATCAAAAACTTACTAAACATGGATACCTTTTTTTTATTCCTGATACTTATTTTGTTTAAATAATTTCACTTTAATTGTAGTAAATAAGTGGAATGAGCACCACAATTTCCACGTGGAAATACTATTTTTGAACAAAAATATACTTTTGAAATGTGATATTAAGCCTTGTACATTCGACACTTAGTATGTATCATATGTTTAGGCTTAATTTTATTTAGATACCTTTCATTTCCACTAAATGCGAAAGTCTTTTGCAGCCAACGTGAAAGATATTTTAGCTAGATGCCTTGGTAGGCGTCAATAACTAAGCAGACTGCTAATTTTTATATAGAATGCGTATTTAATTTATACGTAATTGCATTCTCATTAACTGATATATTTTGGATAGGAGATTAACTTCTTTAACAGTAATTTTGTTTGTACTATGACCAGAATTTTCTAACAATATTGGAAACAAATTTAGTATATCTAGTAAATGTTCCAAAAAATTCATTTTTATATTTGGTTACTCAATCACGTTTCAATCACCGTTCACCATGAGGATGGAGGTGCCAACCCCATATATATCCGGGGTTACTTGTTAGCCCTTTGTATTCTGAGCTTTGCGGTTAATATAGGTAATTAATAATTGAGGATAATGTGGGTTTCCATTTAATTTCTAATTTGATATCGCAATGAAATACGAATATCTCAACAAAATAACACACAACATAAACTTGGTACTATTTACTAACAACATATTAATTATTTAGCAGCCTAATATCCTTTTACGACATTAATCAATGAAATATCAACAAAATTATGCTCGTTACCTCAAATTAATGCAAAGTTCAGGTTCATAGTCTAATTATTAGACTAAAACAGCTAGCAGTGTCTCAATTGTTAGATTCTGATTTTACACTCTAAGCTGGAACCAAAGTTTCGGACCCAGCTATTTGTTTAATAAATTTAACAACTAACTAGGAGAGATATACAAATAGTAACAACTTTAATTCACTATTTCTGCGAGATTTATTGAAAAAGTAGTGAAAATATCCGAGAAAACCCTCAAAACCAATAAGATTTTTTATTTTTTCTATTGAAATCATTTGATCTTAAATCTTTCCACGAAAAATGATTGTTAATAATATGATTTAAATCAAGTGATTTCAATAGAGACGAGAAACAAAGCAACGATCGATGGAATGGCGACACTCTGGTTCTCCAAGACCTAAGAAGCTTCGTGTCTAAAATTCTGCTGGAAAAGTTCTTGCTTCAGTTTTTTGGGATTGCCATGGAGTAATCATGATTGATTTTTTGAATAAGGGTAGAACAATAACTGGAGATTACTATTCGACATTACTGAATACTCTACGGGAAAAAGAAAAGACGTGGAAAGCGTTTTTTTGCAAGACAACCCCCCTGCATACAAATTTCATGTTGCCATACAAAAAATTCGTGATTTAGGGTTTGAATTACTAGAACCCCCCATTATTCACCAGATTTGGCTCCGTCCAACTATCAACTCGTCGGGGTAAATTTTCTTGCAGAGTAACAAGAAGAAAATTTTTTTAAGGTCTAGAGACGTTGCAGGTTCGATGTAATAAATGTATTCAATTAAGAGGAGAATATGTTGAGTAATAAAATATTTTGACATTAAAATTTTGTTTGATTCTATGTATATAACGGACTCGACACTATAAGAAGAAGAAACAACAAATTGTTTTAGAAGTAGATACAAAAGTGTGAGGTAGACAATATTAATGAATGTGTTGTAAATACAAAAAGGGGGTGGTTTCAAGAAACATTAGTCAGCACGTGTTCAATATCAAGTAGAGAAAAAGTATGTAAAAGATGAAGGTATAACTGAAAATTAGACAAAATATGATTGTCAATTTTGCTTTGTAAAGATAACTGTTAGGAAATTCATAAAATCGAATAAATTCAATATACTTCTGATTATCACAATGTGCTCGTTGGTTTGGTACGTTTCAAATTCATTATATGATTTTGCCTAAACCGTTCTAAAACCAGGTATAGTTAACAATATATTCTTGTTTGCAGTATACTATCATTTTACGCTTCGATGAAACCAACCTATTGTTGTTTTCTATGACAGCAAAATTGCCACTGTTTGTATCTACCCGGGAGTTTGATAATACAGATATTTGTTAAATTCATCATAATACACTTCGGGCTTAAATATTCAACAACGCTTAACGCTATTTTCGCAGAACGGTGGTCAAATTATTATTATATCTAAAGATAAAGTTTGATCACAGCCTTATCTCAGGCGTACGTAAATTGGAAAGTCATGTATAAATAACGGGAATGAATTGTTATAGATAAGATAGAATTCAGAAGGTAGATTTTTATAACCTGGATTTGTCAATCACCCACTTAGTTTATTATTTACGAAGATATGCTTAATATCCTTTGTGATCAATGTCCTTCGTATGTAACCGTGAAAAATTGGACTGCAAGCTTTAAAAGAGGTAAATTTTCCATTGAAGATGATGTCCGATCGGGACGGCCAGTTCATGACAAGATTTTATCAGACCGACGAATTGGGCTGAAATGGATATCTGAAGCACTGAATATTTCATACCAACGCGTTCATCATATATTTCACGTCAATTTGGATCCCCAAATTGCGAATTGTTACTATGGATGAGACTTGGGTACATTTCTACGATCCAGAAACAAAGCAACGATCGATGGAATGGCGACATTCTGGTTCTCCAGGCAAGATCTAAGAAGTTTCGTGTTCAAAAATCTGCTGGAAAAGTTCTTGCTTCAATTTTTTGGTATTGCCATAGAGTAATCATGATTGATAGGGTAGAACAATAATTGGAGATTACTATTCGACATTACTGACCACTCCACGGGAAAAAATTCAATAGAAAAGACGCGGAAAGCGTTTTTCGGAGGAACAACGCCCCTGCGTACAAATCTCATGTTGCCATTAAAAAAATTCGTGATTTAGAGTTTGAATTACTAGAACACCTACCTTATTCACCAGATTTGACTCCGTTCGACTATCATCTCTTTCCTCAACAGAAAAAACTTTAAAATGTCGTAAATTTTCTTCCAACGAGGAGTTAATAAGAGCTGTGAAGGTCTGGTTACTTTATCTGTTTTTCTTTAAGTTAAATTACAATATTAGTTAAATTTTTTTATTATCTCCAAATTTGGACTAATTCTAAAGAATATTTCAATCAAATTCAGAAACTACAAAGGGTGTGTCATAAGTAATGTCGGTTTTCATACAATTCCTGTATTGTTTTATTGGAAACAAAAGATTAAAGCAGCCGTAGCATCATGGAAACTATGTGAAATTGAAGGGGAAGACTGAGTTAATGAGCGAACGGCATAGCGTTGGCTTAATAATTTTACTAGTGGTGATTTGACGCTTGTAGATAGTGGCGTGAAATATTGAGGTTACAAGGGAAAAACCTTCTAAAAGTACCATACATCGCTATTATAAATCGTTAGGTAAGATCTATGAAAGTTATCGAATAATCGCAGACAAATTAACGGAAATTCAAGTGAAACGTCGCGTCGTGCAGACTGTAAACAGCTCTTTGCACCACCTAAAAATTATTTAAACAATCCGAACGTGAGAAATCAGTGATTATACAAAGGACAATTACCAGAACTTGTCGCAAAGAAAGGTCGATTCGAGCGGAAACTTTTGTTTTATTTCTTGTGGAGTTAAGAAGGTTTTGTGCACTTCAAAATCTTTCTAGATGGTCAATCTATCATTAATGAGGTATATAGTGGATAGCCGATGCGAAGACCGGATATGTATCCAGGTTAAGTTTCCTCACTACAAAAATAGGTTTTGGCTGAGAAACGAATCGTCCAAATAAAAAATATTAAAAAAGTTAGAAACTACAAAGTGTGCCTCTTAAGTAATGTCGGTGTATTGTTTTATTGGAAACAAAACATTAAAGCAGCTGTAACATCAAGGAAAATATGTGAAATTGAAGGGGAAGACTAGGTTAATGAGCGAAAGGCATCGCGTTGGTTTAATAATTTTAATAGTGGAGATTTGACGCTTGAAGATCGTTCACGTCAAATATTGAGGTTTCAAAAGCTGCGGAATAATGCCACACGAATTCAAGCGAAACGTCGCGTCGTGCAAAGGTGTGTAAACAGCTCCAACCCAAAGAAAGATCGATTTGAGCGGAAACTCTTGTTTTGTTTCTAGAGTTAAGAAGATTTTGTGTACTTCAAAATCTTTCTAGATGGTCGATCTATCATCAATGAGTGGATAGTGGATATATAGTGGATAGCTGATGCGAAGATCGGAGATGTATCCAGGTTAACTTTTCTCACAACAAAATTAGGTTTTGATTGAAGAATTTTCAAAATGAATTTTTCCAAATAAACACAAAATATCAAAAAAGTTCATTTATGTATTTTAATAATGAGTGATACTCCATATATAAAACGTATATCAGGTACATATTTTAGATATATTACATCTTTCAAATCATCTGAATATGACTTACGCCGTATAAATTACGTGTATGTATTCTATATCCTTGCTGCGAATTGTATCTCTGTAAAACAGAGCGAAATTTGTTTGCTCGAAATTGATAGGAGCTTACAGTATGCAACTTAATATGAGTATTAATTGGGATATGATTCCAAATGAGCGCATCGTCGGTATGAAAATTGTTTGAAAGGACAAAAATATCCCCAGGTATGGTATATTGTATTTTTAAAAACGGAAATTATAAGCTGATCCATATAAAAAGTGTTGAATTGAAATGTGACTAAATAGGTAGTACACGCTACTTCTACAGAAAAATATGCAGAAACACATGAATAGATACTCCTTTTATGTAAATATAACCTTCCTAACTTCGCACTTTCTATACTCTCGAACAAAAAATAGATAAAGATTGTCTGAATAGATCAGTGTCTTATAGAGATGCTCGGGTCGAATTTTTAAATATATTTAATTGAGATATTCCAGAATGGTACCAAAAGTACCTGGAGTGACCTAGAGATGGCAGTAGTTGCTAGAAAAAAAAAAGAAAGTACACAATCTATACAGCATAAGTTTCAAGTTTGAAAACGCCACGTTGTTTAGTATTTGTTTGACAACCATCAATAGTGAACGTTTTCAGTGGATTTGTAAACATGGAAAAAATGGTCAGCGTTATGTAGTACATATTTTTAATGAAAATACCTTAGTTCTACCAAATTGAAATCTGACCTAGATTCTACTCCTTCTGACCTTCTACTATTCCTTCGGTGTCATTAGTAAAATATTAGGTAGTAGAGGACAAACGTGGCCGTACGACCTGCGAAGACCAACATCGGAGTGGTCGATCAAATGAGGTGCCGACTCCAGTAATGTTGAAGAAAATTCGCAAAGTGGTACTAGATGATCATAGTACGCATTGTTAAAAGTAGCATCGCATATAAACTGAAAATTTGGACATGAGAAAACTGTGCGCAAGATGGTTGCCGTGTTTGGTCACAATGGAACAAAAATATCGCCGATGTCTTCTTCGATTATTTGGCAATGTTCCACAGAAATACAGCTGAATTTTTGCGCTACTCCACAACTATGGATGAAACGTAAGTACATCCGATACAAAAGACAAATCAAATCAATAGACTGAAAAGGAAGAGCTGGCTCCAAAAAAGGCGAATACCGTTCTATCTGCAGGCAAGGTTGTAGCGTCGGTTTTTGGAATGCGCGTGGGATAATTTCCATTGACTATCTTGGAAAAGAAAGCTTGAGCGAAGAAATTAATCATAAACAGCCGCTTTTGGCAAAGAAGAAAGTGTTTGTTCGTTAAGACAATGCACCAGCTCACACATCCGTTATTACAATGGGCAAAATTAAAGAATGAATGGCGTAGTAAGAAATAATCATGTAAAGTAGAATAATGTCAATATAATGAACTAGTATTCATAGCCACAACAGAAGGATTTTGATAGAAGTCTTGCGATTCTTATGACAAAAAATCACGCAGGTCAGGATATAATTTGAAAAAACTTGACTCTTCTTCACAATAGATACAAAATTTAATTCAATGTATGAGAATACTTTCTAAATCATTTCAGACGTGGAATGGTTTGAATAGCAGTTGTAATATGCATTTTAAGCAGCTCAGCTTCAACTTTTAGACTTCCTTTGATGTTTAGAATATTAAATGATATATGTTATGTGAATGTGGGTATGCGGTTCATGAACTGTGAGGCAATATCCGTGTCATAACTGGAATTAATTTGAAAATCAAAGCTAGATAGTCGTATAGCACAAGATAAATAGCATTATCATAATCCAAACTCAGCTCAGTCAATACATTATACAAATTAGGTACAATATTCAAGATATAGAAAAAAAAAGGTATATACCATTGAAAATAATGAATAGAGTCGCAAATAAAAAAGTTTATGACAAAATAATCTGTCAAGGCTAGAAACAAAATTTAAGAATACGGAAAGAACAATTTGATATACGAAATTTCATTTAATGATTGTGAAAAGTCTATAAGAAGATAGTATATCGATTATAAAGATATCGAAATGACAAATCCAATAAAGTAGCTTGAACAAGACTTGAAAAAAACAAAAAGTGTACAGATACCGCGAGAAGTATGATATTTAACAAAAACTTGAAGTGAGGATATTTTCTCGAGAAGCTGGAGAATGAAAATAAATACGATTTATAAGAAAGATGTATTGACAATTAAAAGATACAATAAAATACGTGAATTCAAAAACAATTTTTATAAGCTTCAGCTCTCATTTTTTATTCACTATTTAGATATCATATTGTACCGACTTTTATTATTTTATTTTTAACAAATAAAAATTATTTTCGTTTCCATTCGTTACGTAGTGAATGACATTAACTACAATCAAAGGAAATAATTTCTTGAATTTGACTATTTGACATTAATGGTCCTATTCAAACAAGACTATGATAACAATATTATCCTTGACTGTATAGATGATGGTTTATCCTATAGCGAAATTGCCTGTACGCAGATGAAGGTACAGAAGTACGAAGAAGACAAAATGGTACCACGGAGTGTTCCTAGCAATAAATCTGCGAGACCGTTATGCTATTCTACGTCAAATTGTTAACCAAAATGTTGTAGAAAAAGAAATATACCTGCTACCATGCTCTAGTTCTTCTTTTACTCTAATTTTGAATATTTAGCCTCTTGCCAAGATCTTTTCGAGAAGTTGATCTCCACTTCTAATAATAGCTTTGCTAGCTTTCCTTATAATTAATATTTTCATTCCATTTTTTGACATGGTATTTCCAGCTTCATTTACTATTACTAACCCATTTCACCATATCCTGATTTCCTAGTTATGATGTCATAAAGCTCACTCCTTAAATTTTCTTATTTCAGTCGTCTTTATTATTGTTGTTGCTGCTCTTGTTTCTGTTGCATATATGGCAATTGATCTTACGCATGTTTACCTTCTCTCTGATCTTTGATGCTTTTATCACATTTTATACCTAATCAAATATTTGTCTATCACCATTGATTGTTTCTTTTCGGTTGAAATGCTCATAATATAATTTGCAGTTGTCTGTTACTATGATTTTGGTATTGATATGCTACATAAAACAACAGCACTGTTGTCAGAATGACGTTTTCTGTTCAGGGACAAATCACTATGTTTAGATGAACATGACAGCAACTGCACGTTATGTTTATATTGTCCTATAGACCACGTCACTGCTTTATCTGAATGATTATTAACAAACTAGGAATTGTCACCACTGACGTTAATATTTTGCCGTGACCTCTTCAGTATTCTTTTTGCCTTGCTACTGCTACTTGCACATCTTGGTCTGTTCAAGTCTATCTTCTATCTCGAATTACAGTTTGCTTCTTTATTAAAGATGTTGAGGGGGCTCTATTGTTATTCACATATATCAGATACCTCACCCACCTTCGCACTTTTACCAGTGTTGTGATATTTGGTTTGGCAAAATCTCTTGCTAACTCAAACTTTCATCGACGCCTCTATCTCTCTCCTTCACTCTTCACACCAAGGATGGTACGTAGCATTTTGTGAGCAGTCGGTTGTCATTAAAGTCGATTAATTATTTTGAGGGACCCCTTCTAATTTCTCTCAGTACATTATTGGAAGTTATTTCTAGTATTGAATCATAATTTACATGCTGTATCAACGTTTTATACTTACTTGGGCGCACCTACATCTCTTGTCTACGCACTGACGCCATTACAGTCTGATTCTTCATTGTGTACGTTGTTTACTGAGTGTTTAAGATGTCTCCGACAATCGTGAGTCCCGCCGATTGTGAAATAAGGGCTGTTATACGATTTCTTAGTGCTAAAGGCGTAAAACCGATCGATATTCATCGTGAGATCTGTGAAGTTTACGGACAAAACATTATGAGTGATGGAATGGTAAGGAAATGGATGAGAGAAGAGGTGAGAGAAAACAGATGCTTCACATTTTGCGACTACTTTCCTCAATATTTTCATAGTGTTTAGTTGAGTAAGAGTATCGTTTTGCTGCATGACAATACCTGTCCACATGTGGCTAATCAGACCAAAGATTTCATCAAATCTTTTCAATGGTAAATTCTAGATCATCCTCCCTACAGCCTTGATCTGGCGCCCAGCGACTACCATTTGTTCCTGCACTTGAAGAAACAACTGAACGGTCAGCGTCTTCAAGTCGACAACGGTCTTGGTTAACAAGTCAGACGGCAGAATTTTATGAAGAGGGTATTCAAAAACTGGTGCCACGTTATGACAAGTGCCTCAATATTCACGGAAATTATGTAGAAAAATAGATTAGGGTACAGGTTTCATGTAAAAATAAAATTATTGCGATATCTTTGCACTTCTTTTTTTAATTCCAAAACGGTACTTACTTAAAAAATATGCCTCGTATATATTATTTAAAATAAATTTTTATGATATAGACGCTGCTTCCACAAATACGATACTTTATATATAGTTGAAGTGAAAATGATATTTATTTAAATTCACACATCTGTTGAATTATATCATTCTGAATATTTAATAATTTTTACGAAGAATATCGCTACAAAGCTACATGCACGAATTTGTTGTTGTTTCCCGCAGTCTTTCAAGTCTCTTATTTATTTGTCTTTGATACTCTAGACTACATGACTCGATTTAACATGGAGTATATTATTATATTCCGTTAGAAGAGATGTAATATTTCTAAAAGAGACGCTATATAAAAAATAAATTATAAATCAATTCGATGTTTGATTTGTATGAAGATTTATATGTGAAATTTCAAGTATGGGATTTATTAAAAAATGAATAAACACGCTTTCAAAGTGTATCAAACTACTAAGTTTAAAATTGTTAGTATCGATATGTACGAGAAATATGGAACAAAGTGCCCCTCGCTATTTTCACAAAAATCCTAGTATTTTTCATGCAATATTGTTTTAAGCTTATTTTTATTTTGAAAATAATTCTTAACTTTCAGTTTCATATGCTATAAAAGCGTGTTTTTTTTAACTATATGAACTATTGAACTTTTATTTTTTACTTGTTAGTTTCATATGCTATGAAAGCATATTCTTCAGTTTTTTTAAGTCATATTTTTTTAATTGATATCACCCTCGTATAATAGCTTTTATATATACCTACATCTCGTCGAAACTTGTATCTAGCCATGACGGTGTGGTTGGTAAGGTTGACGAAGTGCCTAATTTCTAGCACCGAGATCGAAGGTTCGAAATTCCAAGAATTTTTATTATTAAATAATAGTTCTTAGTCCAAAAATGAGTTGAAACGAACAAGCAAATCCACATACAGGTGAAGCTGATATGAACGTGTTAAAAATATATTTTAGTTGTTTGAGTATTGTTTCGATCTGAACATAATACAAAAGAGGCGATATTCCAAAATACGAGAAAATCTAAATCTAAAAATAAGATCGGGTCAGTAAGTCAGACTTTTTGTGTGTTTAAATAAAAGGGGAATATTCCTCCTAACAACAAGCATATATTATCAGATTCTTGTGGAAATTCGAGCCGCATCATTTAGTTTGTATTTGATAGCAGAATATTACATCGTGATTTAAAAAAAAAATGTATCTATTTCTGCGAAAAAACCATGCTCTAGTTTGGTGAATACACTGTCAATATTCTGCACGTCCAGTTCAGGTCTCTAAATCGGAAACAGAAACATTTATGGTATTCGTATGGTGTTGGCCGATGAGGTATTGAAACTGCTAGAGATTGTTGACACCATAGTTATTTGTCATAACTTGGTGGTTTTATTTATGGATAACTTCATGGATATTAGAAGCTCTTCGCATTTGAGTATCGCGTTTTATCTCAATCGAAGCCAGATTTGCAGGATTTTTTGGCGCTCCTCAACTGCAATATGGATGAATTTTTAACCTGTTTCGTAGTCTTGGATTCATCAGAATGAAACACAGCTATGAAACTACCTTTAAAACGTCGATTTCCTCTTTTAAATTGCCAGTTAATCGTTCATAAATAAATAATATCGATTGCTGCAGCTACTGCTGCAGATGGCTTCCTTACAAGTAATTTTGGCCGATATTCCATGAAAAAATAGAATTTCATCCACACAATTGATTAACAGTAACTCTCTTCTTAGAATTATTCCTCATCCGCATGTTCACCGGGCTTGATTGCATCTAAATACCAAGTTCACGTTAACCTCATCTCAATATTGAAGAGGACTTATCTTTAGGTTTGTGACTTAAAGACTTCTACAACCGCATTTGATTGTCATAAATCTCTGATTATTGTTGAAAACACTATACCTAATACCAATTTGCACCAATCGAAGCTCAATTTGTTCATTAATAGACCTCAAAAACCTTAATACCTTGATTCAACCGATTTTCTATATATTCTCAAATTTCTACTGAAATTCATTCATTAACTACTACTTCACGATATTCTTGTTTTTTAAAATATTTTCAGATAATTCGACGGTTGCGTGGTCATGGACAAAGGCCAAACTACAAGTAAAAAAGAATAAGCTTTGTCGTGATAAGTATAAAAATTTTATCATGATTTCTTTGTATTTTCCTACGTTAACCAGACATTCAGACTTTTTGCTATTTTTAATACATTAGGTCATTGTCAATATTATTGGAAGTAAGAGAAATAAATAATTATGTTTCGTACATTATAAATCGATTAGCTTCTATTAAAAATTTAAGAGATCAATAGTGTAGTCCATGTGATATGATTTATTACAATAAAATATTAGTAGAGACACGCATACGTGTTTTTGGAATATATGTTATAACCTCCATATTTATGACATTACGGATAATCATCATTAACAACAAAGTTGATAAATTTATGGATGTTTGATCGTGATGTATAAATCATGATTGGGCAAATAAAATAATAATCGTGTTTTATCGTCGACTATTTTCAATTTAGTAGTGTGATTTTTGTTTTCTGTTCAATCTTATTCAATTAGCAAATCTTATCTCTAACAAGGATTAAACATATAGACTCATAACTGAAGAATAATATTAATAAATTATACAGGGGAAGTCACTATTTCCATATACTTTATATATAAATATATAGGCTTCATCACCATATCATATCAAAATGATTCGAAAAATGAGCGACAAAATAATTCAGTTCCAATAAAAACAATTCTTCTATTTTACTTCTTCATATATATTCATTATTTCCAGTCTTTTCTGCTCTCCTGAATATTTTTTTCAATCCATCTAAGGTTTTTCTTCATTTCTGTCAAGGCCGGAACAAGCTAGGGGCTTGGGGGGGCTATAGCCCCGGGCCCCAGGTCCAAGAGTGTCCCATCATTTGGAAATAATTCTGTATTTTTTGATGTGTTGATACCATAAATCTAACGTATTGATATTATTTTTTTAATTTTTTCATACAAAAGTAGGCAACGTCATTATTTTAGCCCCGAGCCTTGTAAATCTTAATCCGGCCCTGATTTCTGTCTCTCTTATTCAATATATCCACTTACTTCCTGCTTCCATCACTTCTTGGGAGTTTTTTCATTCCATAAAGTTGTTCCAATGTAACTTAGAGTCATATGTCATATGTGAATTTGATAGCCCTCGGTTTTTCATATTTTTAATGTCTGTTCATACTACTGTGTTAAGAAGCTGCTCTTGAATCGAAACTTCAAATTTTTAGTATAAATTTAAAGAAAACTTCAAGTTTTTAGTATAAATTCTTTCTTTCTCAAATTATTGTCACTACTTTGTTTGGCTGGTATGCATGTTGTTTCTCTTGTAGTTGTTAGTATTCTACGTACTCTTTCAATTTCTTTTCAAAACTATCAGTTTATCAGGGATATCGCTCTATTAGTCGTACATTGTGCCTGATCACCTTTTTTATGAACTAGTATTATTCAGTTATTTTCTCAATTTCTTGGTGTTCTAATCTTTCTATGGACATTCTACTTCTAGTTCCTTTTCTACTTCTACTTCTACTTCTACTTCTACTTCTACTTCTACTTCTACTTCTACTTCTACTTCTACTTCTACTTCTACTTCTACTTCTACTTCTACTTCTACTTCTACTTCTACTTCTACTTCTACTTCTACTTCTACTTCTACTTCTACTTCTACTTCTACTTCTACTTCTACTTCTACTTCTACTTCTACTTCTACCTCTACTTCTACTTCTACTTCTACTTCTACTTCTACTTCTACTTCTACTTCTACTTCTACTTCTACTTCTACTTCTACTTCTACTTCTACTTCTACTTCTACCTCTACTTCTACTTCTACTTCTACTTCTACTTCTACTTCTACTTCTACTTCTACTTCTACTTCTACTTCTACTTCTACTTCTACTTCTACTTCTACTTCTACTTCTACTTCTACTTCTACTTCTACTTCTACTTCTACTTCTACTTCTACTTCTACTTCTACTTCTACTTCTACTTCTACTTCTACTTCTACTTCTACTTCTACTTCTACTTCTACTTTTTTTGTTTGTTTACAATTATTTTTTAAATGTTCTCTATTCGCATATCTTCTATTTGGCTGTCAATACCAGTGTTTGCCGTCGATCTTTCTTCTGCTATTTTCAATTTTTGAAATTCATCCGTATATTTCGTGTATGTAGTTTTGTTCAACTCTGTAATAAGTTAATTTACTGCTAAGTTGGTTTTTTCTTATGTAATAACATAATTCATGCTTTCAGTCCAATTGTAAAATTTTACCTATTATAATCTTCAGAGTATTATTGCAGTATTATATTTTTGGGTACTTTAAAGAAGTACGTTCACAGCAATTTAGTATGATTCATGTATATATAAGAGCTCACAAATATGTGCACGACTAGTTTTAAATTTAAAACGTAGACGTGGTTTATCGTACGGAGAAATAAGTGCATTTAATCTTAGCGTGATCAAATATCTCTCGTACTGAACTTTTATGGGACCGTACATTTCCACAAATTAAATGTATTACCGTTATAATAAAATAGCTAAAATGTGTATGTTACTATACGACCGACACAGATTTTATGGTTTTCGATATAATAAATAGTGTATATATTTAAGATTATTGTGTGGTAGAGGATGAAACAAGTACAAAAATGTGGACTGCCGTTGCCCAGCTTTTATAATAAACTATAAATTAACAGCTTTTTAGGTTATAAAAACTTTTCCATACTTCAAGTTATATTAACTCGAAATCCATTTCAAGACCCAATGCCCACACAATACAATTGAATATTTCTTTATTATTTTGGGTGTGACCACCGATGCACTAAGCTAGAAGATCTTCACAGGTCAGTTCTTCATAGAGTGGTTTGATCGCTTCATCGACTTGAATTGGAAGAACTGTCTTATGTTCGTATAAAGTATTTGTAGCTTTAGCACGTTGCCATGAGCACCATGAATCCTCTCTAATAAAAAAATTGTCATGCTGCGGTTTGGCATCAGTAAATAATTTGTCTTCCAGTGTAACCAAGGTACCTCTTTTGTACGTGATCTATACACTCTTTCTTGAGTATTGTGATATCCTCATATGGCTAATATATGTAAAGTCTTAGATCACTTTCATCAATAAAGTACAAAACATTAACACCAAACAGAAATTTGTAGAGAATTGAAGAAATTGAAGTAATGAGGTAATGAAAGTAAAATTATTCAATTATATCATGATCTGTTGTAGATTTACTAGCATTTCTATAGAATATAGACGCCTAAACTATCTATTCAAAGGCACTTCTGATGAATTAACAATTCCATTGCTTTGATTGGCACGTTTGGTAATTAAATTTATCAATAAAAAGCAAGCAAATGAAGTTTCACTAAACGATCTTCACAATTCAACTCTCACAACGAATCCAACGCTGCAACCATGATTTAAAATATCCCTAGTATGACATTAACTCGTTTAGAACTATGATTACATCTTCTTTGACCTCTAAGCTATAAAGTTCTTTTGAGGTGTGATTTAATCTTGGGAAATGAGCCACAGGAAAAAAATACGGTTTTTGCCAAAAACAGGATTAGATCGGTGAGCTCAGATCGTTACATAGAACTGTCCAGTCACTTTTTGGTTAAAGAAACATAATGTACTTCATCGTAAATATTAAAAAAACGAGCAAGAATACCTTTAATCGTGAATTTGGTATAAATGCTTTTGTTGGACGTTCATTATTACCAACTGCAGAATTTGTTTAGAAATTAGAAATTAGAAGAATGTGTGACGTTCCGGATATAGTGAGATGAGCCAGAACTAGAAGAAGAGCATGGAGAGATCTTGTCAATAGAATGGACGATGATCGACTGGCGAAAATCGCAAAGGAAGAGAGACCCAATACAAGTAGACCGCCTGGAAGACCACCAAAGCGCAGGTATGAGAGCTGGTTCTCGGAGTCACAACTTAGGCTGCCTCTTTGAAAACACAAGACATAGTCTTAAAATAAGAAGAAGAAGAAGACTTTGTTTAGAACTCTTGAGTCTCATTTCGAGTAATTAATGGATTCATCTAGCTGCTCCTGAATGCGATACAACAAACCCTTGCAGATAGCTTTTCACATTAGATACCATCCTTGCGTAAATCTTTCGCGAGTTCAAATACTCGTGTGAACTGTTGTGGGCGGACAATCAACTTATCAAAGAATGCGCCAATGATTAGATACTGGTCAAATGAGCGTAAATGGTCAAAAATGGCGTTGGTATTAATGATGACGGAAGCTCCTTGGCTTTAGTCGTCTTGTATTGATTCACATCCCTGTGCGATCATTATAACACGTAGTTTTTTATATATTCTTAACTTATTAACTGCAATTTGCAGAGGATTTCTGAGGTTTTTCGGCAAATTTCGCTGAAAATTCAAAATCACGATACCTCTTCCTCAAAAACCGCCCAAAATATGAACTAAACAATAAACTTGTTGCTTTCTAGATAAACAATGAGTTGATAATACATTTGTTGGAAAAGTACTAGTGAAGCTAGTTTCACACGAGACGGTTTTAGTAATTCCCATAATTCACATTTAAGGGCAGATAAAAATCCTCATGGTACAATTCAAACATTGGATACACTCAAATTCAGCATTCCCAGCCGATGGTGCCTTATTTATATGTTGAATTATAATGGACTTGACGATGGTAGTGGCATACCTTCAATCATACAGAGACGAGAATGAGTAAAGGACTTTATATATTCATATAAATATTCATAATGGCAAATAATTTCTCACAGTTCTCATCTAGTCAAACATAGATTGTTGAATGTGAAATTGTTAAGTTTTCCATATTGTGAATGGAAACATGTGTCGGCGCTTCCATGAAAACACCATCAAAATATTTCACAATTAACTTTTCTCTCGATTCAGTTCCGATTTTTTAAATATTGACACAATGGAATAAGAAGTTTCCCAGTTTGGAAATATTGCATATTGTTAAAAAAGCATGTGATGATCGTTATTTGGATATATATTCATGCTCAATAACATGAAAATGCGGGCTCTGTTTTACGGTGGTTTTACACTTGTCGATGTATTTATTGTTTGTTATAAAACTTCTGAAAATAAATATTCTAATGGTTATTCCGGGGCTTATCATATCTTTTGCATACTTTACAGAAAAATAGGAGGAGAAAGATCTCCAGGGACCAGTACAAAAGGTTATAAATTCTGAAAGTATGAAATCTTCTAACGATTTCAGCTTTTTCAACTTGTCTGAGAAGAAATGGAACTCGGGAGAGACTATTGAACGTATTGGAAGAGAAGGTATTATTTATAGAGAAAATTCAATTATAAAATGAAAAGCTATCCACTAGAACGACATGGAATTAAATTAATAATCAGTTAATACGGAATCAATAAAATGATGGACGAGTATAAAATGTTTGGGAAATTGGAATAATTTGAAAGTTAATAATCAATTTACTTTGAATGCCTCTCAATTATTTTTTAATTATTATTTATCTAGTTTTCATTACTTTTAATTTCAATCATTATTGAACCATGCGAAATAATTAATCAACATACCTAGTAGAGAATAATTATTCCCATACTAAAACCGAAAAAAAGATAAATCTGAAAATGATTCCTAATGACTTTTCAAGATAGAAAAATATATAAATTAGAGGTGGACATCTTTGAATGTTGTGCATTTATTACAATCTTTTCTTCAGTTTGGTTTTTTAACTGTGAAGGAATCCACAATCTCACCACACAATTTTGATTTGAATTTTGCGGTACTTGCACCCCCCAAGTTCTTTAACTTGAAATATTTACCTGAAATGAAGGCAGTTTTTGTTGGCAATATTCTATGTTAATTAACAATACGCACAATACAGAGTTTTCCGGGCAAAAAATATGCGAGAGAGTAGATTACGTGAAAATAATGCTGTGACTCGAAGAAAATTTTCTCATACCACCCCTCGTTTCTGAGTTATGGGCATTTAAAATTTTATTTAAGTACATTTTCTAAATTATACATTCGAACATCATAAATTCTTAATCGATGGTGACGTATATCCTCGTAATATATTTGACGGAATAAATAATTCTACACTACTATCTGTAAGTCTGGGGCAGCTCATGCCCAATGGTTAGCAATCCGTAACTTTTCCAGGGACAAAGATAAGAAAAATGGAATTTTCAATCGATTTTTTAGCAAAAAGGTACTCTTTGTTTAATTCGATAAAATTTATGGTTTAGGAGATATGTAGATTTTTAGATCGTTCTACATGCCAAGGAAACCGAGAAAATTATTATAAATTTTAATTGAAAATACTTACAAATAATTACAGGCGGTATTAGAACACATAAACATTAGAATGTCCTGTTGAAAATTTGATTATTTGCACAATTACATTCTTTTCAGACTCAATATATAGTCTTTTACCCATATATCTAAGGAAATTTCCAAAACACGTTAAATTTGAATTACGAATTGACATTTTTCTACGTAAAAATGCGCTTTCTACCTCAAATCTTCTTTGAATTTAGTTTTTAGTAAACAACAATCAAAACATTGAATATACTAATCCGTTTGAGGTACTTTCGGTAGATGCTTTTGTAGAGTTCAATAAAGAAACAGGCCGATAATTTTCATATAGAATATCGATTTGAAATGTTTACAATTGTATAATTATAATTATTCTGTTTTTCGATACAGAACAATCCAAAAAGTAACAAAGAACAAAATTGTATTGAATTTTATTCGAATTCAATAATCTTAAAAAAAATCTTTCAATATAAATAACGGCCACCTGAAACCTAATACACAAGAAGTGGTGAATGAAAAAATAATCAAATTCCCAAACGAACGGATCTCATTTTAGCTTCAGATTCACTTCCTAGAAAAACTGGGAATCCAAGGGGAAAACTTGAACCTTTTGAAAATGTTTTGAAAAAGTTTTGAATGCTTACGTGTATACTGATTTTCCCTAAAAATTTTCTCTCTAAAGGTCACGAATTGTTAAAGATAAGAGCTCCCTATCCTCATTATTTAGTTGCTAGAGAACGAAAAGTTTGATGACCTATTGTGTCCAACACACTTGAGATTACAAGATTCCAAGAAAACGATAAATGTTTGATATATTTATGTAGAACTATTTGATGTATATTTTATATAAACCTGAAGCCTCTTTTGGAATAGGATTTCAAGTAGAGTTTGGAATGAACTAACTTCATGAAATAATCGTATGATAGTGCGTTCAAAAGCACTAGATGGATGAAAGCACTAGAAACATGAAAGATTTTCTCCGCTCTAGCAAACTCTCAACGATATGTACTGAACTGGAGACCGCACAAGGAAATAGTCAGTGTAACCCGTCTAGAAGAGACAATTTCTCAAGAATCAATTCGAACAATTGTTATCACTACCATAACGCAGAATTTTGTTTAATTTTTAACCAAAAAATTCAACAAGTTGTCATAATAGAGTCTTCTTTTATTCAAACGTTTTCTGTTTCGAATTTTTTTATACAATTGTGACTAAATTTCCGTCGTTGTATAGTATATTCCCAAAACATTCACGAAAAGAGCTTATTTGGGTTTAATCGAGTAAAATATTTAGCCTCACATTTCTAGAGGAGACCGCTAGACCATCAGAAGAACTGCTAGCTTTGCTTCGTTAATATTAAAAATATGGAAGAAACCAATAGATAGGAACAGTCACCAGAAGAACCAGAATTCCAGGCTCAGTCAGGTTTGTTGGAATGCGCGTGGTATAATTTTCTTTGACTATCTTAAAAAAGGAAAAACTATCAAAAGCGAGTAATTATGACTATCAAAGTATCAAGTAATTATACAAAAATCCACGAGAATATTCATAATAAGTAATTTGAAATGTTTCTAAAAAACGTACAAGAATTATTGATTAACATGCATGCCTGTAAATAATATAAACAACTTGGTTTAACATAACATGGATGCTATATGAATATACAACTATTTTATGTACAAAAATGGTATTTAGAGGGATCTTCACCGAATGTATTAATGTATGTAGTATATATAAGTGGTATTCTAAGAATTATCTAACATCGTGTAGGTTGAAATAAATCCAAACTGTTGATTAGTAGTGGAATAAGAAATCACTAACATGCTCTGCATAGTTTTATCCCTTCCTGAAGACTGCATAACGATAATTGTCTTTCAACAGATGTTATGATTCAAGAAACAAAATATGGTATTTGATTTTGTAAGGCTCTAACAGCCGTCGTTCGTTGGGCTATTACGCCGATGAGAAAAAATAACTATTGCTACCTAACGTTACGCCAACTCTTGCTTCTTTAGAATTTTCTTACTACTACGACTGATTCTGACTGATATAAACCTAATAGCACAAGAAACATTCAATCAACGAACCATAGAAGCATTGGGGAGAGAATTTTCCTTCTGCTCTCGAATATTAAGTCCAGTAATTTAAGCTTAAAGTAGGTAAGAATATCGATATTCGAGATACCCAGCTGTAAGTCTGTATATGCTTGTATATTGACACCCTAAAAGTTGACTCAAAACCTACATATGGTAAGGTGTACTCAACTATTAAATTTCAAGATTAAATTTTACAAAAATCAGTTTTCTTGCCCTTTTTTTTGTAAATATTCCATTCCCTATGGGTTTTTTGCTATTTGTATTCCTTATCAATATTGTAGAATACAAAATTCTCTACAAATTTTGTTAAGAAAAATTTTTTATACGGTGAATCGTTTTTGAGATATAGGGCGGAGAGCGCGCGGCGCGGTCACAGGATCAGTTCAAAAAGAAGACACCAATATGAAATTGGCGATTCCAGCAGAATCTAAACTTAATGTCACCTACTTCACATTTAGTGGGAGTTTCACGTCTAAACTGGTCACTCCAACATGCCGGAGTTATCACGACCAATCTATTTTTGGGCGTTAACGACTCAACTACCACGACTACCAGTTCAGACCAGGTAGCAATCACCAAAAACTTATCTTGATAATTAACAATGAAAAAAAATATAATTTAAAGTATATTCTAGAAAAGTTAATTTTCTATGTCTTACAATTTCCGTTGATACAGATCTGTTTTCAGTGTCAGAATAATTTTTAGAGATTTCCTAATTAAGAAAAAAATATTTGATTGGTATTATAGAGCTATAACTCAAATTACCTAATTTACAGGAAAATTATCGTACGAAATCATGATTATTGTTAATTGGAAATTCATAAAATGTCGCGAAGACTTCCAATTACCCCATATCACAGATTAATGACGTTCTCGTGAAGTTTTAAGATTAGTTAATCCGTTAATCAAAATGAGACCTCTAATTAGAAAATGTCTCAAACAAAGTTAGGCAGTATTCTTGATATTCGAACTTTTATAATAATTGAGTTTATCGAAATATCTCCAAATTGGAAACAGATTTCTAATAGATATCAGATCGTTTTCGAAATCTTCATTTATTTTCACGAAATCTTTGGTATTTGATTTGATGGTAACTATGGATATGTAAATTGGCGTGCATAGAAGTCGGCCCACTGTAAACTATTGAATTCAACTATATATTATTTTAAATAATATTCATTAGATCCAAAAAAAACTGTTTGAAAGGCAATTCTGTATATTTTAATGTGAGTATAAATGCATCTGCAAGGCTTATCATTTATATACGTAGCAACCACTAAACAAATAAAACGTGTTATGTGGTGATGACTAAAATAACAAAAATATGTCAAATATTAAAATTATTGAGTTTACAACAGAAATATTCGTCTCAATAGTATTCAAGTTTGTTAGTTTAATGCATACTACACCACAAAAACCCTCCCAAGTTATGGACTTGGTCAAGGAGCTGTTGCAGCTGTTCGAAGAGTGTGCCAGCGCTATGTTTTCCTAGGCGATCTGAAACCGCTCGTGATGACATCAGCTCATCAGCAAGGACGCATGCGTTTTGCACAGGATCATCTGAACTGGACGTTGAAACAATGGGGATCAATTTTGTTGTCAGATGAGACCAGAATAAGCCTCCATGATATCTACCGAAGAAGGAAAGTGTATCGAAGATCAAGAGAGCGATTTACATATTGCTGCTTTGAAGAGCGAGGTGTTTAGAGGTGGTTCCTGTATGATATGGGGTGCAATTAGTATAGAGGCAAAGTAATGTGGTACCTTACGAGACGAATTTACCTTTCCCACATTACAGAAATCGGTTTTCGGATTATGGAGCTACCAGCATTAAGTCCTGATCTAAATCCGATAGAACATTTGTGAGATGAGCTAAAAAGAAGAACTTGATCAGCTCTGCGCCTAATCGTGTGAGAAATGTTATTAGGGCAAGAAGTGGTCGTAACTATTATTGAGAAATCGAGTGTTAAGTTTTAAATTGTCAATAATTTATGCTAATAAATAATATAAAAGCTTGATTTGCTTGATGCATCAATTTCTTGGTTATACATAGTAAGTCGAAATAAGTTTTCATAAATTTATACTCAAAGCATATTAAATTGTTTTTCAAACAGTATATCTTTTTTTGATCTGACAATTCATTTCCTCTTTATTGGAGATATTTTTTAGTTATATTTCACATGGCGATATTAGATATTAGATTCTGAATAGGTCACATCATAATTGAATGTATTACTTAGAAAATCTTATCGTAACTAACATCACTGCACTATAACATTAATTATTACAATTACTAATATTTTCTCATGTATTCTCGGTATTTAGATTTTAAATATTGATTATTCTACTGGCGTATTATGTCTACATAACTGTTTCATTAATTTTAACAAAGTGCTAAATAGCTTGTCCGCATTATTCTGTTTTACAATCACGATTGATTTTCTTTATCCAAGTACGTCATAATAGAATATCAAACAATGCAATTTTGAATTGAAAAAACCATATATAACAACATATAATTGCGTAAAATTTCAATTTTTTTAAAACGAATTTAACACTTCTGTTTTTTGTTCCACGATTACATTGTAAGTTTATAGAAATAAACTACTTCGCTTGCTAGATTCTCTTTGAATTAACTTCTTCAGTGTTTTTCTTACTGATATTATTTTCTTCTATTTGTGATCAATAATATAATCACCTTCATCAACAAAATTTTTGCCTAAGGTGTTAAAATTTTTGATACCAGATCGAAATCATATAAATTTTTGCGACTATTGCGATATTGAGCCCCATTGAACCCCCCACATTTTTCAAATATTAGTACCGTCCACAACATTATTGCTCTATTTGCTAAATTTTTTTTGGCGCAACATTTCTATCCTATCCCTATCCCTACCCTATCCAAAAACTATTATGTCGAAGGCTTTTCTAGAAAAAAGTCTAACATTAAATTAGTTAGAAAGTCAATAACTTTGAAATGCATTTGGAACGACTGCCAAGTACACAATTAGTGACAAATGACAATATCAAATGTAGATACGTGCATAAATGACAACAATTTCAGTTTATCAGATGTCCAGCGAAATTAGTGGCATCTTTTTTATTGTTCCAAATCAAAGTTTTATCTGCTGTACCATTAAGGTTTTCTTGTTGCTTATACCTATTCAACGTTTAGCAGTTCTTCAATTGTCTTGAGTGAGCGTGTCATTTCTCTCAGTTTCCATTGCCTACGTTTTTCATAAATTGTATTTTTACTCACGATATGTATTCCTAGTATTTTCATTCATATACGATTATTTCTGATCAAACGTTCAATTGTTCAATTGATGTATTCAGTAGCTCTGTCAATTTGTCTATATGTTTTAAATGGTATTAATTTACTTAAGTTGTCTTAAAAGAAAATCCAGAAGACGCTAAAACAAAACACAAAAGTTATTATGATCCATAATTACTTTCTGCTTCGAAATTTATTATGAAATGTGTTTTCAGATTTGGTACTATTGAATCAGATCAAAGCTAATAGCAGACAAAAAAATAGAAAATTACATCTCAGGACAATCAAAATTTGAATTTCTAGAAAAGTTAAGACCGATTCATAAACTTGACTTTCCTTTTGCCGTTGTCGTTCGCGGGTGCCGTTTGTCGTTTGACGTCTATTGACTCTATTCATGAACTTGACGTTGCCGCCGTTAACCAAAAATTTTTTTATTCTTTTGACGTATGTAATGCTTTTTGTATGATATTTTTGTGTTTTGCAACCGGATGTGATTGGCTCTTTTCTATAGCTACGAATGTTGCAACAAACAACAAATTGGTTTGTGTTGAAAGTCACCAACGGCAGACGACGACGTTAAACGGCAACTCTGAATGGTCTTATGCATTAACCTGTTTTTTGTAACAGCAAACGTAAACGGAAACTGCAAACGGAAAGTTAAGTTTTTGAATTGGCCTTTTTAAAAAAACTGAAAGTCCTCCGTTAACTGAAGATCTCTTATCTTAATGTTTGAATAACATTGTAAGCTTCTTTTTCGCACTTTTCGTTACCCAAGTTAATTCTAAGTAAATATTCTTTCTTATTGCTCTGAATAAAAACGAACAAAAAATCGAATTACGGTTCGTTAAAGTATATGAGAGTTTTATAACTTACCCAGTTTTTTCTTGATAAAAATAGATAACCAAGATAGTTTCTACGTCTACTCATTCACAAAAATAAAATACTTCGAAACAACTCACTCGGGTCAGAACGAAACTGACCCAAACACCGACACCACCCACTTAAATGGTAAAGAAAGTTTTCCGTAGTTTTCTGTAATAAAAAAAAGTAGGTGAGAAAGAAAAACTTAACGAGAAAAACACATACAGCGAGTGTTTACGGCAGCATGATTATCATTGACTCCCGGGAGAAAAGACCAAAAGAATATAAGAGCAAAAATAATTGTTCTATTGCAGAAAACTATCTGCATAGTGCATTCATACTTATTTCTTTCTCGTGAACCTTTTTAATATCGGAATGAGTTTTGTTTAGTAATGAAATGGAGTGATGCATATGCATTTCGAATTCTCGGCGTTCTCCCCAGTGTACAGTAAGTGTAACTATACTATATTTATTTAGCACCATATACAATTTTACCTCAGGGAAGGCAATAAAAATAAGATTAATCTCTACAGATCATAACTGTGCTTTTAATTAGGAACATAATTATTACTTTGTGCATAACAATGATATTTGACATCATATATGCTTTTATTTCGACTAGGTAATCGAATATAATGGAAGCATTTCAGAATTGAGTCTATCAGAAAATCTTATGCGTAAGATAAATAATTACAACTTCTTCATGTACTCGTATGCTAAGGAATGACACTCGAAGTACAGGGAAATCGAAAGCCACTTCAATTTACACTGACAATAGGCTGTGCTTATCCCACAATAGTGGTACCTAGTCATTTCGTGTCTGTTCATAAAATTTTAGCTACTGGAAAGGGGCGTACCTAGAAAATTCGATGAGCTGACAAAGAACTTTTAATGGATCAAGATTTGAGATTTTCTCTGATAAGAGCGCTGGGAATCTGCAGAGGATATGGACTGTTCAATGCTTATTTGCATCGTATGAGGATCCGAAATAATCCTGAGAATTTATACTGTCCCAGCAATGCTTACTCGACCCAGCACACTTTCTTTTATTGTCAAATTCGGTTGGAAGAGCTGGTGAAATTAGAGTTAAGTGCCTCAAAAGCTGAAAGAGTTAATTATATATGATAACAGGGAACGAAATCTGAACAGCAGCTATGAGGTTCTTTTGGCAAATAAGAAAGACGAAGAGTAACAAGAAAAATTGACAAATTATTTGAATTAAAGATTAATCAGAAATATTTATTACAATCAAACGGCAGCAGTGCGTGTTGAGGACATGGAGAAAGACGAAAATCGAAATCCAAAAGGGAGTTCGTGAAGACTGCGTTCTTTCTCCACAACTATTTAATCTATATTCTCAGTTTGTATTTCAGAAATGGTACTGCTATAAAGGCTAAGAGCGAAGATCTTCAAATCCTATTAGAAAGAATCAACCGAGAATATGAAAATGTAGGACTCATTATAAATATTGATAAAACTAAATTCATGGTTATAAATAAAAACCAATATATTAACCCTATTCCAGACGAAGAAATCAGAATTGAAATGGCTCGAAAGGCATTTGTCAAGTACTCCTCAATGTATGCAAACAGAAATCTAAACTTCCATGTCAGAATAGGATTCGTGGAATGTTATTTGTGGTCAGTACTGCTGTACCGAGTGGAAACCTGGACCTTAAAAGCTCAAATGATCAAAAAACTTGACTCATGTGATATGTGGCTGTATATATGCATCCTGAAGATACCCTAGACTGACGACGACGAAGTGCTAAGACGCATTGGTCGCAAAAGAAAAAGGTGGACAATTATTAGGATAAGAAAAACATCTTACACAGGACACATCTTACGCAACGACAAATCCCTACTGCTACAGAACATAATGCAAGGCAGAGTAGAGGGAAAGAAAGGCATCGACAGGAAGAAAAAATCCTGGCTCCGTAACATAAGAGAATGGACAAATCTCAGCGTCGGAGAATTGTTAAATGTTGCGAGTCACAGAGACGCATTTAAGAAGGTGATTGCCAACCTTCAATGAGAAGACGGCTTGAGTAGAAGAAGAGTATTTTTACAAGAATGATAATCATAATTAAATCAATAGAAGTATTTTTAGGTACCAATACGGATTGTACAGATATGTGTATTTACACCGTTTGGATCCACAATTTAATCAATTTATTGGTGAAATGATTTGAAAACTGTATTTTATCTTCTGAAATTCTGAATTTACTGAAAGTAGTTTTAGTTCCAAATGGATCAATAAAGAAACACAATTTATTTACGAGTTTGTTGGAACATTTTTATACAAATATGTTGAAAAGAAACTATTACCTTTATATACGAGGATGGAGGAGGAGACGGGATGAATATTATTGATATAATAGTATGTCTAATATTTTTATGATTAATTGGTCTAGCTTCCTAAGCGTTCTGAGAGAGTCGTAAGTTACAAAATTCCATTTCCATTGTCTTATCGCGAAAGGAGGGCTAAGTAGTTAATTAGCAGGACGGGGAAAGAGAAATCCTGGAAGATCTGGAGAACCATTTAATATTTCCTTTTCTCTAATCTGAATTATTGTTTATATTCGAGGCATTCACAAAGCATCAGTTTAATCGCACCGTTTTCCATTATTGTATAATTATCCTTTTGGGAAATAGTCGTATTAATAAGGATTTAAGTAATTTCGTTAACAGTGCGGTATAATTATTAACATCTGGAATGATTTCTGATATTCGTAGCGATACGTTCAACCATTCGAAAACGTGCGCTGTTTATCTCATTTCGATTACTATAGATTCAATTTAATATAAATCAAAAAATTTATTCATAATTTCAGATCTTTGTTCTCCATTGTTTGATCTTGTTTTGTATGAATTTAATTCAATTAATATATGAAATGATATAAGGTTTCAGTGTATGAGTTGTATCTCATATTAATTTCTACCAGCTAATTATATTTTCCTTTGTCAACCTCCACAGATGAAATTTTAATGAATAAACGGTTTTACAATCAATACGTCAAAAAAATATGACTCGAAAACCGTAATAGACGACTGTAATGAAAAAAGCGATCTAGAATTCTTCTTCTCTAGAACTCTATTTTAGTTTTCACTCTCGTTGTATATATTTTATTCATTCTTGGCAAACCTTGCTACTTCATTCATCTGTTCCATCATCATCACCCTTGTCTGGCCCCTTTATGAGCTACTTGCTATAACCAAGTTTTCCTTGGGTCTTCCTTTCCTTTGCTTTCTTATATCTTTTTGCTGCTGTAATTTTTCTTATTAGGCTTTATTGTATTCCGCTCTCCATATGTATTTTCTATAATTACCTCATGTCTTACCCTATCCATTCTCGTTTCCAATCTGTATTTTTTTGTTCACCGCTCGGAATTCCCTTCCATATATTAACGTGGGTACAGTTATCGATTTGTATACTTTTGTTTTTATGTTTAGATCTAGAACACATATACGTATCACAAGTATCACTTAAAGGTCGTCAGTGAAGACTTTAGAAGACTGTTTGTTCTGGTAGTGAAAAAATTCATTTCAAATTATCATCAAATGTGTCACCAATACAAACATCTTTGTTTAGGGCCAAAGTCATCATTGTATGCTGATATAAGTGTTCTGTTTCCTTTGGGTATACAAACTACTAACCAAGACAGACTAGTTAGAATCAAAATTAGAGATATTGAGCTTTGCAGCGGATTTAAAAATGAGAACCCACTTTTCGAAAAGTGATCTTCTATCATCAGAAAAATTATAGTATATATTATATTTTAATAAATAGTTCTCAGTTCCAAATTTGCTTATCTACGATTTACTTATACTTTGTCGGATAACACCATATATGATTCTTTGGAATGAAGTGAGTGAGATCATGTTTTCCACAGCGTATTTGTAAGGGTAATGATTAAACCAATTTGCTTTTCACGTTAACGTGGCTTCCTTTCAATTTTCATTCACTTTAACCATAAAAATGCAAATAAAAAATACATAAAGCTGAAGCTCAATTATCTACATAGAATCTATAGGATTGTCAGTTCAACTACAATGTTTTTGTCCACCGATCTTCTTAGAGTATACTGCATCCTCATATAATTTGTTGTTTTAATAAAGCCAACATAGCTACAGGTCAAATTTAATAAAAAGTTGTTGCGGTGTTAGTTAATTCATTTCCTGTCAAAAACTAAGAATCCTGATATGATTTTGAGCAATTGATCTCTTCGCAAAACTCAAGCATACAAGAGAAGGGATCAGTACGTCTAAAGGAGTTGGTTAAGCCAGAAAATATAAAAATGAATGAAAATCACGATGAAAAATCGCAAATTAAAAATCAGAGGTGTAGTACACATCTTGACAAGAATTTTTGTGTATTTGAAATAGTTTTTCCAAATGGATGTAGCGTTTCCCCACAATTTAATACACATAGCAACTAATTGATAATGAAGAGCGTTTTCTAGAACTCTTTAGAAACTATAAAAATAATTTTTAGCTTCACTATGAAATCATGGATTTGAGATAAATTCTCCTTTATACTACTGCCCAAACGGCAGTTATTTGAATGGTCTGTACCTGGCGAAAAGCATCCGAAACGACCATAACTCGGATGGCGAGGTTAAGGTCCTGTAGTTTCTAATACATACGGTATATTATTCATCAATTATTTACGAAGAAAAAATATTATAAATATTATAGGATAATGAGTCTATATCGCACACTCCAAATAACCATTAGCTTTTTAGACATAGAAAAATGCTTCAAGGAAAGAAATAATAAAATGATGAAGTTGAACAATGAACGATGTCTAAAAATGGCAAATAAAAATTGGAAAAGCATTGAATTTATTGTACTCGTATAGAAAGGAATCACATTGATGGAGAAAACTAAATTTGACTAAAAAATTTTGTATTTTGTTAACCATATCGATTACTTTGTTATATAATTAAATCAATGCATAAAACTCTTCTGATATTTTCCTGAGACGTGATTACGAGGTTTTACTGGGATATAAGTATTGTAGATGATTTCAACTGAGGCCCAGTCCATACTTTTCACGAGGCTAACGCGAGAGTGTGGACGGTGAGCACGAATCACGCACCTTAACTTGATTGTCCTTCCTGTTGCTCCACTCCGTGCCGTTTTTTCGGGTGCGAGTCAAAGAACGCGAGGAAAAAGATACAGTATATGACGAGGGAGTGAATGGATAGCACTCCTGTAACCTTCAAGACTCGTGGCAAGAGTCTCTAGGATGCGCTTTAGTTGATGACAGACAGACAAATGACACAAGGACAACTGTATAATTATCTAATGAAATCTGTGTCAGAGATAAACGTATTGAATATATGCATTTAATGTTTATTGACAATTGATTACGAAAAAACGCGTTTATAGAAAACTCTGGATTTGTGGAGTTTTTTATTTCATCGGTACACCGAAAACTTCACTATTTTTTTTTTTTTTTGGTTTTTATTCTTCCACCTTAAATTTAAACTAGAGAGATATAGCTCTAAGTGCACGTTGCAGAACTTCAAGGAAAGGAAATCACTAATCGAAAATTCCAAACTATCGTTAAACACTTTGCGTGATAAGAACAGTTAAAAAAAATTTGCGTGCATCGCCTTGTTTCCTGCACCTACATGAAATTCTGGCGGAAAATGTTACTTTGTGTCGATATTTCTACGTTTCTATTGTAAAATTATGGCATCTTAGTTCACTAATCGGTAAGTTTAGGAGACAGGATCGTACTTGTTCATATCATTTCTAGTAAAAACTTATAGATTGAACAATTTCATGAATCTATTTTGACAGAGCCAAGAATTCACCTTCTTGTATTAGAGAGAATTTGCAAATCAAATCACTGTACAGATATCGATAATGAAAATTAAATTATGAATAATGGAACATTATTAACCCGGTTTTAGACTGTGTAATGTTAAACAACAAAGTTTTATAACTTGTTAGAATTTTAAATAAAAATGTTTTCAAACTCAGTGCGGTAAAGATGAAAGGAAGTTATGAAACGTTGTTCTTAAAGACGTTCCTACTTATCTACACTTAGAAACATGTTATGGAAACATTATTTTGGCGTATGTTTCTGGCGTTTCAGTCTTAAGAAAACGATAAACGTCGTCGCTTCTTTGGTACTAGCAACCAAGTTTTTTGGTAACGAATCTAAAGGAAAAGGTGCGATTAATTCATTAAAAATGTATGTACCCTGGCAGAAACACTGAAGTACCGCTTCAAAATCTTCAAATAACACCTAGTTTAAAATATATCCTGCATAACCCTCACCTCCGAACTATATTTTTTCATACAAAATAAATTTTACTTAGTAAGTTCACTTAAATGAAGACTAGTTACATACATCATCATATACAGTCATCAGCCTATAGCTGCGATGATAATTTTTATGCTGATATTAACAGTTTGTTTGAACAAAATTTGTTGTTGAACAAAATTTGTTGTTGAACAAAATTACTCAGGCTTTGAACATTTAAGCACGTATAACCGACTTGTTTTAGATTTATTAGAACATTCTATCAAGAATATCAAAATAATATCGGACCCCGTCTCTTTGTGATCTATATTAGTGATCTTGCTGTGAAAATTAAAACAAATATACTGATGATACAAATATTTTTGCCAAGTCTGCTTCTGAGCGGCAGTTACTCCAAGACGACTTGCACACTGTAGAGGAATGGATAAACATCTGGAAAATGAAGCTCAATGAAACAAAATGTAGTGGTTTAAACAATCCCAGAAGAGCTTATACAAATTATTATAGATTATTACATTTAATCAGCAATGTGATCTTGGAGCTATAGTGATCGAAAACCCGAAATGGGATGTAAATATTAACCAAATAGTCAAGAAAGCCAATTCAATCACGTATATGGTACAAAAAGCTTTTAAGGATCACTCAGTTGAGATGATGAGACTACAAAAAGTATATAAGACCAAAGCTTAAATTTGCGCATTTCCTGTGGAAATATTTCCATATTTTGTGAAGAATATTGAGCTTTTAGTACGAGTTCGTTGAAGGTACTAAAATACATCATCCGCTGAGAGATTTAGGCTATGAAGAACGCTTATGAATATTTGCCCTACCCACTCTCACTGTAGAGGAGACTTAATAGAAACCTATAAAATTCTTACACATATCTACACTTGCAATTTGGACATTTTCCATGTTAATACAAATCAGCAGTTGAGAGGGCATTCAAGAAAACTATCTAAAGAAGAAATAGCTAGTTGCCCCACGGGAACTTTTTGACAAATCGTATAGTATATATGTAGAATGCATTAGAAAAAGTGACTGCTGTCAAAGAAACATTTTCAAGAACAAACTTGATGCTGGAAAAGTGTGAACAATATTCTGAAAAATTTTCGTGTTAAATTTCTAAAACAATAGTTTCATCGGATTTTTTAACCGTATACTATCGTCAAACAATGATAATAATAATAAATATTTAGGTAAAATTAATGAAAACTTATGTGGCTGATGGACTAACATCCAAGCCATTTCCTTTCACATACTGGTGATTTTGTTTTACTTTGTCCGTATTTTTTTGACCCTTTGATTGATGGCTTCACACAAAATCTTTGTTTAAAACGTTAACTTCGGCATAAAATTACACAAGCTGCTGCTGCAGCATCAAGAAATATGGCTTGTATCTCTTGTATGTTTGCTGCCAAACAAAGTCTGCTACTGCAAATTAAAAAATAAAACAAGAAACATGTTTCCACATTTCCACATTCTAGTAATTGTATAATTAATATTTATATTACTCATTTTTAATAAGTCATTGTTAATTTGACGTGTTGGATGGAATAAAAATAAATACTATTTTCTATATTAGTAGCTGAAACTCAATGAATGAAAATAAGATACACGTTTTATATAGCATAAAGGACAGTCCATACCTTTTTGATATATATCCTTCAAAAAAGTTTCAAAATGCGTTGCAAAATATATTTGAATATCTTCTTTGTCTACGATCATAGATATGAGGACTTTTCGGAAACTACAACCTGGATTCAGATAGATCAATTATCAGCTTATTGTGGATTCTATCCCAGAACGAAATTTAGATCATAGTTTTATTACTTCTTTGGGCGTTAATTCTTCTATGATGTTTATCTAATTATATAACAGATTCTTGATATTCAATAATTGATATTGAACAGTTATCCACGATTTATCCCCTCACAAGGATTCTGGAATAAAGTACCAAAAAGCTATTTTTATGATGAAATGCCGAAAAGTAAAAAAACTGCAAACCTCCATAAATGACGCTGCTTATGAGAATTAATAATAGACAGCCATTTACGGGAAATTAATAACTTTTAATGTTTAAAAAATCATAGACAAATGGAATAACCCTTCAGCTGGTCGCATTTACTCTCCTGTCTAGGTATAGAAAGAATCCTCTTATATTACTACGATCCGATCAACTCGATCAGTTTCTGAACAACAAAGAACGTGGTCCAGGTTAATTTCCGAATATCAGTTTATGATTGGACAAAATTCGGCAAAATATTACATACATTGCTTTATACCATGAAGATTTTTGTTATTTATTTGGTGTTGAAACTATTGAAATAAAATGAACGGTCCTGTCAATCTTTACCGCATAATCAATATTGGGTGATTTAAGAAAGTGTATAATCTCATGCTACAATCTAAATATAAACGTTAATGGACTTATAAATACACGTTAATACTTAATAAACTTGGCCAAATTACGTTTTGAAAAGTTTCAAACTCCAAATACTTAAAGGAAATAAAGCGACTTCATAATATATACATATAATGTTTGGAATCAAACAAAGTTTGGTCTTTCCTGTTGTTATTGCATGATTTAAATAAGGCTTATGTAACGCGAAATCTTTCTTCATAAAATCGAAACCAACTTTTAAATATTTTCATGTGCTAATTTAGAGTAATATACATAGTCACATAAACATTCAAATGAGCGAAATTTCAGTCCTTTTTCTGAAAGATTGTGGTACGTTTTAAAAAATTGCAGACTTTATTTTAACATGAATCATATTTATTATGTACTGTATGTGTGTATGTACAAAATTACTAGTCAATGTATTTTTTTCTAAATTGTAATTTATAAACACAAACATACTTGACCACGAATACTATGATTTGGATAATGCAACTCTGCAGTTCTAGAAAAGTCGGTCAAAAATTAATTGAAGTTTAAAAATCAGTTATTGGAAAAATAGGTGAAAGTGATGAAGAATACTTTGTTGGGACCTCACCAGAAAATGTACTTCTAGCATATTTTTCAAAAAAATCAAAGATATTAAGCCCTCATCAGTTTGGTATGAGTACTCACTGGTGATAGTTTCCTTTTCTACAAAAGAAGTTATTAATTTACAAAATTACAAAAAAATAATGGTAATTATGAAGCAGAACTCTGCAGAATTTCAGTAACAGAAGTCAAAAGTATTTAATAGGGGACACGTTTATCAATTTTATAAAAGAAGCTCCGAATTCCCAGTATTCGATGAAAAAAGTAATTCAGTAATTATTGTTTAGCTTTCGTAAGACATTTCAAAATTACTAGTTATAAGTCGCTGCAATAATTGGCATCGCAAGGCCATGTCGTCTAGGTGAGCTCCAAAAATTGAGTATTGAGAAATTGAAGAAGTAGATTCAATATTATTTGTAAAAGTACCATGTTCAAAAACTGACAAGGAAAGAAGCTTTGTCATTAGAGATGAGGCTGAAGGAGGATTAAATTTGATAGTTATATACCGCAAATACATGAAATTACGTCCCAATAATTGACTAAGAACTATTAATATTGAAAATTGCACAAAATTGTACCCTCACTTTTAATATTAATAGTACAAATAATGTTTAAGTTAAATTATTCCTAATTACTAGTTCCTAATTAATTCCTATTAATTATTAAGTATTTTGCTCTTAAATTACGGTTTTTATTTTCCTATGCCCAAATAAAACATTTTTTTCATAAACGTAGAAGAAACTTTGTATACAACTCGTTTAAAAAGAGTTTATTGCACTGGACGTGTTGACAAGCTCGGCTTAACGGCCTCGTTAGACAAATTATATGATTTGCTGCAGTAATAGTGGTGTTGGTACATTTCAATACGATATTGATAACGAACCTTTGTCAATCCAGGTTTAGATATGATAGGATGGTGAAACAAAACCTGGTGTGGATGCTGCTGTACCCTATCGGGCGAAATTATATCGGCGCTGGTGACGTAAGCAAGCGATAGGCGCATTGAAAGAAGAAAAGCGGGCATAGTAAAAATATTACACTTTTAAAAACGTATATCAGTGCTATTATGAGTGCTAGAGTCGTTCGAAAATTACAAAATTTATGTTACAGCGCGTCCAATCATTTAACACATCGTGTTTAGATCCATTTTATAGATTGGTTGAAAGTTACAAAATTCTATATAAACAGATAAGCTAACAGAGGAAGTTAAATAAAGTGTGGTAATGAAAACATTCTAGATACATTTTAGTAGAATTAAATGAACATCTTCATATTAATTAAGAAGTACTCTCATCTAGAATACACGTCCGTATGTCTTGTTTCCGTAATATGAACAAACGCCAACTATACACCTGCGTGAATCTTATTTAGTCATATAATTATTGCACGTGAAGTTTTTGTGTTTGTTCAGTGCTAGCTAGAACTTTATTGAGTTTTCTCTTGGGTTAGTTTCGGTGTTTGAAGTTTCAACTTCAGTTACAACAACAGTTTTGAATAGAATGTATGCATGATGTATCCAAGAACTTGAAAATAAGTTTGGATGTATGTAGTATACAGACAACTCTATTAGATTGATTATACATTAACTCAACATATTTCATAACTTCTATATTAGTTTCCTTGGACAGTGATGTGACGTATTGTTTTAACGGCCCATTTCAAACATTCGTTTCGTCGAGGAATTGAGTATCATTTTGTAATCTATTTTGATACACTTCACCTTTCAAGTATCCCTATAAAAAGAAATCAAAAGGAGTCAAATCAGGTAACCTAAGCATTCATTCTATAGTTTCTCTTTTTTATTTCTGTTTGGAAAAAACCAACTCAATTCGATGAACAAGAAGTTTTGGAAAAATTCTAAATAACGAGGACCTATTAAGGTTTCTACGAAGAAGTATGGTTCAATAATCTTGTTATCTATTATTTCTGCTCAAAAATTCAGTACGGTACTCTCGCATCCAGTGTGGATTTTCCGTAGCCCAGTACCGATAAGTTTTACGATTGAAATGAAGGTTTAGTAGAAATGTAGCTTGATCAAAAACAATAACATTCTTTAAAAACATCGGATCTCTTATTTTGTTCCATTATAACTTCACAAAATTCAATTCGTCTATGAGAATTATTTTCTATAAGTTCTTGTACTGAACTTACTTTGTAGGGATACTGATTTTCCTTCTTTAACTTTCTAAGAACTGTTGAATGAACCATGCTAATAGCCACTTGTCGTGAACTGGTATGGGAATTATATTGAAAGGCTCGTATTGGTGAACAGTAGGTAGATAATATCTTTTTTCACCTATTATGGTAAATATATTATTATTGACGAAAAAATAGACAAACGAATGAAGAAAATAGAGAGCTTAGAAACAACACTGCCAGATATCTAAAAGGCAATTAAAAATTGACGATTTCCTTTAAGCTAGACAAAAAAAAAGAAAACTTTATACCACAACTAGAGAAAGCACGAAAGAAAAATTACAAGATTTAACATATTGGTTATGAAAAACTAAATACCTGAAATAGGAACTAGAAAAAAATATAATCGACCCACAAATATCAGAAGACTTTGGTGGGAACGATCACTAGAAACCATTGATAAAATAACACGAAACATAAGGAAAATGATAATAGAAAACTTAATAGAATAAATATAGATAGGAAGAACCAAAACAAAAAGGGATAAGAAAACAAAACAGACAAAACAAAACCAAGTAAAAAACACCGTAAAGCCGGGATTATGCAGGTTTGAGACGCGAAATATTAGTAGTGGTGAAAGTTAATTCTTATTGTTTTTTTCTTGATAAATTATGAGGGTTAACTAAATGGTTATTAGATATTATTTCCTTTAAAAACAGTTTACTGCTCGAATAACGAAGCCGAAATCATTTCTATTTGGGCATCGTATACAAATCAACAATGAAAAAAAAACTAAACTCAAACATAAACCTTTTTTTAGTAAAACTAATGCTTTCTTTTATAAAAAATACTTTATTAATTGCACATTGTACACGTGCGTATTTGTTAAATACGTCAATTTTAATAAAATCGCCGTTCCGATAATTCCCTATTATTTTTTATGTTGCCATCATGGGCTGATACAGATACTGAGATTTTATTGTTGTAGTTCTTGAAAAGCTCCCGAATGAGAAACCATTTCATAGCAAAAGCAGAGGCATTTGGTAGCCAGTTCATGTGCTTTTAAGATGGAAAATCAAGAAATAAATTGCTATAAGAATGCTATCGATATCAAAAGTTGGAATAATAGTCGATTCCACTTATATATCAGAGGATATTTCTCGTTCAGAATGGTGGTTCGCCTCATTAGAGTCAAACTAAAAAAAAAAAAATTTGATCGATGTACTTAGAAACAAATATTATCCTTTTTGAATAGTTTATATAACAAAATAGATACTGATGATAATTACTTTAATATAAATTTTAAATAAAAACACTCTCCAGCTTATTAATGAAAACAGAGTGCTCTACGCAATCTTAATATACAGAGAAAATAAGTATTTTGTAAACTATGCGTCTTCATTAGAACAATAATAGTCTCTATCGCAAGGGAGTGATATAAGGAAGTTTGTATCGCCTAGAATGATATATTCTATGTCAAAACTATTACCCACAGCGATTTCTCAAAGTTACAATGTCTTTGAATGAAAAGCATAGTTCTTGATAGGAGTAAAATTATCTAATTTCCTAAAACGGCTTCACTTTCACGAGAAGAATTTATAGAAGTTGTTCTCAAAAATGTACAAATATATTATTGAAGTCCAGCAGTTATATTTAAGAGATTTTTCATATCTAACAGTATTTCGTCCACACCATTTATTTCTACAATCATCTATTATATAACTTTAGCAACAGTCTTTTCCAAAAACTTCTATAAACCGCTTTATTTGAGAAAAAAATAACATTTGTCTTTGGAAATTGCCTATTTCGAGAACGAACTGACATTTATATAGAAACTGCTTTTTATAAAAACAAACCAACCTTTTTCTTTGTATGTATGTATGTAGATATTGGTTATCATATACACTACGATACTAAGGATCTATTATGTCCCCCTTTCTTGCTGCGATATTGGGGTACCCAGTGTTTACAGCTGATCTGTTAGTCCCCCAACTTCTGGAAAGTCCATAATTTGGGATGGATTTAATTGGCAGAGATCTTCATCTTCTATTTCATACGCTTCAAGGTGTTATACTCTGGTATCTTTAGGTGTCTATTGAGGTGCTAAGACTTCTGTTAGTATTCGTAGATTTTTCTTACTTAGATAGATACATTCAGCAGATCTCTTTTGGTTATAGTTTCCTAGGAGAGTCTTTGCCTGTCTCAGCCCCTGTAGGTTGTCCCAATTATTTGTTTCGCTTCAATCCACCTTCTTTTCCAATGCTTCTTCTATCGTTCTGAAGCTGATACCACAGAAGGGTTCAGGTCTCATGAAGAGCTTGTCTGTCCCGGAATCAATTGTAGGTTAATTTTATTGTTCTTGTGCAGCTCGTTTAATTTTTCTAGGTAATACCAAATGAGTTTGAGTTTTATAATATTGTAGCTTAAAGCTTTAATGGCTGCTTAGCTGTTAGACAGGATGATGTTTGGGATTGATCTGCTAGAAAAATGCTTTATGTGCTCAGGCTTTCGCAGTGTTGGGTTCTGAGCCCGTACACTCCTATTCCAGTTTTGTCGATTGCTGCTTCAGATCAGTCCGTAAACCATTTGATAACATTTATGTTCAATTAATGTATGGTATTTTGCTTCCTCTTACTTCTACAGTTTAGAATTGAGTTGAATTTTTTCTTAAAGCTAAACTTTTTCGATGCACTATCCTAAGGAATGTCCCACGTTTGGTCATTATTTCTTTAAAAGCCTTCTTGTCGAAAAAACAACATTGGGAGCAGCTTTTTTCGAGAAAAAACCTACATTTGTGTTAAGAAACTATCGTTTTCAAAAAGTCAACATTTTTCTTCACAAATTGTCATATGTATAGATAAGTACATTACCCCAAATACTCTGTTAAGTCACCTCTCAAAATATTGAGATTGGAAGGTCCGTAATTTTCATATTCTGGAAGTCATATATGCAATCTATTTTGACTTCTGGGTTAACTTTGAATACAGCGGTTATAAAAATGATGGACGAGATTGTGTTGATATTGTGGACTAAAAAGTGATACCAAGTGTAGATAAAAGCTTGTAAAACTAAGACCGAAACCGAGTGTGCTAGACCCAAAGCAAGTGTTACAAGAATTACGTGATATTCTTGAGGTATATACTTAAAAACTTCGATATTATTAGAGAACGAAGTAAGGTTATTTCAAATTTATTCCAATTCTTACCCCATTTTATATTCATTTTCTTCAACGATTGATCTTCGTTTTGTATCTTTATCAATAAATAATTTATTCCTTCACTTTTTCACTTCTCCCAGCTTTTCATATGTTTTTTTCGATATTAGATCGCTTTTAATAAAAAAAGAGTTCTAGAAAACAAGTGAAAATTGACGTTCCGACTCATTTTTGTCTTTATCTAAATATTTTAACCTATCGATGTGATAGTTAGATAGAAGGTGTGGATAAACAACTGATAATAGTTATTTATATGCCAAGGACGTTTTTGATTTTTTTGCAGTGTACCCTTTATTTTGTTTTTTCAGGATATTGATGAGTACTGGATATTTGTTGATGTGAATATCTTGTTTTATTCCGAGAGTAATTATTCGTTATTTAATAGCCAGAACTCGTATGGCCCTGTGTCTTAATTGAGTCCCAAAATTGCCGCCTCAGCTAATCAGAAGTTGCGGCTACTCAATTGATTGTTCTCTTTTTTAAAATTATGGTGTATACGTCCCTGCTTTCACCAAAAAACGTAATTATTAACAATGGACGTGACCTAGTAAATTATTGATATAACTGTAACCTCTTTATATCTAGAAGAATTTAAATAAATGGTTTGCATTCTGCAGGCTGGTGAGTATGCTAAACTTGAAATAACATCCTGGAATTTCCGAATATATAATATACCGTCTTCGGAATTTCAGGTACTCCAATATTATGTAAGGAATACTGATTTGTTTTCTTGAAAGATACTCACTACTACCAGCAAACACAGATGATTACATTATTCACGTGAAAAGTTGACGTATCTAATAGAGTGAATATAGAATATTAGTGGTTCGAAAGAATGATATTTATGCTTCACAAAAGGTTATTATGAAAAAACTTTGAATTTAGTCGCGGTTCTCAATATTTTCTTGTTCGTGTATAAAATGAGAAGAAAGAAAATTGCAACATTATTGGAAAAATTCATTGATTGTGTCGATTATTGAGAATAATCATTGCAACAGAATGATGAGATTTGAAAATATGTTGATCTTCCTGGAATTTAAAGGCACTTTATATACGAAATAAAAGAACAATCAAAACAATGGACTGAAAAAGAAGAGCCGGCTCCAAAAAAGGCAATGACTGTTCCATCTTCAGAAAAGTTCATAGCGTCGGATTTTGAGGATACTCGTGGGATAATTTTCATTGATTATCTTAAATAAGGAGAAACTATCAATGACGAGTATCACACGAACTTATTCCTACGTTTGAGCGAAGAAATCAAGCAAAACCGACTGCATGTGGCTAAAAAGAAATGTTGCTACTCTCACATCCGTTATTCCAATGGCCAAAATTGATTAATTAAAGTATAAATTGCTACCCTATTTGCAGACCTAGTTCCCTCAGATTACTTTCTGTCTCCAGAATTGATCACATGTTTCGGTCGTCGAAGATTTTCAAGCAATGAAGAGATGATGTCGCAGTTGATGGCTATTTTGAGGAGCTTGACGATTCTAATTATAAAAAGGGTATCGAACTTATTGAAGATCGCTGGGAAAAGTGTATGGAACTCAAAAGAGATTACGTTGAAAAACTATCCGCGTACACATCATACATCAAGACACATAAATTTCGCTGATAATGTGATCTAGTAATCGAAACAAAGCACATTTGAAGTAGCCTGAAGTTTCGAAGGACTTATAGAGAATACTGAAAGACAATAATTTGTAACAGGAGACGAGGAGATAACAGGAATTAACACAGTTAACTGGAATAAAATGAAAATAAATAAACTATGAAATTTTAGTTAGTACTTTCGATAACAAAAATGTCGCTATTCCATTTTCTTATGCGTAACATGACAATTCCTTTCCAAATTTCAGAATATATTCATTAGTAGATGACGAACATCTAAAAGTGAAAATTATTTCATTTGATTTGGAAAATTTATCCTTTTCATCTCGTACATAATCCATTTCAATTCATTTTCTTGTACTAATACGTTATGATCTTAAATGATCTCTACTGCAACTAAACTAGATTCAAAATTAGGACTTATGACTGAAAATTGAGAATTTCGTTTTTCCAAATGAATCAAAAATCTTTTCACTCTTTGAATATCTGTTACCTCATATATTTTGAATATATATATGATATGAGAAATAATGTACTAGATCTGAGGTAAACGTCTATCAAAAATCAAAGTTTACAGACGAAAATAACCTATATAAATACTTTGATATCATCAAAACCGTTTGAATGAGAGACTGGCGAAAGTTCTGAATTATTATTTTATTTTATATTGGGAATATAGAGGTTTTATATTCCTAATATGTTAATATTTAAATTTTTAAAATTATGGTGGACACGCTTCAAGAATATTTCAAAATTTTAAATAATAAATAGACGCGATTTTTTGGGCTATTTCTGACGATAATATTTCAAAACTCAAAATGTCTAGAATGGTTAGCTCTGAATTATTGTTCAAGCTGTTACTTCTCTATGCTTGGACAGAATTTTAATATAAGAATTAAATTTAGCAATTTCCGCTACGTCCGTACGTAAAAGTTGGTAACAAATTTAAGTAATTATTTATTTTATAAATTTCTGAGAAGACCACAAATTAATAATACCAAGTAAGACATTCATGAATAAGCTTAATCGATTTGTAAGTATATTCAGGCGAAAAATTTGAACGGCTGTTCGTCAAGTACAGGCTTTCGCTATAAAATACCGTTTTAGTTTTCTCCAAGTAATACTAGTTATTTAAGAACACTTCTAAGGCTCCATATAAATCGGTAGACTGAATAAAATATTCAAAGTTGTTAATTGTTGACAAGTCACAATATTTTTGTAGAATAAAAAAATGAGAGCATAGTACAGATTCAGAAAATCAGCACCAAAGCACATGTTTTAATTTTGATTAAAGAACAATGAAGAAGATCCAGTGAAAACTGTCTAAAAATGCATCAACGCTAGATAATATATCAAAAAAACCGAATATGACAAAGTTACTAAACCAACAGAAACACAGCTTACGCCCAATGCGTCCCATTCGACGGTGAAAACTAAAGTTTTCAGAAAGATCTGTGCATATGGGTTGGTACACAAACAAAAACACACTTGAACCAGATTTGATGGATTCTAAAATGGATAAAAAGTATTTGATTCATCTATTTGTAATTGTAGAGTCTGCCACAGATTTATTGATCAAAACAAGAGACTGAGGAGTATTGCGAAATAGGTACCTCGATTCCACATGGAATAAGGGCCAAGAAACCGATTATATTAAAGAAATTTAGCTTGTGAATTGATTTCAAACAACCATACAAAAACATACAGTCAAAAAATAACCACAAACAGCAGTGAATCTAAGTTATATACATTATACTCCCTCTACGTTTAGCCGCTCTCAAATATCAAAAATGTATGGATGGAAACTGATTTGCTGCAAGCGAAAAAGTTTCTTACTTCACGGATAAAATTCGTAAATTAGAAAAACATTGCAACAAGTGCATTGAAGTTTAGAGAAAATATGACAAAAACCTCTTCAAATCACATAATAGTTTTTTAGCGAACCACAAATAAAAAAACATATACACAAATTCCAAGAATTCTGTGTGCATGAAAATCAAAACTTTAGTTGAAATTTTAAACCGTATCTTTGAGACACTTCACGTTTTGATGTTGTTCAAGTTTCAATATTAAAAATCCATGAACTTTCAGGAGTTCGAAAATTGTGTGTAAAAATTGACATCAGGTACTAGGCCGTAAAGATATTATATGACGGCATCGCGTGCATATTTCAAAAGTCGAAATTTTTTTCATTAAAACCTAATTTGATTATAAATAGCGAAAAAATGAACTGCCATCGTCGGCCCTTCGAAAACTCTTTGCAGGCAAATAATAGTCGTGGCTTCAGAATTGGTGAATGGGATTAATAAGTAAAAGGGCGAAATCCACACAAGTTTGTGTCGAAGTTGTAAAAGAAGTTGTTCTAACTTACATAAAAGTAAAACTTTCGAGCACGAACTCGTTGCAGCTGTCGATAGGATTTTATACTTTTGGTTATATTAAATTAGAGGTAGAGAGCAGGTTCTTTAAAAATCTTTTTCTAATAAGAAACAATTTTTTTATCAATATATTTCACACGAAGAAAAAACATTATTAGAGTTATTGAGGAGAGAAAATACAAATCAATGTATTAAAATTGATAAACGCAGCTTAGAATACTTCGATTTTTAATTGAATTTGTACGGATAGGAAGTTTTAAATGATGATGAATAAAATAAAATAACGAGCAAACAAAACTAAAACCATGATATTCGAATCATTCTGTTATATTTGAATGCAAGTAGGTTAATATAATAATCAAGATTGTCATTCTTCAAATGAAACTGGCAGATAAACTGAAGAAAAATTAAATGAATAAATTGAAGAATCAAGAATTGGGACACAATCTTATGATAGAAGACCATACAGATCGTGGAGGAAAATAAAGGTATTAACTTCCAGCACTCTTGCTTTTCATCATCTACTATACTTAGTTTGCTCTAGCGTAGGAAATTTGTGAAAACAATACGTATATATCCCGTGCCAAAAAAATTAAACCATTGTTTATCATAGTAGCTAAAATATATTTTCGATAAATTTATACAGCTTGATACCTTCAAGGAACTCCAGGACTTGATTTTTGTTGGGCAGTTTAGTGTCTCCTCAAGGTTAGATTTCAGATTAAACTGGTGGTATTGTCTGCATTGAGTGAGGATGTTCCTAAAGACATAAAATAACCGTGAGTAAGTTCTGTGTGAATAATACCGAGTTTTCTTATTGTCACAACACCAGGATTTCTGAAGGATTCCGCAATTGTTAGAAATGCTTTCTCTATAAGAGATTCATGTTTAGCTCAAACGGTAATTGAAAAAGGAATCAGAGGAAGACTTATATATTAAAGTTTATCCTTTTAATCGAACTATCATTTGATCTTGTACTCTCTTAGCGAAGTTGAGCACCCCAGCAAGTTAGACGATAAATTTGGTATATCCTTCGATGATATTTAATGAGAAAGGTCTCTAACTTATATAACAATAGTATTGGCACTGTTTCGCAATTTTAATCCTGGATTTTTTCTTCTTTCAACTTCTATCTATCTGCATAATTCATGAATGTTCAACATCTAACTGGTATATTTATAAACGAGGTGACTGTAAGTATGCTAGGAAGATTCGAGGCACGAGTTCCATCGAACAAAATCAGAAATAACGACCGTGTATAAAAAGTTAGAGTTCTATTCACTTTGGTATCTTCTCAATGGATTCAGATACTTATCCGCTAACATTATTAAATAGCTTTATTTTGATCGAAATATCGAAATTCGTTGTTTTCTACAGGATGCCTGATAACTATACACAAGTGTTTAGGTATTAGAAACGTTTATAAACGGATTAAATATAATTTATGGAATACGTAAATCTTCAGATTATAAATTATGAATCAAAACTGTAACATATGAACGAAACGATGGATTAGAACAAATACTGTATGACAAAATATTTCAAGACCGATGAGGCTTTTGAAAAAATAAATTGATTTCCAGGAAGTAGGAGTGATTGTCACTATTCTAGTAAATAATAATGAACTGTGTGGTTTAAAATGAACATACTTTGCACCATGAATTAGTTTATTACTTTAAAGTACAAGTATAATATTTATTCTATATATTGTACCTATCATTACATATTAGAAAACTCAAATTTTCTTCTTAATTCGTTTTTTTTTCGAATGTAAGTGCAATCTTGGAAACTACTGCTCTGTTTATTAGAAATCATATCAATGTCCAAACTTTATGAATTCTGTCTGTTTCCACTGATTTTTACAATGAATTTGTTCTTATATGAACCGATTTCTTATTTTAGATCATTTTATTCATTTGTAACTATTCATTAAGAACATTTTATCGATAATTTAACATTTTTTGGTGTTCTGTATTTGAGCGAACTTGCTATAAACATCTATATTATCAACTATTTGCTGCTATCTTAAGTTAATCGCCTATATTATCAATTAAAACAACTATATTTTGTGCATATCTAATACTTTTTATGAGCACCCGTTCATTTCCATTCCTGCTGTGTTGCTATGCAGATATTCCCTCTACATAGCCTCGAAATAAATATTAAAAAAATGCACTCTTATATGACCTTTATTAATCTAAGTTAACTGTTTATGTTAACAACTTCAAGAATAAAAGTGCCTCACGGGCTTTCCTTCAAATCCGGAATCCAGACTTGTCACCAAATCCAAAACATTAACGAAGGCCACTCTTTATATTTTGAAATTCCACTAGAACTAGAAAAGCTAGAACTGGCAACACTGTATTTTTACAATATCACTATGCTTGAGTAGTGCATACGATCTTACCTTATCCCATATCAGTTTTATAATTATTTGAACCATCAACCTCTCCTTAAATTTTGATTTGAGGGTTGTCTAAATTTGAAGCAAGCAAAAGTTATTTATCACTTTAATCCAACTAATTACGTCTTGGGTAATCGATTCCAAGAACACTTCGAAAAAATCAATGCAGCGTTACTGATATTTAATCAAGTATATGGGGCTTCAAATGAGAGTTTTAAGCTGTCGAGATAATTTCTATAAATATTTATAAGGGCGAAGTTTAAGAACAATTTGGATTGTAGGTAGATTATTTCCAAAATTCAGATGACAGGGGCCAGGCTCAAGATAAATTAGTTTACAATTTATAAATTCAAATTTGGTTTCAAAATACCTACTGAAATAAGGGACAGTTTATATAATCGATTTTTCCACTGTTTATGGAATCAATCAAGACATTCTATGGCAGCATCAAAGTCTATTATATTACGTAGTTTTAGAAGAATTGTTAAGGGCAACTCGTAACTTCGTAATGCTTAATAATTTATATGGAAGTAACAAGATGAACCCAAACCTAGAGCTGAAATCTAGTTCAGTAAAATAATAGTTTTCTTGACAAAATTATGCATGATGGGCCATTATCAGGAAGACATAATTTTGCGCAGACACTTAGAAATCTCTGTATACAATACAACTTTCAAGTTGACTACATTGCAAACTTACATCTTTTCAAAGAAATAGAAAAAGCTGTTTTCTTCATACAGTAGTATTCCTTTGAACATAAAATATTGAGTATTGATAAATGAAGTTCTAAATAATGATAAAGTTTGAGTTAATTAACAAAGTTTCACGGAACCATTATATTAAACAAAAAAATAATACTTTGATAGCTGATTAGAAATATCATATCATCATATTATAAGAAGATCCACATTTGTATAGGAACTAAATTATGTACATGCAGTGAAAGTATTTACAACAGATGTTACAATTACTGTACGTTTACTCCTTATTTATTAGTTATTCTTATTTTGGTTGTGATCCTATCTTCTAATTGGTTAGTGGCTAACCCCACACGAAAGAGTTTAAATGGGGCCAAATCTCATAATCTGGGTGACCAGTTTTCATAACCGTGTAGCAAGGTAGCGCTATCATCTTGGAATCACATTTATAGGTACACATTTCAAGCAATTCAAATCAAAAGCTCTAAAATATGGTCCGATGACTTGGCCAGCCGAAAATCCACACCAAATACGTTGCATGGTCTTGGATATCATGGGGATTCGTCAAGGTGGTGTGTTGACATAACTTTTCAATCAAAATAGGTTTTTATCGATAAAAATTAGGGTGATTTTCCAAATGCTCCAGAGCCCAGTGGGCTAGTGACAGTTAAATTTTGTATAGCACAAGCACCATGTCCAATTGAGATAACTGAAAGGCCGAGGAAACGATATTATTTTATTTTATATTGGCATTACAGTTTAACATCTCGACCCTTTTGTTCTGTTATGATCAATTTTATTATAATAATTTGATTTTCTATCCCTAATATTGCCAATGTCAATAGAGTGAAGCAAATATTCGAAAAATCAAATAATTCACTTGAACCTCTAGCATTCAGTTGTCATCATCAAATAAAACTGAAATATTTTTTCTTGGAAACGCATGAATTTTTGTGATTTTGATTAGTACTTCTTCACAAATGCTACCTTATTTGACTTATTATCATGTCTATACCTATCAATTGTCAATTTTTGTATAATTTTTTTATAATGTAAGTGTAAGTTAATGAATGTATATCACTCTCGATGTAGGTTGTTATTTTTCATTAACTCTCATATCTTTTTAATTAACATTGGAGTAGACTTATTTTTGACACATTGCAGAAAGGAATAAAATCACAGTTCTGCGGTAATTTCTTGGTAAAATTCGAGAGATTAGTAAATACAAAATACTTTTCTACAAAAATCGCTATTGAACTCTGACATCCTTTACCTAAAACTTGATCAACAGTTTTTTCATTGTTCCTAATGGTTGTGTAAACCATTTTTTTTGCGAATTTCCACAATTTCAATGATTTATAGTTGAATTGCCGGAGGATTATCTGCTGCCTTTATACTTACACTAATTCCTTGTTTCTTCAAAAAATTTAATAAAGAAAAATGACACAAATGTCATACGTTCTCAAGAGTTTTTACCAACATTTACCATTTTCATATTTGTCAATGGTGATTTGGCGGGGCAAACTAAATAAATGAGAGCGAACGCAATGGCGTCTATCAACTTTCAAAGTTCTGAAATTCTAATTTGAAGACCTTTCATTATTCAAAAGACGAGTTATATTTCAGATATTATTAAAATATTAAAATAAAAGTAACTATTTATAAGTAATATTCAATACATTATATTTCCAAAAAAAAGATCATACCACGAAATTTACAATAAGTGTTCAAGCAAGTTTCGAAAAAACCAGGGCGTTTCATACTTAACAATCACCCTCTATATTCTGATCAATTGGTCTAGACAATAAGATAAATTTTTCTATAATTTGAAATTTTTTCATCAATAATTTTGTTCAAAACCATGACTTTTTTTCACAAAATAATTCATCCAATATTTTTTTTGTTATTATAATAAAAAGTAATAATATATCACTCAATTAGTATTGGACGCCCCTGTTGCCGTTGTGGATCTTGAAATAAATCGTAAATATGACGTTATTGCTTTTGTGTACTGTTGGTGTTCACCAAATTGATTTAAACGAGGAAAAATATGTTCTTAAATGAGTTGAGCATAAATAAGAATAACATAAAAAGTATTTTCTATGGGCTAGAAATTAATTTGAAATGATGTATTGGTAGAAATCAGCAACTTTGGAATATTGTTTTCCTTCATATATACGGCAAAATTCGAATCCTCAAAGGATGATGTTAATTAATAATCCAAATCCAGATCAATAAGTTCCAATAAACATCAATGACAATTAGTGGGTAGAAACGTTTAATTGTTAGGATATTCCAGAATCTCTTTCAATTTAAGGGAGAATATACAATCGTTAATCGTTGAAAATTGAGTTATCGTAGTTATATAGGGTGTAAAAAGAAAGTGAGTTAATAAACTAAACCCCGGGGTAGAGTTCAAAAATGTTATACACTTCATACATAATTCACACATAGTTCATAGTCAGCAAAAAATGTATGGAATGTTTTTATTGAGAGCCAATTGAAGAGAAAACATGAAATTTTGATAATTCTCTTTCAAAATACTACATGTGTCTAGAAATGTACCGAAATCATTTGTTGCAGACCCCTTAATATCAGCGATGGTGTCAAAAAGTTCCTCTTTTAATACATTTTTATTTTGAGAGAGAGAGTCTGAAGTCACAGGGTGTTAAATCTAGTGTTAAAGACATCAAAACACCCGTGAATGGAAAGAGAGATTTCCCTTATTCATGCCATTTCTCTATTTCATAAGAGGTGTGGTTATTAAGTGACAAGGCGCGCTACTACAAAAAAAATAGGCATGCGCCAAAGAATAGCAGCTGTCGCTGTTTAACCTGAAGCTTTTTCATTCGAATGCGATGCCTACCGTGTCTGTGAATAAACCAGTATAGCCGTTGCAGCTGTTTTTTTGTTTTTCCGTAAAAATGATCGACGTTAAAATAGACAAAGGATGATTGTGGAATTTCACATGAAACTTGAATAAACTGCAACTGAAAATTGTAATTCATGGAAACGAGTGTATGGCAATTGATATTCGTTGCGTCCACGTGTTTTTGAGTGGTTTTCAAGATCGCCAAAAAGATGTTGAGATGATTCACGCTCAGGTAGTTCTTCCACCTCAAAAATGGATGACAATATCGAATAAGTCTGTAATCTTATTTAATCTGACCGTCGGCTAAGTAATCGTGCGATTTCCCTCAACTACAACGAAAAGTGTGTGAAAAACTGGTCTTTCATTACGCAATGTTCGTCAAGATGTTTCTAGCCAAGTAGACCATCCACCTTAATCACCTGATCTAGCACCGTGCAACTTCTATCTCTTTCCTAAGGTCCTGAAGTAACTGACAGGTAAAGACCTCCTGTTCTCCTTCGAATAATGAAAAAATGGCATGAAATGAAGTAGGGATAGAGAAAGGGTGTTCTATTGAAAATATTTTATATCACCAGTCTTTTTATTCAATAGCCAAACGTCCTCAACTGGATTCCAAGTTTTTGGATACGATGTTGATAATGAGTGGTGCACCGTGGGGTCTTTGATTACAGCTGAGCTCCAACCTACGAGCTGTGGAGAAAAGTGAGGAGGAGGAGAAGAGTAATACAATTGAAAACTTTAAAAGAGGGAACGTGTAGGTAGAATACATCTGGATAAAAAGGAGATTATACATATACGAAAATTGAGCTTATTTTTCCAAAATTTAACTATACAGGAATCTATTCTACTATTTCTGTTACCCAAATAAACAGAAAATACGAATTAACAAGGAATTGGGTTTATGGATTTGCTTAAATGCACCACATATCGAAAACAAAGTGAAGAGGAGCTTACCAGAGAATATAAGGAATAGTTTCACAAAAAATTTACTGATATCCACTTCATATTCCACCTCTGGTAAGTGTTGTAGATAGAGGACGTTTTAGAATGGAGACTGAGATTTTATTGAAGTTTTGAAAGGAGTGAAAAATCGACAACAAATCAATTTTTCGAAAAACTTTATAATAAAAAAGAAGTGACTCACAAGTTACAATAAATAAATAACGGAAAATATTGGGGAAAAACGTAATAGGGTGAATGGCATGTTACAGTATATTCTCTAGTGAACACAAAATCTTTCATTAATTGTGCAGATGGTGGCTGTACACAGCAAACGCAAACATTGAATCGAATGCAAAGAATCTGAGAGAAAAAGCTTCTATAATTCGAAGGATAAGCTTCTAAGCAAAGACTCAACAACAGTGATTCCTTCTAGCAACTAATAAATTGAAATGAATTCACGCATTTGTTAATGCATTCAGCAAAACATGACAAGATGTAACAATATACCGAGTATATTACATAAAGACAGATTTTAATAGACAGATTCAAGCATAAATAATTTTTGCTATAAACATTCATTCACTCTATTTTCTTATTACACCTCGTACTTCAACGACAAACCTTATCAGTTTCAAGACAAAAAAACAGTTGTTCGAAGTCGCATTCGCCTCACATTGTCTCCAGCACTCTAACTAATTTTCACGACGTCTCTTGCGGTTTTTCCTCCATCAAAACAATTTCCAACTTTCAGCTAGAAGACTAGTGTATTAAAAGTACTAACCCCGTGCCACAAATCGCCAATTTTACGACATTCTTATTGGGAACTTTCGTTTCAATTCAATATTATAAAAGTCAACTGGGAAAAATATTGCGGCAAAATGCATTCGCTGAATATTTAAAATAATGGTAACGCCTTTCTGGCTAATGCGACTATACGGCGATGTAAAATTGTAATAAATGGATCAAAAAGGTTCGATGATTTATGTGGTGATATGTTGGCCGACTTTTTTTATGGCGTTTCGTAATAGTCGACAGGTTATTTCCAATTGTGTGTTTTTGTAATAGAAAATGTTCAAAGCAGGATAAAACAAGAAACATGTTATGTATATTTTGTCCAATCGTGGAAGATCTGCTTTAATCATATGAGAGCACAATATTTATATTAATACGAGGAAATTTATTTTGCACCGTAATCTCCTTTTAGCTCCATACAATTTTCCCAGCGATGTTCAATAAGTTCGATACCTTTTTATGATAAGACTGTTAAGCTCCTCAAAATAGCCCTTAATTGCCTCTTCTTTGTTGAAAAATCTTTGACCACTGAGCTATGTTTTCAAGCCTGGCAATAGAAAATAATCCAAGGGGAATAAATCTGGCGGATACGGTGCATGAGGTAGCAATTCAAACTTTAATTTATTAATTTTGGCAATTGCAATGAAAAATATGAGAACTGGTGCATTGTCTCGATGAAACATTTTCTTCTCAGCCAAAATCGGCCGTTTTTGTTTGATCTCTTCGCTCAAACGTTGCAACAAGTTCGCAAAAAACTCGCCGTTGATAGTGTTTTCTTTTCCAAGATAGTCAATGGAAATTATCCCACGCGCATCTTAAAAAACCGACGCCATGACCTTGTTTGCAGATGGAACGGTCTTTGACTTCTCTGGAGCTGGCTCTTCCTTTACAGTTCTTTATTTTGTTTCGAGTGTGAAGTTTCATCCATGGTTATGAAACAAAAAATCGGCTTCATTTCACTTTGCGCACTGCTTTCACATATCAAAATATTCATTTAATATGTAATGTTGCTAGCTTGCGCACTTTCAGTCGACCATCATCCATTTGGACGACCCGTGCGCACGGTCCCGTTTAAACTCTGCTAAGATTTTACTGTTGATAACAAAGAAGCAGTCTCACCCAAAAGTAGAGTCTATTTTATCCTTTATATTGGTAGAACTAAGGCCCTTCAAATAAATGTATTGGCGTGATGTCTTCAAACTTCAAACAAATGCTGTATAGATTGTGTAATTTCTAAAACTGAAAACAGCTGATATCACTGATAAAACATAAATCAGTGTTGCGAAAAATATTTTTCTGTTTCAATCGATCGGCGATGTCAGCGCACTCTGATAATTGATTCTTGAAACCCCGACACCACCAGGGGGTCGCTAGTTGTAAAATTAAGCCCGCCAGAACGGCTCAAAAATAAAAAACAGGTTTTTATAAAGTTACTCCGTCAGTCTAAAGTAACCCCGGTTTTATACAAATTTACACAATACGGAACATACAGTAAAACTGCACTATTTCAATTTTATATTTGTTCTCAAATGGGAACATTGACACTTACAAAAGAAAAATCTAGATCTAGAAAGACATTGTTTGTCTGTGATCAGATAAGGCTTATGATAAGCTCAAGTATTTTCTGACTACTTTATAAATAGAATAAAGGTAAGAAATTCCGTCAGGAGACAAACTGTACAAGACGTAGGCATTGAACATCACCATATCAATAGCGTTACAAAAAATCTGAGGTAGCGTATGGTTCTATGGTTTTATCAAACTATTTACGTAATTTTTGTCCTTCCAAATCAGAGCCAACATTTCATCAATTTTTTTGTCAAATCTTCAATCATATTTTGCTCGAATTTCCTTTTTGATAACATCGCATATTTTGGGGGACATTTATTTAGCCAGTTAGCTGTTGCTGTTACTGCAGCTACTATCCACTTTATTTTACTGACATATTGAAAAAAAATCATATACCTATTTCGATATTTTTTTGGTTTCAAAATGCCATGATTATTGCCAGAAGCTCTACGGTCCAAGTTTATAATAAACTTTATCCCAATACCAATTTGATTTGATTCACAAAAGAATTTAAATACTTTATCACTTTTTCAAGTTTAATTCATTTCAAATTAAAAATTGTTTGGTTTTTGGAAAGTTTTTTATCTAAAAGTTTGATATTATTCTTCCAAATTACCCATGATTGGATTTCGAGATAATTGAAGTATGAACATATTTCGGTACCTTCTCATCAAACACATAAGTTGTACTATCCTCGATCTTCTTTCCTCCATGTTACGATAATGCTTTTTAGTCCTAATATTAGACTTTAGCGCTCCCAATATTTTACTCGAATTACAATTAGAAATTGCTGAAATTAAATATGAATCTACATATTTTGATTGAGATACATAACCTCGTGTTTTTATCTCACCCCTTGATTAGTCGAGAATTCTGAAGAGCAGCTTGTGAATGATATAAGAACTCGAAAATTTGTTATCTTGAGTTACTTGAAACAGAATCATTATGAGAGAAAGTATGTTCCACCACCACGCCATGAATTAACATCTGTGTAAAAGTTTGCTAACAGAAATTTTGAAATTGTGGAAGTTGAAACAATCGTTCTTAATACATTGATGAGTACAACAACAAGATCTCTCTATATTGAAAACATAGTTTCTCATAGTTTCTATTTGCTGGTATAAAAATAAAAATTTTGTTAATTTCTTATTTCTTAGACTTTTTCATATATTAATGCTTTTGTTTTAAAATTTGTTTTTTTAAATAATTTTTGAAACAAAGACAAAAATTGACGATTTTTATATTAGAAATACGAGCAAAATAAAAGGAATTTCTATCTGTAGCCTGAAGTATATTTCGTTTGCCTATGGTTAATTACGATACTTCATCTTTAAGTTCCTAAAGGATCTTTAAGTGCCCTTTGTTTGTTAGTATCTTATCACCTGCTACTCATTCTACAAGTATTTGGGGATTTAATAATAATAGTGCCGTTTTGAGTGATTTTTTAAGAAATATTTTGTTTCTTAGAATCAAGTTTGTGGTTTAAGGACGCTTTAATCTTGTTGTGCCATGGCTGGAAAGAAAAAAGATGTAGAATAAAAATGTTTCAAATTAGAAAGTTAACATCAGAAATAATTCTTTTTCTCCCAAAACCAAGGGACTATACAGTAATTTGGGAAAAGCACATCACAATTGAAGACTTTGAAGTTAATGTACTCAGGAATAGAGGTTTGAGGTCAGGAAAAGTTCTTTCTGTTTTCGATTTCAGTATTAGATTTAACATATATAAACTATTATCATTGATAATTAGCGTTATGGTTAATAAGTTTTATTATTGTTGTAACCCAGCCCATATAATGTAAATATTGAATATAAAGATATTTTGTTACCTTGTATCGTCAAACTACCTCAAAGTTCTTCTGCTTATAGTCTTATTGACCACTTCTATAATCATTTATGAATCAGAGTCTATAGATTCCATACAATATATCATTTTATTACATTTTTTGTATACATATTATATTATACAAATGCCAATAATATAATCCCTTATTTTCAAACAAGTATGGTAGATTTTAAACTATAAAGATAGTCCTATTTATATTTTACAGAATAGCATAGCTTTTTGCCGTCCGTAGCTCTATTTCGACCCTATTTTTCTGATGTTGGCACCTCGGAATTACTTGTGAAAAGATAGGTAAGGCGGGTCCATAACCATTAATATGTCAATGATGAGATCCTAATTTGTCAATCGCAAACTTGTTTTGGTCATTCTGGCGATTTATTTTATCGTAACCTAAATGGATCTCATAATATGGGACTTTAGAAAATTACTCAACTTCAGAACTAACGAAGTGTAATAATTTTGAAAATACAGCAAAGTACGAAGAATAATGCATAGAATAATATGAAAGCGATGATTATAAACTAAAAAGTTGGAACGAATGGAATAATTTAGGTTAATTAAACTCGTGAGAACTTTATTGGTATTTGCATAAAGTAGTTTTTGATTTACCGCATTTACATTTATGAACGAGGCATTTGTATCTATTACCATAATTGAAAAAAGAATTTTTTAACAAGAATCTCCTTCAAATTGTGTAATTTCATCTTAAAATGTTTTTTCTTCCGCTGATTTATCTTTGTTATAAATTTTTGTCTAACCTCCATTATTTTTCTATGAAAATTCATCGAAAATATGGCTAAATGGCTTTTTAGTACCTTTCTCTAACGAAAGACATTCAAATTATACTTAATATTTAGTCACTTTTGAATGTAGTTGTAATACGACTGCGACGACTTCCTTTTTGGAAAGTTTATTTGACTAAACTACGTTCTAGAATGTTCCATCACGAAAGTTTTCACTATGCTCGGACCTAAGTTTGTTATAAACTACGTTATTTACGAAGTTTTGTGATGAAATTGACTTTGAAGTCATGTCAGATATTTTTATTTATTTAATCTTCAATACTAGTTACTCTAAAAGAATCATTGCCGAGAAATAACTTCAATAATAATATTTGCTGCTAGTAAATTGAATGAATATCAAAAGAAATTGCTACTAATTTTAAATGGAAGTTTGATTAAATTTTCAAGAAGTTGAAAACTGCAATGCAGATTTATCTACATTTTATTCTTGTTTTTTATTTCAATCACATTCTAATTGAGCCTGTTAATGAAAAGCTATATGTTAAGAAAAAATTCCTGTTTAAAATATTTTTTCCTACGACCACCTATGAAAATGATAGATTGCACCCTCATTTTTACCTAAGAAAGTAGCTTATTTCACACATGTACTAAAAAATAAGAAAACGTACATTTATTGAAATAATGCAACATTACAAAACATACTGTGATTTAGTTTATATTTAACTTTTATGATGTCTCAGAAAACAAGGAAAATCAAAATATGGTAAAAGAAAATTTATTGTTGTATTGGTTCTTTTTCTGTTCTTGAGTTATAGCATATTTAATAATCATTCTTTTCGCTTTTGTTATCTTCACTATTACAAAATAAAAAAATATTTTGTAGGATTTTTTAACTTTTTTTAACTTTTCAACACACGTTTATATACTTTTCAACACATGTGTTGAAATACTTTTCACATGTGTAATTTTGTTTAATTGACTTTCTTATTTTAAAAATATCTTTTTTGAAGGATCTTTCACGTGATCGTAGGAAAAATAGTGTACACAACTCGTTAGAAAGTGTATTTCGCACTCGTTACGTTGCAGCCTCGTGCAAAAGAGTCATTAGTGCGAGGTGTATTACTTTCCAAACTCATTATGTAATATACTATTTATGTGTAAAGTAGCCTTGCAAACAATATTTTTTCTACTATAGAAAATTTTATAAAATACAAAAGATAATTTTCTTTATAAATATATTTTTATTAATATTTTGAACATTTTAATCAAGATTAGAAAAAATTGACAATCCTGAAAATAATTATCACTACATAAGCAGAAAAATAAAAAAATGGCATTTGCACGACGTAAACCTGGGACGTTGTACTACGGAGACCTTAATAATACATTTTTTAAGCGCTACTGCTTAAAGTATGTGCTTAAAGTTAAGTTTTACGCTCTATTATTAATTATATCGTCAAGTATGGGAATGCCGTTATTTCCTGAGTCATTAGCGTTAGAATGTTGTGGGGCCAGGTATTGGAAGGAATCTCTCCGAAATCTTCACTAACATCAAAGGACTCTGCCATATCCCTGAGGTTTTCCATTATATCTCCATCTATATCTCCTGGATTATTGAAAGCATTTATCGCTACGCGTGATAAACAGCATTGGTATTGACTTTTGACACTGAAGAACCAAAGGTTTCTGGTCTGTGCAAATTAGGAAGGGGCGGCCATACAAATAAGAACGGAACTGTTTGCATGCCCAAACTATAGCTAAAATTTCCTTTTCAATAGTAGAGTAACATCTGAAGTGATGTTAAATATTTAACAGTTTTTTGTAAAGTAAAAAAAGTTATTTTGAGTCTTTCAAATATCTTTTTCAATCGCTCAATACGTTCCTGTAGTGACGTACTGTATATTAATATATCATCAAGATAAACAACACAAATTTGGGGCCATTTTTTAAACCAAAAGACAATCTTTTGAATCTGTAATGCCCTTCCTCAGTGCTAAAAACGTTTTTTTTTCCTATGAAAACTGAATTTGAGGAAAATCTGAACAAAGATCTATTGTGAAAAAATAAGTTGCTTTACCTAAATTATTTAAAATCTCTGTGATAAGAGGTATTGAGTACTTATCGTTTATTTTTTCTCATTCACCTTCCCATATTCTATTACGTGTCTAAAGTACGTACTTTACATACGGTACTACAAAATAGTTATTTATGTAACAAGTGTGTAAAATAACCTTTTTTCGACAAACGTGGATATTGTAATCTTTACCTCTCATTATAAAATGTCAAACTTCTTGAATCTTATTCATTTACATAATAAAAACAAATATTTCATTAACAAGTCGTTCGTTTTTATTCTACTGGGGTATATAATACCGCATTTTGCAAAATAAACGGAATTTTATAGGTCTTGTAATATCGAGTTCAATCTTTCGAACATATTTAGTGCTTGATTTACAACGGTTTAAATGGAAATCTTACTAATATTACTAGTATAGTTAAGGTGACATAGAAAAGGACCCGATTAATATGTTTCCACGTTGCCGTGTTCCTGATTGTTGCCTTCTGTGTTTCAACTTTCCAAATTATTCTGAACTCGAAAAAGCGATTTCGTTAATAGTTTTGATTCTATCTGAATTAATTGAGTGCTTGGTATATAGCGATTTCCAACAGTCCATGATGTTCACTTGGTATATCAAAGATTTCATTAAATGATCAGAATTTCTGTTTGTACAAATACCTGTGATTGGAAGATTTGGCGAATTTTGCCTGTTATACTATGGATAAAATGTAGATAAACAAATTGGGATCTTGGAATTAGCCAAAAATAGTGATTCTTAACATAGAGTAGACAAATTGTAACTACGGATCTTTTCACATATTACACAGATGAATGAATAATTCCTCGTGTTGATAATAAGTGAATATTCCAATCAAAACTTCCAAAACTCCTAATCTACGGGTTCATTATTATTTCTAGTCTAAACACAAAATTCTCATCCTTCATTTAATCCACTTGGGGGTGGAATATTTGGAAATCATTTTGTATATCACGATTACATTGTTTAATGAACCTTTTAACTATTTAAATTTAATTTTAGAATGAACAATAATGTGTGACATACACACGTGTGATAAACTCAGCTTCATTTTCATCCTCATCATGTTATTTTTATTCTAGTTCACATTGGGAGAGATTGAAAACTCCACATCGAATTATCGATTAGATTTTCTTGGGTCACCTAAATAGATTATTTGAAAAATTGCTTTTGAACATTAAAATATGAACAAAATAAGTTCTAATTTCACCGTTATTATTTTCTTCAAGTTTGTTGAGAAAAATTTGAAGTTAACGTTGTTAACTGCTATTTTTATATATACTTTTTCGAGAATATGATTCCGATTTTCACGCGACACGTAAAGAACAGGTAACCTAATTTTGAACCCTGGCGGCATTCATTGTCAGAAACATTTCGTGTTACTTTATTTGTATTCGACAGGTCCTTCATTAATTGCTTCGTGATAAAGGTAGCGGTATTCGATCACAATTTAGCCCAGATACATATAGAAATATTGCTACATATCTGTTTGCTCAGAAAACAACAAAAAGGAGAATAAAATTCGAGTGAAACACAATTAGAATTTATCTGAAATGAGTTAACAACAGATTAAAGAACTTTGAAGAGTTGAACTTTTTTACTATTCTAATATACGAGGGTTGCTACTTTAGTTTTGAGGTAGACTAATAAAAACAAATATTTAATACGGCTCTATTGTTTTTCTCCATTAATATCAATGAAATTAGCATTTGATTTGAACGCATCAACAGCTTCTCAGGTGTAGAAAAACGTTAACATCTCAATTTATTTTTGATTTGCGGAAATAAGAAGAAATCATTTGAAATGATGTATTAAAGCTCGCAATTTTCTAGTGGCAAATGATTCGTCTTCTGCAACGGGTCTCCATCATTTTTTCGAACACTTCTGGCAAACAAATACTGATGTAAAATTCATAATTGAGCTTTCTACGTTGCTCTAATGAAACGGTAGCGAGTTATTTCCGAAAAAACAGACGACCGTTTTCTTCGAAGTGCTTCGTTCTCGAACAATTTTTGTTCGATTTAACTCGTCTTGCTTCTTTTCACCGGAGCAGAGTCCGGATAACAGTTTCGAAACCATTGCTGAGCTTGTACAGTATTTTTTTCATCTAAAAGCAATGATAAATTAACTCTCGAAATTGTTTTGAATCCATTGTTTTGAAAATAACAAAAGTAGCTTCATTTAAATAGCTATCACTCTTTTCTGACTAATCCAATGTCATGAAATTTTTATGAATTTGATAATAGCAGCGCCATCTGTATGTCAGTCACACTACTTATTTAATATGACAACACGTTAACCATTAAAAATGTCAAACTTTATGGTGGCAATATCAGATTTGATATATTAATATTGCCATATCTCAAAATTCAAGTAAAAACCCTCGTAATTTTCTGGTCAACAAGCATTTTCAACTAAAATTGAAAAGATATATGACTCTTTTTACTGAGACATTTGTATTTCCAACCACAAAATGTAAAAATACGTTGTTTCAAATTGTTAAATTTCCTCTTAAAGCGAAACCCTGTAATATATGGAGACCTCACTTCTATTTCAATCAGGAATCCAGTATAAGGATTAACTGACTATTCGTAGAAATACTAAAGTTTGTTCATGCTCTTCCTGACAGGAAATCGCAGCTGTGTGTTGTTCGATTCGAAGTAAATTGTCAAATTGTTTCAAGTACACGTACAAAGTTTCGTTTGGTTTCACGAACATGATTAGAAAGTTTTTAGTACATTCAACGATTTTTGGATAAAAAAAAGTATTTTCACAAAAAAATGTTATTTTTGAACTGGATACTCTTTTCACATCTCTTTCTGGATTACGTGAATAAATATTTGTTTTGATGTTTATTTGGTATAGCTTGTGATGTGATTTCTGTTCGTAACGGAAAGAATAGTCATAATGAACAGATTACCTGGCCTTATAAGAATATGCCTTAAAAACAGGATAACTTAGAAGCAAAACAGAATTTGAATAATTAAGAAAGAGTACTTCAGGGTATGCTTGGGAGCCGAGCTCTAAATGTGCGAGCACAAAGATGAAAAGCTGTTGGGGAGTAATTAACTTTTTGATCTTAAAGAGGGCTCCACGTTTTTGTGTAGCTGTCTTGACTAAATCAACCACGTGACTAAACCAAGACATATTGCTTCCAATGTCAACACCCAACAAGCGGTGAAGGTGATATTTAATGTCTAGATAGGACCAAATCCTGAGCTGCAGTGGCAGCCTTCTTTATAAAAATAGCAGCCTGGGTCTTTGCTGCATTGAATTTAGTGAGATTGTTTCCCCTAATTCCAGAATGTTTTCAAAATCGATTCTGATGGCGGTTTTTCGCCCACGGATTTGGGTACTTTCTGTGTTCATTGGGGTAGCTTCGTCGGTGAAGCTATAGATCGGATTTGCAATTAACAAGATCAGTTGAGAATACCAGAGTTGACCTCAAACCTTTCTAAGCATATCCACCGATAGCGACATGAATGGATCAGTCTTTGAGAATGCTACTAAACCAGCCGATAAGTGAGGACGACAAGCCATGCAATCTCAATTTATTTAGAAAGTTGTCATGCCAAACTCATTCGAAAACCTTCGATATGTCAAGTGCGATTGCTCTGAAATCCCCATATAGGCCAGGATGGGAACCTCCTGACCTACATTGATCTATGTTTACGAAAGTTATATTGATAATGGCTGATGATGTTAACAGATATCTCAAGATTTGGTGGTTAACGACTTCCCACATGACCTTGGTAATGGTTGGGACTGAAGCAATCGGACTTTTTCCATACCAATAGGTATCAAAATTGTTAGAGGCTCTTAAGAATACCATCAACAATCATACCCGCACAAAGGCCGTCCAGAACTTATATAAAAATATGAAGTCATAGCGAGTTGTGAGAGATTTAAATATCTAGGAATTATTTTAACAAAGAAGGAAGAGATTATTCAGAAATAAAATGTAGAATAAACAGAACAAGAACGATAAAACTAAATCTTACTGAATTACTAAATGGAGTACTGTGGAATACCGAAGTAGCAAAACGAAAACTGAGAATAAATAAACAATGATTGGGAGTACCTTGATATATGGATCGAAAATGTGGAGAATAAAAAACAACTAAGGGAAAAAATAGAATCCACGAACTGAACGCCTCAGAAGAATAAATAAAATCTCAAGGTTAGATCGGGTCAGAACGAAACAATAAAAGAGCGATTATAGAATAAATTGAGGAAAAGCAATTGATTTGCTTCTTGTTGAGGATGGGCGAAGAAATATTTCCAAAAAAAAATAATGAAATAGATTCCGCAGGAGAACAGGAAGAGAGGAAGACAGAATCTGAACGATAGGTAATGTGATAACTGGAAGGTGTGGTAATCAGGCATTGGACAACGTCGTAGGAGGTTTTTTTAAGCCCGAATTCAAATACATGCATTCAATTTTCTCATTGAATTCAACAATGAAAATTATTTTTACGATACAAAGTATGATAAAAAGATAAAGTGTATCAATTTGTCTTGAGATAAGCGGTGACTAGTTTTAAAATGTTGTCAGTCTTATCAATCTGCTACTATAACAAATTTACTTCAAATATTTATCAACATTAAGTTTTGTTTTTAGTTGAAACTTGTACCAAATGAGCTCTAAAAATGTTAAATTTGTCTACTTGAAGACAAAAGTTGAAAATTATCAATAAAAAACTCATCTAGCATCATGGTTATAGTCATTTTCTACGATTATAAAACCATGGGTATTTTCAGGAGAACTATTTTCAACCAAGAATTTTAGAAGGGGAATTTAAATGTTCTTCTTCTTTCTTCATCATAACGAACTGATCAGATTTAGTCCCATGCAGTTTCTGCATTTTCTGTAAGTAAACAATATTCTTAAAAGAAATAATTCAACATAATTGGTGATATCAAGAAGACCACGAAACGAGAACTGAAAATAATTTCATATCGTTCTTAGTTTATTTTCAATAGTATATTTTATTCATCACACCTCGTACTTATCGTTTTTTAATATTTATCAGAAAAGTCTCAGTCACATAAGATACGTTCCTGGTACTCAGAACTCAAATTATTAACCTCATTATTGAATGAAGAATTTTATAGCCCCCAAAGTCTTCTTAACGAAGTTGAATAATTATTGAAACAAATTCATTAACGCCTCGTAATTAGATTTCAAAATAAATGATTCTACTTTTTCTTTGGATGTTTAACTGTCTGTATATTTCTCTTTTTTGCTGAGCTTTGCTCAATTTATGCCTTGACGCCTGACCTATATGCAGTTGAGTAAAAGCTCACTCCGATTGTGATCACGTTCACTTGTTTTTCTTTCTTTTTTTCAAATTAATTCCTGAAGATAATGCCACTTTCGTTCGATCGACACTAGACATAAAAGAATTCTTTTTTGACATGTTTTTAATGGTCGAATAGGCCCCGGAAACTTGTAACAAATCATCTTATTGCCTATTTCCGAATAAATAAAATGAAGAGAAACTGTTTCATAAAGTGACGATATATATGAAGGATTAAAGTAAACTGAAGAGGGTTTTAACATAGATTTTAATGAGTTTTGAATCACATTGTTGGAAAAACAATACATTATTTGATAAATCAATTCATTATACGATTAAAGAAAAAGTCTTTAAATAAAGAAAAAATTGAAATATAAACATGTATTCTAAGAAAATTAACGAAACTGAAGTCATAAAATTAGAGGTTTTTGTAGGTTGAGTTTTAAATTTCCACTGAAAATAGAGCGCGATGTTTAGAAACTTTGATTTTCGGCTAAGATTCGCAGCAATCATCTGATAGGTAATTTACCTGCTTCAGGATCATAATTGACTTCTGGTGTTGCTGACAAACTGTTATCTATAAAACATTAGAAACATCGATTTCACGAAAAATAACATGAAATGAACATAATAAATTTAAACCAAACTAAAAATATTGCGATGAATGTCTTCAGCTATTCGATTTGAAGAATAATTTATTCAACAGCTTGACTTTTGGTCTTGATTGATTGATAGATAAACATGAACTAATAGAAGTGAAAATTTATGAGAAGCATTGATTTACCACGAATATATGGAATAAGTTTCGACAAAAACAAACGAAAAATAACTTCAGATAATGTTTCAATAAAGTTGAAACTTCTGTACGTACTTTAAACGATCCTTAAAATTTTTAACGATATCTCACAACTACGTAATTATTTGGTAAGGCATTGCAACATTTAAAAGTCAAATATACGTTAATTAAGTATTTGTTAAACACAAACCTCATCAAAATAACCCTCGGAAATAACGTTTCTCCACAACTGACAAAGCATTCCATTAACAAAGTTTACTAATTATGAAAGTTTATTCAATTTGTTTATTACTCCATCATTCACTCAGATGCGCATCTGTCAGGGTTCATAACAATCTCTGTTATTAATCCCTTGGTACGGCCGTAACCGGTTGTAACTGGTAACTGCCAGTTTTCATTTGTAATTGATTCATTTCAATTCATATCCATGTAAATCGTAAATATACGTATATGTAAGTTATATTTTCGATGTCCAGAAATATGTTTTTAAAAATTTATTAAACACAAAATTACAATATTTTTATGAAGCTGAATGAACAGAATTAATTTCACAAGCGAATTAACTACAATTTATTATTAAGTGTTTACAGCAATCCTATTTTATATTAAAATAAATGCTGATACATGTTCACGAAATATAATGTTTTTACGTCTTGATTTTAAGAATAATCTAGATTTTTCTTCATGTAACTTGTATCAATTTTTTTCCTATTAATTATAAGAAGTACGACTAATATACGGGGACCGGATAGTAATGTCGATAGTTGATTTTTATTGGTCGCACTATTGAGTACTTTTAAGTTCTGTTTAGATATTTAGTATTTTGAGTTTATTGTGGCTATTCACTTCTAAATAATTACACCATTTTGCAAGTTGTGTTGAATTTCCCATGCAAACTAAAAATATTATCGATGTTTATCTAAATACATTAATCGTTCGTTTATACCAAAGATAATTGTTTCGCTAGGTTCCAACCCGGTAATTTCATCTTTTTGATTTCTATCACTTAGACTAATAACATTATGAAACAACTTTGGTGGAAATGGACGCAAATCCATATCAGATCATTAAGAAACTCTCAAGCGCCCTTAACCAATCAAGAATTTCTGGAACCGTTGGTGATATTCACAGTGAACACACTGTTTACACTACCACTACACCAACACTCACAATTACACTGTCTGATGTGTGTTCCTTCAGTAGCTGAAGGTAACCTAGGAACTTTCTATTTATACTAAATTTTTCCACCAATGAAGTATTTTTCCTTAGTACGGTACAGGTATATGGACGATTTTTTCACTATATGCGATACAAAAAAAGAAAATGTAAAACACTGGAGAAACTGTCTTTTTTAGATAAAGTTTAATTACGTTCCTGTGAAGGAAGTGGTAAAAAAAATTTATTTTTCCTTTAATATTTGTTTTTCCAAGAACTGATATAAATTATTCCGACATTTACTGTCAAATACATGTTACTGCATGCTAGAATACGTCACATAACTAATACAGAATTATGAGTAAATAATTAACTAAAATGAATTGTCATGTTGAATGACTGTAATTACATATTCATCAAATTTTTCCAATAAAAATAATTTTACTGTACGGCAAGAATCGTCTAATCAGGCTTTCCCAAATTGACTCGAAATTTGGCAAACATTTCTCTGGATGAAAATAAGTAATTCAAAGAAAAAATTGGTCAAATATCATAGTATCTGGGAAAGTGAATAATTTTTTTAAAAACTGTTAAATTAAACTTGATGGCGATACAAGAAACAAACAGAATTCATAGTTTTACCAATAGTTTAGGTTACTAATTTAAAAGTGGAAAGAAATTTTTTATTTTAATAGTTTTGCCTCGATTTGAATTTTAATTTACTGTTGAATAACATCGAATAAACTAAGTATTAGTTCATATGAGCATAAATCCTGTCACTCAACGACTCGTAACAAAATGCGCTGACGGTGGTGTGGTTAGGTCGTCGTTTTGTAGATAAATGGTCGCGGGATTAAGTCTGACTGGAAATATTTCATTTTTCATAAGTCATTTTTTTCTTATAATAAAACCATTTTACTTATTCAATTTATTTAAACACTTACATTAGACTTAACTAACTTAAATAATAATTAACTTATCACTACTTATATAATTAACTACTCACTACTTTTATAACTATTTTTTTAATTTATAAAAAAATATTATTAAAGACGCTGCTATGTTAAAAATTTATGTAAGAACAAACATCAAATGAACCGGCGTATTCGCCAAATTTGAGACTTCCATTATAACCGAACAGGACTGGCCTCATGGTCCATGCCGTGGACAAGATCGTGGACATTATCGTTTATGCTATGATTGAAATTTTTAAAAAATGATTGTATTTTTTGAAAAAAATGTTGAAGAGTAAATGGAGATAATAATAGCATAAAGTGTGAGGGATTGATGCATACAATAACATTGAAAGAATATTTTTTTCCGATATAACAAAACATTTTTAGATAAATTAAACTTTTTACGTTAGTATCTATTTGGGACAATTAATTTTATTTTAATTATTAGGAAGTGATAGTTTGTACAAAACCAGCTTTCTTTTACATTTTACAATATACTTTATGATCATTAGAGTTATGTCTCGCTACTATCAAGAAACACCTGCAAATCTGCTGTATAATCAGAATATGCTTATTATTGTACTATAAAATTAATTTTGTATTTTATGATTTCATTCTTCTGCTTGACTTCAACCGTTGTAGTTTTACTCGATAAATCGAATTAAATTGTTTCTTAAAACGTAGTTTCTAATAAGAAATATAAAAGTGGCGCAGTCAGTAGGATGAAAAAAGAGTTGAAAATCTTCTTGTGAGAAAAATAATACAAATTTAAGAAAAAATGGATCCACTGTCGCTTTTATTTACAATCTGGTCTACTACTAATGCATCAAAATAGATAAATTATTAATAAAAAGATGAAAAAAATCAGATAGAAGAAAAGAAAATGTCGAAAAACTACTATGTGTTTTTTTAAAATTTACAGACGGAAGGAATTATGTCCACGTTGTTATCAAGATACACCTGCAAATCTGCAATATAATCAAAATATGTTTATTATCTTATTACGTACTATTAAATTAATTCTGTATTGTATTGACTTAAACCGTCGTAGTTTTACTTAATATACCGAATTAAATTGTTTTTGAAAACGTTATTTTCAATAGGAAATAAAAACGTTTTGAATAGTTGGAGGTGACATCATCCTTACTCTACTTTTCATTATCACAAACAGGAAACTAATGATATTTTTGAATAATTGTGCTTCAATCATCAGGGTACCGTCAAGAATAAGATTCCAATGCGGTAGTTAGGCAATAACCGATGAAAACGATAAAAAGAATAAAGTATCTTGTCAAGCGAAAAACGTTTCAGATACATCAACATAGCCTTGGATGAAATAAGATCAAACAGAAGGAATATAGGGATAATCGTAGTTGGCCGCGATAAGGAGTTTCGAACAAGAATATGGCTCGGAAACACGTCAAATGTACCGGAAACAATGGTTGAGGAAGTGCCGAAAGAAAGAAATGAGAGCAGAAACTCGAGAGACCGGGCCAGATATACATTTGGCGATTTCACGTAGTTACAGTGACGTACAAACCAACCATATGAAAGAGATAAAGGAAAAAAAAATATCATTCACCTTATACAATTAGAATATTGATGATAAATTATTGGGTTCTTAAAATGGAGTTCTCAATAATGTAAAATAATTAAAACAATACACGTCTCACATGTTTATTAAAAAATCCGCAGTTGAAAATGATTATGTGATTCTAAATTTGAAATATTAAACGAAAATTAAATGTTACGTTCTAGGTTAGGATCCTTAATCAGCTGATAAGTGATCTACCTGAAACCAGGTTCTAGTTTCCGAAAAGTCCTTTATTTATCAATCATCAATTGTTTGACAATACCAATAATAGCGAAAGATTTCATGGAGAAAAAAGCATTATTGGATACTCAAACAAGTACACGTAGTTTTTTCCCAGTGGGAGATAACGCGTTCTATATTACTTAATTTTATAGATACTTGAAGCTTCTCTCTATAACCGTAATTTGAGCCGATTCTCTATAGAAGATTATAGAAGGAGGAAACCTCACAAATAAAATTCTCCGTTTTAGGACCTTTTTAACGAAGTTAAAGACGAAAATATGAGACTGAATACGTTGTATTGTGGCCCAGCATGCCCACTTATTTCAGTAATTTTACGTGTTAAAAATAGTTGAACAAATATTTCTATATGATTTTCTGTAGCAATAAAATAAATAAAAGTTGCAAAAGTGTATTAGTATGAAAAAAGTAATTGTGATTTCCATATAACTAGGTGAAAAAGTTACTTCTATATTTTGAATGTCGATTTTACATTTCAAATTTAAAATAGCTACAGAATAAGTTTTCATTTACTGCAAATCATCATCAAGTTGTCCAATCTTTGCAAATTATGTAGCTAATACATTAAATTTTGAGGTATTTACTTGACATGGATAATTCTTTTCTTTTATTAATTTTTTTATAGTGAGGCCTGGTTTTACATTTTAATAAAGAACTAGCTAGCCCGGCAGCTAGCAACGTACAGCCTCAATCGATAAATGAAAGACCAAAACTGTTGTATAAAATAAACTTAAAACAAACAAAAGGAATCCTTTTTCATTATTATTATTTTTAATAAACCAAATACAAAATGCATACGAATTAAGTTTTATTATTATTCTCGGTTAATTACACATGATATTACTTACTTACAAAACAGAATTTTCCCATAAATATGCCTATTTATGAGGTTTCAATTTGATATTGACATATACACACAGTTATGATACAGTCTGTTAATCAATTTAAAGCTTTCTGATAAACTATTTTCATTGTTTTGTTTGTCCATGCGTGAAACAGCGAAACTCCAAGTTGATTCCGCAAACTTCCAACGACTGGCCTTGCGATTTATTTATAGTCATCGCAAAGGCTAGACGTACCGGAAAATGTAAACGTATTTGTTTGTAAATGTATTTTCCTTTATGATTGTTGCCTCAATGATGTTATTCATTTGCTTTATCAAAACCAGTCTTGTTCCATTCCACAGACACAGTTGATTAATGTTACGCAGCATGATGACAACTGATCCTACTTTTAACTGCAAATTTTGAGGTGGTAATTCAGTGAATTTGCACATTTGCAGTTTCATCTTGTTGCAAAAATACTCTCATGTCAACAAAAAAGCACACATAACTTGAAATGTCACATCACAAAGGATCACCGAAGTAAAGAAAGGTCTCGCGCACGTAGCGGTAATCGTCACTCACAAAGACAGAAGGATGCACTCTTTATCTGAGATACCGATCGACACAGAGGCGACATATAGTTGGTTGTCAAATGTCAAATATTATGGTGGCGTTCAGAAATTTAATTTGTGACAAAATTTAAGATCATCAATCGACATATAGTTGGTTGTCAAATGTTAAATATTATGGTGGCGTTCAGAAATTTAATTTGTGACAAAACTTAAGATTCATCAATCGACATATAGTTGGTTGTCAAATGTCAAATATTATGGTGGCGTTCAGAAATTTAATTTGTGACAAAACTTAAGATTCATCAATCGACATATAGTTGGTTGTCAAATGTCAAATATCATGGTTGCGTTCAGAAATTTAATTTGTGTCAAAATATCAAGGAAAAACAAAGTTGTTGCTTTTATTTAATTCCGAGCATTTTCATATTTATTCACCTTTCAAACGTTCTCTGGACTTTCACAAATAATTCAAGACCAAAATTAGCCAAATATGTCTAGCCGTTGTCTAGTTTTAGTGAGACAAACGAACAGAAATTCATTTATATATATTTATTATATAAATAATTTTTTTTCTTACGACTATGAGAATTCAAATATGTACAAAATGTTTTGTTTTTACTTCGAAACATCAATTTCGATTTAATTTATTATTATGCTTGATTCATCGTTCCAATTTGTATGGCTTGATATGAAAATTTTACCTATGAGTGTATTGTATCCTTTAGATCGTTTTTGTAATATAAACCCTAATACCGTGAAAAATTTAAAGCCAAACAGCATTCACATTGACTTTATACGTTCATAAAAAAAGTAATAAAATGTTTCTATATGAACGTATAGCTGAAACTGGTTATCATAGACTCGATGTACAGAGAAGCATCAAGCTTCAATTTTAATTTCGACATCAGAAAACTTGATACGTTCCAAATGATTTCGCTAATAGTGGAAATATGTAAATTATGTCGACGGATATGAGATTTCCGAGAAAATTTTTATATTTCTGCTCTTTCTTATGGGTTTTATTGGTTAATTGAATTTCCTCTTGTATTATTGAGAACAACAAAATGGTGTTAAACGCCCTTATTTAAAATTAATATAAATTTCGTCCCACCCAACTGTATAATTAATAGTTATTCTGAGATTTTTTATGTTAATCATCTTATGAATATTATTTTGACTATTGATGTTACAAAATAATTATTAAAACCAAATATTTGAGAAAAAAATTCATATACAAACAGTTATGAAAAATCCACAATTGATAAATTTTTAATGCAATTGTTTTGAAATTTAAATCGATTTAATCTATGAATGTCTTGCTCTTGACGTTTCGCCCACAGGAAAGGATAGCATCTTCAGGAACTGGGATCGGTTTGACAGCTAGCGAACTACTCTCATGTTGGCGAAACCTCACGAGCAAAATTTCATTATTAGGAATTTCTGGACCTAAAGTGAGCATATTGAACACACCATTTACTACACCAACAATCACAACTACACTATTTGATACGAAGTTCGAGAGTCAAGTTATCGTCACAGAGACCGTGTAATGTCTGAAATTTACTTTATATATATATACCGGATCATATAAACACATCAACCGATCAATTTCAAAACTTGTCAAATTTTCAATCATACTCAACCATAGAAACGGGATGAAAAATACTCTATGGGTTTCAAGCTACTTCCCCACCAATTTTCATCCAAATTGATTCAGCCCTTCTTGAGTTATAAATAATGTTAATAACACAACTTTCCAATTCATGATAAAATAAAATGATATCAATTATTTTGAATCCACAACAATTATTTTCAGACACAAAATCTTGGTTATGAGAGTTAACTTTTTCTATGTAAACGTATTAGAGATTTTCATCGAGTACCTCACTGTAATATTGGTCAGATGACTATAAGCATATTTAAAAGAAAAAAGCATCATAGCTTCATCTGCATATTAACTGAATTATGGAAATGTAATTAATGGCTAGCAGAAGATGGGGTAAACTCGTAAAAGGATATTCCTGTTTCTGTATAAATACAGACTACAGAATAAAAATCGTATCTTGTGTAGAATACGAAGCGACATTTCTATTTACTTAGAAATTTAATGTCTTGAATTTAATCAGTGAACTAAAAAGGCAAATATTAGCTTAGTAAAAATAGGAACAATATAAAGTTCTTTGTGTAAAAGATAAAAAACCAATGTTACTAATTTCTTGTTAATTGAAGACTACAATTAGCATTCTAACTATCAAATTTTTTCCCAACAAGTTCTAAGTAGGAAACAAAAAAACAAAGAGAAAGAACTGAGTTGATCTTCTGTAAAATACTCCCATGGTAGCTTTATGAAATAAGCATATTTGGGACATGAAATCCGCATCACGATAGACAACCAGACCTGTGAAATAAAACGTGTAATTGAGTAGACATATCACATAACTCAGTAGGTCTAAAAAGAAAAAAATATCAATACAGTGTACTTACCTACGGAGCAGAACATTTCACGCTCAAATAAGAAGATCGATGCTGAACCTTGGTCTCAAGAAAGTTTCGAATACCCAAATGATAGTTATCACTGATGCAATTTAGTCAAGTACAAAAAAGACTTTGGAGTTGTGAACTCGTCAAGATGCGTAGTAGGGAAAATCCAACAACGAGATGGTTCAACGATATTAGGAAAACGCTATCAAATTGGATGAATGCCGAACCTACACCAATGGATTCAATTCAAAGAGGTTTATGTCCAGCAGTGGACTTAAATCCGCTAAATGATAATTATGAGGATGAAAGTATTCCCATTGGTTGGATCGGGTTACATCTATCATAATCGTAAATCCTTAGAAATGTTTTTGTAAATCTTCATTCGGAATGGTTTCCTTCTGTTGTGTCATGGTTTTCTCAAGGCGAATGTAGTAGCAATGTAGATAACAAAACTCGCGATTCAGTAGCAAAATGTTGCTTGACACGGTGTCATTATGAAAAAGAAAGCTTTTCGGCTATTTTGGGCTTCACACGTCCTAAGAAGACCAATTTCATATTCAAATTAGTAATCGACCGTTGAACTTTATCAACTAAAACTGATTCTAGCGTATAGTGAGTTTAATTTGCACCTTTTTTAACCAACCAAACTTTTACCGCGTTGCTCGATATCAATGTGTCACGATAGACTTGAAGACGAACAGAAGAAAGAGCCTCTAGTAGTGGACTGACAAAACAAATCGAGTTGAAACTTGTCCCTGCTTGTTAAAAGACATGAGAATCATCTTAGTGTCTGATGGTCTAAAATGGTTACAACAGGAAAATACCTTATAAATATTTTGGCAAATGAGAGAGATATATACCTTAATATTATTCACCTTATTCACCAGATTTGGCTCCGTCCGACCATCATCTCTCTACTCAACTGAAAAAAGTTTAAAAGGTCGTAATTAAAGCTGTGAAGGTTTGATTTGCAGATCAAGAAGAAATATTTTTTAAAGGTTTAGAGACGTTGCAGGTTCGCTGTAATAAATGTATCCAATTGAGAGGAGAATATGTTGAGCAATAAAATATTTTGACATTGAAATTTTGTTTGGTTCTATAGTCGTTTAAGAATTTTTCAATATATCCTCGTATTTATAAAGGCTAACTCTTGCATCGAAAATTTGATTATTCATTTTCAAAGAAAATGTCGTGATTACTGAATCCTTATACTAAGTAGAAAATACTACATCGATACTTTTTAACCTGAGACTGTATAATTACAATGAAATACTTATCTATTGGATCTATTGGATAATATGCATTATATCAAGTCACGTTACATGGAATTATTCTTTTTCAACATCAACTCTCTACATCTTTAATTTTTTTTCTAATTCTAGCAATTCGAACACCTGTAATCAACACGGTTTTATTTTTCCTTCAGGTCCTGCCAATCGTCGGAGAAATGAGAAAAATGACCAGCAATTTTTGCAATTGGTTTCTCCACACTTTCATCATCATATGAGAAATTCTGTTCCAGTCGAAGTAATTTCGTGAATTGGAACATAAAAGGGTTTTAAGTTCTTTCTTAGAAAGAGCATTGAGAAGTTTCAAGAATAGTTCACAATAAGGTGAGTTATCAATAAGGTGAAATAAATTACTAAATATTCAGTTGAAAAATAGCCGGAGAGCTAGTCGCCACTTCGACTAAGGTACTTTCACAAGGCTGAAACTTTTTCTATATATTATTTAATATAATTAGAGTCGAAAAATCAACTTCTGGTAGGGTTAGCGCGGTTGCAACAATATCCACAGTTTTTATTTGAAAAAATCTATCTTCACAAATCTGGCTTTCGAGTATATTTTTAATCAGACAATTTTGAGTATAAAAAAATTGCCAGACGATTTGCTCGGTTGCAAGTAATTTACATGGTCAAAGCAGACAACGGCAATGAAGCCCGATACTTCAAGTTCATCTCAACACACAATCGTAATTAAAGCAGCAACTTTTACGATCTCAATAAATACAAAGTACAGGGTCGTTCACGACGATCTGAATCGATATGTATATGGGAAAGTACTGCGACTAAGGTTCTGAAAATTTGCTTGCATTGGTTTTCTGAAATGCTCGTTTCAGCTAAACTAATTTCAGTTTGGTGTAACTTCCGGTTATACCGGAAGTGGACCCAAACTTCGTTTGCCTGAAGACCACTATATTTTAATTATTTGACATTTTCCAAATTTTTTGACACATGCAGCCTTCCACTGATAAAATTATATTCTAAGTTTAAGTGATTCAGGTCCAATATTTTTGAGATTTGGACAAATAACACTTACAGCTTTCAAAATCTGTGAGAACCTTGGTGTTCAGAAAATGGTGCCGAATTTCATTAATAAATCCTAAACAGGATACTTTTACAAAGCTTAAACGTCAAGCTGTTTTCATTGTTTGTTTGTTTGTTGATATGTCAGCTTTATTTTGGTCGCTCCAGACAACCAATGAAGATTTAAATTGTTTCAAGTTTCTACAAAAACCGTTAATGTGAGATATATGAATTTACCAACGAAGTCCCCTTAATTTCAAGCGTAGAATCCAATGGTAAAGAGAAAAATGGAGCTACCAGTTGAAAAAATAAAGTTTTCGAAATTCGGCACCATTTTCTGAACACTCTATAAAAATTTTTGTCAAGGTTTTCACAGATTTTGAAAGCTGTAAGTGTTATTTATTCAAATCCCAAAAATATTAGACCTGAATCACTTGAACATACAAATATGATTTTTTTAGTGCATATGCCTCATATAAAGTTATATTGAAATTTTGCGTAGATTCCAAAAATTTAATAAAAACCATCGCATTCTGTTTAAAATAACGAAGTTTGGGTCCACTCCCGGTATAACTGGTCTCTGTATATGGCGCAATGCCCATCTGAAATGTCCTACAACATTCAAACCAGACGATTATGGATGGCTAATAGTGGAAGAAAAGTTTTCAATGGCAAGCTAGAAATATTGTACTATCATCTGTACATGACGTTTTGTTAGAATCCAATTAATTAGTTTATAAACATTTATGTTCAATTTCACGTATTTATAATAATTTCTGTTCAAGAGAGCGAAGAAAATGTAGAAGACGACGATGTAATTTCGAGGGACGAGATTATTTCTGATGAAGAGGAAGAGGAATGATTAATTATTGGAAAATAATATTTCTCAAGTATTGTAATTAAACAATTAAGCTTTTGTAATTGAAGAAAAATATATATGAAATTTGCTGTATCATGGTATTTTATTAAAAATGCCTAACTTTACAAAATAGTTATTTTCTTTAGGAATTAGATTTAGAAGATTGTACCAGCCGTCGTAGAAACCTCCGATCCATTTTACAAATACTTGCAACCGAGCAAATTATCTGGCAATTTTTTTTTACTCCAAATTGTCTAATTAAAAATATACTCGGAAGCCAGATTTGTGAAGAAACATTTTTTTTAAATAAAAAATTTGCAATATAACCCTGCTAGAAGTTGATTTTTCTATTTCAAATATAGTAAATAACATATAGAAAAAGTTTCAGCCTTGCGAAAGTACCTTAGTCGAAGTGGCGACTAAAAGTATTATTGTGCTTTGGATTTTTTGCCGATACAGTACACAAATACAATCTAAAATTAGACACTTTATATTATATATATATATATATATATATATATATATATATATATATATATATATATATTTTGTCTTTGCGTGTTACGGGTAACAAAAATATCTTCATATTTTCGTATGTCACTTGTGTGAATTTTTTCCACTTCTTCTGAAACACCACTCAACATTTTTATTTTTTTAGCAAAAGGTTTAGACCCATAACAGTATCTTGAAAACAATGAAAACAATTTAGTAATGTAATTTTGATTAACGATGTTCGAGTTCTCTATTACCCTTGGAAAGTATCTATCGGCTAAGATAAAAACAAAGCAGAGTTATCCCCGTAGAATTTTCTATTATTGAAATCAAACTTTGTATTTATTATATTGAATCAAATTCTAAAGTAATTCTGTTTGAAAGACGAATGTCGAGATCTTCATATAAAAGAAAAGATCTGCAAACTGGGATTTGAACCTAAAAAAACGTCGTAATAATAAAAACTATGAATAATGGATCGATAATATATCAAAATAATTAGATATTTTTGCTTGAAGTTGAGAATATGTTGGTGGTATAACACAAAAAATCGATGAAAATGATCAAAAGATTATATAAGTTGTAGTTTATTTCACCTCTGAAATACAATGAGGTGTTCCATTCCGACTGCTTCAGAATGAGCTATAACTGCAAATAAAATATTTGAACCTTTTGGCATTTGAATCACGATGGGATTATACGAGTATTTAGACAAAAATTCCAAATTTCAACTAGATATCACAAATATTTATCCCTTAATTAGATGCAAGGTACTATTTTACTTTCGGGATTGGTTTCTAATAGTCTTGATCATCAATGGAAAAGTTGAGGCACAAGATGAAAAAGGTACTTCGAAAATATTCCTTCGATAACAACATTCGGGTTTGAATAAATAAACATATATAAAGGAATTGCTTGCACCAGATTTTTAGCAAAGATTTTCGTTTTGAAAAAAAAGTGTTGTTAGGCATCTGCAAACTTTGGAATCGATTATTGTTCAAATTCAATTCTTCTATGTATTTTTGTGTAAACAAATAATAACAAACCTATAGTTTAATGAAAAGAAATGAGGAAATTCGTGCCGTAGAGTTTGAGTTATATTTTGGATCTTCAAATACAAATGTCCTAAATATTACTGATTCATGATGGAAAATCAGACGCTCACCTCGTCCTGAAAAGCTTATGAGCCGAATACTAATATCAAGTCATGGTCATTCATTTGAAATGTAGGAAAAACTCGGTTTTCCATCAGAAAAGAATACCGCGTAACAAGTCGCTTTTCCCGCTTCCTGATTCTTCTCGAAAATAGAGAATGTGATAAAAGAAGCACAATTCCTGAAAATGAGAAGGCCACAATGAAGCAGTTGAAAGAAAATGCTTTCAGTTTGGATTAAATTGGTTGCTAACCATGGACAGTACTTTTTTTTAATGAAAATTCTCCTTATTTTTTTAACACATTAACGCAACTGAAGATAATTTACAACATATCAGGAGTAGAAGTATTTAATGAATGGACTACTGAATCGGAATTAAACTTCAAATCGTAAATTTGCGCTACAGTATTCTAATTGCACAAATGAATGGATTACAAGAATATGACAACTGCTCTTCTTGCCCTGGATAAATTTGTGAATTAGCTTTTCGAATATTGCAGAAAATGTGTACGGAATTGAATTAAAACAGTGAATTTTCAAATATAACCAATGTTTGAGGAGAAATTTCACTTCACGGTATTTGTATAAGTGTATTTTGTTAACTTCTTTACGAAATCAAATTAAAATATTATGGAAACCGTAGAGATAAAGTCAAATGTATATACATTGGAGAAGACTATAGTCACGTTTTTGATTTATTTCTGTAATCACTTATCGTTGAGTACAGGATGACCAAGTTTTCAGAAATAGGCAGAAGAAAATTCTATAAAAAGAGATCGAGTTCCATTTATTCATATTGGGTATGATTTCAAAAGACTCAAACATATCTTATTACTATAGATTGGAAAGTACATAGTCTTACACTTTGATATTTGCAGGTATATTTCGAATTTAAAAATGGTTCAAAAATTCACTGGCTCTAGTGAAAAACTGTAAAACTCGAAATTAGTACTTTTCAGTAGACTGTTTACAATAACATAAAAACCATTCATAAGCCATAACATTAGACAGCGTAATTGCTGTTTTAAAAGGTTTATGGGTCATTATTTCACAATATTTTTATGTTAAAACAATGTAATTAAATAATGAATAAATGCGAAAATTTATAACTTTCATGGAAATATTTTAATTATATTCTGAAATGACATAAAATGAAATAAATCTAAACTAACCCCACAAAGAAATACTTCATTTCTTATAAGAAATATGACATTAATAATTTTGGAGGTGTACACTTTCGACTAATAAAGTAATAACAGGATCTGAATTACCAAAATAATCTTTCATTATTGATAAATAAAATCATTAAAAAAGGTTTAATAAAAAAAGTAAGCCAAATTAACAAAAAATAACAGCTAATTTTATAGCTTAGTTTGAATACGAGCACCCCAGCAATAAGCAAGAAAACGTGGAAACTCTTTCAGACTTAAGACAACAATTTGATCAACAATTCCAAGATTTTTAAAGCATATTGATTGTGGCACAGTTCGTCAATTCTCCCTTTGTAGAGATCGATGCAGAAGATTTTTCAGCTTGTGTAGTAAAACATTTTGGTGAAGATCGGCTGCCGTTGAAATAGAAGTTGTTAATTTTTAGAAAGACCTGTATCTAAAATTTCGGCATTTCGGGACCAAAATACATGCTCTACATACCTCTAGCAACATTATTTCAAGTATAGTTGCTAGCAATAATCAAATGTGCTCAGAAGTGGATGGGAATCTATCTAAAAAGTACATCAGCATTCTCACAGATAGCCAAGTGGCCTTGAGGTCTTGGAAGCTATTGAGTGCACATCTAAAGTAGTGTGGGAGTGCAAAAAATTTCTAAAGCAATCAAAAACAGAGTAACCCTAATGTGGCTTCCAGGCTACCAGGAAATGAGGAAGTAAACAGTCTTGTCGAAAAAGAGACATCGCCTCTATACCTTGGATAAGATACCTACTGTGGCCTCACGAGATACCATATCAATAAAGAAATGAATCATGGCTTGAGAATCAGATGAAGATTTGCTGGAGAAACACTGCAGGTTTAACACAATCTAAAAGATTCATAATCATATCAGCCAAGAAGTCTGAAGAACTTCTAGTGATGACGAGAAACGATATGAAACTGGTTGGTGATCTGTCTTTTGAGAGGTCACTGCACCGCCAAAGACGATTGGCATGGCAGATGGCGACAACTGCAGGCTCTGCGTGCAAGTAAAACATCTACTCTGCAGATGCTAAAAGCCTTAAGTACCTTCAAGAAGTAATATTAACACCTAGAGAAGTGAGACATAGGTGCTCCCAAAAAATAGCCTCTTTGAGAGGAGTCTATGTATTTTGGAAGAAGAACAATAAGATGTCGAGTCTTCTACGAAATATCTTCAAGGTATAGACGGGGAGCTGGCTACAAAAAACAGGGTCGATAAGGTGTGCGCAATTCCAGTTTGTAAACTGGCGGCCCCAACTTAGTACATCATCAAACGCCACTTCTTAAGGTCAGATATGAAAATGCTAGCTGGTTTTCCCGAACGAAAAAATTGGCTGAAAAACCTCATAACGGCCGCGCGTGAAAACTTTTGTAACGTGGGGTTTGAAACTCATCTGAAAAACCTCATAACGCGCGAGAGAAACTTTTTTATTAGGTTTTTGGGGTCTCAAATAAGAGCAGTTTCTTGGGGCACCACAAGCTGTTACTCAATACTGAGCAACTTTATCAAAAAGTGTAACTATTCCCAGAAGTTTTAAGAACTCAATTGATAATTGGCACAGTAAATGAATAAAAAAAAATTAGAAGCCCGTTTTTTGCGTTGCTGGCGGCGGCTCGAGTAGGTAGAAATGAGTAGGCGCTATAAAATCAAGCGCGCGATAAAAATGATAATATTTCAGTGAGTTTTCATCGTATCCTGATAATTTTTTTAAGCGGGTAGCTCAAACAGATATTTTGAATGAAGACATCAAAACTAATTTTCCATTAAGCAAAACTTCTTGCGCTATAACACTGCTCCTATTTGAGACCCCAAAAACCTAATAGATAAGTTTCGCGCGCGCACATTATGAGATTTTTCAGATGAGTTTTCCTGCACTTTTGATCACTTCTTACGAGGGCCTGCAAAACTTCTTGCTCTATTCACGCGCGCCCGTTATGAGGTTTTTCAGCCAATTTTTTCGAGAAAACCGGCTAGCATTTTCATATCCGACCTGTGCTGACCTTAAGAAATGGCGTTTGGTGATGTACTAAGTTGGGGCCGCCAGTTTACAAGCTGGAATGGCGCGCACCTTATCGACCCTGTTTTTTATAGCCAGCTCTGGGACTAGTATAGGTGTAGAGTGGCTATAACAATCTACAATCTACAAGATATACTTTTTTATTCTATAAAAATAGAAATGAATAAGAGCTAGAGGGGATAGCTCAACCTATTCCTGTTTTCACTAAAAGCAGTGAATCCATAACCATTATTTCGAATGGTCAATTTTCATTAATTACTCATTTATCTAGCTTTGAAAACCAAACATTTCACACTGAACTAAAAACTCATATTGGTAATAAATTCAGATGACGATTTCAGATTTTATTCCACCATCCTGTATATTTTTATCAGGATATCGTTAAAGCGTTGAAAATGATTCTTCTTGCTTTAAAAAATATCACCAAAGCTTTCAAAATTTATACAAATAGCATCGAGTTCGAGGACAAAGAATATCGAACAGAATAAAAGAGCTCGTTAGCGAATTTTACGAGGGTAACAACAACCAATCACAATGTATAAGAATATCTTCAATAGCTTTAGTTATTACAGATTCTCAATTACTGTCTAATCATTCTGGGATATTCTCTCCATAAGTCGCATTGAATTATCATCAAAAGAGCGTTGCTAGATAATAAAAGAAACATCATTAATTATATCTGTGCTGGAGGATAAGCAGTACGAGATTTTTTTGGATTGAAAGTGTGTTTATCAAAGAAGCAAGTGGACTCTATAGAAAATTTGACAAGCTGCTTCTAAATGATTGAAGGTGCGCCTATAAATATGGACAGAGCTAAGACTACGCTTAAACCCATTGATACAAACAACTGATTTAATAAAAGATGCTGATAATAGCTTTGTTCTCGGTAGATATCCCAAGCATGTTCTGTTATCATATTCATGAGCAATTCGAAATTGTACGCTCGCGGAGCTAAAGAAACATGTTTAGGATTTGAAATCCTGTGTTTGTGGATCACAGATCTCTAAGTCCGACGTGTTCTGAATACATCAAATGTATTTTCGAAGTTGGGTAAGGATTTCCAATCCGGCGCATAAGCATTCATCCTATTTGGTATTTTTGTGATATTTAACTCGCACTTATGTGGTGTTCTATGTGATTGTATCATAAAAACGTTATAGTTGACTTCATACTTACAAATATCAAGAATAAATCTTTGGCCAGTTAATTATATACTTTTTATTTTCCTAGCTAGTTTTGAATTCAACTTATACTTTTAGATGTTAAATCGTTCGTGGAGGAATCATGTTCAGAACTTATTCTGAACAAAACATGCGCATTTGACATGTCCAGAAAATATTTAAAAAAATGAACAGTGAACACATAGGTGCAGAAATGTTAAGGAAAGTTGATCTTATTACTTTCTAAAAATTAGCTGTAAATTTCACTATTGCGTAAATATAATGTAATTAATATATAAATAAATAAATTATAATGTAAAAAAATATATATTACTCAAAATCATTGATGTATTAATAAGAAAACTCTTAGATTTTGAAAAATCAATTTCTATGAAAAATTTAACGCCATTAGTAATCAACCTTACCTAAACTATAAAATTCAACTTATAATCTAACCAATAAAAATTCACAACAATTTAACAATTTGAATAGCTACCAGAATCAATAAACTGTAAGTTTTTGTCATATATCAATTTGAATTTTGATATTTAAAAGTTTTGAATTTGATAATTTTGTCAAAAGTGAGAAAATTTCAAGACACCACAATCCTCAAATTATTAACGTGACTAATTTTCAAGTATTATAACAGAACCAAATAGCTTATGAACGTTTACGTAGTGGGAGTGTAGCAAATCAAACACCAAAGTGTATGTATTCATAATCGCGGATAATGTTCAAAGTACAATGAGCAAATATTCATAAAAGTATAACGATATAGGTACTACACTGATTTCATGTGCAAGCATCAAGCATTCTGATGCGCAATAAACAAATATATCACGAGTGTCGTCGGAAAGCGAACCTTATTTCTTATTTACAAAATAATTGATCGTCCTCATATAAAAAGAAGTATAATAATGACAAGAAGAAATTAAATTATTTTTTTTGCAATAGGAGTCATATTTGGAGGTGGAAAACCGCCGCTAATTTGTATTTATACATTTCTCCGTATTTTGGATATAAAAATTCTCTATGAAAATAAAATTATAAAATGAAAACTATTGATTTCTTGTTAATATGATAATATAATTCACTCGAAAAATATATGATTTTTAAAATTGTAATTGCGGTTTTCGTTGCCATCACGTTAATGTCCAATTTGGAGGAATTCATCCATGTTCTTTTGTTCTAAACTACATCAGTTGCGATGTATTGTTTGTGGTTGTTCGTAAAGTGTTCAAAACACAGCGTCAAAGTTTGAAAATATGCTGTTGCAAATAAAAAAGCATCACTCTGAATTTCACGATGAAACAAGTTGAAAAAAAATATGAGTTTTATTCATGGAAATCCGCCTGAATGAATAATAATATTTTTAACACAATTAATACTATTTTCTCTATACTTTGCAGTATAGTATCGTTATTTACAGTGCTAATTTTTGCTTAGAAAAGTCATATACAATCCAAAAAGAGACATTATTTGGGTGGTATAGTATTTATTTTGTGAAACTGACTTATAATACGGGAGCCAACACCAAAACCATGTATTATAACACTGTTGAAGTTTCGGTTGCATTCTTCACTAATTTTTACTAATGATATTTATTTTATGGAAGAAGACGTTGAAGGTCTTATTAGCGACCTGTATTATGATTCTGGTAACAACGATTTCCATTCCACAATGGTGAAATACATTCATATTTTTTAACTGATTAAATAATAAACTTCATACCAGTTTCCTTTTGTAACATTTATTAAAGTTCTTCAGCTTAAACACTTCGGTTTCAAGTGAAGTCATTATTAATCATCAATTAATAATTTGAGATTTGCAATTTATAGATAGACTTCTATAGGCATTGATATAATTTTTAAAAGAAAGTTTAATATCGAAAATTTTTCTGCCGAAAGAGATACTACACTAAGTTTTCTGATGTGAATTTTCTCTCAATGAAAACAAAGTTTTCTATCACTTTCGCACAACTCATTGACGCAGTTTAAATAAAATGAGTAGAATTTTTTGGTTCGATTCATAACTATAGATAAAATCACTACATTGTTGAAACTACAAATCAGTGGACTGCAAAGCAGGAACCTCCCAAAGAGGACTGCATCGATCGGAGAAGTTATGACTACCGTTTTTTGGAATATTCATTAGATTATGTTCATCTTCAAAAAGGTGAAATAATAATAGAAAAGGAGACAGCATTTGAAGAAAAAGAAAGTGCTTCTCCATCAGGACAACGCAAACTCTCTCACTGAATCACTGGCTGATTAACCTCCCACCGTATTTACCAGATCTAACTATAAGAGACTGTTCCGATATCCAAACCTTGAATTTTCATTTGTAGGTTTCATCAGACGCAGACGTTTTCGCGCCTACGAAACTGATTATAGAAAAAAATGTCTAATTTTTGGTTGGGAACCTTTCAGACAACCCTTTTCAATAATTTAGCTAATTCGAAGTAATAATATTATAATTCACTTGTATTTATCTCCTTTGGAAATTAAAATTAGGGTATCTTGGTCTAAAATGGTTATACGTTGTTTTATCTTATTCATAAAGTGTATAAAGCATAGCGTGAAAGTTGTAAAAGTGGCGTTACGAAATGAACGCTTCCCGGTGAAGTCTCAAATTAAGTTGTCACATCTGAAATCCTTCTAACGTTGGAAACTCCATGAAAAACGGAAAAAGGGCTTAAGTAAATTAGAACGAGAAGATTTAAAGGAGATTCAAGTTTTGCCGTTAAATTATCTAAATCATGCAAATGGTAGCACTCCCAAAATTAACGTAATGATTTTATTTTGAATAAATAAAGATTTTTCGATTCCTTGGATACTAAATTATAACAACTTGTAATTAAATTAAGAATAAAATGATTAAACTAACTATAACAATACTTTTTCTAGTTATAGTACTATCCAGTTTATTTTGCTATACCCCCTATCGATAACTCAACAGAGCATCACAGTTATTTCATCTTTTTACTAGTCGTCGACGATTTCTTCATTATATTGTGGTGATAAAAGCTTCTTCTACCTAGATTTCTCACCCACTGTTACTGAGCTTGTTTCTCTTTGATAAACTTCGTATTCCATATAATTTTGTTTCCATGATATAATCTATTTCTATCTTCTTTGAAAATAAATATGCAGCATCTATTTTTCTCTTTGTAAAATCCTAGTAATTCCCAGATATTAATAGTTTACGGTTAAACTAACAACAGAAACAGTTAAAATATTCTATTAGAATTACAGCTAGCAGTTTGCATATTCTGATTTCTGGTTTACGATCAGGTTTTGAAGAAATTTAGATCTCACGAACATAATAATATTCTGTGACGGAACACATCATTGCGAATCGCTATCAATGACATTCTTCTTACCTGCCATTTATTTTCCGCGCCAAGTACTCATCCCGTCTTTTAATTCTAAGCTAGCCAAATTGACCGTAACTAATTAAATTAGATTGTGAAGAAACAAACTTCACTTAGTGCTACCTTGGCTGGCTTCGCTAAACTCGAAGTGAGACGAAATTGAGTTCTTCGCCAGGTCGTACCAGTGTGTTGACATGCGCTTCAAATTTCAATTAATTTCATCAGGAACTTCTTCGATTGATGTACTGGACTCATGATATACGTTACATGGACAAAGCTTTAGTGTATGTGTGAGGCCCCAGAAGTACCAAACCCAACAAAATATGAACTTTTTTGGTAATTATCTAGATTAGGTTACACCTCTCCGATTTCCTTGAAATTTTGATATGTTACAGAGAAAATTATGCTGAAAAATTTGATGTATACATGTAGGGCGCTAAAATCATCCCTTAACATAGTTTTTTAACTTTGAAGTTCCAGAAAAAGAAAATTTACTTATACATCATAATTTAGCTTCGCATGTATTCATTACTTAATGATGACATCATGCATCATAAAATTTGCAGAGAATTTAGTCTAGTTTGTTTACATTCGACTATTGTTAGTAAATCTATCAATATTTGTTTTTTTTATTCGTGTTTGACCATGAAAAAGATAAAATTCTATGAATTTTTGTGTATTGCTGTTTATTGATTGATATTCTATCAATATTCTTAGTTAAAATCAGTGGCTAGGTTCGGTTAGTTAGATTAGGTTAGGTTAGGTTATGTTACGTATTAGGTTAGGTTAGATTAGGTTAGGTTAGGTTAGGTTAGGTTAGGTTAGGTTAGGTTAGGTTAGGTTAAGTTAGGTTAGGTTAGGTTAGGTTAGATTAGGTTAGGTTAGGATAGGTTAGGTTAGACAAGCGACTATGGTGTATAAATTATTTTTCTTTTTCTTGAACCTCAAAGCTGAAAAACTGTGTTAAGGGATGATTTATATATATAAATATATATATATATATATATATATATATATATATATATATATATAGGGCGCGGATATATTAAATTTTTCAGCATAATTTTTTTTATAACATACTAAAATTTTAACGAGATCGGAGGGGTCTAACTTAATCTAGATATTTACCAATTTTTCACATATTCATTTTCCAAAATAATTTTCTTTCATCTCTGAACACTTTTCCTTGCAGAATTTTTAGCGGGTACTGGTTGATGAAACATGATAGTTTTTTGAGATACGCATAAATATCTCACTAACTTTCTAAAGAGCTTAGCTGCAGATGAAAGTGGTTTGAATGTTAAATGTAAAAATTCTGCTTCTTCATGTGAGACTTTGTCAAACTCCCAATTCTTCATCGCAATGTTTTTGCTAGAGGGTGAGGTAATGCGGCATCCATCTTGCAGGCAGCCTTCTGATGTTCTCATTTTCAGATAATATACGATATATTCCGTTTTAATTTGAAATGACTAATGACCAATATTTCCATTTTCCACAAATTCACTGGAAACATTAGTTATTCTAGATATCTATTGCACAATAACAAAAGAAATTTATCGATTATGTATTATTTTTCAAACAATTATCTATTATCAAACAAAACTTTCGAATAAATAAGTAAATATTTACGTTCGTTGTTTGAAATCGATTTTTGAGGAATTCGAAATGTCTGATTGATTTGAAATTTCACACACTTGTCGAGGACCTATGACATTACAGTAATTTCATAAATTCGTGTTATTATCCTGATTAGCTTGACATGTTTCTATGTATGTATGCAACGGAACATGTGAAGTTTATTTTGAGCACTTGAATTTATTCTATATTTGGTGTTATTAGGAACAATGTTCTAGTTAGTATGTTGATGTCATTTAAATACTGAATACACTGTTCACCATTACACCAACACTCACAATAATAATTAAGTTAACGTCTTCAGGGACTGAAAACCTTCAGTTGAAACGCCCATCGGGCAGTGTGAGTTTTGGTGTAGTGGTAGTGTAAATAGTGTGTTCGGTATGAATACCACCAACGGTTCCAGAAATTCCAGCGTATTTAAAAAGATTCGGGATATTACAATTTTTGCCAAACACACCTTCCACATTATTTTCTTGACTTGCATGCTGAAATTTTGTACTGTCGCTTATTAAATGTTTGCAGTGGGTCATGTCTTGCACAAATCACAATTTGGGGATCTGCTGTTAAAAATGAAATTACTATGAATAAAATTGATCATATCCTAATTAGTCTAGTTTGGAGTGATCTTGACTACGACCAGTTTTCATGACGCGTAGTTATGATTCAGACGACTGCTATCCATTTTGCCACAATTTCTCACCAATTATTTGTCTTTTTGGCTAGCTTTTTCGTTCCCTTACAGAGCAGTATGAGAATGAACCCATTCCAAATATTTCCACATGTTATTCACATGTTGCAACTGAGATAATTCGACTTTGTATTGAATTGGAATGCATTAGGTATGTGGGAAGAAATTGTTCAATTATCTAGATCGAGTTTAGAGAGTCTGTTAGTTCGAAGCCTCTTGGAATATTTTTTATTTTTATGTGAATGAGTGCTTGCGAAGTATCGTATAAGTCACCAATAAGACTTTTCCTTTTTTTCTACATTCACTGCTGCGCCTTCGCCAACAGTGGTTTCAGGTGCAGCTAAATATTAGGAGTTTCTAATTTATCAAATTTGCATAGTAAAGTGACAGACAATTCGACAGAGAGAGAAATGATTTGAGAATTTGACGTTAGTGTAAATTGGATTCTGTTGGTTTGTGCTGATGGATAATGATATAAAGCAGCAAGATATTTTCTTCAGAATTTTAGAATTTCCCCGGGGAATTTGCATTGCAAGCTTTTTCTTGGGCTTGAATAAAATGCTCTCATTTATATTCTTAGTATTGGATTTTGAATGGTTCTCAATTGGTTTAGTGTAGTATATGTTGTAGAGCCGTTATCTATCTTTGAGTGATGATTACTTTATATATGTGCATTACATAGGTATATTCAGATCTCCAGGATTAACTGAGAATGTTGGTTAAGATTTATTGATACCATTTTAGCATGATTCTAAAAAATCTGATGTCGACATTTGCTTTGTTTTCCAAAAAATTATATGCATTTTATCGTTTCAATTGAAAATTGCAGTGAATTTGGACAGTTTTTAAAGTTGATTTTAAGGTTTTTTGATTATGTGTTTGAATCGAGTGATTTTTCCATTATTTTGATCAATACTGTAACGTTTTCGTATTTATTTACACTACACGTATTTCTATTTGTGGGGTGAATTAATAAACACTGTCTCTTACGTTCTTAATCTATCTACACACTATACAATACACTTAACTTATAATAATTTACTTATAAATATCACTTAAATGATTTCTGCGTTCTTTTCACTACAACAATTTGTTTAAAACTAACTTACTCCGCTACCTAAACTTATTTATATACCACAAATAGAATTTTATAAAGTTCTACAACAAAATGAAACAAAAGAAATAAGTAAATGGACTTTTCTAGAAATTATTTAGAAGAAATACTGTAAATTACCCGCCCGATATAAAAAGTAGTTCTAAAAGGACACATCACTGGCGCTTCCGCCATTTATAAAAATGCTAGAAGCGCCTCGCGAATTCTCCGAATCTTATAACTCCATTATAGCTGGACAGGGCCAGCCTAAGGACCTATTTCGAGAGCTTGTTCGTAACAATGCGTTAGTGAGCGATACTATTTTAGGTCTTGGGCATTTTTTATGGGTATGAGGATTGTCATTCACCATTTGGATGGGAAAATATTCTATTTTCCAAAAGCTTATACACATTTCTTTTCATAAAAGCTGTACGTTTACCAATTAATGTATTATATTCTATACAATATCTCAAACTTTTATGGTATAGCGAAAGTTTTTGAGCTACATATAAAAACAGTTACATTTTACAATGTAAGGAAAAGTTGCTACAAATAATTAAACATTGTGCTAAGTAATAAACACAGACATTTACTATTTTTATAGTTTGTTTCTACTGGGATCATAAAACGGGTGTTATATTACTACACGTTTAACTTCCTTTTTGGATATCGTGAAGGGTCTATAAAACCATCTTTTTTCAATTTGAAAATACAACATTGTGGCGTAAGAAAATATACAAAGCTGTATATAATTTTGATTTCAAAGAGAACTAGAGAGATTGAAAAAAAAAGAATCCATATCTTCATTTCAAGATTTGAAGATTTCATTGAGAAAAATTAAAAACGATGTAGCTCACACGTGTGTTATACAAACTGTTAGCTAGTGGCTTCGTTCTATTTATTATTTCTATCCACAACTATTTCAACTATTCTCATCAAATATTTATTCAAGAAAATCTTTTATACGAAGATTTAGTTAGATTCATGGAAAGGAATAACGTTGACAGAGATTTATTAAAGGAACAAGATGCAACTGATGCTTTCTATTAAATTAAAATTAAAATTATTATTCAAGAAATAAAACTTGTTTTTTTTGACTACACTAACATAAAAATAGCCCAAAATATGAAAATTCAAATAATCATTTTGCTAAATTATCATAATTTCAAGTGTAATCTGTAGTTTAAAAGTGAACATAATAATCTGATTATCAACCAACATACCAAATACGTATAGAGATTTGAAAAAATTTAATTTTTTGTCTGAAATCACTTGAAAAACTATTAAAAAATATAGATTTAAAATTTCAAGCCAAAATTCTTTCTCATTTAAAAGTTATAAGGGCTTTAGTAAGTACCCTTCGGTACACCGTCTGAGAACGTGACTTGCAGAACGGTGCGATCAAGTAGGGTCGAGTAGGTAGTCATTCATATACTACCTGGTATGTATATTTGCGTGGAGAAAGGAACATAGGTAGATGTTCTTTTATTTTATTCGCATAGAAATTACTAGAAGCATTAGTTTCCTTGTAATAAATCATCTTATAGTATTAATTCACATCCGAATTTATGGTATCTGTAGTATCAATTAGATAATTCTTCCAATGTTTGATAGTTTATTCCGGAATGATAATAGTTAGATCTCATAGCTAGTAACAGAGCTCCAGTCATGCACAACAATCCGATTATCTATGCGTAGCCCGACAAAATCGACGCAGCTCATTGGACAGTAGAGAAGCCCGAAAAAAGGAAAGATGGAAACCGAAAATGAAGCCTATGAAGCTGAAGAAGATTTGCAATTTAGTGCAATAGCTGATATCAATTGTTTTAGTTCTAATATTACTCTACATTAACTTTTCCTATCATTTTTTTTAAACGCGTTTTTCTTGAAACAAGTTTTTTCGAAACGGAAAGTTTTGAACCAATCATCTTGAAATTTGGACTATCAATTATATTTTTTTCAAATTGAGGTTTATATGGAGATCAAAAAAGTAATCTGCCATTAATTTCAGATTAAAATTGTGGCTTTCACCACCTACTACTAAGTCAGATGACAACCTACGATTTGTATTAGCTGATATCTTTGCTACTTTTCGAGTTATATTTTTATAAAATACTAAAAAATACTTATCAAATACTTATCAAAATATATATAAGATAACCTGAAAGTTTCAATATATAATATTAATTTTTTATACCTTGAAAAAATTAATGAAATCCTTTTACACGTTTTTATTAGAATTGAAATCTTCCATTATTAAAAAAAGAGTACATGTGTGAGACATATTTTGAAAGAAACAATTGCTTCAAAATACAAACACGAACTAGTTGCTGAAAAAATATCAAGTGTGTAAAGTTCGGTGAAATTGTGTTGGAAAATGGCAGCAGACCTTCTTCTCAACTACTCAAATTTAAAAGAAAATAAATATTTGGAACTTCTGAGAAAATAAATCACTTCTTGTCACCTTTGAGGAGACTTAATTCCAACAAAATGGTAATTCTGTTTTAAAAAAATTGTAACAAGAATAAATTCATTTTTTTCTGAAGAAACCTCAATAAAATCGAATAATATCAATATTGAGAGTTACTGCAAACTCGTATATTTGTGACAAGCATGCTTCAAGATTTAGAGCTATAATCATGGTAGAGTACAATTGTTGTCTATCGAGGTGTTGCTTTACACTTTAGACCCGAAATTGTCCATCTTTTTAATCATAGACATAGTAGACACTTTTTTTTATTGAAATGGTGTCCCAACTTAAGAAAGAAATGTGATCTGGTCTAATGCAGAGATCTTTGTTCCACTGTGCGGTGATTGGTGAAATGGAATAAACGAGTTCAGAAATAGAACGATGAAAGTGGTCATACACATGAAGGAATACTTCTAATATTAGACAGATATAACTACAACTTTCTTTGTACCCCGTTCTAATATTGGAACATGAATGCGCAACCTAGTAGTACTATGTCTATAGATGTAACTCTAACACATTCTGACAGTTATGTGTTTGGCTTGGGTGTGAACAGAAAGTAGAGAAACATGAAATAGTCGGCTATCATGCTCAAGAAAATGGATGACCAACGGGCTGGAAAGGAAGATAGATATTTCACTATGCATATACTATATTTTGTTAGGATGTTTTTATTTTATAAATAGGATAAATTTCCTGAGAGAGTTAGTTCAATTCTGAAATGGCGCTGATATAGAAAAGCTTCTCTACAGGGCTGAGATTGTGTTTTTAGGAGGGATTTCTTTTGAAGTGGTATCGCTTCATTGTACGCCTGTCAATATGAAGGATTGTAGGGACTATTTAATAAATGCTGGTACAGCTGCGGCTTATTCCCCATCGTCCATTTGGCTGGAGAACGAGTTCACCAGATAACAGGAGAACCGCAAAAAACTGCAACATCAATGATCACACTATATCGAGAATTTGGTTTCTTTTTACGCCATGCTTAATCTAACTAACCACAGTGGGCAGTGGCATAATATTGGGCTTGCTGTTGGAAAGTATCTGCAGAGGACTGTTGGATTGATGGTTTAGCAAACTATTGTTTATGGTAACCGATCACTACTTGAGTTTATTCGAGCCAGTATGACAGTTTTTTCCTTGTTTTTGTTTTGATATTGATCAATTTTGATTCCAATAATTAGAATACCCAAAAGGCATTAAGTCAGTTACAATAAGATATCCTGATCTTATATCGAGATTTCTATGTATTGTTTAATTTTAATACTGCATTCAAACTAATGATTATGTATTTTGAACTTGTTTTATTTGTAAATTTATTAATTAATCCCTTAAATGTTCGACAATTGAATGACTAACGTGAAACAGTATACGAAACAATATCAAATAAGGTAGCACGTGAAAATTTTTAACCTTATTATCTACCTTTCTTTGATGTTGACGTAAAATTACATAATTATGTTGTTTTGTGTCAACCGCATCACAGATAATGAAGAAACTGAGGTAATAAAGTGCTTTTAATGGAATTTCGGCGATGAGAAAGACATTTAACTAATTTATGAACTGAATTGACTATATTCTCTTGATTTTATGTGAAAATGCTTAAGGAATTTTCGCTAGAACATTTTTTCAATCCCTGGAATTTTATTAATTGGAAATATTTGAGCTGTTGACTCTCGAGTTTAAAATATCAAGTTCTAATCCTAGATGAAATGTGACTCCAATGAATTACGCTAGGTTTATATTAATTGAGGTACAGCGTAGAATTCTGGGTACACTTTACCGAATTATGTTGAATAAACCTTTCTGGCTGCAATACTTGTATCACAGAGAAGAATTGTTGACATCATGCAACCTCTTATTCAACACTTTTACAAGAAAATTTTCAGTGAGTAATTTCCAAGTACTTCTATGTACTACATTGTAGAGACTAAATGGGGTTTCCAATAAAGATTTATCACATATTTATCCCTTGTTGCCTTGCGACAGCTGTGTGGATAATTTTCCTGTTTGTTACAATATTCATATTGTTAAATATGATTATTATTTTTTTTTTTCTTATCAACTTGGGACTGCTTCTTGTACCTCAATAAAAGATTTAGCTACCTTAAAATACGGTAGTTTTGATGTATTTCTCATTATGGGGTCCATATTCTATCTTCTACAACTTCTAAGGGATCGGAGAATTTCGTTATTTCTTCATTCTTCATTGTCTCAAACCCCTCTAGAGATTGATATATATTAGAAGACTCCCTATTTTTCATAAGTTGTGAACAACCATCTAGTTTATATTGAGTATAAGGTTTTGGAGAATTCTCAACTAGAAGGAGTTGAAAAAGTATTTAAAATATATCGTAGCTTTCCATTTTGATCAAAATGAGTCTTATCCGAACACGAATATATGTCATTTGAAAATTAAAAATAAAAGTCATTAATAAAACAAACTGGTTTGATTCACAGCGATCACAATCAGGTTATGCGGACTTTTTTGGGATAAAATGTTACAGTGTACGAAAGGGCGGCATGAATAATCATTAATCACAAGTTCATTGAATGAAACTTTTGACTAGTTGATGTGTAAGCTTTTAGAAAATACGACAGCCGTTCTAGTTGAACGTAACCTACTGTTTTATATGATACGTTATTAGTCCAGCTTTTATCCCGCTAGGAATTTTCTTTCTAATTGTGTAATAAAAAATTAGTTCGATGTTTGGAAGGCAAGTGGTGATTTGGTAACAAGAGTTAAGCACACAATGTGTGTAAGAATTATGGGGATGTGTTCCTCCATTGAAGGGGGAAAAGCTATCAGAATTTTAATTTTTATACTGACAGAAAGCAACAATTTAATATCTTATTTTGTCAATATGAGAGTTTGGTTCAAGATAATTTTTCTGATAACATATTACTTACTTAGTATGTCTAGGGAACGCATTTACATAAAGACCCAATATTGAGCTGCTTGTACAAGATCTTGGACTGCCTCACAGTTTCTAAGGATATCATCTACGGCGATGAGCCCCGTAGTCGTTGTACATAAAGGAATTTCTTACGCAATTGATAGAATGCTGCACTAGGAAATGTGGGTCATATCGCGCCATCAACTATTTTCAAAGTCTATACAAATGCGTGAGAAAGTATCTAAGTACCTAACAGGAAACTTGTTAGTCTCAAAGACGCAATGTTTATCGAAGGATGCAACGTGCATATTCTTTTACGCAGAGAACAAAACCTCTATCGGCATTTTTCGAAGTGTGGGAGACTACAGAATTACACCTAAAGACTGAGCATTCCTAATACCATAACAAGAAAAAGGAACACAATAGATCTCGGTATATATGATACCTTGACCTACATTTCAGATCATTTACCAGCCACATCAATCCCATTTTCCAATCTAGCTTTTATTAATGGGTATATGGTTTCTTGTAGCAACTTTTAGTAAAGCTCACTTGCTAGACTATTCTCAAGAATACTAGCTCAGATGTTCACTTTCTTTGGGTGCAAAAATATCGAGCATTTTCATCCCTTCAGTAGCAACAATTTTCTTCTTCTATCTTTTCTATGGGCAATTCTGCCTGTTTCTTTTTTTGTGCTTTTAAGTTATATTATCGCTCCATCTTTTCCGGGATCGACCGACACTACACCTCCCTCCATGTTGTTTTAATGTAGTCGCTACTTACTCAATCTCTCAGTGTGTTCCCCGTGATTCTCCTCAGTATTCTTATCTCAGCTGTTTCCAGCATTCTTTGTGTTTTGGACGTGTCCGGTCGCGTTTCTGCTGTGTATGTCATTATTAATCTTATAACAACTTTGTAAATTCTAGTCCTGGTTTCCGTTCTAATATTTTTGTTTCTCCATATTGTATTATTGGGGCATCCTCCTGCTCTATTGGCTTTCTGTATTTGTTCTTTTATTTCTACGTCTCCTTAGCTTGATAGTGTGATGTCTAAGTAGTTAGTTTCCATGCTGGTACCGTCAATTTCTATCTTACATCCAATCGGTTCTTTGCTAATGACCAATGCTTTTGTTTTTTGCAGTAGCAACAATTTTGTTTGTTAAAATTCCCCTTAAGAACAAACATTTAATCATTAGTGAAGTCAATATTGTACAAAATATTCTGGTGTTGTATTTTGAAAGCCGTCATTTTTTAAATCAAATCCCTGTGTATATGGAAAGTTTCGCGGTAAAAGTGCTTCATCCAAAAACGACTATTATTTCTTTTTTGTCAGCAGCTAAACTAGTTTCGCTTACTTGAGTAACTAATTCCGAACCACATTCACGATTCAACTTACTATTACAATATCTTTCATCAAATGCTGAGGACGTTTTTCTAGTCCATTTTACGTATTCCTTTCAATTAAGAATAATTTCAGTTCTTAGTTGAAGTATGAATATCATTAAAAGTATGAATAAACTTTAACATTAAATTGTCAAGAATGATGAATAGTTCAACAACTTACCTATAACCTGTACCACTGCAAAAAATCTAACTGGATCACAATCATTCCATTGATAAACTCATTATTATTTGATATCAAGCTTCTTTATTATTTTATTTTACATCAGAAGTAAAATGTATTTTCCTGCGATTCCACTCAGTTCCATTTGTTTGATACACAGTATGTACAGTTAATTTAATCAAATTGAAATTTTCTTGCACCATTAGAAATCCAATGAAATCAATTAATTTGAAGTCTTCTGATTGAGGACAACCAACAGTACAACATTATACTGAATACTTTTTCAAGTTGATTTATTTCGATGTTGACGTTTCAAATATTCAATATTTCAAAATGTTTTGATTGTTTTGGTTATAATACTAACGGGAATATTAATGAAATTGTGGAATCAAAAATACCAAAAAATACTGTTTACATCAAAAAATTTATATTGGAAGCATTTATGGACTTTGGAAATGATAGAAAGATTCACAAAGACTTGCCAAGATGGTCAAGATTGTGTAGGACAGCAACGTTTGTCCTGTCATATTATTTGAAACATTGATATTAAACAGGGGCGCAAATATTAAAATCAGCTGATTATTCCTAAGCATAAATCGTCACTGGAAATCCGAAGATGGTGACTAGTAGGATAATATGCCTATTGGAAGAAATACGATTAAAAATTGGAAAAAATTGTCTGTCGAAGCGGATGGCTTGGATACAAAGGAAAAAAAATTACTAATCACTCCAATAGATCGACCGCGGTTGGTCGATTGGTCGAAAGTGGTGTACAAGAGCAAGAGCAGGTCAAAACAATGCCAACTCAATAAAACCCTATTGACGAAGAACATCATAATCAAATTATAAATGAATCTTCACTTAACTTTTCTAATTGTTCTTTTGTTAATTGCACCTCAAAATAAATTGTTTTTGTTCCATAATTTTTCTAATTGGAAAAAATTTCTATCATGCTCAAATGCTCAAAAATGTTGTAACTTTCTCAAGCTTGTTGCTTACAGCGTCGGTCTGTTTCCAAGCATTACTATTACTACTAAAAATCAGCCTACAAACTGTTTTTTTTTTCTAAACTAAGAACAAGGGTTTGCACTTTTTTGTATTATCTATAGGGGCCGTAATACGGTTTTAAACTGACGCCTTGTATGTATGAAGGAACTACTCTAAAGTTCTAGCGCATTCGGTTAGATTAATTTATAACCGGCTCCCCAAAGACAAAATGGGAGGAAAGTTCATTTTTACTGTTGATATTGCTGCATTTTCCCGTAGAGAAACAGTTTCATAATTATAATTTTCTGAATGTATTTTTCAGAATTATTGCGCTAGCAAGAAAAAATAGGAAAAGATTCTAAATAAGCTGCAGTATATGAACTAAAAAAATAATGTACATTTCGACTTTATTACCAGTAGGGCAACAAAACTCATTAAATCAGACGTCTAAACTATTACTTCACTAAAATTCGATTATTCAGAACTTGTGGAAAATATAAGCAACATTATTGTAGTGATTGACTTGATCCGAAATAATACGAAACGATGATTATTAAACTTCCAGTTCTTCAGTAATGTCATGGATATTTATATAGATTATGATGATGATGGTAGTAGGATGTGTATTTTAGATTAAGCGTTTAAAAAACTAAAAAATATCTAAAAAAGCTAAAAAAGCCAAAGGAAAAAACATCTTAGTAAGAAGCTATCACTATAGAAGAGATATCTAAAAATTATAGATATTAAACTCAAAGAGAAAAAGATAAAAAAAAGCATGTTAGTGAAAAATATTTCGCAATTTAATGAAGAAAAGTTCGACCCTTGTAAAAAAACCTCGTTGAAACTGAAAGCCCAATAATCAGCTGGCTAGTAAATAGAAGAAAACATAAGTAAATTTCGAAGAAAAGAGAATTCATATTTTCTATCAAAAAAACAGAAATAAGAAATTGCTAGTAAGATATTACAGGTCAAAAAAAAATTCATACTGAGACGATTTTTATAAGAAAACAAGTTCTAATTGTTTTTATTTAAATAATGTAAAAAAAATTATCTTGCTTTTTGTAATTTACATAAGAAATTAACGTTACAACACAGTTGTTTGCTATGGATGCTGCACTTTTACCATTAATTCCTTACGTACAAAACGCAGAATTACTCACGCAGTGAGAAATAATTTTGTTGGCGGCTGAAATTCCAAATCAGTTTAGCGACTAATCGCATGCGAATTTTTTGACAATTTCGATACTGGACATGCAATAGGTCCCTAAACTAAACAAAGCTAATATCTTACATTCGAGTGAGAAATATTTTCTCACTCCAGTAAACCATAAGTTGCTAGATGTCAAATTTTTACAGAACGTTTTCCACGTTACATGCAACACCGACGATTAGAACACAATATATGAAAACATTTGCCGACCAGAACACAGCATAATCATTATCGCAGTTGAAATTTTTTAAATACTGTACAAAATGAAATACGGAAATTTGGAGTTTAAATATACAACCCTAGATATTATTCAAAAAGCATCGGATCTGTGAAATCAAGCATAGAATACAAGTCAAAGTGATTTCTTTTTCTGAAAAGACTTTTAAGAATTATCAAGAAAATTAATACAGTCAGGTTTATGGTCCCTATAGTCGATTCTAGGGAAGTCCCATAATTATTGTATTGTTATCAAACTACGCGTAATCATTATCGTTTTTTAATCGAAAATCAGAAAACTATTGTATGAAACAGTCAAAAAACTTTTCTGAAGAAATTAAGCAATTTCTGAATGATTCTAAGAAGAATTTCATAGCAAAAGTATGTTAAAAAATATTATGGAAGATTACATTTATGGTTTTAATTTAAAGCTGCTTCGGGAAGATTTTCATTCGATCCTTTCCTGATACTAAAACAATACTAAAAGAATTACAAAGCTTCTACCATGCAAGACCGATACTTGTTTTTAGTTTAAGTCACAAAATGGCAGATATAAAAGATAACTCGCGTTAAGAAAAAAATTTGGACTAGTGCAAAAGATGTAGTGACACTTTTGCAATCACCGAATTTAGAATTATATTCAGGTCACTGTTTCCAAAGGTCACTATTTTAGTGAATCCATGATAAAGTATTTGAACTTTAAAACGCCATGGAGGTTAAAAATCTATCAATGTTGTTGAATCCTAAATCGATTACTCTATGGCTAAAACCAAAAAGTGTAGTATAATTGAATCACTCTCCATCACCACTAGAACCTGAATACAGCAGTACTGTGAAAGCTAAATACGTTTGCCACTCAATTTCAACCTCGGTTAATATTACAATTAATTATTTTAATCATTCAAATAGAATATAAAAGTGAATCAATGTAATATGTATTTTAACTCTGAACATACTTTTGACCGCATGAAAGCAACGCAACAGAAAAAAGTATACAGCAGATGACATTTTACTTCTTCAACACTATTCCTTCGACTTCTGGAGTGAGTAGATGACGTGCTGTGATAAATTTTCTCATACCTCCTGTAAGTATTTTCAATAAATAATTACAATTTATGATAATTTTCTTCAGAATGTCTCTTTATGGCAAATGGTTTCCTTAGCATGTAAAACTAACTAAAAATCTATATGTCTCCTAAGCCATAAATTTTCTCGAGTTAAGCAAAGAGTACCTTTTTGTTGAAAAATTGATTCAAATATTCATTTCTGCTACATTTACATTATACAGATTGTCCCTGTAAAAGGTACGGATTGTTAACCATTCGGCGTGAATCGCCCCTGGCCTTCGGATAGTAGTGTAGAATTATTTGATCTCAGAAACGAAGGGTGGTATGAGAAAATTTTTATTATGTCACAGCATTATTTTCACGTCATCTACTCACCCTCGTATTTTTTGCATCAAGTATACTGACTGTTTGTAGGTCAATTAAACTTTAATGTGCTAGAATAATGAAGTAACGATACTCAGTAAACGTCAACTTTCCGTTACCAAGAAAAAGTAAAAGGAAAGACTTCTTTTTCGAGTCATTGTAGAAATATGTAATATTAGCATATTATTAAGAATAATGAATGACAAAAAATGAGGCACGATTTTAATTAAAAAAAATATTATGCCAAACCAAATTAGTCACCTGATTGTTATTTTGAAACAAAACTGTGTACAATCTTAAAATGACCATAACTTCCACTAAAGACAACATTAAAAAGTTTTTATGAGAGAATGTTGAGATTGAAATTGTAGTATTAATAGTGATGGAAAAGGACTTATTAATCAACCAATAAATAAACTGAATAAAAAGGTAGTTCTCACTCTATCATGAGTAAAATAAATTGTGATAATATAATTATTTTTATTCACACATTTCTTTGAAATCCACCCTTAAACGAATTTGACATCCCCTCATACAATCGACACAGCTTGTCTGGTCTTATTTCTGTTGACCCTCACGTTGATGAATGTCTTGAGACGCTCTCTCGACAACGTGACCCATAGGGTCAAGTTTCTTTTCGATTTCGTATACGAGACGTTTTGATATGTTCTTACAGTAACGTGCTTGAAAATGACAAGCTTCTTTTTTGGTCCATCACCATAAAACGTTGTCCGGTCAAATTCAACTTTGCTCTCTCTATATTTTACTCGATAGGTCCGAATTGAAAACACAATAAATTGGACGTGTTAGGCATTTACGCCACTGGATACCAAATGCATCTATCACCAGAGTATAATGAAATAATATTTATTTACAACCATATACCAACCCACGACGAGTCAAAACTATCTGTATATAGCAAAATACTCATAGTAAAATCATGAAAACTTCTGCGTTTGGGTTTTCGGAAACGATCTTTTTAACTAAAATATTTTCAAAAACTTCCGGTTCTACCGTTCTACTGTAACTTTGTTATTTTAAATAGAACATCCTGTATATTAATACACTTTTGAAATCTACGAAAAATTTCAGTATACTTTTGTATGAAAACTTTTTTCAAAAAATAGATACTTTTTGAGTTAATAATTTTTTTGTAAAAAATTTTTCTTTTGCAGACCCTTATCAATTATTTTTTTACGAGGATAGCCTTAAAGATATGAAAATGGTTTCTATTCAGTTGCTTTTAGTAAGGTCGGACGTATTTGAATCTTTGTTGGAAAAATTTCTATTCTATACAGGGTGTGTATAAAAAGCGTTCAAAGTTTAACTTCATAAATATGAAATTTCTTTATTTTTTTAAATAGAACCACCCAGTTTTCTCTATTTTAATGCATTCAGAGGTAAAAAATAAGTCAAATTCATGCATACTTTACCATACCTAAATCTTACCGTTATCCAGATATTAAATGTTTTCTGTAAATTTTTAGAGATACAGGTGTGGTCTAAAGCAATTTTTTATATTGTCAAAGTCTGTATATAAAATCAAATCAAATTGTATTAATTAATCCTATTCCAACTTTTAGTCGTTTTTAACAAGTTTTAATTATTTATATATACTTTGAAATAAATGACAGTTATTTAACTGTCATTAGTCAATTGTTGATACTTTCGAAAATCGTTAAAATGGCTAGTTCTCAATTTAATAACGAATAAATAAAATTTAGACCATACCCGCATCTCTAAAAATTTACAGAAAACATTTAATATCTGGATAACGGTAAGGTTTATATATAGGAAAGTATACATGAATTAAACTTATTTTTTTACCTCTGAATGCATTAAAATAGAAAAAACCGGGTGGTCCTATTTAAAAAAAATGAAGAAATTTGATATTTATAAAGTTAAACTTTGAACATTTTTTATACACATCCTGTATAAAATAAAAAAATTTTCAACATAGATTCAAATACGTCTGATCTTGCTCAGAGCAACCGAACAGAAACCATTTTCATATCTTCAAGGGTATCCTCGTAAAAAAATAATTTATAAGGGTCTGCAGCGGTAAAATTTTTCACAAAAAAATTAATAACTCAAAAAGTATGCATTTTGCGAAAAAAGTTGTTGGACAAAAGTATACTAAAATTTTACGTATATCTCAAAATTGTAATAATATACAGGGTATTCTATTTAAAATAACAAAGTTACAGTTCTACCGGAAGTCTTTGAAAATATTTTAGTTAAAAAAATCGTAAAACGTAGAAATTTTCATGATTTTACTATGAGTATTTTGCAATATACAGATAGTTCTAACTCGTCGTGGGACACTCTGTATGCAATGCTGTCATTACGAAAGTCACTGAAGGTTAGAAACTGTCATATTACACACCTATTCTCTATTCTCTATTCACAACTCGACGCTTCGTGTTTCTTACCCATTGTGAACGACAAAACGTTTACAATAAAAAACACTGGGAAAGCGAATTAAAAAAAATGAGAAATGTCGTAAAATACTGTAAAAATAATAATAAACTTTCAAAATTTTCTAACGAAATAGATATTCTGTTATTTAATAATTATTTTGAAACTCTAAAGTTTGAATTCCGTTTTCATATTAATACCAATACTCATCAAATATGCACATAATCATTTCGTAAACTCAAAAGCAACAAGAACTCCCTATGGTCTTCAAATTAGTCCATATAAGTGATTACCAGACCGGTTAAGTGCTGCAGCACGCCACTGTTCCTTGCAAATTCCGACTTGATAGACAATCCCTCCAACTGTGGCCGTAGCTTATCCCGTCCAGTGGTTTCGTATCGGTGGGCATGCATAGATCATGATGTCCAGCCCAAACCGCAACCCTTACTAATTTTGTCTCGAGGTATAGTTAACTTAGATGGATAGCTGTCATATCGGATATTTCAAATCCCTTATGGATTATACAAAGATAATTGCCATTTATGATAAAGGGAATAATGAAATTGATTCATGTAATTGTCTATTGAAATTATCACAAATTCTCATTAATACCCTTGTAATTCTACTACAAACGTTGCATAATTGGGTTGCCGGAGTTCTCGCTGCTAATTGTAAAACTTTTAGAAGAAATTCACCTCCACGCTCTGTATTTATCCTACCTTATTACTACACAGTTATCAGAAAATAAGCTCCAAAAGTGGATGAAAATATCTCAAGGAATGCTCAATGGCAGCACATGATTATGTTTCTCAGAATTCCATTATAAAAATAATATGCATTATTTGGTATCTTTAATACTCTTCAGAATATGTGATTTTACAAAATACGAGGGCCGCTTTTTTCTAAATCTCCCGCTCTGAGAAGACGTTTCGCGGGCAGAAGAAAGCGGGCATGCGCTGTAGACGACGGCGAAGCTCTCGCACTACACACTCACATTGTTGACATTCAGGCGTCAGTCGGCGATGTGCTACAGGCACGTAAACATGTTCGCCATTGTGTTCACACCCAAATGTGAGTTGCGATGTGTGATTCGTTTTCTACAGGCTGAATCGGAGAATGAGTCGTGTGTATGGGGAAAACTTCATGGGGCCAAGGACGCAAATCTGTCGTTTCATATGACCTGGTTCAACGAGTTGATAGAATAATCAAAGAAAACTGCTGATTCACCATTACTGCTTTGTCTATGGAATTTCCAGAGGTTTCAAGGTCTGTCTTGTACTTTATTGTTACTGAACGGTTAGGCTTCATTGGCTGTAACTTTCTTTGAAGAGAGTATTGAAAAGCTAGTCCACAGATATGACAAATATGTCAATATCTTCGGTGATTATATCAAAAAGTAACCGTGTAACAATCTCTTGGTAATTTTGAACAAGGTTTTTGATAAGTTGCCAATCCAGTAGTAGTATGAAAATATATTTGAATTTTGAAAATTCTGCACATTCTTTTAACCTGGATCTTATTTTTCAATTTAGTGATTTCTCTAAATTTACATGAGAAACTTAAAGTAACCTATGAAAATACATCTAATTACCCACCAGTTGTAAAATTTCAGAATAAACAAACAGATACAAAAATGTCATTTTCTAATTATGAAAATAGTATGGATAAACATTTAATAGTTTTAAAATTACCATATTTGCTTTACTTTCAGTCGACAACCTCGTTGTGGAAGGAAGCTTGTGAATAGTAGATAAAAATTTTAGCTAGGGAAAATTGAAATGCCACTACATGAATACAAGTTATTAGGAAAAAATACTTTGAAAGAATTTTCAACTTACCAATTTCAATTCTTATGTGTGGAGGAAAGCAGTCAAAAGTTTGAACCTTTTGCGTCTTTCTAATCTGCTTTGATAAAATATATACCTTGAACACGGTAATAAGATATTTTCTTGATCTTGAAAAAGCATTTGATCGACTTATCTGTCACGAACTATGGTTGTTCTTAAGAAAAAAGATGTACTGAAAGGGTAAAACGGAGCTATACAGACCTATTATAAAATCTGTAACAGTTAAGTCGGCTGGGACGTTCACGTTTTAAAAGAATTCATAAGTAATAAGGCTAAGAAACATTATTTCTACTCATTTTACCGATAAGTGATAATATAAGTGCAAATCTGGAACAAAACATTGTGAAACAAGAAGTTCAAACTAAGCATCACCATTAAGTATCTCGGTGCTACCATTAACCGAGATAGAAAATCGGACGTGAATATTAACTATTGAAAACCTGCTATATTGATCTGAATCTGGGCTACATTAGTTGTTTGGAAGCCGAAAAAATAAAAAGAAGAAGGATATAAAGAAATGCAATTCCTTTGGTTTGGGACACCTTTAAACAGGATTAGCTCATGAAACACGACATGAAACACAAAGAACGTGATAAACCCCGAATAATGTGGAAGAATTAAGTCAAAATTAGTGTGAATGAATCGGAGTCAAGAACCAACCAATACGGATAATTTAAAAGTGGTAATAAGGGAGGTGAGAATAAAAAAGCCGAAAGCTTGAAAACAGACGTAAAACTTATTTGGATAAACTTATTTGTTCAAATAGGTAGTTGGTTACACGAGAGTTTAGTAAACAACACGTAGTCGTGGCCTCCATACACGTTCATAATTTATTGCTAAAATTCTAATTGAGGAACACAATTGGGCTTAGAAATATGATCCCGACACGAAAATTCTCTACCCTCATCCAACGAAAAGACAATAAAAGTTGGTACATGAGGCTTTTGTTTTGCGATTTTTTTATCATCAAAAGTTTTTTCACACTTACTAGATTGGGCATGTTGAAATGGAAATATTTTAATACATTTCTTGACATTAAGGAGGTCATAGAGATAAGTACATATGCTAGCCAAGGGCCCTTCTTTGATGATAATAATAACAAGTCTAGACTCTTATTTATGTGTATCCGGTGGCAAAATTAGGCTTTAAAATCTATATAACAAAAAAATCAATCAATACAAAGTAGACAATGCGAGTTTCATTTTTTAAAAATTACATCGTCCAAATTTTGACCATTATGTCGGACACATTCTTGTAACTTGACTTGGGTATTCCATTCCAGTCACTGGAGAAGGGCCGCCGAGATGCCATTGATTTCGCGAACGATATTTCAGAGATTATCACCGGGATTGTTTCGTACACTTTACTTTTGAGACACTCCCACAGAAAAAGTCCATGGGAGTAGGATCCAGAAGCCTGTGTGGCCGAGGGATATCACCGAAACGGCCTATCAATTTCTCGCTAGCAGTGTATGGCGTGGCGCCATAAGCAACACCGTCTACGGAAAATGCTTGCCCTTGACGAATTTCAAATAATAGGTTCCAATTAATCCCCTGCTTGGCAACGCACACCAAACCGTCACGTTGGGACTGTGAAGTGGCTATTGATGTTTAAAGCGGGGGTTTCATCTTTTAGGAGACTATTCCAAAAAATTGTGTTCACTGTGCGAAATCGCTCCAACATTGTCTCACAGAAATTTTTACGCATATTGTGATCATTAGACTTAAGCGTTTGCACAATTTGAATTTCAAATATATTAAATTCAAGATCGTTCTTCAATATTTCGTGTACTATAGTTTTTGGAAGCCCCAATGCAGCCGCTCTCTTGCGAACGGGCTGACGCGGATTATCGCGCAAACTTGTCGCGACGAGTTCAAAGTTTTCATTCGTTCTGGACGTGCTGCTGGGTCCCGGTCGTGGGTTTTTTTCTGCTGAACTTGTTTCTCGAAGCCTTCGCACCCATTGTCGAATCAAATCTTCACTTAATTTTAGAATATTGTAGCGTGAACAAAATATTCGATATTCAAATCTTAATTCTGCCACCGGACACTCGTTTCTTTCAGAAAAATCTTCGTAACGACTCACTTATACGATTTTCATTCAAAAACTAAGCGTCCAAAATGATTTAAATTTAATCGAGAATTGTCTAACACGAGCACAGAAATATTTACGCAATGGAAGTACTGCCATCTTCAGGACTTGAATATATTGACATTTTTGTTTGATTTTTGTGTTAGTGGAATATGTTTCATAATTTCTCTCCTTATAATTTCCACAATAACTTCCAGATTTTTGATAAAACTAGAATCGTCTATCTTTGTAATGGATAGCTCTATTGCACCTCTGAATTCTACAATTTATCGTTATGTGTCCGATATAACTGTTTAAAGGTTTACACTGTACTATCTGTCGTTTATCTTCCCAAGTATTCGTTACTCCCCAAATTTTTTTTCTTATAAACAAAGATTGGTTTACCACTTTGATTACATAAAAAAAATCACAGTAATGAGTTTCGAGTAAAAATATTTTCTATTTGACGAATTGCTACGTTAATGAACGTAAAATGTAAATTGTCGCCCAGTTTCGGTTCAATCAGAAAAGGTTCGCATTAGCTACATTAATTGTCGCGGATCATTTGTACTTCAAAGTTCGTCGGTCTCAAGAATAATATTCTAATTTAAATTTAATCGACGAATTCGACCTGATTTTCTTTCTAACGGTTAACATAAACTCACTTATTTGCATATAAATTTGTGGAAAACCTTCAATTTATATGGTAACGTGTTAATCTACACGTTCCTTTTCCTCGAAATTATTTTGCTAATTTTACTCAATAGCAACACTTTCCCAATTTTCATTATCGGTATCTTCATGATTATATTCGAAAGTATCATAAGTTCGTTATTCAAAAAAGGCATCGAAAAAAAAACTTTACAATTATTACATATACGAGGGTTGTTTGAAATCGACTCTTCTCGTCCAAACCGCGTCAATATTCATTCGAATGCACAGATAGCTTAAGCATTAAGGCCGATTCATAAGCTTGACTTTCTATTTGCCGTTGCGCGACCCTATTCATAAAATTGAAGTTGCTGACGTTAACCTAATAGTTTGTTATTATTTTTGTGTACTGCTTTTTGTTTTCCCGATATTTCTGTTTTCTGTTTGTAATCCGGTATTTATCGACGTTGTTATGGAAAATAACGACCCCAAATGGATGTGATTGCCTCTTTTCTATTGCTACGAAAGCCGCTACGAACAGCCGACGTGAAAAAATAAAATTCGTTTATGTTGAATGTCACCAACAGCAGACAACGAAGTCAAACGGCAGCTTTGATGGTCTTAAGCATTTCAGTGTTTTAATTTTGTTACAGCAAACGTCAACGGCAAACGGAAAGTCAAGTTTATGAATCGGCCTTAATTCTCAGACAGTATATTTATGGCAAATGCTCTCCTTTGATATTCTGATAGACTCTTTAATCCCTATAACCTTAACCCGACCTCATCTAATTCAGACAATCAAGCTGATATGGGCCCGTTTGAATTCAGCTGTCTAGAATTTTATGGTCGAAGATGCAGAGTGTCTGTACCATTTTTACAAAAATCTTTAGAACGCCTCACTTATACTATTGTCAAAAAGGAACTAAGCATCTAAAATCTATAAGCGCGTGCCCAATTTACTTGTTTTTTCTCTTGTTAAGAATTACGAATTAATTTTTATTTTATTTTTTTATTGACGAGTGGATTTTGGGTTAGAAGACAATGAACTGAATTAATGTTTCAGTTTGTCATTCCATTTGACCCACCATATCAAAGTGAGAACAGGTGAGGTGACATTATCAGCTCAATATAGGCCGCTTGACATGGTGCAGTACAACGTGCAATGCAATGCAAGACGCAATATTTCTTGATCAAAAACATGCGCAACCGCAATATCGGTTTTGTGTCATTTTTATTGCATGCAATTTTAAATCTGAATGCTTTGGCTTAACAGATCAGCTGATTTTCGTAGCTCAGCTTTGTTATATTCATTTTTGAATTAGATACAAAATATTAGTAAAAATTTGAGGTTAGGAATTTGTTTACTTTTACTGTTTACAGAGACTTGCATGCAATTTCTTGCGTTATGTCAAGCGACCTTGTGAAATAAATTAGGTCATTTGCAAAGCTATGGATGTTGATAAAAAAATTGAATTTTACCTTTAAGGTTATGTTTTTAAATAGATGAACGGCGCAAACTTAGTAAAACAAAGTATTATGAACTATCTTTTTCTAAACCGCATTATTTTACTTTAAGTCGGAATCACTTTCTCTCTCTTCAGTTTATTTTATGACTCATTCAACGAATACGATTCATTTCACTAGAATTGCTTCTATAAAAGAAATAACAACATTGCCTATTTGCAAATACACCTTCCTATTTACGAGTCTAACTTGGACTCTTATTTCTTCTTGAATAGTGCTCAAGGAAAATGGAGTTCGAGAAGGTTCCGTAAAACCAATTTTTCTATTTTAGGATACTCTTGGGAATCTAAGTAGACAGTCTCCGTTCTAGAAGAGCTTGGAGAGTTTATCTGTTTGAAAGTGTAGCTAGAAAAAAAGGACTAAACTGAAATATGTTTGTTTTGAGAGTTTTAACACTTCCAATCACCAATTTCAATAGTAGCCATTTATTCGCAAATTGTTTATGTTTAGATGTATATAACTTCACACATTTTTTATTTTCAAAAGGCGGTAAAAAATTCAGTATGTTTCAAAACGTGTATTTATAAAATATATATGTATATAAAAGTTATTATTGTTATAAGCAGAATAAGCAGTGAACAGAAACGACACAAACCAATGATTAGGTAAATTAGTCTTCTTGCTCTGTTTTAGGACATGGTCCTGATTTGTAAATACAACTCGGCCTCATACTTTACACGCTGATATTCAGCTTTAATACTTGACCTTCAGTGCTTCACCTAAAGGTCTATCTTTAGATTATAATATAAAAAACAGCCATTCTATTGAAATAATTTCTAGTCTCTTTTTGTACCTCTTATCCATCTTATAACATCTTCCACGTCTAGAACGTCTTATATTGTTGTTTTTCTGGTGGTCCAGTAAAATATTTTCGACAATTTTTTATGTGAAAAGTAAGCACAAGAGGGTGTAGAGATGCCTGTGGTTATTGATCTTGAACTTCTGAAGGATGTGGTGATCGGAAAAGACGTGTCTAAGTCTCTGATCCAACAGACTTGCACTTCTCCAAAGAATCGAAGTGCTGGACATCTGCAGGCACTCGGTCAGCTACGTCTGCCTGTCGAGTAGATCTTGCAAAATCTGCTCTAGGTAGGATTATGCTGGACATTCATAATGGTGGCTTTAACATAAGTTAGGTTAGGTTTAAGTTTTGAATTCAGTATAATAGATTGCCGTTATTTGATATAAATTAACATTTGGTAATATATTGATATATTTTGTCAAAATTTATTTAATTACAGTTTATAAGTATTTTTTAAATATTTTATCTAGATAATTTTTGATAAAGATTAACTAAATTAAATTTATTAATAAAGTTTTGCATACTATTGATTTTAACTGTTAAAACCCACGGAAAAAAAATACATTGTTAATTTACATAAGAGAAAATATTTATAAATACAGGATGAGTCAAAATTAGCTGATAGTATTAAATATTGTGACTACTCCATTAAATCTGTTTTTATTTTATGTCGTTTATAAATTACCAAACGATTGGTGTCCAAAGCTTTTCCTCACCCAAGAAGTTGAACATCACAATACGAGATCTGGCTATAGAATAACAAGATTGGTTACGAAAAGGGGTTTTATTATAAAGATTATTCTATATTCGAATGCTCCTTTCCAATATACTCCCCTCCCCTCATCGCACATCTATCCATACGTTTTTTCCATTGATCGAAGCAGTGCTGGAAGTCTTCTTTGGTTAGGTGCCTTTAGAAGCTCTGCCGTTTTTTGCTTTACTGCTCCTATCTACTCAAATCGGGCCCCTTTCAAAGTAGATTTTATCTTCGGAAACAAAAAAATCGCATGGTAACAAATCTGGTGAATACAGCGGGTGTACGAGCACTGGAGTGAGCTTACTGGCCAAATACTGCTTCATATATAGCGCTTTATGGGCAGGTGCGTTGTCCTGGTGCAAAATCCATGAGTTGTTCTTCCACAACTCGAGCCGTTTTATACGAACTCGTTCTCGCCGTATTGCCAAAACTGACAAATAGTAAGTCTGGTTGACAGCCTGACCTTCTGGAACCCATTCAGTAGTCACGAGACCGTTAATGTCAAAAAAACTATCAACATTGTCTTCAGTTTTGATTTGCTCTCTCGGCACTCACTAAAGCGCTTACACCACTCAAAAACACGCACACGACATAAAGAATTGTCCCCATAGGACTATTTCAACAATTTATAGCACTCCGTTGGAGTTGTTTTCAATTTAACGAGAAATTTTAGATTGATACGTATATAAATGCTTTTCTCGTGATATATATATGAAATTATACTTTATTCAAAATTCATGTATAAGAACAGGCTTATTCGTAACTATTTTTTTCGAAGTTCAACTAGGTTTTGTATCACTATATTGCAATTATTTGTTGGACGCAATATTTGATTCCTACCTTCGTATAGTATTATTCGAAATCCTCTGAAATTAACAAAAATTCTGAAGAATTGTCCAGCATATAATTGAATTTAACTTGAAATTCAATGAGCGCTAAAATTTCTACCCAAGCTGCTATTGTAAATTTTCTTTTATTATTATCGTCTCTCTTTTATATCCGCTATCAATTGTGGAAATTATCAAAAAATATAATTTGTTCATTCGTTCTCTGAACAAAATTAATTTGTATGATTCTTTTGCCGATCTAATTTGTATATTGTATACTCTCAATTGTCAAGTAAATGAGATAATCGCTTTATGTTTGTTGCCTACTGTTTCTAGCATTTTTTTCTCCTATTTCTTATCAGAATTATTTTGTTTGGTTCGAGCCTTATTTTGTGACATCTACTGATTCTATTCCTCTTGTAGTGCAATGGCCCTTTTATTCGAATGTATCTTATCACTGGCCAAGATCAAAGTCAAAGACGTGACTTATTGTAGTCAGTTAGTCAGTCATAATTCCTTTGATTTATGTAGTAATATCGTATCAGCTTTTATTTATTATTTTATTATAATAATGGAATTGTTGTCGTTACCAATTAATATTTTAAAAGAGGTAATCGAACACTTTTTCATTCATTGACGTTTTTCTATTATTTCACTATTTGTTGCTTGTTCAATTTACTTTTCTTGTATTTACACATTATGTACTTTATCTTCTGTTGCTATCAGCATGGTCTTTATTCATTTATCTATATTTAATTTCATATTCATATTTAATATTTTCAGATTATTTGTAGATTTCGCTAATAATATCAAATCATCTGCGGATATCAATTCCGTTAAATACATGGAACTATTTTCAAATTTCAAATAAAAAAACTAACTACAGATTCCTTAAATATTCTCACCTTGTCAAAAAATTCTTAATGCATATTATGAATTGGGACGTGATATGTCCTTGAAAATACACTTTTTACCTTTCCATTAATGTTTTATCCGGAAAATATGGGCGTTGTAAGTGACGAGCATGTAGAGCGCTTTCATCAAGATATCACCATAATTGAAAAGCGTTACCAAGGAAAATGAGACCTAGCAATGCTTGCAGACTGTTAATCTTTAGTGCCTGGAGTGTTTCTCCAGTAAGGCTCCAGCTGATTCTTTAGCAATTCGTTCAGTTCGTTATTGATGGGACATCTCGTGAAGCCATAGTAGGATTCTGGCAAGGCCGTCTTCTTCCTCATCTCTTGGTATACCCATTGGCCGTTGAAGCCAAAGTTTTTGTTAGCTAGGGCTTTTAGAGTTTTTTCACACTCACATATTAGTTTAAATGTGCATTCAATAGCTTTCAGGAGCTTCAAGGTCGTTTGGCTCTCTGAGAGAAGAGAATAATTATGTTTTTTTTATAGAAGTTTCTATCCAAAATATTCCTGAGCATATTTGTCAAAACCTACTTCAGCTGGAAAATGGTAAATGATATTCCTAGAGGTTTGAAGAGCTTGCGTTTTGGACCATTTTTCATGCTTGAGAAAGATTTTGGCAGTCGTTAATTGCCTTTTCGAATGGTATATCTCTGTTCAACATGATATGCATTTAGTCCATTGGTTTGTCACGGGTTTCTAGCTTTACTAGCTCTTGAATTCTTAGGTGACATATAAGATTTTATGGTTTTAGTTTCACTAGCTTAGTTTTTGCTAAATGCCTCTTTGTTCATTATACGGCGAAGAGTAGGCAGGTTTAGTAGTACCTCTAAGACTGTAGTAGGGTAGGTTGACATTGCCCCTGTAATACCTAGACAGATTAGCCTTTGAATCTTGTTTAGTTTTTTGGGGTTGTTGTTTGTTCAGTTTTCAACCACCAAACAAACTCCGTATATGTGATAATGAGTTTGATGAAATACCATTTCAGGCTTTAGTCTCCATGTCTTGCTAACAAGCTTACGAAGGGTCCATACAGTCGCAGTGACTTTTCCTGGCAATTGCTTCGTCGAGGTGACTGTTCCAAATTTTGTCAATGCTTCTTGAAATCGTGTTTACTATGGCTAGTATGAAATATAGATTCCAAGCAACACGTAAAGTTTTATTTATATTTCAAGCAGGGGTCAAATATATTAAAATTTGACTACGATGATTATGTAGTTACTTTGGAATATATTTATAAAATTTATAACATACATTATAATGTCATAGATAACAACACTACTGTATCGTATGTGATAAACTTAAGCTCATTATTTGATTTGTTTCTCATTAGTTTCTGTTTTACAGTGATAGTTCAAAATAGAATGGATAAATTCGTTCAAAAATATGGAATCATTACAGTTTCCAATCTAGTAAATAGATCTGAAACTATATAACAAATCACAATACTGTAATTAAAATAATGAAGATAGAACACATTACAGTGTTCCGTTTTATCGACCAATTAAAACCAACAACCAGTGCAATACAAACAATATGGAAACAATATTACTGCAATTGTCATAATTAATTTCATTAATATGTTTCTATTCAGTAGGCTGCAAACAAGGTGTACGCTCCGCGTAATTTACATGACAATAATTACATGGAAATATCTGAATATGGTACCGGAAGAACCATATCGGTAATATTGTAGTATGAGCAAATGTAGTTCTCGAACATCACGCACCAAAATAGAAATACTTTGGTTATTGTGGCTAAATATTTTTAAGAAGGGCCGACGAATTATTTTCACTATCAAATCAACGCATGGATTACGATGCAGATAATATTTTATAATGTTATCAGGAAATTGATTTTTAGAGAATAATGAATGATGAAAAACGTTTGAAACGAAATGTTCGGTTTATAGTTTTTCCATTGGTAATAATCATGAAAGTAAAACACTTTTACTTCTTCCTAAAGGTATTTGCCAGCCGATGCAATGGGAGCGAAATATACGTTTCAAAAGACATCAAGTAGTTATTTATTCATATGAAGATTTGAGCTGTTTTCAGCTGCTTCAAATTTTACTACTGAGCTCCTTTAGAGCAAATCGATTTACATTATAGTTTGTGGAAGCTACAAATTACGCAACATGAAGAGTTTATATCGTATTAATTAGAGGATCGAAAGATTTCCGAATTTTGTAGAGATAAGTTATTTGGAGAATATGTACATACAATTGAAGAAAATAAAAAAAAATATTTGAGTGACTATCGAACCTACAGCGCGCGTCAGAAAGTTGCTTTGCATTCGGGCCAAATAATTTTAATTACAAACTTCCACCACAAGGTCAATGACTCACAAATTGTTTCTTAAGTTAACTTTGTGAATTATATATATATATATTCTCTACAATAAAATTCGGAAATTGCACGTTGGATATTATATTATTTACTTTTTTTATTCTTCGCGAGATATTCGATAAAACGTGTTGGATACACTTGGATACACATGCAGGAGATACTCCTGAACGTATTCCAAAAAAATCCGTTTTCTAGAACTTCTATGAACCGACTGTTTTTGCTCAGACGCACATATTGTCGTAGATTTATCGGACACCTAGTATATGTAGACGATGCTTTATGTAAACTTTCTTATCACTTCCGTTAGTAGTACAGTAGATTCTATTTTTATTCATTATTGATTAACTGATAAATTCGAATTCATTTTCAAAAATTTTCACCACAATCACACACGCTCAAATATTTCAGTACCACAATAACGGATAGAAATAATTAAAATTTGCCTTGTACAGAGTGCTCAAAATAAATTATCACATATTGTCATTTGATCTTAGTATACTGTTAAAACAATTTTTTGTGTCCGGGCAACGAATTTTAGAGGTATATTTACAAAAGATTAATGGGTCCATAAATTTAGTTGTACGACGTTCAAATAAATTCGGCAAATAAATAAAAACATAATGTTTCTTCTGGGAAATCAAGTTTAATAAGAGTATATTTAATATACAGTTTAGTTCAAAATTACGGTTGAAAGTCGGCTGTTAGATTGTAGCTACAAAATACTACATAAACTAACTCCGAAAATCCTTCAATACGATTATTAGGAAAGCGTCCATTTCATTCCAGCATTCCTTTGAACAAAATACACTGTGGAATATAAATGAAACAAATTAAATTCATAAAAATAAGGAAAATCAAAATAAAAATCTATATAACAATACTTCAACTAAAGTGAACAGAAAACTTGAGTGTTTGTTTTTCATTATTATTTTTCACTGTATCTTCTACTAATCTTTGTTTTGTCAAATGATCTTCTGGATCTGTTTACCCTTTGGGTATTGGTATGTACGTGACATTCATTATCTTTCATTGCTGCATAAGTTTTGTCTGTTTGAAATAATCATTGTTTTGTTGTCTTGAGACTGTTTCAAAAACCGACGAGAAATAAATTCATTCAAATAGCCACAATTAGTAATTCTTCTTGTGTTTTCCATTCAACAAACATACATTTTTATTAGTAGCTTGTAACTGATGCAATATTTCAAATCTCAGTTGAAAAAGAAAACAATTTTTAATTACATCTTGAATCTAAGATGTAATTAATCTGAGAAGAGTGGGGAATAGCTAACATTTGATTCTTGATATATCTTGAAATCCTAATATGTTTTATCCATATTCAACTTATATTGTTATTGATTAAGTTAAAACATAATTTATGTTGTTTGTAACATACAATTTAATTTTCCTTCCACTTATATATTTATAAAATAGAGAAATAATCAGAAGAAGTGGACACAATTGCTAATGAATACGTGAATTAGATTGAAATGTCCATGCAAATCTAGTAAAATCAATTTTCCTCTTGTTTAGTTATTTGATTGAAAAGGGTTGATGTATTCGATTCAATATATTAAAATCTGTTTTAATATCTTTTTCTTCTTTCAGATGCCCTTGGGCACTTTCCAGCCAACTAGATGTGCTTTTGCGCTGCTTTTTCTACAAACAGCAACTTTCACATTGTTACCTAACTGTCCACCTGAGTGTATATGTCTTTCGCAAACACAGGTAATTCATAAAATTTTCACTCGCCGCAACTTAAAATGTGTTCACAGTTATCCAGTTGTGTAATATGGAATAGATTTGATCGAAAACATGCGTCGATGAAGCTTAACTAATCAATTCATGCAAAGTCCCGCAACTTTATTTATATAGATACTTTTGAAACAATAACCAAATGTCGATCAAATCAGCTGATTGATTAAAATATTTATGTAAAAATGTTTTCAACATCATTCCTGATAAATTTATTATTCCTGTTGGTCATGATTTTTATTTTAGTTGTTTTCGTTTTGAATTTTGAATAAAATTTTTTGCAGAAGTAGGATCAATGAGGACTTCCTACTACTACTACTTCCGACTAACCTTCAGCTCTATACGAATTTTTGGCTAAGTCAAATGTCTATTTTCCCTATCTATCATCGAGATTTCCATGCGGCAAAGACTTTGACAACGATATCCTTTATCGTAACGATGTAATGTTGTTCTTACAGCGATCTCTTAAGCTGACGGAACAGAAAGAAGTCTGGTGGGGTAAGGTCGGGACTCTAGACCGGCTGGGGTCTGACGCTGATCTCGTTTTTTGTCAGATAATTGGTCGTGAGGAAGGACAAGTGAGCAGGTGCATTGTGAGTGTGGAGCTCTTGAGAATTCTTCATCATGACGCGATTGATTCTTTGTTCTCTTCTTCGTAGCACTTTAATGTAAAATTTAGCAGTGATAGTTTGTCCATATGGCAAAGTGTCTTCGATCTTTTCCCAACCACCATCATCTTGTATCAAATGTCAGATTGAGATTTCGATAGACAATCATCCCTTCTGAAATACTTTGCTGGTGTTTTCTTGAGTATTACCCAAAACTTGATCGCCTACCACTGCTCGATAGTTTTCTCCATCCTGACTTCGACCGTTCTCCGAGTTATCATTATAGTACTAGTAGCAGTATATGATATGAATGAGTAATGATGTAGCGAGTACTGTAATGTATTCGAATGAGTAATAGCCATTACTCGCGAATACCATAAAATACTATAATTTATATACAACTAAAGTGAAAACACTTAGTATATTATAACGTTTACACTACCACTCACAATTACACTGTCACCAACGGTTCCAGAAATTCCAACTTACCCAGTATTCGGTTAATTTTTGTCAATATGATAAGTATACGAGGGTTGCTACTTAAGTTTTGAGATTACAAATATTTCTAGTTGGATACGGCCTTCAAAATAATATCAATAAAATTACCATGTGGTTTGAACGCATCAACTACTTCTTCGGGTGTAGAAAAACGTTGACATCTACGGGTAAAACGAAGAAATAATTGGGTGCCAAACAAGGTCTGTACGGCGGATGACTCATCAATACGATGTTTTAGCTGTTCAAAAACGTTTTTGTTAGAACTGACGAGTGAGAGCTCGCATTGTCGTGATGGAGAATGATGTGTCTTCCGCGATTGATTTTCCTGATTTTTTTGAACACTTCTGGCAAAAAAATGCTCAGAATTGACCGTTCTACGTTGCTCTAATGGAACAGTGGCGACATGTTCAGTTATTCTGAAAAACAGGCGACCATTTGCTTCGAAGCTTCGTGTTCGAACAATTTTGTTAGATTTGGCTCGTCTTTAAAGACCATTACAGTTGATTGTTGTTTACTTTTGGGTTTATGTGCATAGATCTCGTAGACGTCCTTTAAAGCTCAAGTTTTTTTTGAGCATTTGCCAAATTTTGCGATATCCAATGCGAAGAAATCTAAATGTATGCGAGTGTTACTAATGCCCAAGTATGCCTCAATCTCACGGTAAGTCACAGGCCAAACACGATGGCTCGAGATGGTTCTTCATCACCAAAAGTCGAAGCAAGTTGATCGAGACATACTGTTGGTTTAATCTACGTCGAAAGTCATAGAAAATAATCGCAAGAAAATGTTCGCTGAAATGGCACTCGTATGACAACACATTCTGAGTACGTTCAACAGCCAGACAAGCATCCCAGCTTACAATAACTTCCTTCTACTCCTAGTAAAAGAGTCCAATTACTTAAAATTCACAACCACAATTTGAATGAAACTATTTTTGTATCTAAACCTTAATAATTACAATAAAAACGCTCTCAATTCTAATTTTTACATCCAAATTCAATTGCTTACACATGGCTTACTAATTAACGAAGCTTCTACAACGGTGCTGAAAGGAATTGCGCCGCTTAAGATTTTATTATTATTTTTATTGAAAGCCTACTCAGGAACTTTTTTATCTCATCGAACGTATCCCTTCAAAATGAACTGCATAAATCTTTATGAATCAGCCTTATTGCCCCAATGGATTTATTATGAAATGGTCTTTCATACAAAATATATCATGATAAATAGCTTCTCAAATTTTCGGAATGCCAATTTCACACTACCTTTGAGTTGAGAAATTGGAAGAACTGAAGAACAGTGAATGATCAACCAGTGATGCATTATACAGAAGAAAAAATATAAATCATGAAAACGTATTATAGTATTACGGATTGCGCTAAGGTTACTGTAATATTTGTTATCATTCGCCCAGAAATGAACCTAAGACACCAAAATATTGATCAGTCAATCACTCTAGTTAAAGCAAAAAAATTTCTACAGAAATTCTAATTATTCACCAAACGCGTTTAAAAATATGGAATAGACGTTTAACGGGCTATTTAACCTATGGATTTTTTCCAATAAAATCAAGTTTAAATTAACATTTAGGAAGTATGCAACAGTGTTAAAACAATTCTAAAAATCATAAATGTCAACAAAAAACTGCAATAAATGTGAAATGGGGTTATACCTAATAGTCTTAGATGGTTGCAACCAAAAGGACTTTACGGGAACTAAAACCTAAGATCAGGTAGATCATATATCAGCTGTTTGTAGATCCGAACTTAGAATCAAAGTTTTATCACAGTTTCCGAACATCGCACTCAATTTTTGGTAGAAATCTCAAATTTAAAATATGATGTACAAAACTTGATTTTATTACTTTTCTGTGCGATATTTCTTCCTTGATATTATAAGATCAAGTGAATCATCTATCAGCTGATTGTAGATCATAACCCAAAACAAGATTTTGATCACAGTTTCCGAACATCGCGCTCAGTTTTCGGTACAAATCTCAAATTTAAAACATGATGTACAAAAACTTGATTTTATTATTTTTTGTGCAATAGTCCTTCCATGATATTAAGATCAAGTGAATCATCTATCATCTGATTATAGATCATAACCCAAAACAAGCATTTGATCACAGTTTCCGAACATCGCTCTCAACTTTCGGTAGAAAGTTCAAATTTAAAACATGATGCACAAAATATTTTAATTTTATTACTATTTTGAATGATAGCTCTTCCATAATATTATAATTTCATGATATTATAAGATCAGGTAGATCATCTATGAGCTGATGGTGGATCATAATCCAAAACAAGATTTTGTTCACAGTTTCCGAATATCGCTCTTAACGTTCGATAGAAATTTCAAATTTAAAACATGATGTACAAAAACTTGATTTTATTACTTTTTTGTGCGATAGTTCTTCCTTGATATTATAAGATCAAGTGAATCATCTATCATCTGATTGTAGATCATAACCCAAAACAAGCTTTTGATCACAGTTTCCGAACATCGCTCTCAACTATCGGTAGAAATTTCAAATTTGAAACATGATGCACAAAATATTTTAATTTTATTACTATTTTGAATGATAGCTCTTCCATGATATTATAATTTCATGATATTATAAGATCAGGTAGATCATCTAATAGCTGATGGTGGATTATAATCCAAAATAAGATTTTGTTCACAGTTTCCGAATATCGCTCTTAACGTTCGATAGAAATTTCAAATTTAAAACATGATGTACAAAAACTTGATTTTATTACTTTTTTGTGCGATAGTTTTTCCTTGATATTATAAGATCAAGTGAATCATCTATCATCTGATTGTAGATCATAACCCAAAACAAGATTTTGATCACAGTTTCCGAACATCGCGCTCAATTTTCGGTAGAAATTTCAATTTCAAACATGATGCACAAAATATTTTAATTTCATTACTATTTTGAATGTTAGCTCTTCCATGATATTATAATTTCATGATATTATAAGATCAGGTAGATCATCTATGAGCTGATGGTGGATCATAATCCAAAACAAGATTTTGTTCACAGTTTCCGAATATCGCTCTTAACGTTCGATAGAAATTTCAAATTTAGAACATGATGTACAAAAACTTGATTTTATTACTTTTTTGTGCGATAGTTCTTCCTTGATATTATAAGATCAAGTGAATCATCTATCATCTGATTGTAGATCATAACCCAAAACAAGATTTTGATCACAGTTTCCGAACATCGCGCTCTATTTTCGGTAGAAATTTCAATTTCAAACATGATGCACAAAATATTTTAATTTCATTACTATTTTGAAAGTTAGCTCTTCCATGATATTATAATTTCATGATATTATAAGATCAGGTAGATCATCTATGAGCTGATGGTGGATCATAATCCAAAACAAGATTTTGTTCACAGTTTCCGAATATCGCTCTTAACGTTCGATAGAAATTTCAAATTTAAAACATGATGTACAAAAACTTGATTTTATTACTTTTTTGTGCGATAGTTCTTCCTCGATATTATAAGATCAAGTGAATCATCTGATTGTAGATCATAACCCAAAACAAGCTTTTGATCACAATTTCCGAACATCCCGCTCAACTTTCGGTAGAAATTTAAAATTTCAAACATGGTCTACCAAAACTTTTAATTTTATCATTTTTTTGTGTTATATTTCTTTCATGATATTATAAGAATTATCAATAAATCTAATATCTAGAATGCAAACCAAATTTAATTCATTTAACTGACATCTTTAATGAAAATAATATTTGAAAATTCATTATTCTAAAAGGTTTTTTTTCTTTTTTAAGTCACTCGTTATACTGAGTTATCGTATACTATGAAATCAATAACCTTATTAATTTAAAAAAAAATCTGTAAACAGTTATTAACGAGATTTGAAAACAATTATTTCAGTTTATTGCTCAATACAAATCGCCCTCAATATTTTAATATTTGATAAAATATATATGGTACGTTCATTCATATATAACAAATAATTAAAAGACTGTTAACTACCTTTTAATATGACTCAATAGAGACTACTGCTCAATTTCCACCATTATACTTCATGTTGCTAATAATACTTGGTATTCTCTTCAGTCTTGTACAAAATTAAAACATTCATTTCAGGTCATATTTAACAGCGTTTTAGAATTTTATTATCCCCTCGAACTATGCTTTTATGACCATATGAATTTTGCTGGGAATCGGCTTTGTTGGTACTTAAACCCTGCTTACACATTCGGAAACAATGTAAAACTGCTTTTATATTGAGCGATTAAAGTCAAGAAGGTCATTGAAGAGTTTGGTTTCTCATTTTTTATGCTTCTAGTAATAAAGTCGAGGCAAAAATCTTGAAATATACACAATATGAGTTTGAAACTTTTTACAATTTTTGATATAATTTAAACTAAATTATACCACTTGAGTTAAATTATATATAAAAGCTGCTAATTTAGTTACTAGTCATTAGAACTTATAATCTCTCTATGGAGATTGAATTATTCCCGAAAATTTTCTCGAGGTGTGAGTTTTTTGAAAATTTCCGAGGCTCTGACACTGGCTATGCAATTACCTTTTCTTTTGACCCTTTCTTGACAAGAAATGCTTCGTTTTGGAAAAGATATTTTGAAAGAAATAATACCGTATAGTACGAGGAAATAAAAATCAACAATATGGAAACAATTTTGGGCATTTTACGAAGAAAGAAAATACACAATTGGAGAAGAATCATCTCTAGTAGATCTCGCTAACTGAAAACTTCAGAGGAATATAAAGAATCAGTTGTAAAGTTAGATAATTATTATATAAGCCAAAAATTTTTCTTGGGTTGGTAAAGTTAGGTTACCAAAATAAATTACCAGTAAATAACATGTGTGTCTGAATAAAAAATAATGTATTTCTCTTATATTATGAGGAAATTATCACTTTTTTGATTTTGCATTTAGGTTTAGGCATCAGATTAGCTTGCAATGACAGATATAAAATTTTCTATTTTATGCTAAACCAGGAGATTTATGATTTTATGCTTGAGTATTATGGCATATACTTTTCTCCCCATGCTTTATCATATTTTATTTGATTTTTTATTTCTTCTTATTTCATTCCCTTTGTCTTAGCTGATTTTTCCACGTTTTCAATCAATGCTTTTCTGGATATTTCTCATATTACCTACTATTTTAGATCTGTGTTTCATATATCTCTTTTTAGTTTCATATTCGGTTTTTTTCTCCATATATTCCATTTATCATTCTATTCTATTGTATTTATATGGGATATTCGATTATAATTCAATGTTCAAGTGAAATAGTTGTACAACATAATAGGCCCCACTACTTTTGGTACTTTTTTTTTCTCAAGAACGATACTTTCATAACATAAGTAATTTTCCAACTTTTTATAGTTTTAATACGCTTTTATCAAATTCATTTGGCTTTTTGATCTCTATTTTGCCCTTTTTTGAGTAATCATATTTAATTTAAACTTTGCACTCAATCAACGACTGACGGAAATGCAATAATTCGATCTAAATATTTAATTATCCTGATTAGATTCGCCAGGATTAATTAATTTATTTTTGTATCCTTTGTATGAGAGTAGAAAAATATAGCTAGTACTCAAACGACGTAAGCGAGCAGTGCCAGACTTACAAAATTGAGGTGCAATCATCAACATACCTGTACATATTAATAATGTCTTTAAAATATAAAATTGAACTAAAAAACAAAAAATAAAATATAGTTTAAAAACACTGAGAAACGCGATCTTAGAATGAGTTATTCCAACTAGTAAAAAATGAATAGTAGTTTAGAAGAAACTGAAACGCCTTTAGCAATAATCAAATTACAAAATGAAAACTAACTCTCGGCGTAAGGACAAGATTATTGATAAGAAAATAAATGTCACTATCATGAAAACGAATACTATATATTTTCAAATTAACTTTTGAACGAGTTATATCAAGTCCTAAATTTCGCGATCACCTTTTTGAGCGAGCTAGTTAAATGGGGAAATGGATCATAAAGGAAAGAAACACCTACTAAGTCACTCATTTTTGGTAAGAGAAAAATAATTCGGACGACCTGGAATAGGAATCAAACCCATTAGTTAAGCACTAAAAGCTTTACAAATACTAAACAACATGGCGTCTTCAAACGTGAAACATATACTGTATAAATTATGTACTTTCTAATACTTTTCATGCAAGTACCGCCATTTCTAGGTCAGGCCAGGTACTTCTGAAGCCATCCTCGTACTGGAGAAAAAATGGTATGCGACGCGCGACTCATTCAGTATAACAACCTATGAAATCTTTTTAAAATTTTGAATATTTTGAAGAGAAAGATAATTAGTTTCGTTTCTCAAATTTGTGATTCAGTTAATTTGTTTTTATTATTTCAGGTATTATGCAACTCGGGTGGTCTACAAGAAATTCCGAAGAAATTGCTTCCTCCGTCGGTAGAACATCTCTCCTTAACCCGCAACAACTTTCCCCTAATCAAAAGCGACTCTTTCTCGGGGCTCCGCTTCTTAAGGAAACTCTCCTTAGACGGCAACAATATTTCTATCATAAAACCGTTCGCCTTCCGAGGGTTGCCGCGTTTGAAGGAGTTATCCATTCAAGAGACGCCGTTGGCTACTGTCGCTCAATTCGCGTTCGCCGGGCTACAAAATATCAGCGCCATTTATCTCAGCCACAACAAGATAAAAAAGGTCGAATCTTATGCGTTCGCGGGCACTTCCAATTTAAGGCTGTTAGTTTTAACGAATAATCCTCTGTATAAAATTGAACGACATGCGTTCAGCGGCTTGAACAACGTGGAAAGAATTAATTTACCGTCTGGTAAGTTTCTATATTTATACGAAAATTATACAATCCAATATATAGGAGGAAAACGTCTTGTTATGTACTACACTTTGAAAGTTTCGAAAAATCACTAATTTTTTTGAGATCGATTACAATTTGAAACTGATTAGATATATGAGAGTTGCCTGAAAAGTTTCCGATCTCAAACTAAGTTTGGTAATATATTTGATATGCGGTGAGAGATTCTCACTAAAATTTTGGATGCTTAGTTTCCATTTTACAATAAGTGTGGATTTCCCTAAAACTGTTGGAAAAATTTAGGAATTTAGTTTTTGGTTTAATAGACGATACTCCTACCCCAGTGAAAAAGGAGCTAGACGCTGTTGTTAGGTTGGTGAAAAACTACGTCTGAGCTTTATTTAAAATCTTGGTATTGATCTTGAAAATTCATAATTCTCTTACATATTTCCTTTCACCGGTAAATAATCGTTTTCTTATATCAATCTTCGATGCTCTACCATGAATGAAATAACATTTCAATTGTTCCAGGTATACGAGAGATAGAGCCTGATGCTTTCGATGGTTTAGACACCGTGGGCTATATAAAATTGGCTTTCATGGATTTACCAGCTCTTTCTACTGGTATATTTAGAGGTCTCACCAACGTAGGATTGTTGTCAATTCAAGAATCAGATTTAGGTACTATCGATGGATCCGCGTTTAATGGTATGACATTTATAAAAACCTTCACTATCCTAAACAACAAAATAGACGCCATCGAGTATTTCAATATAACTGAAGAACAAAAAATTGGACATTTGAAGTTTCAAGGAAATCACATCCTAGAAATACCTAAAGCTGATTCGTTGTTGATAGAAGTTGAGAAACTCACTGTGATATCCAATCATTTCCCTTGTAACTGCCATATTCATTCACTCTTAGAAGGACCATTGACCAATGGAAGCATACCGGATTTCATCTCGAAGAATTTTTGTATATCACCTTTAGAAGTTAACGGGTTGCCTATGAACAGTTTAGATGTAGATTCTATTGGAAGATGCGAAGAAGAAGTTACCAAGGGTAATCTAGAAGCCTCCAAAGATTCAACCAATAATTCGTATGAATTTAAATTGAGACTCTCTGATAGTGTTAGTTCCATTTTGATTTTAACTATGATATTTAGGTGAAATATGCCAAAATGTTAGTTAGCTTTCAAATAATATATATTTATAGTTATCTGGAGATTTATCAGGAATATATTATAATGAATGAATATAATGGCTGAATGAAAGTCCATTGTGATTTCTTTTAAGAGTTTAAACGGCAACTAAAATCCGTCCAAAGATGAATCGGATGCCGTTATGGAGTCATCAGCCTTCTTATTGTTGTCAACAAAGTATAAACTACGTGAAAAGTGACATGTTTTTATTTAATAATAAATCCTTTCTACTCCTGCAGACTCTTGATAAAAAGAAAAAATGATTACAACTCTATTTTAAGAGTTTAAAAGAACTTTATTCAGTTCAGAGACTGGAGCTAACTAATTTCAAACAAAGATTGGATTTTATTTCTCTAATTGCTGATGATCTTTCGGTTTTAAATCAAATATTATGAAGTGATGAAAGCACAATGTGTAGTGAATAACATATAATGCCCATTATTAGTCGGGAATCCACACTGAGGTCTTTTAGCTCATATCCAATCGTTTGGGTATAAATGTTTGGTGTGGGTTATTTAATGGTCAATAGAAATATATTTTAATGCCATTCAAAGTCATTTTATACATATTTTTCAATATACCATCCATTTATGGCATATTCTATCACACTCCACATTGTTGATTAACAACCCTCACCACTGAATTATTTCCAATTAATCCATGACTTTGTTTGTCATTATATAGTTCATTGTTATATCTCAAAATTCTATATATAAAATCAATAGATGAATATTGATGAAGAATTTTATTTGATTCCACCAAAAGTATCAGAAACTTCATGCAAAATCGTAAATCTAAAATAGATTGGTATACGAAAACGTATATATTGAGTTGTTCCAAAAGTAAAGTTTTTAATAAGTTACACCCTCGAGGAAAAGTGTTAGACTAAATCCGAAGACAGTGGAAGCCATTAGAGGTGGAATTGTTGATCGCTGCCTCCGCCAAGTGCGAGGATCCGGCAGTAATTCGGATTCTCTACACCTCCTGTGAAAATTCATCGGCAACTGAGGTTCATGGGGAAAAGTGCAAGTCCGTTCAGTACGCAGTGCTTCTCTGAAGGCCGCACGGAAGTTCAGAATTTAAAACGGAGTGGAACACCGCCGGTTCTGGATGAGATTGTCCAGAAAATCAAATATCTCAGAGTCACTGCTCTACAACTTGTTGAATGCTTTCCTGGAGCATGGCATAATTGAAAGAACTTCATCAGAAACTTTGAATTATTCGCAAAGTGTGTGCTCGTTGGGTTCCCCGGACGCTGACTGATTGACACAAGAAGCAACACCTTCACTGTGCTCACAAGTTTCTTTCAACAATATGTAATAGTTACAGATTGTTAATCATTCAGCACGAGCCGCTCCTGGCCATCATATAGTGATGTAGAATTTTTATTTCGGTAAACACATTACATGGACATAGATAATCATCAATTAAAAATTCATAATGATCGATCGAATATACAATTTAGAAAATATACTTAAATATGTGTTCTGATTTCGAAACTTTAAAGGGCTATAACTCAGAAACTAGGGATCCTAAGAGAAATGTTTTATGTCACAGCATTATTTTCACGTAATCCACTCACTCCTGAATTTTTTGCATCAAGTCACTGGTAGGGTTCCCAGGTCGCCGTAGAATACAAGTGGATAAGAAGTAGTTTATGCTCTAGCACATGCAAAAACTAACAAGATGTTTCTTAAATAAATAGAAAACACAAATTTCCTAAGAAAATTCACTCATATAAAAAGTACAGAGAAAACTGTATCACAAAAAACTTACAAGATAGCATGAAGAATAATATGAATAAAATTTACTTGACGGTGTTGTTTCTAGTAAGATATGTATAAATAGAAAACAATTACAAGTTAAAACTCTTCTAATTGAGTGAGAGCTCGACAACAAATTAATTTGTTCTCAGATATAAAGTTTCTATAAAATAAATGGGATGATTAGAAATCTACCACTGGAACGGGGTAAACTTGCGATGGCTAAAAGAGTGGTGGAGGAAAATATTATTAAAAATTTATCAATTCCTCTATTTTGCGTCAATAATACGTTATCCAATGAAAATACTACTACAGCAATAAAATTACACCTTTATCGATAAATAAATTAAATGTGAAATAACTTGTCGCCGATAAAACTTTGTAATGGATTGAGTAATCAAACTGGTATCTGGATTATTCAACACTCATATTGATACATTTCTTCGTTAAATGACTATTAATTAATCTTGCAAAATTAAGAGATATTACTTGAGCTCGGGACACCTAGTATATCAATATTTTATCCAAATCGACGTTTGGTTTAGACCATAAAGAAACCAAATATATTTAACCGTAATTTGTTATTGAAATAAGACACTTTCCTATTTTGCAACTGTTCTTATCACGTATCACAAGATAAAATTGGTTTGACTGTAACCATATTTGCACGCATACCATTAAATTCCGATAGACAGATAATTTATATTATTATCTTCAACAAATAACGGATATCCTTAAAATAACCACCAATTTTTCTTTACTCATAATAGAATATTTTTAAATTTTTACGGTTGACTTATTTTTTCTTATAAATACATGGGTACCAAATAAAAAGACACGATATACTGTATTGTTTTCATTTTCATTTGAAACAAAATTACGTCTGCTTTATCAAGAGAATAATTAGAAAAAATTGAAAGCAGATTGTGTTTATTTCATTCAGTTTCATCATCAGTTGAATACATCACTATGCGAATATTTTTAATGGTTGGGAAAAGGAAAACATTGTATCCATTAGTTTCATCCCTAAGTCCGCTTGACATGATGCAATACATCGTGCAACGCACTGCAATGCAAGACGCAATATTTTAAGATCAAAAGGATGCGAAAATCAAGTCCAGCTGATTCAACAGGCTCCAAAAGCGAGACAGCAGCAGATGTCATTATTGCCAGTTATTCACTGACCACTTTTTTCTTATTCACTTCGCTTAGCTTTGTTATTTTCATTTTTAAAGCAGTCACAAAATATTAAGTTAACTTTAATGTTAAGGATTTGTTTGATTCACTTGGAACATTTGTAAGGAGAAGTTATGATGCATTAGTATTTGATGTTTGACATTATGCACGTCAAACGTCTTGCAATATTAGTCTATGAAATATTTTGACTAGTGGAAAAAATTTCATAAAATTTCTTGCATGTTTTGCAAGCTGCCTTTACGAATATATGCGTGTATCTGAACAACAATCGAGAATGTTGTGTGTTTTCGAATGTTGTCGAAATTAACTAGTGGTGAGAATCATTCGGAGCAACAAACAACTTCTGAAGACGCCAAGTGCACGAGTTGGCGAAACGTCAAATAGCAGTGGTCACTAATAATAAATATAGTTTAAAAAAACTAAAAAACAAAGCCGATAAACCTCTTCCTGGACCAGCACTGAAATATCATCTTGAGAAGGTTTTGATATTATTGAAATCCAGTGCATATATCGGTACAAACAAGTATAGAAATGGTTTACCAAATGCATGGCGAACGAAGAAAATCAATGTTAACTCGACTACTATAGACTCAAAAGGCATTATTCAATATTGCCAATGATAATAAATGCAATAATCTTATACTTTTTGAAGATATTTATCAATTTATAAACAAATTTGGCTGAAAATATTGTGTGTTGAGTTCAAAATTCATAGAAGAATAAAATTATTAATAAAGGGATCGAAATGAGAATCATGAAGCCTTGAAATAAATTGTTTCAAAAATCGTAGCATCAGGAATTCTGGCTTAACAAAAGATTGAATACTAGAATATTTTCATTTCGTTGAATATTTTTAGCTTTTCTAAACACATAATTCATACAACCACATTGATACTAACTCGAAGAATCGAATCTTCTGACTTATATGCAAATTTAGCAGATCTACTAGCGCCACAAATCGCTCTATATATGAATAGAGCGATTAGAAAAAGTTAATTTCCAATAATTATGATTCAATTTAATCATGTTTAAATGTCTATATCTGAGCATTTTATATTAAAAACTATTTCAGGTAGATCTCTATAACTATAACTCTAGGATGTAATATCAATTTATTTTGGTCTTTTTATAATGAATTCCATCACTCTGTGTGTGTTTTTTTTTATTTTATTTCGGGAAATTTTGTTAAATTTTGAACGTGAATTTGGCACGATTTCTATGAGTTTGTGATGATAGTTGAAGAACTGGAATTGATGTTAACTTGCATGATTTAAGTTGGATGCAACTTGCGCTAGTTTGGTTATCAATCTAACCTATACTTAATGACATTACAAGTGTTACACCTAGAAGGAATAATTTCTTGACCTTGCAGCATCGTGACCATATTTATAACATACTATGATGACAATGAAAACGTATAATCATTGACAATGTTTACAAAAACAAATTTTTTCTCAAGAAAAGAATTTTGTTCCAAAGAAACCTATTCGTATAAACAGAATAGTATCTTTTCCGACTTTTGTTGAGCGTATCAAAATATCTCAAGTTTGAAGAAGTCAACATGATAAATTCACCGCGATTTTCACTCAAAGATTAATCAAAAATCTGACCAAAAATATTTTTACATTTATATAAATATTTTTCTCACTAATTATTCAAAACAGTACTCCTACTTATATGTACATAAATATTTCGTTATTTGCTATAAAGAGTGAAAATAAATTGCGTTGCAAACCACGACGATGTGTTGATCAGTGCCAGTTAGCCCTGTAATATATAGTAATAGCGTCGCAAGTTGAAATTTCTGGAACCGTTGTCAATATTGATACTGAAAACACTGTTTACACCACCACTACACCAACACTCACAAATATACGGTCAGACGCGCGTTACGATAACCAAGTTATCATCTTCAGAGACTTTGGGTTAGTTTAGGTTAGGTTAAGCTAGAATGCTAGAATGTTTACCTTTAGCCTCTGAAGACGATAACTTGGTTATCGAAACGCGCGTCTGACAGTGTAATCGGGAGTGTTGTTGTAGTAGTGATGTAAACTGTGTATTCAGTACCATCACCAATGTTTGAGCTTGTAGAGAATAGCAACAAAGGCAAAATAAATGCACGGAACGTAGATTGGTGAGATGATGCCTTTGGTATGAAACATGTTATTGCATTTGGATGTTGAAATTTATGCGTTAAGTTCATGTCCTACAAACTACTTCACATGCCTTATACAAATTTGTGTTCACGAGAATTTATCCAAGAAGCTAGCGTAAATATTGTGCTGTTGCCAGATGTAAATCGTAGCAAACGTATGCGGGATATAATGAGAAGAAGATTGACCAATTTGCAACATACTGAAAATAGTTTAACGGAGCTACGAGAAACATCGAAAGCTCAAGGTCGATTAATTATATTCCTTCTACTGTCACTGAATATATTTTAAGATACTTCTAAGGTACTTCATTTTTTTTATCATAATTCCATAAATTAATGATGATTACAGTGCTAAAGGTATACAAAAGTTTCGCATCCTTTTCTCATCTTCAGTGACGTTTCTAATGCGGTTGACATTCTATTATTAAATAAACTATAGATTTGATATTAATGATGTAGAGAGAGGGTTTGCGTTATTTTTGTGTCTATCGGTAGTTTGTACCCCCTTGAACAAGCTCCTATTCCTCACTCTCTCTATCTTCAATAATAACTCTATGATAGAATATAAGCTGTGCAAAATCACTTATAAAATTTAATGCTTCCTCCCGTACTATTTCGTTTGATATACGTTTGAGATGCATAAAATAATATTTTAGTTTTTATGTATTTCAAAAGAGGTTTTCCTATTTGAATAGGAAGCCGTCCCTGTTGTAATATTCACTTGATCTCTAAAAAAATTTCAGTATTTTTAGAAAATAAGTATTGACGTTATCAAGAAAAATTGTACCAACCATGGTGTATCTATATACATTTTTTTACGTAACTATATCTGCGATTATTAAGAATAAATGATATGTAAATATTGTCAATATACATACAGGGTGTTTGTATATTCGCCCGACAACGCCCTACCAAAGAGAGATCTCAATAAATGATTAATTTTGATATAAGAATACGAACCCTTAAGGGGCCTAGTTGCTGAGGGTTAGTTGTCACTTTTATCCCCCGTTCACTATAGCTCCATAAAAGGTTTTTAGTTTTTTAATTAAAAATAATTAGGCAATTTGCAATTAACAACTAATTCTGACAGCGCGCCACTCGTTAAATTTCTACAAAGTTTGTTTATGTCAAAATAGTACGAAGCATATTGGTCACTAAATTTGAAAAAAACCATTTAGAGGGTGTTCATGATTTATAAAAAAATCTTGATTTTGATTTAAAGTTTTGAACACGTTATAGCTTGGTAACTGGGCCCGTAACGGTTCGTATTCCTATATCGAAATGAATCATTTATTGATAACTCTCTGTGGTAGAGCATTATTGGGCAAATATAGAAACACCCTGTATATTCTGTAGGTATAAATTTGTAAATATTAGGTAACATATTTTTTTGTTTGTAAAAATGAATATGTGAGAGATATACGAAAATAAATAAAACAGCTTGTCTTGAGTTTTTTTACTAATTTTTATTGATAATACACTTACAAAGTCCCCAGAAATAATTGTATCACATTTCAACACTCGTAGGTAGTCTGTATCTTCTATTGATTGTAAGCGGGTGTCTTGTAGCAATAATTTTAGTTTTGGAACCACGAATATCAGAATTCTTTGTAGTTATCACAATATTGAAGTTAAAAATTATCAATTACATCTAATGGCACTTTGGTAAGAAGTTGTAACTTCTTATGTTAATGCAATTATCTTCAAACATCTGCCATTTTTTAACAAAAATCAAATAAGGAAAGTAGAGATAAAACTGAAAACACATTGGATTATACATTTTGATTAAATCATAAGCATCAATATAATAAAGATTGATATTAGCATATCAATACTTAATTAATTAGAAATTGATTGTCATTTGGTAGCTCATTCTTGTCGACGTGGAGCAGTTTTCTACTAAACTCCCTAAGCTACATTTTCCACAATTTTCTTTGAAGTGTTCAAAAACTTATAGAAAAATTAAACAATCCAGCAGGTGACCGCATTTACCCACCAGGATAGAATACTATCTTATAATTACCGATTAACTGGATCAACAATTACCGTGATCGGATTGACCCGATCATAGTTTCCGAATAGTCTTTATGTCTTCTATTGATCGTGACCTGCTATCTTGTAGCAAATATTTTATTTTTGGAACAAGGAATATGACATGGATTACAAATAATAAAACTGAAAACACATTTGATTAGTGTTTATTTGTTTATTTGAATCATAAGCATCATTATAAAAACGATTGTTATTAGCGTATCAATACTTAATTAATTAGAAACTGATTGTCATTTGTTAGTTCATTTTTGTCCATATGGAACTGGAACTTCTCAAACTCCATTTTCCACAATTATCTCTGAAATTGAAAAATAAATTACTTCTCATTCAATATTGTTGTAAATATTTAATCTCAAATAATACAATACTAGATAATGAATCGAAAATTTTCATAAAAAAAACTACTTAGTCCATTATATAAGATCAAATCGTTGTTCATTCAGTTCAGAGATACTATTACCATGTCAAGATCATTGTAACGTGGCCCAAGAAAAAAATTCGAATGTTATAAACAATCAAGCACCTTCACAAAATGAGTTGTTCGCTTGGTACTCGTTTTTTCAAAAAAGAGAGAAGGAGAAAATTTACTAAAAAAAATTCCTGATCTTTGCCTCCATTATATATAAATTTAATTTAAGTATCCCAAATACTGGAAAGTCGCCGACCATTATTAGAATGTATTTGTATTTGCAAGTATTTTTGCTGGAAAACTAAAATATAAATTAAAATTGCCATGGTTCAAGTCGGCAGGGGTGGCGTGGAACAAATTTTCGGCGGCGTTCGTCTCGCCAATCAACACACATGTCTAATACATGTCCTATCAAAAACTTTTGGTATAATTTTGATAAGTTGACCTTCCAATATAATTATTTTTAACGATTTTCTCTGAAATGATAATATAAATATATCTTTAAAGAAACTATCATACTAATTACGACGTATTTTTATGTTGCAAGCGCGAACAAAGGTGGATATAGTACATTATATACATATACATACGTCAATTTCTGAACGTGTTCATTACATTTAATTATTAATAAAACACAAAATAACGAGGTAGTCTCAAATATTTTACTATTGAAGATGGCTGTTGTATAATCAAACCCGACGCTTATTTATTTCCTGAACGGTCATTTCGGAAACGTTTTCGTGATCGCACGTTCACAAAATGAATGTCGCGTTTTCGAAATGTTTCCAAGTGCGATCCACTTCTAATTTTTCATAAATTCATTTTACAATTGTTGCTTCTTAAGTATATCGTAATGGTAACTCCCGACAAAAAAAGAAATTGAAAAAAAACTCATAAAAAACTCAAAACGAATAATGCATGTTATTCCCGCCAAAGCAAGCAGGTAAATACTGGGTAAAGGAAGTTTTTGGTTGACATGACTGAACAACAGAAAGAAATTAAGCGGGCTAACGACTGGGTATGAACTTGATAAAATTCGTAGTTACTAATAGATTATTAACAAATTCTTTCCAAGTTTTATTTCTAAAAATAATGAAGACTTTGAGATACATTATAGTATTTTCATATTAAAGCGGTATGTACAATTTGAAAGTGATTGAGATTAAGAAGAGGCTTCAAAGTTTTTAAAATATTCGCCCAAAGCCAAATACCTTTCAACTCCATTCATAATTGTTCATAAATACATTTTACAATTGTTGCTCCTTAAGTACATCGTAATGGTAACTCCCGACAAAGAAAGAAATTGAAAATAAAACTCATTAAAATCTCAAAAAAAATAATACATGTTATTCCCGCCAAAGACAGTAGGTAAATGCTGGGAAAAGGAAGTTTTTAGTTGACATGACTGAACAACAAAAAGAGGAGATGCAAAAATTAAAACTGTTCGAAGTCCAATCAGGAAAGTTGATGCTTCAATTAAAGCTATTCACGAATTTTCTGAAGTACACAAACGACTGTTTTATAACGAAGTTTTGACTAAGCAATTGGAAGAAAAGGATTATGTTTTTCCAAAAAAATCAAAAGAGAGAGAAGTCTCTCATAAACGTATTAGAGTAGTTTGATTACAAATATAGTTCATGCTTTTGAAAAAATAATAACATATTTCAAATTATATGAACTTGATAAAATTCGTAGTTACCAATAGATTATTCACAAATTCGTTTCAAGTTTTATTTCTAAAGATAATGAAGACTTTGAAATGCATTATAGTATTTCGATATTAAAGCGGTATGTTCAAGTTGATAGTGATTGAGATTAACAAGAGGCTTCATAGTTTTTAAAATATTCGCCCAAAACCAAATACCTTTCAACTCCATTCATTATTGGTCGTGTGTATAAAAAATTTTAATACATCTACTCAATCATCAATTCGAATCGATTGAGCAGTAGCACGTGTTTTTAACTTGTACTTATTTACGAAAATAAATTGATTACATATTTCGACAAATGCTACGTACATGTTTATACCATTTGTTTTCTGCACTTCCCTCTCGTATATATTTCTCCCGTTGCACAATTATATATATATATATCCCCTTTTATAGCGTTATACGCCTTTGGGTTCCTAATCTCCAGGCCTGTCTATCTTGCCAGTCGTCGACTGCTAGGTTCCTTTCGGACATTGCTCTAGTGATTCCTTGTAGCCATGTTCTAGGTGGTCTTCCCCTCTTTCTTTTTTCTTTGGGGGTCCATTCTAATATTATTCTTGGTAGTCGTTCTCTTCCCATTCTCTTAACGTGTCCGTACCAAATCAACTGTTTCTTTTCTATATCTTCTACTAAAGTTCTTTCTACTTTCAATTGTCTTCTTATTTCCTCGTTTCTTATATGTTCCGTTCTAGATATTCTTGCTGCTCTCCTCCAGAAATCCATTTCCACTGCATTTAAGTTATTTTTTTGCTTTTCTGTAAGTTGCCAAACCTCGGAGCTATATGTAATTATTGGTTGTAAAATGGCGTTGTATATTCTCTTTTTTGTTTCTGGTCTAATATTCTTTTGCCACAGCACTGAGTTCAGGGCTCTTATTACTTTTCTTCCTTTGGTTATTCTGTCCCTAATTGTTTCCTCGTTTCGTCCTGTTGTTGTTAGTTTTACACCTAGGTATATGCATTCCTTACAGTTTTTAATTATTTTTCCCTCTAGATCTAAATTCCCAGGTGAATCTTCTGATCCTATACATATGTATTGTGTCTTCTCCGTGTTAACCTGTAGACCCCACTTTTGGTATTCTTCTATAAGTTTTCTAGACATGTACTCCAGATCTTCTTTTTCCTGTGCTACCACTACCTGGTCATCGGCATAGTGCAGTGTATACAAGGTGCTCTCCCCAATAGTTAGTTGCACAATTATACCTGGTAGTAATTACTTCAGATGTTTTAGTTTCTATTACATTACCCTTCCCAGAACTTTGAGAAGATATCCCAAAAAGAACCAACAGAATTAACAAAAATTTAAAATAATTCATGGTTTGCTTGATAATCTATAACTACTGCGATATTTCATACAAATATCCATTTATATGAAGAAATTTTTATTGAAAACAAGCCAGAGAGGGACTTAGAATGTAAACAGAAAGAAATAAAATTTATTTATGCATCAAGTGTTTTATGGGTTATCAAAAATGGCTAAAACATTATTTGGGTGACCTCTGAAAGAAAATAATGGTCATCTCTGACCCTGTGAGATGATATTGCAGCAGGGAATCTGTAAAAAATTTGGGAATCGATTTACAACTGCATCTTTAGAGCTCCAAAATGCAGTGCCGGAAAGGCAAAAGCCAGAAGCACCATTTACCGAAGATGGAAGATAGCAAATAATTTATTTAAAATTTTCAACGGTCCTTCTATCAAAATTTTCATTTATTCATTTATTAGTTATTACGAAAAAATGACACATACATATTATGATTTATTCCATATTTCAGACCACATTTTTGCATTTAAATATATAAAAAATGTACAAACAATAATTACAAACAATAAAACTAAAAACACTTGTCTACTTGATGATCATTTCTGATCCTGCCAGAAGAGATTTTAGTGAGGTCTTTGTTGAACATTTGGAAAATGGTTCACAACTGAATCTTTAGAGCTCCAAAATGCTGTGCGGAAGATCAAAAAACCGGCAGCAACCTTTACCCGTGATGAAACAAAAAGAAAAAAGATTTTCCACGGCTCTATAAAAATTATTGCGAAAAAAATTTATACATACCTGTTATTATTTATTTCCATATTTCATATCTTTTATCGTGTTTTTACCACGCTTCTGGACTTGTTTTTGAAATATACTTGTCCCGTTGCACAATTATCCCTGGTACCCATTATAGGAGCTATTTTGATTTTCATTCCATTACCATTCTCAGAATTTTGAGAAGATATCCCAAAAAGAGCCAACAGAATTAACAAAACTTTAAAATAATTCATGGCTTGCTTGGTAATCTATAACTACTGTGATATTTCATACAACTATTCCTGTGTGATGATATTGCAGCAGGGAATCTGTAAAAAATTTGAGAATCGATTTACAACTGCATCTTTAGAGCTCCAAAACGCAGTGCCGAAATGGCAAAAGCCAAAAGCACCATTCACCGAAAATGGAAAATGGCAAAAAATTTATTTAAGATTTTCTATCAAAATTTTCATTTATTAGTTATTACGAAAAAATAACACACACATATTATGATTTATTCCATATTTCAGACCAAATTTTTGCATTTAAATATATGAAAAATGTATCCACTTACACAATTATTCTTAATATTCATCAAGTCGCCTGTTTTGAATTGGTTTATAAATACAACAATACATTAAAACAATTATTGGGTAATCCTGAGGATAAAATACCAAATTTGTTAAATAGTGGTATATTCCTCACAGCCCACCCTATAGTTTGGTATTTAAGAAATAAATGTGAAGATTACTACTAAGGAGGTTTTTTCGCTGAAATTATTTTTCACGGACGTTTATTGGTAGAAAAATAAAGTATAAAACAGGTACGTCAAGTTAATAAATTTTGATTAACCTTCAGTCTCTGAAGACGATAACTAGGTTATCGAAATGCACGTCAGACAGTGTAATTTTGAGTGTTGGTGTAGTGGTAGTGTAAACATTGTATTCAGCACGAATATCACCAACGGTTTCAAAAATTCCAACTTAGTTCAACCTTGTCCACTTTTCAGTTTACCTTGCATTCGTAATTTCAATTAAGAAATCCTAAGACAATGAGTGGAAATGTGTGGAATAAATTTTCAATTGCTATGTTTTGCCCAAATGGAAAAATTCAAGAATGTTGTACAAAACAATGTGTCACAATAAAATATGAGATTAGTATTTATTTAGCATAATTAAGCAAATAAGTATGTGAAATTATTCAAACAATTAATTCCATCATCGTCATCATATACAACCTATTCCTTCCTATGATTTTTCACTTAGCGGCTTCCCTTACATGTTTATGTCCTTCATTTGAATCCATCGATGCCTATCTTTGGTTAGTCCGGCCACAATTTTTCCTTCTAACTTCTCGCTATCATGGTCCCATCTTAGGTTAGATATTCTCTTGGATTTTTTGATGAGTCGTGGGTACATGTTGTGATTTTTGTGGTCTATTTATTCTCAGTCATTCTTAATAAGTGTCTTGCCCATGGATAAATTTACATTCACATTGAAACCGGCCTATTTTTCTTGTAATATTCGAAAAATTATCACATTTTTACGTTGAAAAAATAGGTAATTAATTTGCTTTCACGTTTTAGAAAAATAGTAACTTGAAATTTCACAAGCTTTTTTAGTTAATGTATTGAATATAAAGCATATTCTGATCCCTCAATGAAGTAAATTTATTAAATGATTAAAACGATATTATATTTTTACTTAAAATAAGTGCAGATCTGTCTTCAAGAGGAGTGGCTTGTCGATTATAGAAACTCATACGCATTCCCCACCTTTCCAATTCCTTGGTTTTACAATACGAAAATTACATATGTAACCAAGCTTTGTCAGAGTTAAAAAGTATTAAAGTTCTTCCAATATCAATTGCTGATTATAAAAACCAATGCCGATAATTTTGTTTGATTTACCATAGGCGTAGATACCACATTTAAAATTTTCATAAATACTTTTAAAAATATGTTAAACTTATGCCAGAAAATATTCATTACAAGGCAATCGAATTATTATAAATTGGATGGCATTATACGCCGTTATTTAGACAGTTGCAATTGATTGTAGTCCTATTTGGAACTTGGAAAAAAATCATTATTATACCTCGTTAATTTGCTACAACTGAATATTAAGTTATAAACCGTAAATAGACGAGTAAATGTACTTATCTATATCCGATTAACTGGATCAACAATTGCCGTGATCGGATTGACCCGATCATATTTTCCGAATAGTCTTTATGTCTTCTATTGATCGTGACTTGCTATCTTGTAGCAATTATTTTATTTTTGGAACAAGGAATATGACATGGATTACAAATAATAAAACTGAAAATACATTTGATTAGTGTTTATTTGTTTATTTGAATCATAAGCATCATTATAAAAACGATTGTTATTAGCGTATCAATACTTAATTAATTAGAAACTGATTGTCATTTGTTAGTTCATTTTTGTCCATGTGGAACTGGAACTTCTGAATCTCCATTTTCCACAATTATCTCTGAAATTGAAAAATAAATTACTACTCATTTAATATTATTGTAAATATTTAATCTCAAATAATACAATACTAGATAATGAATCGAAAATTTTCATAAAAAAAACTACTTATTCCATTATATAAGATCAAATCGTTGTTCATTCAGTTCAGAGATACTATTACCATGTCTAGATCATTGTAACGTGGCCCAAGAAAAAAATTCGAATGTTATAAACAATCAAGCACCTTCACAAAATGGGTTTTTCGCTTGGTACTCGTTTTTTCAAAAAAGAGAGAAGGAGAAAATTTACTAAAAAAAGTTCTGATTTCCTGATCTTTGCCTCCATTATTTATAAATTTAATTTAACGCTGAAAATATCCCCCTGTATGTTAGATCGAGTAAATCAATTAAAAAAAAAATTTCAAAAAATTTATTCACTTTACTTAAAAATATACTGAGAGGTCACCATTCTTTTTATTGAAAATAACCATAGTAAAGAACTAAAAGAATCAAATTTATGTGCTTGCTACTTACAAACATGTTAGTTGTCATAAATAGAAATAATTTTCTCTACTGTAACCTTAGATTGTTATTGTAAGCCCTGGTATAGAGAAAATTCATGTACTTGTAGCAGGAAGCCTCCTGATAGCCATTACACGGCTAAATAACCAAGGTTAACTTTTTTAACCAGAACGGAGTAAGCTTCTTTCACAGTATCAGGATCATCAGCTTTGCTAAAGCTCTTTTCGGGAGTTGAATACATCTGAGAAATGATCACTAGGAAGTATGATGAAGAAGATGTTGTCAATTTGGAAATTAACGTATAGTTATTTCTTTCTGTAAGTTTGCTTTTTCAATATGTTTGTCTCCACAAACGCAAAAAGGAATGATTTCTTTTCTATCGAATCACTGTATATATTTGAGTGAAAACCGTATAAAAATCCACACAGTTGTTTTTGACTGTATCAAGAACAGAGAAATGTTACTTTACATATTACAGTATCCCAAATACTGGAGAGTCACCGACCATCTTCTGCATTTAAAGTCCTAATTTCAGTAGCTTCATGGACCATTTTTAGAATGTGTTTAGTTTCTTTTGCAAGTATTTTTGCTGGAATACTAAAATATAAATTAAAATTGCCATGGTTCAAGTCGGCAGGGGTGGCGTGGAACAAATTTTCGGCGGCGTTCGTCTCGCCAATCAACACACATGTCTAATACATGTCCTATCAAACACTTTTGGTATAATTTTGATAAGGTGACCTTTCAATATAATTATTCATAAAATTATTTTCAACGATTTTCTCTGAACCGATAATATAAATTTATCTTCTTATAAACTATCATTTTAATTTGCGACGTATTTTTATGTTGCAAGCCCAAACAAAGGTGGATTAAGTACATTATATACAAATAACGTCAATTTCTGAACGTGTTCATTACATTACATTTTATTATTCATAAAACACAAAATAACGAAGTAGTCTCAAATATTTTACAATTGAAAAACTCATTGAAGATGGCTGCTGTATAATCAAACCCGACGCTTATTTATTTCGTGAACGGTCATTTCGGAAACGTTTCCGAACATGATCGCACGTTCACAAAATGACTGTTGCCTTTTCGAAATGTTTCCAAGTGCGATCCACTTCTAATTTTTCATAAATTCATTTTACAATTGTTGCTTCTTAAATATATCGTAATGGAAACTCCCGACAAAAAAGTAATTGAAAAAAAACTCATTAAAAACTCAAAAAGAATAATGCATGTTATTCCCGCCAAAGAAAGCAGGTAAATACTGGGTAAAGGAAGTTTTTGGTTGACATGACTGAACAACAGAAAGAAATTAAGCGGGCTAACGACTGGGTATGAACTTGATAAAATTCGTAGTTACTAATAGATTATTAACAAATTCGTTTCGAGTTTTATTTCTAAAAATAATGAAGATTTTGAGATACATTATAGTATTTTCATATTAAAGCGGTATGTACAAATTGAAAGTGATTGAGATTAAGAAGAGGCTTCAAAGTTTTTAAAATATTCGCCCAAAGCCAAATACCTTTCAACTCCATTCATAATTGTTCGTGTGTATAAAACATTTTAAAAAATTTTAATACATCTACTCAATCATCAATCCAAATCGATTGAGCAATAGCACGTGTTTTTAACTTGTACTTATTTACGAAAATAAATTGATTACATATTGCGACCAATGCTACATACATGTTAATACCAATGGTTCTCGGCACTTCCCTCTCATATATATTTCTCCCTTTGGACAATTAGGCCGAGGCTTCACCACTGTTGCTGTTTCAACTTCCACTCCACTGCCCTTCTCAGAGTTCTGAGAAGACATACCAAAGAGAACCAACAGAATTAACAAAAATTTAAAATAATTCATGGCTTGCTTGGTAATCTATAACTACTGTGATATTTCAAATAAATATTCCTTTATATCAAGAAATTGTTATTGAAAACAAGCCAGAGTGGAACTTAAGATATGAACAAAAAGATATGATATTTAATATGTTTTTTAAGATCTTGAATATAGCTAAAATATGATTTGGGTGACCTTAGTGTCAATTTGAAAGTAGTTGAAAAGATTTTTCTACTTAACGATCAAGAGATTTTAGTGAGGTCTTTGTTGAACATTTGGAAAATGGTTCACAACTGAATCTTTAGAGCTCCAAAATGCTGTCCGGAAGATCCAAAAACCGGCAGCAACATTTACCCGTGAAAAAACAAAAAGAAAAAAGATTTTCCACAGCCCTCTATAAAAATTATTGCGAAAAAAATTTAAACATACCTGTTATTATTTATTTTCATATTTCATATCTTTTATCGTGTTTTTATCACGCTTCTGCACTTGTTACGGTAATATATTTGACCCTTCTTACAGTTGTTCATGGGATCTACCACACTACTACTCTTTTAACTACCATTCCTCTACCCTTCTCAGAGTTTTGAGAAGACATCCCAAAAAGAACCAACAGAATTAACAAAACTTTAAAATAATCCATGGCTTGCTTGGTAATCTATAACTACTGTGATATTTCATACAAATATTAGTTTATATGAAGAAATTTTTATTGAAAACAAGCCAGAGAGGGACTTAGAATGTAGACGGAAAGAAATAAAATTTATTTATGCATCAAGTGTTTTATGGGTTATCAAAAATGGCTAAAATATTATTTGGGTGACCTCAGGCAACTGAAAGAAAATAATGGTCATCTCTGACCCTGTGACATGATATTGCAGCAGGGAATTTGTAAAAAATTTGGGAATCGATTTACAACTGCATCTTTAGAGCTCCAAAACGCAGTGCCGGAAAGGCAAAAGCCAGAAGCACCATTCACCGAAAATGGCAAAAAATTCATTTAAAATTTTCAACGGTCCTTCTATCAAAATTTTCATTTATTAGTTATTACGAAAAAATGACACATACATATTATGATTTATTCCATATTTCAGACCACATTTTTGCATTTAAATATATGAAAAATGTACAAACAATAATTACAAACAATAAAACTAAAAACACTTGTCTACTTGATGATCATTTCTGATCCTGCCAGAAGAGATTTTAGTGAGGTCTTTGTTGAACATTTGGAAAATGGTTCACAACTGAAGCTTTAGAGCTGTGCGGAAGATCCAAAAACCAGCAGCAACCTTTACCCGTGATGAAACAAAAAGAAAAATGATTTTCCACGGCCCTCTATAAAAATTATTGCGAAAAAAATTTATACATACCTGTTATTACTTATTTCCATATTTCATAACTTTTATCGTGTTTTTACCACGCTTCTGCACTTGTTTCTGAAATATACTTGTCCCGTTGCACAATTATCCCTGGTACCCATTATAGGAGCTATTTTGATTTTCATTCCATTACCATTCTCAGAATTTTGAGAAGATATCCCAAAAAGAACCAACAGAATTAACAAAATTTTAAAATAATTCATGGCTTGCTTGGTAATCTATAACTACTGCGATATTTCATACAAATATTCCTTTATATAAAGAAATTTTCATTGAAAACAAGCCAGAGAGGGACTTAGAATGTAAACAGAAAGAAATGAAATTTATTTATGCATCAAGTGTTTTACGGGTTATCAAAAATGGCTAAAATATTATTTGGGTGATCTCAGGCAACTTAAAGAAAAGAATAGTCATCCTTGACCCTGTGAGATGATATTGCAGCAGGGAATCTGTAAAAAATTTGGGAATCGATTTACAACTGCATCTTTAGAGCTCCAAAACGCAGTGCCGGAAAGGCAAAAGCCAGAAGCACCATTTACCGAAGATGGAAGATAGCAAAAAATTTATTTAAGATTTTCTATCAGAATTTTCATTTATTAGTTATTACGAAAAAATAACACAGACATATTATGATTTATTCCATATTTCAGACCAAATTTTTGCATTTAAATATATGAAAAATGTATCCACTTACGCAATTATTCTTAATATTCATCAAGTCGCCTGTTTTAAATTGGTTCATAAATACAACAATACATTAAAACAATTATTGGGTAATCCTGAGGATAAAATACCAAATTTGTTAAATAGTGGTATATATGAAATTAGGTATAGTGATTGTGACAGAAAGTATGTCGGGCAGACTAAGAATTTGTTTATTAAAAAATGTGTTGAATGCTAAATGTAAGAACAGCTTAAATAGGGACATTCCTCACAGCCCACCCTATAGTTTGGTATTTAAGAAATAAATGTGAAGATTACTACTAAGGAGGTTTTATCGCTGAAATTATTTTTCAGGGACGTTTATTGGTAGAAAAATAAAGTATAAAACAGGTACGTCAAGTTAATAAATTTTGATTTACCTTCAGTCTCTGAAGACGATAACTAGGTTATCGAAATGCACGTCAGACAGTGTAATTTTGAGTGTTGGTGTAGTGGTAGTGTAAACATTGTGTTCAGCACGAATATCACCAACGGTTTCAAAAATTCCAACTTAGTTCAACCGTGTCCAGTTTCCAGTTCGCCTTGCATTCGTAATTTCAATTAATAAATCCTAAGACAATCAGTGGAAGTGTGTGGAATAAATCTTCAATTGCCATGTTTTGCCCAAATGGAAAAATTCAAGAATGTTGTACAAAACAATGTGTCACAATAAAATAAAAGATTAGTATTTATTTACCATAATTAAGCAAATAAGTATGTGAAATTATTCAAAAAATGTATTCCATCATCGTCATCATATACAACCTATTCCTTCCTACGATTTTTCACTTAGCGGCGTCCCTTACATGTTTATGTCCTTCATTTGACTCCATCGATTCCTATCTTTGGTTAGTCTGGCCACAATTTTTCCATCTAGCTTCTCCCTATCATGATCCCATCTTAGGTTAGATCTTCTCTTGGATTTTTTCATGACTCGTGGGTACATGTTGTAATTTTTGTGGTCTGTTTATTCTCAGTCCTTCTTACCAAGTGTCTTGCCCATGGAAAAATTTACATTTACATTGAAACCGGCCTATTTTTCTTGTAATATTCGAAAAATTATCACATTTTTACGTTGAAAAAATAGGTAATTAATTTGCTTTCACGTTTTAGAAAAATAGTAACTTGAAACTTCACAAGCTTTTTTAGTTAATGTATTGAATATAAAGCATAAATTTATTAAATGATTATAACGATATTATATTTTTACTTAATATAAGTGCGGATCTGTCTTCAAGAGGAGTGGCTTGTCGATAATAGAAACTCATAGGCGTTCCCCACCTTTCCAATTCCATGGTTTTACAATACGAAAAATACACATGTAACCAAGCTTTGTCAGAGTTAAAAAGTATTATAGTTCTTCCAATATCAATTGCAGATTATAAAAACCCATGCCGACAATTTTGTTTGATTTACCATACGCATAGATACCACATTTTAAATTTTTATAAATACTTTCAAAAATATGTTTATCTTATGCCAGAAAATATTCGTTAAAAGGAAATGGAATTATTATAAATTGGATGGCATTATACGCCGTTATTTAGACAGTTGCAATTGATTGTAGTCCTATATGGAACTTGGAAAAAAATTATTATTATACCTTAGTAACTTGCTACAACTGAATACTGACTTATAAACCGTAAATAGACGAGTAAATGTATCTATCTATAAGAGCGTTTGGTTTCAACAGGTTACCAGACGTGAACTGATCCCTTTTTGTACCCCATTAGAACTTCGGTAGTCTTTTATCTGACGCAAATAATCTTATCGCCATCGAACTATCCTTGACGATTCGGTAATTGCCATCCGTCTCTTAACTGTTATAATTGTATTCTGGATAACCTGCTACCATTTGCTGTACTACTTTTAATGTCGTAGTCCTGTTCGTTTTATATATTCTATATTCTACTATAAATTTTCCTACGTATAAAATCTTGAGTAGCTTTTTCAACTGATTTCAGTTTTTCTTTACATGTTTTTCGGTTCTGTGACTACTCGATAAATGAAAAATTCATTTACTCTAGTTAATTCAGCAATTCAACAATATTTTCCTTTTTTAAACTTTCGAATATATTTTAAATAACTTGCTGTGTTTGTGTATCTAAATCTTTATTATTAAATTCATACCTTTATTGTCACTAAGCTATGCAATTTCATTATCTTCATTCACTAGTCTAATGAACACCCATATTTCTATTTATTTAAAAAAATGTATGAATTAAATAAATCTCACTAAGCCACGGCACTGCTTATCGAAGACTGTCTATCAGGAATAGTTTAAAAAAATTGTGTAAATACGCTTTCCGACAGCTTCGGCCAATAGAAATGCATTATATTTACGATTCCAAGTTTTCATTGGTTAAGATTAGAGATGAAGAGTCCACGTCTACTGACGGTTTGTTAGATGTTGATATTGGAAGAACTAAATTAAAATTTATTAAATACGTAAGCGAAGCATGGATAATCAAGACTAATCTCATAAATACAGAAATAGAATAGGAGCTTTCCTGCGTTATTCAATGAAGATTTTATTCTTATAATATGTTCAATCAGTTGTTTAATTTTTCTACTATTGGTTCGTGTCTGATCCTATTCTATTTTTATCTCATCTTTCCGCCTAATTGTCCAACAATTTCTGCTACGTATGTTATGGTTGATGCTTCTATCGAACTAAACATTAAGTTGTAAAAGTAATATAAATACAATTACTGTAACATACTGAAGTACACTGTCGTATTTACGTTCTGTTTATAGCAACATAAATTCATTCGTGAAATTACGAAAGGGGAATAGAATTTACTAGAAAGGAGGGGTGTTAACTTGTTAGATTTTGCATCAGTTTGACGGGTGTCACCAGTGTCACAAGTGGAGAACGACTAATTACTTCGCGGCTTCGGATTTAATTAGACAAGTACTTGTTGGAGCCCTTTTGTACATTTCTATTCATTCCGAGTTACATCTTCGTTATAAATTAATTTTCAGAATTTCGTAAACGTGATTCATAGAATGTATGTGTAGTGTATCAAGATACAAAATGGAAGCTAACAAGCTAAAAAAGAAATTAATCAACTACATTATCAGCACTCAAAACATTCAAATTCGAGCAGCGGAGAAGCGATCACAAACTATTGAGAAATCCTAGAAATTATGAGTACACCATAAGACGACACTTCCGGTAAAACTACAAGTCTTACGGAAAAAACTCAAATAGTAAAGTTGTAGGTAATAAAAAGATTCACAGCTTTTGTATCCACACTTTTTTCATACAACCTCAAAATTTATGTGAAAATGTCAAACAACCAAGTTTTTCGTTTTATATTCTTTTACAAAAAACGCTATTTTTGTACAAAATACAAAGGTATTGTGTTTTTTGAGCTGCTTCCAAAGAACAAAACGATCAATTCTTATGTTTACAGTCAACAATTAATGAAACTGGATGAAGCAATCAAAGAAAAACGACCAGAATTGTCAAATCGGAAAGGTTTTTTGTTCTACTATGACAATACACAACCTTCCACATCTTTGGCAACTCGTTGGAAACTATTGGAACTTGAGAAGTGACGCCACATACAGCGTACAGTCCCGATCTGACAACATTTGATTACCACTTATTTTAAAGTTTGCAGCTTTCTCGGAATGGTCAAACTTTCACAAATGACGATGACCTTCAATCGCACCTGGTTCAGATTTTTGCTGATAAGGACCAAGAATTTTATGAGCGTAGAATCATGAAGCTGAAAGAAATATGGAAAAAGGTCGTTGAGCAAAATGAAAAATATATAGTTGATTAAAAATTATTCCTTGATAAAAAAGTATTTTATTTCATACTACAAAACCGAAATTACTTTGCCACCAACCCAATAGTAATAGTAATTGAATACAATTGAGAATCTACAGGTTGGAGTTGATGGAATGATATCATTAAACATGAAACGACAAAGCTTTGGCACTTAGTGCCACCTTGAGACATTTTTCATTGTTTCTTCATTAAATTTTCAAGAAAAGATTATACGTTCTTTCTAGGTCGATACTGTTTCTACCACGTAAACCACGTTCTGTTCAGTTTTAAACTTGAAATCCGCCTGTGCACGTTGCTGACTTACTTTTGGGTAGCCAATTTGCAAATAATAGTAATAATAGTTTGTTTTTTACACAATTCTTCACGCAAGTGCAATTATGAATCGATATCTCTATCAGAGCGAACTTGAAGAAGGAGAGGAAAATATTTCGGACTTTGAGGTTATGGAGTGCGGCGATTCCTCAAGTAATAGTGAAGAGGAAAATCATGTGAGTGAATTAGATGAAGCTACGTATAGTGAAGAAGAAGTGGCTTCAGAATATAAAAGATGTACCTCGAATTTCTCGTCGTTCTCTGCTGAATATATTGCGTGAAAAAATAGGTTTGCGGCGAAACAAAAAAGTTTTCTTCGAACGAAATTATGAGTGTTATCCTCATGCACACTAACGACAAAACATTCCGCTTACGAGTACTACCAAGATGTACGCTTTTATTGGAATTTTGATTCTGACGGACGCTAATAATGATACCAAAATGGACTATCACGATCTTTAGTTTGGAAGGTTCGTTTATTTGAGTACAATGTAAACGATTTGTTCAACTTATGAAAACAGTTGGAATTTATGATAAAGACACACGCGAAAGCGCAGAAAAACGGACAAATTTGCCCCAAGTCGTTCGAAAAGTTAAACGCATTGCTTTTGCGATTATATTGTTCCGGGAGCAAATGTTGTTATAGATGAGATGATGTCACTTTTTCGAGGACGATGCCCGTTCAAAGTCTTCATGAAAGAGAAGCCAGGCAAATACGGAATTCTCATTAGAATGTTGGCAGATTGTGAAAAAATATATGTTTTGCGCATGGAAGTATTCGCTGGAAAATCTGAAGACACTACACCCGCATCAAGAGGTCCAACAGTGATTGTGAAGAGATTAGAGATTGTGTCGAATTAGCAGAAGACTTGTACCAAAATTTTGGCATTACGCTTGTAGGCACCATGCAGACAAACCGAAAAGGAATCCCAGACGAGTTCAAATTAACAAAAAAAAGAGAACTAAATTCAAATATTTTTGCGTCCGACGTAAAAATCAATGCTGAGCTGAAAAATAAGAGTGACGTGAATTTATTTTATAACTCAACTAAGGGAGGAGTCGATACGGTGCACTCTACAAAACGACCAACAAGAAGATGGTCCATGTCTGTATTTTCTACTCTAATTAATATTGCGGCATTGTATGCCTACACATTGTTTATTTAAAACATACCAACTTGGAATAGCAGCAAAACAAATCGGAGGCTAATCTACTTTCAAGAACTAGGACTTAGTCTTGTAAAAGCATTAGTTGAGCAAAGATCAGAAAATATAAATGGAATTCCTACGTACATGATACTGGGAACGGAGTCAATACTTGGTAAAAAGTTGCAAAATCCTTCTGAACAACATTCGAATGCAGCTCCAGAGGCAGGAACAACAAGTCGATGTTATATTTGCTGTTGCAGAAATTGCCCCAAAGAAAATTTCAAACACTACAATAATTTGTAGCAAATGTAAACGTTTCTCTTGTGGGACTCATTCCCAAAAGTGTGTGCGGCTTGTTACAGTCATTCATAAAAAATTATAATTTTCTTCACTTTGTTTAGAAGTATGTATTTATCATTGAAATGAAAATTATTTTTTTTTAATTGTATTTCTCTGTCAATGAATACTTTTCATTTAACGTTTTTTTTTTATTTATACATAATATTTCACTACTTCATACAATCTATAAAAAGCGGTAGTACACACTAAATAAGTAGTTGGTGGTACTTTTTATCCAATCTTGGTACAACATGAAACCAAAAATAGCTTGGTCTTCAGAGGGTTAAGCCAACATATTTTTTCATTCTACGCCCCATGTATTTCACATACTCAACGCTACTTTTTAATTTCAATTTAATATAATTCAAAGTTATCACTAAAATATTTGGTCGAGAATTTTGTTTTAATTGTAAAAACCAAGGCCCGTTAACATGAAAGAGACCCAAACTTTCTCAATTACCTTCAAGCACCCCATACGGAACGAATTTTAAATAAGGCAGTGTATAGTAATGCTGTCGAAAAGTGCGACCTTATGTTCATTTTAACGTCGGAATTTATTATTGGAGTACAGCTCAAAAAGTTATTCCTAATTAAAGTTTCGAAAGTGACTTATACATCGTCTGAATTTTAATAGGTTATATGAAGTTAATTATGCTCCTTAACAATACACAAAACCACTTCCCAAAGTTATAGCCTGTTATGAGTATATTTTAAAACTTTCAGTTTTTCCTCATTGTTTTGCTTAGAAACGTCTTTACAACGTGGGTTAGAACCGCCATCACGCCATCCACACTTCTAGATCCTAAACATGAAACACTATATTATATCAGAAATAATTTTATTCCTCCAATGGTTTGTTACTGTTTTTCTTTAATCACTTCCATTTGTGAAAGGGAATTTATAGTTAATTGAAGATTATAAAAACCATTGCCGACAATTTTGTTTGATCTACCATAGGCGTAGATACCTCATTTTATAAATTTATTGTTTTTATAAATACTGTTACTACAACCGCTTTATTGAGATCATGTTTGCAGTGTCTGGTATCTCGTAGAACGCATTGACATGTTTTTATGTTAAGAAAATACCAATAACCTCACGAAATTTCAAAATATGTGTGTAATCATAACTTAATAACCTTTACACCGGTTTAAAACTGCTATGAACGATTTAAAACTGGAAATTAAACACTGGAAGTCGTTATGAAAGAAGCCCTCTATTTAGACGTCTGGATTCTACATTGAGATAAGTAGATTGTTGGTATTTTGATTCGTATTTCAAATTCTATGTTACCACTTCGTTTTCATTAGATTATTCTGTCCATATTCATCTATTTACACTTTTTAGACCTAAAATCTCCTAAAGAATTTCCGTTTTTACCTGTTTACCTCTATTTCTATACATATAGATCTTTCATGGCTCTTACACGTATCTATCTCAGGTTTTTCTCTACTTTGATGTGTACACCACGATATCTCGTATCAACTTGTTATTTATGTTGTAGTCGATGTTTCGGTAATGACGTTTGATTTCTAACTTCCTAGGTAGTTTTTTCATAGCTGTAATGTCACTACCACAGCTAACGACAACATTATTGTTGCTGAAGTTTGACGAAATCAATTTGTTTGTTCGTAGCAGCCAATTTATTTATGCTAACTTTTTGTATTGTGCAAATACTATTCTGGTAATTTGGAAATATAGACTTCGACGTGGTATGAAGTGGTTGGAATAATATCGTTTTGGTGACAGATATATTTACTATAAGAGCCCCATTGTAATTTTCATATAATTTAACTCGTACGTGTGGAAGGCTCACAAAGAAATGTCCAGAAAAAATGGATGATCTAGTACTTCTTCAAACCATTTCTGCGGTCATTGCTTTTGGTTAATCAATGTCTTTCGGTGTCATTACTTGAAAAATACTTCATTTTTCTCCATTAAATAAAATCGTAATTATTTAAACTTTATTATAATAGTTGTTGATAACAATTGAACAAATATTGTAAATCGATTGAGCCTTATTATTTAATGGTGATAAACGGTTAATTGTAGTACTGCTCGGTACTTAAGGTTTTTAAGAGATTGATTCACATAGCTTTCCGCTACCGTAGAAGTTTGCCAGCCACTAAGTCGTTTTAATGATACCATATCATCTTCTGCATCAACTAACATTGTGGCTGATGATCTCCTGAAACAATGGCCGGTATATTGCTTTGGTTCCGGCAGCTCAAGATATTCAGCAATTTTACGTGGTGTATTACCAATTGTGTTTATCTCCACAACCTGTTTCGTGCATTTTCCATTTCTTTCAAAACTAAAATGCGTGCGGGAAAATGGGTTAAAACGCACGGTCGTAGAAAAAATATATTTACTAAGTCACACTACAAATTAACTATCCCGACAATGTTTGTTTGGTTAATGTTGTAGCTTAGATCAACTTCACAGCAGAAAAATAGTCTTTTATTTTATATTAATTTACATGACATAAGCAAATTATTAACAACAGTACGAACCCCGTCCCATTTCAGTTGGCCCACTTAGAAAAATTCGAAATTATTAAACTTTATTTTAAAATGCCAAAAAGTAGCTGCAGTAAAATGTTTTAAACTTTTAGTTTTAGGTCTAAAATAGGTTTTGGATGAATATTGTCAAATATTTTGAATGATATTTAATATGATGGAAATAGTTGGGTCTTATTATTGTTGAAAAAATTCGATTAATCATAGTAAACTTATTCAAAAATGGGAAAAAGAATTCAGAAATCGCGAAAGCTGTAAACCTGTCAAAATACAGTGTATAGTTCGCTTGTATAAAGCAAATGGTTCGATTGTCCCTAATCGCCGGTACGTAAGAAAATTGAAATTGTCAGACAAACATAAACGAGCGTTAAAAAGAATAATTCAACAAAACAGATCCACATGTCACAGAGATGCTCAAAAATTAGGATTTAGGACATACAAGGTGAATTTTGTAACACCTTAGTTTAATGCATATGTTTCTAAATTTAAATTTTCTTTACATAGGCCAAAGAAAAGCCAGTATTGACTCAAATCCAAAAGAAAAATAGACTTAAATGGGCCAAAGAGCATAAAAATTGGAATTTTGAACAGTGGAGCTGTATACATTGGAGTGATGAGTCTCGTTTTGAAGTTTGTGTGGGTGACGATCGAAGTAGAGTTGTTCGACAAGAAATGAAGCTCTTCATCCAGATTATTTGAAGCGGAAAGTAAAATTTCCGGCATCTGTGATGGTGTGGGGCTGGATATTTGCAAGAGGAGTGGGAAAACTGCATTTCATAAACGGAACTAAAACGTACCTGGATATTTTAGAAGAATCATTGTTGCCAACAAGAGAAGTAACTTTAACCGCTGGGAAAGCCTTTATTTTTCAGCAAGATGGAGCAGCATGCCATAAGTCAAAAAAGGTTTGGCACTTAGTGCCACCTTAAGACATTTTTCGTTGTTTCTTCATTAAATTTTCATAAACGGAATTGTCAATACTGAAACGTACCTGGATATTTTAGAAGAATCATTGTTGCCAACAAGAGAAGTAACTTTAACCGCTGGGAAAGCCTTTATTTTTCAGCAAGATGGAGCAGCATGCCATAAGTCAAAAAAGGTTTGGCACTTAGTGCCACCTTAAGACATTTTTCGTTGTTTCTTCATTAAATTTTCATAAACGGAATTGTCAATACTGAAACGTACCTGGATATTTTAGAAGAATCATTGTTGCCAACAAGAAAAGTAACTTTAACCGCTGGGAAAGCCTTTATTTTTCAGCAAGGTAGAGCAGCATGCCATAAGTCAAAAAGGCGTTAGAATATTCCACTTTTAGAATGGGTTTCAAGTAGTCCAGATTTATCACCAATAGAAACACTTTGGCATGAAATGAAACAGCAGTTGCGTGCAAATCCAGCTAGAACTGTCTTGGAATTAAAAGAAATAACAAGAAATTTGTGATAATTTTACTCCCGAATAATGCCAGAATTTAATAAACACCATGCCTCAAAGAATTACGGCTGTTATTAAAAATAAAGGGGACGTTACGTAATATTTAAGCTTTTCTGATTACATTTGGTTTTTGTTTTTTTTTAGTTTGTAATTATAACATATGTTAAGACATGTAACTCCTGTATAAGTTTCTAAAATGTTTATAGAAAATATAAAGTAGTCCAAACGAAACAATTTGCCGGTTTTTAATAGCTGAAAAAGCAATAATTAGTAATTTTTTTCAATGGGGCCAACTGAAATGGGACGGGGCTCCTATAATCTTTTTTTATATAATTCTATAGAGTGGAGGTTATATAATTCTTATCAATATACTCTTAGTTCAGCCACAGAAATAGAAATATGTTTATTCGATAGTATTCATTTTAAAAATTTGAATCTTAAATTATCTCGCCACTCCTGATGGGAACCATTACCAACCTCCATAAATGAATCATAAATCTACCTATTTTCTATTACACTCGTTATATATTGTAAGATTTATTGTAGCCTGACCGTCCTCAATGTCTTCATAAGCGGTTCCACATGTCCCTTAGATACTTTAAGTTCCATTAATTTATCAAATTACTTATTTTATTGCTGTGACGTGACAACCATAAATATAATTAATTATAGCTTGCTTTTGTATAAAATTGAAATAGTATTTGAGAGAGTAAAAACTTTAACATCCAACGATGACAATAGTCTGATTATTGAAACCACTTTATTTATACTGGGTTTTCCAATAAGAGGTGTTATTTTGAACAGCCCGCTATTTCGGTAAATGTCACTTTTGAAGCTGTCATTTTTTGACATTTGACAAGTAGAATCTGCGCCATTAATGAAAATTGAACGATACACGCTTCAACAATGCATTGAAATTATTAAAATTCACTATAAAAATGGCAGAGATGGTTCGTAAAACTAAAACATTTTTGGGTCGACGTAAAGCACCTTCTCGGACCGCAATACAGAAATTGGTGGAAAAATTTGAGCTGTTGGGACAAGTTACTGATGTGAAGAATAAAACCCGTGCACGTCGCTCAAGAACAACTGAGAATATTTCTGCTGTAGCCCAAAGTGTTGAAGAAAACCCAGGTTTGTCCATTCCTCGTCGTTCTTTGGAATTAGCCATTCCACAAACGTCATTACACCGTATTTTGTATAAAGACTTGGGTCTTAAGGCCTATAAAGTTCAGTTAACACAAGAACTCAAACCGGCCGATCATTAACAACGTCGTGTCTTTGTGAATTGGGTCCTTGAAATGCATGAAAATGATCCGGAATTTCATCGAAAAATCATCTTAACTGATGAGGCCCATTTCCACCTTGGTGGTTACGTCAATAAACAAAATTGTCGAATCTGGGACTCGGAAAACCCAAGAGTTATTGTTGAAAATCCTCTCCATCCTCAACGCGTGACTGTTTGGTGCGGTTTATGGTCTGGCGGTGTCATTGGACCTTACTTTTTCGAAAATTATGCTGGAGCAACAGTTACGTTGAATGGATTGCGCTATCGAGAGACTATTAATGATTTTTTATGGCCGGAATTGGATGGTATTGATTTGGACTACGTTTACTTTCAACAAGACGCGCTACGTGCCACACAAGCAACGAAACCATCGATCTTTTACGGGAAAAATTTCCGGACCGTGTTATCTCTCGAAGAGGTGATCACAATTGGCCACCGAGATCTTGTGATTTAACACCTTGCGACTTTTTCCTTTGGGGCCACGTAGTGGTGGTGATAAGGTCTACGCCAACAGTCCAGCATCCATTCAAGACCTCAAAGATGGAATTCGTGAGGCTATCGAGGACATAGGGCAGCCGCTTTGCAATATGGTTACGGAAAATTTCATGAAAAGGATATGGTCCTGTAAGCGCAGTCATGGCGGCCATTTGGCTGATGTTGTGTTCCATTATTAACGGCATACCTTCCTCTTTATAATGAAATAAACAACCGATCATTTATCTCAAAAAATAGCATTTTTCTTTGAATATCAAAATAACACCTCTTATTGGAAAACCCCTTATTTTATGTTAATAAATAGCTTTTCAAAGTTGTCAATTAAGCCATTCAACTCGTATTTATCGTAATACGTTTATGAATAAATATTGTTGTTTTTCCATACTAATTTAGTAATTGTATTGTGAAGTTGAGGTGCATTCACATCGTCAATCAATATTCCATCGTAGGATCTCAACTTTTGTCAAATAAATTCAAAGCGCGCAGTAAAAGATGCAATTAAGTCCCGATACAGTATAAAGCGATCACTGTACAGAGGATAAGTAGATATATTAGCATACATTAGTCCTCCCATTTTACGTGCCCGTCCTCGAGTTCATTAGAGTTCAGAAAGCTGCTGGTGTAGAATAAGCAATAACTCTATAGGAGGTGGGAATTTGGTTACAACACAATCCTTCTCTTTGCCTTAGTCAACGTCTTTTCTCCAAATAATATATCCTTTGTTTTCGCTTCTATTAATATGCATTTTAGGAATACATTGCATTTAAATAAGAATTTATGAATAAATTATCGCCTACTAAAATGAATATTACTTTATAAATCTATCTTTATTAATTGATGACAATCTTTTTCAGTATCATTACGATCTAGTGTTTAATATTATATTAATTGCATAGGTATCAAATCACTAGTATATTTTCAACTAATACTTTTAATAACGCTTACACTGTTTACTATTTACTGACCTATAACAACATTGATATTGAACTGTTTAAGCCACCATCACACCAACAATCACAATTACACTGTCTGAAGCGCGTTTCGATAACCAAGATATCGTCTTCAGAGACTGAAGGTAAACTAAAACCTATAACTTGACTTACCTGCTTTATACTGAATTTTCCCACCAATAAACTTTCTCCCGCTAAAATTAATTCTAGAGGGAAAACCTCCTTGGCGGGAATCTTCTCATTTATTCCTTGACTACTAAAATAGGTGTAGTGGTGGTGTAAACAGTGTGATCCTAGTCAATATCACCAACCGTTCCAAAAATTCCCATTTAGAATACACTGAGAGCAATGTCAGTGTCGACAAGTTCATGTGTCTGTCTATATCTATATATTTGATGATTCTCGTATATTTATACAATTTTTTTTATAGTTTATAAGGTGAACATATTGTTATATTCTAATGGTACGTGTGTTTATTGAGTCAAAATGCAAGTTTATTGATTTATTGTGGCCTACAGCTAACCCCACTTACTTACTTAAATACTAACCTTCTACTTTATCAACCATCACAATACGTCATAGCTGATACTTCACTATTAACGTTTTGAAGCTCTTCAGACAATGATTTTTTAATAGTAAAAAGATAAATATTTGTATTTGTAGGAATGTCGTCAGCGTTAAAATCAAAAAATGTGTTTTTTAACTACTGTCGGTTTTCATTTTTGAAAATTTCTAAGTCCCAATTCAAACATGTCTCGTTACTTGAGACGAATTATCTCTAACTCTATGAAGAGTAAAATTGTTTTACATTCTTTCAGTCATTCTCTCTTTGTTCATTAGCGACGCAGATTACTATTCATTCAGATCCATGACAGACCTCTTGGTGGGAAAAATTTGATTCCAAAAGATATGTGAAAATGCAATTCGACAATTTCTTGCATCTAAGTCAAAAGAATGTGTTAACCAAGGTTTCAAATAGCATGCTAAACGTGGGATTGAAACCGTGGAATACTGGTCTAGACCTCGATAATTAAGGCTTTTTTTTAGATGATTACCTCCAAACAATATAAACATTATTTATGACAAATCCTTTATAATATAAGCTAATAATATTTGTATGTTACCGACAATAATATCATTGAAAAACAAAAGAAAGTAAGACAATATACTGTTAAAAGGATGAAGCCCTTTGCTTGCCAAGTTCCATTAAGAATCAGATGAATCTTTGTTAAACAACTGAAGTTATTCCTGTGCGAAAATCCTGTTTGCAGCGCCAGAAATGTTTGTGCACTTTTAAATTAAAAAAAAAGGTTATTAAAGATATTCAGAATAATAAAAAAAAGGTTCATTAGACCCTATAGTATTTTCTGTTGACTTTAAGTCTTCTCGAGGTCCACACGTGTTCATTAGCTGATTCTGCAGACTGTGCTATGGATCGTTACATTTCTATATAGATGTCTAGTATGCTCAAAATCCCATTTTGCTTTTGTTATATATAGGCATTAAGAAACTCAACTTTATTGATTTCTGTTGGGCTGAGTGTCTTCTTAAGGTTAGGTTCCACATTAAATTGATGAAATTTGGTAGAGTATAGTCTGTAATCAGTGAGGATGTGCTTTACTGATCCAGGAGCGTGACAATTTTGGCATATAGGACGACTCTCTGGCGACATAGAGTTGTTTTGTTTAGTTACTATGGTTTATTCTCATTATGAAAGCATCTTTCGTACTCAAATATTTTGATGCAGGTGAGTAAATTTTTGGATGAGGTTTTTGAAGTAAGTCTCGAGATTATTATCAAACTGAACTAGGATTTCTGAATGTTGTTAGGGAAGTGACGATCTGCAGATTCTATCCAGGGATTTCAGTGTGCGATTGAAGCCAGATGAGAAATAATATTGGTAGATGTCATATATGCTTTAGACCACTGGGTGGTCGGTAAATATGGTTTTAATTTTAATAATTTTAAACTAGAATATGAAATATTTTGTCTATCGGCGTTGAACAGTTTGATAGTATAAGTATTGGTAGTAAAGAGTATTTTAATCATTATAAGCTTTTCTTAGGGCGACTCTATATATTGGTACAACTTATTTTTGTTAAAAGAATTGTGGTAGATAGTAAGCGATTAATATAAATTAAAAGGTTCGGAGTTTTTAATTCATTCTTCATGTCAGCATGTCAGATACTTTGAAGTAAATGCAGCGTGTCCGCATTTTTGAAATCCCGTGAAATCGTTTAAAAAACATCGATTCCTAGTAACATACAGTACGTAAAAGTGATAGATAACCGGGTATTAGCAACAGCTGACCTCACGTTTTAACGTTCTCACGAAAAATACGTTCCATTTACGACAAGATTGAGAAAAACATTTTTGGTCATCTATTTAAACCGAACGTGAATATACAAAATGGTTACGATGAATTAGTTTAAGAAGAAATAGAAATGCTCGAACGCTAATATGTATTGTTATTTATTTGAAAATAAATTATACATACAAAACTACTTCGATAATTTTGTTAATCTTCTCAACAAGAATTCTGAATTAAACAACTTCTGTTGCAATAAAAAAATATTGAGTACACAGTTTATCATTAATGCTTTATTTCATGTATTATCCAGACTCTCACTAGGCGCCTTCTAGAGGCCCTCGACACGAGTCTTGTCGATTGGATGCAACATCCACACTCTTGATTTATCCAGTTGCTCGCTATGTCTACTACAAAATGGACGTAATTCAAATGGATTTAATTGTTTATACCAGATTATTTTGAGGATACATAATAATGAAACAATTTATAGTTTATAATTATTATATTTGATTTATTTAAATGAAAATTAAGTTTTTTTCAAAATGAAATATGGTAGAATATCAATACCAGCTACATAATTTAAAATGGTTGTAGGTCCTTCGTACACCGTACCGGTTTGACCATCAGTCCATGTTCCTTTGGGTAAATATATATCCCTTAATGTCGTATTCATTTTCAAAATTGGAGCAACAAGGATTTCTTCGCCCAATAGGAACTCTGAAAGGAAAATTATTTTTATAATTTTAATGCTGAAAATAGTGGTCTAAAAATTCTTGAACTTTCATATCTACATATTCTGATAACTTGAATTCTCAGGTAGCTTATTTTTTGCTAAAACCTCGTTATAATCAGTTTAATGTTGTAGCATATTCCTCGTACATAAAATCGTTTTGGCAGCTCCAAACTCTCGCCAAGACACGAGCCTTGGCGAGCGGAGGCCGGAGGAGTTCTAGCTACTGCCGATTATGTCTCCAGCAGGGTCTGTGCACTGGAATAGGAGAAGTTCGGGACGATTTTCATCGCCATCTCTGTTAGTGGCTCACATCTAAAAGTTTACTTTTTGGTGTTTTATTTTTGAATGTTTGTCACTCTGGATTCTGAAACTAAGTTGCAATCATGCATGGAGAAACATCCAAGATTATTGAATGAACAACGTCCATCTTGCAAAGGTGTATAAAATCTTTGCAAAGGTGTTTGATATTGTTTATTTATTAGCTATTTGCATTTTTGTGCATTTAAAAGTTATTATTTGTTGCGAATTGTACTGTCGTGTTTACTTACTCAATATGAGTAAACGAGTAAAGGCCTGTTGTGTATCGGGATGCACGAATAAGCAAGCGATAAGGTGATAGTAATATTTACTATTTATCAACATAAAAATATTTAAATTGAAATCAATTCCATATCTATAATGATTTTATCCTGATTTTACTATTTTATAGACATTCCATTCCTACGTTTGCAGAATTTGGTTAGAATAAATAACCCCAAGTTAATGTTTGCAGATACAGTATTATCATCACATAGAATATGTGATATTCACTTTGAACCAATTTGTAGAAACCCCAATGGCAGGTTAAAAAACTTTCTCTGCCAACTCTACATTTACCTGATAAGTACTTATATTTACTTGGACAACAAACCTCTTACGAATCATAGTGAAAAGTTATGCAGAGGAAACGAATTGCTATTTTTGTTTGTAGGTTACGAAAAAGGTGAAAATGATATTTTTTGAGTACGGGAGCAACCATCTTCATTTTCAACTCCAAAAAAGCTAATAGGTAGGTATGAATTGTAGTATATTATTGTTTGATTCATTGTACATTTTGGGTATAGGCGTGACTCAACCATTTATGGCAGTTTTAAGCAGGTAGAAATGGATTGATGTGTTTAACATCTGGGAAACAGACTTCATGTTTTTAATTCATATTAATAACCAAAAGGATTATTCAATAATAATTTAGGTGAAAGATAAATGTCATTGAATATTTTCTATAATGTAGTTGTCCAATTAGGTTTATTTTTGCTTACTGAGAGAATAAAAAAAAATATTTTTTTGTGCGCCTTCAGCAAAATTCTGTGATATTTTTAAAAGTTTTTCTGTTAAAATTTTCGTGCCCCGGTTAATAAATTCGTTAGGCATAAAGAAACAAATATTTCGTTTGGAGGATTTGACAGACATTTCCTCAATATTTTGTTCAGATCATATGGATTATGTAAATATTAGTTTTAACATATGCATCTTTCATTACGTAGGTATTATTAATAAAATTTTGAAGGGCAAAGATGGCAAAGAAATATGGGGAATGCTGCAAGAAAGACAAAGGCAATCATTAATTATCCATGGTTATAAAATCAGTTTTTTATAAACCATTGTATGTACCATGTACAAACAGAAACATTTTTTAAACACGCCAACATCTCACTGTTGACACTCCTAAGCCTGCTAAAGTGCGAAGGAAAATTTTGGTTTTTGGATATAGTTATAAAATGTCAAAAACAAAATAAAAATTATAATAATCATCCTGTGTTTCAATATTCCATCTACCTATATCTTATATAAACCATTTAATTGTGAAATTTATATGGTCGGGCCTGGTTGTCACATAAATTGTAAATGAAACCAAAATATTTTACAAAATACTTCATGTAAACAGCATTTTAATTTCAGGTATTTATATTTTCTTGTAAACAACAATATTTGAATTTGAAATGTTATACTTTTGTTTCATTCACAATTTAATGCGACAAATAGCTTCGAGCATTTAAAATTACTCGAGTTTCAAATTTCCCGCGAAATTAGCATGGATATGAACCTTAGATCAAATCTTTGATTATAGAAATCTTTTTTCTTGATACAGAGCCAGTCGGAGAGATGTCGCTAGGATCGAACTTTGTCGTCAAATTTTTATACAGAGTGGTAGATCTATCGTGTATATAATCATTGGTCTCCACCAGTAAATAGAAAAGTGAAACGTGAAAATGTGGTTGATTGCCTCACCCTCACCCATTCAGGTCAGTTGACTGACACCAGTGAAATTGATATGAAGCAGAACGACAGCGAGGCGTGGCGAGGAAAGCCGAAGGGACACACTCTTGTACTCGCGTTCCCTCGGTGAGAGTCTAGATCAAACTTAAAGTAAGTAATGGTATTAAACTAAAAGGTTTTTAAAGATTCCGTAAAACTTTATGTAAAATTGTGATATTTAATTATTAATGAAAAGTATTGATTAAATTCCACTTTAAATATTGAGTCAAACCAAAAAATAAACTCGTCTTGAAGTTGAGCAACCCACTTTCCGTTTCACTGTCGTTGAATGTAATAAAATTGATCCTCTTCCTGAAAGCGATAACACCTCGGCATCGTTAAGGCTTGTTTCAATGTTTCTGGTAAGGTCCGACCTTTTTCACCCTCATTATAAAATCAAATCTGAAAAGTTATATAGCGTAGGCCCAAAAATATTTATGATAACAAACATTTCTCTTAAATAATGATGGTGATAAGTACATAAGAATTCTATTCATCTTTTAATATATTATTGACAGCTTTTTTTGAATTGTTGCCGGTCAGTGTTTTAACCTGACACTAAAACCAAAAGAAATTATTTTTCGTATACGAGAATTTTTTAAACACTACTCTAATGAAAAAAACAGTTCAGCACGAGGCTATAGAAACTGGGAAAAACTCCCGGAAAATGGGTATTTTGTCAAAAACGATTTTACAATTGCGTTTTTGGACATGTTACACTTTGGACTAGAGTATCGACATCTTCATAGCATTTATTATTTTTCATAATACGCGTACCAGCTTCGAATATTGAACCCTCGATTCATCTCAATTTTAGAGACAAAATTTGAAACAAAAAACGTTAGTCAGTTACTACGAATGTAAATGCTGTGAAGGTAGAAAACTTATTGACCGTATTAGTGTAATAATCCCGTCTATTCCGACTAACGACCAATATATAGTCTCAACTCAAACCTTGCACGTTCATTTTACAATTAACTCACCGTCATTACAGGACAACGCTTCAGAATCTGAGGGATCCAGCCACCATATAGGAGGATTAACAGGACTTCCATCTTCGATGCTTTTTTGCATTGCTTTTAGTATAACATTTGAGTATTTCTCGTGGAGATTAACATAACGTTTGACGATGCCTGGTACGTCGAACTGAAACATTGGTGAAACTATAAAACGCCAAATTGCATCAATAAGTAAATAAGCAAATTAATTGATAGAAATATGAGTTTGAAAACTAAAAATTTCTCGTTCAATTTTTGTGAATATTTTACCAATAAGTATTATAATTAAATATGTAATGACAAAAAATATAATATCGCAACAATTACAGACACAAACTAACGTAACATCAGCGGAAGGAAGTTGTCAGTGACCGGAGCTACCACAATTTGTAGAATAGGCGGCCACTTTGTGTAGAAATGACGTAATAGACCACGCAGCATCATGTGTTTGCTGTTGAAAAATATTTCAAATCCAATTAATCTAATATCACTGTTAGCATAATGATTCAGTGCGTAATCACTATACGAGGTCTGGCCATTAAATAACGAGACTGGTTACGAAAAAAGGTTTTATTATAAAAATTATTCTACATTCGATTTCTTCTCTCACCACACACCTTTCCACACGTTTTTCCCATTGATCGAAGCAGTGTTGGAAGTCTTCTTTGGTAAGGGACTTTAGGAGCTCTGCCGTTTTTTGCTTTCCAACTCAAATTGGGTCCTTTTCAAAACAGATCTTTTTCTAACCTTTCTAACATTTTATGGAAATCTGAGCAGATCCGTTAACACAAGAGCTTTTAGTCAGGAGTCTGATTTTTTGGTACCAGCTTCGCACAGACTTTTGTCATGTGTATTTTATCGTATAAAATTTTTCTAACGTTAATTTATTGGCCTTTAGAGCCTCGGCAATCATCCGGATGCTCATTCGACATTCTGCACGCACAATTTGGTTGATTTTGGTCACTGTTTCCGGAGATGAAACAGTCACAGGGCTACCTGGACGCTGGTCATCTTCAGTTATCTCTCGGCCCTCACTAAAGCGCTTACACCACTCAAAAACACGCGCACGAGATAAAGAATTGTCCTCATAAGTCTCGTGCAACAATTTATAGGACACAGTCCGAATTTTTTCCAATTTAACGAGAAATTTGAGATTGATACGTTACTCCTGTTACCCCACCCGTCTATGGAGCCCTCTAGGCGCGCAGTCTCAGTTATTTATTAGCCAGACCTCGTACTCTGTTTGGTGAACTAATTTCGTGCAGCAGTCGTGTGAAAACCCGTCCCGTTAAGCATCCTTACTCAGACAAAATCTACGGATCGCTGATAATTAGTATATTCTATCAGCCCTTGTCATAGTCTCTTTCCTCTCTTCCTAGTTTTGTGAGAGATTCCGAGAGGTCTTCTCTTTCCGAGAAATATCAGCTCCGGTGGATATACATCCTTTTCGTCGAGAATAAATTGACATCGCGAAATGTTCTTAGATAAGATTATGATTATTCAAACGCTTCTCTAACGTAATCAAGATACGATTGATATCGATGTAAATTATAAGGCTGTTTCAATGATGATTGATTTAGGTCACTTCCATTTGAATGAATCAATAAACTAGTAGAGCTGGAGAGATAACAAATCACAAGAATTATATCAAAAAACAACCGCATAGCTAATCCTGAAGTTTCATTGTAGCATCTGGAAAATCTTTATGGTTGGACCTTATTTTTTTCAAGAGGATCGTTCAGCAGTCAAAGCTAATTTTCAACGTTATATGGAAGTTCTTCGCATATTTTTCAGTCACAGTCGAAAGCTTTCGTGTTCGGCTTGGAAGAAATCAATAGGATGGAGCTACATGAGTAATGTTTGTATGAGCTTGTAAAGCTTTTTTTTGATTTTACGCTTTGGCAATCTACATTGGACTTCACTTGAAATGAAAGTTTATTGTCGTACAAGATTTGAAAATTCCAATACGTGAAGAAATGGTTGATTTTAATGTGTATTAATTGAACCGTCATTTTCTAATGTAACTTTTGGAAAATAGTTGTGATCTTTGGAATTCCTAAAGTGGATAGTTGGTAGATTGTTTTCGTGATAATAAAATTTTCATATGTTTAAAATCACCTCCCTTACAATGTTTTAGAATAAATGCGCAATTTTTATACCACCATATATTCGGGAACTTAATATATTTACTGAAAGTAGACGCATGACATTTTTATATAAGCTCCTTGTAAAAGAAAATTCGTGATCCCTCAACCTCACAAACTTTTGTGCACGTTAAAGTAAATTTAGTTTGGTGACAACTCACTCATTTCATTATACTTGGGACCATTTTGAAAATTCACATTCGTGAGTGTGAATTTAGAATGATAATTTTCCCCGTTTTTCCACACACTTTAATCTCAGAATAACAAACTGAACTATAATATACAAAATAGTAATTACGCAGAAAATGTTAAAACATGTACCCTTTTAGAGATTTCGTTACTATAAGTATGAAAGTAAACGAGACATAAATAATCAATGGCAAAACTAAGATCGAAATTTCAATAATCTATTCTAGAAAAAAAATTATTAGTATAGACCCATAATCGAGATCAGAAAAATTTATATAAGGAAAGAAATTTGAAGAAAGAAGTAACTTACTTCATCACTAGTCATTTCCCAGGGTAAATAACTGAACTGCATAGCTGGCATGAAAGTGTTAGCTTGAGTCCATCGGACAAGTAATTCAGGAGTTGGTAACTGTGTGTAGCCATTACCTCCTATCATATCTGGTAAAACCCTACGAAGAGAAAAGTTTTATTTTGTCTTAGGTCAATAATTTTCATGGTCACTAATTTTTTTCACCAGTCATGCCTTGCAAATTCTAATTGCCTGCGTATTTCCTTGATAATCTGTATCATAGTTTCCTTCTCCATGTGCCATGTAATCAGATCTACCAGAATCTTTATATAATTAGTAGCAAAACGCCCGTTCTAAGAAGTTTGCCTTCCTTCTGTAAGTTTTGGCCTCTCAGTAGCTATATGATTGAAAGAATATTTGTATGGACACTAAATATTGAAATATAATAATCTATAGTAAATTGTAGAATTCTACCACAGAATAATAAGGTCTTTCAAGCAAAAATGCATTTTCTAATCTCCGGAACTTTTTAAGACCAGCTTCACTATAATTTCACTACCCCTAAGTCTCCAACTAGATATTCAGAACTGCTTTATAGACTTTTCCCCATCCCCATGAATAACTTATAGGATTATCATCAGCTTTGAATCAGTGATGAAGCTTTGCATTACCATTTGTGTTGATGCAGTAAGTTGGTCTGCGCTGAGTATGCTAGCTCTGCTCTTACAAAGAAGAGCAAGTTTTTTAACAAAAAATATAAACTGTTACACTCTCAGTGACTTACATTGTATATCCATTCAAATTTAATTGAAATAAAGTTGTGACTAAACTTGCTAAACCATTATCTATGCCCCAGGAACTGTCCTTGTCCAACATTCTAACGAAAATGGGTAAGTCCTGCGTTCTACAAACATACAATTTGGTATAGCTACGTTTGCTTGGGAAATCTATAATATTATTTTAAATATTCACCTCCATGCTGATCTGACCTCAATCAAATCTCCATACTTAGCACAAATTCGTATGTAAGTAGATGTAAGTATATTTGGAATCAATTCTTGATTCACGTTGGGATAAACTGAAGGCTGAAATGGAAAATGTAATAAAGCAACGATTATTTCTAGACCAAATCAATTTAAATATATAGTAAATAGAGGTAAACTTTTTAGGAAACAAAAATAGAGGTTTAATAGATTTATTATTATAATTTATTATATACGGATTTACTATTAGACAATATTATTGTGAATATACTAGTCCTCTTGTCTTGTACTTGTTGAAATACGCTCTGGTAGAAAGGAGATTGAATATTGTTAGTTTAATTGTGAATGCGTTGTTTCAGCTCTTCAATGTTTACTTGGGATCAAATGCAAGTTTAACATTCAAACTATCACTAACGCATTCATCTGAGCAAATAGCAATAAAAGGGAAGGGAATAATTATTGTGATATATAATTCACCATTAAAGTGTAAATTAAAAATCAATTATTTCTCTTTCAGTTGTATGAGTTGGTTATAATCTGATCCAAACTAACAAAACTCAACACAACCTAAGTTAACAACGCGTTAAAAATGAGTCAACAGCTCCGGCTCTAATTGGATGTTATCTCCTTCTTGGATCAAAATCAATCATTATCAATATTCGAGCCTGGAGTAATTCACTTGCATTGGTAATGGATAACTGTTTGTCAATGCCGGAACCAAATGATATCATCACAGTTAAGAAAATTTTGTATAGCTAGGAAACATGACGAGCCATATCACAGTAGCGCACACAAAGCAAAAAATCCATCTACCAACATTCCTCGTCAAACGGTTACATTTTCATAGATCTTCGGTTTGATATCTGTTATCTACTTATTACATAATCATCCACATTAAAAAAAGTTTCGTCACGCAAACATTCATCATCACAAAAATATGCAGATATTGTTTCGTCGAATGTTTTTATTTGGTAGTCTGTAACTGCTACACCATTTAAATTTCAAATGAACGGAAGTGCAAATCTTGCTCAAAAAACTGTAGATTAGGTGATTCGTATTGCCTACACATGTTTAAGCACCAACCGTTACCGATGCTGTTCTTACAGATCTTTACTTAGCCCCGACAACTGCTCTAGAATAACCAACAAATACGCCAAATGTGTTCAATACCTATTTTGTAAATTGTAGATTGTTTGGGGAGTTGTTTTGGCTTTCCAGTAGCTCTGCACCTATACTTAGAACGATATTTTGTACATGACTCTGTATCTCATGGAACAACATTCCAAGGTTTCGTTTTTTGATATGTTTTAAAGTACCAGTTCAATGTCGTTTTTGAACATTTCCTTAGATATGGTTATGAATCTTAGGCGTGGAAGGTTTCTCCAGTAAGACTCCATCTGATCCTCCAGGCATCCGTTCAGTTCGTTTTTGATATGACATCTCACGAGGCTACAGTAAGGATCTGGCCCAAAAAAAAAGAGTCGTTGCCCCTTTGTTGGTAAATCTGTCTGTTTTTCTGCTACCTGATATACCCCGGTGGCATTTGTTTCTGTTATCTAGTGCCTTTAGAGTTTGTTTACACTCTAACTTGGACGTGTACTCAATTGCTTTAAATACCTTGAGGGCACGTTTCTATACAAAAATTCCTAAGCACATATTTTTATTGCTAACAATTCTGCCCGAAAAAAAGGGGGTTTTTCCTTGTGGGTAGTTTGGAAAGTTTATATTTTGCTCCTTATTCGGCATTTTGTATTAGCTTCGGACCATCTGCATACCATTGAGATTTATTTCCGAAGATCCACGAATGAGGTTATTCAAAAATTGAAATTTATTTTAGTATTTGAGTGAATACATACTTGTTGGCCATAATCACTTTCACCAGCATCAAATTTAAAACTATCAAATTGTTGTTCTTTACGTAATTTCATAACTCTACTATTCCACCATTCGGCTGCTTCTGGATGTGTAAAATCTATTTGATGACCAATTTTATCGCCATTCCACCAAGTAGCATTATTTAAACCATCTTCCCCTTTCACGAAATAATCTGGAAGTTAAGAATTGTACCTCACCAAAAATCGAGAAATTCTTTTGTGAGAATTTGAGACTATAAACATTAGTAAGTTTAGCAATTAAAAGGAGAGAATTTTTCATTTCTGACTGGCACTAATCAATTATTCGTTACAATGATTTGTCAAGCATCACTTAAAATCGTACTCAAATGAATTATATTTAAGGAAAATACTTACAGTAAATTGATTTATCAATCGGGAAAATCAAAGTTGTATCAAAAGAAGGAAAGTTTAAAGCTTAATTAGTACAGTATAGTTAGATTTTAAGATAATTGTACTTGGGAAATAATGAAAAGAACTTCTCCGAAATTAGAATATATAAAAAGGTATGTGCCAAATAAGAGAACCTTATTATTTTCAGTCTCTAAGAATCATTCTAGGATTTCAAAGATCCGAGCTCTAATCTGTGTCATTTGAAATAGCTGTCCGTGGTCCTTTGCCCAGATATGATTCAGAATTACTTGTAATAACAAGTCATAGAAGAAACTCACCATGCTCTGCTCCATATTGAGAATTTGGTTCGCAACCTTCATTAACGAATGGATGAATCCACAAGGTGACTCTAAAACCCATATCTTTCACTTTCTTAACCGTTTCGGAAATTGAAGAGAATTTATCTTGTGAAAATTGTTGGGAACCGTAACAAGTCTGGAAAATAATTTTATTAACAATTATATAACATAAAAATACTCTACGTAAAATTTCGAAGATTCAAAGTATATACCCAGTTTGTATTTATATGAATATTTTATTTGATGATTAGATAAAGAATATCCCATCGAAGATAAAGAGAATGTAGTACTGATGTAGAATTAACCAAAAAAAGGTGATAATAACCAGGGGAATAACGGTATTGAATAGGATAAGGATAACTCCAACCAATCTCTCACTCTCTCTCACTATAAATAACAGTTACTATCATATGGTTGCCTTCCCGCATTGGAATCGTAGGTAACGAATTAGAACAACAAGCAAAAAGTGATTTAACTCATACCAACACCGACAATGTAACTATCCATGAGGATTTAAAATCTCACTGGAAAAACCAGAATAACGTGATAGCAAAACTTGAACACTACCTTACACTCTGTACATCATACTCAACCAAGTTACTTCACAGGCCTCTCCAGACGAGATTTAGCCATTGTAAAACGGATAAGAATCAGACACTCAAGACTCACTCATGGTTATCTGATGCCTTCTACCACCAGACCCATTTGCACCAGCTGTAGTTCCAATTTGATGATAAAACACATATTAATTGAATGGGCTCCAAAGATTGAAGCTCCAATTCAAGACTAACCACAAAGACATCCTGAATGATTTGGATCAAATCTATTTTGTGATTCAATTTCTAAGGGATATGAATCTTTACTATAAAATATAGAACAATTATATATTGATAATGTGTTATTGTCTATTTTCTGCAACTTGTCTGAAAAGGGAGAACCGGTTCCAAAAAAGGCAAACACCGTTCCACCTGCAGGCAAAGTCATGGCATTTATTTTTTGGGATGATTTCCATTGACTTTCTAAAGAGATAAAAGAAAAACTATCAGCGGCTGGTATCATGCAAACTTATTGCAACGTTTGAGCGAAGAAATCAAGCAAAAACGGCAGTATTTGGCTAAGAAGAAAGTGCTGTTTCATCAAGGCAATGCACCAACTCATACATCCGTTATTACAATGGCCAAAATTAACGAGTTAAACTCTTTGAATTTCACTCTATTTGCAAGATTCACCCCCTCAAATTATTTTCTACTTCCAAACTTGAGAAAATGACAGGTGATTAAAGATTTTCCAACAATGAATGAATGGTATCGGCTGTCAATGGCTATTGTGAAGAGCTTGACGATATTTATTATATCGAACTCATTGAACATCGCTGACGAAAATTTATAGAGCTAAAAAGAGATTATGAAATTTTTTTCCAAAATTTTTGTGTTTTCTTTGTTGGGCTAGGTACTTCTAGGACCATCCTTGTACACAGCACATTTTTCTTTTCTTTTTACATGTATAGTACAGTTTATTTGAACAATTTGTGAAAGATTTTATTTCTATCAGCGGCAGCGCTGCGATGACATTTTCAAGCATGCGCGGCAGTTGCTTTGATTCACGCAAAAGAAACGTTTTGTAAAGGCACTGAAAATTAAACCCAATGCAATTTATCGGAAAATCACGGAATATGGAACATGGGTATCTTTTGAGCCCCGAAAATCAAACTTAAGCAAATCTTGACAACTCGAAAATTTCTTACTATATACAAATGTTTACTGGGAGACCATTAAGGAAATGCGACGCGCAATGCAGAACAAGCATCAAGGATTTCCTACTGGGCTGGGACTTATTGGTTGAGGAGTCGAGGAGTCACAGAATTTATAAATGGTAAAGGTGTATAAATAGGTGTAGTAGAAATGTCGGAATTGACGTTTGAAGATGACATCGGTTCAATGTTAAAGTCAGTGTCAGATGTGTTATACAGAATTAATTTCAAAAGGTAAGGAAGGATGTAAATTTGTCATAAAAAAGTTTATAAAGTATTTTAAGGTTCTTTTTATGAAATATTAGCAAATATTTAATAAACTTAAGCAAATATTGACAACTCGAAAACTCATGTGCACCGATATTTTTGACACAAAAGGCATTTTTTGGACCAATTTCTTACTATATACAAATGTTTACTGCGAGACCATTAAGGAAATGCGGCGCGGAATGCAGAACAAGCATCGAGGATTTCCTACTGGGCTGGGACTTATTGAATCATCTTCCATATAGCCCAGACCTCGCTCCTAGTAAATTTTATGTCTTCTTAAACCTATAATATTTCTTTGGTGAACATGATGAAGACGATCCAAAAGAACACATTGTCATATGGTTAAAAACAACAACAGTTGGCAACCTTGTTTGACGAAGACAGACAAAAATTTGTGCCACGCTATAAAAAGTATTTATAAAATTTTGGATTCTGTGGAGAAAATTAGTTTAACAGTTGTAAATTTTTGTACAATAAATATGTTTTCGGTATCTGTACACTCTCTTTTTTTATAACGAAGCGGATCTTACTTTGTAAATATTCCTGATGTTTAGAAACAAAGAATCTTACCTCCCAAAAGTCGTCTATTTCTAGCTGCCCGTTTTTATATCCCTGGTTTCTTATACTTTGAGCGAATTCTAAAACAGTGGCGTCATCTATGTTTCTCTTATATTTTGCCCAAGTAGTCCAAATAGGTTCAGATACCATTTTTTCATTTGGATGACCTATTTAATTATGATGATCAATTTGAAATGAACTAAATAATCTAGCAAATAACAAAAGCTACATCACACTATTTAGTTTAGATACTAAAATAATCCTTCAAATTAAACAATCCATAATTTTTCAGAATATTCTGGAATATTCTCGACCTTATACTTCTGGTACTAAGTGGTACAACAAACGCTACGAATTGTCCAAAATATCCCACAATATTCAGTTCCAATCGTCGTAAAGAACTAGGTAGTTCGAAAACTCACAAAAAAAAGTTATTCACTCGGTTTCTAACCACCGTATTGCGCAGGACTGAATTCAGCAAGTTTTATAAGATATTACACACGAAATTTAAGCGAATTAATAAAATAATATAATAAATAATTTTCAAATATAGAATCGATATAAAAATTCATAAAATTTTTTCAACTTACCTGTTGGTTTTCCTAAAAACTTGTTTATTGCAAAAAGATGAGCCTCTTTGGCATCATTTTGAACACCTAATGTATAGTGAAGATAATTCTGAAAGAAAATTGCCTGCATATTGAATTCCAAACAATAATTTACAAAATTGTTTAAAGATTTCAAAAAGTTAAAGACTAACAGACTTTATAAATGGTAATGGTGTATAAATAGGTGTGGTAGAAATGTTGGAATTGACATTTGAAGATGACATCGGTGCAATGTTTAAGTCAGTGTCAGATGTGTTATACAGAATTCATTTCAAAAGGTAAGGAAGGATGTAAATTTGTAATAAAAAAGGTTCTAAGGTATTTTAAGGTTCTTTATATGAAATATTGAACCAAAAATTTTAAGAACTCTATTTTTCATCTGTTTGATACATATTTTTATTTTGTACTTGACCATGATTTCAGTCCCAAACGGTGAATATATAAGTATTCGAAAGCTCGGAAATATATTAGATTCAGTACACTTTGGTGTTGTATTTTGTCACAATCCAAACGTGTTTGTGTACATGTGATATAAATTGGCTTAGGAGCGAGTCCATTAGCAACCGAACACATCAAGAAACGGTAAATAAAATTATTTTTTCGGTAAAATTTACCAATTCATGAAAAGTTATGAAAAGAGCATTAAATGATTATTTTCTGTACTTTGTAAATCAAAGTTTGTTCATAATTTCGGTCTTTAGAATTAGTCTCTAATTGCAGCACTAACTTACTAGAAAATAATACTTATAAATAAAGCCACATTGAGGCATTTAATCTCACCAGAATACACGGCAGATTGAGCTCTATTCAGCTAGGAAACTTTACATCAAAGAGAAAGACAAATTAAAAATTATGATAGAGCTTCATCAATTAATTTTGTAATTCTAGTTTTACCGTAGGAGAAAAATTATAAGATTTTCGCAATAAGCGTCAGAAAACAGAGTTAGAGTAACAATCTTATGGTAGATGTTGCGAAATTATTTACGTATAATATAACTATCATTTAACTAACTTATTTCCAAACTATTAGTGATTATTTTTGATGAGCTTAATAAAGTATGAAACTTTCACATGCCGCTCCCTATATCTATTGAAATTTGGTTTTCTCGAGAGAGAGATTCCTTGGAAAAATTTTAGGTAGGATAAGGGAAATTTTTTATAGGAGGAAGGTTTACTTAGGTTGACCCTGATATAGAACTTACTCCTCTGCAGGATGGGTTTGTGACGGTTTCGTGGTGCTATGCTTGGTGTCCTGGCTAGAAAGGAGAAAAAGCCAACGACCACTGGCCAGAAGAAAACGAAAAGAGAGCTCTGGTCTATATAAAAACATCTATTTGTATTTTTTTTTGTTTTTGAAAATTTTTGATTATTATTTTTTCAATTTAAATGGGGGATGGGCGGTTACAGCCATTTGGCTGATGAACCGCTTAAATCAAGTTACAGAAAAACCGCAGAAAACTTGTAACACGGACGATTTGATCCTCTTAATACGGACACTGGATTAAGCAAGATAATGAAAGTAGTTAACCGAAATGGAGAAAGAGGGAACCCAACTCAAAGTAATGTTTAAACAGTTCCAGTTTAATGTTCGGAAGAAGAGGTGAAAATTTCAGTGGTAAGGATGTTCAACACACTGGGCGTAAATGTATTTCCTTCTCCGAAAAAAAAATACTGTCCGTAGTAGATGTACTTTAAATATTGTACACATATTGTATGGTACAGTTCTTCGTTCTTGTTATTTATGTTGTCGCCGAAGCAATCTACGGCAACTGTAGTTAATTTTCATCCTGCTAGTTCTTTCACATTTTGTCACCACCTCCGCACGCACAAAGTGGTTGGTATGATGCTTTTAGCAGTCTGGTAATTTGGAAATGAACCAGGGAAGTGGTCACCACATCCTCTGGTGAAAGCTTCATTCTAATATTTCATTTCATCAATTGTCTTGGAATGTAGCTCAATCATGCGACATCGACAACAACAGTTTTGACTGATTTATGTAGAATCATAAGCATTGTTATTTTATAAACGAGTTGACAGGTTAATATCAAAATTTGGGAGAAATTGAAATGATTCATTAAGATAAATAAATCATTTTCATTCAATATCAAAAAAAATCTTACCCTCGTTCTATTTATATAAGGAGCTTGTAACTTTGAAATAAAACAAACTTTATTTTGGCTATTATCCTCATTTTGACTGACGAATAAAGGATTTGTGTCGTCCAAAAAGATAAAACCTCCTTGTGAATTCAACCAGTATCTTTCCGCAACTCCATGGTTGTCGTCTTTCCTGCTTACATAAGCAGTCGATTCTTCGATGGTCATATTTTGAAGTGGCCATATTTGGACTCTTCGCTGTGGTCCACCAAACCATTGATAATTTTCTAAATGAAAGCAGTCTTTTAGAACTTCATTCTTATTTTGGGTCTCCCAAACAAAATCGAATGTGTCATCTAATATATTGTCCTTTGAATTGAAAGAAAATGTGATATCTCCCATTTGACATTTCGGTTGTCCTATACATGAAGTACTGCTAAAATCTCTGCCTTCTCCAAGAGTACCTTTGAATACAACTTTACCAGTTCTATCTATGAAAATATTATAAATTATTATTTTTATAGAATTTGATTTGATTCGTTTTCAATTATTTTTATTTGGTTTTAATGAAGATATTTAGTTATTACTTATTACTGTTGCAAAAACTTATTTCTTTTCTCAAAATAACTTCATTATCAACAATAAAATAGTTTCAAATGATCACTATAATTTAACATGAATAATATAAAAAATTATGGTACCACAAGAGCTTCGGAAATAAATATTTAAACCTCTATAAAATTTGTTGGCCCACGACGCCAAGTAAAATGACTAAAAATTTATCGTAAATAAGGGACTTTTTAGGTGCGTATATCAAATATTACGGGCATTTTCAGTTTTTGAAAAATTCAAAAGAAACGTCCGCCAGGTTTTTAAAACTTTAGCAATCCCTATTTAAATAAAAATAATTTTGACCCTTCTGTTTCACATAAAAATGTTTATTAAGTGCAACAGATTTTTCTCGAAAAGTTATCCATATTAAACATTTAACTATCAAAAATTTCTTGAATGACTTTTTGTTCGATTACCTCACTAGAGTGGAATCGATTCCATTTTCATTTTATCCCTTGACTTTTTCAAGGTCAAATTTTAGTTAAAATAGATTCGATATTGGAACAAGCACCCATCTCATCAATATCCACCACTTGTAGAAAGCACATTGAAGCAAAAGTCATTCAAGGTTGAAAGTTGAATATAAAATTCTTCTTGACGAGAATCTCTTACACATAATGAGCAATTAAATCCTGTTTCAATGGATTATTGCTATGACGAAATCAGAAGCTCACACACCAACCTAACCCAACCTAATATAACCTAACCTAACATAACCTAACATAACCTAACCTAACCTAACCTAACCTAATATAACCTAACGAAATCATGAGTCAAGGAACAAAATAAAAATGGAATTTACTTTAAATACAATTATTGATATTGAAACAATCAACCGTCTCATCAAGATCCACCACTTTTAGTGACATCACCGAAACAAAAGTCATTCAAGGAATTTTTGATGGTTAAATATGGAATATGAAATCTAATAGACCCCTTATTTACGATAAATTTTCAGTCCATTTTTTTTATTTGGGCCAGTCAATTTTATAGGGATTTTCAGCTTTTGGTATGGTATGATAATATTTTACGAATACGCCAAGTCATCCAAAAAAGGATACAGGTAAAGCTAGAGACGAATTTTCAAATCTAAAAAGAAAATTGAATCAAATAGAAGAAGAAATTCAAACTGCTTAGGGACAGCAGGCAAATAAAATTGAGGTTTTTCATCTTAATTTCAAAATTTAATTATATTATGTTTTTACGTTGATCGCGGTACTATAAATGACTTATTTATTGAGAAGAAAACTTATCGGTTACCAGCGTAAACAATTGGGTTACAACATGATAACCTCAAATTTGTGTATAACAAACAATTCCGTTACTAGCCGTATTAAATATCTTAGCTTTTCAAACACCTACCGTTCTTGACTTGTAATTCTATTCCATTGTTTGTGCCTTTTAAAGTGAGGCTGCTGTTTATTGATTTGATGGATTTTGCTAAAGTAGAGTCAGTAGCAAGAAGAAATAAGATAAGAGCTGAAACAATTACAAATATTATATTGATTTGAAAGTAATGAATGTTATTGGAAGACCCAAAAATGTGAGACCTCCACAATTTTGGAAAACCAGATTATTATATATATATATAATATATATATTCAAATTATTTGAAATATTCTAAAAGTATCCATATCGCGTTCAACGTGTTCAACACACATACCTACGTATGTGCAGATGTCAATATACATGCAGCTGCAGTTGCAGCACGGTACCAATACTCCTTTTGGGTCAATATTCGGCTTGTAATAATCGAAGATTATTTAATAGGAACGTTTTTTCTTCCTGCACGATTGATCAGACATATCTTAATTTTTTAGAAAATGAATTTCCAGTCCATTTGGAATATGAACCTCTTCTTATTAGAAGGCGCATATGGTTTATGTATGACGGTGCTCCTTCACATTTTGCAGTAATTGTACGCGAATTTTTATATAACCTTTTTTCAGACTATAGAATCGGACGAGGATACCCATACCCATGCCCTGGACACGATCCTCCTGGATTTTTATATGACAAAATATCTAAAATCGCTCATTTACACAACTTCGATATTAAACTTAAGAGATATTTCAAAATCGTATTGTACAAAGTTGTAATATTATTCTTAACAATCCTAGTATCTTCAAACATATTCGACATTAGACGTCGAGCTTTTTTTCTCTATATTTAATATACAGTATGGGGCAAATGAAAGGAATAAATTCGTTATTTCGTAAGCCGGCGACTTTAAGGAAAAATCCCGAAACCTGTCGATTTTTATTTTAAAACAGGCTATTCATAAAGATACCTTTTTATTTTTGACGTCATCTATATGAGCGTAATGACGTCATCGCTAAAATTTTTAATTGGAAATGTGGGTGTTCTAATACATTATTTTAAAGGTCTTTCAAATACCTATTCAGCCATATCAATATGTACAGTAATTGATTTGGGTGTTGTCACAAACATTATTTATGAAATTTCCTCAATTTCTTAATAAAATGTATTAAGTATTGGTATGATGTAATTATTGACACCCAACAATAAATTTTGTAAAGGCCGTCACTGGTAATGAAATGTCTTATCTACCTACTTTTTACCTTTTTTAAAAATCTAGTTACCTTATCAACATCAACATTAACACTTGAACATAATTAAATTTCTGTCAAATGATTGATTATATTATTAGACGAATTCAAAAAGTCTTTGTATCTATCAACATGAAGCTGACTAAAACGCAAAGAATTGAAATTCTAATAATGATTGGTTGAGGAGATAAAGCACGTAGATATGCAGAAAGAAGTATGTACGTTATTTAATAATAAATACCTCAACCGGAACCAATTTCACAATCCATTATAAGCAAAATTGAGAAGAAATTCGGAAAAACGGGTCATGTCAAAGACCTCCCTAAAGATAGTAGAAAACCAATATCAGAAAACAAAGAACTATATGTTCTGCTAGCGTTTCAAGATAATCCCCATACGAGTTCACAGCAAGTAGCAATAGATAATGACATGGACCATTCAACAGTTCTTAGAAAGGTAAAGAAGCTAAGTGGTATCCCTACAAAGTAAGTTAAGTACAAGAGCTTATGGAAGATGATTTTGATAGAAGAATTGAGTTTTTTGAAATTGTTATGGAACAAAATAACAAAGATCCGATGTTTTTAAAAAAGGCTCTTTTCTCGGATGAAGCTACATTTCTACTAAACGGTCATGTCAATCGTCAAACTTATCGTTACTGGGCTACAGAAAAACCACACTGGATGCAAGAGTACCGTACTCAATACCCAGAGAAAGTTAATGTTTGGAATAATAGATAATAGGATTATTGGGCCATACTTTTGCGAAGTAACCTTAACAGGTCCTCGATATTTGCTACCTGAATTGAACCGGCTGTTTCCAAACAGAAATGATTTATGGCTGCAGCAAGATGGTGCGCCTCCACGCTATACTGTATTGGTGCGCAACTATTTGAACAACGTCTTTCCAAATCGGTGGAATAATAAAAGTCGAAAAGGAATAATAGAATGGCCGCCTAGGTCACCTGATTTGACTCCTCTGGATTTCTTTTTATGGGGTTACTTGAAAAGTAAAGTGTACGAAAATAGACCACAAAATATCAATGAACTCTAAGAAAGGATACGTATTGAGATTGTACATTGTATTTTAGCTGAAGGTAAACATTTTGAGCACTTAATTTAGGTTTCGTTGTATTGTCGCCTTTTTTTGAAATAACGAATTTATCCCTTTCATTTGCACCATACTGTATGTCGTTGCTCCTAGTAAAATAATAAAACAATTCGACGCCCTGTATCTCATTAACGACAATAATCATCACACATGTTTATAAGAACTTTTCGTCTTAAAATGGAGTATCGAAGCGCCACTACAATATTTTAGATTACTTAGGAAACACCCTCTATATATTTCTATTCTACTATTGCTTGGTTTTTTCTAGCTTATGTTTTTCGTTATTTAACATCATTTATCATGTTGCTACTGCAATATATTAATTTGAATGAATTTAAACTAACGAAATCCCTGAATTCAATTTTAGAATATCAATTTGGATATAAATTAAGAGATACTTACCGTAAGGAATCATCTTGGTATTTAAAAGGCAATAATCTATCAAGTGAGTAGATATCGTTTCTATACAACATTATTTTATAAAACCTACCACTTGAAAGTACTATTCTTACTTATCTTCAAATTGTTTGCGAACAAATTCCATATCAAATTGCTCGATAGAAATATTATTTGTACTTCATTTAATCATACGAGATGTGATCAAAAAATACGTATTATTTATTCAAAAATATAATAGCAAACACTTTGTATATATTGTGTAGTGTAGTGTGTAGTGTGTAGTGTAGTAGCTATCATCATACCAACCTCCAAATCTATGTTCAGAGCTCCTTTAGCCCCATTCACTTTCACTGATGAATTATATACAATATATCGAGCTACACACATAGCTGCTTCATCATACGCACCAGACAGATCTTGATCATAAAAAATTGAGTTAATTTCCTCCAAAGTACTACTTTTGCTCACCAATATACTTAACTCGACTTTTAGTCCATGTATAGACGCATTTTCCGAAGGCTTTGTTTGGAATTGCTTTTTCCTGCCGTAGCCTTCTCAATATCTTTTTATTCTTTTTTAGGAAATGTTTTATTTTCGAGAAAATCCAGAAATCGCATGGTGCTAAACCCGTTGAATAAGGCGGATGTAAACGGACAGGATGGCTTTTAGTGATCAATATCAATAACCAAAGTGACGTTTGTCATAATGTGTAATTATGATAAATAAAGCCTTTGACATTGAAACTGGATTTTTTCTACCCATCAGTGAAATTTCATTGAACGAAACCAAATGAGAATTTAAATTGTTCACTATGCTCTCGAATTCAGTCGTCCATTTGAACCAACAAGTTTGTATACTTATTGAAAATTTCATGTGTTTTTCTAGTCCACAGTTCGTCATTCTCAACTGACTTATTTTCTCTTTTAAATCGCTTATACCACATCAAACAGTCCTCAGAGCTATTACGTTATTACCATAAACAGATTTCAAAATTCTTTGAGGTTCTTTAAGACGTTTATTCAACTTAATGTTCACGGAAACGGCCAATACGGTACTTTGGTAGCAAATAGACAAACCGGAACTGGTTGAAACTAGCTACTGTATAAGACATACCAATTAAAATGGATGTAGTGTAGTAATTGCAACTACAATAATTCATTTTCTTAGTTGTGTATTTTTTAATCACCCCTCGTAATTATACTACATCCAAAACGTTTAACAATAAACATTTGAAGTTATTAGAAGCTGTGGATAACATAGTTATATAAGAATATTTATAAATATTCTGCGATTCATTTTAGTTGATTAACCAGTATAATTATCTCGATAATTGGTAAGAGCCAAAACCAAAACAGCTATAATCACTAGCCTAGGACCTAATTGAAAGTCGTCAAGTAGTAAAGAAATAAAATAAGAGCCGGGGATCTGTCCAGTGGAGTATAACAGACCGCGAAGCTGCACCATAATTTGAGCTTAGGCAAGTTAAGCCCGAATGGCCAGCTAGGCAACTTCTTTATTGCCTACTGTAACCCCCAACCGCAACTGCTGAATTCTACGGCAGCACGATCGCGGTAGCGGTAGACGTTTCCCTTTATAGACCAGGAATAACTACCCTCACTAATTGCAGTCGTTTGTTTCCCGATTCCATCGAGGGAAAATATCTATCCTGATTAATTTAAACAGGATTACATTTTTTAAAAAGAGAAAAAGATGATTGAAGCTTTTAAAACCAAGTCTTTTGCCGATCTCCTATGAAAATTCGCCTTGGTGTTAAATATAACTATAGTTGGTCACTTCTTAACTAAAATTTAATATGCTGTCTAACAAAAGAAAGTAAATTAGTAATCAATTGCGAGAATGTGTTTAGAGTCGCATTTCTTCATCCACTCATTAATCTACTAATGTTCGACTTTGATAGCTTGGTCGATATCTTCTTAAGATATTCAATCCACATTACCTGCGATCATTTATATCCCAGGCAAGCTTATTTTCAAACAGATTGGACGATCTTGATGATCAGGATGAATTTTCTCATTAATGTATTTAAATTCCTCATGTACTCATTGATAGATTAAGGTTCGAATTGGATCAGGTGGTCGGTATCATGTTTAATTTGAAACAGATCGGGCGACCTTGATGATCAAGATGAAAAATAGGGTTTTGTTGTTTTGTATTCTATACAATTATCGTTTTCCTCCACATACCTTCTTATTATCAGCTAAAGATCGTATATCCAAGGACAGAAACGGAATTCGTAATTGAAGATTACTTAATTTCATTGCTGGTCTCACTGAATGCTCTGTTAACATCGCAGAATCTTCCAGAATTGTCGGTATAAGAAAACAAAACGTTGTACTCATCTCAATCATTCTCCCAAGGTTTTTTCAACTATTTATCAGTGATTGCCGTCAAGGTGCTACTAAATCGATCACTAGAAGTCAGAAACCTCATTCTACGATCTTCTCATTGTGTGCAAATATCTATGATCACGGTTCTTTTGATCCCACGCATTTTGACAACCTACTATAGGACCTAAAGTTTTATTAGTGCTACTCAACACTTTTCTTATCGATATATCAATTTCAAACCTATAAAATTTATCTATTTAGCTGGAACCGTAGAAAAAGTAATACTAGACTGTACTTTCAATAAAATTCGTGATCTAATATTATTTATTTTGCTCGTATAATATATTGTGTGCCACAAGGACAACCTGCCAGTGTTTTTGCGTGATAATAAGAAAGCATAAGTTGAAACTTATTTGAAAAAACAGAATTGAGACTTTAAAGCACTTCTACTCGCGAACTTGAAACTATGCATCCAAATATAAAAGTGTCATTTTTACCTCCCAACACGACGGCTTTGCTTCAACCTATGGACCAAGGAATAATACAGACCTTTTAGCTCTATTACATCAGAATCATATTGGATAATATGGAATGTAATCCTGATATGAATGTTATGGAATGCTGGAAGAAATTTGACATTGCAAAATGCATCGTAAACATAAAAGAATCATTGAAGTCATGCCGGAAAAAACTGTGGCCTGCTCTGACTGCGGAAAATGATGAAGAATCTGTGCAAGTTCAAACTATGACTGCAAACATAGTCGAATAGGACGAGATAGAATCAAGTGACATTCAGGAATTGCTTGAATTGCAAGATGAAGATTTGACTGAAACCGAATTTGAGAAAATGTTAAATTCACAGCCCATTGAAGAAGAGGCTCCAACAATGGCAAATGAGCTTTGCGATTTCTTTATGAACATTGATCTGTCTATGGAACAAAGCCTTATTTTTAAGAGGCAAATTGCTAATGCGACTGCTCCGTATCAGTCTGAATTGAAGGAGCTTTTCAAAAACTGCCAAGCAAGAGAAAATTACAAAATTCTTCAAACCGTTGCCTAAGCCTAAAGATAATTGATTAAAATGTTCAAAAACTTAAATAAAATTGATTTCATGATGACTCTTTGATCAATTTCACTCACGCTTTTTTGTCCTTTTATTCCTTCAAGAGTTTTCTCTTCACTTCATCCAATTTCCTCTCTGATCAATCCATTGTCTACTTAATCATTCTCTTCGCTTTTTCATTGATTTGCGTATATACATCATTTTTCTGTTCATTCTTTTTTGACTCATTATCATTATTTGTTTATTATAATTTAATTATTTTTTTATTGATTGCTCTGTCTTTTACCTTATGCTCATTTTTTGGGTAGGCTACAACTTAATGTTTAATCACAGAATATAGTTGTTTAAACAAATTTCTGATCCTGTTCTGCCACAAATTAAAAGCGCTTCGAAACATTTCGTTTTTCTACTGTTACTTGGGCTTTCTCTTCGCTTTTTCATTGATTTGCCTATTTACATTATACCCCTGTTCATTCTTTGTTGACTCATTATCATTATTCGTTCTTTATAATTCAATTATTTCTTTTTAATGTTATTTATTTCTCTCTCTCTGTTTCTTTATGTATTTATTTTTGTATATGGATATTTTATTTTTCCTACTGTTTTATTTTCTTAAAACTTTTCTGTTCCTTTCATCTTATTTCCTCTCTGATCAATTCATTTTCTACTTAGTCTTTCTCTTCGCTTTTTCATTGATTTGCCTATATACATTATTTTTCTGTTCATTCTTTGTTGACTTATTATTTTTATGTATTCATTATAATTCAATTATTTATTTTTCGTGTTTCGCTCCATCTTTTCCCTTATGTATTCATTTTTAAGTATGTTCCTTTTTGTTTTTCTTACTGTTTCATTTTAAATATATATAATCCTATTCTTTTGTAACTTCAGGAGTCGAATATATATATTTAACTCTTTCATCAATTTCATCCATCCTTTTTCGTCCTTTTATTTCCTCAGGAGTTTTTTCTTCATATCATCCTATTTCCTCTCTGATCAATCCGTTCTCTAGTTAGTCTTTCTCTTTGCTTTTTTATTGATTTGCCTTTTTACATTATTCTCCTGTCCATGTTATATTGATTCATTATCATTAATTGTTCATTATCATTATGTATTCATTTTGGTTTTCTTACTTTTTCATTTAAATTGCTTCAATTATAATTTCGTATATCGTTGTAGGGATAATTATTACTTAACGTATTATTTTTCTCTTTCTATATCAACTGTTTTTGGGCTAGTGTCTTTTTTTATTCATTTAATAGTATATATTGTAATAATTACCTAATGGCTTGGATGAGATCTTATTTAGAATTAAGACACGATTTCCCGAACTATGTATCGCACGACATAGTAACTTCATTGGCTCTTTTCCCTTTCTCTTGTGTCCAAATCTCTTGGAAAACGAGGGATTAAACCTCCCGTTTCACTTGACTGTACATCCCCATAATATATGGGGCCGTTAATGCTCGACCTGTTTAGGCTTGCCGGCTAATTAAAATTACTCCACAATTTGTTGGATTAGTTGCTACTGAAGAGACAACCTCGGTTCTCTTGTTATATTTCATTCAAGGATATTTGGTAGGTAGTAAAGCTGTTGGGTTTTTGGTTTCACTGTTTGATTATACGGCCTTTTTTTAAATGATTCTCAGTCGTAATTTATGTAAAAATATTCGAAATCTACAGAGCATAATATCGAATGTTTTTTATTTTATTTCAACTAATAGATCTCATATTCTTAGCCGTTATGGTTGCTATATATGATTTAGTGAGATCATGTTATCACATTATATCAAATGAAACTTAAATCTCGAACGACGTATAACAGGGTGTAAACAACTGACAAAGGAACTTGTGAAATGCTTTTAACATAAACGGGACGATTATTGACGACAAAAACAGAGAAAAATGTGCAAAAAGCGGAGAAACAAGCGATTTGGGTACTGAAACGATTGTGAAACGATGTGAAAACTAAACCAACGTCTTCTTTATAATGACTAGGGTTGCCACCTTTTTTCGTAATTAAAGTACATTGGTTGTTATAGGTAAGAAAAAAGAACATGGTTTCGAAGTAAAGAACTTTATTATCATTGAATAGTTATTTGTATGCTTAGGCCGCGAAATACCTTTTTAACGCGTACCGAAGGAACCGTTATGGTCGAGGCCGTTTGCGGAGGCAAGATAATCTTGGGGTCGTTAAAAAATTTCGCGGCCTAAGCAATTCATAGTTATTTGTATGCCAAGGACTGAATGTTAAAAATGTCACTGATCTTATAATACAAGCCCAGTTACTTAATGCCTCAGTCGAATCGACCAATTTCATCAACCTTTCGGGTTTTTGACTTAAAATTACAGAAAAATTTGTTTGTTGCTAGCCTCCGACGCAAGCATCTTGACTGCAATTTTTATGGCCGTTATGTTCATTGAGAAGGAATCGACCATGATATTGAACACCTAGTCAAAAGCTGTGCACTATGTACTGTGTGTACTATGCAAAGAAGGAATCCTCTCAAGCTGCCGTCCATCCCAGAGATGTTCCTGGCGCTAATTGGAAACGAATACATTTGTATTATGCTGGACCGTTTAAATATAAATATTTATTGATGTGAAATCCAAATGGCTGGAAGTGAAGATACCCAATACTGGTTCTGCTATCAAATTACTGGACGACTGGACGAAATTCTCTGGGTGGATATCCCAATATTATTGTTTCGGATAATGCAACGATATTTGTAAGCTCCGACTTCGAATCATACAGTACATCTTACGGAATTTCACAAAAACTTATCGCACCTGGACACCCAGCCACCAACGTCTTGGCAGAGCGAAGCGCCAAAATGATCAATTGTAGAAGTTGAGGGCGATATCTGAAGAAAAACTGTCACTGGCTGATAAGGTCGGGAAAGTTGTGTTCCGTTATAGAACCACCCCTACTTCATCGGGAAATTCTCCAGATGAATCCTTCCTAGGAAGGAAATTACTGACCGAACTGGATGCTAAGTAAAAAAAGTTCTCGCGCGCGTAGCGGTAATCATCACTCACAAAGATAGAAGGATGTACTCTTTGTCTGAGGTATCGATCGATATAGAGAATGGATCGACATATTGGTGGTCAAATGTCAAATATTATGGTTGCGTTCAGAAATTTAATTTGTTACAAAACATCAAGGAAAAACAAAATTGTTGTTTCCATTTAATTTTGAACATTTTCATAAATATCCACCTTTCAAACCTTCTCTGGACTTCCACAAATAATTCAATACCGAAAATTAGTTAAATCGGTCCAGCCGTTGTCTAGTTTTAGCGAAACTAACGAGCAGCAATTTATTTTTACATATATACATTTATTACGTGGTGGTACTTTGTCTAGTTTTTTTTTTTTAATTACGATGTGTATCCATAATTCACTCACTTTTTTATGTACATAAAAACTAAAATCATAATTCAAAACTAGATTATGCGAATGAAGCTCCAATTCATTTTCCTCATCCTCTTGACCGAAATCAATCACTTGTTTCTAAGAAATGATACAACTTAACGGTTAATCCCGGAACATAGTTAATTTAACAAACTTCTGGTCCTGTTCCGTCTGTTTTAATTCACTTTTCTCGCGTTTCAGTTCTGCTACGATTATCTAGCACAAATTAAAAGCGCTCGGAAACTTTGCCTCCGCTCCAGAACTTATTGTAGGGTAAGCGTCAGTGAACGATTCCACTAGGGTTCCAAAACAGTTGTACAACGGTTTCGTCCACTAAAAGCGACCAATACGTTTAAAGAGGATATAAAAAAAATACTAATTTTCAAAAAAACATGTTTTTATTTTCAATTATCCACTTACCTTACTTTTAATACACTAAAGTATTCCTTGTTGTTCTAAGAGCAGACCTAAGCCACATCTGGTATGAAATCCAGTTAATCCCACCAATGTATTAATCCAAGTATAATATACGAAATTTGCCATGTCGTAAGAAGAGAATAACGAAAATAGAATAAGAAAAGGAAGTCTACACTTCCCGCTAAACAAAAGTAGAGTTTTGCTTGTCATATTAAAAGGGGTAACTTAATTAAGCGGAATCTGTAGGATTTCGGTGAGAGCGACTTAGTTATGTTTATAGAATTAGTACAATTCAGTTAGCAGAAGCAGACATGTACATCATAGAAATAAATTGCTTCTGAATAACTTGTAGTAATTATATGTAAGTTATATAAAGAGCACCAACACATACATAACTTTTATAGAACACTACAAAATCATAATTAATGAAATTAATATTTATATTTCGGTTTAGAATGACCTCGTCCTGTTTTTACTACTTTTCACTTATTCATTCTTGGATTAGTTACATTTCCAGTTTTTCTCGTTTTATTCTGTCAACTGCTTGCCGTTCTAGCGTTTATTTGATTCTGAAAAACGAAGTATATGGTAAGAAAATTTATTCTTGGAACAGTTCGGAAAAATAATAAAAGAAAACGCTCTGTTCATAGAGTTAATACAAAAAAAAGAAAAGGAAAATTAATGCACAAACTAAACAAGGAAAAATTGCCTTTAATTATTAATATCATGAAAAATATCTTGTAGTTTACTCTTCTTTCAATTGTGCTCTTACAGTTTTCTATAAATTCTCTAATAATTGTAAAATGTCGCAGACTTATGAGTTTTTGAATCTGGAATCGTGTAAACTCCCCCTTACTTTCAATGTTATGAATTTTCATTTTATACAACTCTTTTCTTCGGCAACCTCCAGCTATTCCCAGTATTAATGTAAACTGCGAAATAATAAATGAAGTAACAAAAAGCTTATTAAACATTTATAACTTCTGGAGCATTCAATAAAAATTTGTTTATTTCCTCTCTTGAGAATGTATTAAATTTTTTAGGTTTGTACCCAACCGATTTCCATTCCAAGAATGCTATTAATTAGGCATATTAACTTACGTCTACATTATCATTTACAATTAAGGTTGATTTAGTTTAAATTAGCTGGACCATAGTGTAGAGGACTGGAATTTCTTAGACCTTTCTTCAAAATAAGCTAATAACATGCGTTCTGTAAAGCTGTGAACATTATTCTGGTTCCACCATTTCATAAAAGTGTTATATTCTTTTAGATAGTTTTCTTTGGATTTTTCCCGCAACATATTTGCCTTTTCTAGATTTTTCAGGAGCACATATTTCAAACTCCTCAATCTTCACTTTCTATCTTAACAATAATGATAATAAAAAGCCACTACTCAATTAATTTTTTTGTTTTCCAGAATGTACTCACACTTAAATGTATGGAATATTTATATCAGAAAACGAAAACCCATCGAAAATATAATCTAATTAAAACAAAATATAATGAATAGTAAAATAACAAATACTTGATATAAATATTGTATACTAATTTAATATCACAATACAGGAAAAAATGTGACTAGACATATTAGCGATATGAAAGTTATATAATAAATTATAAATATTATAATTAGCATAACTCCGGGAATGTAGCATCTAAAGCAGCCTCAATAATTTCCTGAAAATAAAAAAATATTTTAGAGCTAAATAAGTATTTAATGACATTGAGTAAAACAACTAACTCAATGTGTCACAAATTTACTCTTTCAATGTATACTTTTCATTCAAGTTTTTTTACTAAATAATTCAACAAGTAAGAAACACAACAAAAATAATCCAAAGAAACATGTTGAAAATTATTAGTTAACAAAAAAATAGGAAATTTTAGCAGTTTTACTGAATTAGTAGTTCTAATCAGTCTAACGCACCTATATACAGGTGATCTGTGTATTAGAGCCTAGTATTGACTCAATCAAGTTCAATATCGCTATCAAGAAGATCTGATTATTCACAAATAGCAAGAAATAACTGGGTTGAGATGGCTTGTTATCATCAAGGTATTCGATAACAGTCCTGGCGATATATGGTTTCTCTTTATAATTTATTAGCACGAAGTTATCATCAATGAATGATCTTAAAGAAACTTTCAACATATCGCTTTTTATATCAGTCATATAACGTAATAAAAGTACCACCACTAAAAACAACAAGACGATATATTAGAATTGAAATGCTAATTGTTTCATAATGACCGAATGAAAAAATAGAATCTCATTTTTTCAAGTACAATAATCTCCAGCAACAATGATTAAAAACTCCCTAGATACACACTGTCCATGTATCTATTATTTACTTACATAAACCAAGTGTTTGTTCATATTCTTTTCCTGAAAAGCATCAAAGACCTTTTTAGCTCCCAGTCGTCCTGCATTACTACCTACTAAAGTAGTAAGAAGTTCAGGGACATTGTTAACGAACATTTCTTGTGCTTTCAAAGCTGTTTGCAATTTTTCTTCTTTGGATCTCATTGGCGCCATTTCAGCCAATGTTCCACCAGGCCAGAAGTTTTTCAGTACTACTGTTAAATAGTAGTGAAGCATTTCTTCGGAAAACCACCAAGAAATAGTGTCATAGATCTGTCTATTGATATTACGACCATATGTAACTTGAACGAAACCAATTAAAGTTTTTCTAACATATTTAAAAACTCCCCGCATATCGAAGATTTCACTAAATAGAGCATATAAGGGTTCTGCTATTGTGTCGTCGGATATTTTTAGAGCGCCACCGTTACTTTTAGTGAAATCAACGAAATCTATAGAAGAGTCCAAGCATTGGGATATGTCATCTTCTTCACTTTCTTTGAGCACTGAATAAGATTCTTTACCACTTTGTTCACTTCCGCTAAAAAATTAGAATGAAAATATAAATTAAAGCAAATGTATAAAGTATTTCATGATTCACCTTTTAAATAATGTAGAAAATGAAAATCTGGATTTTTTACGATTCGGAGTGGACTGTTTTAAATTTTCTGAACTTGGACTTAAAAATGCATAAATGGCCTCGCTTTGATTTAGCCTATCATCTTTTAACACAAACTGAAATTAAAACAGAATTATTTTTATTAAATATTCTCGTATTCAATAAAAACACTTACATCTAGATATTTCTGTATTTGTTGTTTGGCCTTTTCCAACGTTAATTTGTCACTTTTTCCAAATAGAAATTTAAAAGTGTTAGTGGGTAAATCCAAGTTACGTACATCTGAACATAAAGGACGTAATTTTTTATGTAACTCCTGAAACTGCGTCAAGTTTCTACAAACCACCCAACCAGTGCAAATGGTTTCTTCGCCGTCAGGCGATTCATCCTCAGACATTTGTACTACTAATACGAACTGAGGAGGTTCTTTTTCATCAGACACCTAAAATTGATAAACAGCATATTAAACTATTTATTATTCAACTAAAAAACAAAAAAATATAAACAATATGTGCTGACAATACAAATATCTACTTCACTAAGTAATCTGAATTTAAAAAATTTGGTTTTATATTAAAATATTACAAATACCTCTGCAGATTGTACAAAAGCTCTCCACCTGCCTAAATTGTCAGCCCAAATTTCTGTTCTTGTAATATGTGCCTCCAACTGTCTTTTTTCGCCTTCCAACCATTCCACTTCTTTCTCCAATTTATTCAACACTTTTGATTCTGGTCTCATTGATGTTCTCAACGCAGCCAAAGCCTATATAAACATTCTAAATAAAAATATGTTTTTGTTTTTACGAACGAAATAAATCAATCCAGAGCGCAATTATTTCCTTCTGGTTTCAAAATTTTGATAATTATCTCTCCAGTTTACTTTAGTCTCTAATAATAATAAATTGGTTAACTAAGCGTTCTACTTTGAAAATTGTACTAATTTTGTAGATAAGAACAATCCCAAGTCCATAATAAGTCCTTTATGAGCCCATATAACAACACCAAAAATTATGACCTTTGAGGATCGAAACAAAATCATATCATATACAGTCCTCCTTTTCAACTGCAAGTGCAAAGAAAACTAACTTCAGGTAACTAATATATTAATATTACCTGAGTTTTGTTATTCAGTTTCTCTTCCAATTGGTCCAATTTTCTTCTAGCATAATTAGAATGGTCCCCAACGTTCAAACTATTTTCCACATTATCAGTGGAGTCTGTTGATGTTTGTCGTTCCTCAACTACACCGCTCTCATCTGATATATTTTCTTCATTATCAATAGCAATCACCATTTCTTTATAATAATCACTAATTAAAAACGGTTGATAATATTTGTCTTCTATTATTTGAACTACTTGATGTTGAACTTCATAAAATACCTCTGGACCCTTGTCACCTGCAAATATGATACATAATATTATTTGGCAATGATATAAAGCTAAATCTAACACTAATCAAGCATTTAACATCTTTTTTAGGTATTATTCAATTATTTCTATTTGTACAATAATGTTTTCCACATTCTTTACACTTTTGATAAATTTTAACCTCAATATCCTTGCAGAAATTCAGTTCTAAAATATTTTAACTCTAAACAAAAAAACATTTAAACGAAGCTAATTAATTAAAATATTATTTAGTATAGCAAAATTGTTGATTTATTATCAAATTACACTTAAGATCTTTTAAACTGCCATATGGATATGTATACCAGTAGCTTTCCTTCAAGTTTCATGGTTCTTGTCAACTCCCAGTATCTCAGTGGTCTTCAACGAGGTTGAATCTTCTCTCCTACCGGTGTTTTATCCAAAGCATTTTCACGCATGTTTGCATTGGTGAAGTAGAGAATCTACACTTGTCCGTTTCTGTTAGATCTCATCAGGTCGACAGTGAGGTTTAGTTTCTTTTTTCTTGGATTCAAATAATTTTTCGGACCTAGCTGACTAGTTGGATTAGACTAGCTCCGGAAGGTACTTCAGTTTTCTCCTTATTCTGAAATAATTTCTTATATAAGCATTTCCATGGACCACTGAAATACTTCAGGCAATTGTGCCTCTTTTTTAGCAAGCACGTATATCTCTTCATTTTCTTGATTCTGTGACTAAAAATTTTCTTCAACACTCCTTGTATCAGTTATGAATTGATGATATGGGAGCTCATAGGTTTGATATCTGCTTCACTATATCACATTTCTGATAGTATTTCTGTCTATGAGGCGCTTGGAAAGGAGCGTAGTAAAGGTGAGTATTTGGTAGCAGTAATGATTTTTGAGATATCTGTGTATCATGTAATGGTATTTTTAATGAAAATTTGGGTGGTTCCTTTCCCAAATTGTATAGACCAATGGATTTATATTTATTCTTTGTGTATATTCAAGAAATATATATAGGTAATAAACATACAATGACAAATTTAGTGTTTTATATCATACAAACCCAACAAAAAAGCTTCCATGCGTTTTTTAGTATTCTTGTCGACTTTGATTTCAGAAGTTGGATTCCTTATGAAAGTATAAAATATTTCAGCACCAATTTGATGCCAGTTCGTCTTCTGAGATGATCTAAGTTCTTCTACTGCTGACCAAAATCTTATTAAATCATGACTGGCGGCAGTTTGTAGAAACTGAGACAAATATTTTCTTCCAAGAACATGATCCAAAATCATTTGAAGAGAAAGAACCTAAGATCATGAAATTATCATATGAAATAAAAAAAAATCGCTTTATAATATAATGGGTGGTACCAAAAAATTTACCTTCTTCATCTCTTCTCCATACTGATACCCAGAATCCCATCCTAGAGTTATTAATTTTTTCTCGCACTGTTTTTTCGCTGAGGTTAGTTGATTAATGTGTTTTTTGAGTTTTTTAGCAGCATTTATATCAGATTTATGTATACCAGCTGATGACAATATATTTTTATCATTATCAAGATCTACCCCTTTAGCTCTATTCAAATTTTGTAAAGTTGTAGCTTGCATCAATTTGGTTACAATATTATATCTACAATTCAAATGTTTGGATCAAATTCACAAGCTATTCCATTTTTGGGAAAGCGTTTTATCATATATGATATATATATATATATATATATATATATATATATATATATATATATATATATATATATATATATTTCTCATCATGTACTAAATTCCTCACCGAATGGATCTCAAAACTTGCACGTCGTCAATTTTATCAATTAAATCTTCAAAGTCATTTGCATTTTCCAAAACTTTCTTGGGTAGATTTACTTGCATTTGTGTAGTTTCAATATAACTTATAATATTTCTGTTGAAGAAATCAGGATCTGTTATTGTATCAATTAATGGTTTAAACACTGTAACAATAGGCATTCAATAAAGAAGTATTCCGATTTCAATTTAATTATATATTATATAAGTCTTGCCTTGAAATTTCCAAAATAAGTACATGCTAACCTTTGCAACATAATATTTCTCGCACAAGATACTTTGTAGGAGAAAGAGAATAAGCTCTTGGCAAAAGAAACATAATTAGTAATTCACTAACTGTGCGTAAATATTCTATTTCTTTCTCAGATGACATTACATGTGGTGACAATTGGAACACTGGTGGATGATCAGAATCTTCTCTAAAAAAATTCAGAAATTGTACTAATACTAAGTTGGTGCTAATGGAATCAAGTGGAACATGATAATTAATAATTTTAAAGTTTCATCAAATTTCAACCAACAAAAGTGATTTTTAAATAGGATTTAGCAGCAATGTAACAATTACATAATTCATTATCACTAATTCTAGAATTACCGAAAAAATAAATACCATCTTTTTTGTAATACTCACACGAGAGCCTTAGCTTCCCTTATTTTTTCAAAATGCACTGTAATTTTCATTACAATATCACTTGCAATCAATTTGGTTTCGTCCACTGACACCAGTTTTTCATGTAAATTATTGATAGCTCCCCATAAATCATCTCTGAAAAACAAAATATTATTCTTGGAAAATCATTGCTTATAAAATTTAAAAATTGCTATGTAACAACAATGATTGTAGAATAAATACTGTACTTGTTAATAAATTGAAAAGTAATTGACATAAATAAAAACTTAATTTGAAAATCAACAATGTAGAAAATTGGAAACTTTTAAAATACCGTTCCAAGTTAATAAGCGCTCACAAGCTCTTATCAAATGATAACTCATTTAGCCAATTTGCATGGAAAAATTGAAGATAATGAGTTGGAGTGTAAAAGTCTTTCAGATACGTCCTAATTTGCTTTGTAAGCTTTAAGCTTATACACGATTCAATACAAAGAAAATCTTCAACTCCAAACACACTCTTGATATTCTACTATATAATAACTTCCATCACCAGCACAGAAGAAATTCTGGTTGCTGCACAACATAAAAATATCATATCAGGTACTGTGGAACATTACAAATCTAATGTAAGCCGCGTCTAATGTCTAAATAAATTAGAAAAAGTTAGTATTTATTCTTCAACTTTATGGATACGTATTGAAACTCTGTCTGATAAAATTCAATATATATTATTACAAGTCTATAAGTATACCTATAGTTTTTTAAATACCCATTACAAAATAAAGAGCTTACTTGATATTATTTTCCAAAGCATCTGTTTCATAAGCATAATCTTTAATGTAAATCAAAATATAGTCTCTCAAAACAAAATCTAAAAGCTGCTGGAGTAAACTATCAACTGTTTTACCAAATATTTGAGGTAATTGTGGACAAATACTCTTGGAAGCTATAGACGACTCATAATCTTTCTACAAATTATTACAACATTACCTAGTTAACGTTCAATTATAAAGTTACTTACAAGAATGGTATTTCTAAAATGTTCGGCTTGCTTTAAATAGTGTTCTGCCCCTACAGTAGTTTTATGAGGTAGTGATAATGTTACATTTAACCAAAATGCTGTTAATATTCCAAGAAGTATACTAATTACTAGGAATAGTCCAAATAACACAAACGAGTAGCAGAAGGGACAAAAAAGGGTTATACCCAGTAAAACAGATAACAACAACGCCATATAGAATTTCGTATTCATTTTTATTCATACAATTTGCAGTATACCGTTATTGACTTTATACATTGTAGTCGTATCAATCAATAGACAAAAACTATCAATTTGGAAATCGTTCTCCAAGTTATATATGTAATTATATATATAAATAAAAAATTGAACCTCACTAATCTGATGTTTGTTAACATCAATTTTTATTCGCATCACCAATAAAAACATATACCAAGGAAAACATTGTTGTATTGAGAATAAGCCTTAATTTACATGTGTCAGAATGAACTTCAAAATCAAAAATCCCTATACCAGATTCTATTCTAAATACTGTAACATTACCATGTACCAACAGTGTTAGTACAATATGATTATTTTTAAAACAAATTATTTTTATAGATAAATTTAAATGGCTAGGTAAATATTACTTTCAAATAAGAATTTATTTGTTCGAAATTTTTTGTTGACAGTATGATGTGATGATCAAATTTCTCAAACTAAATTTAAATAGTCTAGAAGTATCAATAAAATTATCCAATTTTATAATTTTACAAAGAATGTCTAACCCGTCCAATCTAATAATTGTACAAAGAATATCTAATTCCAACACAAATACTCCCGCGTATTGTGCTGAAAATAAAAACGTTATATCAGATAACGTAATTAAACAAGGTACAGATATAACTAATTTCGTCAAATCGAATGATAATCAACGAGAAAACATATATCCACCAGGCACTACAAATCAGTTCTACAATTACAACCATTCTTTCAATAACCAACTGTTGAATGTTCCAGAATTTTTCTGGTATAATCAAAATTATTTTCATTTACCACAACAAAACTATTATTCTGGAGCTCCTATTTATTGCAGAAATCCTAGTCCATTATTAACTAATACAAGAAACTTTCATATAACACATAGTGATCAAAATAATAGAGGACGGTTTTTAAAAAGAATTGGTGAGTATAATTGTGATTTATAAATAGAATATTAGTTAATCATCTCTTAATGTTACAGGTATGGACATTACTGCTCTAAGAAATTGGCAGAATGTACAAGTTAGACCAAGTTCAAAACCAGGTTTCATTTTCACCATAATGTCATTTAATGTTCTTGCCCAAGATTTACTAGAAATTCATCCATATCTTTATCACTCACATGATACGAAATCATTAATTTGGGAAAATAGATGGAATAATATATTTAAGGAAATTTCACAACTTCAACCAGATGTGAGTATTTTGAAAATAATAATTAGTAAAAAAAAGTATATAAAACCATCAAAAACACTTGATGTTTCCCCATCTCTATTGATGTGTAAATATTAACATTTTCACTGTAAAAAATATTTATTTATGTACAAGTGTGTAAAGTAGTCTTTTTTCTACAAATCTGAAGATTGAGTTGAAAAAAGGCCTTTATACACAAATTGCATACAATATTTTTTCTACTAGCTAAAATTTTATCAAAATACAGAAGTTTAATAGTAATTTTCTTCACACACTAGTGTGTAAAGTATGTTTCTTTATGCACGGTAGTAGAAAAAAATAGTATTTTCACTGCCAAAATAATTCACAAAATAAACATAAAATTTTACTTTTTGAAGAATTTGTTTTTGACATAGTCAATTATTAATTGATTATCCATCATAAAACAAATGTATTTGAATAATAATTGATGGTGAAGTTTGAAAAATTACATAAATTCCTAAAGATGTTTCTTATTGCTGATGACCAGATATTGTTAGATATTTCTTGCAGAGTTGACTGCACAATTTTATCACATATTTCAATTTCTTTGGAACAATTTAGTTATTAAAACTATCTTCTATATATGCTTCTGATACGGTGGCAAATTTCCAGTCACAGTGACATTTTATGGATGTAATGTTGTCTCCTGCATTGGTCAGAAGAGCTACAGAGCTTCTCCTGAAACAGTGACCTGTATCTCTTATCATTAATCATTAACAGTTGTTTAAGACAAAAGACAAGTCAAGATGTATTGGAAGTATTTATTTTCAATATATTTCAATCTATGTAAATTCACATTCAGGGTTTACAAAAAATGTTTGTATTTATTGTATAAAATTAGTGTTTTTGAGGCGAGAGAATTTTTAGTCTTTACAGCATTTAATACAGCAATAACTATATGTCATTAATTTTCATCTTTTAGAAGTAATTGTCGTACAGATATGGAGGTGTTATTTGTCTAAATACCTACTATAAAAACTGATTAGATATTTTTTAGAATTTTAGTTTGTTGTTATATATTGAAAGAAAGATTATTTGGTATTTATTTACTTTGGATACTTTTTTACAGATTCTCTGCCTACAAGAAGTACAATATTCACATATACATGAATATTATTCGAGGCTTGAAACTTTAGGTAATTTATATGAAGTGATAGTCTTTATGTACCATCTAAGTCAGACAAAGTCCAAAATTCTAGATTTTTAGCTTATAATGCTCAATTATCTAAGATTTTATACTATTTTTAAGGAAAAAAAAATAACGAGCCCAAAAACTTTATAATAATGCTTATAATTTTAAATTCTATGATGACTAAGTTAAATTTGAAAAAACATGTACAGGATAAAGTGACCAAGTAGACTTTTCCTCTTAATATTTTAATCTGTCTTGGACTTGACTTTTGATTTATCAAGATAGTCATATATTATACACAACTGAATTTGCTAATAATTCTCATAATACAATCCCTACTACTTCAATAACAAACGTACCTACTTTAAATCCTACACAAATTACAGGAAAACGCAGATGGGAAATGAAAAATCCTAGAAGGGTCTGTAAAAATTTTTACTTGAAAACTGTATTTGTCATGGACCGGTAGATGTATTGGTACAAATGAAATAAATAATTCAATTTAATTTCGAAGAGGAAAAAATTCTCCAAGAAATAAGACTAAATAGGGCATTTTTAATGAAGTGAAAACATATGGAATCATTTCCTGTAATGAAGTCTCATTATTGTAGAAGTGGGAGAAAACGGAAGTATCTTGACCCAACCATATCAGTTCTCAAAATGTATTAATATTACAAGAAATTACAGATCATTGTTTTTCCAATATAGGAGAGTTTTTTTGAACACAGTATAAATTATAATTCTTCAAACCAAACAAAGGTCAAGGTGTCCTATGTGTTAAAGAAGCTAAATCTATTGAACAAAGTGATGATGCTAAAGCAAAACCAAAATATTCAGATAAATAAAGAGCAAATCATGATAAAACTTTTGTGTAAGCAAGTTTTGATTTACAGAGTGTCCGCAAATTCCATGCTCAGAGGGATCTCTTGTTTAGTCAAAAACTATGAGCATATAATTTAACAATAAATTATGAAGCAGCTTCAACAAATAAAGAATATTGTTATCTTTGGTCCGAAAAGATAGCTAACGAGCAAGCTGCAAAATAGATACAGCTTTATTGAAATGCTTTAGAGCTTTACTTGATAGTGTCAAAGAAGTGGTACTCTTAAGCGTCACATGTGGTGGAGAGAACCGAAAAAAATATATTGAGACTTGTTTTAGTCATCCAGTTAGTAATAGAGATTATTATTTATAAATTTTTAGAAAAAGATCATTAGTAAACAGAGGTTAATTTGCCACTGAAAGTACAACAAAGATACTCCTGTATTCTGCTTTAATAATTATGAGAATAGCAAGATCCAAGAGAGGCAAAAATAAAACTTCTGGTGCCTAGATTATGCAGCAAATGACATACCGCGACATTTTTGACTTTGAAGAACTTGATAAATATATGGTACGAAATACACTTTGGAATGAAGTGGGAGAAAAACTGGAATGGTTGAAAATCAAACAATTAACATATGAAAAGAAGAAAACATGTTAATAACGTTCCAATAAATATAATGAAAAATAGAAAATGTTGGAGGCAAAGATAGGCACAGAAATATTACAAAAAAAAACAAGTTGAAGAGATTTTAAATTGAACCCTTATCTATATTAGCCAAGAATAAAAAATGATTCGATTAAACTTTGCCATAACGAGGTAATTCCGATCAAATACCATTGGTACTTTAACATAACAAGTGACAATTCCTTAACAGACAGGTGTCCAGAATCATCAGACAATGAGTACACAAAGACATGAAGTTGTAACTATAGTTACAAATCTACTATTTGTTTAAGTATTTTAGAAACTTACTTTCCATAGAAAATATAAACTCTTAAGTTGAAATTAATTTCTAGTTTAGTCTTTTCAATTTGAAATATATATTTTAAAAACTGCATTTTCTATAAAAAAACATTTTAAACTAATCTGACTTGAAATAATTGATTTATATGTTGAAGCAAATATTAAAATTCTATTTAATAAAAACTAATATGTGTGTACTTGGACACTTTCTCCTATATAGGGATGATTTTAAATATTTTTTTAATTCCTTATTCAAGTCTTTAGATATAGATATTCTCAAGTTTTTTAGGTTTCACTGGGATATTCAAGAAAAAAACTGGTGATAGAACTGATGGTTGTGCTCTTTATTACAAAACAGACAAACTCCAAATGGTCGAACATAAACTTGTCAATTTTTTTCAACCAACAGTATCTTTATTAGATAGACATAATGTGGGGATAGTTGCTAAATTTGTACCTAAACTTCATCCTACCAGAGAATTTGTAGTTGCTACCACTCACCTTCTTTATAATCCTAGAAGAGATGATGTTAGACTTGCACAAATGCAACTGCTTTTGACTGACATAGAAAAGATGAGCTATAAAGATGATAATGGGTAAGTTAAAAATTTACTAATTTTTCAGATTCTTCTTATTATAATGTATTAGTAAAAACTCACCCCAAATTTATAAATAGGTAAAAGCAATTAAAGTTTTAATTTTCTCCAAGCTATGTTAGTTGTGATTTTGACTGATTTCCGAAGGAAAAAAATAAATACTTTACTAGATATATGTTGGATTAAATCAAAACTTTTCTCTTTCTATACAATGTCACCATTTCTCCCAACTTTTTTTCTTTCATATCAATGTATCCTACTTTCCCCTTTACAAAATTATTTATATCAAACATCCTAATTGGAGCTCTCGCAAGCTACATAAATTCAAATACATCCTATCTACAAAATTACTAGCACCGAGGGATGAAACCGATGCATTAATGCATTTGGTGCACTTGGAATTTTGGGATTTTGTGATATTTCATTTTTCTTTCTAGGAAACCAAGTTATCTACCTATGATTGTAACTGGTGATTTAAATTCTGTCCCCTACTCTAATCTCTATGAATATGTAACGAAGGGAGAAATCAAATATGAAAATTTAGCCCCAGCCTTATTGTATAACCATGCAGAAACAAATAAACAATTACTCGTAACTTCAAGTCTAGGAATAACAGGTAATACCTTATTTTGGAATCCTGTATTTAAATGTTGTATTTTTGTTATTGAAATATTTAATTTTCCAAAAGAATTCAATAAAAATAATGCTACCTATCAATTATTGATATTATTGATGTGCTCAAGATGGAGGAGAGCAAAAATCGTCTGAGGCAAAGGGGAAAAACCAAAATCTTCTATATTCGATTCATTACAATCTTTGCAACTGTATATCTGTGTCACAATTTGTATGCAGTCTATGTTATTGATTCACCATTATATTTATGTCGCTTTGTTTACAAAATGTACATTTAAAACTATTTTGTTTTATTTATTATATTAATTTGTATTCTAACAATTACATTACATTTGTGTTAACATAATTGATATTTCAGATAACAGTCAATATTTAGAAGTTATCGAAAAGAGAACTAGCAATGAAAATGTAGTCATTGATGTAGATAAAATAGAGGAGTGTCCACAGAAATCGGATTTTAAAGAATTAAAAGAACCTGAATTACAAAAATTTAAAGATTATAAAATGAGAACTCTGTCTCATAATTTTAAATTTAAATCTGTTTATGAACATGGATCAGAAGAAAACAATGAGGTGACAACATTTCAAGATAAATGGGTAACAGTGGATTACATATTTTATAGGTAAGAAAATAGAAGTGTCAATTTTTAATATTTTAATTTTTTATTTTATTTTAATATTTAGCCAAGCAGTGTCATGTATAATAAGAAAATTTTCGCCTACAAATGGAGTAGAAGGTGTCTAATATGTCAACAATAAACCTGTTTTGAACAACCATTAAAATCTGTACTCATATGACATTCTATCCTGTGTGTTCCTAGTTCAAATGAGTTCTAGTGTACTGTGTTTTTTGGTGTGCTGGGGTTAATAGTCTCAAATGAAACTCTTTAGTAATTTGATTATTTCTTATTACAAGTGACACATAGAATCTTAGTGAAGCAAAGTAAACGTAACTAATCTTTGTCTTCGCTTTTGAAGTCGCAAAAATTTGTTCGGATTTGTATCGTTCACACACCCACACTCCGACCTAAAACTGAAAATCGACAATTGAGCATCATAGTATCTTTGGGTCATTTGTACTTGTAAGAAGCATTCTCCATTCAACAATAGTCCAGAGTAAAATTAAGAATTAGGTGAAGATTGGAGTATTGGAGTTCATTTTCAAGTTTTAATCAAGTTCCTAAAGACTCCATAAAATGATTTCAAAATAAATCGGTACTTGCATTTTTCACAAAAGTAAATAGATTTTCTCTTAAAAAAGAACTTTATTTTAGTTACAAATATTGGCAGTAACAAAATTTAGTTAGCAAATATTTTTTAGCATAAATTATGTCTTAATTTTGCAGGGCAATGTATGTAACTATAAAATATCTATGCTCTACATACCTCCCATCAATATGTTCATGTACATGACCACTTAGAGTTATATATTTTTTTAGCGAAGATAAATTTGAAAATAGAACAGGGAGCAAATTACAACTTCTTTCAAGATACAGGCTGCCAACGCGTGAAGAATTCAATGGGATCAGAATACCAAATTATGTTATGGGGTCCGATCACCTATCTTTAATAGCAAAGTTTAAACTGGAATTCTGACAGCGAATTAAAAAGTTGTTACGATAACTTATCTTACCCATAAATATGTTATTTGTCGACATTTTCCTTTAATATTATTGTTGTATTTTAATTGTTCAGAATTGTTTTATAAATGGGTGATATAAAGTCATAATTCAACTACATTTTGATTTGTAATTACAAAAAAAATCCTAAATAAACGTTTATTATTTAACGTCTAATAATTCATATCATATAAAAAAATTAAATTGAACAAAAATCAATATTTGTATCTTGAAACATTTTCAATATATTTTGTTTGGGTGAGAGCTTTCCTACTTGCTTCTGGATCCATAATTCGCTCCCAGTCAGTATGTCCCACTACAAATCCAATGGCTTTCATCTTTTCCACGTTCCTCTGTTCCTCCAGATCAGCCCACCGGACCTAGAAAAAATGATCATTATAGTATTCTCAAAGTTTACTTCTATGAATAAATGTGGTAATATTAAAATACTCTAATAGGGCTATACATATTATTCTTATTTTCCCTGCAACTTGGTCTTTGCCTATATGATTAAGCAGTTATCGAATATTCTGGACTATTGCTATATGTTCTGAATAATTTTCTTGGATTTACTATAAAAACAAAGTACGGTAGGAAGAAGAAAAAATAAATGAATTTAGAAAAACAAAATTTCAAGTTGAAAAGTATAAACTATGATTTCCGTAAAATCGTGAAGTTTTATTATTAAATTTTTTACAATCTCAAATGTGTTGTAATACTATCAAATGAATAATTCTCATTAATAAAGATCATTATGGAAACATGATGTTTGATTCTGTTATTTTATATGGGATAAATTGTTTGTAAAGGTATTCAGAGAATTTATTCAGCAAGTACATATTTTGTTTCTGTCACTCTAATTGTCGATAGGTAATTTAACCTACCCTTTTCTTCCCCGGTTTTGTTGATTTCGGGGGTTCCCATTCGGATTCCATTTGGAGGTATTCTTCCATGGTTCCCGACCTTCGAAGCGGCTTGTTGAGTCCATCGAGCTTGGCTGCAACAGAATAAAATAATGAATAACAATTTCTCTGATTATCATGCATTGAAAATGTCGAATTGCTTAAGAAAATTGTTTTATATCATATTTTATCAATTCTTATGAAAATTGGATAAATCTATAGTAGTATATTAATTCTTATGAAAATTGGATAAATTTATAGTAGTATATTAATTCTTATGAAAATTGGATAAATCTATAGTAGTATATTAATTCTTATTTGTTTATCGTTGGTCTTGGTTGCTTCCGTCTTTTTTTCATTGTTTGCACGTTCCAGTATTTTGTTTTTCAGTCCAGTATTTATAGCTCTTATAGGCTTTCCTCTATTTAATTACCCCAGCTCTCTTCTTCTATTTAGTTACCCCAGTTCTTTTCTTCTATTTAATTACCCTAGCTCATTTCCTCTACTTAGTTACCCCAGCCCTTTTCCTCTATTTAGTTACCCCATCTCTTCTCCTCTATTTAGTTACCCATCTCTTCCTCTATTTAGTTACCCCAACTCTTTTCCTGTATTTAGATACCTCGGCTCTTTTCCTCTACCTTTTCTTTGACATCGTTTTTATTTTGTTTATTGTTATTTTTCATTCAGATATTTATTATAAATTAAGTAAATGGAGTAGTGTGCTAACTAATGGTGAGAAAAAAAGTTGTTTCACATTTTGAAGTTCAAGGGCAAAATTTAATAGCATGATATGATAAACTGCCTTGTTTGAATGCTTCAATCAATGTTGTTCCAAAGTATTAAAACATCATTTTACTAGAAGATTAACAAGACAAAACAGTTCAAACGATGACAGTATAAATTTTATTGAAATTATCGAGTCTAATAACTAGAAAAACGATTGAACCTAAAAAGGTGGGGATAAAAGTACACATATACACAAGAAATTCTACGAACCCTTCAAATAATGGCAATTAGGCGAATATTATTATGTACCTTTACAAGGCATTGAAAAAAATTTCACAAAACAGAACTGAAATAGTAAAATCGTGCTTAATTACAATTTACCAGTGTGTTTTAAATAGAACCTCGCGAGATAGTATGATAAACCCCCACTATTCTGATGGATTCTCAACCACAGTACATTATTAACCTAGTGAAAACCTTTCCAAAGCTTTGAGCTCCTAGGTCTTCAATTCTAAGCTGATTTAGGACAAATAATTCTTTAGATGAAAAACTTGAACGAGCGAGGGCGTGTCATTGAAACCATCCCAGATACTAGAGGGCGATTTATATATATTTATTTATAAATTGATGTAAAAAATAATCCGGGTATGTGGTAAAGTCTGAGACAGGGGTGGGCAAATTCTATAAGTATCACTTTAAAGCAATTTGATAGTTAGTAGTAGTTAGAAATTATTTCTGATTCGATTAAAATCGCTTATAAGATAATAAAAAAATTGCATGCAGTTTTCAACGGGACCTGGTGGCAACTCGAGGAATATATATTCTCAAAGAACTAACAATTCTAGGCATTCAATTTTATTCGTCATAATTTTGTGAAGGAATATCATACATCTAGGCGCTAGGTAGTGAATGAGTTCTAATAGTGTGTTTTGAGGTTTTCCTGGATAAATATTGTCAAAACCACATATATTTAACACACTTTCTATGAATATTATTTATTTTTATGATATGAGTTTGGTAGCTATAGTTTTGGAAGAACCAATACATTAAAAAGTAAAGATACGGTTCTAACTTCGGTTAACTACGTAGAGGTTCTCAGTACGAAACCCAGGTTTCTAAATGTTCCACCAAAGATAATATGCTCAACAAACTTTAATTTACTATCAAATATAACACCAAGATCTTTAAGCATTGCAGATCTTTTAAGCACATTATTAGAAAGGCGATAATCAAAATGAATAGGGTTAAGTTCTCTGGTGAAAGATAAGGTATTAAACTTTAAAATGTTGAGAAGAAATGCATTTTTATCGCACCAATCACAATCTATATCAGATTGAAATAAGTGGCAGCTTCAAATCATCTACTTAAAGGAAAACACTAGAATTTGATTTCAAAACAATATCATTTATAAATATTAAAAATAATTAATTAAAAATATTATGATTTATCATGGCGTCCTATTGAAATTCACACTGGTAGATTAGTTTTAAGATGGTTGATGATTTTACATCCATTTTCTTATGTTCCACGAAATATTAATCAATGCTGTATAATTTTTTTTTTCATAATAATCGATTATCAATTGAAGCAGATATTAGTTACATTGTGATATAAAAAAACTATATAAGAAACTGTTCAGAAGTTTACACCATGTATCAGTGCAAAACATCCTTTATAAATATCAAACATATCAGGTACAATCAACAATAAAATCCAATGTACTTCGCATTATTTCTTGAAGTTGTTTACCCTATAAAAATGTTAAAACTTGGTTACAAGAATTACCTAAACTTATAATAGTTAAAACAGTGTTCAGAGAACCTATAAAATCACAACCAAATGTTAAGAAAACGAAGAACCGTATGTATATTATTTGCAATTGCTATTGCCTTATTAATGTATAACATTTAAAATGGTAAAAAATTATAATTTCTTAATCCATCATTATATAGTATTAACAAAGCAACAAGGGGGTTGACTAAACGTCATAAATATCCATTATAGTAACCCAAAAATACTAAAAATAAATGTCATTGGTTTAAATCGTGAACAATAAGTAAAAAACTGTTCAAGTTAAACATAAGGTGGACAAGGACAGATGAAATTGGAATTTTCCAAATTCAAAATACGTAACCAAACAAGAGATAATGAATATTTGAATATTCCTCTGGAAAAAAATGCTGCACTGAATTAATTCGTATAACAGTTCATAAAATTAGCGCAAGAATGGTTAGATAAAACTCGATACATATATAAATTTACGCCCCGAAATAACCAGATTTCCCAAATATCTAACATTCAAATATTAAACTTACCGAGATTATTATAAGAACAGTCGAAATTGTCCCATTTGCTTCTTACTTGGTCCTAGAGGATACTCAATTTTTAATGCAACAGTTGTGTAATAAGTTTTTTAAATAAAAAAATTCAATAACAATATTATAAAATATTCACCAGCACTGTGAAACAAATATCATTAGAATTCCATAAAACAATTATTGAAATAGAAGTGGGTAACAGATCAGCAGATCAAACGAAGGAAATATAAATCACTCCCAAATATGTTTACTACATATCTGCAAGCGAACAAATTATTTCAAACTTTTTCATTATCCCATCAAACATTTTAGGATATACCAAAGGTATCATGGTGGGGTTGAATATAAAAGAAGATCAGAAACAAATTGATTCTTCAAATTGGTTGCCCCAAAGAACAGTAACCTATGGCTATGTGAATCGTACCCGATGCTCAATATCTTACAAAATCTTTTTGAAACAGAAAAATGAAACAATCAAGCAAATCCCTTGTGAGTGTTACATGTTTTAATTTATAAATAACTATGCATTCTGCTGATATTGACATCACAGATATTCAAGACGAGTTTATTTACTCATCTGTCAAAATCAAGTCTTTCTGTCAATTTTAAACTAATACAATGAAAAGAAAACAAAACGAATCAAAATTATCTACAAATTTCTAGAAGTCGTGAAGTTATCCGGATAATGAATTAAGTTTATAAGTTGATGGGACAAAGGGCCTAGCCTACCGATACACAAACTTTGACATCAAATTAATAAAAGGAAAGTTGCTTTCCTTAAACGTAAATCCCCCTCGTATTAATGGTTAAATATTGTTTTCAAACATTTAATCTTTAAATTGTAGTTTTCGCTTATTGATCGACTGATCTACCCCAATTTTTGTTGTTAACAGGCGGTAACCATACCAATACTAGAAAACGAGACCTACAAAACCAAAAAAGAAAAATTATTTTTCGGTTATTTCCATAACCTTACCTCTGGATCTTTAGTTTCCTCCAGACTAGAATGTTTTTCTTCTTCTAATTCCATTTCGACTTCGGTAATCGAGCTCTGCAATAATCCAGTAGCATCTATTGTAGGATGATGAGAGGGCGTCGGTTCCCAAGCAGATATTATTTCCTCTATTTCTTTTTCACTTCTATTATGGATGTTCCTCTTGGTACATTGAACCGGATCCAAATCCATCTGACAGACGTAAACCTAAAACATATGTGTAAGTTGACAGTTTAATATTATAACCAATAAATTTATAACTAATAGATAAAAATTAATGGGATATTTATGTAGTTCTAAAAAAATTCTGCCAACACCTTAATTAATATTAAATGTGCAATGATTGATATAAGACACAAGTAGAGAAACATTTTTTTCAATTAATATTTCTAGTGATTAAAAAATGAATATTAAGCGACATAATACATAACGGGAAATATTTAAAATTTCTTGTGATCATAGTAGTTCAAATGAACCGATATGAAAAAAGCTAAAAAAGAAATAATTCTCTCGAGTATTTCACATTAACAGAAAATATTGTAAAAATTGACTAACCTGAAAACCGTTTTGTTTAGCAAAACTCCACATTTCTCCGAAATGTTTCACTTTATCATTAACATTATCAACAACAATAAATGTAAAATATCCATCTGTAATAGTTTTTTTGAACGATTTCATAAAAGACTGTCTGTATGATTCCTCCATGTCTGCTTCATATTCATATACCATCTCTTTCACAATTTGAGTTTTTCCGTCTTCCACAACTTGTTTTTCATGTTCGACCATGAAATAATCATCTAATGATAAAATACGAGGTGCAGAACCACCGTTTTCGACCTAACAAATCAAATAAATGAAAATATCATTCTTAAGAAAGAATTTTTAAATAGTAGGACTACGTTGAGTAAAGATAAGTGTAATATGAATAAAATTAATTCCAAAATAATAATTTACCTCTTTATCTTTGATTTGTTTAGCTAAGAATGTTTTACCACTTCCGGGTGGTCCTCTCAATATTATAACTATGCGTGGAGGTCGATTATAACGACCTGGGGCATTAATAATATCTTCTATCATAGTTATTTCTTGTCTAGCTGAAGGATTCGGTGGATTACTCAATTCAGGACTCCGACTTCTTCTACTATCCATTTCGTCATTAAGTCTACCTTGTTCATTTTGTTCGAAATCCATTTCCGAATCAGATATTTCTTCTACATTTTTATTATGTAATGTATCATGAATACCATCTACAAAAATTGAATATAAGTATAAAAATTTATTGGAAAGGGACGTACTGTATTATTGCCTGTCAACCAAATATTATTAATTAGAAAAGTCAATTTACCAAATTTGTCTACAGGGTATTTTCGCCGATTTTCAAAATCGTCTCTAGCTCTATCTCTCGATCTGTATCTCTTCCTATCATTAGAGGTTCTATTATCCCGTTCAAAGGATCTATCACGTCGATTCTTTCTTCCTCTATATCTGTCTCTATCTTCGTAACGATCATAAGGAATTTCTTCTCTAATAGGAGCTGGGTACCTTAAATTGAATATATTAATATATTTTTGGATAAATTAGACGGTATCTGCCCGGTTTATACGGTTGGCGTTTTCGAGGTCGCAAAATCCATTTATCGAAATTCCAGATGTCCGAAATTAGTACTCCCAGTTTTACCAATAATTGGATTTGCTTTTTGCACTGGATTTTTAATAATTACAAGAATCTCTTTCCCTAGTTATCGAAAAATTAAAGCTTGTTTTCTGCAGCCAAAATTAAAAATTGAAGTAACAAATTAAATTACTAACTGAAAGACGCTGAAATGGTACTTGTATTTCTATTGGTTTACCAGTAATTTATAATTATCCTTAATATACTGCATAAATCAACAAATTACCACCAAGAGTTTAGTTTAATGTTAATTTTGGCTGCATAAACCAAGTTTAAGATAACCTAAGCAAAAGGAAACCTAACCTAACTTAATAAAAAACGGATCCATTCCTTTCTCTGCTTAATATGCGTTAAGAGACAATTCCCAAACGTTGAATAAATACAAGCGCCAACAACAATTATTAGCATTTCTTCACTCATTCACCCTCTAGATAAAATCTTTCGTTTAATTCATAAATCAGGTCCGAAAAGTCGAATCAGAAGTATACCAATTCAATAAATTGATAAAATAGGAAATACTACATCTAGGACATGGATAAATGGATTCTACGACCTTGAAAAACGCCAAACTAACATGTTTCTATCATGATCATAAACCAGGCAGATACAAAAGTATTTTATAGTAAGTAGTGTAAAAATAAAACTATAATGTTATTACATTACAATATATACCTGTCTTCGATGGGTGGTGGTCTCTCATATCTCAAAACAGACGGATCAAATTCCCTAATAAATTTTACTGTTTCAGCCAACCACTTAGGTCTCTCCGAATGTGGTACAGAATTGACAGGTTTATGGTTGTAATCATACATATGAACTGGTACGATAGTTACCGAATGATCAACTAAAAAATACAACATGATTTTGTAAAAACATTTCATAATCTACAGAGTGCTGCATTTTTGAAATGGCTGTGGATAAGCTGGAAGTGTCAAAGTTATTTTCCCCACCTCAAAGCAGTTCATTCTTCATGGAACAGTGGTAAAAACAACACCGAGGGTTTGCTGTGAAAGGGTCTTACCAAACCAGTAGCAATCATCGAGTGCCTAGTGCAAATTCAATCAAGTTGTGGGTGAAAATTATGAATATATCTGTGAAAAAATAAGCATAAAAGGCAGTACGAGATTCGTTGACACTCTTGAGAATTTTGAACGCGTGAGGGCGCTTTTACAGGTCTATTCGAAGGATCTTGAGGTCAGTCTGGCATTGAATGGAAACGATTTTGCTATCCGGTTGGTCGGGTATCGTTGAAGAAAATGAAGAACTTGTTCACAAACTCTGGATGAGTGAGGATGCACAATTTCATTTCTCGGGATTTGTGATTAAATAAAACTTCTGGTACTGGAGTAAACAAAGCCTTTATCAACTTCATCAACAACTTCTCCACTCAACCAAGTTACAGTTTGGAGTGCCATGCCCTCATCGGGAATCAAAGGCCCATTTTTTTTTCGAAAATGAAAGGTGGCAGTCTGTTACCGTGAACGCAGAGCGGTATTCAGAAATGTTAAGGTTCTTCTTCACTCCTTAACCTCGTCAACATGTACATAATTATAAAACACAGCCATTTCAAAAATGCAGGATTGACTTCCGCACCCTGTATTTAGTTATCACATTCAAACATGACTAATCAAAAAGTGAAAAAACTGATAACGGGACAAGAGTAACAGAAATACTTTATTCGTAAATAATCACATTCTGAGGAAACAAAAGTACAAATTTTAAGAAAATTATTACTCATATAAGAGTAAAAAAAATTTCGTGGGTAGTTTAAACATTTCAGTAAGGCCGCCATATTGCATGACGTCATAGGTATAAAATAAACACTGGACATATGATACAAAGTAAATGCGAGACTTCTTCTAAAATAAGCGTTATTATTAAACTTTGATCAATCTGAAAAATCTTATATAGATCGTGTTTTGTGCCAGGATATAAAAATACCACGACTAAAACACCCGATTAAGTTTTTTTATGATGCCAAAAAACTCGAATATATAAAAAAAATAACTTGAAAGTGTTGGTGTTGATGTAATTATTTTTGTTGCCAGGATCAGTTTAATGTAAGTGAGATTCAAATTTAACTTGTTTTAATATTTTATAGTAATTAAAATTATTATGCTTCGTGTTTTATTTATCCATAACTAATAAATAATAACTGTATTATAACAGCACACGCTACCATGCCGGCAATAATAACAATAAACAAAAATACTTTTAAAAAAATGCAAGTACCTATAGGACAATAGAGTAATCCCTGGAATAAAAGGTAGAGAAAGAGCCAATATACCCCTAAACAAGATCCATTGAATGTATACATAAAATAATCTATGTACACTAACAAGGGAGCATTACCGCCTCAATTACCACCTGAAGGCATTAGTTTTAGCAGAAACTGCTACGTAGAGGATGAAACCGAATTCCAGAGCAATAATACATCTGTGAGCAAATTAATTAGAAGATGAAGATCTTTGACAGCTGGAACCATACCACATTCTGAACTTCCTAAAAGGAATGGGATTAATAATCAACTGTAAAAACTGAGCATTTTCAGTGGCACAACAAGAGTAGGAAGCACCTTTGGGTCGCAGTGTTTATGACACCATGAACCACAACATACATACATACTTCCTATAATTATTTTTAACACTGAGATTTGGAGTACAAGGTACATCCTAGAAAATGAAATTAAGAAGCAAGGTGATAACATACTTGAAGAAAGTAAGAGGTGCAACAAGATCAGAACAAACACATTCCGGGAAAATATTTCAACATAGAAGCGGCACTATGATATTTTGAGCGTATTGTAAGAATGGGACAAGACAAAAGAATTGATACAAGGTAGTAGTATTGATAAACCAATAAAAGAAAAGCCTTAAAACGAGCTCTCGGTTTTAAGTCGTGAAAAAAATTCTAATACGATAGAAATACTTACGGTCCGCTTTTGAGCAATGTTCATAGTCGATAACAGTTGTTGGTTCAAAAATGACATCATCATCAACCATGGATGTTTCGTTACAGATCTGAGGAGGTTCGGGTGTCATATCCATGAGGGAAGGAATCTTAGGTTGCGGTTGACGTTGTGGAGGTTTTGGTGTTATATCTAATAAAGAAGGGATTTTAGCTTGCGGTGGTAATGGTTTGAACCTATTTTGTTGGTTATGCTGATAGTTACTGTTATACGGTTCATTATCGTCATCTTTGAACATCTCATTGTATTTATCGTAATCTTCTTCTTCATTATATTCATCATAATCTTCGTAATCTTTATTATCATTGAATTTACCAGATCGACCGTATTTGTTATTAAATCTTTCTCTATCTGTGAAATTGTTATTTTGTTTGTTATTAAAGACGTCATTATTTCCGAATCTCTCATTGTGAAATTTATCATTTCTTCCTTGAAAACCATCGTTAAAATGATTATTGCGATTTAATCTATCGTTACCCTTATCGAAACTGCTATTCCTAGCCCCAAATGATGGAATATTTCCAGTACCGGATCCAAAATTATCTGGTACGTTTCGTCCACCGGCGACAAAATTACCTTGAACGTTATTACCATCGAAATTTTCTTGTTCGTTTCGGCCACCAAAACCAATTTTATCTTGAATATTTCGCCCGCCGAAATTATTCTGCACGTTCCGTGCACCGAAACCGAAACGATCTTGTATATGGCGTGAACCTGAACCAAAGTTGTCTTGTGCAGTTGGAGGAGCGCCTCCATAAATATCGTGTACATTCTGGACACCACGATTAAAAGTATCTTGTGAAATTCTGGGACCAGAACTTCTCATATCGGGAGGCGGTTCACTAAATTTATCGTTCCTTTGTGGATAATAATCATCTTTATTGGTAATTTCTTGACCTGAATAATCAGTATTCTGTCCTTCATATATTGGCGGAGGTGCGTTATAACTTGGAGGATACTGTTGAAAATTGGGAGGTGGGACGCCGTAATTCTGTCCGTAATTAGAAATATTTGAAACGCTCTCTGTAGTAATACTATTGCTATGAGTTACGGGAGGTGCGTTCTGAGATACTATCGATAGCATACTTAGAAGTTTTTGATCACCTAAAATGGAGTTTATTCCCTTAGATATGGCCTCAAAATCTGGACCTTTAGGTTGTGTGCTAGCTTCTTCCTCAGTTTTCTCTGATCTATCGGGTAAATCTTCTTTAGCATCATCTTTGACAAGATCTAATCCAGGAATTCCTTCCGCAGAAGAAGTGGAAGTTAAGAAACCCTCCCCTTCTTTTTCTGGTATATTATCGATATCCTGATAGGGTGATTTGTTTTTGAATGATAAAGGCTCGTTGTTTTGGTTTGGAGGAAGTTTGTTGTATAAATCATTTGTTTGGTGTTGTGTTGATTTATCTCCAAGATATGTACCCAAAAGAGATGGTTTCGCCGTTGAAGACAATTGAGAAGTGTTGCTTGATGCTTGTTGAAGAGTGTCGGATTTCTGAGATGCTACGGTTGTAGTTACTTGACCACACAAAGCAAGTCTTTTACGTCTCATCTGTTCGCGCCTCTCTAACAATGAATTTCTCCACGACTCCCACTTTTTTTCATATTCTTTATACTGTGTTTTGTCAGGATGATTGGCATTTTGTTCTCTCCATTTGTTAAATTGTGCTTCCCAAGCGGCGAATTCTTTATCGAATTTTTTCTCGGCTTCTGATAATTCTTCAACGTTGGGTTTTGCCGGCGTTGAAGACTGAATAGGAGGAACGTTTTGAGTGGCCGTAGCCTGAGGAGGAACCTGGCTTGTTGAAGTTGAAGGAGGCGGTTGAGAATAATTCGGCCATTGAGCAGGCGGTGGTTTTTGCACCATCATTCTTTTAGCAGAATCAGTATAATCATTGTCTTGAGTATATGGTCTTTTTTGTGCAGTACTTTGCCAACTAGTTTGTGTTGGTTGTACTTGATATAATGGTTGCACTGGTGTCTGAGAAATCATAGCCGGAGTTGCGGTTGCATACCCTGGAGGTATTGCAGTAAAGCCTGCGAGCTGTGTAGGAGGTTCTTCTGGAGGCAGAGGAGGTTTATTGTCAATAGGAAGGGGAGGGGCTGTTGCTGCAGAAATAGTTGGCAAAGGAGGGTGAACTTGGACGGCTGTTGGCAACGTTCCCTGCATTGCATTTAAAGATTTTTGATACTAAAAAAATTTAATTCATTATATTCGTTAATAATAATATAAAGGTTTTTCACCTCCGCTCCATACTGTTGATGCCATTGTTGATACTGTTGTTGCCATTGAGCCCATTGTTGCCAATTCTGTTGCTGAGCTTGAGCCCATTGATCTTGGCTGTAGCCCATGGGAGCTAGAACTGTGGGTGTTGAATTAATACCTGTTGGTAGTAATGAAGAAGGTACCGTCGCCGCTACCGCAGTAGGTATGGGAGCTGCAGCTGCCGACCAAGTTGGCCAAGACATATTCTATATCTAAAATTTTTAAGTTGTATAGTAAATTCACAATTACATTAAGAAATATCTTACCTGTGTAGTTTAAAGGGTAAAATGAATCTACTTCTGAAAGTATCTGTTTCTAAACTGAAAGACAATTTGTTTTCGTTACCAAAATTAAATGATCTTACAACTTCTATTGAAATAATTTTTATTAGAAAAATTTAATTACATATAAATGTGTATCAAAATTTATACAGTATAAACTTTTAGTTTAAAATAAAATATGGGTGTGGAGGAAAAAGGATATCGAATCATGTTCACTAGTTACATGTAATTAGAAATTGTTGATTTTTATACATGGTGTTCATCAGATAGGTGAACAATGAAATGGAGAGTAGGTGGTGTAACCTCCTACCCATTGAGGCATTAAAAAAATCCTTTCGTCACTTTCATACCTTCGAACCCCTACAACTTTTTACTTTTTCTAAAATCTTAGAGAATGGTACGTCCTAAAGAAATTGATATTTCTGATAGATTATTGCTAGAAGCAAATCTAAAAAAAATACAGCTTAAAGCTTAAAATTGGAGAGAAAGATACAATGCTACCTGAATAGTATGTTCGAAGATCTGTCGAACACACTGACATTGATATTGGATATTTTTATAATTAAACATGTTCTGATTCAATCAATTTGATCATAAAATAGGCAAATAATGTTGTCCTTCTTGCACAATTCGCCTTTTAGTAAAGAAAGGTATTGAAGTAAAAAGCAGCAGTTAATTTTTCTGCTACGATAGGATTTTAGGAGAATATTGGTGAATACAAACCATCACTCAATAAATCGTGTGACTAACTAAGAAAAAAATCGATTTTATTAATCAATAAAATCTCCTTCAAGAGCAATACATTCATTCCAGCGCTTCTCTAACTTCTCGATGCCATGCTGGTAGAATAGGCGGCTGCAGTTTCAGCAATTCCTTCTTCATTTGAGCTGAATTGGGGGTCAGATTTGGACTATTTGATGGATGAGGACGCAATTCGAAGTATAATTCGTTCAATTTAACCATACGAGTCCGTTTTTCCTTGATTTATGCATTCAAACGATCCAACAACTCAATGTAGTATTCGCTACTGATTATCTCTCCCTTTTGGAAACAGTCGATTAACAATATTCCATGCATATTCCAAAATACTTAAGCCATAACCTTCCGAGCTGACTGTTGTGCCTTTGGACGCTTTGAACATGGTTCACCGGCTGCAATCCACTCAGATGATGATCTTTTTCATTCCGGAATGAAGATGTAGATCCATGTTTCATCCATTGTCACAGATCGACACGAAAAAATCTGATTTATTCCATGTAAACATGGTCAAACACTGCTTTGAATCGCGTTGTTGTTTTTTATCGACGGTGAGTAAACAAACGCGGCAAGCACTTTGGACGATCGGAACGTTCACAATCATCGGTGTCTGTACTACAACGTTTAAATTCAGCAAACCAATAACAAATGGTTCTTTTCGAGCAGAGTCCGGATAACACTTTTGAAGCCATTGCTGAGCTTGTACAGTATTTTTTCTATCGAGTTATGATAAATAACCTCACGAAATTGTTTTGAAAATAACAAAACTTAAATGGATGTCACTTTTATCCGACTAATCGAAATGTCATAACATTTGACATATAGTCTTTTGAAAGTTGGTACTTCATAAACGTCATATGGATTTGACAATGGCAATGCCATCTGTGAGTCAGTCACACGACTTGTGGAGTGATGTTATATGTTCAATAGAAAAATTGGGAAAACAATATTTTAAAGCTATGTTTGTTAAAAAAAAACTAAATACGAAATAAGTTTATAAGACAATATATGAAAAATTGTCAATTTAATAATACTGAACTAAATACTTTGGCCTTTTGCATATAATCAAGATAAAAAACATATTTTTGAGTATTGTAGTCTTTTCCTGTAAAAAAGTATTTGCAGTTTGTGTTCTATTCCACGAAGAAAATGGATAAGTTATGCATTATGAAAGAAAAAAAAATAAAAATGTTGATCTGTAACATAATATTTAAAATTTAATACTTCTAGTATAAAAAACTTTTATAATAACAAATATACTTTCAACATACAAATGATTGGATTTATTCACCAGGTAATAGATAAAAAGTATTCGGCAATTTATATGAGTAGTTATGAAAGTAAAAATTTTATATCCAAATTGAAAAATATCAATTTGAATTAACTTAAACTACAGAGCGCGAAGATCAATAATTAAATAAGTACTAATCAACCAGTAATTTGAAAAACAAAAACATCGAAACACTTGTTTTTATTTGGATGTATTGGGGTAACCCTTAGTTGCAGCTCTACCAAACTTTTTTCGAAACGCTAAGTCATCTTATTATAAGAATCGAAAAATTAATTACACCATATTCTTTGTACCTTTCACTTATATAGTTAATTGTAAGATTTTATACTTGTTTCCTTTTTTATTTTTAGAAAACAAATCGAATGTTGATAGGTTACGTAATCAGTTTTAAACAAGGTAAAGAAAGAAAATAATATTCCCACTACCCAGGCTCGCCTCTTTTTTAATAAAAACTCATTCCAAATTAAAAATAGCCTACAGACATTAGGTTTTATCATTACTTGGAATCCTGCCAATAACATCGTCGATTACAACATTAAAAAGTAATATTTTATATTAAAAAATTTTTCTCAATAGCCTCATAAGAAAAAGGAAAAAAGTGATATGGTGAGACTACATTTTTCAGGAGCTGTGTTTAAAAAAAAGTTGGTAAGATTAGAGATAATGGATCGATTAAAAAATTTCTGTTCGTATTAATATCAATTCAAAATTTTTTTAAAGTTACAAGTTGAATAGTAATTATTTGATTCCAAAATTTCACGCAACTCTGTATATTGGAATGATATATATCAAACAAGTAATTCTTTGATAACTATTTGATAAATTGTCTCGATTTTAGGTATGTTTTGATAGAAAATTAGTTGCAAAAAACAGGTAAAAAATTAAAGTTTCCATCTATCAAAATATATATTCTAATAAAGACCTTTCAAAATATATATTTTAATAAAGACCTCTCTAAATATATATTTCAACAAAGTTCTATCAAAATATACATTATAATAAAGACCTTTCAAAATATATATTTCAATAAAGACCTCTCTAAATATATATTTCAACAAAGTTCTATCAAAATATATATTATAATAAAGACCTTTCAAAATATATATTTCAATAAAGACCTCTCTAAATATATATTTCAACAAAATTCTATCAAAATATATATTATAATAAAGACCTTTCAAAATATAAATTCTAATAAAGACCTTTCAAAATATATATTTCAATAAAGACCTCTCTAAATATATATTTCAACAAAACTCTATCAAAATATATATTTCAATAAAGTCCTTTCAAAATATATATTTCAATAAAGTCCCATCAAAATATATATTTTGATAAAGACCTATAAAAATGAATATATATTCCAATAAAGTCCTATCAAAATATATATTTTGATAAAGACCAGAATAGGTTGAAACAGATAAAGGAATTGTTTATCTATTTAATACATATCTAAATATATATTTCAATAAAGATCTATCAAAATATATATATTTTAATGAACACCTTTCAAAATACATATTTTAATAAATTCCTATCAAAATTTATATTTTGATAAATTAAAATATATATTTCAATAAAGTCCCATCAAAATATATATTTCAATAAAGTCCTATTAAAATATACATTTTGATAAAGATCTATAAAGTAAAATATATATTTCAATAAAGACCTATAAAAATATATATTTTGACAAAGACCAAAATAGGTCGAAACGTCAATTGTTTATCTGTTTAATACATATCTAAAATCAAGACAAATTACCAAGAAAACATATACAGAGGACTAAGAAGTAAATAAGAAACAAGTGATTTTTTATCACAAGTTTTCAGTTTTTATAAATACAATATAAAATATGTGCAAAACGTTAACATACTCGTATATACTTCCAGATTGTCATTAGTAATAAAATTTCGATTTCGTTCTACAATTGTGACGTGTAAGGCCAAATAATCTTAAAGGGCATTTTACACGGTTATTTCTTTTCATTTTCGTCTTAATCGAACCTATTTGTTAAGGGTCTTTTACACGGTCATTTCAGCTTGTATTTCCGTCTCCAGTGTCAGTTTTCCGTGTTTCTTTTTATATGATCCGTTCATTTGTCAGCGTTCGGGTCCGTCTTATACCCCAAGAAAGGGTTTGATTTGTACAATTCGATGAATTCACAAATAAGATAACAACTTGAATGGAAACTAACGAAAGGGTTGATGAATGTGTTTAGACGCAGGATTCTACTAAACTAAAATGAAACCTCCTAAGTTCTCCCTTTCCTTTTTAATTTTCTTAACAGTATCTACTTAAGTCAAACTGGCAGTTCGGCTAAGATAGAAATCAAAACTGAACTGACCGTGTAAAAGACCCTTTAAAAGCAAAAACTGATGGTAAAACTGAAACGGAAAAGGGAAACTAACGTGATGGTTAAATCTATTGTTCCGTTTCGTTTCAATTTAGTAAAATCCTGCTTCTAAGCACGTACATCAAGTTTTTATTCAAGGTGTTAGTGTTAAGGACAGTTAAAAGCAAAAAAATATCGATCAACGTTTAAAAAAGTAAATTCACAGACTAGGAAAAAAGTCTAGAAGCCGATAAATAAAATGACTAAAACGAACAACTATATAAAAAGAAACACTGAAATGACCATGTAAAAGGCATTCAAATAAAATAAGTTCGAGGGAGTCGAACGGTAACGAAAGGTTCGAATTATCGTTTGCAATTCATGTCTTCATGTCGAAAAGTCTATTTTTAACATAAAATGGTATTTACAAAGTTTTGTTGGACCTTAATTACGATTCGTAAAAATATAAATATAAAATATTCTTATTCTAAGAGTCAAGTATCAATTACCAGGAAAAATTACTGGAAACCGTTGAAACACTTCGGTCACGTGCTAAAGACCGCAAATACAGTTTACTGAAATCTCAATTTAGGAAAGGAGTAGAGCCACAACGAGCACTCGGGCTAAAAACTTGGATCAACAATTAATTTAACGAGACTTTAGCTACGGCCAAGTGTCTGATGTCACATGTCCAAATTTTATATAAATATGACACAATAGATAAGTTTCAATATCTATCTATATAAACAAAGTTGTGGCGTTTCAAATAAAACTATATGAGCTGGATAATGAGGTAAATATTTCAACCTGATAGGTTTGTAATATTTTATACGAAAGATTACATATAAAAATTTGCAATTTGTTAATCTTGCTCGCATTAAAAGTTTAAACGAATATTTTAATATTTTCAAACATAATCCGGGTGAATTTACATTCGATATGTCTCGGTAAAAACAAAGTTACACTCGATACAATGGACTTCATTCAAAAAACGTGTTTCCAAGATAGCAAAAACCTTTTTGTTAACCAATAAGGTCATATACATAAGGTTTGGAGATTAAAAAGGTGTAAACTCTAACTGCTGGTTTAGAATCATAAAATCATAATAAAAACACGCTAATTTGGCGAGATTTAGTACTCTCGGCTTTTTGAAATGGATCTATTAATTACACGAAAAGGCAGTTCCTCTTGATAATAAAAACGTATCGCATTTCGTAGAAAAATATCTTTTACCCGAGTTTCGTCAATTGAAATAACTCAATTTAAGTAAACCTAACAGATCAAACGCTTTCTGAAGCCGTCTCGGACTATAGCAATATGACACACATAGATAATACAGATAAAGAGGAAAACAGCTTCAACTTCACAAATGTCAAGCGTTAAGTTGTAGGTAAAACGCTTAGACACAACAAGGAGATTAACATATGAGCCAGAAATAACAAGACTAATGTTACAAATAAAATAAAATTTCAATATTCACAACGAGTAACAAAATTATTGGTCATAGTAATAGTTAATAATTAGTATTTAGTCCAAAACAAAAATTGAACAAGTTTGCAGCATGTCCGGAAATAAATATTATTAGAATCGTTTACAGAGTAGAAGGCACTTTCCAGTAAATATGCCCACAAATTATTCGCAAGTGATTATGCATTTTTTTGTATTGTAAAATATTGAGCCCTCAACTAATTCACAACGTGGAGTAGGTCGTGCTCCGCGTTCCTAAATGGATAGCCAGGCAACGACCTTTCTGAAATTTTAAAGAAATCGCTGCAGTGAGCCCTTCTGTTTAGCCCGAGTAAATATCTATCAGCTCTCTTTTGTAGTTTGAAGATTCGCTCAAATTGAGTCGCACTACACGTACCCCAGAAGGGAAGGGCATATCGGAGATGCGACTCAATGAGGGCATAATAAACTGTTGAGGAGGTGGATAAGTTCAAGTTCTTTGGAAACTGATTTCAACGCAAAACAGGAGGAGATAAGGCGGCAATATGTAAATCCCATATTAAGGAATTTTCCACAACCAGCCATAAGAATTTTACAGATTCAACGACCTCAATGTTCCGATGATGAGGTGCTGTTTTGCTCCAAGAGAAACTAGTGTCGTTTTCAAATAGACATATTTCATTTTTATAAACAGAAGAAAAAAAAATAGGGCCTAATACTGAGCCTCGGGGCACTCCATATTTTATTGGCTTACACGATGACATCGTTGTATCACTTCTGTTGGTAAGGTATAAGTTAAATCATACGAGAGGTGGAGAGGGGTAGAAAAACAGAACATAGTCTTGGAAGAAGAAGTGAAAGATGTAGATATCCAGGAAATGATATGTATTAATCAATTATGAGAACAGTGACATCCTAAAAATAGCCCCCCTCTCCAAAATGAAACTAATATCCCATAAGAGTCGTTTCTCCTAGCCGTAAACACATTTTATAATTCTAAAGAAAATTCAACAGATATTGACTTTCTCCATCTTCATCGACCGAAGTACAATCATGTCGTATATGAAAATTAACAATATATTCAGCATTTGCTCGTTGAACCGATATAGCGAAAGGATCGGTAGGATGAAAAGTGAAAGCTACCAATTTTCTCACACTAGGAGTCGTAGATCGTAAAACACCGGCGCATATTTTGAACCGCAAAAATCCGGAATCTCTAGAATAAAACCTGATGGGGTGTTCGCCGCAAGCTTTAGGGCGTTCCATTACAGACACCCATTTTTCGTCGTAACTGAATAAGGATAAATCTAAATAAGGGGAACAACTATAAGATTGAGCGCTTATCGGTAATTGAGCTAAAAGTCTTTTAATAGCTTCAGTTTTTCCGCCAAATTTGGCGTTTATTATCGTTTGTTTGAAACGTTTTTGAAGTAATCTAGCGAACAAATTATTCGAAGGACTACAAGTGAATGGAGTTTCGTTATAAATATTAGCATTTCGAAACAAATCGCCGAAGTTTTCGAACAGATTTAAAAGTTCTTTAGACGAATTTTCGTATACAGCTAAAATGTTGCTGGATTTTATATCGTAAACAGCTAAAAACTGCGGTTGACTATTGACGTCTGTTGATTTTAAGGTGACCACATCTTCGCTCGCGTATTTTATGAACAGCGTATTTTCATTTAGAAGCTGCATCTTCCACATCTTCAACGAAACGAAATTTCCGAAATAATGATAGAATTTTCTCAACTCGGTCGGGTTATTATTTCTAGCACTTAAGGCGGCCGCACGTTTATACAAAAAAGTAAGTAACCTATGTTTTAGAGAATTGATACAAGTCTCTCTGAATGCCCTTTCGTAAGGAAACACTGAATTGTATATATAGGAATCGTCTTCGTAGCAAAATCTTCCTATTTTCTTAATATCCACAAACATCCCGTCTAATATCTGGAAAATGTATATCAGCTGATGCTGCACCGACAGAACTGCCAAAGTGTCTTTATAAAGGTACAAACCTTGATTGTGCGACAAAAATATTTTGTCCACTTTAAATTTTCTAGTATCGCAAAGTTTACCTAACTGTAAATCGACCAAATAAAGGGTGTAATCTTCTAAAGGTGATTGTAAATTAGGCGTTACCGATTCGTTGCTGGTATAAATTTCATAAAAGTGCGGTCTTATTTCTTCGGGTATAAAAGAAGCCGATCCAATAATAACGTATCTACCGTCCTCGGTAAATAAACTGCACTCTCTGTTAAGTTGCTCCGAACCTTTCGATACGACTACGCGATTTTTCAAAGTGAAAAATTTTTCGAACATCTTGCTTTTAACTTCGTATCGAAGACGTTCGTCTTCTTTTTCCTCGCAATTTTTAAGTAAATCGGCGGCGGCGGCTGGTCCGCGATAAAAATAAATTTCTAAGCAAGTCTGATCGGCGGAGAACGCTATGAAATATTTGCCGTCCGGACTAAATTTTCTCAAAAAACATGGCGGTTTTTCAATGTTGATGACGGTGAAATTAGGAAAAACGTTTTGATAAAATTGTCTCGCTGTATGAAAGTGCGTCCCCGGATATTTGTACGCGTATATTTGTCTGCGATCTAAACGGAGTACAATATTTTGCGGAGATATTTTTTTCTGCTTGGGAAAAAGATCCATTACGACATCCTCTTGCTACGTTGTTTAATTAAGTTTAAAATTTATCTGGAATAAAATAGTTTCAATGTACTTTTCCGATAACGTACACCATCATATTAAATAAATTAAATATTTTCAATGAATCACATATCACAATCATATCCACTCATTTATACAGGGTGTTTCTATATTCGACCGACAACGCTCTACCACAGAGAGATCTCAATAAACGATTCATTTTTATATAGGAATACGAACCGTTACGGGGCCTAGTTATTGAGATATAGGATGTTCAACATTTTAAATCAAAAATTTGCCATAAATCAAGAACGCCTTTAAATTTTTTTCCCCAAATTTGGTGACCAATATGCTCCTTAATAAAGTAATATTTTGACATAAACAAACTTTGGAAAAATTGTTCTAGTTGTCACTTTCATCCTCCTATTTTATACGCCACTGTAGCAAATTATTTTTTAATTTTGTTTTAAATTGCCTGATTATTTTTAGTTGAGAAACTAATAACCTTCTATGGAGCTAAAATGAACGGGGGATAAGTGACAACTAGCCTTGACAGCGCGCCACTGTTTAAAGTTTGTTTATGTCAAAATATTACTTTATTAAGGAGCATATTGGTCACCAAATTTGAAAAAAAAATTTAAAGGCGTTCTTGATTTATGGAAAATTCTTGATTTTGATTTAAAATATTGAACACCCTATATCTCAACAACTAGGCACCGTAAGGGTTCGTATTCCTATATAAAAATGAATCATTTATTGAGATCTCTCTGTGGTAGAGCGTTGTCGGTCGAATATACAAACACCCTGTATCATAGTAAATATACGCATCTACGAAACGATTATTAAATTTAAGGTTTCATAATTCAAATAATGAAATTAAAGTATGGTTTTAAGTATAACAGTACATTATATTATTATAGTAGGGGGCTGATATTGTCGTGAGAGAGTAATAAAACTCAATTTTTAATGTAAAGTTAAGTACGGTTAGGTTACGTAACCTAAATTCACAATAGGTCATTTTGAGTTGACGCCATTTTCCGCGTGGGGCGAACACATATTAACCATATACTAAACAACCTGAAAAGAGAGATTTGAAATATGGATTTATGTAAAAATACCGGTTTTTGTGCAGTCGTGGGTTGCTCTAAAAAGGATAACAGGAGCCAAGTCCATTTTTTTCCCAAAAGCTCACAAAAAGGAGAAGAAATTATAGCATTAGCAAAGAACGATGTAAATGTTGGATACGAGAGTTGGAGAGGGAAGAAATTTTAAGCGATTTCTTTTTAAATAATGCAGATTTATAAAAATAATATAATATTTTTCCCATATATTTACCCTCGTGGGGTAAATTTATAAACACTGTCTCTCACGTTCTTAATTTATTTAAACACTTTACACTACACTTAATTAATTCACATAATTAATTTAAATTCTTCGGTTACTTTTCTATTTAATTCTGTTCACTATGACTATTTATTATAAACTAAATTAACTGAGCTAAACAAACTCGTTTATATATCCAAACGAAGTCTCAAAAATTCTAGAAAATAAAGAAACAATATAAATAAATAGATAGACCTTCCTAAAAATGATGTTAAAAGAAACAATGTAAACAAATTGCTTGCTATGATCAAAACTAATATAAAAAAAACCAAAAAAGCAGCGACTTGGTCACATCTTAGAAGTCAATTATAACTAGTCATGTTGGGGACGAGTTTTTAACAAAATTTTTCTATATAAAATTGATTGCTTTGGTACTTTGAAAAGTGTTTTAAGATTGCAGAGAAGACTGTTTTCAGGTAGATGGAATAATTGTATATTTTGTGGCTTAAAGGCACTTTAGGCCAGATTGAGGGTTTTGTAGATTTACTTACCGTAAAACGGAAAAACAAAACGACTAAAATTAGTTAGTATTTAGCATAAAATTATGATAATACATATAATAAATTAATATACTTCTCAATCAAATATGCATTAAAAAAAAATAATGCCTAATTATAAAAGGTTTTAATTTTAATTTTAATGGATTTAGCAAAATATTGTGTTGTTTAGATAATTATGAATTTCTTTTGCACTCTATTGCTGACTAATTTAAGCAGTTATAATATAGGCCTATATGTATTAATGTGATCGTTTCGTTGCATTTTAAAACCGTCAGTATTAACTGCAACTAATCTTGTGAAAAATATCTCACCTTGCCAACAACAACAAAGAATACATCACACACATTTTGCACAAATCCAGCTTCATAATATTTGTAAACTTATAATGACTTATAAGCCTTTAACTGGTCACCAGTGACCATTATGCTTACATTTGGTAAAAACCCTAAGTTTTTCGATAAATCACCATTACTAAACGATGATAGTCACTTAAACATGGTAATTTCAGAAAATAAACGCACTCAACACTATAGATCGGGATTAAATTAATATTATTTGAAAATATTAAAAAACTAATATTTTCAATAATTTTCTTTTTCTATTTTTTCGGTGCATTCAAGATCATCAGTTTGAATACCACAATTTCCACCTTCTTTTGGTCAATAAGAAATCCAAAAACTATGAATTTCCCGATTTGTCCCCGAAAATTGTACCTGAAACCTTTTTATGTCGTATTTTCGGAAAGTACATACAAAAACAAACTGAAAAAAAAATTATTGAATATCATAATTTGAACAATTTTTACAAATTATTAAAAATTTTTTAGGTTAGGATTCCCTTTCTTCATGTTTTCTTTGTAAAGTTACAAAAATTTAACAATTTGTTACTTGTTTATATAAGAAATAATACAATAAATAATATAAAATTAATTTTTTTCCATTACGGTGTTCAGTTTTTAATAATATTCTAAGAAAATTGATAATGTTCTTCAATATATGCGTTTTTAATCTAAAATTATAAATAGAAGAACTACATATATGGAATGGTAGCCATTTATATACCATCCATAAGAAGCTTCCGTTTTTACAACAGCATCTTTACAAATATAAAAACAGGAAATTTCGCCATACTTTGAAACTAAAAGTTTCGTTTGAATATAAAGATATATCTGCCGAAATAAGTACGATTTCAAATAAAATTTTATACTGTAATAATAATTTATCTAAAAATTAAAAGTGAATCGGTACAATCAAGAAAGTACATGGTTTAGTAGCCTTCTATCCCTCATAAATAGAACTGCTGCCCATTGTAACCCAAAAATCAAGCTTCTGAAGACATAAGATCCAGTATCCATTGCTGCCACACTCATAGATGAAGGACAAACAAGTTTATCATTTCATTTCAACTACAACCTATCCTGAACTAAATCAGGTACCCTAGCTAGTTGAAACTAGGATTTTTCTAAGTTATTTCTCTCTCAAAAATTAGTGTTATTACAATCAAGGATGTCATATATTGTGGTAATCCACTATCTTTCACTCATATAAATGGGTTTTGTTGTTATCCAAAGGACAACTTTTTGAAAATATCTGTCTATAAATTAGCATGGAAACTGAACTATCTGCAATTGAGGAAAAGTTGTTGATATTCATACTGATCACAAAGCTTACTACCTCTACACCAACTTTCATACACTGTCTGACCAAAGATCACTGAAGATGGTAAAACGCGCGTCAACAGTGACTTTATTTGAGACTCAAATTGACAGTTATGATTTGACATATTTCTATGTAACGTCTGTGTTGATGCTTATCTTTTATCAAATTAAATACTGATAATACTTATAGGCAGTAAATATAAGAAAGAAAATAATTTTTTATAGACAACACACTTCAAGTTATGATGTAGCAATCAAAAATATATATAAACATAATTGTTAAGGAACTCTTTTATTTATAAAATAATAAGCAGATAAAACAGGGAGCTCTTCATAAAGAACTCCTCCATAAAATGTTTTCTGTCGTTTTTCCACCAGATGATGTAACTGATGAGGCGTAGAGTAAAGGTTATAAACAAAAAGAGCAAACCTACTAAAGTAGGTTATATATAAAATAAAAGCTATGACAATTTTTTCTTTAATTTTTGTGCACCCTATGTTTTAATTTTTTTTTGTTATTACCACATTAAAACCAATGCAAAAACATTTCTAGTCTCGTTTTCTACACAAATTTATATAGAATATCCAAATAATTATCATAAAGCTGACAGATATTTCCCCCAAAATCAACTCAACAATGCTAATGGATTCTCAATATTATTTTCTAAAATAGTTCAATAATCCAAATAGCACACAAAACAAAAATATAAAATAATATTCTTCAAAAACATCACATACACCATACACATAAACCATTGTCCCTTAAGGTAGTTCTGCCAATAGTTTACACCACTATCATTTAACTCAATTCAGTTGCAATGATTATAATTTCAATAGAGGAAACTTGTCTGTAGTTAATTTAAGATATAAAATTATGTGTAAAGAAGTTTTTGTACTATATTTGTTATAAGTTCATATACATACATACAAAATCAATATCTAATGTTGAGTATAAAACATTTAAAAATAATAATACTATAACAATTCACATAGTCTATTTCTCCTTTACATATAGAAAAAACATTTTTATACAAATTTCATGTAAATAAATTTTAGAGCCACCATCTATTAACACTATCTTTAGTAAAAGGCGAATGACTATATTGTTACCAATAAACGATAAAACAGTAGAATATTGTGGTATGAAACCAAAATCCAAGCTTTAAATTAAATTACCTACAATATTTCAACTCAATATAACTTTTCACTAGGTTTTACCAATATAGTAATTATACATAATCAATCCTGATCCTGATAAATAAATTGGATCTATGGGGTCATTTCAAACTTCTCATAAGTCTACTGAATAGAGGACTTGCAATTAAGTTTACATTTTAAGTATTAGTAAAAATGTTGTTATTTATATGTATATGTATCTGTTTGTTAGCTTCTGGGGAACATTATAAATATTTTCAAATACATTGAAGAAAGTACAGATTCAGCATTTGATATGTATCATGTATAGACCCTCGTATCAACAAATTTGCACATATTCAAATTAATATTTATCATAAAATATATAATTATCTATTTTTTCAATTATAAATGTCAATTAAAAATTAAAGTCGGGATCATCAATGGTTATGTATATTATATTATTTTAAGCAAAAATGTGTATTTACGGTAACAATTCAATTATTTCATGATAGATATATAAATTTAATACGAAGATACATACCTTTATAATTGCTGCAACTATCACTAATATTTGTAATATTTAAGATGCCCTAAAATAAACATAATCAGTTAGTTATAAAAAAAAAATTTAATATTACAAACCTAATCAATCACCCATGTTGGCAAACGCTTTCGCTACAAATATTAACATCATTATAAATTATCATTCAATATAACGCCAATTATTTTATGATGCTTTTGATGAAAATCAATTCACTCTATACCACAGAACGTTTAAAATACAGGTGCCCCCATAGAACATACCTTTGGTATGTTCTGCTGGTACCCCGAAAACAGGAGTGACAGATAACACTGTGCGCTATTTAAAAAGCAGTGATGTCTTAATTTAGTCTTAATATTAGTTCATATTTGAGGTTCTAAATTCTTTTAAGAAGTGTAATAGGAATATTCTCATTTATAATGTGACAATTAATAAATCACAAATATAGTTTAAGGAGTACTCTACTCTACTATACATTGTGTAACATACTTCATAGTATAGGCACACGATTGAAAGAGTTAAAGCATATATATATATATATATATATATATATATATATATATATATATATATATATATATATATATATATATATATATATATATATATATATATATATATATATATATATATATATATATATACATATAGCATTCCGCTAAGCACTCGCGATATCACGTTTAAGACAAATTTTTTACCCGTTCCACTTAATCCATAGCGTTATAATCGTAAACCCAAGTGGAATGGTTTACGAGGCGTTTTGAGCATTGCGATAAATATTAACGAATGGCAAAACAGAAAAAATAAAGCGAAACCTTCAAGAACTTATGATGTGTCAGTTATTGAATTTTTTAGGGGAGTGTTTAACTGATTTACATTACAAGTAAAATCAAAATATCTTCTGTGGCGATAGTGAAATATTTAGTAGTGCCTCACAAAAATGCTAAGTACTTATATTCCGTATCAAATAATGCGATAGGTTCACATGATTGTATTCTGCGTTGCTACTAGCGTTTTGAAAATTTCGCTAATTCTTTCAACGCTCACTGCAACTCATCTCTTGACATGAGTGACGCTCTAGCCGCGATTACAACGATGGTAGTCGTTATGTGGAACGCCCAAAAGAATATTGCACCCAAGGGCTCATATCCGTATGTAAGACCGTGGCATACACCAAGATCATTGCAAGTATCAATTTCTGGCCTGATCTTTCGAAATGAAATACTATTTGATATTCGGGCGATTCTCTACATGTGTATTTTCTATCTTGGTCTTACGAATTTAAACATGTTATGATTTTAACCATAGACATAGTATTACTATATCCATGCTTCAGTATACTTCTACTTTTTCTATGGTTTTCTAATTCTGTTGTACTGCAATTCTATATATCATGTCAATTCTCAAAACAAAAGTCTGATTATGTCAAATAATCATAACCAATTTGTTCTTTGCCGTATAAAATTAGTATTTTTGTTATATAAATATAACGTTTAGAAATGAGTCTCATCAATCGGAGTAGTTTACTTAAATCTCATTTTAGTGCCATTTGCAGGTTTTATTGTGTAAAATCAAAAGACATTTCCAAATTAGTGAAAAATAATAAAGTAGTTGTGTTTATGAAAGGTGTACCAGAACAACCACAATGTGGTTTTAGTAACGCCGTCGTACAAATTCTAAGAATGCATGGCGTTACGTATGACGCTCATAATGTATTAGAGGACAATGCTCTTAGGCAAGGTAAATAAAATAATCAATTGAAGTTATTTATTTTAATAGCCTCTTTAACACATTTATATGGTTTCCTGTTACAGGTATAAAAGAATATTCAAATTGGCCTACCATACCTCAAATATATATTGATGGTGAGTTTGTTGGAGGCTGTGATATAATGCTTCAAATGCATCAGTCAGGTGACTTAATTGAAGAATTAAAAAAAGCTGGTATAAAAAGTGTACTCTTGGATAATCCACCAAAAAAAGATAGTTCAAAATAATAACAATGTAGTGAATGTATTCTGACTGATAATATATGTTGAGTTACAGTACATATGATTTATATAAGTCACATGTTTCCTTTTTAGATTAACAGAAATCAATCAAACTAGAATGTATTAATAAACATATGTATCATATTATTATATAATTAAAAATAGTCCCTCTTATGGATGTCTTTTCTTGATAAATTCAAAAACTGCTAGATAGTTTCCTACTTTTCTCTCTTTCTTAGTCTTATCATTAGAATCCTGTAGATTTTAAGTGTTGATCTTATTATTAGTTTGTTTTTCAGGTTCACAAAATAAGCTATATTACCACTTTGTATTCTTTCTTGTATGGCAGAGCTTGGTTTGGTTTGGTTGTTTATATTTTCTCAGATATTTAAATCTATTTACACCTTTCAAAATTTTACTGGTGTGACATCTTCATAAATACAGTTTTAGAGCCAAAGCTTTTACATTTTATTTCTAACTCTTTGGATAACCAGTACAGTTTTAACTAAAATTGATCAGTGTCTGATTCTATGAGAACTAATATGTGAGTAGATACTTGTTGTATGGATTTAAACCAAAGTATTGGAAATGAATAATCTGGAAAATGTAAGACACGTTTTAATGGCTATCGGGTTCTAAATCAATTAAAAACAGATGCTGTAAAATAAATATATTAACTAAAATTGTAATATAACAAAAGATAACAATATAAAAAACAACAAAACATAATATTCGCAAATATTTTATGTAATACCCAAGTAACAATGTAAGAAATATAAAAAATTAATTTCAGACTGAGATTCTTGATATTAGACTGATAATAAAATTGTTAGTTGGGTATGTAAGTTAAGTATGAGCAGTGTGCATCGAAATTTCCATGAAAGTCTTATCTCAAAACAATTTTTAGTAGGAGAGTCCAGGGGGATTCTGGGGTTTACTCGAGGATGGCTATTAATATAAGGATACTTTTGAGTACTTCCACCATGTATAGGTATCCTGTAGAGAATCGTGCATCATAATAGAAATTAAAAATATCGACAGAAAAACTTTTAAAGATATATTAATTTATTGAAAAGTTTTCATTTCACTAAATGATGATTCATTTCACAAAATAGCAAAAAAATACATTGATGATATGATACAAAAAAAATTTAATTAGCCAATTTTCACAATTCACAGTTGCAAAAATTGTTGAATTGTGTGTAGCTATAACAAAGTAGGTATTTTTCATTTAATTTAATTTTTTTACCCAATTTTTCATAATTTTATTTATTAGATTTAGCTTTTAGAAATAATTAAAAAATTGAATCAGATATAGGAAATGTTGAGATTTTATACAATCATAACATCATTTGAATTGTCTGATGAATAAAAGTCTGTGTCGCTTTGAATAGTCAGTCAGTCTTTTAAAGGGTTTCTTAGCAAGCCCTATATATACATATATATATATATATATATATATATATATATATATATATATATATATATATATATATATATAAAATTTTAAACGCTTTTTCTTCGTATAATCTAAACTTTAAAATCCAATGGGGTTTGAGTAAATCCCAATTTACCTTTATGGCTCCACCACTATTAATTTCGATCAGTTGTTTGAACAATAACCCTCCCTGCATTGCTGGTAAATCCACTAAAATAGGTGATAAAAATGAAAACAGGCTATAATAAATGGAAAAGTTTGACAGTAGAAAGTATTATTTTACTTCCCATTAACCAGAAAATGTATGACAAATCAGTTAATTGTTAATGACATATATTTTTAAGGTAAAGTAAATATCTATAAGGCATCGTGTTTTAGAAAATTAATGGCTACATTGGAGAATATCATTAAATTACATGAGATTGAGTCCTCCACTTTAATTTATTTTTTTGGTCAATCAATACCTTATTGTTGTTAAAAATATATTGAAACTAATTATATGATTCTATTAACTATTCTATATATGACTAGTTATATTCTAGATCTATAATCGATAGATATATCTAAGATATCAGCTTCAGTTGTATATCTATTTATCTGTCTACAAAATTTTTTCAGGTTTAGATATTAAATTTTGAAAATTTTTTATATTTCTTATACCTTTTATATATGTTTGTTTTTAAATGTTCTTGATTTTAGGTCTCTTTTGTTATAAAATTAGTTTTATTTTATGTACCCTAATCTAACTAATTTCATAACAGAAGAGACCTAAAAATCAAGACTATTTTAAAAATTTAGAGATAAGACTCACATAATAAATTAATTTGTCATTGAGCAAAAATGAAACAGTCAGAATATCGGTCAAAATAGAAGAAAAATATTTTATTCGTAACTATATCTAGTTTCGATGACCAAAATTATATTTGTAAATAAATATTAAGGAAGAAATTAGCGAGATAATCAGATTTAATATTATTTACAAAACGATGTCCTATTTTCATTTGTAACATGGCCAGGAAGGAAACCCATATTAATTATTACTGTCTATAAAAAAAGTTTACAGGTGTTTGTGAAATATGTGAGAGAAATAGATATGTCAAAAAGCTGGAATATGGGAGACATCTTTCTCACCAAAAAAACACAAAGCTAATGTTGTAAACTATCTACACACATATAACATTCTGACTACTTTTATTGTGAAAGTCAAATATTGTATGTATGGATTTTGGGGTATCGTATACACTGACCCAGGGGATCTATTATTTCTCCCTTTCGTGCTGCGATACTGGAGAACCCAGTGTTTACAGCTGATCTAATAATCCCACTCCTTTAAAAAAGTCTAGAATGTGGTATGGCTGTAATTGCTAGAGATCTTCTAGTTCAAGTGCTCCCGGGTGTAGTGCTCTGGAGTTTCTTATTGTTTCACACTTCCGAGAAAATGTGGATAGAAGTTTCGTCGTCTCTGTAAAGGATTTGCACGCCACATCATCTGCTAAGTTAAGCATCTTCAGGTATCTCACAATCACAACCACATTCTATTATTCAGTCTCGAATTCTTATCTTTTCACATCGAAAGCAGAACACATTTCCTCCACTTAACCTTAGAGAACGCACACTTTCCCTGCTCAAAATATCTTGAGCCATTTGAGTATTCTAATCATCGTACATAGAATCATGTTATTAATTGTGAATAGTTACGTAAATAAACACAAATGAGTGAATGCAGTCTTCAATCAACCTCAACATTCAAAGCATGGTGAACAGTGATCCCACGTCAAAGCATGGGGGACAGTGATCCCATGCTTTGATATGTAATGGGTTTCCAATCTTGAGCAAGGAGCGGTATTATGTATTTTTGAATAAAAAAGCAAGCTCTCCATAGTCTATGTATTTTGGAGGCCATATAATGAGATGCACACTCCCTAACCGCACCATCTCCACCAAAAAAAGGCAGTACTTAATAAAAAAACCAGTGCAAGAATTTTCACCATCACGTTTCAACTTTTCGGTTATCTATATCTCAATACCTTCGATGTTGATCAAAATTTTAGTGAATTCAATCAGGATTAATTTACTATTTATCATGGATCATTTACAAATGATTATCTCATAAAATATCAGCATCAACATAATCGATATAGTCATGATTTAAGAAAAAAATTTACAATATATAAAGCTTATAAAAAAATATATCACAGTTTGGTATGGCTATGTAAACCGAACCACACAAATTAAGATGCCTTCCTTATCAAAATAAAACAATCAAATATTAGAAAAAAATTTCAAGAAAAAATAATTTCTTTCCTCATACCCGCGAATCATTATATAAATCAAATATTTACATAAATACGAGGGCCTTTTTTTCAATCTCTGATAGGCTATAAATAAAAGACAAGTTCATATAAAACAATAATTTGCTTACCAAAAAATTGGTACACATACGTTTAGGTTAGGTTAGGTTACTTTTTGACATAATCACCGAGGAGATTGAGATATTTTTCATATCTGTGAAAAAGCTTTTCAATACCCTCTTCAAAAGTTGCCGCCAATGAATTAACGCACAATTCACGCACAACACCATCACTCATGAAGTTTTCCTCATACACACGACTCATTCTCCGAAGTATTTCTGCAGCACTATGGCCTTCAGTCTGTAGAAAAATAATTTCGGACATGTTTACGTGGCTGTAGCGCAACGCCGACTGACGCCTGAATGTCAACAATGGCGGAATGTGTAGTGCGAGAGCTTGGCAGTCGCCTACAGCCCGCGTAGCGTCTGCACGGAGCGATCGGAGGTTGAAAAAAAAACGGCCCTCGTAATATTACAAAATGCATTACACCTAATTTACTTATACTAAATAGAAAAAATATATTACTAATATCATCCTAATATTATTTTGTATATGGGTATTTGAAAAACGAGCAGTAATATAGTGAAGCTTAATTTGTATTTTTTGTGTGAAATCTCACGCGTATTATGCAATACAAAAAAGCTACTTCCCATTTACATTAAAACTCAGATTATTCTCACCTGTGCCGTCATAACTCAATTTTTTTTGGCCGAAGGATATCGTTAAATTGCCATTAGCTGCAGTGTTAAAGGCATCACCTGTTGTCACTATTGCATTGGATTATAGTACAGGTAAATTAGGCGATTTTGAGCTAAAACCTTAAATCAAATTGGGCGGTTTTGATTTTCTAGATTCTGCTTGGAACTTGTAACTCAAAAACGCGAATAACTCGAAAACTATGAGGAATACGAAAAAAAAATGTAGAGTACAAAATTCTTAACAAAAAAGTATTCCTCAAAATGTTCACTGGGTTTAACACACGGTGCAATTCGGAAAACAGTGTTAAAATTTGAGCCATTGTTAACTTTATGGTGCAAGTGGCCATTGATGGAAATAATCTTATTGTTGTTATGTCATTTTTTTTGTTAATAGCATTCACATTACGCCTTCGTTTTATTCACTGAGCAGTGACTGAGTGTATCAGTTCATTTGAATGTAAATAGAAAGTATCTAATATTTCACTTAACGCTCACAACGATTGTAACACCCTCTATGTCGTTCCACTTAAAGCCCGCGGTCATTAGAAGCGTTCGCTCGACGTTTCTTCAAAATTTATTAAGCACTTTGTGTACGAAACCCTGAAATCAATTTATCCAATAACTGCTAAATTAGAAAAAAATTAAATTTAGCAATTATTGAATAAATTATCTATTGATAGAGGTGGCATATTTTCTCTATATTTTTAAGCTTGACGCTTCATTAATTTAAGATGGCATACCAGTAGAAAGTATACCACGTGACCTCATCTAACGCGTCGAACATCAACATGAAATGGCACGTTTAGGTTATTTCAGAACATAACCTCAAAATGTTCTTGAGCATTGACGCCTAGTTATAACCGTACAAATCTGCTTAGGGAGAACTGTTGAGGCGTTTCTTTGTGTTTCAAATTTGTAAAGTTGTTTTTGTGCGTAAAGCATAGTTTAGGAAGGTTGGAAGTTGCGATAAGAAGCAAAAATTAGCCCTGCTAGGAAATTGAAAATTTCGACATTTAGTGTTAACTGAGGGCATATAAAATTCTTCCAAGTCTTTTAAGGCAGGACTTGTCAGTAACTGTGCAAGTCGCAAAGTTACAGACTAAGTCAAATGTTTTTTGTAAACAATTTCTCTTTCTCGCACATAATTATTTTTGTTAGGACAAGCTTTTTTGGGCTATATTTAAAGCTGAAGGTGATTTTTTTGTTTGAAATTATTACTACTAGAATTTACAACTCAACAAAATGCCATTTTTGCAAAATTAATTTCAGTAATACAGAAATAACTTCACAAAATGGTTCATTCGCCATATTAGAAAGTCCTTTGTTTATTTTAATAAATGATGAAATCAGCTGATTTTGACATCATTAACTTGAAATGTCCTGATAATGTCAGAATTGGTTTCATTAGGTTTGTTCTTGGTAGCTGCACTGGAACTGGACCAGTGCAGAACGCAATGGAGCATTTGTTGAGGTTATTTGATGTGATTGAGGCCTTGTAGTATTAACAATAATGGAAAACGACTTATTACTTTTTGATATTTTATATTCGTCCGATAACGAAGATGTAGTGACAGCGTTTCCAGATTACACTTATTACACTGCACTGGCTGAATTGACTCTAGACCCAGTGCAAGCAGTCCTGTTGCACTGCTACTAAGAACACTTCTTGAACTAGTTCTGCCCGTGCAGCTACCAAGAACAAACCTATTATGAGGCAATTGAAACATTAGCGACGAAATGAGTTATTTTTCACAAGCAGTTTTGTCAAAAATACTTTAAACTCACGGAAATCCGTATTCAATAGAATTTGACTCCTTCCCATGAGGAATAATTATTATTAAACTATATGTGTTCAATAAATCACACTATCTTTAATTTCTTGTTTCTTAGACCTGTTATATATGTGACAGATAAAAATTTGAAACGAACAGTCTAAACGTCAAATTTTTAAATACAAGAGACCCAAAATCAAAACGATTTAGATGCTTAAATCTACAGTGTCCAAAATGCGCGTTCTTCACATAACTTTCGTCTACAACTCCCATTGCATTTTCATATTAGTGGAAAAAAATTTCAGTGCTCGGGTACTTGGCGTTGTGAACTCTAAGTGTGAACAGCGATGAGTTTTCAGTATAAATACAAACTACCATGTCATTGTAGATATTACCAATAATAAGATAATATTTTGCATTCATAAATCCAAAGCGACAAATTCATCAATAAAGCTATATTAGAGTGATTCATTTACGAAAAAAAAGCTCAAGCAAAAAATTAATCTTCATATAGAAAAGAAAAATCTCTAAAGCGATTTCGAACAGCATAAAATTCCATCAAACTGATTTGCATTATTGTAAAAAGTGAATAAGTATTAGGAATTTGAAAACAAAACATTTTTTACAAGCACTTTAAATGGTAAAAGTACTTAAAATTGATAGCAAGAGCTCAAAATTAGAATTTTTTTTCTGTGTAGATTAATATTTTTTCGGAAATGAATCACCCTTCTGTAAATATTATGTTATTTTGGAATACTTATCCTAAATTATCAAAATTTCTGAATAAACAATAACATTAAAATTATCTGGTATCAGATTTTATAGTCTTGAGTTTTATTGTTACTATCGAATTACATGTTAGATTCTTGGTTTTTGGTTTTTCATCATAATATTATCACTACATCTGCATAGTCCCTTTCCCAAAAAAAAAATCAAAGCTAATTGTCTTAAAATATTCTTTGAATGGGTATAGTCATGTATTATCAAGTGATAAAACAGTGAATATATGTTAATCGACAGAGCATTATAATGAATATATTTTTTTACGACCTTTATCTTAAAATCATTTATATACATTATTGTTGCTAATTAAGTAAATCTTTTCACCACCAAGGCAAAACTTGTATTGCTTGTGTTGCCCAAGCATTTCTATCAAAACACCGAAAACTCTTAATAACTCAGCTTCAAGATCAAGAGCAACAACGTTTCACAAAAAAACTAACCTCTAAGGGTATTGAAATTGAATTATTAAGAAATATCTACGATTGTAGACCACTGGTATTAAACGGTACGTTTAACCTCCGATAAAGCTAGAGTTGATTATATAGGTAATCATATAATATGTAATAAATTGGTTTTTTTGTAAAATGTTTCAGTTTATTGATTGATCATAAGTAAAAAAAGCATTCTGTTGTACTACACGTGAAAAGCAAGCTTTTCAACACTTATACACAAACATTTCCTACCACCTAGACGATATTTTTCCCTATGAACTAGTGCTATTTCATAGAAATAAATGTCAAGTATTTTGTGTTGGTCGTCAGTATACCACTGAATCCTATTTTCCATACTAGTTGAGGAATATATACTGATATACTGTCATTTAAAAACTGTATAGAAATGATTTAAGACAAAACAATTTGTATATTTGATACTGATATAATGTCATTTAAAAACTGCATAGAAATGGTTTAAGACAAAACCATTTGTATATTTGTCATGTAAACCAAAAAAAATATCCTACCCGCAAACAATTTTAATGATCCCTAGAAATGTTTTCCACAACATAACTGCCTAATTTTAATATCACCTATTACTTTCAATTTACCATAGACGGCCGTTAACTTCATTATCATCTCTTTGATCCGTATGAAATATAATAGTGGCTAAACTAATCGAACATAGACAAACAGTTAGCGCTCCCAATAATATATAAACAGATGTTATCAACCAAAATGAAAACAAGTATAAATTCTTGTTACAATATTTTCCTAGAGAAGGATCGTAGTTGGGCTCATATTCTTTATACACCCATACAGATCCTGGAAATAAATCAAATATGCATTAAATTATAAACATAATTCATTTAATAGACATTTATAACTTCAGCATATGAATTTAAAGTTTCATACATTAATTATTTGCTGTTAAAAAAAATATGAGAAACAACTACTGGGTACTATATAATTATTTAACACGGCATCTGTCTGTTTAGAAACTATTAAACGGATTTCTTTTAATACGTAAAATGGTTCATGAGAAATGTTTAGGTATAAATTCCATAGAAATTTTGTGTGAATTGGTTAAAATTTGATGATAATTCTAAATGTTGCTTGACATACAATGTGCAATGCAAGGCGCAATATTTCTTAATAAAAAACATGCACAGTTTAAGCTGATTGTTCCATGCAAGATCTCACACTTGCAACATCATCAGTTTGGTGCCATTCTAGGGAAAAATCTAGTTACTTTTGGCTTAACAACCAACCTATCAATCAGGCTCCAAAGTCAATGCAGCAGCAAATATAATTATTGACAGTGGTCCACTAACCACTTTTTCACTTTGTTACTTATTTATTTAGTTTGGTTATCATCACTTTAAGCTGGTCACAAAATATTGAATCAAATTTTTGGTAAGGTATTTGTTTAATTGTAATTTGTAGTAATAATCTTGATTGATTCAAATATGTCATAATATTTTCCACATATAATTCAAATGAATAATTTTGCAGTATAAAAATCTAATCCTGACACATCAGGCTGATGCTACCTCATGACAGACAAAAGATGAAGAGTTCGGTCCCTAGTGAGTAATAAAACACAAACCTAAAACATTCTGTTTAGTTAATTAATTATTGAGAAAATGGTGATGTATTTATTGATTCAAATCTAAAAAACTTTTGCAGAATAAGGTAAGTTAACACTATATTGAATAACAAAATTTGCAAACTTACCAATAATGAACCATCCTAGCATAAAACAATTTAATAAAGTTTGAGTAGGGGATTGTCTTAAATTCTCTTCTTGTCTTTCTTCTTCTGTTTGTCTAACTCTTGCAGATAAATGTAAAAGTTGTTTTACTACACCAAATATACCTAGTAAACATAGTTAATTTGCATTTTTTTTTAATTTTTGCACTAAATCTTTGTTGTTAAAAAGATGCAGATAGTACAAGGATATGAGAAAAAAGAAAGAAGGAGTAATAGTTGATTTATCAGAAGCTGCCCTGTAGCAGGAACATATCTGTTATCAAATATATTTCTAAAAATTATTTTATTTTAAGAGGCTGTTTTATACTAAAACTGATTTAAATATACACTCCCCAGCAAAATTTATACTTAATTTCGATTGTTCCATCTTGTAAAATATTATAATAAATTATTCCAATAACTAAATTTAGACCTTCAAGGATGTGAAAGTAATTATTTTTTAATTTAAACTAATATTGTAGGTTAAATGTAATTTTAAAAAATGTACAAAAATTACTTAAAACCAAAACAATCAACAGATATATTCTAACATCACATATTTCCTACCCCGGCATCAATTACATGCTTCAAATCCCATTTATGATTTCATTGAAGAGTATACAATATTTAAATGAGTCTCAGAGATAACTCAATAACTTATAAAGCAGTTATGGCTGAAAACTAGCCCCACCATTACTTTCATTTAATTTCTCCAACATAATTTTGAACAATAAATTGTTGAGCATTTATATACCCTCAAAGACAATTATATTTTATTCAAAGCTGTGAGCTAGCCATACCATTATGCATTACTTTCATAAAATTTCTCCAAGGTAACTTTGATCAATATATGGTTGAAAATTTGTGTGACTTTAAGCCACTTATATGAATGATTTCAAAATACACCATTTATTACATTGTTTATATGTTTTGTACAGCAGCAATAAGTATTAAGATTCTTATCAAATTGAAAAAAATTCATTACAGTTTCACCCAAATAAATATGTTAATGGTGTTAGGAAGTGAATTAATAATTTTTAAGATATCCCTTACCTCCTACTAATAAATAAACTGGAATGTATTCTCCCTGTGGACAGTCATATAAATACATAGAACCCATTACTATCATACATATTGGAATAACAATTGTAACACCTAATATTATAGTACATCCCACTAAAAACAACAATTCTCAACTATGGATTTTGATACTATAAAAATAAATTGAACTTACATGTGCCTAATACAATTATAATTACATTTTTCAGAAATTCTAGGACTCCTTTACTTGTTTTCTGTGCTTCTCGTACTCTTCCAAATAAAGAATCATATGAGGGAGGTGGGGCTACAAAATTAATAACTCATTCAATAGTTAAGTATTGTAAGTATATTGTCACATATGGTACCTTCTTAATCAATAAAAATTATAATTATTCTAGTAAAATTTTATACCCTAAGAAATTTTATTGTTTTAATTGGATTTGAATCTTTTCCTAAGAAAATAATTTTGTAAAATCAGAAACAAACACAATTGGTAAAAAATGAATGTTAGTTTGTTACCTATATTATTATATTTAATAACTATGTTTACCATTTGGATTAATTGCTTCTTCATATGAAGGAGGAGCACCATGTTCTGTAAAAGCTCCAGACATATCTAATGAAGTTGGTAGTCTCTCAGATTGGAGTAAATGTTGTGATGTTCTTGGCATTTAATCACATTGAAACGTATTATATTAATTATAATGTTTCTATCATTTTCAGTTTTTAAAACGTCTTCCTTATAAACCAAAACCAAAAATCAAAATTATCCATCATCAATATTTTGGCAATACGTCAATTGTCAATATATAGCTTCATAAATAAATTAATTTGAACATCTATCTGCAGGGATTTTTGGAAACTACGATCGGGTTAACCTGATCATGATCTGAACATTCGAAAAGTAATCTCAGAAGAGAAAGCTTCAAGAGGTTAGTTATAATTTGTAAGTTATTGAATTTTTTAGTGGAGGGCTTAACTGGTTTACATTAAAGTAAAATCAAAGTATTTTCTGCAGTGATAGTAGTGAACGTTAATCATGATGTTATGAGTAAACGCTTAGAGGAATGCAACGTATGGGGAACACCCAAAAGATCATTTTCGCACCGCAAACGCTTAGTGGAATGCACCCTACATGGTTACTTTTGTTAATTTTTTTTGGCTTTTCGACATAAAAATAAATATGTGTACAAAAAGTTGTTGTTGATTACATTTTCGGCTCCATTGAAATTATTAATAGATCTAAAATCTGTTAAGCATCTGAACTAAGGTCTATAAATATAGAAGAGTTATATTATAAATTAAAACAGTCAATTAAAATAATAAAAATGAGGTTTTTGTACTTGAATTTTGAATTTGAAAACGGAACGCAGCATTCGGATTCTTCCGAAAATTCTTTATGCCTTTTAGGTTAAACTGTTAGAAACACAGAAAAGGGTTTTCTCATAATACTACGTTAAAATTGGAAACTCATGATAAAATATACTCCATGATAATATTCTTCGCTTAATTCCTGTACGATTCTACATATAAGACTATCGTGCTATTACGCAAATAGTAAAATAAAAAGAAGAAGAGATTAAACTTTTACATTTAACTTCATGGTATATAAGAGTCCGATAGATTTTTAAAATTAATCATCTGAAATGGCGTCAATTTTAAGATCTTCAAAATTTGTTAGATATATTGCCGGATTTGCAAGAAATGTTGTAGTAAATTCTCCCAGAGAATTCGATGGTAGCTTTATTAATACCTCTCAATGTTTGTGTGGTATTTTACCAAGGTATTAAATAGATAACCTTAAATTACATCATGTAATAAAATTACTTTTTCTAGCAATTTTGCGACGCAGACCTCTACTTTAACAGAACAGAATTTAGAAACCAGCTTACGACGAATTGATCAAGATGTAAGGTAAGTTTGCTATTGAGTATGTTTTGAAGTTTACATAATCAAAAAGTTGATAACTAATTATAATCAATAGATTAATTTAACGTAGTTATTTGAAAATTTTCAGTTTGATTTATGCTAATTTGTTTTTCCAGAAAATCTGGTAGAATATCAAGAAGAGATATTGAAGATGTTCTTGAAGAAATCCGACAAGCACGCTCTGCTACCAGCTCGCAATCTTTATTGGTCATTCGATGTTGTGGAAATTTGGTTCCAGATGAACTGCCAGAAATTCGTACTAGATTAGTTCAAGAAATATGGAATACCCTAAATAAACTGAATGTTCCAATGGACATTTCACATTACAATGCTCTTCTGAGGGTTTATCTAGGTAAAATTACTTTTAAAATCAATTTATTTCTCAATTTTCACAAAATTTCATTTGCATTATTTGAGAATTCTAATTACAGGATGTATTTTTAATCAATGAACATTTTTTTTAGAAAATGAACATAATTTTTTACCTACCGAGTTTTTAAGTGAACTGGAAAGCAAAGGTCTGGAACCAAACAGAGTTACTTATCAAAGGTTGATAGCAAAATATTGCCAAGATGGTGATATTGAAGGTGCTACTAAAATATTGGAATATATGAAAGAGAAGCAAATGGCTGTGAATGAAAATGTCTTTAATGCATTAATAGTTGGGCATTCAAAATCTGGGTAAGTTTTTATTTAACTGATTTTATATATTGATATCATGTATCAGTTTGTTCCAACTTTTTTTGTTTGTTAATAACTCTTTAATAACATTTTAACCATATACATGTACAAAATTCAATTTGATGGTTTGGTTTTAGTTAAACAAATATATTATGGATAGAAACTATGCCTTTGAAATATTCATATGAGGAGTAGTAAATACAGAAAATGTGTGTGTTTTATCAGTTCACTTACCATTTTATGTTTCTGAAATTGTTTGGAAACGTCTGTAGAAGCAATCTGTTATTGTGTTTGAATTATTCTTGATGATTTATTTTGTTCCTTTGTATGTATGTAGATGTTGGGGTGTTTGACCCAAAGAATCTATTGTGTCCCCCTTTCTTGCTGTAATACTGGGGAACCCAGTGTTTACAGCTGCTCTGTTGATCTCACTCCTTTTAGAAATTTCAGAATCTCGAATGGCTGTAGCTGCCAGAGATCTTCTTCTTCTATTCGTACACTCCCAGGTGTAGTGCTCTGGAGTTCTATAGAGCTTCTTCATCTGCTAATTTTAGCATCTTCAGGTCTCCATTGAGGCGACAGTGCTCTGATAGGATTCCTGTTAGTATTTGTAGATTATTCTTAGGTTAATACATTGAGAAAATCTTCCCTGGTTATAGTTTCCCAGCAGAGTCTTTGCCTGTCTCAGCCCCTATAGGTTGTCCCAATAATTGGTTTTGAGGACTTATATCTGGTTTCAAATCAAAACTCTATTTTGGTATTATTTTTCTTTGGTTCTTAACAGTTCACAATGACATATTTATAAGTTGCTATTATTTGCTTTATTAAAATCAAATTATCACAAAAATCTGCAATCTATTAGATTAATTCATTATACTTTCAATTATTTTTAGTGATATGGACTCTGCTCGGGGTATAATAAATGTAATGACACAAGCAGGATTGGAACCCAGTGCTGACAGCTACACAACACTTATTAGTGGTTATGCTTCTAAGGGAGATGTGGAAATGATGCTTAAATTATTAGATGAATGTGACAGTAAAGAAATATTTCTACTGGACAAAGATTATTTGGATATAATATATGCCCTTGCCATAAATGATCATAACCAGCATATTCCAGTAATTCTTAACAAAGTACGTAAATCTATTGGTTACAATCAAGATGCTCTTAATATTGCTTTAAGATTGATTAATAAAGGAAAAGAAGATGCCGCTTTCCTTGTATTGAAATCTATGGTTAGATCTACCAAAGAAGATGGTACTCCAGCTCCAACAGGGCATTTTTTTATTAAACATTTGGTGAAAGCTGATAGACCATTAAATTCTATTTTGCAGTATTGTAATCGAATGGAAAAAGAAAATATGTATGATAGAGCTGTTTTACTAGCAGCAGAAACTAGTCTTCAATTGGGAAATGAAAAATTAGCATATCCACTTCTTGAAGAACTTCAAAAACGAGGCGTTCAAGTACGACAACACTTCTTCTGGCCACTTCTCATATCTAAAAGTCAAAACAATAATGGGATTATAGATGTATTGAAAAAGATGCAAGATTTTAATGTAGTCCCCAATAATGAAACTATAAGGGAATATGTTATCCCTCATTTGAAAGGAAAGAGTAGTGACATTCTAGCTTTATTGCGAGATGGAAATGTATCAGTTGGTACTGCAGCTGCAAGTTTAGTTAATGCTTTATTATTCAAAGGTGAAATTAAAGAAGCTGCTTCAATAGCCACCACAATACAAGCTTATTATCATCCGGAAATGATAAAAAGGCCATTAACTAATTCGTTTTACAAAAGTAATGATCTACAATCATATATTGCAATATTAAGAGCAGTACATGATAATATCGATCGTAAAAATGTTATACAAAAACATGATGAAGATGAGGAAGATTTTTCTGATAGAATTAATAAAGCTGAACTTGTTGGAAATTTTGTTATGGATTTAACGTCAAATTTCAAAAAATTCATTGAAACAGTTGAAGATGTGTTGGAAGCATTATGTGAACAAGGTCTTAGTATATCTTCCTCTGCAGCTGAGAAAATCGAAGACAAATTGGGTGAAAAAATGACAGATAAAATTTCGAGTTTGCTGGGAAAACTTACTTCAGGAGAATTGACACCAGTGGCATTCCAAAGAAAAGGGCCTACATATGTCCCGTCACACCAGATGAACATACCCCAATTAGAAAGGTTAATTCATAATCTCACAGCTAAAAAACAAGAAACCAACGGTTTAAAGAGACAATTGTTAACACTGTATTATCGTGAGAAGGATCTTGCAAAAACTGAAAAACTTATAGAAGAATTGAAACAATCAGATTTTGTTTTCACTAGTGGTATATATTCTCAATTATTAGACATTTATGCGTACCATGGAAACTTGGAAAAAGCTCTAGAATATTACAATTTATCTAAAGAAAAACAAGGAGAAAACTTTACACTTGATAACACTAAAGTGATCAGATTAGCAGAACTGTATTTTAAACTAGGACAGTTGGATGAGGGTATTAAAATATTAGAAAATACCCCAAGGGACCCGAAACAAGAGGAAAAAGGTTTCACTTATACAGCTTATGTTTGGAGATTTCTAAACAGTGTTGCAGAAGAAGGAAAAGTGGAAGAACTAGAAGTATTGTTTGATACTTTGGTGAAAAAGGAGTTTATTGAAGTAAATAACGTACTTTTGGGTCCGCTTATAAAAGTGCACCTTATCAAAAAAGACATTGACAGTGCTTTAAAGAAATTTGAATGGTGTGTTAATCAATTCAAAGCGACTCCTTGGAAAAATGAACTTGCTTGTCAATTAATACAATCTGAAGATGCGGAAAAGCTTCAAAAACTTACAGATTTAAGCACATCAGTTCATGGGGAGGTCAATAGCTTATATGATTTAGTATTTGCATTTGTTGAATGTGGCAGAGTAAGACAGGCACGAAAAATATTAGAAACGCCGGGATTACAAAATAGAGCACAGAGGATTAACAATGCTTGTGAAAGATATCAACAAGAAGGTCTTATAAAACCCTTAGAAGGATTGAAAGATGCTACTAAAGATCTCAATCACATTGATAGGTCAGATATCTATTATCAATTGTTACTAAGTTACCAGAAACAAGGTGATGTTGATAAAGCTCTTGGATTGTGGACACAAATGCAAGAAGAAGATTTAGCCCCAAGTGATCAATTTTTACTAACTCTTGGGGATTTCCTAAAAGAAAAAGGACAGCAGGTTCCATTTGTTTTACCACAACAATCAGTTCAAACTCAAAATTCTACACAAATACCTAAACAAACGCCTCAAGCAATGTTTAGACAGAAACTACGATCTGGAAATATGGAAGAATCATTGAAAATTGTGAAAAATTTAGGAGATCAATTACCTGTTATAGATTTATCAACTTTAATAGAAAAATTATTACAACAGGATCGCTTATCAGACGCCTGTAAAATAACATTTGATATATTAGATAGAGGAAATCTACCAGTAAATAAAGTTTTCAGATTTTTACTAAATAAATTAGCTTCCGCTGGAGACATTGATACATTAACAAAAATTGGACAAAAAATAGATGCAGATGTTAAAAGACTTGTATCCTTTGACAACAGAATATGTCATGCTAATTTGGTAGCTGGTAATGCAGAAGTATATTTACAAAAGTTGAATAACGACATTGATAATGCCAAAGATGAAGATCTAAATATATTAGGAGAACAGTTTCCTAGAGGAGGGGCATATGGTATTTTAGAGAAGTTCCCCAATTTAACTGAACAATGTAAGTATAATATTTCTCAATAAGTCTTATTCTTCTGCCTTATACCACCCCATACCCTCTCCCTTCATTTTTAATGGTGTATCTTCCCCGATTCTTTGACAAATTTTCACATACAATTTAATCATCTTCTCCTCTTTCAATATTTTGTTCGACTTTTTCCACTTCTATCATTATTTCTTGTGATACTCTCTGTATTTTTTATTCAAGTTTCAATGTTTACACCTATTGAATTGTACTGATTTGTACCTAACTTTTAATTCTTTTTATTTTAACATTTCAAGTTTGTCACAAATGTGTTACTCATATGATTGCCAACTTTATTTACTTACTAATTTTTTTTTTCATAAAAAAAATCAGTAGTTGACCGAATTTAGTAAATAATTTTGCTATTGTTTAATTCTGATACATTTGAAAAATTTCTCATCCATTTCATAAAATTTTACACTGGGTTAATAAAAACAAAAGATTGTTTATAAGATATTCTATTCTCTGACTTTTTCTTTACTAATTTTTTTCCTCCAAAATGTTTATGACTGATCATATTAACCCCTTGGTATATCTTCCCACACATACACATATTACATTTTTTCAGATGAAAATTTGGCCCTGAAATATGCCCGACGAGGAATACTAGGACCTTTGAACGTACTTTGGACTAGCTATTTCATAAACGAAAACCATGAGAAAGCAGAAAAACTTTGGGATGAACATTTGAAAGATGCTCCAAGAATAATGTTTCAAAAAATTGTTCAAACAGCACGAGAGCAACAAAACGAAACACTTGCTAAAAAATTAATAGAACACTTGAAAATTACCAAAGTATCTGAAGGAGCTATTGGCAATGCATACAGTTGTTTACTAGACGTTTTATTCAGTAAACAAAATTATGAAGAATTAGTAGAAACATTTGAAAGGGCAATGAAAGCTGTACCAATAAATTGTTTAAATAGGACTGCCTTAATAAGGTGCAAAGAAGCTTACGAAAAATTGGGAAAACCTTTCAACTACACAGTACCATCTAGAAACAATAAGAGTAATTTAACTACTGAAGAATTATCTTAGTTTTCCAATTATCGAGATAAATGTGGATGTAGTAATAAGCTATTAAACAGGAAGATACAGTAACGTTCAAATTATTCAAGAGATCTGCCAGAAGTTTAGTTCAACATTTATTTCAAATATATGTTTTAGTTTCATTGTAACACTAATTTATTAACTAAACGTTTTAATGTAATCAGTTTTTTTCTCAATTTTATGTGGGATATTGGATTAGAGAAATTTTCCAATTTACCCAAGAACCATTTAAATAAATACCCCTACAAGCCACATCAAATAAGAAAATTCTGATCACATTGTTTTCTACCACTATACCAACACTCACAATGCAGGATACCATTTTTGAACCAAACTTTCTCATATGCTTCAAACTTTTTATCCCCTATTTACGTCTTTTTTGGATTTTCTTGCTTATAATGCTTAGACTTTTGGATGGAGCGTCTAGAGATATATCTCTCTCTTGCAACAACTTGTTTGTTCAGTCCACAGTCTTTCCAATGCACAACCAAATTAGAAATTAATGAGTTATTTAATCAGTAGTTTTTGTTCATTTGCATTATTAATGTTTATTGCATGCAACAATTTTCTGTTTTTTTTCTTGCATTTTTGAGTAAGGGCAATTCTGCGCATTTGGCGAGGGCCTCTACCCCCCAATGCCTAGCTACGTCCCTGATGGTTATAGAAATATACTTAATTTTGGTGTAAACGTTATTTGTATCACTTCTATTTCAAAATATCGAGTTTATAGAAATTTCCATCACATTTCTTACTTAATAGAATATAATTCTATCTGTATTTTTGTTTTTAAATAAATTCTTTATTAAACTCTTAGCAATTATTTCTCCTGATAACATGACAAACTCAGCTGCGATAATTTTCATCCATAATAGGAGTGGAATACCTACTGTAGTAGGCAGTAATCAATACAAAAAGTTGAATGATTTTTAATCTTACAAGTTGAAGCAATAAATAAAAATTACATAAAATAGTATATTTAAACCATATTGGCTAACGACAAAACATGTAAGCTTAGAAATAAGTTCAAAAATACTGTATTAACATTAAGATAATTCTAATTCTTAAAGTATTTCTAGATCACAATGTCTTATTTCTGGATACTTTTTCTGAAAAAGAAATAGTAAATTAGTACATTTGGCAACTGTGTTGTTTTGTTGATTAGTTTGGTTAAATTTTTGTTCACTGGTTTTGATGGTTCTATGTTTTTTTTTTTCTATGATTTTTGTAATGAATGAAAAATATATCTGAATAGCAACTATTAATTATTGACGATTTACAATAAAATGATATTCCTCAATCTGACTTCATAAGTAAATTTTAATTTTTGTATTATACTCACCCTAAGTTTCATTTCTATCCTATCTATTTCTCCACCCATCATATCTACAATATTTTCGCCATGTTTAAGCATAAATTCCTCTATTTTATCAATGTTATCTATTGTCTTAAGTTCCTAGAAAAATCCAAGAAAAACGTTTGATACTATTAAGCTATTCCAATTCAACTTACGTCTAACAAATCATTTAAATCAAGTTTATCTAAATATGATCTAGTTAACTCCCTTCCATCAAAGTCCAATTCAGCTTTATACCGGACTAGATAACTTCCCATATCGATACCCTTTACGTCGTGTATTGCCCTGATCATAATATCTTTTTCTAATTCAGCATTAATTTTTTCAAGGCTTTCCTCAGGAATGGATCTGTAATATTTGTAAATATTTTGTACAACCTAAGATTATGAGTGTAGAATCTAAAGGTATATTCTAATCTACCAGTGTAAACTCAATAGAATGTAGTGATAAATTTTCAAACCAAAAGAATACCCTTTTGAACCATATTTCACAAAATTTTATCCATTTGATAGTGTCCTGGGTTATTTATCTTTTGAAGCAATAGTAACAATTTTTTCATCTTTTGTTTATATTTTTTAGAACTGTGATATTAATCAGCAAAGTCAAAGAAATCCTCACTTAAACTTCCTTCATAAACTCTGGTAAAGTAGGAATCTAGTAGAACAGTTCAGTTTGTCATAATTTATCATGAGATTCTATTGAAGTTTATATTGGTAGATTATAATTAAGTTGCTTGAAGATTTTAAATTGATATCCTTATTTTTCATACTGTATATCACATTTTGGTGTCATACGATCCAAAAATTTCATTTGGTATGTATGAAACTCTTGATTTATAAATTGAGTAGGACTCACAAAGATTTTAGTGACTTAAGAACTATATAATTGCACATTTGTTCAACTACAACCAAAGTTATAGCTGAAATTAGCAGAAATAAATATTGTGAAATCATTTATGTAGAATGATTCAATAGTTTCACAATGTTGTTTTAATTTCTCTTATCATACCATATCATAATACTTTATTTCATAAAACCCATAATGTATATATTGATTTAAACCAAACATTGAACAAGAAATATAAAAAAATATTTTTGTATAAAAATTATTTAGACAGAGCACAAAAGTATTTTTACCTTCCAACAAGAGCTGCTACATTGGTGTATATTATAAAGGATGCAACAGAACCCAAAATGCATCCTACTAATAGAGATCCCATGGCATCTGGCACTGTGCTCTCAGTTAATGCAGAAACACCTATACAACCAGCAGCCAATACTACACCAATCACAGCAGCAAAATCTTCAAGAAGCACCACAGTCACACTAGGATCTTGTCCTCTAAAAACTAAAAAAGCAGTTAACTGAAAGTATAGAATCATATATTATCCTCTTAATACTACAAGATAAGATTGTACAATCAGGCCGACTGTTCTCTATGGATGTGAGTCCTGGGAGCTAGCCAAGAAGTCATGGAGAAGAACAAATGACGAGCTGAAAAGAATAAATATCGAGCCTAATATTACGCAAATAGTCAGATAGTTGAGAGAGGGAATTAGAAGAGGCAGGCTGAAAAAATGGATAGGAGAGCTAACATCAGATTTGAGAAGAGAGGTAATAACTGAGTGGAGAGACAAGAACAGAAACCGATCGAGAGTTATAGTAAAAAGATTAGAGAAAGAAGAAGAAAACAGAGCCCAAAGATTTTGAAATATATATTGTGTAAATTTTTTTAATTGTTAAAAATAATCTAGTCCTGCGCCTTTAATGCCTGAAGTGTTGTGATATACGAATATGCAAATATTTTGGAAAAAGATCTTGGTAAAGTAACTGCAACAAGCAAAAAATCCTTTGGATGAACTTTTTCAGTAAATAAAATAAGTAGTAGATCAGCACTTTTTCTAGGATTCTTAATTTTGGACAATTATTAATCTAATAATTAATCTAATTTTGAGATATACTTATCTTCCATAATTTGTACTAATGATTAAATTTCAATAATCTATTGGCTAACTTACTAAAATCCATTACAGACATATTGGCTTGTCTAGCACCTTTCCTGATAGAATTAAATGCAACTAAACAAGTAGCACCCTCAGAGACAAAAGATCCACCTAAAGTGATGTAGGCCTGTAAAATAGATAATAAAATATGTACAGTTTACATCAATGTCAAAATAAAACAGAATTTTGTTACCCAAAAAAAATCTTCTAATGGCACTGGATTTATTAGACCTGCTATTCCATGGTAAATAGACAAGCCAGTTCCTACACAAAATATTCCAACACCTGAAATAAGTGATGCCACATATTTCATATTGGAATATCCGTAAGGATGATAAGAATCTGCAATCTAAAGAACAGCATTTAGAAGAATAATTCTATTTAAAAATATTGAATTACCTGAATGGATTTGTGAATACCATATGCTAGAATAAGTTGATTTATTGTATCCGCTAAAGAATGTATGCATTCTGAAAACATACTATGGGATCCAGTCCAAATCCATGCACATAGTTTAGATAAAAAATTTGCTCCATTTCTATAAAGATGTAATACTTTTCAATAAAAGTGAATATATTAATTAATATTATTATTATAATTAATACTTTTAAAGTAATTATGTTTCTAATAAAAAATCAATTATTTCAATATTAAAAGTTTTAATAACATACATTACCACAGCTGTAAGAACAACCTTTCCAGATCTACTCATTAATCCACCATCATCTTCAATAACATCTGAAGATTTGCCCATTTCTCTCCTAAAGTCTCTTAGTCTTCTTTTAACAGTAAAAATATCTGAAAATATCAAACAAAATAGATTATAATATCTAGTAAATCTCACTTAAAGGAACATTTGAAAAATATACATACTTTGCTGGTATTTCTTTCTCTCAATATCCCTTTTTAACTGTTCCTTTTGAAGATTTTCTCTAGTGCCCCAAATTTCAAGAGCTTTAGCTTCAACATCTTTTCTCCAATATACAGTTATAGGAGGTTCTGATTCGTAAGGTGATCGTCTTTTAGTTTTTGGAAGTGCTTCAAGATCAGATGGCTTTAACAAAAAATCTGACATAGCCTTAACAGGTGTGATGAAGTTTCTTTCAAGAGATTGCACTGATAAATCTACCCTTTTTCTTTTTTTGGGGGGTGGTTTAGCTAAAAAATATAAACTCCTCCATATACTACATGAAAAAATCGTTTAATAACTAATAACCTTTTTCTTTTTCCGGTTCTTTTTCTCCTTTTCCTTTAAGTTTTTTTATAGTGTCTGCAGATAATATTCTTGCATTTTCACCTTCAGATTGCAAACTCTTCTCTTTGACATTCTCTAAAACCACTGTTGATTCCTTCTTTACTGTAGTTTTAAGTTTTGGTGATATAACTTCCAATACGGGTTTTGATTTTTTACTTCCATCCTTTTTGGTATTAGCATTATCAGTTTTGTTATCGTTGCTGGGTTCATTACATAATATCTTGCTCCATGATATGGAACGCCAACTGATTTTATTTTCTAATTTATAGAATATGCTTTTATGTCTAACTACAACCAAATGGATTTGTTATGTGTATACATTTATATAATTACATTCCGGAATTTATGCAGTTATTTAGGGAAAATACTAGGGAAATTAAGGAGTAGATTAAAAGTTCCAAAAAATATTTATAAACCAACTTATATACAGAGAACAAATTGTATTAAAAATGTTCAATAAATTTGGTAAAATTTATTACAATTGCAACTTATTGTTGTAAATAAATAAAAAAAAATAAAAATATTTTGGTAGTATAGAATAATGAAACTTTTTATATCGCATTGGTTAAGGAAATAATGTGTAAAAAAAATAATACTATCTAAAATTTGTAAAGAAAAATCTTTCTACGAACCATTCTGATGTATACAGCTTTTTTCACAGAAACTTATCGTTTGGTATAACACATATTTAGATAATATTAAAGATTTACGACTTAACATATTTTTAAAAAGATCTTATAACTTTAGGTTAGCCATTTGTTGACAATAAAATTTGTGCAGTATAAAATCGATTATATTTCGATTCAATATTTTGACACGATTCTAATTTCATCATTAAAACCATAGACTACACAAATAGGACAGTCCATGCAAGAAATATTGGAATACTATATATAAAGGGTGCATTCCACTAAGCACTCACGATAATCACGTTCAAGACAACGATTTACCCGTTCAACTTAGTCCAGAGCGTTATAATCGTAAACCCAAGTGAAATGGTTTACGAGGCGTTTTGAGCGTTGATATAAATATTAACGAATGGCAAAACAGAAAAATAAAACGAAAGCTTTAAGGGGTTATGTTATAATATGTCAGTTATGGAATTTTTCAGTGGAGTGTACACTCCATAAACTGATTCATATTATAGTAAAATCAAAATATTTTCTGAGGGGAAAATATAAATTTGAAATCAATCAGCTGATGGCCTTAGCACAAGATGAAAAATGTCATTTTTGTTCTCATAATTTGATTTACTATGGGAATTATTAAAAATATATTTCTTTTGATTCTGTGAGTTTAGATGTGTTGTAGATTTTCAACAGATTATTCTAAAATTTTAATTCATATATATTAAACTCTTAACTTTATGATAAATTTGAACTGCATTCACAAATCGTAGGTTGAAGATTGGTGAATATATTAATTTAAGCAACTACCTTGTCGTAAATGTGAGCTTAGTAAAGTGGGTGGGACAGATAAATTCGTATGAATTTAAACATTTCTTCAAATTTGTTATGTGATTTGTGAAAACAAGCAATAATAACAGTTTTCAAATATCCGATTCTTGTTTCCAGTAATTTTATATATTTATTTTCAGTACTTACTTATTACCAATCTTTTTTGTATTATAACATTTTCGTAAACAATTAAAACAAGAAGTTCGATGAACTCGTTTGTTAGCTTGGGAGTAGATGTCTTTTTTTTATTAATTTCTCAGGTCAGCTGGCCAGTCCCTTCTAAGTCTTCTGCTATCTTGTGGTACTAATAATGGACGGAGTGACGGGTTATTGGGTGAATCCAGTCTTTTCTACTTTGTTCTATAATTACACACTGTATGAATGGGATACTTGAGCGTTAGGTTTGATGCATTCCAGGGAGAATCAGTTATTATACATATTATTTTGGATACATATTGGATCATATTTGAGGAGTAAAAATAAAACAAAAGCTCAAAGACGAAAAGTAACTTTATTAAATATCATTATTACAAGGAATGATGCCAAAAATATTTATCATGATTCACTTCCAATACAACTCTTAGAAATTGTGTTGTTGGTGTTATTATTCACAGTACACAGAAATTTTAATGACCACTAAGTTGGGACTTCTACAACTGTTAGTAATAATAATACTGAACACATTATTTACTACCACCACATCAATTACGCTACCTGATGCACGTTTCGATAACCATGTCGTCCTCTTCAGAGATTGTTCACCTTAGATCATACAGGATGATAACAGTGTAACTGATTTTTAGTGCAGTGGTAGAAAACAGTGAGTACAGTTTCCTTGTTTCACTTTTTGTTTTCAATCTAGAAAGTAGTTGAAAATTTGACGGAAGCAAGTAAATAAATATTACCAAAATTTTTTTTGATAACATTTGTTTTTTTATCAGATTAATAAAAGCCTCAACACTTTTCTGTGATCATACAGATATATCATTAACGTTAAATATTGAAAAAATGTAGTGTGTCTTGAAATATTTTTGCTATATAAAGTGATAAACTGCTTAATAACTTGTTTTCGACATCTTTACAAAAAAAATAAAGTATCAACAAAAAATGTTTTCATACAAATAATAACCACAACAAATTGTCCATTTCTTTGGAAACCAATTGATGGAACTGGATGAAGCAATGAAGAAAAATGGCCAGAATTGTCAAATCAGAAAGTTTTAGTGTTCCATCATGATAATGCAACCTTCCCAGTCAGTGGGCACTCATTTTTACCAGCTGATCTTAAGAAGACCTAAAAAAAGGCTAAGAAAAGTATGAAGTACTGCTTAATGTCCAAGAATACATAAAAATTTAATGAGGAAATTGGTACAGTAAAACAAGGATTGGTTGATTCAAGATCACAAAGCACTGGATAAAGATTTGAGAATGTTTATAGGTATAAAAGACATGAGGTGGATAATTTTTAGATAAGACAGACTGGACTTTGTGAAAAATGAAGCCAAACTATTGACGACGATAGTTCAATAAAATTTGAATTGATTACTAAAAGAGGCAAAAATTTGACAAACAAAAAATTTCCATTCCGAGGATTTGAAAATGAAGCCAAAGCCGAAAAAAATTTTTGTTCAATCTCACAATTTAAACTTATATCTCTGTAAGATTGAAATATTTCGAGAATTAAACCATTTGGGTAGCACAGGTGTTAGTAATGAAATTTTGTCTAGAATACATTATGACAGGCCACAATTATTGAGTCATTGAAAAGATCTAAAGCAAATATCTAGTGACCTGATTTATATATCTATCGTCCTGTAATATTTTTACAGAATCTTGAAAAATCTAAAAAAATATGTGTCATTTTCACTCCTAGGAAGTTTCGGAAGTGAAACGCTGATATATATATATATATATATATATATATATATATATATATATATATATAAATTTAAATATGATTAGGTCACATAGCAGTCTTATAGGACAAAATTTTTATTGAACGTACACAATTTCTACCAAAACAGTATTTTTATGCAAACTTCATAAAGCAAATAATTATATTCATTATTGATACAACTTTACCAGACAGTTTGTAGATAACAATATAAAATTCACTATGTAGTTGATTTTTTCAAAGGATAATAATTTTCATTTTAAAAAACGTTCATTTCATTTCTAGTTTTTATTTGATTTTAGGTTAGGAAAGATAAAGCGACACCAGAGGCCATATCAGTGGCAAAAAGTTGGAAGCCCTTCTGTATAAGTTAGAATGTTGCCAGACAATTTCGTATCAATAAATTTGTAAGAAACTTGGTGACTGATGTATGTGATCACCATATCAGCTGATATTAAATACGAGGACTTAATTCTAGGAAATAATTTAACACATATTATATAAATGTCTGCACACCACAGTTCCTCAAAAAGACAGAAGCAAAAAATTAGATACTGTCAAAATGTGGTTATGTGTACCATTTTGAGAATGATTATAGAATAATACCTAGATATGCACAATCAATGGAGCCAACACATCTAATAAATAAATCCACACCTGTTATGTAAAAATTTTATTAGAGTTTGAAACTAGTTTGTTGTTTATTTATGGTGTTTATGGTTGTTTCATAAAAGCTATGTGGGAATGAATCATTCTTCGGCAAAAATTTGTGCCAAAACGGCTCGTACGGTAAATGAATATTTTACCACCGTCAAACATGACGTTTGGTTGGTTATTTTCATGGGACCTTCCAAAAGGTGACTGTTATACCTGGAATATAAAGTTGTAGAAAAATGTAAAAGGATGAAAACGGATATTCACAATATCAGTGGAAGAAGAAAAATTTCGGGTTCTACGGAGATCACAAAAAAGCGCCACAAGAACATAGGGCGGTATGTATTTAGAGATTATGATTAAAAATAGAACTAGACATCTTAAAGAGATAAATTAGTTCAAATTTTTCACAATAGCACAAATTTATAAAGTAAATCTATTAATTAATAGCGAACATCAATATACATTCTAGTGAAATTTAAAATATATTGTTTCATACACATTTTATTTATTTTGTTTTAAATTGCTTTGTGACCAAATTATCAATTTAATTACGAATAAATGTAAGAAAACTTCAAATGATAGATATAAAAAGATTGTCGGGATTTAAAACCTAGATAGACTATAGAGATTTAAGTTTTAAATAAAATTTCGCTTTATAAAATATGAGTTTGTACGTCCGATCCTAGAATCGAAATCCCAACGATCACAATTTATTTGTGCGGCATCATTTCTTTATTGCAAAATAAAAATCCACAAATCTCTTGTCATTAATTCTATCACACTATTGTTGTAAACTAAGTTACCGTATTGATGGTCGTAAGTCGTCTTTCGTTTTTCTAAAATGTTTATATTTCTTTTCAACAATTCGCAGTAATTAGACAAAAAAAATATGAACCTGTTGGAATAATTTAATTAATATTAATTACGTTTATGTAAATATTCATCTATAGAAGATCACTGGACCACTATCCACAGTCTCATAATGATCCTTTTTAAAAAAGTTCATGCCACGTAAGTGTACACTTTTCTGTCCTCCGGCGTGCGCGCCAAATATTCTCTCTCTATTAAACCTTCTATCCTTTTCTTTATTATAACGGGCGAGGGAAGAAAACGACTCTTCAATTGTTCGGTTACTTCTGTAACTAAGATGTTGTGCGCCATTCTTTTGCGAGACTTCATTATTCGTACAATAGCTGCTTCAATTTCATGCTTCCTATCTTCATCTACCTACAATTACGAAAAACATTTGTTAAATCGATAACATTTTGTATATATATTATTGATTGGAATTGATAAACATAAGCATTTCACCAGAATATCAAAAATATTCAACATTAAATTAAAAACTGGAAATTCTTTTTAAATTAATATCTCAAAAATAAATGTATCTATGTAAATGTAAATTCTACAGTAGCATTTGAATGTCAAGGGAAACGCAAAGATCTTCGATTTGACAAGAAGTTCGAGATAATAAGTATGTATTTGATGACCAAAATTTCGTTTTAAAAAGACATACATATTTTTTGTGGTGTTGATAAATAATAATTCTTTTTTTTAGTAGATACATATTTATTGTAATCAATCACAAATTCCAACAAAATTTCTTATTTTGCTTTACCAATTATTTTTCCAATAGCAAATAACGATCGGCATACACAATCTTCAATATCATTACACCTTTCAAAGTAAGTTCGTAGTTTGTTTATTTGGTGCGCTGGTTTCTTTATTTAATATGAAAGGTATAAAATGTATAAAATCGGTATTATCAACATTATTTCGGTTAATATTATCGTCATCCTCATTTTGAAGAACAATATCAAGGATTTCAAGAGTCACTCAAGGTTTCGTTTCAAGTAGCTATGCTTTAATAAGCTTTAATAACCTTCGATTTAACTCCTACATTGTGCAGTTTACTCTGATTGGCTTTCAAGTCCATAAACGGCTCAGAGCCTTTTGTGCTATTAAAAATAGTTTCAGATAAACTTGTCCAGCTTTGTATACCATCATAATTTTTAATGGAGGAATTACGTTGTGAACTGGACAACTGTCAGCGAAAAGTAATATTCTTTTCTCTTTTATCTCTCTTTCTTAATAGCTCTTTACTTTACCATGAGATTTTTTATTCTTAAAAATAAATACTTGAAAAAAAGGCGAATCTCGTCGACATTTAAGAAATATTTTGGTTCATAATGTTTTAGTTAACTCCTCACCTCACTTTTCATTCGTCACATATTTCATTTGTCACACTTGAACTTTCACCATAAACCTTCTTAACCACAAGATCAAGACACTTCTTAAAATTTATCAACCAACCATTGCTGCCTTGAAATGAATTGTGTTTTAAAAATTTTTGATTTTAAAATTCTTGCATTTTCACATAAGATGCATCTTAATACACTTATGTTTCTGTCATAACATTGTTTGAATCAGGTGATTAAGAATTCTAGACATCCGAAAATTCGGCTAGTCATTCACTTTTGCACAACAAATTACTGCTCTTTAGTTTCTTTTGAATGATGGTAGGTAAAATTCTGGAAATCAATATGAGCTTCTACTTGTCACTTTTAATCGCATTAATAATGATTTTTTCACGTAAAGTTAATGCTAGTTTTCTTTCAAGACTCATGTTGTTGCCAGTTAAGAGGCCAAATGAATACTAGTCGAAAAAATAAATTTAGGTTGTGATGCACAGCTCTATGACTTATAAAGTTTGATAAATGAATTCAGAATTCTATTTTGTTGCTTCGACTTCGGGAATCCCAAGACATTATGTTTTACTAACTTGGACTTGGATTTTTGAAATTCGAAGTGTTGAATATAGATATGTACTAAAATGTTTATACAGGAAAATAACATTTTGTTCGAGTTACAAAGTCTAAATAAATGGAAATACCAAGTATTTGGGGATTTAAGAAGGTTATAGAAATTCCACTACATATACTTAAAATTTTGTTTTAGTATTTACCTTATTCCTTGTTTCTCGCCTTTCGGGTTCATTTTCTCCTTTTGCCGCTACCGTTTGTATTTTAACTCTATGCAATTTTGAAGTGAACGAATCGTTAACGTAAAATTCGTGGCTGGATTCTATTTCTTTAGTCTTCGGGTTTTTAATTAGAATCCTTTGGGTAGCCTTACCCATCGCTAATGATTGCAACGCCCTATTTAGTGAAGAGGCGATAAAAAACAAAATATATGATCATTTATATTTGATACTGTAGAAAGTGTAAAGTACAACAAAATTTACAAAAAATAAAATTAAATTGAAGTGAATGAGGGAGATTAGAGGGAAAATATGCAGCCAATAACGTATTCCAGCAATGCAAACTTATCAACGTTGTTTGTAGTAAAATAATCTAACTTCAAGTTAGTGTAGATACCAGGAACCTAGAACAATGGTCACAAAAGGCAATACATGGTAGACATCATTATTTCAACCAGTAGCATACTGACAAAGAACCTTCAAACAGATGGGTTACTAGCAGAACCCTCTTTACAGAGACCAATGGCTTCAACATAAAACATCTGCTTGTAGTGTGTTAGTTAATACTGAGTGTGCAACACCATTCACCAGAAACTGGCCAAAAAATTTGGTATTCTCAGTACCTATAAAGTGTATATACCGAAAATGACAATTTTATACTACACTATGATAAGTGCATTATCACTGATACACAGGTAATGAATAACAGACCTGACATTGTGGTGGTTGATATAAGAGTCAACTCAGTCCTTCTCTTCGGCGAAGCCATATCAAATATTACAATAGAGCAATTTGAGTGGTGCCTGTCGTGTGAAGATACCTCTTGCTAGGAAAGTATTTTCAACAACTCAATACAAAGAAAATATTTCAAAATGGGATAGCAAACAAAAAAAACTTGATATGAAAGAAAAAGTGCTGTGAACCTCTTACAAAATAAATGATGAATAAAATTTTTTGGTCTATAATTGAATGATAACAATGAAAATACTTATGAATATTTGAGATAGAAAAAATATATTTATAAACATAGCATTTTGTCGTTACCTGAAGATATTTTTAAATAAGTCCAACTGAAATACATTAATTAATATTTATTACCTAATAAGATCTCGTTCGGGTATATCGGATTCGTTTAGAATCTCTTCATACGTAAGTTTGTCGTGATTATTAAACAACATCAAAACTACCATCTGGTAAGTCGAAACTTGTATAATGTGCTTACGGGGACCCGATCTTGTTGAAACTATTGTGGTTGAGGAAGAACACGCCCCATCTTTATCACTATCATCTTTCTTAGGTCCATAAAAGACGGCATTCAGATCGGCATTACCAAGTTGGGGCTGCAACGTCAATTGGCGTCCACTATGTTTGGCTAAGTAAAACCTACAATTAATGTAATTTAATTATATATACCCCGTATCCATATACAAGCCGCCTTCAATACCAAATCCTATCGTACACAAATTACAAAACTGGACACTTACGGACTTCAGAGTCACATCAATACAAAATAAAAGTAAGTAATTTGATACGTTAATGGAATTTCAAGTGTCTAGTACTTAATAAGGGATACTTGGAATCACTTAACTACATGATTAACAGATCCTAATGCTTCCCATCAAAAGCGGTGAGATAATTCACCCACAAGAGGTTGTGTCTCTGTCTGGGTTACATTCGTGCAATGCATCAGTGGTTTGAGGGAAAATACTTTCCGATTCAGCATATTGATAATTTAAATGGAATTATGAAATCACAATTAGGATGGTTATTTTTGTTGTAATTATATAAAAGGATCAAATAAAAGACACAAGAAAGAAATTTAATATCCTCTAGTTCAGTTTGCAAAATACTTCAAGATCTTGATGTACCTATTCCCATCGAACTGATTCTGAAACTTATGAGACTGATACTTAATCCGAAGAAGTGAAAGTTGAAGATAGAGAGTATCTCTTATAGGAGAAAAGTTGACAAAGAAATGAAATAGGACCAATAGTAGATGAAAATTCAGCTTTCCGAAATAATCTAATATAAATACCGAAAAAGGTCAACTTTGCACGCCTGTGAATTGGATACTTAAGGAGGGGCTCTGTAATTTTTGTTATACAATCTTAGAAAATATTTTGCGGAGCACAGGAATATCAATGTAAAATATCCAATTTACCAATGCGAATTTCTATACAAATAGTTACTTACCGCCGAAAACATTCAAACGCGGCAAGAGGAACAGCTGGTATGTGACATTTTGGAGTAGCACTCTGGGTTGGCCAAAAACCGGTTGTAAGTACTCGCATAAATAAATCTACGCCTCCTAAATTAGTCTAAAAAATAATAAAATATTATCAAGCCAATGAAATAGTTTATTGTATATGATATATACATTTAATAATCTGTAGTGAACAAAACATCTTTATGTATGACTGTTACTCAAATTGTGGGATAATGAAAAAATCTGGACTATTTCATTTAATAATGATAAATATACAATACAAGGATCAGGTGCTAACATAAGTTTTTTAAGGTGCAACATTTCTTTAAATTTGGTTCCAGCTTAGAGCTTAGATAATTTTCTGCTGGAACATTATTTCTACATTAATATTCCAAATCAGAAAGTGTAGACAAAGATAACATTTTGTAAAAGGTAACTCTGTGCACTTCTCTATTTATAATTACGATAAGGGGTTACAGCATTATTCAACTTAAAAAATGTGTCGTGAAGAACAAAAGTTTGAGAATTGTTAACATATACAGATAATAAAAGTATTAATATTAAGTGATACATTATGAAAACAGTTTATTTATTTGTATGGAACAAACTGTTTTTTGTCAAATTCTATACATTAATTTCACAAAAGTTTCTAATTAATCAATTAAAAATTTATGATGCACCAAGAATTTAGAAAATAAAGCACACAATAAAATTAGTTTATATTTAAGTAACCAGTTATTTTACACAGGTGTAAGGGAATTAATTTGAATATTCTCTTACTCACCTCAGATTTGGTAATGTGTTCTTTAAATTCATCCATAATTGTATTAGAAACAGTCATGTCTTTGAACATTCCTTCTAACTTGGATGTGAATTGGCAGCCGCATTCCGTCTAAAAAAATTTTTGCTGTACATTCCGTTTGAATTGAAATGTTTTTTACCTTTAACTTGGAGATCATGTTCTTTTCCCAATCATCACTGACAGATTTATTGAGTAACAGCCGTTTGGCAAGATGTTGTTTATAATACCTTTCAAATACATCTTTTTCTTGAAGAAACCTAAATAGAACCATCGACTTATCTAAAACGAGTTCTATATCTTGTTCTGACATCTGAAAATTAAATAAATCTTACACATCATATAACATATATTAGAAAGAAATGAAAATATTGATGCTACTTACATATTTATAATAAAGTATGTAAAGGAGGAAAATTTTTCATTAATTGTACTATTGTATGAGAATAGAATAAATATTCATATATACCAAAATAAAGTTTCAAAGAAATTAATAGGGAAGATTGAAAATACATTCTATAAGATCCAAAATGGATTTAGAAGTTGAAGAGATGCACAAGAAGGCACAAAATGTCAAAAATAGTCAGAACAACTCGAGGAATAAGACAGCTCTTTTTGGTCACTTTTAATGAAATTATAAAATAAGCATCACACTATAAATTGGGAAATTACAATATGGAATCATCATCAACTTGAAGATAAATGAGAATAAAATAGAATCGAGGATGAACTAAAGGAGAGAACAGGGGCAGCAGGAAGACTTTTGAAGTATCAATAATAGCAGATGGTTTGGACAAGTAACAAGAAAGGGAGAAGGCAAAATGGTTAGCAAGAACTGCAAAAATGAAAAAAAGGAAAACCAAGAAAAATATGGAATGAGGCAGGTCAAATAATGAAAAAAAAAGAAATATTGAATAGAATGTGATAGATGATAGAAGTGATAATACATTGTAGGTATTGTGTTATCATTGAGATAATAAATACTAACAGTATTAATTACCTGCTACCACAAAAAATGTAATATATGTCATATTATAAATATTGTAACAGTTAACAAACGGTTTTATTCTATAATAATTAAATATACTTACCCCTTTAACACCTTTTTTGAGCTTATCATCGATGAATAAAGATAAATATTCCGGTGATTTTGGATTTAAATTTAGAAAATGTTCGAAATCCGACGCAATCATTTGTTTAAATATTTTATCGTTATTGAAGGAATTCTTTAGGAAATGATCGAAACCATCTTTGAGATCCAAGAGAGATTGCACAAATGTGATGGCGTTGGTAGCTGGTTGATGCTCTTCTTCTTGAACAAGTGCTTTACCTTGTTCCCGAAGGTACAGACTCACACAATCTGACATAGTTTTAAGACCATCAGTAACACGTCCAAAAAGTTTGTACATACAAGCTAAGTCGTCGGTTTTTTGATGTTTCAGCATATGCACCACACCAGAATTCTCCATCTAAAGAGTATTATTTGATCAATTATCAATTTATTTTAAAACTGCTTAAAAAAATTACCTCCACAATTGTCTTCATATGCTTTTTTATTAATTCTTCCTCTACTACTTCGACGATTCGAGATTCTGTTGATTCATCTAAATAGTGTTTAGCACGGTCAGATTCCTCATTAATTCTTGCTTCGACCTTTTTTATATACACTGAAGCACTATTTTCTGCTAAAAATCGTTGACTCTCCACCTTAAACAAACGATTAGTAAATTTAAAATTTCCAGTAAAATACTGTGATTTACCTTATAAAACTCTGCAGATTGTTGTAAAAACGGTCGTTCGAAATCTTCTTCATAGACAGAGCGAGAATTAATACCCAGAACCATCAACATTTGACAAGCGTTTTTAATAGAAATTCTATCGACTTTCTCTCCCCTACGTTCTCTCATTACCATATCAAGTAAAGTTTCTCGCAAATGATCTCTAATACAACCATACCGCACCACCTAAAAATTTTAAATATTTAACTATCTAATTTTTTACTGTTAAATCTAAAATATTTTTTTTGTTTGATTATAAAGAATTTCATATTTACCTGGTCCCTAAATATAATAAGTCCAAGATTATATACATTATCAACATCATTTTGTTGTACATAAACTCTATCCATATACATAAGGATATCTCTTATCATGACCATTGATGTTTGATGATCATTCCAAGCTTGATTTAATGTCATTAAAAAATTATTGTGTAGGGATTTCAAAACATCTTCTCTAACCTGCAATATAAAATAATATAAACAACCATTACTATTGAACATAAAGTAGTAATATATGAGCATTAAGATTTGGTACAAATTATGCAAGACATTAATCTTACATAGAGGTGAACATATAAAATTTCACAAAAAGAAGCCTTAAAAATAAATATTAATTAATATAATTCTAAAAAGTTGTGAATAAATTTATCTTATTTTGGCTCTTCATTTCAAGTTGTCGACCCATTTGCGACTAAGATGAATTCTTCTTCAACATGAGATGTTCAAGTTGTAAATAAAACTGTTATATGATCCCTTGTAGCAAGAGCTTATCAATTGCTCTATTTATATACAAGCATAAACTTTGAAAACATTGGAGATATGAAGTGATAGGTAGAAGGTGAACTGAAAATATGAAATAACCCGGTATATTATCTTGATGGTGAATGATTATTTCTCCCACCATTTAAAAGAAAACAGTAGTAATGTTGATTAATAATTTTCAGGAAGCTTGTTGAGGCACATAATATTATATTATAAAAACAATGAATTCTTGCAATTTTGCTTTATTTAAAATTTCACATTAATTCATTGTTCTATATGAACTACTAATGTAAACAATGATATACCAATTTATTCACAAGTACTGTAGTCAAAACAGAAGGCTTTGTAATAAAAAGTTATTTATTATTTAATGCTCATATTCAAGATGGAATTTTTTAAACCATTTTTAATACTCATTCAATTCAAAATTACACTGTCTGACGCCTCAATCAATAAACAATTTATCATCTTCAGAGACAAAGTGTATTGTCACAAAAAAATATGCTGATATGAATGAGCAATAAACGTACCTGCATACAAAATTTTGTCAAGGTTAATTAAAAAATAGTAAAAAGGTAAATGTTACTGCTTTCTTATGAGAGTCTTGTATTTGAAGTGAAAAGCAACACTTCCAAAAACACTAGAAATTACATTTTTGTCATATTTTAACATTTTCATAATTCATTACACTCGATGAACACCATTTGAAATTTAATTGCAACAAATTTTTTACAATTATGTACAAAGTACATCAACATTACAAAAGTAATTTTTGATAAAAAAGATGGAAACATTTCAATTGAATCTAATAAAGGTCACAAACGAATTTGAATAATTACCTTTATTTCTAGATGATGTGTTACAACTTCTTTTAAACCTGTATATAAACGTTCCCCATGTTTATGTAAAACCATAGTATAGGCATTTCTATAAAGTTCTTCAAAACTTAAACCTGAATTATTTTTCTTTTGGATTTCTTGAATTGCATTTTTCAATAATGCCCATATACTCTCCACATATTTTTCATCCATAGTCATCTAAAAAGAAATTAAAGAATATATTTGTTTGTCCATTAGTTGTACAATATTTTCAAGTAATGTTAGAATACCAATCTTTGTTTACAAAAACTGAAATAATTACATTGTCACCTGGACTATCCCATTCATCCAAGTATTTAGAAACGTTCCTATTCATTTTAAGAGACTTCGATTTCATAGGACGGCATTTATGTAACCAATCTATAGAATTATAAATGAACTTGAAAACTATTGTGACTGTATTGCAAATTATGTAAAAAATTTAAATGTGTATGCCGTAAATATTTGATAAATGACAATGAATTTGAATTTTATGTGACTTAAATGACAGAAAATTTATTTTTGTAGCATTGGCATACTTCAACTTAGGACATATTTGCTTGTAAAATTTTGATCTGAGCAGAAATTATGATTGGTTACCTGTACTTTCAAATTTTTATTCAAAGTTTGGAATTTCTAATCTATCTTAATTTCCATTTTATTTTGATTTCAATAAAACTATTAATTTAAAACAAAATTAATTATACCATCTTTCTTACTACCTAACAAGATATATATTATTTATATTTGTTAAATCTCAACTTCAATATACTTTGGTAATCCTTTAATAAGAAGCATTAAGTTCAAACTTGAAACATATATTAGAACAAATTAGTTAAAAATAATCCTTCACTATAAAGAAATCTTGATTTTAAGATTAAACTGATTAAAAGGTTTATAGTGTATAAGTGTTACTATAGGCGCTTATTTAGAACATTTTACTGTTAATAAGAATATAGATTTTGGTCAAGATGAAAAGGTCATTCCTTATTAAATCAACACAGGGTATAAACCTGAACCCCTCAGAATTTAACAAAAGTTGGTGTCTAAAATGTGCATATTAGAAAATTTTCAAAATTCCAAGTGGAAGGCTAATGAATATATAGATAAACAATAATTTTAAATAAGGGTGTTTAATAAATTTAATACTTATCCTCCTAACTTAAATAATTTACACTATCATAATTGATTATGTGCTTATAAGGGCTGGTTTTGGCATTAATTTCACCTTCTCCAGACAATATAAATGTGTCGAGCCTGAGAAATTTCTGAATAACTGTTTCACCCAAGAAGTAACTATTAAGGGAACACATCAATATTGTGCTTATATACCTGTAAATTCAAGTGCATCAAAGATATATGTAAAAATATTTTCTAAAGACACAACAAAGGAAATAGTAGCCATTCAAAACTGCCCTGAAAAATTACAAATAACATAAGTTAGTTTATATATAAATGCTATTTATGACCAGAAGTGGTGGCTGGCATATGTGTTTGATAAGGGTGAAGAAGATAAAGTGAGTGACTTTTCTGTATCCTGCTGATCCCTCATCGTCATTTTCATATTCAAGAAAACCGAACATATTGTGTATACCATTGACAGGTGTTATTTGTTAATCCCACCACTTCTACAGGAAGGAATTATGCAATAGCATGTGAGGAATTCATAAAATCTTAACAAACCATCAAGTTCTAAATCACTTTTGCCTAAGATTTGATATTAAAAATTAAATTTAAAGTTCATGATTATTGTAATATAGTAAAGAAATCTGTAGTAGGTATGCTGATTAATAGTTTCATGAAACATATTTTTTATTATCATTTAACTATGGACACATCATATTCCAAAACTATTTATAAGAATTATATAACTTTATAACAAAATAGGTTGTGTTGCATATCAAAAGAAAAGGCATTTAAAAGTGAATAAAATGACACCACTCTTATATCTCTAGGTCAATTAGAAGAAAAGCAATGGTGATTTCAAAAATGTCGGTTACATTTTTTTGGTGCACTTTAGGAAACTCTATATATCCGTAATTCTGAAACTGTTAAGATATTTAAAAAAATTGGCATTTTTCTCCTTTTCATGAGGACAACCTTCATACCAAATTTCATCAAATTCTGAGGGGGTCAAGTAATTTTTTATTTTAGTCAGTTGATTTTATATAGAATGACCCTAAATTTATAATTGTAGTCTGCAATATTGGGACATTTTTATACTGATTTTTTTGAATTATCTTCCACAATAATAGTAAAATGCTTGGTTGGAAAAATAGTTGTAGGTCCTGCAGCTAGCTGTAACTTATATAAATGTTAAAATAGTAATATGTAATAGTATATCAACATATATAAAAGATGTAATACTCACTGGGAAGGCTCGAATTCGCATTTTGCCTTCTTTTTTAGTAAGACCACCACTTTTCATTGCTGACATTTTCTTTCTCTTTTTTTTTCGATCCAAATTCGGTAATTATTAGCAGGTATTCATTACACACAATCAATTTTAAGGTACATAACTAAAATATCAACACTTTAAACAATCCTTCATAGTTACAAAATGAAAATCGGATCTTTGCCACTTTATCAATTAGTGAATGATTTCTTGTTTTTATGTTTGCACTACTTTGGTCATTTTTAGTTGTAGTCATTCAACAAACGGCCACTTTCACTTTTGGATTAATGTAATATACTCCTGATTGTCTTAAGCCAATTGAATTTGTATCTAGCTTATCGCCTTTAGTATCCGATTTTTGAGTTTTATATTTCTATAATTTGGTAAGGACCCTTTTATTCAGCTGTTCCTTTTACATCCGTCATGTCATTCTATTCTTAATTTTCACCCAACAATTCTGCCAACTGAAATATTTACGGATTACGGGTTGCCTAAAACAAGTGATACCTGTCATCGTGCGGCAATCACACTTTACTTTTTGTCATTGTTACATAAAGCCGGTACATAGGAAAAATATTCCTTGAGCATTTTTTATCGTGCAACAAATAAATAAATTCCTACAAGTGATATAAATTTTAACTCTGTAATTGTATATTATATGAACTTATACTTTTATAATGATAATTACTGCAATTACATGAATTTTCATATAAATATTATCATATGAATATGTAATAATACTGTAATATTTTGTGAATTGTTTGAATTAATAGAGCTACTAAAAACAGGCTTGAGTTGCCAATTGGCGAACGTGATTTAGCCTTGGATTGGGTGATATCTGAACATTCCCTGCTATACCTTACTTTCTTCTATGAACTACAAAAACAAGGACAGAAGCTGAGCTATATCATTATTATCCTAATATCTTTTTACGATGACTCTAAAATGGTGGTCATCATAAAGAGTATTTGTATTTAGATATGGATTTGTTAAATGTTACACATTAACTATTATTTATTTATAAAAATTTTTTTTTAAAATCCTTTTGTGTAGTTAGTGTAATTTATTAGCAGAGTGCCTGTTATATTGATGTAAGTAAAGAAACTGTAGACTGTTGTAAGGAATTCACTTGACGCATACAATAACCGGCGCACCTATCTAAAAAATGTATTTTTTTATTAATAAACTAAAGGGAAGTGTAATAGAATCCTCAATTTTTAGTAAAAAATGTCGTCAGATGATGAAAAACCCCCCGCACCACCAGTTCGTTTGACATCCAATAGAAGTACTGATCTTGTCAATAGTTCTATTGCTGTGGATAGGCCCCTTCCCAAGGAACCTGAAGATTTGGATAAGAAAAAGAAAAATCTTAAATCAAAAAAGACCCATAAACTTTCTACATATGCTTCTGATAAACCTAATATTTCCTATCCTACTAACTTTGAACATACAGTACATGTTGGATTTGATCCCATTTCTGGAGAATTTACAGTAAGTATAATCTGAATTGTGAATTATAGTAAAATGAAAGCATAAATATGTGGAAAAATGAAATTTTTGCTTATACTTGAAAATGCATAAACTGCATGTTGTGAGTTTTGAAGGTTACAGCAACTTTTTTTATTTTAAAATTATAGGTTTTTACAACAAATGTCCAGTTATGTATTAATTTTCTCCTTCAGGGACCCTTTATCAATTTGAATTTTATTTATAACTATACAAGTTATTTTCTAATAAACTTGAAACCCTATACTTTTTAATTACATATCGATGACAAAAGTAATTTAAACTTATCTGATCTGAAACAAAAATAAAATGTCCAAAGAGATTAATTTTTTGTGTTGTTGACCAAACTAAAGGAAAGTAGTTTTGGATTTTTTTAAAATCTCAGTACCAATATACATTTGCTACTTAAGATTTGAGATAAATGAAAACAAATATTTATGATTTGATATGGCTTTATTGTTTTTTTACAATATTCTCCTTTAAAATCAATATACTTTTGCCTGCGCTTGAACCAATTGTCAAATCATTTTATCAATTCCAATATTCCCAACAGTTTATGAAGATAATTAAAAAAATTAATTATGCTTGTTTTATAACAAATTTTAAACTATGAGGCACTCAGTATTTTCTCAATTTATTTGCTGTTTCACTATGATCATAATTTGATTTCAGAATATGAATTTGTGTGTCTGTAGTTTAAAACTTTGACCTTTTTGCTGCCACTATTGTTTTAGTAACAATATGTTTAACAATAGCCCAACTTTTTGTTTTTTTTTTATTTTTTATATTACTACATCACATTATTACTGGGAATTGGTCAGTGTCACACAAAAATTATTTATTATTTATCCCAATTAATACATGCATCAAAACATTTTTTGAAATTGCTATTATTAATTTTGTAATTTCTCATAGGAAGGCAAATCTCCCACCATACTGTACCACTTTGTGTTTGATCAAGTTGATTTAGTAGTATTTCTACACAAAATTATTTGCAAAGCAAAGATAGTTTTTCATTATATCCCATTGCAAAATACTTCGACAGTGATAACATTGAGCACTTGAGAATTAAATGACAGATAATATTAACACTCCATGTGAGCATGAAGTTCAATTTGGTGACAAAAAAGCCTTTTAGATGAGCAATTCCTGGTATTTTCTTCATTGTACACATATTTTAAATTTACAAAATGCTACTAACCAAAAAAAAAATATTTAGTAAAATGCAAAACTGATATATATTAGAGTAGAAATGTCTGTGTTGTCAGAAAATGTCAGTCGTACATAGATGAAGTATGGCAAAATGCTCTAGCCTATTAGTGGCAGTGAAAAGCTTAAGTTTGACTTTATTTTGCACAATTGTATTGAAGCATTAGGGTAGGTGCTTGTTTTTTATAAGTTATTGTATTAATTATCAATTTTGTTCCAAGCTGCCTTTAAAAGTAAGTAATGAGATGTTTTCAATGTATATTTTTGTTTAGTTGCATAAATTGGTGTGTGGTTTCTGTTGTAATTTTTGTTATCTTTGTTTTTAGATATTTATATTTGGCATGTTTATAATATTTTAATATTCATTTTGATTGAAAAGTAGAATTGGAAGTATACTTTTACTAGAAATTATACATTTTAATAAATATTCTTGATATTTCAAATCCACACTACTTATGATTATAAAATAATTTTATTTAAGTTAAATTTTCTTAAATATTAATTGTCATGATTTTTATAACTGAAAGTACTAATTAATTATAGTAATAAAAAGGGCACTACTTTTTCGTTTATCGGAAATATATTTGGAACTAGTTTTGATAATGTATAGTTAATGAAACAAAAACATTATTTTTAATTAATTGAAATTTCACTTAATAATTATAATATTTTTCCCTACTCATGCTATCCTAAATTACAAAAAACAGCGTCATTTTAGGATTAATAGATATGGCTTTAAAATTAACTTCTCCTAAATATCAACCTGAAATAATAAAAAAACTCAAAAGTTTTTTAATAAATAATCAATATCCAGAGAATTTAATTGATAGAATAATTAGACAACATACATATAAATTATATAATAAAAACAACATAAATCCACTACATGAAAAATCCAAGTCAAGATAAAGATACATATTTAGCACTTCCTTGTTCAAACCAGCTATCAAAACACATCAATATATCATAAATCACACAACCATTATCACAACTATTCACCAAACTAAAAAACAAAACTAAAGACACTAAGAAATCAAATATTATATATTCCATACCATCTTTGAATTGTCCAAAAAATTATATAGGAATGACTACACAATACTAACAGAATAAATGGTCACAAATACAACAAGAATGCATCGACTGCTTTACACAAACATTAAAATAATGAATTTCCCTTTGAATAAACAAATATCTTAGCTCAAGACACAAACTCAAAAATTATTAATCAAAGAGATGATTCATTAAACAAGATAGGGGTTTCTGTGATTGATAGTCAAGATATAAGAAACCTCAGTCAAATTTATTATAAATTAATTAATCAGTTAATTTTCATCAACCTCTTATTAAATCGTTTTGTTGAAATTCTAAAGTAAATACATTGATTTTAATACTATGTCATATTAATTATTCTTTTGAAAATACCCTCAAAGATGGAGCAAAACGTTAAATTATGTGTAGTTAACAAAAATGTGAAATATAATCGATTTTTTATTATTTTATTTTATCCAAACAACCTATGAGCCCAAGAAATTAGGGAAAACATATTATACTCAAATGGTTGCAGAAATTTAGTGAATTTATAATTATATACATATTTTTTAATTTAAGAGTTTTTTCATAGTGCTTTTAGTATTCTGTCAATATTTTTCATATTTTTATGACCCAATATTGCAGTTTTTGTGATTAGAATATAACATAATACCCGATTGAAATTTTTGGTTGCATCTTTAGGTATTATGTCTTGCTTACATATTTTTTGTAGCTCCAATAGTAGGTGCATTTGGTTTTCCAGTGTTACTAACTATAATGTTCTACAATATGGTACTTTTAGTAGATGGTATTAATATATTCAGGGCTTTTAGTGAGGTCCCTAAAGTCCCTTTATTTATTTTTTGTGTATATATGTGTACCACATTGCTGCATACTTTTAATTTGATGATCATGTTCCGAAACACTTTGTTTATCACTTTTTTTATAACTGCCAGATGAAATTAACTATAAGTTGTATGATTGGAAGTGAAAATTATACATTTAGCTACTTTTTTCTAAAAAAACTAGTACACTTATTATACTTCCCTTGACCTCAATTCCAATATATACCAATAGTAGACAGTTTTAATCTGAAGTAGAAATAAAGACCACCATGATATAATATTCCAAATTATATACAAACTTAATGAATATATCGACTATTAACTTAACAGTAGTGACTTTCGATGGAACACTTTCCTCCTATTTTTTGACACACTTTTTTTCTGTCCACATAGCAAGGAGTAAGTTATTCCTTTTACATAAGAATGTTTGTACAGACTTTCTCAATAGATTTGTTTCCTTCTTCTTGATTTGTTTCATTTCCAGTTATGACCACTGGTTACCACAGTTATTCCACAATCACAGTGGCTTTATTTCGATGGGACATACTGTTTATTCGCGGAAATCTTACAAAATATTTTTATGTTTGAATAACATAATTTGAAGTATTTATCTTATTCAATTAAAATTATTCTGTTAAATGAATCATGGTATGCAAATCTGAATTTTAATACCTTTATTTAAAAAAAAAGGAACAAAAAATCTGAATAATCCTTATTTCTTACCCGGCTTACACTTGGTAGGGGATTATATATAAAAAATACTCATTTATATATTATTTATATTCATGAGTAAAATGATAGGTCCCTAAAAGTGTCCATAATTTTTTGTCCCTAAAATCCCTTTTTTCATTTTATGTCCCAAAGTACCTTTTTTTTGATAAAGTTGTGTGCTAAAAGCCTTATATATTTGAAATACTTTTAAATGTTACTATGAATTTAGGACGGTCTCCATTAGGGTGTATAAGACTTTTTCATAAACATGTGAAGTGAAATAAAATTTTTGGATAATTTTATATCTTTTTGTTTGTTATGCATGTATAGATGAAGTATTTTGAAGCCTCTGAATTGTCAGTTATTAAGAACTAGATTTCTCTTTAGATCTTTTCATATCAGAAATTATCCAAATGAATGGTGTTTTGTGTGATTTTATGTTATTTGTTCAACAAATAATGAACATATTTTTATTAACTCTGTATAATATCTGATCTATGTTTTCTTCATATCAAATACCTACTTATTTTTTCAGAAATACTTCTTTCATTTGTCATACATCACAAAGTAGGTCAGAGGAATACATTTTTCAAAAACATACTCTTTTCAAAACAACATTTATTATTTGTTATTGCTTCTATTTTGTAAGATTCAATGAAGCTGTCGACAAATTGTATATGAATAATCATAATTTTTTATAGGGAATGCCTGAAGCATGGTCCCGTTTATTAATGAATTCAAATATCAGCAAACAAGAACAGAAGAATAATCCACAAGCTGTTTTAGATGTCCTGAATTGGTATGATACGAGTTCCAAAGAGCCTCCTAATACTAAATATATGACCAAAACTGCCACTACACATTCTGGTGGTAAGTTACATACAAATACATAAACTCCAAGATATCGCCATTTCTGACCAATATACAAAAATTGATTGTGTCTTATTTTGTTTTAAATCTTTGATAATTTTTTTAAACAAGACCTAGATGCTTCTTTTATTATTATTGAACATTTGAACCTCAATGTAGTACATTATTTGATTGGACAGACATGTAGATTCAAATATATATTTTCAACAATTTAGAAATTCTGTTATTGTCCATAAAGAATCACCTTCCTAATGCATCTTTTGAAATTTGAGAAAATATTTTATAGATTTCTATTTTTAATCCCCATTAAACTAATCAAGAACATATTAGAAAATATTGATTTATACATTATTTGAGTCAAAATTTTTTATTATGTATTCCATGATTTTGAGGTTACAGTTGAGCAAATTATTAGTTTTTGTAGGTTCAACATTAAGTAGAGTTTCTAGTTCAAGTCCGAGTAGTACTACACCAACAGAGGGTGATATAGGCCCCCAATCTTATCATAGTCCTGCACATATTGCAAGTTCCGAAATTGAAGATGAAGCTCCACCTCCACCAATTACAAGTCGGCCCGAGCGTACAAAAAGTATTGTAAGTTTAATTTATAAGCTGCTAAATTTTTTTAAATAAACTTATCACTTTTGTTAATTTTTAGTATACAAAACCAATTGAAGAAGTTCAGCCCATTAACACAGGTAATGGCACGCCTCCACAAGGACTCAGTCCATCTCATCTTCCTACCCCAGCACTCGCTAGTACCAATTCTACTATTAATAGTTCACCTTCGGCACCTGTATTTGATAAAAATAAAAATCAAGCTGGTTCTGAAATGTCAAGAGCAGCTTCAGAGAAAAGAAAGAAAAAAATGACTGATGAAGAAATATTAGAAAAATTGAGAAGTATAGTATCTGTTGGAGATCCAAACCGGAAGTATACTAAATTAGACAAAATTGGACAGGGGTGAGTTATATTCAAATATAAAATAAACAAGGCACCTAATGTAATTATAATAAAATGTTTTCAGAGCTTCTGGTACAGTTTATACAGCAATAGAAACTGCTACTGGTATGGAGGTAGCTATTAAACAAATGAACCTTTCACAACAGCCTAAGAAAGAATTGATAATAAACGAAATACTAGTAATGCGAGAAAACAAACATGGAAATGTCGTTAATTATTTAGACAGTTATTTAGTGAACGAGGTAAGACTTATTTGACGAGAGTATACTGGTTTTTACTCATTTAAAAAACGTCATTTTTTCAAATAGTTAAAATTATCTTTATTTTGAATTCTGCTCTTATAACTACCAAATGCCGCCATTGTCCTTTGACACTAAGGCACTGGGCACTCACTGATGATGTGGTCTATAGTTTCTTCCTCTTCATGCGCCAGTGGTTTTCCAGATCGTCCATAGTATGTAGATTTCGTCCAAAATGACGGTGTCTGGTTAGAAGGTCAGTGACCAGACGTATTTCTTATCTGTTTATGTGTAGCAGTTGATTGGTAAGAGATGCAAAAGATGCATCTATGTGTACCTTAGCTTCCCTCATGCCAAGTGTTTCTATCAATCTTCTCAGAGTTTGTTGTACGAGCAGACTACACAGCTTCACAAAGAATGGGTTTTGGGCCAATTGGTGAGTTAATCAGCCTTGTCATTGCCAGAGTGACCAGGCACACATTGAGCTGGACCTTACCAGTTCTTGTAGTATTTTTGCATTCCAAATCTTTATTATTATTTTCTTTTTTGTTATGACATTTTAAAAGTGTCACAAACATATTGCCAAGCGACCTTTGTCTAGTTAAGCAACAAACTAACTGAAGATAAATAAGACAGGAGTTTATTTGCTGCATACAGATGCTTTATTTCTAAGCATTCTAAGGATCCAAAATGGTATAATAGTCATTGACCATTATACCATACCAGATGTCAATACCCATCCAAATTTTTAACAGTATTGCTGAGCTGGCTCTTGGAACAGATATAATTCTTTGAATATATTGAATGTAGTAGCTTAATAAGGTACATCATAATAAATATGTTCTAAATGATGCCATTATAAAATATTTCAACTGTGAAATCATTTAATGATGATGATAGTAAAATCAGTTATCTATTGATTTCATAAATTCTATTTTATTATGGATACTTGAATATAATTATAGGAACTCTGGGTAGTTATGGAGTATTTACCTGGTGGATCATTGACTGATGTAGTAACAGAAACATGCATGGACGAGGGACAAATCGCAGCAGTCTGTAGAGAAGTTTTACAAGCCTTGGACTTTCTTCACTCTAATCAAGTGATTCACAGGGATATCAAGTCTGACAATATATTGCTAGGTCTCGATGGTTCTGTTAAATTAAGTAAGTATAATGGCTCTCAATATTTTCAATTAACATACAGTTTCAACAGTATTTAGGATATGAGGTTATGATTTATGCTATTTTTTTTACTTAAACTTCCATTAACAAGTATCTGTTTTTAGCGGATTTTGGTTTCTGTGCTCAAATTAGTCCAGAACAATCGAAGAGAACTACAATGGTCGGTACACCTTATTGGATGGCACCAGAAGTTGTTACTAGAAAGCAATATGGGCCTAAGGTATAGCAGTTAAATATGTTTCTATGTTTGATACATATTTTTGATTTGATTTAGGTCGATGTATGGTCGTTAGGGATAATGGCGATAGAAATGATAGAGGGAGAGCCTCCTTATTTAAATGAAAATCCACTCAGAGCCCTTTATCTTATTGCCACTAATGGTAAACCTGATATTAAAGAAAAAGAAAAATTATCGACGGTATTTCAAGACTTTTTAGACAATTGTTTGGCAGTTGAAGTGGATAAAAGGTCATCAGCTAGGGATTTATTAAAGGTGCTTAAAATTTTCTTTTTATTTACTGTTTTGTTTCTTTTTCAAAGTTGAAATTGAATTATGTTTGGGTGATTCTCAAAATTACCTTTCAATAAATTAATGAAAAATATTCAAATTAGTTCATCTTTATTTGCTTTGAAATTTGTATTATTTATCTTACTAGAAGTGAAAAATATCGTGATCCCCAGAATAAATAACTTTTGACGACTTAAATGTGAGGGAATGATGAGTGAGGTGAGGAAATGATGATTATATTTATTTTTTATGGAATCGTATTATTTATTTTTATTTTATTATTATATATTATATATTTAAAATTCGACTGGGTTATATTAACTTAAACTTGAAGTTTTGATAAGTAAAAATGTACGAAAACCGAGTCGATCTAATCTGAAAGTCATTACCTCATAACTCATCATCCCTTCACTTTAATTCAAAATATTGAATTAACATTAGACAATTATTTAACGATTTATAATCCTAAATTCAAAGAAATTGTGAAAGTTTGTTGTATTTACAATAGACAAGTCGTAGTTCCAAACAGATTTAATACAAACGAAATTTATTACCAACATTTTTAGCCTTGAAGGTGTTCTTTCGAAAAAAAAAACTGATTAATTTCAACGCTAGTAAATGAGGTTTTTTTTTCAGCATCCATTTTTAAAGTTGGCGCGCCCACTAGCAAGTCTCACGCCACTAATTTTAGCAGCCAAAGATGCCGCCAAACAACACTAGCGGTAATATCGATCTTTAACGAATGCCCTTGTAACTATCCCTATGATGAACAATACAATAAGGGAAATTTAATTTTATATTTTTGACATTTAACGGAACTTTAGGCAAATGTCATTTCGTTTTCATTACTATGTACTATAGCTTTATTTAAGCAGTATTAATTTGCGTCAAATGCGATTTTAAAGTGGGTTAATCCATTTAAAAATATAAATTTGTAATTCGTTTCATCCCTACTATAGTAATTAATTAAAAAAAAAACTATTTTCTTGTGATGTTTTACAACACTATTTTCACAGACTATGACATAATTGTCACTATATTCTGTTTGACATTGCTTTTTCAAACGTTCATCTGATGATGATGATACTAATATAATAAATACTTATGTATATTTGAATCGATCAGGGTTTAGTTCAGAGAGTCTGGCAAAAGTGGCTTCTGTTTTTGTAGTTATGTATTGAATTAACGTCTAATCACTTTGACTTGAGATCAATATAAAGACAATTACCTGTAACCGACAATTTATTTTCAAAACAAAGTTTTAGACATTTGGCTAGATTACCGTAATAATTAAAGAGAATGATACTCTAAGAACAATACCCCATGTTACTAGGAATTGCAATTTTTTAGACCTTGTATTATACATGTATAGGTAGTAATAGTAGTGTCGATCTTTATAATTGATTAAAATGCTTTGCATTTCTAGTAATATAGGTTGTAATATATATTTACATATAGTTAAAGTTATAAATAAAAGGTGGTCAGACGAAAATGAAGACGTGTCAACAGGACATGTATCAATATACTCTATTATGTTATATGAACGCTCCCACTCGACATATTTGCTTGGAATTGGAATAATTTGGAATATTTTCGAAAGTATTTTATGTCTCATGTTTTATTTTGCAATTTTTATCGATAAACACATATCAATCACACTTGTTAGAAGCTCAGTTTTCAGTAATACGTAAAAGACAAATCGTTTTAGTTTAGGATCCATAATTTTGTATGACATTTCTCTATTTTATAGAGTAACTAATAATGAAACGTTTACAATGTTTTATCACTGTTAATCAATTATTATTCAACATTCCCAATTAACATGCGGGTAAGTGAATACAAATAATACCAATATACAATATTTCACTCTTTCAACGTTGCCAATTTCTACTTAGGTAATGTCTTATCAGAGAGGTGGCACTGCTGGGTTTTGCCCATCAGTTTGTCTTACAACAAATTTTGTAAATGTAAAACTAATTGAAATTTTGTAGCTGTAAGTCAAGTTGAATGGATTCCATTACAATGAGACCAATTGAACGAGTTGCTTAATGAAGTATCAGAATAAATAATAGAATTGAAAAAGTATTTTTTTCAGATTTTTCTGTGATAAACAACTGATTAATGTATAGCTAAGTGTTGTCGCTTTTTGAAAAAATTTTTAGAAAGACTGGTACTGGGAAGCGTACTCCTTTTTCCTATCCTTTGAATTATTTTGACTGAATCTGAATCCTGTGATATTTTATTTTACACAAAGACTCGATGACGTAGAATTCGTGTTACAGAATTTACATGAACGTAGGAATATCAGTGTAAAATGGAAAATCTGCTTATTCCAATCTATCAGTGTAAATTCCAATTTGTTATTTTAACTAGCCAGGAGCGTTCATCTACAAATGGTGGTGCTGTTCTTGATGATAACATTTTATTATGTGTGGCTACCTTTTGAATAAGCATTTAGCAGGTTAAGTTCAACAAAGTAGCATAAATACCCAAATAATATCAACCGTGACCTATTTTAATAAAATTACTAATAATTTTATGAAAAAATGAGATAACAACAAATAAAAATGCATTATATTTGAGATTTGAAACCAGTTTATGCTTTGAGTTGGGTTTTTTTCTTTCTTAAAAAATTTGACACAATCTCAACAATACTCGACTAATTACGTTTATATATCAACTTTATACATAGATGGAATCATGGAAATTAGTATTAAAGTTTTTGAAAGTAAGCATTTAATGATTTATTAACAGTATTAATAAGATATTTGATTTATAAGATAAGTTGTCAAAGTGCCAAGTTGTTGAACTCATCCAGCGTTGCATTGACAGGAAACTGTGCCTAATTTCACTTTAATTGTAACGTTCTGAGTTTATTTGCGTCCAGTTTTTAAGATACAATTTTGTCTTTGAAACATTCGACTCATTTTTTTATAACGCTGTTTTATCGGGGATAGTATTATAATTTTTTATATATACTGAAAAATATTTATATCAAATGTAATTTTAGTGGCCATAATAATGTTTTAAACATTTTTTTTTAAATTTATGTCAGCGAATGTATTGGTGTCCGTACCTTTTGCCCCACCTCATAAAAACAAGGAAATTAAAAATTTTTACACATTTCAAACTAAAGTTCAGATGATCAGATATGCAAAGTTGTAGAGAGACAGAAATATTTGTGTTTTATGGCCAGGACTTAATAACCCTGTGTCCATCCTACAAGGGCCGAAATTTTATTTTTGTTACTCCCGAAGTTGATTGTAACATTTAACAGAAGTTTAAATGGACAATTCAAAAAGACACTGTCCTAAATTGGAAGTTTTTTTCTCAAGTTTCAAGAATGACTGTATTTATATGTATATAACTGCTTCCATATATATTTTTAAGATCGCATAAATACTGTTTTTTGTCAACGACATTGTACTGACAATACTACAATGCTAAATCCTTTTATCAAATAGTGTTCTTTCAAAATTTGACTTGTTTCCTTATTAATTACGATGAATTCTAAATCATTTTCGACGTTTTCAAATGATTTTTATCTGGGAGTTAAATTTATTATCGGGCAAAAAATACGGACTGGACTGATTACTTATTAAGCTTTTAGTTTGTGTATACTTTTAAGCTATGCTTTTGATTATTATTTAGTTATTTGCAGAAACCACGAGGGCGTTCATTTCTACGTTTTATTAGATATAAATATATTCACGAAACTGAAACATTTTAGTTGGCTAAACATTTAAAATTTAAAATTGAAGACTCAAATAAGCAAGACGTTAGTATCTGATTGACTGTTAAGGAAATAAAAATCGATAACTTTGCCCGAACATAATTAATACCAGCTACATCAGTTTGTTAGCCACTCATTCTAAATACTTGGTTAACAATTACTTGGTTGAATTTCCTAATTTAGAGGAGATTCAATGTAATCTCCTTGGTTAGTTGTACACTGGAGGAGTAGTTGTTATTATACTTGAATGACTTTGAACTGTAACGTTTTCCGTAGAATCCAAATGACATTTTTCAATTTCAAAAATCAAAGTCACAAGGAGTTAAATCAGGGTTGATATCAAAAGATTAACGAACAAGTTTCTTCGATTTTCATTTTGTTTAGTTGTGAGGTTCTTCGCCGTTATTTTGGCACTACTAAGTTGGATTTTCTAGTTGAAGTGTTCAAAAACCATAAGTTTCTTATCAAAATCCACATCTGACAGTGTAATTGTGAGTGTTTATGTAGTGGTAGTGTAAACAGTGTGTTCAGTATTTGGAACCACTGTTTGCAAATATTGCGTAGTATATTTCAAATAGCTCTCTGCTTTTGCTTTCTAATCAGCATGCGTTTGGATCTGTACACTTTACGCATAATTCTTAATTCCTAAACGCATAATATGTAACCACTTCTTAAAAACTCTATTCTCTCAAGAGCTCTAACATTTTAACGTTTTTTTGGAACATACAACACTATTTAATAAGAAATTTCGAAAATGGAACATAATGTGAAATTTCGTGAATGTATTTACGAGTTATGTAACTATAAAAAATTGACAAAGGAATATTATTTTTGAAGCCTTTATATATATTCTATTTGCTTTGAAAAAATGCTTGTGTGTTAATTTCGACAGATTTGTCGCTTGCTCAAAAATTTATTATTATTTAAATGATAACGAACGTATTGTTGTTATTGTATACTTTCACCCCGCTGAGAATACCGGTGCAGAAAAGAAAATTTTCGCATCTACTATTATTGTGTATTTTATTCTTTCTGTACTTGTTTTATTTTGCTGGTTGGTATTAAATTATTATTTTTCTTATACGATGTAGCGAATGAATCTATTTTTCTTTTAGATAAATGTATTATATTGAAGTAATTTACATAATAATCGTTTTTCTTTTCCAATTTTTTTACAAATAAACAAATATATTACATTTTAACGTGCATAAACTGGAACCGCAAGGTCATGATTACATTTATCTTGAAACAAAGTTGTTTTGTACTCATATATAGTAATTCAATTTTTGTTACTATCATTTATTTAATGAAATCTCGAGATGTCATGTGTAGAAAAATCTTTGATTGCCATTAATTAATGAGAGTTCTCATGTTGACCTGTTTTATTTGTGTTTTATACATTCCATTGATTCAACTTCTTTCTTAGTGTGTGTCATTTTCTCTTTTTTTGTCCATTTGTTAAGATTCACATTTTGTATGTATTTGTCATTATTTCATATTTTAAACACATTTAACTCTAATAATTTTGAAGAAATTTTACAATTTTCAACAAACCTCAAATCAATCTACAGAATTGAGATTTCACTTTCAATTCTGACGTGTGAATTGGTGCATTGTCTATGAGTAAGAGCTGGGATAAAAACGTTCAGTCACAAAAAATTTCATCCGGGACTTTTTTTGATTTTTGTATAAAACAGGAAGCTTGCTTATGAGCTTAAAATATCTAGACCGCTTTGCTTTCCCAGTAATAAGCAGCGAGAGCCTGTGATCACCAGTAGAGTTAGCGCAAACCATGGTTGTAATGCGGGATTTGCTTTGTACTCAGGCTCTGCAATTTCCAAAAGGGAAACAAGTAACTTGGTTGGCAGCTTTTTTCAATTGAGACCTGTTTCGTCCGTATTGTAAATGTTCTTGGGTTCAAAACCTTTGCTTTGCTTAATTTCTACTATTCATATCAAACATAATTTATTAGTCTAAGGTCACATGTAAAAATTGATATAATAATAAATATAAAGAGATAAAAGTGATATAAAATAATGAGAAACTCACCTGTCCAAACATGAACTACAAATGTATTTCTTTTTGTTCTTGGACCCTGAGCACAGGTCATGAGACCATGAAGCACATTCCGTTCATTTCACCCGCTTTTTGCCGCTTCGATCTTGAGACAAGTTTTATGTTTCATATAGGGCACTCTTCATTTTCTTCAGTATTGCTGGATTCACTACAAGGAATTTCTAGCTGAGCTCTTTTAACTGGTGGATGTTTCTGTTTTAATGAAGTAGGCTTGAAATTAAGTTTTTTACCTTTGATACTTTGATATCCTTTTTTCCCTGAGACTCCCGAATTTTTACAGTGGTCTTCTGAATCTGTTTGCTGGTTGAGATTTGTTCCAATGGAGTTGAGTCCTTGGAAGAGCTGTCTAAAATCTTCAGGGCCACACACCTTTTTTAAAGCTGTTTACTGCAGTTTTTTCAACTGCTGCTCGTTCGGAGGCTTAATTAAGCAACCGAGCTACCTGCATGTTCGTAACTATCCTACCAGGGTGGTTACAGAGCCAATTTTCTATCGCCTGAGCATAGAATGTCTTGAAGGGTGTTGAATGTGGTAGCAAGCACAAGATCGAGCAACTCTGAGAAACTTAGAGGGACGATATATATACCTTATACACACTAGTTTTTTGCTTTTCTTTTAGTTCTATTTTCATTATTTTTTTATGACATTACCCGTTTAACTGTGACTTAAGTTTTGGCTTTATTTTATCATTTTCTACTGCATATATAGGTGAAGTGTTTTTTTTTTCAAGCTTTTTTCGTTATTATATCATTAATTTGCTTCGTTTACTTTGCACTTCTCATTCTGACCCACATACTTTTTATTTTTTTTAACGTTGATCTTGTTGAGTTCTAATGTTCTGCGCCATTTTTTGCAAAGTAAACAATTTTGACAAAAAGCTGGATCTTCTTTTTATAAATTTTAATAATCGTTTTTAAACATAAAATTAATTACAAAACAAGTTTATCTCGAGATTTTATCCAATTTACATGAATATGAATGAATTAAAATATATATAAATGAGTTATTTAAATAATTTGTGTAAAGTTCATTAATTCAAACGCGGAATTTGAAAAAAAAATATATAGTATGATTGATAGAATGGCTGTATAATTACTATAGGTATTTTTGCACTAGTATTTATGATAAAAAAATGTGATTGCGTAGATATATTGTTGCCAATAAAAGATATAGCGAGTGGATAATAAATCATTTTTTAAGTACTGTCTTGTTTTTTTTTCGTTGCTTCACATAATACACAAGTTTAATAAACTTCGAACGAATACAAATAGATCGGATACAGTAGGTATAAATTTTTTAGTATTATTTGCAGCTGGTTGATAAAGAATTGCTTGATGCAAAAAATTGAATCAAGAATAAGAAATTTTAAATTTTTACATTTTTTATTTGTGCGTTTTAGCCCAGTCGGCGGAGTCAATTTTTCACCAAAAGAATAAGTTATAAGCAAAAAGGATTTTTTTACAAGTACGTCAAAATATACTAATTGATTTAAGAAATACTTCAGAGGTCTATCGATTTGCTAATGTAAAAAAAATTTCGAAAATAATTTAGATTTTCGAAATTTCCCATTATTTCAGTCTGTGATAAAGGTAGAAGAAAATAAAAAATATCACGTTGTAGGGTTAGTTTACTTCGGTAAAAAAGTTCCCTTTCACTTTTTTTGTTAAATCTATAGTTTTTTCGGAAAAAATTCGCAAATCTATCAAATCGTTTTTCTAAGGCAATCAAGCTTATAAATACCTCCTATAGATGCCAAAATTATGACTTTTCATTGAATCATTCATAAAATCACTTTCGTAGAAATGAACAATTGAAAATTGTTACGAACAAGTTCGCGAAATGGGTCCTTGCTTGGCTACAATGGAATTTTGAATTATAATGAAGCTTTCGCCTATGAAACTGGCGTAGAGAACGACGTGATCTCTCGAAATCTCTTCTACCTATCGGTTCGCTGCTAATCCCCCGAGTCCACCCCCACCTTCAATAATAACTTTGTTTTTGGTTTCATCCAGGAACCACCTACAAAAGACACATTTTATTTTATGTAACACTGAGCAAATCTTTCTCTAGGTCTTCGTTTGACTCGTCCTCTTTGATCGCTATCTTGTGGGCACACTATTTAAGAAAAGAATGAAGTCCCATTGTTCATCAATCCAATTAACGTATTCTCTGGCAAATTCTAGACGGGCTGGGGCCTTTTTGGCTCAAGGAAAGCTGCCTTAAGTTTTCTTCTGCCTGACTCCTGGCGTTTCTCTGTGTTCTTGTTGAACACCAGTGATCAAGATCCACGTCTTCGATGAAAGTTACTAGTTTTTTGGTAACGCCGTAAACTCTGGAAACAGCAGACATATTCTTGTTCAGCGCACTGACCACTTCTTGCTGACTCTGGGCTTGTCGCAATAGGGTAACCGCTTGAGCATCTTGTTGTGATCACATTCTCAGGTGGGATTCTAGTTTGTTGTTAACGGAGATTTGTATCGGTTGACGTTTGACTGCTAACTGATAGTGGTGGATCAGGTAAATTACCTTTTATAAGGATTAGTTACCCCTATTGAAAACAAGCATTAAAAAGGTATATATCGATTAAAATATATTGTTGGACTGTGGCTAGTACTATTAGCTTTAAGATTTTATTAAGAAAGTGTGTTCGATTTTTTTGCCAGTGATTTGCGATTGCGAAGGTGTCGCCTCAGTCGATTTTTTTGCGCACTTCTCAATAGGGTTAAAAGGGCTACCAATCTTCCCCTTGAAAATAAAATCGACTTGTTTGTCATATTTACTGGAATGAATATATTAAAGGTGGGAACTTTTTAAATCGACACACTGTATATATTTTGACATATCTTTCATTATAATTAGCCTTGAACAAGACTCATTGCAGATAAATGAACAGCAGGAAATGCAGAAGATGAAACAGAAGAAAACCAAGACGTGGAAAATGATACTATTATTAAACTTATTTCATTTCACAAAACCCGCTTTTCTTCATACTTTCGATTACCCGAATCCCTAACGACAACAATTAGTCCGGTTAATTGAGTTTCCACTGTATTTAAAAATGCTGCTGCTATAGTTTCGTAGTTTCGTAGCATCTAATAATATACAGAACGGATATAGATTGTATTTGGTTTCAAGTTTTAATAGAAACCTTTGTACAAGTTTCTTTTCGATAAGTATATGTATATTGAAACCTTGCAAATAGATGCTGACATAGCTTCATAGATATCTAGAGAAATAAATGAAAAAGTGCGACAGCTGAATTATATATTTCATATTTTTCTCAAACAAATTTCCTTCGAACGTAGTAAGCGAACTGCATTTTTTATCTGATGAAATAAAAATACCCATTTTCAGATATATCAGAAATTAATGCCTGCTATTTGAACACGTTGAACATAAAAATTATGATAAGAGGTAATAATAACGACAAATGACTCCACTGCTGCTAAGCAATCTCCAGATTGCGGGTAATTAATATGAAATTATAATAAGTGTGTTATGCAACTTTTTGAAATTTGATGTTCTTAAAAACTCTAAATAAAATGGAAGCTATTATATCGTATAGACAACACATGCAGTAAGAAGAATCAGGGCTGCGATTGAAAATCTACGCAGCAGTACATACAACTCACTTGAATCTAACTATATATACTATATGTAAGTATATATTTGAACTATCTAAAAAAATGTGTGTGCGAATTTTTGGATTTCATACAGCGTTTATAAATTTTCGATATTATTTATATTTAGGTTGGACGTATGGGTTCAAAATAAAACGAGAGAGACGCTCCATTAGATTTTTTACGAGATTAGCATTTTTTAATAACGGATTAAATTGATTTTGGATAGCAGTGCTATAGGATTCGGTTTCTTTGCAGAGATAGGGCTAGTATGTTTTTAAATAGGGTACGTGGCGTTCCGCGGGTAAGTTGCGTGTGGTATCTTTTACTTGAAAAAGGCTCGTCGAAACACACTAACTTTTTTCGCGGGTCAATTTAGGGTTGATTCAAAATTAGTTGGAAACAATTTAGGATCTAAATAATAATTGATTACGAGCCTATTCAGAATGTAATCAAAAGTTTTCTGCTGGGTACCTGGACACTAAGAAATGGAAGGGAATTCTAAAGCAGATAGGTTTGCAAAATTGGGGCGAGGAAAGAGAATACCAAAGAGACAGTTACATTGCTACTATCGATGGAATTCAAAAATATGGTGTTGATATAGGAACCAGAAAAGCCAAAAATCAGGATATATGGTCAAACAAAAGAGATTGCACAATATCCACAGCGATTTGGCCGAGGATGAATGAAGATAAAATAAAACAGATAAAAAGATTCATGAAAGCTCAATCCAAAAGACAATTGGAGGACTGGACAACTATTGTTAAGAGAGTAATGGAGAAGATCGAGCATCTGCTCTGACTTGATGGAGAAACGACGTCAAATGCTAAGGAACGACTCAGTAGATTGCCTCAAAGAAATACAGAGGTAGGCGTAAGTCATTTTGATCAATGCATTATACGGCAACGTTTTTCAACGGAGAGGCATGTCAAGCTGTCCGCGAAGAGTTTCAAATTCTTCTTCAATTGCAATTCGTAGATCGGGAAGGGTGCGTGGTCCTCTTGTAAAAACGCGGTCCTTGAGAAGGTCCCACAGAGAAAGAACAGTGTCTCGAGTCACATGACCCATTAATCTATCCATTCTCCAAAATGAATCTCAAGGTACTGCCACACTCCATCCTGCTTGAAATGACGAAATGTTCGCGAGTTTTGGATCATTTGCCATTTACCCACGTAAATCTTCGAGCGTTTCCAGATACTTAAGGAAAAAACTTCATTCTGGGTGGGGTATTGTTTAAAAATAAACTATAAAAGAAAAAAGATGGAAGGGAAGAAATATCAATAACAAATAATACTAATCTAGATAAAGGATGTCCCAAGATTATGTCATAAAATCATATTTCAGAGGATAAGATATATTGAGAGAATATAAAACAATACAAGTTTAAAGTTTTCTCTAATGTTTGTTTACTCGATTATTCTAATAGTTTTTATAGATGCTAGACGAGCTCTTACACGATATTGTTAAATAGGCATCTCTAAAATACAGAAGTCAGTTGGTATTTCCACTTAGTTATAATTACGAAATAATTAATACAAGTTACACCCATTAATTTGAATAATAAGTATATACATCGTTAAAAAATTTTTCCTATTTTATTAATTCTGCGTTTAATCGATGATTATAAATTATTCAAAACAGAAACAAATGCATAATACAAAATATCTATATATTTGAATAAACGTGGGGTAACCGTTGTTTTTGTACGTCTTGTTCTTGTTATATACGTTAAAGTTCTCCTTCATTCTTGTTCTTGTGATCCTTGATATTATGATTAAGTGACTAGGTGATAATACATAGTTTGTAGTGTCTCTACGACGATGGAAACCAATCTAGAACTTAGGTAATTTTGAAAATTTTCGTGCAATGTTGTGTAACATTTCGATGAGCTTATTTTCGATATTTTCAATTTTCTATACTTTATATTGCGACATTAAAGTCTTTAATATAGAAAGAGTTAAAATCAAGCCATTTCCAAAGTTTTTGTGGAAAATGGCAATAAAGATTCATATCACATACATAGTTATAAGGAAGTCTTCGGTTTTATTTTTTCTCGAGAAAAAATTATGTAGCATGTATATAATGCGGTTTCTTTATATTCAACGTTATAAAATATTTTGTACTCTCTACTGCGAAATTAAATTCTTAAAAAGATAAAAAGTATTGGCTCCAGATGTCCTATTTACTGTATTTAGTTTTCATAACGTTTATTTTCTGTCTTTTTCTTTATAAAGCTTACTCAACTCCATTTTTATTAATTCTCCAAATGTTTCCATACTTTATTGTTCCATATATTTTTCATACAATTCTCCTTTCCAAAGTAATAAGCACTTTTCCTTATCATGAGAGGTAATTCAAGTTTCGGCTGCTTGAGTGGCAATAAGTCTAATTTTCGGTTTGTATATTTTTAGTTTCTTCATAGTAGAGAGAATTTAAATAACTTTCCACAATAATTTTGCTTTTTCGTTACTCAATGGTCTCACAGTCCATGTCTCTTCTTCTAAATCCCTGCAGTTACCAATTGGACACTTTTTTGTACTCGATATTGAATCCACATCATCAGCGAAAATTTGATCGACTTATATTAATAGTTCCTCCACTAGAACAGTGTGTTTCGAACAAAAGTTGAAAACAGTAAGCTTAAATTGATGTAGTTTGATATTTTGTTCTCAAAACTTCTCTCCCACATATTCCTGATACTATGTTATATACTAAAAAGGAACAAACAACTTCTAAGGGCATGGTGTTCCACTGAAACGTTTCTTTACATGAGGATTTCTACCAAGTAATCAACGGAAACGTCAAGAATATAATTAAACCTCGTGTTATGTTAAAAATAATTAGTAATGTTTGAACCAAATATACTTTTTGTAGAACATTTATCAACGTAGAGAGCTTTGAAGCTAATAGGAAAGTTCAGAGATACAATGACTCAGACGGATGACTATAGATTAGTAATTATATCTACTGTTAGGGTATGCATTTTAGAGACTGTTCTTTAACCCAAAATTGCAGTACTCAAATAAAACGATTTAATTTGAAACCCAATTTAAGATTGCACTTTATATATACATATAATATATATATATATATATATATATATATATATATATATATATATATATATATATATATATAAAACAAATCCATATATTTGAATAAAGGGGGGCAACCGTTGTTTACCTACGTCTTGTTCTTGTTATATACGTTAAAGTTCTCCTTCATTCTTGTTCTTGTGATCCTTGATATTATGATTAAGTGACTAGGTGATAATACATAGTTTGTAGTGTCTCTACGACGATGGAAACCAATCTAGAACTTAGGTAATTTCTAAAATTTTCGTGCAATGTTGTGTAACATTTCGATGAGCTTATTTTCAATATTTTTAATATTTCATATTTTATATTGCGACATTAAAGTATTTAATATAGAAAGAGTTAAAATCAACCACGTTAGAGCCATTTCCAAAGCTCTTGTGGAAACTCGAAAAAAAAAAAATGAAGAGAAACAAAAAGTAAGTCTCCCATTTTATTTTCTCTCGAGACAAAATTATGTTACATGTATATATAATGCGGTTTGTTATATTCGTCGTTGTAAAATATTTTGTACTCTCTACTGCGATATTAAATTCTTAAAAAGATAAAAAGTATTGGCTCCAGATGTCCCATTTACTGTATTTAGTTTTCATGTATTTTGTGTCTTTTTCTTTATAAAGCTTACTCATCTCCATTCTTATTAATTCTCCAAATGTTTCCATACTTTATTGTTTCATACGAGGGTGAATCAAATATAAACAAGACTTATTTTTTAAAATATTTATTTTGATTTTAAACGCACAAACAATCATAGTTTATTTTTCTACATAATCTCCTGATTTAGAAACACATTTTTCCCAGCGTATAGGTAATTTTTTAATTCCTTCCAGGTAAAAAGAGTCAGGTCGTGTTTGTAGCCAATTGCGCACATATGATTCAATCTCATTATCGCTGTGGAATTTTTGCCCTCCCAAAGCTTCCTTGAGAGGACCAAAGACATGGAAGTCGCAGGGAGACAGGTCTGGACTGTATGGAGGGTGTTCCAGTGTCTCCCAACCTAGTTGCTCCAATTTTTGTACTGTCAGGGCTGCCGTATGGGGGCGAGCATTGTCATGGAGGAGAATCACTTTTCTCATTGGAAGGTGTCGTCTTTTGCGGCGATATGCAAGTTTTGCATATCGCAATTGCAATATCCAAAGTTGTTAGACGCCTATCACTTTCAACAAGTTGACGAACACTGTCGATGTTGCCCGCTGTAATGCTGGTGCGGGGTCTGCGGTCATGGCTCTCATTTTCAACACGTTCAAGGCCCTCCACGAACTGTTTATGCCAAGCAAACACTCTAGCTCGCGACAGCGTCTTTTCTCCGAACTGTGCAGTCAATCTTCTCAAGATTTCGGCCGGTTTTACACCTTCTGCAGCTAAAAACTTTATAACAATACGTTGCGCAATAGAGGGAGGTACCTCCTGCTCGGACATCGTAACGATGGACACTGAGCGAGTCTATGATGATGAGTCACGTGCTTCCCCCACTCCTGACAAACCAACCTAACATCCAATAACAGCGGAACGTTCTTCCATCACTATTGCGCGCGCAGGTCCAAAAGTCTCGTTTATATTTGATTCACCCTCGTATATTCTCATTTTCAAAGTAATAAGCACTTTTTCTGATCATGAGTGGTAGTTCAAGTTTCGGCTGCATGAGTGGCAATAAGTCTAATTTTCTTTTCATATATTTATAGTTTTTTGATAGTAGAGAGGATTTGGATAACTTTATCATTCAAAATATCATGTTTTATCTCCGGATTTAATTAATTTCTTTCAGTAATGTTTCATCCAAGAGACTTGAATTTGAGACCCAACTGTTTCTTCTGTCCATAATAATTTTTGTTTTTCGTTACTCAAAGATGTCACAGTCCATGCCTCTTCTTCTAAATCCCTGCAGCTTCCAATTGGGCACTTTTCTGTACTCGATATTGAGTCCATATCATCAGCGTAAATTTGATCGACTTATAATAATAGTTCCTCTACTAGAATAGTGTGTTTCGAACAAAAGTTGAAAACAGTAGTAGACAGTACATCACCAAATCTAATCTTTTGATTCTTAACTTTCTAGAGAACTTTACCAGTATTTTAACTTTAGCCTTTGAAACTATCAAACTCATTTTAATGAGCCTAATTGTTTTTTCCGGTAATTTAAAGCTATTTGAAATGTAGTACAACTTTTCTCTAATTTTATAATCGTATGCTTGCTTAAATTGATGTAGTTTCATATTTTGTTCTCCCACATATTCCTGATACTATGTGATATACGAAAAAGAAACAAATAAGCATGTGTTCCACTGAAACGTTTCTACCAAGAAATCAACGGAAACGTCAAGAACATAATTAAACCTCGTGTTATGTTAAAAATAATTAGTAATCTTTGAACCATTCCTATACTTTTGGTAGAACATTTATCAACGTAGAGAGCTTTGAAGCTAATAGGAAAGTTCAGAGATGCAATGATTATAGATTAGTAATTACAGTCTATCAGACACTATTGTTAAGGTACACATTTTAAATTCTCTTTTAACTTCTTACCAGCTTCTTCTGATAATCCTATTATTCCAATTTTTTTTTTTCGTAAACAAAGAAGAATATCTAGTTTTCTTTATACCTAATATTCATCTTATTATCTTTATTTCCACCATTCTGTGCCGTAAATTCAAATCGGTCGGATCATTGTATGTTGAATTTTGATCTTCTTAGTTAATATTTTGCTTTTGAACATAATCTTATACGCTCCATTAGCTCCTAATATTTTTTCTTATATTTCTGATTTTCTTTATCTTTTCATTATTTCTATATGTTTAAACATATTGCCAACGTTTAAGTTTCCTCATTTTGAAATAAAATAATTAGCAGATTCCTAAAACTTTCATTGGAAATTTTTATGTAAAATGTTATACGTAAATTTCACGCTTAATAACCTCTCCACATTACAAATAATAACAACATATAACATTCAAAACAATGAAGAAAATAATCATAACAAAATGAATCATTGGTGAATAAATTACATTTACAAAAGAAAAGAAAACGAGTTAACTCTAGAAAAATCCAGACTACTTCAAAAATTAAAACGTAAAAAGATCATAGTTCATAAACAATTGTTCAGCAATTATTTTAATATAAATAGAAGTATTGTAAATATCGTTTTAATGAATCTTGTTAATTAAATCGTTGAGATTAATCAAATTCATTCATTTGTAGAATTATAACTTGTGTTTTTTGTGTTAACAAAGTTTTTAAAATAAATTTTCGAAAGTGAAATTTATAATTGGCGCAGTCGTAGTAGGATTGGTGCGGTACAATGTACGAGGAACAGTACCAAGCTCCTTATTTCTTTGTATTTTTTATTTAACTCCTATCCTAATCTATTATTCTCTTGAATATCAGTAGTGGGAAAATAAAGACAGTTGGTATGGGAAAAAACGTCTCTACGTTACGGTGTCGACAGTATTCATTTTCTCCCTCGTTTATCTATGCTGCGCATACTGGAAAGTTCCCTAAAATGTTAGTAGTGGGAACACCTTCCACTTATAGAAACTGCCCATTATATATAAATAGCCTTTTCTGCACCCTGTGCAAGCTTCTATTACTGCGTCCTTGATTTTTTAGATATTATAAGTACCCCAGCTAGACCAATGCTATGTAAAGGCCCACTTTATTTCATTCAGGGTAATAAAATAAAGCACAAGGACCAATTATATAATACTCTAGAGCAGGGATTCCCAAACCATTTTAGACAAGAGACCCCTTTTCCTAACTGAACTGATATCTCAGACGCCCGTAATTACTTTACAATTAATTAAAAAACTCTATCTCTATTTTTTTCTATTGATACAAAATACTTAAAAGTTTAGAAACTTTGCGGTTGGTTAAGTCATCAAAATTTATCAAAATAAATACAATAAAACTCAGTAAATATCAAGTGTAATTAATAATCATAATTATAACAAAATAACAAGTCGGTACCCCTAGAACAAATTATACAGTATCTAAAAAATTTTAAATAAAAACTCGGGTTAGTTAATTATTTATTAGACGTCGTCGACCTCCCAAAAACAGTTTTGGGAATCTCTGCTCTAGAGGATGCAACGACTCATGTCGATAAAATTGAGAATTTTGAAAAACTTTTTGGCCAATTTTATGAGTCAGAAATTCGAAGTAATAATAATAATTTTGAGTCAAACTTGATAAGAAATTATCAGAATAACCGATATAATAATAAATTGACAAATAATAATTATCATCAATATCGTAATAATAATGATTATAATAGAAATTAATTTAATTACGCAAGAAATAATAACTATAATCAATATAATAATAATAATTATAATTTTCCTAGTCAACCAATCAATATAAATCCTTCACCACAACAACGTCGTGATTATCCGACCATTGCTCAGGTGTTTGATCCGAAGAAAAATGTTTTCCAAACCTGCATATAAATTACCCAAGCCAGAATCGTAGACATCGTAGACATCGAAAAATTTTAATAACGTACCTACTAGAAATAGCAATATTAACAATAACAGGTATTTCCAAAGACAAAACAAAAAATCGAATTTTACACGGAAAAATTGCATAATAATGACTATGATGACAAAAATGAGGAAATGAAAGATAATTTTGAGAATTTATTTGAACTAGAAGAAAACAATAATGATTAAACCGTAAATTTTCCAAACGAGCCTCGGGAAAATAGAAAAATTCAGAAATAGTAGAAATAAATTTTACTTACTAATTTTAAAAAAACGAAAAATTAGAAAAAGATCTCAGTAGATAATTTGAAGAAGAAGATCATAAATTAAATGTAACAGAAAAGAACTTTAAAGAAATAAGAGCAAAGAAAAAATTTACGAATAGTGATACAAAAAGAGAATTAGAAACAGAATCTTTTGATAAAGTGAAGCTCTACGTAGAATTGCAGTATACAGGATTAGATGATTTGAAATGATAAAGGAATTGTAATGAAAGAAATTGCTACGGAATTAGATAAAAAAAAATAATCGAAATGAATAATGATGAAATATTGTAAGAAAAAGATATGAATAAAGTAATAAAAATGGATAATGAAATATTAGAGAACGAATGTTATACTATAGAACATATATTAAATACAAATATATTGAATATACAGAATCAAAATAATATATGAATAAATAGAGAGAAAATAGAAGTTAATTACGAAACAATTAGAAAAGAATTTGAATAGAATTTGACAAATTTTATGAAATTGATAGAATTACAAAAAAATATGCAAAGCCATACGAAAATCGAATTATAAATATTTGTATAGATTTTGGTTAATTCGAAAATTCCTGGGAAGATTTTCAAGAAAACAAAGAATTGAAGAAAAGAAGGAAGAAGAATTGGAAATTGTAGAAATAAGACAGGATCTCAAACATAACTCCATTACTTTCATTTTCATGGATTGAGGAGTTTCATCTATAGTTATCAATTATTTTAATATAAATAGAAGCATTGTAAATATAATTTTAATAAATCTTGTTAGTTAAATCGTTGAAATTAATTAAATTCATTCACTTGTGAAGGTGCAACTTGTTTTTTTGTGTTTTTTGAAATAAAATTTCGAAAGTGAAATTTGTAATTGGCGCAGTCGTAGTAGGATTGGTGCGGTCATGTAATTTTATGCTTTATCGCCATAAAAACTCGACTCCGACGAGGAACAGGAAATAGGAGTGCCAAGCTCCTTATTTCTTTGTATTTTTCCTTTAACTCTATCCTAATCTATTATTAGAGCAAGGAAGAAAGTTTATTTATTTGAAAAAAACATTTGGTATAGGAAAAAACGTTTTTTAAAAAATTTATAATTAATTTTTTCCGTTTTGGGCAATACCCGATTTTATTCGTGTAAGCTTATTACTTCAATTAAATTTAATTAATTCAAGTTATGAATATTTCGAAGTGTTATAATGGCGATTGTTTTTTTTTTCAAAGCAATATGGAAGAAGTAAAGTCAGACGGGAGACCAAGGAAGAAAGATCCTTACGACAGAGCGAACATTGTTAGTGGATTATTATTTTGGTAAGATAAAATGAAAATTCTAAAATCGTCTTACGTTGTTGCTTCAAAAAAGTATTTCTTGCACTACTAGTTGTCTGAAAAGCTCCCGACCTCAAAAACGAGACTTCTTTTCATATTTGTTTTTATTTTTAATCATAGTCTACTTCTAAGTCTATACACTTAGCCCATGGAAGGCGGTTTTTCTCCTCAAAATAAGCGTTTACGTATGCGATAAAGTCCTCGTCTAATGAAAATATTTCTCTCGCAAGTGAAACAGTCACTGCGGGCCATATCTGGGGAATACGGTGGTCAACCAAGTCCAAGTGCATGTCGTAATCACCGAAAGTATGTTGTCCCGATGGAAAATGCAATCCATTATCTTGATATCTCTATTAAAAATTGCGACTAATTATGTTTAAACCGCCTCAATAAGGCCTGAGAAATATTCATTCGAATGCGCTCAACGTGCAGATAGTTTACACATGCATAATTCTTCAATCGGTGCATGGCGAATGCGTTATTTTCATATGCTGATAGCCTCTGCTTCTAACTTTAATCCGAAGGTTGTTCAGTACCATTTGGGAATTTTTTCGATGTTATCGCCAAATTTACGGCCGTAAATGATGGTCTCCGTACACAGTGTCCCGCTCAACGGCTTGGCTATACGATTACATTGTGAATCAGTATCTAAATATCCAAAATGGCTGAGAATCTCTCAACTTATCGGAAAATATATATTCCCCAATTTAGTGGGGACATCTTCAGGTTGAGGTTGGAAGCCTTTCAGCCAACTCTCGTAAAATATGGCGATAGCTTTGCTGAACATAATTGTTGAATTACAGGGAAATAAACATTCTGGTTCAATGAATTGAACACATAGAATTACGGTTTATACCTTGAGTCGTTTTTATGGTAATTTTTTAACCCAATCATTGAAAATATTGAAAATACATAGATATTAGATATTTTGTTATTGCTTTTGTACTTCATATTACTCGAGACCTTTATTACATAACTTTAAACTCTTCTTGTTGTTCAAAAGTAGGTTAATATACTCATAAATACGGTAAATTAATTTATTAATCCACATATTAAGTTTTTCAATACTCTTCTAAATTATGAGGAAGTCCTATTCAAATTTTGCTTTAGATTTGAAAATACGTAATGTTTTTTGAATGAAAAGTATTTAAAAGGCAGTATTGGAAAGTAAATGTTTGTTTATTCAAATTTATGTAGTATGGAAGCCTTGAAGCTTTTTTTCTTGGGTGCACTGGTATCTTAGAAAAATTGAACCTTGGTTTTGAGAAGGCCACAACAGAATTATTTTTATCTTTTTCCTTGATAAACAATTTGTTTGTGCCGTCATATTTTCATTGTAATAATGTAATATGTCAAGAAGTATTAAAACGTTTTTATTTTATTTAATTTGTTACTCAGAAGTTGCATGGTGTTAAATTTCTTGTATAAGGTGGATATTGACGAATAGAAAGATTTTTAGCGGCCAAAACTTGCGATAGAAAGCGAATTTTTTCACGACACGTTGTCATAATGAAAGCCATTTTTGGGCGTCTGTTTCCTCGCACATTCTTTCGAAAAGTTTGTTTGAACGCACCTCTTTGTCCGAAAACGAATATCTACCGGTTAAATAACATCGTGAAGCGTCGAGTAATTCTTTGTCTGTGTTCAAATAAGGATTAAGCTGAAGATGATATAATAACAGTAAGACTATATCTAATTATTTTCAAACTATTCCATTGGCAAGGTATTGAATTAATTAACTTGATTTTGTTGCCATTGGCTCTTCAACAGCTTTTCGAAGCGATATTGCCGCTGATTATTTTCATTTTTAATTTGTTAGATTTGTATAGTATTAGCCGTATATCGTATGTTTAATTTTTAGTTGGCTATGTCCATTTTTTAAGCGAGGTTTCAAAAAGGAATTAACTGAAGATGATATGTATCTTCCTAGAAATAATCACGATTCAAGACAACTTGGCGATTTATTAGAAATGGCTTGGAAAAACGAAACTGTTCGAAGAAGCTCTCCATCTCTCTTGAGAGTTTTGCTAAGTACATTTTCTATTGAATTGATTCTATACGGGCTATGTACATTCGTCGCTGAATGTTTAAGGTAAATATATTTATTTTTTCACTATGGATGTTAAATCTAACTTTATTATTAGATTGGTACTAGATCTTAATACATTTTACGGAATTCATTTGTTGTTTCCAAAATTTGGTTTTATGGGACCGTTAGAGGAATTTCGTCTTTCCAGAAGCGGTGATTTTTATTATAGAATATGTGGCCCACAAAGTTGAAGCCTTATTCGATTGAGCTAGCTTCTTAGAGTAAACAATTCAAACTTTTTTTGACGTCTTTCTCAAAAAATACCTGATAATAACTCCACTTCTTCAGTTTGTGATCTAATTTCAGCAGGAGTATATCCACTAGAATCACTCATTTGTAGTTATTCAACCACCAGCAAAAGATTATAAACTGCTGTTTGTATCTATTTGACAGAAGTATGAATGATTAGATTTTGAACAAAATTTTAAAATATATATTTTATTTTTATTAGTTTCAAAACTATCAACCTAAAAATGAAAAAAACCAGCAGTAAAAAATGCCATAAAAGCGACGATAAAAATGTGTATTAATGTCTCAGACCCATTGAAGACCTCGAAATTTCGTTTCTTAATGGACCACGATAAAAATAACTCGCGCATAATTACTATTTATTTTTCCTCGTGTTGAATTATTTATTATTTTTAAGTTTAATAAAAATTTAGTAACTCATTAATGAAGTTATTTAATCGACTACAATGACGTACATTTCAACAATATCATAATTGAACAGTATTGCCAGACTTTAAGAGAAATATGGAGATCAAGTGAATTTGGAAACTTTGCCGATATCCAATAAAATAAAAATATTTTGACTTGATTTAATTACATTTTACGTGTTCTTAAAGTCTTTCAGTTGCTTTGTATCTTAAAGCTTCAAAGATGTATTAGTTCTCCATAAAGGATCGTGATTCTACGATGATGGTCCCAGAAGTACCTGACCTAACATTCACTTCTCCCAGCGATGTTCAATAAAATCGATACCCTTTTTATAATAAGAATCGTCAAACTTCTCAAAATAGTCATTAACTGCCGATATAATTTCATTCATTATTCATTATTACAAGTGCGGGAACAGAAAATAATACCAGGGGCTAGGTCTGGCGAATAGGATGTATGAGATAGCAATTGAAATTTTAATTCATTAATTTTGGCCATTGCAATATCGGATTTGTGAGGTCGTGCATTGTCTTAAAGAAACAACACTTTCTTCTTAGCTAATTGAGACAGTTGCTGCTTGGTTTCTTTGTTCAAACGTTGCAATAAATTCGCATAATGCACGCCGTTGATATTTTTTGCCGACGCCATGACTTTGCCTGCAGATGAAACAGTCATTGCCTTCTTTTGATCCGGTTCTCCCTTTTCAGCCCTTTGATTTGATTGTTCTGTTGTTTTGGGCGTGAAGTGATGGACCCACGTTTTATCCATGGTTATTAAACGGCGCAAAAATTCAGCTTTAATATTGTAAAACATTGCCAAACACATTCACGAAGCTGTTGTTGTTCCTTTGTGAGCAAACGCGGCACTCATTTTGCGCACAAATTTTAGAAGAGTTTGTCTTCTTCTTCTTCTTTTTCTTCTTCTTATTTATAATCGTACGTAAGTCCTGTGTTTGCATCAATGGTTGCCTATCTGCAGCTGGGATGATGAAGACCAGCTTTCATACCATCTTGTAGGTGGTCGTCCTGATTTTTCTTCCTTTGCAATCTTTGCCAATCTGTCATCTCATTTAATAAGCTTTTGTCCATAGTGATAGTTATTCGACCCTCCACCGTTTTTGTTTTATCCTTCGTTCAAAATATCTTCTCGAATCTCGAATGTCATATTGTTTTTTTCTGTGTTTTACCTTAGTTATATTATGTAATGAATAATGAATATACATACATTTATTTCAAGATAATTGCACTATTTCGTGAGATTGTATAGTAAATATTTATTTTTATCAAAAGTCTTAGATTTCCATTTGAAGATATAAAAATTCTATCTAAGATTGTACCACTAGCACCTTTCCAGGACGCAGATGACATTACCAACCAATACGGCGTATTCTATTATCAATTGTGTATTATAGCCGTACGTGAAGAAAAATTAGAGTCAAATGATTTTTTTTAAATTAATTTAATATCCTCAAAGCTGTAAAATAAATAATTATAGAGATACGATCGACAACCGTTCTCATTTGCCACCTGGTACTTATAAATATTGATATTTATTCATTACTATGAAAGTTTCTCAAATGTTGTTATTCTATCTACAATTATTTCCTCATTAAGGAATGGATAATTGTAAAATATGAATTTGTTAGCATACAAATATTGAAAAAACATTATTAAAATATTGCTTATATCATCTAAAATAAAAGTATAATCATTCAAAAATAATGAATAAAATATGGTAATCGTCTTTATGTGTGTGAGAAGCAAATTATTACGAGGATACACGATGGAAATAAGGTTGATCTTTATAAAAAACGTATATATAGTTTATACCTAAATACCAATCACTCCTTCTACACACGGAAGTGAGATGGCTTTCCAGGGAAGGGCTTTAACCAGATTGTACGAATTGCGCGATGAACTCAAGGTTTTCTTACAGACCTTCCCTTCGCCTGCTAGCCATTGAAATGTTGCGCGACGAGCAGTGGTCAATGAGATTGGTTGCAGGAGAAGAATGATAACTATGTTTAGAGTAAGCGACTGCTTTCCGCTGCTTCAACAATTTTTTTAAACAAATCATCCTCAAATCGCTACAAACTTGGAAAGAAGTATACGTAAACATTTGACAAACTTGACAAAGTCTTCGGAGGAATATTTTCCAGAAGATAAATTACAATTACGGGAAATCGGTCCAAAATCCATTCAGGACCGAAACCATCAACACTGACTTTCCGAATATAAAAATTTAATTTAATAGATGCGAGGCTGGGTTTTCAGCTTACGCCTACACGAAAAATAAGTTCAGGAGTAGGTTGAATGCTGCACCAGAACTTCGTATCCAATTGTCAGACATACGAGGATATATTGAAAAATTCTTAGCCTACTATAAAACGAAACGAAATTTCAATGTCAAAATATTTTATTACTCAACATTCTACTTTAAATTGGATACATTTATTACAGCGAATCTGCAACGTCTCTAAACCTTTCAAAAAAATGTTTCTTCTTGCTCTGCAAACCAGACCTCCACAACTTTTATTACCTCTTCGTTGGAAGAAAATTTACGACCTTTTAAACTTTTTTTCAGTTGAGGAAAGAGATGATAGTCGGACGAAGCCAGATCCAGTGATTTAAACCCTAAATGATGAATTTTTTGCATGGCAACATGAGATTTGTGCGTAGGGGCGTTGTTCTACAAAAACAAAACACCTTTGGATAGCTTTCCGCGTCTTTTCTCTTCAATTTTTTCCCTTAGATTGGTCAGTAATGTCGAATAGTAATTTCCAGTTATTCTTCTACCCTTTCTACCCTTATCCAAAAAATAAATAATGACCAATCCATGGCAATCCCAAAAAACTGAAGCAAGAACTTTTCCAGCAGATTTTTAGACACGAAATTTCTTAGGTCATGGAGAACCAGAGTGTCATTCATCGATTGTTGCTTTGTTTCTGGATCGTAGAAATGTATCCAAGTCTCATCCCTTACTCGAAACTCCTTCAACTCGAAATAGATTGCTTGATTGCTTGTCACTTGAGTTTCGAGTCAGAGAGGTTTCACTTTGTACTCATTTCTTATTTCATACACTACCAGCTGTATTCATTTAAATTCCGTAATCTCTAACATTTCGAAAGAAGGTGAATAGAGGCTTCATCTTTCTGGAAACCAAATTTGTGCGGTACATCCCCTATTAAACAGGGCTCCTGTCAACATATGTGAATAGATCTTCGTTGATTACAGGTCCCCATCTTTGCCAGATTCAACAGAAGGGTTCAGGACCTACACAGTGTTTATTCATCTCTACTTTAGTAAATCCGCCTGCTAGTTTATTTCACTCCACTCTGATATGCTCCGAAACTCATAATTTGAAGAACATGTTCTCAGGAAAGAAAATGATAAAGAAAATAGCAAATTTGTAGTTAAATAACTCTTGTACACGTATAGATATTCACAAAACGGGGTGGTTGTGAGATCATGTTCCAAGTAACCTCGTTGATTTACTGCGCCAGAGTTTATTGAGGATAGTGCAAATTATCATTCTTCTCCCCATCATATTCTATGTTCAATGAAATTCGAATCTGACGATCAGTGTGGTGAAAGTCAGGTTCTTTAAAAAACTCCGTATTTCACCCCTAAATATGTGATTGTTCGTTGTTTTTGTAGAACATCACTTGTTGGTTTGTACGATATAATCATCATAGAATTGATCTATTATACTCCCTTAAATAAACAAGAAAAGATATGCTATAAGCACTATCAAAAGTCTCACAAACCACGCATTTAATAATTTTACTGCCTCTAAGCATTACCGTTCTCTATACCAACTCGAAGTTTAATGACAGTGTTCCGTAGTCAGATCAACGACTCATTACCCTAACCAATCATTTGTTTTAACAGAAGCATGTTAATTGTTTATAAACCTCCACAGTGGTGACTGTCCCTTCTAGTGCACTTCGCTGATTACGATATTATTGCCGCTCACTGGTACAGTTCATCACACCAGCTCATTATTTTAAAAGTAGCACGATTACTGTTCAAATGCCTCCTCGGCGGCGTCTTACCCTTCAACGACGTGCAGCGGTGATTACGATGTAACTGCCTCTGAGTGCTACCGTTCTCCGCACTAACTCAAACATTAATGACAGTAATCAAAAGAAGCTCGAATTGTGGACGGTATGATACTAGACCAAAGACTCTATTTCGTCGGAGTTAGTTGAATGAGCGCCGGTAGTATGATAAACTAGAATATGTCTCTGGTGCATTATTGTCTTTATTTCCAGTTAGGTAATTTACTTTGATCGATAAACGAATAAACTCACTACATATGCCAGCAAACATTAGATTTTTACCTAGCTTTTTTCTAAAATTCAGAATTTATTGACGTAAAAATAATTTATTGCAAATTTTATCTAGACAAGAATGTAAAGTTGCATGACCTTACGTTTTTTTCAACCTAGAAAATGTATCAAAATCACACGAATTACAACTCATTTATAATCAGAATCTTAGAAGTTTAGTGTCACCAAAAAAGAATTTAACATTGAAATATAGCATTGAAAAAAAACGGGAAGTGTAAGATTGATTATTAGTTACCTAGTTTCGATCGTTTATCGACTCATTAAAAATTTTATATTGAGAATTGTAACAAAAATAGAAGATATTAATATTTTATTATTGACAAAATTAATAAGTCTAGGAAATAATAAGAATAAAAGAATCTAATAAGTATTAATATTATTACATTCTATTTTTTACTATGCTCAGTTGTCTGTTTGTTAGTGATTCCGCAATCACGCGACACATTTTTGATATGAATTTTGGGGTACTTCATTATCATCATCAAGCCTTTCAATCCCATGGATTACTCCTCGTTTTCTAATTTTTATTCTCTTTATAGCTTGTCGTTTGTTTTGGCTGCTTTTGTTATTATTTTCCATTCTTTTCGGTTCAGGCATTTTGCTCTCCAGTTCTCTATATTGAGAGCTCTTATGTCCTCCTCTATTTCGTTTCTCCAAGTTTTTCTCGGCCTGCCCCTTCTCCTTGGCCACAATGGGATCCATTGCGTTATTCTTTTGATCATTTCAATTGGTTTTCTTCTTATTATGTGCCCGACCCACTTGAGCGTTTGTGCTGTTACGTATCTCACTATATTCTCCTTCCCCAGTTATCTCTCTATTTCTTCGTTTTTCTTTGCACTTCTATCTCCTTTCTGTGATATGTTTGGGCCTGTTATGGTAATCATTATCTTCATTTCAGCTCTTTTAAGTTCTCTCTCGCGGTAATTCCATTGTAATTGTGGCTGTATGCGATGTGGCACCGTCTTATTGGTATCACATGTTAATAAAGCCCGAAGTATGTGGTCGTGACGTTAAAAAGTTTTCAATCATATCAAGATGTGGCTCCCCATTGACAGTTAACGTTACGTCGTTTTCAGTTTCAAAGAAGTAAGGTCCAATGATTCCTCCTGATCAAATTGCACACCAGACTGTCACTTTTAATGGATGCAAAGGTGACTGATGAATAGCTAAAGGGTTTTCCATTGCCCAGAACTGACTATTCTCTTTATTCACATATCCATTCAAATGAAAATGTGCTTCGTCACCCATTATGATTTTTTCATGGGGATTCGTCACGGGATTTTCGTGGGCGAGCTGTAACATTCTTTTGGCATATGTACGGCGACGTAAATGTTCGTCTGGAAGAAGCTCATGTGTCAATTGAATCTTAAATGGAAACAAATGCGAAATTGTGGCCAAAGTTGTTCTTTGAAGACCAAGCTCCTTAGCACGGCGTCGCATTGAGGTTCATGGATTGTATTGAACACTTTCTTGAGCAGCATTTATGTTTTCAGCCGATCTTGCAGTACGTTGTGGTCCATGCTTGCGCCTATCAGCTAACGTCCCTCTTTCTTCGAAATCATTCACTACACGATAAATAGTACGTTGATTCTGCCAAAAAAATTACGTAACTTTCTTCTACAGTAATCCATGATTGATTTTGATAAAATGTCTTAACGATTAAAATACGTTGGTTTACCGAATATTGTTCCATAATAAATTGGTCACGTCTCTTCTTTACGACTGCCAAATATGAACTGTCAATACTAATGTTTACCAAAATGGCGGCAAAACAAAGTAATATATCTTCCCGGTGGACACCCGGTATACAATTCGTCCCTTATTTTACCCTCCATTAACGTATCGTCTCAGATTACCTAATTCTTGTTTTTTATTTATGTAACTGCAAAGAATAATAATTTTAACTTCTAATTATTATTGAAGTTCTATTAACGTATCAAATTACTAACTTTTTTTTTATATTAATGTGACTCTAAACACCATAAATATAATTAATTTTAGCTTTTGTATTCAATAGGATTGGTATTTAAGAGAGCTTGTACAGACATAGTATACTCTTAATAGTTTTGACATTCAACGAGTATAGTAGCCAAATTATTAAAGCCAATTTATTTATTTTTGTTCATTGCTTAATAAATAGCTTTCTACAAAGTTGTAAAATGAGTTATTTAACTAAATATAAATTTCGATTATCACAAATTTTTACTGAAACTATGAGCGAAAAAAGTCCAGCGATGTACGAAGAAAGAATAAAATTAGACAATTGTTTCTTTATTATGACAACGCACAATGAATCACCAATTGTTGGCCACTAAAGATGTCTATTCACATTCACCAGATTTGCGACAGGTTTTGACCGAAACTGAAAAATGTGCCAGAAGCGAAACTATTCCCGGAATTGAAAAGGTCACAAAATAGCAGGTGGAGGCCAATCCGAACGTAGCTTACCGGTTAAGGTTTCAACGTTTAGACAAACAAGTGCATTATTACTAAACAGTGGCAGTACTTTGAAAGAGATCAATTCAAAGTTATTTTTCATGCTACCGAGATATTGTTGATTTGGCAGTAATTTAATTCTAAAATCACTGCTTATTTCAAGTGATTTACAAAATTGAAAAAAACTGTCTGTTTTCTATACTCTAAAAACGTTGAAAGACTTATTTTTTCTCTGTTACGATGTTAAGATAAGCCTTGTTGATTTTTATATACACAGAAAGTTGAAAAGAATTTCTTGTCTCCGTATACAGTGTCAACTCCTCTTCCATTTACGTGGGCCCAATTGCCGTTCAATAACAAATATTTCATGACGGATTGATAATAAATAATTTTAATTTTCCGAAAATTATTTGTAATGAATGACTTAAGTGATGGTCCAATAGAAACTAAGCGTCTAAAATGACTGAAAGCTTAGCGAGAATATCTGAAGGCACGCACAAATATATTTCATAACTTATATTGATAAGTGCTGACATCTTCAAGTCGATGTTTGGAACTTTGGTGATATACCGCTAAACGTTTTGAAAAAAGCTTTCAAATTTAAATCAAGTATAATAACATAGTCTAAATTATAAATTTAAATGTTGACGCTCTCCCGTAACTGCACGTTTATGGCAGGTTGAATTAATATTAGACCATGAAAGTTTACATCAGCTAGAATAAGTTGAAATGCCGAGGTTACTCTTATGGAATTTACATAATATTTATAACTGATTATCTTTATTTACGTACCCAATTAAAAAAAATATGCATACTTATTGATGAAAAAGCTGTAAAGAAAAAAAAATTTGCATTTCGTGTTTAATTTTTTTGTAATAAAAATATTTGATGAAAGAGTAATTATTTATGCAACAAGTGAGTGTAGTAATAATTTTTTTTACGAGCCGAAGGCAATTCCTACGAGTGAAGTTACTTTACTCACGAGTTTCATATAAAAATCTATCTACGTTCACAGACTTAATTTTTATTTCGTAATATTGATATTAAAAGTATAACTTTGAGCATTATTAATTTGAAGTGAAGAAGCAGTTACATTACTATTGGTACTTGAATTGGCAACATTTAACGAGGTCAAGGAAATAACATCGTCTATAGTTGTATTAGTACTTATTGGATTGTTTCTATCTATTTTGTTTTTTATTGAGTCGTCTACGTAACCCTCCGCAACTGTGTTGGATTTCCACCCACCGTGTTTCTTTAGTTGAACTATATCACCACCGGAATCGACTAATGGAGACGCCTAAGAGCGTCGAAATGTATACCCAGTGTAGTTTTTTGGATTAGTTAAATTCAAATATGTTGCGATAAGTGAGGGAATTTTTGAAAAAGGTATTGAAAGCTACAACTTGGATTTTGGGTCTTCCATTTATATACTGCATAAAGAAATGATCTGTTTTGACACGTGTGGATCGTTGGTTTTTATATTTTTTATAAATGTTTACCAAGTTTACCATCTATTGTGAGTTATTTTACCAATAACAGTAGTTTTTCTATCAGGTACTTAATTTTATATAATTCCTCCCTCCGCAGAGCTCCTGCGATTCCGAATATTAAAGCAGCCTGAAAGATGGTATAAATAATATCTAAGCTTACATTAAAATTCTTTTCTATCATACTTTATTCATCGTCTGGAGCTTGCAACAGAAACTTATTAATTTCTTCACGGGCAAATGTTTCAGATCTTTTGGGTCTATAGCCAACTGTTTCGAGTATTTACTGTCTACGTCTATGTCGTTATTTACCAACCTTTCAGTTTTGAATAAGTTCACCAAAGTGTTGAAGACTTCCACATTAAGGATTTAGTTTAGTTTAGTTTCTGTGAAGAACTGTTTATGCCTTTTTTAGTACGCCACTCCATAAAAGAATTTTATTCCTTTAAATACTGTTCCCTGGATTTCTCAGGTCGCTAGTCGCTGCAGTTGCCGATTCAACAACATCTTCTGGTGTGCAGTTTAAACGTTCTTCACTAATACTTTCCATCTCTAATAATAATACTACATACTACACTTTGGAATAGCCTCGCCGTCAATGCTCGTTACAGTAGTAGGGATTAGTACGGTCGGTCAAGGAGGTAAACTTGACTACTATTATCAGTTCTATTTTGTCTGGTAGAAAGTGAAGAGCACTACGAGGGTATCTACTTTCATTGTTTTTACTGGATATAATACGAGATATAATATATATTTTATTCTGGGGTAGAGAATTTAGTACTTTGATTATTATTTACTACTAGTAGATTAAAAGGAAGCTGGTAATTCTTTTGCATCGCAAAGTATGTTCCAATACAGTATATATTTAAAAAAATCTATGCTTATCTATCTAAAAACAAAAATAATGAGAGTCTGTGTAATTTTTGCAGAATTATTCAACCAGCCCTTATTTCAAGATTGATGAGTTTGTATCAAACCGTAGAAATAAAAAATAGATGGAACGAAATTTACTTAAACGCCTTATTTGTTATGGTTGCTTCTTTCGCGTACATAATAGTAAATCATTTTTATAATTTGAAAATGGCGGAAGTCGGATTGAAGATGAGAGTAGCTTGTTGTTCTCTAATGTACCGAAAAACACTAAAGTTAAATAAACGCGTTCTTGTAGAAACAACAGTTGGCAAAATGGTAAGTTGTTTCATCAACATAGTACAAATTATTATTTTTTTTTAACCAAACAAATCGATTTTAATTCTTTCTGTATACCTCATTAGGTTAAGATCGTGAATTAATTTTTTGTTATAATTGTCATAATTAAAATGTGATACCACAAATTGTTGAAGGAGCGTTTTTATTCCAAAATTTGGTAAATATACTTCAAAATTATTTACTTATCCGGAAATCAATAGGCCAATCACTGAGACACAGACTGTTTGTTTTTTCTCGAGCTGAGATTTACTTATACATTAACGTTTTTCATTTTCAATTTAATAACCACTGCCTCTTCCACATCCTAAAACCAACCTAACCAGAATAATCCAAATATTCACTGTTCACCTTTATCATATGATGCAGCTACCTCATCAAAATCACCACCGCCTTCTGTGCCCTCACGAGATCAGGCCATCATTATGCCTTCTGTCCCCAACACTGTACATTAAAGCAACCTCAAGGTACAACCTCAAGGAGACACTTAACTGCCCGACGGAAATGAAAATAATCTTAGAGTTTCTTAAAACCACCAAGCTGTATGAGAAAATATAATTAATTTATGTATTGTAATATATTTTGTAGCGCAGTCCTTTATCCAAATTATGTATCATGATTGTTTTTTTGTGCCAATAACCAGCGCTGTCGAGGCACTGAAAACTGAAAAAAAAATCGATTTTCAAGGGATTATTTCATTCAGTATAGATGTCGGTGTATCATTATTATTTTGATATGTGGCATGGCTGGCAGTATGGATTAGTTGTTAAATGATTGAGAATATATTTCATTTAGTTGACGTTTGTTAAAAACTACTAAAAAATGACAACAAGACATGGAACTTCTACAACAAGCAAAAGTCTGTATAGAGACCATGCCACGATGCGACGTCTAGAAGCTGTAATTGTAACAAAATATCACCAAATAATAATAATCTTATTAATCTATATTTTAGTTTTATACATAAAAAAATTGTTTCTCTCATGCCAAATGTTGTTTTTATGATCTTAATAATACACTCTAATAAATAATAAGTACTTACAAGGTCTATAACCACTTATGTCTTCAGTTAAATTTGAAAATCCAAAAATCTGAGTACTGACCCTAAGAATTTGACAACCTACTGTATAATGTAAAAAACAAAAAATAAAATCGGTCAGCTACAATTTCGGCACATAAAAACTTTCTAAATCAACAGTCAGCGGTATTAATTTATAACAAATAGGATAAATTCATGAAAATTTGAACCAAAAGGTCAAATAATACAACAGAGAATGTTATTCAAGTACGGAGGAATTGAAATAACTAGTTGTGGAGACGTAGAAGACTAGGTAAGTGGTCATGAAGCCACAGCAAATGAGGTCGCGGGATTTCTTCAGAATGTATAATGGCGAATCGAACATCCAAGGCAGGGATGGGGAAACTACTTCCCGCGGGCCATCTCCGGCCCGCAAAGCGTTGAAATCCAGCAAACAAAAATTAAGTACAATTTTCTTTTCATCAGAAATTACATTCTCATGAATTGGCAGTAAAGGCAGTACACGTCGGGCATAAAACCCGTAAGCCCGACTGTCGTTGAACGCACTACCCATTTGAGGCAACTATTTTTGAACACCAGCAAATTGGAATTTTATTCTTATCTAGGATACAATACCCTAAATATAGTTTCCCACACCCAGAAAATAATGGCTATGTTTTGTACAAGCTGTTTGTGCGAACAAACGTTTTCAATAATGAAAAAATTGTCTTCGTAATAGGCTTTCGGATGACCACCTTTTTTCATTGTTAAAAATTTCAGCATCACAAATTTTTCGGCTTATATGAAGTCATGCAGAAACAAAAACAGTTCCACATGTTCCCACAAAGACCAGACCCACAATTAGTATTTCAGAAAAATTATGGCAATATTTTTATATGAGTAAATAATGTAATGCCTCACCTTGACCTAACCTAACCATATATTTCGTTAGCAAAAATTGGTACGCGAAGAAAAAAGTTTCCCCATCCTTGATTTAAGGCAAGAAACAAAGCACGAATTTACAAAGCGACAATCAGACCTATACATTAGAAGCAAGGCCAGAAACACAAATGAAACAACTCTTGGAGGTCAATTCTCAGGTGAATCTGTTAGACTGAGAAAAAAAAACAAAACATCAGACCATCATGTGTTGTTTGAATGGGTATTACAGCCTAAAAAAGTAATAGAACTAACATATAACAAATAGGAAGGAATAATTTTCCAATTGGTACACCACGAAAGAAGTGGAGTGACAACCTAATGTCAGGATGAGGAAAGATATCGAAGAAGGAACAGGCGATGGACCTATTATGGAAGAAAGAAGAAGAAGAAGGGTAAATTATGCATACCACTTTAAAAGTTACATTGTAGCAAGCGATGGAATGAATCGATTCAACTGCATATGTTTCTGAATCATTTCCATTTCTTTTTTCTATATTATTCGCTATCCAATATCCCTTACTCCTTATAACAAAGCTATCCCCGATATCGAGAAGTTTCAATCTCAATTCGATTCTCAATCAATTGCTTCAAGCTTTCGTATTTTTTATAGATTGCGAAACGGTTCTTTTGTCTCTTTAGTACGTTAGACAATACTTCTTAGTAAGTATCTCAGTTGCGTTTATTTTATAGTTTTTATATAACAAATTACGATTCCAGATCCTTCCAATATCGGCTGGACACGTTAAGAAATCCATTTTTTAAGTATTTTTTTTTTTCAATTTCAGCTTAATCTTTTATCAAATGATGTTGGTCGATTCGATGTCGCATTCAATCATATAAATCAGTGTTGGCTGGGACCCGTATTGACTTGCATAGTAATATATTTAACTTGTTCCTCCTTCGGATGGATGGGTATGTCAGGAATGATTGTTTTAATTGGATGTATACCATTACAAAGTAAGGGAAAGTTAACATTATACTCTATACTCAAATAATATTCACTTCTGTAGATTATGTTATATTATAATTGTATTTATTTCCTAACTTAATAAATAGGGTTAAGCTAGCAATGACACGGTGGAAATCGTAAAATTATAATACCGCATCTATGAAGAACTTATTGAATGGAATTGGATCGATTTAGCTTCAAATTTTTCGCAATATGATCCCCTCTTCACATAGTCATTGTTGTTATTCATTATTGACCTCCAAATAGACCCATCGTATCCTACTAAAAACTGCTAAAGTTGAATATACTTGGAAAAGCTAATCAAGCACCTTCGCATGCTATTTCGGAGCAAACTGTAGGGTTCGCATAACCATTGAAACCTTCCTCGTGCCACTCACTTATAACATTGTGTGCAGTGTCTTCTTTCTCCAAGTACCAGCGGCATTTATGATTGTCGATGATATATACAGCATGGAGACAGCCTTTTATATGATTGTATCATGTTAAAGGACCAGTCACGAGTCATAGTTAGCGGTTGTTTAACCGGCGCTGATGGTTAAGACATCCACCTCGTAGAGACTGTATGGGCTCTGGCCATATTAGAAGTTTTGCTGATCTTACCAGTTTTTTGCAGGCCTGCACCAGTTACATTTATAGCAGCACTGTTGCGTGAACAGATTGAATTATTGTATTTCTACGACTTAGAATAAGCATATCTTGACTATATTCGATCGCAGCGAATACTTCGGGTTGTCCAAGCCAGAAAATTTTTTGGAATATTCTCCGCAGAAGCCTACTAAAGCCAAATCATTCAACCTAGAGCCATCCGTATACCATTATTCAGAGCTGCTGACATGAAGACTTCTGTCCACTGTTCTCTGTCAGTAATGTGTTCCTCCAAGCCCTCAAAAAGTGTCTTTACCGTTTTTGAAAATATTTAAACAAAATTGAACTGAATTACTTGTTATTTTGTAACATACCTGAAGTACGTCAAATTATCATTAAATAAATTTAGTACTAATGCTATGGAATTTTGGAATGGAAATCTGCTAATGCCGTTTGGATAAGTAACACCTTCTCCTAAGCTAGACTTGGGTCTAGTTAGGAGCTACCTGTACCTATAATTTCTGTAGTCACTCTGCCAGTATGTGGAAATGACTTGTAGGTCATAAAGATAAAAATGTGTGCAATTACATCTCTTCCAAGCCTATAGGATTCAGTTTATATGAAATATTAGACAAATAGAGTCTTGATGAGACTGAAATGATATCCATCCTAACAATTTCCTGATTACGTAGCTTGATAGACTAAATTTTTGATTGTGAATTATGTTTTAGTGTTTTTGGGTAAAAAAATATCTGAATTTCGTTTGAATACTGCAGTACGAACCGATGAAAGAGTGAGATTGATGAACGAGATAATTAACGGTATTCAAGTCATAAAAATGTACACGTGGGAGAAACCTTTCGCCAAACTTGTGGAAATTGCACGAATGTAAGTAAAAATTGAGTATTTTAAGCACCAACAAACAATGCTTATTGGTTTAGTATTAAAACTATATCATCAAACAGTCAGTTGGATATATTCCAGATAGCTTACGTAGTATTAGTTTTGTCATGAAACATCGACCACGTTAATGTTTCTTCAGATTGAAGAATAACCAAAAAATACACACTAACAAATATTGATTGAATTAAGAGCTGGAGATAAACATTTTGTGTCATTTGCTCTAACTGTACTTTCATCTTCAAAGGACGCAGAGTCTCCAGACGGGTAGTGTCGTTGGTCTCGGATATTATGCAAAAAAATGTTAAAAAGGATGTAAATTTTTGATGAGTATACAGAGAAATTGATTGGAATGATTAGACAACATCCTGTATTATTTAATTCATCACTGGACTTATACAGAGATGAAAAGTTGAGGAATAATATTTGGAAAGTGGTTGTGAACGAATAAAAACGATTATTTTACAAATTTTCTAAAATTTTTATATGAAATTACAAGCCTTTACAAGTAGCCAAGAGCCAGCATACGAGATATTGTTTTGATGATTGTTGATTTCCGTTCCGAGTCTGTTCAGGCGTTCTACTCAACCGATTTGCTTAATTTTTTTTTCAATGAAAGGTGTTGATGCACAGATCAGCCATCAACCATCGGAATTCTTTTAATTTTCACCATTCTCAAGTTATGCTCAAATGCGATTTCCCCCTGTACATTACTTATGGGAGTTTTTCACATACACACGTTCTATCCTCAATTTCCCCTGGTTCTATTCAAGATAGAGACTTCGTTATGGTTTAAGAACACTCGCTGAAACACCTTCTTTCTTTTGAGTTTTTGAACACTTAAATCGGTTGAGTTGGAGAGGAGCTAGGCGCGGACATTCAATGCGGAGTTATGGATTTTTGTAGGTTTTTGGCAATTTTTCTACATTCAAAGAACCATATTTCAGGTTCGAATATAGCTACAGAGTTAGTTTTGATTTAAGACCACTCGCTGAAACATCCTCTTTCTTTTGAGTTTTTGAACACTTGAATCAGTTGAGTTGGAGAGGAGCTAGGCGCGGAGCGGACATTCAATGCGGAGTTATGGATTTTTGTAGGTTTTTGGCAATTTTTCTACATTCAAAGATCTATATCTCAGGTTCTAATATAGGTACAGAGTTCGTTCTTTTCTATTATAATGATTTCTGATACTTATTTAATGGATTCGATGCAAGCGAAGCCGCGGGTAAAAGCTAGTACTAATGAAAAGTGTAAAGAGCCTAAAGGAAAAATTCTTGACGATCTAACACGAAGCTAATAAAAGGGAACTAGAGATAAATAAAGGGAGGACTGAGTACGTGGTGCTGAATAGAAAACATGATGCTAAGTATAAAAATATGAGAAATATATATTCGAGGTGGTTAATAATTTTATATACTAGAGAGTTAACAACCAAAATGAACGAGGAAAGGAAATAGCTCAAAGGATCCACGTATACCATAAATTCTGACCTCAAATGCTATGCAAAAAAATCAGAAAACGTACTAAAATGAAAATATACAGAGCAGCAATAAGGCAAACACTAACCTATGGAGGAGAAAAGATGAATTTATAAGAGCTGATGAAGAAAAACTTAACACCTTCGAAAGAAAAATGATACGAAGAATATATGGACCCAAAAAATTTGATGATGGACAATAGCACTGATATTAGAGAAATCGTAAATTGAGAAACTATCACAGATTTATAGAATCGTGGGAGGACTCATAAAACGAATAATGAAGTTAACAGAATAACAAAATGGAAAAAGTTAGGAAATCGATCAATATGAAGACCATAAAGCTAATGAGGAAGTCAAGTAACAACCAGGACAGGAAAAAAAGGAAAAAAATAGGGAAAGAAGCCTAAAACATGCAAGGAAATTTAGTTCGAAGAAAAATTAATAGAACGTGGATGGACTCACCACATGAAACAAGTCAAAGAGGTCTTGATTGTTCAGCAATGAATCACCAAAGTAGACAAATTTCAATATATATTCGGATCTTTCGAAAACTCATGTATGCATTATCTGGGACTGAAATATTTTTTTTGAACCCAGAATTGGCTATAAAACATCAATGAAATTGCGCCACAATAATTGATTAACGGAAAAATGTATGACGAAAAACGTATAAGGCCAATTGGTTTGTTACACAATAACAAGCAGATAAAAAACAAATTGTTGTTTTTGGAAACACAAGCAAGCAGTGAAAATTTATAAAACTAGAAGAAAAATAACTAAAACACTATACAAAAGAATCTATTTTTATGAATAATATGATTAATATTTGAACAATTAAAACTGAAAATGTTTAAATCCATGTGCGTGTACAGAATAGATAAGTCGATAATTAAATTATATAATAAGCATGATCTAGATAAGGAATATGTAAATAATTAGAATAATTTATGAAAATTAAATAGTCTATTATTTGCAACAAAGAACACTACTTAATCAATCCTAATGAGGGAATATAAATAATTAAAAAATGAGTAATCAGCGTATTATTATTTTTTTAATAGTTCTAGCTTCCGTTTCTCTGCTAGAAAAGAGATTGATATCTACCAAATTAGCCGAAAGGGTTCATCACTACCTAAATAAATGAACGCCCTACTTTTACTTTTCTCTTGATAAAGTATTCAAAATGAAAGTCGAAAAATTCTAAATTTCATAATTCTAATCGCGAAAACCTTCTGTATTCATATAAATACAACTACTATTTTCTGAAGAAGGAGGAAAATACAAAAAGGTCATTCGGAGATGTTATCCAATATCGTCGCAGCACTAGCGAGAAAAATAGTTACTTTCTTCTTCAATGAACGAACCAAATAGCGCCTTCTATTGTGCATGCTACTCACTTCAATACTGATAAAAAAGAGCTGTTTCCGTCGTACCTTTTTCTTGTCGAGAAAGCCAGCCAAAATTAATTGTTTTTTCTAAAAACATCGATAGAGGCGTCTCTTAGTATAACGCAGACTGCAATACAAAATCGATTTTGCATGAGAATTTAGGTGTAAGAAAGATATGATACCAATGGATTCCGTATGCCAGTTCTCATAAAGCAAGCCAAACAACTAAATATTTGAAGCAGAAAAACATCGAATTAATGTCTCATAACCCATACCCACCCGATTTATTGCCTAATGACTTTTTCTTTTTCCCCACTGTCAAACAAAAGACGCGTGAACAGTGATTTTCATCATCTCAATAAGTTGTTGAAGACTTTCAAAAACATGTTTCAACGATATGAGGTTCGTAGTGGAAAAAATGTTTCCAGAATTAGTTTCAGAGTATGCAGAAATGTATAGGCATTTAGGGGAAATGAAACACTTTGCTTCGTATTTGTTTTCTTTCTGTTTCACTTTTTGTAATACTTCGTACAATTCAAAATAATTCAGGTCTTTCTTACGTTCCTTTTGTCCATTTTTTACGTGGAAACCGTTTCGATTTTTCTCTCAAGTCTTACAACGTGGAAACCCGGCTGGCATTTTCATACGCAAACGTTTCACACCGGCAGAGTAGTTATTTAATGATACGAACTGGATACGAAAAAGGGTTTTATTATAAAAATTATTCTACATTCGAATGCTCCCCACCCCTCGTCACACACCTTTCCATACGGTTTTCCATTGATCGAAGCAATGCTGGAAGTCTTCTTTGGTGAGTGCCTTTAGGAGCTCTGCCGTTTTTTGCTTTACCGCTTCCATAGACTCAAATCGGGTCCCTTTGAAAGCAAATCTTTTTTTAACCTTTCTAGCCTTTCAAAAAAATTTGTGCTGATCCGTTGATGCTAGAGATGTTGGTCAGGAGTCAGATTTTTTAGCACCAACTTCGCACAGACTTCTGTCATGTGTAATTCCTCTTATAAAATATTTTTCTAGACGTTTCTTTATCGGTGTTTACGAGAACAGCCTCAGTAATCATCCGAATGCTCATTCGACGATCTGCATGCACAATTTGGTTGATTTTGGTCACTATTTCCGGAGATAAAACACAGGGTGACCTAGGCGCTGGTCATCTCCAGTGCTCTCTCGGCCCTCACTAAAGCGCTTATACCTCTCAAAAACAAGTGCACGAGATAGAGAATTGTCCTCATAAGCCTCGTGCAACAATTTATAGCACTTTAAGGAGAAATTTGAGATTGATACATTGCATCCTGTATTTCGTCACACGTGGATTTCGTCACGAGAAAAAAACACGTTCGTTTCAAACCGCTACTGCACAAATATTATAATAGTGACGGAAACGTGTTTTTGGACGTGTATAGACAAGATATCTATCTATTATCTCACGCGTCTAGGACGCCCTCTAGGCGCGCAGTCTCGTTACTTAATAACCAGACCTCGTATTTCTGTAAGCCACGACTTTAATCAAAATAATGCTTATACTGCCTATTCTTATATTAAAAAAAAAACATTTCAAGTGTTTCTATGTTTCATATAAAAGTTGATTTATGACCTTAGAATGATTTTGGATAAAATGTATTATATACTCAATACTGCTTATTTATTTTTTAGGAAAGAGATTCGTTTCATAAGATTTACTAGCTACATCCGAGGTTTCTTGATGTCCATGAGTCTTAGTAACAACAGAGTTTCAATTGCTGTTGCCATTATAGTTTACGTTTCAACAGGAAATCCTCTAACTTCGACCTACGTGTATACAATAACCTCATATTATCGTATATTGACTTCCTTCATAATGTTCTTTCCACACGCCATATCGCAAGTTTCGGAATTGAAAACGTCGATTTGTAGATTACAGACTTATCTTCTTTTAGAAGAAAACAAAAAAAGCGAAATCAATAGAGGTTTTGCGGAAAATTTTATAACGAAAAGCGAGTGGGAATCCAAACAAAACGTCGGTATAGAATTTCATAACGTATCTGCTAAATGGGTGACTTCTCACACGGAAAATAATTTGAAGAATGTTACAATGAACATAAGTTCCCCCGGTTTAGTTGCTATAGTAGGTTCAGTAGGTAGCGGTAAATCATCATTCCTACAAGTTATTCTTCAAGAATTAGAACCAATAGAAGGTTACGTGATTGTTAACGGTAGTATATCTTACGCATCTCAAGAACCATGGTTGTTTGGCAGCACCATAAGACAAAATATACTTTTCGGTCAACCGTACGATAAAAAGAAATACGATGAAGTCATAAAAGTGTGCGCTTTGATATCTGATTTGAATATTTTACCGTATGGAGACAAAACTAGGGTAGGAGAAAGAGGTGTAACTTTAAGCGGAGGACAAAGAGCAAGAGTAAATTTGGCTAGAGCTGTATACAAAGAAGCGGATATATATTTATTAGATGATCCACTTTCAGCTGTCGATGCAAATGTCGGTAAACATTTATTCGAAGAGTGCATATGTAAATATTTAGCTAATAAATGCGTCGTACTTGTAACTCATCAATTACAATTTTTAAAATATATAAATAGAGTATTTTTATTAGAAGATGGGAATATTAGCGCTACAACATATTGTTCGGATAATCGAATCGCTAAATTCGTTAATAAATTAGAGACAAAAAAAGAAGATGCTACAATTATAAATGAAGAGGAGAAGAAAAATAACGTGGATAAACCACGGGAAGACGAAGCTCCGCAACTGAAAAAAGAAGGGAAAGAAGTAGGAAATGTGACGTACTACGTTTATAATAATTACATAAAAGCTGCAGGACACGTCTGTAAATTAATAATCTTACTCTCTGGTTTCGTAATTTCTCAAAGCTTAGACAGTATGGCGGAATACTTCGTTACAATATGGTGAGTATATTTCTTGAAATATATATTGTCAGATATAAAATTATTTCTATTTCCTTTAGTTTCTCGTATTCTATTGCTTTGTATATGATTTACTACCATGACTTTATCGTAATTGCGTTTAACTCGCCAAAATTCCTGAAAACCATTATCAGTATATTTTGATTATTTATCTACTGTGAATTGTTTGTAGAGTATTATTGTGATCGTAGCCGACATGGTCATAAATTGTAGCGGCTATAAAAGGTAAACAAAATTCTGGTCCAAGTTTCTATAGTGGTTCAGGATCAATAAAGAGTACAATAGCTAAATCTGACTCCTTCCTCATTTCAATTGCTTTGAAAATGCAAACACAGCAAGTTTTGCTCCAAAATCATCTACATGAGTTACTGGATTATTACTTTTGACGAGTAAATCACATGATTTGTTTGGCCTCGGTCCAAATTTGAATCAAATAGAAGAGACAGATTACAAAGACGTGTATCAGTCGCCAGAAATTCGAGAGAGCTTGCCACATAATGATACAGGAAAATTTTTCTTAGGAGGAGAAGATACTTTGTACTGGAGCCATTAATTTGGGTTTTATTTCAAGTGAAATGATTAACTTTTTGTTACTTCCATGAAATTCGAACAGAAGAGTGTTTACTTTATATTTAAAGCACAAAATCCGTGAAAAAAAAGCTTTTTTCATATAATTTTTGCGCTTGGCAGTGCAGTATCTTGTTTGGTCTCGGTCCAAATTTGAATCAAATAGAAGAGACAGATTACAAAGACGTGTATCAGTCGCCAGAAAGTCGAGAGAGATAGCGACATAATCATACAAGAAAATTTTTCTTAGGAGGAGAAGATACTTGGTACTGGAGCCATTAATTTGGGTTTTATTTCAAGTGAAATGATTAACTTTTTGTTACTTCCATGAAATTCGAACAGAAGACTGTTTACTTTATATTTAAAGCACAAAATCCGCGAAAAAAAAAGCTTTTTTACTATAATTTTTGCGCTCAACAGTGCAGTATCTTATTATTAATACGTGAAGCCGTAAGCGAAAGACGCAGAATCATCAGTTTTGAAAAATAAAATAGCTAAAGTCTCTTGTTTTTTCGGATATATCGATGCATCTTCACCTAATAATATCTAATTTTAGTTCTGATGATGTATTGATGTTCAATGCCTTCTAAATGTACTTCTAGTACTATACATTTATTGAAATTGATAAGTGAAAATTTTGTTATTAGGGTGAATATAGTGCAATGGAAATCACAGACTGTCTTTCTTAACTCAACTATATCACAACAGAACTACTCGACAGATGCTCCCGTAATTGAAATTCCCTATGGTGCAAACAGGCATCAATGGATGCTTGATGTATTTGCTGGAAACGAAACTATGTACATATACGCATCGTTAACTATATTGCTACTTATTGTAACGTATTCTCGTTCCACGTATTTTTATACGTGGTGTCTGGCATCGTCTGTTACGTTGCATAACAAAATGTTTGACAATATTATTCATAGCCCGATGGAATTTTTCAATACGAATCCATCTGGAAGAATCCTGAACAGATTTTCCAAAGATATCGGAGTCATTGATGAACTCATGCCATTATCTATATTTGATACGCTTCAAGTAAGTTTTATGTAATTAAAGTTGGTGTGATTTTGCCTTTATGTGATTTTTGGTGAAAACCGCAAATAAAAAAGTTTTATGTGCAGATTTCTCGTTTTCTGACCATAGAAAATCTTAAAATCCTCAATCTTCCTTTTCACGATTAATTTACCATTACTCTTAAATTGTTCATGTAATCCCACGAAAATGTTGATTTCTCATGATTTTATAGCTTAAAAAAATAACAATTACGATTAAAATTAACATTTTTCTCACATATTATCGTTTTTATCCACCAATTTTTACCAGATCTCCATTCGCCCTTCCCCAAATCACCCTGAACTTTCGCCAAATTCCACAGTCGGGATTACACATGAATCTAGCATCCATCCTTCCTTTGACTTATGCACAAATACTTCTTGACCCAAAAACATCAAACTCATCACTCGCCAAGTTTTCATGTATCCAATTTTCTTTCTCTTTAGCCCTTTTTAACCTCTTAATTTCATTTTGTCGTCTTCAGAGAGATTTCTTCACTGCCACCCTTCCAAAAACGCCAGCTTTTTATTTTTCTCTTAACAATGTGGAAAAGAAATTTGTTAAAGTGTATTATTTTGCTTCTGAAGAAGCTTAATGGAATGACCATGCTGAAAATCTTCAATCCCCATAAAAAATTTTGATGTTGTAGATTGGATTAACTGTTTTATCAATATGTCTCATAATGGGAACTTTGACGCCATGGGCAATAATACCTACAGCTTTTGTTTTGGTGATATTTTATATTATGAGGGTGGTATATTTGGAAACCAGTAGGGATGTGAAACGGATCGAGTCTATTGGTAAGTATATAAGATATTGTTATCACTATCTCAAGTCTATTCATCAAAGAAAAATATTGAACCAAAACAATGATCAGTGCATGATTAGCACGTGAACATCCCGGGCGAAACGCGGCATCATTTTGGTTCAAATCACTGAAAAAAACGTTATATCAGGTGTAGGCATCGTTCTTAAATATGTCTGACACGGAGACAGATGATGTTGACATTAGCTATAATCCGCCTAAGAAGATATGAAGAAGCCCATGTTTTTGATTCATGATAATCGAATAAATGTTCTAGATAATTCACATCCTGGTTATCCTTCCGTGTTAAAACGATTGATAATATAAAAAAGGCGTTAATTTTTCCGTCGGTTAAGTATTGCTGGAACTATAGGAGGTCATACGAAATCCGTACGGAGAATTTCATCTGAAAATGTCAGAATACAAATATACAGAAATATCTACATTTGTCTACAACTTTCTAGCTAAATGCCAAGTATATCCAGTTTAACCTTCAACGTCTGTGGATATGTGGTGAAGTGATTCAGTTAATGACAATGGTATTATTTGTGCAGTGTGTCGGTTTCAAGAAAGAAAATATTTCCATGTTAAGAGTTAAGAGACAGAAATTTGCGAACAAACGATTCGATAGTATATGGAGTATGTAATCGGATAGAACGACAGTCAGCAAATGTATTCACGATGTTGTAACTGAAGGAATGGATAGACGAAGCAACAACAATAGCTGCTCTGCTCAAAGTATTACCAGACGGTGTTGAAGCGGGGCCCATTCTAGGTTCTAGAAGAGGCTTTAGCCATGTAGTGTTCGGTTTATAGCAAATGTTCCTTGTGGTATTAGTTTTTAATATTATAACAATGTAATCGCGACTTTGTTTAGATGATTAATTAGTATTCTGTATGTGAAAATTTATTTTTCAGCTAGAAGTCCAATATATTCTCATCTGACGGCGTCTCTACAAGGTTTAACGACAGTTAGGGCGTTTCAAGCACAAGAATTGCTAGCAATAGAATTTGACAAACTGCAAAATTCTCACAGTGCCGCATTTTTTATGTATTTGGGAGCACAGAGAAGCTTTGGATTTTGGTTAGACTTTTTTTGTATTCTCTACGTTGGTTTTGTATTGGTCGCTCTTTTAATTGTAAAAGGAGGTAATACGACATTTTTGTCTTAATTTTCGATTTAAACTATAACACTTTGTATTACATTTAGCATGTTATCTCAGCTATATTCGGAAAACATACAGTTGAAACTGATTTTCTGCAGTTTTGCAAATGCGCGAAAACGTTAGGCGTAATTGTATCAAGTGGACTAAAGAGTTGGTAGGCTAGCATTGAAAAAAATAAATTTTTTAATAGAATTTTAGTTTATTACTCATATTACATATAGTTTCTGTCCATGGAGCCTCCTTTTGAGGTTTGAAAACAGAAAAAAGTCGATAGATCAATTCATGCAATTTGGATATCGTTTTCATTGATTCGTGATACGCCGGATTGCGTCAATAAACAACCTTCATTCTTATTCAAATACATAATAATTGCTGTTTATGTCATTCCCCTTTTTAAGAGAATCCTTGAATATTATACCATGCGCATTTCAAAATACCGGTACATCATTTGTAGTTCCAGAGCCATGTTTTATCCATTGTGGCATATGGACGCAAAATTTCGGATCAAACACCTCCAAACTCTGTTCAGAATCATCGATTTCTTGTTGTTTTTGGTCTATTCTGTGCTCGCGCAGCACCCTATTTGGACAGAACTTTCGTATACCCAAATATTCAACCATGATATGTTCAAGACGTTCCTTTCATATCTTTAGAGTCTCGGCTATCTCAATTAGCTTCAGTTTTGCAAATGTCGTTATCTGAAATTATTTTTTGATCGAATACAGCTTCTTTGGTGCGTCCACTACATGCATCAACCTTGGTGCTTATTTCGCCTCGTTTAAACTCAATAAACCACTCCTCAACGGTTGATTATCTCGGAATAAAGTTTTTAAACTAACAAAAGTTGCTTCATTCAAAATGCTACAACAGCTATTACATTCATACACGTGTCTTTGGAAGGTTAGGGCTAATTTAAATTCATATGGATTTAATACTACTAGCATAATATGTGTGTCAGTCTACGATTTTTTAGCTCATCTAATACTTAAAACGTAAAATTGTGTTCTCGATTTCTAGAAACATTTGGTGGCAACGTTGGTTTAGCTTTAACACAAGCTATGACGCTAACAGGAATGTTTCAGTGGGGTATAAGACAATGGAGTGAGCTAGAAAATCAAATGACGTCTGTCGAACGAATTCAGGAATACACTGAATTATCACACGAAGTCGAAGGTGATGTAGAAGATCCACCGTCCGATTGGCCACGTTATGGTCAGATTGAATTTAATAAAGTTTATTTAAGGTACACTTAATGAATATATTAAGATTGATTGCTTGTATGGAACTTGTGGAAAATTCACGGAAAAGTATGTCTATTTACAAGATTTTATAAAACATAGTGTTGTTTCAGATACTCAAAAAATTTGCCAGTTACACTTAGAAATATTAGTATGGTCATAAATTCTGAAGAAAAAGTTGGAGTTGTTGGAAGAACTGGTGCTGGAAAATCTTCATTAATCCAAGCTCTTTTCCGATTAGCATTCACGGAAGGTAGTATTCTAATTGATGGGATCGACACCAGTACCGTTCCATTGAATAAACTGAGATCAAAAATTTCAATCATACCCCAGGAACCAGTTTTATTTAACGGTACACTTAGAGAAAATCTCGATCCTTTTAATGATTATTCCGACAAAGTAAGTAAAATGTTTTCATCTATTAACTTAATATATATGATAATCGATTTGAAGGTTTTGTGGAGCGCCCTTGAGGAAGTCGAGCTCAAATCGCTTGTAAGTGAATATCCCGAAGGTTTAGATAGTAAAATAGCAGAAGGAGGAGGAAATTTCAGTGTTGGACAGAGACAATTGCTCTGTTTAGCCCGAGCTATAGTACGACAAAATAAAATATTGATTTTGGATGAAGCTACAGCTAACGTAGACCTCAAAACTGACGGACTTATACAAACAACTATTAGAAGAAAATTTTCGGCATGCACTGTTTTAACTGTAGCGCATAGACTACATTCTATAATCGATTCAGATAAGGTGAGAGTTTATTAGTTTTTTAATAGGTAAAATGTGTGGTTTAATAATGAGTGTTCATAAAAGAGCCTGTAAGACAAACGTTACAAATAGTAGCTTAATTGTAGCTTCATTGTAAATTGTATAGATAGTCCAAATATTTCATAAATCAAGTCTTGCTCTTGACTCGACACATTATCAGATCAAAACTTCAATTGATACAATCATAAAGACAAATACACCATGGTGCGTTTTTTAGGGTTCTTAGTTCGCTCTGAGTTTTCTCATACGTACTGCAGTAAAGAATACATAGTCACAAACTATCTATTCACAAACTTTTTTGCTTCGTTCCCGCGTAACCGATTTATGAACTGAATTATTTTTTAATTAATCTAATAGTTCTAATGTTCTTATTAGTTTTGTGGTACCTAAACACTTAAAATTCTTTTCAAACTTAACAAACTTACTAAAAATGAATGTATTATCTTTTCCGAATATCCTATTTTTATTAAATAGATCGCAATACTATAATTTCCATGGGAAAATGCAAAAATAAACTTTTTGGGGCTTGAAGTTAAGCCTTTTACATTTGACACTTGATAAGTATCATGTTAAATACATTAGTTTTTGTTTGGTGTTATTTTTTGGTAGTCTCATGTTAAAATGGGAATCCTGACACCGTTACTCGCGCACTTTCCATTTTAGTTTCGCCTACCGAGAGGGCTCTTCTCAATATAATAGTATATACGAGGGCCGTTTTTTTTTCAACCTCCGATCGCTCTATGCAGACGCTACGCGAGCAGAAGAAAGCGGGCACGCGCTGTAGGCGACTGCGAAGCTCTCGCACTACACACTCCGTCATTGTTGAAATTCAGGCGTCAGTCGGCGTTGTGCTACAGTCACGTAAAGATGTACGCCATTATTGATGCTCCCGTCAAGTGTAAATTGCGAAGTGTGGTTCGTTTTGCTTCGTCTACGGAATTTCTAGAAGTTTCGAGGTCTGTAATCTATTATTTACTGAACGGTTAGACTACATTGGCGGCAACTTTCTTTGAAGAGGGTATTGAAAAGCTTGTCCACAGATATGACAAATGTCTCAATCTCTTCGAAAAGTAACCAATCTTTTGGTAAAAAAATTATTGTTTTATATGAACTTGTCTTTTATTTATAGCCTATCGGAGGTTGAAAAAACGGCCCTCGTAAATTTGAATCTATAGGTTCCGTAAACAATCAACCAACACCTGCCATGGGCTATGAAGCATTTGGAAACAAACCCATTTCGAAATATACGGGCATATCAAACAAGTAAAAATGTTTAAATGGAGATATAACTAACCACCGAAATCGTGGGATTTAACTCCGTTATACTATTTCGTGTGATTTTCAAGTCGTAGCAAATAAGAGGGGGATCAGTGAATATTTGAATGAAATAATATTTCGTATCTAATGACATTGATATGCCTTTCGAAACATTAAGATAGTGCTAAATAAAATACCCTATACGTTGAATTATTCTAAGTAGTTGGTTTATAAATGACAAAGGTAACAGGTACTACTGCCAACACCAGTCCACCATGGAATTTTTACGCCCCTTTGTGGATTGTTCTGCTTTCCTTCATGACCCATCAATTGTAGCAATAGTTTTAGTTTTTATATTTATATTAATTTGAAAATTTTAAGGTATTGGTTATGGACGCTGGAGAAATTTTGGAATACGATAGTCCTCATCTTCTTCTACAGAACCAAAATGGTGTCTTTTATTCCTTAGTAATGAAAACGGGAGTTACTACTGCAACAAATTTAATTGCTGCCGCCGAAACTGCGTATAAACTTCGTCATACAACGTAACTTTAATGTGAATTTTTTTATTCATAATTTCTAATATTTTACAGACTTAATTTAATAAGTTTATTAAATATAAATATTATGAGTAAGAAATATTTTATTTAATGAATCATTCAACTAGAGTGGGGTAAATGATTTTCCCAAAGTATTTTAGCACAAATTTAAATTAAAGTTAATTCTAAAACTGTCGCTTTATATATTTATAAAATAAGTATTTAAATGTAGTTTACTTCTATTTCTGCTCTGTTCCCGGTATTGGTATTAGTAGATTCTCGTTCTGTACTTTGTACAGGGCTACATACACACACTTACGATTCTCCCTAGATACTTCAGTCAGTTAACTCTTTTTCAGCTCTTTTACTTGAATTTTATCTGGTTTGTTTGATATTTTCATTACTGAAATTTCTAATTCATGTTAATATTATTCGTTATGGTGGTTTTTTATTAGTAAACAAATTTAGGAATACTGATAAAGTGAAAAAGGAGATTAAATAGTGGAAACAACGCATAGATTGTTTTACAATCTCTTCGGTGCTCTAATCGAAAAAGACTGAGGTTGATCCTCATTGGAAATTCGAGATGTCTCTATACAAATCAAATGTAGAGTGACATGGGTTAACATCTCATAAGATATCGGAGCAATCGATATACAGTACCAAAAGCGATGGGATCTATCCATGATAAAATAAAATAAATTACTATCTTTCCAAGCTCGTTAAACGTATTGTCTAAAAATTAGAGTAAACAAATATTGATTTGAATCCCAAAACACTGTGGCCCTGACCTTATTGGTCACAAAAACACTTGTATGAATTCCATATTTCGACTGTTTCTGCTATAATGAAGTACTATCTACTATGGTATATCGATTTAGGTGCGAGCGAGCTTTAAACCAGCATCAGAGTTTTTTCAAATGATCTTTAAATAAATAAAAATAAGGTGGGATCAACCGCGTTAACATCGCCACTTTATAAAGCAAAAATCTATACACAAATCATTCTATGGACGGAGCATATTCAGAATGATATTCACGAACTTCTCCCCGGTTAATTTTTTTATCAACTCGAAGAATAATGTTTAATTTAAACACTCAAAGTTTATACTTGAAAGTGCGCATTTTGTTTATGGAATTTCCAAATAAGCAAGTTGTTTTATCCCACTTGCTGGATTAGATCTTTCCAAATCTATTATTCACATTCTAATTTTGTTACACTCACCAAATTTTTTGTTTTAAATAAAAGTCTATTTATTTTAATGTAAACTTTTATTCCCTGTTACAAATTCAATAAACAAATATATAAATATTATTAAGATATACAGTCATATGTTTCATGAAATTCATAAAATTCATAAAAAAACTTAATCGAGTGATTAAGCTTGGCTAAGTAAATATATAAAAGATTATTCTTCCTGAAAAACATAATCATTGTACAGGGTGGTGCAGTAGGACGTGCATAATGCATCATGGGGTTTAATAGTTGAAGTTTTAGTAGCCATGAGTCACTTCGACAGAAAGCGTCGCGCTTTTGTGTTCGCACTTTTTACGAGAACAATCGTACATACGTCTCGACAAGGCGATTGTAACGTTCAGAATATGGATTAAGACATATTAATGTAGCTCCGAGTGCAAATTTAATCAAAATATGGATTAAGCGTTTTGGAGAGACCGGTTCCACGTTTAAACCACCAGCAAAAGGTCGTTCAAGAACGTCTAGGACCACAGACAATATTGATAGGGTGAAGGAGTCAGTACGAGAAAATCCGCATGCGTCTACTCGAAAGCGATATGTGACTTCAAACTTGTCGCGACGAAGTTTACAGCGAATTTTGAAGTTGGATCTCAAACTGCACCCTTATAAGCTCCAGTTCATCCAAGAATTAAAAGATATCGACTTTGGAGCAAGGTTGGCATTTGTTGAAGAAATGATTAGTTGATTTTCCACTTTTGACAACATCCTTTTTTCAGATGAGGCTCATTTTCAATTAAATCATCAAAATCCACTGCATAGTCCTAAAGTAATGGTATGGGCATATGTTGGAGGGATACGAGAACTTGGTGCCAACAAGACTGAGATACCTGTCACACATCAAATGTGTCTAGAGCTAGACGTTTCCTGCAATACTAATTTCCAAAAGAGATGATATCCCTTTGCCCCCACGTAGCCCTGACTTGATGCCTCATGATTTTTTATGAGGACACCTCAAACATAAAGTCTACTTGAACAATCCGAGAGACACCAGTCAGCTAAGGAAATATCCACCAAGAAATGGCAGCAATCACCCCAGATTTATCATCGACAAGAGTTTTCACAAATCTGTGCCGTCTTCGATAGGGCATTAAATCATCATTTAATTACCTAATCATCATAACTTTTATTTCAACAATACCTTATGTACTTATTTTTCAGCCTATACTTAATAAATGCACCACCCTGTACCTTATGAAGGTATAGAGAGCTTGCTCAAAACATCCTTACGTACTAATTCCATTTTTTATCTTTATATTTTGAATAAAATTATTTCTATCAACAGACCTACAGTCTTGGTTTACTGCAATTATCATAACAAAACTTTTATAACTTCTTATCCATCACGAATCGACATCTCTATATTTAACCACTTACCACTGTAATTAGATTTTAAAATCTCTGAAAAACAAATAATAAATTTATTCGTGAAGCTGCTAATCTATTATTTATTCATTATCATTCGTTCAAAATTCTTGGCACACGCTGTATTAAGAATTCGTTCTATTATCACATTTAATAAATAAACATTTTGACCTGCATTATAATCATCAGCATTGATTTGATACTAGATTTCAAGGGTATGCAGATATTTGTATTTTTTAGTGAAAAGAGTTTTCCTTATTTGTATGACAATTTTTGAAATATACCATATCGAGAAAACTTTAAACATGGTAATACCTTAGTGTGTTGTCAGTCTTAAATCTGTGTAAGGGTGAAGGAAAGCCTTTAATTTTTAGAAATCATCAAAAATTGAGTTTTTGGGTTCGATATAGATTCTAGATATACATCACCCATATATGGGACTTGAAACTCTAGCCATCTCCTCTGTCGCCGCGGTTATGAACATTCTGGGTAAATGGAAGTTTCGTGTGTAAATAGAGCTTCAGACAAATGATTGAAAAATCCAATAAATATTAAAAGCCCTGTTCCTTTGTATTGTCGATCTCAAGAAAATATTTGATAATGTTCAAATAGTTGACATCATTGTAGAAAATTGATAAACTAAAAGGGCAAAGAATGAACAACCAACTTCAAAGAAACCTTCCGGCCAACATCCCAAGAGATGGTACGAAACATGGACATCTAGTTCTCAAGAGGCAGAATAGTAGAAGTAAGAAGAATAAGTCTTAAGAATAGATGAAGAAGAAGGTGAAAAAATAAACATTATTCGGACTTTGTACTAGGAAAATCAATCGTTGAGAAATGGTTTATTAAGTTCAAAAGAGGTAAACATATCAAAAGGAACGTCTTGGACATATTATTTGGATATGCAAAAGCTCTGTTCAGAGTAGGTGCCGCGCGAGGTCACAATCGACAAAAAACATTGACAAATTGATGATTATGAGCAGTGTTTGAAGCTGTTCAATCGTAATAAACATAAAAACAAGCATGGTCTATTACGTGGAGTGCAGAAAAACGGTCATAATTGAAGAAGAAAGAGTTATTTCATCAAGACTATGTACCATGTCACAAAACGAAGAAAACGATGGCAACATTGCATAAATTGGATTTCGAATTGCTTCCGTGTCCACGGTATTCTCCAGATCTGCCCCTAGCGACTTTACTCATACCTCAAGAGGATGTTCCCTGGACAGAAAGTTTGCACTGATGGGATGATTATCGTCAAAACTGAAGCCTTTGAAATGATTTGACGACATAAATTTGAGTAACATACTTATACAGTCAAATAACCGTTAATCTATAACTTTTTGATTTCCCAACGATGATAAAGTAGAAAATCTACCAATGTGGTTTAACTTCCCGATTCAAATTTACAATTATTCTCACCGACTCCCGCTTTATAAAAAATTGATAATGTCAATTTTTGATTCAATTCAATCAAATTGTTAGTAATCTTTATCGTACAAATTTAAAAAAACCGTATTAAGACATAATTTGTAATATTTGTCGCTTAGATGAAAATAATACCCTCTAGCGATTTACTTGAAAAAAAAAATCGTTTTGTGACTACAACGTGATTAACAACCTATTCTAGATGGCGTTAGATAAAATAAGTCCTTGATGAATTTCAGTTGATCCCGATTAATTTATTTGTGCATTAAATTTTTTGAGTTTTGGTCGATAATTAGATTTTAGTAATATTTTTTTCAAATATTTACATCAACTTCAATTAAAATTCACTCAAACTTTCTTATAAATAATGAAGATTAATAGTTTTTCAAGAAAACTGTGGTTTTCAGAAAAATAATAAACTTATCATTGTATACAAATATCAAGTTAGAATTTTGGGCCTAAAACTTGGTAAGAAATGATTTGTATTTATATGCTTTTCCTTAAAAAGTAAAATTTGGACTTAATACGGTTTTTGATATATGCGATATTTGTATTTTTGCGTATATAACTGGTCAGCTCGGCACTTTGTAACAAAATATTGTTTTTTCTTCTACTTTCTCCAACTAACTTGAAACAATTAGAAATAGTATTAACGTGACTTTGAAAAGACTATTACTACAAATAACATTTATAGTTCATTATTTCTAATATTAAATTTAAAACATCTAGCTTCAGTCCCATATTATTTAGTTTATTTTTATCTACACAATTTTTTGATAATTTACTAAAAATGAAACGGATACAACAAAGAATGAACGAAATGTTTTTTATTTTTGTATCTCTTTTTGTATGTCAATCGTTGTATTGGGAAATCTATTTGCATCCAGTCTTTTTTTTTTATCATCTTAGTTTTTATTTGGTGCTTCATCTCAATAAAACAACCTTCTCAAACAGAACTAACACTTGATGAGTCAACTGCTTTAATTTGGAATAAATATTTAGTACAGTTTATTTTTTCGCGTTTTAGAAACATGTTCGTAATGGATTGAAAGCAACTCTACTAATTTTGATATAATTCAAATTGTATAATTTATTTTAAAATAAGACAATAATTTATCAACAAAACTTCAAATATTATATGATTATTTTTCGTTATTATCACGGTTCATCTACCAAACTGTGCATTTTTTATTAGGATTCATATTCGATCCACTCGGACATTTGAAATCCTTTCTAAAATATTCAGAATTTCTCAAGGGCCCTAATACCCTGAAACGACCCGGTGAATGATATCCTGTTAGAACTCGCAACTTGAGGGATTCCGGTCTATATTTAGAGCACCAAGAATTGGCCGCCGATATCCAAAACATTTGATTCGGTGTGTATTTCAAACCAGGTAGTTTGGGTTCTTGTCCGTGTCTTTTCACCCAACTATTGTACGCCAAGTATGCTTCTTTTATACCACCATTATCAGCTATATTCTCTCCTTGGGTATTTATACCATTCAACTAAAATTTAGAAACAGAAACTAACTACTAAAAACGGTGCATAGTAAACGTGCGATTACACAAAAAAAACTTTTCACTCCAAAGTGCTAACATGCATTTATACGTGCAGAGACTTCAGGTAGGCTACAAGCATTTGCTTTGTAAACGAAACTCACTTTCTCGTCATCTATAAACGTCTTTGAGCAGTCTACAAGTAAAATACAGGATTTTTATTTAAAAGTAAAGGTTTGATTCAATCCCACCCAAAAAATCAAATTATTTTTGATATTTATAGTCTAGAGCTACCAAATTAACATTAGAATCTAAAACAGCCATTGATTGAGTTAACAAAAGTCAACAAAAAACTCTAAATACAGGATTTTTTAACAATATGTTACTTAATTTTATTAGATAAATTCTTTTCGTTTTTGAGTGATTGATGAATATAAATAAAAAATTCTTCGTTTCCGAGAAGATGTTCAAAATGTGCACCTACATCTAAAATAAAAGCGTTAACTTAACCTTTTATAAATTGTTAAATGCATTGAAAAACTTGAAATGCTACCTCGTATAATGCGATTTCAATGACTTCCCAAATTTAATATGGACATTGTTCAAATGAGTGATTTAAATATTCCCACATACAAAAAACCAGATAATGGTGTCCAAGAAACCTTGGAAACCACTTGTGGTGAAACTTTATGTTAAAACGTCCTCGATTGCTCCAACCAGCACCATCAAGCATGAACCACAAACGCATCTTATTATGAGAGGTACATTCTTTAAAAAGACTGGGAGTTAATTTTAGAGGTAATGTGAGGCCGAGTATTGAAATCGTATTGCACCTAATTTTGATCACCTCAACTGTTGCATGTTCGTTTGAAAAATTTGGTTTTCAAGTTGTGGAGTTGTTGCATTTCTATGTCGTTTAATAATAATGGTTGGATCTGCAAAAGGTCCCGTTTCTTGTGAACGAAGTTTTAGCTCAGTAAACATAGTGAATGATTATACTATTCATGCCACATAAGCTAAAATTGTTTTTGCTACTTATATTTATTAATAAATAGCAATTAGTTTCAATTCTATTGTCCATAGACATAACCAGTGATAACTACAAACGAACCGTCACGCAAGAGCAAGTCGTATTGGGACACAATAGCCTCAACAAACACCTGAAGATGCTAGACTTAGCAGATAATGCGGCGTGAAGATTTTGTTACACAGAGGACGAAACCTTTATCCACATTCTCTCGGAACACTACGAAACTCCAAAGCACTAGACCTGGAAGGCAATTAGAGTCATCCCACTTTCTAAACTTTTTAAAAGGAGTTGGATTAACAGATCAGCTGTAAACACTGGGTTCTCCAGTAAAGCAGTAAGAAAGCGGGACACAATAAATCTTTTGGGTCGCAGTGTATATGATATCCCAATATTTAAATACATACAATGAGAGTTTGATAGATGTCATGAAAGTTTTGGACTATTGGGTGATGGTTTAAAAGATGCTTTATACTTCGTTAGTATTGAAGGTTGATTCTACACATTGAAGGCTTTCCGATCGATTCAAACTCTCTTTACAACGGGTTCTGATAATTTTTTTCTATATAACAACTAATTTTCCATATTGGGGTTATTTAGACGTTTCAGTTGAATCTCGGTTAATTCTTCAGGTACTATTCGAGCACTTTCATAGATCCTACTTATAGATTTTAAGGTATTTTTAGAAGATCCAAGGGATTCCGATAGTCAGCTTAGTGCAGTTACTAGATTAGTTTTCTACTACCATACTTTTAACCTCTATATTCCATGCATTTGAGCGCAAATGATCTTCAAGCGTCAAATCTCCACTATCGAAACGATTCAACCAATGATGTGCCGTACACTTATTAATTATGCCTTCCCCTTCAGTTTCACATATTTTCCTAGCAGCTATGACTGCCTTAAACTTTTGTTTCCAATAATTTCTTAACAATACACAAATTTCATGTTTATCGCGCTCCATATGTAAACAGACATTTCTGTATTAAAGAAAAAGGTTATACATGTTAAATTACGTAATGGAAGCCATTTCTCCTATATGGTATGAAGTATTAGCTAGTTTAAGACAACTTTTTGTGAAAAGTGACACACAAAATTATCGTTAATATACGTTGTCAACAACAAAACATGCAAGTATAATAAATACACATGAATTCCTCACCTGTTGATTGTATATCTTGAAGTAAAAATTATTTGGTAAGAAAAAACGAAGGAAATAAGTTTTAAATTAGATTTACTATAAAAAAGTGTTTTACATGATTTTCATAATCAATTATGTTACTTTTAAATTCTTGGCAAGCCTTGGCAAGTGTCCACGAACACAAGCATGTAAACGGGGTGTTCGGCTTAGCTTACATGAGCTTGCCGCCGATTTAAGCTGGTATCGGTTTTAGAACACAGATCAAAAGAAGCTTGTGTAGCATTCACTCACTAATTATTTACAAGTTGGTTCGTTTTTATTGTCGCTTACGAGCTCTTGCCTGACTTTTTAACATCCACCATCTTCACTGTCGACATTTTCGTTTCCTTTGTTGTTAAATGTGTCGAACCAAACGTATTAGCTAACACTACTTCAAAGTTGATTGTCCTAAACACACTAACGCTATAGCTATCCAAGCGTTTATGAAGACTTGGGGTTTGTGTACATTTGCCAAGCTTCGTCAAGCGAGTAAACGTAGCATTACAATTACATTTTGTAATTCTAAATAGCGATTTATGCCATAAATTAATTCAGTAAACTAACTGTTCCATTAAAAGAAAGGCAATTCATACTGTAAGTTATATCTTTTGATCGTTTTGATGGGTCGCCATACGCCAGTAAAAAATTTTTATGATTTCATTGGTGATGTGGTTTCAATAACAACGATAAAACAAAACACAAGGACACCTCATCCTGACAGCGGTAGTAACACAAAACCGATTAAATTATATAGAAACTATTGGTAAGTTATAAAGGATGTTTTTAAATTCTTTCTTTAAACAAACCGGTTTTTAACAATGATATGATAATTATTTAATCAATTATAATTACATTGGAACATGTTAATATTCATAATTGAGGCTTCTAATGTATAGAAATGTATATTTTCAATTACAAAAATAGGTTGATCAAAGTATTGTACATAAAATATTACACAGGATGATTATGGAATCAATAATTTGTATATAGATCAGAACCACAATCACCAATACACCACCAATGTTAAATTTTGTATTGCGTTAGCTTTTTAACTAGATTTCTATTTATCCATCTAGAGATCTAAATCTGTAAAATAGCCGATTTGTCTTTTTTTTACTATATTATACAAAAGTGCGGTCCGTGAGTTCTTGGCCTCGAATAGTAAATAGAGAGCGTTCGCAAAGATATTTAAGTCTCAACAAGCATTATACAAACTTTCAAATTGTTGCGTCGATAAATTTTATCAAAATTCACAAATTGAGTTTCATGCTGTTATAAAATTTGTGATTGAAAAACAGAATGGAGGCGGGTTACGGTAACTAGTGTCCATCATTTTCGACAGTTAAAAATTGGTTTAATAGAGGAAGAGCCAGTGACAAGTTTTAGGTGGTCATTTCAAAAGTTACGAAACTTTCGACAGTAAATCCTCTATACATATTGAAAATGACAAGCCACTTCTGGCAGCCCTGTGTGGCCGGGGTAGACTACCCTAAAATTACAAGGAGGGTGAGAAATAAGATTTATTTTAGTTAGAGTGAAAGCGCTTATTGGGCATATGTGGTCTTCATTAGACGTATATCCAAAATGATACATAATGCAATTGATTTTTCTTAATCTTGTTGAAACTTGACTTTTGAAAGATTTTTCTTTACCTTTGACGCAGATATTATCTAGGTCTTTGTCAAGGATACTACGGGAACATATTAAAACGCGTAACATTTCACATTTCGAAAGTCCTAACACAGGTATGAATAAAAAGTAGGAATCCTCCAACGGTTTGGATGTTGCTTACAATTCAACACCTCAGTAGTCGTTTACGAACATTTTTGGAGTGCAGTTCAGTTTTACTCGTGCTTCGATCTTGCTATTAGAATAAATATATTATAATGAAGTATTGAAAAAAAATTTTTTTTGTTAAAGATTGATAAGATACTCGTGTAAAGACGATTATCGTGTGTTGATTTGCCTACTTAATTATATAATACTTCAGACTCGGAGGATTTACTGTAGAAAATTTCGTGGCTGGTGAAATTGGTCACTGGCTCTTGGTCTACAAGTTTTTTGCTGGCACCTAAATATAAGTAATTGCAGTATAAACCAGAATTTCCAAAACAAGTGTCCTATAGAATCTACATGAGCCCTCAAATATGATAAAAAGTAGTGCTCGAATTCTCAGCACAATGGAAAAGCAGCGTGGAGTAGAATGCTCTGCGCAATTTTTAGAACCGTGAGGACCAAGAAAGAAAGTGCTTTATTCTTATGATTTGGCATCCAAAAGAGATTTCATAGAGTGGCAAAAATTATCGAAAACAAACGTAGAATAATCCGTCTAGATGTATATCCACTACATAGCTCTGATCTGGCTCCGTCCGGTGTACCAACATTTTGAATCTAAAGAAGCATTATATCTTTATAGTGGCAAAGAAGCTTTAGTCAGACATTCTGAAAAGTATGTGGAGATAACGAAATAGCTATTTGTATAACAAGGACTGAAAGTGACATGATAAATAATTATTTATAAGTAATTAAGTTACTGATGGAAAGAGCAAATTTGTCTAACCATTACTCCGTTTAACTTTTAGAAATAAGTAATTAGCGACACAAAATGTACCTTTCTTTAGACGTCTCAGTCTGTTTTCTAATTAATTTACATCATAATATATCACCTTGCTCAAAATTTCATATTATAAAGATATACATTCTAATTGAAATTGTTTATTTGAAATCATACCTCATTGTTTTTCAGTACTACTGTAAGTAGTATATAATAATTAATTACAAATATTTTTATAGGGTTTTCTATTAAATTAGATCCTTTAAAAGGGAAACCATTAAAAATGTATAAACCCTGCTATGTAGTTACTAAAACGTACCGACTAATAGCAGAAAAGTTTGAGTACAAAAATGGACAATAACATCCAAAAAGGTATGTGAATACCTATAACAAACAATGGTTTTACTATAATGAAATGTTTTTTTATAGTAAATTACTTAATGTAACTATTTTTTAAAATCTCTGTTTATACTATTAACTAGCAACCAGCGCTGGTTTCGTAAATATTTTCGGTCGAAAACTATTTGATACCGTAGCTACTGGTTTTTAAGAAGCTGATTGTGTTTGTCACGCAGATGTGTTATAGCTTCTTCTCACTGAACCGAGTGGAAGGGTTTGTAAACATTCATTACTAGCACCGTGACTGATGAACTCATCAGTTATTTTCAGTTTGTAATCATACAAATAATGAGAAGAAAGCTGCTACTTTAAATCGAGATATTAGGTTCGTTCCAACCCATCAAAAAATCGTCCTTGGTACGGTGACGATTCTGCGCAATAGAGATTACGTGTACCAACCGGGCGGTTACCGTTTTACTTGGTTGATAGCAAGTACTGTTACAATAATCGTGCATAGCCGGTGATTGCGCAGAAAATATAATTTAAAAGCTTCCAAGAACGGTTTCGATTAGCAGGTTGGAACAAACCAATTAGGGTCGTTCCAATCCCTCAAAAAACCGTTCATGGTACGGTGACGATTCTGCGCAATAGAGATTACGTCCCAACCGACTTGGGTATCGTTTGTGAATCCGTTTTCTATACTTGGTTGATAGCAAGTACTGTTACAAATAGCCGGAGATTGCGCAGAAAATATCTATAAACGTTTCCGATAACCGTTCAAGAGTTATTGAATAAAAATTGAAAATATATATGCAGTATATTATACTAAATACTTTAACGTCTCTTCATTGCCTCTAATTGAGACCTGAGATTTCAAATTTCAGACGTCAGTAGTGGCGGTAAATTTGTAAAACCGCCACTGGTTGTGGTTTGTTACCTCAAATTAAGAACTTTTCTAGAAGCGGATGCTGAAAACGTGGATAAGAGAAACCGCGGAAAATGTTTTACTCCATACAATCGAGAAGCAAGTAAAACTAAGAGTTGAGGGAAAAATCCAGCTTTGACGAAAGCATGAACGAACCAATAATGAGATTTCAAAGGGCTGATGAAAAGATAGGTTTAACCAATTTTATCATCTAAACATATATACTGTTTTCATCCTCTCAAACTCTCAATTGTTTGAAAACAAGAAGGCAGAACAAATAATTTGAAGTAAACTTGTAAGTACAATAATTGCTGCTTTATTGTGGTCCACACACTAAAACATTTTGCCACTTACTGCAGAAATATTTGTTGAATTCTATGAGGTAGAATAATATTCACTGATATGGAATTTACTCTTTAAGTAAATGATGTGAAATTATTGACATAACTTAGGGGCCGTCCATAAATCTCATGATGGCTGTGAGGGAGGGGGTTGCATACAAACATCCTGGTCGATCACATGAGAGACGGGGTGATTAGCAAACTAATCTCGTCATATTATTATATTTTCAATATTTTTGTTCAAATAGAAGAATTTCAAAACGTTGCAGAATCAGATTTCTGTCTACTAAAAAATAAATACTGAAAATTTTACTGCATTACTTGCTAATGAATATTTTTTTAAATAATTTTATATAATAAGTTTAACGATAGAAACAACATTATTATAGAATATAATTGAAGGTCGTGAAAGCCAACTGTTTCAGAAAAATATCTCGTATATTTGAAACGGTAAGGCTGCCAACTGCGAGTCGAGTTCCGTGCAGGCTCAAACTTGCACGTCTAGTGCACTGGCTATCGATGTTCAGCTCTCTCATATACAAGTTGTCATCGGACAGTATGTGTAGTTGATAGCTGTTCTAAGATGCGAAGTTCTTGGTTAAATGTAGTTTTTTACGGGCGCCCATACCAATTGATCAGAGCAAAGAAGGTTTAAAAGTACCAAACAAGCAAGAAGACGATGGTAAATTGTTTGCAGAATTTTTATTAATGAATAGCCTTCACATGGAAAATATTGGCAAAATATTGAAAAATTGCCATATGACTACTATTGTCCAACAGTAAAGTCACAGAGAGAACATGTAAATACTGTGGAATTTACTTTTGTTCTAAAAAAGCGGTTAAGGTACATCAGCGCATTCACATTGTGAAATAATCAACTCAAAGTAAGACTCCAACTATTAACGAAGAAAATAACGATATAGAATGTGACCTTGAAAAAAACGTTCGAGACCACGAGTGCAGATGAATGCGTTGCACCATTAGTTACCATTGAAAATAACATGCAATCTACATGGGTTGAAGATGATGAATAAGAAATTGAAATAAATTCAATATTTCATCCTGCTCAATCACGTGAGGGGGTAGGGGGTTCAAAAATGCTTCAAAATCCATCACGAGATTTATGGACGCCCCTTAGTAAAGTTTCTCTTTGAACCACTCTTCCCTAATTACTGTAATAATTGATATTTGTTATGCAACAGTTGAAAATAATTAACTGTTAAATTAACATTCTACTGAGTGGATTGAAATCGAATGTTTTGTTATCAATCAAAAAAAACACGATGCTCCCTCCCTTACCGATTAACAATGAATAATAACATTTTATTTATAATAATGTTCCAACAGGTGATTCTACAAAAATATTAAGGATTTACATAGACGGTTGTGCGTTGTTGCCAAAATACAGAGCAAATAGACTTAAAAAAACTTAAATACAAATCAACATCCTAATAAAGGACATCGATAAAAAAGCTACCACACTTGACATTTGTTTACAGGATTCATAGGAGATCCTAAAGGACAATTAAAATCTTTAGCAAAATATTCCATATTAGCTAGAGGTCCATTTACTCTGAATTTATCAGGTACGTGTTCATCTGTAATAATTAATTGTTCTAATTCTTCTTTTCTGGTTCGCGAGCACCAAATACTAGCTGCCGATATCCAGAGCATTTGTCTACCTGTATATTTGAGACCAGGCAAAAAATGCTCTTCCCCGTTACGTGATACCCAGGTGTTGTAAGCTAAATATGCTTCTTTGATGCCACCATTATCAGCTATGTTTTCGCCTTGCGTGTTAATGCCATTCAACTGAAAGTAATTGTGAGGCCAGTGTTAGTTTAGGTGCAGCCATGCAGTGAATTATTGTTGACGACTTAACCACGCACTTACTCGATTCTTCTTTATCGGTTTCCATATTTTTATGAGCAAAACAATTATTGTAAATAGTAATTGAGCTACAATTTTGATATAAATTATAACTGTGAGGATATTCTTTGAATTACCAATAGTATAGAATTGCAACGGATTAAAAAAGAAATTAATCAGCTAAAGTATAGGTATATGAAAACATTCGATTTCAAGCGTCCGCTACACAAGTATACATGGCTTTGGATCTAAGCCACCAACGACCTGTAGAACGTAAATTATCCAAATCGGCAGCCCATTTCTCAAAAATTGATTATAGTTCATGAAATATTCAGTATATTTTACGATTTTTGTAAATGTATAGATTTGAAATAAACATGCTTTTGTTTCAAAATCACTGGTATTGCCACTTATTTTTCCTATGCTACTGCTTCGTGGACATTCCATTGATGCCATTTGGAACTATCTGGAACTATATAGACATTAAATATCACCATCACCTCCAATTTGCTTGTCGGGTGTCGAGGTTGGGAGCAATGTGTCACTTAGCTAAGGCAGCTTCACAAAAACTTGGAAACCTTTTTAAGACCAAAAAATCATATACTCCGTAACAGCTGCCTATCCTCTACAAAGCCCAGATTCGTCCATCTTTGGTGTATTGCTCGCACATTTGGAGCTCGGTCCCCAAGCATACCCTGAAGATGCTCGACTAAATACAGAAGAGAGCAATTCGACTTATAGGTGACCCAGAGTTGACCAGGAACTTGGACAGCTTAAATCATAGAAGAAAAGTCGCTGACGTGACTCTGTTTTACTGATACGACCACGGCAGATTCTCTTCCGAGCTATCTGGTATAGTCGTACCTAGAGCAATTTTTGCGAGATCTACTGGACAGGTGGCTCATGAACAACGAGTTCGCCTGATGACGCTTAGAACGTCCATTTATCAGGACTCCTTCCTTTGAAGAAGTGCAAGACCGTGGAATCAACTACCAAGGCACGTCTTTTCCGATTACTACAGCCTACAGAAGGCACAGGGAAGGCACCACTCGAATTTCATCAAATTGCGTGATTTCCATTTGAGTATAAATTAACTGGTGGCTTAGTGTCAGGATGTTTCCATTCCTGTAACCATGAAATAAACAAGCGTTTTGTTTAGATTAATTCAAAACGCGAAATGATTCATCCAATTCGATTTGTGAAATTAAACGCTTTCTTTTCCTACATGAACCACTTTAACTGATCACAACTTATATCTGAAAACAGTTGGCAACGTATCATTCTTTCACAGGCTTCATCAAAGAAACTGTCTTACGAACAAAATGTTTTCAATTCTGCAACCATGATGCAAATAAGGGTTGTTTTGAGAAAACTTCCAAGTCTCTTTGCGCAATTAAATGCTTTTCTTCCATAATGAACTCACTTTCATTCATCACTTCTTTGTAAAAATTGTCAGTGAATCAATATCCGTTCATGGGACTGGTTAGTTAATTCTTCTACATGAAATCAACGAAATGTATCAAGCAAAATTATCAATTATTTACAAGATTTACTTGTTCTCTTCATAATGTTGGCAAATAATATCGATAAACGTGGCTTGTTATTGTTTACTATAATTTGAAAATCCACATAAATGAGTACATTTCTGATGGTTTTTCCACGTCTATTGAGCATATAAAATTTTAACGACAAAATAGAAACATAATTATTGTCATCATTTCATGAATACTTGAACAAAATTTAAATTGGCTCGATTATCGGAGCCGGAAGATGACTCGGGACAATTTCATGGTAAGGTATTCCAAAAACTACTGGATTTGACGTTTCAGTTATTACTTCTTCTTCTTAGCGTGCCGTATCAAGTCCCCTTGACGTTGGCGATCAGTATGGCAAAACTCTATCTTGAGCTAGTCTAAATAACTGTCCTGCTTCTTTTATCCCAGTCCATTCTCTGATATTCTTCAACCAAGAAGCTTGTTTCCTTCCAATTCCTCTACGACCTTCTACATTACCGATCATAATCATCTGGAGGATATTAAACCACGCATTATGTGTCCCTACTAAGCTATTTTCCGGCATTTAATGTTATCTGCATTTGCTTTGTTAAGGACCGCATCGTTTGTTTGCTTAGCTATCCACGGAGCATGCGTCTATATAACCATATTTCAAAAGCCTCTAAGCGATTAATGGTAGATATTTTTAAAGTCCATGCTTCGACACCATATAAGAAAACTGGCCATACGTAACATTTCCTTATCGGGATCCAGTTGTAGTCCAGTAATATAGCAACCAAGATATTTGAAACTTGACATTCTTTGAATCGTTTGTCCTTTTACCTTTAGCTGTGTGTCATGGTACGGCAAGCGACTAAATACCATATATTTTGTTTTAGAATAGTTAATGTTTAGACCCATCTCTCTTCCCACTCTGTCAATGGAGTTTCAAAGGCATTGAAGTCCATTCAAGTCGTCACACGGTACAACTGTATCGTCTGTATCTGATTGTATTTATAACTTTACCGTTAATTTTTACTCCATACGATAAGTGGTGTCTAGCTTGCTTAAAGATCTTATCTGAATACAAATCAAACAGAAGTGGTGAGAGTATGCAACCTTCTCTGACTCCTCTTAAGACTTTGCATTCTTCTGTATATTTTTCGTTGATTCGAACGGCCGCTCTTTGGCGCCAATTTGATTTTTCGATGAAACTATCAACTCGTTTAATATATTTAATCAACTCGTTGTTTTCCTAAATATATTTATTAACTTTTCATTAACGATCGAATGCCTTTTCGTAATCGATAGAGACTGCAAATACATCTTCCCGTTGGTCCCGGCAAAAACTGCTTCTCGTGTTCCCAACCCATTTCTGAAGCCGAATTGAGTTTCGTCTTGATCTTCTCCGCACTTATTTCTAATTCTAGTGTGGATGATTCTTAGTTATTACAAAGTTGTTGCTTCAGATCTTCCTTTTCATTATTATTTATGAAAAAATAATAAAAATTTCGATTATCAGAACCACCTCTAACAACATTAATTCGAATAATATACGCTCTACTTTAAAGCGTGAACAAATACTAATATTTTCGTTGCTCGACCCTTGAATTCGAATATTTTATGTGCCCCGATGATGTATCTGACTAATTTCATTTTTAGTTTGTTAGATTATAATAGTTTCGCACAAATAAATATGTTGAATGTGCCACATAGCTAGGAGCTATACTGTAGTTTTGTACATTTTAGAAACATCCCTCGTATAGCACTTCTACACTTTCCATTTTATTGCTCTTAATAAAAATATCAATAAACAGGTATTAGTAATATACGATATAAACGGAAAACATAGTTCTTCAATATCAAAATGTGGTTTGCATTGATTCATACATACGTAGCTTTACAGATTTCTATGTATTAACATTGAATGTTGCCAGTATTATGTTTTTTAACCATGTGGCACACCCTTAAGTTAATTTTTCGTCAATTCAGTTTGAAATCGTGTATATATTCCCATAATTTCGTTTGCAGTAAAAGCAATAGTTTACAGTGAATAAAGTGAAAGAAAGAGAAAGCTTGCTACAAAACCAACAAAGCAAAAACTGATTTTTGTATACAATATTTAAGATGATATGATATTATTAAAAGGGTCCGAAATCATTAGTAAATGATTAGGCTATTAGTACTTGTTGTTTGCAATCATCTGAAAAATATATTCTATGCATCTAGTTCAAATATATTTTTTCATTTAATTATGAAGAAATTATTAATTGTTGATATTTTTTGGAAATTATATAACATAAGCAGTGAATTAAATCAAGGAATACCAGGATGGTCCCAGAAGTACCTGGCCCACAAAGAAAACGCAAACATTTTGGAAAAAAATATATTTATGTTTCAACGTAATCTCCTTTTAGCTCTATACACTTCTCCCGGCCGTTTTTGCTTGATTTCTTTGCTCAAACGTTGCCATAAGTTTGCACAATACTCCTTGATTTTCAATGAAAATTATCCCACGCGCATTCCAAAAAACCGACTTCATAACCTTGTCTGCAGATGGAACAGTCTTTGCTTTCTTTGGAACCTATTTCCCCCTTTTTAGTTCATTGTTTCGATTTTTGTTTGTTTCGGGTGAGAAGTGATACACCCACCGGAAGCGGCGCGTTTCTGTGAAACATTGCCGAACACTCGATGGAAACATCTTTACGACGCACGCTGTGTTCGTTCCATTGTGAGAAAACGCGGCTTCCATCTCGCGCACAGCTTTCTCATGTCCAAATTTTAAGTTATTATCCTTTTTTTGGAATGCCTACTATGTCTGTTAGTTCGCGAACTTTCAATCGACGATCATTCAGTAGGTACCGCTTTGTGGATTTTCTTCACCATTTCTGGTGTCGTCACCTCATTTGGTCGACCACTGCGATGAGGAGTCTCAGCCAGAGTAGAATCTAGGTATCGCCTTTCAAATAAAAAGTATTGTATCACTAATTTTTTCCATGTTTACTAATTCACTGATAACAGTTACTACTGATTGCCGTCAAACAAATACTAAACAACGTGGCAGTGGTATTGTTCAAGCAACTACCGCCATCTCTAGGTCAGATCAGATATTTCTGGAACCATCTTCTTACCAATATTGTCTTCTTTTCAAAATTATTATTAAAAATCTACAAGAAGATTTGCTACAAAAAAATTACATCCAAAATAATCGACTTTATTGGTATTTATAGTTATTACAGCAAACTTTGATGAAATTTAGCTCTCATATCATAGATGGCGTCACAGGTTTGTAAAACGAATAACTACTAAAAAATGACAACGAAGACGTAGTAAAATATTTATGTTTTTTTTAATACTAGTAGATCTGTTTTACGATTTATTTCTAAATCATTTTAATCATTTTTTATTGTTTAAAGCAGTAAAAAATTAACGATGAAAATGAAATAATAGTTTTTATGATGCCAAACTACACGAGTTTATTTAAATTTATTCATTACTATCAATTTTATCTTATGCGTAATTAATTTTCAAATGTCGCCACGTTTTTTAATGTACAACACTATCCGTGTTTTTTAGAACTTATGGTAAAAATTTAGAAGAATGTAATGATGTACCTAATAGAGATTCGATTAATTGAACTATTGTTGTGTAATTTTTTTTATCGCTTGTTTCATGAAGCGCACAAAGTACACTGTAGACGCGTAGTTTAGTTTTTCAAACTATAAGTTTTAGGTAGGGGAAAGTCAGGGTAAGAGGCAGTGGTACAACCATGTAAGACGGATGGACGAGAACAGACTTCCGAGAATGGTCCTAGAAAACATTCCGCCCGGCTCAAGGCCTCCCGGAAGACCACCTAAAAGTTGGAAAGATAGTTGGCAATCCACCTCTCAGGAAAAGATGCAGAGACAGCTTCAAAATGAACAGATCGACAGATCTCCAAGAAGTAGAAGAAGTTTTAGGTAGTAGCTCAGTTCGAAAACCATTTGTTATCATCTTGTGTTTCACTGGTTCTTTAAAGCTGATTTTTCATGAAAAATTGTTATTCCTTCACGTGACTCGTCACTCAAAATCCATGTAAAACGCTTCTTAAAATGCCCGATAACGTTCTTCTTCAGCTGAAGAACAACATTGTCGATTGTTTAAGGAAATTATGCACCTAACTTGATCACATAGATTAATCAAGATGATAACTAGTCACTAATCTAGCTTCCTATTGGAAATATAGGAAAAAATCTTCTTATTTCCTCTTAAGCGCATTAAAACTTGATAAACATTCACAAGAGGGGCCAACCATTGTTACTAGAATTCAAGAAGTTTCTTCAATACCAAAAATTTCGCACTAAAATTTTCACTGAGTTAGCCTACACAAATGAAAGAGAAGTTGGAATCTCTACTCCATAATTTGATGAGTTTTTGTCGCGATTTAAGCAAAATAATTCCGATTTTTCGCGTCGATTCATAACTGTAGATGAAACCTGGATTTACCACTACAATTCTGAAACGAAAGAACAGTGGATTGTAAAGAGGAAACTTGTAAAAAGCGACCGCATTTGTATAATAGGAAAGTGCTTCTCTACCTACTCACGGTGATCGCTATGACTAAAATTGTATGTCCAAATTGGTGGACCGCCTACCCTTTCCACCTGATCTGGCCACCAGCGACTTTTTCCTGTTTCTTAACCTCTATGTTTTGTTTGCAGGAAAAAGTTTTCCATCATCGAACATCGGTGGAATAATTGTATAGACTCAAAGGAAGTTCATGAAAAAAAATGTCTAGTTTCTTCGTTAGGTCCGAAACTTTCCAGACAACACTCTTATTTCTTTTCTAATTAATGCTTTTTGCTGCTCTATATTGAATAAGAATTTTTCCATGCTTATTTCGACAAATTATAAAGGTGTTAATAACTTTTATAATTACTTGAATATGCAGCAAATATATAAATTATCAGAACATGATAATTATTCGCAAGAAATTTTTAAATTTTTGCGAGTATTGGATTCCGTCTTCTTTAATCGATGTTAACGAGCTTTTGCGATTGTATACACTGTATTCAGCTTCGATTTTATCGTATTTTTTTCGTTAATTTTTGTTCATTATTTAAAATTAAAAATACAACCGGCGTATTGGATAAAAACGTCGATGTCATATTTATCTTTCACGATACAGTCATTTCAGTAAAGGAACTTGCTTGTTGAACTAAGTCGCAAGTTAAAGATTAGAATAAAATAATGAAGTACAATAAATATTTGTTGGAAAAAAGTAACAAAAATGGTGTTAGAAAGAATATTTTAAACAAAACTTATTAAAATTATCATAGAAACATGAGTTAAAAGAGATGACAAAACATTTGCCTTTGTTATTAAGCGATTGTCGATGAATTGGTAAGTACCTACTTCTAATAATCCCAAATTCCCATTCATGCTTTTATGTATATGTATTAGTACATCCCAAACCTATTAATATAACCGAAAATATGTAAAAAATAATGTACTTACCTGAAGATTGAGCTCTGGAACGGTGTAATTAGCGTATTGATCTATGATACACTGGGCTTTTTCATCGAAACGTTCTTTGGTAGTTTCTTGCCACCAATCGACCAAATTACCGTTTTTGTCGAACTGTCTGCCTTGATCGTCGAATCCGTGCGTTATTTCATGACCGATAACGAAGCCTATGGCGCCGTAATTCATGTACCTCGGACGTTCCGAATTGAAAAAGACACCTTGGAGTATACCAGCTGGGAATTCTAAATATAAAAACAGTGAATTGATGGAACTGATTAATAAATTGAAGTACTGCATTTTTATCAACTATTAAACAAAAAATATTAACTATTAGATAGGGAAATTTAAGCTTTAGGTTCGTAGTTAGAGGTATAAATGCACGCCAATATAGATTGGTTTGGAAGAGAGAAAAAAGTGGACATATATCAAAGTAGCAATCATATTTCTGCGAAAATGTGTATGGGATTTTTTTCGAGGGGCTCGGTTCAGTTAACATATTTTAAATTGTTTACTTGACTTTTTATTTCACTTACTTTCACGTCAAATTATTTATTTGTCGAGACAAAACTAATAATAATTCAGGTATATCTATTCAGCACTTAAAAATTAAATATGCTCTTGAAACCGGATATTAGTTTTCTCTAGAATTCTTAAAATAATGGTCAAACTAAGAGATCTGTTGGTGTCATTGACAAGCTGTTGGACGAATTTGAATGTGCTGATATTGAAAAATATGACAAAGGACCCATTCCTTATGGTAAAATCTATATTTTTTTGGTTAAGAAATGAACGGGAAGTTTTCCGCCCAAGTGGTTTTTCACTGAAACTGTTTCGCGCAAGAAAAAGACAATCGGAAAAAAATTTAGTATATATAGGTAGATCAAGTTGATGATTTTCAGTTTACCTTGGATCTCTTAAACGCTAACTTTTAGTATTAAATACAGGGTTTAAAATCAATGGTTTTAAACCTAGGATCCATTGGCGTTGAGAAAAAATGGTGAGTTAAATAACTGTCAAGCCTATTTCGGCGCTAATTTCCTGGCACTTTGTATATTTTTTTGAAAAATTTTGGAAGCTCGAGCGTTTTTCAAGCAAATTCTGGTAGTTTTTGAGCTGTTCGTTTCTAAAGTTTTTTCTGAAAGGCTGCAAGTTTCAGAGAGCGCACGGTGGTTCGACCGTGCAGATTATATAGCAGGGTGCATCGAGCGCACATTTGCAGGAATAAAGACTGTATCTTCAATCCCTGTATTTACCTTGAAATGTTTATTACCGTAAATAAGAAAAATCTATAAAAGAGTTAACAATACAGTAACAAAGAGTTAATACTTTTTCATCAAAGCCATTATCAGTCATAGTCTCCTTATCTAACCTAACCTAACATAACCTAACCTAATATAACGGACCTTAACATAATCTAACCTAACCTAACCTAAACTAACCATTCATTCTTAGAAAAAATAATTTTTTCTATCAATTTTTGTTAAATATTTCAAGTAATATTGAACATTTGCTCATTTTGAAAAGTTTTCCTGATGTTTTTTCGTTTTGTCTTAACGACAAAGTAAACGACCAAAATCAAAATTTTTCGATTTTGAATTTTCATTTCTCAGCTCTATTTGGCTAAAGACTAATTTCTAACACAATTTTTGTTTTTAAAAATTGAATATTTGTAAATTTGCAAAAAACCTATTTTTCTTTATAGTAAATAAACTTTTATAGGGGCAAAAATTTATTGACATAAGTTGTTTAGAGTCAACATTTAGATCCCTATACAAAATCTTTAATATTTTTTTTTGTTTATTTCACTCGCTGGAATAACAAATGATGAGATACGTAAACGCGATAGTTTTTTGAAAAATTTTTGATGAAATCTTGTTCGCAAAAACTTAAGTCATGTATGATAATAGTATTTTGTTGAGCGGAGCTAAACCTGAAATAAAAATTGTGGATTTCGTACAAGATTCATATCTGAGAACTCAATAGTAATATACTGAAACAATTTATTATACAACCTGAACCTTGGAAGTGATGTTTAAGCGGTCTAAGAGGTTCAGAAAGGAATCAGAAAGAGGTGTGGTTCAAGTGGTAGGACGTACCCCTGAGCGAGACATCTCAAAAAAAATGCGTTCGGGTATCAGAGTAAATTGCCTTTTGTTGTTGTCTTTATTTGTTATTATAGTTAGGTAATACTTTATTCTGTCCATAATGAAATTCCTAATTTTATCCGTTTAGATAATATTTCAAAGAAAATGAATTAAATAAATACTTATTTCGCAATTTGTGTTAATGAATAGCTAAATAATAGGATGACATGAAAAAAAAATAGCAATAAAATTAACGGGGCAATCAAATTTGATTGCCTTTCGTACAAAATATAACTCATGTAATAAAAATCAAAATTTTATTTTAGCAATCATAATTATAATAAAAAAAAGTAATAAAATGATTTGCAATGCAGTACTTACGAATACTATTTTCTATGGACGAATAAAAAGCGTTAACAACAGCAGGTCTACCATGAGTAATCCAATCGGTTTTGTTTACGGGTTGTCTCAATCTCTTAAACGAAAATCTGGTACCAAAAAGAGTGAGGTTCAATACTGAACCAAAATAATGTTTTGAGTCGATTTCTAACTGAAAAATACGAGAAACTATTTCAGCATGATGTTAATTTATTTATGAATACAAGAAAACCAGCAACCAAGTCGAAAACCTATAAATATCGACGTTGTAAAAAATTCCCTCCAGTGACGTCATGGCAGGACACTCTGAAGCCCATAATTTCACAAACTCACAATAACAGTAGACTCAGGAGTTCCTCAGGGTTCGTTACTAGGCCCGATTTTGTGGAACATTCTCCACGATGATGTCTTTAGACTGAAACTGATAAGATATTCTACAGCCTTTGTATTCGCCGACGATTTAACACTAATATGCGCGCCGAAAAGCGAACAAAAGCTTGTAATAAACGTCAACGAGAATTTGAAGCGAATCGATACATGGATGGAGGAGAATTAGATCATAACTAGCTCAACACAAAACTGAGGTAACACTAAATATTGAGTATATAGCACACAAGGCAAAAAGAAGATGTCAATACTAATAAGAATTCTCCCGAAAGTGGGTGGCCTAAGAGCTGCAAGGAGCGGTCATTTGGAGCGTCCTCCGCAACATGATTTTGTATGGGCCACCAGTGTAAAAAAAGTCTGTCGTCACTGAAAGAATCAAAACAATATTAAGTCGATACATACTTTTGCTGGTAGCGTCAGCCTTCAAAACAACCTCGGAAGTGGCACTGCAGATGATAGTAGATACACCACCAATAAATTTAATGATTACCGATAGAAGCTACACACGTGAGAAAACCGAGAGTGAAAAAACATTAAAAAAGAACCAGAAGCAGCACTGGACTTGATTTTCTTCAAACTTGGGCACATTGTAAGGGAAACTTTTATAAAACTACTATAAGTCTACGGAGACAGTTGTTTTGATATTAAATCACGTCCTTCGACAGTTCAAGATATTCTCAGAAGAGAATCTATTGGAACAAACTTCTGACAAGAGGGTTAACATCTTCAAGAACCAATTAAAATAACATATTCGAATCGCTATGAGGATTGGTGGAAAAGTCCCCAGTGCTTTGTCACTTATTTAAAGGAAAATAAAGTATAAATTAATCGATTCATTTCTGCCAATTATCATAAATTGAAGCTATTGAGATACTCACGCCATCATAAAATTCTTTCAATTTTTCGTCGTCTAGTAGTTCGTCCGGGTAAGCGATATGTGTTGTCATAGATTTCGCTTTCTCCAACGCATTGGTTCGTGTTTCTTCGTCCATCCAATCGACTACCTTCAATATATGTTCAAATTCCGTTCTAATATCTTTAACCATTTCTAATGCATTTTGTCTAGCTTCTTCGTTGAAATATTTTCTAACGTAAAGTGCACCTGACGCAATTGACAAACTGCAAAATACCAGCAACGAATTAGATGAAGATAAGGATTGTCCTTTTTAACTGCAGCTGAGTGAAAATCTACAGGTATCTGCGAGAGTTCGTGTGTTAATTAGAACAAATTGAGAATCCACCCACTATTAATTTAGAGGTAATTTCATGTTTAAATGTTTACGTGTGTGTGGGGTGTTTTATTTTTAATGTTAATAACTTTAAATAGAAGATACCTAAGTTTACAATACCAAAACTGGAATGGACAAGAGCTTTGCCCATAAATGAAGCTCAATACTTAGGAATCACACTAGGCTTTCATGGAAAGAGAATGCTTTCCACACATATACGAAGATTTTTGGATAATCTGGGAACTATAACCAAATTGGTTGTATACAGTACTGGGAATCATCGAAGCCATGAAAAGTACTGTACATGACATATTGGACAACATAAAGAATAAAGGAACATTCCTACAAGAGAAAAATGGAATGAGAAACCATCATAAGATACAACACTCAATCCATAAGACCTTTGCATTAATTACTGTACAAGACTCCAGAAATGGTGGGTGAGAACAGACTACTACGATGGTCCCAGAAATATCTGACCCAACAAAGAAAACGCAAAAATTTTGAAAAAAATATATTCACTTATCAACTCCATACACTTTTCTCAGCGATGTTCAATACGTTCGATACCCTTTTTATAATAAGGATCGTCAAGCTCCTCATTAACCGCCGATATCACCTGTTCAATATTGCAAAATCAACAAGCCATTTTTTGAAGTCTGGGAACAGAAAATAATCCGAGGACGCTAAATCTAGCGAATCAGATGCAAGAGGTAGCAATTCAAACTTTAATCCGTTAATTTTGGACATTGAAATAACTGATGTGTGAGCTGGTGCATTGTCCTGATGAAATAATACTTTCATTTTAGCCAAATGGGGCGTTTTTGCTCGATTTATTCGCTCAAATGATACAGTAAATTTGTATAGTATCCGCCGTTACTAGTTTTTTCTTTTTCAGGATAGTCAATTGGAATTATTTCACGCACATCCCAAAAAACCGACGCCGTGACCTTTCCTGCAGATCTTTGTCTTCATTGGAGATGGTTCTTCCTTTTCAGTTCATTGTTTTTTGTTTCGGGTGTGAAGTGATGGAACCACTTCAACATTTTTGGAGTCGTCACCTGATTTGGTCGACCATGGCGATGCTGGTCTTTGCAGGTGACTGCCAAACATATCCTGTATAGATTGTGTACTTTCTAATACAGTAGTATTTTTCAAGCAACTTTCGCCATCTCTAGGTCAGGCCAGGAACTGCTGAGACCATCCTTGTATTGCAAAATATAATGAAAAAGATGAAAGACCGTCACCAAATGCTGGAATATGACAATAGATTGTTTCGCAGGAATAGCAGAATTAGAGCAGAGAAAGAAAAAATTTCATCCTGGGTGTAAAATGATTAAAAATTAGCTATGATTGATCTATAAAAGGAAAAAAATGGATGATTGTAAAATAGATGACGAAGTTTCCAAAGTATGGAGAATGAACAAAACGGGCCTCAGGACACCGAATGAACTCTTCTTCTAAACTAACGTAACCTACCTCAAATAATAAAAATTATCTTAAAAAATGGAATATTATTGACAAAATCAGGGGTTGTAGTTATTATCCACAGTTTATATACAATTTTAAGACGTCAATTCGTTGTTCTTGAGTAACTTGTTTAATATTAACAATAACTGTATGTAAGTATGCCAAAATAACCACATAGTCGTTGTAAAAAACTCACCGCATTATTAATTCACTGTTTTCAGCGAGAACGTAGAACCCATAAAAACAGTAGGATCCAAGTTTTTGACAATATCTTGAAAAAATCCCAAAATGCGTTCATAATATACACATTTTAAGAAAATACACAATTTAATCTAATGTGGTATCAATGGTTAAAATGATTGGAACAAGTTTAATATTTCCACACTATAATTATTTAATTTTCACATTATCCATGTCAAAATATCATACTCATACTCGCTCATTGCCGTGCATGAATTTTTATACTCTGTGAACGTTATTGAATACACCAGGGATGGGGAAACTACGACCCGCGGGCCATCTCCGGCCCGCAAAGCGTTGAAATCCGGCCCGCGACCAGCAAACAAAAATTAGGCAACTATTTTTGTACACCAGCAATTAGAATTTTATAAGTCCTCATCTAGGACACAATACCTAAATATAGTTTCCCACGCCCAGAAATAATGGCTATGTTTGGTACAAGCTGTTTATGCGAACAAACGTTTTCAATAATGAAAAAATTGTCTTCGTAATAGGCTTTCGGACGGATGACCACCTTTTTTCATTGTTAAAAATTTCAGCATCACAAATTTTTCGGCTTATGATGAAGTCATGAAGAAACAAAAACAGTTCCACATGTCACATGTTCCCACAAAGACCAGACCCACAATTAGTATTTCAGAAAATGTAATGCCTCAGCTTGGCCCGCCATATATTTCGTTAGCAAAAATTGGCACGCGAAGAAAAAAGTTTCCCCATCTCTAGAATACACCATAACCTAGAATTTATTATTTTTAATGCGTCTTATTGTCTCAGGTTAAGTATAAAAAATATTATTAGAACCGATGCCTAAACAATGAATATAACTCGGTTATTATATATGTATATAATTTGTTGTCGTTTTGTCTATAATAACGAATCAGTCGACCGTAACTCTCTACTACAATATTAAAAGCGAATTCAATACGTAACTCGGTGACGTAACTATTAACAATTTCCTATAGGATCGTTAAAAAAAATTATGTACTTACCTTCCAGCTGCAATATCAATACACTCCTTCCACCTAGGTTCTCTTTCCGTTTTACCCGTAATAACTGAAGTATATTCTAACTGCCGTTTCCTCAGTCTATCTGTTAAATACGATACCGAATTAGAAGCAGCTCTCCACATGACATAATTTGCTTGTACGCTGAAAGGAAATATGGAAATCAATATAAGAATTTGTAAGTTTATGAACAACATTTTCTTCAATGTCTTCTCTTGTAGATAAACTGTAATGTCATCATTTAAATTATTCTCCAAATCGCAAGATTTGATTAAGCGTAATGTGAAAAATCCAACGACTCGTTTTGCCCGACGCCAGTCGCGATTTTCGTACACTGCACATCGGATTATTAGATCTGATTGGTCAATTCCTTGTTCGCTTCCCTGCCGCATTTTATAGCGGCATTCGAACTCTATACTAATCCATGTGCTCATGAAATCAGTGCACTGGTAGTTCCAAGATGTAATAATAAGTATCGAAATCGGAATTAACATATTGGCGTGCGAAATTTAGAGATTTAGTTGAATTTTCTTTATTTTATTTAGAGGAAAAAATGAAAATTGAGAGTGTTGGGAATCTAAAATCGGAAATGTATTGATTACAAATGTAACTAAATGCTAAAGTCGTACTTTTAAAGTACAAACTTATGGAAAAATGGGTTAACTTCCCTTACATTTGAGAAACATATGATTCAAGAGATCCAACCAGTTCATGATTTTCAATTAAAATCTTGTTTATCAAGTATAAAAAACATTAGACCTGCTTTTATAAAGACAATTTATTAGTTAGGGTAAGTTATTGACTTTCAATTTTTAAATCCTTTGATTTTCCAACCTAGATTGAGGATTTAATAACGTAAAAAAATATTTATAAGTGTGGTCGTGTGTAATTATTTTACGAGTACTTTACGTACCACGAGCTATAATTGCCAATAACTTAGATAGCTCCCAGTTGAAATTAATTTTTTATTCAGTTTAGTTTAGAGCTCTAGAGGCTCTTTCAGCATATCCAGAAAATAAGTTGACAAATCACAGAAAAGAGAGTAATTTTATATTTGTTTTTATTCTTGTACTGGCCGTTGATGATTCATCATGGTTGTGATCTAAAATTTTGCTTTTATTCTCGTGACGATTGATTTAACTTTTCCATTGCGGCTTCGCAATTCTGGAATGGCTCTTACGAGATCTGATCTTATGTTTTTCTTTATGTAATTCACAAGATTTCAATAGGCGAGGAATCTGGACTACTAGATGTCCATCTCAAAACTAGAATATTGTTTTCTATCCAGTCTTCGTATTTTTTAGTGGTGACAAGTATTACCATCTTGCTGGAAATACGTTCAATATTATTTGACTGCACGAACAACTCCGCTAAAGTATCCCCAAATCGTTACAAAAGCCAGAAACTTAATTTTTATTATACGGTAATTCTTAAATACTTTTTCATTACTTCTGGTTTCGCCACTCCAAATAATGGAGTTCCATAAATTCGGGGACCATAATTTGTGTCTTTAGCCCTAGATCCCGTTGTTTATTATAAGTTAATTATATTTAGAATCAATTCCTGTGAGGGATCTCTTATTTATAAAGAAACAGCTTTACCACATGTCATTTTTAATGCAACGAATCAAAATTTCCTAACAACGTTAAATTCTATCATTTGTTCAACGAAGTCAACCTTTAATTAATTAAAGCCGTTGAACGGACTATACATTTTGAATTGTCTCCTACATCTAATTTGTTAAACCATTTTATGGAGAACTTCACATTCAAACTTTTTAAAATAGCCTCCTCGGGTTTTTGATGTTAACCGATTACTTACCGTTTGGGTGTTTTGCTGATCAACGTTTCGAATGCTTTCAAATACGATGGAACATTCACAACAACAATTTCACTGGAATCTACTCTAGTATCAGGACTTAAAAGGTTATTTATATATTCTACCCAAGGTATGCTATTAAATTTTTTTTGAAGCTGTTGAATTGTCATTGGATTGTACAGAGCTGTCATATTACGACGTTTTTCGCTTGGCAAAGAAATCTAAAACAATTCATAATTGATTTTTCTATGTAATTAATAATCATTATTTCTCTCACCTTCGCTAATTGTATTTCAAAATCTAAAGACGCTTTTAATTCTTTAGCGGCCCTTTCTCTTTCGGCACCAAAAAGTACCGCCAAGTCGACCATATAATCGTAGTATGCTTTAACAATTTTTTCGTCTAATCCTTTGATTAGAAATTCCCGTCTTAATCCGAGAGATGCTTGGTCTAACTAAAAATGTACAAGTAATTGTTGTTACTTGTCCTTTGTACTGTGATAAAGTACTTAAGTAGATGTTTATTCTGGTGATATGATAGCCTTATATCTAAGATGAAACAGTAGCATTTGCAATGAATTTTATGTACTTAGAGCAAACGTCGTAGCTGGATACACCCCCTTATACATCTAGACATCAACAGCAGTCGTTGTCTTCTTGCGGCACCTCGTACAAGCAGCTTTAACTCAGTAGAATAAAGAGTGAATATGTAGAAGATGGTGCAAATTGGACTGTTTCTCCCTCTTTATATTCCACAATTGTTCGATGTGCTAACACCGTTATCCATTATGTAGGTTTTGCCAGGACAAAACCAGTGATACGTTTTTCAACTGCAAACGCTGGAGGAATTATACAGGTAAGAGAGAAGCGACTATACCTACTCTTAATCCAATTAGCCTTTATAACAACAATGGAATGAAATTAGGAATTGTATAAGGCCATACTACATACATGCGGGAAAGAGAAGAGGTTTTGTATTGGGTGGAAATCCCAAACTGCCGACCATCATCACTAGAAGATGGTGTATATGAAACCTTCTCCCTTCTCATTAAAAAGAAATACTTGTTTTTCCACATCACGACACTATCCATGGCGGCTTTTTATCCATCTTCTGCTAGGAACACTAGTCGTGAATAGAATAACAGCAAAGACTCGAATGGGGCGATACAGTAGTAACGCAATGTATTTATTATCAGTTTGACGAGTAGTAACCCAACACGGACCCGTGAAGCCAGTTTCCTGGAAAGGAGTATCTTGACGCTAGGTTATGTGTCTTGATTAACCAGTACTTCTTCCTATGATCTTAATTGCAGTAAATATGACGGGCAATTTACCAATAGAATAAACCCAAATCTCGATAGGCTACAATGGTTATTGTTTGATGTAATATTGCTTTTCTCGAGGTCTCCAACGTACGTTGACTATGCGTCATATATTTTCATTTTAAAATACCCTCAAATATATAATCCAGCACCGGCTACCTTAATAGGGTTTCTTGGTTCAATCCCAATGAAGTCTAGTTCCGTTATGCATGCAGCAAATACTTCTTCTTCTCACATTGTAGAAAGTATACCAGGAGACAGATGGGCAAAATGGGCTAAAACTCAGAGACCGAACACACGCAGACCTGTAGGCAGACCACCAAAGAGGTGGTACGAGAGCTGGAATTCAGCTTCTCGGGAAGATCCAGGAAGAGGACCAAACTTACTTTCAGAATTGAACAGGTCCTGGTCCTATTGAAAGAGGAAGAAGGAGGAATTGTAATATGATGATACTCAAATATTTTCTAGCCCTCGTGACATCAATTTTTTCAACTTTCCACTTTTTAGACCTTTTTGTATGTTTTTATTGATAAATCAGTAAATCAAAATAGATCTAAAATTTTTCGCAATTATAGTAGTAGTATTTTTAGTATTTAAAAGATCTAGAACGAAAACCATGTCACAGAAATTGTTTTGCGATAATAATGAGATTAAGGGTTTGAACAGTTATGTGTGAATTGAATAAATTAAATTCGCCTCATAGTAATTATTGTGGATAAGGTTTTTTATCAAAATAGAAACAAAAAATACATCCAAGTACATGTTTTGAGTTTGAAAAGGTTTTTTTATTATCGCGAGATTGCGGTTTCACCTACAAACAAACAAACTACAACAAACAGTATTTCAAAAACCTAATATTTCGAAAAATTCACTGTTTTCTTACTTTCTTGGTGTATAGGATATTTATGAATATCGTAATATACAATGTGGCGTATAATTTCATCAATTTTGTGACATTCATGATTTTCTCTCGAGAGAGTAAACTTACATCAATAATTCGTCTGGTAGAATTTTTAACGTCTCCAACTACAGAGAAATCAATAAAATAATCTACTCCATAACCGATTCTGCGGAACCTGTACACCGATTCTTTCCAATCAAAATTATTTTCATTCCATGAAATACCTTCTAGGACGGGCCAACCTCCCAATTCTTTCAAAACTTGATTTATCCTCGTCATTCCTTCTTGTTCAATCAATGTTTTATTCATACACGCTTGATATAATCGTTTAGTTAGCTGTAAAAATATAAAACAAATAATTTGAAAAGTGTTTTTCGATTTTTACTGCAAATGGTGTTGGTATATTAATTAACTTGATGCTCGTTTTACAGATTCTGTTGGAAGTTTGGGAATGAGTGAAATTTTTGAGGAAATACTTGGAGTTGCTAGAGTTGCATTATAAACATGGAACTGTAACTGATCGTACCGTGCGTTTCCTTAGCAGAAACTTAGGTTAGGTTAGACTCACACTGGCCGAAAAGACGATAAATGAAGGCTTCATCAAGGGATGAATAATCAGCGATGAAACATAATTATATTCAATAGTGTATCCTCAATAATTGACGAGGAAACTGGTTAGAACAGCCGTTGTACACCGTACCACATACATCTTTCATTTCTTGCCAAAAATTGGTTGATATTCGTTTGGAAATTAGAATGTGCCCATAGTATAGACATCATTTGTTAGGATATTTTTCAAACTTCCTTGACATTAAAAAAATTGGACAATTAAGGAGATAAGACAATAAGTGATATATTAGAACAACTTCCCATACCTTGAACGGCTTAGGTTCCTCTTCTGAAATAGGTTCTTCAATCATAGTTCTCAGTTGCTCTTGAAGTTCGTCTCCTATTATAGTGAAGGAAGTAACTGATGACTTATCATCAGGAATAATAGTTTTTTTTATAAAATTTCCGCAAGTAAATTGATAGAAATCATCACACGGATCGACGTTCTCGTCCATATATTCCAAAACTCTAGACGCAGTATGGATACAACCCGGAGTTAAGCATACTTTTTCCTCTACTTGATCCGGTGAGGTGATGGTGATAATTTTACCTTGTAAAGGTTCTGCTGTATATGGTCTATCTGGAAATCATTCAAAGTTAAAAATTAATATTCATTAATACAAAGGGTCTCAAAAGAACGTTTACATTTAGTTAACTAAATGCGTGAACGCGTCGAATCTGAAGTTTCATATATTTAGTTCAGACAGCCTCAAAGGGTCGTTATGAACACTTAGGTAAATATTTTATATTAATAGGAAAGTGACCAAAGATAGGATTACCAAAATAATTTCGCTAAATGCTCTATATCTAAAAGAACATCCGTAAATACTAATTTCGCGTAAGAATTATAACTCCAGGAAGCCAGACAGGAGCTTAACATAAACCAGGCAATTGAGATCTTCTCAAAGTTAACCTTCCGTAAACCGCGTGAGGTTTAATGAATCTGAATGAACCAAGAAATCTTTGTAAATATTCGCTTAAATACTTCAAAACTATAGCGATGTTAAAAACCGCAAAGTAATAATGATTTGGTACTAATTTCGCAGACACTAAATGCTAGTCAATTTTCATAATGATCATTCATGCAGAAATCAACGCTGTGATTTTATATATGTTCAACAACTGCATTTAATGAGGAAAAATCAACAGTGGAAGAGAGTTTATTAGTACTTTAGGAATGGCTTCAATTGAATAAAATTTGAATAACCTGAAAGACAAGGAAACACTTATGGAACCACCAAAGACGGTTCCCAATAACTACAATCCGCTTGCTTTAGTCCAAGCCATTGTCCAGGTCATGTAAAAAGTCGTTAACAAGCGAATCTTGAGACATCTTTAGTCTGCTTACATCATCAGCAATCATCAATGCGGCTTCCGTAAATATAGATCAACCGGGGACCTCCTGGTCTATATCACCAAGATATGGACTGAAGCTATAGACAATCTTCTCAATAAATCAAGATCGTACGGTTTGGCATCCTCACTTATCGACTGGCTTAGTAGCTTTTTCAAAGACCGATCCATTTAGATCGCTATCGATGGCCACACCACAGAAAGGTTTGAGGTAAATGCTGGTGTTCCCCATGGATGCGTTTTGTCGCGTACTCTCTTTCTTATTTTTCATCATTCATTTTTAGTTTGTTAGACTATTATTAACAGCGTATTTTAGAAATTCTCACAAACTAATTCACCCGATTTTAAGTTCGTTGGTATTAATTTTGTACTGGGAACCTTTCAAATTCGATTGCTTTCATTATTAGATTTTATTGCTCAGAAATGGCTAACTCATGCGATGACTATTGTTGTGTACATCAACGATCTACTCGACAAATCTGCAAACCCGATCTATAGCTTCGCCGATGAAGGTACACCGATGTCAACCGCCCCAATAAACACGGCTAACACCCAAATTCGTAGGCAGCAACAGAACACCACCCTCAATACTGATCTCGAAAATATTATGGAGTGGGAAAGAATCAATACAGCAAAGACACAGGCTGCTATTTCTACAAAGAAAGCTGGCACTACAGCTTAGGATTTGGTCCTATCTGGATATAAAATATGTCGATCACCGCAAACTCGCTTGTTGGAAGCAACATATCCTATCATAGTGGCCACAAAAACTTGGAGCCCTCTTTAAGACCAAAAAGCTATAAATTCCTCAAAAGCTTCTAATATTCTACAGATTCGTCCATATTTGGAATTTGATCACACATTTGAAGCTCGGTCTCCAAGCATACCTTGAGGATGCTCGACTTAATAGAGAAGACAGCATTTCGACTTTTAGGCGATGCAGAGTTGACCAGAAACTTGGACAACTTAAAGCATAGAAGAAAGGTCTTTTTCACCGATACTACCACAGCAAATGCTCTTACGAGTTGTCCCGCCTGAAGCAGTTTTTGTAAGGCAGCCTTGGTCGTCTGCACACGTCCAGAGAAGTGCAAGCGTGTGGAATCAGCTATCAAGGAAACGTCTATTCCGAAAACTACAACCTACAAACGATGTGGAAAACCAATAGGTTTGGAACGCACTTATTTTCGTCAGGAAAAATTGTAGTAATTTAAATAATCTAATGATTTTTATACTATAATAAATATATACATCAGTAATATCCAGAAAACCTCCCATAGTGGAGGACAACACGTCTATCCACGCAGTTCAGGTTAAGAGCTTCCTGTCTTCGATAAGAGCTCGCTCTCACTCAAATGGGTAAAGAAATAAGCAAAATTGTCGCTACTGGGATGCGACAAATCAAGATCACATGCACGAATGCCACTGTATTTGCCAAAAGGTGATGTATGGGAGGACTCTGATTATAAAAAAATTGTCACAAAATTTCGAGGTATCAGAACTACAAAACTATAACCTCACACACATCCAATATATTTTTCATAAAAATACGTGAAGTTTTTCCTGTCAAATATTAATTGGCCTTCGCGCAGCCCAGATTTTACTCCTATAAATTTATATCAAACGAATCCTTAACGTATTAAACTCCGAAATACTCCACTTTTGATAATTAATAAACGACTTACAAAATATGAATTTTCTTTTGAATAGTACAGTGCAGTACCAAATATCAATAACAAGGGAATTATTTCAAACAAATTATATATTATAGCAATTTAAGTTTTTGGTGGAATGATCTACAAAAAATGCAAAGCGTATTATCGTAGTCACCTCGTCGCTAAAAAAGTAATCGGTTAATTTAAATTCAGTTAAGACATATACTGTGATTGAAATGCTTCATGCTTTGAATATTGAACACTTGTTGTCGGGTCATTAGCCACGACTGATTGAAAAAGTCACTGACCAACTTTCTAATAAGATATTTGTAAATTATTCAGAGCTGTTTTTCTCAAGGAAGTTATTGAATTCAATTTTATTAAATTGCAATGTAATAACTATTTTAAATACATAGGAATACGTCTTTTTATAGATCATCTGTAACTATGATAAAATAAATCTTTATAATAATAATAGAAAGTTATATATATAATCTTTTACTTTCCATATAATACTAGTCCATTCCATAAAACCATGTATCAAAAGCTTTTAACCCGCACACTTTTGAAGTTGTTTAATTTTCTATTTACAGGTAACGTTATCGTCGACCACAAAGTTTTTTCTATCGTCGGAAACGAAAAACAGTTAATCGTAGCAATATCTGAAGAATAAGGAGGATGAGGTGATAATTTATCTTTTGATCGCGAAAAAAATCGATGGACGTAGCTCATAACATACCAATAGCACTAGCGATCGGGAACATGTTGAATGTTCTCTGTCAATCCTCTTTTTAATTCTATCAATTATTAGTTTTGACTATTTTTTTTTACTAATTTGAGTCCGGAAATGGCACTTTACAGTATCCTTGCAATTTACAGGACTCTTGAATTCTCCCAATCTCGAAATAATAAAAAATCAATTAACATCAATAACTAAACTTTTATTCTAATTTTTGATGTTAACAGTAATTGTGCAATTACTGTTACCAGAAACATTTATTGTAGAAATTACTGGATGTACTTTTTTATTTTCAATAATGCTGGAAGATGTGTGGTTTTGGTTTAACACTTGTACAAAAGTTTCACCGCCTCGTATCATTCTTGCCATTTTATTTTTGTTTTCCACGGATTCTTCGACATATTTTTCAACCACTAATGAACTTTTCCATCTACCATGTCGTTTTAAAACATTGATATCAGTCCCAGCGTTGGCGAAGTCCTCCTGAAGCAATGTCCGTTGTACTTTTCTGGATGCTCAGGATTGAGGAATTTAGCAATTTTTTTTAGGTGCCCCGCCAACAGTGTGTATTCCAGGTCTTTAACCTACGCATTTTTCTTGTCTGGAGCCTACCAAAAGTGCTTTTAGTGGAAAATGTTTTCGCAAATTTTTATATTTTCTGAACTCATCCAAATATTGCACCGCATTGCTGTTGATCACAGTAAAAACCCGTCGAACATGCTTTTTTTGTGATTAATACGAGCCACTAACTGAGAACCAGTATCCTCTACATCGATTACTTATAAATTATAAATGTCTTCCCTTCGAGAACCTTCGGCAATGCCAATTAATGGCATAACTTTCACAAGTAAATAGTAAATAGTCTTTCAACTTCTTCCTTTGTTAGCACCTTCGACTGGTTTGGATGGTAGTCTACACTTTATTTTCTTTAACAAAGCTGTTAACGAGAAATGTTGATATTCTTATTAACCATAATAATCATTGATTTGACCATCGAGTATTTGGACCATAATGAAGAGCTCTTTCATTGGCACTTGAATTCGAATTTTTTTCGTGATAAAGTAGCTGACTAATTTCATTTTTAGTTTGTGAGACTATTATAAACAGTGTATTTCAGAAATTCTCTCAAACAACTAATTCACTCGATCTTTAGTTCGTTTTGTAGTGCTCCTGGGTAACTTTCAAATTTGATCTAATTTCATTATTAGATTTTTTCGCTCAGAAATGGCGTAGTGTGTTGACAACACTGACTATATTCCCGCCATGTTTTTAAAGTCATCTGTCAAAATTTTACATAAATATGACACAAACAATAGTACAACTATTCATAAGACTCACTCTATTGGCTAACGAACCCACATTCTTTTCCATTGTCTACCACATGAAACCTGCTTTTTTGACCGCTATTCAATCCCTCGTGTGAAGGATCCACGCTTACAATGTATTGTAAAAATTCGACATATGCGAAATGTCACATTAAGTTTGTGATCAATTGTACAAACGCTGCTTTCATCTTACGGAAAGCGATTATTAAAAACCTAAACCATGAGCTATGTAAATTGACTATCTCCTGAACTTTACACATCGTTAATGTTTCCAATTGTTGCAGATATAGAACCTCAACTAGTCGTTGAAAATTTCGACATTTTCCGTGCTAGCGCTGTCACATCGAAAGTCAGTACACCAATTTTCACCATTGAATTCGATGGTTCACAGTTGACATAGTAATTACGAAGTTTATCTTTGGTTTGAATAAAGTTTTTTCACAAAACTTATGGTTATAAGCATATGAAATTAGCTTGTTTCCATTTTCTCTGGCATTGAACACAATACTAAATGATGCAGTTTGTTCAAATTTTGGCAGGATCAGAATGACAGATACCAGTAGGCAAGATTACTGTTGCCCGTGTTTAAATTTCAAACCGTACTCGTACACTAGGATTATTCTCTGCTTTTGGAAATTTTCTCTTTTCTACCCGACGTTTTTCATTAAAAAATATTTCATAAAAAACATTGTATGACTCTCGAATCTAGTTTTTCTAAATTCAAAACGCAAATTTAGTATGTAGATTTGAGTTTACAAAATTAGAAATGGAACCAAGCCATATGGAATGGAAAATTGGAGAAAGGATAACTATAAAAGTTTCTTGAGAAAGGACAAGTATCAAAATAAAAAACAACAAAATAATTTTAGTATGTATAGAAACAAAGCATGTCACGCTCAATGGCGACAAGATTTTGAAACGTTCTACACTTGAACTGAATATCGTACGTATGAATGTTGTAACGTTGAAATGTGACAAATTTTTTAAAAAAATTAGTGACCTACTTGTCTGTTAGTATGTGAATGTTTAAAATTGCCTATTTAAAAACGATATTTAATTCAATAATTCACAAATAATAATTCAAACATTTATATACAATAATAATATGTTTCGTACCCATTAAAAGGAAAATCGGATTGGAAATTGTCATGTCATGATTTGTGAACAAAAGGTCCGGAAAGCTTAGGATGTAGTTGAAGGTGAAGATGAAAATGAAGAAAACATTCTTAATTAAATTCTATTCGTTTCTGTATATACTAGTCATGGATATGATAAATTATAATGATAAAAACGATAAAAGGAGAAAATCGTGAACTAGAGATAATTATTCTCTAGAGAAACTCACAATCGGTTAAATTGACGAATTAGTATGTGCAGCAGACGTTATAATTATAGTAGCAGGTACATTTGGAAAGAATGAAAGAAAAAGTAAGACACGTGGATAAAGAAAAGAAAAGACGTAGAAAATTGATAACAGTTTCTTTCTTAATATATGAAAGTTAAGCCAGCACAAAGTAAAATAGCAGTAGAGAAGAAACAACTAAAGAAAGTAGCAAGAAAAACGAGGATAAGAAATGTGGTAATCACTACAGAAAAGTTTAAGCAGAAACTAATAAGAAACACAACAGTTGAAAGATCTTCAAACTAGTACGAACAGCAGAATATCACAAAGCTTGATAAGAAAAGTGACAGAAGCAAAAAGACATAACAAGAAAAAAGATCCAGGAAAGCGTAGGTGGTACAAGTAGCCCAAGAAGGAGAAGAGGAAGGAAAACAACACAACAAATGGATGAAACAACAAAAGACTGGAAAGAGTGGAAAATATTGATAGAAGGAGAATGAAAACTAAAAACCAGACTATCAAGAATTCTAGAAAAAAAAAAGTTAAAAGAACTCAAGTGGATGTTAAGTATGATAGTTAAGTTAAGTATGTAGTAATTTACTTGCCCCCGTGAATAAAATAAAAAGAGGAAGCAGAAGTTATATACGATTATGAATTTAAAGAATAATTTTCCCCAGTTTTTAAAAATTTTTACCGCTCACATATTTTTCAATATTATCATTATATTCGATAAAAAATCAGTTTTTTTCAAACCAAATATGATTGTCGCCAAAAACTGAAGCGTTCAATGAAGAAGTGTATGGAAGGCGAAAAACTGCTGCTCAGTAAATCAGTTTAGAAATAAGGATTCGAATCATAAGAACCCACGTGTCGTTTATGTAGATCAATAAGTTTCTTTGTAGCCGTGACCTAAGCTTGGAGCTGAGAATACGGACGCTCAAGCGCTATGTATTCTCAGTCCATCTATATGGTGTGGAAGCATATTGCGAGCGAAGACTAGAAGCCCTCGAGATGTGTGCCTACCGGAAGTTGTTGAGAATATCCTGGCAAAACTATGTGATCAATGTAGATGTTCTGAGAAGAATGTAGAAAGACGTTTCATGAAGTTTAAAGAAGAAAATTCCAATCACATCATGAATGGTCCAAAATTGTAGGAAAAAGATATAATAGAAGGAGAATATTTAGGACCACATCTTTTAAAGTCAAAATTTCTACGATGTTAGCCAACCTACGAAATGGAGTTGGTGCAAAAAGTAAAAGAAATTAAATCTATTTTATTTGTTTCAGCTTTCAACAATTACATTTACTTAGTCATTTTGGCATGGAGAAATGGTAATTATTATTGATTGAGAGTAAGAAATGAAGAAGTTCAATCATATTCCACTAAATATCTTACTTGTAATTTCTCGATTTCGACTAACTAATACCGTGGCAAGTGCTATGACTAATGAAATTCCAACAAGAAAGGCAATGCCCGTTGATAAGGTTAGACACCTTTCCATACTTGTCCGTCTTTTCCACCATGTTGGATTTCTGAAACAAAAGAGAGGCGTTGAAAAAAAATATGTCAATCACTTCAAACATGCAATTAACTGAATCATGTTTTCGATCAACCAAACAATATTGTATGCAAATTTAAAAGTAACGTAAAAATGTATTCATTCAGTGTATTCACTCCGTAAAATAATTAATTTGTCATTACAATGATTTGAATTTAGTTTAATTTAATAAATAGAGTTTTCTAATTTATATTTATTAATTAGAATCAGTTTTTATGTTAGATTGTTACATTATGTCACTGAAGTTGTAATATTTTACCACAAATATGTGTTATGTTTTCAAAAAATTATTTTCTACTTTCTCCGTTCAACTATTGGATTTAAACTGTTGAATTTTGCATAATTTCCTCTTCAGAATTATTTTTTGATCCTACTGTACAATTTTATATCTGTGGGTTGATAGGTGCTAGAATGAATCCGACGATATGTAATATATAATTTAAAAAAAAGTATTTTTTAATGTAGTCGTAGATAAAATATTATATGGTGCTCGTGCGTGAAGTATTTTTGCGCACGAGCTGCAAACTCTTGAGCAAAAAGTATCACTTCACTCACTTGTATCATAAATAACGTAAAGTACGCACTTTAGACACACTTTCGAATGCGTAAAAGTTTACCCATTAGTGCGTAAAGAAAATAATTATTAAGGTGTTCGTAGCTAGTCGATAAAGTACGAGGATCACATGCAGGGGGATCCCTAGTTCAAGTGCGTAAAGAAAATTACTATTAAACTTCTGTATTTTGATAAAATTTTAGCTAATAGAAAAAATATTGTATGTAATTCGTGTGTAAAGGCCTTTTTTCGACTTATGTTATGTCACTGCATAATAACTATTATGCAGTGACAAATCACAACAAGCTTTAATCAAACATTTAACGTGCTGCTTCGATCCGTTTTATTATAGTAGAGTACGAAAAGATCACCCAGTCAAGTTGTTTTGAAAAATGTCTCAAATTTTTGACTAAAAAAGATTCAGACCAAGAAATCAAAATCAGAATGGAGTCTGTTCAAGTTGACTTGTGACTTTTCAACAATTGAAAAGTTGTTTCGCTGGGGACGAGAATCGTCAGTGGAAGAAATTGTTCTAATTGACCTTCAAAAATGAGAAATTGCAGCACAGATCGTCATTTCCGAAACAAATATTCTAAGAATACCACATGAACATATAAATATAACAAAAATTATTGCAAAGTGGGTGCCTCTAATTTTCAGAGCTGTGTAAAAGGAGCGTGATATCAAACGTTGTAAATAATTTTAGAGCTTTGTCACGAGGACCAAGAAAATATAATTTAATAAATTGTAAAGGTCGTTTAACATGATACAAGACAACGTGCAAGACACAATATTCCTTCATCAAAAGCATGCGTAGATGTAGTTAAGCTAATTGTTTCATGCAAGATCTCGCACTATATCGGTTTGGTGTCATTTTTGTGTATAAGTTGCAATTTTAGAGAGAAATAAGTTTATAATTTGCTCATATGTTTCTTCATCAATTTTCAACTAATTTTTCTATGTTTTCTAATCTAATTCTCCAGCTATACTGTCCATCAAACTCAAAAAATAAAGGTAGCAGCAGATATAATTATCCCCAATGATACACTGACCATTTTCTCTTGTTTATTTCACCTAGTTTTGTTATTTTCATTTTCAAACTGCCCACAAAATATTAAATAAAGTTTGAGGTTAGGAAACATGATGCAATGGCAAGCGACATGCAACATTCGTCTATGTAATATTTTGATTTTGCAAGGAATGGCATGCAATTTCTTGCATGTTGTCCGATGAGATTATCGAGCTTCGTAAGCAAAGTATTTCTACATAGATCGATCAAATTATTTGGAATTATGTTTTATTGTAGGTCTTAGATTTATAGATCTAAAGGAAGATTAACCGACGTTGCCAAATTGAAATAGTTGATTCAAATTGATTATTTACAATATTTCACAGCGGAAATACGAATCGAAATAATATAAACAAAAATACAATACATGATAATGGCTTTACCAAAAAAGTTTAATTTAATAAAAGTTCTAGTTGCATTGAAGGGGTATAAACGAAAACTAATAGAATCTGATGGATCCAAATGACAATATAACGTTGATAATACTTACTCCGAAGGTACATGTTCCACTTCAACGTATTCAACTTCTTTAAACTGTTTAGACATGGTAAAAATGCAGCTCTAAAAATGTGTAACTAAAAACTGATGTTATTTCTAGACAACACTGAACGTATTGACGAAATCTGTACCGAAAACGTCGCTGGTTGCAAGATACAAGGAGTTATCTTCATGGTTTGCAAGTTTTTTTAATCATATACCTTCGTACTGTTTAATAGTAGTATTCCTTGAACTGTACATATTTACTACGGCTCCCATTTATCTTTATCGAAAACTTTATTTACATAAGTTTCTTGTCGAAAAAAAATATATAATTACCCAACTGATTTATTACAAACATTGAAAATATTTTACTTGTATACATTTATTAACATCCAATACGTAATATCCTTAGTATATTTCAAAAGTTTTTCGCTTTATCACTGTGTAAATACCACTGACATCCTAGCTGCGATATATTAAATGAATTTTCTAATCATCTCTTATCAATATTTGGGTTGTGGTTTTTAGTGGTTCTCAAGATGAATTTATTTAAATAAAGTTTAAGATCTCAATCAATTATATATGTGCCTACCTCATCCATGATGTTTTACCACTTTTCTAGTAAAACCATAATTCTGATACTGAGATTTCTAAGATCACTAAAATATTTCTTAAACAACACCATGTGTAACTTTTTTGAACATTTGTGAAAATATTCATGGGAAAATAGAAAAGTCGTGACGCGGTTTAACAACCACGATGACGATGATTTAAAAGTCTCATATCGAAAGTTATTTTTTGAGGTAATAGATTGTTTGATTGTATAAATTAACGATATGTTTCAAGATCTAAAGGAATTTCTCAACTTATAGAACAATTCACCAAGTGTTTTCCTAATAATCTGCTAAACGGTCTGAAATTAGTTTATCCAGAGCATTTTGATTTCGACCGCCTTAAGTAGGAATTAAATGTATTTGGAGGAACTAGAAGAAGACGAGTAAAACATAATAATGTCTGAAGCATATAAACTGTACAGTTTAACCATGTCTCTAATATCTACTTCCGCCTCTGTCGAAAGAATTTTCTCGGCTTCGAGGCGGCTATTCTCACTGAAATAAAAGGAAGAGTTTTATAACCATGTCATTGCAAGTTTTGTGAAAAAAACTAGAAGAATGGATTTTAATTTTTAATAAATCATATTTTTAACGATTTTAAACGATTTTTAAGCGAAAATTGGACCCACTGCAGACTCACGCTTTTATATATTATTATTACCTCGCAGTGCATACCTAGAGCAACGCCACTGGCTACACCATAGCACCATTAATAAAAGAAGCCATAAAATTCGATGATAATTCGACGACGCAAGGTATAGGCTATATGGCGTATCAATAATTCTCAACCAAAATCTGTTAATTTGTCACTATAAATTGTTTTTTTTATTTTTGGTAATTCATTCCAGCCTTTTTCAGTACGTCTGGTTCAAACTCATCAATTTGGTTAGATTTGAGTAGATCATGATGAAATTGAATCCGATTTTAAAACCACATTCTCAACAGACTGGAATTTTTGTCTATCCATCTTTACGAGAGATGGGAATCCTCGAACTTCAATTTCATCCTATATATTATTTCGGCTATGAACTGACATGAATGTATGAAAACTTTCGATAATCGAACCATCCGATTGTATTTCTTGCTGTACGTCCTTTTTGCTCTATTCTGTATCATTTCACTGACTCTTCTGAAGAGCTTTGACCAGTGATAGCCTTTCCTTGCAATCTTTCTTTTTTGTCTGGATCTGACAATCAATGGTCCAGCTTCTCGTTGTGATCGAAAAAGATTGGTTTTTGTGTCGGTTCCACAATTCCCATTGGGCAATTTTCGCAAAACCCTCTGGGCAATCAGAGAATAAATACCAGTTGTATTAAGTCTATTCACTAAAATGTGTTGTATGGCGGTGGTATTTTTTGGATCTCGTTTCTTGAACGGTAGGAATTCGTTTTTACAATGCTGATTTTCTTAAAGAGAATCTTTAGAGACTGTTCTGAATCACATAATGAAAAAAATAATGTGGAAAGTTGGGTCACATTCATCACTACTTGCCCAGTGGTCCATGACATCCCTTACAGAAATGTGGTTTGATAAAAATATGTTTTTTTTTCTATATAAACATGTTTCTGAAACATTAGTTTACTAAATGGCGTCATAAGAAGCTAGACAGTGTTGTCACTTGAACCACAATAAAAATTTATTGTCCACCAAGAAATGAATGAATAAGCCTAATACGTACAAAGTCACACCGATTTACCTTATTATATTATTTTTCCCTGATAGTTATAGATGAAATATAGTATTTTATACGTGAGTAATGACTATTTCTTATTCATTAAATAATATAGTATTACGTTATGAAATAGTCAGAATTTGTATTCTTTCATGAAAAAATTGTTCTAACAATAAATTACTTGTAGAAACCATTCTGTGTGCGAAATGTTTTTTAATCTTGTCTATAAAAAGATACTCTACTTATCTAAGAAAAGTGACAACTGTCAGTCAAAATAACAAATTACGCTCGTCCTCTGTGAGTTAGTTAATTTTAGTTTTTTATTTTACAAACCAGACGTAAACTTTATGAACCAAATACAATGTTTATTTTGAAACAGGAAAATGATAAAAGCTATTTAAAGTATATGCTTAATTATTTTTAAAAATGTCTACTTCCAAGTAACCAACAATTTATCAAACTAACAATCAACATTTTCATTTTGATGATTTTTAGGTACGTATCACTTTTTATTGTAATAGTAAATATTGTGATGCTTGTATTTATGTTAGATTTTACAAGGTTTGATTAAAAAATAGAAAAGTCATTTTATTACACACAAAGTAAGATACAATTTAATTCAATAAATTTTTTTTGATATAATCTCTTTGTCTAAAATTCCAACTGGTAGAAGTCTTTCACTGGCGTGGCTTTCTTATTATCGGTAACAATGTTAAACATTTCTCTTCATTTTTTTTATTTTCAGCAAAAACCATAATACTGGAAATATTTTAGAGCTCAAAACATGGCCGATTTTTCAGACGTTTCTCTTTTCATATAAACGTTTTAGTTTTTTCGTATTCTACACTTCACTTGACGGGCTTTTTTAGGCCAAAGTGAATTATTGGTTAACCAAAATCTGAATTTTTCTCTCAAGGTTATAGCGATACACAGAAATAAACTTCTTTAGCATACTTTCCAAATTTAAATTAAATCTAATGTTAATGCATTATTTAAGATTTAAGCTTGCAAAAACCATCGATCACCAGCGACTATAGTAGCAGACAGACCCGCCGGACTAGTTGAAAGTGACGGAAATAATTTCACCAAAAATATCACTATGAAGTTCTGCGAAACCGGATTTACAAATTCAAAAAAGTGCGCTTCTGTGTGTTGGGTGGAATATATTGAATTGTTTATTTCAAAATGCTGAAACCTGGGCAAACTATTGATGTAGATCTTCATTGTGAGCAATTTGATAATCGATAATCGAAAAGTATGGGGTGATTTTCAATAAAAATGTGTTATATTGCAACACAACCATGTAAGACTGCACTGAGCAAGACAAGTCTTGGTAGTAATAGATAGGTGAGGAAGGTACTGCTTTAATCATACTGATTAAATTCCAGGTTTCCATTTATTCCAATCGGTACAACATTTTCTTAGTAGTAAAAACTTGAAAATTTGGATGATGTCCAAAAAGCCATTAATTTTTATCGGTCTGACATTAAAAATTGGACGACTAAATGATAAAATATTGTTGATCACATTAATCACATTATTAATTGAAAATAAAAACTTAAGGCATTATTCGTTTTTCCTTCAACGTTTCCATTGTTGCTGGAAGTTCTCTTTCACCAGCTGGTTAAGAATCTCTGTCGTATGCAAATTCAGTTCCCTTCAGCATCCAATTAACCTTCGAAAATAGAGGACAACGGTGATGTTTTATTTTATAAGGAATGCTGCCATAAACGAATGAATAGACTGATGGATAGTTTTCGAAAAATAAAAATGCATCAGAATAAATTGTCTCTGTTTAAATTCTGCACCTTGTATTAGACGAATTATTGTCGTGAGCGTGCGAAAATATTTTGCACAATACTCATTCACAGTTTACAACCAAACATATTTATCTTTATTGCTAATAAGTGTTAAACATGCGAATTTAGAAATATATATATTTTGACGGTATGAAAAGCAAATGAACGAGTTTTGTTCCCGCTAATAGACTTTTCGAAAACAAAAAGATAATGACCATAGTGTATGGTTATCAATTTATGAAGAAGCTTAAACAGTTGTTCATTTTTCAACATTTTGGAGAGGGCGATCCAGATGTTGTATTCCTAAATCGAAGAAGTTTCCCGACACTCCGTTGAGGAAGTGTGTGACCTCTGCTCGGACTTCATGGTTGCTCTTGAAGCATTTGCTACCCAAGTGTTCCTTTAGCTTGTGGAAGGGTTGATAATCGCTGGAATGCTGGACTCCTTCAGTCGTCCTCTCCGGCAATTCTGGATATTTCCTCAGAAATAGGTCAATGTTTCACAATATCTGCGCATCGATCCCAAAACATAATCGTCATAGCTTTTATTGTCTAGTGCGTTTGTTTGAATTTATTTGGTGGCAAGGAGCAATAATGATCCCACTGACAAAGTTATTGTTTTGAATCGAGTGTGTAATGAAACACCCACGTTTCATCTCTTGTGACATGAAGTCCAATAACTTCTCCTTTTTTACCTACTCCCTTACATTATGCATGAAACTTGGTACGGTCAAGGCGTTGCTCTTGAGTCCTGTCGTTCAGCATCTGGGGAACCCAAAGCTCACTCACCTTGCGATAACTCAACGATTCTATTAAACGGCTAGCCCCAGAAAGGTGTTAGCAAGTTCATAGTCAGTGATCTTTGAACATTTCACTATTGATCTTCTGGACAATGGTATTCGAAACCAGCGGTTTTTCACTCCTTTCTTAATCATGAACTTTCCTTAGCAAAATTCGCGGACCTGCTAAACGGACATACACCTTTCACCGTAAACATCAGTCAATTGTCGATAAATCTCAACGGGCGATAACTTCTTTGCGTGGAGAAACCGAATTACTGCTTGAACCTCGTGGGAACAGCGATCAAAATTCTCACCTCTGACTCTGGCTATCAAGCGAACATTGAGCGACGTAGCGAATTAGGCACGGGCGGGCTCGAGAGTTGAGGAACCACTGCACACGGCATTGTTGACAGATTTATCCTAGCACTTTCGCTCTAAGCTGTAGATAATTGGATACCTTACTTTTGGTACAATTCTGGTAGAAAATAAAAGTGTCTACATTTTAATTATTTTTATGCATCATAATGCAAGGTCAACCATAAATCCCAGTAAGTTTTACGCCGAGCAGACAATTAATTATTAAAAAAGATATATAATTATGAATAATTTACATTGTTTACTGGTTAACAGATTATTATACAATAATATTTTTCAATAGCAAATATACAGTCTCTCAAATTAGACGCAACCCTGATGTTATGTTCAAAAAAACAAAAGAAATGAATCAAAATGTTTATAATTGGATATGGCTTTATGGTTTTTCAAAATATTCTTCTTATATTCTTATAGAGGTACCAGTGATTTGAACGCATCAACCGCTTCTTCTGGCGTAGGTTTTTGTTTAGTTCTTATAGACCTCTTTTGAATTTTTCCAGCGGTATCCTTTTGATATCCAAATGTTCATACAATATTGAATGTATGTGAGTGGAACTCATTCCCAAATATGCCTCAATCTCACGATATATCACAACAGGGGGTTTTGGATGACCTTCGAAGCGAGTTAATCGGCACACTGAAAACACACCAACGATCACACTTGATGAAAAAAATAAAGCGACTTCTTTGAAATAATTAGCCAGTTTTTTTATCTGAATGCTTCCACGAGCACGCGTCCTTCGGCAAAACTTTGATTCCTTATGGGGGTTACTATAAATACGTAAATTAGTAATAATCACACTGGAGAAACTGTTTACACTACCACTACACCGACAGTTACACTTGTTTGACGAGCGTTGCGTTTCGATAACCAAGTTTTCATCTTCAGAAACTGAATTAATTAACGTTCAATCCCTGACGATGATAATCAAAACAAGTGTGAATGTGAATGTTGGCGTGGGGCTATGTTTAATATATTAATTTCTACTAACTAACTGAGAAATCCATTATTGAGTAAAGTTTTCAAAAATTGTTAAAGAGAAAATATATACAGTCAGTAAAATGACTTTTTTAATCAAATTTAAGTAATTTGTAGCTTTTTTTAATTACAGTTCTTTTACTTTGTTAGACTATAAGGTGAATAGACTAAAAAATGCTCCAAACGACCCTACCTAACTTCATTTACATTTAATCAACCCTCTAGCCCAATGTTTTGATTTTTAAAGGAGGCAATTCGAAAATTGAGTCGACACGAATTTAACCCTTTCGTTCCGAGTCATTTAAATGAAACGCTCTATATCCAAACCAAAATATTAACTGGGTGTTTGGCGTCGTCAAATTAACTTCCCTGCGGCAGACAACAGCTTACAATTCGTGTTAATTTGAAATTAGTGTCCGTAAAAACTGTTATAAAAGCTTCTTTATTTAATAAATATATACATTGTATAGTTATAATTAGTAAGTACTTGATTTTATTTAATTATTTTGGCTCCAAAAATGTGAAGTGGTTCATACCGCTTTACTTATTATTGTCAATCATTTGAATATTCTATGCGCTGATTTGAAAGAAAGATTTTCTGATTTTAGACAATTTGATTTATTAACGTGGATAATGCAGGAAATGTTTGTGGATTTGTCAGATATATCAAACATAAAGTGTCAAAGCAGATGGAACTGGAATAAGTCTAGGCAGCGCACCAAGCATTTTTCAAGCAGAAATTTATGCAATTGAAAAATGTGCCCTGTTCAATCCAGAGAGGAAATCATCATTCTGTCCGATAGTCAAGTAGTCATTAGAGCTCTAAGCTCCAATATCATAAAATTCAAACTCGATTGGGAGTTCTATCGGGGCACTGTCGCATCAACAAACACCTGAAGACGCTAGACAGATAATTATTCGTGCAGGTTTTGTTACACAGAGGACGAAACCTCTATCAACATTTTCTCGAACTGTGAAACATTAAGGAACTCCAGAGCACTACACCTGGGAGCGCTTGAAATAGAAGACGAAGATCTCTAGCAACTACAGCTATCCCACATTCTAGATTTTTTAAAAGGAGTGGGATTGACATGTCTGCTGTAAAAATTGGGTTTCCCAGTAACGCAGCAAAAATGGTGGACACAATAAATCCTTTGGAAAATATTGTAATGAGATACTGCGTCGGTAATGTGCATTCAGTGGAACTTGAGGTTCTCCTAAATCAGAATATAAATTTCCTAAAGTTGGAATAACATCATTCTGATATAGTTCCAAATATTTATAGACATTAAAATTTTCCTTTATGAAACAGGGATGAATTATGTAGTTTGCAGTAATCCCTCCTCAGACATTAATCTTTTAAGGATATTGCGCGTACTCTTCTCTCAACCAATGAGGATTTTCCGTTAACCAGTAGTGGCAATATTGCCGATTACTATGACAAGAAAGGGGGACACAATAAATCCTTTGAATCCATACATGCAGTATCATGAATTGTTAAATTATGAATCTGTTACAACTTTATTTAATATAAAATGAGAATTTAGTGGTGTGAAATATTTACTGGTGTTATGAAATATTTATTGGTGAACAAAGACATATAAGACAACGTGAAGACATGAGACTGAAACTAACTTAATATAAAATCTCTATGGAGCAAGGATCTGAGTGAATAAAAATAATGAATTAATATAGAGAAGTTACTATTAAAATTATTTGGAATTTGATTTCTAGTTTGTCGCTATAAGTTTTAAAAATTAACTCAGTTTTTACTGTGCTTCGTTTACATTTACCTAATGATTTCTTGCAAAAACTTCTGAGTTTTTTTAGTAAACAATTTATTCTTTTAAAGTGGGGTATAGTACAAAAATGGTTGATCTAACCTGTATATATTTAGAATTACATTTTCCAGATTATGAATAGCCATTTTGGTGGAATATTTTTGTTTCTAGTTATAGCAAACAATACCTGGACTATCCGTAGATTATAAAAACTGTTATGACGAAGTAAATTATGGATTAAATTATGTAACATGACCGACATATTTTCTAGTCGATTTAAATATCTCTTTTGATAATAACCTTGTGTATTTGAAAATCCAATATGGAAAAGAGAAAAGTAATGTATCTATCGTGTATATGTAAATTTAGAATAAAAGAATTATACGTTTCCATGGATATTGCCTGACGACGCTTCTAGACTTAATAAAACTTTTCCACTCTAGGGAATTTATGCAGAACAAAAATGTGTCATATACTTGAGGGACGTTTCCCAATCATAATATTATTTGGATACATTGCTTTCTACTGCAACGGATAAATCAATTATAAATAATATCATACGAGGTATAAGGAAAAATACAATTTTTACAAAATTAATTATACATGCTGCATCTATTTTAACTAGTCTCATACCCTTTCCAGTTAGTTAGCATATTACTATAACCGTTTCAGTTAGACCAAGTTCATAATGTCTGTTTTTAAATCTTCAACAAATTGCATTAACATTAAGTTTACGTATTCGGTAAAATATAAATCAAATATATTAATTGAGAGATACCCACAACAATAGCAGAAAATATTTTTAACGTTTCGACAAGTTTCGAGCCCATATCATGCTTTATACTTCCTTCTTCTTCGTACTCCATTTTAGGCAGATTATCTGTTCATTCTTCGCAGCATGCCCATTGCCTCAATTGATGGTAAGATTATCATTCCATCTTTTTCGTGGCCTTCCCATTGGTAAGTTGTCTCGTGCTATCATTACTATTATTTTGTTTTTGCTGTATCAGGCCGAGTTTCTGCAGTGTACGTTATTATGGGTCTGATTAAAGTTTTTTAGGTTCTTGACTTGGCCTCAATACTTACGTATTTGTTTATCCATATGTGTCGTTCAGACATCCGGCTGCTTTTGCTGTTTTTATTATTTGCTGCCTTACCTCTGTCTCAATATCACCATATCCGGATAGTTCTATACCCAGATATTTGAATTTCATTTATTCCTGAATTATTTTGGGGTCTACCACCAGCTTGCATCTAAGAGGTATTTTTGATGTTGTCAGGCTTTCTGTTTTGGAGGTGGAAATCATCATATTCAGAGATTTTGCTGTGCAATTAAAGAGATATAGCAGCCTTTGGAGGTCGTCTTCGTTTTCTGCAACCAGCACAGCATCGTCAGCATAGCACAGGATTGTAATATAGCGGTCACCCATTTTGTATCCGTTCAATCTGTGTACTTGCTTTATTATTTCTTCCATAATTATGTTGAAAAGGAGTGAGTCGCCCTGTCCTATTTCTCTTTCCACAAGGATTGGTTCGGTGAGCTATTCTCTATTCGATGTAGTAGGAATGTGTGAAGGCGTGAGATCACCGGTTAACGGGTCCGTTTCTTGAAAATTATTGTTGATCAAATGTTTCTTAACGTTTTGAATAAGGGCACTTCTGTATTAGGCCCCTTTCCATAAAGCGCACGGTTAGTTATTCTCTGTGTTTTCTGACTAAAATGATACATCCATTTTATGTTATTCCTATCGACCAGGAGAGCCATGTGTGTCGGAGATATACCAACAATGACGAAAAAGCAAAAATCTGTCAATTATACCTGAAGATCATCATCATTTAATGTAAGAGTAATAAGCATCCACCCTATTCGCCTGATTCTGCCATGTATTTCTGGTTCTTCTTTAAACGGAAAAATATTTACTTGTGTAACGTTTCTTGACGAAAGCATTGATGTAGGTGGTTCCTAAAAAGATTATGAATATTTTCTGCATCTCCGAATTTTTCACCAGATCAGAAGTGGGTATTGTTAATTAAATGACCAAATATTTTCTTCTAGTAGGGTAGCTATGAATGGGTCTCTCAGTTGAGTTGTGAAAGTGTTTGCGAACTAAACAAACGGATTCTAAAATGTAGATAAAGAGCGGGGGTTCTACGATAAATGTAACGAATAGGTCATTTTTTGTAATTTGAAGATAGATTAGAAGGAATGCAAACTACAAGATCCCAAGAAAGGCAAACCATAGCAATTCGAACAACGAGTTGTAAATTGTTAGAGCAGTACGAGAATCGAGCAGTTTAGACATAGATTTTTTGAAAGTATTAATGTACGTGGTTTCTATAAAGACTATGAATATCTCAGAAAAAAAAAGCGTCATCCTCGTACACTGAAAGATCAAAAAACGGCTTGCTTATCAAGTGTTTTATATTATATCTATCATAGGTATCTAGTAGATATCATTTATAAGACAAGCCGTTTAGTTTTCTCAAAACTACACATTAAATTAGAAAAACGCATTGAGCAAAGAAAATAAGATTAAAAAATGAAATTCTACATTTGTCTCAAATATTCGTCTGTGAGACATTCCAATTCTTGTGAAATATGAGTGAATATATATTTATCTTTTGGCACTAATTTGTGGAAACGATGATGGAAACCCTTTTTTCCACCACAACTCTCAATTTCTCAAATTGTACTTGGCAAAGACCCAAAGCATACTATTTTATAATTTAATACACTCCTTTATAACAATAGTTTAAAAAACAAATTGGAAAATCTCTTTCAAGCGTAAAAACCACAAAACAGGGTATTGGAATTATGGAATATTCCTATTAATATATGAATTAAAATGAATAGAAATGAATTCAAGAAATGTAGAAACAAACACACTAATAATTTTTGAAAAAAAAACTGGAAAGAAACACAAATAGCTTTGATTCAATGAAAAACTCAAATCAAAATGCATGAGTTCAACCCAAATTTCGAATACGAAAACTACCCAAATTCGAAGAAGCAGAAATCAATGAAGATTTGGAAATAATATTTAACTATCATAATATAATTAGAAAATAAAAAATGTCAATGTTGTTACAGCCTGATAATTTCCATATATATATAGTAATAGTGAAATAGAAACCATAATACAATATTTTTCATACTTTTATATAGGGCATATACAGGGTGTATCAAAAGAAAGTGTTTCCGACTCTAGGATTCATAGAAAACTGAAAATATTTGCTCGGTAAAAAATTTTCGTAACGCCATCCGTATTCAAAATGAAGGGCGACGAATATGATTTGGAAGTTGATACATCCAATGAATTTTATGTCTGACTCTCATAGAGGGCGCTAGTTACACGGTTACACGTACCAAGTAGTATTGAACATCCACTTTTTAAATATTAGATTTATTAGATTTATTATTTTTTAAACAAAGTTACTCTTGAAAAAACTCGATGCAGTGATCCGTTTCCGGAATATTTTGCTTTGAAAATTATGAAGTGATAAACGTTGCCGTTGATAAAGTTATTAATTATTATTATTAATTAGTGAGCATTATTTGAATTGAAAATTTTTGTCGCGTAAATGGACCCCATCGATACCACGGATACATTTTAAAAAATTGGGCCTGATGGCTTTCGTTTCTTGTAACGTTTCACAAAAATCCAGTGTAACCGGTATACGATCTTGTGTTTCAAAGTTAAATAAGTATGGGCACTGATCTATTGGAGATGTTAGTATGAAACAATCAACAATTTGATGATCATGTATTGGGGTTCTGGGACTCAAACTTCTGTTTGTTTTATACCAATGCCCCCAATAGATGAGTACCCATAATTATTCAACTTTGAATTCTACAGAACAGCAGCATTTTCTGCAAGTTTTCCATTCATTAATAGTTGAGTTGATAAAAATTTCATGAATGAACCATGAACTATGTTTTTGAGAAACTGGAAATGTTAGATCCAAAAAATACATTCTGGTAGGCCAACAACAACAAGAACTATTAATGAAGAAAATATGATTTTAAATTTAGTTGATGAATATCCAACAGTTAGCGTTGGCAAGACAAACAACTACATCCTCTTCAAGTACTTGGGGAATACTTAAAGAGCAACATCCTCATCATTACAGACAAGATATAAAGTTAAAAAACTCAACATTACAAAAATGGACAGCCCTCGATCCAAATTTTTTTAAATGTATCACACTACCAACACTCCTTTAAAGTTAATGTTTGGGTGGCAGCTTTAGGTAACAAATTAATAGGTTATAACATTCTACTTGGAAATTTAAATGGTTATATGTACCTGGATTTTTTAAGCAATCACTTATTTGAGATATTAGAAGATTTAACGCAACTATCGAAAATTATTCCTTGAAACAGACTGCATGGACATACGTAATCATCCTTTTAAAATTGATAGTGTTCGAACGTATAATTTAGAAAATATATAAGCTCTGATTTCGCAACTTTAAATGCCTATAACTCAGAAACGAGGGGTGATATGAGAAAATTTTCTTCATGTCACATCATTATTTTCACGTCATCTACATCATCAAGTCCCGGAACACTCTGTATTGTACAACAAGTGAGAAAAATTGTCGAGTAGCACGAATCTGTTGAGGGAGAAATACGCCTCACCCTGTAGATGTTAGGTATTATAACTTCGTCTATATTTATAAAAATTATTGCAATTCGATAATAGCACTGCTTCATTGGGTTTTATTCACCCTATATAATTAGTGTAATTATGCAAGGTGATTATCATTTTACCGATAATATCTAATTGTTTACTTTTACAATTTACTAATTATTAAAATTTGTTTAATACAGCAAATAGTTTGATTATCGCTTAAAAAGAATATTTTGAATATTTTGTTATCATTATTATTCTCTTATTTAAAAACTTCGTTTAATTACATTTGCATATATTATAATTTCCACATATATATGCAAAAATGTAGTTTTTAGTAAAAAGTACAAAGCACATTCTCAAAGAAAATTATTAAAAAATTCCTGATATACGTTTTATATATTGATTATTTTTTATCTTGAAATATTTTTATTCTTATAAATTCTATTGGAAACCGATCTCAATGTATTATAAGAAAAAATATTTCCTGTTACATTGATTCTCTTTTCAATATCCAAAAAAATAAGTTATAAGAGAGTGGTTAGCTAGTTAACTAAGTTTTTGAATCGTCTAAAATAAAGAGTTAACATAATAGGCCTCCGAGTGAACCCCGAACTGGATCTAGGTTACCCGCACTAACCTAAAATAACCTAACCTTGTTTACCAGTATAAAAGGTAGATTTAAGGACAATTTTTTTGTTATAACTCTCTAATGTGTCCATCTGAAAGCGAAAAATAATAACTTTCCACAAGAGCGCTCGCAAGCAATTCGGTGGAGTGATTTCTTAATAGACAAATTAATATATACCTCATAAATGTTAAAATTTATTGTTACACTTCATTTATTACATTGCAATAGTACGGACACTGTTTAAGGACTTTTTTTTACATACCGAGAAAGTTCTCCTTACCTCCACTCTCCATAGTTCACAAGATTTGTAACTAGTTCAGGTAGAGTATGCGTGCGTTCAATATTATTCACTAAAGCCGGTATCACACGATGCGTCCAATGCTTCCAATGTTGGACGCTGGTATGATTGGAGGCATCGTGTGCATATCATTCGACGAATGTTTTGCTTCCAGCGTTGCCCATGGAAAGTCGGTTACTTTTATCCGCGTGAAAAAACTACACACACTCCCTGTCCTCTTGAGCGTAAATGCTACATGCTTTGTATGAAAAATCAAAATTGTCAGTATCATCCAGTTTATTTCAAAATAATTTATATCTTTTGTATGCTGTTCATCACGTTATTGCCATGTTTTCATTTCTTTAAGTTTTATCGGATGGCAATAGTCATTATAATTAAAACACTTCATTGTCATAGCGTAGGTACATTAAATTGTCTAATACATAAGTGTGCACGAACTAAAAAGATATATGGTTTCCTAGACTGTTCTAAGGGAATATCATGATGAATCACCTCGTTGAAGCGCATCAAGGATGGAGCGTAGCACATTCTTTTGAAACCTTCTTAAATTGTTTATATTGGTTATTCTGGTGGTACCCCACCCCTGGATCCGATACGTCTATTTGGACGTTTAGGGATAGACAGTTTAGTTCCTCGGCCAATAATCCAACAGATATGGCTTGCGTTTGGTAAATATATGCTTTTTCTTAGTATGACGGAAGTCTGAGTACATGCCAAGATCTTTGGCATCTTCTTTAAGTTTGCAGTTGCTAATATATATAGGAGGACATGATTCTGTACGCAACGTAAATGTTGAATACTGGGATTTAATTTCATTAACTATCATGCGCCATAATTTTAGTAAGCTTTGATTCATATTTAGATTTGTTTGGAGGCTGATGTGAGATGCCGGTATAACAATATCGACTGCATATGTAGCTGCCATGGTGGATTGTTGTTGAAAGTCTTTTGTGAATAAGATATGGAGTATCAGACCAAGGACGCTCCCTTGGGGAACGCCGAAATTTATAGGTATCAAGTAGGATATTAACAGGAAGCAATGGGGATGAGATAGAAGCTTCTTCGATTTGAATTGCAGTCCTATCAAAAGCTTAAGTAATATAAAAAAAATAGCAGAGCAATGTCTTTTGGAGTTTAAGTCTTATTCATTTTATTGATGTGGCATCATTTTCTTAGTTAGTTGTTTCTATTATAACTTCTTATAAGCTTTGCTGAACATGCAGTAGGCTTATCGGCCTATAGGAACACACTTTTCTTGCTTTTATTTCAGATTTTAGTATCATATTGATTTTGACCAATTTCCAGGCACCAAAATTTGATTTATTACTTTGAAACGCAAAAGTGAAGTCAGTTAAGTTAGCTATCGTGTACATAACCAATCCATTTATGGTTTATTCAACGAGTAGAAGTAAATATCACAATTATAAGGTGTATTTATTAATACAATGTTAAAATTAAAGGTGTAGCTGGTATAGGATCCAATATTTATTCCTTACATTTATAATTTATATTCGGCACGTGATATTGTAGTTTTGGAAGCTGAAACTATTGGATTTTGACTTGGGTAGCAAATGCTGTGAACTTGATTATTGACAGGATCTTTCATGATTTTCATTTTCCATATCACTTTCCGTTCTAGCAAAGAAGTTTACATGAAACTACTTAGATTAAGTATAATTTTCAATAGTTTCTACTACATTAACTTTTGAACGGCACCGTCAGATGTCTGCGTCCCGTCATCTTTATAAATTAATAATCTAATCATAAACTTATGATTTTTGTTCAGTTGTAAAAAATATAGTTTCTGTTAAACTGGTCATAATGTTATTTCTATCCTTAAAGAAACAACGCTTGAACTATGATTTCCTGTTAAAAAAATAACTTTTAAGAAAGCAATTTATTTACGAGGAAATATTGAAAAATTCTTAGCCTACTAGAGAACCAAACAAAATTTCAATGTGAAAATATTTTATTACTCAACATATTCTCCTTTTGATTGGATAAATTTAGTAAAGTGAACCTACAACGTCTCTAAACCTTTAAAAAAAATGTTTCTTCTTGCTTTGCAGACCAGACCTCCTCTTTTACGACTTTTTAAACTTTTTTTCAGTTGAGGAAAAAGATGATAATCGGACGGAGCCAAATATGGTGAATAAGGGGGGTGTTCTAGTAATTCAAACACTAAATCATGAATTTTTTGCATGGTAACATGAGATTTGTGTGCAGGGGCGTTGCCCTGCAAAAACAAAACACCTTTGGATAGCTTTCCGCTTCTTTTCTCTTTAATTTTCTCTCGTAGAGTGGTCAATTATGTCGAATAGTAATCTGCAGTTATTGTTCTACCCCTATCCAAAAATCAATCATGATTACTCCATGACAATCCCAAAAAACTGAACCGGATTTTTGGACACGAAACTTCTTAGGTCTTGGAGAACCAGAGTGTCGCCATTCCATCGATCGTTGCTTTATTTCTGGATCATACAAATGTACTCAAGTCTCATCCATAGTAACAATTCGGTTTAAGAAGTCTACATCGTTTCAAATCGAGCGCAGATCGAACGCGATGCTTTTACCCTTGCACGATTTTGGTCAAACATTTGGGGATCCATTTTGCAGCATTTTTCTCATGTCCAAATTGACGTGAACTATATAATGAACGCGATCGTATGAAATATTCAGTGCTTCAAATATCCGTTTTAGCCCAATTCGACGGTCTGATGAAATCATGTCATGAACTGAATCGATATTTTCGGGTAAAGACACAGAAACTGGCCTTCCCCATCGGTCATCATCTTCAACGGAAAATTTACCTCTTTTGAAGCTTGTAGTCCAATTTTACACGGTCGCATACGAAGGACGTTGATCACCAAGGGTATTAAACATATCTTTGTAAATCTGCTTACGTCTGAACCCTTTTAAATACAGGTACTTGATGATGGCTCGATACTCCAATTTTTCGATTTTCACAATTTCGGTGGACATCTTTTTTCTTTTAATTTATTGCGTAACTCTGGCTTTTTTATGCATTTTCATTTTGTTTATGCATGGAACTGGTATAGGCTAACCAGATGCCGATACATCCTCGTAAACATTTTAATTATACAACAACAAGATGAACAAGGAATGTATCTTGATTACACCACAATTAAAAGCATCTACACTTTATAACAATATAATAAATTCTCGGAATGATGTGATATGTCTTCTCATGTATAATATTTATATAATTTGTAGACGAGCGGTTTATGTAACTAATGTATTCAACATCAGTAAATGTTGTCTTTTTTAGCATTTTTTGTATAGTTTTTATTCTTTTCTTCACTTATAAAAACGAATAGCTTTTTTCTAAAACTAGTCGATGCAATGTAACTGTAAAAAGATCAGCCGTTTCAGTATCATCATCACATTCCAAAATCTCATTAATAGATATGAAGATCAAATCTAACTGAATCTCCATTGGACCTCGAGAGTACAGCCACGTAGCTCTTTATCATACAGCTTTACTTTAGGCCTTGTTCTACATCATCTTAGCACCTTCTTTGGTGGCGTCCAATCCATCTTCTTCCTTCTATTCTTCACTTTTTTTTACTCTTCATTAATTTGCTTCAGGTATCCGAGCCGAGTTTTTATAACGTTTACTATTTCTTGGTTTATCCGCCGAGGTTAATACAGAGTGTCCAATCTCCAAACGATACCATAATAAATTTTCAACTATTCTGTTTTATAAGTTAATTCTCAGTCACACACAATTTCCTCACTTGAAAACTGGAGAGATTCAAGCCGTTGATCTGTTTTTGACTCGAGAAAATATATTTGTTGAATAAAACCGTTATTCAAAGCACTTTCCACATAATTATGATTCGAAATTAAAATTAGATATCTACTTCAACATGAAAACGAGAGAATCTGTTTAATTCAATTTTGAAGCAATCAGAGTAAGGGAGATTGAGATTTGAGTTAGTAAATTATTAAAGGAGAAGGATAACACTGTTAACAAGTGAACTGCAAGATAAAATAAATATCACGTTAAAATTTTTATCCGTATTAAAACTGAGTTTTTGTCATTTATTTAATCGGTTGTTTTTCAAAGTGGTACTACATATTTATAAACACGTGTGAGGGTTCATTAAGAGTGATCAACTCATTCATATATTCACGATTTGAGTTTGAGTCTTAGTTGTCGAAGATTTAGCATCAAAACAAACTCAAGGACGATTCTCAAAGTGTACAAGAGCTTTTGACTTACGATTTGAACAGTAGAAATATGGATTTCTTAAGCTAAAAGTGGCTGTACAAGTCTATCTACGAGAGGAATATCTAAAGAGTGGTTCGCAGCAGAAAATAAAGCGAAAATACAGGATATGAGTATTCAGGATCATCGATTAATCGAAAGAGATTTAGTAGAAGCCCTGGACAACTCATTTGATAATGATATTTAGGGTAAAATCTTGGTTTACAGAAAGATCTGTGGAAAATGGGTGCCGGTATGTCTATTTTTAAAAAGGTGGTTTGGATTTTTCAGATATTACTCTCCGCCTCTCTTATCCATTTTTTCAGCATCCTTCTGAGTCCCTCTCCTTCCATTTGTGCTATTCTATTCTATATTCAGCATTTATTTTATACATGTGACCCAATCACCTGACTCTAACTACTTGTTTAATACAGGGTGTAAACAATTCGTAAATGACGTGAAAATAATGCATAACATTAGAAAATTTTCTGATGCGACCCCTCGTTTCTGAACTATAGTTGTTTAAAGATGCGAAATCAAAATTTATATATTTTCTATATTATACATTCGAACATTATGAATTTTTAATGGAATTTGACGAAATAAATAATTCTACAATACTATTTTAAGACTAGGGGCGACTCATGCCCAATAGTTAACAATCCATAACTTTTATAAGGACAACTTGTACAATTTAAAGATTTCTTAACAAAAAGGTACTCGATAAAATTTTTGGTTTAGTAGATATGTAGATTTTTCAATCGTTGTACATATCAAGGAAACCGTTCGCCATAAAGAGACATTCTGAAGAAAATTATCATAAATTGTAATTATTTATTAAATTTACTCACAGGAGAGGTATTAAAACACATTCAAACATTTGCTATTGAACTGCATACTGCCGAAAAACTTTGTTAGCTACATAACGAAAACTTCCGGAGAGAAACACGTGGTCAAACGATACTAACGCGGCGCTCTTCGCATACAATTTCTTGTTCTTCGTTAGTCCTTTAATTCGCAATGTTTCGAGCTTAGTTGCATTAAGGCTTTGTCCGGAAAGATCGTCTCAAACTTGGAAGAGCATTCCAAGATTCTACCTTATAGCATCCCAATGGAAGTTGGTTTTATCGATCTTTTAGTTATTTTTGTTTACTGGTGTTGCATATACCCAGCTTCCAAGATAGCCCCAACAAAATGAATCCATTGTATTTAATTCAGGGGAAAAATGTTATTTTTCATATTTTAATTATTAATCTTTTTCAAGTTTTTCCGTATTCCAGTAATATAATCGATAGTACGTACTACTAATGTTTGCTTTTCCAAGTTCAAAGAAATATCCTTCGTAGACTCCGGAAGTGTGTAGATGTACAAGGTTTCCACTTCGAACATTTATTATAGCTTCTTTATCAATATTTTCCTTATTTAGATAACACGATATTCGACAGTATGCAGTTCAATTAGAAATCTTTGATTGTGTTTTAACACCTTCTGTAAGTATTTTCAATAAATAATTACAATTTATGATAATTTTCTTCAGAATGTCTCTTTATGGCAAACGGTTTCCATGACTTGTACAACGATCTAAAAATCTACATATCTCCTAAACTATAAATTTTATCGAGTAAATCAACAGTACCTTGTACCTGTAAAAGTTATGCATTGTTAACCATTTGGCATGAGCCACCCCTGGTCCTCAGATAGTATTGTAGATTTATTTCAAAGGGGTCTTATGAGAAATTTCTTTCATGCCACAGCATTATATTCACGTCATCCACTCACTGCCGAATTTTTTGCATCAATTCCCGGAACACCCTATATTAAGCTCGTTATAAATGTCTTTCAGTTCAGCGATTGTTTTTTATCTCTATTTTCACACCCCCCAGTATTTTTCTAATCTTTGTCCTCTCCCACACTTCCATTTTTTCAGTTCTCTTCTGGGTTAGCACTCAAGATTCAACACAGCACGTTTTGTACATACTCCGCTTTGAGTATGTACTCAACTTCTTCAAAATTACATTCTTCGTTTTACCCCTTTCTTAGAATTCTTTATACTTTTTCTATTTCTGTTTCTATTAATATAAATAATAATATGGAAAAAACTTTCCCGCTGTATGGGAACTCAAAGTTATTATGAAAATCTCAAAAGTTTTCAAATACCAAAAAAAAAATAAAAGAAATAAGAAAAGCGTTAAAATCGGAAAACCATTATTACACGTAGTCATCCGTTTGAAAATTTTTAAAATAAACAACTAAAATTTAACGATAATTGGTTTACTTATATTTTTAGCAAGATGATAAAGAAGTAATAACAATTTAAATTGGAGATAATTCAGTTTCGGCATTAACACCATATTTTAAGTATATGTCCTTGGTGTTTTTCGAAAATATACGATATTAAAAACCCTCCTATGCAAAATAATTTCTTGATTGGCTGCTGTGTTGTAAATTAATGGACTGTATTATTTCGCCAAATGAGGAAAATAGTCTCAAAGGTACTAGTTCTGTTAATAACAAAAACAAACAAAACACAGAATTACTAGAAATTGAATATGTGAAGTGAATGTCTTATCGGAATTTCAGTTTTCTTGACACTTCAAGTTCACACTTATCCACACACGTTCATATAAAGCTTTTGTAAATATTTCTTTTAAATCTGGTACAAAATTGACTCGTAACTAATTTCTGCTGCTTTTTTCTACAAATATTTTAGATCGAACTCATTTTTAACTATTTATACAATTTCTAGTGTTAATTTCATTTTTCACTCATTTTTTTTTTAAACCATAGAAATATTTTGACAATTTATTTTGACGTTACTTTAGAATTGAAAAAAAAGAAGAGTTGACGGGTACTAAACGTAGATGCTGATTGGTAGATTTCATATACATTCTAGGATGTATATGAAATCATATCCGTTCAGTTAACCAAAATGGCCCACATTTCCATTTTGTAAATTGCGCAGAAAATGGATAATATACATGTGGGTGTAGAAAAAAAATACTACACTTTTAAAAATTTATATCAGCTCTATTATGAGTGCTAAAGACGTGCGGTAAATTGCAAAATTTATGGTTACTGCGTGTCCATTCATTTACAAATTTAAACCCGACACCGTTTTCAAATCCATTGTATTATTAACACTCATATCACTTAATAATACCTTTTGTTATTAACGTTCTTCAACAGCGTCAAAATAATTGTTTATTTGCAATATAAGGTGGAGAAAACCTATCTAGAACTACTATCCGGGAGCACCCAATACAAAAAGAAACAACGGGGCCAAATATGGGTCAAGCTTAGCGCAAGGCTGTGCAACTTTGGCCCACGACGCTTGTAAGCCTGGCTTGGCCCAGCCGTGGTAAATGTCTGAAATGATAAGATGGTTCCAGGCCCAAGCATCACTGCCAAGGCTGGTCCATGCATGGTTGCCTTAACTGGACCGTGTGTGCTAGTCAAGACTGGGCCAAGCTTTTAAGCCCTTCTTGGTACAACATTGGCTAAAGACCGGGATGATAACAATGTGCCAGGCTTTGTGGTTATCATTAGGGACCTTTGTTCCTAGGTCTGAGACGTGTTTGGTTGTTACAGCTGCTTATAAACTCATAATTATAACAGATATGAATTATATTTTAATTATTTTTATTTTTTATTTTCTATTGCATCACAGTGACAAGCTAACTAGTCAATATTTGATATAACTATTTTTTTCTAAATTATCGATTATCAGAATCGTAATAATTATAATTGTAAATTATTACTTTTCTTGAATTACTGAAGATTTTCACTGAGAGTCCGTTTTGGTTCAATGGCTTCTTCTACATTTTGAGGGACTTCATTAGGGAGCAGATAATTACTGTCATTATCATCGTTAGAATCAATAACTAACTACCTGATTAGTAGTATCAGAATAACAAAATCATTGTCACACAGCGATAAATCACTATTGTCACTAACACAAATGTTATTAATGGAATCCTTTTTTGAATTTGTTTCACTCACACTTGAATTATTTTCTTCGTATTCTTTATTTTGTTTAGCACTCCTCACTCCTTAACTCTTCGAAATGAACTAGACATTGTTTATAAAGAATTGAATTATGAATTAAAAGCTAAGTGAAAAACAGCCGATAAAAACACGATTTATCTTATCGACGGTAGACATAAACATATTAAGCATAAAGTTGGGGACTTAACCTTCTCTGCTAACGTCGAAATGAGATTGGGATCTTTTTGTCAAAGACCCCGGGTTACTCAGATCTTGCTCAAGTCTGAGTTCCCATAGAACGGCCAACGTTAGGCTTATCAGGCTTGGGTCAAGGCTATGTTACCCAGATTTGACCCAAGTCTGGGTTCCCATTGAATGGCCAATTAGGCTCGCCAGTCTAGGGCCAATGCTCGACTAACCAGACTTGACCCAGGCTAGTGCGCTTAACTTTGGCTGCCCAGTAGCGTCCCAGGCTTCATTCCGTTGTCCAAGTTTTTGGGCTCCTATATGGGACAGCAGTGCCCCCGCCAAATCGAGCAAAAAAAGCGGCACGACCGTACTATCCTTTTTTCGAAGCAGCTCAGGCTATTTTCGACTTTTTCCTTTTCAATATAAAGATGTTGTTAGATAAGCTAATTACATTTTAACTTAAGACAGAAGGTCCCGTAAGGGAGACTTGGTTTTTTGACAAGTTTTATTTTTGATAGCCTCAGTTTGTTAAAAAAATAATACAAAACTATTGAATAGGAATCATAGCAATAATAAATAATTGAAAAAATACTACAACAAGATATCATAATAGTGAATTTATTTACACAACACAAAGTTGTAGTAATAAAAGTGATCACCCTGTTCTATTTATAATAATAATTAATTATGTTATTATCTTGCTGACAAGAGTATAAAACTAAAAAAGAAACCCTCGTATAAAAATACTTAATCAGGACATGATAAGACAATGTATATATTAATCATCATCAATTAATTTAATAGCTAATTAGCCTTAGAAATCCAAAAAGAATAAATACTTTGTTGAAAGGTTATCACTATACCGTTTATTACCAAAGTTTGATGTTAAGCCGTCGATATTATAGGCCAAGCTGTAGGGATTTAAAACTTCTTTATTGTGACAAGTGGAATAACAATGATGCAAATATCGATTCATTACAAAACACGAGTTTTGCTTATTTCTTTGTTTATGCCTCGAAAATTATTAAAGCAATTCGAGTTACTTAATAAGATATCTAATATCTATAAAAGGATTGCCTCAATTGTAACCTAACCTAACCTAACCTAATCTAATCTCACCTAACCTAACCTAACCAATATTGGATAATTAGTTCCTGAGAAAATGAGGAGAAAGCGGAAAATTATTATTTATTCAGATACATGATCTCATTATAATTTCGGAAATTTGCCACGTGTACCTCAAAACGTATATTTCAGGTGAAAAAGCATCGCTGTTTTAATGCGCGCATTCACGATCGAGTAGATTTCAAAATGTACCACCCTTTATATTTTGTACCCTAAAGAAAATTCAAAAATTGCATCAAAATTCCAACAGGGGCGGTCACAACCATTAAATTCTAAAAACCTTTCTTTTTAGTACTTTTTCGAGAATAACTAAAAAGTATCATGTTTTATTAAATGTTCAGAATACTGTTAGAGTTTTGAAAAATTTCTGGTCGAATATCTCTACAAGTAACAGTTATTTTTCTCGTCCAATATTCCAAATCTTGAGGTTTTCTTTTGTAATCAATTGATTTAAGACACCTCTGCAGGAATAAATCTACAGGCGCTAAGTCATGCGATAGTTGTGGCCTACGCATCTTATCTATTTGACCAATTCATCTACCAGGAGAACTACAATTTCGATAGTTTTCCACTGAAGAAAGTAATGTGGTAAACCTTGACCTTGTTGGTATATTACCAACCACATTAAATCGATTTTCCGAACTAATTGTTATTAATAGATAATTTCTTGAAGTAAATTCTTACCAGTTAAAACATTATCAATGAATAGAGGTCTAAAAAGAGCTCCTCATAATTGATTATTTTGATGTTTCTCTTTTCTTTTTCTTTATGAGGGGGGAGTATTTATATTTATTTATGTTACTAAATTTAATTTCTAAGCTAATTAAGAGAATTTAAACTGGCATGATGAAGAAAATCATCAAATCAAATCAAACTAAGAGGAAATGTTGAGGAAATAATTTGTGTGGTGAAGAAACTGATTGTTCTAGACCTACCGAGTCCCGGAATCCTAGCCTATTATATATACCGAAGATTTCAGGATGGTAATTAACTACTTCCGGGATTTACGGAATTGCAAACTATAGTGTGAAATAATCTTGGTTTGGCAGCTGATCTGTATGTAAAAAAGATGGAACGCCAACTTAGATATGGTGTTAATTTTTAACCGTAAAAGACAATAATACAAGCTTGTCCAACTATTTTTAGAACCTTGGAAGGTTCTATCAAAGGCTTACATACATTTGCCTCAATACATTCCTTAGAAGAAGCAGGAGCATTATACACAAGTAGTGGTGAAGAACTACATCACATACAATACAGACATCTGCCTAGAATCAAATTATTCTTCATTGGAATTTTTATTTCTATGTCTACTAATTTTCCTGGGTTTATTTGAAAATATATGTAAATATCATTTTGAAAAAAACCTGTCCCAGTTCTAAGGAGTTTGTTTATCATGAATTCAGGAATCTGCGAAATCGGAACTGGATGTAAATGAATAAAATAAATTACAGTAGATATTCTTTGTTATAAATTTAAATGAACCGCGAAAATAGATTAGTTTTGCCACCTACCATTGAGGGCATTGCATCGAAAATCCGCCGTGTTGTTTCCACTGAACAACAACTAAGTTTGAATGTCTTCTTAGGGTATGTTCTGTGGAGTAGGCTGTTAATATCCGAAAATAAACTTTAACGTCAATATAAAATTTTTAAATGCTTCTTTTTTCTTAAAATTTGAACGCTATAAATCAAAAAATGAATTCTGAAAATATATCCAATTATTAAATATTTCTTAATTTCCTCGGATTAACCACTAAATTGGAGGAACTCCGATTGTTCCACCAGATTCAAAGCTCTAAACCAAAAAACCAAAAAGCGTTTTTTGCAAATTAAAAATAACGCTGTTTGACTTTCATCAAAGAAAATGTTCTACAGCTTGTTCTATATAGGGTGTTTCTAAAAAGGTGATACATAGAAAAACTGAAAAATATTTGGTTAAGTTAGGTTAGGAAGCGCCATCCGTATTTAAGATAAAGGGCGTTGAAGAAATAAAATAATTTTCGAATGAAAATATTCCGAAAACGGTACACACAATGGAATCTATCCCAGAGAGGGGGATCACCTTCTTTTGAAACACCGTGTATGATATTGTTGAAAAAACAACGGAGATTTAGCCGTCATCGATACAATATAATAACACGTTAGTTATATTGTTATATTTCCTATAGTTAGTGTAAATTTAAATGGCATTGAACATCTCATTAATCACGCAAGTAGTAAATATAGTAAATCATATATCTGCTGATAAATAAATTGAAAATTCGTCTAGATATATGTTTCAAAACAGTGATGTTATTTATTATTAATAATTGAGAGATAGAAACAAACATCAGAAACGTTTCTTAACAGACTATTTATAATGACACTATATAAAAATGAATTTTCAAACAATCTTTGCTCTAAATACGTTAATTGAATTAAAATTTACTTTCACTTGGTTAGAAAATTTAGGCATCATAACATTGATAAATGCGGCACTAAAGTACACGACAAAGGAAAATCATAGACAAGCAATTAGAGGGAGAGAGAAATGTTTTATTGTGAAAAAATTGTCGCAATTTGTAGACAAAAGCTTGTAAAAACTAAAAAACAAACATAAAAGTAAATAAAGATACAAATAAAATTTCAATATTCAGAAGAAAACTACAATGAGTAGAGGAATGACAAAATCCCAAAGAGTAGTTTTAACAAATTCTGCTGACTCCCAGGATAACGAACTTTTCCTTTCGAATGGTATTCATAAGTCAATTGAAACCAAAAATGGATTTAGCAGATTTACACTCTAAAACGATATGATACATCCGTTTTAAGTGTGGGTTTTGAGTTTGAAAAGGATTCAAAACAAAACTTGTATCGCGAGATTGCGGATTCACTCAATAACAAACAAACATCAAACCAAAGTGAAAACCAAAATTCAAAAACGCTGAACTTCTATGACTACATGACTACAAAATCCATAAGTTTCTTAAAATGTGATTGATCAGTAGTTTTGAAGCCTCATTTAGGACCCGACACTGACAATTTTCTTACTGTTATCAATATTTCGTTGGCATTAATGAATTTTGTAACGTTATTTATTTATTTTGCTGTAAATATTAAACGAAAGCAGGTTAATGTCTGTGCAAATTTATCCAGTTAATAATTCAATTTAACGGGTCTTTAAGATTTTTTTTCGGTTCTTAAAAAACCTTTTAAAAACAAGTTGACTTAACATCTTAGTAGCGGTAATATTGTGAAAAATTGGCGATAAAATTCATAAGTATTAGTTTTTTTTTTGGACGCGATTCAAATACTTAACGGGATTTTAATGCTCATTATAATTTTTAATAAATTTATTTTCAAATTACAGAGATGATATTATTATTACCATTAATTTCGGTATAAATTCAGAATAAACGCAAATTAGGATCCTTTTTTTTTAAATAAAAAAAAAATACATAAGAAGAAATATCGTACATACGAGGGCGATTTGATAGATGAACGAATTTCAATAAAGTTTATTCCACCCGTATAATTTCCTTTAAAGTTTCTTGTAATGATGACTTCATGTATCTGTAAACAAATCCACCAGTAAAAATGTCAAACTTCATGATAGCAATGACAGATGTCACATATTCACATCAGTGTTGCCATATCTCAAAATTTAACCTCTTACTATGAGAAAGCCTTTTTTTTAAAAGAGTATCTATTAGAGACCTATCACAACCCGAGTGTGTTTAATTGTAAATTATGTCGAGTGAAAAGAATAATAGAAAATTGATTTGGAATTTTAATAAATCGTTTCCGGGTATTTTTAAGGCGTAACATCTTCAAGAAAAGTTATTATAATCGTAAAGTCATGTTGTGTGATACATAATTAGATTAGGGAAACAGCCAAAAATCAAATTTTAGTGTTAACTTCAGATGCTAGGTTTGAATGGACTATGTTCTAAAAGAAAACGCAGTATAATAGTACACGCTGGAAGCAAAGACAGTATCGTGCTTAATATTTTATTAATATCTGCTAAAAAAACTGTGTAGATGATCATCATGTATATATGATAGCAGAATTATTTGAAAAGTGGCTTAATGAACAGCTTTTCCCTAACATTCCACCAGTAGTACTAACAAAGCTCAAATTTTAGCATTTAAGTCTGAAAAAAATATTCCTATTCCTGTCAGCGATCGTGAAAAAGGCCCAACAAAAGAATTGCTTACTGTTATCAAAGGTCTAAAGTCTAAAGGTCTCCTTACTACTGCATATTCAACTCCATAAAGTTAACATAGGCACACGTAAAATCAGAATTACGAAAATATAATCAGTCTCCAGAGCTCGTGAAGAAAGTTCTTGCAGCCGACCGCCAATAGCTTTGGAAAAACTGTGTTGAACATGTTATCTAAAACGAAGATGAGGATGTGGCATCACCCTCTTTACAATTATGACTACCATTATTATTTAAAAAGATACTTAAGAATTGAAATCTGTTTTGTTTTTCTTGATTTGCAAAGAATTTATTTTCCTTTGTGGTTTTTGCTTTGAAATTTTTTTTACCAGAAACAAAAACGAATGGGGTACAAAAAGGGATCAGTTCACGTCTGGTACCCTGTTTAAACCAAACTCCCTTACAGGCAGGTACATTCCACTCATCTATTTACGTTCTACAATTTAATATTCAGTTGTAACAAGTTAACGAGGTATAATAATTATTATTATATACATATATACATATTTTCAAAAGTATTTATAAAATTAACAAATTTATAAAAAGAGTTATATACGCCTATAGTAGATCAAACAAAATTGTCGGCAAGGGTTTTTATAATCTGCAATTGATATTTGAAGAACTATAGCTGGTTAATTTATAACTGAAGTCAGTGGCGGCTCGTGGTTATAAAATTTCAATATTTCCAAAAGAACTTATTTATAGAAGGTGTGACGAGTTTGTCAACTTTCTTTTGATTTTGGTTTTATCTGCTTCCGTGTTAGAATAATTGATTGTTTGAACGTTTGTAACAGAGAAATTAATCGCCAGTTCCATGTATTTAGAAAGTTTTCGTGGATTGTCACCTTCAAACTTGTGATCTGATCAAAATTTATCGCTGCCAAAAAGTAAACAGGGAAAACTATATAATGCATTTATTAGTTCCTATCAATTTTATAGTAGGGAGATAGAGCAAAAGCAATTGAAGTTAAGCACCTATTGAGTCACCCATATAGCAAAATTTAGGGAAAAAGTAAGTGAGAAAGAATTTTTCATAGATATCAAAAAAATGTAATACTACCACTACTATCTGCTGAAGAAAATCTTCAGCATCTCTACCATATCTAATGATATTGGCTTTAGTCGTCAGTAGTACGATTCCTGAAAGTAAATAAATTGCATCCTGACAAACATTTAAACCTCCAGTAATTATCAAAGACGATCCTGAAAGAAAACTACAATTTTGTGTAGAAACTTTATTTCAACTAGACATAAACGATTAATATAATATGTTTATGTTGAACGAGGAAAATAAACAAAATTGTAGATATTATGTGGATTAGAATCTAAATTGGATTAGGAAAGATCATACTTAACAACTAAAAAAATGCAGGTTTAAGGTACGTGCTGGCACAATGGTCGTTTAACCATAATCGTGATACTTCTAACCGTTGAACGATAATAATTGTTAAACATTTTGCTCAGTGCAACTGCGAATCGTCAATTTTCCACTGGGCGCATGTTTTAATATGCAGTTACTTCATTCCACAGAAATATTGTGTTATTGAACAGTATGAGTTAGTAGACGTAAAAATTGTTACTTAAATACGTATGGGATGATAAGAGCCAAAAAACAACGTCTGTTCAAGCTCAAAAATGAAGGGAAACTATATCAAAAATTGATAACTATCCATCTACGTAAACCTATAATAAAATTTTCCTAATTTTTCCGTCTTTATGTTGAACAATTCGATTCCACAAAAAATGATATAACAGCAATCTGTACCCTGTAACAACAACTATTCGAAAATAATAGAAATAATAGAAATCAAACGCGTGTGATAACTGTCTTAGTGAGGGATGATTTGCCACTTCCTCGAGAAGAATTTCATCATCCTCATCAGAAAATGAAGTAGTTGATGCGCGTGATCTTTTCACAACGGAATATCGTTGGCTACTAACGATTTTCCTGAACGACTTTTCAAGACATACGATCACCATAAACGATTCTAGCGACAGTCGTTTGGCGCGAAACAGCTCCATAAGGAATACAAAGAAACTAGCTTTTACCCGCGGCTTCGCTCGCATCGAATCCATTAAATAAGTATCAGAAATCATTATAAATTGCCAAAAACCTACAAAAGTCCATAACTCCACATTGAATGTCCGCGCCTAGCTCCTCTCCAACTCAACCGATTTAAGTGTTCAAAAATTCAAAAGAAAGAAGGTATTTCAGCGAGTGTTCTTAAATCAAAACGAACTCTGTAGCTATATTAGAATCTGAGATATAGATCTTTGAATGTAGAAAAATTACCAAAAACCTACAAAAATCCATAACTCCTCATTGAATATTGTCAATAATGGATTAAGAGTTTTATTATTTCAATATATTATTAATAAATTTTATTAATAATTTGATAACTTTGTCATACAAGGTTTGGCTATTAAATAACGAGACTGCGCGCCTAGAGGGCGCCCTAGACGGGTGGGATGAAAAACGAGTAGTGCGTTGGGTATCTAAATATCTTGTCTATGCACATCTCAAAACACGTTTCCGTCACTATTATAGTATTTGTGCAGTAGCAATTTGAAACGAACGTGTTTTTTTCTCGTGGGGCAAACCATGTGTCTCAAATTTCTCGTTAAATTGAAAAAAAACTCCGACTTAGTGCTATAAATTGTTGCAAAAGACATATGGGGACAATTCTCTATCTCGTGCGCGTGTTTTTGAGTGGTGTAAGAGCTTTAGTGAGGGCCGAGACAGCACTGAAGATGACCAGCGCCCAGGTCGCCTGTGATTGTTTCAACTCCGGAACCAGTGACAAAAATCAACCAAATTGTGCGTGCAGATCGTCGAATAAGCATCCGGATGATTGCCGAGGCTGTAAATGCCGATAACGAAACGGTTAGAAAAATTGGAATTGTGACCAAAAGCTCTTGCGTCAACGGGTCTGCTCAGATTTACTTGAAAGGTTAAAAAAATATCTGTTTTGAAAGGGACCCGATTTGAGTCGATGGAAGCGGTAAAGCAAAAAACGGCAGAGCTCCTAAAGACACTCCCCAAAGAAAACTTCCAGCACTGCTTCGATCAATGGAAAAAAGTATGGATAGGTGTGTGGCGAGGGGAAGCGAGTATATTGAAGGGGAGAAATTTGAATGTAGAATAATTTTTACTAGTCCGGACCCGTGTTGCTCGGCAGCAGTGACTATGTGGATAATTATAGCTTCGTCATAAAATTAATCAATACTTATGTTATCAAAGGTATACAAAAAGTATCGGGGCACGGTCAAAAAATCAGCCATCATTTCTACATGGTTCATAATACAATAGACTATGTAATTTCACAATACTTCCTTCCAAACAACATTAGCTGTGCGTCGACTCTCTGGTTTAATCTCTACCTTGACATTTTTGAACGATTTCCCACGTGATAGGGCTACATACAACTCTGTAGCTGTATTAGAACCTGAGATATAGATCTTTGAATGTAGAAAAATTGCCAAAAACCTACAAAAATCCATAACTCCGCATTGAATGTCCGCTCCGCGCCTAGCTCCTCTCCAACTCAACTGATTTAAGTGTTCAAAAACTCAAAAGAAAGAGGATGTTTCAGCGAGTGGTCTTAAATCAAAACTAACTCTGTAGCTATATTAGAACCTGAAATATGGTTCTTTGAATGTAGAAAAATTGCCAAAAACCTACAAAAATCCATAACTCCGCATTGAATGTCCGCTCCGCGCCTAGCTCCTCTCCAACTCAACTGATTTAAGTGTTCAAAAACTCAAAAGAAAGAGGATGTTTCAGCGAGTGGTCTTAAATCAAAACTAACTCTGTAGCTACATTAGATCCTGAGATATTGAGGATAGAACGTGTGTATGTGAAAAACTCCCATAAGTAATGTACAGGGGGAAATCACATTTGAGTATAACTTGAGAATGGTGAAAATTAGATGAAATCCGATGGTTGATGGCTGATCTGTGCATCAATACCTTTCATTGAAAAAAAAAATTAAGCAAATCGGTGGGGTAGGATGCCTGAACGGACTCGGAATGGAAATCATCAATTTTTTTAATATATAAGATAGTGCTCAACGATTATGGTTATTGCTAGTCTTTTTCTGGGGATTGGAAACTCTTTGACAGCTTAGCCGCTACCTTGAACTCGTTAGAGATACATTTATAACGACAGTCCCAAAAAGGAAAAAAGAACCTCGAAGTACGGATTCCGATAAATACATATTAGTTATATACTTGTGAAAGCACGATTTTTACATATTAGTTCAGAGAAAGTCGTTCAAAGATCAAATGAGGTTTACGTATAGAAAAGTAGAAATTAAGGGGAAACATACGTTCTAGTATGTATATGTTTATACATGTAACTGTATACCAAATAAAGTAATTTTACACGGATTAAAACAGTTATTATAACTTATTACAATAGTGTGGAGGATTTATTCGTGGCTTTTTCTACTTGTTGGTCTTACCTTATGGTCTTTTTCTGTTTTTAATTTCGAATCCTAGTTTTTGTTAGTAGAATCAGTTCATCCTGTCTCCGCTTTTCACTACAAAATTGTTGATTGATTAGTAAAAAGGCAATCAGATTCCTGCTTCTCACGGAAACTGGGCTTTGTAACTTTATAATAGTATAATGACTTATATCTATCCAAGCAAAAATACTGAGAAGTTGTGGCAATAACTTGAGTGCTTACCACAACTTTTCTGATCGTTTTTACATCTGCAGAACCCACCTTTTCTTCAACTCGAAGCTAGCGGCTACTATATTGTCTAAAATACTTTAACAATCACTGGAGGTTACTATATCCATTTCGATTTTGTTTCTGTCCACATGTACCTTACTTACCAGCTTTAGCGTCGTTCCAGACCTTCAGAACACCAAGACAAAGCAGATGAGAGCTATTCCGAAAAAAGCCTTTCAGAAATACTTCTTAAAATGGATTTAACGTTGAGATAAGTACATTGCTAGCCAAGGACAGTATTTTGAACAAAAATTATCCAAGATTTGTGTAATCTTTCTATTTTGTTTTTAATGAAATAATATACCGAACTTATATAAACACATATCGTATTTATTGCTTGGTTTTTTTAGAGTTTCTACTTGTTAGTCTTAGCTTATGGCCTTTTCCGGTTTATAATTTCGAATTCTAGTTTTTGGTATTAAAATCAGTTCATTCTGGCTCCGCTTTTTACTACGAAATAGTTGATTGATTGGTAAAGAGGCAATTAGAGTCCATTTACTACATAACTCAAAAATATCAACTACTTGAAACTTTATTTAAGTATAATAACTTTTGTATCGATATTATCAACTTCTGACACTGAGTGTCTGTTTTTTTCATTATACCCTTATATCCTTTCAAGCAAAAATGCTTGGAAGTTGTGACAATAACTTGAGTGCTTACCACAACTTTTCTGATCGTCTTTACATCTGCAGAACCCACCTCATCTTCAACTCGAAGCTAGCTAACTTGTGACTTCTATATTGTCTAACATAGTTTAACAATTTCTGGAGGTTACTATATTCATTTAGATTTTTTTCTATCCACATGTGTCTTTCTCACCAATTTTTGCATTACTCCAGACCTTAAGAATGTCAGGACAAACCAAATGAGAGCTAATCCGAAACAAGCCTTTCAGAAATACTACTAGGCATGGATTTAACGTTGAGATAAGTACATTGCTAGCCAAGGACAGTATTTTGAACAAAAATAATCCAAGTTTTGTGTCATCTCGTATTTATTTAATACCCTATATCTCACTAACTATCATTGAAAAAAAATTGGTCTTTTGAAAACAGAGATCGTCAGTTAATAATCGTTTTTGTTCATTATAAATTCCACACAGATAATAGTAAACTGGTAAACCAGTATATAATAAATAAAATTTGTTTCCAAATAAATCGTACAAAATATGATGAAAAAGTGAAGGTTTTGTGAAGATTTTATGTAAATTTCATACGTATAAACTCAATTATACTGTTTTCGTTATTTATTTTTAAAAATAACTAAAAATAGTATTTTGCGACAAAAACTTGTGGTTTGAACTTTTTAACAATGATTAATGTATCTCTCTATCTAGAATTCACCACTACTTTTTATAATAATTATCATTATATTTTACAATTATACAGAAAACAAACAAAAATAATAAACTTACTTTATAACGGTCTGTTTGACACTGGACGTCATTTCATCCATAAAAATCCACTACACTGATTAAATAAATAAAAAAATAATCACAAAATCACCATAAAATTAACTTTCGGCGTCGTTCTAAACATTCATTCCGAATTAAGTTGAAGCGAATAAAATATTCCGATATCTCCAAAGATCTGAAATTGCGTATTTTAACGAGCGACAACAAACACGATGTTTGAATGAGGAAGAAAGAATCGACTTCGCTTCGAAGTAAAAACTGTCAGAAGCGCTAGTGAGGCATCTCAACGGTCTATATAATACTTTACAAATCCCCTCCAAATAAAATAACACATTTTGGGGAAACAATGAGTGAATTTTTGTTCATATTCGAGTTTAACCAGACGTGCTAGTGTGAATCCCAAAGAAACTTTTTTCACAGAGTTTTAAATATTAATTGATAATAAATAAAGTACTTCAAATTTTATGAAATTAATATTAATTCTTTTGATCGAATAATCAGTTACAATTTAAGATTACTAAATTGATCCGAAAAAAAATATACTGGGTGTTTTAACATTGTTTTTCGTTACCGAGTCTTAAATTCTCTTAATAATATAAGATTATTATTTGGAAGTGGAATCAACTGTATTTTTGGACATATAAATTAAATTTTAATATTTTTTTTTTCACTTTGTTTATTTGACGTATTTAATGTAAAAAATAAGACCAAAGCTGGGAAACCAAAATTTCAACGCGTTTTTGATCAAATAAAAATCCAAAAACCAATAATCTCCCGATTTGTTTCCGAAACTGTACTATTTGTATAACAATGATATAGTTCAAGGGAAGAAAAGGCACTCCCACGTTACAAAGATGAATTTTCTTCATATCTCAGTCGAAATTACGAAAGTTTAACATAACAGTCTCATCACACTAGCGGTTTGCGAGCGGCTGAGTCGCGACGACGCACATAGGGAAAAATAGAAATTATTTTTGCCAAAATCGTAAATCCCAGGATCGGCTTGACTTAGGAATTTGAAATTTTTACAGCAGATAGCTTATGTAATTAGGAATACGAGAAAAATACTCCGATTACTTCGAGGTCATGTTTTGACCTTGAAAAAAATTGACAAACTTCAACATTTTTTGAAAATTTTTGGTTTTTGCCCTGAAATTTCATTATTATGTTACTAAACCCATAAGTTGTTTATATATTTGGAAAGCTGACGGAATGACGGTTCTAAATCCATTCTTCAAAATTTTTTTTTTAATTTTTAGATCCTACGCAATAATTCTCCAAACTTGGCTATGCAAAGTTGTTATATTTTTTGATTTTATGAAGCAAAAATTTGTTCAAAATATCATGTGAAACATGATTTCGATGTATTTTTTGCCGCGGAACATGATGGCGCTATTAGTTTTAGCATAGAACATACCTAAAAAGCGCTAAATGTAAAAAAGTACATTTAGATACGGGTTTTCGGCTCTAGTTTTTCTAGGTAAATTCTATGATAAAAATGATAACGTACAAAGTACACAGAAAACGTCTGTCATATTATTTTTAATACAATTTTTAAGATATGGGTATATCACTGAAAACTTTATAATTACTATATATTTTTGTATAAAATACAATGTGGTTTTCCTTACTCTTAAAAATATGTATTACATGAATATTTTAATATAATTTTATGAAACAAATTATTGCATTAAAAAATTTTAACATGCGTAATGTATCTATTTCAATATAAAAATAAAATGTAAGTACCAGATATGGAAATTTTTCACCCAGATCGACATTATCCACAATTTATTTGTACCCTGATGTTCTGCGTCGCTGAATGTATCCTCATCACTGTTTTGATTTTCTATAGGTTTATCACTGAAAACATGATATAGTTTTCAGTGATATATATCTTAATAATTGTATTAAAAATAATATAATAGACGTTTTCAGTGTACTTTTTCCGTTATCATTTTTATCATAGAATGTACCTAGAGCCGAAAAACCGTATCTAAATGTACTTTTTTACATTTAGCGCTTTTTAGGTATGTTCTATGGCAAAATTGATAGCGCCATCATGTTCCGCGGCAAAAAATACATCGAAATCATGTATCACAAGAATTTTTAAACAAAATTTTGCCTCATAAAATCAAAAAATATAACAACTTTGCAAAGCCAAGTTTGGACAATTGTTACGTAGGATCTAAAAATAAAAAAAAAATTTGAAGTATGGATTTAGAACCGTCATTCCGTCAGCTTTCCAAATATGTAAATAACTTATGGGTTTAGTAACATAATAATGATATTTCAGGGCAAAAACCAAAAATTTTCAAAAAATGTTGAGCTTTGTCAATTTTTTTCAAGGTCAAAACATGACCTCGAAGTAATCGGAGTATTTTTCTCGTATTCCTAATTATATAAGCTATCTGCTGTAAAAATTTCAAATTCCTAAGTCAAGCCGATCCTGAGATTTACGATTTTGGCACAAACGATTTCCATTTTTCCCTATGTGCGACGTCGCGGACGTGTCGCACAATCGCAACGTATTCGTCGCGTGTTTGTAGCGCACAATACACTCATTAACAAAATGGATTCCGAGGAGGAAATACTACTGTTGGCTGTGTAACTTCGAAAACGCCGGAGAGGACCCATTATCAATTAATGGAATTGAAAACAGTGACTACTTTGTGTTGTTTTGTAAACGAATAAAAAATAATCCGAGAAAACTTCGTACTTACCTGAGAATGTCAAAACCGACATTTTATGAGTTGATGCATCTGATACAAACTGACTTAAGACATGAAGACACACATTTAAGATTATCAGTGAAGAAACATTAAATAAATACACAACAGATATTTAAGTAATTATACTTCGTTAATATTATTGGGTTGGCGCTTGTACGCGACCTCACAAAATGGCGTTCATGCTGCTATTCGCAGCGATCTCGTGGCGTGCCAGATCCGCTTTAGAAACGGTCTTAATCCGCTAGTATGATACGACCCTTACTCCCTATAAGAAGTATAAGCACGCATTACACTACAAGGATCAAATGTTGAAATTACAGCCCTGTGCGTCATAATACCCGAGGCGAAAGTAAATATTCAATTTTCGTCCCTGCAAAAAAGTGCGTACATTCAACCGACGTATGAAGAAAAATCGTATATAGTACACGAGCTGAAAGGTGAAAATTCAACTTTCGTATCTTGTGGTGTAATATATAATTTCCGCTTCCCTTATGTAACAAGCTATTTTCTTCTTCTTCTTCTTCTTCTTCGGCCCAATGGGGATTTATCGCGCGTTATCTTGACCAGTCTGTTGTTGTCCATACGATTATACGCTATCTTTCTTGATAGAAGCCATTTTTTTTGTTAAATTGTTTTTTTTATACATTTTCCAAAAAAAATCGCTATTAATTGAAAAAATGTTCAAGTACAATTTTTGGAGACAAATCGGGGAATTTATGGTTTCCAAACTAAACAAAATGAAAAAATATTATTGAAAATGTAAATTTTTTATAGCCAAAAATAGAGTGGACTCCAAACATTTCCCCACTAAGATATTTCTAATAAAAGTCATTAATGTGTTTTATCCAACATCTTTTATATTTTTCCAAATTCTTTTCGATCTTTCCAACCTTTCCAAATATTTCTTTTCCTCAAAAGAAACGTTTGCAACAACATCTTCGTCTGTAGAAAATGTATTTCCTACAAGTGAATCTTTGAGGTTAGGAAAGAGAAAAGCGATTAAGTAATGATGCGTATTACTCTCTTGTTATGTTTTCACCTTTTTGAAGGTGAGCAAAATCGCATAACTTTTCCAACAAACGGGCGCCATCACTTTTCCTGCCAATAAAACCGTTCGCTTTTTTTGGAGCATGCATTCTTTTGATATGTCGATAGCCAATTTTAACTCTCTAACCTCAATCTCCACATTCATTCAGTGAACTTTTCCATTGATATCGCTAGTTATCGCAGTGTTTTGCCGCCTTGAATGCTAATCATCAATTAAGCTGATACGGCAACGTTGGAATTCAGCTGCCCAAAATTTTACGATCGTAAATGATGGTACAGAATCTCGGTACACAGCATCTACCTATCTTCCATTTGCTTAGGCATGGAAGCAAATATTTTAGAACAATGAATTACTGAATGTTTTCCATTTTCAGAAAAGTTTTCACGGTGTTGCGTCTTGCAATACTTGGTGTTAGTCTTGCGAATCGAAAGCAGGTTTTGGTTTTAATTTTTCTGGAAAACTAAAACCAGTTTTCACTACTGATCCTGGTAACAAATCACCTGTAATTTGTTAGATCTATGGTACAATGGTAACATAAACCGCAATAACAAACAAGTTGTTTTCCTGAATGTGTTTCTGGCTGCATAAGCATGAAAAATGCTGAATTAGATGCCCAGTTGAGGTCTCTTTACCGGAAAAAATTCACGTTACAGCGCCAGAAATTGTGGTAAACGTTTAACCGAGTTTTGTAACCGAGAACAACACGGGGATCCACTATTTCATACGCAGGCAGCTGTTGAAGCATTTTCTCGTGGTAGATTGATGCCAAAAAATACGGATGGGAGAGCTCGACAGCCACTACGGCGATTTTTAATAAGAATTTAAAAAGAAACAACCGCTTTTGCCGATGAGGACAACTCTTCTGTATCAATGCAATGGTACGTACATGTGCTGTTTTACAAAAAATTCATTTATAAATCTAAGAATTGCTCTCTCGTACTCCAGATTTATCACGGAATGATCATTTTTTATTTCAAAACTTGAATGAAGAGATTTGACTTTCACAAACAAACACCTACTTTTATCTTCTTCTTATTCATTTTTAAAATCTCATGATCTGTTAGTTTAGCAGGTTCCTCTGTATCAGTTCCCGGGGAGGTGGACTGCCAGCTGTCCATCTATCTCTTTGGGGGTCGTCCGGGTTCTCTTTTCCCTATTGATTTCCTTCAAGTACGATGCGTGGCAGTCTAATTTTTACCATATTCTATTTTGATGACCTCAATTAATCTTGAAATTTACGTAACGTTGAAAAAATCTGATTTATCCAAAAAGCAACGGAGTTTTTAAAAATAAAAAACGAATTTTTACAATTATTTTGTCAATTCATAGGAGTTTTAATAACAAATTAAACAAACAAACAAAGCAATTACTTCAAATTGAGAAGATGTTTTATTCCATTTTTTTCATAAGCTGGTAACTATTCGTAGAAACTTAACTATTGACCCTCGTATGTGTCTAAACTACAATAAACTAATAATATAATAATAACAAATATTTAGAATGTAATACATTTAACTTTTATATTTTCAAACTAAGTATTATGTAATATATTTATGCAATTACTTCATATTATGTAATGGTTAAGACAATAGACATGCATCAATTTAGTGTTGATTTTGTATACCCTGAAACGGTGTTTTTTCGTGTATTTGAATTTGTTTAATTAAATTTGCCTTTTTTCCGTTTAATCTGTTAGCTAACCAAGGATTTGTAGGTAATAGATTTATAGTTGCAAATCTAAAACGGCGAATGGTGTACCTAATACCATAAATCGTGTATATCCTGTTGAATGAAACGTAACAAAGAACTCTAAAGTCTACTCATAAATTTAGTATTCGCAGGGGAAATTTCAACCACAAGGTGTCCAGAAAGGGTATCGGGTATTTGTAAGTTCAAGTAAACAAAAAAATATTTATAAGCAATCAAAATTTTTATTGTTTTTTGATACCATATGAATTTGAAAATTATTTGGAAAAGATGACGTTATCCAAATGATGACCGTTACGTTGCGGGCACTCATCTAAACGGGAACGAAGATTGGCGATAACACGTCGACACAAAGCTCTTGATATTATTTCTAACTTGATGTTTTCCTTCAATTGGGTTCGTTGGATTATTTTGATAAACCTTACTTTTAGGGTATCCCCATACAAAATAGTCAAGCGGGCTAAGATCGGGGCTTCTGGGAGGCCAGTTGATGTTACCCATTAGCGAAATGACTTTATTAGGGAATAATTCATTCACAACTTCCAACGAGTCATTGCTGGAACCACGTTCTTGAGTTGAAACTAACTATTCACATTGATTGCTCGGCCTCGTTGATCTTCATGAAAATAAAAGCCAATAATTCTTTTAGCAGACATAGCGGCCCAAACAACGACCTTTGGGCTGTGCATGGGTCGTCATGCTTTCGTCTCGGATTCTCGACTGCCCACTACCGACAATTCTGCTTATTAACATGACCATTCAGGTGAAAATTTGCTTCGTCGCTGAACAGTATGTTTTCAAAGTTGTTAAATCGCTTCATCATTTCGTTCGTAAAATTCAGTCGATTAGCATAGTCTGTATCCTTCAATTCTTGAACCAATTGAATTTTATAGGCTTTTAAATGCAAATCTAGAAAGCCCAAAAACATTTCGTGATCTTGTTTAGTTTAGTTTAAATGCAAAAGATCTGTAATATACCACCAGAGTATGAAGTCTCATTTTAACAACGCTGCCAAACTCTAAATATTGTATGAAAGATTGTTGGAATGTAAAATAATGAGGTTATGTTGATATTCGATAATTATGTCTATATTGCAGTAAATTGCGAAAAAAGAATTGATTAAAAGTAATGTGTGACTAAAATATTTTGGTAAAACTTATATGGATTTTAAAATCAGGTAATATTAAATTAATAAACTAACAAAACATTGAACTTGACCTTAGTGAATATAAAATAGACAGAGACTGGTTGTACTTACAGTTAGTCACTTTTAATATGAATGTGACCCCTACTGAGTTCTTACTAGGTATCTCTGATCAAGTATCTACAAATTCCATTACACCAAAACCAAATCATAGAAAATATAACAATATAAAACTTGCAAAGCCAAAGATGTTACATTTAAAATTTTGAAAAATCAAAATTTTTGAATTTATTTTTGAAGCTCTATTGTTTCGGCTCTTTTTCAATTATACTATTTTTTTTATTCATTTATTAATGCTTCTTATATCAAACTCAACTCAACTTCATTCAAAATCTTCAATATCTTTTATTTATTTTTTAATTCTTATCGTATGTCTACTCAACCTATTTTTTAAATATTGAGATGTCTGTCCTATATAAATAGGATATTACATGGAATATCATATATAAATAATTTTTAGGCATTTTAGATTTCTTAAATATTATATTCCTCTTATTATATTCTAATTTCATATTTAAAAAATATATTGAGACTAAAGAGAAAATCCTTCTACTATGGTAGGAATAGATATTTTATATTATAATGTTTACGACGAATAATATATTTAATATATCTTAAATTTGCAAATGCTATTTCAATTAATAGCAAGTTGAAATTCTAGCTGAACAATTGTCAATTAGATCGGCTGATTTATTAGAGCAATTTTGTTTGTATGGTACATTTTTCTTTCTCTAGTAATTTGTGCTTAGTCTGTTTAATTATAATCCAATAGACGGAAACAGAAAAGACCCCGAACAAATCTTTAATAGATTCTGGAATTCTCCAACTAATTCAAACACTGTAAGCCAAAAGATGACGCTCTCGTTGGAGTTGGAGATTGATGGAGGTCATGATTTTATTCATCTCACATAGAGATGGCGTAAATTCACTTTCCAAATACTGAAATATTTTTCTTATCGTGATATTTGTGGTTGGTATTTATTTGGAAGTAAGTAGCAGAAGAGGTTTTGTTTTGGTTAATTGCACGAACCGAGGTTTGAAGTACATTGAATCAATCAACATACAAAAAATTCATGCACACAATTTATCTATTTAATTGTAACCTAAAATTTCAATTGAGGACTGCCAGAATTCAATTTCATTAAATTTAAACCATTAGTCACTTATTTTAAAGCGATATAAATATTATATTATTTAGATTTTTCCAAACAATTTAGATGTTTGTATTCATGAATCAAAGCGTAGATAAATAGGAAGTTTTTCTATAAAAAAAAAACCTTAAATAATTGGAGGAAGATTCAATTTTAGCTGTGACAACCTTCAGAGTGAAGATATAAATAATTACCTTGATTAAAAATGAACATGTAATATCCCTGTTGACATTGAAACTTTCATTTGACAAAAATCTATTGTGGTTAAGTACAAAGCAAAATTTGTCGTCATTATACCAAATATACTCAACCTTAAAATTATTCTAATCAGTTTACGATTCCATATTAGATAATAAGTAAAACTGAACAATAACGAGAAACATGTCATAGTTAAAGGTCTGAAGAACTTCACATATGGAAACGAACATTATGATCCATAGAGGCGAGCAAAAATCCAAATAGAAAATTTGCCATGTTCTTCTTCTTATTAAGATTAGAAAGGCCTCAGCTGCCAAGACTATACGCCCGTTTTTTAGTAACGATCCGACTTGCTAATACTGACCAAGTTCTAAGACTATAATTTGTTGTTTGAAGCAAGTATTATGTATTCACTGCTTGGAAATTTAAACACTATATCTTGCACTGAAAATGGATCGTAAACTCTATTTGTAGTCTTGGGGGAGAGTAAATATAAGTGTTATTTAGGGAGCAGTTATTAAAAATGTAGGATAGGTCTTGCTTTTTGGCCGTAGGGACATAAATCCAAGGATACTTTGTTAATTTTATGCAAAAAGGCTAAAGTAGCACACTTTCTGGATAAGTTAAAATGTTGATTACCACTTCTCTATTATATTACTTTTAACCACATCTGAATGAGGTCCGTCTGATGGTTCGTCCTAGAATTGCGAGATCGTCCGCTCTATAATTACCTTTAATATGAGAGTGTCCTGGGATCCAGCCCATTTGTATGTCTTTTCCTTGCTGATACAACTCATAAAGCAGTTCCCTAATTTTAAGAATGAGGGAATGAAGTTTAAAAAACGAGTGTTTAGATATGGAATTAATTGCGCTCTGGGAATCAGAGAGAAATTATAGCAATGGAGATATTAGAATTTAAGATTTTTTGTGAAGCAATCATTATAGCATAAGATTCTGGAAAGCTCATGGAATATATTCCGTATTCTATCTTTCTCTCGGACTTGGAAGCATCAGTAAATAAAATAAGTCCAGGGAAATTGATAGATTCCATCTTGGAATGAAAGAGTTGATTACATTCGATGTCTTTTTTTATTAATTTGGGATTCATATGGGAAAAAATGCCAGAGAAATTTATAGTGAACAAACTTCTCATCAAGATGTTCGATGATAAGTGGGCTGACGAACCATTTACTTATACCCGCCTTAGATGGTACAAGAAGAATCGTGTTTGTTTGGAAGTGGAAAGTCAAGAATATTCAGAGTATCAGCAAGAATCTCGAACTATTCCATCATATGCACGGCTGAAATCCTGGTAGTTACAGTGACTAACAAAAGAAGTATTGACCAGAAAAAAACTTTTTTATTTTTAATTCCAACAGATTCGAGTTGTGCAATGCAAAAAAGAAAAAGATTTGGACTAGAGAGCAATACAGTCACAGTTAGTAGCAAGACAACATCTATAGGAAGCCAAGCAAATGGGAATAGCACGGAAATAAGGAAGCAGATAAAATCGCTAAGCAAAGATAATATTAATTTCAGAGAAACTAACTATAAAGATTCATTTCCTGTCATTAAAAATGATATAAGGGACCTGGGGAACGAGGAATTTAGATAAGTCAGGACTATCATTATGTGCATAATGAGATTTGTTCATTGAGGCACTCAATAGCATCTTTACATAATTGGAGTGGTCGATACGAATCGGTATATATGCGGGAAACTGGGTAATTTGAGACACAAACTATTGCAGGATTGGAAGTGCCATTAGAAATAGATTTTATTTTAGTACGCTTAATTTCTTCTTCAGCGGCAGCTGTGTTTTAAGTTTGGAATGCATGTTTATAATTCAACTGTTAAAATTGCGTCGTTAATACTCGATTTAAAAAAAATAATCAGTGAAATTTGATAATTACAGATAGCTGGAAGGAGTGATGACTATGAGTCAGACGCAACTCTGGACAATGAATTCAAATCACAGGAATTTTAGCTTGGCTGGTTGGATAATCTTTCAATTGAGCCCACACCACCGTGAAGAAGAAGAAAAAGAAGAAGAAGAAGAAGAAGAAGGTGTGATCTATACATTTGAATATTGACAGTTTACATTATCATACATCAACATTAATGAATTTCACTTACAATTACAAGATATTTTTTGCACGTTAATATCCTTATTTTTATATATAAACTTTCATTTTACAGTGCCCTACAGGGATATTTCTTCTGATAACGAAGAGACATAAAATATTGTAGTTTACTGAAATCTAGAACATTAAAAGTAATTTACGATTGTAGATTACGTGTTATTAGGCCGTTAGTTAACGGATCATTAGTAGAACTCGACACAAATTGAACTTAACAAACCTATTTTTATATTTAAACACCTCGGAACGTTGTGTTATAATGTTTTAATTCCCTTATTTTCTCATTGACTTTAATTAAATCAATTTTCTTGTAAAAGTTGAAAAAACATCATTGCTAGAGGTCAGAACATATATTTTGCGAAATTAGTGTTTCAAAACTACGTATTTGTTATAATTCACTTGTCAGCAATAAAAATCTTCACGAATTATTACAATAATCGCTTAGGACTTTGTTACAGCAGTAATAGATAATTATAAATCACTACTAAGGGTTCATATGCTCATTTCAAAGTTAAATCTTTTTTTAATAAATCTTTTCAAAATGAAAATCAACGTATTTTATTATAGAAATCTAGATTTAACTTGGTGGTGTACGCCATCTATCAGCCAAGTTAGAAACTGGTTTTTATGATGTTTACTGCTAAAATCAGTTTTAGATGTTTACTGATGGAAACTCTCAATAATGCTATCTATTTCCATGAATATAAGACAACGCAGTAAATCTGTACCTCTTTCTAGTTATGTAATTATCGAATATTATTATGTAGTAGCATAACTCAACATGGTTTATAGAAAACTATTTTTAATATTTTGGTACTCGCCCTCTATTATTCAAATTTGAAACTTGAAAATTGGTTTAACCGATCTTTGACAAAATCGGTTCATTAAAATTAACTTTTTAGATATTCAATCTTACTTCATACTTCACTGTATATGTCTTAAAATTATGAAAACTCAATTATGTGAAACTTCTTGATATATATATATATATATATATATATATATATATATATATATATATATATATATATATATATTTATATATATATATAATAAGTAGAGCGCCCCCTACTAGTCAAGCGCGAAACTTAAAAATTATTTTGGTAAGAAAAATCGGTGAACAAACATTTAATCATATATTTCGTTTTCCACCTCGTTATTTATCAAATAAAATTTAAAAAAACGTATCTTTATTGGTAGGAAAGTTTTTTGCAATTTATTTGTTTAATATTATGTAGTACGCCCTCTACTAGACAAACTAGAAACTTGAAACCTATTATCTACCATACTCTTGTTAAAATCAATATATTGACATTGAGGTTTCAGAAACTACGCAAATTCCGCCAAATGTCACTTAGGTTTTGACATTTGCGTTCAATGACAGATGTTGCCGTCTGACACCAACACTGCGGCGTTTGACAACTCGCCTTGAACAGGCTGTGAGAACACGAGATCTTCTCAAGACAAGCGCGGCCCCGGAATAGCCGTTCTTCACAGATTATCGCTGTTGTTGTCCAAGATGTCGAAGAAGAGTCAGGAATATCGACCCTACGACGTGCCACGCAATTGGATATTTATCGGCGGTCCCTACGCAGAATTTCGGCGAAAGATTCAGTTGAACTTGAATATTTCATGGGGTTCATTTCAATATTAGCGTTCCTACTGCACCGGTTATCCGTGTATCGCCCACGACGAACCATTTCACCCGTTCAAAGTTAATGCGATTTATAATGTTTACGCCGAAGGAATTATCGCGCCATTTTTGAGACAGTCGATGGCGCGCTACACAGCCACGCTTAACGAATTTACTTTTCCTCGATTAGATCCATTGGGACTGAAGAACATGAGCAGGACGGTACAACGGTGCACAATGCTCGAGCCACAACCGATGATCTGAATAAAACATTTCAGAGTCGTAGTGGGAGAGGCCCCATTCTGAAGAAGGGTTGTACAGCCCACCCGTTTTTTTTTAATTATAAGATAAATATTGAGGTTATGTCGAGTATAAATCAATACTGTCCAGTATAAATTGCAAACGTATTAAGGGATTCTTCACGTCTCCGAAGAAGTTGCAAGCGGTACTCCCTCGGAAAGAACAGCGAGACCCTCCCTCATAAAAGGGGTCTTTCTTGAAATAATTTAAAACTCAGGTTATGTTGGGTGTATATTAGTACTGATTATATAGTAGTTATAGATCGGTAACTTGGATGAGTTTTAAATAAAATATAAAATAATAATCTAACCTAACTCAACTCAACCTAAACTAACCTAGTTCTCTCAACATTAAAGCTAACTAACGATGACTGAAAATGTCAAGCATCGTGTTACCAATTTGTTGTCAAAATTTGGTGCCAGTTAATCAAATTTCCAAAAAAAAAACATGAAAATATCAAACTGAATTGAAGTATCGCAACCGTAATAGAATTCTTGAGAAAATTTCATTAATTAAGATATAATCTAGCCCCTAGATGATAAATGGCAACATTGGATATGCTACGCACGACAATACAAAATGGCGTCTTAAACGAGTTACGTTCCGCTTTACATAGAGCTGGAAAACACACATTTTCAAAAATTAATTTCTCAAAAACTATTTATCTCCGTAATTTCAAATTTCGTATATAAACTCCTCACCCCAAGGGCTATTTGCCATAAAAATATTAACATCCAATTCGACGGTCCATAATCTAAAGTTTAGCCAACATATTTTATAGAAAATAGATTTAATTTTATGTTTTAGTTTTCCCTTATGTTTTAAACGTCTTCGAATCCGCGATATTTTATTGTCGATTCATAAAAAAACAATTAAAATTTTGAATAATTTTTTTATTCTTTTTTTTTAACAAAGTAAGGCAGGACTTTGCGGATTAGAACAAGACTTTTCTTCCACTTTTCCTTCAGGATTTTCAGGTTCAGTTACCATTTCTTTATCGATTTTGTCTTTTTTGAGTTTTTTCATAGATTTCCTACGTTTTTTGAGTTCGAATTTATCCATTTTATAAATGTCACCGTATTTTTTTAAAATACCCAACTCGGTAGCTCTGCTCAAGTAATTCGGAATTGCTGGTATAATGTTCTGAACCGGTTTTCGACTCCTATGCAGAATACACATTTTGATATTTTTCAAATTTGATTTGAAGCCCATTTTGTTTAAAAACGCTACGGAGCTTATTACAGATGTTGCTGCACGTATATCTGGTTTAAACTGATTTCTTTTACGCTGGACATTATCGCCATGGGACAAAGATTTATCACAAATTTTTCTCTTCATAGCTTACGAAAATTTATATATAACGTCGATTTATCAATTTTGACATGCTTTCAAATTTTCATAGATACTTACGATTTTCTTTATAAGGTTATGTAGTCAATATGAAAGACCACAATTAGTTCGCAACGAAAAGATTTAGTCACTAGGAATTTTTTAAATGTTTCCCACAAAAAAAAACACTGGTATGTTGCGTTAATTAATAAAGAATAAATATAGTATAGAGGTCTGGCTATTAAATAACAAAACTGGTTACGAAAAAGGTTTTTATTATAAAGATTATTCTATATTCGAATGCTCCCTTCCAATATACTCCCCTTCCCTAGCAACACACCTTTCCATTCGTTTTTTCCATTGATCGTAGCAGTGCTGGAAGTCTTCTTTGGTGAGTGCCTTTAGGAGTACTGCTGTTTTTTGCTTTACCGCTTCCATCGACTCAAATCGGGTCCCTTTCAAAGCAGATTTTATCTTCGGGAACAAAAAAATCACACGGTGCCAAATCTGGTGGTTACGGCGGGTGTTTGAGCACTAGAGTGCGCTTGCTTAATTCACGAATTGTTCTCCCACAACTCGGGCCGATTTTTACGAGCTCGTTCTCCCAGAATCGCCAAAACTGACAAATAGTGAGTCTGGTTGAAAGTCTGACCCTCTGGAACCCGTGCAATCATCACGATACCGTTAATGTAGAAAAAACTATCAACATTGCCTTGAATTTTGATTTGCTCTCTCCGCCCTCACTAAAGCATTTATACCATTCAAAAACATGTGCACGAGATAGAGAATTGTCCTCATAGGCCACTTGCAACAATTTATAGTCGAAGTTCTTTTCAATTTAACGGGAAATTTGAGACACACAGTTTTCCGCAGGAAAAAAACACGTTCGTTTCAAGCCGCGAATGCACAAATAATATAATAGTGACGGAAATGTGTTTTGGACGTGCGTAGACAAAATATCTAGATACCTAACTCACTATTCGTTTTTTACCCCACCCGTCTAGTTAGGTTAGGTTTGGTTAGGTTAGGTTATGGCCTCTAAGCGCGCAGTCTTTAGTCAGTATTTAATAGCTAGACCTCGTAGCCTTCCTCCAATTGTAATTGTACTCAAGAAAATTTAATAATTCTCAATGGATTGCATTCATTTTCCATTAAGAGGGTTGTTAAATAAATTTTGAGATAGAAAAATAAAAACTAATAGTCACAATCAGATATGATTTGTTATTTTTCAAAAAATTTTTCTCCATTAAGATCAATACACTTTTGCATGCGTTTGAACCAATTGCCGAAACATTTTTTTTCATTCCGATTGTGGTACCTCCAAATCATGTTATTTGAACGCATCAGGTGTTGAAAAACGTTGACCTCGCAATTTATTTTTGTTCTGCGGGAATGAGAAATAATTGGATGCCGGCAGATAACCCATCAATTCGATGTTTTGACGGTTCAAATCGTTTTTATTTAGACTGATGCTTGAGAGCTCGCATTGTCATTGTGGAGAATGATTCGTCGTCTGTGATCGATATCCTTGATTTTTTCGAACACTTCTGGCAGAAAAATGCTGGTTACATGTCCAGTTATTACGAAGAAACGAGCGACCATTTTATCTCACTGCGATATACGAGCTATTTGTGCAATGTCTTTCGAGGAATTGTTGCTTCAATCTCGTGGAAAAGTCTTCTGGTAATAGAGGCACATGTACACGATCATTTATGTACCTTTAAAGATGGAGAGTATACGAGATCAATTCGGGTAATCGTGGAGACATTAAAAAAAACTCCTGTTATCAGCCAGACAATTCGGTTACAATGACGTTTAGTAAGTCGAGTATTTCGTGGTTTGTTCACCATTTAGCTGTCCTCTATTTCATCTTCTTTTAACTTAGAGTTACAGTATCAAGTAACAATTAAAGTTGTTTTACCAAAAAAGACCCAACAACTCTCCTTCAAAATATGTTACAAAGGCATTCGATTTTGGGGATTGTTTTTATACTTTTAGCATCGCGTGAGGATTTTATGTGCCCCAAATCCTCAACTTATGAGTGTTCACATATCTACTGAGGTAAAAGGTCGCTTTAATTAGCTAAGTTCGGTCTACCACAAATCTTCTCTTTTGAACTCATGTGTGAGAGCTCGCATTGTCGTGATGAATAATGATTGATTTCCCTAATTACTTCTGGTAAACAAATGCTGGTGTATCATTCATAATTGACCGTTATACGTTGCTCTAATGGAACGGTGGATACATGTTCAGTTATTTCGAAAAAACAGGTGACGATTTGCTTCGTTCGCGAACGACTTATGTGGATTTAGTTCGTCTTGAAATACCCATACAGTCAATTGTTATTTCAATCGGGGTTCTTATGCATAGATCCACGGTTCATCGCCTGTCGCGATCTTATAGAGTTCTTTTAAATTTAGTTTACGAACACAGCATCGATGTTTTTCACATCACATTCACGAAATTCATCGTGTAGTGAAGTGCGACCAACTTTGGCTCTTACAACACTGGACACTTACAAACTGCGTAATATGTGACCAAAACTAATCTTCAATATCGATTGTACCGAATCAGCTGTAAGAACAAACACAACAGCATTGCCAGTTGACATATAATCACCAATCCAACCTAAAAATAAAAAGATTTAATATTGGTATTATTTATTTTAACAATAATTTATGACAACAATCTCTTTTTAGGTTGAAATACTTATTTTGACATTTTTTGTGAATATCTGATTATTTTGATACACCTGCGCCATAACGCTGTAATTCATGTGAAGGTCAAAATGGAGGCTCCACGGTGTCCATCGAATTTGGATAAGCTTATTGTCCCCTCCATATCTCTGGTCGCTAGTTATATGAATAAAATACTCTATTTTTATACACAATAGAAAAAAAGTTTTACGACGAAATGGCATTAAGATGGGTCTTTAAGTAGTATTAGTCCTGATCTATCGAATTCATGATCCCTCCTGGTATTTATTACCATAGTTTGGTATCTATTCTGAATTGAAAATGCATTTTTATATCAGACTATATATAGGGAGGAAAAAAACAATTATTCTTCAATTTTTTTTATTGATATATATTCAACATGGTATTATTTTATTTTCAGTCTCGTCGACTGTAGAAGATTAAAATTTCCAAATTTGACGTATTTATCAGTCAAAAACGGCACATAAAAAGATCTAAAAAGTCTATGTGATCTCTCCGTATTTAAAAAATTGTAACTCTTAATTATTTTCCATTTATCAGTTTGTTTTGAATAATTTGGTTCTAGTAGGGTTTCTCTATCGAAATCGGAATCTAATAAGAAATTACACTTGTTTATATCAAAATAAAGTTCAGGTGCTTCTCTGTTTTGATCGTTGAAATATTCGTGCATTATACTGGTAGCGTTTTCACCTTCGGAATATGGGGCTGGAAGCATTCCATGGAATTCTGATTTTATGAACCTATTAAATATACATAATTAGTTTTCAAAATATATAAAAATTTCTTTTGAAATATATTTGAGACTAAAATCAACAGTTCCAAAATAGGATCCTGAATAAAACAACACTTAATTGAAACAATAACCTCGACAAGGTAATTCCAAAAGCTACTGCGGTTATATGGACTTGTCACAAGCTTATTGGCAAGACATGGGAACTAAAGCCTAAAATTGTATAAGAAGCAGTTATCAAACTGATGACATATACGGCGCTTGTTTGGTGGTCGAGAAACAAGTTTCAAAGGCTAATCTATCTAACCTGCTCTACTACAGCCTTAGAGGCGCTACTGAACCTGTCTCCTCTTCGGCTCATAATGAAAAAAGAGGCACTTAGCGACGCCTACAGACTAACGCAGGCAATAAAACTAAAGCCAGGAAAGCTGATAGGATTCTAGAGCTAAAAAAGCTAGAAAGCCGAAACAAATCTTAAGATCAAATGCATAGCATGTTGGACAAAGATAACCTATTCGAACCACCACCAATTATGTGTCTACAATCTCGAAAAGTACCTTTCTAGTACATAGACGGTTCGAAGCTAGCGCAAGAAGCTGGACTGGACATTTCTGGACTAAAATACAAGCTCTCCATAACTCTTACTGAACACACTGTTTACACCAGCACGATAACTTGGTTATCGAAACGCGCGTCAGACAATGTAATTGTGAGTATTGGTGTCACCAAGGGTTCCAGAAATTCCAACTTAGTCTCCATACCTCTAGGAACATCACTCAACATTTTTCAGGTATAGTTGGTAGCAATAAACAAATGTGCTCAGGAATATTTTGATTGAAACCTCATTAAAAAGCACTTGTACATTCTCTCACCTAGCCAAGCGGTCTTAAGGTCCTGAAAGCTATTGAGAGTACCTACAAACTAGTGTGGAAGTGTGAACAAACTCTAAAAGTACTAGCGATCAAAAACAAAGTGACCCTAATGTGACCTCCAAACCACCAGGGTATACTAGGAAATGAAGAAGCCGACATCCTTGCAAAAAAGGGAGTAACGACTCTATACCTTGAACCAGAACCCTACTGAGGCTTACTGGAGAAACAATTCAGCCCTAAATCAATCCAAAATATTCAAATCATATCAGCTAAAAATTTTGAAGAACTTCCCATGATGACTGGAAACGACATGAGCGTGCACCTACAAACTAGTGTGGGAGAACAAACTCTTAAAGCATTAGCTATCAAAAACAAAGTGACCCTAATGTGACTTCCAGTCCACCTGGGTATACCAGGAAATTAGGAAGCAGACAGCCTTGCCAAAAAGGGGGTAACGACTCTATACCTTGGACCAGAGCCTCACGAGATGCCACATCAATAACCAACTGAACAAATGGCTATAGAATTAGATGGAGTCTTACTGGAGAAACATTCCATGCTTAAGTCAATCCAAAAGATTTATAAGCATATCAGCTAAAAAGTCTGAAAAACTTCTCGTGATGACCAGAAACGACATGAAACTGGTGGACACTACCCCTTTAAATACCATCTAAGACGATGAGCAATCCACGGAAACAGCAAAGCATCTACTCTGCTATTGTCCTGCCCATTTCGCTAAAAGGTGGTAAAGTACCTTAAAGGAGTAGTACTAACACCTAGGGAAGTGGGATACAAAACCCCCCAAAAAAATAGCTTTCTTTAGGAAGATTCATTCTTCATTTCTCAGCTTCGTCGACATACAAACCTTATTTCAGCAAGACGGAGTCACAAGGCACAAATGAGCATGAGTATTGTTAATGAGTCGTGTGATATCCCGAAACAGAGTGATTCCTTGGACTCCCCGTTCCCCCGATCTAACACCATGTGATTCTTGTGGGGATTAGTGAAACGTAAAGTGTACCAAGAACTACCTCGTACAGTTGAAGAGCTCAAGATTAATTACACTTACGTTTCGTCTAATTGTTTACAGTCACTTCAAAAATGTTTTGGATGTCGCACCCTGTATATTTCATTTCAGATGAATAACCCATATAAAACGGTATATTTGAAATATGTTTTCAAGTTCTCTTAATTTAAAAACAGTTTTTGTGAATAAAATCAACGACGATTTGATATCTATCAATTGATGCAAATAAACATTTACCTAATATTCCAATTTAAATTGGGCAAAAAGAATGAACTAGGATATCTATGCCATTCTTTACCAAAACAAACATTGATTTGAGTTTTTTCAGATATTTTTATTTCCATCGGATACCTATTCAATTCCATCATTGAATCCAAAGGAGCATGATAATTTCGGTAAAGAGAAAATATTCTCGACATGCCTAAAAATACCCAAAACTAAGAAGTCAATATTATAAATAAGAAACGGAACTTACCTAATACCGATGTTAAAATTATACTGGCGAACATAATAAACATAGTTTTATCTAAATAGTGAGTTCCATGAGGCATTTTCTGGAACAAATTCAAAATCCTAAACCATAACTTTTGAATTATGTCCACTGTAATAGCAGCGGCGAGACAAATGAGTGGATAAATCGGGTAAAGGAATCTCTCTTCTTTATGATCTTGAAACATAAATACCGCCAACCATAAATACATTGGACTCAGAGATAACCAGTAGGGAAGATATACTGTACACTTATTTTTTGCCGGTACAAAATAATAATGTAAAATAATTGCTAATGGACTCAGTAAAGATAATATCTAAAAATTAAAATGAATACATTAGGCTCAGAATTGTTATAAGTAATAAGAAAAAGTACTCCCAGTAACCAGTAACCTCATAAATGATTTTTCCTCGAATGATAAGTAACAAATACTTTTTAAAAGTACTAAGTAATCAAGTAATTTTACTTCTAACTAAAAATTCCAGTACCCAATACAAAGTAACTGTTTGTATTTTAGTTACTTAGGATAAATAATTGCCCTCCATGTACTTTTAACACTACCTCCAGTACATACATTACTTAAAGTAAATGAATGGAAGCACACTTGGTATACTACAGAGTTAGGTTAGGACTCCAAACAAAAAATATGATAAATTCTAAATTTTTACAGTAGTTCGATTTACCTAGAGTGAATAAATTAATTATTTACAGTACTTCAAATACTTTTAGTTCAAAGAAGTAGAAGTATCCAGTACATTTTGGGTGTGTAAAATACTAGAAATACAAGTATTCAGTACCTACAATTTGAAAGTACTGGAAGTAAACTATTTAAAGTAAAAAAGTACTTGCAGTACATTTTTAATGCAAGATCAGTCGAGGATCTGCATCACCCGAGTGAGGAATATTTAAGATTTTTTCGCAAATAATGTCTATAAAGTCGGAAATATTAAAATTGTGTTAGAGCTTGAAAAGCATCCGTGTCGTATGGTTACAAAGATAGAGATCATTCTGTACATAGAGTGAAAATATTCATCATCTTTAGATAATTCCTTAGATGTCTCTGCTGAAGGAAGTAGTACTAAATATTTTATTCAAATTCATACAGATATCATAGGGAGCTTTTTTTACACGAAACCCAATCTTCATATTCAGTAAATAGAGCATAACGAAACGATACGGATAGATAAGGTAGTACCTTAGTGCCTAACAGGTAGTTTTATCAAAAACTAATATCAAAAGCTGGAAAAGTATTTAGAAATGTTTATAGGCTTACCCATATAAAGTTGAAATTTACAAATCCATTATACAGATAAAATGAAAATGGTTCGGTTCCATATAGATTAGGCCCAGCTCCACCAAATACATTATATCTAACAATGTTCAAAGGAGCTACGATCCATTTACCAAATAGCATAGAATCACAAATAATCATTGGGATTAAAATGATTGCAGCACATAATCCTGACCAAATTAAAAAGTTTACGTATAATTTCCTTCGTATTAACATATCATATGCTATTGGAACCCCCAATAGACTTGCGAAAGGCCAACCTGCACATATTTAAAATTCATATCAATAAAACGAAAATATATTATTTTATAACATTACTTGTTACAGCTGCATATGCAGATAATTTTAATGATGTGACATTATCTATAAATACCAAGAATGAGAAATTTTATGGTACTTCTATTAGAATTACAACTTAGTTTAATATAAAGTACCAAAGATCAGAATTTTTCTTAGGGTTTGTAGCACACACTGTAAAAATAGTTTACAAAGTTAAATGACACAAATTAGTAAGAAAATGAGGAAAAGAAACTATTTCTAACCCAAACACAGATACAATTTTATTGAAGATTATACACATGAGAAAAGAAAGACCACTAAGACTTATTATATAATAACGTGTGTATATTTAATATTTTAATTTAGTCAATTAGTTTTCATACTAAGTAGGAAGAAGCTGACAGAAACTAAAAGGCCAACAAAACGTGCTGTCTCTAGCAAAATACTTAGAATATACTGTGTGTAGGGAGAGAAGCCGGAATGAATGTCTATTTTGGCACAATATGAATTGCCACACCAGTTGTAAATGTAAGGTTTGGAAGAGTGTTAAATTACAGTTTTCCCCTCTCTCCATGGAGCCTCTCCCAGGAAAGAAAAGAGAGTATTGCACCTCACTATGGTATCAGCAATGGCAATTACCATAGACTAATATAGTACTCTGTAGGTAATTACATTTTGCTTTATTACACATATACTTTTAATCATTATTATTTCTAGTGATTTTATTCTCTGGGGTTGAAGCTTTTGTTTGCAGATATTGGGATTTTTATCATTATTTTTAATACATATATTTTAAAGTTAGAAAATAGTCCTCAATTTGCCTCAAAAATCTGTGGTGAATGTTTCCTTGTGCAACTGTGTAAGTATAAATTGGAAAAATATTCTTCAATAATGCATTGAATTATATATCTTGATTTTATTTAAAATAATTTTAGTTCATTTGTACCTAAAAGTGAGCCAAGTGCAGTAAAAAATATAGCCAGAGCATATTTTTGCTGCCACCATGATGCACAAGCTGCAGCCACTGTGTACATAGCAAAACTTGAAGGTAGAAATGCTGTACTTGATACAAACATTCCAGCTGCAAATAACTGAAAAGCTAAACATATTCTACCAATGTGAACGCCAAACTCTCTGCATACGGATCTATAATTTAAATGATTAGTAAACAATAATATTGCATATAGCAAAAAATTACTTATAAAAATAAACCTCACAAGTAGCACATATCAATCCCAAAATACATCTTACAAAATAAAATATAAGCACGGGATTAGGCTGCAATAAACTTTGGTAGATCCATGCAGGTGCAGCATGTACCATTAAATAAAAATAAGATCGTAACCCATACTTTGGACTGTATTCCCAAGTTTGTAGTCCTTTTCCAAATACTAAAAAGATGATAAAAAATTATTTTCATACATAATTTGTAATTTATTTTAGCATTCAATCACTTAAAACTGAATTAAATATCCCAAATCATTTAGATTTTATATATATATATATATATATATATATATATATATATATATTCATTAATTTAAAAATTTCTTACTTAAATAATGCATAGGTTCCCAATAATTATAAGTTTCATCACAGTCTGATATGTGTGACCATATTGCCGAACAGAAACGTGCCGAAAGCAAGGTCTTAAAAGCTGTATCACCAGCTGGGAATATTAACCCCGCACTAGTATTTTCCACTTTACTGAAAACATATACCTACATGTTTAAATTAAGTTAAACATCTAGAAGAGAAGTTAACTTACTTAACATGTTTTTGGACTCTTTTATTTTTTTCTCGGGATTCCCTTCGTGTTTGTTGGGGTACATTTTGTCTAAGTCTGAAAGACAACTGACTTTTTGGCATTATATACTACTTTAATAACTTTAATATTATGTTACTTCATGATTTGAAAAAGTGTTATCTTGAAACTCATTCAATCCAACTCAAACATTAGCATACATATCACATTATTTTTCTTAATTCTTCAATTCGATTGTAGTCATAGATAAATTTTAATTAAATAAACCGTGCCACAATCTTCTTCTTTCTAGTTTATTTTCTTGGCTCCATGAACTAAGATTTTTTGAAGCATTCGCTAGTCGTTTTATGGAAACATTGTTTTAACGAATGGTTGACTACTCTTTGGATAATGTTAAAATAATTAATAAAATCCCCCCTATTTAGTATGAAATGTAAATTGATAATATACAGTTGTGGCTATAATCACAATAAGGCTAAGTCATGAAACGAAGAAGTGGAATTGAACAATTATAAACAAAAAGTTTTCGGGAGTGTCAGTTTTTATGATAAATTTACTTATTTTATAAAACGTTGCCATATTCACAAAAACAGATAGATTAGGTAAATGATACTCAAAAAAGATTAATATCAAATTGTGAATAGTTGGTATATTTGAAATGAAACTAATAAAACAGTAGTAAGTAGTGCATTATTCAACTGAATTAATCACTCATATTTTTGATGTTTTCATATTTGGTATTGTAATAGTTAGAAATAAAGATAAAACTTTGTTTTTATACTGTATTTTGATTTATTGACATTTAAGAATAATATTTTTCTATTTCCTGCAATAATTTCATCACATTATCTTCATCTATCAAAACAAATTTTTTGGCACCTCTACTAAATAAATAAATATCTCCTGTATATATATCAAACCACAAAGCATGAATATGCAATTCATGTTTTTCTAAACGTTTCTTCAAAAAACCGTAACTTGCAATATTCTGTAATTGTTGTAAAGTATTTATCTGAGAGAGCTTATCTTCGTTAGTAAATTTGTTTTCAGGGTCTATATAAGCAACAAATTTTCTCAAAGGTGTTTCCGCTTGGAATATTAATGGTTTACTATAATCAGTTATTTCGAGTTGTTGAAATTTTTCTAAACTTGAAAGTGCATGAGTTGATAACCATGCTCTAAGGGGAGATATTCTTCTATTATCCTAAAACAAAGTAGATATAACACTATTGATTAACAAATTCATATATAAATGATAGTTGCTTATACTTTTTCCAAATGAATGCAAACCAAATCTACAGATTGTTATATTTATCTTGAAAAAGGCAATTTAAGAGTACAATTGTAAGTTTTTAATGTAATAGCTAACCAATTACTTTAAAACTCGATTTGATTGTCAGTAATATGAATTCATGATTACTACCAACCACTTATCTTCAAATGACACTTTAGGTTGCCATAATTTAGTATTTCAAGAAAATATGTCATCTCTTGATTATATGAGTATTAATTGTTTAAACTAGTGGTAGCTATTAAGAAATTATCAAGTCAGTCCGCTAGGAGCTTTAGCGCACCTTGTCTCTAAATCATGATCAACGTTTTCCAATATTTCTTTATCTCCTGTGCCTTTGACCGGATCTCCGCTCCATACAGGAAAATCAAGTGAGACATCAATAGTAGCGTCTGTGTCTCGCCGTGATATAGACTATAGTATAGATCCTGTTTCAGTATTTTTCCTTGAGCGACCACTGCGGTAATTTTTCTTGTCGCCTGTCTTTCAGTCGTCTCGTAGGTTAAGCACCTGTTGTATGTATTACTTAGGTCCAAAGTATTTTCAACTTGTGTCATAAAAATGTAATTTTATTTATGTTAAACATTATAAGATTAAATTTTGTCTTACATTCTTGATCAACATATTCACGTTTGTTTCAATAAAATGTCTTATTGTAGATTTTGATGAAAAATGTGGGAACCTTCAAATTTAGTGGAAAGGCAGTTCAATGCTGAAACAAGTAGGTTAATAGGCGAAGCACAATTGCATGAGTACGGATCATTTTTGGAAACGTATACTGAAAGAATTTCAAAACAAAAAGATGAATTTTGTAACAAATATAGCATAGCTATGCAAGTAATTACCATTGAAGATGCTTCGCCCACTAGAGAAACAGTGGCTCACCTAATTTATTCGGATAATAAAATATTGAGTAGAATTCTAGCTACTTTAGGAGGCTTGTGTGATGAGATGAGTACACTTATATCAGAAGTTGATGAACTGTATGCCCCTTTCGTATTGTATGAAGATACATTCGATAAAGTGTCAAGACAAGCTTCAATAAGTAAGATTTTGGAACCATTACATAAAATCAATCTTTTTGTTAAAAGGGTGCAAACAATATTTATCCTTTGTTTAAGACAAATAAGTTGTTTGTTGGTTAAACATACTTTCTCTTCAAGTCATTTTCCAGCTTTTCCTGAAGTGTTACACAAGCTTGGTGATTTATTGATATGTCTATTGAAATTTGATCATATTTTAGATAATCAAATATTAAGGGATCATTGGTTTTGGTATAAAAAATCGATAAGAAACATCTCACATTCCAATAAGTTGAATGTTGATAAGAATAAAATGAGATATTTGGATAAAATGTTGCAAATATTAGAAAATAATCTGTTAACGGGTCACATTTTAAAAATTGTTATAGAAAAATGTTTTGAAGATAAAAATTTTTATTATCAAATGAAAAACTGTACACTAAATCAGGAAGTGCATCTGTTTATTACATACCTGTTGACAGATTTGGAAAAAAATGAAGATGTTGAACCAAATATTTGGTTAAAGATGAATGTGTTTGTTATTTTTTACTTCAGTATCTTTGAAAATAATGACAGGAAAATATTGAAACGAGTTTTAGATATAAACAAGAAACATTCTGCATGTACTTTAATCGGTAATATTATTTGGTATCCCGAAAAATTTTTACTTAAACATTTCAGTATTTTACAAAAGTATATTGATGAAAGGGCTATTGAAAATAATCGATTAAATCTAATCAGTGTTAAAACTTCCAATTTTCCGAAAGAATCTAGTATAATTTGTTTAAACGTTTGTTATTTTTTAATGGAACTTGAAAAAATATCAAAACTTGATACAAATAACATCAAATCTGGGGATTTTAATAGCATAGTAAATAGTTTAAATAACGGGATTAAATTGTTGAAGAAAATAAATTTTTCTGTACAGTGGATATTAAATTTACATGCCGATAAAAATTTACCATTACAAAAATCCGTTTTACTATCAGTTTGTAAGCTAATTGAATTATTAAAATGCATCCCATTGATCTGTAAAAAATATACAATTACATTAACACACATAATCTTGTTAACCACCCAACATTTATCATATAAAACTTTAGCTTTGGTAACGGCAATCAGAAAAGGGTTCACCCAAGAAAAATCATACAACGAATGGCAATTGGATGTTTTGTCATCTTTAAACCTTTGCGAACAAGTTTTGAAAGCACCTCCAACTTCCCGAAGGCTATTAATAGCTAATTTAGCTCTTTCCGCTAGCGGTTTGTACAGCAATGATTTCTCGAAACTCAAACAACTGCTACAGCAACTAGAGATGATAATAAACTTTTCTAAAACACTAAGGGAATTGAGTTGTTGTTCTTTCATAAGATGGCATAGCAGTTATATGCTTCCCATTTATTTTACGAAAATTGTACAATCCAAACTCGATTTATCGCGACATTCTTTAATACTTTATGCTTTAAATGATTTTTCAAACGAATTAACCGATAAAATTGTTGAAGATAAGTTTTACGAACCTATAGAACAAATAATAGAGAGACAAATCAGACTGCAGACCCATCTACATTTACAGTTACCGCCAATAGAACCGTTTGAAAATTATTTTTCAATAAATTTCAACAAATACCTACCGATACCTGTACATAATGTATATAAAAATATAAAAATTGATGCCGAGCATCATTTGAGTACGATGTTTTATAATTTAACTTCGGTTGTGTTACATAATTGGAAAACTTATGGGGAAATGAGACGATTAGCTTATCTACAATATGGTTTAGAAACTATAGACGATAACCTTCCTATACAAACTTTAGAACAAGGACTAGATGTATTAGAAATAATGAGGAATATCAATATATTTGCCAGCAAATATCTCTACAACCTAAACTCTCAAGTTTTCATAGAAAGAAACAGCGAAAATAAACATTTAAATTCCATAAATATATCCCAAGTAGCTAACTCCATAAGAACACACGGTATTGGTATAATGAACACAACCGTAAATTTCACTTACCAATTTTTGAGAAATAAATTTTATATATTCTCGCAATTTATATACGACGAACTCATCAAATCCAGATTGATAAAAGATTCGAGATTTTTTTCCGAATATAGAATAGAACTAGATCAAATGTACCCGTACGAAAGAGCAGAAAAATTCAACGTGGGTATTCGAAAATTGGGGTTAAATCAACAAGGCGAAAGTTATTTGGATTTATTTCGAAAAGTCATCACTCAAATTGGTAACGCAATGGGATACGTTCGATTAATGAGATCGGGATGTAGAAGATGTCTCGCGGACGGTACATGTTTCATACCGGATTTAAAAAAGAAAAATCTAGCTGAAGTTATCGAAAATGCAGAATTACCGGATTTAACGAGAAAAGCTGCGGGGAAAGTAATCGAAATTCTAAATACATATTTGGATAATATAGAAGATATCACTGAATACTTTCAGTTATTGGTGAAAGTTTTTGTACCGGTACTAAGAAACAAAAGTAATTTGCATTTGAAATATTTTTTCATTATCGTACCTCCTTTAACGATCAATTATATAGAGTATTCTTTGAACTGCAAGGATAGATTGAACAAACGCAACAAAACTGAATACGCTTTCACCGATGACGGTTTCGCTTTGGGACTGGCTTACATTATAGAAATATTGAATCAAGAAGAGCAAGTTAATGGTTTACATTGGTTTCAATCCGTTCAAAAGAAAATTAACAACGATAAAATTAAAATAAAAGAACAAATTTCCGATGCGAATAATTCTGATAATAAATTGAGGCAGACGTTACTGTTGACCGAAAAAAAACTGAATGCACACGAACGGGAATTTAAACTTTTATATTACGGTTATAATAGCGCTCGATTATTTTTTCAAACTCAAACCTAATAAAAACGTAAATAGAATTATTTATGGAACCGTTTGTGATATCCATATTTACTACACAAACATTACACTGCTTGAGAGGCGTTTTCTCAACCAAGCTAGTAGTCTAGTCAACAAGTGCTTTTTAGATCAAAAATTATTCGCCGGCTCTCAAAAATATGGTTGAAGTCACATTCGATTCGTAATCACATGTAGAAAGTTTTTGAAAAAATTGAGAACGCGCTCACAAAAATTACAAAAGTTTCGCGTATATCTCAAAAACTGTTCGAAAAGCGGAGGAAATTTCCTAAGAAAAGTTTTAACTCCTGCTAATGTAAGACCAATTACGTCCGAAAACAAGTTACTTTTTAAACCCGGCATTATACAGGTCAAAAATAGTTACGAGTTGTGACACGTGGGGTGTGTAGCAAACCCCAAATTGTTTCGGTCAGCGATGCCTTTCTGATATCAATTTTGGAAAAAGTTTAGTGCTTTTCTGGGCTTACTTAGTAGGTAATATTGAAATCTTTGTTCACCCAAAATTTTTCTGATATTGCCACGTAAATTGAGGGCAAGCTTGGGGTTAGACAGCCTTTGAGTCTGGTGGTCTTTGATTAATTCCATACCTAATTTTTTATTATTATTACAGCAGGCAGGTGGGTAATAATATTTTCGGACCTGTTTCTTGCGTTATATTCCTTACATCATGTCATTCCATTATTTCCATAAAATTGATGGATTTCAACCGGGTCTGCGAGATTTTGTTGGCCGTCGACTTCCAGCATTTCTGGGTTTTCTTCTTTGGCATCCTGTTCTAAGTCAGGGTTTCGTCGACTTCATCGGAATCATCCTCATCAATAAAGTTTTCGTCATTTTCTTCATCTTGCCACTGTCTTTGGAGACGTCTCTGCTCTTCTTAGACAAATGGAGTGTGAGAAACCCCAAGCAACTTTGAAACGGTCCTATTCGTACTGTGTCTATGCTGGAGCTATGCTTTCAACAACCACGTGTAGAGGAATACTTAGTTTGAAAGTACTGAGGCGCTAGCGTCGTTTGGCGGTCAATTTGAATATTTTTTCTGCATTCTTCAAACGCTGGGGTTTTTCACACCAGATTTTACTGGGCGCTGAGATTACCCGGCTGTTATCAACTAATTTACTGTAGATAAAGACAGGCTATATAGCCTTATACCATGATGGGGTTGTTATACCTATTGATTGAATTTAGATTGAAAATAAACAAGTGATTTGTATTAAAAATAGAATATAGCTGTTATACAGGGATGAAATATACTCGGAGGGTCTGTAATTTGGAATAAATTTCACAATTATATCGGATTAGTATTTCCAATTGCGATTTTTGAGCAGTAGTAGCCATCAAAATGAAAGAGTTGCCATTTAACGTTGGCGTCTTATCTCATTAACTAACATCCTGTATACATTATTATTGTATATAAAATACTAATCGAAAGCTTTCGAAAAAAAACTGAATTTATTCTAAATCGCAGAATCATATTATAGTAGTTATTATATGGATAAATAAATATATATTTTTTGTAAATTATTGAATTTAAATAAAGTATTCAAAGTTTCATACAAAATAGCTTGCAATATCCAGATTTTCTATGTTATTTATTTCCTAACTATAAAATTATTTTAGTTGGAATTCAAATATGTTTTTGCCTCCAATTTGAAGAATTATTAATATTTCACCCTTTCCTGATAGTGTTTATTGCATATTTTACTATCAATTTTGATTCAAGGTAGATCAGGTAATGATTATAATAAATAGACATATTGAAAACAAAAGTCAAGCTGTTTAAACAAGATTTTGCGTTCGCATAAATATCACACTATTTTTACCTAGGAAAGTAGCTTATTTCACACATGTACTAAAAAATAACAATACATGTATTGAAATGCTTCTTTTTCTTATGTTATATGTCTCGAACGATAGAGAGAATACTCGAATATGAATGGGCTGGGTGCCGAAAGGCAAAAGGCCAAATTTAAGAAGACTGAAGAAGTAGACAATATGATTTTTTGAAGTTATATTAGTGTTTACAATAAAAATTAAAAGTTTGTTGTGATTTGTGTTCAAATATGTACATACTAGTGCCTGCAAGATAATTTAAACGTTAAAATTAAGTTATTATTATTACTGGGTAATGTATAAAGTAGTTGAATTAAAGTTTATTCTCAATAGTGAAGGAAAACATTCTTCATGACTGTCTTTATTTTACTAACAGGTAAGTAAAAATTTTCAAAAAATATTTCATAATCATTCTTTACGTATTTGTCAATCACCCGTCAGTGACAAGTCTTTACACGATGTTTCAACTTGTTGCTTTGATAAATTTCATTACAATAGAATTCAAAGGACCACTCAGTGAAGTTGTTTTCAACAGTTAAAAATAAGTTTAAGTGGATTCGCTGGGTACGAGAATCATTAAATTACCCATTTGCGGGAGGTTCTATGACGGTGAATACTCCGGAAAATATTGCAGCGTAGATCAGAATTTCCACAACAAGTGTAAACTATGGTCTTTTTATGATCCGAAATTCAAAATGAGTAGCATCGGAAAAAAGGACGGTTACAATATTTTGGGGTTGCGATGGTATCCTTTTGGTTGAACTGACGAAGTTGCGTCATAAATTATCAAAAAAGGCGCTGCAAATCAGCCGAAGTGTGCGCTTGCTTCATGACAATGCTCCGGTTCACATTGCTTGCTTTCCAAGGCTACTGAACACGAATGTGGTTTCCTAGTGGAACACCCACTATATAGCCCCTGTCCGACTATTTTTTGTTAGAAAAGCTGAGGGCCGAGTTAAGGGGTAAAAGAATGCATCATATTTTTATAGTGGCATAGGAGCTTTGGTTAAACGTTCTGAAAAATATGTAGAAATAAAGGGAGAATATTTTGAAATTATCAATTTTTTATTTATGCCCCTTCTATGTTGGGCTAAGAACTCATGGACCACACAACGTATAATATTTTTAAAATTAGTTGATAAATAATAAACTCAAACATTAGTTGGAAGATCAAATTTTTGTTAGTGTAATTACAGCTACTTCTACTTCTATTTATCTAATCCAAAACAATATTTGTGTTAACCACAGACTTAATAAGACAAAAGATCAAATACTTCATTGATAAAATGTTTCCAAAATTGTTTGTGTACAAATAACGAGTGCAAAAATGAGAGAGCTATCCTTGTCAGCTTAGAGTTTCAGGCAACGCTGCAAAATGCGTACCTTCTTATGCCGCCAGTGGTGTATTGATTACAGACTAATTTTACCATAAATAAAACATTTTATAAAATATTCTTTTTTTTTAATATTTCGATAGAGCTAAGAATAATTTTATGTCGAGAATAGGCTGGTTAACTAAATTTGAAAACTTGTTTAATTATATTCTTTAATATCTATTTTATCCCAAAAAAACTATATTTTAAAGAAAAACCAACATTTATATTACGTATTTTGTATTTAGAAATATTTTAGATTTCCCTCGAAAACGCTTAATGGTTAAATAGCGTCTTGAATGACGTCAGGGCGTGCAAAAAAACTGTTTATATCCGTGTCAAATGTTAACTGTTTTCTAAAAATGAATCCTTCGTTTCACAAGTATTGTACAGTTCCTCAGTGTAAAAACACAACCATTAAAACGCCATACAAATTATTTATATATGTTTACCCAAACCGGAAAAGTGGTTAACATTTATTAAAGTAATGTGCTTTGTCCAAAAATATGAACATGCTAAAAACGTAAAGCAATTATAGAGTAACCTACTCTGTTGTTTGAAAACGTCAACAACAACGTTTTGCGAGACGTGACGTGACACTTTCTGATTGGTGTTTGCAGTCACGTGATTTAATATCTATTTTGATCCCATTTATTTTCTAAAAATATTAATAATCATTCATTTTTATGATGAATAGACTGTTTTTTTTTTTTATTATCTAGGTCCTTTCATTTCAATTTCAATAATAGTAAAAAGAAAATGGCTTGCCACTGGCAATAAACACTTTTGTTTTCCTAACATAACCACACATACATGTAAAAAGTTGAATCTGGAAATAAATTCCACAAACACAAATCATAATTGTTTGATAAGAGAGAGAAAAATCACATATATACTAAAATAGCCAAATAAAGAAAAAAATAATTATAGGTGCACAGTTTGTGGAAGGCAACGGCGCAAGAAATAAATTCATTCATTATCGCGTATCCAGCCGCCACCTAGCGTAAAATTGTAAACGATGTTGCCTTGTCTCTTTTCATCTTAGCATAGAAATATCATACGTATCATTCATAAAATGAAATTATTATTTTATAATGAATAGTTTAATTTTAATATTAACCAATTTGGTATAAAAATAAATTAAAACACAATTTTATATTAGTTGATTGCGAATGATACTAAATTGCTCCTATTTTATTTTATTTTTTCCCTAAAAAATTATACTGTTCGTAAATTTGGCTACACTGTAGGTACAGTTGCTTTAGCATAGAAAGTGGAAGAATCAATAATGTCTCACTCTAGAAATGTATAAAATTTTGTCTCTTGTTTTATTATATCTGTGGTGTTAACATTAAATAAATTTTAAAACGGATGGGGTAATCTAATTATTCGAATTGAAAGCCCTGTAGCGAAGTTAGGTCGAAGCGTTTTTAAGAAACTACCTACCAAATCTATAATTCTTTCCCTCCCTGCAGGGTACTTCAACTGATTTTTCGCATTTTGAAAGCAAGTTTAACTCTAAAGGCGGTTTGACATAGAGTACAATGACAATGACAATCCATCAGTTGATTTTAGTGATATTTAATTTGTTGTGAAACTAAAAGTAACTAGATTTCTCACTAGAATTACAGTTTACTTGCGATAAAACTGACACCAAAACGAGATAAAGATTATTGCGTCTTATTCCATGGCAAACAGCCTTAAGAAAATACATTTTAAAAAATAATTTTTCATATTTCTTATTCGTTTTGTGTGATTTATATAAAAATATGGGTCAGCTGAGTAGTAACTCTATAGACAGAAGTCTATAGAAATAAAATTTAGTACCTTCTCAAATTCCTCTTTACTGATATTTGGTTGGTTATAAAACGAAAAGTAACTAAATTTTGAGACCGAAATAGGTTGAAATGTCAAATGTTATTTTGAACTGATTGTCTATCAAAAGTGACCTATAATTTAGATAAATCAACATTAAAATCATATAGAACGGTCTAAGAAGGAAAAAATTTCTGTTTAATTAGCAATTGCTTTCAAAATTTATGAAAATCGACCTGATCAGAATGACCAGATATTTTTCGGGTTGCACCATAAAAATTAATATTTCAAAGCATAAAAAGTCTAAAAACAAACATCACAAAAACACACAAAGGTTCTTACCCTGAGCTCCTCGTATGATGTCTAAAAACAATTAAGTTTACTTTTATAAACGTTATTAAACAAATTATTATGGTAAAATATAAAGAATACCTTTTTTGGTTTTTTAAAAAAATTTCACGATATAATAATCTGGTCGTACTGTCTTCTACCTCTATGATATTCGTCTTATTGTAAAAGAATAGAAAGGTCAGTCACAAAGTTTAATTTATCGCTTAATTTGGTTAGAAAAACTTTTGTCTTAGTCCAGTCAAAATAGACATTTGACTTAGCCAAAATTCGAAGAGAGCTGAAAATTTATAGAGACGTTAAATACATCATTATAAATGAAATGTCAAAAGTCCCCTTCGATCCTACTTCTGCAAAAAATTTTATTCAAGGTCAAAAGTACAAAGTTTTTTCCATTTTTCTCGAAAACAGTGAGTATTATCGTGAAAGTAGGTCAGACAAAAGTTGTAGATCATACAATTCTCTACAAAATTGGTTCAGTCACTTTTTCTCTTACGACTCACCATTCGTGAGATATCGCGGTTTTAATCATTAGAAAATTCATATTTTACATAATTTCCGCACTACCTATGAGGTAATGTACTTGGCGCATTTTTTTTTAACTTGGTTTCCCCAGAAGGTATACTCCACGATATATTGTAAAAAAAAAGTTTGATAATATCGTATCCTATTGATTGAAAGAATAGTAATATTGCTAATGATTAAAGTGGAATAGGTTGTTTTTTTTCTACATGTCATTATATAAGATGATTGTATATAATTCTACTTCGACAATTATTTCTTCGTCTTCATTCTCTTCTTCTTGCAGAATTTCTGTTCGCTGTTCTGAGAAAAGGGATGCATCAATAGTCTCTTCATTAATATCACAAATATTTTCATCTGTTGTATTTGTTTCAATAATGGAGCAAGTGTCCATCCCACTTTTTGACAGCCACAATTTTTACTACAATCCGTTTTGCGTTTACAAAAAATAGTATTGAGTAGTTTTTCTGGAGCAAGCTCCAAATAATTATCTGTTAATTTCCAGCCCCATTCTTCTGGGTCCAGCTCATTGACTAGCCACACTTGAACTTGATAATACACACGATACAAGTGTGAAAGGCAGAAGCAGATGTTGGAGGCAGACAAGACAACTGCACTGTTTTATTGTTCCATACAGATTGTACAAACTTCAAATATCCATATTTGTCTATGGAATCAATTTTTTTGGAGCACCATATATTGCAAGAAGAAAACGAATTCCATTTGTAACGATGTCGTGTGGAGAAGAGTCAATCTTTGTAAATATATCTGCGCAATCAATTAAATCATTAAGATTCTCAAACAATTTGAATACTGATGTTTAAAAATTGCCGATTTCGTATCGCAACTAGTTATTGCATGTAAAAATAAAATATGAGCTTGACATTTCGGATTTACAGTCAGACTTTGTGATAAATATATTGTTGATTGTACAGGGTGCGGCAGCATAACTTCCTTTTTTCAAAAGTTAATAAAACTTATTGTATGAATCAGAAAATTTTTATTCGTTTTTTATAATACAGGCACATACATAAAGTTTTGTTTTACTGAGTTTTGAAGATCAAATCAGTTAGGTGACGTCCCCCATTCTCCATATACTGAGTAAACCGATTTCTGGCGTTTGTCATGACTCTTGCCAGCATAGCAGGCGTTATGTTGGCAATTTCTTCCTGGATGTTCGTCTTCAAATCTTGTAGGGTCCTTGGACGGTTCACATACACACGGGATTTCAAAAAACCCCATAGGAAATAATCACAAGGGGTCAAATCGGGAGAGCGGGCTGGCCACTCCAAATCGCCCCTAATTGAGATAAGGCGCTCTGGGAAGTGTTCCCTCAAAACAGCCATCGATGTTCTTGAAGTGTGTGCCGTTGCTCCGTCTTGTTGGAACCAAGTGTCCCCTAAGTCCAACTCATCTAGCCGTGGGAAAAAAAATTCCTGTAACATGTTTACATACCGGTGCGAATTCACTGTCACTGTGACTTCATTTTCCTCAAAGAACCAGGGACCAATAATTCCACGTGAGTAAATTGCACACCACACTGTGACTTTAGGTGAATGCAAAGGCCGTTGATGCAATTGTCGAGGATTGGTATCAGCCCAGTAGCGCATGTTTTGTTTGTTTACGGATCCACACAAATGAAAATGGGCTTCATCACTAAAAAAAAACAATAGCGTCCTCAGGAACGACTTCCAGAAAAACCTCACACGCGTTCCTCCGAGAATTGAAGTCACGTTCAGAAAGTTCCTGCACAATTGCCATCTTGTATGGATGAAAATGAAGATCATCATGAAGTATTCTCCTCACAGAACGATCGGAAAGTCCAAGGACAGACGCATGTTTGCGCGCAGAACGCCGTGGTGATCGCAACACTGAAGTTCTAACTAACTCAATGTTCTCCGGTGATCTAATGGGCCGAGGGACTCCAGTTCTTCGTCTTGTCACACTTGCAGTTTGTCTGAACGTAGTGACCCACGTAACAATTGATTTCCGGTCCGGGACAGGGGCCAAGGGGGCTAAATTAAAGCGATTCCGAAAGGCGCGCTGGGTTGCGATCACAGAACATCCGCTCGAAAAGTAAACCTCAACGGAAAACGCACGCTCCTCACTGTTCCAACGCATGATGGCGACTGAACTGTGCCGGGACAAAACTTTATAGTCCCCCCTCTCGAACGAGACCACTAGCACTCCGTTACGACATCTACCGACTAAATGGCGAACTTTTTAAAAAAGGAAGTTATGCTGCCGCACCCTGTACTTGAGCTTTCCCAGGTTTTAAAAAGTAAATAATTTTATCATTTGGAGTCCGTGTAGTCAGTAATATTAACAAATCAACATCTTCGCCAATAACGACAGTTATATTTAAACTTTTCCATTATTTATTGCTATTTCAATTATAAGGACAGCAGCAACATTATCAGCTTGTTTTATTGAAATCCAGCAGCTGTAAATTGTATACGTCCGGTGACGGTGCATTTTAGTGCATATTATGTAAAATATGAATTTTCTAATGATTAAAACCGCGATATCTCACGAATGGTGAGTCGTAAGAGAAAAAGTGAACGAACCATTTTTGTAGAGAATTGTATGATCTACAACTTTTGTTAAACCTACTTTCACGATAATACCTACTGCTTTCGAGAAAGATGAAAAAAAAAACCTTAATTTTGTATTTTTGACCTTGAATAAAATTTTTTGCAGAAGTAGGATCGAAGGAGACTTTTGACATTTCATTTATAATGATGTATTTAACGTCTCTGTCAATTTTCAGCTCTATGCGAGTTTTGGCTAAGTTATGACTTATTTTTGACTGGATTATCTTGAATGTTTTATCGTTCAAAAAATATCGATTTTTCATATTCATCTAGAGCTAAGTTTATATGGAAAATTGCTAATTTCCGACTTTGCTCGATCCCGATGTAATCCGGATAAATCAACGATGATGTCTTGAACGTCAAATTGAGCGGCAATTATTGATATGTTAAATAGTTATTTTGCTAACAAGTGCGGAAAGTGATACCTTCCCACACGCGACTGCAATTGTCCCGAACGACGCAGAGCGGAGTTCGGGCAAGCGGTCAAGTGAGGGAAAAACACTTTACGCATGAGTTAGGAACATTATTTTTTCTACGACCGTATATACAAAAAAGTATACCAACCCATTTTTCTAAAATTATTTTATTCCAACAAACATAATAATATACAAAACTTTAACTAAAAACTACACAATTTGTTGTATTCTGTAGACTAGTAAGAATTGCCGGTCCAGTGGAGTTATTTGGTTTCAACTGGAAGGTAGATGACGTCGATGAGGATGGCATCGGTTGCAAATCGCATAAAGATGAAGATGACGGCAACGGTTTTAAGTCATTTGGCAGGTAACAGCTCGGAATTAGTTTCATTTGCAGCCTTAAAAATGGCTTCGGGAAGTTCTTCGTCGGATGAATCTATTAATATTATTGTATCGGATTCGGTTTAATGTGGTTTAATTTAGAAGAAGATTGCACTTATTCGGTCACTTCCAAGACGTTTTGAACAACTTTGACGTTTTAGTAACAATTACATGGTTATATAAAAAATATCTGTATTATTCAAAAAATTAAGAATGCCACAAAAAGGTTTAAATTTTATTTGATGGACTATTTTGTAAATATTCATGTACCTGTAGTAACAATAGTTATAATCTCAGAAGTAAAAAACTATCTAATAAGGTCAAAATTTGCATAATTTTACTTTCCCGCACTTTCAAAACTAAAATGCGTGCGGGAAAGTGGGTTAAAACGCGCGGTCGTAGAAAAAAATAATTGCCGTACGTAGGAAAGCGGTTTGTCAGGGGGTGGCTCGCTAACTTATGTATTAAGATAGCGGACCATAGGTTTTATTTTACGGCAACTTCTTGGAATTTCACGACAAAAAACGGTAATTATTAAGCTAATCAAAAGTCATTTTTGAAAAGATTGGTCCGCTAAGTTAACATACGTCTTCCCTAATATATTCATTTGGAATGATAAAATTACAACCCTACAGAAAAAAGTATCGTCGACAGAGAGCTCTTAGTTTTTAATAACTGTGATAAATTTTTCTATGATAGACAGGGCCGGATTAAGCTAGTGGCTTGGGGGGGGCTATAGCCCCAGGTCCAAAAGGGCCCCATCATTTGGAAATCACTCTGTATTTTTTGATGTGTTGATACCACAAATCTAACGTATTGATATTATTTTGTGAATTTTTCCGGGTTTTCGAATTCCTTAAGGGGGCCCCGTCATTATTTTAGCCCCGGGCCTTATAAATCTTAATCCGGCCCTGATGATAGATCCATAAAGAGAAACGTGCACTGAAAGTGAATGCAGAGGTCGTACTTGATATCTACTGCGAGTATCGACGTTTAAAAATTATTTTCATTCAAATGATTACCTGTGATGAGAATTCCTGATCTTGTAATTGATATAATAAGTTAATAGCTTTACAATCGCTATGCCCGCAAACAATTATATGTCGTATGTCATTTACCACGCAACCCAATTCCAATGCAGCTGGTTCATTAGTTGTTAATTCATCCATAAAGTGCTGAGAATGGGGTATCACGTTTCCAGCATTCCTTACTAAAATTTCATACAAATACTAAGTTTTCATTTAAAAAAAGTACACTTCTAGAGTTGGAGTTAAATTTAAATAAATATCCTTCGATAAATTTTCCATTTTAGGGCCTTATCCTTTCTAATTCGTTCTTTTTAATAAAGGGCCAATTTAGTCAATAAGGAACTCTCAGTTATCTACGCTGGTATTTATTCGCAGGTATAATAGTTACCTTATTTCCTTAAATCTAAAATATTAATCACAATTTATTAAGTATCGTTTTAAATCGTGAAAATTGTCATTAGTTTTCCATAGGAAACGCTGTATTTACTTTCCAGGGTCACTGCTGTACATTTATTGGTCAGAATATCCGAATTTGCATCAAATAGACTTTTTCCAGCGATGCTCAATAAGTTCGATACCCTTTTTATAATTAGAATCATTCTTTAATTGTTGGAAAATTTTTGACCACCGAGTCATTTTTTCAAGTCTGGGAACTGAAAATAATCCGAGGGGGCTAAATCTGGCGAATAGGGTGCATGAGGTAGCAATTCAAACTTTAATCCATTAATTTTGGCCATTGCAATAACGGATGTGAGCTGGTGCATTGTCTTGATGAAACAGCGGCCGTTTTTGCTTAATTTTTTAGCTCAAATAAGTTCGCATAATACTCACCGTTGATAGTTTTTCCTTTATCACGATTGTCAATGAAGATTATCCCACGCGCATCCCAAAAAACTGACACCATGACCTTGCCTGCATATGGAACGGTTTCTACCTTCTTTGAAGCCGGTTCTCCCTTTTAAGACCGTTGTTTTCATTGATTTTGGATTTTATCCATGGTTAAGAAACGGTCCGAAAATTCGGCTTTGTTTCTGTGAAACATTGCCAAAAACTCGATGGAAACATCTTGATAACGAAGAAGCAGTTTCACTCAGAGCTTTTATACTGGTTGGGCTAATGGCTTTCAAATAAAAGCATTGTATCACATAATGACGACCATTTTTTCAATGTTTCCAAATTCATTGAAAACGTTCACTATTGATGGATGTCAAACAAATACTAAATAACGTGGCGTCTTTAAACTTAAAACATATGCTGTATAGACTGTGTACTTTCTAATGCAGTGGTTTTTTTTCAAGCAACTTCCGCCATCTCTAGATCTGACTGATGCTCAATCTTCAGGCAAAACTATTTTTACGCTAATCATTTTTGTAGTTCCCAGTAATTTATTTTCATGGCTTGTACCTTTTTTTCTTTATCATTTTTTGAACAATCAAAGAAAAAGAGTTTCATCACCCTTCACTTTCGTCCAACCAAACAACACTTGATGACATCAATACTAAGCATGATTTTTTTCGAAGTAGTCGCTATTCCAATCAACTGTATTGTAACGATTTCATTTTAAAACGAGTCCTGGTTCACTTTATGTATATTTACCACTAATTACATTCAGTTATTCACACTATAGTCAATTTTTATGTATAAGAGAGTAATAAAATGATGAAGCATTCGCAATTTCATCAGGTCAAAACCTTTTTCTATTGTTCTGTATAGCTTAAGGTTATAGAAGTCCTAAAACTTGTATTAGCTCAGGTACATGTATTATAGTTTTGGTTAGGTTAGGTTAGGATTAGTAAGTACGTTTTATTACTCTGTCATGCATAAAAATAGACTATAACTTCAATTATTATCCTTATATATTTATTTCAATAACAGTATCAAAATTAAAACTAAACTTACAATGAAAAAGGTATGATAACATTCTAATTTTATTAGAACGACGCTGAGTAACGAATGTTTTTTATTATACAATTTTAATCATTAGGAAAAGCAGACCAGAAGATTTCCCATTTCTCGAACAGTACTAGTTTTACCAAATTAGTACTAAGACTTACCAATGAACATATCGCCTACATTTGTTTGTGTGAATCTCGTTGGTATCATTCTACTATCTATACATGTAAAAAATACAGCTTTTGGCTAGAACGTAAAAACAAGAAATAAATCACAAAGATAAACAACAACAGATTATCTTTCTTCAATTTCTGATGATTATTTTATTATATGGAAACATTCATCAACTAGTTATATCAGTTTATAGAATCCCGAATATTTTTTAAGCAATATGGATAATTATAATTGTAGATGAATCATTAATTCATCGTCAAACTTCCTTGTTATAAAAATAAATTATTGTAGGTAGGTAATTTCCGCGTTAAAAGATGTCAGATTAGTTAAAATACAAAAAATGTTGGACGTGTTACATTCTTGAGTTGAATACCCGTTTCAGAAACTTAAACAATGTTTAGTTTTGACGCTGCATTCATTTAAGATGGCGTTCCAGTCGAAATGATAGTACGTGATCTCATTTGACGCTCTAAGTCAGCGTAAACATTAAATTGCACCTTTAGAGTTGTTCGCGAGTCTGTTTCCGAATCAGTTTAGGGACCAATCGAATACGTACTTCCAAAATGCTGGTTTTGCGGGTCGTTTAGTTCGGATCTTAGTCTATGTTTTAAGGTTCGGATTCTTAGTAATAGTTCCATGTGCGCGGGTCACATCGATTTCTTTAATATTGATCAAATTGGCCTTAAATCAACATCCTGAATTATTTCCTAATCAAGCATGTATCTAAATTACTGTATATATGTAATACAGTAATGTTATTATCCTAAAGTGGTTACAAACTGATTCGGAATCGGTTCTAGATTCACCCGCTAGTGTGACTTGTCAGTAAAAATATAAACAGTTACTAACCGAATCTAGGTCATGGCATCGATTATGCCATATTAAAAATTATCGATTATATTATTCATTACATCTATTTATATTAGACTTAGTGAAGATACTTACAGTTGGATTATCCCTAACATCTAAAAATTGTTTAACCATTTGTTCCTTCACGGTACATCTATATTTCATGATTCCTTTTAATAGCTTGTCCATGTTTACATTTAATTTTCATTGATAACAATATGTAAGTTATCAGAACTTTATCTAATATTTGTGGTCTAATTTGAAGAAAAAGAATTTTGTTATTCTGTGTAAAGTTCACTAAAAATCATTGGATTATCCTTGACCGCGTACACAGTATTAGAAGAGTGGGGTAGATATAATGGCAAGTAGGTACAGGGTTTTTTTATTTGATACGATATAAGATTTCAAACATAAAAAAATTATAATTAAATGCTACTTTAGTATATTTATTGCAAATATTCATCGTTTTGTCAATTAAAAGCTGTTGATTGATTGATGACAAAATTTTCTCACTAGGAATATTTAGTTCTTGGTTAAAATTGTTCCACATTGTTTTATCTGTATATTCGTAGTAATTTATACAACTTATAAAATTTCTTGTTGTGTTTTTTAAACAAATGTTGTATGCAAAATATTTTTCAATGGTTTGAATTGTTTTTATAAAAATCGAACTTCTACACAGAGATTTAATATTCACATTAAATTAGTACAGTGATATGTTGAATACGTTTTATTTACATTGTCTGTTTGTAGGTTAAGGTTAAGTATAAAGTAACAAAATCAGAGTTTATTAAATTTCATAAAAAAGTAGGAAAACGGTTAATCATTAAAATTTTGCACTCAATTCTTTCTTTTAAACTAATTTTAAATTATCTTACCTTTTTAGTAATTAACTGTAAGCTCATAGTGGACGAAAATTTAATTTTTGCACTTATAAGTTTTACCTTACAACAATATTTCAAGTATGTTAGTTAGTAACAGTGAAATAGATTATTTTTCTTTTATTAAAAGAGAGAAATGTTCAACAAATATTTTGTAATAAAAAAAAATGTTACAAATCAATAGTCCATTCTTCATCGATGGTATAATCTATACAAGTTTCTAGCTCTTTCATTTGAAGTTTCTACCGACGGTATATTTCTACACTCTGGAATTATTACTTTGTCATAAAGTCTTTTAGTTTGTTTTATTTAACTTATTGGGCCCTATAGACAGGGACGAGAGTTGAGAAACAATTGTCTTAACTTAGCTATTTATATCTATTCTAATTGTCTTTGGGGCTGTACTTATAAGGGGTCACCAGGCAATGAGTGTTGAAAATGAAATATGTTAATAATCTATTTATTGTCTATAACAGATGCTACTCTAAAAGAGCTAAAAATGGAATTCAATATAACTAGGAAATAAAAAGTAATATTCAGAATCATCGTGGTCTCGATTGTATTGTATTTTGTTGAAGCAAATAGTAATTAACCATTTTTTCTAATAGAAATGTAAAAAAACTTCGATATACCAGATAATTATTTCAATTCATTAATATCCCCCCTATCATCATAATTATCGGTTTCATTATTAATTTCTATATCAGGTATGTAGGAAATGTTCTTTAAGTTTGACTTAAATACATTTGCCATTTGGTGTCCAAGATCCATCTTCATTCGAATTGGCAGGAACTGTTACTTGAGTCAGTTTTTTCTTTTTGCACCTTTTCACAGTGAATAGTCAGAAGTTGGTTCACTTAGAAAATGATTAAGTGATTTAGTTTTGATTCATTTTTTGGATCTTTCGTTTTCTTGTAATATGTTCAGTATTGTTCCATGGTACGTTTATCATTAGTTTCTCAGCTTCTTCGTCTAGATGTTCATCATTATATTTAAGTTGGTTCCGTCAGACAGGTAGATATGTATTGAAAAATTGAAGGGGGTTTTAAGAAAGCGAATCTAAAATCACCACTGATTCACGTTAACCCTAATAGATGTTGAGATTTTAGGATATCGAAGGCCCTACAATATTGTTTAAAATTTTCCCAACCAGTCCTGTTGTTGATCAGAGTATTTATTTCAATCATATGGGCATGTAATGCTCAAGGGAACTAACTTATTGTATGTGATCATTTTTTTAGAAGGTATAATGGGCATGATAAGCTTTAGGAGTAAAATAAAACTATATTATTTCAATTAAATTTTTATACACAAATAATAACAAAATTAACATTAAAACTGCATTATTTTTTTAAGCATATATGTTGAAATAACTGCATCAATCTTTGTCATAATATAGCTTGATTATAATAAATTGACCAGACTCACGTATACCAACAATAAATTTTATACAGGTTGTCCAAATAATCTCCTTCGAAACGCAAACTACAGATACTAAATGTTTCCTAATTTACCTTCAATCAAAAGTTACTCTCAAGAGAGCTAGACCAATTTGATGATGACATTATTAAGTCAGTTCTATTCTCCAACTTTTTCATTGGATTCGCCTACAGTGATTGATATGTTTTGAAAAAAGTACGTAAATTCAAACAAGTCCTTATTTTTTGGTGTATATTAGATTACATTAACATAAACTACATTTATTATATGTAGTTTCTGGACATCCTGTGTGTATAAAAATATTTAAACAAATTAGATACCTAACTTTATACCAGGAGGAGTACTAGACACTTTTTCCAACTTCTCAAAATGTTTTCTTGCGTTCCTTATATTAATCAAGGTAACTTCTGAAGGGATTTGTGGATCAGACATACATACCATAACGTAAGTATTACTTGTAAACATATCAATATAAGCCGCAAATGCGGTATTCCTTACCTCCATGCTTTGAAATTGTGCAGCTAATTTGGAACAAGAAAGTTTAAACTGTTTTATAATATTTGATACTTTTTCGAACCTGTGTATATCTCTATGCTGTTTCCTTTGGCAATGTGATATTACTAAAAATGTAGCTTTTTCAAATAGTAATACTTCATCGGCATCAACAATATTAGCAAAAAGATGTAAGCTGTTTTCTAGTTCTTTGACATTTGGTATTAACATATAAACTATATTAGACCAAGCTCTGTATAAAGTTTCGTCCCAAATAGATGTTCTGAAGCATGTGCAATCTAAAGGTAATGATAGTCTCTTTAAATCTGATTCCCTTTCTAAAAAAATAATATCTCGTTGATCTTCTGCTACCAAATCCATTTTGTGTATAAGACAGAATACTTTGGCTTCAGGAGAATTTTGTAAAATTGCTTCTAAACAAGATTGATAATAATGCATATCTCTTTCTAGTTCCCTACTTTCTACATCAAATACATAAATTAAAACTTCCACATTTTTAAATATATTATCTCTTTGCGAAGCAAAATAATTTTCCATGAATGCTTCTTGACCACCACAATCCCAAAGGTTCAATACCAAATTTCCTAGGAAACGGACATGTGAATGTTCCACGTCAACTACAATAACAAAAAGAATCAATTTAGGTTTTAAACCTTCAAAAATTGTTTTTTTTTGTGCGATATAGTTAGAAAAACAGCAACAGCATGATTTTCTAATATTCACAATAATATGAAACACAGGTCAAAGTCCAGTTTACAGTTTTCATTTTGTCTGCTAATTTTGAACAAAAACACGTTCTAATGTTTCTGTTCCCTTATATCAACTGAATATCCAATTTAATCATGTATTTATTGCATAAAATCTGAGACACAATTGGAGGTAAATGATGTTAGAAGATAGAAATGCTTTAAAACCTTTTTGTAAAGATTTCATCTGCTTATATGAAGTAGGGAAATGCTAATGTTAGATGCAAATACAAGAAGATATTGTTGATCTAGTATATTTAAATTTGAGTATGCTTTTTGTATCTATTAACACACCAACAATTTGTAATGAAAGTTGGCCCAGACCCTATAACATGAAAAAGTCTGCACATTACTTTCACACCTACAATTAATAAATTGCAAGTTTATTGTGCAGCTAGTAACAACTTATTTGCAATGAGTTACTCTCAATTGTAAATTGTTACTTTATGGTACAGAAATAGAATCTATTAGATTAATATTTCAGAAGCTTCATGTGTTCAGGGGGAAAGATATGCTGGGGAATTGGGGTGAATAGACAACTAATTCATTAACACTTAGGTATCCAGAACATCAAGAAAGGATCTCAATATTAAATAATAAAGACATTTTCATAGCTGATTAGTGGTTTTGTAATGTGAATACTGTATTTAATAAAATTAATCTTACAAAATGTGTATGATGTTTAATGAAAATAAATTGATTGTAGAAAAATTAAATGCTAAAATAATAACCAAAATTTCATGAAAATTTACGTACTGGTAGCTCCTAAACGCCTCGTATCTCTAGCAATGTAATTTGCAAAAATTATGGATCTCATACTGGTTTTACCAGAACCACTTTTACCCATTAATAACACCTGAAAATAATCATTGATTATTTATTGCAATTGAAGAATATAACATTTTGTTTACCTTTTTCTTCATTGTATATATTTATTTTAAAAATTGATTTAACCCTTTATAAAAACTTTTGAGTAATACTAGAAATATAAACATCCTCTTATTTTAACTTCTTCTTTTTTTCTGGTGGCTCTTACTTGCCAAGTATTCGGCTCTCTCTTCTTTTTCTGTCTAAATAATTGGAACTTAAACCATTAAGCACGAAATTCATTCAATATAGATCTTTCAATAAATAATAGCAACATCATTTTAATGAACTAAAAACATTTAAGGTTAAAAAACCACACTTTATAAGTGAAGTTTGAACTACTTATCGACTTTTTTAAGTTTTATATATGGCATTTACTGAGAAACTTCGGTTTAAATGTTATCGGGAGAAGAGATAACTAACCCAAAACCAAATGTACGAATTTTAGAACATTTGTGTTGCAATAAGAAAGTATATATTTTCAATAATAAATTCAATAAATGAATAAAATCCTACTGCATTATCCAAAAGATATTTTCGGATTCGTAATCGTATATATTCTCATCTAAATATATTTAGAATATCTACTACCAATAATTTTTATTAAAACAAAATATTTGTTTTTTAACGTTATTATGGCAATTACAAATTTTATGAAGGGAAATAATATGTTGATCAAAAGCTCTACTTCATCGTCAGAGAAGTTGTACTATCTTTTTTGTTTATACATATTTCTTAAACCAATATAGGTGCATTTTCCTCTCGTAAAGTTGAGTTATATTTCCTCGAAGATCTGATAAAAAAATGTGGGTTTAATTGTGACTTGCAAAGTAGAGGAACTTTTTTTTAAACTAGAGTCTAATCCATAGTTTATATCTTATCCATAGAACATTATAGTAGAAGAGATTTCTTATAGTGATAACGAAAATAAAGAAAAACATCTTCAAAAAGTTTTATAAAATGAATTTTAAAAAAAGATACAGTGAAGGCACATGAAAACTACATCATAATAATGAATGAATATATAGTTGATTTAGTTTCATAGAGAATAATGAGACAAGCAAGCCTAAACAAACAGGTTTAACGTTAGTAGTTAGTACCATAGATGTCAAATAGGCAATTTGAAACAACTACATGGATTAAAGTACAATGGATGAGCCTCGAATCGTGGTGGTTGACAATTTGGATATGAATAATGGCTGGTAGCGATTAACTGGAAAAAATAGCAGATTCGGCCCTCGAGGTGTATTTTTTTACAATTTTTCAAAATAAATTTATTATACAAGAGCCAGATGGTTACGGCTCCTGCCAATCGGTACTTTCTAGGGCGGCTTATCCATTATCGTATTTCTATATCTATAACTTCACCTTTTTTTGAAACTTTTCAATGGCTCATTGCTTTCTTCTTGTCCTAAGAATTTCTAAGCAAATTTTGTCATAACATTCGAGCGAGTAGAAAAGAGATGCATATTGAAATTAAAATTTCCTCAAATCTCTTTCTCAGATTTACACAAAGTGCTGACATAAAATCTAAAAATTTTAAAAACATTTGTTTTTTATTGATAGAGTTCTTGTTAAATATAGAGGAATAATTTCAAGCTTGAAGGTTCGGTAGGAGGAGTTATGCAGATAAAAATTATTCTATTTTAGAAGGGTATTTCCACAACAATAACTTTGAATCAATTAGGGTGATAAAAAAGCGTTTTAATTTCAAAATGTTTATTACTTCGATCTTTCATAGAAACCATTGTATACATATTTAACAAATACTAACTATTTATTATTCAATTACATAAAAACATAGAAAATAATATTTAATAGTACAATTTGCAGAAACTATTTTCTACTAGATGGTAATAATAACTGCGTCACTGTCATAGCATCTGGAAATAGTGAATGATAATTTAGTAGAGGTACGTATGCTGCTGTAATTACACGCCCTGCGAACCATCTACCATGTAAGGTATTAACTGAGGCTACAGCAGTCGCTATAGATGGACATTTGACGTAAACATTGCCTTGTGGTGAACCTTTATCTACATAAACATGTAGGACGCCACCGTGTTTATTGCATTCTTCTATTACATCATCTCTAACTTCAACATCCCACGAGGCATTCGATTCTCTACAAAAATAGACCAAATTAATTTTTTATTTTCAATATGTAGCAGAAATAGGAAACTAATTGTTTCTAATTTTACCAAACAATTTTATCATTTAAGATAACCGCGGCAATTATAATGAAAGAGTTCAATATTTATTACTCATCAGAGTTTCAAATTATCTTACAGGAAGCAATTTCTATTTAACTTAACATAACAAATTAATGTACAAAAAGCAGTTTAATATAAATTTTACAAAAATAACGAAAAGACCTATTTTAATAGCACACATTTCCTGTGGCATCAATTACAATAGTATCTGTAATAGAAAAAGAAACTTACGTTGCTGGATCGAACATATTGCTCAACATGAAACATTGTGTAGCAATCGGAGGTGTGGTGTGAGTCTGAACTTGCGGCACTACTGGTTGACCTGTAGCAATGCTTAGAGCATTAGCCGCCGCCTGTGGCACTTGCATGCCCGCACCCTCAGCTAACTTAAACATCAACTGTAATCGACCAGTTGCTCCTAAATCTATACCAGATCTGTCTAATTCATCCGAATCAAGAATAGAGGGACCTTGTTGTTGCAAATCTAAACGTTCTGTAACGTTACCAACTTTCATTGGTCTACCAGCTAATTCAAATCCGTTCAGTTGTTCCAGTGCTTTTTTGGCATCATCACAGTTATGGTACTAAAACATAAAATGTATGTAGGCAAATTTTAATACAATAATGATCAGACATAAACAATGTCCTAAAGTGAAATTATATAAAAGTAACACTAATCAATTAATCTTTCAACAGTAATCAAAGCGCTTGTCATTGAAGGACACAATTTTATACAAATGAAGGTTACTCAGCACCAACATTAAAACTTGAACTTTACTTTAAACTACAGTTTCAAAAGCCTAAACCCTTTACAATAAAAGTAGATATGAGTTACAAAGAAAATTAATAAAAAACATGAAGTCCGGTCTGAACCAAATTGCACATATAAATAAAATTCCATTTGAAAGAATATTTTTATGGATAATTCATCTGAACTAATAGCGACATTTTAATATGGGTTTTAAAGGGGATTAAGATCCATTTGAATGATTTGCAGTAAAGGATTAAATTATGTATGTATCGCCATCTAGAAGCGAAAAATGTACATTTTGAATAATATTAATCAACTTACATTTATGGTAATTTATAATATTCAAATGCACTAATGATATTTACCGTGATAAATCCATATCCTTTAGACCTTCCAGTTTCAGGATCTTGTATAAGTTGTATACTGTCTATTTTACCAAAAGGTTCAAATATTCCTCTCAACATTTCCTCGGTTATATTAAAATGTAATGAACCAACGTAAAGTCGCATCGGTCCGACCATACCTTTAGGTAACATATTTGGCATTGAATTACCCATTCTATTTTTCTCTGCTTGAGTATGTTGCACTATAATCGGAACTCCCAAAAGTTTTTGACCAGAAAGACCTAATGCCTAAAAAGAAAAAGCATTTATGAAACTTCATGATTATTATAAATATTTTGTATACATACCAATGCTACACTTTCTGGATCCTTAAATTCTATATAAGCTATGCCTTTGAACCTTCTAGTTTTATTGCAAACTATCATTCTGACATCACGAACTTTTCCCACTGAGCTAAAGAAATCTTCCAAATCTCTAGCACGTATCCTCTGTGATAATTGCATTACAAATACTGTTCTAGCATCTCGTTCTTCAGCACTCAATTCTTCTAAAGGTGATGTTCCTCTAAGTCCCAGAGGAGAACGTGCCCTTTTAAGGAATGGTTTAACTAAAAACAATAGAATAAAAACGTGAATGATAGAAACAAACAGCACTCAAAAATACATACTAGGTGGAGACGGTGTTCTTTTTTTAGGAGTCAGTTTTCTTTCTCTACTACGACTGCGCCTTCCTTTATGTTCACGTCTCTTCCTATCTCGAGATCTACTGCGTCTATCTCTTGATCTACTTCGTTTATCTTTTGACTTACTTCGCCTATCTCTCGATCTACTCCTCCTATCTTTTGATCGATGTGTCCTGTCTCTGGAACGTCGTCTTCGTTCGGAAGATCTACTCTTCTTTCGTTCTCTACTACCACGACGCCTGTCTTTAGATCTGCTTCTCCTGCTTCTACTTGAACTCCTTCTGCTTTTGCTGTTACTTCTACGACTTCTACTGGTACTTCTTCGGCTCCTACTTATACTCCTGTGTCGTTTTCTGCAATCACAAAAGCATTCAATCAAAATAAAATTATATATGTATGTGGTTTTTATATATTTATCAAGAATTAATTATCTTGTATTACTGAGATAATAAAATTTCTCTTTATCTTATATTAAGCAGAAAAGTAGATTTCAAATATTTAATACTTCTTAGTTATTTCACAAAAATAAAAAAAAAAATATCAAAATATTAATTTGTTTTTTCTATCCAATATAGACAAAACTAGTAAAAGTAAAATCCTACTTACTCTGTTGAGCGGTTCGACTTGACATCACCATTTTCTTTCGATTTTGTACTGATTTCATCCTGTGAGCAGAAAGTGAAGAGGGCCCAAGGTGGAGAAAAACAAACAATATTAATAACATTGGCATTAAGTACATTTCATTAAATATGTCTATTTTACAGTTAATCCACAATTTGTGGGTGTAATATCTACAATCATGTTTAGTATACAAATATAATCAAATAGAATTTTTTTAGAAAAACAAATTTATAAAAACAATTATTCCAATTAGTAGGTGGTAATCAATATGTCCAGATAAACGGTTAATATTTAAAAATTGTGAAGGAAAGAAGTATTTTTCTTCATCTAGTGAACCCCATTTTGTAGTATAATGTGTAGTCAGATTGCTACCAAATATTATGCAAACTCTGTCCACTAAAGTTGATTTTTGGATTGTTTTGCAGGAAAATTTGTCAAATTGAAGTATTCTTCCACTGCTTCTGTTTCTTATTTCAGTGGAATTTGAATGTTCCCGCAGATAATGATGATCATATTTACATGATTGTAGATTTACAATGTTGAATTGAATAAATGAAGAATATTCATCCTTTGCTGCGTTTTAGATGTAGATTGGTTGTAAAAATGCTGTCTAGCCGGAACTAGACTTACCGTCTGGGCGACTTAAAGGAACGAAGTGGATAAACTTGATCTGAAAAAATACACCTAGTGAGACCAAATTTCTCGATACAAGCTTTTTAGATGTCCACTTTCTATATCTCTCATCCGTGAAGAGCTTTGGTTTAATTTTAATCTTGAAAATTTTATCACCCATTTAAAGAAATGGATTTTTTTTCATATGGGGACTATTATTAAAAAATTTACCATTGTCATTAACAAACAAAAAGTACTATAGAGAATTTTGATTTGATATGGAAAAATATGGAATTGTTAGAATGAAACTTAGAAATGGATAATCAATTAATTTAATACCAAGAACTATGATTTCCTGTCCTGAGACCAGGACGTTTAGTCCTAATCGGAATCTGTTGAAGCGAGGACAAGTTTTAAATAAAATACGTCGTCCATAGGACCGCTTTGGGCTGTGGAAGAAAATTCAGTTGCGGGCCTATGGACCGCATCTGGGCTCAACCTGGTAAAAACGAACATTGCATACCAAAATTAACATCTATAGAAACTAAATGAAGGAGCAAAGAGTATAAATATTACATCACACAATAAGTAGTGTGACTGACACACAGATGGCGATGCCATTGTCAAATCTATATGACGTTTATGAAGTACTAACTTTCAAAAGACTATGTGTAAAATTTCATTTCGATAGTCAGAAAAAAATGACAGCTATTTAAGTGGAGCTATTTTTGTTATTTTGAAAACAATTTCGTGTGTTAATTTATTCTTTTTGATGAAAAAAAAACCATTTATTTATTTGCTAAATTTAAAGACACCGATGATGGTGAAGTTCTGGTCTTTCAGATGGGGTGGTTACTCCAGAAAACATCGAAAATGTCCACAAATTGGTTATATTTAATCTTAAATTGAAATTTAGTGAGACTGAGGACGTAAAGATATCAGAAGGCAGTGCGTGCAAAGGGAGACAAGTCCGAAAAACTACCATTTGAGTTAACACAGCAAACAATTTGTTGCATAAAAAGTTATTTTTGTGCCAAAAGAGGTAAGTTAATACCTTTGGCCTAGTTTTTGTGTAGTGTGAATTGAGGCAAGTCATTTCTAATACAATTTTTAATGCTTTCTAAGTTAATTTGTTTATGATTAGTGTTGAAGTCATTAAGTGTTGATTTTTTTGTTCATTTTGAGTTATGTTTTTTTCACAAATCAACATGTTTTTCTTTTGGTTTAGTATGATATTTTATATTTTAGGAACATTTGACTATGAGAGAATTTTTTTTTCAAAGTGGGTGACGCATTTACTCACAGTCGATCAAAAACAACAACACATTGATGATTCAAAACAGTGTTTGGCCATGTTTACACGTAATAAATCAAATTTTTTGTGTCAATATGTGACAATCACTTCACTCTGGAATCAAAACGATCATCATCTGAGTGGACCAGTGAACCACTTCCGAAACGTCCAAAGGCACAAGTGTCAGCTGGGAAGGTTATGGCTTCAGTATTTTGGAATGCTCATGGAATATCAACTATCTTCGAAAAGGAGATACAATCAATAATTAATACTACATAGAGTTGTTGGATCGTTTGAATGCAAAAATCAATGAAAAACGGCCTCATATGTTGGAGAAAAAACCACTGTATCACCAAGACAATGCACCAATTCACAAGTCGATGGTTAAATTGAACAAATTATACTTCGAATTGTTTCCTCATCCACCATATAGTCCAGATCTGGCCTCCAGTGTCTACTGACTATTCGCTGGTCTCAAAAAATGCTCGTTGGTAAGAAATTCAACTCAAATGAAGCAATTGCTGAAACCTATTTTGAAGCAAAAGATAAATAATTATACAAGCATGGCATCGAGAAGTTAGAGAAGCGTTGGAATGATTGTATTGGAAATTACAGATGAATAAATCACAAAAATGTGTTTTTCTTAGTTAGTCAAACGACTTATTGAGTGATGTGTTATCATATTTTCAAGGAAAATTATCTATTTTAAAATATTTTTGTTACTAAATTGTAAGCAATCGTTTTGCAAATAAATGTGAATAAAACACCTATTTATTGTTAAATACTGATTTTATTAAGTAAACTAAAGGAATGTATGGTTTTTTAAATGAATTAGTATAACAATCTATAAGTTAATTATTGGAGAATTTTTCTCCGAGTTAACAATTCAAGAATATTTTAAAAATAATGTGGACCTATGGTTTTAAATTACTAAAAATACACAATTTACTTGAATAATTTCATGAAATTAAACCAAAACTCTTTAAATTTTTTTTATTTGAAACCTAATACTTTTTACCAAACATATAATTTAGTTATTTTCAAAATTCGTTTCCCAATTTAGAATACTATCAATATTTTATTCCTAATGTTTCAACTAACTTGGAATTTGTTTATTTTAAATTACTGACTTTTATTTAACCCTTTCACTGCTCAATACTAATATTCTCAATCATGGGTATAAAGGTCGAGAAGAGATAACTAGCCTTCCAAAATTAAATTGGAGTAGTAGTAAGTATAAACTAAAACAGGTAATAAATATTTTGAAAGTGATGAAAGGCAATGACTGTGGAACTGTAAAAAAATTCAAAAATGACTACCAAATTGCATATGAGTATATCCTCCGTTCGTGCGAAAAAACTTCTTTCCCCCTTTCCCACAAAGACAAGGTGAAGAGAATATGTTATCATCTAGCCATATCAGATGTGAAGTTTGTTGGCAAAAATTGAGAAACTAATAGTCAAAAATTTCAATCTAACATGCATTGCAGATTTCAAAACCTGTAATGTGAGCTGTTTACCAATCAAAAAAGAAGCAAAAAATGGTACAATAAACTTACATTTTATTTTTTGGATATAGCAGTGCTATCTTTTATTTTTGATTTCATTAGCCTGAACAGAATAATCACTTAAAGGTTTTTTTATTGCAAAACACAATGCAATTGCACTATACCATTCCAAACGAGTATACTTGCATATGCTAGAAAAAACTCACAATACAAAAGTCACAGCTATCGACCTATGCATAGTGATAGGGTTAAGCAGTAAATTTGTAAATAAACAATAAAATTACCGAAGATTCTGGAGATTTTACAAAAAAATTAAAGAGAATTGTGAAGGAATAAGCAACCACTTAATCAAGAATATTATGTTTATCCACTATAATATTCAATTTCCTACCTCGATGGCAGGCTGAAATGGATATGTTTTTAATGTTTTAATTTTTTGTGATACTTGAAAAAAATCTTCCCTAATGCAATATTGTTAATTGCCCTAATTGAGTTATCTAAATATGTTTGTTTGTTTATATATATTGAAAAACCTTGAAATACAGTATATTAGTATTTTACATTGCACATTACTTAACTGCCATAAATATTTGGTAAGAAGTATAGGACTTAATATCGTCTATTGTATAAGTACTTTTCACTTATTTACATCTTATAACTCCACCTCATGTTTATCATGTAGAGACCAATTGGATTATTGGTCTGGGGCAGTGACCTTGATTATCTGAAGTCCATTACAGCAACCCTACATGAGAAAGTAACTATGAGCTCAAAATAAATTGAAAATTGTGTATTGCCAAATTGTTTAATATTACTTCAAGTAAATATGATAAGAAATTATGGATATTTGTAATTAAAAGTAATAATATTTATTACTAAGATGTTTCTGTACCTGTATTTTGAAGGAGCCGATAGCCCGAAAAAACCTCAAGTCTAAAATATAAAATTAGGTTGTGATGTAGAGTTGGATTTAACTAGAAAAGCATTAGGCTTAGTTCATCTAACTGTTGCGGAATAATAATATACTATTACATTTTCACTAATGCATGGTTACAAGCAAAGGAAGTAGAATCATTTATAATAATCCCAAGTGAAATTGTAATTCTCCTAAATTAGCGTTACATGAACTAGACCATACTGTAACACGAATCAATCCTTACAAATGACCAATTTTTCGTTCGAAAACTCTTACAAATAATTATCCTTTTTTATTACTCAAGACAAAAAAAGCGAACTTACATCTTTCCTGTAGGGAGCCTCAAGCATAGCTTCAACGTCTAGATCTTCTGCCATTATTCTGAAAAATATATATTTTCTCCGATTTTTAGTAGCTAATCGCCACACAAAATGTGGATACTTGTTTATATAACTACGTGCAAAGCGTTTATATCTTATTTATACGAAATCGACAATATGGCTGACCGATTATCGACATTTGTCTACATCACAAACCACTTTCTATTTTATTCTCCTTTTATTGACTGCGCAGATGTCGACTGTCAAATGCGAATGTTGATTTAACATACAAATTTTCACATGACCTTTTCACTAGAGGATTCAACAAAATGCTTTGATAAATCACATTAATTTTAGAATAAGTTCCAATTTGTGCATGGATAACGAAATTATTACATGACCCCCAAAATCAAATATTTTTTATAAAGTGAATGTGCAAATTATTATTTATAGTTATTAAAGATATGCAATAAATTCAATAGTTTTTTTATTAACATGCGATTTATCCAATACATAAAATAGAATCGTTTCATATTACTAACAAGACTTCATTTGAATTCCATTTATCGTAAAACAACTACTTAGTACCAGGTATTGATTATGCAAAAAAATTATGTTAAGTTGGTATAACTGTCCTTTAAACACAAAGCTTGACATTGACAATAATGATAACGTATTTGTCACTAGAGTAATGAGGATAGCATTTTAATGCTAAGTGTTTTTTTTCTGTTATTGGATTATTTATTGGTTCAATGTTTCATGTCGTATCGGGTGTATAATGTTTTTCTCCCAATATTTTATAGTTTTTTCCACATCTTATATACAGTTCTATCGTATATGCTAACAACTTTATAAATAAATATTCCCTTATCTAAGTTGCTTGTCTGCTTTCTGTTCCCTTGACAACATTGTGCGCAAGAGCTTTCAGTTATGTTTCTGGAATACAGTAAAGTTTAGTTTCTCACGCTGTGCTTATAATTTTTTTCAAATTTTCTCACATTTAGGTGAAAGAAACCACATTATTTATTATTAGTTATTTGTTTACATTTTACTATAAAGTGAAGTGTAATTTGGGACGTCAGATGACAGATTTGATAATAGACCGACCTATTTTCTGTAGTCCTTGACCCAAAAGTATGTTCTGTGGCTTGTCATCTGATATTTAGTCATATCTGTTATGAAATTCACTGTTTTCAGTAATTACAAGAAACAATATAAACGACGTTACATTGTTATAAAATTTTGAAACTAAACCTTCGGATTTTACCGAAAATTTATAAAACTGAACAGATTGTGGGAGACTTATTTCAAATGATCTAATTTACAAACTGGCGTAATATAAAAGCTGCTTTTTATGGGAAATGGGAAAATAAACACACATTTTTATTAATTCAATCATTTGTTATCTTCAAAATACACAACTATTAATTTGTTTTAATATATATTGCTTCATTAAATTAAAAAAGCCACTGCATAAATTATATAATAAAACCACATGAAAAGTCTCAGCTACTGGTGTCCTTTTCACGTGGTATGAAATTTAAAGATGCCGAGTTGATACAGAATCTCTTCTTAGTCGGTGGTGGGCCATCTCCAAAAACATGTCCTAAATGAGATCCACACTTGGCGCACGTTACTTCAGTACGAATTCGCCCTGGTTGGGATATGAGGAGTAAAAGGTTTGAACCAACTATATTTTAGGGTAATAAAGAGCGGGGAGTGGATATGAAGGGTATTGAAAATGAGAAACCAAAACCAAAATAATGTACAATGATACAATGCAAAACAAAAAATAAAAAAAATGGTGTAGAGGACCATTCAAAAGAGAGAAGCGATGATGAGGGTTCAGGCAAGGGATAGGAAGAAAAAATTTACAATTAGATTTTCCCAATGTTTCGCAAACTGCAAACAAACACTAAGAATATATTTACACGGACAACAACTGACACAATAAAATATTACTCCTTATGTAAATACATGATAAAAATGGTGGCACGGGCTTTTGGATAATTTTATTGTTTTTGTTACTTTAAAATTAAAAAATATTAACAAATAATTTACTTTTATTCATACTATAGAGTCGATGGAAAGTAAAGTCAACCAATTCACAGCTCTGTTAACAACAAACAAGAATTTTACATGAAAATGGATACAAGTGATAAAGCTACTCAAGCGGTCACCCTACTGCGACAAGGCCAGAGTCAGCGAGAAGTAGCTAGTGCGTTGAACATGATTCAGTCTGCTTTAGCGTCCTGAAGACTTAAGGCAGCTAACCTTGACCAAATGGCCAGCTACTGGCTTCAAATTAACCTTAGCCCGCCTTCGATTTGCCACAGAACTGACAAACAATGTGTGCCTGCATAGTAGCGATAGCAGAAGACGAATCTATAGGGAAGCTGGAGAAAGATTCGCACAGTGTTACATAAAAGAAAATGTGGCTTTTGGAGGAGGTCCTTGGATGGTTTGGGCGGGCATTCCAATGGAAACAAATATTGGTTTCTATTGAAACTGGTGGTTGAGCGGGTACCGATATTTGTAAGAAATTTTTGGGAATCGAGTCGTTCCCTATGCTAATTTCATCGGCGAAAACGCCTAAGTTATGCAGGAAAATGTTCGTCCATATACTGCAGGTTCCGTGACGGTTATCAAAAAATTAACTCAATGACAACATATACAACTCATTTTAGAGCTAAAACTAGGCTTTGAAAAAAATAATGGAAGCCACTTTTGACCGCGAGCGTCCACTTGAGTCGATTTTATGGCTCACGAGTGTTGATTGTTCTTAAATTTCATCTATTTGTAATTGTATTCATCTATGACAATTATTTGGGTTGATGTTATACCAGGTACCTACTTTCCAGATATTTATCTCGTTATTTGATAAATTGATGATTAATGCTTGACTAATCATTAATCAATTGTAAAACCCGGTCTATAGCTGAGGAAACCAAACCACAAGTCACAGATAACTGAATTGTTTTAAAATTAATTAGGTACATCAAGTCATGTCACATATAAGGAAAAAAACTGTGGAACCACCAAGTTTCGGGACTAAATAAGTGTTTTGAACTTTGACTTTTGGTATTTGTTTCTACATTTTCGAAATTTTTCTGTTATTTGTTAAATTGAATGCAACTATAAACTTCAATTTTGTTATAAATACCCAAATTCTGGCGATTTCTACCATTTTCCTGTTTTCGGCGGTGTAAGGAATTTTTTTATTTGGGTAACTCAATATTTTCAATCTATAATAAAAAAATAAATCGTCGATTGTGCTGCTAAGCGCAAAACTCAAGCTCACCTGAACCGATTTTGCTAATTGTTCTGTATAATATTCCTTGAAGTACGAGGATGGTTCTTATAGAGAAAAATTTAAAAAATTATCTAAAAAAATTTAAAAGAAACTTTCCTATGTTCTATAATATAATCAAGTGTTAGTGGAGAGTTTCCGGGAAGGCAAAACAATTTAGTGACGTTAATATCAATCAATGTCGATATTTATACGATGGCAATATTAGTCCATATATGTAATACTTCTATATGGACAGTTTCTATAAGTGAAAGCTGTTCCGACTAAGGAAGACAGAATGGCAACGATTTCTCTATCCTCCGAGGTTCCAGCTCGGCTTTGCGCATTCTTAAGCATGCGCAGTATAGATAATGTGTCTCGAACGAGAGAGAAAATGAATATTGTCGGCACCGTAACGTAGGAATAATATGTATTACGCGGCCCCTAGATCCTACCATAACATTGTGTGGCGCTTAGAATTAAACGATCAATTAAATTGTACAATAAACAAACTGCTGCGCAATATTCTCGTGTTTAGTCGAAGAATATTTTGATCCCGTGTGCACTGTGCGTAAAGCAACATGTCCGAACAACATATGCCTGCTGCTTTAGTTGTGTTGCGAACACGTCGAAAAATTGGTACAAGGAAATACACTCATGAAAATATTTTAAAAGATTTGATGATATATGAGGAAGCAGACTTGAAAAATTTTGTACCCCTTCCAGTAGTTAGTTCTCAAAGAATTGAATTTTTTGAGAATGTTTCGTCAGCATCAATTTTTTTATCACGGTCATGATATTCCTTACTCATGTTATTCCACAAATATGTACAATTGGATACATTCGACGAAAAACGTGGTGCAATAAAAATTAAACTCACTCAAACTTTTGTTCAATCTTCAATATTAACCCTTAACGATCAATAATATTGCACAATTCGTAATATTGCTCAATAAAATTGATTGTGTAGGGGCCGCTTTAGTCAAACACGAATTGTCTGTGGTTGTTACATAAGATAGCATTAGATGGCTAGTGTATGGTCTTCTATATCAACTACACGTGACCACTAGGTGGCAGCAGAACGGACGTCAAGAGAAACGTCAGTAGCACTCCTGCGCTTATCTTTCATCTTGTAAATGTTATATGTTTCTTTAATAAAACAGTATTCAAAAAGTCCTGACTATAATTTAAAAAGTTATAAAACATGTAACAGTGGTAAAATGTCACTAGAAATGTGAACGCCTCTTTGATGTACATCTATAATATTACTAAATCTAAAAGCCACAAATTTCTACAAAGTTAAAAAAGCGTTGTGCGCTTTTAACTCATTTATACTTGACATGCCTCATAAAGGCGGCGGACAAATTGAGACAGAACCCGAAATGCAACGAGATGTTGTGAAATATTAATCGTTAGGTTGAGTTAGGCGGCACGAACTTTGCCGGGTCGGCTAATTCCACATATGTTTGTTTCAATTTTATAAACGAGTGTCTGTATTACAGAAATCTACATGACACACCCTCTATTTATGAAAATTCTTATTATTATTACTAAGTAATACATTATAATGAAAATTAATGGAAACTGTATTTATTTTTTGGACTAAGGTCGTTGTCCCCATTTTTCCAATATCGGACGGTTTTTAACCTAACTTTTTAAAATATATTTGATATTTTTGTTTTGTTTAGTTATTTCGAGAATAATGGATTGTCAGCTTCGGTTTTGTTAAAGTTATATACGTAATGCGAATAAAGTATTTCTTCTATATATTCTGTTATCTTCAAGAAAATATAAACAGAAAGATTTTGGGTGAGAAATATTTATAGAAATCTAAAGTGCAAGGATGGAGATATGCAAAATATCAATTTTGTAGTATTACTCACATATTGAACGCTTTTAACGATAATAAAAGTGCGGATTTATAGCAAAACAAATTACTAAACAATTTACCAAGTGTAAATAGCCATTTTTTGAGATATAACTGAAAAATTACATTAGGTAAGATGAACATAAAATCATATATTTGACACTGTATGATAATTTTTATTTGTTCGTGTAAATATACTCACAACTTCAAGCGCATAAGCTGTATGATGTTGGTTAGTTTTTTAGCTTGTAAAACACACACGTTAATGAAATTAGGTGTTAAGGAAGAAGGTCGAAGGTCATTGATGATTTCAAATTTTTACTGGGATTAAATGTTCAGTCAATTAAAAAGTTTCAAAACTAAAATTATATTTAAATATTTTATCAATTCAATTCACCCAATTGCAATTGTGAAATCATCACAGATTTATTTTTCATTACATTCAGTTATCAGAATAAATATTTTTAATTATAAATTTGTTTCTTAAAACATTTCGCTACAACAGTAAGTAGACTTGCTTCAAAATGCTTCTGATAGAACATTAGTTTCAAAAAACAAGTAAAAATTTGCTGGAATAGGTCGAAACATCAATTTTTACCTGTTTTTTACAATTAATTTTCTATCAAAAGAGATCTAAATTAACCTATTGAGTTACGATAGCGCAGCTTACAGAGAAAGTACACGTGCGCCAAACCTTAGCGACTGTCAGCTGTTTGGCCTCCTGAAGCCTACTCTTTCGAAAACAATATCTGTAGACAAACCAGTGTAGCCGTTGCCTTAATTTGTATAGGGGTTGTTTTTTGGTTTTGCCGTAACGGATAATTGTTGAACTTCAAATGAAACTTGGAAAAACAACAATTCAAACTTATAATTTATGAAACAAGTGTATGACAATGAATGTTTGTCACGTCCACGTGTTTTTGATTGGTTCAAACGATTTTAAAATGGCCTAGAAGTCAAAAATTTATGAGAATATCGAAAAAGTCAGTTCTGTTCGGCTAAGTATTCGTGCGATTGTTGTATCTATTGACAAATTGCGGCAAATTTTACGACAGAAATAAAGAATTCCTGCTCTATCTCGTACAATAAAATAGGGGTATATATTAAAGGTATAATAAATAAATATACATATCAAAATAAAATATTTTATATCACCAATCTCGTTATTTAATAGCCACATATTGTATAAATTATCATTGTAAGCAGATTCGACACTTACAGTAGACAACTTTCATATTGACTTGGTTAATAATATATAAAACCATTAATTTTTATAAAATATTTATAATCGCAAAATAATAATTTTAAAACAATAAAAATTAGACTATCAACTGGACTTCCTGCAATACATTATCCCATGAAAAATTCTTATATTCATAAATTTTAATTGAGACATTTTCACATAACCGAACAATTTCTTTAAATGAAGAATAAGTCTTGATAGTATTCATATCACCAACTATAATAAGTTTATGTTTAGCCCTAGTAATAGCTACATTTAATCTTCTTTTATCTTCTAAAATGTCTTCAGATTCGGGAGTCTTACAAACCGATGTATCTCTGGAAACGCCGCTGGAATAAATGATGACGCTTTTATCTTTACCTTGAAACTGATCAACCGTATTTATATCTACATTTTTTATAATGCTAGCGATTTGTTCTACCTGATGTCTATAACTGGCAATTACTCCTATATCATTAGAATTAACACCACCTTCTAATAAAGCTTTAACCAAAATATATATAACGGCAGCCTCGTGAATGTTAACATTTGAAGAATTATCCTTTCCATATTTTTTATGTACCTTCCAGTCCACGTCTTTTGATAAATTCCATACTTGGCCAATATCGACGAATTGAACAGCATTGTCCAAAGAATCATCCAAAGATTTCATTACCCAACCATTAATATGATAAATATCTTGTAATTTTTTTTTGTTTGGTAACTTTATGGTAGATCTTGCAACTTCTTCGCTACCTATTTTCAACTCGTCCTTGTAAGTTAAGCGATTCGCAAAATAAGTGATCCTACTGTTCATTCTATAATTTATATTTAAAGCTGCACTAGCAGTCTCACTATATAATCGTTCGAACAGACTTTCGGACATACCTAAATTTCTAGCTTTTTGATTTCTTATGACGGCAGGTAATTGATCAGGATCACCAATTAATATAAAAGTTTTACAAGCATAAAGTGGTCTTATAATAGAGCTTTGTGAGACTTGTGTACTTTCGTCGACTATGCATACGTCCAAAGTACGTTTCATTAAAACTGGATGACCAGAACTCATACATGTCGTAGCTATAATCTGAACATTCTCAAATACTTTCTCATATTCTTCAGGTGAAGTACAATGCTTTGTGAGATTACGTTCCAAATACTCATGTAAATCTTGGTGAATTTTTGCATCAGAGCCTAATCTCATAAATTTAACTCCAAATTTCAATAGTTTCAAGCACACATTATCAACTGCCGAGTTTGTGTGACTTGTAATTAGTACTGTTTTCTTCAATTCATAGAATAATTGGATTAAGGCGACAATCGTTGTAGTTTTTCCTGTTCCAGGCATACCTTTAATAAGAAAATATTCATTAGCTGCTATTGCTTTCAGTACAGCTCTTTGTTGAATGTGGTTTAATCTCCTTAAAATGTATTTGCCCTTTATGCCGATTTCTTTGGGTAACTTAGATTTAAATGTAGGGGAAATTTTATCTATTATAATTTTTCTTAAATTTTCTGATTTAGGAGTAGATTCTAGTAATAAAGCCAAGTTATTTAAATTATATCCTTGGCCTAAATCCGATGTCCAATTGTCTATGCAAAAGATTTCGTTTTGATATCGATCACTAATATTTCGCTCCAGTGAGATTGTTACTGAATTATTAGTTATATTTCTAATAAAGCCAGTCGCAATGGCATGTCTCTTACTCGAGCTAACTATTATATATTGACCTTCAAACATTCCAATAGTGATTAAGTTTACTGGTAAATCATTGTTACTTTTTTTGAATACATGTTCAGTGATGGCATCATCGGAGTTATTTGTTGTTTGAACAAGTTTGAGATTACTTATACACTTGCCATTTTTCTCTCTTTCTTCTGGAGCTGTTAAGTATATTTCTTTCATGTCTCTTGTAGATGAATTAGACATCGATTCAATTATGTTCAAAGTTGCCCATTTGATGAAATAATGTATATGAGTTTCACTTAAATATTCCAATGTTTCTTGTTGAATTTGTCTTAAAACCGCATTAGAAGATATATCTTCATTATTGAAATGAGCATAAACTACACAAATAGTTTTGAGAGGGCATGTTTTACAACTGGTATGATTAATTGGTTCAGGTAATTTGAGTAGAATATTTTTTTCATCGATTATATCAGGTTTCTGCATAAGGTAATATACCAATTCGTTTCTTAAATGGATTAAATCTCTTTCTTCTCTTTCTGAAGAGGAAATTTCTTTTAAAACCCCCTCTTTAAGATAAAGTAGTAAGCCTGATGATACATCATAACCAATTTTTTTCATCATCATTAAGTACAAAATGACTTGACCTCTATGCTCTATGGATATTGATGCTTTACCAGTTTTTATTTCCAAGGGCATAAGTCGTTTATTAGTCCTGATAGTAACGTCAATTTTACCTTTTATACCAAACTCTGGACACCAAATATTTTCTTCAACATCTTCAATATCATCTATACTGCCTTTCCAGTTATCCTTTTTTTGTAACAGTTCTGAATTTACACCTGAATTATTAACATAGCTTTTTATGAATTCTTGAATTTTTGGGATATAACTCTTAACTTCATTCTTTACCCAAGAAAGTGAAATATTACATTCAAATAAACTTTTAATCACATTATCTTTAGACACATATTTGTCCATCATTTTTTCAATAACTTCAGTATCTAAAATATTATTTTCCAAGGCACATTGAAAGATACTATGAACCAAGCTACCAACAAGCATATGTTCATTTGAACTACCCGAACTTTTAAATCGTATATTTAAAGCACTTCTTCTCTTGCACCACAAGGAACTAACTAATGTAGTAGTAGGTAGTAAGTAGTCTGGCTCAAAAATCAATAAACCATGTTCATTGTTTATGACCCAATTACCTTGGATGTTTTTGCATACAATACAAACTGCACTTCCTATTTCCAAACAAGTATACACCCAAGAACCTCCTAATATACAAAACACTTTCTCGTTTGACAGCACTGATTTTAAAGTAAGTTCAATTTTTGTTGCAGTTCGAGTAATATTAATTATTTTACATCGATGAGGCTGGGTTAAGTCTAAATTTGATTCATGCATTGTTTCATCTTCCCAATTATCAAAATCTATATTTAATATAGACTCTAAATTTGCGCTGTCCATATTTGAAATATGTGGTTGGTTTTCTTTATCACATTGATTTGAACTTGAGCTGGAAATTATAAGAAATACAGACAATACAGTTTTTTAAATGTTTAAAAATCAATACAATCATCTAATGTTCCTCTTAATCAATAACATCAAACTAAAATCTTAATAATAATTAATAAAAATCATTCAGCTCTTGAGAAAAAAATAATCAACTTTTTCTGGTTGAATCACTTCTTAACCGTAATTATATCATTGGATAAAAACTAGAAATCTGGAAATATTACCAGTCTATCTTATTTTCTTGGCTTATTTTTATTATGGACATTTTTTCTCAAGAACAAATTATGAAAATATGACTTATTTATAAAATTATACTTTATTTAGAGTCTATATACTTTTTTTTCTTACCTATATTAACAAGGTACTTTAATTGCAGAAAAAATATGGCAACTTCTGATTGAAAGTTAGTTTTTCAAAAAAAAGATAGAAAAAACTAATTTTCAATCAGAAGAGCCCTGAAACTAAGATTTATAGACAAGAACACATAATGTAATAAAAATGTCTAAGGAATAAGTAAAAGAAATTTAATTATTTAACAAACACGTCTCTGAAATTTATTTAAATTGAGATATCTGTACAATTTTTTAAGAGAATGCTTAGCCGGTGGAAAAAAGACAGTCAAGTTTCATTACCCAAAAATTAGCTTTATTTGTGCTATAAAAATTATACCTTATATCTATTTGAGCAGCTGAAGTAAATTTTATATTTGAGTGAGCTTTAGAATTTTCTTCATCAGGAGAGTACTTTGTAAAGAGCAGTGTATTAGCTGCAGTTTCAATCTTTTTTCGTTTATAATCCTTCCCTTCATCTACATTTTTTCTTTTCGTGTTAACAACTGTACTAGATATATCATCGTCTTCAATACCATTCACAGAAATTATATGATGTATTTTTTCACTGTTATTTGATAATTTCGAATTCCTATCATTTAAGTTTTTTGATATAATGATACTATGCGATTTAGATGCATTTTTAGTTAAAGATCGTTTCATGTTTTAATAAAATGTATTATTTTTTCTTTATAAACACATTATAACTACTTCATCAAAAAAATAAAACATAAATATGTATGGCGCCAATTTGTTCTTCTTCTTTTTTACTCGCATTGGTCTGTTACTTTTTGGTTAGACGTGAAATCAATTTCTAAAATAACTTTACCACCATAGACAAAGTAATATACGTCCTTTGAAAATCAGACACTTTGACTTGAATCTTTTGACGGCTATGATTCTTAACCAGCCGAAGAGGAAAAGACTACGGATGGAGACCATACGATGGACCATATATGTTTATGAATTCCAGAAGTTTTTTTGTAAAGTCCGTATCGTATATTCCCATTCGAATTACCCCAGCTGCAAATTCGATCGTTCCTCCACTTTCATGTAGTTGGTACTGATCACTACAGCGGGTGCAGTTTTACGGCTTTTGGAGCTCCATGGGCGTAGAACCAGAGGTACTTGGCCTTTTAACAGGCTTTACCTGTACCACTGTTGTACTGAAAGATCTTGATTGATGGAGGGTTGGAGATGAAGCAAACTTAGTATCCGGGGCCGGGCCTAATAGATTCCCTGGTGCCTGCTTGCTCAGATCACTCTGGGGGAAGACGAGGATTTGTCATGGTTCCTGCCCTTGGAATTTTGCCAGGTTACTTCCGTATTGAAGTAAGCCTATGAAAATTAATCGTTTTTTGCACTGATCGCCCTACACATGCCCAAGTAAGCGCGCACAAGGAGGACCACTGCTGGAACGTCAAGATCCAATGACTCCTTGAGGGGGAATTAAATGTATCTCTGCTGGTTTCAAGATGTTGGTCAGTTACAAATTAATGGTTAATTATTAGTAGAAGATTCCTAATTACAATGTGTAGGCATATGGAAACTTATTGAAAAAATATTTTTAATTCTTGAACACAGAGCCGATAAAAAAGCTAAAGAAGTATAAAAGTAAAAGAAAATGCTCTATCCTCACTTGTATTTCCTATTCGAGAGAAAAAATGTTGCAAATGTATTTCTAAAAAATTTTTAGGTTGAAAATTATATAATAAACACACATATTTACTATTCAGTTGAGGCTAAATTTCGAAAATTGTTTTATTCTGATAACTGAAATTTATTTTTCTACATTTGTGGTTTCCTATTATATTAATTTCAAATTGAGCCCAAATCAATTTACTGTTAATTTTGTTCAAGCTAAATAGATATAATATAACCACAAATGTAAAAGGAATTGGTACAAGTATTTATAAATACCTCCACTAGTATCAGGGGAAAGTTTAACTTTGCCTTGATCTAAAACATCATTGAAAGCAGGCCATCCACAGCCACTATCATATTTAGTATCAGAACTAAATAAAGGCTGCTCACAAACAATGCATACATAGGTACCAGCATCATAAGTTTTATTGTAACATCCTGAAATTGAATGGATAACCTCAAATGTTTACAATATTTGTAAATTAAGAATGTTCCAATTATCACTATAATTATTTCTTACCCAATAAAAAACTATTAACAATACATGGGAAATATTATCCTAAAGACACTGAAATGTGATGTGCATGAATTTTATAATACTACTCACCACTAAATGGTCTCTCAGTTCCTTTTTCCTGAGTTACATGATATTGCAAAGGAGTTAATTTTTTTCTTATTTCTTCTTTATCAATTTTACATTCCTGTGACATTTTTACTACAACAAATATAATTTGTTAGGATACAATAAATCCAAACCAATTATTAAAAATTCCATACTTTTAAAAATAATAGATTAAATTATAATAAACAAATAATCTGAAATTTGTTTTGGTAGCTATATATGTTATAGTTATACATTTTATTTTTAGCTTCTACAGATCTATTGAAATCACATAATAGATAATTAAAAATTCGTCATACTGAATTTCATTTCGAATTGGAACAGCTATTCAGAAATTTATAGTTTCAATGTTATTCTAAATATAATTATTTTATTCCAATATTAATTACGCAATACGAAAGTACCTTATAATTTATATCCTATTAATAAGGAATTAAAAAACCCAAATATGTCCAAGTATCAAATTGTGTTTATTAAAAACTTACAGGATGATGTCTGTAATCTACTATTTCGGTTTATCAACCTACTAGGTTTGTTCAAGAAAGGGCAGGAACTAGTTTGTAACTGTTCTGAGCGTGCGTATTTTTTCTGAAGATAACACAAATTTCTCAGATTTTTGATACTATTCACAAGCACGAATAGTCTTTGATAACATATACCACATTCAGTAGTTAGTATATAACTGAGCATTTTATAGTAGTTAGCAGATACATTCAAGCAAAACATAAAAACACCTCGAACCATAGATTTATTAAACTCCTGACAACGAAGTACTTCATACTTCTGACATCTAAATGTCATTTCAACATAAGTCAAATATTCTACAACCCATATCACAGATCACCTATATTGGGTGCATTCCACTCAGCGTTCACGACAATCACATTCACTACCACGATCTTTCCCGTTCCACTTTGTCCAGAGCGTTATAAGCGTAAAGCCAACTGGAATGGCTTACGAGGAGTTTAAATGTAGAGATAAATATTAACGAATGGCAAAACAGAACAAATAATGCGAAAGCTTTAAGAAGTTACGTTATAATTTGTAAGTTATTGAATCTTTTAGTGGAGTGCTCAATTGATTTACATTAAAGTAAAATCGAAATATCTTCTGCAGCGATAGAAAATATTTGGTAGTTCATCACGAGAATGCTTCAAAAGTACTTATAATATCCCATAACGTATCAAATAATGACATATATTCTCATGGTTGCAATCTGCGTTGTTTGAGTTTTGAAAATTTCTCTAATTCTTTCGACGCTCACTTCGACTCATATCATAACAAGAGTCGTCGTGACGTAAATTATGATGCCCAAACGAGTATTTTTGGCACCGCGAACACTTAGTGGAATGCACCTATAAAGGTCTAAAGCATTTTCAATCAGATTAAAAAATATTAATTTTTCGGTTCCTAATGAGATCCCATCTTTATAATTGGTAATCTTCTAGAGAAAGTTTCATTCTATTAAATTAGCCTAAGTTTATAACATTAGTACAAATTCATATGTATATTTATGGTTGTCTAGCATATACGTATATGTTTACCATTTGCCATTCTTTTGATGACTCATTCGAATGTCACTTGTCAGTAAAACTAACTCTGGATTGGACTCCCTGATTTGACGTAAATGGTCGTTATTTACAAGTTTTGAAAACTTCCAATTATACATATATAGTTGATATAACTTTGTTATAAATTATTACTTTTTTATTTAACAATTCATTATTGAAAATGTCATCATCACTCATTCAACATAGGAAAAAACAATCACAGCAACGTTCACAAAATGTGGAAGTTGTCGTTCGCATAAGGTAAGCTTAACCAAAAATTTTGCTTTTAACCAGTTATTTCGATTTTTGACAATCTCCAAAAAAATCTTTCAATATCATTTTGGTAGTATTGAGAAATAATATTTGATTAAAAAAACTAGATAGTGTTATTTCTGGATAATAATAATTTTAGAAATTATAGATTCATGCCAAAGTAGTTCGACGAATTTTCATTTCTTTTTATTGAAAATCGGTAAAACCTTATTTAAATCATGTACCTAATAATTTAGTTTAGTTTATTCCAATTCAGAATTTCATATTCACTGTTTTAGACCTCTAAGTAAACAAGAGGAGGAACAAAAGGTTAAAAGTATTGTTACCAGCCACACACATAGAGAATTGATTTTAAAAGATAAGAAATACAGCTTTGAAAGAGTTTTTAAACCTAGTGCTACCCAAATTGAACTATATGTAAATGTGATAGCTCCTATGATACTTGATGTAGTTGATGGATATAATTGCACAGCTTTTGCTTATGGACAAACAGGAACTGGAAAAACCTTCACCATGATGGGGGAGAAATGTAATCTTGTGGGTAACTGGAAACAGGTACGTTTTCTTTGATATTAACATTTTATCAACCCATTGTTCATTGATATTATTTTTATTTAAATTTATTTAGGATCCCGATGCTGGGTTGATACCAAGAGCAGCATTTCACATTTTTGATGAACTTAGTAAATTATCAAATATAGATATAAATGTTAAGGTGTCATTCATTGAATTATATAATGAGGAAATTAGAGATTTGTTAAGTGACGATGAAAATACATTACAGTAAGTATGTTCTTTATTTAAAAATATATAATTTAAAAGTATTTTGTCCTGTTTTTTGCAACTATTGTAACTCGCTATATATATATATATATATATATAGATAGATAGATAGATAAAGACTTAAAGAAAAGTCAAAACGACAAAATTTATCTTTCTTTTAACTATCAAACTATCTATCAAAAAAAAACTAAGTTTGAAACAGAAGAAACCTAAAATCAAGAACATTTAGATGCATTATATATATTTATTCATTTATATATGTGTTTATTTTTCATATTTATTCTATTTTTAAGGATGTATAGTGCTCCCAAAGGCTCAGTTTCCATCCAAGGATTGACAGAAATTTCAGTACATAGTGGTGAAGGTATTTGTAAGTTATTACAAAGAGGAATTATGAAAAGACAGATAGCTCCTACACTAATGAATCATCAAAGTTCCCGGTCACACACAGTTTTTTCTATTGTTGTCAATACCAGGGAAACTACAATATCAGGTGATGATATCCTTAAAACTGGTAAAATAAATTTGGTGGACTTGGCCGGTAATGAAAATATTGCTAGATCTGGCTGTAAGGACATGAGGGCAATGGAGCTGGCAAATATTAACAAGTAAGTTATTAGTCCAACATATCTTATATTTATTATATTCAAATTGCAATCCAACTGGAGTAGCTAAAGGTTTGCAAAGTGGGCCCTCACTCATGGGTTTCCCTATGGACAAGTCATGCCAGTGAGATTTAAATCTTGTGTACCAAACTCTTTGTTAGAGTGTAGCCGAAACTTGTATACAACATGGCATAATTGCATTTAGTAGTTACCCCACTAATTATTTACATTTGTGGGAGCTCAGCTTTGAAAATGGGAAGTTTATAATAAAATTTAAAAAGATTATTACATTATAGGAGTTTTTGCATCATTCAGTGGATTGTGTTTTTAATGTTGAATTGGCATACTTAACCTGAGTACAATGTTTTCAATATAGTGTCATCAAAATGCCAAATTATTGCAATTTGTTGAATTAACATTAGATGTAGACCTCAAACTTACTCTGGTTGTTTATTTGTAAATTTATTATTTTTTTTGCTGCACTTGTTGTTTTTAAGTGCTAATATGTCTCAAGCTCCTCCTCTCCTAACAACTTCTAAAACTAAGTCATTGACCTTCAACTTTTTAGTTGTGACAAGCCATTCAGGTCTTTGCTGAAAAGGAGCGTATTTTCCAAAAGGTTTGTTGTATTCAGGAAAATTGTATATTATTGTATTAATTGTATATTAACTTAGTAACTAGCAAATATTTTTTGGCATATTGGTTAACCGAGGTCAAGTATGAGTGGATTTAAGTTAGATTCATTTTATTTAAAAATTATTCAGTACTAAAATGTGAGAGATATTGATTATAAATCCTTCTACTTCAACCTTCATAACAACTAATAAAATATGTTTTTTGTGATTTTTTTAGTTCTACTTTTTCAAATTACTCTGAATATTATTTTACATTGTAAATTGTTTTAGATCTCTTTTGACACTTGGTAGAGTTATTCAAGCTTTAGTTGACAAATCACAAAAACATGTACCATACAGAGATTCGAAACTTACAAGAATCCTCCAAGATTCTTTAGGAGGACATACAAAGACAGTAATTATTGCAACCATTTCACCTGCCAGTAATTCATATGAAGTGACCGCTAGTACTTTAGAATACGCTAGTAGAGCTAGAGATATAAAGAATACCCCAACAGTTAATGAAAAAATGACAAAACATGAAATCATTAATAGTTTAGTTGAAGAAATTGACAGGTAAAGTATTTCTCACTTTTTACTTAATATATTGAACATTCAAAATATCTTATTAGGTTACAAAAAGATTTGGATGCAGCTAGATCAGGTACAGGATTTTACGTTGATAAGGATAACTATCAAAAGATGTTGGATGCAATTATAGCTGTAACTGGAGAAAATATTACAGCAGAAGAATTAACTGAAAAGAAAGCAGAGAGAATTAAACAGTTAGGTATGTATTTTTTATTAAATTTGAGTTTTTCAGAAGATGTTTTATTAGAATGAATAAGGACTAAGTGTTTGTCTTTTGTAAACAGATTTAAAGCAAGTGAAGCTGCTGAGTTTGGTTTTAATCACTTTGATTCAAATTTTATTACTTTAACTCCTGGGTTGTTTTGTTGCAAACACTAATTTCTCGATCTTTCATTTTCATAATTGTCAACAAATCTTTATATTTCAGAGGATCGAATGTATTGCAAAGTCAGAGAATTTGAAGAGACTGTTGTGCAATGTATGAAACAACGAGAGGAATTAGAAGCTGCAAAAGCCACCATAAAGGAACAGGATGAGTACTTAGAACAAGAGAAGTTTCTTTCAAAATGGTACGAAAATCAAACCAGTGAAAAACTTGAAGAAGCAAAAAAATTATTGGCAGCTACAAAAAATTTACACAGTGAAAAAGAAATCCTATTAGCCAAATTGGAACATCAGTTCACAATAAACGTTTCGAATGAACAAATAACACAGAAGGCGGTAGGAAACGTTTTAAAAATGTTGGATCAATTTGGAAACGAAGAAACTGAAAAATTTATGTGCAGTGAAAACAAAATCAAAAACAAGATTAGTGAAAGGATATTTGAATTTAAGGAGAATTTGCAGAAGTCTTCAAATACTTTCAAAAATATTTCAATTGAATTTGAATCAACAGTTAAAGATTCAAAAAATGCATTATGCATAAAAAACAATATTTTATCTAAATCAAAATATTACATTAATAAAATTAATGAAAAAACAAAAATTATCGAAGACATCTTTAATCAACATGAAAAACTAATTGATGTACTGAATTTAGAGGTACCCAAAACTGTTGAATTTTATAAAAAAAATTCAGAAAGGGTAAGTTCATTGTTATGAGAATGTTTCATTATCTAAAGTGTTAACAAGATGTTGTTTTGTAATAAAACATTCCCTAGTAGATCAGTAAATTAAGTTGATAAAGTAATATTAATATTAACTAAAATGTTTACTTACATATTTCTCCAAATACTTTCTAAAGTAATGGTTTGGCAGTTATATATTTTCAATATAAATGTCACTTCATCAATTCATGTTCAGTTACTGTAGATGTTTTTAGTTTATCATGGGGCCATTTTTTTATATTTGGTTCCTGTGTTTCAATGTTTCTTTTTGTATTTTCTACAGTTTCTAATAATTCTTTCAGGTTTACAACAGAGCAAACCAAATGAGAGAATTGGAAGAGTTTAGTAACAGTATAGTAAAAGAACAACATAAGGTAAATTCTAGTTTAGAACAGATGTTAATAGAAAAAATAGAAGGCACCCAAAAGGAAATCAGAGAAAACCAAACAGAAATCGAAAAAACTGATGCTAAAATGGTGAAATTGCAAGAAAAGAAAATAATTTTGGAAAAAAAGAAAATCAGTTTGAAAAAAAAGAGTGAGGAATATAGCGAAAGTTTGAAAAAGCACAGAGAGGATATGGAAAAAAGAGAAAAAGCTATAGAAGAAAGCATAAAAGAAAGATTAAATACTCTAGAACAAATTGTTGATGAATCTTACAAATCTGTGAGTTTTTATTAAACTGTATGCATATGTAAATATTAGAAGTTATTATTTGATGAAGCTAGAGTATATCCTAATGATATTATTTTAAAAAGTTTTGTACTATATTGTCTTAAAAAGCCTTTTTACATTCTAGATGCAACATTCTATGCAACTTCCCATTTTATGTAAACAACAAGGAAACCAAGTGCAAGAATTGTTAACTTATTTGAAAGATTTTGATAAAAAGTTGAAAGATGTTACTTCGGATTTGGAAAACAAATATGATGAGGTTAGTTCTATCACACAATTTAGATGTACGCATGAATATAATTTATATCTAGCATCCATTACAAAAAAAATTATCATATAAATCTCAATTTTTGATATTGTTTATTGATGTTGAATATGGTTCAAACAAAAATTATTTTTTCTTGAAAATATTTTACTAATAACTAATCCATATTAATTATTAATAATTAGAGATGGCATATCTTGAGGAAAATGTACCCCTATAAAATTGGCTGGCCCAAGTAAAAAAAATTATCGTAAATAAGGGGCTTTTTAGGTGCACAAATCAAATATTAGGTGCATTTATAGTTTTTGAATAATTCAAAAAAAAAACAAGTCGGCCAGGTTTTTAAAACTTGGTGATCTCTATTTAAATGAAAATAATTTTGTGCCTTTTTTTCACACAAGAATTAAGTGCAAGAAATTAATGTCAAAAATTTTTCATTCAACTTTTAACAACATTTAACCAACAAAAATTCCTTGATTGACTTTTTTTTCGATTACCTCACTAGAAGTGAAGTATCATGATGAGACAGGAGCTTGTACTAATATCAATGATCGTATTTAGGTTGGTCTGCCAGATTTTGATATTTCTTCGAGCGTACTCTCATCTAATGGTCTCAGTAATAATATATTCAAACAGTGCAAGAGATTCCTGTCAAGAATGTTAAATTCAACTTCTAACCATCATCAATTTTTTGAATGATTTTTTTTTTGATAACCTCACTAGAAGTTATGGATCTTGATGAGACTGGTGCATGTTTCAAGGTCAAATCTTATTTAAAATCGATTTGATTTTGGAACAAGCATCCGTCTCATGAAGATTCACCAATTTAGGAAACTCATGGAAACAAAAGTCATTCAAGGAATTTCTAAAGGTAAAATTGTTCTTGACAGAAATCGATTGCTGCTTGCTTAGATCTAACCTAACCTAAACAAGTTATTAGTTGAAGAATAAAATAAAAATGGAATCGATTTTAAAATACAATTTGATATTGGATCAAGCACCCGTCTCATCAAGATCCACCGTTTCTGGTGAGGTCATTAAAACAAAAGTCATTCAAAGAATTTTTGATATTTAAATGTTGAATATGGAATACTTTTTGTGAAGAATCTGTTGCACTCAATTCACAAACAAATGGTACAAAATTATGTTTATTTAAATAGGTATCACTAAGTTCGAAAAACCTGGCAGACCTGTTTTATTTTTGAATTATTCAAAAATCTATAAATGCACTGAATATATAATTTGTGCACCTAAAATGCCTCTTATTTATATTAATGATTTTTAGTCTATTTTTTTCACTTGAGCCAGCCAATTTTACGGTGGTACATTTTCCTCAAGATCTTCCATGTCTAATTATGAAAAAAAGTAATTCAATGAATTTTTGATCTGATCTTTTTTTTTAAATTTTTTAAAACCTATTTATGCACCTAATATTTACTATAAATTATGTTAAGATATCATAATTCAACCAATGGTATGGTTAATTAACAGCCTTGACTTTAATCTAATAGAGCCTCTTTGGAATGTAATTGATAGTTGCTTACAAGCTTTATTATATCACCTTCATGGTTTTCATGAGTTGTCTCTTTGAAACCCATTTAAAATATGGATTGTTCTTGACGAAAATGAGGTTGGAAGTTACTTAGATTTTGTTTCAAACTCTTTTATGTTCTTTTTTTATTTCCTGTATTTGATATAATAATGATAAATGTTTATGGTCAAATACATTTTATTAACACAAGGAAAGAAACAGTGGTAACAATTATCACTATAGATCGATTATAGTTGTATGCAGAAACCGAATTAAACATTCAAATATGTACATTAATATTATTCAAAACCAATTGTAAAACAGGCATGGTGTCAAATGGATTAATAGAATAATTACAAAACTGAAACTTTTTTTCAGATAACAGTACACACTTTAGAAAATTATAAGAAATGTATTTTGAACACCTGCGAGGATGTGGATAAAACGTTGGATGAAAAAGTTAATGTATTATTAGAAAACATTGAGATCATGATGGGAAAATCAGAAACATTAGATTCGTTCAGAAATTTTATCAGTAAAGTTAAGGAGGTAATTAAAAACAAATATTAAATTACTTTTTGGAATGTATTTTAATATAATTATCTTTTTTCTTTCGATGTTCTTATTAAAATATGATTTTTTACATTTTGATTTCTTCATTTGTTTTATAGTAATCAAAACATTAGCTTTAAAGTATTTATGTTGAATAAACATTTTTAGATTCTTAATCAACAAGTATTAGAAAAAAATATAAAAGCCACACATGCAGGAGACACGCCTTGTAGAAATTCGACATCTTATCCTACCAAAATAAAAGAGGTCACGCCGAGGGAAGCTCTTATTAAAAAATTCAAAGATGCCGCAATAAAAGAGGATTTTAGTAATTAGCTGTGATTTTAAACTTATTTTAATACTGTATATATAGATATATTTTATTTTTTTTTTGGTGCGAATATCTTTACCTTGTATTCATTGTAAATAAAATATATATACGATTAAGAAACTGAATTTCGTTCATATAAACTGATTGATTTTGTTCTTTTTTTTGAAATGCCAGACCCATTCAAAGTCTTTTTGTCCCTATCAATTTCAGTTAAAATTTAAAACGTAAGATTAACATTAGCCATCGATAAATTGTTAGATAATTGGTCACTGTAGTTGGGACATCATACTGAACCGCTCATTTGATGCGCTAGATTATTCCAAGATGGCAATTTTCTTTTACATTTCTGAAAATTCTTTGCTTACATGTGTATACTCAAGACAAATAATAAAAAATATATGTACATTTATTTAAAGTAACTAAACTAAAAATATTTTTGTAACGATTCCCCTAAAACAGCTTCCATTTCCCGTACTGCTTTCTGGCAGTTTTTCTCGATATCTTCTTCTTCATCTTCGAGTAATTCCGCTAAGAAAGGAATAGTTTCCGGTAACAACGGAAGGAAATCTTCACCGAGCTTCTTTACAATTTCCGTAAGGCAATGCAACGCTATTAATCTAATTTTAGCTGTATTATTTCTCATTTTTAATAAAATTTGATAATTGATTTGCTTCCATAACGCATCGTCGGCAACGGCTACCGAGAAATGTACCAAACAAGGCGTTACTAATTCAGTATTTCGTTTGGTAAGCACATCTAAACCTCCCAATGTATTCTCCAGTTGATCTACCAATGGTTGCATCAGGATATTGAATCTATCTCTATTTATAAACTTCTGATTGTCGTACAAAAATACAGAGTTTAGAGTTTTTAATATGTTCTCTATTAAAATGACGTTTTTTTCTTCATCAGTAAAGTAAAGATCTTCAGTTTTACTCAAATTACAACCGTCTAATATTTGTGCAGAATTATTGATAAAATGACTTGCAAATAAAACAAATAAACTTTTAAGAGATTCCGCGATTCTGCTAGAAAGACTGTAGAACGTTATTAATCTCTCATCTTTAATTTCGGATCTTACAGCCCAATCATATAGTTTGTAGTATAAGGGCCGGAAAGTATTTTCCGACAATTTCAATATAAGTACTGTGAAGGCATTTATAATGTGAGTTTCCACATCTTCGATATCTTCGGCAGAACACAGATTTTCAGTACGAAATTTAAGGATCGAGAAAAAGAGGTTTGTTAGTTGATTCAAGTTACTATTTAGATCAGATGTGGTAGTATTGGAAATAGTTTCCGCTAGTATATCTAAGAGAACAGTAATGGCCTTAAAACATTTGTTCTCCAACAAAACGTCGTAAGATGATTGTACGGTAGGTAGCAGCATCCTAAGTGGTATTGAATGTCCTATTTTTTGTTTTACGCTGCTCAATTTTGTGGAGAATGCTTGTGTCTAAAATAAAACAAAATTTTATTGAAAAATGGATCCACTTACATGTTACAAGGTGTTGGATATATATTTTTTGACATATAACATTGAAAATGTAATCAACATTGATGAATAATGTTCAGGTTATTGATAAATTCCTTTTTTTATATATATTATTTACACTACCGATAAAAAGTTTTTGTGAAGTGGGAATCTAGTGAATTAATTATAAGTTGGTTAAGATTGCAATGATATTCCTGATTCACAAAATATTCTCCAAATTCATGAATAAGAAGGACTATTTGGAAGGCATGAATGAAATGATATCTGACTTTATTATTGAATTACGATTTATGGGGCCATCATGTGGTGGCCCTGTACAAAGAAAGCCAAAACAAAAGTGCGACTGCGTACGGTCCCAACTAGAGCTTTTGAAGACCTACTGGACGTCCACCCTTGGATCTAGCGATACAATTCGAAGCCATGTGGACAGCCTACAGGCTGAACATCCTCAAAGAACTGCAGGCGGATCAACTGACCATGCAAGAATCTGGACGCAGGCCACAGGTGAATACCCAATCGACAGCGACCAAATGACGCCTACGACTGTGGATAATAAGGGCTTGAAGGCATACACCACTGAGCGGAAGCAGTGGAATGGTGACTCCATGCCCGCTATTTTGAATAATGGAGCCGCCTGGTACACAGATGGCTCCAGGAGAAATGGCTTGGCCGCAGCAGGCTTCTGCGGAAGACACCCCAAAATAAGCGAACACGCGATACTCAATAGACGCCGCGAGAACACATTAATCTCAATCTGCTTTGACAATAGAGCTGCCATACAAGCTATAACAGCTGAAAATGTGTGCTCTAGGCTAGTGCTGGAGAGTCCCACAGAATTTGGTGAGTGATGGCTGCAGATTCTAGCCCGTTTGTGTGCCCTGTCACTCGGGAAACAAAGGCAACGACGAAGCGGACTCACTCGCCAGACTGGGATCGGCGAATACACCGATGGGTCCAGAGCCCATACTTGGTGTGGTATCGCGTCTCTGAACGTTCTACTCGCAAGGCGGGCTTGGCAGTGATGGATAGAGACACCATTGCATGAGACAAGCGAAGGTCAATATAGTGCGTCTCACACCAAACAACTGCTCCAATTAAACAGGCGCGAAATCTGTGCTCGGACTTCTAACCAGACACTACCATCTCTACATAATGGGCATCACGAACGACCAGAAGTGCCGTTTGGGCATGGAGGAAGACGAACACCGTAACATCATTCGAAATGACATACTAGGAAGGACAATGACATTCTCCAAATCAATTTCTAATATTTGTTCTTGATGAGGAAAAGGTAACAAAAACTAAATTCATATCCTTCAAAGTCTCTCTGTCCTATCCTTTTTCTCAGATGATTAATGAGGTGGGATAATTTGAGACGATAACAGATATTCAATCATTTAATTAGGTTTTTAGGATTTTAATTATATGCTTACCTTGTGTTCTTCATTATTAGTGCAGGTGGATATCAATTGAGTTATTTCTGTTAACAATTTCTCTAAATAGGGACTTAGAAACAACGGCATACTATCCAAAATCTTTTCGATAGTAGTAATTAAACTTCTTATCAACATATTGTGGGTTTCGCAGTGTTTTTGTCTTTTTAAAATCTTAATGAGAGCGGGCATAAAATCCGGTAAGCTGCCAATAGCAAAACCTTTTAAAGTGACACATAATTCGGCCAAACAAAGTACTACCGATGCTTGGATATTACTTTGGGTTTTCTTAGACATCAATAATCCTGTTACGAAATCTAGAATTGGTACGAATTTTTCTGGTTCTTCCGGTGCTAGAGTTTTTACCAACAACTTGAGGCACAACAAACTTGTTTGAATAACAGTTTCTTGTTCTGTATCGCCCTCTTCTTCCTTACCACCTAAATGTTAATAATAAATGTTATTCTTAAATTATCAAAACTTTCATATAATGAAAATAAATTTTATGTAAAAGATATAATAAGAACAACAGATGCAGTGGAAATAATCAAATGACTAGGAGAAAGATAATTTTGAATATGAGGATTAAAAACTGAAATGACTTAAATATAGGTAATATAAGATAAAGATGCATTTAAGTGTATCTTACACTATTAAAAAAAATTGAGATCAAACACTTATTTCCATATAAACTCATTGATTGAATCATCACTATGAAATTTTTCTAAAATTTCAACTTTGTATTTTTATCTCATCTTTTACATTTAATCTGGTTTTTGCAAATATTCTCATGCTCATATGCTCTTCGGATGCAGTATTCAAACACTTTTAATATGTTTGATAACAGAATAATTAAATAGTCTAGAACTTGACTTATGACAACATTTACTGATTATATTGCCATGTAATTTAATAAAATCAACAAGGGTAGAATATTTGATAACTGATGAATGATATAGACAAAAACTACTATGTCAGTTAAAACAATTCTAGAATACCAGAATATTCTGGATAATCATTTAGACGAAGGACAAGTTATAGGGGAAAGAAGATTTAGAGAATATTTACTTGCTACATTATTAACTCAAAAACTTATAATAACATTTGCTGCTTACACTACCGTTATGTATAAAGCTTACCTTCTATAATAGATGTAATAGGATGAATTAATGAATACAAATCCGTTTTTTCTTCATGGTAGAAAAATTCCTTATTATATTGCAATTTATTAATCAGCAATTCTAATATTCTCTTCTTCACTGTCGGTAATTTATGGACTAATAACCCTTTAGTAATTAACAGAAACATTTGTGGTGTTACAAGTGCATTAACGCTATCTAAAATATCGTAATTCAAATGCAATAGTACTTTCCAATATTGCACTTGCGGTGTATTGGAAAATTTCTCAACTATTTTTGAAACTCTTTGTATATATTGAAGAACGCTGATAATAATCTCTTTAAATAACGGCTCCAGATTGAGTTCTTCTTCTTCGTTTAAATCAGCCACTTGTTTCACGAAACTGTGAGATCCTAGAAGATTGGCTGTAAACTTGACGATTAGGTATTTGTAGTGACGAAAATCTTTGGGAGAGAAAGAAGATAAGTTGGGGGTTGTTTCGTCTAAAAAATACACAAAATCCTCATTTAATTACTATATAACGGTATTGTTAACAAACATAATGTATCCATATATTAATCATAGAGTAAAATAAGGTCCGATATCATATGTTTCTTTGGAGTAATTTTGTATATTTCATCATATATAAATGCAGCTCTAAGTTACAAATTCATTACTTCATGAACTAAATTTACAGAAAAAACGTTATCTTTTGTTAACTATTGTTATGAACTCGTCTATTGACGTAGATTGTGAAACCGACCCTGTTCTATTATGCTAATAGAATCTTGAGTTTGACGGATGAAGCTTGCAGCCCCCATTTTTCGTATACGACGGTTTTTATAGAAACTATTTCTAGGAAGGCCTTTTTGTTTGGTTACTTTCTAGAACCTTAACAAGTAATCCAAACAGTGAATCAAATAAATTATGTGTTTAGTTGTAAGTTTGTGCATAGTTTAGTGAATAGTTAAATCTTAACGAGTAGTTTAGTGTTTAGTATAAATGTATAGATAAATTAGGTAAGTAAGAAGCACCGTGTGTATAAATTAACCTCACTATTAAAACAGTTTAAATAAATAAGAAAAACATTACAGTATGTTGACAATAATAGTGCCTTTAATGGATATACATACTTAGTAAACTATAGGAATACCTTGCTGAATATAGTTTCTACTACCACTATACCAACACAATTACAATTTCTGACACGCGCTCCTATAATCAAGTTATTGTCTTCAGAGAGCGAAGATAGACTCTGAAGACTATCATTTGGTTATAGAAACGTTGTAATAGTAGCATCATGGCCAATGGTTCCATAAAATCAAAGTTAATTACAGAAATGTTTAGATTTATTGGAAATTTAGAGCATAATTTGTTTGAGAACGCATAGACAAGCTAAGAATGAAAAATACAAGTTACCCTGCAATGGATTCCAGGAAACACTGGAGCGTAGGGGAACAAAATAGCTGACAGCTAAAGTAGGGGCAGCAAAAACTTTATAGAATCTGAAAGCTTCTGTGGTATTAGTTACAAAACAATAAACAAACCACTGAAGAAGAGGGTAGAATCAGTTATTAGGACATTCTACAGTAATTGAGACAAGCAAAGACACCCCTGGGAAGCTATAACTAGAGAAGATCTGCTGAATGTGTCAACCTATACAAGAGAAGATTTGGAAAGATGGTGAAGGTTAATTATCGAATAGGCCAAAGCTTACACCGCGTTGTAGTGCCAATTGGTGAGGTGAGGTAAGATTAACCTACGAATATTAATAGGAGTTCTATTGGGACACTGTCACTTCAATAGACATCTGAATACTTAGCAGGGAATGGAAGGTGCAAATTCTATTCCGCAGAGGATGAAATTCCTATCCATATTTTCTAGAAGCGTGAGACATACAGAATTCCAGAGCACTATATCTTGGGAGCGTATGATTCAGAAGACGAAGATCTCTGGTAGCTACAGTCGTCGCACTTTCTGAAATAGTTAAAAGGAGTGGGATTAATATATCAGCTGTAAACACTGAGGATCCCCAGTATCACAACAAGAAAAGGGGACACAATAGACTTGAATTGATCCCGACTAACCAACGATAGACATCAATGAGCTGAAGGAAGAACATGTAAGAAAGGCCGCTATGTGAAAAATCGTAGGAATAGTCTGCATTATATGACCTACCATCTACTTCTATATTGTCTTGTTTTTCATCTGGCAAATTGCTTAAATGTTGTAGTAAACGGATACAATTATAAATAACAATGGAAGGAGAAAATTCTTTGCATATATCAGCTCCTATATCGAGCTTCCTTTGAACGGCATCTTTTTCTTTCTTCTGGATTGTACCACTTTTAATTTGACTTTCAAAAAGTAGAAGTAGAAATATATAGAGGTGTTCTTTGACATTAATCGTTTCTAATAGTTGTTTGTACAGAGGAATTCTTCTATGTTCTGGTACATCTAGTATCACATCTACGAATATTCTTAAAATTTTTGTTACATTATGTACTTGAATATCTAAAAAAAATAAGAGATGTAAAAAAGTGGAAATTTCATTTTAAAATCTATGTACTTAATGCAAAAATATATTATATTTAAAAATTAACCAGTTACCCTTTCCCAAAAAAAATTATATTCTGTACAACTATATTCAGAAACTAAAAAAATTGTTTTGATATGAATGTTTTCATTTAAAAATATTCTCACATATCAATAATCTTTTGTAACAAGCAATTAAAATAATTTTTTGTTTTTTGGACACTTTTAAATAAAATTCAATGGAAATTGTTCCAGTTACATAGTCATTGTCATTTGGTTTTCCCATCTATACAAAAACAATACCCTAATATTTTTTTAATAATAAAAATTTAAAATAATTATAATTCATTCATCTATTCGAACATGAAATATGAGAATCTTTCACTACATTATATACGAGGTGTGATAAAAAAATTTGATTCATTATTTTATTGAAAACAGAGTAAAAAAATAACAAAATTGGAATTAATCTTCTTCACAGTACTGTTCTTATCTAGCAAATTATTTACAAACACCTATGGCTTTCATCTACTATGTTGTTGCCTTCTCAATATCAGGAGTCAAAATAATACCAATAGTTGCACGGAATTAAATCTAGTTATTAAGATACATGTGGCGAGATAGGAAAATTGAAAATAACCAAAAATTGGCTAATCAAAAGAGACACAGTGCATTTTCATGAAGAAGAAGAAAGCTGTTTGCCTTTTTCTCGTTATTTTCATATCTATTCGGAAACGTTTCAGTCTCTCCTTAGAGAGTTATTCAACTTGACAATTGAAGAAAATATTAACCTCAATGTTTGACTTTAATTAATGAACCTTTTTGGGTGAGCTCTTTACCACTTTATGTTAATGAAAACAATGTTTCATTACCTTGTACAAACATTTAGATCTAAAACAGCTCTAATCAGTGCCGGATTAAGATTTATAAGGCCCGGGGCTAAAATAATGACGGAGCCCCCTTAAGGAATTTGAAAACCCGAAAAAAATTCACAAAATAATATCAATACGTTAGATTTGTGGTATCAACACATCAAAAAATACAGAGTGATTTCCAAATGATGGGGCCCTCTTGGACCTGGGGCCCGGGTTTAATCAAATTAAAATCAATAAATAATGATTATTTAGTATTCGAATAGCGTAAAAAATATTTTATTTTCAGATATATCTTACCTTCTCCATCACCTTTGGTAATAATAGGAATAACTGTATCTATAATTTTTGAAATAAGTTGAAAACTATATGCATCCTCATGTCGTAACACCGAAGATCCCATGAAAGTAAAAATTGCCATCATATGATGTAACACTTGAGTGGGTAGTAGATTAGCTGTATAAGCTAAAACCAATAATGCCTGATGATGAGTTTGGGGATTTTGTGAAGCCCTAATACACTGAACGATCAGTTCTACGTTGAAGAGATTTTCAGGTAATACACCATCTAGTTTCATACAACTTTGATGGATTATAGCCAGAAGAAGCTGTTTGGGGTATTCTACAGCCGATTGTTCATCGAAATCTAAACAGCGTTTAAGCAAATCGAAAAATATTGGAAGTACACATTCTATATTTCTTATTTTCTTCTTATCTTGAATGAATTCCAATACAGCCACTCCTGAAAATTCAAATTTTTTATATTGACTTTAGAAATAGTGGGACAAATTTATTTATTACAATTACTTTCATATTAAACACAGCAAGTTTCAATAATTTAATATCATCTTCAGATACCAAGTATGTTCGTTATAATGTCGGTCATAAAAAAGCGAAAATGTTCTCACTTTGTAAAACCATAATCGGCTTACAAACGTAAGAATTGTACAGAGTTGTACTTAATATAACAAGCGAAGATAATTTCAGTAAAATTAAATACAAAGATGAATTTCTTGCTTTGAAGTTTTATTTGTAGCTTGAAAACTAGAGTGAAAGTTACATAGCACTTTTTCATGAAAGTTTCTGATGAACTAAACAAACTTTGGTGGAAAAAGTTGATGAAACCATTTTTGGTTTTTGTTGCCATAATATAATTGTAATACAGGAGAATTTTTTCAATATCTTAGACTTTTTCATATATTAATACTTCTAAATGTTCTTGATTTTAGGTCTCTTCTATTTTAAAATTAGTTTTTTTTATAATTTAGTCTTTATTAAAATATTTTGATAGTCGAAAGTAGAAACAATTTTTTATCAATCCTTCAAAAATTATTAAAAAAACTAATTTTAAAAGAGAAGAGACTTAAAATCAAGAACATTTAGAAGCATTAATACAGGAAAATTATACTGAGGAATAAGTTTTAAACTTCATAGCTGGGACTATTTTCAGGAAAATTCTGAAATTGTGACTTCAAAAGTATTTCCCCTGTGCTGTTTATTTATAATACAAATTCTACAATACAATTATTGTAGATCACTAGAATCACATTCATCCTCATACCTCAGAAACACAGTCGTTTAAATCAATTACAAGTTTATCTAAAACTGGTACATATTGCAGATATTTGTTTTCAATTACGTGATTTATGACATTTTCGATGCTAATGGTTGAACATTTTTTTATTATCAGTTTCTCAACGGTTATTAGTTCTTGTCTGTTTTTTTAGTTGGACCATAATAATCCGATTGAACTTTAAACACTTCTGCTTCTTTGTATATGAATCTCATTCAAGTAGAACCTCCTATGTGTTTGTCTTCTTTGGAGGAATTTGTCTTGAATGATGAACGAGGCTTTATCTAAGACAATTACGCTGTTTGCATGTAGTACTGGTACCAAGAATCGAAGAAGGTCCTTTCAATATCTTACATTTGAAACTATCATTTGTACAGGCTTTACGAACAGTTCTGTCGCTATAAAACCATGTTTCATCCAAGTAATCAATTTGTCTTTCTTCATTACAATGCTCCCGAATTTTTGTACCAAGGAATTAATTTTTTTGTGTAATATTGTTGTTTATCTATACTTTTTAATGATTCACTGATTCTGAAAATTGAATCTTGTACCTAATGAGGGTCTGGACAAGTATCTTTAGACAAGAAATGTTATTCATCAGTAACAGTTTTTATAAAACTTAAATAAATCAAATTATCGTATTACTGGCAAATAAACGGGACTTTTCGTAAACCGAGGGGACAATCCCAAAAGCCTAAAATAACGGAACGTATGTCCAGCCTAAGCATAGCGTACCCTTGTGCGCAAATTGTGCAATTGTAAAGCAACTAATTACACCAACGGTTTCAAAAATTTCTAGTTAACCATTACAACTAATTACTAAAATTACCTTTTTTCCATTCAAAAGTATCCAAAATATCAACTGTGGGTACAATACCAATTCTTCTTTTCTTTTTATTTTCGTCAATCTTTGACGACTGTACATCCCTCATGCTGACTAAATGCTCTTTAATCCATTCAGCGTTTAGATCTATATGCTTGAAAATTCTACTAATAATGAAAACTACTTCTGAATCCTGCGTGGTGAGTGATAGTTCTATTATTATCTTTAGAATTGATTTAACAACAACTTCATCTTCGAGAGAAGAAAATGTATCACTATTCAATTGGTTTAATGTAAGCGAGGAAAGAGATAATGTGTCTTCACTATCTTTAATAATTGTTTTATCGCTGTTGATAAAAGTTTCCAGTAGTCTCCAAGTTTTAGAATCCATATTCAATCGACCGATAACTTGAGAATTTATTTTTGAAACCACCAATTTGATTATTTTCGCATTGAAAGACGTTAATTCAATTGAATTATTTTTTAATATGTTAAGAGCCATATCGGTTGTTTCTTCTAGAGACTCAAATGTATCTATCAATGAAAATGCCCATAAGATTGTAGCCTTTAAATAAGCTGGAGTATCATTACGACAGGATAAACTAAATAAATCGTTTCTAATAAAATTCAAATCCTTCGAATTTCTTTTACCTTTCGTGTTTGAAGGATCTAAAGTATTAAAAATTATTGATGGTATCTGTTGATTATCAATTATGATTTCCTCTTTGTGTTTGATTAAACTGTTGATTAATGGATTGTATCGGTTTTCCTTTTGGGTAGACATCGTAGTTAACATAGTGAGAATGTGTATGACTGTTTTACGAAGATTCTCCTCTGAATCTGCCATCAAAGCTAATAATAAAACTATTAAATAATTGTTTATAGTGATGGTATCTTCAGTTTCTAAATTTTGTTTTAATATACTTTCAATATATTTCAGAATTTTTGATTTGAAATTGGTATATAAATGACTATTGCCACTTACAGAAACGTTAAGGAAAAATTCCATTTCTTCGTTGAAATTTTGAAAATTTGCTTTCAAAAATTTCTTAAGATATTCTTCTTTATCCAATAACAAGCATGTGATGTTAATATAATAATCATTTTCATGATTGTTTATTGAAAAATCTCTCTGCTTCAAATCGATGTCTGGTTTTTTAATTTTATATATAAATTTTTCAAGACATTGTAAAAATCCTTGCACAGGAAACTTCCCTGCAATTGCTTTCTGTATATATCCAATAACAGATGCCTTTTTTTCAAATTTTTTACTCGAAGAATAATACAGTGTGGAGAAAATATTTAAAACTTGACCGGCAATTTCTAAATTGGAATCTTGTGGTAAAATTGTACTCAATAATAGGATTAAAATATATTTATGAAATGAATAATTTACTGTTTCATTTTTCTTTACGACATCTATTAGAGATTTGACAATTTCAACATCATTATTCTTAGATAAAGTGTTAAGCAACAATGTAATAAAACTTTCTTCTTCTTCGGCATTTTTTAATTTTTGTAAATCTGATTTAAATAAGTTATTCTTAACTATAAAGGGAGTCTCCAATATTTTCTTTGCTCTTGACATATTTTTAGATGTTTGAGGTAATAAAAACGAAAATAAAGATATAAAAACTTCCCAATCATTTGGTTCATAAAGAGATGTTAATAAATTCACTACATTATCCGAAATAAGTCCCCATCCGGATTTATCTTTTTGATATTTATTGGCTAAGTTTATTAGTGCACTTTTTATACCGCATTTATCAACAGCATCACATTTTTTCAAAATTTCCAAGGTGTTTTTTACCACCATAACATCATTATCATTTAGTTTATCTACCAATGATTTATTTACTAATTGTCTGTCAGTATCTTTCAGGTCGTCAAAATTATTGCATAATAATTTTATTGCTTCACCCCTTATAGCAGGGTTTGGATGATACAATTTTTCGAAAAGTTCAAATTTGCCTCGATATATTACAGAATTTTTAATAATTTTTGATAGACACTTTCTTCTTTTTACCGATCTTTTATCTGAAGATGTGGATAAAATTTTGTGAACTGCTTTATCGAATGGAGTAGGATATTGTTGTTCTATCGAATGAATTATTTCTGTTAACCAATTTTGAGCTTCTGGAGAAATTTGCAATTTTGTATTCACAGCATCTAAAATACACCTGGAAAATTAAATAATAAATAATCTCATGGTAATATCAGGGTTTTTTGTTACAGCAGTAATAAAAATTGTTATTTAAAGTCGGAAAAAATAGTTTTTTGTAAAAATGCAGTTAGTGTTATAAAAGAGTTAAAAGACATCCAATCCAATTTAATACATTATCAGTTGAAGTAACCTAAAAGTCTGTGCACTATCAGAGGATAAACATCTTGTGCCAAAAGAACATTTCCCAAAAAATAAAGTCTAGATTTATAGTACAGTAACACATCACTGAATAAGTCATGTGATACGCTAAGAAAAACACATTTTTTTGTCAAAAATCTCCTTCAAGAATAATACAATAAAACCCACCCTCTTGACTACTTGTACTGTGAAGTTACAGTATCGAACTGTGATATCTCAGTATAGAGACGAGCATTGAGACGAACTAAGCAGCATATTGTGTTGCTTCAAGTTTTGTCAAAAAAAGCAGAAACCTATCCCTACAGATAAAACCCAGATATTATAGTTGGCTACTGTAACTTATTACTGCAAATAAACCACTGGGGAAAGCAACAAATTAGCAACACAATATACCATCAGGCTTGTATCACTATCCTCTGTTACCTAGATCTTGCACTTGGGAAAAGCTGGAGCAACCAAATCAATTAGTTATTCATTCTATTTTGTCAACTTATTTATGGTATTTAATGATTATTAAGTATTTTTGAAAAGCATGAATATATAAATATAGAATAATTGAATACATACCTTAAAATTGTAAAAACAAATGTATTCTTCACCTTTATAAGATCTAAGCAAGCTTTCATAACATCTCTAGATAATTTTTCATCATTATTAACACCTTCATGAGTGAAACAACTGATAAGTCTCTTCAAAAAAGGATAAATAGAATTGCCATTAGATTGTAAATTATTCAATATTTTTGGTAGTTCCTGAATATTTAAAATATTGTTAACAGCAGTTGATGGTATATGTTTATAATGTTCCTGCGATTGATAAATAATTATCAGAACTAAAGATGCTTCTTTTTTTAAATTGGAAACTGAAAATTCTGATATTTTTTCAACGAGTTTGTCTATAAGATGATCTGATAAAGTGGTTTTAGTTACTAGTCTGACTGTTACAACTAAACTCGCTGCATAGAAATCTGCAGTTGTGGAATTCAAACCTTTTATTATTAATGGAAGCATTTGACACAAAATATCTTCACCTATATTATCTAAATATTCTAAAGTTCCAGTAAATACTGTGCAATAAAAATTTATTGCTACAGATAGTAATTCATGTTTGCTATGAACCTTAAGCAAATCTTTTAGGTACAAAGTCACATACTTTAAAAATCCGATATCTGAAGCAGCATGATTCAGAAGAGATTGTTTTGGTAAATGAGTTCCTGATTTTTGGAAACTTTTAAGAAAATAAAAACTGTCATTTTTGTCTTTAAATTTGAGCAATTGTAAGACTCTAACAAACATAGTTGATTCATGATATGGTAAACATGACATGAGTAAATCATCTCTAAGATATTCATGTATAGAAAATCTACATATTAACCATTCTAATACTTTATGAGAGCAGTTAAACAGAAAATACGGAGACATCGATAAAAGCATCCGTCTCAAAGATTTATTCAGCTTTTCATTAATTTCAGCAGTTTGTACTGATCTTTCAAAACTCTTAGACGTTTCATGGAATAAGGTATGTTTGAACTGTGAGAATACTTCATTCTTTTGGATCAATTCCTCCAATCCTTCTAAGCCAATTTGATATACTGTCTCCTTGGAAAGAGTAGCAGCTTCTTTCGGGTTAAAAAGTAGAGATGGTCGTTTATTATCTCTTATTAATACCGATGTCTCTGGGACTTTCAAACGTTGAAGTTGATCTGCCAAGGATGTAGCCATTTGAGCTCAAAATCCAATACTCACTCTCAATCTCACTTTATATAACTATGCTTTTAACAAGTTTACAAAGATAACCTCATAATCAAATAAACACACGTGGTTACTGAAGGAAATGTATCAAAAGTTCAATAATATCGCTACTGACAGATATCATAGAACTATGAATTAATTCTATGGTTTTGTTGTTTTTATTTTATCTTAACTGGTACAAAAAACAATTGAACCCATTGTATTTTATCGTATATAACACACATTTTATAGAATTAAATTGAGCGCTACTGCATAAGTTTTCTTACACATCAGTTATAGTGCAAATAAAAACTTAATATAGAACATTCAAACAACATTCAAAGTAAAATTACTTACGATCCTTAGTTATCGGAATATAGTATAAAAAGCGGTAAATGTAGTATAGTGGGTAACTTTGGTCTTGCTATTCCATCGGGGTCATTTTTTGTTAGATTTTGTTAAAAAAATTATAAAAAAACTAGACATGTTATTATATCAATCATCACTCTCAATATTTCTATTAGCCTTAGATGATATCAATGATTGATTTAAAAGACAAATAACTAAAAAATAATAATTTCATAATAGTTTATTAGACTTTACTCAAAATTAAAAATAAGGGAATTGACAACTGACGTTTTTAACTTTGGTCTATTCACCTATAACCTTGTAAGATCGATGATTTAGACTGCAGTGGCAGTGATAATAGATTAGGAAGGAATGGGCAAATAGAATAAAGTTAATAAATTTGTTTTTAAATTGTTTTTGATAATTGAAGTAAACAAGAACTATTAAACGATTAATTTTAACATTTGTGACCAGATAATATGATGCTTCGATAAAGTATCAAGATTTCGAAACTAGTACAAATTGTGTTTAATATACGGCCATGTTTCTTAGTGTGAAAAGTGTACTACAGTATTAGTAAGTGAAAAACTTGAATCAAACCCATAGTTTCAAGCTTAGGTAGTTGATGGACACTCTACGTAAAAATGGATTCGAATGATAGGGGTAAGTTTTTGTTGATTCCGAAATTTTATGTCAAATTAACAATAGCTAAAGTCAGGGTCGAGTTAATTGGTTCAGTGACCGCGTTTCTTGTAAATCAAGGTAATTAGGTATTCCTAATTCTTATTAGCAATTATTTGTAATTCATAATTGATATGAAATTCTCTACTCCAAAAATATAGGACAGGTATTTCTATTAAACAAATATGCAGCAAGTAAACGTAAATATAGATAAATAAGCGTAACTAGAAACTATATATATATGTATGTTTTTAAATGACATTTTTAAAAATATTAAACTGAATGATAGATATAATTTTTAACTATATATCCAAAATCACAATTTCCAATTTACTCTTATTCTGTTATTAACTATATCCACTGAGATGAATCTGAAACAGCTGAAGTTTAGTCTTCGAATCAGTGCCCATAAAACAATACATTTTTTGAATTACTATCAATTCACCAAGCTGCTTTAATTGACAAACTTTGGAAATAAAGAGCTCTTGTGTTTTATACATTAAATTACCACATGAATCTCTAATTCCAAACACTGTTATCACCATAGCTTAATATCTGTACCTCTTTATGTGATAACATTTCCTTGTTTTCACTTTTGCTTCATTATTTAATTTAAAACGATATTCCAAAATGATATTTAATAAAGCTATATACTATACTGTTTATCAAACTAACCTCAAAAAATTGTGCAAAAGATACCGGCAACATAGTGTTAATAATAATAAAATTAAATATAGAGAGAGCGTATTGTAAGTGGAATGATACTATCGGAAGAGAGAGAGAGAGAGCATCGATTTCCATTCTCTCTCTTTCTACTTTTCTTCTTTGACGTTATGGCGATCAAATCAGAATAAAGTAGAGAGGGATAGAGAGTGGTATGCTGATGTTCTCTCATTCTCTATCAGCAGTTCGGGTCCACTTGAACAAGTCGCCATTCCTCTCTTTCTATATCTTTAATATTAACTCTATGAATGGTAATATTCAGAGAAATAATAAAGATCGTTAAAAAGGGCGAGATATCGCGCAATGCAAAACAAGACACAATCTATTTTGAACAAAAACATGCCAGCTGATTGATTAATTCAAGATCTCCAATTTGTATCTTTATCCGTTTGGTGCAATTTTTATTGTATGTAAGTTGAATTTCTGGGGAAAAATCTAGTTACCTTTTAAATTTGTAAGGTTAGGAACCATACAAAAGAAGGTTCGGTTTTTGATAGACAAGTAATGACGCGTAATGTTATATAAGTGTCTTGGAAAACTTTACACACTTTTGTACAACGAAAGTTGTTGAAGTTTCCAATAAAGAACTGTGGTATTGAATTTTTTTACTCTACATATATCATTTCATGTACAATTGCTATTCATACCATACCGTTTGTCTACACCAGCGTCATTATGAAAGGTTTTTGAACTGCCATTCATTGTATACAACTGGATACTTTTTCTCTCCACCGACGTCGTCGTATTTGATGATTTATTCTAAAAGCAATATTGGATCCGTAACAAAGTTTTGATTTCTTTAAGTGCGCCCCGGTTCGATTTTAGTCTCAAGCCATAGTACATCTTAATCCGTCGCTGCTCTCTATACTCCATAATCGTTTGTAGTAAATTTATCATTCTGGTTGGTTCACATATTTTTAACTTTGGAAAGTTGAAACCTCACATAAAAGAAGTTTCGGTTGCTGACAAACACGTGTAATAAAAGAAGCTTTGAGAAATATCTAACGACGTGCAAGATTCATCATTTCGATAATTTGACCTTGAAACCGATTGCATGTAATAAAAAAAGACACCAAACAGAAAAAACTGCATCAATGAGTTGAGCTTGTATATAGAAAAAGAGATAATACTATTTGCTCTAAAGAATAATAAGTTTTCCGTTAGCAAATAGTCATTTATTTTCACCTCTTTAATTGAATAATTAATCCTATAATTTAGTTTTGTGTATTAGATATTTTGGAGAAAAAATAATTTGCTAAGTGAGTACATCTCTGGATATACTTCCTAGCCTTGTAGCAGGTGAATCGGAATGAACCGCGCCGTCTCGTTTTCTACCGCGTCGACTGGGATGTTAACATTCGAAATAAAAATCAGACGTTCCGCGACTTACGAAGTGAAACAGCGCAGTTTTTATGTTAACAATAATTTTGTGAAGGGCGATCAAGATAAATAGATAAAAATGTCTCGGGGTAAAAACATTCGATTTTTCTAATTTATACGCAGTGGAGTAGATTTGTGTTGTGCTGCAGCGGATATTGATAAAAGAAATATTATCAAATGTTGGCGCAATTGTTTTGACGGCGCGGCAGTCTGTTTATACCAAATATTTATATACTATTACTCAGTTTTTAGAGTTTTTTTCTAAAGAAGTTATAATTTTAGCGATAAATAAGTCGTGGAAAAAATGCAATAATAATTTCATCATTTTTGTTAACGTTAGTATTTGTTTGGTGTGAAGCTTTACAAAATTTATTTCAGACAAAATAGATTAGCATATTATTTACAATAATTTTACATAAATTATTACTGTAGGATTGCTTTTAGGTTGTTTAAATACAGTGTAATACAAATGTATAGAGATAATAGTTACTTTGGCATTATTTTTTTTTCATTCAGTACATATATTTTTCTAATTCATTACAATCTGCTTACGGTCATTAAAAATCGACGTCGTTCAAATTTAGAACTACCTGCTGATTTGTCAAGGTCATTTTTCCCGAACAACAAGTTTACCACTTGGTAATTTATGTAATGCACAATTTATTCGCTCTGCTAATATTTTTTTTATGACGAACTATCAAATTTTCGAGGCCAATCCGCACCTGTCAAATTTTGAATCGACTTATTAGATCATTTTCTAAGTAGGGATTATGTCGAAATCGAATACTGCTACATTTGGATTGACAGTTATCTGGTAGACAGTCGGATATTTTTGCTATAGTTTTTTAAATAAATATCACAGCTTTTTTTTGTATACTAAGATCCACAACCTACCAGATTATGTTCCACATGTTGGCGCGAAATGCTGTTACACACTTGGTTATACCGGTCAGTTTTAATTAACGCACTACAAGCATGTGTTCAATGGTTTCTGATGTTTGTTGACACTTTCTGCATTTATCGAATTGAGTGTTCGGATTCTTAATCACATTCAATTTGTAGTTTTTTGTGTTAATAAGCCTTCTATCTCTGGAAAGATGGTTCCGCTTGTAATAGGTTTGGCGAGGCGAGGTTCAGAAGTAATCCTTATCCGCCGTTGATATAATTCGATTTGGTTTCTGATCTCTTGTAGAATAATTCACTTTTCGAGTGTGAAGATTGACAAGGTCAATTAAGACTCTTCCACCCTATTTTCGGGGTAATGCTATCCATTTTAGGAATCCGAAGGGTTCACAAAAACAGACGTGGCATAGAGCCGGAATCATCTATCCCGGATACAAAGTATCAAAAGGATTAGGCTCAGTTCACATCATTAAATGTGGCAAAATCCAATATCTTTCTGGATGTCCGCGAAGGTGTTTTTTGGTAATACCAGTTTGGCGATCGAGGGTCTTAGACACGACGCCGGTTGCTGACATAACAACTGCGACTATTTTCACATTTTCGTTGTTCGTTGCGTTTGCTTAATCTCGATTGCAAAGGTCCGCGTATTTTACCAATTTTTTCTCGTGTTTGTCAAAAATATTGTGAGTGTTGACTATTTTATTTTACAACTCTACATCTCCCGCTCTTCAGTTCTCTCTATCAATTCAGTTGACACTTACAATTTCTGTCGATTTTCGCTTATGAGCTTTTCCCAGGTCTTCCCGGTTTCTTCTTCAGTTTTCCATTCGGTGACTTGCTTATAGAGTAGTCTCATAGGCGCCAATCTCTCCCCACATCAGACCAATTGATATCTTCCACTATTATCTGATTTTTCCGGATTACGATTATTTCCATAGTCTCCAACATTTTCTCAATTATGAAATTCTTCACAATGTTCTCATAGAACTTTGTCTATTCACTTTATTTATGTTAAGCACTGTTAAGCAATATTAACAATGCTTTTATCCCATGGTTGGTTGCTTCATCCAACGATCCATTGTTGGATAGTTTAATTTCCAGAAATTTTTAGGTAGCACGCTGTTCAAAGTTGCCACTATTCAGCTAAAGTCTTTTTTGGTCTTCTCCAATATTACATGGTCGCATAAGTATTAATTTTCAGTTATACTCTATCTTTGTATATCTTGGTATATTATTATCGATAGCTTGTGAAGATTCTATTCGTCCATCTTAGACCCATCCACTCTTCCAAACCTTCAATGATTGTACAAAGAATATTTTGGACAATAACTGGGAGAGGCAGCTCATTTAGTCTTTCAGTTGGAAGGTAATCGTCTCTGAAACTAACATGCATTATTCCTTGACTTTAAATAAATAAAGATACAATAATAATGTATATAGTAACAAATAGTACACTGTTAAAAATTTTAGGTAGTTTTAACGCACGACAATTTAGTAAATTTACTAAACAAAATAATTCAATTCAGGTTGAAAAAATTACTAAACATTTTCTAAAATTTACTAAGCGGCACTAGAAAATTTGATTAGCAATTTTACTATACAGGGTGTCTCACAACGAGTTAAAACTATCTGTATATGGCAAAATACTATAGTAAAATCATGAAAATTTTTACGTTTGGGTTTTCGGATACGATCTTCGGTAATTATACACTTTCACGGTCACCTAGTTTTTTGGCTCTAGAAAATCGAAAAATGGATGGATTTTAATGATCTTGGTCTCAAAATGTTCCATTTTACGGCTGATTTATAAAAAAAAATTAGTAGAAATAGCTGGAATGAAAATTTCTCATAGTTTTACTGTTTTAAATCGTAAAAAAAAACGGTTTTGCAAAATAATCCTTTACAAAAAATTATCTCATTATCAGATAAAGTTCTTATATTTTTTTTTGTATTCTACATAAATTAATAAATAATTAAAAAAAAATCCAAAAAGAATGATTTTTTCAGTTTTTATAGCTTAAAATGTAATCGATGAAAAACAATCAATTTTCGTGAATAGTTTCGTACTATATTCTTCAATGTTAATAGTTTTTGCACCATTAAAAATCGAAAAATAGATAAATTTTATAATTTTGGTTAGGTTAGGTTAGGTTGTTTTGTATCACTGAATATTGTAAGTGCTTCAAATGTATTCAATTCACAATTGTTGCAACTGATTGTCAATATATTTCAATTTATTATTAACAAAATTCCACAACTCACAATTATTCAAAAAAATTAACTTTTTTGAAATTTTTTTTTCAAAATATTCATTTTTTTATGTAAATTGCGAAAAAAAATATACGAACTTGATTCCACGACGTCAGAAACAGTTACGAAGGATTATTGTATGTAGAAAGTCTTTTTTTTGCATTTAAAGTCATGAAACTGTATTTATTATTTATTTTTTTTAATTTTCGTACTTTTTTTTATAAATCCGCCGTAAAATGGAACATTTTGAGACCAAGATCATTTAAAATCCATCCATTTTTCGATTTTCTAGAGCCAAAAAACCAGGTGACCGCGAAATTGTATAATTACCCGATCTTCTTAACTAAATTATTTTAAAATATGGTCGACATCCGGTAGAACCGTAACTGTAACTTTGTTATTTTTAATTGGAACACCCTGTATATTAATACATTTTTGAAATCTTCATATCTTCAATGGTATCCTCGTAAAACATAATTTATAAGCGTCTGCAACGATCAAATTTTTTACAAAAAAATTAACTCAAAAAATATGCATTTTTCGAAAAAAGTTTACTAAAATTTTACGTAGATTTCAAAAGTGTAGAACCGGAAGTCGGCCATCTTTGAAAATATTTTAGTAAAAATAATTGTATCCGAAAACCCAAGTGTAGAAATTTTCATTATTTTACTATAAGTATTTTGGCATATACACAACTCGTTGTGGGACACACCGTATAATTTTGTCATTTCAATCAAAGATTCATCATAAGTATACCCAGTGAATTCATTATGCAGTGTTGCAACTTTATCACTCAATTAATTTGAGCTCAGTTTGAAAAACAAAATATATTTTTTTTATTCACTATAAAGTATCTGTTTCTGACAAGCTATTATGATATAGTTGTGATTTATTCCAGGTTTTATTTTTACATAAAATCTCTCACATGTTTCCATCACATTTTTTTTGTAATTCTACAATGAAACATAGTAAATCAACATCTAGAAATTTTGTATAATACTCAAACATTGTTATTGAAAAATAATTAGCAGTTTTAGTTTAATTACTTTCCAAATATATTGAAAAATCGTAAAATTACACCAAGTCTTAGTAAATTTTCTCAATTGTCTAAGAAAATCACTCAAATTTAAATTCACACACACTGATTAGTAATTTTATGTTTCTCAAAACAATGGTAACTTTACAAAAAAATTTTACAGTGTACGAAAAGTTGCTGAACACCAAAAATTTTATCTGTGAACAATTAGGTGCATTGTGTTAAATATTGTGAAAAGTGTAAAATAAATCATGATCAAAAAGGAAAAACCCATGATGTCAGTAGCTGCTATTATACAGGGCCAAGCAGAACATTGGAGCAGAACTCTAGCTGGTTTTGGGAATTCGCATGTATCTTTAGGTTAGTAAATTTTAAACCTGAAGCTACGTATTTATCGTGTCAATATTATTGGAACATGTGAATTTTTTATACAAACATTTAGTATTTCATATTTTTTGAGTATACTTGTACAATTCGATACTTTGACTTGGACCTGGAATTTTTATTTATAATTTAGTGGTGTTCGAATTTTGACATTGACACTAGCACTATATATGAAGAAAAGAAAGGTTGGCAATGGTATAGAATCAGGGCTTCTTAAATTGTGGGGACTACTGAAAAAAGATCTGATACTTTTCAATCATTATAAATAAAATTTTAAAATTAGTATACACACTACGTACAAATATAAATACAAATAAAAATCATACAAAATACTATTGTAGTTTTATTATAACTATGGAGGAGGGGGTCGTTTAAAATTTCCTAAGCTTGAAGGGGATCGCTATATAAAAAATTTAAGAAGCCCTGGTATAGATAGTAGTTGAAAACTTTCTGCAAGTGCGCACTCCACTTGCAGAAATTGAAACTTTTATCTTTCACATCATCGTTAGATAACTATTTATTCAGATCCACGGCGAAATTTTTGCGTGGGAACAATTTGAATCCAAAGGAGTTCTTGAAAATGGAGTGCGCCATTTTTTCGACGAGCTTGCTGAACGTTGGGCTAAAACCTTTGAACTCGATTGGCTATACTATTTAGATTTCCTTAGTCCTAAACTGTTCCGCCGTGAACCAAGGAGAACAGTGAATCATTTGATATTTGTTTCTTTTTCTCTTAAGCCAATACTACACGATGCGTCTAATGTTTTGGCGTTCCGACGTTGGCGAAACATTGGACAAAGGCTGGAACCTTACCTAAACTTACCTAAAGAAATGAGGATGATGGAAAAGAGAATCCAAGAAGAACATATATGTAACATAACTTTCAGGTGGGGGATAAAAGCCGTGTAAACTAGTGTTAATAAAAAATCGTGGACGTTCATGGATAATCACATTGTTAACGATGTTTTTTTTATTGTTCACCATGTAATTTATATTTTATTATATCCAAGGTTAAAACTATAGCGAATATTTTGAGTGCGGAACTGACGAAAAGTAATTTGAAAAAAACAACTAATAGACATTACAAACTTATTATGTTGTTTACCTTGAAAGATCTGCGTTTGTGTGCTAAAATTTCTAATGCCCTTCAATTTATTTTCTGATTAATTTGTTATGTTTGTTAAAAAACTAATAAATACCTTAAGAGATGTCAAATTGGCATCAGATAAAAGTTAATTTATATACAGGGTGATTCATTAATAATGTCCAATCTCTGAACTGTAGATTCTAGACCTCAAAATATTATGATTCTGCTCAACATTCGTTATGCAAATGTTGCTAGTTTCCGAGTTAGGGGGTGTTCAAAATTTAAATTTAAATTTTGATTTTCGCAATAATTTTTTATGTTTTCACAATTTCTCTTTGAAAATTGGCTCTAATTTAACATTGTTAATAGAGAGGGCGCTAGTTACACTTGTTTGTGTTAATTAAATCAAAGTAAACTTTTTTTGGGCTAAACTTACAACTAAAATAATAAAAAAATATTAAAAAGCGTTAAATTCTACAAAAAAAAGTTACTCTTCTTTGAATCGTGTAACTCAATCGGTTATTTGCTTCTAAAAAGTACAACAAATTTTAATTTTTTCATAAAATTTTATTATTCCTTATTCCTGTTATTCCTTAAATATGTAACAATAACAAATTATGATTCCTGATGCCAAAAAACGTAAAATTGCCAATTTTGAAAGAGAAATTGTGAAAACATAAAAAATTATTGCGAAAATCAAATTTTTAAATTTAAACTTTGAACACCCACCCCGTAGGTATCTCGGAAACTAGCAATATTTGCATAACGAATGTTGAGCAGAATCATCATATATTGAGGTCTAGAATCTACAGTTCAGAGATTGGAAATTCTCAATGAATCACCCTGTATATATTAAATGTGATATTTACTACAATCTACGAGGGTTGTCTGAAAAACTTCCGACCTGACAAAGAAATTCTATTCTCCATCTAACTTTTTAAGTCCTTCCAAATACTAGGTGTCGTCTTCGTCTTGAAAATACACAAAATAAACAGGAAAAATCGCTGGGGGACAGATCTGGTTAATACGATGGGTGGTCAACTAATTCGAAATGCAATTCCTTAATTTTTGATATAGCGATTATTGAAGTGTGAGAAGGCGCGTTGTCCTGATGGCAAAACACTTTGCCGTCGAATGCGGTCGCAATTTCTCTTCTCAAGCAATAATGCGTAATACCCTTTTACCTTTTCAAATATAATAAACATAGTCGATGAACATATCCCATGACTATCTCAAAAAATGGTCGCTAATACGAAACATATTTTTTAAGTAAGTACCGTTTTGGAATTAAAAAAAGAAGTGCAAAGATATCGCAATAATTTTATTTTTACATGAAAGCCTGTACCTTAATCTACTTTTCTACATAATTTCCGTGAATATTGAGGCACTTGTCATAACGTGTCATCAGTTTTTAAATACCCTCCTCATAAAATTCTGCCGCCTGACTTGTTAACTACCTGACCGCCCAGGTGTTTCTTGAAGTGCAGGAACAAATGGTAGTCGCTGGGCACCAGATCAGGGCTGTAGGAAGGATGATCTAGAGTTTCCCCTTGAAAAGATTTGATGAGATCTTTGGTCCGATTAGCCACATGCAACAAAACGATACCCTTACTCAACTTGCCACGTCTTTTGTTCTGGATTGCACTACGCAGATTGTTCAATGTGTCACAATAAGACGCTGCATTGATTGTCACATTACGAGGGCGAAACTCCACTAGCGATACTCATTTTCTGTCCCAAAAAACTGTGCACATGATTTTCCGAGCCGAGCAGAAATTGTTTGCTTAAACTTCACTTTTTTGGGTCATGACGAATGTCGCCATTCCATGGATTGTTGTTTCGATTCTGGTGTGACGTTGGCCACCCATGTTTCGTCACCAGTAACAATTTAGTCTAAAAAATCTTCACCTTCATTGTGGTACCGCTCAAGGAAAGTCAATGCACTGCCTAAACGTTGGGTTTTGTGCAAATCATTTTTGGAACCCAACGTGAACACAATTTCAAGTTCTCGGTCACAATGCGATACAAAACACTACGAGAATATTGAGGAAAGTAGTCGCACAATCATGAAATTGTAAAGCGTCTGTTTTCTCTCACCTTTTCGTCCACTTTCTGCACCAAATCTTCATTAACGACCGAAGGACGCCCACTCCTTTCTTCATCATGCACATTTGTGCGGCCATCTTTAAATGCTCTCACCCATTTCCTTACCGTTCCATCACTCATAATGTTTTGTTCGTTAACTTCACAGATCTCACGATGAATATCGATCGGTTTTACGCCTTTAGCACTAAGAAATCGTATAACAGCCCGTACCTCACAATTGGCGGGACTCACGATTGTCGGAGGCATCTTAAACACTCAGTAAACAACGTAAATAATGAAGAATCAGACTGTAATGGCGTCAGTGCGTAGACAAGAGATGTAGGTAACCAGCGCGCATGTGCGGAACGCCGACCTTGAGTTTGCGGCGGCGGAATCGTAAAACGGTACTTACTTAAAAAATATGCCTCGTACTTTTCCGACGGATGAAATCGTCTTTGCCTTTTTCGGAGCAGATTGCCCTTCGTAATCCACTACCTTCACTGTTTTTTCGTTTCAGGAAAGTGGTGGTAGATACAGTTATGAATGGACTCAAAAAATCTGAGTCAATAAAGTTTGAGAAATGTTCCGAATGCGATTTTGGTGCAAGGTGAACAAGTGTACGGCCATGCTTGAGTCCTGGTCGCGGCTTCACGAACGCTGTGACCAGGTCTCAGTGATTTATTGAATTTATTGTTATATAGGTGCCCATGCTTACGACCAACGACGGCGACTGATTTTGAAAACGCTTTTATGAGCGTTTTTAGAACACCGTGACAAATACGCTAACCAAAGTTTCTTATTTAGATGGTCATGCTAGCGTTCCAAACGCGGCGTTCGACTTTCCAACAGTAATGTATTGACCACGTTTAATTTGGTCTGTTGACGGGCTAATTTGTAAAACCTCAAACATAAAAAATGTTTTCCTCTACCTTTTCCTTAAATACCTCGAGACAATAAACAAACAGTACATCATCTTCCATGGTTTGAACCGACTTGAACATAGCCGTAGACTTATCTAAATCTTCCAGTACTATTTGGTGAATTTTTTCGATGAAATCGTTGCTTTTCGCCGTTCCTGGCTGTGTCGTCGGCAGTCCACGTTTAAATTCAGCTGCCTAAAATTTTGCGGTCGTGAATGATGGTGCAAAGTCTCCGTACAAAGTGCCATATTTCTCAACTTGATACATGGCGAATAATTTCAGGTTGAAATCGGAAAGTTTGCAGACAACCCTCGTATTATAAATCATTATATTTTTTCATACGGAAATTGGGTAGACTTTTGCATTCCTATATCATCACGTCTTTAGTCGTAACAGACAAAAAACTAAAACTTTTATTTAAAATTGTTTGTGGGCGTCATAATTTAATAAGAACCACTGTATATTAGCAATCATGATTTTAATTGTTGTAAATATTTGTTTATGGCCTTTTTGTTGGAAGACGACAAAGTGAACTTTAGATTAAGAACACAGACAGAAGATAATGTTGTCGGCCTTGACTTATTTGTGAAGAGATGCAAATACGCGATAAACGTCATTATAATAAATTTCGACAAGATATATATCCCACAAAAATCAGTTTTGGTAAACAATAAAACATAAAAGGGAAGTAGATAATGAAAAAATACCTTAATTGTTTACGAATTTTGTAAAGAGCGAACCTTAAATAGAATTGATTGGCCTGTTGTGAAATTCAGTGCAAAACAACACGCGCCCGCCTTAAAAAAATATCAAAGATTGCACAAAGTCGCTTGAAGGTCAGGAAAACAATCGGTTTACTGCAACACCGATCATATTAAGTTATTTGGAATCTCCTACGTGTTCCATATATATTTGCAGTGGTGTTTATTGTAGGTGAAGTCCGCCCATACATAAAATGAAACAATTAGTCGACTTCAAAATATAATATGACTGAACAGGACCGTATTTTGGTTAAGTTTTAGTAATTTTTGGCCGTCAAACAGATAAATTCAGATAGTAAAGATGAATTATTATGTACATCTACAAAATAAGACAAATACTTTTAGCATATTTTAGCACTAACTGTTGTCCTATTTCAAAAGGTTTCAAATAAAATTATAGCCGTATAAATAAAAATGAACATAATGGCTTCGATACTTATTTATTTGAACTATATCTAATGCTGTTGTACCTTACTTAATTTATTTACACACTTGCACTAAACATTATGTTAATTAACATATCACAACTTTTATAATTTATTTAAATCAACGGTTAATTTTTACTATTTCCTTAAGACTTTGAATTATAAACTGACTTTTCGCTGCTAAACAAGCACATATTTATATCCGAAAGGAATTTCTCGAATAATTCTAGAAAGTAAACACATAATTGAAAAGGCTTTCGTAGAAATTGGTCCAAACAATATAAAAAATCGGGCGCTGTGATAAAAACATGTAGTAAAACATATCAAACGGTTTCCGTCTCACTCCCACGAAATCCGCACCCGGCGCGTCCACCAGATTTTATTTTGAAATAATCAAGCAGGGCCGGCTTCACGGTCCATGTTGTGGATGAATTCGTAACATTACAATAAAAAATGCTTCAATACAAAGCATCGTTTCTCTAGACTTTGTAATACATGTCAAAAAGTACACTCAAAATAATTAAGTTATACATTAGATGAGTTAGGGCGTAAGGTTGTGAATCTAGCTAACTAACACTTTGATCTATTAATCTATTGTGTACCCGGGACCGTTCGCTAGTCAAGTAGCAACGTCTTTGTGAAGCCTGCTCCCGTCTGAGGGCTATTGGGTTTAACCTCTTTAAAACCTTGAATGTAAGTACCCGTAGTTTTTATTCACGGATTCCCTCGCACTCACAAACGAGGTGCTGTCAGGAGTTTTTTCGATGTTCTTCAAATGGTAGTTCACTAAATAGTGTCTAGTAAGCATACCAGTAATGAATGAATAATTGAAATGAAATGGCCTTTTGGGAATACTTGCTGGAATAGGAAAAAAATCTTATGGATTGCATCAGGCCTGGGGTTATATTCCATGCTCCTGATTCCTTTTCGTTTTATCACTTTTTTATGACCATGACTTGATGGCATTTTGAAAGGTTGTGGTATTACGAAAGAAATTTTTCCGCCTTTTGAATCAGTATAAAGAATTATTGTATGCGGTTCTTAAACATCAATTAGAGAAACATTACACGGATATCCTGCCCAGTTATGACTCTTAAATTCTCACCACTCACCTATTATAGCAACACGACTCTTAAACAGATTGAGATGCATGTCACAACGAAATTAATGAAGAAGTAGATTTGGAGATAATGCTTAAAAAACCAGAAGAAATCGAAAGGGCAACAGATTGTTTTAGCTAGTAGCCAACTGCTACACGAAACAGAAACAAAGACGTCTTACTCGAAATAAAGAAACTAATAGTACAAAAGAGACAGTCCGGGCGAGATGGTTAAGGAGCCACGCTGGTACAGATAAAATTATAATCGACTTAGATACTTTAGATACGACACCATTCCATTCAGACTCTATACAGCAGGATCTTTTTTTGTTTTTATTTGATAAGTTGTAGGTTAACCAACTCAATTATTCTACATTTCGATTTTTCCTCATGATATTAACACGATATTCGATAGTATACAGTTCATTTAGAAATTGATTGTGTTTTAGTACTTCCTATAAGTATTTTCATTGAATAATTACAATTTATGATAATTTTCTTCAGAATGTCTCTTTATGGCGAACGGTTTCCTTGGGATGTACTAGAAATCTACAAATCTCTTAAACCATGAATTTTATCGAGTTTAACAAAAAGGTACCTTTTTGTTAAAAAATCTTTATATTGTCCAAGTTGTCCTCACATACATGGTAATACGTAATCATCCATTAAAAATTGATAATGTTCTAATGTAAAGTCAGAAGATATGCTTAAATATAAGTTTTAAAGGCCTATAACTCGTATGAAAAATTTTTTTATGTCACAGCATTATTTTCACGTCATCTACTCACTCCCGAATTTTTTGCATCAAGTCCCGATGATTTTTTTAACTTAATATTTATTTACAGCACTTAGCATCGACCCGAATCTTTCTATGGGTACTTTAGGACCGCAATCTCCGCTAGAAATCAAACCAGACGCATCTACGTTAAACCAATTTAGCCCTCAAGGACCAAACAGTCCGGGATCTTTCAACCTTGGCCATGGTAATTTACTGAGTCCCGCAGGATCACAGAAAGCTAACTCGCCATATCCTCCCAACCATCCCTTAAGCGGTTCTAAACACTTGTGTTCAATATGTGGAGATAGAGCTAGTGGGAAACATTACGGAGTGTACAGGTAATTAGAAGCTTTAAAAAATTCAAGTTTCGCTTCCATTTCAGTACATAAATTTACTAAAAAAGTTTAACGAGGTAAAAGTTTGAGGTTACAATCATATTTTTTCAAATAAATATGAATAGAATAGATGTGAATATGTCAAATCTGATACTTGAAACATTCATTTTGGTCAAAAAATGGAATTAAACCGCGAACCTTTTCGATTTTCTATTTTTCGACATGGATTAAACCAACAGGAGTGTGCTGATCAAGCTGATTCGACTTTTGGTGATGAAACACCACCTCCAGCAACCGTGTTTCACTGATTTTACAAATTCAGACGCGGTCGCACTTCGCTACGGGTTGAATTACGTGAAGGTCGTCCAAAATCGGCTGTTGTGCCAGAAAACATCGATGATGTGCGTAAACTAATATTGCAAGATCGTCACGTGACATACCGTGAGATTGAGGCAGTACTTGGGCATTAGTTCCACTCGTATACATTCAAAATTGCGTTGCCAAAAAGATTTGTTCTCATAATTTGACAATCGCTCAAAAAAAGCTCCTATCGATCAATGCAAAGGATCTGTGCATATGAACGAAAGTTGTTTGTGCACGAAACAATGGAAATTACGCCACCGTTCCATTAGAGCAACGTAGAACGGTCAATTTTGAATATTACACCAGCTTATGTTTGCCAGATGTGTTTGAAACAATCGCAAAAAACGAATCATTTTCCACCACGACAACGCGACCTCTCCAAACTCATCAATTAACTATTTAAACACTTTTCCCTGCTCTACTCCATAGCTACGTACAGTTAAAACACCACAAAAGCAACTAACGTTCAAAACTGAACATCAGCGAACGAATAAATTTTCTTTTAGCAAGTCCCGTTTACCGACAAACCTCCGAAAATGTTTTGCTGTGTTCGGCGCAACGTACTGACCAGACGAATTTGATAGAGCGCGCGCGGCGCGTTTGGTTCATTCGGATTGTTTTGTTGCAAGTGAATATACCTACCAATAGAATACAATAGGCTATATTCCGAATATTAAAGGCCTAAATCCACCAGCAAGAAGGTACGCCACACCATTTTTTTCCATATAATTCAGTTGTTTGAAAATTTTTTAACCGTCCCACGTGAGATGGCGGCGGGTGGAGTGTGGTGGGTTGAGTGTGCGCGCAAACAATTGAATTAAATGGAAAAACATATTCGACACGAGGCGTGGAGTGGCGTGGCGTGTTGCCAGTGGGTTTCGGCACTACATCTTTATATTATATTTATTAATTGTCTTTATAATTAAAATTGGTATAAATAGCTACCGATTTGTAACAATGTCAAACGAAATAATTCATTTTGTGACAGTGAAAAAAATAATTCTAATACCGTGACCGTGGCCTCGCATTCGCGTATTACATCACGATTAGTCGTACCGACCTTGAAATAATAATAAAATGTACGATACTCGATGCGAACATTGCAACTGACTAAATGTCATGAGATTTCAAACACTGATATATCTCCCTGTGGAATCGTGTACAAAAAAGACTTATATATATATATATATATATAATATCGTGTGATGGAAAAAGTAGATCTTGAACACGAAGCATATCTATTATAATTATGCACGAACAGGAACGGATTAAGTCTATAAGTAGTTAGAACTTTGGATATATTTGGTGTTTTAAATAAATTAAAAATTTGTACTACCACGGGGTGTGGGCGGTTAAAAATAAGACTTTGTTTTATTTTTATAAATTATATTTTTGTTCCCTCACCCACCAAGCCATAAATGTTTGCACTTCTGAAATTACTACTTACTTAATCCTGAAACATTTCTTTCGGCTTTAAGGCATACTGAAGTTGAGTAACTACTTTGGCCCCTTTTCCACAGCAGTTTCCATTCTTTCCTATCCTTTGTCTTTCATTTTCCGCCATCTTAATCCTGGATTTTCAGCTACGAATTTAATTTCTTCTGTCCAACTCGTCCTCGGTCATCCCTTTCTTTTTGTTTTTTGTAAGTTTGTAAACACCCAAATATTAATTTTAAATAAAAAACATTTAATAGAAAATTATTTGTTTAAAATAATGGCTCTAATATTTTCTAAAACTCTTGACTAACGAATGTTCTGCTTCAAATCAAGTCTTGTTATTGGTTAATTCATTTCTAAGAAATCCTCATAATAATATATCAGCTGGAGATGAATCTGGGCTGTAGGGAGGCCAGGGAATATCACCTCTGTGTCTTAAAGGGCTGTAGTTTCAAGTTCAACTTCAATATCCGAAAGTACGGAGTTCGGAGTATAACCAGAGCATCTGAACACGTTTCTGTTTCATTACCGTATTTTTTCGCTTCTCCATGGCCGTTCTTTTTGTTTTTTATCAATAGTTGTATCGGCTCCTTCGAAGTTTTCAACAATGATTTGATTAAATTTACACTCGGCCACTGATTGATATTGTGTAATTAGTAATAAGATCGAAATACCCATGGAGTAATGACGTAAGAATCATTTTTTTTATTAAATGTTTTTACACCGAATGTGTGTTGGTTTTCCTCGAAGTAATGTATATATAAAATAGTACGGTAGGCCTTATACGCCCATGGCTTGAAGTCTCTATAGTTACTGCTTTTCTCCAACTCTTATTTTCATGGTTGTATTGCGCCAGTTCGCCTTCTCCTTCTTTTTGCATCTCCTCCACTTGTTAAGGCTCTTTTTACACACCTGTTTTCTTCCATTCTGGCTATATGCCCTAACCAACGCATTTATTCTTTTTGTTCCTCCAAAAATTTTTCTTAACACTCCTATCGCCCATGCCTTTAGTATTTTTTCCTCTTTCTTATTTATGACCCAGGATTCACTAGCATATAACACCGTAGGTTGTATAACTGTCCGGTAAATTCTTATCTTCGCTACTCTGGAAATATCTTTGGGCCTTAATAGGTTTCCGTATTAATTTCTTAGATATTCCAAGTTTTGCTAGAGCTTGGTACAGGTGTTTTCTTAATATTGAATCATATGCTTGTTTAAATTCGAAAAATAATAGCTTCAAATTCAGCCCCAACCGTTAGTAAAACGGAATATATGTGTATTGGAGGAGAACAACAAAATTTAATACTTGAAGAAACACAACAAAAAATAAGTCATTGTACAGAATACAAATACCTAGGCATGGTCATCACTAATGATGGAAGATTAGATGAAGCAATAGCACAAAGAAATAACCAAGGAAGACAAGCAATAAGACAACTAAATAGTGTATTGTGGGACAAACAAATATCCAAGGAAAACAAACATCGAATATACAATAGCATAATAAAAAGTATAACAACATATAGTAGCGAAGTCTGGCCTCTAAAAGAAAAAACAGTCAAAATGCTTGAAGCTACAGAAATGGATTATTGGAGACGCGCGGCAGGAATATCAAGACTGGTAAAAATAATAAACGACAGAATCAGGGAGATCATGAAGATGCAACACACGATTACGGAAGACATTAGGGTGAATCAGTTAAGATGGTACGGACATGTCCAAAGAATGCCTGAAGACCGCATACCCAAACAAATTTTAAATTGGGCACCACAAGGAAGAAGAAAGAGAGGAAGACCAAGATTAAGTTGGAGAGAAGGTATCGAGAAGGATATTCGAGAGAGAGGATTGGAAAAAGATCTTTGGGAAGATCGAGAAAAATGGAAACTGGGAATCGGAAGACGGCGAAGAACGTTTTAACCCGATTAATATATATATATATATATATATATATATATATATATATATATATATATATATATATATATATATATATTCAGCCCCAGCCTCGATTCCCTCATGCGGTTCCTACTTTGACCAGTTAAAAGTTGACGAAATTTAGGGCTCATCCTATATGTGAAATACAGTGCTAGAAGTTTTCTTCTTTTAGCTCATTCTAGACGCTAACCATTTTATCTTCCATAGCTTTAGCCCTAAATATGTTTTAAATGCGAAATTTACCTTAGAAAATAGTTAGGAAACGCAAGATCTGCCAAATAAGGTGAATGGTTTAACGCTGGGATGTTGAACTTGGCTGGAAACTTCTTCTTCAGCGTCAATTCATTTCGCATTGTTTAGGTAGAGTTTCAAAATCATAGGATTCGACAAGAATCCTATGATTGGGAAACTTGACTAATTTGAGCTTTTTTTGGCTTTTGGTGAAATGATTAACGTATTATCAGTTATTGTTATTATCCTTTGAGGTCAATTTGGGTCATTTCAGTAGCATTCAAAGTATCAGTACAAACATTTTTACACGCACTTTTTGCCTGTTAAATTTATCATACGGATTCTTTATCAATTGACATAAATTTAGGTTGAGTTTTGACATGGAAGGGCGACCCGGATAATAATCATCTTGAACGTGCAATAAACATTACACTTATACACTTCTTTCAATAAATTGCATTTTGATTTTTCCGTGAAATCGTTGATAAACTGTCACATTTAAGAATAAAAGAACTAAAATGCGAATGAGGATCCGCTATACTGATTTGTTTACATTAGCGAGCGGTACTGCTTTCGTATCAGATTGTTTCACGGTAACAACTGTTAGTGGCTGGGGTTTGTCGTATTTACACATTCAGTCACGTTATTTGAAAGCCATATCTCGTATTTTATTCCTTAATTGTTTTAGAGCCTATAGAGGCCATGGGATCTGTTTTCAGTATGTTTGTTTTACTGATTGGATGTCTTCAATCAGGTTACTTCGAATTAATTGATTTCATTGGATTTCCACGGAAACGGTTTGCTCGATTTCTATATACGAGGTCTGATTATTAAATAACGAGACTGCGCGCCTCTAGGGCGCCCTAGATGGATACGGTATTATAGTATTTGTGCAGTAGCGGTTTTAAACAAAAACCACGTATGACGTAAAACAGGAGCAACGTATCAATCTTAAATTTCTCCTTAAATTGAAAAAAACTCCGACTGAGTTCTATAAATTGTAGCGAGAGGCCTATAGGGACAATTCTCTATGTCGTGCGCGTGTTTTTGAGTGGTGTAAGCGCATTAGTGAGGGCCGAGGGTTCCAGAGGGTCAGACTGTCAACCAGACTTACTATTTGTCAGTTTTGGCAACACTGCGAGAACGAGTTCGTAAAAAATGACCAGATTTTGCACCAGGACAATCTACCTGCTCATAACGCGCTATCTGTTAAGCAGTATTTGGCCAGTAAACGCACTCCAGTGCTCGTACACCCGCTGTATTCACCAGATTTGGCACCGTGCGACTTTTTTGTTTCCGAAGATGAAATCTACTTTGAAAGGGAGCCGATTTCAGTCGATTGAAGCGGTAAAGCCAAAAAACGGCGCTCACCAAATAAGACTTCGTCCGGAACAATATGTTTATTATATTGACCAAATTATTATTTGTGGAATTTGACCTTGATTTTTACGTGAGATAACTTTCATTCAATGTTTTATTCTTTCTTTATGTCAATAAACTTTCCATTTTGGCAATTTTCATTTCCAATAATCTATTATCGTTAAACAACAATTATTAGAAAAATGCATAGCCTAGAGACTGTTAATGATCTGGTCATAAACGAAAAATTTCGAAAAATCAATAAGTACATCGCCTTGAAAAATTCACACACAATGTTTAATCTAGTGAATTGCTAACGTACTATAAAAAATAGCTAAAAATATAGGACCTTGGGGTCTTGAATGTTGGATTAGTTTTCTAGATAAAAAACTTGCGATGTAAAACATTAAGAACGTATACCGGAATAAATTTCGTAATAAATTTTTAAATTTTATATTTTTATAAAACACTATTCATACCAACGTATTGTAACAAGATGGGCTCTTCACTTAGTTAGGTTATTCCTCCATCCCTGTAATTTTTCCTTTACCTATGTAATTAATCGTATATTTTGGTAGCGTTCTTGAAATATCTTATTACAACGTATTCTCCCTTGTCTATCTTTCCATTTTAACCCCATCTTATTTCTTGAAGACGTGCTTCGTATATAGTTCATCGTCATTATCACCGTTTATAAATTTTTTGTTTTCGTGTGATTTTTTTATTCTCTCTTTTTGCTCCTTGCCCTTTTTCTTTGATTCTCCAGTTTCTGTCGGTATTTCTTTGAATTAATCTTTATTTAATTTCTCCACCTTCCATTCCTATATTTTTTTTGTACAACTGCCATGAAAGTGCCACTTTAAATAACAGTCAACAGTGTTAAAAGTGATTGTTTACGTCGAAGCGTGTTAAAAATAATTTATAACGCGTTTTTTTTATTATTTGAATCTTAAAATTCAGTTTTAAGTTTAATGTCATTCCAAATTCGACTATATTATAATCAAAATATTGTTATATTCTTTTCATAAACTTGTTTACTCACAAAATAAAACATCACTTTTAAGCATTTTTATATTTTAATTCGAATTCCGCGCTCTAGAAAGGGAATCTTGAGAGGTTATGTTGGTAACACCGATCGAGACTTTGGTCTTTGAATTTTTGAACTTTTGAATTTATTCTGGCCATCCAAGAAAGAAGTTTACACTTTTAATACAAATATCATACATTTTTGCTCTATTTTGATAATAAAATAAGCGAATTTGAATGACATTGGACTTTAAAATACATTTCAATATTCAAATAATCACAGTCACTTTTAATGGCAGGTGTACCAACAATACTTATCCTCTCTCATAACCTCCTTATGTTATCTACATTTTCAACCACTTTAATTTGTACTTCAAGCTTTGTCATGACAGTTTTGAAATGTTATAATATCCTCATTCTGCAATTCCATGAATCATCGGGTTACAATATTCTCGAGGGCTCTTCAGAACAGCATCCTCGATACCTGCATAATCAAGGCCAAGTTACAGGGAAAAGAAGAATAATCTCTGAGCAATCTAAAAAGTCAGCTGATCTACGACAAACCGGCAACCGTGTATAAACAATTGAATTACCTGCATGTACCCATGTTGTTTTTTTTGTTTCATAAAATCTTTTTAGATCTTTGTTAGGGAAAGCTTTAGGTGGAGGCGCTTCAGTCAGATTCCTGCTCATTTTCCACAAGTTTCCAATATACTTGCGTTTCAGATTATATTTACCGCATATACGTTTTAGGGAGGAAGTTTCGCCGTTTGTAAGTAGCAATTCTTTAAAAAGCGAGTTTGCAATAAAAGTGTGAATAATTAGGTCTAAAATCGAACATATAAGTTCCCGAACCACACAAAACCGGCAAAAGCATTTGTTCACCCCATAGCGGTTACTTTTAAGTGGATATCAGCTGATTTTGACAATTTGTTAGATTGCTCAGTATTTTTTTGCAATATTTATATTTCAGTTGCGAAGGATGTAAAGGATTTTTCAAAAGAACTGTGAGGAAGGATTTATCGTATGCCTGTAGGGAAGAAAAAAATTGTATAATCGATAAAAGACAAAGAAACAGGTAAGTGTTACAGTTACTATCCATTTTTTTTTTCATTAGCTTCCAATTCTGTTGAAAAGTGTATTAAATTTTTGATTGTACGCCGGTGTATCGTTCGGAGACCGCATAAGCTTTTATATGAGTGGAAGAGCTCCTGCTCTTCTTAGTTCTTGAAATTTTCAAAGTTTTGGCTGTTAATATTCATACTGAACACACTGTTTACACTACCACTACACTCACACAATTACACTAGTTTATTTACTGTTTACCTTCAATCTCCGAAGACGATAACTTAGTTATCGAAACGCGCGTCAGGCAATGTAATTGTCAGTTTTGGTATAGTGGTAGTCTAAACAGTGTGTTCACAATGGTACTCGGTGATATCTGACTTTGGCAATTTCTAGTATAAGACCAGTTGCACTTTTAAATAAACAAATGCATATCGAAAGAAAAAAAAATCTTGAAAATTTCGAATTATATCAGTTTACTTAGTACTAATTATCTAATAGCTCCGCAGTATTACTTACACGTATGATAATTTCAAAAGGTGATTCCAAAAGAGAGCTAAATCAGAAGATCACTATGTCTACTCTATAAATCTTAACACACCACTCAATAAGTCGTGTGACTAACTAAGAAAAACACATTTTTTGCCAAAAATCGATTTTATTCATCTGTAATCTCCAATACAATCATTCCAACGCTTATTTAACCTCTCGAAGCCGTTCTTGTAGAAGGATTTATCTTTTGCCTCAAAATAGGCTTCAATTTCAACAATTGCTTCTTCATTAGAGGTGAATTTCTTACCGAGAAGCATTTTTTTGAGATCAGCGCATAACCAGTAGACACCGGGGGACGGATCTGAACTATACGGTGGATGAGGAATTCGAAATGGAATTCGTTCAATTGAACCATCGTTGCCATCGACTTGTGAATCGGTGCATTGTCTTGGTCAAACAGTGGTTTTCTCTTCGACATATTATTAAGGCCGTTTTTACTTGATTTTTGCATTCAAATAATCCAACAACTCTATGTAGTATTCGCTATTGATTGCTCTCCATTGTGAAGTTAGTCGATAAATAATATTCCGTGTGCATCCCAAATTACTGAAGCCATAACCTTCCTAGGTGACTGTTGTGTTTTTGGACGTAGAACATCGGCCGCAGATGATCGTTTTGAAGAGACTGATCCATGTTTCATCCTTTGTCACATATCGACGCAAAAAATCTGATTTATTACGTGTAAACATGGCCATATACTGCTCTGAATCATCACCACGATTAAACTCACCAAACCAGTAACACATAGTTGGTACTTCATAGATTTGACAATGGTAGCTCCATCTGTGGGTTAGTCACATGACTCATTGAGTGATGGTATACCTATTCCTTTGATTTATTAGTTTTTAATTTAAAATTTGGCTGTTGGTATCTAATTCTAGGTGTCAGTATTGTCGATATCAAAAATGTCTTGCAATGGGCATGAAGAGAGAGGCTGTGCAGGAAGAAAGACAAAGAACAAAAGATAGAGATACATCGGAAGTAGAATCCACTTCAAATATTCAAACAGAGATGCCTATAGAAAGGCTCCTAGAAGCAGAAAGAAGAGTTGAGGCTAACGATCCGGCCGGTTCACTTGATGTAATTATTGTTTTTACGAAAATCCCAAAATTTCTATTAACAGTTGGTATTTTTTTTTCAGAATACGAATATCTGTCAAGCTACAAATAAGCAACTATTGCAACTAGTCGAATGGGCCAAACTTATACCACACTTTACCTTACTTCCAGTTTCAGATCAAGTGCTGTTGTTACGAGCGGGATGGAATGAACTTTTGATAGCCGCGTTTTCCCACAGATCTATACAAGCTCAAGAAGGGATCGTTTTAGCTACAGGACTTATAGTTAATAAGTAAGCATATACCGATAATGAAAATGAGACATCTATTGGCAATTGGCAATTTCGATTTGATTAGTTGAATAGTGATTGAGAGTGATGATGATAAAGATGTGATTTGGAACTAAAAAAGGTTAGACTAGACAGTGAGAACCCTTGAAAACGAGTTGACTGGTAAATCCCTAGACCAAATTGTTTTAGGCGAGCTACAGCTTCCTTTGGAAAGATGTGTAGAAATTGGAACCGATGGATGCTCGGTTATGGTATCAGACAACATGGTTGCTGTGAAAGAAATCCAAAATACATCAATGATATCTCGTTACAACCATAAATTTAATTCGAGTATTTGCCAATCTATTGAAATAGCCATCATTGAAAAAAAAAATGAAGTCTGGACTGCGAGCGGGCCAAATAAATTGCGTGATTTGAACCTGCGTGATTCTATTCTATCCGAGCAGTGAGGGGCCGTGCATTAACATGCATAAAGGTTGAGTCGTATCAAAGAAAAACTAGGAATGGTTTTAAAAAATATACGTCCCCATACCATAATTGATCCCACAACAAATGGAAATTGCTGGTCAATACAAGCTTAAGTATGTCTCTCGTTTTGTCGTCGCCACACTCTTACACTGAGTCCGTAAGACAGAATCGAGATTCATCGGAAAACAATACGCGATCTCAATCTCCTATTATCCAAGAAAGGTATTCTCGTGCAAAATTCAACCTGGCATTTCGGGAAAACAGCGTTCCAGTAGCTCTATTTCGAGAAGATGATCCAGCAGCATGAAGTCGCCTTCTAATTTCCACTCACTTTCGAAGAGAAACTGCCGTGACCGTTCAGTTTCTCAAAGCACTAGAAACGGTCATCTCTAGCTGTAGTCCTGCCTCGTCCCGAATTAAGTCCTCGCTTAAGCAAACAATTCTCTTAGTACCGCTGGATGCCTTACTCTAGAGCCTTACACCAACGTTTCTCGCCGTTTCGCGCTGAACACGGCCATCTTCTAAAGCAGCTACAATACACGACCGTGACAATACATTCTTTTCTTTTTTTAAACGAGCTCATATTGAAGGAAAACTCAAACGGTGAAGTGATGAGTTGAGAGACGTGATGTAGCTTTACAAGTCGTTTCAACCTTATCTTCAATTGAAGAAACCTTGGATGAAGTAAGTGACTGGAAGGATAAAAAGCAGCAATTCTATCAAGGGCTTTGTGTGACACTGTCTGACGCGCGTTTCTATAACCAAATTATCGTCTTCAGAGACGCGCGACAGACAGTGTACTTGTGAGTGTTTCGATAACCAAGTTATCGTCTTCAGAGACTGAAGGTAACGTGCGTCAGACAGTGTAAATGTGAGTGTTGGTTCCAAAAATTCCAATTGAACTGGCAAAGCTGCACAAGTAGTAAGAGATTCAATCATTAATTTAGAGACGAGCAGATCAGATACGAAATCTCATTTTGAAAATATTTTGTTGGACGTTAAGGAAATTGCTAAGTGTATGTGAGGATTTGACGATTAGATTTTTTTGGAGGCTTTCAAATTGCTCGTACTACTTTCTGAGTCCATCTTGAAATGAACAAATGCTGAATTGATGGAACCCTTCAATGCTTCATCAATAGGTTCTTGTATTTATCAAGTGGTAATGAAACTAGGAAGTTAAAGGCAGAAGATAGCTTACGTCAACTAAAGTGGAGGAATGGGACATTTAGCATTGGCGAAATCCTTCCAAGCATTTCAACAATTGATGCCTTAAATGGCAAGAAATAAAATAATTTTAGAAAAATATTCAAAAGTTTCCATACCATAGAATATGTATTCTGTCCGTGTGTACCTTGTAGAAATAGTTGCTAAGGGATGTTCTGATGCTCATAACTCAGAGAAAGTTTTCAGCATAATTCCCTACAATTTTAGCATAAAAAACATATTGATTTTTTGAAATTTTCACAGCTGTGTTGCCCCTTAATTGTTAATGGGGACAGTAAATTAATTTTTGAGTTGATCACATCATGAATTAATTTTTATTAACGTAACCTCAATTTTATTTCTGTAGGACAACTGCTCATTCCGTAGGGGTTGGTAATATCTACGATAGGGTATTATCAGAACTTGTAAATAAAATGAAAGAAATGAAAATGGACAAAACAGAATTGGGATGTCTTAGAGCCATAATACTTTACAATCCTGGTACGTTATTATTCTTATTTTTTTGCACTGTTTTTTTGTAATTATTTATAAAAATCTTGATGATTTGGTCATTTCTTTTTAAGACGTACGTGGTTTGAAATCAGTACAAGAAGTAGAAATATTAAGAGAGAAAATTTATGGTGTACTGGAGGAATATACTCGTACCACACATCCAAACGAACCTGGAAGGTTTGCAAAACTATTACTTCGTTTACCAGCACTGAGATCGATAGGACTTAAATGTTTGGAACATTTATTCTTCTTCAGGTAATTCTAAACTCAAGGGGTAATAGGGTTACATAGTTCTTCAATTCATAAATTGTAAAATTTGAAATGAAAATTCCGAAACTTTTTTTTTAATAAAAATTAATTCAATATAAAAATTCTAAATCATCCATTCAGTCTATTTTGTGTTTCCAATTTTTTCAAGAAGGCATCTAATATATGTAGGTTGCGTTTTGCTTTTGAACTTCTGTCAAAATTTTGATCATTTTCAACAAATTTGTCCATAATTTCAGTGTGGTCAAACTCTTTTTGACAAACGCCTTCCAAAGTTCTTTTTGCTTTTGTTCAAACTCTTGCTCTTACTTAAATCTGGCCAAATGTTCTTCCATACTCCTTTCAAAGATCTTTCAGTTATCTAATTCCAAAAAAGGATATAATGCCTTGGTCCACTGGTTGAATTAAGGCAGAAAACCACTTCCACTGGAATGCATGTTGTTAAGTCTGATAAATTTGTTGGTTGCTTGTAGCGTTATCAATTAATTGTAGTGCCCTTTGTTCAAGTTTTTTAATAACAGACGGGCATAAATTTTCAGTGTACCAATCCTGGGAAATTTTAATGGTTATCAATAATTTTTTATTAGATTCCCAAATTACAAGTTGAATCCGATATGCCTTTAATCGCTCTTGGGGTATTGGAACGATGAGCTAGTGGTGGTTTTAATCTGAAACCTCAGTTTGCGTTACCACCCAGTAAAAGTGTTGAGCGATCTTTCGCAGCTTCAAATCCTTGTGCTCGTTTTTTTTTCGCGGGATAGAAATTTTCATTTTGGAATTTTTTTTCATAACAAGCCTATTTTATAAATATTAAAATCAATTCTGAAGGATAGTTTCTTTGTTGAATTTTAACCTACTGAATCTTGGAACAAACCCCCTTCTCGAAATAATCTAGTGAAAAATTCATAAAATTACATAACAAAAACAAACAATATAAAAAAAATAAGGGGTAATAAATAGAGATTTTAGTCGAGCATCAAGGCAAGTTTTATAGTATTCCGAGTTGTTGACGAGTAGATCAATTATAACTTATTATATCATAAAGAAAGCATTTTTCGAAAAAATATGTACAGACCTTATTTTGCAAATTTTCACGTTCCACAAATTTATTCATACATATTGTATTGAAATTTTGTAATCTTTTGTAAGTAGCGTTCAAAAACTGCTCGTACACCAAAAATCATTTCTGTTGGTTTTAGTATCAGGTTAAAACCCTTTGTTCTTAGACTATATATTCGGTATTTTTCAAAGAGATTCTTCAAAAAAATTATAGTATATAATTAAATATTGATATTAAATATTTTCATAGTTTCAATACATTTTATCAATTTTTTATAACAAAAAAATTATAAAACACTATCCTAACCCTATTCCCCCCCTAAATCTTAGATCCGGATGTAGTATTAATTTGTTTTGTTTTTTAGGCTAATTGGAGAAGTATCTATCGATACTTTTTTAATGGAAATGCTGGAAAATACTTCGGATTTATAAATACTATGTTAACAGACTGGCAATATTGGATATATTGTACAATGTCTAAAGTTCCGGATTATATTTGTGTTATTTGTTGAGTAGAATCCTCTACACCAGTGTTACATTGAAATATAAATAAATCTACGTTAAATTATAAATGAAACTTCTTTCTTTTAATACTAAATTTTACATTTGTGTTATAATAAATGTTATATAATGATTTTATAAAAATTCCAGATTTAATGATTATTAGTATTAATGTAATAAAATATGATCATTAAATAATAGTAGTTTTATTCTTTATTGCAGAAATGAAATTTTGAATTCTTTCCCAGAATTGGTAAAAGTACAATAATTTCATAAATTCGAATCAATATCCTTGCTAGGTTCATCAAGTTATCTTATCTTCAGGATAACGAATGATGGTTGACCATATTCTTTGTAGTAAAACTACTATTTATTATGAAAGAAAATAATCAATTAAACTTGGTTTCAATAATCCGACTACCTATGATGCTTCACAGTCGCATTAATATAAGACAAAAATTAGGTAATTCAAGACGATACGTTAATGGAAGGGAAAATAATGAACACTTAACTATATGATTAACAGATCCTATTGGTTCCCAATGAAAAAGGTTGTATCTCTGTCTGGTTAGGTGAATTGCAATATTGCCTAATAGGAAATTATCATTTCAGAATAGTTAGCATGCCACAGAATCTCTGAACTGGATTTTGAGTATTTCTAAATGTCAGATTAATTAGAAGTTTCGCATACTTTTCGAGAAATAGTAAAAAACAATATTTTCATAAATTCTTATCAATATCCTTGCTAAGTTCATCAAGTTAACAACTGAAGTTCAAAGTACCCCCAGAGCGCCGGTGACGTTTAAACCGAAGTTTGTCAGTATAAAATGTAAAAAAGGTATCTGTAGTTTAATCCCACGTTTGAGGTTCCAACTCCACTTGTAACATTGGGCCTAAAGAAGAACTGATAGTAAAATAATTAAAAAAATGATTCTTTTTGTCTGAGAAATTTATGGTGAAATATTAGTAAACAAAGAATGAAAAAGAAATTATTAGAACATTTTATGGTTAGAAAAACTGTAAATGCCAACTTTTATAAGAAGAAATCGAATTTCCAGATCAATAATTATAAATGCGGGACTCTAGGACGTGCTTCAAATTCCAGGATGAGTAAGAGCCCTTCTGTGTCTCTCGAAATGGTACCAATGTAAATATTGGTATAAATCATATTTCTTCACCATTTCATCAGGAAATTCAGCAAAAGGAATCTAATTTGTCTATTCTCTATAACTTAACTGTCACTTTTATCAGCATGTATTTATACTGTAATGTTTTTCTTATTCATTTACACTCTTTCTGTTCGTGGAGGAAATTAATAAACACAGTCTCTTACGTTCTCAATTTTTTACATACTACGAGTATAACTACACTAATCTTATAATAATTCATTTGTCACCATCACTTAAGTAATTTATTTAAACTCTTTGACTACTCTGCTAATTGTTTCTGTTCACTACGACTATTTATTTAAAACTAACTGCATTTACACAAATCACTTATATAACTAAATAAAATTCTACAAAAAAAATAAGTATACTTTTCTAGAGATTATTTATAAGAAATACTGTAAATAAACCGTCTGCTATTGAAAAAATTAGATACAAATATCCATCAAACAAGTTCCGCCATTTATAAAAAATGTGAAATTCGCCGAATTTTTAAAATTCCGTAGTAGCTAGAGAGGGTCGGTTTAAGGAAACATTTTGCGAACTTGTTCGTAGCAATAGTTCTTTATCTATCAAGACACAGACACAACCTAATATTATATACTCGACACAACTTACTGAAGCACAAACATGCTTTGTTTCAATCTTTTTCGACAGCGTTGCCAGACGTAAGAGCGTTTTCGGTGTTTTGCCGATTTCTCGAGACTAATTAACAGAAAACGAGATTGTAGTATCTCTTGTAATTATTGGAACAATTTTTTGAGATACAGGGCTGTAGATGTTATTTACTGCAAAAAAGTCCTTATTTCTATATTAGGTAAATTTCTTTAATAAAATTACCCCACGTTATAATTCACATTGGTCCTCTGATCAAACTATTTAAATAAACGAAAAAAGAACGAGGTATCGCTTAAAACATACAGCACAAACTTCTAGTTAACTAAATTGTTGAATCTAAACAAAAAGGCTTAAATTTTGAACAATTTTTTCATTTGTATCGATTACTGTCATCGATGCGTACCATTAGTTGTTATACATATTTTCTATAAATATATTTGATATTGTTTTAGACGATTCTTGTTTAACGTATTTATCTTCTTAAAACAAAGTTTACTCATATGAATAGTTTATGCAGCATTCAAATTTAGATGTGATAAAAATTAATCGATTCTGTCATGTGTCAAATATTGAGATTAAATATTTTCAGTAATGGCAATACTGCAAACAACTATCAATGAATTCTTTCACTTTTAAGTTGTGAACTGAAGAGGAAGGGCATAATCACGGGTTAGTCGTAAATTTTATGTATTTATCATTACTCAATTTTATAATTTGTGCAATAGAGATTGTATTGGTAATATTTGAGATTAATGTATTAAATTCAATTCAGTAACTGTTTTAAGGTTATGCGGAAACAATCTTGAACTTGTAGGTAGTAGTTATATTTAGTCAATTTTATGTAATAGAAAAAATAGATCCATGCACCATGCAGTTTATTGCATTGAATAATAAATTTTATCTAATTTATCCCTAATGAATAACTTGAAGTATCTCTAGATAGAAAGAAAATAGGTTACTCTTGAAATTTAAATAATAAAAAAATGGTATGAAAATAGAAGGACACGCATTATTTAATCAGGTGCTTTTGGAATTTCGAGGTTTAAATTTTTTTTATTTGTTACTCATTCACTGCAACAATTTCAAAAAACAGTTTTGCTTACTCGAAGATATAACAGAAATAAATAGAAATGACAGAAAATTTTTATATACTTTTATATATTTATTTGGATTTGATAGATAATGACGGTGGTAATTATCTACAGACACTAAGTTATTTCCTCTAGAATTCTCTCCTTATGTCATTTATTTAATTTCTTCTTTGCTGTTTGTTGATTTTCTTAATCTTAGTTTTTCTCTGATTTTTTTCATATTGCGGCTTTTCATTTTTTGATTTTTAACCTTTCTCCATCAGTTTTAAGAGTAAGGAGTGCTTCTGTCTACTTCTGTTTATACATTTTCCATTATTTTATAAGGAGCACTAGAAATGTTTGGGAAATATTATGAAATTTACAAATTTTCTAATTTTGTGATTTATCTAATTTCTTTTTTGTTCTTGGCAGATTTTATTCATCCTGGTTTTTCTCGCGACACTTTTCTTCTTATTCTAACTCCTCATATTTTGCTTGTTATCCTTCCATCATTTTCAAGAGTATTGAACGCTTCTGGCTACTTTTGTTGATACATTTTCCAAATTATTTTATAACGAAGACTAAAAATGTTTAGGAAAGATTACTAAATGTATAGAGGGGAGAAGTCATTTTGAAAAGGTATTTTAGTTTTTATAAACTTGGTTATTGTAAAGTAATTAAAAACATATTTAATTTTAGGTACAGGAGTGCGTGATACTAAAAACAACATTTTGAAAGTATTTTCAAAACAAGTATGTTGAATTTACCAACAAGAATATTCCACAGTCAAATAAACTTATTTAGATTATTGACAAAGGTAATTTTTTAATTATTAATTCTTTTCAAGTGTACATGCAGAGCTTTTTTTTATTATATTTATAATTATCAAAATTTCAAATTCAATATGTTTGATAATAAAATAAACTTATTCTCATTAGTTAATTGTACTTATTACGCAGCATTATTAAATAAATTAATAGTGATAGCTACTATTTACAAAAATAATATATTAAATCAAATTGTATAAACAATGACAAACAAATAAATTAAATGACTTGTAGAAAATATCATTTATGCATATACTTTCTGCTTATTGATATATCTGGTGAAAAGACAAGTTTACATTATTCTTATCGTTTATTGCTCTAATTTTATTGACCCTTAAGACACATGGGTGTAAGTTTATATTTATTGAAGGGGTCATGAGTATATCATGTGAATGAAGAGGAAGTCCAAGTGATAACGATTTTGTAGTAATATACTGACAATTTATTTTGTCTATAAACATAGAATAACCTTGGCATTGGGACTAAAATTGTTTGGTAATGTTTTGTTTCTGAATTGTTTGGATTTTCTCAATACTGTAAGGTATAAATACTTCCAAACTTTGATTGGAATGACGAGGAGTCTTTTAGTGAAATCAACTTTGTTTCACTACAAATATATGATTAAGACAAGGGAGAAGCTTAAGTCCATTATTATTCATCATATTAATGGACGAGATCATACAGATATGCACCAAGTTGATTGAAAAAATATGTGTGGTGCATCCACAACTACAAAGAATTGACATCAGCGAAGGAGCATTTGTAGATGCCATGATAATAGCAAAGAACTAAAAAGAGTTACAGGAAAATATTGAGGTGTGGAACAAAGCAGTAATAGACATGGGTAAGAAAATAAACACGAACAAGATAAAACCAATGGTGATTGGGGAAGAAGAAACCAAGATAAATATAAGAATCGATACAAAAACTCTGAAACAAGTTAAACACTACCAATACATAGGAACAATGAGCCTGTGGCTTATACGACAATAATCACATTCTAGGCTAATGTTACATAAATAATTATTTTATAATTTTATCACGTAAAACACTACTAAATATTTACAATTTAGTTCAATACTGTATGAAATGGAAACTTAACAAAGATATTTAGTAGTCGTGGATAAAATATTCTACTCACATATAATGAGTTAATATTCACTATTCATAATAAACTTCACTCGTGTATAATATACTATTTTTGATTAATGCCTAGTGATTAACATTGTGGTTAAAATATTTTTATGTCACAAGTGCATTTTTGGTTAGAATACAAAGAGCTGAATGAATGTCTCAGTTTGTCATTTAATTTGACCCACCACATCAAAGCGATAACAGATAATATCAGCTCAATTTAAAATAAAACAGATCATTTTAAAAAGGAAATTTATTATTGTCTTAAAAATGATGTGAAGTGTGTGGATGTTTGAGCTGAACTTTTTATTGTTATTTCCAATATCTCATGTACAATGTTTGTTTTAGCACACTCCCGGTAACCGTGGTGATGACAGAATATTCACACCCACAGTATTCTTTGCATTAGGATTAGGATTTGGATTACATGCTTACAGCGTGTCACTGATGTTTAGAAAAGACCGTCATAATGTCACTTCTGATTAGAACTCTTATCAGTTTTATACAATTGTATTTTTTTTTATTTGAAGAAAAGCATAGTGTCCTAGCATATATTATGTTTTAAATTTAAGATTTACTACTCTAAATTAGGAGTAAGAGTAATTTACAAATTTTTAGTGAACATAAATTGAAAGTAATATCATTTATAGGCTTAATTTTGCTGTTTTTTTCTTTATGTGTGCAATAGAAATAAAATATGTCCTATTAAACTTTGTTTTTTCTTATATTCCATAAAATTGGGGCGTTACATTCTCAAATACTAATTGACACAAACCAGAGAATTCTAATTGTGTTCAAACTACAAGAGGTGAGTCCAAGATCTAGTGTTGGAATATTAGACGTGTAACCATTAGCCAAATAGTTTAATGTATGGGTCTTGAATTTAATTTTGGTACATAATATTGACAATGAAGTACCAATAATACTGATCTTCAAAATTGCAGTTTCACAGGGGACAAAAAACTTTTGAAATTTATATTCTTTAGAAGAAAGTCTCTCAAAAAAGTTCACATTTAAAAAGACAATTTCAAAAAGAGTTATCTAGTTAATAGAAAAAATCTTTGTTACATATTAAAATTCATTACTAGGGAATTTGATTCTTAAAAATAACATCACCCAAATATAAACCGTTGCCCTCACGGCATTCATTTAATCTAGCGGTTCTGCAGGTATTATCCGGGAAGGCTGGGAAGTCACTTTAGGTTCGAACATAACCTCAAAGTAAAAAGTGTTTAGTGGTATTAAATCGAGATTGCGTGGAGGCCAACTTATGTCACCTCTCCTGGGCTCAATTTGCCTTGGCAAAGATCTATTAGACGCGTGTGAAGTTGCTCATCCTACTGGAACCATGTTCTTTGATTATAACCATTAAAATTTTGCAGTATAGAATCTGAATTCATTGTGTGTTCTCTTCAATCTTCAAAAATGAATTGTCCTTCATAGGGCTAAGACAGTTTAGCTGAATTGCAGAGCACTGTATTTAATTCCAAAGGATGGGAATGAAATAATTCTAGTTTAAAATTAATCATATTTTAATTAATAAATATCATTCACATTATTTTTAACACGAAGTACTTAAAACAACATTAATAAACTATATAAAAAAAATTATATAACAATGTTTTTTACATTAGCAATAAATTAGGAATCCTTATTTTATTATTGGCATAAACTCATATATAGTGTGACTATAAAGTAACACAAAAGTTCTTTAATGACATCAAATTTTATATAATTCACTATTATTCAAAGTAATTCTAATCTGAACTTCATGAATTTCCCAACTGATTAAAAAATTGTTGAATGTTTTCAACTAAATTACAAATGTAAGAAAATTTTTCTATTGAATTCATGATGTTTCTAACAATCTGCTTAAAGTTGAAACAATTTTATGCCAGTCTGTTTTATTGGAAGTTTTGGTCATTGTACTAAATTTTCAATTCTACAATACTGTAAGAAATTAATGTTGCTTTCAAACAGATTATAAAAATATTTTTTAGTTTATTGATGTTCCCAAAAACCAAGCAGAAAATGGTATTAAACTGTCTATTTAAAAAGATCTATCTATCATTGAGTAATCTTGTTTTTTAATACTCAATACTTCTAATCTAACCGCAAATTTCAGGTCACTATAGCGATATATTTTGAAAACACTCAGAAATTTTCAGAAAAAATGCATCACCGGCAACCATATAAGTTATTACATTTTTTTGGATAAACTATTTCATTTTTCAACCTAGTCTCCTAAATGTTTTTATACATTTTGTTAAACATTTCTCCAATTCTTTTATCCCTTCCAAATAATTTGAATTGTCAAAGTTGACAAAATGATATTTATTCATAATTCAGATTTGGGAAATGGTCACTTGGTGCTACATGGTAATAGGATGTATGTGCCAGTAATTTTGTAGCCTAAACTGGAATTTTTTCATAGAAACTGTCTTACGTTCGTTTTTATGAAAGTCATATTCTCTATTTGATGGTTTTACCTTCCTGTAAAGTCATAGTGAATTTTCTTTGTTGACAAACTCACCTCGTGCAGATTCATCTCGAGAAACACTGTTTTGACTGCAGATTTCTCTTTATTTTATTGTGATGTATCTACGAATACAAAACAGCGCAAAAACTTCTTATTGCGGTAGAACAACTCCAAACAATTGAACATACGGCTGCGTTTGTGAACGATTTTTGCTAGTTTCTTATGTCCATTCAAAATTGAAACTATTGCCTATGCCTTCCATACTATCTTGTACTTTAATCTTCGATCGATCGAAACGCATAGTGAATTGGTTCGGATGTTCAGAACATTTAGCATCTTCTGTGTTTGTTCTGTCACAACGAAATTCAGTAAACCACTTTTGCACCATTGAAATTGATTGCTTTAACAGTGTTTATCAAGTTTAGTTTTGGTTCAAGTAGCAGTTTTGTCCATTAAAAATAATGGTTATTTAATGAGCATGTGAAATTATTTTTCACATTTTTTCTTTAGATGCTTCTCAAACAAACTAAACGAAGTTCGAATTTTGACAGATGTCAAATGTCTATTGATAGGACAGTGTTGACTTAAATACATTTAAGGTGCATTTCACGCGTGTTGAATGTTAATTATGACGTCATGAGTGACATTCTAGCTGTGACTGCAACGGTCGTAGTCGCTATGTGGAAAGCCAAAAAGAGTATTTCAGGCACCGTGAACGCTTAGTGGAATGCTCCATTAATGGATTCTCAATGGTTAGGGACATTTCTTAATGTTTTTTTATCAATTATTTTATTATTTCGTTAAGGTTTTGGTTACAGTTTATACTCATTTCTCTATGATACAAAAGTAACAAGTTTTTGAGAAAATTTCTGAAAAAACCACAATAATCATTCATATCAAAATTTAAACAATACACAGTTTAGAAACCATATTAACTTTTGAGAATCTATTTTGGAATCTGTATATATTCTTAATTTTAATTAATTTATCAAAGACACTTCGAAAAATGTATTTACATGTACTTGGGAAACGAGTTTAATTTATTATATCTTTACTGATAAATCCGTATGATGTGTAAGATCCTGAAGGGTGATACAATCCATCGTCCATAATTGGTGGACTGCATGATCTTTTCTTTTTGACGGATTTTGTACTATTTTGGCAACAAACTGCTCGTCGAAATTCTACTGCCATGTCTTTACACAAAGAGGACTGAAATGATAAAAAAATAGTATATAAATTTCATTTTACAAGGTAATAAAAGCAAATTTTCATGACGAATATTGTCCATTAGTAAATGTAAGGGAAAAACCAACATCAAGACAAAATATTGATTGAAGATTTCTTGTATTTATACGATAATTGAGAATGTGCGATTATGAAACAATTAAAAATTAACAGGCAACACTCCTATCTAATACTAAAAAAATATCAGCGAATTTTCTTAGAATTTAAGAAGAGATGGACGCTTGTCGTGTAGCAAGACAAATGACATGCAATTTATTGCAAAATATTGCATGTTGTTTGTTACTACGCACGGTTCTTGCCAATTAATCTTAGCTGTGACTAACTCTTCACTATTCAGCTACAAAAAAACTAGAAATCATCAAGGTTAGATCAGTTAGGTTAAACTGACATTTGGTTAATCCAAAAATAAATAGATATCTTCTTAGATTTGTAATTTGTATGCAACAAAAACGGCACCAAACGGATAAAGTTTGGCCCATCAGCTTTATCTGCGCTTCCTCAGTATCAGATATTCTGCGCTTCATTTTATGTTGTTTTGATCCATATGAAACGACCTTAATAAAGGTTTAGCAAGATGCCGCGGTTAAAAAGCACGCCTTTGAATTAGAAGAAGGTGGTGGATAACTTTGAGATTTTTTGAATGATTCGGAAAAATGACATTTGTAATTATTAAAAAATCGGCGTTTCTAAAACTAATTTTTAATAAGTTCACGGAGCAATTCAATTCCATAATTTAAATTTAGCGTCCGAATCAAAAGTCATTACTATTGGCTATAACAGAGATCTAGATATGAAAAATAAAATTTTGAGAGAAATTTAACACAACAAAATGATACGAGAAAACATTTTGTATACGTACACCGCAATATCCGATTTTCAATGCAAAATGATGTTAATACTTCAAATAAGATATTTACTGTAGCTATTTCATGTAATTATTTCGAAACCGAAAACTTGATACTGATCGGTAATTTTATAATTGAGGCCATATAGAGTGAAATTTCTTTTAAATCCTTGTTGTACTAAGGAGTTCTAGGTGAAAGTTATAGCTGAAACGCTCAGGTCGAGCGTCGAGTGAAAACGTGGCTCATGGAAAATTTAATTCAACATCGATTTTATAGTTGTATTTTTGACAAAAGTCATTGTATTGCTACTGTAACGTCAGTTCCAGGGGTATACAAAGTGACTTTTTTTGAACTACCGATGAAAGCCCGCTCTGACTACCATCAATATATTATGGGCGAAGTGGCTGCGACTCAGTCGATAATAATATGATGTAGAGCGATTACTCGTGACAACTAGAGGGCGCCGGTGGTAAAGAAAAGCGTTACAATCGATGTGGAACGTTTCCTATCTATCTATATGTATACAACTACAAGAATTAGCAACACCATAATAAATAAAAAAATACTTACTTCCTATTTTATCCATATTAAGAATGCGCAAACAATATTAAAAGGAATCTTAGATAGTACCTACTTAAGTCTATGTATCATTGTGTACAAAAATTCAATATTATTAACAATTACCCTATAGATTTTTTATTCTATGCCATTAGAGTTATGTAGACCAAGTGTAACATCATAAATTATAACTAAAGAACGTTATCCAATCCAATTTTGATCATTTTTATAGTACGAGAGATTAATTTTAACATACGTAGACTATTAAGCCGGGTTGTCACTTCGCGAAACGAGTCTCGTCTTCGTACTCATCCCGAAACTTGTTTCGCTAGTATGTTTCGAAGTGAGCCAACGCCAATCGGTTTTCGATTGCGCCTTCCATATCGTTCACAGTCCAACGCCAATCGGTTTTCGATCGCGCCTTCCATATTGTTCACAGTCCAACGCCAGTCGGTTTTCGATCGCGCCTTCCATATTGTTCACAGTCCAACGCCAGTCGGTTTTCAATCGCGCTTTCCGTATTGTTCACAGTCCAACGCCAATCGGTTTTTGATCGCGCCTTCCGTATTGTTCACAGTCCAACGCCAATCGGTTTTTGATCGCGCCTTCCATATTGTTCACAGTCCAACGCCAGTCGGTTTTCGATCGCGCTTTCCGTATTGTTCACAGTCCAACGCCAGTCGGTTTTCGATCGCGCCTTCCATATCGTTCACAGTCCAACGCCAGTCGGTTTTCGATCGCGCCTTTCGTATTGTTCACAGTGTGTACGTGGACTGTGTTTCGCGCGAAAAATGGATCAGGCTGCACAACTGACGGCTTATGCTATTTTCGCCTGGAATCCGAAACGTTTCGTCCATTCGACCGAAGACATTTTCGCGAAACAGTTTCGCGTAGTGACAACCCGACTTTAAGACTAATATGCAAGGGTGTACAAATGGAAAGGTACGAAACGACGCTGTATTCTCTTCTTCGCGTTCCGTGACCTTTATCGATCGTTGACTTCCATGTAGTCATATTTGACTATCACCGCTTCGGTTTTATATTAACCAAACCATTGACGTTGATTTTTTAACTATGCAGATCAAGATACATTTTGTTGTTTAGTTTTAATCATACATTTAGTCTTCTTTATATTAAGCTTTAATTCGTAATAATGGTATGATATAACAAGACGGTCTATGAGGTTTTCTAGTTCGGGGTGGCTACTAAAATAATATAAACAACGTTGCGTATATTGTTGACAAGTTTTCCATTAACCAAGACACCTTCAACAACCTCATGTTTTATTCTATCGAACGTTTTCCAAAAATGGAAAGCTTATATATAAATGTCGTGGTTTGAATCATCTGTCGGAATAATTGAAGTTTCCTCTAATGTGTCTCTCAGTTCGTCGTCCGAGCTGAACCGCTTCCCTTTACAATGTTTTTTAGAAGTCCAAACAGATGGAAGTCACAGGGTGATATTCCGGAGTTGTTGCGACTTTTTGTACTTTTTCATTTGACCACCCTTCAAAATTCGATTAATAAATTAAATTAAATTGTCCCTTACGCCTCCGTAACTAAAAAGACAACGAAAAAATCCTCACAGCAAAAATATTATCCCGCCAAAAAGATGTTGCACAAGGCCTTAGGTGGAAATTTTTATGATTGTGACAATACGACTGATTTTATTTCTGATATTGTCAGTAAATTCGTTATTAAAACATTTATATTGAGTCAGTACAAATGCTAAGAGGCCTCTATATACCTATTACTATATATACAATTTATTTATAAAAATGTTTATATTCATGTTAATTTTTATTTTGTTTACACAGAGTTAAATGAATCGACCACATAATTGTCTTCAAAGCCCCTTGTGTTGTGTATTTAAGAAAACAAAACATATGTACAAGGGCCGTTATTTTATCAACCTCCGATTGCTCCGTGCAGACGCCAAGCACGCTATTGTTGACATTCAGGTGTCAGTCGGCGTTGTGCTACAGGCACGTAAACATGTCCACAATTATCGATGCTCGCCAAGAGTGAATTGCGAAGTGTGATTCGTTTTCTACAGGCTGAAGGCCGTAGAGCTGTAGAAATGCATCCAAGAGGGGCCAAGGACTCAAATCTCTCGTTTCAGATGACCTGGTTCAACGAGTTGACAAAATGATTAAAGAAAACCGCAGATTCATCATTACTGCTTTGTCTACGGAATTTTCAGAACTTTCAAGGTCTGCTCATTGTCGGAAACTTTCTTTGAAGAGGATATTGAAAAGGTTGTTCACAGAAATGACGAATTTCTCAATCTCTTTCAATCGGAGGTTGAAAAAAGAAAAGGCTTTCGTATCTATAGTCCGGAAGCTCTAGTTACATTTTTGAAGTGATGCTTCAGATTACTACGTCATGAATTATCAATTGGCACAATCATTTAATATATGGTTGTTTACAGAAATACTTGGGTACATTCAGTACTCAGTATATGAGAAGTAGGCAAAATTAGCTCCAGGAAAGTGTTTGATTCAATTATTTTTTGTTGGCTAAGTTGAAGGAAATCATTTATCTCAAAGTTATAATTTATAAGATTTGAAAACAATATTTTGCATGTGTGTTAATTATATACGAGAGGTAGTTTTGGACGAAGCAGCATAAATTTTTCTATACAACCCCTTACATCCCTTGGTAAAAATTATTATTATCGTGTCAGAATTGAAAAAATAAACAAATTCGCACATTCATTGGAATTGCTACTGACATAAGAAACACTAGATCATGTGTTCCATATGATGATCTTCTCCACACTTGATGTCTTCTTTGGTATCATAGCTTTGGATTTATCGGCTCCCGATCTCAATCTATTTCGAGACTTTCATCATTCTCATCGTGTCCTGGTGATATAATCTGTCACAGTCAATGGGACCGCAATAATGACTTAATGAATCAAATATTTTTTTGGGGCCAATTTATATGTGAATTAACGATGTATGTGCATACCCAGATACTGATTATGAACTTCTGATGCTATTCATGACGTAGTAAATCATCTTTAAGGATCGAAGATTAAATTCATATAATTTGTAGATGATTTGAATTCATAGGTTGCAATGAATGAATTATATAGATTTCATATGTAACTCTGCAAATTTTAAAAAGTTATATCATCAAGTTTCTCTATGAATGAGTTTCAGCCATTCGGTATGGGCTTATGGTATGAATTTTTTCAATATCTAAACATATTCACCTTTATTTACACAATTGATTAATAATTTTTGGTAATTTTATTCTTATTAGAGTATATCTACCGATTTGAGCCTATACTTTTCAGGTGAGATGAAACATTGTTATTTAGACAGAATTTGAGATATAATTCAACACAGATATATTGAGCAATAGAGCACGAAATTCACTAATCAAATTTTTTTGAGGTTAATAAGAATTGGGAAGATATTTAGGTTTCCCTAACGTCAATATCTTGTTAAATGTGATCCGGTAAATTTTAAGAAATCTACTCGTTATTATTTTTTGAAATCATGTTAATTTCAAACAGAAAAACTGCTTGCTCTTCTTCTATGTGGAGCAGAAGTCAAAAAAGAGCAAGAATCATTGCACCTGGACAGAAAAACAAACGATAACATAAATATAGGGCAAACTGTCCCACAGTTAATCAAGGCGCAAAGTGAATCATTTGATATTTGTTCTTCTTCTTTAGTCTTTACCATTAAGTTTGTTCTGAGATGGTGTTGGGAGCAGAATAACTTTCATCCAGTTATTTTTTGAAATAATTAAATGGATTTGTATCATTTAAGACGATCGTAATCGTTTTGATTGATACAACTCCATTGAATTGTTTCGAGAAATAACTAGACGCAATATTTGAATTTAAAGTTTGAAATTTGCCGCCAAAAGCATAAAGGAAACTGTCATTTCCATGTACGTTTAGTACTGCTAATTAACCAAGAGATGGCGCTGAAACGGAAACTCGAGTTGACTATTTAAAGGATGCGGTTGATCTGTGGCTGTTACCATTTAAATTGTCCTGAGATGTTGTGAGTAGCAGAACAACTTTCGTCCAGTTATTTTTTGAAATAAATAAATGGATTTGTATCATTCAAGACGATCGAAATCGTTTTGATTGATACAACTCCATTGAATTGTTTCGAGAAATAACTAGACGCAATATTTGAATTTAAAGTTTGAAATTTGCCGCCAAAAGCATAAAGGAAACTGTCATTTCCATGTACGTTTAGTACTGCTAATTAACCAAGAGATGGCGCTGAAACGGAAACTCGAGTTGACTATCTAAAGGATGCGGTTGATCTCTGGCTGTTACCATTTAAATTGTCCTGAGATGTTGTGAGTAGCAGAACAACTTTCGTCTAGTTATGTCTCGAAACAATTCAATGTATTCGTAGCTGTATCATTCAAGACGATCACGATCATTTTGAATGATACGACTCCACTGAATTGTTTCGAGAAATAACTAGACGCAATATTTGAATTTAAAGTTTGAAATTTGCCGCCAAAAGCATAAAGGAAACTGTCATTTCCATGTACGTTTAGTACTGCTAATTAACCAAGAGATGGCGCTGAAACGGAAACTCGAGTTCACTATCTAAAGGATGCGGTTGATCTATGGCTGTTACCATTCAAATTGTCCTGAGATGTTGTGGGTAGCAGAACAACTTTCGTCCAGTTATTTTTTGAAATAAATAATTGGATTTGTATCATTCAAGTCGATCGTTATAGTTTTGATTGATACAACTCCTTTGAATTGTTTCGAGAAATAACTAGACGCAATATTTGATTTCAAAATTTGAAATATGCCGCCAAAAGCAGAAAGGAAACTGTCGTTTCCATGTACGTTTAGTACCGCTAATTAACCAAGAGATGGCACTGAAACGGAAACTCGAGTTGACTATCTAAAGGATGCGGTTGATCTGTGGCTGTTACCATTCAAATTGTCCTGAGATGTTGTGGGTAGCAGAACAACTTTCGTCCAGTTATTTTTTGAAATAAATAAATGGATTTGTATCATTCAAGTCGATCGTTATAGTTTTGATTGATACAACTCCTTTGAATTGTTTTGAGAAATAACTAGACGCAATATTTGATTTCAAAATTTGAAATATGCCGCCAAAAGCAGAAAGGAAACTGTCATTTCCATGTACGTTTGTACTGCTAATTAACCAAGAGATGGCGCTGAAACGGAAATTCGACTTGACTATCTAAAGGATGCGGTTAATCTGTGGCTGTTACCATTCAAATTGTCCTGAGATGTTGTGGGTAGCAGAACAACTTTCGTCTAGTTATGTCTCGAAACAATTCAATGTATTCGTAGCTGTATCATTCAAGACGATCACGATCATTTTGAATGATACGACTCCATTGAATTGTTTCGAGAAATAACTAGACGCAATATTTGAATTTAAAGTTTGAAATTTGCCGCCAAAAGCAGAAAGGAAACTGTCGTTTCTATGTACGTTCAGTAATGCTAATTAACCAAGAGATGGCGCTGAAACGGAAACTCGAGTTGACTATCTAAAGGTTGTGGTTGTTGTGTGTGTATTGTGGCTGTTACTATTCAGATTGTTCTGAGATGTTGTGGGGAGCGGTACTTTGTTTCCGCGCTTTCCAAGTAAATTATTCGACACATTTTACTGTAATTTTTCTAGTGGATATTTAATTTTGGGAGCTTCTATGTGGTAGGTAGTTAGATGATTACTAATTGATTACGTGGTTCGATGTGCGTACACGTACGAAATGACCAGGAACAAAATTTCTGCAACTTTCACTGAGGTCACCTAAGCGTTGTACTTATTTAAAGGTCGGTTTACGGTGCAAAATCGAACTCGTTCAGGGTATCTACAGTGTAGTATACAGTCAACCACCTGACTTTTAAATTAGGTGTTAAGTTAATCTCAATAAACCAAACCATTTTCAGAAGTTTTTATTTCAAAAATGTGGCAGATATGCAAATAATAAAGATTAATTGTTGACTGTAGGACAGTTTTTCCTACTCACAAGAGAGGTAGCAGAGAGAATCCAAGAAGAACAACAACCATATATGTAACATAAATAGATCTGGGAGTGGTTTTTGACGTTGAATTTAAAGAAGAAATAAAGAACTGCTTAGAAGAAAAACAAATCAATTTTTAATACCCAACCAGAGATGTGACACATTTACATAATTCTATATAAAAAATAGCTCAATATATTTGTCATAATTTTTAAATTAATAATAATATCTGAAACTCAATAGCCATATATTCATAAACAAAAAAAACAATAACAATTTTTTCTCATCTTTTATAGCTACGTGTCGTGTAGAATGCTGCTCACCCGTTCCTCGACTGCTACTTTCCGGGATTTCCATACAAATTCGCACACGGCGATGACACAAGCTACTCCCATTCCACCCATCAGTACAACAAAAACTCCACCCACGTTCGCTAGTCCCAGTTCGTTAGCTGTACTACTAGTTTTCGTTGTTTCGTCCTGGAAGTTAAAGGGAAATATAAATTCCAGCGATATCAATAAATTTATAATTACACACGCATTCGATTTTCATATTCTCAACTCCTTTTGCCATTTTAATGGTGCTTACACGTCAACAAAATAGAGAAATTATTTTTTAGACGACGCCATCTGAAAATTGTTCGTTCTGTATTCATTTACATAGCGAAAGTTGCGTTTTGAGTGTTCCATGTAGTGAAAGTGACAGTTCCGTACTGCTGGACGCCTACTCCAGAGTAGGCAACTTTAATTTCATTAAATATGACTTCAATGTTGACAGTTGACAGTTTCACTTCGATGATTTTGTATGATAAAATAAATTACATTTTTTATGTTTTACTGCAGAATATTTGATATAGTAGGTAGATGCAGCAAGAAAAGGGGACCTTTGGGTCACAGTGTATACGAGACCCCAAATCTATACACATACAAAAAGGTAGATGAACGACCTTTGAGTACGGTATCACTCAGTCCCATATTCCATTTGTGTTGTGTGTGTTTGTAGTAAAGGATTGATGATCAATGTATTTAGAAAGTATCATACTAGTAAATTGATACTTACTCGGCATCTACCACCTCCTCTTTTTTCCTTCCACCATCTTGTTTTTAATATGTGTAGTTTTCCCTCTTCTTGTAGTTTGAGGATGGCGCCACTGATGGGAGTTCTGAACGGCGAATCTATGAAAAACATTTTTTTATTAAATTTTGAAAAACGAACAAGTGAAAATAGAGGTTTAAGTCATATACTGATGATCTAAAAGATATGAAGAGAGGAAGTTAAAAATGGGACTATCATTTTGACATTTCAATATAATTTTGGCGTTTTTAAAAATGTAGAGTATTCCAGGACTTAATGCCAAAAATTTGTGAGTGAGTAGATGACTTGAAAATAATGCTGTGACATAAAAAAAATTTCATACCATCTCTCGTTTCTGAATTATAGGCATTTAAAGTAGCGAAATCGGAATTTATATATGAGTACATTTTATAAATTTTTCAACAAAAAGTTTGTTTAACTCGGTAAAATTTATGGTTTAGGTCAAGAAAACCGTTCGCTGTAAAGAAACATTGATCATGGATTGTAATTATTTATTGAAAATACCTACAGGGTATTACCATCTGCCATATTGAAACTTAAATACGACGTGAAAATTATTGATGACAGGTTTTGAAAATTTGACATCACACTAACATCAACAAATTAAGTCGATTGCAATTTTCAATTGAATATCACATAGTAGCTTATTAGACAATAGCCTACTAGATGAAAAATAGTTATTAGTTTCTTTCAAGTTTTTCCTTATGCCAGTAAAATGAAATGTTTGAATGTGTTTTAATACCTCCTGTAATTATTTTCAATAAATAAATACAATTTATGATAATTTTTTTCAGAATGTCTCTTTATGGCGAACGGTTTCCTTGGCCATGTACCGGGTGTCCCAATAAGAATGGCTCTCGATCATATCTCGGGAACCGTTTATAGTACAGCTTCGGGAAAAAAAATTTATAACAAAAGTGACCTCGAGAAAAACCTGGAATTTATTTACAGAGTTGTAGGTCTACCGCTAGAAGGCGTAATTAAATATTAAAAATTATAAAATGAATAATTTACAAATTTTGCCTTATTAAGATGCATTTAAACTATGATTATCGTATTTTTGGAGAAATTCAGCGTATATTTGATTCCACAAGTTTTAGTCTATCTTTTCAAATAAGAGATGGGGGCAAGCGGGAACTTTATTATGAAAAAACGCCTCTAAGTCCAGTTCTACTTAACCTATGTATGCAAACTTTGTCTTTTTGAAGAGAGTACAGGTTGTCCCTGTAAAAGTTACGGATTATTAATTATTAGGAATGAGTCGCCCCTGGCTTTCATATAGAAGTGTAAAATCATTTATTCCGTCAAACACAAATTCATAATGTTCGAATGTATAACTTAGAAGATATACATAAATATAAGTTGTGATTTCGAAAATTTGAATGCCTATAACTCGGAAACCCTCCATAATTATGCAATTGACAACTAGATATGTGAATTATCCGCCACATGAATGTAAAAACAGAATTTGTTTTAAACATATAGTGGTAAATATAGTTCATAATTTAAGGTGGTACTATTTGAGGCAGAGTTTATTATATTTTCTTAAACGTAGGTAATAATAATTATATTTCATCTTCATCTTTCACATGTTCATTGTATATAATAAACAGCAACCCAATATTACCGATCTTGCCAAAGGAGATAAAACTCTAGAGGAATAGGGAACGAAAGCAAAACACAGAAAGAAGATGTGTAATGAATTGTTTCCACCATATAATGATAGTTTGAAATCTGAAGTATCGTGATGCTATTTGAGCAGAGTTGATGTTTTCCTAAAAGCAGTCAATATTAATTATAGGCGGTACCTCATATGTCCATTGTATATTAAAAAAACAAACTTGCCAAACAAGATAAAGCTCCAGATGAATAGAGAAAGAAGGCAGAAGACAGACAGAAGATAGTGTAATGAATTGGTAGTATAAACCAGAAATAAATAAAAAGATATACGAATTAAAAGATCACCTACTACATAAATATCAGAAAATAATTTGTTTTGAATTTCAACGTCTAAAGTTTCTAGTTATCTGATTTTTTCAATTATCTGTTGGATTCGTTTGGGTTGGTTATCTTCGTGGAAACTTTCCAAATAAAATTAATGAAATAATCATGGCTGCCTTATTTTGACCAATTCTTCGTTAATTATAAATAACAAAATTAACGACTAAAAACAATATACAGGGTGTCCCACGACGAGTTATAACTATCTGTATATGGCAAAATACTTTCTACGCTTGGGTTTTTGGATAAGGTCTTTTTAACTAAAATATTTTGTAGATGTAACTGTAACTTTGTTATTTTAAATGGAATACCCCGTATATTAATACATTTTTGAAATTTACGTGAAATTTTAGTATATTTTTATCTAAAAACTTTTTTCAAAAAATTAATACTTTTGGAGTAATTATTTTTTTTGTAAAAAATTTGACCGTTGCAGACCCTTATAAATTATTTTTTTACGAGGATACCCTTAAAGATATGAAAATGGTTTCTATTCGGTTGCTTTTAACAAGGTCACACGTATTTGAATCTATATTGAAAAATTTTTCATTTTATACAGGATACGTATAAAAACTGTTCAAAGTTTAACTTTTGAATATCAAATTTTTCCTTTTTTTTCAGTAGAACCACCCGATTTTTTCTAATTCAAAGTATTGAGGGGTAAAAAATAGGGCAACCTAAACCTTACCGTTATCCAGATATTAAATGTTTTCTGTAAATTTTTAGAGATGCAGGTGTGGTCTAAATTTTATTTTGATCCGTTGATACAAGCACTAAGAAATAAAAAAGTATTTTTTTATCTTGTCAAGGTCTGTAAAAAAAAACAAATCAAATTGTATTTACTTATCCTATTCCAACTTTTAGTCGTTTCCGAGATATTTGAGTTTTTAAATTATTATTGTATTTTTTAACAAGTTCTAATTTTTTATGTATACTTTGAAATAAATGACAATTATTTAACTATCATTAGTCAATTGTTGATACTTTCGTTAAAATGGCTCGTTTTCAATTTAATAACGAAGATTATGTAAATTTCCTTTTAATAAATGTTGAATGTGACAAAGTTGTTACAAGAATCCTCAACAATTTGAAGCAATACTCAATCAAATTAAACCAGTTATTGATCTGCATTTTTATCTCTAAAAATTTACAGAAAACATTTAATATCTGGATAACGATAAGATTTAGGTATACGGAAATATACTTGAATTTGTCTTATTTTTTACCTCTGAATGCATTAAAATAGAAAAAACCGGGTCCTTCTATTTAAAAAAATTAGGAAATTTGATATTTATGAAGTTAAACTTTGAACACTTTTTATACACACCCTGTATAAAATGAAAAATTTTTCAAAATAGATTCAAATACGCCTGACCTTGCTTGAAGCAACCGAACAGAAACCATTTTCATATCTTTAAGGGTATTTTCATAAAAAAATAATTTATAAAAAAAAGTTTTTGGATAAATATAAAAAAATTTTATGTAGTTTTTAAAAATGTACGGTGGACTTCCGGTAGAACCGGCCATCTTTGAAAATCTTTTAGTTGAAAAGATCGTATCCGAAAACCCGAACGTAAAAATTTTCATGATTTTACTATAAGAATTTCGCCATATACAGATAGTTTTAACTCGTCGAGGGACAGCCTGTATAATAGATGATAACCAACTTGGAATAAACTGAGTGGGATAAATAGAAAAAGTGAAATAATATATTTAAAAATTAGAAAAAGAGAAACTCACTGGGTGGTGTAGCTATACCGTATCCCTTAGAATCGAGCAACCCACCGACTTGTGTCAATTCGCAATTTCTCTCGATGACGTATTCAATAGAAGTTGATTCCATAAGGAAAGCGTAACTACCTCTGCTCTTAATCACTTGTTCCACCCCTTCTTGATTGCTCGATGTAAATACGGGCGGACGTTGAGATTCCATAAACGCCCACATACGTTGATACGTTGAGAAATTGGAATCCTGAAAAGAATTCAAATTTGCTGTTATCTTATCAATCGACAAAAAGATAATGTTTTAAAGCAATCGAAAATACTTTTTTGTGAGTAATTTTATTAGCGAACCAATAAATTATAAAAAGTATCTGTTTGTTGATGATTTTTAAGATCAACACGTTTCTTTTAGTCGACGTTTTTTGCTGAACAATGCGATAAACGTTTTTTAAAAGAATCCATCCGCTTTCTTTAGAGTTTTCACTTTGCTGTCTAAAAGGAAAAGCTCCTGTTATACTCGTTGAGTACTTTTTGCTGTTTCTCTCGAAAGAAAAAGACGAAAACGTCTATACAATACCACTAGGAGTTACATTGTAATTTTCGTTTGTTTTCTTGCGTCTTTTGTAGTTTACTAAGATTATTTCCGTTTGAATTTTCGTCTTATCTTTCTCTCGGTTTTTCCACTAAGCGGAAGGAGAATAGTTGAATTATCGAGTCTTGAAAATATACACAGTGACTTCACAAAAAAAGTTTCCGTTCTTTGTTCTTGAGTTTATTAAATGAGTTTTCTATTGATTTTGCACCGAAAAGACAAGAAATTATCTTTTTATGCATTCACATGGTGCCGTTTCATGAAACTCGAATAATAAATAACAATCAGGTGCTTTGAATGAGAATGGTCCCAGAAGTACCTGGCCTGACTTAGAGATGGCGGTAGTTGCTTGAAAAAAACCACTGTATCAGAAAGTATACAAGCTATTCAGTATATGTTTCAAGTTTGAGGACGCCACGTTGTTTGACAACCATCAATAGTGAACGTTTTCAGTGAATTTGGAAACATGGAAAAAATTGGTCATTGTTATGTGTTACTATACTTTTATTTGAATGGCATTAGCCTGACCAATATTGAAGCTGAACTAGATTCTACTTTGGGCGAGACTGCTCCTTCGTTATAAACAGTAAAATATTGGAAAGCAGAGTTTAAGCGAGGCCATACGACTTGCGAAGACCAGCATTGCAGTAGTCTACCAAATGAAGTGACGACTCCAGAAATGTTGAAGAAAGTCCACAAAGCGTTACTGGATGATCGTCGACTGAAAATTATTGAGATAGCGGACATAATAGGCATTTCAAAAGGTGTAGTACATCGTATAATATTAAAAATTTGGAGATGAGAAAGCTGTGCGCAAGTTGGGTGCCGCGTTTGCTCACAATGGAACAACAATGGAGGAGTCTTGAAGATGTTTCCATCAAGTATTCGGCAAGATTTCACAGAAATAAAGCTGTATTTGGCTCAGAATAAAGAGTTGTTTCATCAAGACAACACACCAGCTCCAACATCCGTTATTGCAACGGCCAAAATTAATAAATTAAAATTTGAATTGCCACCTCATGCACTCTATTCGCCAGATTAAGTCCCCTCGGATGATTATCTGTTCCCAGACATGAAAAATGGCTCGTTGGTCCAAGTTTTTCCGTCAATATTGGCAGGTAATGGCTACTTGGAGGAGTTTCACGATTCTTATCATAAAAAGAGTATCGAACCTATTGAACATCGCTGGAAAAAGTGCTGGGACTGTCCTCGTACAAGCTTAGAAAAAACTGAAATTGTCGCGAAAGTGTGAATATGATGCTGTCGCATTTAGTTATGTGCTTATGAAGATGGTAAAAACATCAACATCGGCAGATCATGCCATCGTTGTGGTTCTTGTTGTTGGTAGGTTCGAAATATACAAGGTATAATATCGATTGGAGAATACTTCACTCGGAACACTGTAGAGAATTAAATAAAATAGGTTGTTACATTTACACCCATGTTTCATGAAGAAGAGTCTATCTATCAAATATGATCTAAGCAATTGATAGTAGGAAGCTTCTCTAGTTCCACTTCTAAGTCGTTGTGTCATACCTTATCAAAGGCTTGGGATATGTCTATGAAGTCTGTAGTTTCTACCGATTTTGTTAACTAATCTATGAACTTTTTTAATTGTTTCCAGTTCATTTTGAATACCAAATGGTTGCGATTATTTTCGTATCTGCTAATATTATGACACATCTAGAATAAATAATATTAATTTTTGGATGAAATTGAATCAAATTATTATTCTTACGTCACTGATCGACTGGGCAACTTGCAGTTCCTTCTTCAACAAAGTATAACAGTAGCCATTCCATTTTGACTGGATTTGATTAATTCAAATATCAATTTGATGCAGTGGGCATGTACAGGTGATATTTATTCTTCATTTGGTTCTATCAATTGCTTCCTGTTCTCAATTGTTTGCTATTTCTGTATTCCATTTTCTCTTGGTTCCGCCTCTTCTCTTTTTTTTGTCTTTAGAGTTCTGTCCGCCTTCATTATCACTATTAGTCCAAATCATCTCAAGTGTTGTTCGATTTTTGCACCACACTCACTATGTTTCATTAGTGTCGATTCTTATTTCATCTTCCTGTTATTTTTTGTAATGTTTGTACTCTACGTGTTATTTTCTGCCTCAATTTGTTGGTTAGAGCCCAATATAAATATCTTCATTAAGGTCTTACAATTGCCCATTGATACTTTGATCTTGTTAACGCTCTACTTTTACATATCTTGTATTTTTTCTGGTTTGTTTGATATTTTCATCTCTGTTTTTATTTCTGATTTTTGTATATTTATCTGCACTCGGTATTGCTTCATTTCATTACCTATTCAACTTCTGTATTATGTTTTGTAGAATACATTAGTCCGTTTGTTTATTTGTTTTCTTCAACTTTCTGAATGTAAATTTAGTTCGTTTAGATTTCTCAGTCTGTTGTATCCTATGTCTACATTAAATTCATAATCCGCATTTATATGAAGGCGAATAAAACATTAATTCATTTTAAAATGTATTCAATGTAGTTTTTCAAACTCTGATTATATTGAAGTTTTAGAAGTAATTTCTTCAATAAAATATTTTTTCGTACTATTTAAAAAGCTCTGCAGCGATCAGAACCAATGAAAAAAGTATGAAACTCCAAAAGTCTCAAAGTTAGGTTTAATAATCATATCTACCATCGTTTTTTATGACAAACGCTCTTAATGACTTTCAAACAAGATTATAACTGAAAGCTTCATTTTAAAGTCACGTTCCGGTTATTAAAGGACCGTATTTAAAGATTAAATCGAAGATTACAATTAAAAAGTTACGGAATATCATTTATTAAAACGGTTTCATTATTATTCACAATAATATTATATCTGAATAGATTGTGGGCTTAGATTTGTTATTATTTCAGCCCTTAAAGTACTGTTCTAGCTGAGTGTTTGTCAAATTTTCCTTTAATAATAACCAAAGATTATAAATATTACTTACGAGATACGAATTTAAAATGTCATATTAATACAAAAATGTGTGACGACCGCGCCATGTCACCTTGCATTTAAAATATTCAATACAGTAGACATTTCTCGGAACAAATTTTGGGTCATAACAACCAAAGGAACATGTTTACGTAAAAAAATTATATAACCTTATTTGTAGAACTTTTTATGAGCTTCATTATTTACGTGAAACTTTTTTCTCTAAAATCTATATTTTCGGAGATATTAAGTAAAAATCGTTATAACTTTGAAAAGGACAAGGCCGCAAACGAAGCTTTGTCGGTAATCATCCTTCCAGGGATTATCTTTTTTTTAGTAACTACACCCAGTTATTATAATTCATTTTTTAACTTATAGAAACTATCAATTGGTCACAATAATAAATATATAAATTGATATAGGTAGATAAAAACACGTATAGCGTGTTCACACTAAAAACTGAAAGTTTACGTGTTTGAATATTATCGAATTCCTCGTAATAACGTCCTGTATTTACAATTTGTGCACTTACCCGGAAGAAAGCCGCCGTCGAACCGCCTCTAAGGGCCCCGTATTTGATTTTCGTTTGTTTGGCTAAATCCTCGGCCGTCTCGATGGGCGAATCCATTCTCTCCACAGTGAGAAACGCTGCCAAGTTGGCCGTGTACGAAGATATCATAATTAAAGTGAAAAACCACCACATCCCAGCTACCATTCTAGTGGAAACTGCCCTGAAAAGAGAGAAAATAGTTCTGTACGAGGCGATAAGGCGATTTCCTCGAGTGAAGTGAGAGAAACCAATTTCATCTTATCTACTTTTTTGGGTTATTATTTGATAAGCTTCTTCAAAATAGGTAGAAAAATTATTCATTGCGAAAAATGCTGATAAAATTTCTTGGAAAGACTTTGGTTTATGATTTTGATAATGCATATTACCTTTGTCACGTTTTAAAATAATTAGTGGGGCCTTAATGCTTGATAATGTTAATGATATTTTATTTTTTAACTGGACTTCAAACAAAATAACAACAACAGGCACCAGTGAACATAAATACGGCAGAGCGATAATAAGATCTTTCACTCTTATCCCAATGTAATCAATTCAGCGGCTTCAGGTTTGAAGAGACTTACAACTCCGTCCTTATTGTTCAAAGTTGTTACAGGATCCAAAGCCATGGATCACATGTCTATTTATTTGTCGAAATTTCATACTAATCAATGAAAATAATTTTCTGAATCATGCCCTCTTTAGAGATGAATCGACATTTCACTTTGGTAGATGTAGAAATCATATTGTGCATGTCTGTGACTAAGAAAAGCTTCACGTGATGGTACAAATGCAAATTGATTTTTTTGTGTGCCAAAATTTGGCAGTGAAAGAACTTATTGTTTCTTTTTATTTTGTTAAAGTGGATCTTACCTCGGCTAGAAGAAGAAGAACTAGAAAACTACAGTTTTTCAGCAAGATGGTGCGTAGTCTCATTGGCATAACGGAGTACTCTAGATTGGGTGCAAGGGGTCTAATAATAAAGCATGTTTGTGATTTCTACGTACACTATTTGAAGCGCGTTTCTATAACCAAGTTATCGTCTTCAGAGATAGGTACACAATGATAGAAAAAGATAACATCTTTTTCCTATTAATTTATATTTCGTTTCATTTCAAATTTCAAAATTCAAATTTTTCTTGCTATAATAACGGGAAATTTAATATATTCATGACTAGTAGACTTCTTAAAATATATTCTGAAGTGATTTCGTAAGAGCTCTTTCGTATGCTTATGAAATCGCTGGCATAATCCGTTTCTTTCAATAATAAAAAAAAGTCGATGAATCATATTTGATTTAAAAATATATTTCCAGCCAGAAAATATCGTGGATCCGTATAGCTTTGGATTCTTTCGACTTTAAGAAATTGTATACATAAAACATTTAAAGGGGTGGCTCGAGTTAATGGATCACATAATATAAAAAAAATACAGAGCGCGACTAAATTAGAGATCGAATTAATCATTTCATCAACTTAATTCCGATGAAAATCTCTAATACCTCATTTGATTTGTTTTTTATTTATATATTCAGCAGTATAACACTTAACTGGACTAATGCTTGTACATGAAAAATCATTTATTTTATCCAGAAAATAATTTTACATTAAAACTGAAATTTATTAATATATTCCATCCTACATAAACCCCATGTCTCTGCGAATGTTTAGAGGAATATCACATAACAAATTAAGTCGCTTTCAATTTTTAATTGAGTATTACGTATTCCACAGTAGCCTACTTGATGAAAAGTAATTATTGATCTTTTCTAAGTTTTTTCTTATGCCAATAATATGATCTTCGATAATACAAATGTTTATTTATTTATATATTAGTTCTCCGAGAAATATTTGATTGTGTTTTAACACCTCCTGTAAGTATTTTCAAAAAATAATTAAAATTTATGATAATTTTCTTCAGAATGTCTCTTTATGGCGAACGGTTTCCTTGGCATGTGTAACGATCCAAAAATCTACATATCTCCTAAACAATAGATTTTATCGAGTTTGTTAAATTAATTTTTGCTATCCATAAATTGTAAATGTTGTCCCTGTAAAAGTTACCCTTGGCCACTGGCCTTCAGATAGTAGTGTAGAATTATTTACTTCGACCCTCACACTACAAGGACGTACGTAATCATTCATTAAAAATTCAAAATGTTTGAATGTATAAGCTAGAAAATATAATTTGATATTCAAGTTCCGATTTCGCAATTTTAAATACCTGTAACTCAGAAATGAGGGGTCGTATGAGGAAATTTTTTTGTCACAACATTATTTTAACGTCATCTACTTACTTTCGGTTTTTGTTGCCCGGAGATACACAGTATAATACTGTTTACGGGTAAACAGCCGCACACCATCTGACGGCACCGGTTATAAGTTTATTATTATATTATATTCATTTTCTAGTGGAAATTATAGTGTTTATTTCATTTCATTATTGTGACTAAAGTGAGTTTTGTATTCAAAATAGAACAAAAAAAACATTTTAGCGAGGGTTTAATGTTTGAAAAAGATTTAAACCTCAATATTAAAATCAAAACTATGTCACGATGTTGCGGATTTACTTTCGAAGAAACTACGAAGTAAAATGAAGGAAAGAATGTCACTACATTAAGACTAGTGACATTACTAAGTTGCCATATTATTAAAAAATCGATACTAAGATTTTTGTAAGTTTGTAAAATTATATTTTGGTCAATAATTTAGTAGCGCATAATTTTTTGAATTAGTTGATAAATACATGATTAATTGCACAACATCGACTAATCATTGCCAATTGTTTCACTTCTACGGCCACATTATTCCGTTTTTTTTTTTGAATTCTAAAACTTACTTTGGTGCAATGTCTGAGCCCTGTTGCATGAGAGTACCGACGGTAAACCACAACGAATTCAACAAAGTGAATTGGTTTTCTAGTACAACCGGTACACTGTCACATGGATGCGGGTTGTCCCATTCGTACGGACTGAACCTGCAACCATAGAACAGTTTCGTAAGAATAAATAGACAAAATATGCTTACTTGGGTAGAAAATCGCATCCTTGTTGCATCAGGGAACCGATGGCGAACCACATGCAGTTGAACAACGTAAACTGATTCTCCAAGTGATCTGGATTCGGATTACAAGGATGCGGGTTTTGCCATTCGTACGGGGTGAATCTATATAAAGTTTCATTAGAAGTACGATTTGATTTAAAAACATAAAAAGTATTATAAATTAGCGTAGCGACAAAATTTGTAGAACGGACAAAATCTCAACGAAGTCTGTAACTCATTTTGTCTTGCACGATTTTGGGAACCTTTGTCACCTCATGCTTTGGAAAGAGAACTGTTCTCAGTTACTCTGTTTTTTGTTTTATACACGGATGAACGAAAGAGATGGAAAGTAAACTGTTACAGAAAACACACAGTAGATTGTTTACGACAGTGTTTACGTTCCAATTATAACTTGATGATTTGGAAATAGACATTTCAAGATGCCATCTTCAGTTACTTCGTTTTTTATTATATACAAGAGGAGAATGAAACTATACAGAACATACTGTGTAATAAATGGTTTACAGGGGTGAGCTTTAACGAAAATCTTGATGTTGAGATAAATTACATCACTTAAAATGGTTCATTTTACCCATCTAACCAATCTGCCGTATCGATATTTTAAAAATGAGGGAGATATGGATATTGTAAGGGTAGATGACAAGTATATGGTGTTGCAGTTTTTACGGAATAGATGCAAAACAGCGCTACATGTAGTTAACAAACCTGAAAGCACGAACGAGTTATAGAACCATTAGAAGAAAACCGAAAGAGGCTGGATTAAAAACGAAATAAATCTATACCAATCTCATTGATTGACCAGAATCAACTTCGTCAGACTACCTACAAGTGTTTGGTGGTGGTCGATTCTTAGGAACACGTGTATCATCAACATAAAAAACCTAAAGAAGTAAACACGCCCACGGAAAATTGTTTGGAGGAACTAATAGCTTTACTAAAGGTGATATCAGACGGTTGACTTTTTAGTTCATTCGGATGAATGATCACTCAAGTGAATATTCTCTTTTTTTTTATTCCTCGCTCACAAAAAACACACACAAAATGAACTTTATTCGCTCATTTCCTCGAATATGTCGTCAAACGAACTCGAGTGAACGTTCTATTCGTGTTCATACGTTTCATTTTTCGTTAATTCGGAGTGCGAGTTTACTAATAAATGTATTTATCACTTTTGATTCATTTAATGCCTAGACGATTCATTCTTAATGAAAGATGCTGAATGAAAGACAGAAATGAATAAAAATTGAGCCGTCTGATATCGATATATGTTGCGTTGAATGCTCATGGATGTATTTAACATACCCTATAAGAGTATGTAGCGCTAGACGTTCTTTTGATCGAAAAACTTTTGCTCATGCACGATCATGTTTGCCTTCACGAGGACCATTGTGTAAAGAAATTTCACAATTGTCGTGAATGCAATGGATTGTCCAGCAAATTCTTTAAACCTAAACTCAATTGAAACTGTTTGGGTAGAAATGGGCAGATTTGGTAAGATCTGCCTCAACAAATTATAATGATATGCTGAATATGAGAAGACCGTTGACCGATATATGCAATAAATATTGTTTAACGAAAATAAATGCTTTTAATCGTAATTTTTCCGCCGGTGATACAGGTTTTCTGCGGTTCTTCTATAACTTGGTGAACTCGTTGTTGGGCTAAATGGTCGACGGCAGGGACTAATATAACCGCAGCTGTACCAGCCCTTACACACTCGAGCTATTTTGTTTTATTCTATTTAATCCTCTTTTAATTTCAAATTCAATTCCACGCGCAATATCGGACACGTACACTAGGCGAGCATCACTCCAAAAGAAACGATCCCTTAAGTTCAGAGCGGTAGAGGAACATTTTTCCTATATTTAAATTTTTTCTTAAGTCATATCTCACTAGGATGATCCCAGAGGTACCTGGCGCAACACAAAAATTTATTTATTTTCTCAACGTAAACTCCTTTCAGCTTAACACAGCGATGTTCAATAAGTTCGAGAGCCTTTTTATAATAAGAATCGTCAAGCTTCTCAAAATAGTCTTAGCTGTCGATATTACAACAGAAAATAATCCGAGGGGACTAAATCTGACGAATAGGGTTCATGAGGTAGCAATTCAAACTTTAATTCATTAATATTGTGAGCTGGTGCATTGTCTGGATAAAACAAAATTTTCTTCTTAGCCAAATGCGGTCGTTTTTTTCTTGATTTCTTCGCTAAAACTTTGAAATTAGTTCGCGTGATACTCGTCGTTGATAGTTTTTCATTTTTCAAGTTAGTTAATGAACATTATCCAACGCGCATTTCAAAAAACTGACGCCATGACATTGTCTGGAGATGTAACCGTCTTTGCATTCTTTTCTTTGCCAAAAACTCGATGGAAACATCTTCACGGCACCCATCTTGCGCACAGCTTTCTCATGACCATTTAAAGTAATTTTACCCAAAATTAAAATATCGTAATGAATCAAAGAAGAAAATTTTTGAACATTTGTAGACGATTTACTCAACAGGGGGTTCTCAATAAAACCTTACTTTCCATTCTTTTCGTTCACCCATGTATGTACCAAGAAACAATGTAACTGAGGACTGAATCTGAATAGATCTCTTTCCGATGAATGAGTTTAGGTTACGATTCCTAAATAAACTTGTTAAAATCGGAGAGATAAGGTTCAATTGACATTAGGTAAATTCTCCCAATTTTGGTAGTGTTTATACGAAAACTAGAAGTATATATATGGTAATTCGTAAGTAATTAACCAGATTGTAACAATAATAATCATTTTGTCAATACAAGAATGGAATTTTGATGATACAACAATTAATTTTCGATATAACAACTTGAAAATTGAGTATGAACTAGTTTCAGTAATGGTAACCAAATGATTCGGATGAAATCTACTACAAATTTTTTGTCTTTTCGAATATCTCGAAAACTGTTAATAAATCGAAATTATTTGTTGATTTATGTACGCAATGTAGACGTCTGCTATGATCGATAGAAGTTTTTGAGATTAAAAAAATAAGATATACGAGACATATTTTTTAAGTAAGTACCGTTTTGCGATTCCGCCGCCGCAACCCCAAGGTCGGCATTCCGCACATGCGCGCTGGTTACCTACATCTCTTGTCTACGCACTGACGCCATTACAGTCTGATTCTTCATTGTGTACGTTGTTTACTGAGTGTTTAAGATGCCTCCGATAATCGTGAGTTCCGCCGATTGTGATCTACGGGCTGTTATACGATTTCTTAGTGCTATAGGCGTAAAACCGATCAATATTCATCGTGAGATCTGTGAAGAAGAAGAAAGAAAACAATCCATGGAATAGCGACATTCATCATCACCCAAAAAAGTGAAGTTTAAGCAAACAATTTCTGTCCGGAAAATCATGTGCACAGTTTTTTGGGACAAATAATGAGTATTGCTAGTGGAGTTTCGGCCTCGTAATGAGATAATCAGTGCAGCGTATGACAATGCCCGTCCACATGTGGCTAATCGGACCAAAGATCTCATCAAATCTTTTCAATGAGAAACTCTAGATCATCCTCCCTACAGCCCTGATCTGGCGCCCAGCGACTATCATTTGTTCCTGTATTTGAAGAAACACCTGGACGGTCAGCGTCTTCAAGATTAAGGTACAGGCTTTCATGTGAAAATAAAATTATTGCGATATTTTTGCAAATCTTTTTTTAATTCCAAAACGGTACTTGATTAAAAAATATGCCTCTTATCAATCGCAGATCTGGTTAAATACTTACAAAATTTTATTGTTTTTAGCAATTTAAAAATTACCCGGAAACAAAGTTGACTGCGCGTTAATGGTCTGCTATTTTTATTTTCCGATAATGATAATGAAATATTTTCAAATTTCGAAAAGCAGACGTGATCAAATAGATTTACAGTTAAAAATCGATACCCGTCTTACCTGAGCGCTAGTCGCCGTCCACCTATTTGGGCTTAGTGAGCTCCCATCCCATATAAGGTATGTATAAAGGCCTCAATATACAAAAACTCAAATCCATAAATGTATTCGTTCATTCTATATTAGATTAGAGAATTAGATGTTAGCAATTAAGCGAAGTTGATCAATGTTAATCGACTAAGATAGTCTAAAGAGAGATTTCATCTCGTTTCTTGTAGCCTCGCCTAGGCTCCGCTCGACTTTTGATCTTTTGATCACTTTCGGTTTATGAGCGAAAGCCAAATGTCAAAGGACTCGAAGTGAGAGAAAGTTTGAACACTACTTGGCTGACTTCAGTTTGCTTAGTTCTATTTCTAGACGTTGCAATCATCCACCATTTTCTTTATCACCATTTTCGTTAGAATTATGTGTGATTCAAAACAAATTTTCAATTGCTCGTACTCCGAGAGACAGAGATCCACGCGAAGATGCCCGAGTCCATCAAACATGCATTTCCAACTTCATTTGTAGTCCTCCCAAATCAATTGCAGATTATAAAAACCCTTGTCGACGATTTTGTTTGATCTACCATAGGAGTAGATAACTCATTTTATAAATTTATTATTTCATACTCATCTTCTTCTTTGATAACATGTTCAACACAGTTTTTCCAAAGCTCTTGGCGGTCTGCTGGTAGATGTTTCTTCACGAGTTCTACAACCTTTTGACGAAGTTCTGGAGACTGACGCAAATAATCTTGTCGCCATGGAACGATCCTTGATGGTTATTGTCATCCGTATATTCAGTTTCTTGTGTTTTGAACCAAATTCTGACAAAACTTGACGCAATGTTTCTAAACTGATATAATTGTATTCTTTATTCTTACTACACTGTGCAATTTCATTGTGTTCATTCGACCATGGTCTAAACTCCATATTTCTATTTATTTAAAGAAATTTATGAATTAAATGAATTTCATCAATGTCTAGCGCAGGCTTTCTAGCAGGAATAAATTGTGTACCGACGGCTTCGGCCAACAGAAATACATTTATGTTTACGATTCGATGTTTTGAAAGGTAAACAGTGGAGATGATGAGTCCACGTGGACTGACGGTTTGTTAAATGTTTACCGAATTTTATACGGGGAGTAAACATTATTTTTCATTTCTTATTTTTGTATGAGTGTCTTCTGTAATTGATATTGGAAGAACTGAAACTTCGTAGTGGATATTTTAAGTTTTTGTAATGGATATGATAATTGGAAGTTAAAGTTAACACCCCTTCACCAGATGGCAAATATTTGACTAGAATAAATAACATTGACGCGAAAGTTCTTGTTGTTAATACTTGATATTGATTTGTTATGCAAATTGAATAAATCGTACAAATTTATATAATTTTTAATCGATTGCTGAACGGTTACTCTTGAAAATAATTTTTTTGGAAAATACTCATATAAGGAAGAATATGTTATTTACCTTGCTAAAATAAACAGTAAGACAGACACTCCGAGATACGCTGTCGCCATATAAATCCAAACATCGAGCGATAGCGGCGATAAAAAAGAAAATAAATTGGGAGATTGCTTGATCGGTTTCCTGTAGAGAATGCTAATACCCAGGTTCATGAAAGGCATTGTGAAATCCACTGCTTGCTCTCTGCTCGCATATTTGAAGCATGAAAGGAATATTGTATTTTTTATTAAGAAATGGTTTACAATATGGTTAATTTATGTGGTTTTGCAGTTATTATTTAACATTATTTAAGAATACATATTAGACAACAATTTATCTGCGTCAAAGTGAAGCAAAAAAATTACCCGATTGGTTTTCTATATAAAGACTACATTTCAATTTAACTAATTTGTAATTAACCCTCGTAAATTACTCTGAAATTAAATTTTCATTAATGTTTTACCATCGCTCACCTGTCGTAAGTAATCGTGAGATCGGCTATAGCCAAATCCGCTTTCTGATCTAACAATTCTCTGATGAGACCGTCCCATTCTTTGGTTTCCCTATTCAGAGATCCGTATCTACCGTCTGGCACTAGTCGAATTGTGTAATTGAATCCTAAAACTCGAGATATCTCGTGGATTAAGTCGACTGCGTATCCTTCGAATTGTGCATTGCCTGACAGTTTTTCACTCGTTTCTTTCAGCATAACGTAAGGAGCACTCTGAAATTAAGCGGGGCGTTTAAATTGACATAATTTTTTCTCTTTTCTCTTGAATTTTCTTGATAAATCATCGAAGATTCAAAACAACAAAAATTAATGTCAACTAATAATCACTAATTTCAATGTATGGAAAAGTTGTCCGTGGGAAAACATCCAATCAAAATGTATTAGAATGAGGTAGTTGTGTTTAGTTCAATATCCAATCTCCTAATTTTGGTAATTCTGGTCACTACATTATATAAATAATAAGATAAGAGTGAACAGTGAATAAGGATAATAGTCGAAAAATTTAATTCAAAAGTCAAAGGCCAAAAAAATGAGTTTTTCGTGATTATCAACAAAACGGTTAGTTTTATCATAAAAATACTTCAGACAAAAATAGATCATAAAATTATTTACAAAAAACTTATCGATACTTTTTTTCTTACGAGCCACCGTTTCTGAGATATAATGATTGAAAATGAAAAAGTTGTGAAAGGATATACTGTCGCATTTAATGGCTACAATGATTGTACGAGAAATACCAAATAACATCGTCGAACTTTAGCAACATCTTCGTCAATTGATAATTTATTTGATGAACTGACAGTTCCAACTAGTCAACAGAAATTTCTTCCAAATACTCGCAACAAGTCGCGGTTCATTTCAATGTTGTAAGAAAAGTTTTCTGCCGAAAATATATTGGTGAAACCATTAAATACGAAAACTTTTATAACTTTTTGAATCATTATATTTCAGAAACAGTGGCTTGTAGGAAAAAAAGTATTGATATATTTTTTGTAGATAATTTTATGATCTACAATTTTTGTCTGAAGTATTTTTATGGTAAAACTTACCGTTTTGCTGAAAATTGCGAAAAACTTAACCTTTGACCTTGAATAAAATTTTTTCCGTACACGGAAATGATAAGGAACATTCAAATTATATGTTCAATTGTATTTTAAACAATTCTACTGATTTTCAGCTCGATAGGAATTTATGAAACACACAATTGAATTTATCGAAGTAGAACTACCAATCGTTCCAATGTACTAAGGATGAAATATCTTTATACATCGATGGTTGTTTTAAATGGTATTAAAATCAATTATAAGTTTCTCAATTCTCAATAGAGATTGTATAAAATAAATTTACTTGACGTCACACTGTATAAAATCAACAATAACATGTTGGTATGTACAAAAAATTTGGTGTTCAAGATGTTTAAACTTTTATTTGATTATTTAATCTATCCTATCTGTAAAAATAAATATGAATTATCACATAACTTATCAATAGATTTCAGAAGTACTAATGCAGAGCTTCCTTACTGATTTTGATTTCACCAAAAGGGCTCTTCTCTTGGCTTTTTGACGACGCAGTACATATATTTACATTGTATTTTAGTGAAAAATATCTTACATTCTAAACACAACAAAACACAATGAAAAATATTACATTTTGTATCTATAAGAGTAATTAATCTTCTGTTATTTTATTTGACTAGTCTAACCTAACCTAACCTAAGCTTACATAACCTAACCTAACTTAACCTAATCAATTGCAAGTGTGCATTGATATTTGATATATCATAAACATTGTAAATTGTTTAGTATCTACCTAATATGAAAATTCTAATGGCTTAGGAATTCTACGTTTTAATTTTTGGAGTTTGCAATTTTAGAAAGTGGTATTAAATTCCAGACGAAACTCACAAGTTGTATTATGTACTCGGACTACCTGAAATGTCCCCGTTTCGAGTTGGCGCATATTTATTTCAACGAATTAAAAATCATCACGAGTTGTAATGCACCTAAATGGATTTATTTGAACAACTCGAAAATGGAAAAGCAGTTGTTGAACAAATGATAATTAACAAAAACAATGATAGATAGATTCGAGCGGAAAGTATTGTTGTATATCTGGTGGAATTAGGAAAGTTCTATTTCCAGGTGATCGAGCCATCATCGCCGATGTATATAGTGGACATTCATGTAATCGAAAACTCAACCATATACTGCGAATGAGATCAAAGAACTTGGTGGTATTGACTCTCTACCAAATAGTCCGGACCTTGTTCCGTCAGATTTATTCAGATCCAGAGCGAAATTCTTGCGTGGAAAAAATTTGCAATCCAAAGGATTGAAACTGCAGTTTTTGCATCTAAGCCCAAAATTAGATTTTACCAAGGTCTCAAATAGGTTGCTGGACGTTGGTTTAAAACAATAGAATATGATGGGCTAAACTCATTATCAATATTGAAACTTTTTTTTTAATAATTATCAACCAAACAATGGAAAGCGTCAGTATTTATGTGACACCCTCTATTATTTACGACGCTTTTTAGTGTTTTAGTTATGCGCTGAACACTGAGTGTCCATGCCTTTCTGACGTATAAGTATTCAGGAAAGATATCGATTGACAGATCTTGTCGTCCTGTAGTACATCCCAAGGCAACGTATTTCCAGGATGACAAACATTATCAACTTTAAAACAAGCTGATAATCTTAAATCTGCAGATTTTTCTGGAGGATGATCGAACTCGTGCAAATCCATACCAGCATGTTCTGATCTGGCAAGCTCATTTTCGCAAACGGAATCTTCTCCATCAAAATCTGCCATGTTCTTCTCGGATTTATTGCTCATGCGCGAAGAATAGCTTCCTTCTACTGCTGCTTCTTCTCCACTTAACAAAATGTCTAAATTATAGTGAGTATTTTAACCCCTTATCCTGGGGAATCTGTCTATGATAAATGAAATGAAATATGGAGGAATTTCGAGAAATATATTTCATTTAATACACTACAGGAAATATCCGGTAAGATAATATCAAATGTGTAGTAAGTAAAAGAAGAAATGCGTTTTGTTTGTGTAAAATTCATCTTCTTTTTCCAATAATCCTTTCTTGTTTATTTAAAAGTAAGAAAGTTCTTTGGATAGTCACAGAATTGATAGTGCATTCATCAGTACTAAAAAAAATATGTTTCAATCGAAATGAGTGTTTCCTTTTTATATAAACAAGTCTAAGAGCAGAAAGTCAATTATAAATAAATTTTCAAGTGCCCTAGCAATGAAACCATCAAATATACTTGAAATTCCGGCGCGTATAAATTTCTATAGAATGTAATCAAACGAGTGTGCATCAGCGATGCGGAAAAAAGTTAAAATCCCTTTTCCAATTAGTATACCGTTTCGAGATGAAAGAGCAAACTTTCTGGAAATACAAAGGACAATTATAAACTCCCTAAAATGTTGTTATGCAAATATCATTCGTAATTTTCCCGGGAATTATATCAAGCTTTTATCTAAACAGTCATTTGGAAATATTGTTAACCCTTTCAATGAGTTGTACGCTATAGAAATATAATTTTCCAAAATGGAGATTTGCCTAATCGTGAGACTAGGGATTTTTCGTATTTTTCGAGAGATTAGATACATACTAAATTCCCATGTAATTTATTATTAGCAAACAATATTTACGAAGAATATTGTATAGCAGCATATTTATGAACAACGCGTAGCATTCCAGTACTTAACACAAAAAATTCGGAAGTCAATAGATGACGTGAAAATAATGCTGTGACATACGACTCATCGTTTCTGAGTTATAGTTTTTTAAAGTTGCGGAATCAGGAACGATTGATTAACAATGATTAATAATCCGTAACTTTTACAGGGACAGCCTGTACAATCTAAAGATAGCAAAAATGCATTTTTCATTCGATTTCTTAACAAAACTCGATAAAATTTATGGTTTAGGAGATATGTAGATTGTTGTACATGCCCTAAAGAGAATTTCTGAAAAAAATTATCATAAATCGTAATTATTTATTGAAAATACTTACAGGAGGTATTAGAACACATTCAAACATTTCTTGGAGGACTAATGAATAAATAAATAAAGATTCGTACTACATACTATCGAAGATCATTTTATTGGCATAAGGAAAAACTTGAAAGAGACTAATAACTATTTTTCATCTAGTAGGCTATTGTCTAATAAGCTACTATGTGATATTCAATTAAAAATTGCAATCGACTTAATTTGTCAATTTTTTCAAAACCTGTTATCAATAATAATCACGTCGTATTTAAAGTTTCAATATGGTAGAATTTGCCTTTAGTGAATATGCTGACATGCATTTGATGTATGGTTTGGTTTGTGGTAACAGAAACCAGAAGGTTGTATACTGAGTGCTTTCTGGACAGAATTATACCCGACTGTAGAATTTTAGAAGTGAACTAGTCATTTCTGCAATAGTTATTTGTATGCCAAGGACTGAAAGTGCCAGTATTTCAGCAACGGCGTACACAACATTTTTTAGACGACGCATAAGATCCAAAATTCACACTGAGGAAAGAAAATGAATAATAGAAAAATATAAACATTTTATCTTTTGAAAATGAAGGATATTTGCAATATCAATATTAAGTTATTAATTATTCGTAAAAAGTAATGTTGATTATATATCCAGGACAATTATTAATATTTATTGGATTGGATGTAGGTGGAATATGTATACCTCTACTAGATGTTGATGGAATCTCTGTAGATGTGTTTGTGTCATCGAAGTGAAACTGTCAACTGTCAATATTGAAGTGGCTAGAGTCCCATTTAAGGAAGTTAAAGTTGTCTACTCCAGAGCGTCCTGAAAGTGTTTTGCGGTACGGAACTATCACTTTCACTACATGGAACGAATGATTTCCCATCTATGTTAGGTGATATTCCTCTAAACATTCGCGGAGACATGTGATTCATGCACGATAGAGCCACACCCCACTTCCTAAATGATGTGAAAAATCAACTTAATAACATTTTTCCTAATAGGTAGTTTGGTCGGGAGGTCCAATTGCATGGCCACCACGTTCCCATGAATTAAATACAATGGATTCATTTTTTTGGGGATATCTTGGTAGTTTGGTATATGCAACATCGATAATCATAAAGAACGAGATGATCGATAGAATAAACTTCAATTGTGACGCTATAAGGCAGAATATTGGAATGTTTTTCCACGGAATATCCTCCGAAGGAGCCCACTTCGAACATTTATAGTATTTTAGTCTTTTTTTGTTTTTATTTGATAAGTTGTGGGCTAACCAACTAAATTTTTCTATATTTAAATTTCAAAGAGTATTGAAAAATCGATTGAAAAATTGCTTTTTGCTATTTTTACGGTGACCCTGTAGAACCATTGGGCACGAGCCACCCCTGGCCTTCAAATACTAGTTTAGAATTAATTATTCCGTCAACCACACTACAAAGACAAACGTAATCAACCATAAAAAAATCATTACATTCGAATGTATAATTTAGAAAATTAAGCACTATAGTGCACCAAGTTCACCAAGACAGTTTTTTCTAATCTAATCTAAATTTCTAATACCTAGTAAAGTGAAATAGTAAATTGATAGATATGATAGATCAGAAGAGATGAAATACCGCATGAAATCTGGAAATAGAACATACTATAATATAATAGATTAATAGAAGACTAGAGCTTGAGTACCAAAACCAAGTTGAAAAATATCGAGCAGCAATTAGACCTGTTTTTACTATATATTGTAAAAACTGTGTCTCACGAAGAAAGAGGAAGAATACCTTGGAGTAAATAGAGAAGAAAATGCGGATAAGAATACAAATAAAATAGATGAGAATGAATATAGAAGAGTAGGGAACGAGGAAATGGGTGAACAAGTTAAATTCATGAAATCTGAAAGTTTCAAATGTACAGAAGGACGGTATCTGGATTACATCATAATATTAAAAAGATTAGACCAACGGAAGGTAGACCAAGAATAATAGGCGATGATAAAGTGATATAATACATTAAGATAATAATCGAAGCGTTAGATATAAAAGGAAAGAATACAAGAAACTAAACGACAGAAATATCATTCATAAAAAAGAGTAGAATGATTTATTTCAATTAATATTTTTAAATTCAGTTTATTCCCGAATCCAAGTCGGTTCATCGATTGACTTGGATCGTTCTAAAAGTGAAAGTTTCCAAAGATAAACAAAACGCCCGCGTTTTGATGCTGTAACAGCAGTTTCTTTACATCTCTAGGGAAATCTGTTGATTATAAAAAAGCCGTGGGCTAAACTGATCTGGAAAATCTTTGTAAATTGATAAGATGTATCTGTAAACAATTTATATACGGTCTAACACATTTTTTGATATTATTCATTATGTAACAATGTTTGTAGCAAATACAAGTAGTATAAAAAGTAGTGAAAATAGTAGAAAATATATCGAATGATCGAAAGCAGCCTTATACAAGATGATATAACACAAATTTATTATAAAAAATCGTAAACAATATTTAACTATTGAATTGCCTTAGCTTACTTAGTTCCATCTAACAATTTTATAAATTGCTATCGTTGTGAAAAAGATGTTTCAACTACAAGAATCCCAAATAAATGTGAAAATACAGCTCTAGTAAACGCGATAACCGTCAGTGATTTGAATCGTATCCCGAATGAAAAATTATAAAAGAACCCCAGCGGAAAACGCTACAATAAAAAGCGAAAATTTCTTAGTCTTCTGTGAAAAATCTTTTAAATACGCATTTTGATATTCTTTTGTACTACGAGGTGTCATAAGAAAATATGAATGAAGGTTTTTTTTAACTCTCAGAATAACTGTGCATAATGAGCATTTGATATGAATGAATGGATGACTTGTGGAGAATGACCCCATGGAGTAACCTCTTCTAAAACTTAATATTAGTCTTATTACAAGTTTTTTTTGTTTCTATATGTCTTAATAATAAACTTATCTGTGTTCACTGTTCAGATTGGATGTTTCAAACTTCACTATTATCTCGCACATTTAACTAAATGTCTAGCACATTGGGACGATGAATAAAATTCTGTAGCAGTCGTTCTTCTATTCCACCTAATATATCTCGTAACTTCGTTTGTTTGAAACAAGCAGTGATAAGTTTGAAGTAATTTCGATTTCTCAATCTGCTACTAAATCTGCTTTGAGGATTGCAGTGTCTGCCATGGAACAAGGATCTTAAATAACCATTAATATCAAGCTGAAGACAAAGTAATTCACGAAATACTGAAATCTGTATTTGGTGATTAAACTTTTAAAGTTTTTAAAAGACATATGAATGATTTAAAAGCGGAAATAGTCAAGCCGGTCTTTTTCCCGAAAACAGATGAAAATATGCAAAAATAGTACGAACTATTTTTATATAAATGTAAAATATGGTGAACTGTAATGTTTGCGAAACGATGCAATCAGACCTGACAAAGAAATCGATGGTTTTCTTTCAAGTCGCATTTGATTCACAAATTTTTACCCGATTATTATAAATATTATATCACATTATTGTAATTTTCGTCTCTTCCCAAAAATAAAAGAAGGAGAACGATAATTGCTTTGCTTCCAGTCATGGACGCATAGTTATGATGAGTGCATATTTTTTCATCATACCTCATACATTTCAGCTGGTTTATTTATAACAACTATTGAAAAAAACTTACCAACAACGTTGTGACAACAAAAGTTTTGTTCTGTATAATCTCCACAATCTGCGTGTACGCTTCCCCGTAGGTTCTTGTAAAATTAACACCTTCAGTGGAATTCCACGTCCCGATTTTTTTCAGTCCTTCTCTGCTAAGCTCTATTATTTCCAGGACGAAGTCGGTCCTGAATCCCTGATGATCGAACTTGATGACTCCCGTCAGACCCTTCATCTCCACCTGGGAAATCACTTACATTGAAAGAGGTGCGAAAACGGAGAAAAAACGGGAAAATATTTCACTGAAACACACCGGTTGGTGAGTTATTAAGTCGATCACGTTGTAGGCGAAAAATATTGGAAATTTTCCAACAAGATGGATACAAATATTAATGGATGTTGTTAGTTTGACGGTTTCGTATCTTATATTATTAAAAAGTGTCAATTCGCGGTAGAATTTTTTATTTATTATTTTTAACGGTAATTTTTAGTTTAAGCATGATTTAAATCGATGCAAACGGAATGGAATATCCACAAGTGCAAATAAATGACGTTAATGAAGCTCTGTTCAGAGTAAATTTTCCTTTTTTAATAGTATTTTCCACGATATTTGATACTCATTAGTAAATACTTTCTATATTTTTTGCATTTAACTGCAATTGTTTTTTTTTCGATTTTACACGAGAGATTGGATGTTCATTAGAAGTGCAATCGTATGCCTTTGCGGTCGTTCCATGGTGAGAGTCTCTGGTTGATGGATAAAAATTAAGTAATTTCCTTCTCAAAATCTTATTATTGAAAAAACAAAATGTTTGGCGTGATTTTTGGAACAATTAATTAGGTTGGGAATGAGTTAGATATTATATGCTGATGATGACAAAGTTGAATATACAGAAATATACGTAAAAATGCATTTTTATTTTGATAAAGATCATTTTACCTGTTTTTCAAACAGATTTGTTATCAAAAGAGACCTAAAATCAAGACGAATCATTACGAAATTAAAGTTTGTAGAAACTAAGGTCCATTGTGTTAAAGCTAAAATGATCAAATCTGCTTGTAATGAGTGAAAAAATTGTTGGAAAATTGAGGAACAAAGTAATAATATCATAAAGTGTGGTCCTTTGATTTGTACAGTGATTTTGACCGCAGTGGGATAATATTCTAAAAATCTATCGATACTGGATCTTCGGCATTCTTTGAGTCATTTTATTTTACAGTCCCCGATTAATGAACTAGTCAAAAATTTTGCGTTTTGTCCAAGCTGAGCTATCATCGAAAAGCACTGAACATTTTTTTGGATCTTTGACTATGGCCCTTCAATTTTAACGATTAACCTCTTGTATATTCTTGTGACATTTCTGTAACAAACTAAAGAAGATCGTAGATAATCCACTAGTAGCACCACTAGTATATTATAGAAAATTTCGTTTTCCGTTGCAAGTTGGTACATGACGCAGTTTTCATTTAAATAAACCAGGTAAAAGCCTGAAATTAGATATTTGATAGATGCCATTTATCATTGATAAGTGATGGTAAAAACCATTTACCTACCACCAATATGTAATATCAAACATAACGATACTAATATGAGTTTCGTAATGAGATACTTTACCGCACTAGTAGAATAAAAAATTAAACCTCCTTTATTATAATAATTAAACACAACACCTGTACAATTAGTGATGTTTATTGCAGCTGACGTGGAGGCAATTGAAGAATTGTAGCTTTCAATTTCAATTGAATTTTTTGTAGAAACGATTTCTCCTCTCATTATTTTAGTAGCTTTTTTTTTTGTTTTCTAAGGATGTTTCCACATATCCTTCAGCGACACTACTGGATTTCCATCCACCATGTCTCTTCAAAATGTGCATATCAACACCAGCATCAGCAAATAGGGATGCTGATGATCTTCTAAAACAGTGACCTGTATATGGTGATGGATTTGGTAGCTTCAGAAACGTTGCTATTTCTTTTGGAATGCGCCCAAAAGTATTGATACCAATTGGTTGAGAAAAACATTTTCCATTTTTATATAAAATAAAAAACCCGTCATGGACTATATTTTGAGGACGAAGTCGTACATATTTTCGGACGTTATTCAAGCAATCAAAACTAGCGATGTTTCCTCTAGTAATAGCACAATTTATTTACCCTTATGCAGTTCGTCAAGATCAAGTAGGATACTGGCCAGCTTGATAAAAAAGGATTAGGTGCAAATTTCCTAAGTTTATAGGAGTCTTCCAAACCATAAGTCTTCCAACAAAGATTTGCTCACCATAGAAAAAAAATTGTGTGTGTCAGCTCCGACGCACGACTGGAGTTTACTCCTTAAGTTCGATAGTCTAACCAGACGCAAAAAGAGTTTATTTAACTTAAAAAAGATTGATACTGTATAAAAGGATAAATTTGTTAATTAATGAAAACAATATACATATATAAATATATATTTATTCAATTTATTCATTTCATATACATTTATTATAACTAATCGACGAAATATTTTACATTAAACTTTTTACAATAGTCAATAATCTTGATAATTCATATTGGGTTGATTATCTAATTTTATGTGTTGTTTTCAAATATATATTTATGCTCTTACATATAATACATGAATTATAACGTACCTTGCAACCACGTGTTTGTTAGATGTTCCGGCAATATAATCTACACATCTTTCTGGCATAGTTATTTGAAAATACTTTCAGTTCACTTTATCGGAACACAATGATAAACATTAAAACTTCACCATAACAATATTAATTATTGATATTTATAATTAAAACAGCAATATAAGTGTGTCGACACTGACAAATTAGAAAGTTGCGCATCATAGGGTGCGCACCAAAAACGTAACTAGGTCATTCATCGATAGATTTTACTCCTCACATTTTTCTCATACCGGGCCACTTATATATGCAAATAGATTCTTAAGAAGTAAACTCCAAAAAGAAATAAGAGCTCGATAAGATATATCACAATTCTGTAATTAATGAAAAAGTAATCAATATATTGATTTTTCAAAAAATGACGTAACAAAATGTTTTATTTTAAAATTTATGGTTATAGGTTATAACTGGTTTGAACTAACTTTGGTGGGTAGAGTATATATGCTAGAACTTCTTATGAAAATTCGAATTTGGAACGCAAAATGGGATTATTCTAGAGCAATTCAAACCATAGTATTTGTTACTTGTGTGACAATCAACAAAATCACAAAGGGAATTACTCAAGGAAGACTATGTCGAAACTTCGCCGTCGATATATTTTCATATTTTGAGAAAAAATATGTACAAGATGTCCGGCATAAGATCCGACATACAGCAAACGCTTATAGGAGCAATTGGGGACAATTTACCTTCATATCAAGCTACATTCCTCAGGGGTCACTGTTTAAGACTGTCAAGGGAATTAAGTTATGGTTAAGGTGATCAAACCATTCTGAGTATGAACCTAACCTAACCTAACCGAACCTAACCTAACCTAACCTAACCTTGAAATTTTTTATTTGCACACCATAGATAACTTGATTTTAAAACTTTATTTACTCTCGTAATTTTTCATCAAACTTTGTCATTTTCAAGGAAAAATCCAATAAGCAAAGACGTGTTTTCAATAACAACAATATTTTAAAGTTTCCCTTACGAAAATCTAACACCAACTACATATTCACTTGTTTCTTAAATGAGAGTTTTTCACTCATTTAAAAAAATTATATCAATTCCGTTACTAGAAGAAACTGAATTACAGCCAACTATTGACTTTTCAAATCAACCAACAGATAAAAAACTTCTGTAAAATTTTAAGGTTAGGTTAACATTTCAGTAACGTTCGATTGCCTCCTACGTACCATTACTTAACAATATTAATATAGAGGAAAATAGAAACAAGAAAAATTTTGATGATAGTAATCATTCCGTGAAGAAATAAACACATTACAGGAAATATCTGTCTGCAGTAGTGATTTTTCATTGTATGGCATCACTATATCGTAAGTGATAGACAGTCAAACATATTTTCAACTAGTATAGGTGACAAAACAGACATCATAAATTAACTGTTCCTTTGAGTAACCACATAACACATAAAAACCATATTACTTATAATGGAATTCTAAAATTTGGCGAAATCGCGTCGAGTTTGATATGCTTTTTATACACCGGTGAGTTGTGTATGTTTTTTCCTTGAACTAATTTCAAGGAAGGTCTTTTTATTTATTAGTTTGTTTATATTCTAGAATGTTTGAAACATTCGTTTTGGGTATATAAACGAGTTTTAGTTAGTTAAATCCAGTGTAAGTGTTTAAATGAATTAAGTACGTAAAAGACAGTGTATATAAATTCACCCATCGACAGAAATAGGATAAATAAATAAGAAAGTATTTATCAAGAGGAGAAATATTTGCTGTATATTTATATATTCAGAATTAAATTCAATATTCACATATACCTGTAGCATATTTCATGAGTGTAGTGTAAAAATTAGAACACTTCACCCTATTGCCCTGATAAACACCGTATAGAAATTAAATCGGTACATGAATGTGGAGAATATTTCGATTTACTCATAATATACTTCAGCTTACCACTTTCATATAATTGATGAGGCTGTATCCGTGAGGCCAAAAATCCACAGCATCGCAACTCAGCGGTTTGATATCAATTTGCTGGCTAGTATCCAAATCGTGTAATGCTTTGGCGAATAAGTGGACTGCATCGTACATTAATGCCGTTTCTGCCTGTAATAAAAGAGATTTGATTATCTTCTAAAATCTATAATAATATGGGTCTTACGAATTGTTTCACCAATGGAAAGTTGTTTAATGTTATTTTGATAAAATTTAAAACGCTCTGTATTAAATCAGACCACAGGTGCGTTACCGATATGAAGATATAAAGGCATAGATTCGGGGCGTTTCTAAATTCATGCGACAAAATTCAGCAGGTGATTGCTTGTATTGAATTAAGTTGGGTTTTTGCTATAACAAAAATTTCATCAATTCATTAGAAACCTTAAACATTCGCCCCATAAGAAAAATAGGAGAATTTTTTATTCGCAGGGTATATGACACCCCGAACTATACATATATGTACTACAGTTGACAGTTAATTCTAGTTTCGACTAGGAAAAACCAGTTATCACAAACCTCTTACGTTAAAACTTGTTTATACTAGTCAAAACTAGAATTAACTTCTTTCTTTTCATTGGGACTAAGTTGGAATTTATGGAACTGTTGTGGTGATATTCATATTCAATACAGTGTTTACACCAACACTCACAATTTCACTGTCTGTCGCGCGTTTCGATAACCAAGTTATCGTCTTCAGAGGCTGAAGATATATACTACTCTTTAGTGGTATAGAGTGGTATATATGAATATATGAAATCAGGTGTGGATATTGTGTCGAGAAGTATATTGGGCAGACTAAAAGATCCGTTAATGTCCGGTTTAAAGAGCACATAGCTCATTTGAAATATGGATGGACCGGAAAATCAAATATTGCCAGTCATAATCATGACATAAATATTAATAATGTGAAATGTATAATGTATCCAATAATAAATTGTTGGATGCTTTTGAAAGCTTTGAAATTAATAAATATAAGAGTAGCTTAAATAGGGACAAAGAGACAACTCCTTACTGCCCACTCTATAGTTTAGTAGTTAAGGAATAAATGTGAAAAATCCTGCCAAGGAGGCTTTTACCGCTGGAGAAGGTTTATTGGTGGGAAAAAATTTAGTATAAAACAGGTCAAGTCAAGTCTTTAGGGTTTAGTTCACCTTCAGTCTATGAAGACGATAATTTGGTTATCGAAACGCGTGTTAGACAGTGTAATTGTGAGTGTTGGTGTAAACACTCATACCATACTTTCCTTCCATTACCAATTTACATTTGAGTAGAAAATTTATTCCTCATTTTGAGTTCTTTACACATTAATTTCTACTGTTGCGTTCAAGTTTATCAAACATGAGTAAACCTAAAATGATAACCTAATGGCAGCTAAAAGGTACAAGGACAGGCGACTCAGCCTCAGGTGGAGTTAACTCTTTTTCGATAGGTGAAAAAAGCTCTAGTTAGAATCCTGGTCATTTTCCACAAGTTTTCAATATATTTGTGTTTCAGACTTTATTTACCGCTTGCTTACACTAAGCAAAACACTGCATGGTAGAAAAGTCACGTTTCTAGGGAGAAATTTGGCACTTCTTTTAGTGGCACTCTTCAAGAAGCAATTTCACAATAAAACTGTGAATAAGACTAAAAGCGAACAAATAATTTCACAAATCTCACAAAAGCGTATGATATTTAGTATTTTTAAATGGGCATCGGATGATTTTGACAATTTCTTAGATTCCCTAATACTTATGTCAAATCTTCAGAAGAAGACTTTGGAAGAGTGCGCGTGAGGTTCGAGATCGGCGACGCTTAAATAGTATCAGTCAGATGTATGAAGTACTTGGGTATAGATGTGTCTTTAGAAGGATGAATTATTAATAAAAAACTCAGTTCCTCATAGGCCACGGGAGTTTTGGAGTATACCTGAAATGTATAGGTGAAAGTGAGAACGAGAGCTGCTTGTATTGTGAACACACTGTGTTCCACTGCATGAACTTCCATAATTAATGGACAAGAGTCAATGAACTGTTGGATGGATTGATGATAGGCAAAATAATAATAAAAATTGTGGGGAAAAGGAAGACAACATTTAATAAATAAAGAAAACAGTACAGAGAATTAAAAAACTAATAGAATAACTGCTGTTCATGCAATTAATCACAATGCCACGACAGTTTAAACTTGCCAAGCAAGTAGAATAATATTTTTATTATATTTCACGTGCTCAATTTTTTTTAATATTGATAATTCCGACTTTTTAGTGTTTTAATAGAATATAGATTTGGAGCAATCATTTTTTTAACGGGAAACACTATTTTTCATTGGTAGAATCCCCTATGAAAACTAATTTTAACTGATAATTTTTTTAAATCAGATGAAACACGTTGAATTAATAAATTTGAAAAAGTAGTTTTAGCGCCGAAAATACTAGTCAACACTAGTTTCGACAAGTAAAAACTAGTTTTAACGGAAAAGGTTTGTGAAAACTAGTTTTCCCTAGAGGAAATTAGAATAAATTAAAAACGGGTTCCAGCTGTAACATATGTACATAGAAAGTTTGTTCCTCACGAAGTGGATGAAATAATATTATTTCAAATTAGTTACATTTCGTGCACTTTTGGAACGCTACTTCAAATTTCAGTCTATATTATATTTTTAAATCTAAAACACTAAAAACCAAAAGAAGTAATATATTATATATCAAGTGCCTTGTACTAATATATAGGGCAGGCATCTCAGTATTTAGAAATTAGACTAAAAGGTCATCGATACGATAAAAAAAATTAAACTGCATTAAAGAACCTTGAAATATCAAAAAAACATAAATTCAATTATAAAGAATCAAAAATCCTTGAAACGGAATCTAATCCTCGAAAGAGAGTGAGTAAGTAAATTCTAATAAAACTAAAAACTTAAATAATTTAATTGACTACTGCTATATATTTGAGATGTAAGAACTAGAAAAAATTAAAAGTTTGATTTTATTCTTATTTTGATATTCATGTTGAAGGTGATCTACTGAACAATATAAATAAGCAAATTGTCAGTGTCAAAATCATATTTTGATAAAGAATTAAAAAAAAACTAATTTTGAAACAGTAGAGACCTAAAATCAAGAAGATTCAGAAACATAAAAATATTATATTTTATTGAAAAAACGGAATATTATGATTGAACGCAAAGCGTAACGCGGTTCTCAATTTTTGTTAAAATGAATTTGAAATCGATATTTCAATACATCCACACGTCTAACGTCATGCATGATAAATAGGTACGTGGTTAGGATGTTAGTAAGAGCCTATAAATCCGAGGATGAAAGTGTAAAGTTCAAATTTATCTTCATTTAACTTCTAATATCATACTGAGACATTTACCGAATTTATTTCATTTTATGTCACGCACATTTACATAATTATGATATAATTATCACACTGCTTGTACACCGGGAGGGATTTTCATCCTAGAACGATAGCAGCTTAATATCGATTTGATAATCAATATTTTTTTGACAAGAGGGTTGCCATCATCGATTATCCGTGATTTTCTGATTCCTGCCAACTAAATCAAATATGATATTTGGTTCAAAATTATCAGATAAAATGTTGGCAGGAAGTTTCCGAGGGCACAACTGTTCCTGCGCAACATTTTCATCCTCAGTCTGTGATTTTTTGATTATTTCCTTTTTATGTCACAGATAATCACGGAATCGGGACAAAAATTTCCCAAGAACAGTTCTATGAACGTGGCAGAAAATTTTAATGGAAACCCCAATATCTCTATTACACAAACTTTTCTCTGATCATTAATACGAGGGTTGTTACTTAAGTTTTGTGATAGACAAATATTTATAATTGGATACGGCTATCAAAATATTTATTCAAAATATTCTCCATTAAGATCATTTAAATTTTGCATGCGTTTGAAGCAATTGTCGAATTTTTTCCATTCCGATTGAGGTATCTCCAAAACATCTGATTTGAACGCGTCCAGGTGTAGAAAAACGTTGACCTCGCAATTTATTTTTGATTTTCGAGAATAAGAAGAAATCATTGGCTGCCAAACAAGGACTGTACCCATCAGTTCGATGTTTTGACTGTACAAAAATGTTGTTGTTTGACTTGATACGTGAGAGCTCGCTTTTTCGTGAGAATGATTGGTTTCTCTGAATTTTTGGAACACTTCTGGCAAACAAATGCTGATGTACCTTCCAGAATTTATCGTTCTACGTTGTTCTATTAAAATGGTGGTGATACGTCTAGTTATTTCGAAAAAACAGACGACCATTTGCTTCGTGCTTTTGTTTGTATCCAACGCGAACAAATCTTTTTCACAGTCAATGTCTTAATCTCACGGTAAGTCACTGTTAGTTTAATCCACGTCGAAAATTATTGCACGAAAATGTCTTACTTCTATTTTTTGACCAATGAATGTTTCAAGTATCTGTAAACAATTCAAATAGCACTTGTATAATAACGCGTTTCTAAGTAAGTTCTTCATTAAAAATGTCATCAGTGTTACCATATTCCAAAACATAAGTAGCAGCCTTCTAATTTATTTCAACAACTTGCAGATATTCAGGTGTATATTCTGTAGTGTGTTCAAAAGTTTTTAAGAAATGGTATGGTTGCAAAAGTAACAAAATTTTCATGGGAAATCAATTGTACGTCTGTAAATGAATTAAAAATTTACTTCTTTTTATGAGACGGTTTGATAGAATAACGACTTTGCCCAATAAACTTCACCTTTACACACTTAGTCCAGTAAGTTTAAATTTTTTTCGGAATTTTCGTAAAACACACGCCTCTTTCCATCTGTCGGAAATCGCTTTTCACTAATAAGTTTGGAAATAGAAAATAATTGGAGGGAGCCAGATAAGTTGAATACGGCGAGAGAGGCAATAAATTATATGGCAATTCTTTTGCAACAACACCGGATGTATAGGTCGGCGCATTGGCGTGATGGAACCAAATTTGTTTTTTTAAAAAATATTCAAATTCCAAAATACTGAAACCATAACTTTATTAACCGAAAAAACCGTTTTTGTTTGCTTGGAAGCATATTTCTCGGATGAAGTACTTTGTTTTGACTATCTTTGTGTCTGGGGATAATGGATTAGCCAAATTTCTTTGTCAGAGATATATCGATCGAAACAATCACTTGGATTACGTTTGAAGATATCCACACATTTATTTGAATGTCGTTTGGCATTAACCAATTGCAGCAACTCCAGTTACAGATATAATATATATAATCTTTCATTTGATATATTGACTTATCACAAAAGTAGAAGGGCAATTTTTGTTTTAGTTATAGTAAATCATCCGTTTTGATATCAAAGATAGAAAGTGCGAGGTAAAGGAACAAAAATACGGAATTTTCTGAATAACTCAATTAGAAATGTAAATCGTTCATGAATTTCTCCAGATTAAGCGATTTAATTCTTTATTTTGTTCACATTTTTACAGAGAAAGACGGAAATTCAAAAAATATGTTAGGAATTAGATCTTTTCAATATGTTTACGTCCAACCCGCAATCCATTTGAGACAGACTGAAGTTTAGATTATACTTTCTACATCAAATTTTTTTTGTTCAAAATCCCGATGGTTTTCACGACGCCTCTAAAATGGAACTCGTACGCTAATTTTCAGTATTCAATATTTCCTACAATGAATGTTCCGCTTCGAATTGAACCGTAGAGGATTTCAATTAAATTTTCTCCCCACTTTATGTCGACAGAATACTTCTGGATTTCAACGACCGCTATCCAGATCCCAAATAAAATTCAAACTGTTTATTCGAGCAAAGCACTAATTAAAAATAAAATCTATTTGAAACATTTTAAAATGAATTCAATTTAAAAATTTTAAACTGTTGTAGATTCCACAAATTATTTTATATATAAAGCAAGTTTGTAAAATCAAGACAAAATAATTGAACTTATGCTAAACATCTTTACAAACTATAAGTTGTCTCAAATCGATCGCCAAATCCTTTCTAAAAATGATTGGAATGTTAGAGAATTTAAATTCCACTTTGGATGCTTTGGACGAAAATGTCTTTTCTTCTTCTTCATCATTCGTTAAGACTTAGTACTGTGTTTGCATCAATTGTTGCCTAGCTGCAGCTGGGATGATGAAGACCAGCTTTCATACCATCTTGTAGGTGGTCGTCCTGGTGGTCTAGATGTATTCGGTTTTTCTTCCTTTGCAATCTTTGCCAACCGGTCATCTGACATTCTGTCCACATGGTTTCTCTATTCCCTTCGTCGATTTGTTGCCCATCTCACTACATCCTGAATGTCACATGTTATGACTTCATCATTTCTCTTGAGGTCCAATAATATGTGTCCTGCTATTAATTTCAGCGTTTGCATTTCAGTAGTTCTTAATTATGGGAACGAAAATGTGTTCTTGCGAATTCGTTAGAGTATAGGAGTTATTCTATAATGAGTTTCGGTATACATCGAAGTAAAGGAAGAAGAAATAGCAAACAATAGGGAGGATGAACCCTTTATAAGACTTGAGATTTATTGAACCGGGCTCTATCTGCTCCTCAAAGTCTTCGAGACTACTAAGCTCCAGAGTACTAAATCTGGAGACCAATGAAATATAAAATGAAGACATTTGATAGCTAGAATCAACCCATAAAAGTGCCTTTTTCTGATGGAAGCGTTTCCGGAGCAGAGACCACCACGTCGGAATATATACAACGTCATCAGAACTATTTAAGCGATAAAACAAATTTGATTCTTTCGTCTGTCTTGTATCTGTTTTGATTGTTTTCGTGACTTGAATTTGATCATTTCAATATGGATAACGGTAAATTGATAAGTTTTGTGGGCAACAATAGGTGTTTGTGGAAGATGAGAGACAAAATCTATCTTGAGAAAGATATCGCTCGCCAAAAGTAGAAAAAAGAAGTACTTAATATTACTTATGAGTAATTAGATTCATTGTTTGCATCATTCATCTATCAAGAACATAATTTGTAGAGCTACAGATTATTTACTTGCCTTTATTTAGGTATTACGCATTAAGTTCGTATGCAAAATTTATTTTCTACAATGCAATTTATTATAAAAAGTTACGATGAACTAATGCACAAAATTACATTTTTAGAATAAGAAGTCAAATACCATATTGTGGTCTTAATAGCCGAAGAGTTCTGGATAACCAGTTTAATAGAAATGGAAACTGGAAGACGTGGATCAATGTAGTGGTCACATAAGTCACTTGATCTTACTCCCTTGATTTTTTCCTGTTAGTACATTTCAAAAGGATGGTCTACGTTAATCGACCAGACAATTAAGAAGACTTAATGAAACGAGTTATAACTTATAACTACGCAGATCTACGTGATACAGGTTCGCCATTGTCTCGACTTACACTACCAGTCAAAAGTTTTCACCCACCCCATAATCTATTTAATGAATTTCAAAATAATACACGTCGAAAGTCGAAACGGTGCCTTATAAATCAAAAATAATAGTGTCCGTGGGACAAGTTAAAACTTATTCTTAGACGCTGAATTATTTTTTATGTGTTTATGATTGTAGTTTAGTCCTAGTTGTGAGACTCAAGAACGTGCTGTGATTTATACCTCTTGGACCAAGTTATTTTTTCGTATACAAATTGTTTTCGTTCTCGCAAATTCAAACTTGTAGGTTTTAAAATGGGTAGTCGTGCATTAATCTTCACAGTCTAGGAAAAACCAACCGTATCGTTGCCACCGAATTAAAAATTCTACGATGTACCGTGGAATACAATGTGAAAAAATATGCATCCACCAGGAATTTTGTCGATAGAAAACGTATTGTATAGATTAGTAAATGTGATCGACGACTCACGGACTCAGGGATAGCAGCTCAGATCAATGAATCTAGGGATTTGCCTTTGAGTACTTTTACACTGGAAAGAAGTTAGAGAGGAGCTGACATTGTTGGCAGGGTGGCAGGAAGAAAACATCTTTTAAGACGTCAAAATAAAATTAAGAGGTTACAGTGAATAAAAATTGTACACATGAAAAGTTAGAGAGAGTTTTATGTAGTGATGAGTTAAAGTTTGTGGTTTTTGGGCTTAAGAGAAGAGTCAGAAGAAGGACGGATGTTATATCCATGTGTTAATCCCGGTAGAGACTTTGTTATGATTTGGGGATCTGGTAAAAATTAAAGGGATTATGAAGAAAAAAAGGCAATAAAAATATTAAGAGAAAATGTAGTACGTTCTGGCCAGCGCCCGATACCAAGCCTTCTTCGAAGTTGTACAAAGAATATTTGGAAAGAATTACAAAGGAAGAACGTACTGGAAGTAACGATTTAGCCGTTACAGTCGCCCGACCTCAAACCGATTGAGTTATTGTGGGATAAATTGGATAAGGAAGTCATTCTTCTATTTTACATTTTTTGATTGGACGATAATTATTGTTACAGAAAACACAAAATAGGCACCGAAATAATCAAAACAAAACTGTAGTTTCCTTATTACTTTATTCTTATCTATATATGTTGTGTATCACCCAAACTATACGATGGGCAAAAACTTTTGACTGGTATTGTATGCTAGATATTGAGTAGGATTGAATTGAATAGGATATAGTTTGTATAATTCATGTAATAAATAGTAAATATCCACTACACAAAGAAATAAATTTATTTGCTTTTCAAATTAGAAATTTATGTGAAAATCTTTCTAGAATATCCAAGCTCTTAATTTTCGTAAATGTTAATATTCCATATTTTTAAAACTGATATTGGGAATTTTGTTTAATATTAGGGAAAGATGAGATACTAAGAATATTTTTGTCGTGCGCACCGTTATTACAAGGTTAAAATTCGTTCTGGTACATCAGTTTTGCGAATAGGTACTCTTTAAGGTAGTCACACACTTGTCGTCATCGGACGGAGCGTTCGCAACGAACGGATCGGATTTATTTCGACGGCTGCGAAGGTTTGTAAGCTCCACAAATTACCGATTCCGAGGTCTCTCGCCAGTCGTAAGTTTGAGTGGCGTACTTTCGCTGAGAAAGACTCGTGCGTTTGGTTTTTGATTTGCTTGCTGGCAGAAGATGAAGAGAAAGAGCTTGAGCTGGCCAAAAAGCCCCCAATTTGGGTTCATCAAATCAATCAGAGACAGGAGTATGGAGTATAACACATAATTACCTGATCTGATTGATGATGATACCAGATTTTTTCAATATTTCCGCAAGACTAGCAGTTTTCTTAAGTTGACACTCCGTACGGATGATTCGAAAACCATTTAAATCAATGTTTTTAATCACACTCGTGAAAACCGAACCGTTCGATGCGTGCGTGACTACCTTTATATACTTATATTATAACAAAACATTTATTTAATTTTAATTGCCAGCTGATCTCAAAGTTTTTATCATGTCGACGTGGTTTACGATTATTAAGAAGTGAAGCTTAAAATTCTCAAGTCACATTATACAAAGTTCTGTGAAGATAAGAAAGATTACACAAACTTTGTCGATTGTCAGAGGGGTTCCATTTGAACATAATGAAGACGTCGCGAAATATAATATTTTGAGTGCAACGTTGTAAGAAAACAGTGGAGTATTGTGTAGATTTTAAACTTATTTGATAAAAGAATCGCGATCTTGTCGAATCATTAGAACGCAACAAGAATGGGACAATCGATGAAGATATATGAATACCTAGTTTAAACCAAGAAGTCGATATTAGATAATCTAGTTTACATATAAGTTGTATGGAGTCGTCAAACTAGCGTTTCACAATTACTAAGAGGTGATAAAAGTTTTTCTCATTCCTCTAAACATTTCTTTGGTATTCAAGGTGTAAATTCTAACATTTATTATGAAAATAATGTATGAATCATGTGGTTGCAAACTCACAATGTCATGTTTTTCAGTCAAAAACTACGAGCTTTTTGGCACAGTTTAGAAAAATATAGGATTACTAGCTGACCCTGCAAACGTTGTTCTGCAATATAAATTATATCTACGAAATATTTTTTTGGTTAAATACAAATAACTAACTTACTGTAAGTATGTACGGACGTACTTGAAACGTTGTAGATAATGAAAATTCGTTTTTAGCCAACACAAACAAACTGGATGGTCTTCCCAAGCGAATGCCAATGTAATTGGAAATTGAGTGCGTTTGAATTCAATTGGCACATCTGTAGGAATCATGGCAGTTTTTCATTAATCCTTTAATGAATAATCGTGTGCCATTACACAGCCGTGGTGGGTTCAAGTTACGAAGCAGGAAGATCGGAGATCCAACCTTCAATTGTAAATGGTGTGGTGGCACGCCACATGCCTGGCAAATCCAATGAATTTAAAAACTCAATTGGATAATTCACACTTTCGTTGGTATCGCAAACTGCATCGATAGATTTGTATGACACCAAATCCCCAGGCAACAACTGTTGTATCTTTAAATTTAACCCATTGACTTCCACATTTTTTGCTGCGAAAATCGCTCTTTCAGCCAGCCACTTATGATTTTCATATTGTGTGTGTACATCGGGAAATATGTTATCGATAAGAGTATTTTGCGAGTCGATAATTATGCAAAAGTCCGTAATTTTATGCATCATCCAGTATTTTCATGAACAACAACTTTTCCTTCGCCAATACCCAACAGTTGTTAGAAGTTTCGGCGGATGGATCCTGAAGCATTTGAACGCGCATGTTCACCGTCAGTTGTACTTCAACAGTCACGATGATTTTAAGCAAGCCAAATAGTTTATCGTTGTTTTTTATATCATTTAATGTCCAATATGCCATAATGCATTTATCCCAGATAATAATTTTACATTGTTACAGCCATACACGATTGTTTTTTATGTTGCATACTGCGTTTGAATTCCTTCGAATGTCCAATGGCAGCTTAAATGTTGAATGAGCTGTTCTACCTCCATCTAATAAAGTTGCTGCAATGCCAGAAGATGCAACGGCCAATGCGATGCCATTTTTTGATCGTATCTCGTCAAAAAGTAACGAAATAAGGAACGTTTGGTCAGTTCCACCTGGTGCATCCAAAAAAGAATCCTCCTTGTCCTGCCGCAACTGCCAGCTTAAGGCGGTCGTGAATAAATTTTTGGACATCATTTAGTACTGGAACAGTGCGACTAACAATGTCTACCATTTCTACAGTATCGTACTGTAATTCACGATTCATATCTGTGATGAATAAATCAGGTGCACTTCGATTCAGTGATCCTCGATAGCAATCAATGCTTCATTGTACAGTCATTGAATCTTTGTGATTATACCACAAGATTTGTGCTCGGGCCGGGAAACATGTAGTTAGTATATAGCAAATAGTAGACTTATTTGTATTCATGTCCAGTTTAATGCTGCTTCAGCAAGCATGACAATGATTGTCTTCTTCTAGCAAGGCATGCATCTTTATACATTGGATACTGTTGTCCATCTACCTTTCGTATATTTTGAAATGACAATGGTCCGGTGACATCAATCAACAACAGTCGCAGATAAAAGCACTAAGTCTGCCTTGGATTGACTGTACATACACGACTCAAACTATTTGATTTGAATAAACCGGGGCACGCATCAACTGGTGTTCCTTAAAAAAAATCGCTATGGAAAAATGGGGGTTGATCTTGCCAAAAAAATTAAAGTTTTTAATTAACAAATAAAAAAATTTATCTAAAAAATTGAAAAAAAATTAGGGGTGGACTATCCTTAACATTTAGGGGGATGAAACTAGATGTTGTTCGATTCTCTGATTTACCTGATATGCACACAAAATTCCATGAGAATTGTTCAAGCCGTTTCGGAGGAGTTCAATTACAAACACCGCCAAACGAGAATTTTATATCTTATATATTAAAAAAATTGATGATTTCCATTCCGAGTCCGTTCAGGCGTTCTACCCAACCGATTTGATTAATTTTTTTTTTCAATGAAAGGTATTGATGCACAGATCAGCCATCAACCATCGGATTTCATCTAATTTTCACCATTCTCAAGTTATACTCAAATATGATTTTCCCCTGTACATTACTTATGGGAGTTTTTCACATACACACGTTCTACCCTCAATATCTCAGGTTCTGTTCAAGATAGAGAATTCGTTTTGGTTTATGAACACTCATTGAAACACCCTCTTTCTTTTGAGTTTTTGAACACTTAAATCGGTTGAGTTGGAGATGAGCTGGCGCGGACATTCAATGTGGAGTTATGGATTTTTGTAGGTTTTTGGCAATTTTTCTACATTCAAAAATCTATATCTCAGGTTCTATTATAGCTACAGAGTTCGTTCTTTCTCTATTTCTCTATTATAATGATTTCTGATACTTATTTAATGGATTCGATGCGAACGAAGCCGCGGGTAAAAGCTAGTATTGGATTAAATTACAACGAAATCTTCTCGAACGAAAATTCCTCATCATTTTGAAAGTCTGTGGGGTAGTTTCTTTCCAGTCTTCTTGTTACTATTATTAGTTAAACCAACCTCTCTAAATAACGGTTTTGTTCGACATAGTTTTTCATGAACTATTTGTTTGCTGGATTGAAAAAAACCAAAATATACATTTTCTAAACTTATCATCAATCGTAACCGTTCGGTTTAATTTAATTTCCTCTTCCAGACACAATATTAGGTGATTACTACGAATTGCACTTTAGTACATATTAAAGGGACTTACCTTAACAAAGGTGGTGTTATCCTGGATATCCTTGCAGCAAAAATGAAAATAAGAACATTAAAACTTAATAAAAATTCTTCTTAGTGTTAGGTTATTTTGATTTTTTTTGTTGTACGTAGTTAGAAGTGGGGCACAAGGAAACAATAGGCACATAAATGCACGAGCATGATTCAATAATCGTTTCTTCTTTATCATCATATGAATATCTATATCTCCCAAAACGTCTTTAAATGTTATTCCACCTTATGTTTCAGTATTTCCAGCCAATAGCTTGTTAGGCTTCTAAACTAATGATAATACGTAATCTCCAGGATCCCTACGGCCATATCCCTGGCTCTGCGAGGAAAAAAATGCCTATATCAGGGCTCATTCCAAAAAACCCTCCTCCTTTTAAAAATTCTCCTTATCCTACTAATTTATCCAACGAATCTCTTTCTTTCAGGGACATATCCTAAAAAGTTTTTCAATGGAAAGAAATCTAAGTAACGAAGAATATCCAGGGTTTATAATATGCTAGAAAAATATCGACTACAAGTTTTATAAACAGAAGAAGAACAAAATGAGATGAAGCAGAAAGCAAAGCAGTTAAAAAAGGCACATAATTTTTGAGAAACTGAAAAGCGTAGAAAGGACAAAGTCATTGTCAAATTCTGATTCCAGTGAGAATCAGTTGCTAAGATTAAGTGATGTTGATGATAAGATGCCGGAGGAAGAAGTAGAGTTTGACGTTCCCAATCTAGAAAATATGAATATTGGTTACGTCCTTCTTATTAAATTCGGAAAGAAGTAATTGGTGCTTTATTATATATTCTAAATACAATTTAATTGAATACCAAGAATTATATCTCAGATGAAATATATACTTGTTTTTCCAGAAAAGGCAGATGTTGTTTTCCTGAACCAAATTATACAAAAGGCACAGCGGGGACAATAGCTATGGATATTTTTTTAAAAAATGTACGATAAAATTAGCAATTTGTCGTTGTTAATAATATCTGTCAAGCTGTCTAACATAATCCAGCTTAGAGCAGTTTTTGTAAAACCTACTCGACAAGCAGACGTGACTCATTTCTTTGGAGGAGTACAATTCTGTGGAATCAGCAAGGCACATCTTTTCCGAGAACTACAACCTACAGAAAAAAATCGAAATATCATTTAAAGTAATCTGATAAACGATTTGGGTGATTTTATATCATGTATCCAGGCAGACGTGGCTCCGAGTTCGCACTGCAGACGCCCAGAACTTGAATTCATCTCTTTTCTCTGGAGACGTGCAAGCCTGAGGCTACTAAGGCACGTCTTTCCCGAGCACTACAACCTACAGATGCTCAATATTAATACCCAGAGGCATCTCCACTCGGTAATAGTGTGAAATGGCTTACAATCTTGTGCTGTTTTTACATAAAAATAAAATTGTGTTAACGCGTTTTCCCGATTGATTTTTTTTAATTTTTAAGTTTTATTTGTCATTCAGTGGTTATATAGGTGTTTTAGCAAGTCTGTTTTGAGGACTGGAAAATATAATCACAATAAAAATATTATTTCAATATCTTTTAACTAATTCCATACAAATTTTTCTCTATATTATAATAAAATAATTCAAAATCAGTTTTCTTTTTTCCGTTCCTTCACAACTTGAACAATTATTATAATATTGATAAATTTGGCTTGATGTTCATTTGAAAATAAATTGAAAACATAAAGTTATTCACAGATTATTACATTATTAATTTTCATATTGTATGAAATATTTCTTTCTTGGTTGAGAATAGTCAATAGTGAAACATACAATAATGATATTAAAGATGATAATAATATTGTTTTCAAATCAAATGGTTTCAGTATTTCTAACTCAAATTAATTTAATGTTTTGGTAGTTTTTTTATAAACCATCCAGTATTCAACCAACATTTTTGGTCACGTTGTAAACATTTGATAAAATAGAAGGAAATTATTATATTTCATGTGACACCGTTTGCGGAAATAAAATTACACGTGTATATACACAGGTACTACAGAATGGTGTAAGTTAGTATGTACGGGAATATGAATTTCCTCTCACAAAAACGTGTCTTTGTACGGTTTAATTAAACGAATGTTGTGGAAGCAATGCCAAGAAAGAAGTTTACGTTGATACATATTACGACATAATTTTACTGCAACTAGAACTGATTCGTTTTTTAAGCGATTTACAGGTTTTTGGGGGTTTTGTAGTTAAAATATCAGAATACATTGCTTTTTGTTAAAAGAGCTGTGGAAATAGGTCAAATCAGCATTTTAATTTTTTGATTTATTTCAAAAGTCCAAAAGATAGGCTTTAAAGAAACATGACCCAAGAAATGGCAAAATAGGTTGTACAAAAAATATTGTATATCACAAGAAATAAAAGGAATAAACACGTATAAGAATGATAAAATGTACTTTCAGATTAGTACTTTCTTTATGTTCGATTATGAAACAAAGTGAAAAGGATGTGTTAAAGTCTACCCTACAATAAATGATATTATTCATCACAAATTTTTACTGGCTAAGACAAAAGCAGATACTCTCTCCCCACTTTCGGTTAACGCTTACCAAGATCGAGTGCCAATAAAAACTGCAAAGATTGAAGATATTAAAATACTGAGAGCCTACATTCCAAACGAGCATCGGGGATTTTCCGAAGAAAGTTGTGACTGGTCAACTCAAGAGATTAAAGGGTTTTCCAATAAGGACTTGACAACTTTTTTTCAAAATAAAATGAAAACCATTTGAGATATTTCAAAAACTTCATTATCGGGTTGAAGTACATTCAAAACATTTATGAATAGAACTCGACTTTGCTCATATGGCCACCGCGTGTACGTTTGCAGCGGTTAATACGTTGGACACAATTTTCCAAACAGTTCGGCCGAAACGGCTGCTATTTCGCGTTCAATGTTGGCTTTGAACTCATCCAACGTTGTCGGCTTATTAGCATAGACCAATGACTTGACGTAGCCCCAATGAAAAAAATCTAGAGGTGTTAAATCGCACGAACTAGGCGGCCAATCGACTGGTCCATTTCTTGAGATAACACGCTCATCAAACTTCTGCCTCAATAAATCGATTGTAACGCACTAAACAGTTATTTTTTGTGGATGAAGGGGTTTTTCATTAATCTTATGTGGATTTTCACCCGCCCCAATACCGCATCTTTTCCAGAGCCCAATCGGAGAACGTACGTCGCTTCGAATGGTCCACCGGCTTCAATTCTTGGGTGAGCCTGATCTTTTATGATTGTAAAGTAAGATCCTTATGCAAAATTCGCCATAAAGTCGTCTTGGCGATGCTCAACTCTTGGGAATTGGCCGATTTGGATCATTGTCCCTATTGGAAAGTCCCGTACTAGCGATTTCGAGGTTGAAGAAACCAATGATGACCAATAAATCAGAAAAATAGCCTCAAATCTATATCTTCAATTTTTTTTTCTTTTAAACTCAGTTAAATAATTTTACTATCTTTTTAGTAAATTGTAAACATTGCCTTACAATAAAAATAACAGTTTTTACTTGAAATTTAATGGTTTTTATTTCCTTGGAACATGATTTTTTCAAAATGACCACATTTCCACATTTTTAGACCAACATAACTAAATTATGGATAAATATACAAGTGTGAAATTTTGAATATTGCTGTAAATAGAATTTCCTTACATGTTGACATTTTTTAAAAAATGTTTCAAGTGAAATATTTTGATTTAAACAGTTTTTTTTAGTTTCCCGAAAGTTTACTTTCATGGACTTACGCCCGTTTAAGAAAAACCGATTAAACTAGATACAATTGGTACAAAAAGATATTTCTTTGTATTTTCTAAAGGAAACTAACTATAATTAGTTTTCCAATAGATCAAATTGACAACTAACCCGATCTATCCTAACCTTGACCCTATCCTTACCTCAAACTATTTTGTTTTATATAAAGTCAAAGTTAGTAACCATGCTCATGTTAATTTTTAATTTAGTTAAGTTGGCAGGCGATAAGCACCTTTTGATATGTTCAAGTGACAGTAAAAAAAAAACGAAATGAAATGGCGACAGGCAAACGTGCTCCAATTTGTAATCTCAAGAACTGTTAAGTATCGAGCAACAATCCGACGATTGTTTAGCAAGAGTTTTGTTAATCGAAACAAGTATTGTGAAACAATTCAAAAGGTACCTTTTGAAACTCTGTTCAATAAAATGAACATTTTGTCAACCTTGGACTTTTCATTTCTCAACAAAGAACCCAAATCAACGGCTAAAAAACAACAGAGTTTCACTGAATTATACAGGGTATTTAAAAGATTTGAGCACTTTTACATTAAAATCTAAATATAAACACATGAATTATTTGTAAATAAATGTTGACGGGTATTTTGTGCTTTTTAAACTAATTGTAATAGAAATCATCCACGGGAATCTATTACTAAAAAGTGAACTTAAATCGTTACTTCCAATTTTTATTAATAACTTTTTTTGATAATACCCACGTTAACATAAGTATTATTCATGATGTAAGGACTACAAGGTGTGTTCTTCGACTCGTTCTGCGCATCTCTCAAGTGCCAATGAGGATTCGCTCCCAAATTGGCGCGTCGTATGGCTACAAATCCTTAATAGGGTCGTTAATTATATTCCATTGGTCATTTCTTTCATTGTACTGCATTCCTTCTCCGTTTCTTTCAATTTCTTTAATATGCACCTTCCCTTTCCACCTTTAAATCCTGGATCCCATTGTAGCACTGTAATCCCACTGGAACTGCGCTTATTCTCCACCAATGTCCAAACCATTTCATGATTGGTGATTCTATTCTTTTAACTGAATCTTTTATTCCATAAATCACACGCTATTTATCCTCATTTTCATTAATGTTAATCGGCTTTAATATTTCCGATTTTCTTCTCTTGTTTTAATTGTTTATTCACAGGAAAATAGTATTGTTCTTATCATTGTTTTGTAAATATTCATTTTGGTCTTCTTGGTTGATATTTTACTTTTTAACATCTTATTTGCACGTTATGCTCTATTAGCTGCTATAATTTTTTATTCCATTTCTGGTCGTCTTTCCCCAATGCTGTTCATCATAGTTTTGTACTCTTTCAAAAGTACAATCTTTTATTTTTATTTTTTCTCTTTCTCAATTACTTCCATATCTTGTTTTATTTTTATTTATTATTAACCTAATTCCTTGTCCCTTTTTTTTTCTTTTATTCACAGTTCTCAATATATGCTCTTGCGTTAGCTCATTAATTGTGAACTCTTCAGTTTTTCCTTTGCTGGTTATTACACAGTACAGATTTTGATCTGATCATAGGCATTGCAATAAGTCTTTTCAGTTTTGTTTTTATATTTTGGTCTTTGGTTTTGGAACCGTATGTTTCTTATTTATAGAATCAAATCTAAATCTAGAAACACCATATAAACATATTAATTTGGTTTTCATGTGTTTTTTCTAAAGATTTGGTTAATTGTATGCATCGCATCAATTGTGGATTTACCTTGCGCATAACACTACTATTTGTTTTGCTTTTGCCAATCGTCTCTGTCTTATAATTGACATTATTTTATAAGCATTATTCAGAATAGTAATTACTTTGTTGTTTTAACTTTGTTTGTGTTATTGATCTCTTTTTTTTTGAGTACTGTAAACTTTTGTCCGATTCATCATTCAACTGGCATCTTTCCTATTTAATCACTATAAAATACTTACCCTATACAACGGTGGTGGTTCACCTTTTCGGTTTTTTATATCGATTCCCGCATTCCAATCTCGTATAATTTTATGAACTTCCGGACCATCTGGATCAACCAATCTGAATGCTGTAATATTAGTTCCGCCGTATTTAAATTCTTCTAAATTCACACCATGCAGGTCCTGAAACAATATTACAACATTACAACCCTGAAATGAGCCAGATCTATTGGCATATTTCTTTTCAAAATAGAGCGAAGAAGTGGTTGCAGTTAGACGGTGCATTTTCAATTAGCTGCAATGGAATATCTAAATAGAAAATTTCCAAATAGATGGATAAGAAGAGGAGGTTAATATAGATTTTTTTTTAGTGGAAAACGTGAAAGGTATTGTTTTAGTACTACACCGACTAATATCGTGAATAGAAATTCGGATTAGAAACGTATTTGCTGCAGTTACATCTGACATTTTAAGAGATGTTAAACTATCATTTGAGTTTAGGGTTACACTCTGTATTACAGAAAAATGCGCTCAACCCGAGCAACCTTTGTAATTTATCTGTTTAACTATTTTAATATTTGATAGATTGAGTTGGTTTTTCCATTATATTATCATAAATTTGAATTACAAAGTGGAGCCGGGCTGGCCTGTAGCTAGGCTTGAGGATGGACGCCAAAAAGATTTTGGAGTGGAGACCTCGACGTCAAGTTGCACACCAGAGTAGGGGACCAACTATATTAAGGGAATGCAATCTAACTATATGAATACCGCACAGAATTGACTCAGATGGATTTAATTACGGGAGGCTTGTGTCCAGTAGTAGATTCAGATGAATTGAATGATGATGATTGTTATATTTCAGAAGGTACATAAAATTTATTAAGTAGGACAGAATTGTCAAAAGGCGCCTTGATCGAACATCAAAATGGTTAGAAATAGAAAGTTTATAAAATCAGGATAATAAATATTGTATCCTTGATTATTAAACTACTTTTGGAATATCCTTTAGGCTGGAAATATTTTTAGATTGTAGCCCTAATTGATGTTCATATGGTTATGAGAAAAAATTTAAAAAAATGTCACCGTTCATCCATCTTATAAATATACCAAAAGCCAAAAAGCTTTCAAATCAGATAAAGTTGACATAGCCTGTTTAATTGTTGCTGTATATAAGGATATCCCAACTGCCTTCGTTCTCGTTGAAACTTATTTTATGAGCAAAGTTATGTTGAACCGACACCTTTTTATCTTTTCAAACTATGTTACATCCGTTACACATTGTATAGAAATAATTTTTCTTTTAAATCTTTTTAAGCAAACACTGCTATGAAAATTTATTACAAGAAAAAAATCATTAATGTAGAAAATGGTGTCGAGTAGAATGTATTGAAAGAATAATTGACGCCTCAACGTGGACTTCCATACACCAACAGGAGTTTAAATGACATGAAAATTGTTACAAAAAATTTTCAGTTCATAACCAAAATTAAAGGCGTCAATAATGAAGCATACTGATAATTTTTATACAGAATGCGCAATTAAGCTTTATATAATTGTATAGTTATTGTTGTTTTAATTAATCACTACATTATTTAAGACAATTGGGATGATTGAAAAGAAAATATGTATTTAATCGACGCTTTAGACATACAAATGGTAATCATCTCATACACAATACAATTGAATATACTATCTTGAAATGAATATATTTTAGGAGGATTTGCATGAGATGAAAGGCGGTTTGATTTAATCTACTTTGTTATGTGACAGATTTAAGTTATTGCGTTTTGTACACAACGGCTTATTTTTGTTTTCAAAAGAAAAAACGAGATAATATTGTAATTTGTTTATCTTTCAAACATATACGAATATGATTTGCATCCTTAGAAAACACTTGAACCTTTTAAAGAAATATTACTGCATATATATAGAATATAGTGTGAATAACGATGATATTTACATTTTTTTCGATATAGGAAAACCAGAGTCCGTTCACATATAAAATATTATAAATTCTGACAATAAACTGTACTTTTCCAATCCTCCAAATGTTTTTCTATACTTCTATACAGTTTTCACATTTGTCAAAACGTTTTACAAGCTTTTGCTTGCCCGAGTAAGAGGATAACCAAACTAGAACTGCTTCTGTCACCTCATTATCTGAGGCGGACCCGAGAAACTTTTTTAGATAATGGAATATGTGAAAATTGATTGACGCCAAGTCTGGACTGGATAGCAGTTTCCATATTTGTCTAAGCATTTTCCATAACTTTTTAGAAACTTCCGTTTACCTGACTCTGAAGATACTCAGTCTTGAACTGCTTCTGTTACCTCATCATCTGTCACAAAGCTGAAAAACTCTTTAAGATAGTGAATTTGAGTGTAAATGGCAGAATAGAGTCTGACCTCTGCATTTATTGCTGTCTATTGCTGCTTAAATTTGATAAAAATACCCCTTGTTCATCCCATAACACGTTTGCCATAGCCTTGCGTGTGGGGATGCTTGCTCGGCCTTGGCTTTGACTGGAGATGGTGTGTGACGGCATTATATTCATTGACATTCAGACTCTGAGATTCTGTGGGAAATCCACGATCCACGTGGTTAATCTTTTTCTATTCAAAGTATCTGATTAGATTTTGACTTTGTGTTTCTATGCTTCTTCACTTCAGCAGACCCCTATATTGCATATCTAAATTTGTTTACAGTAGGACAGAGAGCGTTTACATCTATTCTTGTCCCACAGTGCATAAACTCGATAAAGAAGACTCCATGTTCATTCCAAAACATGGTTTGCATAACGTCGAGTATAGATATAACCTGTTTAGACTGTAGATGTTGTGTAACGCCATTCTATTCATAGACGTTCATACTTTGAGGTTCTGTGAGAAGACCACGTCTGATTCCTTGTGAGATAAAAAGCCGAGATAGTGAAATAAGTGAAATTTTATCGGCGCGAAGTCTGGACTGTAGGTGGCCTATCCAGAAGATGAGGTCATGCATTGTTATACAGCAACAAAACGTCAGAATACTACTGAGGCTACACTTATGGTTGTTTCTTGTCGCAAAGACTCCATATTCATTCCAAAATACTGATATTATAACCTCAAGTATAAATATTGTTTGCTTGGCCTTGACTCTGAGGCTCTCTTAGAAATCGGTCTCGTTCCTTGTGACAATCTCCAAAAATTAATCAACTTATTTATGATATCGATTGAGAGATTAAAACGCGACAATTTGTGAGGTCTCAACTTGTCAGAAATGTTTTTGGCAAAGTCTAAAGTTATTTTTGAAGTTATTAACGAATATTTTCATCTATGGGATTCATCAATTCATCTTCGATCACTGATTGACCTAAACTATGTCCGTCGGTTATTTGTCTATTAACTTTCGTTTTTTTCTGTAGTTTATTTTGAAGCCAGCCCTGCCTTCATAGACATATTTTTACAATATAAATTTCTTTTCAGTACGAATTATCAACAATATTATCAACTTTGGTCTCAATTTAAATGATTCAATTGTAAAGCTTCCTCGTATAACGAAAATTTGGAATATTCAGTTATCTATCATAATTCATAGTTAGTTACTTTTACCTAACGTTAGACCATCCCGAGTCCCTCATAAACACAGTTACACGAGCATTAACTTAAAGCCGAAAAGCGATGGAATACTCACCAGAGACGTGATAAGATAACTGTGGTAGTCGCTCATCATCCCGATCTGTTGCGCCTGCTTCAGGACGTCGTAAATCCTTTGAGTCGAGCAATCCAGCACTATGTGGGATTCAGCAGAGTTCTTTATTTGTTTCAGTAAAGGCCTGAAAAACGTAAATCAACGGGGTTATATTCCACCACCGCAAGCAGACTTAACTACACCCTGATTTATGGACGACAATATTTCCGTACAAGGGTCCAGTTTTATTTTATTTCATTCTTTATTATTTCAGTGCAGATAATATTTTGGAATGACGACTTTATGTAATAGAATCTTTGGTAAAGGTATTTGTGAAACACATGATAAGAATTGTAATTCTTATCGTTTAACATGACCGTAATTTATATAATGATTAATCCCAAGAAGACTAAATACGTGGTCATAATTTAACAACGAAATATACCAGAAGAAGAAATTATGGTTAATAACGTATAAAAAGACGGGGTAGGAAAAATAAAGCTAAAAACTTTGGAATGTCTGAGCAGTAAGACGAATCAGACAAAGTGCATTCGATTCGGGCAAACCTTAGAAAGCTTTGATAATAAAAATTATATAATAAGAAATGATAAGTGTATTTGTACAGAAGAAAAATGCATTTCGAATGGTTAAAAAATGAAAAATCAACTTAATTTTACTGCTCGGGAACTTTCGAGATCGCTAAACACAAATATCATGATAGAAACGGTCTACGAGGTATCTGGTATCCAGGGTAGCCAACATCTACGTCGTCCACCGGAGTCTCGTTATTAAATTGAATATATACATCCTGGGGATATTCAAGGTTGATGAATACGAATATTAAGGAGGCAATGACCTGTGAGGTACCTTGTACCCAGGTTGGCTGGTTTATACGTCTTCTGGGTGTCGTTCCTGAAGATGCGATTGTTTATATAGTAATGTGGGCTTGTGAATAAAAAAAAAGCGACACCAATCCTAAAGAACTCCATCCAAAGTCACAGGATGGCGTGCAATTTCCTGACCTTAGTCCTTGGTTCTTAGGAGAAAATGAAGTGACAGTGCCACTGAATTTGGGCTAGTATGTAAACATATTATAGGCATTTTTTTCAACCGAGGTTATATGATTTGAATTTGGATCCAATATGCCAGCCTGCTTCAAAATTCAAAAAATAATTGTATACGTCTGCTCTGCTTGAAAGAGCTTTTGAAAACTATGTAAAACAAAGCTTCGGGTATGTATTTACATTGTAAAAATCAAATTCAAGCTTCCTGATTCATACAAGTTTTTAAAAAAGTTATGCTGTAACACTCTGTACAAGATCGTTTTTAAAAAATTACGATAGGTTGTAACTCCTTTTAATACAGTAGTTGAATAGTGTGTTTGTAAACCTTTTAGTGTTTTGATAATACTTCATTTTGACATATAACAGTCACTAATTATCATCAGATTATGTAATCATCCCTTTGCAGATCGTGCTGTATGTTGTATATATTTTTAATCATCTCAATTTGGTTGCGCTGCTGTATAGCCGAGAGTTAGGTAATGGTTTGTATGTATGGAAATAGGTCACTGATGGTTTAATAATCACGTTGATGATGATAATATGGTGTTCTAACAACGTTTGATGGATATGAGAGAGATCGACGAAATTGAAAATTAATATTTGATTATGTACCGTCTGAAACTTCCCGATGCTTTAACATTTAATCTTAGATCAAGTGCAATTTGTAACCAAACATTTACTTCAGATAGTTTTATGAAGTATGAAATATTTATATCATTAGTAAAACAATTATAAAGTATGATCAAATGTAATGTGTCAAGATTTTCATTATTTTTACAAAATAATATGAAATATGAAAAACTAGATATTATTGTGTTGAAGTTGATTAAATTCATCGTATTTTTATCAAATATTTATTTGAAATACGTAATAATATTATCCAGGGAAGGTTTTCGTGGAACCTATTTTATATATTATATATAAGAGCATAGAGTACAGAAAAAACTTCATTGTGAATCTTCTGCATACTATAGTATATTGGAATTGTTTAAACAGGATTTTATATCTGCTACATATGAAGAAAATAATAAAGGACCTAAAATAGAACCATGGTGCACTCCCGGTTTCAGTAGCAAATACATTTACCACCTCATTATTTTTAATTGATATATATGATCTGAAAAAGTCGATAGCAAGGTTAGAAAAGCAAAAATAATTTAATTTTGGCAATTCAAGTAACGACAAGCAGGTAGCCTATCCTAGATTTTCTCTAGATCTTATTTCATTTACCAATTTAACCAGACTTCAACTTCAGTTTAACTGGAAAAAAATCAACGAGTCGCTAGCTCAACCATTAAAGGAATTACGTATGCACAAATATCGATATGAAACATAGAAATTTTCAAAAAATCATATCTACCAAACTAATGGTTGGATTGAATTGAAATTCTGAGGAAATTATATGTGAGGTAAGTTTCAACTGAAAAAAAATCAACGAGTCGCTAGCTCAACCATTATAGGAATCACGTATGCACAAATATCGATAATGAAACATACAAATTTTCAAAAAATTATATCTACCAAATTAATGGTTGGATTGAATTGAAATTCTGAGGAAATCATATGTGAGGTAAGTTTCAACTGAAAAAAAATCAACGAGTCGCTAGCTCAACCATTATAGGAATCACGTATGCATAAATATCGAAATGAAACATAGTAATTTTCAAAAAATCATATCTACCAAACTAATGGTTGGATTGAATTGAAATTCTGAGGAAATCATATGTGAGGTAAGTTTCAACTGGAAAAAAATCAACGAGTCGCTAGCTCAACCATTATAGGAATCACGTATGCATAAATATCGAAATGAAACATAGTAATTTTCAAAAAATCATATCTACCAAACTAATGGTTGGATTGAATTGAAATTCTGAGGAAATCATATGTGAGGTAAGTTTCAACTGGAAAAAAATCAACGAGTCGCTAGCTCAACCATTATAGGAATTACGTATGCACAAATATCGATATGAAACATACAAATTTTCAAAAAATCATATCTACCAAACTAATGGTTGGATTGAATTGAAATTCTGAGGAAATTATATGTGAGGTAAGTTTCAACTGAAAAAAAATCAACGAGTCGCTAGCTCAACCATTATAGGAATCACGTATGCATAAATATCGAAATGAAACATAGTAATTTTCAAAAAATCATATCTACCAAACTAATGGTTGGATTGAATTGAAATTCTGAGGAAATCATATGTGAGGTAAGTTTCAACTGGAAAAAAATCAACGAGTCGCTAGCTCAACCATTATAGGAATTACGTATGCACAAATATCGATATGAAACATACAAATTTTCAAAAAATTGATTGATTGTCAGATATAAAGCTAGACGAATAGACGAACTCGCCGGGCTGGGTTGTATACGTCTCTTTCTAGGATTTTTGATACCACTGGTAATATGCTTATAAGTTTTAAGTCTTTTGCTTTTGGCTATGTATTTTCAGGAAAAGAAATGAGAATAGCTTTCTTTTGAATATCAGGAAAACACTTTACAAAATAGAACTGTTAATAATGTATATTAAAGGCTTTATGTACTAGGGTAAGCATAGTTTAAGTTCCCTAATTGTAAAACCGTCTTCACCAACAGCATTCGTATTAATTGAACACTCTCGAATACAAGAAATTTTCTTTCAATCACATTTAAAATTTTTAAAAAGGAATGAAAATATCGAACGATACACTTAATATAATAAACATAATAATAAATATTTACTCCTCTATAAATTCGTATGAATTGTAGTTAAGTTAATCAAAGTTTGGACATTTTAGTCCCATCAGTATAACATTGTTGTTGCAACATCATGAAATAGGTTAACAAAATTATATATACTCAGTTATTCCATCGTTTACTACAACAATTAAAGAATTAAGAGCCCTTCATTATTCCGTGCTTTTCTCTAATTAGATTTTCTAACTAATGAACACTATCAGGTGAATATTTATTTACAAATCCCACCTCGTCGATCGTCGATGTTACAGGTTTTCAGCGGTTTTCCCGCTCTACAACAACCACTCAACTTCACTCTACAAATGCCGTTTGGGTTTGGTTTGAAGAGCCATCTTTTTTCCAAAGCCCAGAGGAAAAGTTCTCCTATATCATGGCAATTTCAGAAATTAACCCTATCCTACATAAAAATATCCCTATTCTATTCAAAAACAAACCAACGAGTGTGAACAAAACTTCAGTTTCGGAGAAAGGGTTTCGGTTATAACTAAATGGCTTTTCATTTTTTCTCCGATTACGTTTGAAAGTAGGTAGAGGAAAAGTATTCCTAAATCAGGACAATTTCTGAAATTATACATATCCTACATGAAATTGTCCCTATTCTATTCAAAAACAAACCAACGAGTGTCTCAAAAATAAGAACAAAACTTCAGTTTAGGTTTATAACTAAATGGCATTTCATTTTTCCTCCGATTACGTTTAAAAGTCGTCAACTTACTATTAAGGACATTCAAAATATCTCATACTGTAAGACAATGTTTTTTTTGAAAAAATATTCTACATCTTCGCCTAATGTACTAAATTATCAAAAAAAAAATAATATTCATCAGAACTCCTAAGTTTACAGTTTACTCTAGTAATTTTACTCTAGTATGAAACTGTTCGTATAAAAACACTAGAGTCAAATAGTTTAACTGAAAGTATGAGTAGTCGTTACAAAGTTTTTGACAGAATTGGAGACTTAAATGAAAACTATGAACGTACTAGAATGGAAACATACATCAAGTCAAACGAGGAAGAAGTTTGAACTGTTTTCAGTACATAAAATTGTACAAACCCACAACAAAAGTCCTTAGCGTGATATATGATGATTTGACAGAGTGGTTGATCAATATAGTGGAAAATAAACTCCTTTGTCCTTTAAGATATCAATTTAAAAATTTATTATTCTTCTTATTACAAAATTATTTATAATCTTACAGGATATTCTGTGCCATATCAAAGTTAAATTTTTCTAATTGAAACACCCTAAATTTGATTGTACATTTGGAATAAGTTTGACTTCCCGAATCCAATAATCCAATTTTCCAAACAAATCATAACAAGTTCAATACCCTGTACAATGCAAGAGAAATTAAAGAATGAATATTCATTGAATATGATACAGTGTGAAACAAAATACTAATACTTTATTATCTCGGTTTTCTTCAAATGAATCCCCCTGTATTTTATGTAAGTATCGAAAAGTAATACCAACATACTCATTTTTTAACAAACTGTCCTATGCCGTAAATTATTAGTTTTTGAGATATTTTGATTTTTCTGTACAAAACAATTGTGAGTTGGCTGTGATTTTTGTGTCAAAAATGACATTTTATCATTGCTGTTTGATACTGTTGAGGTTAAATTGCAATACCAAAAAATATTATAAATAAAGGACAGGAATGAAACAATGGAAAACTATCAAGTTTACTACAGTATATATACACGTCTTCATCATCACAATAAGTGTTTGAAATGATATCCAAAGATATCTAAGCTTAGTTGAGAGCGATAATTCAAAGGATTACTCACATTAGGAAGCATTTCACCCTGTATATGCTTAAACACTTAGTTGGATATAAAGTATGCAATGTATGTGAAAAAACAGAAGTATGGAAAAACCAAACAGGAAGTGGATAGATGAAATTGTAGCATTTTCTCGAATTTTTTCATGATGTGGAGTATTAAATATTAACTTCTGGTCGAAAATTATACCCTACTCGATCTAGTTTTTTCTCCAGTAAGGATTTGAGACAATTTTTTCACTGCAATATCTCGTATCTATAGTATCAATTTTTCAGTTTGAACATGCGATACAAAATATTTTCCACCTCATTGTATAATAGAGAATGAAACATTGTGTCGATGTTTTCACAATATAAATGAATTTGTTTCCTTTTTTTCAGAGTTAGCCATCTCCATTGATCCTATTATTCACGTTAGCGAGGTTGAATTAAAACTTTTTTTTTGGGAAACAATGAATTTAGCTGTTTATTTCTAGAAGTTCTTGTAACATTTTGTACCCCAGTAAATTAAAACTGACCCTCGTTAGGATAAAATGTCATCCATAAATCAGCTGTGGGTTATTTCAAAGTTGAGCTCTGGCAATCCGATTAATTTCGTTTTCAGTTGGAAAATTGTTTGAATGTGTATATGTTACCAAACCCGACTTCAGGTCAAACTTCAGATCAGAATTCGACATTTGCAATCAAAATTTTTAGAGGTAGCAGATGTAAGCGAAGGCTCTAAAATATCGTTAAGAACTGCGGCTACGAAACATTCAGTTGTTTTAGGCCAAGGTTTTGTTTTGTGGATGCAGCTGCAACAAAAACTGTTCCACAAACAGATGCCAGTGCAAGATACTCTGCAATTCTAAGTACCGCCAAAGCACACCGTGTAAAAATAAATAACAATTTTAAAAATTATATTAGAGAAGCATTTATTATTTGTTATAGTATGATTGTATTAACAATTATCCATAGCTTTCAACGACGAATCATTATTGTTTCAATAAAAATGATTATTTTTACTATTACGGAGTATGTTATTCAGTTTATCCTTTCATTTCTACTTTCTAGATATACTATGTTTAGACTAGGCTCTAGTTTATTTTAGAGTGTGCGTATTTATATCAGCATTAACTAGTTTGGCCTAGGTTAAACTGGTTTATCCTATCGAACTTTAGACAAATTCTGGTTTGGCCGATAACATATACATTTATCAACAATTTCATGTGGATGCTAATAAAAAACTAGATTTAATTTGAGTAAAATATTGATGAAAAGCTATAATGAGAGGTGATATATCTGCTGTATACAATTCCCAACGAAAATTAGGTGGAACGTGGTGTAATATTTACATAAACATCTAAATATTATTATGAAGTGCGTATAATTTTGAAATTCCTTATTTGGAAGACAAATAAGTTATTACAAAAGTGATTAATGTTATCCAATATAAATAGAAGTTTTAATTTTCTTATGGAAGAAGGTACAACGAATGTGAAATATTTTTGTAGAAATAAACAATTCTGGTTAATTGAAATCTCAAACTGGCACTTCCAGTTTACGTACAAAGCGATTTTCTAAGCAAATCAAGTAAATAATGTTGTAATATTGGATTTGAAAAAACGTTTTTCAATGTGGACTCGTTAATATAAAATTTAACTATATCTGTGTCGTTCTGATCGATGATCTTTTGCCACTTCTAGTAAAACCACAATTTTGACAAAACCTCACCCAGTAATTCCAAGAAGCATCTTCTGAAGTCAGTTTAACACCCTTAAGAGAATTTTGTAGAGACATTACAAAGCCAAGGATATACAGAGGATGCATTAATACTTGTCACTCAAACTTAGTTTTTGACGAGTCCTCAAGATATGTGCCGGTTTAGCTGTTCGCGTATGGAGGGTATTGGGGATTAGATGAAAAATACTCTAATAGTTTGTGGCGCTCTTTTGGAAACCAATATGGTTTTCCTTTCCTCCACACCCTCCATATGTTCACATAATAAAGGATGAAGTCATAAAAAGGTGCGGCTTGGCAAAGGTAATGGTATAGGTGACAGAGAAATCAAAATCCTGTGATGTGCCGATGACGCCACGATATGTGCCGAAACAGATGATTTTTAAAGATTATTTAATATGTTTAATATCACAGAAAAACAGTGTAATGCGTATGTAAGGCCGAACAAACACCTGAGACAAGAAACCAAGGCAGGAATTTACAAAGCGGCAGACCTATGATGACCAATACAACAGAAGCATCAAAAACGAAACTACTCTTGAAAACCACAGAGATACAAACTTCTAGGCGGATCTATAAAAAGAAAAAACTTCTGACGATTATGTGATAACATTAACGAATTGGTATTACTGGATATAAAACAATGTAACCAACATATAAGTCGAATGACAGACGATAGAATGGTAAAAATAGCAAGTGATAAATCTTATTTGGAGCACGGAGTAGAGGTCTACCACGAAAGAGGTGGAATGACAATCTAGGGTGAGGTTGACGAATGATATCGAAGACGTTTTACCTATTATGGAAGAAAGAAGAAGTAGGTTGTTGATTGCGTTTGTGTCATACAACTTTTTGTGCTGATTAAATATTAAAAAAAGAAATTTTCTCTACGCTGCGAATGGAGAAATTGAATATTGTGAATTTTTGATCAACAAATAAATTGAGAGTGTAATTCAATGTTTTTATCATTTTATAGTATTGCAAAATTTATATTTTCATCACCTATAGTCCGAAGCTTCCCCCAATTGGCGCACAGTTATAGGAAACTCATAAGGTCCATGAGCTTTGAGTAATTCTTGTAGACGAACGAGTCCTTCGTTGTTCTCGTAGATTATCGTAAATGATTTCCAACCCCATGCTTTCACTAGATCAACGTATGCCTGAAACAATTTTTAATACGTCAGAAATTAAAAACAACAACAACAGAAAAGTTGAGAAAATTATTGATTTTAATACGAAGGCCGTTTTTTTCAACCTCCGATCGCACTACACACTCCGCTATTGTTGATACTCAGGCGTCAGTCGGCGTTGTGCTACAGCCACGTAAACATGTCCAAAATTATTGATACTCGCCAAGAGTGAATTGCGAAATGTGATTCGTTTTCTACAGGCTGAAGGCCATAGTGCTGGAGTGTGTATGGGAAAAACTTCATTAGTGATGGTGTTGTGCGTGAATGGTGTCGAAAGTTTAAAGATGACCGTAATGATGTGCATGATGAAGTACGTCAAGAACGCAAATTTTTCGTTTCCAATGACCTGGTTCAACGAGTTGACAGAATTATTAGAGAAAATCGCAGAATTATCATTACTGCTTTGTCTATGGAATTTCCAGAAGTTTCAAGGTCTGTTTTGTACTCTATAGCAACTGAACGATTAGGCTAGATTAGCAGCATCTTTCTTGGAAGAGGATATTGAAAAGCTTGTCCACAGTTATGACAAATGTCTAAATCTCTTAGGTGACTATATCGAAAAGGAATCGGAAGTGTATCAATCTTTTGGTAGTAAAATTATTGTTCTATATAAACTTGTCTTTTATTTATAGCCTATCGGAAGTTGAAAATAAATACTCCTAGACACATCTACGATTTGATTATATACAAGGTTTAATTTTAAAACGTATCATGCTTTATAAATCGCCTCTTTGACGAAGCTACTACCACATTTATATTTAAGAGACAGTTTGTAGATTGCTTTTCAATAAAATCTCGTCAATCTCTACTAGGGAGTAGATATAACCCCTAGAAACTTGATTAGAAAAGGGTGACTGATACTTTTTTTTAGTAGTTATACAAAAATTGTGTGTATAGACAAGTGTTTAAAAAAAGACATCTGTAGGCGTCGCTTTTGCTTCTTGTTAAGTACTGAGATCTCAAACTTTATTAACACTCGTAAAAATTTCGGAATAATTTTATAATTTGATGATGTTGTTTCGTATGACACAGACTGAAGATTGTTTTAAAGAAGAAAAGCGTAAGATCGAATATGCAAATTTGCAATTTATATAAATATTGTTCTGAGACCGAATCCACAATCACGCTTGGTTCCAGTTCCGGCAAATCACATTTAATTGTTTTAAAGGTTTTGATAGTTTAGAAGTGATTTGAGGTTCTCAAAGGTACAGTCTTTGGTCTCGTCTTATGGAATAGAACTTACTTGCCGAAGAAACGAAACTTTTCATCATAATTGTTGCGTTTTTCTAAGTTTTACAATATGGTACTTTTCGCAATATAAATTGAGTCTTATTACATAATAGAAATTTAAAACAATCTGTGCTAGTTGCTCTACGAAAATAAGCGCATCCTTCTGGATTAAATAATTTCCAGCAGCTGCAACTAGCACATATATATATTATAATTTTAGTGGAATTTGGAATATTTGCTCTTTGTGGGTTAGTCCTACATTGAATGAACACTATGTAAGGTAAAGTTAGCCGAAAATTTCAGCTTTTTCTGACCGTTATCGTATTTAAATAGGTCTACCTGTGATTTAATTGAAAATCCACGACTTAGTTTATTTCCATCCGTAGCCGAGACTGTTCGAAACTCTCTCAGCCGAGCGTTGAAATTTCATGATTGAATTTCGAAACTTCATATACAACTTGTTAATGAAACCAAGGTAATATCTAGTAGTTTCTTTAATGATGTTTCATATCTTATATCTACCCTCGTCATATAAATTTTGATCTCTCCAATGCACACGTCTTTCAACAGAGGACACAAATGTTTTTTTACACGTGAGAGAGCGTAGAGTAGAGAAGACCGATACTCACTGAAAGAAAAAGAGAGTAACGTCCAGAGAAACGTTCAGGTCGTGTGAAAGTTTTTCTAAACCCATATGTCGTTCACATTATTATTTACCACTTCATTTTCGGAAAAGTACACTCCAATGATGCTCTCAACTATAAATTCCTATCAAATAGTAAGTAATGAGACGGGATTCTATTCAAATTCCCAGAAACAATTAGATTCCTTAACTTTGTTGAAATTCACACATCTATCAACTTATTATTGGACTATTCAAGGCTGGAGCTTATTCCCGATAAAATTTTATTCCAGAGGACAGGAATTTGGCGTATATTACATTAATATACAAGGAGATAAGAAGACGAGTGGCAATTATCGTGACATTAGTATAACGAATGCAATAGGTTGTACGGCAAAGTTTTGAAAAACGGAATTCCAGAAAATGTAATTGAAATAGAAGGATGGGAATACTAGAGAAACGCGAAGCCAGAAATATGGTAACCTAGTGGATCTCGAAAAGGTCTACGACATGGTGCCGTTGAGAACGCTTTTTGATATGTGACCTCAGAAATGTTAAAACCTTTTCACCGCTAGTATTACTTTCTAGATAATTTCTAAATTCCATTAAAATGCGTTTATGGAACTATTTTAATCAGTTACAGCAGTCAGATGATGAAAATCTTGCGTTCGACTTTAGGGATTGTCCGCAGACACAGAACATTCGTCTAGACTTACTAAAATGGGGCAAAGCCGGGAAGTTTCACTGGCCCGACTATAGAAGGGCGTAGCAGTGAAAAAATTAATATTCGAGCTATTCAGAACATATACAGAAAGTCCAAAGGTGTAGTCAAGTTGGAAAATACCCTATCAAAACCATTTTCGTATTCGTAAGGTTTGAGAAAATATTTAAAACATACATTCAGGAGGCTCTGAGTAGTTGGAGAACTAAAATTGCGAGAATGGGAATGCTTAACAAGTTTTCTCCGACGACGCTGCAGATAATATGCTGAAAGAAAGTTGGACGACGAATATGCAAAATGGGGTTTGAATATGATTATGTCAAAACCAGAATATCTGCCGGTAGGAAGCTTGGAAGATTGGGATCTCTGAATAATATTTGTATTAGATTTGGAAGCGGAACCCCACAGCTCTATTCCATATGTCCATATAGGCTTGATGACAAATTTGTAGATAAGGACTTTGTTTTCAAGTACCATCTAGACCAAAAACCTAACTGGAAACAACACATCACAAAAAAATGAAAACAACTTTTTTTTTGTTTAATTTAATATTTTAGTGTGGTTTTTATTAATTAGAAAAATAAGATTGATATATTTAGGCATAGATTATATATTATATACAGGACTTTTCTAAATTCATGCGACAAAATTCAGAAGGTGTTTGCTCGTATAAAATTAAGATGGGTCTTTCCTATAACAAAATTTCCTCAGCACAACCGTTTCCGAGATAAAACTAAAGACTAAAATTGAGTTTTGTTTCTTATGAAGTTTCAGTAAAGCTATAAACTTGAAATTCTGTACCATTCATCATTATTTTGTTGGAAAATGTGGTAATCGCAGGACTTTCACGCGGGTGTTTTATAATATGCCCTCTTCTGAGAATTGTTCTAGTGATGAGAAAAATATATATGTAGAAATGCTCGATCCAAAGAATCTATTATGTTCCCTTTTCTTGCTGCGGCATAGGGATGCTCGGTGTTTATAGCTAATCTAATTATTCCTATCTTTTCAGAAAGCTGGTGAGATGTGGGATGGATCTAGCCACCAAAAATCTTTTTTAGACGACGCCATTTGAAAGTTCTGTTTTGAGTGTTCTATGTAGTGAAAGTGACAGTTCAGTACTGTAATACACTTTCGGGACGCTTTGGAGTAGACAACTCTAGCCACTTCAATATTGACAGTTGACAGTTTCACTTCGATAATTTTGCATAACCTTAAATTTTCAATTTTCTGAAATTATTTGTTTTATCCAAAGTTTTGTCTAAATTAATGAATAACAATGAATGATAATGAAAAAGAAAACATCAGCGATGAAGAGTTACTCGAATCCACGCCACCTGCAGAAAGCAATGCGGCCGTTCTTAATTTGTTGCCGGATAAATCTCGTGCAAGGTACGAAAAACAGTACGAGCTCTTTATGAAGTGGTGTCAACAGAAAAAAAATTATGAATAAAATGTTTATAATTTTCTATTATTTATTTTCTTTACTCAGTGTAATTGAAAAAGTTTTGGATTTTATGTGTCGTCTAAAAAATGTTTTGTATGCCTCTGTACACCTGAAATACTACTTTGTTGGATTTCAGACCTTAGCATACAAATAACTATTTTTCTATTTCTACATCCCCAGGTGTAATAATATGGAGTTCCGTAGACTTTTGCGATTGAATGTGGATAGAAGTGTCGTCATCCACATAGCAGAGTCTGCACGCTATGTTCTCTGTTAAACTAAGCGTCCACTGCTGCGGAGATAGATTAATCTGACAACTAATAGTTTGTGGATATTGCATCATGGAAGAGTGTGGATGAAGTGATCGAAAACTAGTGAAAATATGGTGTGGTTTACTGAAAAAACCAAATTATGATATAAAAATAGTTTTTAAAAAGAAAAGGTAGAGATAGGTACTAAGAAAGTAGTGAAGGAAATCGAGAAAAACAAGTGAGTGTGAATCAGAGCTTGAGCCTCGCATTGAGAACAGTTTCTCTAATGGAACACCAGTTGAGCTGTTCTCACTTGAATAATTTTGGGCATAATCGACGTTCAGGTATTTTAATAAAGGTCATAAACGTTAAGAAAACCAAACAGTATGTTATTACTATCACAGTAACTGACTCTCTCGCGTATAATCTTACTTGTTATAAGCTAATAAACATACCTAATGAAATAGATTATTTGGTGTCTTATTTAACGAGAATCAACGAGAAAAAGAAGTGTTCCAAGTATTTTAAAATATAAATAATCCCAGATTAAAGAGTATAATAATTGTTAAAAAACTATAATATGTATAAGGTGGAGTATTTTCTTGGATAAAATTTCTAATTTCCTCAGAGACTTAACTGCGCCAAGGGAAAACTTGAATTATTATGTTATTTTAAAGCGTACGGAAGAGAAAATGCGTTTTCTTAGTTTAAAATGAGAAAACGAAAAGAGACAAGACGGTTTTTCCTGAATTCTGAAAATTACACAGGTAGTAAAGGATCCAAAGTTGGATTAGAATGTATATACAAGAGAGGCAGAATCTTGTTTTCATTCGTTTTGTTTGTTTTATAATGTACAGTTTGGCGCTTTTCAAGATAAACTTAAATATATATTGTAAAACATATTTGTGCTTTGTCACCAGTTTCCAATTGTTAATTTGTTATTAAAATCATTCTAAATTGCCAGAAAATCTTAACTCTGGCTTTCTGTATCTACTTGTCAGAGCCTGTCACGAATAAGCTCGCGAAATGGGTCCTTAGACCGGCCCTACTCAGCTTCAATGGAATTTTAAAATTCGTCGAATTAGCGTGGCGCCTTTATAAATGGCGGACGCGCCTTTGATGAACTTTTTATTATAAAAAGCGGTTTATTACAGTATTAAATAATTTCTAGGAAAGTCTATTTATTTTTTTTTGCTCTAGAACTTCGTGGAATTCTAGTTGTGGCGTATAAATAAGTTTATGAAGCGCAGTTAGTTCAGTTTTAAATTAATAGTCGTAGCGAAAAGAACGAATTAGTAAAAGTGATCGCAGAAATTGTTAAAGTGATATTTATAAATAAATTACTATAAGTTAAGTGTATTGTATAGTTTGTTAATAAATTAAGAGACAGTGCTTATTAGTTCACCCCTCGAATAGAAAGAGTTACAGGCCTGTATTAATTTACTAAACTATCAATTTCCCACAATACGGTTACTTAAAGATTGCAAATAAACGTATTGAGTATTAAATTTGTTTTTACCACTTATACTTATGAAACCATGGTATCAGGAGTCCTTCAAAATAATTTGCTACGAGCCTCGCGTTTGCTTAATCTGTCACTAGTTCAAACTGTACAAATCAACGTAAAAGCATTTTGCGTGATACAATAAATCAAGAATTCGGTGTATCTCCTATATAAAAGTAACTTTTAAAATGTAAAATAGGCACTTTACCTTTGAAAGAGTGGTAGGATGCGGATAAAGATTAACTAAGCAACTTTCCCTGCGGAGTCTGTAGTCCCAACGAGTCTCCAGATGTGGAATTTCCATTGTATCGCATATCGACTGTACGTGACTAGCAGTATGAGCAGATTGTGGACCAAAAATTGCCGCTACTCCGTTGCGAAGTAAGTGACACACTGAAAATCGAAAATTCGAAAAAAATTCGTTACAGACGAAAGAGAAAAATATTGGTTAGAAATAATATAAGAATGTTATTTTTTAGAGAATAAGATTTGAATTTAGTTTCAAATCAAATTGCTATCCAAAACATTCCAAACACAAAGTGATAAACAGCCAATTTTTTATTCAATTCTTTTGCTCTATTTTCTTGAAGCTTGTATCCTAAGTCTACAAATTGTCTAATAGAGAGAGAGAGAGAGAAATTTGTTGGGTATATTTTGGGTGGGAAGACAAAATTGTTTATGGTGAGGAAGCTTCATTAGATTTGGTCCTGATATAGGAGCTGCTCCTCTGCAGGGCTGGGGTTGTGTTGATAGGTTTGCGGTTGCACTGCCTCAGGCTGAAAAAAAACTAACGACCAGCCTGGGTTTGTAGAAGAAGAGAGCTCCATCCTAAAAAAACAGTTCCTTCCAAGTTTAGAGGTATATTAAGTTTTTCTGTTTTTTTTTGGATTTTTTGTTGTTCTTTGTTTGCTTTTTTGTTTATTTTAAAGTTGGCTGAACCAGCAGTTTTTCCATTACCGGCAATATATTTTTACAAACATTATTTTGTCAGTAGATTAAATTTGTATTTCAATATTTTTTTCAATCAAATCACTTCTATCAAATGTAAAGCACAAACATCAGTTTATGATTTTTTGGTGATGGCCAAGATTACTAAAAATGACCAATTCTAGTGGGTTTAACCACTAAATTTAAATAAATTTGTAAGTTGGTAGTCAAGTCTAGTGTAAATGTTTAAATAAAATAAGTACGTAACACAGTGTTAAGACATTCACCCCTCGAATAGAAATAGTTTAAACGAATGATAAAAACATTACACTATTATAAAAAATTGATTGAATTATTTTGATTGGATTACTCCAGGATAAATTATTTGCTGAAATCTAAGGTTACTGGAGGACAAAAGTGGTTAACAAATTATAGTATTAAGATTAATTGATAAAGAAAGAAGGTTAATTTGTTTCAGCTGATAAAGGATTTTTTGAAACAAAGGCAACTTTTGATCAAAGCGGACAGAAAGTGAAGCTTGTTATGCCACCATTTTTTGAAAAAAAGATTGAGTTACCAAAAGAATATACTGAATAAACTTATCAAGTTGCCCGAGTACGAATTCCCGTTGAAAGAATCATGCAGCAATTATGCCTTTATGGCCGCTTGACATGATGCAAGACAACGTAAAGATCAAAATATTTCAAAGACAGGTTCCGCTAGACTCTATTCAAGTCTCTTGCTATCAGGGTTGCTATTAACCAAAATTCCATAAGTTAAAGTAAACAATTTATTAGCCTCAAATTTTATTTATTACTTTGTGGACGGTTTAAACTTGAAAATAACAAAACTAGTTAAAGTGAACAAGGAAAAGTGCATCATCAGCAATAATTACGAGGATTGTCTGGCCTGATCTAGAGAGGGTGGTAGTGGCTTGAAAAATACCACTGTATTAGATACAACATATGTTTCAAGTTTGAAGACGCCACGTTGTTTAATATTTGTTTAGCAGCCATCAATAGTGAAAGTTTTCAAATTTCAAATTTGTAAACACGGAAAAAATTGTTATTGTTAACAATACTTCTGTTTGAAAGGCATTTTGTCCAACAATTATAAAAACTGAACTAGATTCAACTCTGGGTGAGACTACTTCTTCGTTATCAACAGTAAAATATTGGGTAGCAGACTTTAAACGAGGTCGTACGACCTACAAAGACATGATAAGCATTTCAAAGAGTGTAGTACATCGTTTATTGATTGAAAATTTGCAGACGAGGAAGCTATGCGTAAGATGGGTGCCGCGTTTGCTCACAAAAACAGCGTCGTGAAGATGTTTCCATCGAGTGTTTGGCAATGTTTCATAACCATGGATGGAATAAAGCAACTATCGAAACAAGGTTTCCAGACTAGAAAAAATTTCTCGGCGATCAAAAATTTCTTAACAATGAGGAGGTGATTTTGTGTTTTCTTTGTTGGACCTGGTTCTTCTGGGACCTTCTCGTATATCTGATACTGCCTTGCTGTTGGAGTCTAGTAGACAGAAAAGAGCCTCCAAACGATGGTGGGCTATACCTGGATAAATAGAACAACAGGAAACAAGAGTTTAGCTATAGAATTAGACAAAATTCATACAAACATCAGTTGAGAATGGTGGAGAAAATTCCTAGGAAAATAAAACGTGATATCAGCAGATTAAAAGCTTATTTCTCACTGGAATTGCAAATGGCACGCAATGAACCCCACCGATAAAGCTGCAAGTGCATGAAACAATCAGTTGAACTTCATTTGCGTATGCTTTTGATCAAGAAATATTGCATAGCCTTGCAACATGTCAAGCGGTCTTAATTCTATCATAGATAAATTTACTTTGAATTTATTTCACTTAGTTGTTGACATGTTTGTTACGTTTGGCAACCTCCAATTATTTCTAATAAAGATAGAGCACATAGAATTACTGAAATTTCAAGAAATTGTGTATATCAAACTTAAATTTTTCTTATTTTACTTTATTTTGAGTTAAATGGAGTATCATGTAAATATTACTTGTATTTTATTAAAATATATCGATTGTATAAAATAATCAATAGTTTGTTCTTATCAATATCAAATATCTTTAAAAAGTAATAAAACTTAAAATCACAATATTCAAAATATAGGGAATCGTAAGCCAATACAATCTAACTTTCGTTAATTTTTATTTTTTATTTCAGATTATCAAATAATCAACTATTTTAACAATTTTTATATTTTGTGACGTAACACTTTTTATAATTCACTGATTAACCTCACAGGTCACTAAATTCTTTCAGATATTCATATGTTTTTTAATGCATTTCAATTTTTGAATTATTTTTTTAAGATTATTATTGTTTATACGGATCTTACATATGTCATACTATTGCCAAGTATGATTTTATGCAAACATCAGATGCCGCTTTTGTTGCACACCCTGTCAATGGCTCTATGTATCTAAATTAACTCTTAAGATTTTAGTCTTAAAACTAGGCTTCATGCACGAAACAAATCTACAAATTTAAACCACAAAGGAACGTCTCAGATGCTCGAAAGTGCGAAAATAGACAAAATTGCACGGTTATAAAGTTGTGTTCTGAAATAGGGTATGACTTTCGTCCAATGGATTGAAATCTATTTCTCATCAAGTAGGCTCCAAATTTTTCTACTTTGGATAATAATGAACAAGTATTCTACGTCAGAAAAAGTCAATAACATTAAGTTTAAATGCCAGTAGGGAAAAAGTAAATTTTCTGTTTATGGTTCACATCTAGGTGAAAATATTACTGATATAAATCTTGTTTTCTTTTTTCATTTCATTTCATAGCGCTATAACAGTAATTAACTGTTTAATTTAGTACCAAACACGAAAAACAAATGACTTTTCATGAAGTTCTCAACCACATTACATTCCTTTTTCCTCTCTGGAAAACATAATGTAGTTTAAAGCACAACTAATTTGAATGTTTTAGTGTTTCCCCGAGCGATTTCTTCCGTGGTTCTTTCTCAGTTCGAATTTTACGATTCGGTTTCATTTCGAACGTGAATGTGGAATATTATTACCAGATTTAGATGAAAAAATGTATATAATATCACAGAAATAAATAAAAGTCAAATAATTGTTGGAACTTAAGTAAATTGTCAAATATTTATGTATTCCGACTGGTAGCAAATAAAAATCAATCAAAATTAATAAAAGAGAACTGCTGGAAAAAGGGCTGCTCAGCATTTCCAATCGTTTTTGAAAGATCTCAGGTGTTAATACTCTTGTCGTTTTCATAATATACAAGATATTCAAATTTCACATAGTCATTTCATTATTGTAACGCTTTGACATAAATATTCAAATCAATTTCTCTTTTGCCATATTAATTAAGACATTTATTAGATGAAGAGCAGCAAAGCGAAAATGTAGTTCTACCCTTGAGATTCTGGTTGATGCAATTAAGTTATGACAGTTGAGCACAAAGTTCCTGGCGACGCCGCCGGATGCTTGCACCATTTCGAATGAACTTAAAACTCATTTCCGGGGAACAGACAAAGGAGACGACACGACGTGTCGCGTTTACAATTTTCTAGTCAAATTTCGACGTCCTAAAAGGAAATAACGATTTGAAACCTGAAGCATTGTCGGCCTATTTCTCTATTTAAGATTAATTCGACTGTAGAGGTAATTTGAATAAAACAAAATAGAACGAAGTGCAATTTGATTCATTCCTAATTTACTAAATGACAAGAGGAAACGTACGAGTAATTTTTATCAGATGCTTCCAAGAGATCTTATAAACTTCTAGCTTTCGATGATTTTCGTGTCGATTCGTGAGTATCGAGTGATAAATTGAGGGATTTTGTTTTATATATGGTCTTTCAATGATTCTAGAACATTGTAGTATATTTCTATAGTGTCTAGTGTCAGACAAGATCTCTTTACAATATCTAGAGCATAGTTCGTAGCTACCCAATAATAGATGGAGCCACCTACCATGTTTTAGAGTTTCCACTACATTAAGTTATGAGTGGTGCTTGGATGTCTCATCACTTCCATCACAATATAAATATGTTGAAAACTATATCATCGATAGTATCTCATTTCCAAACGCGATAACTTTTTGACGTGATGATGAAGACGAGAAAATGTTAAATACAGAAAATGATAAAGAAGAAACATATAAAATCACACTCATAAAACGCAAAAGGAAGAAATTATACCAGAACCAACTAAGGAAGAAGTAGTAGATATCATTCAAAACCAAAAAATCGGCAAATTCTCCGAAATTTATTCGCAACAAATATAGGAAAATGAAATAATACCAAAGGCATGGGATACTGCGATAATAGTGCCAAGATACAAAAAAGGAATTACCCGCGAAGTTGCACTTTTGGACGCATTGTACAAAATGATGGCGTGGTGTCTAGTTGTGTCTGTTGTGTCTGTTTGTGCGGATTTGGAACTAGAAGATCAGTAACAGACCATATATATTGAATCTCGTTCACAGAGAATGAATTATGAATACAACTTCCAAACTTTGACATACAAACAAGAGAAAATCTTCACAAAATACTGAAAGTTCATCAAGTACCAATTAAACTGATACAGCTCACGAAAATGACACTCGAAAACATTCAAACAAAAATTGAACGGAAAACATCCGATAGCTTTCTAACAAATATAGGACTAAGACAGGAAAATCCTTTATCTATTACGTTGTTTAACATAATACTGGAATGGATGGTACGAAGAAGCGAAATAAATACTACAGGAACACTACAAACTGTTGGTGAAGACAGGGCTTTCATTGGTCAACAAGGAGAAAATAAAAATTCATGTAAATGACGCAGCCCAAAATACTGAATAAAATGAAAGAAAGATAAATCCTCGATTAGAATTTCATACGCAAAAAATAAACCAGATATCTAAGAACGTATCCCAAAAAACAGTTCTTTATTAAAGCAAAGCGTGGAAACTAAATTAATTAGGAGGAAAGAATGAGAAAGACATAATGAGAAAAAGGTCGTATCAGGAAATTAAGAATCTGTATGATGAACAAGAAATTAAAATAATTATAAAATCAACAAGACATTGAGACCTGGTACACTTAGAAAGAATACCGGAAACAAAAATGTCAAAGACTGATATAAATCTGGCAGCAATATGGAAAAAAATCCATGATATAGTTTGACGTTTTTTTTTAAATGTATGTCAAATATGAACAAATTGTAAAATTTATGAATTTTTTAATGTATTCTGTTTTTTTCATTCATAAGCAGCAGATATAATTCTATAAATAATAAAATAAGCTTAGGATAGATGACTTTAACGCTCATAATAATATTTATTTAAATAAATCAATAAGTTTATTGTTATTTATTATTATAAATATGAAAGCGTGGATGTTTGTTACGCTTTCACGCAAAAACTACTTGTCGAATCAGCATGAAACTTTGTACACATAATCTGGGAGGTACTAGAAGTAACATAGTATACTTTTTATATAAAAAATATTTTTTACGAAAATAAGAAAGAATTTTGTCAACAAATATCAACATTTTGCTAATTCAGCTCCATCTAACATACAGTAATGAAGTTCAAACCCTAAAAACTATATTATCGACGGTCAAGTCAATCTTATATATTAAAAAAATTGATGATTTCCATTCCGTGTCCGTTCAGGCGTTCTACCCAACCGATTTGCTTAATTTTTTCTTAAATGAAACGTATTGATGCACAGATCAGCCATCAACCATCGGATTTCATTTAATTTTCACCATTCTCAAGTTATACTCAAATGCGATTTCCCCCTGTACATTACTTATGGGAGTTTTTCACATACACACGTTCTATCCTCAATATCTCAGGTTCTATTCAAGATAGAGACTTCGTTTTGGTTTAAGAACACTCGCTGAAACACCCTCTTTCTTTTGAGTTTTTGAACACGTAAATCGGTTGAGTTGGACAGGAGCTAGGCGCGGACATTCAATGTGGAGTTATGGATTTTTGTAGGTTTTTGGCAATTTTTCTACATTCAAAGATCTATATCTCAGGTTCTAATATAGGTACAGAGTTCGTTTTGATTTAAGAACACTTGCTGAAACACCTTCTTTCTTTTGAGTTTTTGAACACTTAAATGGATTGAGTTGGATAGGAGCTAGGCGCGGACATTCAATGTGGAGTAATGGATTTTTGTAGGTTTTTGGCAATTTTTCTACATTCAAAGATCTATATCTCAGGTTCTAATATAGGTACAGAGTTCGTTTTGGTTTAAGAACACTCGATGAAACACCTTCTTTCTTTTGAGTTTTTGAACACTTAAATCGGTTGAGTTGGATAGGAGCTAGGCGCGGACATTCAATGTGGAGGAGTTATGGATTTTTGTAGGTTTTTGACAATTTTTCTACATTCAAAGATCTATATCTCAGGTTCTAATATAGCTACAGAATCCGTTCTTTTCTATTATAATGATTTCTGATATTTAATCTATAAATTTTTGAGTTTTAGTTACAATGGTACCTTCAGTGACTGTCACTGAAAGCGTATGTTCAAAAAATGCCTCGGAAGCGTAAATCTACATTATCTAAAAATTCGTCACGGGCCTTAGCACCAAGAAATGAAGTGGTTAATAAGATTAACACCGACATTTTAAAAGATGTGCAAGGAGAAATGGGGGAATATTTGTCGATGGATACAATTATGGATACTGAACTAAGTACTTCATAGTCAAGTTTTTAATTTCCCTTGAACTGTCAGTACCAGTAATGCTGATGCGCAATCTAGATGATCCTCGGCTATGCAATGGAACAAGGCTTCGTATAACAAAATTGGGGCAGAATATACTTGGTGCTACTACTTTAACAAGTGTCGGCAAGGGAGAAAGTGTTATCATACCTGGGATTCCCATTATTCCAACTGATCTTTCCTTTCAATTTAAATGAGTTTAGTTTCCGGTCAAGCTTAGCTTTGCTGTTACTATAAACAAGGCACATTACAGGTAGCAGGAGTGCATTTAGAAAAGCCATGCTTCTCTCTTGGCTAACTATATGTAGCGTGTTAACATGTATTTAATGCCCGGAATTTACCCATATTTGTAATATAGTCTACGAAAATATTCTAGATTAATACTCAGCATTTTATCTTTTTAATTGTTAGAATTCCAAACTATTTATTTTTGTTACAGGAAAATATATTTTAACATTTGTTATTGTATTTCAATAAAGCGTGTTTTGAAACTTTAAAAATCGATAATACTAACCAAGCAATAAAATAAAGTTATAACTTATTTAATGGATTCGATAAGAGCGAAGCCGCGGGTAAAATCTAGTATATTATAATCTTAAGTGATATTACGAACCAAACAAACTTTTCTCAAATTTCTAGTTTACATATTAACTGTAATTAGTAGTCTTCAGACAATTACACCTAAATACATAATTGTAAGTTTTCGATGACATTGGATGTTTGCTACTCAGTGTTGTGAATGTTGACGTTGTTCTCATCGAGTCATTCATCATCTTGGTGTTTCACATTTTAAATAATGCTCATCAATTCATCAGCATGACAAGCAGACATTTTTATAGTAGATTGAATTTATTCCTAGTCGCCGCATGCAATTGTTCTTTAATTAATATCAACTTCCTGGTCGGACTTTGCCTTGCGAATGCCACACTTTTTTGTAATTTTTTGGCATTTCTTGAATTTTCTAACATTAATTTCCTTTGCTTTGCTTAAAACATGTTAAATTGTCAATCCTACCGAAACCCTATTTGGTTCTAAGCGAGTACCTAAACCTAAACGTAAATTATTTGTGGAAATCCCCGAAAATGCGTTTCGGTTTCAAGCGTAGACAATATGTGGGTTGTCATATAAGTAAAAAGTAGTTAATTGTTGCCGATTTAATCACCATCTAAACCCTCCAACCCCTCCTATCAACAATAATAAGCAAAGTAAATACCCTCCAGCCACCTATAGTGTTTACGAAATATTTAAACGCCCTCTCTAACCCTATGTGAAGCCTTAAAGAATTCCTTTATAATTTGTAATAGTATTATATTCGAGAGTAATTACCAATATTCGTTTATTGAATAAAAAGTGTTGTGGTATTCTTAAAGTTTGCGACGAGGGTTAAGTTTTGAAATATGGCAAAACTGATTTGAATATGTGAAATCTGACATTGCTAATAACATAAAATTTGACATTTTCGATGGTGAACGTACTCAGAACCTAACCACCGTGCTTCATTGGTTTTCCGAATTGAAACGCACTTCGTTATTGGATGAATTTCGTGAAGGTCGTCCAAAATTGTCGACCAATTAACTGTTTGGGTCTTCCAAGATTAGCCAAATCCAACAAAATTTGTTTGCATATGAAGCAAATTGTCGTCTGTTTCTTCGAAACAATAAGACATGCCACCACCGTTCCATTAGAACAACGTGTGGCAGAAAACGAATCATCCTCCACCACGACAATACGAGTTCTTACCCAGTACTTCGACCAAAAACGTTTTTGAATAGTCAAATAATCCAATCGAAGATTCAACCGCCGTACCATTCCTTCTTTGGTACCTAATCATTTCTTTTTATACGCGATGTCAACGTTTTTCAACACTTAAAGAAGCGGTTGATGCGTTCAAATCACATGTTTTGGAGGTACCGCAATCGGAATAGAAAAAACGTTAATTGGCTCAAACCCACGCAAGAGTCTTAGTGGAAATATTTTGAAAAATATGAAAACCATATCCAATTATACATATTCGTTTCAATTTGTCTATCTGAAAACTTAAGTAGCACTCCTCGTATATGGTTATTTCAAATACTGGTTTATAGATTACTAGTATTACCGATGAGAAATCACTCATTCTGTATATTTTTGTCTTACGAAAAAAAGAATAAGTAAAAAAGTATTTTAACCATCTCATTTCTAATGTTGTTTTATCATTAATTTAACCGTAGGTCCCTTTTTTTATTAACGATTATATCCCCAGATAATCCTGAAGGTAAATCTAAACTAAATAACTTTTTCCGTTGAACGTATTGAAAAGTTTGTGGTTGAAATCCCTTTAACCCCAAAAGTTATATCTCAGGTATATAGCTAACACCTTCTCTGATGATAATTATACCCGTAATAATTTGGAATTCTGCCCAAATTTCGCAACGGACTAATCTGGTACGGATTACACACGGAATTCACAATCCCCTGATTAACTAACTTTTAATTTCTAGAGAGGTTTCACTCCATTTTGGCTAATTTGGATAAATGAACGGAAAACATTTTTCCTACGACCACCAAGTAGCTTATTTCACACATGTACTAAAAAATAACAAAACATACGTATATTGAAATGCTTCTCTTTCTTATGTTATATATGGTCTCGAACGATAGAGGAAATACACGAATACAATATGAATCTGGCTGGGTGCCGATAGGCAAAAGGCCAAATTTAAGAAGACTGAAGATATGATATAAGAATATAAGAAAATATGATTTTTTGAGGTTATAATAGTGTTTTCAATAAAAATTAAAAGTTTGTTGTGATTTGTGTTCAAATACATATTAGTGTCTGCAAGATAATTTTGACGTTAAAATTACTCAGTAATGTATAAATTAGTTCAATGAAAATTTATTCTTCGTAGTGAAGGAAAATATTCTTCATGACTGTTTTGAGTTTACTAACAGGTAAGATAAAAGCAAAAACATTTATTGTTCTATTGGTTCTTTTCTTGTTCTTTAGTTATAAAATGTTTCATAATCATTTTTTTCATCTCTATTATTACAAAATAAAAAATATTTTTTTGTGAGACTTTCCAACTTTTCAGCACACGTTTATAAACTTTTCAACACATGTGCGATATTGTTTAATTGACTTTCTTATTTAAAAAATACGTTTTTTTGAAGAATTTTTTACGTTGTCGTAGGAAAAATAGTGTACTTAACTCGTTGAAAGTGTATTTCGCACTCGCTACGTGGCTCGTGCAAAACAGTAACTAGTGCGAAATGTATTACGTTCCAAACTCGTTATGTAATATTATTATAATGTAATAGAATTTTCAAACGATTAATTTTTAAATTATAAACATTGAAATTGACAAAATATCAAGGTTTTTTCCCCATAACGTCTTGGTAATGAGAAAATGAATGAAAACAGAATCACAAAGAAAATGGGTAAGAAATATTCAAATCTGTTCTCTAAAGATAGTCTCATATTTCTTAGCTCAGTTTAGTTGTAATTCCACGACAAAATTAGATTTTTCCTCAATTCCTTTTAGCCGTTTTAGAAGTAACAATTTTTTATATAAATTTTTTGATAACTTCATTAAACTATTAACACTTTTAACAATGTTTACATAAACAGAAAACTGCTGGGTTTCTATGGCCAATTGCACAGGTGCGATTACATTATTTAGAGGGCGTCTCATGAATAATGCCAGCTTCCAATATTCACTTCGTACTCATTAAAATGAAAGACTTAATATTCGTATTCTATGGTTTCAAACCCAACGTAGAGCAAGCTCTTGGAGACATTGGTGAAACCATTCATTGGGCTTAGATACAAAATATTGTCGCCCTGCCTTTTCAACATCTCCTTTAGATCCTTCCTCAAACCATTGATCTGAATAAATAGTAATCTAATAGTGCAAGGTCTGGAAAAAATGCTGGATGGAGTAGGAGCATACATATACCTCGGCTTAGCTATGTGGAAAGATTTCGAAGTACATTAAACCCCTATAATTCCACCAGATACTCAAGACTTCCCGCTTCAATTGACCATCTGGTAATTGCCTTTTGTCCAACCAGTATTTATCCATGTTCGGGTTCTCTTGATGATCATCTTCAGGCAGAGCAAGGAGATTTTTAACTCGACGTTTCGCTTCAATCTCTTTAAAAGCTTCTAGAAATTTTACTTGAAGATTTTAAATAGTGATCTTTAGGAGATCCAAGGGAGTTCGATAATTGCTGGTACTAAGTTGGTGTCACGTTCGCTCATTATCTGTATTTTCATTTAACATACATATTTTCTTTGTAGTCACGGTTATTTCAAACTTTTATTTCCAATAATGTCTGATTAATACATTAATTTATATATTTAATTGCCTCAAACGCTTGATACGTACATTTTAGATTTTTTTTATCATAAAGTTATGGTCTATCCATAGCGATTAAATTACCTTTAGCAGCAAATCTTAACAAGTCCAATCAACCCGACATAACACAAAATCTGTATTAGGACAACACTTGGATGACATTGCAAAAATAGTTGGAATATGTGGTAAAAGAAGAAATGGTAGACAAACCAGAAAATCTTTACTGTGAAAACACGATGGAGGAGTTCGAAAGTTACATATTTTTCGAAAAAGAAACAAAGACAAACAAGGTACAGGCTCAGAAGCACATCATGTGAATATATGGAAACATGTGGATGCTTTTTATTGTTTAGAAGAACTTCTTATTATGTCTTTAAATACTAAAGTATTGATGAAATTTAGTTTCATCTTCCATTAGATATTTTGCGAATAATATATAGCATCTTTCTTCCTTTCTAAATGCAAGTATTTTATTACTCATACTTCCGCGGAATTTCGATAAACTTCATCATCTTCTTCAGTTAGTACACACATTTTTATAAACTGCCAACGTCAGTAAAGAAAATACCTTAAGACTCTCTCTTTTAAATTCGTTATACCACAATTGCTCGCGAGGAGCTTCTATCAAGAAATGCCCGTTGTAATTTTACGATTACACTTTGTGGTTTACTTAAACTTCCAAGAGTTTTGCCGCGAGGACCAAGTAAGTGTAATTCGATTAATTTCAATGGGTATTGAAACTACGGTTTTCTAATATGATCCGACATCCAAAAGATAGATTGGCATCGGAAAGGAGATTCTGTACCAAAACAAACAAAGGTCACAAAAAGTGATGGCTACGATTTGTTGGAACTGCAAGGATATTCTTTCGATTAACTTTAAGGAATCAAATACCATCGTGAACACGGCATATTAATCTGATTACTAAGGCAGTTGCTTTTAAAAATGATCGAAAAGTGTATGCTTGCTTCATAATAATGCTCCAGTCCACAATGCTTTGGTTTGCAAGGCCATTATGACACGAATGTGTCCTTACAGAAATTGAACACCCACAATATAGCCCTGATATGGTCCCGCCCGATTATTTTTTCTTCGCAAAAATGGAGGCCGGCTTAAGAGGCAGAAGATTTAATGGCGACGATGAAATTAAACTGTCGATGTAGGAACATTTCGACTCTAAAATTCATCATATTTTTTATAATAACATAGAAGCTTTGTGCTATTTTTATATAATCCGTCATATTTGCATATCCCATTCCTTAATCGCTTCAGCATGCATTATAATTAAACATTTTTATCAGCCGAGCATGTTTTAAAAACAATGTTTTTATTTCAAATACGATGCAATGCTTCAATCTGCATCGTTAAAACTATGAAATTACCAATCTATAATATGTGCCACAATCTGTTCCGAGCATTCCAATTGCAGACATTTCTACATCATAAAATTGTACGTGCAGGGTTCTCGAATATCCTATAAATGAAAAGCTATCGTAAACTGTGAGCAAACATTGAAAATTTCTGTGTATTTCCCCTGCATTCAACGCTTTTTAAACGTATGGATTTATTGTTAGTAAAGGGTGATTTTATATTTATCTATTATATGAAATATGGTGGTGTTTTATCTATTTTCGCATTGAAAAATATTATCTCAAATGACGTCCTCAATTTTTTATCGCATATTAGATTGCATAGAATTATACATTGACCAACTTAATATGGCGGAAGACTCCTTTTATTTTTCTGTGTGCTCCGTAGAAAATGATGTGTAGTTAGTCTCAATCTGTTCATCACGGGGAAAGAGCTTGGAAGTCTGATTAAGTAATCAAGGTTATATTAATTTTTTTAGAAAATTTGCACGCAAAGCTATCTTGATACTGTCTGAAATGTTTATTTCCTGCTTAAGCAGTTTTCGCAGCATATATTCATGAACTACCCCGTTGAGTAAGGGTTTCAATCTCATGAACTACATCAGTTTAAACTAACTACGTTTAACTTTAGATGAGGATCTATGACAAAAACTAGGTTGATAAACATTGGTAAAAATCAGGCTTTCAACTCTGAATTTAGATCATCTCTGAATTTGACTGGGTATTTGAAAAATACGAAGAAAATACATACACAAAAAATTGTTTTATATATAATAATTCAAGACCAAAATTAGCCAAATATATACATAAATTTGTTTGTTAGTCTCGCGAAAATTCGACCGATTTGGCTAATTTTGATGAATAAATATAAAAATGATCCGAATGAAATGAAAACAGAAATTTTGTTTTTCCTCGATGACATAAAATTTCTGAACGCAACCATAATATTTGACATTTGACAATCAACTATATGTCGATTGATGAATCTTAAGTTTTGTCACAAATAAAATTTCAGAACGCAACCATAATATTTGACATTTGACAATCAACTATATGTTGATTGATGAATCTTAAGTTTTTTCACAAATAAAATTTCAGAACGCAACCATGATATTTGACATTTGACAATCAACTATATGTTGATTGATGAATCTTAAGTTTTGTCACAAATAAAATTTCAGAACGCAACCATGATATTTGACATTTGAAAGCCAACTGTATGTCGATTGATGAATCTTAAGTTTTGTCACAAATAAAATTTCAGAACGCAACCATGATATTTGACATTTGAAAGCCAACTGTATGTCGATTGATGAATCTTAAGTTTTGTCACAAATAAAATTTCAGAACGCAACCATGATATTTGACATTTGAAAGCCAACTGTATGTCGATTGATGAATCTTAAGTTTTGTCACAAATAAAATTTCAGAACGCAACCATGATATTTGACATTTGAAAGCCAACTGTATGTCGATTGATGAATCTTAAGTTTTGTTACTAATTATATTTCTGAACGCAGCTATAATATTTGACATTTGACAGCCAACTAACATGTCGATCCATCGTCTATGTCGATCGATAGCTCAGACAAAGAGTGCATCCCTCTATCTTAGTGATTACCGTAACGTGCGCGAGAAGTTTCTTTACTTCCTTTGTGATAGTGATATGTCAAGTTATGTGGTCTTCTTTTGTGATAGCAACACTTTACTGTTGTTGTTGTTGTTAGACATTGGCAATAATAAAGTCGCAGTGGATTCATCACATTACCCACAGATTTCTGACACATCACAGACTTAAAAGAGGAGCTTATTCTGATTGTTTTCCCAGATATAACGCACCAGTTCAATAAACCAGGATAACGTAGTCAACTATCCTACGGAATTGCCTGGTTTACCACCTCACAATTTTCAGCTAAAAGTAGGATCAGTTGTCATCATGCTGCTATATTAATCAACCTCGACTGTGCAATGGACCAATGACTGTGAAAAAGGTGGTGAATAACGTCATTGAGGCAACAATCATAAAGGAAAAATACAAAGGATATATACCGATGTCTCCAACGGATTTACCATTCGATTTTAAACGTTTACAATTTTCGGTACGTCTGGCCTTTGCGATGACCATAAATAAATCGCAAGTCCAGTCGTTGGAAGGTTGCGAAATCAACTTGGAGTTTCACTGTTTCGCGCATGGACAAACAAAACAATGAAAATAGTTTATCAGAAAGCTTAAAATTGATTAACAGATTGTATCATAACTGTGTGTGTGTGTCTGTCAATATCAAATTGAAATAGCCAACATCATGTATAATTAATCGAAAATAATAATGAAACTTCATTCATACCGAGCATTTTTTAATTTGTTCTATTAAAGAAAGAATTTATTAGAACAAAGTTTATTTTATACAAAAGTTAGATCTTTCATTTATCGATTGAGGCAGTACGAAGTCTGCCGGGTCAGCTGGTCAAAAAATTTTAAAATTTTATTCAAACTTCAGCTGCAAGTTTTTCAATTTTTGTCTACGTGTATGAAATCAATTTTTCTTGTTGCACTTAGTTGAACCTCTTATCTTATTGCAATATAAACAAATATTTGAAGATAGTAGTTGCTTATACCATGTGGTACATAATATATTTACAGCTAAACTCAATATGAGAAAGTAAACTGTCCATTTACTACTTCAAACGTTAACAGATGCATAAAAGCAAAATGGAAAAGACATTTTTGAAGTATTAGTTACAATGGATGATCCAGGGATCCATCCCTATGATGTTAAAATCAAAATGCAAAGTGGAGAGTGGAAATGACGAGGTTCACCGCTGATGAGAAAATTTAAGATGCCACCTTTAGCAGGCAAGTTCATCTTAACTGTATTTTTGAATCTTGAAGACGTAGCAAAGATATCAGCTCTCGTATAATTATTTGTATTTATGCGATCTTCTAAATATTAATATCAAATTCTTAGTTACATCAACCATGAAACATAAGACTTGAAAACAAATCATGAAACGGATAAAAAAATAGTTCCAAAAATAGTTACTTTCTGTACTATTTGTAGTTTATTCCATACATCATCCCGAAGATAGTTAAAGAGAAATTTGTTTTGAATAGTTATTTGATTATTTTTATAATACTACGTACAGACTACAGGATATAATCGATATATTGACTGTGCTGTTCAAGATGTATAATTATTCATATCGGAAGGAAATAATTCAACATCAAACGAAGAGAAGTGTCAGAGTAGAAAATTAAGTTTCATGCTACAACAACCTGTCTTAAGGTTTTATTATTTTATGGGCTTTATTAATGATTAACTTAGACTGGGTGAGTGAGGAGGAACGTTCCAAATTACCGATTACAATTTTTTGAAAACTTTGTTAAACACGTTGTTATTAGGATTTCTTGAATGTGGAGACTGATATACTACTCTATATACTAGTTAAATAAATTAAATCAGCCTCAAAACTTCAATTAATCTTGAACATATGATATACAGGGTGTCCCACGACGAGTTGAAACTATCTGTATATGGCAAAATACTTATAGTAAAATCATGAAAATTTTTCAAAGATGGCCAACTCTACCGAAAGTCGACTGCAACTTTGTTATTTTGAATATAATACCCTGTATATTAATACATTTTTGAAATGTACGTAAAATTTTAGTATGATTTTGCCTGAGAACTTTTTTCTAAAAATGCTTAATTTTTGAGTTATTAATTTTTTTTTTAAAATTGACCTTTGCAGACCCTTATAAATTATTTTTTTACTAGGATACCCTTAAAGATATGAAAATGGTTTCTATTCGTTTGCTTTTAACAAGGTCAGATATTATTGAATATATGTTGAAAAGTTTTTTATTTCATACAGGGTGTGAATAAAAAGTGTTCAAACTTTAACTTCATAAATATCAAATTTCTTCATTTTTTAAATAGATCCGGTTTTTCTATTTTAATGCATTCAGGGGTAAAAAATAAGAAAATTCATGTAAGTTATCCAGATATTGAATGTTTTCTGTAAATTTTTATAGATGCAGATGTGGTCTAAATTTTATTTTGGCCCGTTGATACAAACACTAAGAAATAAAAAAGTATTTTTCTTTATCTCGGAGGTCTATCAAGGTCTGTAAAATTGTATTTTTTAACAAAACCATTTCCATATATTTAATGGTATTCTCGTTAAAAAACAATTTATAAGGGCCTACAACGGTCAATTTTTTTACAAAAAACTCAAAAAGTATGCATTTTTCAAAAAAGTTTTAAGACGAAATGATGCTAAAATTTTACTTAGATTTCAAAAATGTATTAATATACAGGGTGTTTACAGGCTCGACGTGGGACACCTGTATTAAATGTAAAAGATTTAACATCCAGTAATTGTGCGAAAAATCTTCATTTTCACGTGGAAATTCCGGTGGTTGTATTAATAATTTTTGTAGTTAAAGTTTCATGTGTGAAGAGATAAAAACTTTTGCTATAATGTAAACAAATATATTGAAGAAGAAACCATAAAAGGATGTGTGTAGAACTGGAACCAAGAACAAAAAAAGTTGATGACATAAAAATCAGAACATGCGGATAAAAATACTAGTAATAGACAAATAAGGGAAAATTGAAAATGGGGAAAGTGATGGACAGAGATCACAATACAGAAAAATAGGAGATAAAGAGGAAAAATAAGATATGACAAGTGAAGAACGTACAACCGAAGAAGTTAATATAAAAATTAGAGGGTTTCTAGTTATAACAAATTGAGTAATAATAGTAATAAAATAAAGCAAAAAACAAAATGGGTATAAAGACAATATAAAAAAATTATAGAAGAAGACGAAGAAAACTATGGATTGAAAAAATGTAGAAAGCAGCAATGTTCAAACGGGAAGGAATAAAAGATCAAACGAAAGATAGAAAGGCACGGAGAAAAAAGTATATGGTATGACCCCCTAAAACAGCATAAAAAATATGTGTATAAAGAGTCAAAATGTATACAACAGCGAAATACATGTAATTAATATTTTGTATTCCATTCACGCATTCTATATTACAAAATTCATTGAAATCACCTTTTTTTGAAGCGTGGAAACTATCCTGCGGGGGTATTTTTTCGATTTGTGCACTGAGCTTTGATCTCGGTAGGATAGAGCGATCGTTATTGATTTTCTCTACGGCGTATCGAAATGCAATTTCCTGTTTATCGTCAGCAGGATGGAAAAGGCCACCTGCAACAAATGTAAACAATCAAATATGAATTAGGATACGAATAGAGCTTCGGCTTTTGCGTTACTGCATAAAAGCAAGAGGAAAACTGTACAAAAATAAAGTACGTATCTGCGGGACTTAATTATTATTCATGAACTAATAACAGTGTTGTGAGAGACGACATTATTTTTGATAAATATGTGATATGTAATTTGATAGTTTGTATAAATATTATGATCAGATTTACAGAATTGATTTTCTAATGAGAATTCATCGACATATATTAAATCTCAAACTTTATCTAGACCTATATAATATAATAATATACAAATGATGAAACTACAACCTGTAATTGTTTTATATTTAAATTTTTTGCTACATCAATGTAGCTTTTATTATTTCGGTGCAAAATTTTCAACAAATAATCGTCGTTTATTTGATTCCTCCTTTCCAGCTCTTTCAAATACTCTTAGCATAACTTCGAAGAATGCTTGGAATCTTTGTCATGCTGGATGACCAGAACGTACTACATTCTCCTTTAATATCTTTCATGGCTTTCTTTCTTCCAAATTCCTTTAATTTTCACCAGGTCTCTAGTTGCATTACGTTCAAAACATCTCCAAACCGTCACCGCAACACCGACGTGTTATGGATCTAACATTTTATTTTGAAGTCTTTTGAGGTTTCTTCACTGCTATCCACAAAAAGCCAACTTCTCTCTTTTTTTCACTGTAGAAGTACTCAAAAGCAGATCCCTAGATTCATTGATCTGAGCTGCTTTTTTTGGGCCTGGGAGACGTTGATCACGTTTACTGATCAATACAATTCATTTATGCTTAGCGGTTGTTGTTTTTCGAGACTGCCCTGAACGTTTTCTTTTCCCAAGTGCCTGGTAGATCCATATTTTTTCATTTTATAAGCCACGGTATGTCGAGGTAGTTCGCAAAATGGATCCCTAGGCCGGGCATGTCCAGCTACTATCTTTTTGTAAAAATTTGGCGAATTCGCGCCCCGTTTTCTGAGCGGCGTCTTTCATAAATTCATAAATTCATAAATCATTTTTTTTTCAGTAGCAGGCGGTCTATTTACCATATTTCTTTTAAATAATTTCTAGAGCCTTGTAGAATTTTATTTAGGAATATAAATGATTTGTGTGAACGCAGTTAGTTTGTTTTAGAATAAATAGTCGTAGTGAAAAGAACTAATTAGTAGAATTAATCGCAGAATTCATTTAAGTGATATTTATAAGTAAATTATTATAAGTTAAGTGTATTTTAAAGTATGTAAATAAGTTAAGAACGTAAGATAAAGTGTTTATTAATATAGAAATAGTGTAAATAAAAACAAAAAAAAATTACAATTTTTATATAAAATATATTCCTATTCAAAAGTTATTTCTAAACTGTCCTAAATTCTGAACTAAATAGATATATTTGTAATTATTGATTGAAATTTGTTTTCTTCAGAGCCTGAATTCAGAATTGCTTAATTGTGCTTGAAAATATTGAACGGCTGCACCAAATTTTTGGAGTTTGGTAAATTTTGATAATGGTAAGAAAGGGAGAGAGGTTTCGGCTTATGTTTAATGAGTTATTTCGTTAACATTCGTTAATATTCTCGTGGTCAACATTGTACATATTCAGTACATATAAATATTTATTCTCATGAAATTTGTCTTGTCTTACATCAGAAATGAAAGCTTCTTCATTGATAAATTTCTAAATTAACTTGAAATTTCTTGTCGATAGAAGTAGAAAACGAACAGCTAAATTTAAAATTTCCTATGCAATTTATTACCGACCTAAAGTTTAGAATTGTCAACAAGTCGAATCAAAGTAATCGACGTAATTTCTTAAGTTCGACAGAATGGGATAAACAGGATAAATAATCTTTACAAAACGGAGGTCCTGTCCAAGTATTTTTATAGAAAATATAAATGGAGGTATCATTTTTATGATATTTCCACTTTATAGCACAGCTAAAAGTAAATGGGAATTCCATCTTATATAATGTTCAGCTCTTTATAAAGAAAATAAGATACTGGTTTTTGCTTTATTATTGAATGAAGTGGGTAAAAATAAACTGCACAGATTTATGAAATTTTATATAGATGGAGATACCTAATTATATTTGAATTCCATAAATAAAACAACAAATAGAAACATTTGTATAAGTCTTCATGCTTTGATTTGATCTCAAATATCACTATACACAATAAATTGGAGCTTAGCGAAGAATAATCAAATGTAACATTAAGTAAAATTATTGGTGATCGTTATAATGTTTTATTTAGTCAGTTAGTAGAGATTGAGTTAGATAAATGTTATCAAATATCTTAATGTTGTAGGTTAGTCAGATTTGATTGGCAATTTGCAGACAATATGTAAGAAACGCCAATTGTTTGCATTCAATTAATTATTGGTACTAATTTCAGATGGTCTGAATACATCCTTTCGAAAAAGAATTTATGATTTCGCAGCAGATGTGATAATGAATGAGAAAGGACAATGATTTCGACAGCAGATCTGATCATGGATGAAGAAGGAGAAATTCACTGAATCTATACAAACTTGGGGAAGAATCGGTATCAAGAGAAGTTAATTAATTCTGGACAACATATAAGATAATGGATGGGGAAGTAACATGAATTTATTCAATAAAAGCTGGAGTTGAAATCATTTTAAAAGTAATAAATACATGTTTTGCTAGCTTCAGCAGCTTCTTCGAAAAAGGATAACAAGTTCATGTTTATCTAATCTTTCATGGTTCTAGATTAATCACTACTATCAATCCACGCCACTGCCTTTATTTGCAGAGCTGGTACTTGAGCTGTGAAAAACTGTGAATCATTCCAAACGTTTAAACCTCTAATACGTGGATGCGGCAAACTTCATTACCATATACAACAATCCGTTGTTATCATTTGTACGCCAAAACAAACAAACAGCACTTGTACCAACGAAGGCCATGGCTTGTCTACAGAGACGTTGGAAATCATATTGGAAAGATCGAGCTTCAAGCTAAATAGCTGACTAACCTTTGACGCAAGCCTACTTTTTGTGTAGCTCGTTACTTAATAAGTACACCTCGTACATCTTTATGCAATTTTAGGCTTTAATCTCACAGTGAATGCATATCCCATACGTTATAAATCAATTTAAAAAAAGTTTTAAGATTTATGTTCGGTATTAAGCTTGAATAACAACCGTGAGAAGAGCCTTGAAGAAAGTAAAAGTTTTCGATTTCATTTTAATATCACCGTATTGGATTTTAAGATGTAAAAACAATTGCGAGTGTTGAAACAAGTCCAAGGGGAATAGGGAGTTGAGAGTTTTCGGGAGAAAGTTAAATTGGTAGATCGGAATTGCAAACATAATGAATAAAAGTTTTAGAGTCAAGTCAAATATTGCGCACGTGGAGATTTTAATGAAAAGAACTGGACTACGAGGTCTGGCTATTAAATAACGAAACTGCGCGGCTAGAGGGCGCCCTAGACGGGTGGGATAAAAATCGAGTAGTGCGTTGAGTATCTAGATATCTTGTCTATGTACGTCCCAAAGCACGTTTTCGTCACTATTATAGTATTTGTGCAGTAGCGGTTTGAAACGAACTTGTTTTTTTCTCGGGCCGAAAACCCTGTGTGACGAAAAACAGGAGCAGCGTTTCAATCTCAAATTTCTGGTAAAATTGCTGCAAGAGGTCTACGAAGACAATTCCCTATCTCGTGTGCGTGTTTTTGAGTGGTGTAAGCGCTTTAGTGAGGGCCGAGAGAGCACTGAAGATATTCAGCGCCCAGGTCGCCTTGTGACTGTTTGAACTCCGAAAACAGGGACCAAAATCAACCAAATTGTGCGTGCAGATCGTCGATTAAGTATCCGGATGATTGCCAAGGCTGTAAACGCCGATAAAGAAACGGTTAGAAAAATTTTACACGAGGAATTACACATGAAAAAAATCTGTTCGAAGTTGGTGCCAAAAAATCTGAACACCTGCCGTGTTCACTAGATTTGGCATCGTGCGATTTTTGTTGTTTCCGAAAATAAAATCTTTGAAACGGATCCTATTTGAGTCGATGGAAGCGGTAAAGCAAAAAACGGCAGAGCTCCGAAAGACCATCACCAAAGAAGACTTCCAGGATTACTTGGATCAATGGAAAAAACGCATGGAAAGGTGTGTGGCGAGGGAAGGAAATTTAGAATAAATTTTATAATAAAACCCTTCTCCGTAACCAGTCTCGTTATTTAATAGCCAGACCTCGTGTATTGACTTCAACATCAGAGTTTTGTCACATATTAATTCAAACTTGTCATTATTTATTTTAATAGTCAAATGATAACCTCATTGTCGGGAATTTTAAGACTCAACTTCCCTTTAGAATTTACTATGATTATCTATTTTGCTTAAGAGGCTCCAAAAACTGCAACTCTATATAGTTAGAAGCAAGAATTTTATAATAAAGCAAATGAACACATTTTCAGAAATATAATATTATGAAAAAATGATAATTTATTAGTATATTAGTGATTATTAGGACATTTGAGTTCCTAAATAAGGAAAGTGATACCCTGCTACATTTCTAAGCCCTGCAATTTTGAAATTATACACTCGTAGAGTATAGAGAAGGTCCTGATTATTACGGAATTTCAAAATAAATCACGATTAACTTAAAACCTAATATGAATTGATCAAGTGATTTACTACAGCTTAAATTTTCGTTATCAACCTATAGCAACTAGCACAAACTTGGCATATTTGGCATAATTAATCTTCTTTCGACTTCTAGACAAGGTACTATTTCAAACTTTGTATTTACCTTGCAGACGTTCGACAACTTAGTGCATTTGTTAAACTATAATAAAGTTTTCTAACTACTTGCTCAATCTCTTGGGAGCATTGGAGCAAATAGAGATCACGTGCTGTAAACTAGTTAATAACAAGTTTTATTCCGTAATTCTCACATATCAATACCAGGAATGATCATGATAATATTAAAAGGCACATTTGAAAATACATATGAAGAATAGTGTTTCCGAAGATTACAGACAGTCGACGCGACTTGACAAACATTTTGTGCGAGGCTGAAAGTGGCAAAACGTTTAGAATCTGTTTGAAAATTATTCAATTTATGACTTTATAACTTATAACGCAGGGTTATTAGCGAGTAATTAAGGTTTGATACATTCGATCTAGATTTAACTATTTAGTTTGAAGTATTTCAGGTTAGGTTAGGTTCATAAGTTTCTTTGGGTCTTCTTGAAATAGCTTCTCCACTGAATATGGTAGTTGATTCATTTTTCGTTCTTTGTCATATTTTAAAGAGTTCATTAGGAGGTGTTTCACTGTTAACTCACTATTTCATAACTCGCAAGTTGGTTTGTGATTTTCCGCTAATAGGTAATCCGATTCTTAGGCGGGAAAGCGTCGCTTGATCTCTTCAAATTATGGAGTTATAGTCGTAATATTTTTTGAGGGTTTCGTAAGGTTCGTGTTGGTTATGATTTGCTTTTTCTTGCCATTTTCTTTTAAAAGAATGCTTTGAAATCGGTATGTACTATATAGTTACTCTTTATTGATTCCTCGTTGTTGTACGCATCTTTTGCTAATCCGGTGTGAGATGGAACCTATATGAAATTAACATTTATATTGCTGTTTCGCCAAGTGAGTAGCTCGTTCTAAATATGAATGGCAAGAGGATGGTTGGAATATTGCTGACAAATTGTCGTTAGTGAGCTTTGAGGATAAAGATATTCTTGGATTCAATCTTCTGAAATTCCTTGAGTGCTTCTATAATGGCAAACAGTTCAGCAGAGTGGATAGATATAAAAGGAGGAAGTATAAAGGATTTCGACAGGTTTGACATTTATAATTAATTCGTTGTTTAAAAGAAATAACGATACATCATAAAGCGTGAGCATGTCTATCTTTTCAATGAAGAACACAATATGTTAAAAATCGAAATATGCTGGAAGCGGGCGGCAAAGTTCTTTAACGACAGAAATCAATACTGGTAACTCTACATAAACATTAAACTAAGAGATATTTATTGAAAGTATCCACATAAAAGCAATTTATAAATACTACCAGGAGTATTTTCGGGACATTGTCGTCTCAATAGACACCAGCTTTAGCAAAGGATGCAAAGTACAAAGTCTGTTAAGTAGAGAACAAAACTCCAGAGCATTACACTTGAGAGTGTATGAAATAGAAGATGAACATCTTTGACAGTCAGAGTCATTCCACATTCTGGAAGGAGTAGGATAAATAGATCATTCATATAATTTTGCATGAAATCTAGTCAAAGCTGGGACTGATCTATGGTTGATTTTTTCTTCAAGGAATCATCCTGGCTGCATCATTTCGTCCTTGCAAGTGTAACCACTCTCGATTGACATCAAACGAATTTAGGGCTGCACCCTTAACCGATAAAATTGTTGGAACCCTATTATGAGAAGCATGTGGTGTTTTCTTACCCGGTGTACGCCTGGACCATCAAAGTGGACCGTTATTGTCTCACTTTCATAAGGCGAAGGCTTAAACAGAACGGTTATGTTAAATCATACTGTTAAAGAAATGGAGGATTTGTTGCTTATAGACCAGATTTGGCACTTGGAGACTATTTTCTGTTTCCAAAGTTGAAGGAACTTTTATTTCGGAACATCCAACCATCTACTTCTTATCTCTTTCTGAATATTTGATTACCGTAATAAAATATTTCATATTAACAATTGTTGTTTAGAGCATATTCAACGGCTGCATAAAATACTCCACCATAAACTAACAATAAGATCTGGAATGTAAACCTTGAGATAACATTTAGCTGCTCCACAGAGATGAAAAAGAATTTCTCTAAGGTACCACTAAATATATTTATTTAATGTGATAACTTCTGATAGTTTAGTTTACGTTGTATAATTTATTTATGAAATTATCATAAACATTGATTGAATCTGAAAGATTTGTTTATTTTTACGTAAAATTAATTCAATAAAAGTTTCAACGATTCATTTCAGTAAATTTCGAAGAATGTAACTTTTGTAACGTTTTTGTTATAAATGAACGTAAAACTAGTTTGAAAGAAAGGAGTTAATATTTTGAGACATATACAACTGTCGAGATATTTTTAATCAAAAAGTTGCAACAATAAAATTGCCAGGAGGAGCAATCACTTTTGAACTTCGGCTTGTTCAATAACAATTTATACTTACCAATAGGTATAGTTTCTGGTAAGCAAGTTATCAGCTCAAATAAAAATATGAAGAACAGTAGTTGCATTGTGCTTTCCATCACCTACTGGATCATCTGAAAATTAATAGCAATTGTGAGTTATTACTGAAAGAAGAATTTTTTTTATTGATACACAGCACTTTCACCATCTACTATATGTACAGAGTATTAAATAAATAGTCTTGATTAGTGAAATGTTATGGATTATTTGGTACCAAGGGGCTTTACTTCATATACAAAGTGATTTGGATTGAAATGTTTAGATTCTCTTGGTACTTGAATATCATTTTCGAGACCTTTTGTCTAATTTGGTCATAGGCCATAATCCTACCAATAAAAAAGCAGAACCAGATCCTACTCTGAGTAAGACTGCTGCATCGCAGTGATCGACCAAATGTGATGACGACTCCAGAAATGTTGAAGAAAATCTACAAAGCGGTACTTGATGATCTTCGACTGAAAGTGCGCGAGCTAACAGACATACTAGGCATTTTAAAAAGTGCGGTACGTCTCATATTAACAGGAAATTTGGACATGAGAAAGATGTGCGCTTTGGTTTTTGGGATGCGTGTGGGATAATTTTCAGTAACTATTTTGAAAAAGAAAAAATTATCAACGGCGAGGATAATGCGAACGTTTGAGTGAAGAAATCAAGCAAAAACAGCCGCATTTGGCAAAGAAAAGAGTGTTGTTTTAACAAGACAATGCACCAGCTCCCACATCCGTTATTGCAATTATCAAAATTAATGAATTGAAGTTTGAATTGCTACTTCATGCACCTTATTTGTCAGATTTTGCCCTCTCGGTTTATTTTCCGTTGTTTTTAAACTTGGAAAAATGGCTGTGTGGTCAAAGATTGTCCAACCATGAGATGGTGATGTCGGCAGTTAATGACTATTTTGAGAAGCTTGACGATTCTTATTATAAATAGGGTATCGAACTTATCGAACATCGCTGGGAGCTGAAAGGAGACTACGTTGGAAAATAAATATATTTTTTTCCCAAAATTTTTTTGTTCCCTTTGTCGGGTACTTCTGTGGCCATCCTCATGTAACTCATTTTCTTTTTCGGCCCCATAATAGTACGCATGACTTTTCTTTCCGACTTTCCATCATTTTTCTTCTTTTTTTGTTTTATATTTTATACTTTTCTGCAGCAAAAGTCATGATGTGTTTTATTATTGTTTTATATATTGTAAGTTTTTTATAAATTTATATTTCTTGGCTATTCAATGTTTTTATATTTGCTCCAGGTACTCTATTTGCTGTTTATTTATCTAACTTTTTCTGTTCTATCACTTCAAACTCACTTTTTCCAATCTTCACTATGTCTCATACCATATTTCTCACACTTTGTCTCCTCAGCATTAATTTTTAGATTAAATTATTCATTCTTCTTTCATTACATTTTTATTCTTTGCTGCCGTAGCTATATCATCCACCCACGCTATCTCCTTTATTTCTTATTGTCATTGTTTTTTCAATTTATTTTTTTGTTACATAATCGAGAGTGAAGATAAAGAATGTTGCGTCATCTTGTCCCATCACTTTATTTATTACATTATTGTGTTCTCAGTCAAGCATTTGAGTTTTCCATTTTCATTTTTATTAGATTCATTAACTTTGGTGGGATTCACAAGTATTTCTTTTGATTGTATCAAAAACCTGCTTTAGCATGTGTATTGCATCAGTAATTGATCTATTGGGCATCAAACCACTTTAGCAATTGCTCGTCTTTAATTTGCACAGTACCCATAGTTTGTTCTATATATTTGTGGCCAGCCTGATGAAGATATTAATAATACTAATAACATTAAGTACAAAAACGTATACGTTGTTTATAACCTGCAACAACTTTTATTATTTTTAACAGATTATTGATAAATTGTAACATATTTTAATTCTTTATCGATAATATTTGATGGCCTTTATGCACTTAATATTAATCTAGAATTATATTGCATTGTAAGCTGAAAAACATCATGTCAAAATAGAGAATGATAAATTCCAGCGAAACTTTATGATTCCATGGTACAGACAATGCGACAGAGGCACTCACTTGAACTAATAATGCATTAACCAAACTACATGTTTGCCTAAACTTGGAAATATTACAGCAGCAAATTCAGTTGCGGATAAATGAAAACTAACGCGAGTTGAATTCGTGCCTTATCTCGCTTTAATGAGGACCTACATTGTCGCGTCCGAAGTGATGAATAGCGAGGAGGTTTTGTGATCCTGCCGCTCTTCTCTACGGTGTTTATTTAAGACAATACTGGGCAATTTGTCTCTTCACCGGGCCGTTTTGAGGTGTTAACCTGAAGTAAGATCGTAATTACTGCACCAAATTGTCAGTAGCTAGAAGGGATTTACTTGGATCTTTCAATTTCGACGTTTTAGTATATGTAAAGGTAACTGTTATCTACAATATTTGTTCACAGTAGATATGTAGTTAGTATCTATGAAAAGTGAGAAAACGTTTATTCAAATAAAAATAGATGTTAATTAAAAATTGTGAGGATAAAGAAGTTCAATTAACACCTAGTGAAAAAAAAAGGCTAATAATGAGCTGTATGATTTATAATTGAAAATTGAAAAGGAGAGAAATCATTGAATTAAAAAAAGGATGAATACTACTAGAAACGGTTTTACGACGTCTTTTGATACACAGTTTCTATCCAACCAGAAAAATTCTTGTAGTTCCAACTATCTTATTTTTTTATATATCCGCTCAAGCCGGCTTTTCCATGGCCTTCTTCTGTTTCGTCTTCTCGCTAGTTTCTAAAGAAGAATTTGTGTTTAGATACACTTCCGTTCGAACATGACCAAACCATTTTAGTTACTCTATTTTTTCATAATCCTCAATTGCATGATTCACAACTACAATTTCTGGCATTTCTAGTTGTTGTTTATAATCTCAATCAGCCTGTGGTAATTCTCCAAATATTTTTGTCGATTCCGTTCTAGTATTACTGGAAAGTTTAGAGTGTAAATATTATTGCTGAGTTGAGTTCAATTCAGTTTTTTCTAATAATATTTTAAAGTCTTATAAGCCATTACGCTCTTTCAAAATCTTGTTTAAACGTGTTTATAGGGCTTCCCATAGCTTAATTTTTCTCAGGAGTTCTCGTGAGATAAAATAGCTGGAAGCTTTTTGTATAATTGATGAGCTTGTACCTTAGCTTTGTTATCAGAGAATTCTAGTTTTATTCTGATTTTAAATACTTTGTCGTATGATTTTGTTATTGGTGCCATTATTTCAATTTGTCTTTAATTTCCACAATCCTCCTTGGTACCGTTCTTTTGATTTGAGGCGAGGAACGACTCTATACATTCCGCTAGTAATAATGTACGTTTGGAATAACTTTGCAAGGTAATCATATATATTTTATTCCTCTATTTCCTTCGCAGATATTCTAACTGATAAAGTTGATACAATTATGTTGTTTATGTGTTCAGATTCCCTAAATTTTTCTCGTTATTTCAGCAGTGGTATTTTTTCAATGTTATAGGAAATATTAAAACTGTCTCTTTATTTTGACGTTATTGCTTTAATAATTTCCAACTTTCTATGCTTTTTTCCCTCCAAGATATGTTTGTTTGCTTTCCCACGATGAAATCTGTTTGTAGGTATGTGGTTTTTCTCGTGATTTTTACTTAGTCTGCTTTAAATAATATTTTATCTTCATCTTTCTTTCGTTATTATAAATCTGAGCGTCACTTCTTCTTTTATATATCTTTCGATACCTAGATACAGAATGAAAAACTTGATGAAGAGGTCAACGCAAAACCAGTAGGTTTTTTATCCCAAAAAACATTTTTTTTGTCCAAAAAGAAAATCCTCTTATATATTCCTTGAAGCTACGTATAAAAATTTTTCAATCATATTGACTATTTCAACTACTTCTACTTCAGTTTCTACTACATTTTAGTATCGCAATATTTTGCTCATAGTAATTGGTAATACTTTTCATTCCATTATTACATCATCTAATTTTGATGTACGTGATTATAACTCTTTAGAATTCAGTTGCATTTTAAGTGATTATACTTTTTTATTTATATCCATTACCTTAATAAATTCTTCAGTCTGCGTTTCCCATATCGTTTGGCAAGTCATTTTTGGAAATTTTCCTCAGTGAGCATTCTCTTCTCATTCCTCTAATTTTTCAATTGTGTTTGTTAATTTTTCTCTTATTATGTATTCAACCAAATTAAGTCTTATGCTTTTATGTATCATGTTTTTTTTATCAATCTATCTATCTTCCGATGAAATTTTTATGTCAAACTTTATATTTCGCTCATGGTAATTGTTTATTACTTTGATTTTTACATATATGTGATTAGTAAACATAATTTCGAGCTACTTTTTTCTACGACACTCTAGAGGTCATATCTCTGAAGAAGTTAGGCAGAAAATTCATTATATGAAAGACTCATCATAATTCCGAGTAATCATTGTTTGCGCTTCCCCTTTGAAGTCATTATCCAGAAAATGGGCTGAGCGGTTACTCGTTGATTAATGTAGGAAGTGATCCGGTTGCGTGATCTCAATCTGTCTACTCCACGTAACGTATCTTACTTTCCGGCTGATTTTAAGGCGGCGCAATCTGCCTATTCCTTGCAACTCGATCGAATAGAAAGGAAGTTATAAAAATAGAGTAGATAAAAAACGATATAACTGCAGTTGAATTTCGAAAAGTATCAACAACTATTGTAATTGACTCAACAATATCACTGGAAAAGCCAAATCAGGAACAATTTCTATATAATCCAGTGAGAATAAGCGATAAGTACGTGGCTAATAATTTACACGTCCAGGATTCCTATTTAACAAAAGGTTTCCTCCTCCAAATTTACTGTACCCCGATCTTTTGCCTCCATTGTGGTTACTAAAACTCAAAATATAACACTTTATTAATGTCAGAAATTCATGTCAGATACTAAATCAAAATTATTACATGAAACGATTATAAAATTGATATCAGATCCATGGGAAAGCATAATCATCTACGCAAGAGGATGGTTTGAGAATACAATCTGTGATATAGTTTAAAGAGAACTCCCCTATACAGAAATTGATGTAGATTGGTGAGGCTGAATGTCAACCCGAGTAAGACCTACCCTATTTCCTTTACTCAATTACTCAACCTCAATCCCATCAAGCTAGACGGGCAAACACGAAAAGGAAATAATCACTGAAGCTTACTGTAGATGTTTACGACAATTATGAGACCTATCATCACATATTGGGCAGTGGTTTGGGGTACAAGAGCTACTCTTAATATCACGCGAAACAATTTCTCAAAGGTACAAAGACCTGAGCCATACAATCTTTGCCCAACAGCTCCACTAGAAGTGATTATAAATCTCTGATCTCTTTACGTAGTACGGGGAAGCGTCGCATATAAAACATCACTTAGAATGTTAAAAGATGGAATCATCAAAGAAAAACCGTCCCTAAATAATGACCCAACATGAGATTTGCCTCAGGATAATGCATCGAAAATTTTGAAAAAGCCGTGGAAGTGAAATAGCAGCAGCAGCAGACGACAGAACTGATATAGGAGTGTACGGACCCAGAACCAAACACTGCCTGGGCAACACACCAAGCATTTTCAAGCAGACATTGATGCTGTCCGATAGCCAAGCAGCCAATAGCTTCAATATTATAAAACTCAAACTCGTTAGAAAAATTAAACGAGCTAGACAAGAATAATAAAGTTATTCTGGCATGGATTAAGGGACAGACCGGAGTGAACGGAAATGAAATAGCCGATCGCTGAAGCGGGGGTAGACAAGCCTTTCATTAGACCTGAATCTCTTTGTGGTATCAGTTACAGAACAATAGAAAATTGAGTTGAGACAGGCAAAGACTCTCCTGAGAAATTATAACGAGAGGAGATTTGCTGAATGTATCTACCTAATTAAGAATAAGCTATGAATACTAAGAGGTGTTAGCTGAAGCCCCAAAGATGATAGACTTAGCAAATAATGGTTCCTAATATTGCAGCAAGAAAGGGGGACACAATTGGGTCGTAGTGTATATGATACCCCAATAGATACATACATGAAAAAGCCACTTTTCTAACACTTCAAGCAAACTTGATAATGGTTGGGCTGCTTCATAATGTATAGTAGCTTAACAACTGTCAACTTTTATTTTGTTTATACTGTATATACTAAATTCTTGTAAAAAACTTCCCTCTATCCCTTCTTCAACTTTTTTTTGTGGCTTGTTGTAAGCCTTTTTATTGAATTCCATATATTTAGTTTGTATTTCATTGATTTCTTATTCGTAGTCTACTAGCACATTTTATAATTCAGTTATTGCTTAGTTATCATTCTTGTTATTTGTTATTATTGCGTATATTTTTTTTCTTCAGTAATTTCGCTCTTCTCATTCTACATTCCAGTGATATTCCAGTGATATATAAAATAACGTTATTTGTAGTGACTTTAATGTATGTAATCTCACTTTAAGTTCCTAGCTTATATATGAAAATATCTAAATAAGAAGTGAATTACTTTAGTTTTATAGGCTATTGAACATTTGGCGAGAGCGCTAGTTTAATGTGCTCCCACCATTTTATCGATAACAGCCGACCTATTTATTTATTCCCTTAGTTTGCCTTTGCTGCCGGTCAAACCGAGTAATGAAGTTAATCTTTGGAATACAAAATTGAACACTAATGGCATCAAACTCTGGTAAGGCCCTAGATTAAGTGGAAGCAAAGCATTGCCTAATGGGCTATCGTTTAGTACGAAATAGTATGTCGTTTCCTTCATTAGTTTAATAAATAACAAGTTTGAAAAGAAACAAGACTGTAGCTTCGTATTAGATTACTACAAATTATTGTTATATCAAAGTAAATAATTGGATTCGCCGAAATAACAGTATATTGTGTTTATCATCACCTGAGACTTTCTTTGCGTATTCCAATGTTTTCTAATGATCTTTTATGTAAAATATTATGAGAACGGCATCTAAAGTTTAAACACAAAATGAGATTTTAGTAAATAATTCATCAATTATTGTCTATACGTTCAGCATTTGAACAATTCTGCCCGATTGAAAGGAATGAAAATAAGTAAGCTGGAATTTCTGGAGTGATTGGTAATATTCATACTAAAAACACCATAACTCACAATAATTCTGCCTAATGCACGTTTCGATAATCACAATATCATCTTCAGATACACTTACTGATAATTCATTTCAATTTTTTTTATCTCTTATCTTCCTAATTTATTCAATCCATTTTAATTGATTCCAACGACGTTTAGAGGTGTTTTTAGGTTTCTTATTATTGGCTCTTGTATTGTTAATTATTCTTATTTCTTCATTTCTACATTTATCTCACTTAATTCCTCTTTCATATTTTATTTAGATTGTGTTTATTTTGGCATCAAACTTTCTAAATATAAAATTTTCACTTGTATATGTTAGTACTGGTTTTGTGATTCTTCATTTTCATTTTCACATCAATATCTCTATGTCCCAATATAATCTAGTTAGTGTCTAGTAGTATATACTATACATATGGCTCTATAATTATCACATTTCCTCTAGTCTCCAGTCTCTCAATATTCTTTCTGTCTATATATTTTCCAATTTCCTTTTTTAGACGACGCCATTTGAAAGTTCTTCGTTCTGTATTCGTTTACATACCGAAAGTTGCGTTTCGAGTGTTCCATGTAGTGAAAGTGACAGTTCCGTACTGCAAAACACTTTCGGGACGCTCTGGAGTAGACAACTTTAACTTAAATGTGACTTTAACCACATCAATGTTGACAGTTGACAGTTTCACTTCGATGATTTTGCATAACCTTAAATTATTTGTTTTATCCGAAGTTTTGTCTAAATTAATGAATAACAATAAATAATGATGAAAAAGAAAACATCAGCGATGAAGAGTTACTCGAATCCACGCCACCTGAAGAAAGCAATGCGGCCGTTCTCAATTTGTTGCCGGATAAATCTCGTGCAAGGTACGAAAAACAGTACGAGCTCTTTTTGAAGTGGTGTCACCAGAAAAAATTATAAATAAAATGTTTATAATTGTCTCTACTATTTATTTTCTTTCTTCAGTTTAATTGAAAAAGTTTTGGATCTTATGCGTCGTCTAAAAAATGTTGTGTACGGCGCGGATTAAAAACTGAAATACAACTACTTTGTTGGACTCGTCTGCTGCTCGCCTCGTTTCGCTCGTCTCGCAATTTTCAGACTCGTCCAACAAAGTAACACTTTCGGTCCTTGGCATACTCATTATCATTATTTGAGTGTTGCATCTTCTATTTCCTCTCTACTCATTTAGTTCTGTTTTCCATCCTCTCTATTCACTCCTTCTTTTGTGTTTCTATTACCTCTACTCTTCCTGTTTGTAGTTGATAATTCAATGTTTTCAATGTTTCAAGTTCCTACTTATATACAAAAAATTCCACCCCCATTTTACGCGAAAAATAAAGCCAACAGGAAAAGATTTGATTCCTATTTAATAAACTATGGAGCGGACAATATGAAATAGGCCCTTTGTTTCTAGTTGAACTGTCTTTAAATCGCACAATCTTCTATCAAACTCGCGTTTCCATTACTTAGTTATCGGTAAAAAGCGAAAGGAAACAACGGATAAGACGGGGGTAGGCATTCGAATGCACAAACCTAACCTAACCTTACTTTATCTAGCCTGACATAACCTAATTTCACCAAAACTAATCTAACCGAACCAAACCAAAATTAACCCGACAATTTTCTAGATAAATACTACTTTTAAGGGCTGGGCTGACCATGGTCAGTTTATCACATCAATCTAGCCTGAATCGAAATAAATGCAGATTGGAAGGGCTGTCAACTATCCTACGGATCTTCTCGAATCAATCCAGCTTGGATAGGAATGGATGTGGATTGGAAAAACGTCCAAAATGCAAGTTTGTATATCTCCGCTACTTGCTACAGATCGAATTAGATCAGTATCTCACACACTGGATACGAAATTTCTTTAGGATCCGAGAAAGGATCTCGAATATTGAAAATGAGCCACGAAGTCTTATTCCAAAATTGTCAAGTGGGAAATATTTCTATATATCAAGTGCAATGTCGCTAATTAGACATCGTGAAACGGTAGATTTCAGCGTTCTGTTGATTATGTTTCTATTATAAATTTCGAATTCATATTGAAATTACCGTACTGTAAATCAATTATCTACATCGATGTATGTTGGGAATATACTATGTTTTTATCAAAATTATATTCGTATGGCATGCTTTGACGTTGTTAATGTATTTACATAAAATGATCACATATTAATGAACAAAAACATGACGATTTTGTTGAATCGATTATAACTTTTGTTAAAATTTCAATGGAGCTACAAAATTAATTACGGCGATATTTTGAAAGCATCTCCATTTTCCAACTATTCGAATCTACTTTTATTTGTGCTTGAATTAGATTAATGAATAGTTCAATTAGAATTTGAATTGATCAAATAAAGTTTCTTCAAAGTAACGTTCTTATCGATCAATCTTGAGAATACAATTATCTGTTCACAATAATCCGTAACGGTATTCACGGTTACTCAAACATGTAAATAGACTACATCTTCTGAAGTATTTATACTTTGTGGGCAATATTGAATACGAGGAGTCATCGAATTTGAAGAGACGGACAGCCAAATATAAAAAAGACTAGCAAACGTGCAGATAAGAGTCGTTTCAGCTTAGCGGACGGTCTCAAAGCCAGCCGTAATGGAGATTGAGGCAGTTATTTCAGTGAAATTTGGAAAAAATTTGATATACTTGGGAAAAGCCAAGGTGATACTGGTACAAGGCACCAGAAGAAAGGACTCGATAAATAGAAAGATGGCAAAACTCTTAGGAGCAAAATCAAAGAGAAAGATAGACAAAGCGATTGAAACTACGCGTGCCACCTTGGATAGAAACGCTTGATAGCGAAGGTAATTATTTTGCGCGCTTCTTGCACATGATGAGCAAGAGGGATTCGTCCGAATGCCCCAATTGCGTTACAATACGCACGTTTTCTACTGTAAATGATGAACAGTGAGGAATTGGTGTCGTACATCTGTCAGATATCAGCAGACATTATTGTGGTGAAGATTTTAAGAAAAGAGAACCACTGGAATCTAGTTCCTCAATACATTCAAGAAGTTCTACGCACCAAAATTGCTGACCTACACCTGACAGCGATTTAAGCGAGAGAAATAAAGTGGTGAGAACGAGCGCCGAAAGAAAGAGGAAGCTCTAACCCGAAATAATTTGTTAAACAGCTTTAGATCGGTGTTTAGAATAAGAGGTAAAGCGAGAGAAGTCATAAATCTAATACTCTATCCGAGAATGCATGTCTTCGGCCAACAAAAAGAGACTTTGTTTAGAATTATCCTGAAAATGAAAATACACTTCTGCTTTTGTTTCAAGAATTCCGTGAATACATAATATAAACCAACATAAAACCTACTAGTCATACTGTTTCGTACGATTAAACAAATAGCTCTTCAGAACATTACTTTAACAATCCTTCCTAAATGCCTTTCAACGGTAGATTCATCTACAAGCCTCAAGCTCATTCTTTGCATCAGCTCCAACTTTAGCGACAGTGCCAAAAGGTAACGTGGCCATTTATTTTTTGACTCAAAACGGAACTTTGGTTTATTTAGATTAATAAACAGGTAGTAAATGAAAAAAATACTTTATTAAAGTTATTTATTCAGAAAAATTCGGTTAATTCAAAAGTTACAAATTAAAAAATATATACCCGAAATGTTTAATTATATTTATCAGAGGAACAAATTTGCTTTAATGTAGCTGCTGACGTTTTTAAGTAAGAATAAAACTCTTGGCATGTTGTTTTTATATTTACCTCAATTATCAACATAGCCTTTAGAACTGAAAGTTGTAACTGGGTTTTCTCAGATGGCCACAATTTGTTCATCATAGTAAATACTCTTTCTTCTGGAGCATTCATAGCAGGCAAACATAAAATATATTCAACTGAAATAGAAAAATTTTCATGCTGAAGATTGTTGGCTTGAAAGTGTTTGAATACTTCAACCCAACGAGTTTCCGTGGAAACATTTAGATTAATCCATTCAGTTACTTTCTGCGATATAATGTAGTTACAAATTCGTCAAAAACTTCATCTTTATTAAAGCCAATATATTCCTTTTCAATCAATAAATCCAATACCTTTTTTAAATCTGCCCAATAAACTATTTCCATTTCTTTGGTAATAACGCAGGTCCACTTCTCCAGATATTCATGGCTTGTTCCATAAAATTCTGAAGCCGCTCTTTTCACAAATTCTTCATCTATGTCAGTAACATTAACTTTCGATTTCACTATTAATTGACGGACCATAAATGGATGAAACTGATAGGACTGTTTCTGAGTCAAATTGTCTTTTAATTGATTGATATCTTTGATATCTTTTGCTGATAATGTCTGACCTTCAGGTTTCAATACAGCATGATGAAAACTTACTGACTGACCGTGTAAAAAATAAAACCACAATTCGGATGTGGGATCTTCAAAAAAATTTTTTAGTAACAGGGGACATTTTTCAATGCTCAAAAAGTAGTTTTTTAATGGCTAATAAATTTTCAAAACCCTTTCCAAGGCAGGCATAAGAGCAAGTCATCTGGTTTTACTATAGTCGAGTATTTGTTGATATTCCGGTTCAGTTTCGGCGCAAAACTCCTTTAGAAGTTCAACTCGAATCGTGTATATATAAAAAAATGAATTTATCTTCACAATGATGCTTCCGTAATCTAAGTGTAGCCTGTCTGCAGTTTATTTTATTGCATTGTGAATTACATGGGCTTCACATCCAAAACCTATCAATGGTTTTTTCAGAGATGATTGTAATTTCGTTAACACATTGTTAGCCGCGTCTCCGACATTAACGTTGGCAATGTCTCCGCAAAATGCCATGACTTTTACTGTCAAATTATTATCTGTCAGTACTTGGTTTAAATAATTGCCAATGATGTCAGGAGTCTCACCTGGTTGGTCTTGGAGATCTAAAATTTTTACTTGTACACGGATGAAAAAGGCTTACTAGAATAGGGTATATTTTTTTGTTACCGTGGTTTGAAGCATCGTTTAGTATTGGACTTATCTAGATCTTCTTTTAATCTTTTCATCGCTGTTGGGATCAAAACATGATTGAATCAATTTCGACGCAGAATCATTAGAGCGAAAACTGTGGTTTTCCTGTTTTGTGTGATAAGACCAGACATCTTCTGCCGCGGCGATATCCAGATAATTTAAAGTTGGTGGTGTGTCCGATTTCTTGAAAAAGGTTAACATCGAAGAACTCGAAGCAGCGGCGCAATCGGCATTTTTATATTTTTCAGACTTCAAATGCTGTTATTTTGCTTGTAAGTTAACATTGAACGTACACTTGCGTTTTGGCATTTTAACTTATGGTTCCAAAACAAAATAAGCAAAATAAGCATCAAACAACAACGAAATAAATATTGAGAAGTGGACGAACGAAAAATCTGTCAAACATTTAGTAAACAAAGCGCGAGCGATGACGTCTTCGCCACTCTCGGCTATAGTCGCGTCGATTACTCAAATTTTCGTTCGGTTTCAGAAAAAGGGACAATTTGGCATCCCAGAATTCATTTCGGGCACACCGGGATACGTAACTATAAAATGGAACAGTCCCCGTTCAAACAAAGCCGCTCGCGTTGAAAAGTGTATTTTGAAAACAATTTTTAGAATGATTAAATTTAACTATCTTAACAATAGACACTATGTAACGAGATCAGTGCCTTTACAAACAATTCGATATAAATATGGTATATTCTTGCAGGAGTAGTTGCCTCAAGTGTCTATCTTGACGTTTTGTAGGACGTTTCGGCTGAATAATTGGATTATCGACCTGATCCTCCACTTTCGAGATCAAGAAATTATTTCTTCTGAGTGTAACAATAATGTAACTCAGTATGATATACTGAAAAATATCCGAAGGTACTAAAAAGTAATGAGGTCGAGCATTGTTAATTAAATACTAACTGCGTATTTACTCCAGGGAAGAGCATGTATATTTCCGATAAAAGAGCCGATAAGCATAACATCAACAAGATTAAAAACAATATATATGGCGGAAATAGGAAAAGCCTTTAGTTAATTATAGATAAAATATAAATAGAAATGAGAATAATGTGAAAGAAAATGGGTTTTTAATTCTGATTGGTTTTCATTGTTATTTAAAAAACCATGCAAAAACATATAATAAATTTCGGGTTAAATTGTTCCAAATTTTTTATTTCAAGATTTGGGTAATTCACATTTTTGAAAACTCTCAATTGAATTGTGAACTTTGAATATTGCCTACTAAGAATTCACAATAGGGTCAATTTCTGATATTTCACGTGTCGGAGACACTGAAAAAGTTGAAGGAGAAACTTGTTCTGAATATCAATCGGCAAAACTACATGGGCGCACCCCAAATGTTTATAGAATATCGAATAAAAAAATTTATAAAATACGGAACACAAGCTTTTCGTTATTAAATTTGAAATTCGGTGTTAGACATTAGACAATTAGACATATAGAATATTTTTTATTAGTTTAGTATATTTTATGTCAATGTTAGGATGGAATAAATCGATTATTTACTCCTTAGATACTCTCTTGCGAGCGGACTGTAATAGCTACACCAAAAATGAGCTCTGGTGATTTTGCTGAGCCTAGTTTCACAGAGAAATGAGACTTGTAGGTACCCGATTGATGAAACACCTGACTTTGTAGCCATCGTTCATCATTTCATGTAGGACTTTTGCATTTCAGCAAAAAGACCTCAGCACAACAGCTCAGCTGTTATTGGCTTTATAGCAGCTCTTCTTCTGAAGAGAATAAATTTACTGTGTATTTACGGCATCAAATAAGTATGGTGTGCTCTACAAAATCAGGTAAAGCAACTCATCCTGGTGCTATCCAATTACCAGCATCGCAGATTTAGAAAACCTTGTTCAAGAATCCTGTCCGTCACGTGTACCTCCACGTTGATCATTGACCATCAGAATTATAAAAAATAATGTGGGTTTTTTCTCAAAGTATGTTAATAAAAAAAATGTTGTTTCTTTTACATACAATCGTCCATTAGAAGCAAAAGTTACAACTGTATTTCAAATAAAAGTCTGTATAATTCCTAAAAATTAGCTTCAAGCAACTCTATATGTCCATGAAAGTGAGTCTGGAATGTTGTAAAACTTTTGCTACATTTCAAAGTAGTAGCATTGGGAATAGGTTATCTTTAACTCCAACTTTCAAGGGAAATATAGATGGAGAAACACCAAGAATCGTGATGGTGGTAAAATATTTGGAGCTGGTGCTATGCTTATCATCACTAGTAACTTTCAGGTAGAAATACCATTGAGAAAATGAGGAAATTAGTCTGGAAAGAATATCTTAGAAATACGTCGTAGCTAGGCTCCTATCAAAGCAGGTCATCAATTCAAAATTGAGCTGAAATTGCAATGGAAATTCAATAACATAAAAAAGAATTTCAAGATACCTTTTGGCTTCCCAATATTCGGAAATTGAGGAAAACAGAGGTATGATTAAAAAACTTACTGTCACGAAGCTTGTGGCATGGGAAAATTCATTCACAAATAGTTTCTGAAGTAGGAAGGATATGAAAGAGTAACAGTTGTGGGTATTTTCCAGAGCTGGAAAACTTCTCTGCACTTGAATACTGGAATTTCTAACAAATATTTGCATTTGAATAAAAGAATGCTGCATTTCACTGCTTATATCACAGAATACTACCGTTTCAGAGGAAATCAAAGACTTGCTTAAAATGACGAATACAGGATCTAATTAACTTTATAACTTTATAACTGGAAGGTCCATTAACGAGGACAGCTTCGATAGAGGACAGAGATGACATGGTAACGTTTTTTTCTAAATATAATATCAATCAATATCAAAGCTAGTACGACTATATATGCTATAAGTTCATTTGACTTTAAATTAGGACAGTACATTCAACATTATTAGCCGTAAAAGTCCTAAATCAAATTTTATTGAAACAGAACACATATACCGCAACTCCTTCCAAACTATATTGGGCTATAAATTTTCAGCGATACCTACAGGTATAGATTCGTGTATATGCTCTCGAAAAGGATCTTCCTCATTCCCGATATTCACATTTGGTTATACGACGACGGTTAGACATTCAATTGTTTCACAATTCTATAAGACGAATTTCTGGTAATTCAAGACATCTTTCGACGTATATATTTCACGATTTCCATTTGGATGATTTATTGAAACATATTTCAATGCTTTTGTGAATTATGGGATCACTTACATTATTGTAATTGGTCAATTGTAGAAAAGGGTATTTCCGCTTCTTTTCAATATTAACACGGCACTTCCAAAATAATTTAGACACCCTTTATTTTTTAAATAACTTATAATTATTTTGCTTTACAGTATTTATAGAGAAAAATTTTATTTATTTATTTTGTTTTATCATCTTTTTAATATAAGGTCAAAACCCGTAATTGTAAGTCATTGACTTGAACATATTTTCCTTGTATATTTATCAATTCTAGTTCTACTATTTATTTTCATCTCGAGTCGTAGCTCAGAGAATATTGATAGAAACTAATTTGCACTTGTCATTGAGAATGAATGTCTTCTATAAAATATTTTGTTTTCTTTTGGCATCAAAATCAGCCAATATATAAAAACCATAATGAGTTCATAAAGTTCAGAAAAAAATAAGTTCAGAATATAACAAAAAATAATTTCGGAGCAGTTTAGGAGCAGCGATGTACCATGGAATAATTCAAACGTGGGCGAAGTCCCATCAACTAGGACCTTTTTGTTTCGTTCCTAAATCGCGGTTTTTTAATATAGTTCAAAAGATTTTATTGAGGTACCTCAAACTAAAACGCTTTCAAATTCGTGTCGTTCTTTTTTAAGCGTAGAAATAATCAAATTAATTGGAAATACATGTATGGTGATGGGTTGGTTCGCATTCAACAGGATCTCTCAAAGTCCTCTTAATTGCAAGGATCTGGATAAGAGCCAGCCACACCTTGCTACGCCATATTATACTTAAAGTTTGATGATTTTTTCATAATGATAAATCCAGAAAGAAACTTGATATTAACATAAAATATTTAGGTTAGGTTGCTACGGATAATCTCGACATTATCTTTTCTGCTTTCTCTTCATTTATCCTTGGTCAAGTCGCTCTGGATATCGTGCAATCACTTCTGTTAGACCATATATCTCGATATTTGACTTTGATTCTCATGTCAATAGAATTTTCAAGAAATTCCTTTAGTAGAAGCCTCTTTTCTTCTAGTTCAATTGTTTGCAAACCTATTAGCTTCAGATTTACCTACAACAGTGTTCAGCTACCAGGAGAGTGTCTAGCAATAAATCATTACTACGATTGATTCACCGCTTTGCCTTAACAGTCTGGCAGTATGTAAATTTTGGAGGATATTACATCCAGTTCAGAGGCTTAACACTTTTTAGATGTTAAAAAAACAATAAGGATTAATAGAATAAGTTTTGTATGTAGTAAAAAAAACTATTATTTTTGTAACTAATAAGAATACAAATAATATTATAAATGTACAAAAGTTATAAGAAATGAAAGTAAAATTAAAAAAAAAATCGAGTAAACTGGAAACACAATTCGAAATTTGGTTGTTGGGTTATTGATGTATGGAAGATCATGAACATATTCATCTATTTTATTTCTAAAGTTTTGGAATTCTAGGAAGAATTGTAATTTTTGAAAATAGAAATCACGATATCGATATTTTGATTATTTAACGGTAAGACGTTTATTTGAAAACATCACAATATGATCACAATAGTTTAATAAAATACTGAAAATTAATTAGAAGAAGTTTCACATAAACTTGAAATGTTTTGAAATTCAAGGATTGGAAATGTTGCATAATGAAAAACCACCGATATAAGTCATATCATTATAATCAATATGTTTGTTCATAGGAACCATTAGTTGCAAAGAAGATAACCCTAATTTATTTGAGTCTATAATATGGATAGAAAATCATCCCTTTCCACTGCAGTTCACTGACTATACCTCAATAATAGAAACAAATATCTCTACTGCTAAAAGACCTTTTGCTGAAGAATCGGAGCAGTTAAAATATTAGGGTGAACAATTTGGTAATAAGCAATATCATATCCGCGTGCTGCAGCAATCCAGCTTTCTGTAGATAAGTTTTTTAATCTGATCTCAATCACATTTTCAAGTATATTTTTAATTCTAAGGACTTGCAGACAAATTGATTGACACTTATTCCTTATTATTACTTCAAGTTGTCGGTTTTCTATTAGAAACGTTCAAAGAATTTGAGATCTTGCGATCTCGGTAGCCTTTCCTATCTATTCATCTGCCTGAGTATGAAGATACGTACAAATATTGTGGAAAGGGGCTAAAATCAGATGTCTATTTTCGGGATATTAGTATAGTCAAAGCTGGGAAACAAATTAGACACCTGCGATTATATTTAGTTGGATAGTATAGGGTATTTCCAGCGTCTCGACCTTTTTCTTTATACGTAAATTTGGTTACGTTATAAAGGTCGTGGTATCCAACTCGATATTTATATTGCTAGTTTCAGGTTTTGAACTATAAGGATGTATTTTGAATATATATTGTCGATCAATTAATTTCTATGATATAGCACAGCAACAAATGTTATAAAATCCCGTGAAAACTATATAAATAACATACTTATTTATCATTCTCATATGTCTGAACTTCATTTAGAAATTCAATTGAGAAACTCATAATTACGGAAGCAAAAAATAAGTAATAATAAGAACTATCTCAAACTTTAGCCGCGGATCCCTATAATTAGATGGAAAATCAATGTCCATAGCTGTACCGAGTGTGGCAGATTAGTATTCAAAGTGTAATTCACCCTAGAGACAAGCCGTAAACAATTTTATTACTAAAGTAACCAAAAGAAGACTGTTGAAAATATTTTCTAATTTACGAGAAATTTTACAGTCCCTGGAGTTTTCTATCACGTATCTATGCGAAAAATAGTTGCATCTAACTTATTTCTTTTATCTGGCTCACTCAGTATGTTTATGAATATTTATTTTTACATTGTTATTTACATTTAAAGTTAAGTTTTCAATTATTGTTGAATAATTCTCATTTTATGAGTTTAGTTAATTATTTATGATTGTTGAAGGAATATTTGTAAGTAGCATGCTTATTTCCATCAACAAAATTTGTAAATGTTTTCATTTGTTAATAAAAAGCGTTAAGATATGAAAGACTTTTGCTAAAATTGGTTCATTACCGTTCTTTCTAGTTTCATTTATTTTGCTCTGACAAAATTAATAATTATACGAATTAAATGCGTATATTTGATAAAAGTTTTAAATAGTTTTATTATGTAAGAAATACACTGAAGATATAAGACTCACACCCACCTGCAATTTTGAGTAGATATGTTCCTAGGCATCAATCACAAACCCGATATGACTATAAAAGTGAAAATGTCGATTGTTAGTAGTTTCTCCCGACGGTGCGCAACCCTCACTGCAGCCTGGATTCTGGATTCTGGATATTATCTCGTCGTTGGCGTCGGCGCTCTTTTCCAGATGGGTGGCAGGCGTCCTAAGAGATATCCTAGAAGCATTCGAGTGGACATGAAATTAACGCAGTGTTTATCTTGGTCTTTACGTACGGACGTAATTGCCTTTCGTGACTATACGGCAGCAGATGCTGTATAAAGGTCAGTGTTTCCTTAAGGAGCTTGTACCACGGAGGAAAGTCGAGTAAAGGTTGCCACGGTTTACATGACTGTTGCTTTTCAATTATAAGTTTCTGTTCACATATTACTTCACCCTTAAGCCGTAAAACTTTACGGGAAACTACAGTCATGTAATTAAATTCGATAATAAATCTTGAAGGAGACAAATGGGGACAAAGTTGTTCGCTATTAATTAACGCAGATTCAATGAAGAATAGAAAATTATTTTATTTACGTCCAAGGCAATCACCAGCTACTTCAACGCACTTTTGTAAGCGAATATTCTATAACTTATAAGTTTGAAATCAGTATTCAATCAATAATTAATTTTTTGACTACCTTATCCTCCGTCATGAAACGTGGACGATGTTTCTTTAGGTTGAAGAGTAACCAGAAATCATAATCGGCCAAATCAGGCGAATAAGGTGGATGCGAGTATTCACTGCTTCAAGAACTGCAGGTAAACATTTTGTGGCGTACCAGTTTATATAATTAGATTGGTCCACAAGTTTAATTGCTTGCAACGGTATTGTAATGCGAAAGAAAATTTATCATTACTTCACAGACCTTTATTGTTCTTCATTGTTGGTCTTGGTGAATCTTCAGCTCTCCTGGTTCCTAGGTTCGTAAGCTGGATGGTTTAACATGAATATTGAATAATTATTAACATTAAGTTTGGTTTCTATTGGAAAAAGGTGTCAAAACAGATCTTAAAATGTCAAAATTCTATAACCTGGAGACATAAGTTCAGAATTTTCAATGGAAAATGAGTGACTATCCTCACCGTACTAAATCTCATCAATCAAAGTCGAACCTTGGGCAATTAGTAATGGTTTTTTGATTTTACAAGAAAATATTAGAAAGTTTACGAAATGATGTCCGAATGAGAAGGCTGTAGGTGCCAAATTTGGACTGTCGCAATACTTCCTGCGTTGCTTTAGTTCTAGTATCCTCATGCCAGAAAATTAGCCCTTTATTTCGTAGGATGGCTTCAATAATCCCCATCAAAGTGGAATAATAACAAACTGTTTTGATGGTATAACAACTATTCAGATAATCGACGAGAATAACATCACGTTAATCCCAAAATATGGTTGACCTAATTTTTTTGGTTCAATGTGTAACTTCAAATTTCTTCGTTGATGATCCAGAGTATTTCTACTCCAAATTTACTTTTTTGCTTTTGGGGGAATGAAATGATGAAGTCGTTTTCTTGCCGTTTTCTGTACATTACGACAGTTCAGTCCCTTAACGCACATTTATTTTCCATAGATCATTTTGAATTATTCATTTACCTTGTGTATGTTTACGAGATTTCAAAGAATGACATAATTTCGTCCCATGTTATCTACTATTGTTTCTTCACTATAAACTTCAACGATTTTATTGTTAATATCAGCTCTATTGCTCTTATTTACACACTGTACCAATTTTCTAAAAGTTTTTCCATTACAATTCTTTTGTCTTGGTGAAAGAAAACATAGTTTTCAAATGATTGGTTTTTAAACCAAAACTGAGCTCCTGAGCTCATTATAGATGATATATGATGTATTATTCAATAGTGAGTGATAAAAAAAAACAGTAGGAATCGTTTTGATGCTTGGAAAGACCACTCATGCCACCTCTGCATATTCGTGATCATTTCTGACAGAACCAATTTATAAATATCCTTTTTTATAGCATGATTTTGGAGGAAAGGAGTAAGAAAGAGGCGATAAACGCGTCGCGACGGCTATTACACACATCTGACAATGCGAGAATCTACAAAGAAAACCCGAAAAATAAAAAGTTGAAAGCTCTTAACCTTCTCGCGGAGATTGTGCTTCATAAGTTTCAGTTTTTCTTAAAAGTTTCTAAGCGTTAAATAAAAGTAGAGTTTTGAAGTAAATACTGTAAAGAGTTATTTTATTATAATCTTTTCTTTTAGTTATGACTGGTTTCAGAAAGGAAAAGGATTGATATTCGAGAAAATTCGTTTAATGTGGTTAGGTTAGGTGCCTCATTAAATCGAATCTAGTTCACAGAAATATCCTCCGTAGACTAGATAAGTTTACGATGTTCGATAGTATGCAGTTTAATTAGAAATGTGTGATTGTGTTTCAATAAATATGTATTTTCAATAAATAATTACAATTTATGACAATTTTCTTCACAATGTCTTTTTATGGTGAACGGTTTTCTTGGCATGTACGATCTAAAAATCTACATATCTCCTAAACAATAAATTTTATCGAGTTAAACGAGTACCTTTTTGTTGAAGAATCGATTGAAAAATGCATTTTTGCTATCTTTAGATTGTACAGGTTGTCCCTGTAAAAGTTACGGAATCTTAACTTTTGGGCATGAGCTGCCCCTGGCCTTCAGATGGTAGTGTATAATTATTTATGCTGTACACATTGTATGGAAATACGTTAATCCCCCATTAAAAAGTCATGATGTTCGAATGAATAATTTAGAAAATATAGAAATGTGAAAGGTCCCCGACACAGTCACACGATCAGCGGATTTCAAAGAGCAATAAATAATATTCACATGGTCAACGGATCCCAAAACTCGGATCAAATAAATATAAGTTCAATGCAATAAACACGAATTCATTCATTTTTTGGTTGTTATTCATTGTTGAAGTATTGATTTGTCTGTTAAATTATTATCTGTAGATATTATAAGTGGTTTATTGTAAATAAAGTATTTTTTGAAACAAGTTAAAAGTGACTCAAAGAACATTTCTATATACTTAAATATAAATTCTGATTTCGCAGCTTCAAATGCTTATAACTTAGAGAAGAGCTGTTGAATAAGTAAATTTTTTGTATGTCAAATCATTATTTTCATGTCATCTACTAATATCAGAATTTTGGGCATAAAGTATCGGAACGCCTGTATACTATTAACAAGTTAATTTCCAAACGATATCTTTTAATGATTTTGACAGTTATTACAAAGTTCACTTTTCTGAATTCAATTTTCAAGCAAAGTCGATTGTTTAGACCGTCGTCAAACTGTTGAGCTAGTGAGCATTTATAAACCTTTTAGTGAGCTATCTAGAAATATTGAGCCATTAGGAACTCTTTTTGGCCATCAAGTAGTTTCTTGAAGTTTGGAAGGTATGTTGTAGCCGCCATTCTGTTGCAGTTGTCCAAATGTTCAGTCTGTTTCTATATTTGTTTTTGATGAATTTCATACTTGAAAAATATGATTCACACAAGTAGGTAGAAATGAACATAGTTTTCAATCTCAATGCAACTTGAACCACGATTGGATGCTTTTCTTTGGGGAGTAGAGGCCAGGCATTTTCAGTGGTAGAGAGGGATTTTAGATACAAGTCATTCTGAAAATCAACAACTTCTATTTCAACGGCAGTCTGACCTCCACCAAAATGTTTTACAACACAAGCTGAAAAATCTTCGGCATCGATCTATACAAAGAAAGAGTTGACGAATTGTGCCACAATCAATATGCTTTTACAATCTTAGAATCGTTGATTAAATTGTTTTCTTAAGTTTGAAAGAATTTCCAAATATTCTTGGTTATTATTGGGGTGTTGTGGAGGATTTTAAAAATGATGTTATATTTGAAATCATTCCACCGATGTTATCATATTTGCCTTGAAGCTGCAAGCTTAAGCCATTCAACTTTTCAGTTACATCAGTAAGAAAAGAAAAAACTTGTAACCATGTGAGATCTTCCAGTTCCGTCAGATGCTCACCCCGATCTTTCAAGAACTTCACCAGTGCAGGTAGCAACTCTTTGAAACGTTGCATAACTCTACTGAGCCAAAGAAATTCTGTATGAAGCAACAAATCTAACTCTTCAATTAGTTCTCTGAACAGTCGTCTTTGAAGTGCATGAGCTCTTATTTTATTTACTATTTTGACAACTGTTTTTATGACATTGTAAGACAAAAAATTTGATATGTCACTGTCTTTACGACATAAGGCAATAAATCCTTTCTCCACGCCTACCATCCGTAGCTAGGACCTACAACTCCTACACACGAATGTTTTCAGATTCAATGAGCTTTTCAACTGCTAAAAATATATCATTTCCAGTTGTATGCCCAGTAAGCGACACAACCTTCTTCAACTCCTCGCATAACTAAATTAACAGAAAGCTGAACAGACTAAATAGCAGACATGATCTCAGCTTTGTTTTTGAAGTTATCAAATAATGTATCTCCAGCTTCTAAAAATTCAGTTTTAATCAACTCACCATCTTCCTACGGTTTCCTATGTTGAACGAACGATGAACTTGGAAACCCGGAATGACGCTTCGGTAGCTGTTTTGTTTTTGTCTAGTGTTTTAAAAAAAGTTGACTGTTGTGCATTTAGCTGAGATTTTAACTGCATCACTTTCTCTCTTCTCAGAGCTGAATTCAGCGAATAATCTTCCTTAATTCCACTGTGAACTGTCTTGAAATGACGCTCAACATTTTCTTTCTTTCCAACAGTGATACATTACAAAGTAAACACACACCTTAAACTTGCGTAAAAAGTAATCGGTTTCCCACTTTGCATAATAGTGATCGGTTTTCGGCTTTTTGCTTGAGCTAGCCACAGTAAAAACAAACAAGGAAAGAGCTTCAACATGTTCACGAGAATTAAACACAACAACAGTCTGTGAAACAAAAACGTATAACTCCGTCAATGACTAATCGGATGCAGCGCTCCCAGACACTCAGTGTTGCCAATCCACTGAGAGTCACCGCGAGCTACCCAAAATTACGCCGCGAGCCACCGGTGGCTCGCGATCGAATGTTTGACAACCACTAATCGAAAAGTCTGCGAAAATGTCAATTAAATTCTAGGTAATTCAATTTTTTACCTTTGAGATATTATGAGCTTTATAATTTTCATGGATACAACCCATTACCATATAAACTACATTTTCAAATATTATAGTCCTTAATTTTTGAAACGATTATGTGCCCTATTGTATTGTTAAGTTCAAAATATGCCAAGATCAAATGAAGCTGTAGTGTTGTCACTATTTTAACGTACTTCTAGTAAACCATTATATCCGTAAAAATTGTTTTTATACTATGTAGCATTTTGTTGTTTAGAGACATGACGTTTGACATGATGATTGTGCTGAAAAATAATGTCGGTTATTTTTATATACATTTTTCGTTTTGCTTCCAGTCGTTAAAAATGATATTGAACGCTCGATTCTTTTGTGTTTTTCAATGTATAAAGAAACCTAAAAGTATCTGATGCTATTTCTAACGCTGTATAAATATATTACATCTTTGAAAATTAAAAAAAAATGAGGAATGATCAAAAAAAGGAAGGAAAGAAAAAGCTCTATTACAACAGAATTCAATTTGTACAAGATCTGACAAAAAATTCAATTAACCTAATGAGAGAACATTTCAAGTCACTTTATGAAATAAAGGACGAAAAGAGGGAATAGAAAAAAGAATAGCAAAAGAAAATGAAACAGCAGGAAACCCATCAAAAATGTTAAACTCAAAATAAGAATGTAATGAAAATAATAAACCTATGCGTCTGAAAGAAAACTCTTATAAACTTTTTTTATAAAAAGTAATTCGATTTTACTCGATTTATTCAAACAATGTAATCGATATCGACGCCTATGCGTCGCATTAACGAGATATCATCTCCGTAGTCGGTAAGACGACACATCAAAGACTACATATTCCGAGAAGCGCGTGCCAACAAGGTATGGCATGATGCCGTTGGCGGAATAGTATGTCTGTGTCGGCAAAGCGGCCATAGTTTATGATTTCATGATTTCTGACCACTTGTGCCATCCGATGCCATGCTAGCTTCCTTCTATAGCGTTTGCGCTGCTGTTTCAAAGACACCGACAAGCTCTTATCATCCTACCTACGCGAGTCTTATCTACAGGTTGATGATTAAATTACCGTTGTGGCTCTGATACCGTTCACGGACAAGAACCGAGATTTTTTTGTAGATTAAATAAATTAAAGATGTAGTTTTGGAACTCTAGCTGTTGAATAAACTTAGATTGAGAAGAAAAAAAATATACGAGAAAAGAAAGATAACTAAATAGTAATTTTACGAAAAAGTTTTCATGAAGGCAACCAAATTATCGTCCTGAGAGAAAACTATTCATAAAAAATATGAAAATTTACTGTATTATCAAATCGTAGATATGGAAATAATTATATTCTATAATATTTTTTTAATTATTGTATAGATACCAAATTCCATGAAGAAGTATCAATATTTTGAATATAGTCACTGGAGTCATAAATTCGCCTTCCTTTTCAGTTTATAAGCAGCATATATTACTCCAAAATCCCGAAGAAGATGAAAGAACTACTATTACGTAATAGTTCGGGGGGTGAAATGAAAAAAAAAAAACGAAAATAAAAGGGAATGTATAAAGTCCTTTATACATGATGGGATCCTTTGCCCCGTTTATATTAAATTTGCTCGAATGGAGCTATTTATATTAAATTTGAGTTTAGTTGTTGAATCACGGCGGATGAATTCAACCCTCCAAAAACAGAATCCTTATAAAAAAATATATTCAGAACGATACGATGGAAACTTTATCTTTTTCATGATAAATAACTGGAGAATGAAAGTTTTATCTGTAGAACTATGTTTAAGTACATATGAAGACATTAAAAAAGTGTTTCTTTCTCCAATAGAGACAGTTAGGGCAGAAATATCCTCAGAGGGCATACGTTATATTTTTAAAAAACGCGTGAAGATTCAGTAATTGATAAGAATATGTCAAAATGCAACAATTTTTTTTCAAACCACAGTTTTACTATTTTGGGCAGCTGTAACATGGTGTAACCTATCAAACATCTATCGAGATCTTGTCCGTGGTTAAAAGAATATTTTTAACAAATTAATTTCGCGCTTAGGAGATATTCCATGACTTTTCCTTAGCCCTGATTTTTCATAATCCGTTATTTACTTATTTTGGCTCAGTAGTCGCTTTTGTTTTATTATCAAATTCTGATTTTCAAAGAAATTAATTTGTGACGACCTATCACTCAATTTGAAAAGTTTAATAGAATCTCAGTGCATATTGAAAAACGTCCCATTGTCTTTTAAACGTAAAACATGAAGTGAATTATAGTTATAAACTTATTCTGATATCTTTTTACCATTGCTTTTTATATGTAGTGCTCAGAAAATTTCTTTTATCTCTTATAACTTTTTTCTTATTCAAATACGGCCGTTTTTGCCGATTTCTTCTCTCAAATAAGTTCGCATTGCCGTTGAAAGTTTTTCATTTTCAAGTTAGTAAATGAAAATTATCCTACACGCATCCCAAAAAACCGACGCCTTAACTTTGCCCGCATATACAACGATCTTTGCTTTCTTTGGAGCCGTTTCTCCCTTTACAGTCCATTGTTTTTTGGGGATGGACACACATTCCATTCATGGATTCAAAACAACGTAAAAATTCGGCTTTATTTCTACAAAACATTGCCAAACAGTCGATGGAAACATCTTCACGACGCTGTTTTTGTTCCATTGGCGGCACCCATCTTGTGCAGAGCTTTCTCATCTCCAAATTTTCAATAATATAGGATGTACTACACCTTTTGAAATTTGTACTATGTCTACTATCTCAAGTCTTTCAGTCGACGATCATCCAGCACTGCTTTGTGGATTTTCTTAAACATTTTTGGAGTCGTCACCACATTTGGTCGACTACCTAAGACGTTCACTATTGATGGCTACCAAACAAATATTAAGCAACGTGGAGTCTTCAAACTTGAAACATATGCTGTATAGATTGTGTACTTTCTTATACAGTAGTATTTTTCAAGAAACTACCGCTATCTCTAGGTGAGGCTAGTTAGTTCTGGGACCATCCTTGTAGTCATAACGTGAAATCTAAATAAAAATGCCACCAGTAGCGTATCTCAAAAAACATCTCTTATAGATGCATTACGAGAACTATTTAGAGTTTGGCACCCGAAAATTAACCCGTTAACAGTTGGCTGATATCAAAATATTTACTGTCCCTGGGAATAAAAGAGCTTAACGTATATAAAATTAACATTCATATAAATGAGCGACGAGTAATGATTTTCTCGTAGGTAATTAATAACAGAAAACACGTCCTTTTCATCTAGTGACGTTGCTTAAATGATTAATGAGATATTATCTTTCCTATTAAATATCCGAACGTAAAGGAAAGATGGAGAAAAAAAGCTGCGGCATGATGCGGAGGTTAACTACGTTATAATGATTTGTTTAAAGAATCCAGATTGGTGGTGAAACAAAACCAAAACCAAATTTAAACGCTATTGGGAGTTTCATTGAAAACTGGAAAACAGAAAATAATGAGAATTTGATTAGATGAATAGAGATCATTTTTCAACGGGAACAGATGGGCAACGTAACAACTTATAAGATTCAAAAATCATTATAATTAGAGATGAATGTGTCAGTTCATAATCATGTATCAATATTTTGTTCTATTATCGATTTTAAAAATGTTTTAACTTGGTTCAACACAATGTCGAGTTTATTCGAATCATACAATTAATATTATTAAAAATGCTATGGAAGTTTTTTCAAGTAGGCTCGAACTGCTATTAAATTGAGAACATCGGACTAACACTCTATATACTCTATTTCGATTGGATCTTTAATATTCATTCTATGTATAAAACACCTCTCAGGGGCGAGTAGACGGAAAAAGAGGGTAATTATTTAGTTTAGGTTGCATACACCCGATTTCCTTCAAAATTTAATATGTTGTGGAGAAAATTCGAGGCTGAAAATTTAGTCAGGTTAGGATAGGTTAGATAAGGTTAGGTTGGATTCATTCTCAAAATATTGAGCGATATTCGTGATAACATAGCTCGTTGTGAAAAAACTAAATCTCATCATCGTCAGTATTTTGGGGAATTTCTATTTAAAATACATTATTAATCAAATAGAATTGTAGAATTTATTGAAGAAATATCACGAATGTATCCAATAGAAAGATTATTTTTACATGTAAATAATGTTGGAGAGGATTTGGGGCGGGAGGTGTGTGTTAAAGGATAGTCTAAAATTTTAACAAAGCCCCCCTCCAACATAAAGTATTTGCAAAATATCAATTATTCAAGATAGTGTACATTTTCCAATGTTCAAACCATAAAAACTACGTGAAGAAATGTTTTCCGCGCCCAACATATATACATCTTCTTTTTCAGCATAAAAAACTGTATTAAATACTAAAATTTCAAGGAAATCGGGGATATGCAACCTAAACTAAATAATTAACAAAAAGAGAATGGAATGCCATTTCTTTGTTTTTCAACAATACTTACAACACTTACTTTTCGCTCTATCTTAGAGATTAATTGTCGCCCTATCTTCAATATTAGCTGCCGATCTATCTTAATATACATAAAATACCTATCAGGAGCGAGTAAAGAGGAATAGAGATTCGTAAGCCAATGCTTTTTCTTTCTTTGCCAATTTTACAATTCCATTTAAATGCCGCTCTATCTTTAATATTAACTTCCGCTCTATATTGAATATTACCTTTATGGTTCAGATAATACCGAATTTAAGATTTCATTCATAGAATAAGGTAATTATACACTTTCGCAGTCACCTGGTTTTTTGGCTCTAGAAAATCGAAAAATGGATGGATTTTAATGATCCATTTTACGGCGGATTTATAAAAAAAATACGAAAATTAAAAAAAATAAATATTTTTTACATTTTCATGACTTTAAATGCAAAAAAATGACTTTCTACATATAATCCTTCGTAACTGTTTCTGACGTCGTGGAATCAAGTTCGTATATTTTTTTTCGCAATTTACATAAAAAAATGAATATTTTGAAAAAAAAAATTTCAAAAAAGTTAATTTTTCGGTATTTTACAGCCTAAAATGTATTCTATTAAAAAAAGGGTAATTATACACTTTCGCAGTCACCTGGTTTTTTGGCTCTAGAAAATCGAAAATTGGATGGATTTTAATGATCTTGGTCTCAAAATGTTCCATTTTACGGCGGATTTATAAAAAAAATACGAAAATTAAAAAAAATAAATATTTTTTACAGTTTCATGACTTTAAATGCAAAAAAATGACTTTCTACATATAATCCTTCGTAACTGTTTCTGACGTCGTGGAATCAAGTTCGTATATTTTTTTTCGCAATTTACATAAAAAAATGAATATTTTGAAAAAAAAATTTCAAAAAAGTTAATTTTTCGGTATTTTACAGCCTAAAATGTATTCTATTAAAAAAAAGGTAATTATACACTTTCGCGGTCACCTGGTTTTTTGGCTCTAGAAAATCGAAAAATGGATGGATTTTAATGATCTTGGTCTCAAAATGTTCCATTTTACGGCGGATTTATAAAAAAAATACGAAAATTGAAAAAAATAAATATTTTTTACAGTTTCATGACTTTAAATGCAAAAAAATGACTTTCTACATATAATCCTTCGTAACTGTTTCTGACGTCGTGGAATCAAGTTCGTATATTTTTTTTCGCAATTTACATAAAAAAATGAATATTTTGAAAAAAAAATTTCAAAAAAGTTAATTTTTCGGTATTTTACAGCCTAAAATGTATTCTATTAAAAAAAAGGTAATTATACACTTTCGCGGTCACCTGGTTTTTTGGCTCTAGAAAATCGAAAAATGGATGGATTTTAATGATCTTGGTCTCAAAATGTTCCATTTTACGGCGGATTTATAAAAAAAATACGAAAATTGAAAAAAATAAATATTTTTTACAGTTTCATGACTTTAAATGCAAAAAAATGACTTTCTACATATAATCCTTCGTAACTGTTTCTGACGTCGTGGAATCAAGTTCGTATATTTTTTTTCGCAATTTACATAAAAAAATGAATATTTTGAAAAAAAAATTTCAAAAAAGTTAATTTTTCGGTATTTTACAGCCTAAAATGTATTCTATTAAAAAAAAGGTAATTATACACTTTCGCGGTCACCTGGTTTTTTGGCTCTAGAAAATCGAAAATTGGATGGATTTTAATGATCTTGGTCTCAAAATGTTCCATTTTACGGCGGATTTATAAAAAAAATATGAAAATTAAAAAAAATAAATATTTTTTATAGTTTCATGACTTTAAATGCAAACTATTAACATTGAGGAATATAGTACGAAACTATTCACGAAAATTGATTGTTTTTCATCGATTTCATTTTAAGCTATAAAAACTGAAAAAATCATCCTTTTTGGATTTTTTTAAAATTGTTATATATTTTTTTGTATTCTACATAAATTAAGAACTTTATCTAATAATGAGATAATTTCTTGTAAAGGATTATTTTGCAAAACCGTTTTTTTTACGATTTAAAACAGTAAAACTATGAGAAATTTTTCATTCCAGCTATTTCTACTAATTTTTTTTATAAATCCGGCGTAAAATGGAACATTTTGAGACCAAGATCATTAAAATCCATCCATTTTTCGATTTTCTAGAGCCAAAAAACCAGGTGACCGTGAAAGTGTATAATTACCTAAAATAATGCCAATAATGAAGATATTATAAATTGATAACATATCAAGCTATTTGAATAAAAAACAAATGCCGTTTTTTTCGTGGATGTCGCTTACGGAACTAGAAAGAAATTTCTCGTGCCATTGATTTTGGCCACCGTTCGTGCCTGATCTAAAATTGCGGTAGCAGTCGCTTCTTTTGGACTAGTTATTAGGAGGATGTCGTATGGCTTATTTAGCCTTAAAATGGCTATTAAATCTTCAAACTACTAAACAACCGAAGGTAACGTTATAAAACATTTTCAAATGTTTAAGTGGCACCAAAAATTTTCCATCAAATATTGTCAGTTTTTGAGTATAGTATAGAGTAGGATTCAGACAAGGACAGTGATGTTATAAAACAATATATTGTATATAAAACACTTAGATACTTCAAAAATATATTTCAATAAAAATTCTTCGTAAAAATAAAATATGACAAATCTTTCTAATCAAATACGTTATAAAAATAAACAGATAAAATTTAATTTTTTATCGCCAGTATAAAAATTGAGTAACGATTTCATTATAAAATACGGATTCTGTCTTAGTCAATTTGGCTCCACTCCATCTATTTATTAATTAATTAACTTCTAACTTTGAATGTTTTTTATATTGAAATAGTTATCTTTATAAAATAGTTCGTGTTAACAAAGTGATGTAGGAGAAAACTTACGTTTATTGGCTTAGATGAAGTAAATATAGACTTTGTAAAACAAATAATAATGCTTAGAGAACCAATTTTGTAATTTCAACTCAATTGCATTGGACTTGGTATGTTGTAAAACTGTTTTTGACGAAATTTCCTTTAAAAAGGTCAAAGTAAAATAGTTTAGCAGATCCAAAAGAAACTACAATATGGTCTCCAAACCTATAGAACAACATTTTTTCGGATGATGAAGCTAGATCTGTTTGTGGTAGTAGGAGACGTGTAATTAAAACCAGAAATCAAGTGTTTTACAATGATCTCAAAAAAAGTTTCCGGCTTCCCTTATGTTTTGGGAATTCCTTTAAAAACATACCCAACTTCACTGAGACAAGTTCGTATTGAATATTTAGATTAATAATTTTAGAATATTTCGATATTATCAAAAGAAACGACAGCATAAATGGTTCAGTGATTTTACGGAACAAGACTGGCGTGTTCACATGAATCTACATAGTTAGTTTTGACAGTAAAAGTAATATTCTTCATTCACATTGGTATGATAATATATTTTTTCTCTAATTAATGTCCACGACGAACAAAAACTAAAGACATATAGTGACATAAAAACCAGAAAACCAAGTAGACATTATTTTAAAAATATTCCACGTAAAATGATTATCATGAGTTTTTATGCGAGATTAGAATTCATCAGTTGAACATTCCTATTCTCATACAATTAAGCATTTGATGTGAGTGCTGAACGAATCGAATTGTTGGGCTGTCATTCCAAGAAATTGCTACAATAATTATTTATTGTGGATGTTGTTTTATCAGATTTAACTGGCATAGTCTCAAGAAGATCAAAGGGGAAATAGAGAGTAGAATAAAGAACTAAGATGGTTTCTTAAAGTTATTAGCTCCAAGAAATCGTTTTCCATCAACAAGGGCAATAACAGCTCAGTGGAATGCAGAATATGGATATTGGAACCTCATCTGATTCCTTTCCTCGATATACTCTGATTAGGAAAATAATGCACGTATTTAGACAGAAAAACTAATTTCATCAAGCTCAAACTCATCTTCTTACTTGACTTCCATCCAATTTATGATGAATCTAAACTGAATAATATGGTTTTTATTTGGTTTTCGGGCTCCCATGTCACTGAATAATATATAGGGCATATTCGTGATTCACAGATATAACATTTTTCATTCTATTCTCCAATTTAATATAATATATATAATTTTTATTAGAATTTCGTAAATAATTAAATGGATTGATAAAAAATAAACTTCAACAAATTATATAAAGTCAAATTAATGTGAAAACTTAAAATTACCACTTGGGTATTTCTCTACTAAATGTTGTTCATATTTAAATCACAAACCTTAATTTCAATATATGATTTCAAATGTTTGAGAACAGTTTTTAAAGACCTGATTCCATTTAGTAGCGAAACCGCCGCGTACTTATGGTATGCTATAATAAATAATAACGTTAAAATTAAAACTTATCAACATACGAATAGATTTTATTGGAGATTGGGTGATAACACCAATTCGGCTTGATCCTGATTAATATTCATATTCAAAAAATCATTAGCATTCGCGAAAATATTCGTCATAGGTAGAGGACTGTAAGATACGAAATGATTGGGAGTAAAACTTGGCGGAAAGAACATCTGGGGAACATTAAACGGAGTTACAGGAGAAATATTAGGAGTAGCTACGTATACTGTTGGACTGGGAGAAGCTTTTCTTATGCAAACAAAGGAAGATGGTGCAAGATTCAACATGGACGGTTGTGGCGTGATAAAACATTGCGCAGGTGCCATGTGGGGACTTCTCGAGATTAGTTCAGCTGGAGTAAGTTTCTTCGGTTGCTCTTTTTTTCGCTGTCTTGCTTTTCTGATATCGTTGGCCGTTTCGTTTAGATAATTTTTTATGGTAGTATCCGCTTTGTTTTTTAACAACAACGCAAATGCTTCATTGTCTTCCATTGAAGAAGCGAACATTAAAGGAGTAATGCCTGAAAATTGGAAAACCTAATCAAATATATTTATTTATCTATGGTTATATACATATTTTTTAGTACTGAAATTCTTATTACATCTAAATCAACTAAAAACTAAGTCTTAAGAAATAGTATTTCATATAGATCAAGGCTGCTCAACCTTTTGAAGAGTCGGGGGGCCAAACGGTGCATTCGGCACGGGCCACTTACATTTCCTGTTTCAGTTACTCCCAGGACAAGCGCAATAAAAACTTAATTATTAAAAAAATAAAATTGAATTATTGTTTATTAGGAACAAATTTTGTATCTTATTCTAAAATGCAAGTAAAGAAATAAAATTTGTTTATGCAATCAAAATGTGATTTCTGCCATTGTTTGTGTTATAATTTATGTTTGGCGATAAATCCGACTTTGACAATAACAACAACAAGTCACAAATATATTGCTCAGTTAAGAATGTACTGTATTTATTTTTTACATAATTAAGATCTGAAAAAATATTTTTGTATACATATGTTAATCTAAAACTACTTAAAAACTGTAACGCAGGGTCAGTTATTGCTGGAAATTCTCCTTTTGGTACCAATTTCCAAAAATCTTCGGAAGAATTTTGTGCTTTCTAAGACAATTTGTTAGCAAAAAGGTACCATGATTTTGCAGTTCAACAAGTTCTAATTGAATATTGGCAGGATAAGTAACTATTTCAGCCAAACTTATTACGAAAGGATTTATAAAAATTTGTACATTTTGTTTTTACTCTCGAAATCTTGTAATCTGCTCTCAAATGACTGTGATAAGCATTTAATTTTAGATTGGTATTTAGAGTAATTAACAGAAACAATATTGGGCTCCTCTTTGTAATGTTTAAGTGTGGGGAAGAGAGCTAATTGAAAAGAGAATCAATTTTGTTTTGAATGCAAGATCACTAAACCAGGATGTATTCTTCAATAGTCAACTTCGAATGGTAAAGCCCCTATCTGCTCTAAAAATTGCGACACCTGTACTCGCAAGTTGATGAAATGTTTCAACATGCTGCCCCTTGAAAGCTATTGCACAGAGCAATACAGTTGTAACTCTCCATATTCTCTGATTTCTTCTTCAAATAATAGCCTGAATTGACGGCTGTTAAGAGCTTTTGCACTATGTAATTTATGCAGCGTACTACTGGATCAATAACGTGCGCCGCGGGATTTTTGAATTTGATGCGTATTTTTAAACCACACTTGCGCGGGCCACTTAAGATTCCTTCGCGAGCCTGGATCTGAGCAGCCTGGATATAGATGATATTCAAAGGATTTATTGGGAATGTGAAATATTCGAGTCGTTTAATAAAAGAAAATCTCCAATTGGAATAATAGAATTTAACACATTTCACTAACCTGTATATAGAGTTTTGGCATTCAAGTTGAATTTTTCTTGTATCAAATATGATAGAATATCATTATTTCGGAATAGAATTGCCATTGATAACGGCGAGAAATTGAGCTGCATCAATCTTTTTGAAATACCTCCTGTTAAAAGATGTTCCATAATCATTTTAACTATTTCCAAACTTCCTCCAGAAATACTTATATGCAGGACAGACATACCTGAAATATAATCAACTTTAAAAATATATTGACTGAATTTTATAGTGGTGATAACATTCTTGACAACATTTTGAGAATAATCCCGAAATTCGTACTCAAAATTTCAATTTTCTTCGTCCTTTTCAATTCAAGCAGATCCCTTGACGATCCTTAAAAACAAGATCTTTTGAAGTAATCCTCGGCACTTGTTCTGTTTTTCGCACCACAATTTCTTAATGGTCTCGCAGTAAACATGCGCATTGATTGTTTGGCCTTACCCTTTTTGTACCAAAAACTGGGCGCAAGAATTTTCGAGGTATCAAGATTTGCTTATGCTTAACTTTTTTTGGCGACGAAGTGTACCTAAATTCCATTGGTTGCCATTTAGTTTCTGTGCTAAAATTAATCCCCTATGACTATCCGAGAAAGAAAATTATCTCCTTCTTCATTTAGCGCGTGTAAAAAAAAACTTAAGTGCACTGACCATCTGTTGTTTTTTGTGTTGCTGAGCGACAATTTCAGGTACTCATCGTGAACAAAGTTTTCGAAATTTAAGCTTTTCAGTAACTTCTGCTACGATTGCGTGAAGCAGGTCAATAATCAAATACTGGCGTATTTTTGTCAATAAACCTCAAACAGTTGCCGATAGATGTCACTTCGTTTAACTTTTTTTAAATTGATAAAACTAATAAAAAATCGGAATTCACAAGCAGCTTTTTCACTTACAGCTGACATCATAAAGAAGTACTGCAAAGAACACGTCTTTGACTTCATTCGAAAAATTAATAACATTAATAGTTCTCATTATTTGAAAATTTCTACATTTTTTTTTATATTATTTATATCTAAGATAAAATATGTCAACAAACCAAATTTATTTATCCTAGTCACATCGCCTCCAAGCTGTAACAGAAGTTTGACAGTTTTGACTTGTTTATTTCGGCACGCCATCATCAATGGTGTCCAACCTAGATAATTTTCCATATTGAGCTCTTCAAATTTAATACATTTCTTAAATTCTTCGTCTTTTCCCCGTGCTGCCGCGTAGTGTAAAATTGTGTTCTTGTCGTCGTCGATGAGTGTCATGTAAGGACTCACTGTTAATGGAGGAACGGGCTCAGGTTTTTCCTGAACTGATTTTGGTTCTGCAGCCATTCTACAGTGGTAAACAAATTCAAAATAATTTAGTAAGTCATCACCATAAAATAAGAACAAATTTGAAAAGTCAACAGTTAACTAATAATCTGAAAAGAGTTTTTGATTTTATATAAAATTTCTTTGAAAAGTACATTTCTAGTCCGTTCTATATCACTCTTGAATAAGAATTCTAATGAATGAAAATTGGATAAAAATATGAAATTGCAGAAAATTTTGGAATGGTGGGTATAAGCTGGTATAGACACAAATAGAGTGACAAGTTTAAAAAAACGCTGTAAATAATGTAAATCCTGAAAACTGAGCAAAAACAGGAAATCATACAATCAAAGAAAAGTGGATGTGGAAGTTGCACAATTTTACTGATGGAATGATCGAACCAGTTCATCTTCAAAATTCATTCTAAGCATATGATATATATATATTGAATATCAAATCTAAAATGCTCAAAATAAAGTCTGGGGCGTATTGTGCAAAAAATATTTGTTTATGCGTTTTAGTGCATTTTTCAATGGTATATTGCAGCTAAAATGAATTTTTTTAATTACAATTGAATGTTCAGTAAAAATTAAAAACAAAATTGTGTTGCGAGATTCCGGGGTTCACTCACAAAAAATAAAGTAAATAGTGAAATAACTGTAAACTCACTGTTTATCTTGGAAACTTGTATTTATCGCAAACTACGTATAACAAAACTCACATAAATGATAATTGTTCCTATTTAATTGTTTTGTTTTATTTAAATTCCAGTTTTTTTAATTCCATAGACGTAGATTGTCCACTTTTTTAATAAAAATTTCATAGACGTAGATTGTTTTGAAATCGGAGAGGAAAATAATTTTATAATCAAATGCATCAATTTTCCTACCAACAAAACGTTTTTGAACAATTTATAAAAATAACCAAGACGAATATAATAAGTTGAAAATTACAAGGAATTTTAATCAATTGAACTGCATATATTCTACAGTAATGAGTAATGATTTTCCAATTAATCTAATGAGCTTTTCATTGCCATACGATCGCCGTGGATATGACTGGAACAAATTGGGGCTTAAGCATCAGCCCACCAGTTATAAAACAGCAAACTCCTTTCCTGATGCCTGATGTATTGTTTCGAGGAGCTCACAACGAACGGAACAATTTCCCAATGGATACAATTAAAGAACAGGGGAGGACACACCGTATATTAATTCATTTTTGATATCGTTTCTGTAGTGGTTTTCTTCCGAATGACAAATTATGGTTATCATTTTATTAAGTAATATTTTTATTTGCATTTTGTTTGTTTGTTAAAATTCGTTTCAATCAATTTTCATTTGATACGTAACCAAACGCCTAACTATTCATACATTTTACTTCTTAGATCCTTTTATATGTTTTTCGTGGTGATAGGAATGGAACCAATGAAAATTTGAATTTTATTCATCAAAATATGACTTGACATTGACAATTTGCTTGATTATATCAATCAATAGATCACCTTCAACAGGAATACCAAAATAAAATCAAATCAGATCGAAGCATCAAACTTTCACCTCGCCTGTTATTTTGAACTGATTTTCTACCACGAAAAAAAAAAAAAAATAAAATACTCGTTTTAGATTGTTTGGAAGTTGTTTTGCTTTCCAGTCACTCTGCACTAGTACCTAGAAGATATTTTGTACAAGACTCTGCATCTTATTGTTCTGCTTTCCAAATACATAAATTCTGTCCGAAACCGGCTATTTTTCTGTGGTTAACATGTCTCATTTCCCAAGGTATTAGCCTATATCTCACTTCCCAAGGTACCTAAGCCTTTTGATGAATGTACAGGATATTTGCAGAGCAGATTTTCTGCAATCTCTATGGCTTGCTAGTAGAATTTGCATTTGTCGTTTTCCATGCTTATCGTTTTAAGTTGCTATTTAGGACAGGATGGACAACCAGTTTAATGTGGTTTTTGGACATCACATGACAAGTTCCTCATACTTTTTAGCTAATATTGTCACTTGGATTGTAGTAGGCATTGAGTGTTTCTCCATTGAGACTTCACTTGATTCTTCACTTTGTCATGTAGCATCTCATGAGACCACAGTAGGACTTTAATCCAAAATATAAAGACGTTGTCTCCTTTTTGGCAACGCTATCTGCTATCTCATTGTTTGGTATACCTTGGTAACCTGGTGGTTACATTAAGGTTACTTTCCTTCAGTTATCTAGTACTTTTAGAGTTTGTTTGCAATCAAATAGCTTTCAGTGCTTTCAAGGCTGCTTGGCTATAGGAGAGAATGTAGTAACAGCGTCTGATAAATAACGAAATGATTTTTCCAGTAGTATGGAGGGCTTACATTTTCACGTTCACTGAAATACTCCATCACGTCATCAATAGACAAATCAAAACAACAAATTTTATGAGAAAATTCCATCTTAACAGGGTAATTTGCATTGTGGAATGAAAATATGAGTTGGAAAACTTGGATTATCCGTTTAAGTAATCTTCTAAATACTAAAATATCTATAAAGACATAAAGACGATAATCTTCTTATCGATGACAAGAGCATTTAATGATCTCGTTTATAAATAGTTTCTGTCTCTTGTTACCACTAAATATAACGTTTTTATTCCCAGACGATTTTTTTTTTCGGTGAATTTATATGGGATAAGACTGTATTCGTGAAATTTATTGCCGCGACTCGCTTAGTATTCTGGAAATCTACGTGTAATTTGTCGTATTCTTAGCACGTAAGCATCATCATAGAAACCGAAATATTACCACAATTCTAAGGCTGTATTTACCTAAAAAAACGGGATGCAGATACACTGAGATGGTAGTTAATAAGACCGAAAAGATTGTATTGTTTATTGTACCTCTAAAAAAATGGGAAAAGATATTTGAATTGGTAATAAGTGAGACGAAGTTAGAGAGTATTCGAATCTTTTTCTGGGTGATTACTAGGTGAATGTGGAGACCAAATACGATCAAATCCTTCACAAAAATATACACATATACGAGGTTACTTCCAAAAATATCGAGTATACCTACATATGTCTGTATTGATGTTAATATGTATCAATCAGCCTCCATTTTGTTTAATCCTTTACTTTGAAGCAAGACATTGTCCGATTTTTAATTGAAAAAATATTTAACTTTTTTTGAATATATATTTTCAGCAAATACGTAGTTAGTTTGACTGAAGCTTCTATGCCACTATGAAAATATGATTCACTTTTAGAGTCAAAATGTTCGTACATCATAATTTCATCGTAACTATTAAATCTTTTACTCCTTAACTCGGTCTACAGTTTTGTGAACAGAAACTAGTCGGACGGATCCAGATCAGGGCTATATGGCGGCTGTTCAATTTCGTTGGTATACGAAGCAGTGTGGACTGGAATGTTGTCAATAAGCAAGCGTACACCTCGGCTGATTTTGACGCGCCTTTATTCGATCATTTTATGGCGCAATTACCTTAGTAAGTTGTATTTAATGTATTGAAGTCAATCGGAAGGATATCGTCACAGCCCCAAAATATTGTAGCCATCATTTGTTTGGTGCTTTTCGTGACCTTTCCTTTTTTTGCACGGGCTCTTCTTTCTTTGCCACATGGAATCTCTTATGGATATCCGTATCATAGTAGAAGACTATAGTTTCAGCACCCGTTATAATTAATCAGTTTATACTATCTTGGTCCTCACAACAAAGCTCTAAAATTGCTTGCAACATTCTACTTGATGCTGTTCTTGCATAGCAATGAGAATTCAAGACATTTACCATGCTCTAATGCATATTTATATAATGTCATCATAATGTCAGAACATTTGTTTTGGAAATGCCGGTCTGCGCTGCAATTTCTTCAGTTTTCAGGCGCCGATTACTTAGAACAATTTCTTCCACTAATTTAATTGTTTTTTTGAAGTATTCACCACCACAGGACCTCCCGCCCATAGGCTCTTGAGTCATCTTCTGATGATTCTCGTCTTCAGCTAAACCAATTTCAATATAATAGGAATGTTGGAAAGAATCTACCGTAAACAGCTTCCATTCTGTTTTTTATTTGTGTTGGTATTAATCCTTCTTTAGTCAAAAATCACAGCGCGAAACTCAATAGCTTTTTGAGACTTGTCACTGACTGACACGTGCATGAAGATTTTTACGAACGCATTTACTTTATGAGGCCATGGAACACACTAAGAATATTTATATTATTATATTATATTATTACGATAAATCATTTAATCGACAAACGACGACAGATTGGTGAAAATAAACCGAAAATTTATTTCTGTTTTTTTACACAAATTCCAATTTCGGTTTTGTCATTTTTCCGATTATTTATTTGTATAGTTAACTGCGCAGCGTAAAATTTATTGACCAATCATGAGAAAGACATTAAAGCATCATGGCCTATCTATGATACAACAAAGAACCCATTAAACGTCGGTCGGTACTATTGAAAACTTACCATACACGCAGTTGTCGATCAGTGGGGGTCCAATTGTTTCGTATGCAAAGAGCTATTCCGCCGGATGCTTTTACACATTCGAAATATAGAGATGGGCATTTACAACCAAACTTAGATTCACAAAATGTAAATCCATCCTAACCTAACCTAACCAAATTTTTGTTCAACGAATCAATCAATCAACAATTTGTTTTTTATTATAAACTGAGAAAAATCAACAGAAAGTTCGTGTTAAGGTTTCTATAACGTACAAGCACGGAAGTGGCAATAGTTCAATATTACTATTCAATTTGTGTTTCTGGGTGTAGATCTTTATGGTGAAAAATTTGTTATAGTAATCCAATCTTTAGCATACAAGAATTGGTTTCGGATCAGCTGCGGATTTAGAGAGGGTCCAGATAGGCTGAAGTCTCAGGCCCCGAGGAGGTAATGGCTCCGCATTCATTAATACTATAAAAAATGCTTAATAAGATCGTTGATCATGATCGAAACTTTTCCGAATGTATATACGGGTAGCCGGAAGATTGACGTCAGAAAAAACAGGTATTTCGTGTCATGGGGTATTCAAATCACCCCAATGTATGTTCTGCGATTTGTCACGGTTTTCAAGCTATGAATTTTTTATAAGGTTTTGAGAATTTTCGACTTGACCATCTTAAAAATAAGTATTAGACTTTTCTGGTAATATTATACGTGAAATAACCAGATTCGTAACTTTGATAAAAATTTTGGAAATGTTGGTCTCAAGAGAAAAATTCACATATATTGAATTATCTAAACAGGCTACTTCATGGTTTCTTAGTAGGCTTAAAAAGTGCACTCAACAACTCTCAGTTTTCAGAATCATTAAGTCTGGACGGCAATTCAAATGGACCAATTAGTTCACCATTGAGGATCCCAGACCACAAGTTAACGCTTTTTTCTTGAGACCAACATTTCCATAACTTTTATCAAAGTTACGAAGCTGGTTATTTTGCGTATAATAGTACTATTCATGACGATTTAGTTACACAAAAATAACAGAAAAGTCTTATACTTTTTTTGTAGATTATTTTTAAGATGGTCAAAATTCTCAAAAGTAAAAATTCATGATGAAAATTGAAAACCGTGAAAAATCGGAGAACATACATGGGGGTGATTCGAATACCCCATGAAACGAGGGACCTGTTTTTTTGTTGACGTCAATCTTCCGGCCACCTGTATGTCCTACCGATTACTCGTTACGATATCTATAGCAAATTGTGAAGCAGAAATGTCGTTGTGAGTTTTAAAGAAAATAAATAATGCAAGTACTTCAATCTACAATGTTAGATCAGCGATTGTTGTCATTAACTAACAAGACTATGCATATATATGACAGAATAGGAATTTTCATGAGATAATTGTGATTTTTGACTCAACAAAATCAAGTTTATGATATAGATTTTCAATATTTTTTATATTCTTACGTTAGCCCCAGGTCGCTGCCTTAGATGTCCATTTATTTCTACATTCCTCAGTAGCAAATAATTTTGTAAATGTGAATCATGTCTAAAATGTCATCTCGAGATATTTTACTCAAAAACCAATAAATTTCTATCGGTCTAGAATTGAAAAATTTGCATATTAGTTGGCAAAATGTTGATGACGAAGGTGATTAAAAATAAGAAGTTGCTAAAATTAATTTATTCCAGAAAGTGTCATCACTTTCCGGTTCTCCTGTATAGTATAGCGCGGTGTTCATTATACTGACTTACTAAAACATAAACAATAAAATTACTACAATGAGTTGTCAAGTAGACATCACAGTAACCGTTTCTTCAACCTCTACTACGGCAGTGGCGCTGTCAACTCCAGAAAAAAACTTTATGATCTGCGAAGATTTATTGTTAACGATTTTTACCTGTAATTGATGAGCGTTTCTTGACACGGTATTAAAGTGACATAAATTATAAATTGATAGACCTTTTCGACTTGAGTTTTTCCAAAATAATTACTAATATTTGATGAATGTTTAATACATAATTGAGGACATCAATTGTTGGAAAATGAACATAAATATCCAACAAGTCCATAGTCACTATAATTGTTTATTATTGCTGCTTAAGAATATGACACAAAAGGAATTTAATAGTTTGCAAATTAGTATTATTATTAATATAAGTTTCAATTATTGGCTATTCAGTTTATGTTTAGTATACATTCGACCTTCTGATTCTAAATGTAATAATATTATGAGATAAAACTCTTTCAAAGGATGCAGCTTGTTCTTGGCGTCAATTATTAAGAAGAAGGTAAAGTTGAACCTTTATCACAAACTGTTATAGTCGTATATAGTAATTAATCTGTTTTTATTGATGAATCGTCTTCATTTCTAGTCTCTTCTGAATGAATATTAGTTTTTAAAAAGTTAAAAATATTCTAACTTTGTTCCTATAAATTCTGGGAACCTACCTGATGTTGAAGGATCAATTTCAATAAAAAACCTACAAAGGTGGGGCAGCAGATTTAGAATCCACTGTCGATTCCTACCCACACATTAATTTCTTGGGTACGCTGAATCCAGTGGAAATTTTCTCTAGTCCATTAGTGACAATAGTGTCGATTTATTGTACCACTTGAACTGCAAATACTACACTATAAAGAAATTTTGGATTTTCATCACAATGCTTCAAAAAGATTTCGCAAAATTCCGAACGTATCTTTGGATAATCTCCTTAGAGGTCGTTGAACTTTGTACTGGAGAAGTTTTTCTTTTTTACTGCAAAAGACTGACTAACATTTTGTTGTTAGGTAATTTCCTTTGCAATTGCGGGAGTGTTGTCTTCTGATTACAACATCTAACTTTGGATCGTCGCCTATTCCTGTTCTTCCAAATTTTGAGTATTTTTCATGGTTCCCGTTTAAATTTTGCAAACATTCTGCTTCCTGTGCTTCCAGCAATTGAAAGTATATAAGTATAAAGCGTTGCGGAGTCCCTGGGACTCTAAGAAAGTATGATACTGTGATAACTTTCGTACTTGTTGATCAGGCGGTAGGCGCTGCTTAATACCTTCCTATGGTGGGGAGACCCATCCCGTACTAAGATGGTTTGAGGAATGTGATACAGAAGGTTCAGACCAAGATTGCGTTCCCGAAAGCAACACGTGACGTGCACTCGATTTGATAATATTAACATTAGAAAAACTCAAGAATAATTGGAAGTCCAATCATTTGTAAATAATTAGTTAAAGTTTTCCTTATTATTTGGATCTGGAAATGACGCAATTAGAAGCACAGCCTTACAAAGTTGTTTCAAATATCGCTCAGCTGTTTCCCATAAAAGAAATATGGACCAATAAATTTCCCTACCCAAATATCATTTTTTCGGGGCGCTGGGTGTGTTTTGATCGAATCCAGTGGGGGTTTTTCCAAGGCCAGTAGGTAGAATTATGTAGATTTATTGTACCACTTGAACAAAACGTCTTAATATACTATGTTATTAAGATAATTTGGATTTTCATCACAATGCCTCATGAATATTTCACAAAATTCCTTTCTAAAGAGTTCGTGAACAAGTGGAACTTTGTATGGGTACAGTTTTTATCTCTTCAAAACTTTACTACAAACGACTGACTAATATTTTATTCCAAGGCAATTTCTGTTGCGTTGTGTTCTATTGATAGCAAAGTATAAAAATTTGCATCGTCGCTTATTCCTGTTCTCGTTAAATGAAATGTAACCTACAGTGATTACAACTTCTATCCTCTCTTTTTTGGTTAAGGAAACCACAATAAGAAATGTACTTAGATGAATTGTGTCCATTCAGATGACGAATCATATTGCGCCTGCTAGAGTTAGTTAATCAATTCTCTCAGTTTTTTTCATGTCGCGTCGTTATTTTCAAAAATTAATGTTTCATGAATCCAAAGTATTACTTTATAATAATTCTGTATGTGTACATATGTATAATATACGATTTGTGCTAGGTTCTCGAATAAAAGTTACAAATATATGTAGAGAAAGCTACATCGATTCTTCTTCCATGTTTTGTCGTAGATTCATTTAGGTTATTGAACATTTGTAGAAAGTTTACCGACATTTGTCCATCTATGGATGCGAAAATATCATATATATGTTCCAAAATTTATTCGTCTCGAACTGGTACTAAACAAGTTCAATTTGTTGATGGGACGTAAAACTTTATTACTTGAACTTGATACGGTTGAAACGCAATTTTCTTATTGCGCATGATCAATCAATTAACCTTATACTCCTTCATTAACTCTTTTCGTAAAGCTTTCGTCACGTACACACCAGCTTACTCAAGTCAATCGTGCAAAAAGTAATTTTACTTCAATTATTAATAGAAATTCGTACAATTTATAAATATTGCGTTGTTGCAATACCTAAGAGAAAAGTACGTCACTGTATCTTTGTTTGCTCCTAAAAGCTGCAGCAGTTTGGATAAAATAGTCCATCACAAAAAACAATTTATGAGTAATAAACATCCCGTATTATTGCCTATCTTCGGAAATTCAGAAACTGCTCTAAAACTTAATAATGAAGTTTTGTTTTAAGACCCATAACTCGGTATTGAACATAGTTTATGAATTTAGAAAGAAAGATGAGATGACGATTAATTTTATGGTTCTGTTTAAATAATACATGGTGATAAAATTTGAAATATTACGAAATTAAAATTATCAACCTGAGATATATCAGATTATTTTTTTATTAGAAAATCGATTCTATAGTCTGTTTATGTTTAAGATTGAGTCGAAGTAATTTTTCTAAACAAACTATAATCTTCCCACAAGAGGTATTTTTAGTGAGTTTTAATCTAGAAGGTAACCAATGGACGGAAACATCTTTCTTCGTAACATACCATTCGACTTGTTAAGTTTTGTCTTCAAATATTTAGAATATTCCTTTATTAACGTATTGTGGCCCAGTACACAATAACAATAGCTTTGCTCGCGGATCAAATTTGAATCAGTTTAGGGAAGAGAGCTCATCGACTCGCGAACGACAATTTTAAATACGATTGGTCCTAAAATGATTCGGAATTTGAGCCACGAACAAAGCTTCATATGTTCAATTTTTTGGAAGAATTTAATTTGTTTTCGACTCCCACATTTAATCAAATCTCGTTATCTATTCTAAAACGTCCTCTATATATCTACATTCTACAACTAAAGTGTAAAATCAAAGTAAATTTAGTAAATCGGTGTGATACTATTTTCTTTATTCGGTGGTAAAGTTTTTCTAATATCCTCACAAAACTCCAATTATATTTAATTTGAGTTTTTCATATCTTAGATCATAATCTCCCTTTTATAAAAATCCGTTCTACCTACTCGTTCTTTCTTTGCTGTCAGCTTGGAGTTTGACCACCACAAATGACCCATTGAACTCCAATAACTTGGAATTTAGTTGAGGGCAGCAACCAGCATTCCAGAGATAAGTCCCAGTTCTTCACATGAGACATACCTTTTTTTGTATGGAAACTGGAGGTGTCATGATGTTCTGAACGATTAAAAACTTCAATACCGTCCCCATGATTGATCGAAAATGAGAAGAAGTCAATGTTTGTCATGAATAAATAGAAAATACGAGAGGGAAATAACAAAAGAGAAGAAGATGAAGAGAGGACTCCGATACAAAAGACAATTATTATAATAACTCTTGTTTTTATTTCAATTCCATCAATGAAGAACCATAGTTCTTCATAATACGATAGTTACCACTCTTTTAAATTCGAACAAGTTTTTTTTTTTTTTAATTTCCCCCACGTGAGACTTTGATTTTGGCTTAGATTAGCCGATAAAATCGGATGAGGGACCGTTTCCAAACAATGCCATTAACTAATGAGTTTTTTCAACAAATTTTCGTACTAAAAGTATCATTCAAAGTAATTGTTTTTATTACAAATTTGTAAATAGGTAGTTTGTATTTTTTCTGAACAACGTACAGTAAAATAATTACTTCATTATAAAGTCGTATAGATACTCAGGATCGATTATGGCGAAGCGTTTAGAAAACTGAAAGGGACCATATATGTTATAATCAGACACCGAAAAGATTAAATTAACTTTTTTATGGTGGCCATAATTTATATCTAAAGGAACTTTTTGAATTCCGTCAGTACCGCATCGTATTATATTCTTTTACCTACACTACGGTTATTCCATGCCGCTCAACCGATCAACCAGTCCTCGATTGAGAGAATATAAATACCGACTTTATTTCGAGTATATAAATCAAAATGTTTATCTTCTCCTAACTAAAAATTATAGGTCAGGGATGTTTTAAGGATATACGAGGTTAATCTAAAATATAACGTACTTTTTTACACCAATTAGAAAGGTTCGATTAGATTACGCGGAAGAAAAAATCCATAGGATTTACATGAATTATACATTACTACAGGTCCACGTATCTCAATCCAACAGTTTTACTCGTCTACCAGGTTTTAAAATCGATATCTGACTCGAAGGTTATACAAATAATATCAATAGTATATCCAAAAAACAAAACTGACACATATGGATCTCTACAGATCGTTAAAAGAAGTGCAGTTGATTTTAGATTAATCAGAGGAAATGTTTTTTTATGTAAAAAGCACACTCGAGTAGTTCTAGTGGCGTGTGTAATGCCTGTGGATATTGAACTTGAAGTTCTGTAGGTTGAAGTGTCCGAGAAAGTCGTTCCTTGATAGCTGATTCCATAGTCTTGCACTTCTCCAAAGAAATGAGTTCCGATAAATTGAAGGTCTGGGCGTCTGCAGGTGAACTTGGTGCTCATGAGCTACATCTGCCTGTCGAGTAGATCTTGCAAAAACAACATTTGCCGTGGTAGTATCGGTGTCAGGTCTGCGACGTTTTTTCTATGGTCTCAGTTGTCCAAGTCTGATCAACTCTGGATGGCCTACAAGTCGAACTGCTCTTTTCTGTATTAAGTCGAGAATTTTCACGGTAATCTGGACATTGTAGATGATTACAAGCTGTGACTATGCCAGGCCATATTGCTTCCAGCCTCATCACCCATGTCCAGATAGGACCAAATTCTGAACTGCGGTGCCACCTTTTTTGTAAAAATAGCAGCTTGAGTCTTTGCTGCAATAAACTCCATCAGATTGCTTCCAACCCACTCCGGAATATTTTCTAGATCGGAATTGATAGGGGTGATCTGTTGTTACCTAGAAATTTGGGTGTTAACCGAATCTACTGGAACGGTTGATTTGAACAACGATGTGCTATCGTCGGTCAAGCTATAGAGTGAACTTACAGTTATGACTAGTAGATCGTTGATTTACAGGAAAAAGAGCTTAGGTGACAAAATGCATCCTTGAGGAACACCAGTGTTGACCTCAACGTTTCTGAGTTGTGTCCATCGATGGCGACCAAGTTGTATCGGTCTCTGTGAAAGCTGCTAAACCAGTCGATTAGTGAGGACGACAATTTTAATTTATTTAGAAGGTTGTCATGCTAAAACCTGTCAAGAGCATTCGATATGTCCAGTGCGATTGCTCTGTGACCAAACACCAACCAGCAAAAAACTATGGTCAAACTGAACGAGTTACACCTGCAATTGTATGACCAGCAGGTGGATTCTCCAGATGTAGTTCTATTTGCTTACTAGTTCTTTGCAGACTTCAAGAGAATGCTCCATGAAATAGATGATGCCATTGTAGAAAAGACTTATCGTACTAAAAAAAGCAATTAGAGGAGTGGTGGAGATGAATATTCTGTTGAATAAAATCAGAATTTTAGAAATTTCCACTACTTTCGTATAGGAAATATAGTATTTCTATAATTTCTCGATCATTTCATAAAAACAAGATATACAGACCTCGTATAATACCTTTAAAAATCCCATTATTCAAAGAAACTTATTTTCTTATTTATTTCAAAACGCGGTAGCCGCAGCTTCGACACGATAAATTATATGGTTCATAAACAAGCTTGACATACCCTTTTGTCAACAAAAAGACAAACTGTCCGCCGACGCGGCCGCCACCAAAATGGGTCTGGACAACGTGGGCGGCGTCTTCTTGGTTCTCGCTGCGGGTGTCGCACTTCCTCTACTTATTAGGATGTTTAAATTCAAGTGTCAAGTCTTTTGGACCAAATGGGCAGTTGAATTTGGACAGAATTTATTAAAATGATCATCATATACCGATAATAATTTACTGTAATGAAATTAAAATAAAACAAAACTTCATTTCTAGTAAATAATAAGTTATTTTGTAGAAAATAACTTGTTTAATACTGCCAAATAGTGCACAAAATAAACATGAAATTTTACTTTTTCATTGTTAACAATTAATAATCAATTATTCATCATGAAGCAATTACATTTATTAGAATAATAATTGATAATAAAATTTGAACAATTAAATAAATTTCCGAAAAAGTTCCATGCTGCTTCTGATCAGAAACGTTAGATATTTCTTGAAGAGTTGATTCCAGAGTTTTATCAGATATTTTAATTTTTTTGAAAGAATTTAAGGCAATTTAACATTTTGATAGAAATCTTAATTCTGTTATTCAAACAATCTTCAATACATGCTTCTGCTACGAATGCAGATATCAAGACAACTGTTGCTTAAAAAGCATAACTTATCGGGACGTCATGATGTATTGGACACGGATACTGGCCAAAATCAGATAAAGTTTCACGAATCATATCGATTGGCAAGCAAGGCAAAAACCCAACCAACGTGTCATCTTACCGTCCAGTAATCCTGCTACCAACAATGTCCAAACTCTTTGAGAAATTACACCTACGTAGAATAACTGAATACCTACCTTCATAGTTCTCCTTGACATCCAGCAGGCTGCTTTTGACAGAATGTGGCATCAATGACTGCAATACAAAATTAAAAGAACTCTTCCCTCAAACTTCTACCTAGTAGGATTCCGGCTACTTATACAACAGAGCTTTTCAAATAAAAGTTAATGAGAAATAAGTCCGAACTTTTTACTATAGCAACAGAGGTGCCAAAGGGTAGCGTACTAGGCCCTTAAATACTTGTTTGAAAGACTTCTTGTTAGACTATTGGTCTGGGTTATTTAGATCTGCTTACTGTCTGGTTTCTATTATACTTGTTCTACAATCTTTTCCGGCAACTTCATATAATGTACCTATTTAGTTGCTTTGAAAATTAGCATGTTTGTCTAAATATAATATTTGATAAATTTCGTATTTTTCAATCATTTTATATTGTTCTGATACTTGTTTTTTGAATTGGCTTTCAAGACTCTGATATTTAGAAATATTTTTGACTTTTTTGTGTCTTGAACATATTGAAGTTGGAAGTTTCATATTTTTTATTTTATTTTCCATTGTTTTATTGGAAACCATATATTAATACATTTAAAAAATATCTATTGTAATCTTTGGAGTCTGTTTTTCGAAGTAAGCTTTCGAAAAATTTGAATTATTCAATAAATTTTGAAAAATGAATAAAAAACAAAAAGTAATTTAATATTGAGCACGTATCAGTAGATGCCGGACCTGGACAAAAAATAATAGTGTAGGTGGGCCTAGTTAATAAGAATATGTTTGTTAAAGTGGACATTTGCTCGAATAAAACCATTTCTTCATAAATAAATGTCCTCCAAGATAATATACGACAATGGCTACTTTGTCGGTAAAGTCACTAAGTTCTTTGAACACACCCGCAGGTTTTTATTGTCATAGTAGAAGACCTCATGATGGGTTTCAAATTGGAGGCTCTTTATTGAGTTTTGATTTGTAAATCAATCTCAAAAATGACAGAAAGTTTCAGAAAAAGCAATAACTTGAATAAATTCTTTGTATTTTTTTAAAATTTTCTCAATAAAGGTCGAGTATTTTGAAGATCTGTTTAAGAATAAAACGTTTCTAAAATGTCCGATCTTTATTATTTCTTCTTACAAATAAGTCATACATTTTCATACTTGCATCTGAGAACAAATTGACTAAATTTTTAAATGATGATGACTGATCTATTCCTGTTTCACTGGCACTTTTATTGATCTATTGGGGTCCTCTAAATCCAGATTACGTTTTCGAGTCTCATTCTATTTATGGAGGATATCAGCATAAATATCAAATCTAGCACCATTACTGGTTCAATTAAATAGAATGTGCTCTTTCTTTGATTGATAAAACCTACTTCTTTGACCGCTTCATCAATTATAGATACATATTCTTTGATCTAACGAATTGTATTGGCGCAGCTTGTGATGACAGTTCCTCTACTTTTTCTTTACCCTCTTGCCCCATTTTCCAAGCTATCTTAACTTTATTACGATTTCCAAAGTGTTTAAAGCATTCACATAGTTAACTAGGAGAAGTTTGGTTTTCCACAACAAAAATATAATAGTGAATCAATCACAAATTTTAGCATGGGAAAACGATATTACAAATAGTGAAAAAAAAAATAATAAAACATATAGACAAGCTGAACAAAAGTCAACTCCAGCCTACTTCACACTTGAAAAAATAGAAAGTTTTCAAAATTAAGTAACAAAAAAATGAAAATATGGAAGAGTAAGATGTAAAAATAAAAGAGAATTAGAGAACAATTATAAGATTCGTAAAGGCGCGAAAATTATAATAGATAGGACATGAAATGATGAGAAAACCATCGAAAATGAATTGGAGAAAAGTATATAGAAGAAGGTACAAGGAACATAGATATAAATAACAGAGAGAAATCGTAAGGTAATGAGAATATCCATAAACCTCAGTGGATTGCAAAAGGGGGAGGATTGATTCATCTTAAAAAATAAATCAAAACGCAATACTTAACGGCATGATGAGAAGTATTTCAATATACAAATAAATGATGAATCTAAAGCCGCGGATTTTATAGCTGGTTCTGCAAAGCAATAGACAAACCCTATTAAACCCACATACAATGTGGAAGCTAGATAATATGTGGGGATGAAGTATCTGAAGGGAATAAAAAAATTATAAAACAGACACAATTAGAAACGAAATAATAAAAGAAGAAAGGGGAATAAAATCAGTAATATAGACTCTATAAAAACAAAAATTGAAGTGATTCACTCCTTTAACAAGAATAAATGATAAGAAATACCTAAGAAAGATATCACAAGTAAAGAAGTGTGTAAAGAATCGGAAAGCCCGAAGGAAAATTCATGTTTTAAAAACTGCTTAAATATTTATTAAAAGAAATAATGTGATATTTTACTGCCACAGATAAAGCCGCTTGTTATGTTTGTTTTGACAAAAGTCTTTAGATTTTAGAATAGATAATAAGAAAAGCTTAGTCTAAACGTAAAAAAAATTCTAGAGTGATCCCAAAATCAGTCAGTAGGGTTCGCTAGTCACTTCAACATTTTAAATAACGTCGACCGGTACCTTATCAATAAAAGGCTCGTTAAACCGTTGGCAAAAGAAACCGCCAGACTAAAGGTGAGTTGACTTTCAATGATTTTCTGGTTAGTATACTTATCGGTACTGAGCCCTAAGTGAGATAACAGGTTCCGGTATAGTACCCCGCTGAGTAGGGCGTGGGTGGCAAATATCTGTCCTCTGTCCTTTGATAGTTTCGACTCTGACAGAGATGGATTATTTACAGTTTGCATGGAAAATTGATTGTACACGGGTCTATTCGAAAATTACGTCGAATCTTTGTAAAATACCGATGTCTGTATGCCGTAAATTACAATGTCAACAATTATTTAAGGGTACAAAATCCATATACCCTTCAAATTCTTGCAAACTTAATTTTTTATGATGATTTACTTTCTATTTTTATTACTTTATCTAGTGCGTCCATTCAACTCACAAATTTGCAAATAAATTCAATAAGTCATTTAACAAATTTTGTAATGGCTTTTTATGAATATCAAGATATTACTGTCTGTTGGATAATATAAGAAATGTTTGGTATAATTTGTCTTTCCTGATAACTATAAGTTGAATAAATAAATTTAGAATGAAGAAAATAAATGTGGGGGAAAGCACTTTCTCTTAAAGTATAGTCCTTTCATTTAGCAAATTCACATAAATGACAGCAATAGCAATAGGGTTCAGCAACTAACGATTTTTTATAATTGAAAGGAATACTTACATTAGGAAGTTGGTAGAAAGAATAAAGGACAAAATTCAACAGGGAAAGTTCGTCGTTTAATTATTTATAATCAATGTTGAGGATGATAAAGGTTGTGTACATAGTGGTTTGTTTGAAACTGCTGTGTCAGAGTTATCAAAAATTAAAACGAATAAATGAATATATTGAAATTGACATAACGTGGTAAAAAAAGAAGAATTCAAACCAAATATGGACACGGGGTATGTTTAGAACATAGTATGACGATGCAAATATCTAGGACAATAAACCATAGCACGAATTTACAAAAGAAACTATCATAATGACCTGTACATCGACAACAAAGCTAAAAACAACCAGAGAAAAATATCGAACGTAGATCATATTAATAAATGGGTTTCACAGCTTAAGAAATTATGGAACCAACAAATAAGTCTAATGAAAAACTGGTGAAACTAGCAAGGGGTAAATTTCGAATTGGAACACAGGCTAGAGGTCGACTATGAAAGAAGTGGAGTTATAACCTAGAGCGACGATGATATCCAAAAAGAAATAGACTTATTATTGATGAATTATGAAATTCTGGATTGATACCTTTCAATGTCGTCATAGTTTTGGATGATGACCTATATTTCAAGCTTCATATATCAACGGTAAGTTTTAAAGAGAAATTACTGCGAATTGAATCGGATCGAGGTTCCTAGGCATAAATCAAAGTACATGTAGTTCGTCACAATGAAAAATTTGAACTCTAATTGCAATCATAATAAAAAACTACGTAAGTAAATTGGCAGAAAGCTATAGAATATATAATTGGTAAAGAAACGATGATGAATGAATTGAAGATGATCATTCACCTTGTTTAATGTTCCTGAACATAGATTTCAAAATATAAGCGTAATTCATGTTTTTAATTTACCCGAAAAGTTACAGTTTTATGAAAATATTAGCCACAATACCATAGAACTGTATCATCGCCTTATTATTGCTTCGCATGCGTAACGAAAAAATTGTAACTAACATTGACAAGGAACCTTTTTAAATAAATTCCAAATTAACAGTACCTTTTTTCGATAATCCAATATTCACAAGATATTGTGAATATTTTTTGTTGGGATTTTACATTATTCAACTTGGGTGTCTGAATAAAAAAAACTAGAAATAATTTATACTTTTTATGATCAAAATTTATAAAAGAAATGACCAAATATTGAAACACGATACAATAGCACTTAAATGTGTCACAAGGATGACTCGAAATGTTCGAAGAAGCTTCTCAGAACTTATAATAAAATATACTTCACACAATGGTACTACAGGGTGAGATATATACAAGTTTTTTGGTTATTAGTGACCTATTATTAAATGAAATTGTCTGATTATAATAAGAATGACAGATTTTATCTGGGCCCACAAACAGGCAGGGGATTTATAATTTGAATTCACTGAACAACGATAATTTGTAATTAGAACCAAAGGAATTGGATAAAGTAAGAAATGTAATTGTTTCTGTTTCTCAATTGAAACACTTGTTGAATATGATGAATAGTTTGAAGTCACCCTTAAGTAACCTATAAATAATATATTTTTGAAAATACATACTTGTACTCAGTTCCGCCTGAACAAAATAAAAAAAATTGCTCTTCTTGGACAACGTTGAGCAAAATAATTATTATTACGTTCCATTTTTAAACAAATGAGTGTATTGTATATAAATTATAATAGTGAATAGATTTCATCAAAAATGTTTATTCTCTATACCAAAACAACAGTTATTTCATCTAGGTTGTCTTTGTTGCTAATAAACTTTGGTCTCTGTGTAACAAAAAAAATTATATCCTTATAATTCACCAGCCTGAAACACCCTGTAACTTTTATGGAATATTTGTTATATTCTCATTTCTTTTCGAAGTTTCCGAGTAATTTGACTAACAAGCAACAACGTGGGTGTCACCCATTGGACACAATAATCACCTGCTGATTAATTGCCAAACACCGGGGCAGTTTACCCGCTCCTACATCAAAGTCTCTTAATCGACAACTCTTGTTTGAGATTTAAGGTAACGTAAATCTAACCGACACGATGGAAATTTCGAAGAATTGTTTCATAGTTATAGCAGATGGAACAGGATCTTCATGCATTAATTTAAATATAATATATTTAAGACATTTTAAGACATTTGCTTCTCTATTTCATTATGACCGACTTATAAATAATTCTCTTTGGTAATAATGTGGTACGAATAATTTTCTTGATTACATACTTGGTTACATTGATAATGATCAATTAAAGAAAGCAATACATTGTGTAGAAGCCTTTGTAGATCCATAATTTGCTTGCAAAATGAACAGGTGCTTGAACCGATATGTGATTTAATGAAACGGCATATATGATTTACGTGGGGTGAAATGTTTTTGCTTGCCTCATGAAGAAGATAGTGGGCATCTGAAGTGGGTGAAGAGGAAGTGGATTCCCTCAAGCCATCAGGAAAAATGAAACCAGTATGATTCCGTGAAGCATCTAAATAATTTAGACGAAGTTATTAGAGCTAATGAGGAGGATGAGGCCTACTTCAAAGCATTTTAGAGTAGTAATGTAAATAGAAGTTATCCGAAAAGATAGATCTTCAGGCACAAAAGGCTATTCAACGCATATCTCCTTCAGGTTTAGGTAATACAGGAAAAAATTGCTTTTTTCATCATCATCAATTACACCGTTTCTAGAGTCATCCATTAAAGACAATTATTAGATCTTGCCACAATAATTCGTACTATTTTATATTGAATTCTTTTCAGTTAAGATGTTCCTTCTCAGAAAGTTCTTTCTTCATTTTGATTAAAGTTCAATGTCATTTCATTCCAGTAAAACATCAATTTTATAACAGGTCTTCCTATTTTACGTACACAGATTAAATAAATATGCTTGTGGAAAGTGAAAATTGACTCTAACACTTATTTCTAATCTGCCTTGTTTTATAGAACCGCAGGTCTCAAAATAGTATCTGTATTGAAAATTTTAAGAGCTGATTCTCAAGTAATTGTTCGAAATGCTACAATTCCATCCTCATAAACGATCTATATTTCATTAATGCCTTTAGTTTTGATTTTTTCAACACTATTAGTTATTTTATCTTTTAATTTTACTTTCCAATAGTTATGGTATTGTCTATATTCATTATCAACAGTAAAATATAAGAGTTAAACGAGGCCGTACGATCTGCGAAGACCAGCATCGCAGTGGTCGACCAAATGAGGTGACGACTCCAGATAAGTTGAAGAAAATCCACAAAGAAGAACTGGATGATCGTCTTCTGAATGTGCACGAGCTAGCTGAGATTGTAGACATTTCAAAAGTGCGGTACATCGCAAACTAACTGAAAATTTAGACATGAGAAAGCTCTGTACAAGATGGGTGCCGGGTTTACTCACAATGGAACAAAAACGGCGTCATGAATCAATCAATCGAGTGTTTGGCAATGTTTCATAGCTATGGATGGAACGTGGCTTTATCACTTCACACCCGAAACAAAAAAACAATCAAAACAATGGACTGAAAAGAAAGAATCGGGTCCAAAGAAGGCATAGACCGTTCCCTCTGCAGGTAAGGTCATGCAGTCGGTTTTTTGAGATGCGCGTGGTATAATTCCAATTGACTATCTTGAAAAAAGGAAAAACTAGTAACGGCGGGTACTATACAAACTTATTGTAATATTTGAACGAAGAAATAAAGCATTTAGCTAAGATGAAAGTGTTATGTAACATCCGTTATGCAATGGCCAGAATCAATGAAGCCATATTCAGCCTCTTTGGACTGTTCCTCTGTTCCTAGGCTTGAAAAAATGGAAAAATGGTTCGGTGGTCAATGAAGAGGTGATGTCGGCAGTTAATAGCTATTTTGAGGAGCTTGACGATTCTAGTTATAAAAAGGATATCGAACTTATTGAATATCGCTGAGAAAAGTGTATGGAATTGAGAAATAAATATATTGTTTCCAAAATTTTAGTGTTTAGTGTTTAAATAACATAGAAGTATGTTGGAACTAACTCTTCATTATCTAAATGATACAACATTTCTGCAATCAATACATTACTTTGAATGTTAGCTTTAAATATAAAGAAATAAATTTCAAGAATCGGTTATCTACCTATTAATTATACTCACTTATCACCTGTTTTTTGTTATTCCGAATATGACTCGAATAATATGTTTTTATCATTCACAAAAGCTGACTCATTCAAAATAGTATGATACCTTTCATTACTACCACGACCGACATCCCCTCAATATAGAAACCAGATGATTATCAGCCGTACTCGAATGATTCCAAGTGATAGCAGTCGCCAGTAAGAGGGTACCGCGGTTGGCGGTCTGCGGTACCTCTTTGCCTTCTCATGACATATGTCACTTCACTGAAAAGCCCATTTCTCATATGCCGAAACAGAGTACCAATATAAATATTGTGAGCAGAGTACACCGCAGAGATAGGTCGGTATCCGGAGGCCAAAGTTTGACGTGAATATGAATTATTACAACGTTTGTATGTTTTTAATGATTTATTCTGAAGATCCATTTTTAAAAATCGTGATTTTCTATATTTACGACCTAAGTACTCGGTCTGGTTTTGAATCATGGCAAATATAAAAGTATTATTAGCCGTTTACTACAGTACCTCTATTTATAATGATTGATTGTTGGTTATGCTGAAATAATTGATAGAGATTAATTAAGGGTGACACTTTGGTTGAATATATTGCGGTTTTTTGTTTGTTCAAAAGTGGGTATGCTGTGGGAAGTATTTGTGAACTAGAATGAATCACTTCTTAAAGGAATTTTGATATGTCGTCTAACAAAAACCTCAAAGTAGCCGATATCGACCATGGGTTCGAAATCCGTTTTCCAAAGGTCGGCATAAACGGAAACTGATTTTGAGGGTCGACTAGATCTAAAACTCGACCCATATTAATTAACGCAAACTGTAAAAGATACTGTATAAGTTTGTTATGTGTACTTGTTATAAGAATGACTATTCTTTTTGTGAAGATTATTTGTATTCAATAGTCAACTAGTCAATAAGTATCGAAAAATCATAAGAGATCATGAAGCCTTTAGTGAACGATTTGACTTGCTTTGTATTTGAGGCATATACGCGTTTTTAAGTAGCCGAAAGCAGTTTTTCACTATAGGTTCGTTCCAGCACCATGTTTCTATCATATTTCGAGCTTTGATGCTCTAGCAAGACTCTAATTTATTACCTTTGCCACATGTAGGAAAAAGAAGAAAATCACAATCTTAGTTTTTATAGGTTATAGTGACCCGAACTATGGATTCTTTTGAATTTACTGTTTAGTAGATGTCATTTAATACAAAATATGAATTATTGGTATTATTTTTTCATAAATTTAAGTTCAGTAGGATGAGAAAGCACTAGTATATACAAGGGTCCTTCACGACGAGCTGAATCGATATGTATATGGGAAAGTACTAGGACTAGTGTTCTGAAAATTAGCTTACATGGGTTTTCCGAAATTCCAAAAAAAAGACAAACAAACAAACAATGACAACAGCTTAACGTTTAAGCGTTAGCTTTTTTTTTGGTCGCTCCAGACAACCGACAATTGAAAACCATGAAGATTTCAGTTTTTTTAAGTTTCTACAAAAACCGTTAATTCGAGATACATGAATTCACTAACGAAATCCCCTTAATCTAAAGCGTAGAATCCAATGGTAAAGAGAAAAATGGGGGTTGCATTTGAAAAAATTAAGTTTTTAGATAGCGAAATTCGGTACCATTTTTTGAACACCCTATATAAATTTTTGTCAAGGTTTTTACAGATTCTGAAATCTGTAAGTGTTATTTATCCAAATCCCAAAAATATTAGAGCTGACTCACTTAAACTTAGAAATATAATTTTTTTAGTTGAGGGCTGTATGTGTCCAAAAATTTCGAAAATGTGAAATAATTAAAAAATGGTGGACTTTAGGCATACTATGCCTCATATAAAGTTACATTGAAATTCTGCGTAGATTCCAAAAATTTTATAAAAACTAAAGCATTCCGTTTAAAATATCGAAGTTATCGAATATGATTTTAGCTGAAACGAGCATTTTGGAAAACCCATGCAAGCAAATTTTCAGAACACTAATTTACGAAAAATAGACTAATTTTTGGTAAATCCCCAGTAAATCTTACTTCTAACTAAGTAAATCTTAGTTCTTAGCCTAGCATAAAAAGAACGACCATAAATTAAAAACAACTGTGACTGTTTTTCAATATATTCTCCCTTCATTACCACATACTTTTCAGAATATTTGACTGAAGATTATATGCCACATGCTACATAAGTATGATGCCATATCAGGGCAATATGGTGGCTGTTCAATGTCGTTGAAGCCACATTGTTATACAGTAGCCAAGGAAAACGAAGCAGTGTGGACTTGAGCATTGTCATGAAGCTTGCACACACCTCGGCTGATTTTGCCACTTTTTTTTTGATAATTTTTGGACGCAACTACGTTATATACTTCGTTCACGGTTGTAATTGATTCTTTGAAGTCAATCTAAAGGATACTCTCGCAGTTCCTTCACTTTTCTGGTGCTTATCATGACCTTTTTTTGAGAACTGCTTGGAATCTCTTTTGAATGTCGTATCATAGTTTCATCACCCGTTAAAATTGATCGGATTACAGTTTCTTGGTCCTCGCGACAAAGCTCTAAAAATGGCTCACAACATTCTACTCCATCGCTGCTTTTGGACTGCGCCAACTTGCTCAATTTTTTTCATATTTAAATACTCACGTAGTATTCTTAGAACAAATGTTTTGTAAATGACGGTCAGCGCTGTATTTTCTTTTGTTATTAGGCACCGGTCACTTAGAACAACTTCTTCAATTGATTTATTGTTTTATGTAGTAGTTACCTCCTGCAGGTGTGTCATCTTCTAATGATTCTCATCCCCAGTGAATCAGCTTGAACCAATTTTTATTTGTTCATTTTGTGTTGGTGTTAATCATTCTTTAGTCAACAATTTTATAACAGCGCGAAAATCAATTTGAGACATTTGTCAAAGCAATATGATTGAATGGTCGTTCCACCTGTATGTATAAATTGGATCGGAGCAGCAAGTTGAAATTTTGTATAAAGTTTCTTGAGACTTGTTACTAATTATTGCATTTACTATATGAGTCCAAGAGCTCATGAACTGTTCTCCGTACTCCTGTCAGATGCTGTTCTAGCCAAAAAAACTCTTGAAGACGTATTAGAAAACGAAGAATGAACAAGTGATTATGAACATTAATCGAATTGTTTGAAAGGGAATAAAGACTAAAAGTTATATACTAGATACAAATGAGAAAGGATAGACCTAGATATATCATGAGGAACAAATATAAATTGAAAATAAACATTCATAAGAACAACAAATGACTCATTGGAAGAAAGGAATGGATTGATAAGAGAATATCTAGAAATAAAGAGAAAATGGACTACAATATTATTTTGTCTGTGTCTATTATTTGTTCAAAAAATAAAATTATAAATTTAACAAGGTCAGGAGACTAAAACTCAATCTGGAGCATCTCACTTTTAGTAGCAAAACATCTGATTCGGCAACAATGTATCTTAAATTATTCCAACCAAAGACGAAGCAATTCTTTGAACTCAAGGTTATTTTCTATGTGGAAAAAAACTTTCGTTTACTTCTAAAAAATGTAACGGTTATTAAAAGGCTCTTTGGTTATGCTTAAGAATCCCTGGTCTCAAATTAATAATGTTATAAAATCAAATTGGGGCTTCTTATAACCCGTCACAATAACTAAATGATTGGATATTCTCAAGGGAAATATCACATCATGACATCGTGAAATGGAAAGCTGCGGAAAAGTTTATACACATAATTAATATGTACAAAATATGTCTTTCCTTCCACACCAAACTTGTCGCAAATAAACATTGCTACTAATAATATTTTGTCGTAGAAATTTTAGTTTTTTTAGTCCCTAGTTATTTGTGTTAATTTTAACATCGTTCGCTAATGTACGAACTATAATAAATCGAAAGAAAAACTTGTTTAGAAATACGTTTGAACGATCAGAAACACAATTTAAAAAACAACAACTACATGATGTATAAAACATCTAATCAAGAAATAATAAAAGGTCAGAGAAAGAGAGAGCGAGGTAGCGGTAAGATCAAAGCGGTCAAACATTATTGCAAAACTCATAGTATAAAGTCTCGCTGGACAGGATTCAAAAAAATAATTACTTATCTTATCTCTAAAAGTATTTAAAGAGAATAGAAGGAGATAAGCGGTCCATTAGTAGCTACCGAAAACGATTAACTTTCGTCGTCGTTACCATTTTTCAGCAACTTTTTGGTGTCGGCATTTAATCGCCTTTGGAATTTGCAGGAACGTAATAAGCCACAAAAAAGCTTCAAAATTCAAATTCTACATGTATACCGAGTGAGTTTAAGCTTTTTATTTTCTTTTTCTAGAGAAAAGTACGATCATTATAACGATTGTTAGTCAAACAAACGGTTAGACTAGTATTTTCGCTTAGGAATTAAAAAAAAAGATAAAATTCTTCGAAAATCAATGAAAAAAAGATGGCGAGAAAGATAGAAGAGCAATAGAAAGTGGTCAAAAAAATGGAGGAAAAAAATATGATACGATGTAGATATTCGTTCACACATTTGCTACAGCTGTGAATTTATTTTTTTTTATACTTCAGTATAAGTTATATTTTCGGAAGTTCACAGAAGCTGTTGATTCCAACTGAGAAAACTTTATGTACATCTTCCTTTTACGAAAACAGTTTTTCTGTTAAATGTTAGAAACTTTTCAAATAAAAGAAAACAGATGTAAAGAAGTTTTCTCAATTTAGGTCGAACGCACACGACAGATAGTCCGCGAATGACTAAATTAAGTAACGCACATAACAAAAAAGTCTAACCAATAAAAAATTTGCAGCATGCTTCAATTTTACACCGATACAACAGTCGGTGGGGCAGATAGAGAATTACGATTCATTTTTTACGAAGCCGAAAGTTGTTTGTTTACAAATTCATTGAAAACATATAATGAATAGATTGTGTACTTTCTAATACAGTGGTATTACTCAAGCAACTACCACCATCTCTAGGTCAAGTCAGGTACTTCTGGGACCACCCTCGTAGACAATAGATTCTTCGAGAAGCCCTGCCGTCCATTTTACAGTAGAAAGACAGCCATTTCGAGCTTAATAAGAAAATGGGAGGAAAAAGAAATAATGGAGAGGGAAGTCCTACTCGGTGATTAATCTTCAGTGATCGAAAAAATCATGGGAGTTTAAAAATGTCACACAAATCACCCTTCGCTTCTTACGCCAAGAATTGTTTTTCTACCTTTTAGTTTGATTATTGTTAAATGCGGTTCTTTTAACCATAATTTTGGTATGATATTGCCAATTATTAATCACTAGATTTTAATTATTGTCTCACTGAAACCGTCATTGACTAGTGTTTGAATTTTTTTCTTCGTTTTACTACAAATGTCATAAATATTACGTATAAATAAATAAATAATCAAGTTTGCCTTTTAAAACTTTATATCTTCGTGGTATTATTGCAATTTTCATAACTTGGAAGTGTTAATTGTTTTAGTTTTCGTTTCCATTATATTCGCATCCCATTTCTAGGTAAGCAACTATGGAACTGTCATAAACCATAGGCGGACAATATAAAGCAATAATCCTTTATATTTACACTGAATAATTATTATTTTTCCACGAATTATGCTACATAATTGAATTAGAAATCATAACAATATAATTAAAATAAGTGGATCTCAAACATTTCCTAACAGTTTGAGAAATTCTACACGACGACAGATGAAATTCTTTTGGTTTTATTACAACCAATACTCATTATTCGGCAATATCGCTATCTCATTGTCAAAACAATAATTAAGTTTGAAATGACATTGAATCAAAACCTTTCACATCACACGGTATTTCATATTAATTAGGTTTGGCACAAATACAAACTGAACAAACTCATGCCTAACCAATATGCAAAACTATTAGAGCTCTATATAACAGAACAGAAGGAAATCAACGTGGGTGTACCTCAAGGTAGTGCTCTTGGGCCAGTTCTTTACCTCTTATACACTATATACATTCCTCAATTATAAAACCAAACTATAACTACTTTTGCGAAAGACATTTTGACTACAGGCGGTTTCCACGAAGAAGCAACCCACACAGACATCAATAATAAGATTAATTATTGAATAAAAGAATGGAGGATAAGCTTAAAGGAAAAATCGCTACAAGTCAATTTCATAAATAAAAAGGAACAACATGTAACAATTAAGATAGACGATGAACAGGTACCATATGCTAATAAACAAAATATATGGAACTGACACTAGGTGCGAAGTTATTCTGGAAACCTAACATATAAAAGAAACGAGAAGATCTAGGTATTAGATTCAAAAGAATGTATTGGTTGGTTGTAAGACTCTGTCGATTTTTTAATAAACTACTTGTATGTGGACAAATCCAGAAACCGGTATGGACCTACGGAATTCAACTACGGGGATGTGCCAGCAAAGGCAATACCCAAATTTCAAGGTAAAGTGCTAAGTAACATCGTTGATTCATCCTGGTACTTTTGAAATAATCTTCATCGGAATCTGGAGATAGATACTCTAAGGCAAGAATCTACTAAATTTAAGAAGAATCACGAGCAGCAGCTCTTAACATGGAGGCGATCCAGCTCCACAACACCAACCTAGAAATAAGACTGAAGACGATGTGTAATTATAATAGTTGAAGGAGCTTCTTGATTACATTGATAGCAGCATTCAAATAAACTCAAATAAAGAAAGTGTGTTAACGGTTGCTGTGGCATAATATAATAAAATTGTAAGATTTTTAGAAGTTCGGGATTTTTTAATTGTATCTCTAGACATAGTAAATTCATTCCATGGTACATAGATGGTTGGAATTTAACAGCGTTAGACACGTTTTTGGTTGTTTCTAGAAGAAAAAATTCACTTTGGTAATAATAACATTATTAAAAACAAGATTGAAACAGTATTTCAAATAATTCAAATTCCGAACACCATATACTAAATAATGGTGGCCATTTGCAGCAGTTTTTTAGTATAACTATACCCTAGAAACAGAGGATGGGCTCGGAAGTTCAAATCGTGGGTGATTAAAAAAAAATTTAGATCAAAATGTAGTAAAAATGCAATTAAACATCTAAAAATAGGGCAGATCGGCAGGACCAGCCCGATATTCTTCTCTAGTTCATCTGCGTACAAAATGCGCCAACCAGAAGAGTGGGAAATGGCCTTAATAACATCAATTCACAAAATAGACAAATATAGAGGCTTATCTGTAACTAATATCATAAGTAGAATCTATGGAAAAATAATAAAAACGACGGAATATGAACACCAAGGAGTGGAGGAAAAATGTGGCTTTCATGGGGGAAGATCTCGCACAGATAATGTGTTCTGCCTAAAACAAGTCATAAACAAGAAACTAGAAAGGAATAAGGCAACACATATACTGTTCATTGACTTGCAAAAAGCTTATGATAACGTAGTACTTATTACGAAACTAGAGGAAGTACTCTAAGAAATAACTATGAACCATGTAAAAGCCATACAGAATCTATATACCGGGATAAAATCGAAAATAAATGAAGCAAAAAGGGTAATAAAAACACTTGAAGGAATTCTATGGAGAGATATGCAAACAAAGAAAAATATGGATAAAAGATGTAGCGACTAAGAGAAATAATGAAATAGAAAATAGAAGCTACAGGAATAGACGCAGTAAGAAGAGCATCAAGATTGGAAATAGTGACTAATAAGAGAATTAAGTAATAGAGACAGTTATAACATGTATACAGAGAAAAAAATTGGTATGGTACGGGCATGTTCACAGAATGACAAGCAATATTACCAAAGAAAGTAATGAGGTTGATATCAACAGAAAACCGAAAAAGAGGAAGACCAAGGACAACATGGATGGAAGGAGCAAAGCGATCAATAAGCGAGCGAGGATCAAGAAACTGCAACAACAGAAAATAATGACGAATATATATACCTATATTTTAGTTAGAATTAATTATTTCATACCACCACCTACTTAAGCTTTATTTAGTATTTTTATCAGTTGTATTACAAAGTATTACATTTGAATATATTTTTATTTTTGTTGTTTGTAAATTTCAGTATAATTTAAAAATGAGTCTGTATTGTAGGTTACATGAATATACCGTTCTCATACAAACGGATGGGTGATTTTAGATAATATTGTTGTAAGTTTAAAAAGCAATAAGTCATTGATGAGTAGCAGTAATATCTATTTTAGGTACTGAAACAAAAAATCAGAACGTCTCATAAAACCCCTCAATGATTTTGACAATAACAACTACTAGGCACCTTAAAATCTCAAACAAATAATATTACAGTTTATGTTCTTTTGTCATTTCAACAAAACAGGTAAATAATCCCTTATATACAGTCTCAGTCACATCACTTTCTACCTAAATCCTTCTCTGTAAATGTGTAAATTGTTAAGTTGCTTGATATTTCACAAAATGTAAACAACTTAACAATAAATTGAACGGTTTCTTTTTGTTGTGTCGGCAACGCCAAACGGTGCACTATCTAAAATGGAGGAGGTCATTTGAATAATTTTTCCAAAATTCTTCGGAGAATAACGAAATTATCAACATTCTTACTGTGTTTCTAAATGGACATGTGCATTCCACTATTCTCAAAAATTCGAATAGTTGGAAAGAGAATTCAACAATTTTTTAATCCGCAAACAAAATAAGTGCCACGTTATTTTTATTATTTCTTAGAAAAAAAAATTTGGGGAAATTTCGAATAATTTGTACATAAATTTAAACTAACCATGCAGTGCAAATTATTAAGGTCATTTTATACCCTTTCACGATCGCGATTGCTTTGACGCCGTCCTTCGCTTTCAACTACAAACGCCGACGCTCACGCTTAAGCTCGCGCCGAGTTCGTGCTGTAACATGGCCAATTTTTATGTTCGACGCTCGCGTTCCAGCACCTAGACAATAAAAACCGGATTCAATTTTATTATAATATTGTAGTCTTCTTCTTAGTTTTCTTTCCCTATTTATTGGTTACACTTTGAATTTGAATTGCACAAAATATCAGTGGACGCTGCTACCTGTACTAATTCTAGGTTTTCTTGCTAACCAAACAACATTTTTGAGAAAAAATACAATGCATATAACAAGGATATAAACAACATTAACAAATTTAAAAATTGCTGAAACTTGAAAATGATTAAACACAGATGGAATTTTTGTTGTACCATGCAAATGAAATGACTAAATACGAGAAATATTGTGTGTTTATGTAAAATAACAATTCTGATTGTGTATGATTTGGTCTCAATTTCGATATATTTGTTTCGGAAGATTGTATCGTTCAGGTAAGCTGAGGTTCGTGCTATTTTTGCTGCTTGGTTTCTTACCTCCGCTTCGATATCACCGTATCCTGATATTTCTATGCCTAGATATTTAAATCTTAATATTTATCTCTTGTTGTATAATTACATCATCTACAACCAGTATGCATCTGATAGGTGTTTTTGAGGTGGTCATGCATTTTGTTTTTCCTGCAGATATCTTCATTTTTAAACTTTTTGCCGTTGTGCTAAATTTGAATAGTAATCATTCTTTTTTTGCATTCAGAATAGCATCATCGGTATGGTATAGGATCTTGACGTCTTTGTTCCCCATTTTATGCCCTTTCAGGTTACGAGTGCGTTTTATTACTTCGTCCTTCACTATGTTGAACAAAATGGGGCTAAGAGTATCTCCTTGTCGAATACCATTGTTTACAGGAATTTCTTCGGTAGTTATGCCATTGATTTTGGCCTGTATTTTGTTTCTCGGTTTTCGATGGTTTTTATGATGTTATATGGGATTTTCTTGTTGTATAGAAGGTGTACCACGTCCCCCAGTTGTATTCGGTCAAACGCCTTTTCCACGTCTATAAAACACATGAACGCCGGTTTGTTATACTCGATGGATTTTTCAGTTATTTGTCGCAGGACAAATATCGCATCTGTACAATATCTTCCTGATCTGAATTCTTGCTGTTCATTGCTCAATATGGTGAGTTATTTATTTTGTTTGTCATGATCTTTGTTACTAGCTTCAAGGTTGTATTTAGAAGGTTTATGCTTCGATACTTTGCGGGTATCTTTTTGACTCCTTTTTGAACAGTAAAATTGTGGTACTTAGACGCCATTCATCCGGACTTTTTTGATGTAATAGGATTTTGCGAGTTATAGCTGTTACCAGCTGTTTCAGGCTTGCCTGTCATATTTAAGAAGTTGATTTGGAATGCCGCCTGCCTGGGCCTAGACTTTTTTTGTTCTTAAGTTTCATTAATGCGGTTTCTATAACTCTTTCTTCTATTTCAGCTATTTCGTCAATTGTGATTTCTAGAATGTCCAATATGCTTCCTGTATCTTCTGTTTTATTCAATTCTTCAATATATTGGACCCAACTTTCCTTTGTTATGTGGTTTGATTTAATATATTCACTTGCTTCTTTTCTCTGAGTTCTGATGAATCTCCACATCTGTTTTTGGAGGACATAACAGTCATTTTCAATTTTTTTAAATGTCAAGATTGACAACATGATATATCGAATTTTGTTACCAGCTAGTTCTTATTTACTATCTCTGATTTCTTCTTCAACATTCATTATTAATATTGCAATTTATATATAATTTGCTTTCTTGTAATATATTCTTCTTCAATGTATTTTTTATAGCCTAAAGTTTCTGCAAGTTTTTACTTGTGACTGTCGCTCATCAAAAAATTTGTATGGGAAATTATTTATCATTGGTGCCCACGTTTTGTTAAAAGGAGTTAAGAGAAAAATCCAGCATAGGTGCAATACACATTATGCAGATGCGTGTCTAGCTCACGATGTAATCATCACCCTAGTGCCCTTTGGACCCCAACGTGCTGAGCACTGTTAAAATAGAATATGTACAAACAGCACTACAAATTACCACAAACTCTCTGTGTAGCCTACAAACACCTTGTAAGTACTCACCTATTTTTAAAAGTGGAGTTCAAAAATTTGTCTGGAATCAACTACAACTACTATGGGCTGGACCATATTGGGGTTCAGAGAAAAGTTTTGCATTAGTGATTCGATTTTCTCACTATCTATGTTTTTTGGGTCAATGAACATGAATGAAAAGCGACAATACAAAACTCTACTAATTACTTTGTATAATTAGATTCATTATCTCCCGACAGAATTCAATGCACAACATTTTTATAACTATTATTTACTTAATAATAATTTATCAATTTTTAAATTTGTAGAAAGATTCATGATTGATTTTTTTTCATATTCCTAATGAATATAAACCAGCAAAGAAAATCGTAATATCCAAAATTATAACCCCCTGTAGATAAGAATATCTTTCTAATCGAGCTATTCATCTAAAGCACTCGTCACCAAGTCCCTGATGTCACCAGTCTAGAATTCCTTGTTGACTTTGACAGATCTAAAAAACCGATCAAACTCAGTGGAAAGGACCTAAGCGATCATTCATTGTCGTTGGTTTTTCGGCTTGAAGCTGTCAGTGGCGTTCAAATAAACTCTACTATCATAGTTTTCATAAAATTTTTGGATACTCCGATAGAAACTTTTCGTTTCATTTACAAGGATATTCAGGAAGAAATACATTTAGCATTCAACTTGTGATTTATAAATTTAACAAAAACTGTATTATACAAGGTTTGTTCACAAGGCTAGGTTAGGTTATATCTTCACTAACTTGATTGGCCCAATAATCTACTGGATGCTAGATTTCGTTCGTCGTAGTTTGTTATTTAAAAAATTGACAGGTTACATTAACGAATTTTCATCAAATTTCTTGGAAAAAAAAAACGTTTTTGCTTGTATTAAAAATATACAGTTTTAATTATTCTTTTTACTATGCCTCATTGAGGTTGGGTTAATTTTATTTGTTTATTCTAATTATATTCAATACCATCTCAATTATCCTGAACTTTTTAATTTTCTATTCGCTCTAAAGTGTTCTGTACGAGAATTCTGATCTTCCTTTTGTTTTTAGTCCATCCTGCCATCTTATTTCTTAACCTACAATCAATTCTTTTCGGCTTTCTGATTTTTATATTACCTATATTTATTTCATTCATTATTATGCAGTTCAATCTCTTGGATTATGGCTAGCGCTTTGTGCACCTACAAAACCCTTTTTTGGGATGGATTGTTCTTTTTGTTACATTTTTTTATAGGTCGTGGGTTCTTTTGTCACCTTTCTCCATTTTGTCTGTTTCTGCATTTTGCTTTCCAATCTACTATTTCTGGAATACTGATTGTCCTGACTCTGTCCCTTGGCCATAGAGGTGTCCATTGTTTTATCCTTCTCATCATTTCTGTAGGCTTCTTTCTCATGTTCCTGTCTCAGTTCTTCTTCTATTGCATTATTCATATTCTATTTCATCATAAAAAATTAATTTTAATTTACAATTTCCTTTCTATGTTCCATTTTCTTTTCGTATTATTTTTTGGATCCCTCTTGTTTTCCCACTGGTTTACTTCTATGGTTATATAGTTCTGTTTATAACACCAGGTGGAAATGAAAGGAAGCCGACTCCATATAATTGATTGGCGAGGAAAATGTAAGGCCGATGATCGATTGACATATAAATTTCGGCGGGACACTTTTATACCTGTGCAAAATAAAAGGAGTATTGTCGATATGGGACTAAATTATGGGTAGGTTAATCTTTTTTTATTTTTATTTATACTCAGCGACCTCACAGAGTTGAGGGAATTACTAAGTACATAGAAATTTATAAAATCTGTTGCTTTGGCAATGACAATAATGTGAAAAAAATTTGAATTGAAACGTACAAATCTTGTAGGTAGGTCAATCGTCCACTCTAGTTTTACTTGTTTAAGATATGATAAATAAATGTATACGAAAATTTCATTTTCAAATCAACACTAATGTATTAAAAATTTAAAATATTAATACGAGGTTTATCGACATTGTAAGATCTCTTTCTATTTCTGTCAGCTGCAGTTACTTTGGCGCAACCAGTAAACATGTATGCCATTTTCAGATCACTGCTGCTGAAAAGCTTCTTTATGATGTCAAATGTCGCGGCTTGTCAAATCAGGTCTGCGAGGCTTACAAACAAGATACTATGAGTGAGTCAACAATAAGAAGATGGATCAGATAGTTCAATGAAGGACCTAAGATTGATGTGGACGTCCGTTTTTAACTACTGATGAATCGGTTCACGCAATGGAAGAGAAGCTTTAGCAAAACCCTAAATTAAGAATGAGTGCCCTTGCTATGGAATTTCCACAAATTTTATTTCTAGAATAGTCACTGACGATGAGATTTGTGTACCTTATGACACACCAGAAACTAAACAGCAATCAATTGAAAGAAGGCGTACTTCGTCCCCATCGAAAGTTAAGCCTAGGTAAATCTTGTTGCCTCGAAAATTCATCTGGACCGTATTTTGGGACAGAAAAAGCTTTTTGCAATTGGAGCATTACAATGAATTTTCTGTTTATATCGATTTTAGGTTTCATAAAATAGATTTTCAGAATTATACATACCAAAATTGTTTTAGAATCGAAGGTTATGGTCATTATGGTTAGTTTTGTAACAAACGTAATATACATTTCTATTCAGTTGAAAGTAAAAATTTTGTTTGAAATTTTTTCATCCACGCAATCGAGAAGACTGCCAGGAAAAGAGCTGAAATGTTCAAGACACAGAAATCAGAGCCATACATCAAGATATGCTATTAAACAGAAGTGATTCCGCGATATCCAGAGAAATTTAGACAAGAATCAATAAAGAAAAAAGAATAAATTTCTGAAACGCTCAATCCAGAAGACCATTGTAGTGATCACTGGATATTATATTGTTTGCCCAAGACTCCAGAAATAGGAAGCTTCAACGGTCAACAATTACAACATGTTTGACGGAGAAGAAGAAACGATCTAAATGATAGATGAAGAAACTGTAGATGTCTCTAATAAGGAGCAGAATCAATAATAGAAAAAGTAGAAAACTTAACACTTAACTGAAAAGGTCATCAGAATTTGTGCACTATCTTTTTAATTCTATTCGAAATGATGTGATGCTCAGTAAGAATGTTGATGTAAATGAACAAATTTATTCTGATAAAGTTTTCACATTCCCAATTGTTTTAAACATTAACTCTTTGAGGCTGATAGATCTAAAGAATTTTCTTATTTGTTCTATTCCTTTTACCTACTGTAGGAAAACATATAATAGGGAGAATGGTTAGGCATTTAATTAAGATTTCAAAATGTGGAAAATAAAGGGTAATACAATGAAACTCAGAGCTGCAGATAAATAATTTAGTTCGTGGTTCTCCGTACCAACCTAATCTAAACCACATTCAACGTTTCTACTCCACAAATTTAGAACATGTTGTTTTTTCTATGGCAGTTTCAGAAAAACAGAAAAAATGCCGTAACGAAGGATTTGCCTGGATAGGTAAAAAGATCCTGCACGATAGCGCTTTCTAGATCTAAAAGTGTGTTGCTCAATGTTTACATTTTTTGTCACCTTGTTATATTTCATTTAGAGTTGTTTCACTACATCATAACGACTTTCAAATATTTGTTTAAGCTTATCATAAAATTTTCCACCATTTTTTCATTCATAATAATGAAACGAAAGTTTATTCCCTTCCTATTTCAAGTGCCATATGCGGATCATCAGTATTGCTACCCAACGCGACTTATTTAACGTCGGCTATTTAGTAAACACCGGTGCATCGATTGTATAACGTACTTGAAATGCACTTCGTCGATATAAATGCACTCATGCAGCTAATCTTGTAAAGATCAAAGAAGCCGCTAACCACGTGGTGAAAAATCATAGCGGCCAGCAGCCTTTTGCTTCTTCTTCGGCATCGACTAAAAAGATCTAGGGCAATTCACGCTTTGTGTTTGTGATGGACAATCAGCGGCAATGGGAAAAGACTCAGAGGCGTGTGGAAGAGCGAAGAATATTAACAGAATTGTATTGGAATCGTTCTCTTGAATATATACGAGGTACAAATAGAAATTAGATAACTAATTACATTTTCTGATATTATGTATGTTTTTCGCTACGTCTCTGATCCCTCCGAAGAACATTTATAGTAATACTTTTCCATTACTTTCTTGTTCTACACTACTGCAGCCTCGTTTTTTACCATTTTCTTTTATCTCGTGTGGGGTACATTTATAGAAAGAGAGAAAAACGCTTTATTGTCAAAAAATTGTTACAATTTGTAAATAAAAGCTTGTAAAAAGTAAAAAACAAACATAAAAATAACAAAATAAAAATACAAATAAAATAAAATTTCAATATAGAGAGTAACGAAATTATAGATGATAGTAATAGGCATTAATCAATATATAAGTCCATAGCAAAAATTAAACCAGTATGCAGTATGCTCGGAATTAAATATTATTAGAATAGAAGTCGTTTACAAAGTAGAAGGCACTCTCCAGAAAAAATGCCCTCAAATTATTTCGGAATTCGAGAAAATATGATATCGATTTGATTCCAATTGGCAAGTGATTGTTCACTTTTTGGCATTGTAAAATATTGAGCACTTAACTAAGTGGATAGCCCTTTCTAGAATTGGTTAAGCCTGCTTTCGAATTAGGCAAACGAAATCAAAGATAAATAAAAAAGAAAGAGTGAGAATTTTTAATCTTTTATGGAAGTCTTTACAGTTAGCCCTAATGTTTAGACCAAGTAAATATCTAACAGCAACAAATTTAAGACAGAATGTCATAATTATATTAGACGATTACCTAAACGATAAGAGTATAGTAGTAGCAAAAACTTTGGAAACAGTTCGAAGTTCTATACAGAAGAGATAGAACAAGTGATTTATTGTGATAAAGCCAAAATCAAATATTTGGTTTCGGATTTTGATATTTTGACTGCATGTATTAAAGAAGTGTTAAATTGTGATTTATTCGAAATTGTTGGCGAATATTATTGAATTGTACGAATGTTTTCAAACACGAAAAGTCCATTCTTGAAAACATAAGTTTTTCCATGCTTTAAGAGGCTGTGATACCACATCATCTTCAGATAAAACTGGACCAATATGGAAAAACATCAGTGCATCATCATCATCAGTATAATTATTAAAGTAGAAAATAATCGATCTTCTGAGCATGACGGTATTAAGCGGGATAAATCTATAAATACTCAGCGATTGTAACGTTTTGGAAATTCACTGATTAAAAATTAGTTGAACCACCTCTCAATACTTTCCCCAATACAAAGCAGAAATAACCTGCATGTATACTGCAAATATCTATAGATGTAAATGCAATTTCAGAAGGATCTTGAATAATGTGACTGGTGACAATAAAACCATGGTCTTAGAGTAGTTATTAGTACAACAGCATCAATCTTTGAACTTTTAAGAGGAAGTTGATGTTGGTGACATTGAATAAGCGATTTTTGCACTATTCATTGATACGAATCAATATTTAACTTATGTACATATTATTTATGTTATTCATGACAAATAGCTACACATCCAGATAATAAAATAACATTGTAAACCACCAAATAAGCTTTGATATCATTGTTCATATCTGTTACTTTTGTAAGCAGAACGTGTTTACTTAATTCTTTCCTTAGTCCTCATAAACACAAGACTTGCTAATACAATTTGCATTTTTTTTCCGAATACTTTCTCTTTTAGACATGGACACAGCGCAGTTCTCCCACCATTTGGTTAGCTCTAATTAATTTTATGTTTATTCAATCGAAAATTTTTTAATTATGTTTTGTTCATGTAAATTGTAGAAAGTTATATAGACATTACTATTCATTATACAATTAACTATAATGAGCTCTTTCCAATTTGAGTTCAGTTAAATATATCAGTCTCCATTTTACTTTGTTATATTGTAAATAATACAGTTTTGATCTGAATAACTTACAGCAAATGACAGATGGCATTTTCCTCCCACTTAATATTGATCAAATTAATATTTTAGGAAAATAAGTAAAAACAATTTGACACCAATGTCAGATCTGATTTGAAAAATATTTTACGATCGTTTCTCCTAATCGGCGGACATCAAAAGATCTCCGATGTTTACATTAAACGAGGACCTCCTTCGCGGCTGTGTGGCTGCGGCTTTGGTTGTGGCGGTGGCAGCCGGAAACAATATGAGGCAGGCGCAACGCGATGGACTTCAAAGGGTGCCGTCACCGCAGCTGTGCCTTAGGGCCTCCCTAATCTACAGAGGCGCACTATTATTGGTTTTTCGTTACTTACCATATTCATTTTCTTAAAAATAAAATAATGGTCATTGGAAGCAACAGGAAAATTTGAGGGGTTACCAACATTTTACTAATTTGCAGCTTGACACAAGAAATTAACATTAACTTTTTGAACGAGAGTTATGGGTTTAATTTTTTGCATGATACTTTTTTTATTATAGACAGTATTCCAACTGATAATTAACGTTCCGTTGAACAGTTCTGAAGACGTTCTATCAAATTTTATCACTGCAGGAATGGAGAAAGGGACGAAGAAGTATTGGCAGCTAAAATGAAACTATGACAAGTAAATTTGATATCCACAAAACAACGATATAATCTGTAATAATGTATAGGGCAAAGACGATGATAAAAACAAAAAGAAAAAAGTAGGAACTAACTGTAGTAAGAAAAATTCAAGAGTCTATAAAAGTTGATCACAATAAATGAATTAAAACGAAGCATTAAATGGATCGGTACTTCTGGGGGAGCCAGGAGGTAGAAGAATTCAAGAACGACCCAGATCTGAGTGGCTTAAAAATAATGATGAGACTAACAGGATCATTATATGAAAACGAAAAAATGTGCGGAGAAAAAAGAAATGAGAAAAGGTTGGATGAGAATTTAGAATGTTTGTATTTAGCACAGGCCTGCAATAGGTGTTCAGCCACTGTATCTTTAGTTTAAAAATTATTTACTAGTAACACACTTGTAATGTCTTTTGAAACAAATATGATTCATAAACTATTTACTTTTCAATGACAAGCTTTCGAAAGCAATAAAATAAATTGCCTACTAAGAGAAATGAGGAGAAAGAATATCCCAGAATTAATCATGCAAAAATGACACGAATTCAATATTGGAAATTACAAGAAATGAATGAGATACGGAAATTGTTAGCCTAGAAAGAGGAGTCAGATAACGGTACTATTCAAACAGGTACTAGAAGCAGTGGTGCAAACATTAACAAACAAACAGGATATGTGGACGACGTACTGCTGGAAGCAATACAAGAGGAAACTTTGGAAAAGGCACTAGTAAAGATAAATAAGGAATTAGAAACCAGAGAATTGAACAAAATATATGTTGAGTGGTGCAAGACTAGACATAGAAATTGAGACTGAAATTAAAAACAAGAAAATATACTTCTGAACTTCTCAAATATCTGGGAGTAATGATAGACATGAAAAACGAAGTATAGACATAAATTAGAAGATCAAAGAAGGTATTTAACTATCCTAGTAAAACCAGCCTATATTAAAAGATGAAAATCTCAGCTATACTACTAAAATAAAAATTTACAAGGCCAAAAATAATTCAAGCAGTTGAAATAATCATACTACCACAGAAAGTCGAAGAAAAACTGAGAATAATTTAAAGAAAAATACTGAGAATAGTCTTAGAACAAAATTACAAAAAATATATAATAAGAAAACAGGTAGATAGAGAAGACATAGTACGTGAAAGCGCGGAGTCTTGGAGAGAAATTAAAGATAACGCTTCTTTGTTAAACGAAAAAAGCATAAAATGAACACAAAAAGAAAATAGAATAGAGAAAAATCCTGACTCAAGATAAGAAGATCCGAATGTACTGAGGGTCACGAAGGAAATAATGAAATAGAAAGCTATCCAAGAGCAAATTATACTCTATATAATAAGTTTTAAAAACACTTGAGGATGCTGAAAAATCTATTCGAATTAGCAATTCCAATCAACTTTTTATTTAATAATTAACGAATCTCGGAAATAAAGATAAGTATATATTTTTAAAAAATAATTTTAGAAACATTACAACGATAGTTTTATTTTATTCTCTATCCCTATCTCTATATCTATCCAGAAAATATATATAATTCAATTTTATTTCCAAATAATATATAGATCAACTTGAAATATCTTCTAGCCGGCAACATCGTCGGTAACACTTGACTATCTTGAGAATTTAGATGATTTTAAATTACTGGATAACCCGAACAGTGCCGTGTAATAGACATTTTTTAAGTATTTTTATTATTCTCGTCATACTACAATTGGAAAATAGTCTCACATTTAATGCCTCACTTATCCTACTATTTGACCCTATTATAAATATTTGTATATCAAAATAAGCAGCCAATATCAAACAAAAAAGTATTTCACTTGACAGAGAATGAAAAAATCCAAGTACTAATTTAATAATTTGAATGTTAATCCATTAAAGATTTACAGTGCAAAAATTGATCGTAAATAATATGCAGATAATTATACATTATTTTTTATCTCACTGTAAAGTGTATTGTTGGTTAATTGAGGGGTATACCTCTTTCTCCATGCCTTTTTGTGTTTGATCTTTTATTTAGGTATACCCAATTTATTTTTTCCCTCTGTTTCCGTTGTTTCCTCACATCACATCAGTCTAGGTTATTGTGTTGCTCTTTCTCTATAATTTTTACCTACTATTTCGAAATTGAGCGTTCTATTTTATGTGTGTTTCATATATTTTATCTCTAACTTGTTTCATCTTCAGTTTTTTTCGATATGTTTTATTTCTTGTTCTATATTTTTTATACTTTTTAATATTACATTACTTAATAATGATACCAAATCCTCAGCAAATATCAATTTATGTTAGTTCCAAGTTCCTCCAAGTCCATATATTGAATTTTTTCAGCTGACTGTCTCTCTTTTTTTCAACGATTTGTCTATTAATAGTGAGAATGGACTTGGTACACATAATTGATTAACACTAAATTTGTGGTAAATTTCCTCGATTCTTCATAATTTGCTTGTATCACATTTTTCTACATTGTTTTTATCATTGCTATTGTCGTTAAATCTATATCACGGTTTTTAAATATTTTAAAATTATCCTTATTTGATCAAGGCTTTCTCCAAATGAATAAAGCATAAATTCATTTTCTTATCTTTATTCACTAATTTCTCATTTGATTGTTCAATCGTTAATAGTAAGTAGTTTATTATACTTCCACTTCTTAAGCCACATTGCGATTCCCTTAAGGTGACTACGTACTTGTTTTTTATCCTTTTCTCCTTCATTCTAATCATTATTTTCGCTTGTGTACTTGATAGTGTTATCGGTAGTATTCACAATTTCTTCTTTTGCCGCTGTTATACAAAGATAGTGTAACTCATAGGCTCTAACCTTTTGGAATTTTTTTCTACACTTTGTCAGTGTACCACAATCTGGCAATTTTTCTTCTTATACGATGGCTGCTACTTAAGTTTTGAGATATATTAGTGCTGATGTGAATATGTCTAATCTGACATATTCACATAATAAAGTTTGAGATTTTTAATGGTGAACATACTCATAACGTGATACGTCATATGAGTGATTTTTGAATTGTTTATAGGAACATTCATCTTGGTCAAAAATGGGATTAAATCGTGAAAATTTTCTATGAATTTCGACGTGGACTATAGCAACAGAGCCGATCAACTCACTTCGACTTTTGGTGATGGAGCACCATCTGAAGCCATTGTGCTTAGCTGGTTTTCAGAATTAAATCGTGCTGGCACTTCGAACAAGAATTTTCGTCGTCCAAAATCAACTGTTGTGCCAAAAAAATCGATACTGTGCGTAAGCTGTTCGTGCAAGAAGCACTTCAAAGTGAATGGTTGCGTGTTTCTTCGGAATAACTGCAAATGTCGCTACCATTCCAGCAATGGCAACAAAGAACGCTCAATTCTGAATGGTACACTAGCATTTGTTTGCCAAAAGTGTTCGAAAAAATCAGGGAAACCAATCGCAGAAGACGAATCGTTCTCTACCACGACAATGCGACCTCTCACACCTCAATTAATTCAAACAAAAACGTTTTTGAACAGTCACAGCATCGAATTGATATTGATGGGTCATCCACCGTAGAAGTCCTTCTTTGGCACCCAATTATATCTTCTTATTCCAGCAAATCAAAAATTAATTACGAGATCAACATTTTTCTACACCTGAAGAAGCGATTGATACGTTCAAATCACTTATTTTAAAGGTACCTCAATCGGAATGGGAAAATGCTTCGACAATTGGCTCAATATTATGAAAAACAATAAACCCAATTCCAATTATAAAAATTTGTTATAATTCTATCTCAAAACTAGTTTTTCTGAAATTCTCGAAGCTGTGTTTTATGAAACGATTAAAGAAGGCCCCCCAATGGAAAATTCTGAAAGCAGTCGTGATGTCTATTCTAATTCTCCTTTTCTACCAATCCATTTGCCAGAACTCTTCCATTTACCCACTATTTAATCAGAAGAAAGCAGCGCCGTGGACCTCCAACTTGAATTGGATAAGAATGCGTTGTATGATCTTCCAGAAGAAACGAATTTTCATCCCACCAATAAAAACTATTTTGGTTGCTCATAAGGGAAATAGAATCAGCAAAGCAAATACTGTGCTTGTTTACAGTTTTCACTAAATTTTTCGTGAAGTACAGAATAAGATTATGATTGCAATGCTATTGAATAGGAAAACATTTAATTAAGAATAGTTTTTCTTTCAATAGACAATATTTTTGATGTTTTCCCTTAAGTTCAAAATATAATTTGACAATAAATAGTTATATCAACCGGATGAATATCCAAATAGAATCTTTTCTAACCTTAAAAAAATGTTTCAGCATCACATGACGAAAAAGAAGCAACCCTTATTCAAATTATTCACACTTTGCAATTGAAATGAATAAGATTTAATCGTTTCTATGTATGAAAACCATTTCTAATAAATCTCTTTTTCTTGTAAATCTATCCCATAGATTTTTGAATTTTTATCATTAAATGTTTATTCTTTTTAAAATTTTCAGGTGTGTTCGTCCAGTTTTATATTTTTTCTTATATTTATGGCACGGGCGTAGCCAAGGGGAAGATTTTGGTGGTTCAAACCACTCCTTCCCCGAAATAAGCGAAATATTACCTAATATACCGAAAATATACGAGGAGTTAAGAGAGTTAAATTATTACATTTGAATATATATAGTAGCGTCTAGGGCCATCTTTTGAAGAAAGGCAGATGTAGTTGCAGCCGAACTAGTGGACGTTTCGCACAATAAAGCCATCTCTAGTCGAGTAGCCGAACTATTTTGCGTTGTTTCTCGATTATCCGCCACGCTCCTCGGTCGAAATGAGCAGAGCTTTGTGGAAGTTTCTGGACGGCTGCTGAGCCCATGTCGAATTTTTCCGATGATTATATATAGATATTGAATTTCATGTAAGTATATTTTTGTTTTTTTATTTACTTGAAACCGAACCCTTCCCAATACTAAATCCTGGATACGCCCGTGATTGATGGCATATTTATTAATATGTAAATAATTTGACAGAGAAGGACCTTGTACTTAATATATATGGTAAGAGAAGGTATTCTTCATTTTGTTCAGGATCTATTTTGTTTGTTAATTAATTATAAATTTGTTTATTTTCTGCAGAATAATTTATTGATTTTTCGAAAGAAAAAATATAATATAAATAAAATAATAAATTAATAAGGATGGTGTAGAGTAGATTATCTATTTATTGATATAATTGATATGATACAAGTTGTTTATGTCGATCAATATTCCAATTACACTAACAAGTAATTGATATGGAACTATAAATCCGAATTCTGGAACTTAATAATGCTTACACTATATTATGTTATATTTATACAAATATTAATGTTACATAGATACAAGGATTATTATATTATTATGTTGTTATATTCTATTGGTACGTGTGTTTTGATTGATATAATTGATATGATACGAGTTTATATCGATCAATATTCCAATTTCATTAACAAGTAAAAAATTACTTGTTTGAGAAACACTAGAAATTATCTATGTGATATTAGATGCGGATTTATAATTTCGAATTTCAAGGATTAGTCTAAGGTTATCCTAAGGGATGAAGGAAATTATTGTTTTCACATCACAATGGCAAGTTTGATAGAACAGAACAATATCGGTCTAATTTATTGGGAAATAGAGAAACTCGTGAGCAACTAATCGAGTTTTGCTTGTTCTCTAGGAGCATGAATTAGATAATGGAAAGGAAACGATGCTTCTAAATTTGATTCTAAAATTACTGAGAAGTGTTAGCTCTGAAAATTATTAATATGCAAGAAAAGCAGATTGAAAATTTAAAATTGCATTCTCAATATTATTATATCAGAAATGTCTACAATGTATTCTCGTTAATTGATCTGTTTTTTTATCCTATAATTTTTATTTTTTCTCATTTGTGACCGTAAAGCTTCTACTTTAATAACACACCGGGAAACTTCGCGACTTTACAAATGAATAGGTAAATTAAAATTACAAAGAAATCGTTGAAAGATTATATAAACTTTAATTGTTGAGTCGCCTTAAAAATGTGAAGTTGTTTAACATTTTCTAGTGGACTGTTTAAATTTTATTATTTCTGAGAAACAGACACAAAGAAAATTCAAGTCGATATACATTGTTCGCACCAATTTTATACAATTTCAGGGAAGAATTTATGGTTTTTTAAAGAGTTACCGGGCCAGAATCTCCGCCTGCAATTAACGTTGACCAAGTTGAGTATACTCCTAGAAACTGAACTTCCATAATTCCTTATCACTGAATTTTATATGCTTATATATCTTACAATATCTTGTTAAGAGACTCATAACAATTTTGGTTGATTTTTTATCGTAAATGATTTTGCAATGATGCAGGAGGGTTCTGGTCCATTATTTAATTCGCCTTTATAACTGTGACCTTAATAATGAATATCTATTTAGAGCGCACATCACAATTTCATGCTAGGTTATTGTATCAGAATCAAGCAATTTTATCACTGTTTGTGAAGTGATCTGTTTCCTTATAGAGGAGGAGTAGTTTGACCCATTTTTTTTAAATGTTTAGTCAAGAAAATAGTACAATTCAAATTTTTCAAAGTAGCATCTACACGCAGCTGCCAATGATTTTTCCGGAACGCCTAGACCGTGCTGTTCAGCTCCTGCGTCCGGTCTGGGGGCGTCATGCTTCTCCTTGAGCATCGATTTTAATCTCGTGGATAGAAAAGAGTCTGGTGAGACCAAAAAGATCCTTGCAGATCGCTTTGTGGTGATTGAATAGTCGCCAAGTGTTGTAGAAGGGCGAGCGCCTCTAATCAGGGAAAACCATATCATCAAATCACTGGTATATTTTCAATTTACCCTCTTGATAATGCTCACACTGTATTATGTTCACTGTAACTGCTCGTGTGTGTCTATCTCTATCTATATAGATATTATATAGATATAAGGATTATTATATTATTATGTTGTTTTATTCTAATGGTACGTGTGTTTTATTGAGTCGAAATGCATGTTTATTGATTTATTTTGGCCTGAAGATAACCCTGCTATTTTTATCGACCTTCTCGTTTATCAACGGCAACAACTTTGCGCACACTTTCCTTATGATTAAGTCTTCTGGTACGATATCAATGGGTTTGAGGAATGCTCAATATATCTGATTTTACTAATCGTACGATCACTATTCAATACATTTCTCACTCGCGACACATTTTCGATCGTGCGTCCAGAGCGGTCGTCGTCTTCAAATCTTTATTTACCTACTTTGTGTCACTCAAAAATACCCGATCTAGCTATGCAGCATCACTCGTTTATTATGTCGCTAGTTTCTTTGACCGTTTTACCAAGCTTCACACAAAATATGATCGCATATCGCTGTTCCAGTAAACGCTCCATGATTCTTTGTGTCTCTGCGTGTGGTTGTGACAGGGGTTCGCAGTACAAGCGATCTGCTCTCGGCAGATTCTTCCTTAGGTTCCCAATACCGTTCGCTCAGGTAAAAACCAGTGCCACTACTTTCAGATTTGTAATTCTAACCTATAATTCCATATATTTTTTCAATCTGATAGTAATTTAAAGATCCTCTGGTGGTTTTGAGCAGTCATATAATCAAATGATCATGAAGATTAAGATAACTCCATAACTAAACAGTTTTAATGCTAACGTTTATGGCAAATGCCGAATAAAAAGAGAAGAGCCCTCGTATAAAAGGAGTAAAAAAATCTAGTTAGTATTCGATTACTTCGTAAAGGCAACTTCTCAGATTTATGAAACAATTCCAATCTGATAATAGCAGTAAGCACACATAATCATAAATATAAGGCTCATTATAATTCATATGCTAAAAAACAAACGAACATTCCTATGGAACGGGCAAAATTAAGAAGACATTAAGGGTGAATTACTGCTTTTTTAGTCTATAAAATAACCACATACATGAGTCTCAGCTTTTTAACTTTTCCCGCTGTTTTAATACAGCACAGGAATGGCCGAAGAATAAATTCAAGTGAATTTTCAACATCTATTAAACCTCTTTATTCTTTTTTGATAAAACTAAATATCTATGGATCTACAGAATCATCTGTAATAAGAGAAATAATGCTAGAATTTCAAAATAGAAATGATTTTCATGTAACGTTCTATGTAATCAATTTCTGTTGAATTTCATTATAAAGAAAAGCTGGTTTATTATTCACTGATATTCTATCAAAATTTTACTTTTACGAGTATGTACCTAGATTAAAATATAAGTGTGAGGATTTAATAAATACTAAAGACGACATTATATCATTAGAACGGTATATATGAAAAAATACTCGATCATTAAGGTCAGTTAAGAGATGTTTGTTTCAATTTCGTTCAAAATAGCCGACAAAAAATGGTATTCCCACAATTTTCTTGCACGATAACGAAACACCATTCGGTATGTTGAATAATTGAGGCTCATTAACCTATAGAGAACTGTCCATTAAAAAAAAAGATAGTTGGAAAAAAAAACGGAAAAACCAGCTTAAACAAACTGAAATGTAAAAAATTTTTGAATTATGTAAGGCTTCAGCGTCCTACAATTTTTGGGCTATTCGGGTGTCGTCTGTTGTCTTTTCTCGACGTTTCGACAACATGGCATCGCGGGATGGAAACTGACTGGTGCTGGAGGAGAAAATGGAACGTGATGCGCTCTCTCGGTACATTAGCACAACTAATACCTAATAACACAGTTTATAGATTTGACGTTAGGGCACAGAGAGTCATTTTGATATCTAAAATGGATTTGAAAAAGTTTAATGTCGAATTGTAGTTAGAAGACAACTAATCGTAAGGATGTAAATATTTACTAACCTGCATTATCTATATATTGTATTATATATATAGGTTATTTGGTTAATTATTTAAAATTGTACTTATTTTAGGTTTGCTCTTTCTATTTATGACTGTTTGATTAACCAAGGCCGGTTTATGAGCAACCTAATAGAAAATTTTAGAACGTATCCAAAACATTTCAGCCCTTTGTGTTTAAAACAAGATGGTAAAGTTATGGGATTAGTGAAGAGTGAGGTCGCCATCCCTCCATTTACCTAGAAAGATATATTTCCATTCCACAATTGTGTTAGTTGAGACAACTTGAATTCTAACTGGACGAAAGAGATTATCAAAAAACAATTTGAAATATGTCGCCAAAACTAGAGAGTAAACTATTGTTTCCATGTAAGTTTGTACAACTAATGAGCCCAGAGATGGCGCAGAAGCAGATCATTGACCAACCTACCTACTATTACATGTGAAATACATAAAGATTTCTTCATAATATACAATCAAAAGTTTATAACTAAGTATTTAAAAAAAATTTCAAGGTCTGTTCATACAAGATGGTAATACGATCAGGAGACTATGGAAAACTATTTTTAGTGCATTGGTTATTGGTCTTAATAGCCTATCTGTTTGTGCTTTTCGTACAATTTTTATGAAGAAATCTGAAGATTTGGAATGATCACTTCCAAGCGCAACAAACCATTAATTAATATAAAAAAGCTTTATAACATAAGAAAAACACGTTTCGAAGAGAATTCCCACAATTTTCCCATTTCCCATAGCATATTTTGATGTGGGGATTATATAGGGAAACAGTGGTCCGTATAGATTCATGCAAAGCCTTTGGAGTAATCAGCGTACTAAAACAGTGAATTTTAAGGTTAAGCACAGTCTATTGGTCGAGCGGCATATAAAGCCGGAGATGTACCATTTTACCGTTGAAAGCTTTTAAAGTTAAAGAAGAATCTGAGTGTCGAATGAAATATATTTTGTTTTTTGAGAAAATGAAGTTTCTCTTGGCTATCTAACAAAAATAGTGATGGAATTGCATAGGGAGGTGAGAATATTACCATATATAAGTTTAATTGAATATATATTTGCACACAAAATATTTCTAAATACTATATAAAAGGGCATAATATAACTGACTGACTGGATAATAAACGAATTCATTGAAATGTAAAAAACTATTGATGGGAGACCAATGAGAAATTTGGGAATATTGGGTAGACCATGGTACTATATAAGAAAGAATATTTATTAGTGTAGATGCCTAGAATATTTTAATTTTTGTGAAAAATGTATTTGGGTTTATGGTATTTGTGTTTTACTAGGAAAAAATCGAACGAGATACAAAGAATATGTCTGGTACACTGTTCAGAATTTGAAAAAAATGCGTTTGTTTTTATTACATATCACGTCGTCCAATTATCCGACTGCTTTATATTTTTTAAAAATTTTTGGATGTTATTTGTAAATAATATTCTAATTTTTTTTTGGACTCTTATTTATCTAGAAGAATTGGTAGACAGACATGGAACTGAAAGACAACAGAAAATGTTTATAGTAAAATCTCTTTCTTTCTATTTATTCTTTTAAGTCACTCAATCACTGTATCCGTATCCTTCACAAAATGTGGCGTTTATAAACTGTTTCCTGATGCACTCCATAGTCAATAACTATTTTAGAAACGACTTTCATATATTGAAACATACTATTCTTTATTACTCAAATAGATTTCCATTAGTGTATATGATATATTTCTGGAACACACGTTTACCAAGACCTTTATAAATACGCCAAGGCAGAAAATCTATTAGAGAAGCTTAAAACAAATCCAAACGAGGAATTGTAGGAAATAGTATACTAGGAAATACAGAGGAGACAGTTGGATCGATATCTTAAATTAGGTTAGTGAAATAAAAGTAAGAAACAAAAAATTATTTAAGAAACCTAAAACCGATTATGAATTCGAATCAACCCACCCTCCGACACGGGTAGGAAATATCTCGTTCGATTAGAGCAGGGATTGCCAAACCATTTTAGGCAACAGACCCCTTTTCATAACTGAACTGATATCTCAGACCCCCGTAATTACTTTACAATTACATTACTTACAAGAAAAAAAAATAGATATAGAATTTTTTAATTATTTACCCAGAAGAATTACCAATTAAGAAACTTTGCGGTTGGTTAAGTGAGTTGACAATATTTAGTCATTAAAATTTATCAAATTAAATACAATAAAACTCAGTAAATATCAAGTGTAATTGATAATTATTAATACAAGTTACGTAAGAATACTTGAGTAGAAATTTAAATCGCAAAGTGAAGATAAAAAAATGAAAAATTCAGTGCGATGGATGAATCTGGTGACTTTCTATCAATCTAACTAAATTCGGTTCAATATTGGTGAGTTGCAGCATTAAATCACCACGTTCGTTGATTTTGTTGGGTCAAAATGTTTGTAACCACACTAAAACCTTTTTCGACGAGGTAAGTTGGTGGAAAGGTATGGATAAGGTATTTTTCAGCAATGTTCCACAATGTAGGATACTGTGTTTTAATGTTGCGTTGCAACCAGAATGTCTGATAGCCTTGGTTGAACTTCTCCTTAAATAAGAACTCGGGTTAGTTAATACGAGCCGATTTTTAGACGTCGTCGACCCCCAAAAACAGTTTTCGTTTATGTCGATCCCTTGGAAATTGATATTGACCACAAGGGGTCAATATCGACCACTTTGGGAATCTCTAATCATTAGAGATTTTCTGTGAAAAATGGTTATAACCAAAGCAACAAGTATTACGAACAACCGAAATGACAAGGGTCTATAACCACCGTAGCTAACTGTTCGTGACAAAAGCAGACCTCCTAGAATCTCCAAGATAACTAGGAGAATAGGAAGAAGACTATGCGCTGGAGACGTGATGTAAAATACATTGAGGACCTATGTGAGTGATGAGAGGTGAAATATCCTTTTTAGTATCCATCCGTCCTCTTCGTCTGGGGGTGAATGCCTAACGGGACACATGCGTGTGTGTATGTACAATAAACAGAATTCAAACAGCGACTGGCGCCAACAAAAAAAATACTTTTAATACATGACAAGAGACTGAAATAAACCAAAACTATGTTTACTTCTAGTAGTTTTTGGGGGTTAAACCTATAATGATTATGGCATAATAAATTACATAGCCCAGGTAAAGAGGTACTAGTATATATATATTACTCAATGTATATCTTTTTGTCAGCAGCGAATTTGTCATTTATACAAACTTTCTTAAAGTAGAAGAATAACAAAAATAGTTAAATTTTTATGGGTTATTAGATTGTTTTTAGTATTTATTTAGAAATAATTCTTATTCTTCTTTGGACTCTGAGGAAAGCACGCTTATTGATGGATTTAAAACATTTAGAAAACTTTTGTGAATTGATTAGATATAAATGTAAAGAAAAAATCCAGGTTTATTGCAACAAATTGACAGAAATCGTCTAAAAATAATTCACTTGACCTTTTTCTATATAAACACTGTTCTATAATTAATTATTATAATAATAATATTGTACAACAAATCATTTTTTATGAGAAATGTCATCTATTAAATGTATGATTTATGTACTTGGTTGTTTTTATGAAATATTGTTCATTTTCAATATTTACAAATACTAATAATCGACAATAAAGCCCCTCTACAGGGGGTATGAATCCACAATCCTACTGGGCGCACCCCCTCGTCAAGGGTGGTGGGGCATGGGTATATTTCAGATCGGTGATGGAGTCGCAACTTCAGTAGATGCAGAGGCCGTTTTGTATTTTTGAATTAGTTGGAGACCGGCTTTCGAGCATGAGGTAGTCGAAACGTGAGTACAGATATCAAGACGAAACGCGACAGTGAGATCGAAGAAATTGTGAAACTTCGTCAGGTGTGTTTTGGCATTAGTGACAAACATGCGTATATTTGCGCAGGTAGGACAGAATTTTTTTCTTATTTAATTTAAGAATCTTATTATTGTCTTATTGAAAAATGTACACAAAAAATATGTTGTTTTTATAACATTATTTAAGATTGTTGATTTGTATTGAGGCTTACTATTTTCAAGAGTAGGTATATATGAAAAATATTAGTTAAACAGCCCTCTAGCTAGAAAAGAATTACTAAATGTGTATAATTAAATAGAAAGGAAAAGTTATAATTATAAATTTTTCCTTAGTTTCATTGACAACACGCTAATTTCTCGGTAATTATTATAGATAATAAGATGCAAATCTAAAAACAAAATATTTATCAAATTATGCGATAACTAGATAACCGTTATTATTTTAAAACAACTTTGCATCGTTGAATATAATTGGATGTTTTAAATGAAAACAGTTATTTTTACTTATTTACTATTACTTGAAATTATTTGATACATCTTAGAGGAACAGATATTCGAGATATGTTCAAGAAGTATCTATTTAACTTTAATTCTTCTACTGGACAGTTTTATTATACAACCTAACCCAATAATATATTTTGTAACCATGATACCTTCTCAGGATTTCTTCCATTTCAAGCTAACTCAACTTCTTGAGAAAGCAATGATTAAATCTGTAGAGGATGCTGCAAATACAATATCATGCGGTCAGTCATAACCTAGATATTTTCGATTAGAGACAGATCTTCTAGTAGCTAGTTTTACTCATTCGCCAGATTTGGATCGGCAAAACCACCAACTGGCCCAGTACACATTTTACGGATATCCAAAAGTGTAGCTATTACATGTCACACAAGACAGGAGATGGATGGAAACACCTGGCTTGAGACAAACTAAAGTACACATAGATGATCCTTCTTCCGATCTTATTAATCAATTGATTAATTGAACTTAAACAGACGCGAAATTCGATTACTGACTGATCTTTTAACTGGAAAAGGTCATCTAGGATGCCATCTCCTTTCTATAGGTATCACGTACGATTCGGAAGAAGAAACTGCAGTCCATCATCGGTGAATGCCCAACACTCACACGTACGAGGTTTAAACACTTAGTATTAGCTTTTTAAAGAACATGGAACGGTTCTTAATCACCAACTAACCCAACTATATGATCTCGTGCTGTCTATTGCACAATTTTTGATTCTGAAAACAGTTTCGGTCAACGAAATGATTTATAAATAGAGGTTGACATATCTGCAAGTACCACGCACCACCTGATCGCTGGGCGCGCGCTTAGGGTGAATGTCGTCTCTGTGTCGATAACTAACTTCATTAGAGATGATTTTTGCATTATATCTTCGTTTGGAATAATTCCTTACGTGTTTTGGATGTTTTTTGGAGGACTTTGTGAATTTTAAATATAAATAAATAATAAAATGGCATCGTCTATAGATACTTTCCTCCATACGTTCTATGGTGAAAGGATATTCACCGAGCATCGGAAGCTTTAAAAAACGCAGTTTTTAGTTCTAAAATTTTTGTCCTTTCGTTGGTGTTCGGGTACTAATCTACAACTGGATTCTTATACGTGGATAAAACTTGAAATGAATAGCTAGCAATAAGCCTGATGTCTATTTGTTTCTGAACGAAGCGAACGGCACGCGGTGCTTCACTGTATGACTGGTGCTCCTGTCCTACCCTGTTTCGACGTACCCAGTATGGGCCTACCAATACATACTTAAAGGTATTACCCTCTGAAGTTAGGTCCAGGTGATTGTCTTCCACTGGAACTCATATCAGAACTTGTCTCCGTCTTCGAAACTATTTTTTTCCAAAGATGTTGATGTTAAAATGTATCTTCGCTTCACTAATTTCTTAGTGTCACTTGACGTTATTTTACCATTAATATTTGCATAATTTATCGTTTGCATAAATGTAAACAAGCTCTTTATTTAAGTTTCACTGAATTTCTTGAAAGCTTTGTTTGATTAGTTAAATATTATTTGATTTTCCTTTATTAATTTCGTACACGGCATCTTTTTATGATTCAACTGTTGTTATATTTGAATTACCGTGTACTCTTTCAATACGCTCACGTATCTTTATTACACACCATCAACGTTTAATCCCTTTATGATAATCTGAACAATTTGTTTGATAAATAAGCAGCGGCACTTTTGAGAGCTCTTAAATCACAAAGAATAAAGATGCATGTGGCAACAAATTACAGGGTCATACTACCCGGCGTACTTCAATTGAGACACAGTTTTGGTCTAGTGGCAACTTATTTTCAGTTATCATTTATTGTAATCAATAATGACACAGAACCAACAGGAGTAAAAGTGCAAATTAGCACAAACAAAATTAGTGAAGAATAGGTAAAACTAAAGGAACATACAAATATGACCAAAAGATGAAATGTTTCTTGCAGGCTGCAATTACTGATGAGGAATATTGTTTATTAACACAGCAATGGAAATTATGGAAAAAATATCAGGGAATAGAATCGTGAAAAGACATTTCGAATGGGGAGAAACATATAGGACGTATGTACTATAAAATAGATGACAAAAATGCAATATAAGAAAGGAATACCTAAAAAGAAGGTATGGAAAATATTGGCCGAAAGAGGAGTGAACGGGAAAATTACAAGAACCATACAAAATATTGATGAAATCAATCAGAATGCAGTATGACGACGAATAACATCTTAAGAAAATTGATAAGGAACGCACAGAAGAGATCCTTGGAATGAGGTTGTAGCTGTAATACTAAAAGAGCAACTAGATTAGAAAAGAATGGAAAAAATGTTTATAAAATTAACTATTAATGACTTATACCACTAAGTATGTTATTAGAATTGTTTAAAATTCCAAATAATTAGTTAGTATGGGCATAAACTTATAAAGAATAACAGTGCATGAGTGAATAAGATGAGATAGTGGAAACCACATATAGCACAGCTAAAATATGATAAAATCTGATTAGAAATAACAAGTGGAAAATGATATTTAGCGGAAGACGATAGGAAGTTGGGAGAAAAAAAAATTGAGAGCAATAGTTAACGAGGTAAAGACACATCAAAAGAGTGGGAGGAAGGGAAATATGGATTGATTCACCACAGGAATTAGATTGAATCGGTTGTATTTCGACTGTCTTCTTCAGAAGAATATTTATAGCAATCATAATTTGAAATAATCTCAAGATAAAATGGAAAGTCACTGAATCTAACAATAATATTTTTTTATCTCCGCACGCGTCAGTTACTTTTTGTAAGATGACGTTCAGGAAATTTGCCAACATTAAATTCATGAATATAAAAAAAAACATTTATCATTTTATTACGAATATCATATATAACCAGAATGAAAATATCCTGATAAATCTGTTATTTTTGTAATTAATACAAGTTTACTCATATAAATCAGAGAATCAGAAGGAGAAAATATTTCTCATGAACCAAATTTGGATAAATATGTTTTCTTTTCAACCTCCGATAGGCTACAAATCTTACAAAACAATAATTTTATTACCAAAAGATTGTTACCACGGTTACTTTTTGATAGGAACATCGAAGAGATTGAGACATTTGTCATATCTGTGGACAAGCTTTTCAATACCCTCTACAAAATAAGTTGCCGCCAATGAACAGATCTGGAAACTTCTGGAAATTCCGTATCTGCGATTTTCTTTAACCATTCTGTCAACTCGTTGAACCAGATCATCTAAAAGGACATATTTGCGTTCTTCTTCATTCTCCGATGGATTTCTGCAGCTCTAGTGCCTTCGGCCTGTAGACATCGAATCAAACTTCACAATTCACACTTGGCAGGAGCGTCAATATCGGCGGATATGTTTACGTGGCTGTAGCACAACGCCTACTGACGCCTGAATGCTAACAATGGCGGAGTGTGTAGTGCGAGAGCTTCGCAGTCGGCTACAGAGTATGCCCGCTTTTACCTACCCGCGTAGTGTTTGCACGGAGCGATCAGAGGTTGAATGAAAAACAAACTTCGTATAATAAAGTTATGTTATGATAATGGCAGCAGAAATCATTGTTTTTAAATTATACATTTTATTTATTAAAATGTACTCATAATTTCATTATATTCACGATGAATATATGCTGGAAATCACCCTATACAATTCACAAGCATAAAGTAGTGGTGCTCTGACAAGTTTACACTGCTACTTGTAAATCGTTTATCGGACATATAAGCGTTTGGTAAATACCATAACGCATATGAACAAGTAACTCATTGCTACTGTGGACTACCGACCCGACGACTGATAACAATAAAGTAGTAAGAGACACTTTCTGAGGTTTATTTTGAATACGGGGGAAATGTAAAATGTCTTTTTGGAAAGTTTGCAAATTTTTTTTTGGTAAGAACGTTATAGTAGAGTGTGTGTGTTTTGAAATCGCAATGGTGGGAGGTATATAGTCTGGTACTATTCTAATTTTTTGTATATCAACATACCGATCCTTCAGTCTTTAGAGGAGATTACGATTTCCATGGCCCATACCTCAGATTATGGAAAAATAATAAAGACATTTTATAACGCTCACAACTTAATATATGAGAGGACGAAAGGTCAAAAATTGTAATGATTTGGAAGTCGTTTGAAAGTAAAAAAAATTGATTTTTATTCATTTTTTTTTATTATTAAAGTGCTTTTAGACTTTTTAGTTGTTGAATTCGAATTTTGGTAGTTTTGTAGAGCTACCCCGATGCACCACGAGGAGGTAAACTTGCAAGTCCTAAATCATGGGTTGTGTTGGACAACTATGCGACGATTAACCTTCTAGGGACGGTGTGGTCTAGTTAGTTACGTTAGGTTAGGTTAATATTTAAATTTTTGATCATTTAATCTTTCAAATTTCAACGTTATAGAATTTTTTAATTATTTTTTTCGCGGTTCTCATATGCAAAAACATAAGAAACGACATTAAACTCATTCAAATACAACTCATTTTTCGAGTTTCGACTTTCGATATTTCGTATGAATGATAAAATATTTTATTATTTTTTCTCTACTCCAAGAAATGGACTTTATCAGAATCCACAGTCGAATTCAAAGGCCACAGAAATCGAAATCATGCTCGTCTTTATGATTTTCAAAATTTCAAGGGATGTTTCCTAAATTTTAAGTCAAACATGCGTATATAAAACAGAATTATACTTATTAGAAATCAAGGGTATCGATGTATTTATGCATTTTTACTTGTGACTTTCTTTATATTAGAGGAAGCAGCTCCCACGATTGTTAATAGTATTAACAATTAATATTAATTAATATTATTCACTAGTGTATAATGGAGGTTATTATTCCCGAGGTAAACTCACCGAGGGAATAATAAATCATTATACGCGAGTAAAATAATATACTTTATCCACGACTACTAAATATTTTTTTTGTTGGAAAATTTTATTACATTTTTAGAAACAGTATTATTTTATTTCAACAAATATTTCATACAATATATCATAGTACATAGTTATCGAAAATTATAATAATAGTTATTATTATTGATAATCTCCGTTACCAGCTCAAAAATTTATACGCCATATTATATACTTTCCTTGACTTTTCCAGCAATAAATTTGATGGAACAACTTCAGCAGCTTCTTTAATTTCTATGTTTTAAAGAAAAATCTAAATACCCAATAATGTTGACAGTTTTGAGCCACATTTATTTTGTTTCAAAAGCTATTTCATTTAATAAATCATTCCAAAAATCATTGTAGATTTAGAAACAGCTAACAGCTCCGTGCGTTCAAACTGGAGGTCCTGGGTTCGAATCTGGTCTAAGGAGATTAACTTTTTTAATTTTTTTTTATTTGCACAGTATTAAATTATAAATATTTAGTAGTGTTTTACTTGATAAGCTCATGAACCGATTCAAATCAAGGAAGCATCTGATAGCAGTGAATATTGATCACTGCCGTACTTAATGGGTATTATTAAGGTCGAGCAAGTGGTGGTTGAAGATATTTATTTATCAGGATTTTGTACAAAGGCTTATATTAGATCCATTCTTGTCAGATATTTAGTTTATCTACATCATATGAATCCTTCTTGAGTTTCTCCGAGAAATGTTGAATAGCTCTCATGTGCCTTCCTTTATACATCATAAAGTATCTTTGATTCTAACTTTGTAATAACTCTACCGAATAATATATTGAGGTGACTATAGGATATGATCAATGAACATGATTGCAATAGTTGAAAAGCAACGAAAAATGTCAACCGTCGGCAATTAATAAATCACCCATATCTACTCTTTAGATGTCTGGATTAGAAAAGACTTAATAAAACGGGAATAATTTCGCTGACTACCTGGAAAAGATCTTTCAGTCAGAATCTTCAACAATAGATGGTCACGAAGAAGAAGTGAAACAAAAATATCTAGAAAGCAAGACCTGGAAACAATCAAAAGTTGATAAATTACCAAAGGATGACTTAACAAATACCAAAAGTTTCCTCGAACTACCCCAACGTGCCGTTGGCATTTAGAGTATATTTTTGAGGTTGTGTTATTTTTCAATCCCATGGAAAATGAACCAGATCATCTTAATCCACAAACCTAGTAAACCAATTAAAGATATAATATTTTATAGGCGTTCGAGTTTGATTCCTATCTCATCCAAAATATTAGAAAAGACTCTTAGAATTAATCTAGAGACAATAACTTATATTTCAAACACGAATCGATTTTGTTCTTCGTAAATTTATCAAGTACCAATTAACGAAGTTTGTTATGAAATTCTGATTAAAAAATACGTATTAACCGATTAAAAATTGATATGAGGTTGCTCTGGTCATTAATTTTTCAATGTATTATTATTATTGAGGTCAGATAGCTAATTCAAAATCCGCATCTAGTAAAAGATTATTCGAAATAAAATAATACGTCAACCTCTTAGTCACAAACGTAGTACCTTCTTAAGCGATTTATGACAGCTCTTGCGGTAAATAATCACCTTAATGTCAACAGGTTCTTTTATTTGTACAAAACTGTTTGAGTTCTTCCATTCGCCGACAATTCTCAGAACTTGAAGAGGGTTATTTTTACCCTATTTAGCGGAAAATAATGTTAACCCCTTAGACAAACCAACTATGTTTGATAGATAAATATGTAAATAAAATTTTTGTTAAAAATATTTCTGAAAACGAAGCTTTTTGTAGTTTTGTCGGTAAAGTTGAGTAGAAGGTTATAACGTCAGTATTTTTGCTAAAAATTAATTCGAAAATAATAACATCACTAAAGTACCTTACCTATCCAATGAAAACGCCTTTTACTGAAAATTTAGATTTTTTATTTGTTTCCAAAATAGATTCTAGCCTCGGTAATCACATATTTCTTTAAACTCTTCTGGAGATCTGGAGAATAGGCTACATAGTTAAGTAACTGAACGTGCAATATAACTAGTATCAATTATTTTTATATAAAAGGATTTGCTTCTTTCTGCATTTGGAAAGTTTCTTCATTATTTCTGTACCCAACGCTATATTAAATCCACTGTTTATAGTTTTACTTTTATGAAGATAGTCCATGTATAAAACAACACGCCACTTCCTAAAGTACAGATATATAACCTTGCAAGTTGATTTTTCCTGATATTGCCGTTTCTCCATTCAGCTAACAATCTTTTTGATTCAGGACTGCAGTAATGAAGTGATGTTTCATCTATTATCACACACAGGTGCAAAAATTCTGTTTACTCATCTTAAAATAGCGCTTTGAATCGTCGATGCGTCGTTGTTGTCAGCTATAAATAAGCGCAGCATCCATTTCTCAATGACACATCCAAAATATTAACTCTGCTGCTCCAGCTATCAGACCGCTCAGCACTATCGCTGGTTTTTTGGTCTCGTTTGAAGCAATCTGCATAACAATAACCATATCTTTTCTTATTTAGTATCCTCCTTTTCCATCAATAAACAGTATTTAGTCAAAATCCAACGACAAATGTTGCGTCACTTAACCTGCAGCCCCTTGCGGTTTGTTGTATGCAGACGACTAATTGAATCATAAGCCCAATCCTATGAAATTTATGTTTCCAATGTTTTCATGGTATTCTATCATACTATATATGATTGATGCTTCTATAAAAATAAAATTAGTACTAAACTAAAATTCCTGACTGACTGAACATTGGTAAATTCCAACTGAACACACTGTTTACTATAACTACCACACAACCAGGTGAACAGTTCTGTCTCAGAAGATGATGATATGGTTATGAAAACGTGCAGTGTGGTGGTAATAGTAAACAGTGTGCTCAGTATATAAAGTTAGATTAAAAAATTAAAAATTTTTAGAATCAATATAGGCGGCAAAAATTTCATCCAAAGAAGTTGGATCATCGTACAGTTGGATATATGAAACGCTGACTTCAACAGTAAACATATCGATCCAGACCGTATCCGTATGTAAACATTCAACAATCATCTTCTAAACTTGGCACAAAAAATGTGCCAGCTCCCGGAGTTGTGTCATGTAATATCGTCGATTAACACAAAAAAGTCTTTAAAGTACCATTTTATGATAATGAAAATCAACAAAGATATTTCCAGTAACAGCGAAGTGAGTTACCAAAAGTTGGTTGATGAAATTTCAACTCTGTTACAATAAATTTTATTCGGCTTGCCATAGCTCACGGAATCTGATGGGGTGAACTTTTAGAAATATTTTCTCGAGTATTTGGAAGAAAAGTTTAAAGTAAGCAATGTCAACTTTCTGAATAGGTTTTAACTTTTAAACGAGACACAAAATTGATTTTGAAATATGATTTTCACAAAACTATTTTTTTATTCCATTGAATACATGGAAATAAATCTATTATTTTAAACGAAACATTCATAAAATGGTATTACTTCAGTTTGAAAGATCTTTTTTATCATATACGAGGACTCCAATCACCTTTTCTCACCTGATTCACCACCGTGTGACTTCTGACTTTTCCCGAAAATAGAGAAATGTACTAAAAGGGAAACAGTTTTACCCCGTCATTTCTGACATTGAGAAAGCTTCGATTTTGCTTCCAATTATGATTTGAACTTTGAAATAACTACAAAAACAGTAATTTTAAAGAATTTAATTCAACTTACATGTTTTGTCTTTTTATTAAATTTGAAAATATGAATATACTTCTAATATCATCTGTTCGTTACTATCGAACCTCGTTGTCCCTTTTCCTTTCCTTATACGTCGTCTTTCTTAGGAGTACTACGCATCCACCTGTTTATGGACTACCTGCACGATATTCTCACCTGTTAGGGAATATTGCATATTCTTTTCTTGTTATTTACAACACATCCATAGAACATAAAATTCTATTCATGCGAGATCTGTTGAAAAAGCCGCTATGAAATCGCGTTTTCAGGGGCGTAGGTCAATTATATTAAAGTGTCATTTCCAATTATTAAGTGACTTCTGTCGTTGAACTGAATTTTCCGCAACTAGTTCGTTGGAAACGGTTTTTTCTTCATTCTTCTAGCTCCCAGCTTCAACTATTAGCATTTTCATTGATTCTATGGAATTCTCCATCCTTTTTATTCAACCATATCTTCTTACTTATATTTTTTTTCTATCTTAAATTACTTTTCTATCATAAATTACTTCAATGGAAGTAACTTTTATTGTATTTTGGCCAATTTATCCTTATTCTAACTTTATCCAGCTTCTTTCACATTAACATTTGATTTCGTCGTTATTAGAAGAAAACGAAGCAAAAATAAAATAGTATAAGGAATCACCAGAGGAATGCAGAATGGACGGAGGTATAAAGAAGAAAACAAATTATTGCTGTTTAGGCTTGTCATAGACAACACGGATAAAATCATGAAAAGATAATTTGGATACCTCAATATAACCATTGGACATATAAATATGGAGACTATAACGTGGTCTTAACGATTAAACATGTAAGGATTCCAGAAATTGTTCATATAGTGAATAAAATAATAATTGAACACAAGAATAGCGATGTGAATGTGAGAATGGTAAAATATAATGCGGTATCAGTACCAAGCAGCTGAAGATGAAGAAGAAAATAGAAGTGAGAGGAAAATGACTGAGTAAGAGAGTAATACATGAGGAAGCAATAATAAGACTCAATTTAAAAGGACACCGGGGAAAAGGCGGAAATGGACTTAGTGGAAAAGAGAAAAACTATTAAATAATTTAGGAAAAAGGCATAAAGGTGAAGGCAATTGAAGACAAGAAAGACAAGAAAACATGTAAGGAAAAGGGAATGTTTTCTTTTCTGTAAGTAAAGTTTTATTCTTCGGATCTGACAATTATATGCTCATAGTTTATTGTATCCAATTTTATTTCAATTTAAATACATCTCCGCTTTGATTCTTCATTTTCTTTTCTGTTATTTTTCTCAATTGTTCTATACAATTCAGTCATTCAGTCTACTACTGTAGACAAAACTTGAAAATATTCAGCTTTTATTTTGAATCAAAAAAATGTTTCATACTGTAAGGTACGCCATTGGACACTTGTGTTCCTTATCCTTTGATCACACTTTTAAAAAACGGAACGCTTTAACTAATTTCCATTTTCTTTGTAAACCATTGAACTTATTGTTGATATCCTCGAGCTACGCTTATGGTTATACGCTTGTTTCTTTACATGATTTTCGGTCGCCGATTTGTTTAGGGGGTGGTGCGTGTGGGAAAAGTTCATTTCGCTTTGATCTTACCGCCGTCGGTCGGCTACGTTCAAAAAGGAGCATTGGCACGCACCTACCTTGATTTATATGCGGTGTTGTCGTACTCGCCGCATTTCCAACTATCACTATTTTTATTAATACGAAAATGTACACTAAGTCCAAAAATAGAATAATTTTCACCTAAACATTTCTCTTACGGATCATTTTTCTATTGCTAGTTCACAAACCAAAGTAGATATCATTTAAAATTACATTTATTTGGTATATTTTTCATCAAGCAAAATTACACAAATTTTAATTAAACTATAAATCATTTCTACTTAGATATCGCTATCAGAAATTTCCTCCATTCAAATATTTGACCTCCAAAAATGTTTTCCATTTAACATTAATAGTTAGAATGAAAAAAAATTTGGGAAATAATACAAATTCCAATTATGAACGCAGTCTTACAAAAACAAACGTTTGTCCTTTGAAATTTTTGATTTTTAAACAGTTTTATTATTTCAAGAGTTTCGACTCGAGAATATGAAGATATGAAATCTAAATTAAAGAGAAAACGTAAACTATTGAGAATATGGGTTCAATTTTTGAGTGAATGCGAACTTAAAAATTATGAAACAGGAATAGAGACACTTCTGGGAAAAAAACTTGTCGTTTATTATACTTATTTACAATAACTAGCAATTCTCAACTTATGGAAGAGGGCCTCTATCAAAATTGCCAACCAATAGCAATAAAAAAGTCTATGAATCTTCACCAATGAATCGAAGGTTATATTATTAGTATTAAAAGTAATAAGCAAATATTTTCTATAGTATTTATTTCTTCATTATGTTCTCTTCCACATTTATTATCATTAATGTTCACACTTCTAGCTTCCAAACATTGTATACTTCTTCTTTTCTTGACTTTTTTTTGACTTATCTACTTGAAATTCATATGTTTGTTTATTTGCAAGCAGTTCACAATTTTATTATTTAGCTCCAGCTTTTTTTCCTTCTTATTTCAACATTCAAGCGCTGTTCAAATTAGGAAATTCATTAATAACTATTATCAAATGGACATGTCAGCGTGACAGTTACTTCTAACTTTAAATGGCCTTAATCCCATAGGACACTTTTCATAAGTCAGCGATTAATAATTTTCGTACGTCGTTCTACTAAGTCGTCCATTACCTCACGTTTTAATCCATTTTGAATTTTCCATAATAACGAAAAGGATAAAATGAATTAAATTTAAAAAAATTATATTCACTTTTAAACTTCAAAACAACAATTTATCCTCACCAATCGACGGACTTCTCTGTTCATCTGTACATAATGACATTAACAATGTCTTCAATATAATGTGCAAAGTGGAAAAAGAAAGAAGGTAGATAGGTATGCCCCGCTAATCTTCGGGAGGCGCCCAACTGTCCTACATCCTTCAAGGGTCTGTTGATTGCCGTGGCTCCAAAATGGCCAATACACTCTCAAAGACTAAGGCTATTAATTGACAACCGTAGTTCAGGAAGTCTTCTAGGACTAATTACTTTACTTTAGCTAATTGTGCGTAAAATAAATTGTTTACTTATATCTATAAGTTTCTTCCTCTTCTGTATTATTTCAATTTTAACCTGTTAATTCGATTTTTCAAAAAAGTAAACGCGTTATTGAATTTAAAATGTTTTATTCGGCGTAAAACTTGGCAACGTTTCTGTAGTACCACAAATCTTGTTGGCCTCTCTCTCACTAGTATCCGTTCCGTATTTTACTATAACATACTATATACTACTCTTCCGTTAAATAATTATTATTGAAAGCCGACAAAGGCTCGACTACTCGGTCGGTGGACATAGGCGCATGCTACGCGCATTTTTGCCAGGCGTAAAATTTTGTGCCAGATTATGATGGTCACTTTGTTCCGACACGCCGTTATTAATGAGGTGAAAAAGCAACAACAAGCTAAACTCTACTTCTCTCTCTTTCTTCTTCTTATTTTATCATTGACAAGCAGGATTGGACTCGATTGAAGAAGAACAAAGTTTTTATACGTTACATAACTACCAATATAATTGGATAGAAATATCGAAATGAAACTTGAAACTAACACAATCAAATTATTGATTCTACATACAAAATTTGTTAATATAATTTTTGATTATAAATTTTATTAATAAAACATGGGATAATGCACACCTTTGTATTAAAAAGTCGCTGAAATTCTAAAATAATAGGAATAGGCAAGGAGATTCGAGAATGCAGAGATGCAGATATTTCGTAGGGAGTAATGGGGGTTGTAGCCCAAAGATCCTACTGCGGCTATTGTGACACCAATCATCACATAATTTGGGGCAGTGGTTTGGGGCACTAGATCTAATCTGAATACCAATCTCTCAAAAATACAAAGACTGGCTTGCTTGCTGCGCTAGAAGCGATTCTAAATCTCCCACCTCTATACATAGTACTGGAAAAAATCACTTAGACTGTTCAGAGACGGAATCACCAAAGAAAAACTGTGCCTTAATAATTACCAAACCTGGGACATGTCTCAATATAACGCATTGAAAAAGACAAGCTTTGAGAAAAAAATTACCCTAATACTAAGCTGTAGAAGTGGGATCATAACACCATACAAGAAATAAACAGAGATACCATTAAATCGTAAACGGACAGATCTAAAACAACAGACAGAACACACCCCAATATCCACATCCGCAAACTTTAACAATAGAGAACCGTATCGTATTTTTGAGAGAGAAAATGAAAATAATTGTGACAAAAGTTTGGACATGGCATGCAGGTTAATATGTACGAATCACAAAATTGTATTTGGATGTTGTTAAAAGATATTATAGGTGGCAAGAACGAAACAAAACTAACAATGAACAATTCCAGATATTTGTAAATATAAAAAGAAATCTCATTTAAAGAACATGACAAAGTGAACCCCCCAAAAAACATATACAAATGTTCAAAGTAACCTGTAAAAGAGGCAACAAAAGAGCTGTGGGCCAAGAAAATTCTTAACCAAGATGGAGGATAGAACATAGACGAAATGAAGTCAATAATATCCATAAAACAGTAACAACAGAAATCTTATCGATCTTGCAGATCGGTAACACAGGTGAGAAAAATAAAAAAAAATATAAGAACTATTAAGACCACCAAATATACATAAGTTCACCCAGACACAGCGTCAATTGATGAGTATGCTAAGCTTTGTCGATGAAGCAGTACTTATTCCAGAATAAGAAAACAACCTCCAATGAATATTACAAGCTTTTAACAAACAGGTTTCAAAACTGAACAAGTTTATTTACACCAAAACGACTAAATTGATGACAATAGTGAAGAAACCCTAGCCATGCAAACTAGTAGTAGGAAACAATACCATTGACTAAGTCATTTCATTCCCAACATGCGTAATATGACAAGTACTAGGCTCCAAGGAGATGAAGTTAGGAAACATGTCAACAAATCAGGACATCTAAGTTATCTTATATTGAAAAAACATCCTAAATACGGCGTGCAAGCCGAGAATATACAATAGGTATAAAAAACTGTTCAGATTTACGACGCAGAAGCAAAATCTGAATCAACTATAACAAACATTAACCTATGAATAATTGAGATGAGGACCCGAAGAACTATAACTTAATTTTCAATCTATTGTCTATAGAAATGATCCTAAAATCTTCCTGATACAGGATGAAGCTACGGTAAGACACATATATTGAACAATTTATGTTCAAGATCATATTTCAGCATCCTACATTGATTTCGCAGGCATCGCATTTATGAATATAGTACCGTTTGGTCACTATGGGCTGCAATATGGTGGATACTTCTATTTTATAGTTTGTTTCCACTACAAAATTATTGCAGTGTACTTTCAATTTTTTGTTTGATTGACCTTAAAATGTCTCCTGTTCAAAAATTCTGTTCATCTTTTAATGATTCATAATCCCTTTCTTGATCTTGATCCTAATCAGGAACCCACGAAACATTTATAAAATTATACTAATATCATTGGTATATAAAGTTTCTGGTTACTTCAATGTTTTTAAGTTGGTGAAACTCACCGTGCACAAAAATTATATTACATAGATAGATACAAAGACAAACACAGATCAAGCTAATATAAAGAGGTTGATATTTTCATTGTTTTCCACAATACGAGTCTTCTTTCTATATCTATACTTTAACGGGTTAACAGGTGATCGACCTACCCTTCAAAGAACTTTGTCCACTTAGATGATTATAGTTCTAAAATATGAACATCTCATTAGCTTCTTCGGGCAATAAAAATTGGAGTCCACGCAACTTATCTTTGTAATCATTGAGTGCCAATTCGGAGCCGTAGGGCGGATGAAGCGTCAATTACGTGTCAAGCGATGATTGCGAGCTCTCCTCAATGTCTTTTTGGATTAGTTCCTCTGACGACGAATTGTCGTTAGCACTATGTACATTTTATTATACAACAAGAATTTTTTCTGGCTTTTAAATCAACAGTCGTTCAATTTTTTCTTTGTAGGTCATAAACACAAATCTATTTATTCTTTAGCATATATCTTGATTTAAGATTTTTTTACATGGATATTTTCTGCAACGAGTGAATTAAAAAAATAAACAGACTAAAAGGTTGAGGAACTGGGAAGCCAGAATGTCATCTGTTTTCGAAACGGACTGCATTTAGAATAGGATAATTACTAAAGAACAGAGTTCCTTTTCACCATTGATATAAAATACAATCAACTGAACCTGCGTAAAACAAAACAAACCAAACCAAACACTTTGACCTGAAAACTGAGTTGAAAAATACACATTAATTAATTATTTATACATATAATGGAAATAACAGTCCCAAGTTATGATTCTACTTCTAATACGCTTAATCGTCTAAGTAAGTTTGTCAACATCGCGGATAATAATAAGCAGAAGAAGAGGTAGAAGGTAGAACGGAAGTACCTGCGGTGAACCGGTAGAGAGAGGCCGCTTTCTGTTGCGTATATGCCTTTATATCGTCGTCAGCGGCACTACTTTGTATCTTGGTGTAATAAGGGCCTCTGCCACGACCGTGTCGCACTAATTGCAAGATCAAACGGCGCGCCACAATCGTAATGAGAGCGCAAGTAACGACATGCTCCTCCTGCCGCGTACAGCGCCCCTTGTCGGACCGTAAAACTTCTCAATTACAGGTTAACGAAGGCTGCTGGTGATTTGATCTTTGGATTTGCTTTGCTCTTTCCTCCTGTTTTGGCCAAGAGAACTCTTGATTATTTCATATTACGGGGGCAATTCGCAAATTATATTTATACACTATCGTCAGTTTTAAATTTTTAAATATAATAATTTTAATAATACAAAATTATGTTTGATAAATAATATTTGGTTATATATCATCATAAAAAAGTTTCGTTATCTGACAATTTTACTTCTGTATCCTTACTACCACGGAATTGTTAGTCAATTCTTCTTGTTCGGTAAAGATGGACATCTTGTATTCACTATCGTATTTTCAATGATTTGGTAATTACAAAAATTTAACTTCTCAGGCAATGAACAAAAATAGAAACATTAATTTTTGCTTTCGAGTCATTTCCATTTCTTTACCGCTGCTTGTATGTGAGTTTGTATGTGTGTGTGTAACGGAATGTTTGCACTTGATTTTACCCCATTTCAAAACATCGAATTGATTTAATCGCATACTTATGGTATTAAAGACCAATGACAATTCAATATATTCATAAAATCTTACCATGATGATTATTATTAGTGTTACCTGGGTAGCATATAACATGGCCTCGTTTTTTACCCATCTTGTATGATTAGATGTATTAAAATGTTGCATAATTGTTAAGGACAGATGGCAATACAATAATTTGATAATTTTTACTCATAGTCTTCAGCCAGATCATCAGGTTTAACGATTCCTTCTGATGACGAGGCCCAAGAAGTCTACTATATTGGCTGTATAAATAAAAAACAGTAAATATTCGCGGTTATAAGAGTTATAGTTAATTATACCGTCATTTATCTTGGCTGTTTGCTTTTGGATAAACTTATATAGTACCACTTGGCCGACAACGATTCTTAGATTAAAGTGCATTGTATCGTCTATCTCCAGAAATTTCCGGATGCTTCTTTCGTGAAAATCTCTCTCGGCTTGTTATGTTACTATTCGCGCACGAAGGATTAAACCTCCGCTATTTTATTGAATTCCAGTCAGCCAAATGCTTATTTAAATTGACCAAACAAATAATAGTCGCATGGCGATAAATCGGGACTATAAGGAGGGTTTTGCAGTATGTCCAAACCCAAGTTGTGTGAATGTGAATTTCTACTCAAAATTCAGAAATCTTGGAACTAGCCTGGCTCAAATTTTACCGTTCATGAATTAATTGCTCAATACTACCTTGGCTGATGCCTAATTTACAGCCATATCACGTACAGTACTGCGACAGTTGTCCAAAATGAGTTTTCCTACAAAGCGGTAATACTTCGAATTATTTCTGCGGATTTTACATTATATTTCATCAAAAAAAAAGGATAAATGATGCGTTGCACCATAGATAATGATATAACCTTCTTGCTCATGGGTATAAATACACTAAAAAGTGAGGTTAGGCGGATCCAGTTGTTCTCTACGCTTCGTAACAAACCAGTCTAGCATCCAGTGCAGCCATTTTCACGACATTTGGCACGTTTATTCAAAACTACCGGTTTATATTTGAACCACCCTCGTATTTACCTTTACTTTTAAGTAAGGCGTTATCGTCAGGGTAGAAATATCATTCTTCCCTATATTTTACTTAATAAAACGGATCAACAATTCGACAGGCTCGGTATTTTCTTCATTTGCATTTTTAGGTTACCAGAAAAAATTTGTTTTTAATTTATTTTTGTTTCTACGGATGAAATAAAAAAGTTCAGAACTAAAGTTTAATACCTCACTCACTAAGTGGGTATTAAATTTAAGCGGGTGGATATGTTATTGGTTTTTGGGTGGGAAACTATAAAAGAAGCGTGCAAGAATACAGAATATCAATGTCTAAATCATCGTTATATGTTATACTAGGTTTTAAGTATAAATTAAACACAAAGGGATGAATATTAGTAATTTCTCAAAAGACGATGCACTTAAATTTTCCATGTTTTCATCAACGCATACGTATTTAAAATGACGAATACATAACACACCTGCTGTATTCGAACAAACTTTATAATTTGTTGTGTAATTTCTCCTTATTTAATTCGTTCAATATTATCTTTTCATTGGCAATACTTTCTGTTTATTCACCTTATAAAAATATAAAGTTGCGACTATGTTTAGGTACAGAAAGCTCGTCAACCGGACAGTAGCAAGATAATAGGAGGTTCTGTGATTCTTTGATCTCGCCGAGCGAGATACTACACTGTTTTTAAATTAAATTATTCATTTTATATTTCAGTTATTTGATATAATTTTCTAGTTTCATAAACGGGATATTGTATTCTACTTTCTCGTGTTTTTTACATAGTTTTGGCTGTTAATACGATACGATAGAACAAGCGGAAATGATAAAAAAATACTTTCAAATTAAATATTTTCAATTTCGAGAAACAAATCCAATGAATGTAAATACTGTTGGAAAACATGTTGGTGATTGAATATTAATTTTTGTAAATTGGGAAAGAAGGAAAGCCAAAATTCGCAGGAAGCTACGTCAGGAGTGTATGAAAGTTGTTCAATTTAATTTTTTTTTAAAAATTGCTGCATTAGTATCGATAAATGCTTTGCTACTACATTTGAGCTGAATTTATTACTGGCGAGAATTTTTTTGATATCAACGAATAGCCAGTAGTAGTCTCTGGGGGCAAGATCTGGACTATAGGGTGGATGAGGAAAGAATTCGAAACAATCGTTGCCATCGACTTAATGCATTGTCTTGGTGAAACAGTAGTTCCTTCTTCGACATATGAGGCCGTTCATTGTTTTTTGCATTTAAACTCTATGTAGTATTCGCTATTAATTATCTTTCTCCTTTGGAGACAGTCGATGAACAATATTCCATGCGCAAAATATTGAAGTCATAACCTTTCCAGCTGACTGTTTTGCCTTTGGAAACATCTGATTTGGTTCACCGAATGTAGTCCACTCAGATTATGATCGTTTTGATTCCGGAGTAATGTGATGATTCCATGTTTCATCCATTGTCACATATCGATCCAAACACTGCTCTGAATCATCAACACGTTGTTGGTTTTGATCGACTGTTAGTAAACGCAGCACTCACTTTCTCATCGTCAAATTTTCATGGATAATTGTAAACACACTGACTTCTGATATCTTTACGGTCTCTGCTATCTAACGAAATTTCAATTTACGATTAGATATAACCAGTTTGTGGACTTTCATTTTTACATCAAGGATAAAAATAGATATAAGTCACACCAATTGTTCCATCCAATCAGATAACTTCTACGTCAGATTAGGCCAGTCAAAATCAACAATTAATTAACAAATCATGATGCAATTTTGGTTTTTAGAATGTTGTCTGGACCTATTACGGTTGTCTGTCTACTCAAGTTGACCTTTTGATGTTTTCTGGAGTAACCAACTCAATTGGACGATCAGAACGTTTACACATCGTCGGTGTCTGTACGACCACGTTTAAATTCAGCAAACCAATAACAAATGGTTCTTTTCGATGGAGCAGAATCCGGATAACATTTTTGAAGCCATTCCTGAGCTTGTACATTATTTTTTTTCATCAAAAAGCAATGATAAATAACACAAATTGTTTTGTTAATATTGTTTGGAAAATAACACCAATAGCTTTACTTAAATGACTGTCACTTTTTTCTGACTAATGGGAATGTCATGAAATTTTACACATAGTTGGTACTTCGTAAACGTCATTTGGATTTGACAATGGCAGCGCCATCTGTGTGTCAGAAGTCACACGACTTCTTGATGTATAACAGCTTAACTAGCTTAAAATTACCAAAAAACGATGGTAGAATGAAGAGCTAACTGATTAAAAAATATAAATAATAATTGATTTATCAGCGAATAGCAAACTCAAGGAATGAAGTTAGGAGATACTGAGAAAAATACTACAGCTGTTAGATATATTTATAGATCAATGAATAGGGTTGTGGAGAGATTTGTTTTCCCTTCTAATATTGCTTAACTACATCCACTGTGAGGTTTTTCATCCTATTTATGAGAACATCAAATAAATTGTAATGGAAACTAAACAGAAACAATTATGGATACTTTTTAAATATGGAAATAATTAAAGAATCTGTCAGTCGATAAAAAGATGCATTTTTACATCATTGATACAAAATAATTTGTTATTATTTCTCCTATTATCTTTCCATTTTGCATCAGTTTTAACTGTCAAAGGAGTCATTGTTTTATTTTTATTTCTTTTTGAATGTTCTTAAATTGTCTGAGTCTGACCCTGTAAATAGCGGCCCCTTTGTACTGCCAGATAATGATCAGGTATTTTAAAAATTTATTAACAATAATTGTATTACATAACGTAATTTTTTTTCTATTTTGTTTTCATTATACCAAGAATATGGATTCTTCTTGAAAGCGATGTATTTAGTCACGACAAACTATATGTAATTAATATAAAATCACTAGTTTCTTTGTCTTTTTCAGTCTCTTAGCGAATTGCTCTCACTCCTACTATCATTTTGTTAATTGGGTTTCTAAATATGGAGAGTGGCGAAAACCTTGAGGCAATTCTAATAACAAAAATATTTCTATATACACTTTCTAGTTATTATAGTGATAAAAATGTTTATAATAAGTGGAGCAATTCAATAAAGAAACAAATTATGATTATAGTAAGAGTCAGTAATAATTTGTTAACCATTTTTCTAACAATTTTCAGTTTTTGCCCCCTCTTTCTAAAAATTCAAGCTTCGTGGCGGAATACAGCTAAATTTCATAAATGTAACATCTAAATAAAAGGGATTCATACTTAAACAAAGCATTGTTTAACCAAATTCACTTCAAAAACTAAAAAAGCACTACAATATAATTTTAAAGAATATTTAATATACCAATACTAAGAATTAGAAGGGCAAGCTAGCCGTAGTCACTCTAGCTTTAAATCATAGAGACTCCCCAGCAACGCTTTACCATTAAGTCAAAAGATTTTCCTCCGTATGTTCTTAAGAGCCTGTCAATTACAGAACAGTGGCCTTCTCTGAATTGTGTCTGTGATAAGCGACTCCCGCGAGCTCTGTAACTAAGCCTATCATAATCTACCTCCTGTTTACCTAGCTGCAGTATTTGTGACTCTCAGACTGAGGATTTTGTTTCATCTATTAAGGTTTTGTCCTGTCTACAGCCATATAACTAGAGCCATGCCTTGTTGTATTTTTTCTCTCCGCACACCTTTAAATATTCCTTCATCCGAATGTAGAGGATTCTCAACGCAGTTAGTCCGATAATCTAGTGCAGCCAACTTACTGGGTGCCTTGTAACATTTAATATGTAAAAATGATTATTCTGTTCCAAATTTTGTCACATTTAGTGATAACATTGATAATGCGTCAATGCAGATATTACAAATGAACTTCATTTATTTGGAAAATGCCAAAATTTGTTGGAATAGAGATAAACAATTAATTTTTATGAAATCAGAAAGTTCATTATCTTAATTACCTTAGGTTTCCTATCTACGAAATACTGGTTCAATACCTATCAAATCATAGTTTATGATATTCTCTCAACCGAACATTATTTATAACAATTGAAGTACATACAATCTAGTTATTTCCACTAGATATTTGTAGACATCAAAAGACGAAATTTCAACAAGCGTTTCTTTGTAAACGCCAAATAAATAACAACGAAAGATGCTCCGGCTGATGAACCAGATACTCTTTGATGTATTGCTACATTTATATCTTCTTCAGGGCACTGTTATTACCTCCCAATTATTATTTTATTCTAAGAGAGCAGGTATATTAAATTAACGGAGCGACTACTCAACCTAACAAACTTCGAAATAAAAATTCACTATCATATTTACAATGTTTACGTAATTTTATATTTTTTCCATTATTATACGTTTGTTTTGATAAATATTTTGACCGATGATATTTTTGTTTATCCACCAGCAATTTTTCTCTAATAATTCTAATTTATACTCTGGTATATGTTTCATATTCAGAATATTTTATTTAAACAAAGTGGAAGAAATTTATAGAGTGTGTTTGACAAACAATCATTTCTAAAACACATTTAGAATTTGAAATGTTTTTGTAAATCTAGAGTTGAAACATACGAGACATAAAGTTGAGTTTGTACCAGTATTTTAGCGAAATAACTTGCCGATACCTTGTTGTACTTGTTCTATTTGAATCCGAGAGGAATAGTAGTGAAGGAGAATAGTTGGTGATGGTAACCAAAAACGTTCGTCTCATAAATATCAAGCAAAAGCATGTTTCTGATGTAAATCAATAAATTTGTTTTAGACGTCGTAATTAATCCACAGAATCTATCAAATTTTATTAAAATGTACACATTGCTTGTCTTCCTTGGTTATTTATTTGTGCGACTACTTCATCTAATCTTCCATCTTTTGTAATTATCATGCTTAGGTGTTTCTTCAAGTATTAAATTTTGTTGTTCTCCTCCAATACACATATACTCCGTTTTACTCAAATTTACTTCCAGACCCCAAATCCCCAAATATTCCACACTTGTTTTAGTAGTCTTTTGGACTTGGCAAACCATCCATTATATCCTTCAAATCTTCCTATAACTGCACATCTCAAATACTTGTCGTTTCTTAATCTATGCTTTAGTCAACATCCATGATTTGACTAAAGCGGTATCTGTTGCTATCGATTTTTATATCCTTGGAGTGATTCTATTGATCATTTGTATATGTTTTACTAATTATCATGTACTTTGTCTTACTTAAGCTCAAGTTAAGATCACATTGATGGCTACACCCTGCCGCGCACATAATCTGTAGATCTTCTAGACTATCTGCAAATGTGATTATGTCATCTGCACATCGATCTTTCGCCAATTCTAATGATACTGTTTTCTAAAGCTCTTTTTATGGCTTGTTCTGTGTAAGGTTTGAAGATTAAAGTGGACAATATGCAGCTTTTTATTACCCCACGTTGATATTTCTTTCCCGCTCCAATATTGTATCTGCTTGACTTTGTTAAATGCTTTGCTTTATTCAATGAAGCAAACGTTGACATCAACAACTTCATCAGACATCAAACTAGGTCTGTCAATTGTTCTAACCCAAATCGATGTTGACTATTTAACCTAACAGAATATTAATATTTTTTTTCTGATATATTAGTTCTATTATTAAAACTGAGGAAGCTGCGCCGGTCCTAATTGCTTTGGTTACACTCGCTCTAGCTCTTTGAGGCTTCAGAGAATCGAAAAATTCTCCAAAAGAGCCCAATACGTATGAAATACTAAACTTCAGTACACAGTTGTTGCTTTTCCATTAAATAACATAAAGTGAATATACCGATAGGTTTGTTAATTATTTTATTTGTATCAACAATCCAATCTTTAGTGGAAATGGACTAATATCCCTTAAATATTTAATTCTTTTCAAATATTTGCCCCAACCAAAATCTTAAAGTTGTCAAGTTATTTCTCCCACCATTATATGAATTTAAATCATCAAAATTAAATCACACATATAATTTGGTATGAAAAACATTTTTCAGAAGCCTTCTTTTATAAATGATTTTCTCTAATAAAGACCCTTCAAACTGCTTCAACTTATTTTATCACTTTAAACTACAATGTTGTAATAATAACATTCTAAAAGAACTGTTTTCAGTACTTTTGATTGAAAATAATTAGACTGATCTTTTTTAGAGTTATCTTTAAAGCATTAGTATTTTGACGTACCTTGTTTCAAGTTATTAAAACTGAAATTATTTTATATCCATTTTTTGAAATACCTTTTGCAGTATGAGCTACAGCTTGCATAAATTTCAGCACAATCTCTAGCACAGTTTTTGTTTGTTGTAACTAAAAACACTTCTACTCACAGACCCACACAAAATATAGGGTAAGATGGGGGAATGGATGGCTTTCACATAAGCATTGATCCATTTTTCACCAAAATTTATTTTTTTGTTGAAATAAACCAAATATATTAAAATTATTTATATTTCTACTTTGAAAGTCACACATAGAGACGCATAAGAACTGTCTTTTACTTATCTTTCAAGTATATTATATCAACTTTTCATATTTTTACCAGAATAAACTATTTTTTAACCAAAAATATTCTTCTTGTAGCTTCTGAAGGATATGCCAAACTTCTTGGCAGTTGTAGAGAATTTCCAGCACTAACGGCATCAAGAACTTTTTTTAACTCATTTTTTGATCATTTTTCTTTCGTTGTGATTCTTTCCCTGTATCGTGGTAAGTATAAAGTGGATAATGAGACATTATTTTAAAAACAAACTAATAATAAAATGTCTCATGATTACATAAGAAGTAATATCGGCCAATGACCGGTATTGCCCGCTTAGAATGATTGCCATAACCCCAAAATATAAAAACACTTTGTTTGTCACGAAAAACGTGAATAACTTTCACAAAATCTAACAAGCACTTGGGATACGATAGTAAATATATAGTAATGAAATATATTCAATAGTATAAATCACTTTAAGCTTACCTTCAACTGAATTTTTGATTCACGTCCGTACCATTTCACAACTGTCAAACACACTACGCGCGATGCAAAATGGCACCGCTTGGTAAATAAGTTTACTCTGTCCCATACTAGATGGCATCATTAGTAGTAATATCAGTATGTTTTTGGAAATTTAATACTTTAACGTGATAGGTATTGCCCGCTGGCCGCCATTCCCCCATCTTACCCTGTATCCTTGTATATTTGCACTTATAAATCCGATCGAACTAATTTACATCCAGATCCTTTCGGTATCAAAAACTATCCAAGTAGTAAAGTTCGGAATGTCATCGGTGATTCCTATTACAATTTTAAAGAGCTACAGTCGCTTTTTAGAAACATCTTTCAATAAAAATTCAGCAAACTATTTTAAAATTCAAATATAAAATGATTTGTAATTGATTAAAAACTTATAAGAAATATAAATTGGAACTGAGAAGAAAAAATAAAAATTTCAATAAATTCTTTATTTAATGATTAAGAAACATCATTATTTGCTTAATATCTTGAATAGGTTACTGTACACGACGCTTGGTCTAGTAGACACCTCCTGGAAATCAACTTATTAAATACATACTCACACTGTAAATAATTAAAAGTCGGTCCTGCGTTCGCCGCCTTTGATCTAACCAGTTCCTTTCAAATACTTCATTTATAAGGAGATATTTCAAGTATTCAAATCAGTCGGCTGCCTTGTGATATTATGATAAAATTAAGACCAAGTTCAAAAAAGGGATCTTTTAATACCGACAAGCAAACACACAACCCATGAAGAATAAAAGTACCAATGAAGGTGGAAGATGACGAAATAATATCAGCTATCGTTGATTTTTTTTCCAAGAACAGTTATTCAATTAAACATGTTGAATTATCCATTTCAAAAATGATTTCATATCAAAATTGATATTGTTTTGTATAAGAGTCATTATGAAATTAGAAAACAAAAACAAATGAAATTGCACAACAGTCTACATTGAATATATGTATAGAGTTTTATATTTACTCATCTCTTCTTATACTTACACGTATAATTACTAGTTGTTTGCCGTTCCAAATAACTGGTACGCCCATCTTTAACAAGTACGAGATGACAATCGTAAAAAGTAATGACATTCAAATTCATTCGCAAATCGAAAAGAAAAAGAAAAAGGCCAGATGGGTCGGGTGTTTTTCTTACTTTTAAATGTATGTACGATCTGATCGATTTCTTTTATGTACGTGTTTTTCCGTTTCTTTATAGAAAATCGTTTGTTTGGTGAGCCACGGTTCTCAGGAAACTTTTAAAAAACCCATTTATTCCAATTTCGTTTATAAACTAGGAGAAATAAGATTTATCGTGAGAAAATTAAGGAAAACATTAATTTATTACATTTTCTAGTTGCATGTTTTCAATTTAACCGGTAGTAACATATCTATCAGATAATGATTTAAAACATTTATTTGAAATTCAATGACAAATAATTTTTATATAACACCAGTTTGTATCGAAGCTCTCTAGAATAGCTATTCCTCTTCAAATATCTGCGTAGAGGCTTACATTCAAAATATGTTTGGTCGAATGTTAGACCCTTCAAATAAGCCAAACAAATTAGTACCTGAATAAGGTACTAATCAGGCACCTTGGCTAGAACCTTTTAAGTCACTAGGCCGACTATAAGGCCTGCCTAAGTGTTTGAACCTCGTACCTAAGAGCACCGAGCACTCACCAATGACATGGACTATAGTTTCTTCCTTCTATATGCACCAGCGGCATTTCGAATTATCCTATATAGGGATACGGGACTTTGATGACCGTTTCTGGCTAAAAGGTCAGTCACCAAACGAATTCCGCTGTTTAACTGATTGATAATAAACACAAAAGTATGCCTTAGCTTGTCTCAGACCAGGTGCTTTAATCTATCTCTGCAGAGTTCGTAGGCTATTGAGATTTGATTAATTTGCTGCTATTACCGGGCAACAAAGCCTATTGAACCTTAATAGCCATCATTCTCCAGTAATTTTCCACAAGTCAGCATAAGCCTAGAGCACACCTCATAAGCCGTTATGGTTTTTGTGACAGCTTCGTTGCCTGTACAAATTGAGATTACAGTATCAATATGGAGTCAATTAAGTATTGCACGTTCACATTCCATCACAGAAAATATTTGGCTTGGAAGACGGTAGCATATCCCCTAAGTCCTTCAAAGAAGCATGCTCCGGCCAAGCCACCTGTTTACCAAACGGCTCCATTATTTAATTTTGTGGAGGACTTTTATCAAAATATAATGCTCAATTAAATTGCAGCCCTGTGTTAATAAATGTATTGACGCCCTCATACGAGATCATGTCTAAAAAATTGCCATTTTGAAGAAAGAATGGATTCAAAGCAAAAATTAAGCAGAGGATCGATCGACAAAACCTATACCTTTTGGAAAACAGTGCCAGACAAAACTAAACCGAGCACCGTTCCCTATCAGTGATTCCTGCTCCAAGCTCTTCTTATTAATGGTTCAGATTTTCTCATTGTCAGTTGCTAGGAGTTGCAGGCCAAGATGTTCAACCAATATACCGTCCTCGTGGCTTCTAATTGTTTTATTGGGTTCAAAGGTAGAAGATCGAAACGATCAAGAATAAACATGGTATTATTATACCAATCTTCCATTCGTGATGAAGTCTAACGTTAACATGATGCCACATCAGTTATCTTGACACCTTCATACTCTTATTTGTCTTTTTGGACCACAAGAAAAAAATATGACACTTTTTTTAAAATTACAATTCCAAGAAGTAAAACACATGTTATTCGCGAATTTGTGGTCACTACTGGAAATGTTGTTGGTGTCAATCTTGTTGACATCCTCAAAAAGTAAAGTACGACAAATGTTTTGTGCAATATTATAATGAAAACGTACCATACAACCCGTGGGCATAAATACCATTGGAAAATTAAAACAAAAGGTTTGTCAGTACCTGGGTCTACCTAATGTTAAAGGATACACAGGACATTGTTTCAGACGCTCGTCAGAGTCTCTCCTGCAAGACTCAGGAACGAACATTCTGAAAATAAAGCAGAACGGAGGATGGAAATCCAACAGTATAGATTTCGGCTATGTACAGTGTTCATGAGAAAATAAGAAAAGAATTTCAGAACACTTTCTGGGCCAAGCTCCTGGCATACATGTAAATACCACAGCTTCAAATGAAAGTAACATTAGACAAGAAGTTCAAGAGAATATTCGCCCAAAAAATGTTTATAAATCTAAAAAATCTATTGAATTAAAATAATGAGTTAATTATCAGTTCAAATAATGATACAATAACAGTTACGTAAAGTTTTTACATAACTACTTTTCATAAATGATATATATATGATGTTTCATAATGTCTAGGGGTGACTTAAAGGGACCATTTGAAAGCGGAATTAGATAGTTAACTATTTAAGAAGTAGTAAAGCAAAATCAACATATGTTGCAATAATACTCAAATCTGATTCAAAATGGAAAGCAGAAATATTATTTAGAGATTTTCAACAAGTATTTGATTTAGTCAAAAAAGGGAACGAGAAAGAATATGATGAAAACTAAATTAAGAAGTACGTTTGCAATTACTAGCAATCAGTGGAAGGTAAAAATGAATATGAAGTTACCTTTCCTAAAACCTTACAGCTTTTACTAAATTCGAGTTGATGGTAGATCAAAATTTTTACTAAATGATTTTTTAATCGGCGAAGCGTATCGGAATCATCTGAAAAATATAATATGTTTAAGCATATAATTGTTTTTTTTCCTCGTTTAATGACTCATCGTCAAACCATTTAAAACAATAAACACAACGGCCTTCCTTTTTGAAAGAAATGCCGACTGTATATGAGAAGACCACTTCTTTTTCTTCTGACCACATCCAATGTTGTCGGCTGTCGATGATGGTCTAATACCTTGAAGAAATTTTATACTGTAATACTGTCTAACATACTTCAATTCAATTGAGAAGTGAAGATTGATAAGAAAAAATTGTAAGTGACTTCTGAATTATTACAATACAGTCTTCAAGTCTCTTTGATACAGTAATTAGAAAGCATAAAGAAAAAGAAGTAGAGATATTGCAGATTGAAAATAATTAACGTGAAATTAACGGAATTTAGGACATATCTAATAGAAATCAATAAAGGAATAAAAAAGGAGAACGGCATACGTAGAAGGACTAATTATTAATATGAGGAAAAAAATGTTATAGCATAATCAGACGATATTAGCAAAAATAACAAAGAATAATTAATAAAAGACATAAATAGTCCATGTAGGAGCCCCCAGACTTGAACGATGGGGCTTAGGTTGGGCCAACGCTGGAAAACCCAACTTTGACAAACCAATAAGGGCCCAAGCTGGTTGAAGTCTGGGTAAGCCCCGACCATTCAATAGTCAACCAAGCCTGGCCGAACTCTGGATAACTATATAAAATTTTGTTCTAATATCTTATCCATAATAGATATCTTAATATTAAAAGTAATAATTTTTTATGAATAAAACACTTTTATGCATAAAAGACAATAAAAAATAGTATAATTTCTTTATATGTTCAATTATTTAACTAATATTTGTATGTACATTAATTAGTAGAGTGTATTAATAAAAATTTCTTATAAAACTATAATTTTATTAACAATATATTAAAAATATATTTTTACAAGCAACCAGGCCTGATCCGGGCTTGCAAACCAATCGAGGGACATTGTTATCATCCCAGAGTCCCACCAAGTTCGGGCCAATAACGGCTTCCAAGTTAGGGCCAGAGCTGTACATACTTGGCCCAAGTCTGGGCCTAAATTGAGCCCATCGTAAAATCCTATATGGGTATGCGTATATAAATGGAAAGTAACAAAATATACGTATATAGTAATAAAATACATCAATTCATAAAACTATGTTGAAACAGAGAAGTACAGACTTGAGGGTGGGATATGTTGAGCCCGAAGAGGTCATATAGTGAGTGGCATAGTGAGTGAATGAAGGAGTGGCAGTGGACCTAGATAAAATTGCTTCCATTTAGCGATGACTACAACCAACCTACAAACATCAAGTTAGGAGTTTCCATGGACTTTGCACTTAATATCGCAAGTTTATGTGGATATTGCCAAACCGGAGACTCGACTCTCATAAGAAGCAAGTACTTTACAATGGAATGAAGACTGTCAAACTGCATTCGAGATTTAAAGAAACGGCGTCGATATTACGGAATCCATTATCAGAGGGGGACTTCATTCTTGACACTGATGCAAGCAACGTACGGATTGGAGGAGTGCTCTTATAGATCCAAGGAGGGCAAGATAGAGTAGTGGCATACTTTAGTAAAGTTCTCTCGAAATCAAAACGAAACTACTGAGTCATGAGAAAAAATGTAAATGATGAAAAATAACGAATGGAATATAGATTATATTATATAAAAAAAGATATAACAGTATTTATAAAATATTCATGAAGCTAGTTATATACAGAGGAAAATTATTTTAAAACGTAAGAGAAAAACAATAAGTAAAATTCTGAGATTAGACATTGCAAGAGTATGACGCCAAAGTAAAAAATAAATAGAGGATGAACTGGAAGGGGAGAATATGATGAGATACATAAAACATAAATATTATAATCGGAAGGATTTTGGAAAACATGGTATTAGGAAGATTTATTTAAACTGAAGTCTTCCTAGATAGTGTGGACCAACTTTTTTGCTTTTGCACACATTAAATTAGCTTTTTGTCCAATCTACGTTGATCCAGTAGCCAGTGCCATGGTTAGGAAGCTGAATTTTTAAAACATTTTCTTATGGTTAGTTTGGGCATGTATTAATCTTTTGTTTGAAAGGTTCTTCCATTTTAGTTTAAGATCTAAGCATCTAACATTAAAGTACTTTGTAAACAGTGTAATCTTCAATTGAAATTTGCTCTTTGCCGTGTATCTAACTCTTTGTTAACTTCAATAAATGACTATGTAAGGGTAACTGAATTTTTTTCTCCCCTCAGTTATCAGACTAAATAACTTATATAAGTTACCGTTTATTTCGGGAAAATTGGAATTTTTTTATCTAAACTGAATAACATTGAATAAAATTTTAATAATCACGCAAAAATTCTTCAAGAAAGATATTTATAGTATCCCACATTTACATATAAACAAACATAACCATCGTAGCAGATATTTTCGTTTTGTAGTATACTATAAAACTCAGTCTTTTATTTTGTTCAATGAAACTTTTGTTGTGTGCTTGTGTGCTCTATCGAGACGTTTTATTTCTAAAAAAATTATATATTGGGGAAATATGGGGGAAAACAATTTTTGAAGCGAACAGACAAAATAAAAGCAATAAAAATAAGTGTCTCCCATGACTTTTATTTCGTTTCAGATATTTTCTTTATGGCTCGGAATCTGTTTGGCATTACACAACGGACATGCGGAAGTGACTTTAGAGCAGCCGATTTATACGAATTCTATACAGAGATTCGAAAATAGCGGTGATCAGAATGGTACCCAAGAAAACGAGGTGAAAGCTTTGAAAAAAGTTTTTTTATCAAATAGATCAATCACTTGTAACGATGGTTCACAAGCTGGGTAAGTCTCATAAGAAAAATGATTGTAGTAATGTTAAAAATAAGTTAGTACTTCATACGTCTATCTAGAGAAACTATTTTCGAGAAAACCATATAGAAGTATTGAAAGAATGTTAATCTAACCTCTTCCTTCACTGTTGGGTGAATAATTTTATTTCCAAACCACGCAGAAAAAATAGCAACACAGCTTATAAAAAACGTACTTAACTAAACAACTTTAGCAGTTGAAACCCAAACATTTCCTTTACAAATCAGGAGAATTGAATGAAGATTAAAAGGAAATTAGTCGGTGTTACAATTATATAGACTATATAAGAATAATTGAATAAAAAATCAGTAAACTTATATGTAGAATTGGTACGGCAGCATGTTTTGATGACATCTAGTCTACCTGGAAACTTTTCCTTAATAACACGACCAAAACACAATTAGTATTGCTGTTAACTTTCTAAACGGTATTTTATTGTTGTGTTGATATTAATAATAGAATTCAAATATTTAGAGTTTGATGATACACCTCCAGATATTGTTGGTAATAATTTATTACCAAGCATTTCAAGACAAAAGACGTTTGCTTAGAAGAAGTTTAAAATCATAAACTTAATGTTCCCAACACTCGATATCGAGAAGTACCAAAACAGTCAAAATGTTAACTCCTGATTGAATTTAACAATTTCTAAAAGATGATATGCTAATAAAGGTGTATTAACTTACAGGGAGTATGTCGTTGTAATTAACTTTGCAAATTAAGAATTGATGATGTGGAAGATATTAATTCTGTCTTTTGTAGTGAAATTACCCTTGATTTAACACAATAATAAAAAAGGCAAACTTCTCCTTCTGGGCTCGAGACAAATAACTAATTTTTTTCACTTGTAAAATATACAATTATATGTGCAGTGTATCAATGCACTTATACAGAGAAATCCCAATAAATGATTTAGATTCGATTATTGTTACACATACACTAAGCCCCATTTAAAAAAATCGATAGGATTTAAGTTAGGTGAACTTGGAGGCCAACAGTTGAGTCCACTCAGATCAATTCATTTTTCTCTAAAACGTCTGTTTAAGTAATTTCTTGCCGCTGCAGCAAAATTAGCAGACGCCCCTTTCGTGTTAAAACCACATGTGTTGTCTAATATTTAACGGTACATTCTCCAACATTTCTTACAGAAAACGCGTATAAATTACTTCATTTAATTTTTTTGGTAAAATGTAATGCCCAATTGAGCAATCTCCAACCATACCCACCCACACATTAACCGAATATTTATGCTGAAATTCCCTTTCACGAACAAAGTTCGGATTTTTTTCATCCCAAACGTGACCATTTCTAGAGTTGAAAATTCCTTCCCTAGTAAATCTAGCCTCGTCGGTATACAACACATATTTCGAAAAATTTCGATTTTCACGATACTTTCGTAAATACAAGTTTTAAAATTCTAATGCTTGAACACTGACCACAATTTGTATGGATGTAATACTTGTTCTTTTAAAACTTTCCATGCAGTAGAATGGTCCGCTCTTAAAGCGTCACCTACAGTTCGAGTACTTAAAGGTAACCTTTCGAAAATATTATTTAATTTTTCCTCTTCTAAATGCACAGTCCTTGTTGTACGTTGCTTTCCAGCATCATTTCGTGTAATTAACAAGTTTCCGGTTTCTTTCAGCCTTCTTTCAGTACTCTCGTGTTAAATACACAAAGTGTCACGAACTATCAAAAATATGACACGTGTCTGCTAGATTATAATTTAGAAATATTGAGTAGTATTTAATTACATGCAAACTTTTGTTTAGAGTCAAATTTCTACAACATACAACACCGTTAATTTTAGATCCATAAAAGGTTATTAGTTTAAAAAAAAATAATCAAGCAATTTAAAACGGAATTGAAAAAAGAATTTGCTCCAGTGGCGTAAAAAATAGGGATATAAAAGTGACAACTAACCCTGCCAGCGCGCCACTGGTTAAATTTTCTTCTAAAAGTTTCTTTATGTCAAAATATTACTTTATTAAGGAACATATTGGTCACGAAATTTGGAAAAAAAATTTGAAGGCGTTGTTGATTTATGTTAATTTTTTTATTTTGATTTAAAATTTTTAACACTCTATATCTCAGGAACTAGGTCCCGTAAGGGTTCGTATTCCTATATCAAAATGAATCATATATTGAGATCTTTCTGTGTTAGAGCGTTGTCGGTCGAATATAGAAACACCCTGTATGTAGTATATTATATTATTTAAACATTTTTGTTTTTTCTTCCACAGATTTTATCTCAGACGCTCGCACTCGAGTACCAAGTGGATAATTTTTCTAGAAGGAGGATGGTATTGTTATGACATTCAAACTTGTCGAAATCGATGGTTAAAGCAACGACACTATATGACTTCTTCAAAATGGCCCGAAACAAAAGACGGTAAGTAATAAATTCTTTAATATTTTTAATCATGATTCAAACATTTTTTGTATTCTTTATAGTTGGTGGTATATTATCTCCAAATATGAAAGAAAATCCGTTTTGGTGGAATGCAAACCACGTGTTCGTTCCATATTGCTCCAGTGATTCTTGGAGTGGTACTAAACCGCCTACACCAAGTGATTTGTTCAGTTTCATGGGATCGTTTATTGTAAGACAAGTGATTAGAGATTTGATACCGTTGGGATTAGAAAACAGCACCGATTTGATCCTCAGTGGTAAGCATTAAATTAATATTCATCAATTTATAAAACCTATTTAAATAAACAATTCATAAACAACAAACTTGTTGTTGTAAATACGAAATTATCCTGTTTTCAGGTAGTAGTGCAGGTGGTACTGGCGTGATGTTGAATTTAGACTACGTGAAGGAACTTCTCCACGAAGAACTTTTGCTTACTCAGATCAATGTAAGAGGAATCACCGATTCTGGATGGTTTTTGGATAGGATACCTTACGCGCCAACAAACAAACCAGCTGTTGAAGCGATTAGGAAAGGGATGGATATGTGGAGAGGCAAAGTACCTAGAAGATGTAGAGAGGAATATATGAATGAACCATGGAGGTGTTATTTTGGATATAGGCTTTATCCAACTTTGAAATGTAAGAGAATAAGTTTACATTTCGAACAAAAGCGTTCATTGAAACTAGACTACGTAATACATACATATATGAATTGAAGTCTTTTTCAGCTAGATTATGAGCGTTTTCGTAGTGGGATTGTAACAAAATTTAAAACGCCGCAAAAAAGCTTGGGAATATATTAGAGTTAGTACACTTTGGCGTTTAATTTTGCCACAATCTCACTTCGAAAACGCTTATATAAATAACATCATCTAAAAATATGAAGATTCATAAAGTAAAATAACGTTTCTACCATATCTTGTTGCTTCTCATTCCATAGTACAAATAGTATTTTGACTCTGTACTAGGAGTAATAAGGTTTGTTCTTATTTTCAGCGGAACTATTTGTATTTCAATGGCTCTTCGATGAGGCTCAAATGGATGTTGATAATGTGGGAGCGCCTGTCACCAAACAACAATGGGATTACATTCACAAAATGGGCGATGCACTCCGTCATAGTTTCGAGAACGTTACGGCGGTTTTTGCGCCCGCTTGTATATCTCACTCGGTTCTAACACAAAGACACTGGCAATCTGTAAAAATCGACGATATATCCGTGGCTGAAGCTTTACACTGTTGGGAACAAAAAACAAGCAAAAGAAAATTAAAGAAACTGAATAATGCGAGGGTGATGAGCCAAAATACAGGTAGAAAAGGAAAGAGGAAGAGGAATCAGAGAAACAGATTGGAGTATGAAGGAGTTTTAAATAACGATGACAGAGCTGGTACTGTTCAAGATCCGACTGTGGAGATGAAGAGGAGAAGAAGAAATAGGAAAAATAAAAAGGTTAATAAAAACAAAAGTAAGTTTTTATATGATTTCCCAATATTTTATTGTATAACATTGGATATTTGTTTTTATTTCTAGTAAGACCTCGTAAACAGCAACAAAACAAAGAGAACAAACCGATTTTCGCTACAAACTTACATCCTCTATTAGACAACAGACCTTCAAGATCAGTTTTGCAAAATTCTAAGTGGCTTCGTAAACGTAGATGCGTTCATAGAAGATTAGAAAGATGCTCTTGGCCACAGTGTAACCATTCGTGTCCAAAATTGCATAATCCTTTTACCGGAGAGGAAATGGATTTTATAGAATTATTGAAATCGTTTGGACTCGATATGAACAGTGTTGCTGACGCATTAGGTATCGATATGCAAACTTTGAATAATATGGACCATGCTGAACTACTAAATTTGCTTACGCAGCAATCAAATTAAATAGTTGGTTTAAAATTCTAAACTACTGAATGTATGCAAAATATTCCGCAAAAATAAAAATTATTGAACTAAATATATAATACCAAACGGGAGTATAAAGAAGGGCGCTACTGCTATCTAGCGGAAAATGTTCAGAACTTCCTCTTTCGAACAGTATTTTTTTTGTTCACATTGGATTCATAGTTGAATAGTAACGATTTTTTATGGAACGCCCCGTATTTTAAACTACCACTTCGAGAAAATACGTCAGTTTTGGTTTTTACCAAAATTATTTTCTTTGTTCATTTTTGAGAATTTTCGTATTACTATTTTTTGCATACATTCGATGTATTTTTAACACATTTCCGTAATTTATATATGTGGACATCTGAAAGGCATATTTAAAATAAAAAATGTGTATATTACTCTGAATTGTAGATCAATTCAAACAATAATCCATTTAAAAATTTTTATAATACGATTATTTCTAATGTTATATATATTAGTTGTTTATTGTTTTCTTTTATTGTAAATACAAATAATGTAAATATTTAGATTTCACAATTATCGTATTGTTAGATATTTTTTATTAAGTATTCGTAGTAGGCGAGTAAAAAATGCAAACATATTTATTATTTATAAATTATATCACTTCTGTAATTATTTGTTATATTTTATCTGTTATGTAATTTTAAAGAAAAAAAAAACAATCAAGTTCTTTCAAAAGTACAATTGCTTATTAATAACAATGCAGGGTGGTTTATCTCAATTATTATTTAACTTTTGGTATGATAATTTATCCATGAATGGTTTCATTGTTACCATAACTTATTTCACATACATATATGTAATACTTTCTATATGTGGAAGCTGTTCCGACTAAGGAAGACAGAATGGCAACTATTTCTCTATCCTCCGAGGTGCCAGTTCGGTTCTGCGCATTCTCAACCATGCGCGGTGTAGATAAAGTGTCTCGAACGAAAGAGAAAATGAATATTGTCGGCACCGCAACGTTTTTTCCATATCAATTGTCCATAAAGGAGTATTACATATATGTTTACATAAAATTTTTAACCTCTAAATTGTAATAAATGATACGGATCTTAAATTTCAACGATTACTGTCAATACATGGCATTAATATTTTAGAACGTTTTCGGAGACATGACTACCATACTACGTTTGATCAAATATATTATGGTTGTCTATTTTTAATCCAATAAAGCCACCTACCTGTAGAAAAACGTTGACCTCGCAATCTATTTTTGATCTGCGGGAATAAAAAGAAATCATTGGGTACCAAATAAGGATTGTACGGCGGATGACCAATCAATTCGATGTTTTGACTGTTCATAAACATGTTTGCTTGTGTGAAAGCTCTCATTGTCGTAGTGGAGAATGATTTGTCGTCTGCGATTGATTTCCCTGAACACTTATGGCTACCAAATGCTGGTGTACCATCCAGAATTGACCGTTCTACCTTGCTCTAATGGAACGGTAGCGACATGTCCAGTTATTCTGAAAAAACAGGCGATCATTTGCTTCGAAGTGCTTCGTACGCTTTTGTTGAAGTTGGTTCGTTTTGAAAGACCCATACAGTCGATTGTTGTTTGGTTTCGGAATCGTCTGTCACGATAAACGTCTTTTGAAGCACCGCGATTGAATTTTTCAGGCTCGACAGGAGCTTTTTTGAGCGATTGTCAAATTATGCGATGTCCAACGCAAACGTATCTTTTTGGCAGCCAATTGTTCATGTAATAGTGTATGTATGTATTGGCACAACAGCCGATTTTGGACCACGATTGTTACCAGCGATGGTGCTTCATCACGAAAATTCGAAGCGAGTTGATCAGTACACATCTATGAAATATATTGACCTTGCATCATGTCAAGCGGCCTTTATTGGGACGAAAATTTGCAAGTAGATTGCGTTTACATATATAAATAACCTAGAGATAAGTATTAAATATCTATATATAAAAACCTGTATTTATTAAAATGAATGTGTCCGATGATAAATGTCGCTGTTATTATTATTTCTGTAACCTTCTAGAGAGATAAGTATTAAATAATGTATGATTGTGTACATACAAGCTATTTATTATAAAATAATTATAATTTTTATTTATTCCATATTTTTTTAAATGTCACTAAATTAGAGAAAGTTGGGGCTTTTGTAACATATAAAGTACGTCAGAAAGCACGGAAGATAAGATAACGTATTTTAATTATTGATAAGAAACAAAGATTCAAAATTTTGTGAATTTTATTTTAAACAAATAATTATTCTAAAACGAGGAATTGATTCAAAAATTTTATTCGAATAATGCCTTTACCTCAATACAAACATCTGTGTGATTTTGCATCTTTTGCACTACAGTTCGAAGAAAAAATAAAACAGATTTTGATTTGATATATTCTTGGTATTCACCAGGACTTGATAACTAAAGGCAAAACTCAAATTTCTGATTCTACCATTGAATTTATTTTGAGACTTTTATTCATATTCATTTGTCGAGCTACATACATTCCCATTACATTCTGAGTGTTTTCTTTTATTAATCGATCTCAGAATAACTTGTTACATAATAACACTACCATTAAAATTTATTTGCGTTATTTGTATTAACATGTTTTATTGATGTACTTTGTATATTTAAATATTAATTCTATGCACTTCATATATACCCAAAGAATGTTTGCCCTATCCACGGAAGGACTGATTTTTGTTCTACCTCAGTTGTACAGTTTTTCTTAAATAGTCAGTAGGTTACCTTATTTTTTGTATAAACGATTATTTGTAAATTAAGTATATACTTAGTACCTTTAATTGCATTTTATTTCATCCCTATGCGTCTATCTAAAAATCTTACGTTAACAAGTGGCAGTCTCTTCAGAGATAAACTGGAGATGATAATTTAGATATAATCAAATAGTGAATTTGTTAGAAACAGTTTGAAAATTGTTCTCGACGTAGAATTAACAAATTTGATGATAAAATTACACTGTTATGAAGCAGATGCAGAAGAAACGGCTAGTGCATAAGTGCTGGAGTGCTCAGAACTCTCAAAAAATTGAAAACTAAATAGTAATGATCTTTTGAGGATCCACGAAATCCCGCGTTACACTCCCGGCGATCTAAAACAGTGTGGCGTGATTTAACTGGAGTTTCACTGCATAGTACACGGGGGTTAGGTCACGAAGAAATAGCTTTTTCACGACTTACTGTATAGACTTCGGTAAAGACGTAAAGTGCTTGGTGGTTAAAACTCTTCCTAATGTGCCAACCGTTCCAATAATCCACACGTATTAGTATCCACGTGTAATGCAACGGCACTAAATGTTCTATAAAACGCGACCACATAATAAAAGCTGGAATGCTACATATAAGCTGGTTAGCGAAAATTTTGTAGCTTTGGTTTTTATCCCTGGACATAGGGGATTGAAGCTTAATGAAAATACTGACAATTCGGTCAAGATTAGAGCCACTCAATCGTTGAAAAGAATCGCCAAGTTGTGAATAAAATTATTGTTTAGCTGAATTATTAACAAAAATTGTTGGTAAGAAAAAACAAATGAGAAAAGAAAAGAGGTCAGAGAGTAGATTATGCGCAAAGGGGCTTCAAATAACCTTTTCCTGTGATCTGAAAATGGAATGTCACATGGTTACAACTTCCACTTGCAGTGGGAATATTTTTTATACAAAGATGAGGAAAATCAAATGAAAAGTGTGATGAATCCAATCACATGTCTGTAGGCAAGCCAAAACCTTCATAGAAAAAAAACCCTCTAGACTCCATTCCAATACAGACAGCGTCTTTTATCTGGATTACCGATACTATGAATGATAAGCCCAGAGGAAAAATCTTACTTCAAAATCAATTAAAGCTGGAGGATTTTCCAATTCCGGAGACATATGTCTTTTGACACACGAAGGTTGAATTTGAACTTGTGGAGACCTTACATTAAAATCAGAGACGTTCAGAGTATTCTTCAATTTTGGAAAGCCTCTATGGGCTCTGTATATTCGCTGGTATCAGTAAATCCACTAGATGGTTGTTAACCGAGAGTGCTTCAGCTAGGTGAAGATGTTGCATTGAGTGTTTATAAAAGTTTCATAGCAACAAAGGAGTACAATTTTACAATTGTACTAGCTCTGGCAACACTGCATAGATGCAGCACTTATATCAAAGCTTGCGCGTTGATGTAAATAATTAATTAATTAAATATGAAGACAGGGAAAATTATTACAACAGTAAGTGAAATATGAAGCTAATATATAGTAAAATAAAATAAAGTTTTCTAAAAAAAATATCGAATTCGATACTCAAAAATTAATATCGAATATCGATATTTCAAGATAAAAAAATATCGACGATATTTATCGATTGATTTTTGAAAAAATATCGATAGTTTGATATATAGATATTTTGTGCCCTTTTCTACTACACCAGCCCCAGTCTTAAACTGTTATTTATCGTATACAGTTGGGCACTTCTTCAAATTTTCTCCCACATAAGATCGGTCTTGAAATTTAACAGTGTAAATTACACTCGAATCAAGTCTACATACATCCTCTTCGCAGTTGCGCGCTCAACTTCTGTCTCGTCAATAATTTCTACATATTTCCCCAAAACTAGTGTATATTATACTATACACTTGTTGATCAGTAGTAATACTATCAAAACCTTCCTGTACAACGTTTATACGTAGTTGAGTATTTCTTTTTCTATTTAATGTAAGTGCAATACTGAGTTTATTCAATTTAATGACGCATCGAGGGGACTCATTAAAAACGTTTGGAAATGGTTAACTGAGAACAGTTTGCACTGGTTTCGTCCGAGGTTAGCAGGTCAAACTATGTCGAGAGCATGTTGTGTTATTATAATTTCACAAATTATCCTCGCATGCGTAGGTAAGAAATCATTGTTTACTAATTTGTATTTAACAATTGACGTTTCCATTTAAAATCATTTAATATTTTTTAATCATTTAATTTTATAAAAAATATATTTATAGTTATTCTCTTTTAGTAACAGATACTTTCCTTGTTTGATTATTCAGTCAAAAGCGCGTGGAATTTCATTAGTTTTTGTATTATTATAGGTTTCACTTCCATATGCGCGATATGACAACGCATTCATTATTATTATTTTTGAATGTTTGGTACTATTTGACGTATTACATGGGTTGTTCGAAAAGTTATACTCTAAGTAATTGAATTCTTCCAATTATCAATAATAAAGCATTTAAACTTCACTATTATTTATGCTAATCAAGACGATTCAAGTTTAAACCCGGGTACGGACGACATTTGAAAATAAGAATTCCACGCATCGTCTATCTGTAGGTAACTACCAATTTCCTGCATAGTATAGTCACACTCAATAGTTTTGACGTTGAACCAACTTCCTTCTATCGGTGGTCATTGGCACTACAAGTAGAAGTGAACATGTCCTTGCATCAATTCATTAAATAAATGGAGTACACAATAAGAAAAATATAACCACGATATTTCATTATTTTTACAGATGCTTACAACAGCAAATGTGGAAAAGTCCATTTAACCGTATCGGCTAGGGATACGTACATTGAAATGAATTGGATAACAGAATGTCCAAAATATTTACAACCCGATGAAATAATATTATCAAGAAAGAATATGGCAGGAAGGGATGTAAGTTACAGCACAGTTTTAAATAATGTTTATGGTTTGTTTTGATGATTATTGAATTGAATTCACAACTGTGACAAATATATTTAATTTGAAATATAGATGAAACTGGTTTTAAACAAGAAACATGGAAACAAATATCGCTGTTAAACCAACTGTTCTTGGTTATCAAAATCGATGTATATCTGAGGTCAAAAACCATAAATTTCATCTTGACAAGATGATAATTGTCCAATATTATTTAGATCGGTGTTTACAGTTTTGCCAAAATTTCAATGAGATGTTAAAGACTTAAGTTTACTTCTAATTTGTTCCTCCTGTGGAAGTTTGCGTTGAAAGGTGATGTAAACTCACAAATTGTCGTAAATAAATGTTCCAAAAATTGAATTATTGACTTTCTACTTCATTTATGCTCCAGTCCACACTTTCTGGTGCTAAATTCAGTTTTTCTGCTATTCTTTTTAGTTGATTAAGCAATATTCAATACACATATCTTGGTATCTAACAAATCTCAGTCTCTGTTACAGAAATCAGTTTAAATCATATATTCAATATAAAGTGTTTTTACTTTCAACTTTATATGATTGTTACGCATCTAAATTTCGAAATTACGGATAAGGTCGATCACCTACCAGCTTATTGCCGATCTTAAACCAGAAAGAGATTTTTATCAATTTCCGAACATCGTGTTGCGTTTTCCGTGAAAATTTAACATTAAACCTACAAAAACCTAGTTGTTTTTAACACGCTTATATTAGCTGCACCTGAATGTTGTTTTGTGAGCTGGTTTCGAACCTCTGATTTCCGTGTTGGAACTTAAGCACTTCGACAACATTACCAACTACACCGTTAGGTCTCGATATAAGTTTCAACGAGATGTAGGTATGTAAACATAGTTAACATAACATTAATATAGTTTTAAAAAAAACTAAGAATACACGCTTCCATAACATATGAAACTGAAAATTTAAAAATGAATATTGTAAAAAACTAAAAAATACACTTTTAAAGCACATCAAACTAAAAAGTTTTTTGAAACTATATTTATTTTACTCAAATTTTTTGCGATTATCAAAAACTTTTCAGGTTTTTTGTATTTATAAACCTTAATAAGATTTATATTAAATATTAGGTGTTTAAATAATTATAATTGAATAGATATCAGTAATGTGCCTTCACAGATATTTAACAACAACTTTATATACCACTTTCAAAAGTTCAAAAAACTAAAACAAACGAAATAAAGATCGAAACCCACTAGCAAACTGCCACGCCACGCCATGAGACGGCCGTTCACGTGGTACATTGTTGTGTACATATTTGTTTGTAATTAAATAAAAATCGTCCCACGTGAGATGGTGTAGCGTGGCGTGTTATGGTCTGAGTGTGCACGCAGATAATTGAATTAACATATGCACACATATTCGATACTTGGCGCGGTGTGGTATGGTGTGTATATAATCTTTGGTATGGTGTTATGCTAGTGGGTTTCGGCCTTAACCCGTCAAGTATTGTCTGTGACACGATCACTCTGTTCCAGGGTTGCAACAAGTGGTTCGAACACATTAGCTCTTGCTGTCGATTATAGTTGCATACTTTCTCTTCCCACGGATTTGGATTCACTTTTTTAATCAGAATTTTTTCATAATCCTAGTTCAGAACTCGGTACATAATCAAATTTTCTTTTAGATCAACTCTCGCATGCAAAAAATAGTTGGACTGTTGATGTACAGCAACTTTTGTTTTTGCATTGCCTTTCAAAATCTTAAATAATGAGAGATTCATACTTTATACAAATATAAAATAATAATAAAGCTTCAATGACCTGTTTTTAGATTCAAATGACTCGTTTTTGTTACCATCTGCACGTCTAAATAAAACAACCTTTAGCAACACTGCTCTGTTTTGGTTTCCGAATAGAATTCTGGATTACTTTCCAAATCATCATGATCGGGTTAATCGGACCATAGTTTCTGAAAAGCCCTTAGGTAGTTTTACAGTAAAAAAATGATTTCAATTAATGTGGCAAATCAATTTATTACGAGTCCATAATAAAATAGAACTGCCTTTCCCAATTTTAACAATACTTACTCTACAGTTTTTGAAATTAGAATATATGTCATAAAACTAGATAGTAAAGTTTGAATTTTATGATTTTTATTAATAACCTCATACAATTATGTATTTATTCACCCCTTGTGATTATAATAAATATTTTTCAGGAAGATCAAGATATTTTACTAAGAGTACAGCCATTGGACTACCCAGATGGATATTTAAAAACCAAAGTGAAATTCGGCCACCCCTTTCTTCCTGGTGGATGGGATTACAACGATGATGTTGGCACTAAAGCACCAGGACCACACTGTTTTCCCTACTGGATATCTTCTTTCAATAACAGTCATATTATAGACTCAAGATGTCTTGCTATACAACCCACTTGGATGGCAGACAACAAGTAAGAAAAGTGTGTATTTTACAGTTTTCTTATAAATGGATTCATTTCAATTTAATCCTTGGCAAATATTTGTTTTGCTTATATCTTATCCTTTTCCAGAATTGAAAATAATTAAATTTTTTAATACAGGGATTTACTAGCAGATCGATATCTTGATACTCTGCTGCTACCAGGAACCCATAATTCAGGAGCTTTCTTAGGAGAAGGTACTTTTCAAGAACAATTCATATTAAATCAAGATAGAGACATATGGACTCAACTAGTGTTTGGGATTAGATATTTAGATTTCAGGATAGGATATTACGGAGCACAAGGGTAGGTTCTGCAACTTTATTTATTCAAAAACATTCAAATTTCTGCACCTGCAGTTTATTCTATTAATATAACTGGCCTTTAGTATTATAGATCTTGTTAGACCTTACAGTGACTGCTACAAAACGATTTTATATTATTTTATGTTTCCCTTGTTATTTTTAATGATTAAAAAAAATCTGAAAGCGTTTGTCAATGATCTTATGGTTTTTGATTATTTTATAAGAATTGAAAACCATTTTAATTTTTGTATAAGAATCGGAAACGATTTGTATTGTTTTCAAAGAATCGAGATCGATTATTAATTCCAAAACAAATCATAAATAAGACTGTAATGTTTCCATTCTTTTGCGATAATTGAAATTCATGAAATGAAATATATTTTTTAGTGATTTATCGATATTAAGAAAGCGAATCGAAAACTTCCACTAGTTGTCATTAGTCCTATTAGATGATTCGCATTTTCCTTTTGCTGGTGAAAATAATAGGAGTAGCAATCTATCTTGGTATCTAACAGACACAATAGAACTGACAATAGAAGTCAAGTATATCTGCTTGCGGGACCGAACTAATCCCTACTACCATCATCTGGTAACGCTGTACTTATTAAACTTTATTTGTTTGATTTTAAGTACACTGTCCAATGGCAATGTTAATTTAATTATGAACCTGCGCCAATAAATGTAGTAGTACCCTCGTCCGTGAATGAGTGCAACACAATTATCATTTCGAAGAGAAAACTAAATCAAAAATCAAGTAAATTTTATTAATTTCGAAAATCACAACAACAAAAATTAGACTTACTTCTCTATCTGAACTAACCAACAATAATAGTCTTGAAAACAACATTGTAACAAATAAGAACTGCGTTTAAATAAACATAATTAATTCCGTATTATATAAACAAACTTTATAATTCAAGTTTCATATTAAAATGTGTAATATATTTCAGATTCTTCTTAAATCATGATAAATTCAGAATCCAAGAAGTGCGTCCTTTATTTCAGCAAATCAAAAAATTTCTGTTAGCGTCTCCCAACGAAATGATAGTGTTAGATTTCCATAGATTTCCCTATCCTTCAAAATTCTCTGAAGATATTCACAATCGATTTATCAAAATTGTTAATGAGGATTTAGGAGAATTTGCCGCAACTGTACTTAGTGGAATGAGGACGACAAAATTACGAGAATTTTGGGCCTTAAATAAAAGTTTGATCATATGCTACAATAACCAAGCTGTTGTAGAATCGAAAAAAAGTAAGTAGGTAATTCAATTTATCATTAAAATCATCATATATAAATTTGTTTTGTTGCAAGGCAAAACATTTTGTGAAATAGCAATTTAGTTCCGCAGGTTGCTTAATTGTTGTTTTTAAGCTCGATTGCTTATATTTAATTTCTAATAGTAGCAAGCGGCTGCCATTTATTGAATTCTTCTTTACATTTACTACATTTTGATTATTGATGTAGATTCAATTTTTGCAAATATTTTTAAGTTCATCCAATGCCAATTGACAATCATCGTTGTATTCAAGGAATTCAATATTTCTTCTATGATAGAATTTATAGATTCATCTCGAAGATACCCAATTTTAGACCACAACAATAATAATATATAGCTCTAGTAGGAACTAGAACAAGCTCGAGATTCTTTCAAAAAGGTTGCTTTGAATGGAACGTACAATTTTTTAATTTGTTTCTCCTTTTTCTTCTCTTCCTCTTCAATTGCCTCATCGCCGATGAGAACAATCATTTGTTTAAAAAAAAACTGATTCACTTACATTTACTTTACTACTTTGAATTTATTTCCTCGAAGCAATTGAATTTTTACGTGTGAATAATTTTCTGTACGTGAACTATAAGAGACGTGTCTTTTTTAAATCCGTCTTTTTTCTCAATATGTGGTTAGGTTAGGTTTACCTTCAGTTAAGTTTATCAGAATTGAAACAAAATTTAGACTTTTGTCTTAAGTATTAACCAGCACTCACTGCAAAAAGAAGCACCACAGCAATGAACTACCAGAGAACGTAGGTATTCCAGTAATAAAGCTACATGTTATTAAAGGTCATGTTTGTAAACTCAGTAAAAAAATAAAATATAAAAAGATTTAATAACTAAGTTATAAGAAGCTTAGACAAATTTTAAAGTCGCGATATTTTAGAAATGGTGATTCTTGGCTCAAGAAGCTTTAGAATAATTTTTCTAGCCTATCATAAAAAACAAAGATAGCAATCTTTAACTTTGAGTAACTTTTTTAGCTCACTTAGGGACTTCTTGAAATTTATTTCTAAATGCAAATCCAAGGTTTCCACCATCAGCTTTCGTTATTGACCTCTATTTTTTTTTTCTTATTTGACAATACTTAATATTTTCAACACCAGAGATTGCAGGCTTCCTCGTGAATCATTGAAAATAAGTAATTATTTTTTCCGTAAATTCCAAAAATACTAATAGTACGTTTAAATTTGTCAATTTGAAGCGTAGTCACAAGCATTTTTATTTATATCGAGCTCTGCACAATAAATGTGATAAAATTCAATTCTCTTCTGGAAAACTTCTTCTCTCGAAGTGACGCTGTGATAAGGTCCAACGAAACCAGACTAAATGTTTTTCTACAATAGAAATTGCAAGCAAAAAGATTATTTTGTTCTATTATTTGAATGAATAATCTTGTGTAACTTCCTAGATGTCTCAAACAAAAACAATGTACATATATATTTCAGACGAGACCTGGTTATGGCATCCGCTTCGCCAATATTGGGGAGACGCTAGATCTTTGCAAGATTTGAAGAGACACATCAGAAAAGTCATCGATGAACGTGGTGATCTACCGAAGGCTAACCCTTTTTGGGCTCTAATGGCTGAACTCACCCCTCGACCGATCGATGTATTTTTCGGTACTTACAATTTACGAAAATTAGCTCAAGAAACAAATAGAGAAGTAACTAAATGGTTCCGAGATGAATTTGGGAAAGAAAGTAATATCGTTGCCACTGATTATTTTGTTGGAAATGATATAATCGATATCGCTATCGACATAAATACAAGAGGCAATAGAAATAAAACTATATCATAATAAATAAATAAATAGTAAACGATATTAATTTATAAATGTTGAATTTGATACTTATATTTGTATAACTTTCAAGAAATTAAACTTTTAAAACCGTTTTTGTGATTTAGGTATGTTTGGAAAAGTTGGTACATGTCGAATAATAACTTTCATATTCAAGAAATAATAAATAGTTACACAAGAATAGATGAATGATCAACTATAACTATTTGACTAACAACAGATGTTAATAATTGAGGTATCTCTAGTATTATGAGAATACAGTATGTTCATCGAGGAATATAACTTGCTAATATTTCTATTTCTGAGAGGTATACAAAAAAAGGTTATAATTCAGACCATCGATACATTTAATTACAAGTATATCATGATGATTTAAGGTCACATAATTCTAGTCAAATGGTTTCTACCGTTAGAAATTCAAATTATTTAATAGTTTTTGTTTCAAGCCACTAAAGTCATACTTTTTGTCACGAGGCTGGAAATTACTTGCCGAGACGTTTACTAACTACTAACCAGACGGGGGACAAAAAGAGACTTCAGACTTCGAAATTGCCCAGATTCAAAAATACTTGGAATTCAGGCGATCAGAATATGACTGCCACGTTTAGTTGCTGAATAGTATGATTAGTTTTTAAAAATCGGTGTACAAATCTTTCTTTTTATTTATTTATATATTAATGGTATTAGAATAGTTTGAATTGCCTAAAATTAAAAGTTGTAAGCTGGTTGATGTGTAATTGACTGCTGTCGAACATAAAACGGATGACAGTTCAGTTACTTCTGTGCCTAGGCACTAAAAAATGATTTCACTGCTGATATCTATAGACCAATCAGGATTAGGGTGCCTCTCTTGATTTTAGATCTTTTCTGATTTAAATTTAGTTTCTTTCATAATTTGACAGACAGATGAGAATTTGACATTTCAACTTCCTTTAGTCTTTATCAAAATATAAGTATATAGAAATGTATCTCCTCGTTCTAAACTTCATAGTACTCGCTCTGTTATTCTTCAGTTAACGGTTTTCCATACACTTCTTATAAATGAGTTAATGTTGATATACTTACCTGCATTTATTTCATTTCTTGGTGAACACTCCAGAAAATATTGTTCCATAGTTTTAAGTTATGTGCATTTTTAGTTATTTAGTTTTGTTCCTGATAAATGGTAGCTTGTAAACTTGATAATGAAAGTTGTGGGTTAACCAACTTCCAACAATTAACCGTCCTTAGCAGTTTCTTCTTCTTCCTGCTGTGTATAGGCATAATTGCCAGTTTTTCTTCACGTTATTGCCTCTGCTCAGTCACCTAGGAGGTTGTCACTCATTTTTTCCTAGGTCTTCTTTGTCCTGCTGGTGATTTGTCCCTTGATATTTTCACAATTCGTTTTTCCGTCATGCGGTCAATGTGCTCATTCCAAATTTGTTCTTAGCAGTTATTACAAGATAAACTGGCCAATTAGACAATAACTGAACATCAAAAATAACATAAAGGGCGTTAGCTTGGTCAATACAAACCTTTTAGGAAGGGAGAAAAGTCATAATTTTGAATCTACTTAAGCCCTAGTAGTAAATGTATGAAATATTGAGGAAGATATAAAATAAAAGCAATAAACAAAAAATATCGTTTAATAATTATAAGTAGAACAAGGTCATTGAAAGTAGTTTTTATATATAAAAAAAAGTTGAGATACAAAAAATATTTAATACAATCAGTAAATTTAAAAGTCGGTGGTGAAATTATAAAATATGAAATTTTGTACAGGTAAATAACATATCTATATAAATATGTATAAATTAAGGCTTACGACTGTACATTAATTAATGCTTTACATAGTAAAGACAGCAATGGTCAGTTCATAGAATATACATTCAGTCAAAAATTTAACAATTGAACTACTACTTTATTTTCATAAAAATTAATAAAACAGCTTTTGATTTAAAATCATAAAATGTTATTTTCATTATATTTGAAACGTTTTGCGTCAAACTATTCTAGAGTTATTCTCGAATGACTAGAAACCATTATTATTGTGTCTTAGAACTAGATATAGAAAAGGCAGACATATCCAATTTTCTACTCCCTTTATTTTCATAGGTCCCTTGGTAGATGGACCCATTTTACATGGTGATGTTTCTTATCAATCTTAGAAATTATCTACAAACTAACCAACTACTTCCGATATAAGTATCCTCTAGTAATAGTCTATATCACAGTATTGTTATTCTTAACCTCACAATCAGTATTGGGCAAATGTTCCATAACCAGCGACATCTCCCCAATAGGCGCAGCTGAATCTATCAGATTCTGCGCACTCAACGACGACATGTTATCACTAAAATTAGGTATTCTCGTGTTATTTCTATGTACAGTACTCCTTCGAAAACTACTTCTTAAAATAGAAGCGACTTCGGCTGCTGTCAACGCTGTAGAAGTTGATTCCAAGTTTCTCAGTCTTTCAAGTGTTGATAAACGGGTATTACCGAGAGTACCATCTGGAACGGTGATTGAAACATCTCGTGAGGTGTTGTTCATTTCTACTAAAACGGTGTTATAATCTGGAGGAGGAAGAGGAGTGTTGCTGGAGTTTCCGTTATTATTCGATATTGGAGTTCTTTGTCTAGAGGAACCTTCGCCTAAAAAAAATCTCTTTTTTAGAAACTGCGCATTGCTAGAATTGAAAAACTAACCTAAAACGTTAGCTATTCTTCTAACACTTCTTCTAATGCTTTGCCGTAAGAACTTTGCAATTCTAGCACCGGTCGCAGTCGTGTAGGATGGAGGAGGAGTGTACTTCGGTGGAGGATCTTCAGCTGTCGCGTTGGCGGCATTATTTTCATTTCTGATCGCTTCGGCTGCTTCTTGGTTGCTTAAATCGTCCATGTGCTCACCGATCGGTGGCCGGTATAGTAATTGAATACGCTGGACAAAATTAAATATATTTAGGGTAAGAACTAACTGTTTATTGGTATATTTTATATTAACAATAAATTATTATGAATAAAATTTTTAATAAGATTTACTACTAACGTAATTCTGACGTTCCTCAAACTCCTGGGTATGCAATGAACAAAACAAAATTTATTTAGTATTTTTTCTACAAACTAACCTAAATTAGATCTTTTCTAGTTTTCTTTTTATTTCATTTCATTGCTTCAGTTATATGAAATTTATAAAAGTTATATTCCACTCAACGTTCACTAAAGTCTCAAGGATATCATAATATCTAAACAACATCCTTTACAACAAGGCGTCGGCCATTTTGTTGATAGTTTCGAAGATAGAGAACATACCAGAGCATTGCTAGTGATTATTGTTTGATGAAGTTTGGCTTTTTTAGAGAATATAATGAGAAGTTGACTCATCATGACCGTGAGCAATATCAGAAGAGAGAGTTCGGGAGTGTGATTGTGACCCGTTTGAGCTGCGGTACGAAGATATGGAGACAGACAAGAACCAGTGGTCACGCTTGACCGAATTAGACAGACTGTAGTACCTAGTTATCCGCACGAATCCGCTCACAATTTCCTCACCTTTTCTCCTCATATGATAGGGCTTGGGAACGTTTATATACCACTTGTGTGCTAGCTACACTATAGTATTCTTATTTCCTCTGGTTCGTCTAGAATAAGGATTTAATTCTTATCACATTTTGTCTTAATGTCCGAATAACTTCACACTTTCATTGCTTTCAATTCTCTTTAATAATTTTATGTGTGTCCCTATATCTTTCAATTCGATGAAACAATGTACTGGCTAGTGTTTCTTTCTTTCCACAGCTAACGATTTCAATTTCCCTGCTGAAATTTATGTCTTGCTTCCATAGGAGTAATTGAGATTGTTTTCAGATATTTGAATATCAAACTAATAAATTCAGGGTCTCAGATCATCTTTGGCATTTTGATATTTTCAGTCTTTTACGGAGTCTTGTTCAGTCTCATTGTTTCATGTGGCGAAAAACCCAAAATTTTCTCTATTATATTTATGTTGAAAAATATAATAAAAGAATACGATGAGCTATACTTCGAATATTAAGACTTTCTTTTGATATGATTATTTAATATACAAAGTGAACATTTGAAACCGATATTATTATGAGGGACACCACTATAGATACGAATCGTTCGAGTTGGTTTTTCCTAGACGTTCAACAAAATTTCCATTATAAACTCACTCCAACAAGTTAGTGGAATGGGGATTCCAGAGGTCGCGGACATTGCAGTATCTAAGTGGAATGTACCCAAAGTAAAATTTACTGTGTGAATTCAATGGATTGCTGTTTAAAATAATAGAAAAAATGCAGCAAATTTATTATCATGAAATTTTGTTGAAATTTAAGAATTAATCCATTGGAACCCAGTGCCCTAATCTGAAGACAACTAAAATACTTCTATTATGTGTATATATATATATATATATATATATATATATATATATATATATATATATATATATATATATATAAGCTACAAGAATAGTTTGTTTCATTTGAATAGAAAAAATAATTTGGGCATTAATGGATTGATGTAAAATGAGTAATTAATACAATGTATTGTTAAGAAGCATCGCTAAGCTTTACTTTTTTAGTTTCTTCTACCACGTATTAATTTAATCTTCATAATCTTCACTACTTACATCCAAAATGTCACTAGGTCCATTATTCAAATACCTATAACTCTGTATTACAGCTACTAAGGGAATACAAAGAATGGGGACAAGTTGTATCATTGATCCTACTTGACGTGCCCAAAGAGGCCAATATCCAGCTACAGGCCCGTGATGCCAAATAAACATATCTCTGAAGCTACCATTTTTGAATGTCGCAATACAAAGTACCTAAAAATAAAACATTTTTTCAAATAAATCCATAAATAATTCTAAAAATTGCACAAAGACGTAAAATGTTCCAAATACTCTCTTATAAAATATAAAGTAAAGATAGAGGGAGGCATTTTATACTGACCATTAAAGCAACAGGTAAGATCACGTTCCAAGTGAACGACAATAACGCAGGAGCCCAGCTCAAAAAGCACGGATGGCTATTTTGATAGAATAATGCTGTAACGACAGTATCTCCACTATAAGGTCTTCCACGAACCATGAATACTGCCATAATTTGTATAATAATGACGATCACTAGCCACCATACACCACCAACTGTGTAATCCAAGAAGTAGACCACGTAAATTCCCATCTAAAAGCAAATCATCGACATATTTGAACAATGTTTGGACGATACTGGTTCTTCTAATAATCATAGATAATCTCCCAGATTTCTTATTAAACAGTGACGAGTTTGTCGGTCAAATAATACAGATACTTTAGTTCAGAAGTTATTAAACTTTTTTTCTTTGTAAACCACTTTCAAAATACTTTTTACTAGTTTAAGTTCATACATCTATACCATATTACCAACACGTCAAAAAATCAGATCTAAGGAAATTCAAGTACACTCCTGTTGTAAAGCTTACAGTGGAACCCTGAGAGTGCACCTGAAACACTTTAGGAATCACTGCTTTAGTGATGTGGTGCCAAAGAAGTTCACGAAATATTAGAAACTCTTTGATTTGTCTAATATAGTGATAATGTAATAACTTTTAAGATTATTTACAATTGTATGAGGGGATTTAAAAGCGAAAATGTGTCAGATAAGATCAAAGACGTCTTTCGGCTTCTTAATGTGAAAATTTGTTCATTTGGGTATTGGAATATGCGAAACTAAAATGAAGAAAAATTGAAAAAAAGCTTATTACTTCATTATGACTACACACCATGTCGCACACTGCTTTTGATTAGAGATTTTGGCCACCAAAAGTCTTCCAGATTTATCACATCCACATTTTGCATAATGCGACTCCTGGATCTTGCCGAATATACAAAATGTGCTAAATAGAAAATGTTTAAAATAAATGAGAGCCATTCAAAGAGAAGCTTTCCAGAAACACTTCTCATCTTAACTTTGTAATAAAAGCATTGCTGGCTAAAGGCAGTACTTTGAAGATCAATCCAAGTTCTTCGTTTTAAGAAAAATATTTTTAATCGCACTTCGTTGTATTCATTTTCATAATGTATTATGTTGATTATAATGAATGTTTCAAAAAAAATATTTTGACGTCTCAACCTAATTTCGGTCTTCATCTAAGAAAAATACAGGTTAGTTTGTAGATTCTCCAAGATTTTACTACTTGGACCTTTTTATATATTTTTGTTTATAAGTATGCAAGTTGTTAATGTAAAATCATGTTTTGATAAAGTCCAACATAGGAGGAAACGTCAATATTTTTGCCTCTTTCAATCAGAAGAGACGATCAAGAATATTGTATATAAAAAGGTCTAAAAATTGAAAAATAAAAGAAACTGTCGTAATTTTTTTGTTCTTCTGGGACATCTTAAGTTGGAACTATTCAAATTGATTTTTACACTAAACATTCTCATTAAAATGGCAGTTTTCAGTCAATCAACTTCCTTTGTGACTGAAGTTTCTTGTGATTTTTAAATTTCAAGTTTTTTTGCTTCGATATTTTTAATTTATACAATTGACATCGATTAGACAGCATATGGAGCCCAAATTTTTTCAAGATTATTTTCATTTTGTAAGCAATTTTTCAATCTCACCTCTGTAGCCATAGGAAGTCCCAAAATAAACCCGCACGCGCAACTAAAGAAGGTAATCGTAGTTTCCCAAGACTTCAGAACGTTTGCTTTGATTGCCATAATTCCCGTAATGACGCAATGCCATATAGCCAATTGTTGGGCGATACCGAACATTATAAGTATAAAGTAAAATAATACAGCCCAAAACGGTGACACCTGATCGGCTCCCATCACTGCAAATGTAGCTGGTACCAATTCAGTAGCCAATCTTAGAACCTGAAATAATAAGAAGAATATTATATCAAATATGTGGGAATAATGAATGCAAAAATCCTTCTCTTTAAGATATTACACTTTTAAATATTAACCTTAATATTATTTTGGAAGTAAAGTTTTCTATATTAAAACATTTTCAAACTTGTTGAAGAATATATTTTGATATGTCCTAAAAAAAAAAGGAAAAACGTTTTCGAGCCACAAGTCATAAAACCAGGTATAAGTTTAAACAGAAAATCGATAATACAAACCCAAAATATTTTAAGTTTAGGTAGTAGGTAGTTAGTTCTCTCCGATCCTTAACATTGTGAGGACACATCTCCGAAACTCTAATAGAATTAAAATAACCTTCTAATTTATAACGTATTTAGTTTTTTTTTATTAATACACCGTTACCTAATCCATAATCCCAACAAAATATATATAATACATAGCAAACTTATTGAGGGGACAGAACCCTACAACCATTTAATCAAATATGCAAAAAACGCCTGTCTTGTTATTTGGCATACAAAATCTGTTCTACATTGCAATCACCTTTATGGAAAGCGATGTGTAAGTAGTGTTACAACTGATTATATTGTAACTTACAAGCATTATTTTCACTAATTATACGTAATTCTATATTTTAGGAATCCCAAGAAATTTTTGTACTATTTCGACATCTACCGTGAATCTCTATTTAAGGACCATTAAATTGACCAGATTTTAATTTTTCCATTTTACCCGAAACAATGTTCATTTTGATTAATAGCTGTCACAAATTACTTCAGCAGCCCCAAATTAATATGCAATGCTTCGTTTTGACTTCCTGGATTGATAGTTTCACTTAAATGATAATTCCGTATTTTTGCCGTCCCAAAGGCTTGAAATAAGAGGATTTTGTATATCCACTTTGGTGTCTAAGGCATAAAAACAAGGATATTTCCAGTTTACTATCCAGGGAAGAAGATAGCCCCTGTTAACTTACTTCATCAGCCCCAGCTCAATATATGATGCTTATTTCTGTCTTTTTTGAATTGGCACATCTCCTAAATGTCAATTTCTGTTAATCCAATGTTACTTTTTAGTTCTGCTGTTCCAAAGGCATTGAAATAAGAATATTTTTTACATCCACTTTGTTTTCCAAGGCATTAAAAAGGATTTTTCAGGTTTAATGTACAAAGAGATATAAAACACTTTTTTCTGTTAATGTCAGTTAATCCGGTGTTCATTTTTAGCCCTGTTGTCCCAAAGATATAAAAATAAGTCTATTTGTATATCCAAACCGATGTTCAAGGAGGAAGTTGACCATGGTTAAATTAACAAAAATTTTTCATCAATGTTCGACCAACAGGAATTGAATTAAATTTGTGAACTCCATAAATGAGCAAGAGTCATCCAGAAATCTCTCGAAATTAATTTTTACCTTTCATGTCTAGTACCAGAAATAACATCATTTAACCTTTATCTATAAAACTAAAGCTGATTTGGTGACATCTGTGGAAACAACACGTCAGAAATATTCAACAATTTCCGCCAACATTTAGTCGATATATATTATCGATTTGGGAAACTGAAGGATTCTTTTATCGATCCAATTTTTGTCAGAAGTAAGTACAATGTATTTATATTCAGTATTTATTAGTTTGATGTGTATTATTTACGAAGTGAAAACATTCTTTTATATTTAATCAAAAATCTGTTTTCGATTTGCTAATTAAAAAATGTGGTCCAATTTATTGGTCAATATCATTGCTGAATAACTTCTTATTTCACGCTCGATTTATTTTTATTGCAACTTTGAAGTGAGATCACATAATTTGTTAACAATATTGTTACAGAAACAAATAAAAATTGTAGCAAATGAATTTCTACTGTTTAACTTAGTGGAGTTGTCGTCGAAAAAATAACTTCGTTAACAAGGAAAATGTTTTTAATAATCAAATTTATCCGCAGAGAACGTTTTTTATTATTTCTTTTTGTCACTTATCAAATAAATAAATGGAAAATCAAAACTTAAAACTACTTACTAATAAAACATCGGTATTACAAGGTTTGTTCCCACCTGCTAATCTGGACCGTTCTTGGAACGGTTATGGGAAGCGTTATTTCCTGCGCAATCTGGCTTTGCACGGTTTTTGTAACAGTACCTGCTATCAACCAAGTATCGAAAAGACCGTCCCGGAAACGGTTCACAAACGATACCTAAATCGGTTGGAACATAAAATCTCTATTGCGCAGAATCATCACCGTACCAGAGTGGTTTTTTAATGGATTGGAACCACCATATAAATTATTTGAGAGAACTACTTGTATGCAACTATTAATACACGAAATGATATTCCGCTTTTAACATTGGCGGCGAGAATAAAATTATTCAAAATCGATATTTTTATTTGCGATTAATTGACTGTGTGTCTCAAAGTCTCTTGTGAAATTAATTATGCCGACAGGCTGTAATTTGTAGTAAACACAATAGTCCAAATACATTTTTTTTTAAATACCGTATACAGGATGTATAATATTTTATAATAAACTTGATTGAAATTAGTTTTCTAATAAATGTAAGAGAAATTTATTTACACTTATAGCATTATGTTATATTTTAGATCCTCAAAGTTGGTTTATTTAGTTTTAAAAACATTTCTTTTTCAGTACCCCCATAAAAAATTCAAAGGTTCCCGATCTAAAGATGTCTGAGATCATTAAAAAGGTCTGCATATACACATGCCTGGAAATATAGCTTTGAGAAACTCAACAGGTCTAAGAAAAAGAGACAAACTTGTGGCAATCAAGAAGTTTCTTGTAGGGATATTAGGATATACAGAATTACAAAGCAAATTAGACAATTATAATAATTCTAAATATCGTACCCATTGAAAATTCCGTCAAAGAATATTGTTTTTATACATTATATATCTGGGCACAATGTAGGCCCTTTGCTCTCATCCGATTTACCTCTTCATTAGTCATAAACAATTGACATTGAACAATTTCTACAAAAGAACCGACTTTTCCATTTAACCTGACTATTACGATTACAGATATTTCCAAGTTTTGCTGAGATAAAATGATAATTCATAATACAAGTTATCAAAGACGACCTTTCCCCATAGATATACGATAGGTAAGCTTTTGCAGCATTGAGTTTATTTGATGGATGACTGTGCTGTATTATCACTAAATCTGAGCACACTTTTATATTTGTCTATATCCTATCCTATTGGGGAACTGTCGCCTCAATGGACACCTGGAGCATTAAGAGATAATGCGGCGTGTAGATTTTGTTGCACAGAAGAAGAAAAGTCTATCCACATTTTCTCGAAGTGTGAAACACTAAAGAATTCCAGAGCACTAAACCTGGGAATATCTATGGCAGCTAGAGCCATCCCACATTCCGTAGTATCGCAGCAAGAAAGGAGGCATTAGATCCCTTGAGTCGCAGTGTATATGACACCCCAATATCTACATACGTATATACATAGTCCATAATCAATATTATTACTGAGAACAAAATACCTAGAATCAATTATTTTACCATCTAGAGCTGTTGCTTGCTGATATGTCTATCAAAGTCTAATAATAATAATAGTTGTAATTTATTACATCTATAATCACCACAATCGTTTCACTCACCATATATCCACTTTCTTCTGAAAAGTCTATGTAAGGTTTTATAACTTTCTCTCCCAATACGAATGAATTATGAACCATATTTCGTATAGAAATACTTGCCAAATTCGGAGGAAGAGGATCTTTTGTAGATCGAAGAAATGTATACGAAGACATTTTTTCTATAACAAAATAACGAAGTTTCAAATAAAAAACTTACATAAAACTTCATCTTACTCACCAAAAGAATCAGGTATATAACTGTACCCGTAAGCTTTAAGTATTTGAACACAGGTGTTTGCCAAGAAAGCTACTAGCAATAAAATTGTGAAAGTTATAACGGCTACAAGACTAGAATCTCTTTGAAGTAAATGTTTGTGTCTGTTATGTGATGCTATTTGCATTATAGCCGCTCCCAGCATACCCCATGTAAGAAAAACTTCTTGACTGGCTGCCAACCAACTCTAAAAGTAATTACATTATTAATAGCCAAGAAATAAGACATTAAGTAAGTAAGTCAAAAGTTTCTGATCAGTTTAAAAGACATCAGCAAACTAAGAAGAAACTGGTACGAAACAAGAGGTGCATGTAGCTAATTAGAAATCACTTTTTCTTGTTTAAGTTTGAATATGTCGTTTACTATAAAGAATCAGAAACTTTTTTGGTATTCAAAAATAAGAATTTCCCACCTTTGGATTGAGAAAAAATTCTCCCCATGAAGTTTCTGGAAAGATTACGTTAACAAACTCCGGTGGCATCAAACCTAAGATTTTGGCACACAAAATAAAGGTCCCGAAGACTGGTAGTAGGGTAAAAGCGTAAATAACTTTTCCATATGATCTTAATCCTTTGCTCAGAGATACAAATACTATCATCCATACAACAGCTAAATTGAACGCCAGCTGAAACTTGATGGTACCATATGAGTTTCCACTTGGTAAGTGATGTCGTTGAAGAACTACTCCATTGAAATAGTCTGGGAGTGTTTGCGTCAGTTGAAAGGTACTATTTTCAGAATTTATATCTATGGAGAAATAAATAGTTTAGACAAATCTATAGTTTTTCTATACTTTTAAATCATTTTTGATCACTAGAACTTTGTTCTTTGAGAATTGGTCTTGTGAATAGAAATTATATGAGTGAATACTAACCCCTTCTATAATAAATAAACGGCTCGGCCCATCGGTACCTATCGGCTTTCGTAATGAATGAATCCCGAAAAAACACAAACATCCAAGACACTCCGATAATACTATACAGTCCTAAAAGCGCTTGAGCCAGCAGTAACGATACCCCTACTCCTTGGAAGAGCGGCGATATCCTCCACATATCTATAACTCCAGCTCCAAGTTGTTGCCCAAGGCAAAGTTGAAGAGTAAATAGCGGAAGGCCGAAAATAAGCGATAAAAAGCAGAACTGGAAGATGAAATTAGCTCCAAAATGGACAGTGAGAATAGCGAATCGCGAAATGTTGAAAAGACCTAAAGTACAACCAAGACATGCCATCATGGAGCTAAGGCTGTGAGGCCAATGTCCTAACGGACTGTGTGCCTCTGGCATGTCCGACTGGCGGTTTCTATCACATGATCTGAAACAAAAAGAAAAACATATTAATATCGTTTTCTCAATCATCTTTATACTTTTCAATCCACTCGTTCCCCCACAATTTCAATAATGCACGTTGCAATTCTAAAGTAACATGATGTTTAGTGTTACGACACTTGCGTCCTTATTATTTTACATTCACTATCACGAAAAAACATCTGAAATTAAAATTCTATTTAAATACTTTCTATCTATTTCCGTTGACAAAGTTTATTCACTTATTTACGTTGAAGACAATATAAATTCTTTTATTGTATTAACATATGGTAATTTCATATTAACCCAAAAAATTTCAAATCAGTGATTCTGATAGTTATTATAGATATTCCGTTTTGCCTTGATGTATTTCGGGGAACCACAGAGAAGCAAAGTGGACCAAACTTAGTTTGCTTCCAATTATTTGATGTGCGTTTTATAGCAAAATGTTGAAACACTAGGACAGACTAGGAACAGACGCTAAGATAAATGAACTTAAATTATTGTCAGATAAGTTCTGTTAATAAATAAATCACGTTACTGTCAAGAGAAAAGTAATCCAAGAAGATATCTTTCTCTTTTTACATATTCATTTGTAATTCACTTGATTTTAGAATTTTGTGGAAACTTTAACTTATGCCCTAAATCTAAATCGCAGCAGCTAAAGGAGATAGAAAACAACAACTAGAAATGTAATCATGACATTGGTACCGATAACTCGTTCTTGTTTACCTGACTAATATTTTTTAATCATTTCCATTAAACATCATAACAAGGTTAACCTTATCAGGCCAAAGCTGACGAGGTCCACGCTAGGAACGCATCAGGATAATCCCATAAAAAATAAACTAATTTTCTATCTATTTATGTCTATATAAAGCCTCTTATCAAGTTATCCTGACAAGATCCATACTAGGATCACCCATTTGTTTAAAAATAATTTTTCTTTAGGCTCTAATGGTCATGTTCATGTGAGGAATCCATCATGATTGTCTTAGTAAAGTAAAGACTATTTCTAATTGGGTTCTACAGACGAGGTTCACACTAGGAACGCATCAGGATAATCCTATTTAAAATAAACTAATGTTCTATCAGGTTTCCCTGTTCATGTCCATATAAGGAGCCTCCCAGGATCACCTTATTGAAAAGAATAATATTTCTTATAAAGTTATCCTGATAAGATCCACACGGATCACATCAGGTTCACCCATTTGTATAAAAATTAATTTTTCTTCAGGCTTTTGTGGTCATGTTCATGCGAGAAATCTCATGATTATAAATTATTTTTCATCATGTCAATCTCTCAGTACTCTCATTTTACTTTTAGGAAATGCTTATTCATTTGGCTGTTGAATTGGATATCAAACTAAAGTGTAAACTACTCCAAGAGAGGCAGTTCGTCAATAATATAAAGACAACTTGATACCAATCTAGACCAGATCTAAATCCTTGCGTGCATAGAAATTTCTGAATATGGTTAACATAATAATATATAATATATCTATTATTTCATCTAAAGGACTATATAAGATGAACCTGATCAGGACCTCATTACTGATCTGCGTTATATCTTCATCAGGTACTTGTCAGGTTATTCTGACCTATACCTTACCAGGATTCGGAATTACCTGATAAGGTCCTTATCGGGTCTTCACAAAAAATTATAGTCGGGTATATAGGAAGGTGATTTATCCTCTAATCTAAACAAGAGGTTTTGTTTTATATCAAACATTTTATTACATTGAAACTCAGAAAAGCAGACATTTTTTGGTTAACGCCTATTCATAAATGCTTCGTTTGCAAGATTTGGTTTGGTAGATAAATTTCATCCTCACTTCTATATACCTAAGAGTAGAAAGAAAATCAATTCAAATTGCTGTAGGCTGATGAAGCAAACCATCAAATTTCTACTACCAATGTTAAGATGAAGTGGCTTAGTGGTTGAGATGTATTAAATAATCTCCGTACACCATTCGGTACAAATATTCTAATAAAGCTGATGTTAATATCGAAATAGTTTGCATAAGTAAAAAAAATTCACTTCTAAATAGGTTACACCACTTTTGTACCCTAACAAATAAAAGAAGCCATTTATCTAATCCATTAATTGACGCTTTAATATGTTGGACTTGGTCCGTTATTGCATTGCCAACTTCATAAGAATGTTGCTTCAATGTTACACTAAAAAAATGTTTATATTCTATTCTATTCTAAAAAGAATATTCGGTAAATTCTTATCCGTTATAATGGTATAGTTTTAAGTGTTTTTTTTCTGTAGGTTTCACGGTAAGTCGCAATAGAAATAAGACTGTATTCAGTAATCATTTCATGGTTTCCGCTATGTTATTATTATATGATTCATCTTTGATCCAACTTTAAACGGTAATGTGTAGGTTTTCTCTTCGATATTTTAACAATATAAGGAAATATGCATTATGTTTCTGAAGTTTTTATTCAAAAATCAATTCTAAATTATTACATTACTGTTAAATTTTATGTATATAAAACAAGTAGCGTAGAAATTTTGTGAGGTTCTACTATAATTTTGGTAAATGTCAGTTCTACTTTGACATTTAAACGTAGATATCCCGGTCTCCCAACACCAACTGGGCCAACACTACTACTCGCCCTGAAATATATGATATATTAAAATTTTGGGCATTAATCTCTTCAGCAAGTACTAGCCGTTTATCCCTAAGTGTCTGTAACCTACGCTAAAGACAGAGTTATAGATGACGAACCAATTGCCAAGCAACTATACCATAAACTCGTGTGGAATTCCATCACATACGAAATTTCAAAGTTTGGTTCACAGCTGATGTTCATTCGTACCGAAATTGTGAAACAAAACTTCGTCGAACAATCATAACTTAGAAGTGAGATTAGACATGAGGATGACGTTTTAAAAAGCAGTCGAATAAGGCCGCATCAGTACCACCGAAGCTATACTGTGCTATGAGTTGAACCAATGCGATTTGAGACTATACCGCACCGGCTCCTTTAGTTAAGATGATTTCAGGCTCGATTCTAGAAGAAAAGGTAAGGATTTCTTTCTGCAGAACAGAGAAGAAACAAGAGAAGCGATAAAGAAAGAAGAAACAAATCCTCTGGAGGTGGCAGAATATATGGAGTAGTAAAATCAAAGGACATTGGATCCATAAGCTCATCAAAAATATAGAGGACTAGGCAGACCGGAACTCAAAGCAGTTGCTTAGGGGATATCGGTACTCCCGGAGATTGCTGAAAATATGAAAGGCACATACAATATCAAGAAGTAAGAAGATTTACCCTTGAGAGACAACAGAATCAAGGATATGTTTATAGATAAGATAAATGCGCTTTTCCAAAGTAATTCTTAAACAGGAATTCTGGGTGCATCCTAATAAGGAAATGAAGGTAGTGTTTTACTCAATAGACGTGGTTTTGTACAGTATGTTAATTACCATTAAGGTAAAAGCATTGATTGATTTCAACCAATCTGTCTTTCGATTTCTAGGGATTACCATTACGCCTGGCATTCGCTAAAGCAATGCTCACGACCAATTACCACGCGTTGCTGGTTTGAACTAGTTTTCGTTTTTATTTTCACAAAATTTCATTCGTGTCACTTGTCCTTTCTCTATAAATATTTCCTGAGTTGTTTGTACTTTAACGGAACCTTTACGGAAACCAAAATATACGGAGCAGTTCTCGACGTGGACCTTCCAACTTTTGGTTTGATACTGATCGATAATGAGTGAATGAGATTCCAATAATATATAATATCCTATGACAATATCCAGAATCTATTATGTCGCAAATCGTGGCAGCGTTGAAAATTTCTAAATATCGAGCTAAAAAGTTACACAGTAATAGAATATAAAGAGGAAACGGTACTTTCCAAAAAAAACTTCGGATGAATATGGCTCCATGTATTTCAATTGATATTATCAAATTGTATTTTTTGTGAAGGTATGTTTTTCAAATACGGATGCTAATATACACATCTGTATAAGAAATGTCCTTGATACATGTTTATTTCTTAATATCAAAGTAGACCATAATTTATAAATCATTTATTCAATGCTAAATCGTACGGTGCAACTTATAATTTAAATCATACTTAAAACCAGGAACTAAAAAAATGTTAATGAGTAGGAACTGACACATGTGTTACTGGAAGGTAGTTTCACCGGATATATACACTATAGTGCGAAAAATATTACAGGACCGGATTTAGCGTTAGCTGTATTCAATTTTAGATGTGCTTAACACGTTGATCCTCGGTGCGGTTCCACGTCCAAGGGGCCGTATTTAAATATGTTCCAAAGTTTATTTGGACCGTCCTGGGTTTTGAAATATTACCCTACACTTGATCCATTTGATTTTTTTATGATCTTCAGCTCCATTGTGAAACAAAAAACCTTGTTTTTTTCTTAACATAAATTCGTATAATATTTGTTTAAATTTTTTTGCTACCTTTACCTTGATCTCATAATATTTTTCAAAATATATCACACATTTTTATACACTGTATATAAAAGCATAAATCATCATTCAAAAGATAAAAAAGCAAACAAAATCCTGTTTTTCTACGCTGCACGTAGGGTTAACCTTCAAAGAAATATAATGAAGATTTATTTCGAATAAACCACAGGATTGCTCTAGGTCCTGGGGAAAATCTTAGCGGTAAACACAAAAAACATCATTTTTTGCACTTCTATTTCAATTCAAATTTTCCTTTTATCTTTTCTTGGTTCCACATGGATACAAAAATGTTTTTTGGGCACAGGGGACAGTGTTTTGTGGCCCAACGTGTTAATAGATCAAACTTTAATTTGGAAACGCCAAAAAAGTGAAAAAAAAAGATAGAATTCTTCACCATTTTCAGTTTCGTTAAACATCTCCAAAATCATAAATCAGAAAATCATTAAATAGAAAAAATTATAAACATTTTTATCTAGTCGCTATCAAATTATTAACATTACAGAAATTGTCACCCTTATTAAGAAGATAAGAATGACTACTACAAAAATACTGGTCTAAAATTGAACAAGGCATAAAATGTTGATGGGAAACTAATTAAATTAAAAAATATCTACTGAAGTCCCAATTGCTAAGGAATACTTAACTGAAGAAGATAAGTTGTGTTATCGAAACGTGGTCAGACGGATTGTGCGTGTTAATGTAGTGGTAGTAAACAGTTTATGCTGAGTACTTAAGAGGAGCACAGAAGTAAGAATAATAAAACAAATGTTAATATTATAATCTGGTACCGGTTCTGCGTAAAAATTTTCTATGTCAAGTTTACCAGGTTTCTCAATACATTTCCTAGTGTCGGTTTGACCTTGTTTCTTATATATCCCCTTATTTATTAACAATTAATCATCATCAATAAAATTTACACTATAATACAATATTTTTTAATAACTTTATTACTTCTCAAGGGATTATTTTATATACGGAATTAAAATTTACGACGTATTCTAACCTCTCTTCATTGCCACTGCCAAAATTGGTTTGTTTTTCACATAATTTTTTCCTCGGGTAGAAATATGTTATTGAAACTGGATAAATTTTGAAAATGATGCTGAAAGATTTTTTTTCACTTGAATCCACACAAAAGAGAGGCAGACGTTTGATATCAGACCGTTGCTTGACAAGATTGACGACGAGAGAACAGTTAAATTTGAAAACTTCCACTATACATAAAATTTTGACAGAAGATTTGTACCAAAATAGTGTCGAAACATCTCACAATTGAAACGCGACCTTCCTGATTTGAATCCTTGTAATACAGCATGTCTTAAAAGGACATAATTTTCAAAAATACTCATTCCATGACGACCGGCCAGTTAATCTTTTCTTTGCTACGCCCTCCTATAGTTAAGTCAGTGAAACTTTCCCTAATTTGCCCCATTTTAGTAGGTCTAAACGAATCTTTCGTGACTAAAGTCCCCCTAAAAATTTTTAGCATTTTACAGATGCTACCGATTAAAATAGACCTATAAATCCATTTTAATGTATTTCAGTAATTATCGGTAAAATAATAAGATTTTTACCAACAACTCTGCTGGTATTCCGCTTCCCAACAGGATTACTTTAAGAGAAACAACATTGTTGTTTGAAATACTAAAGATAAAGGAAATGTAGTCTCATTATTTTTTTTTATAAAGCTCTGCATCTCATTGTTTTGCCTCCGAAATACTTAGATTCCTTTCCAACGAGGCTATTTGTCCGGATGCTTTCAGTTCCACTTCTAGCAGTACTCCTTCGAGTTAACTAATCCTTTTAATCAAATGGGAAGGACATTGTGGTCCTCCATCATGGTTAAGGTCGAATTTGATAAGGTGGTGTCATTTTTAGACATCTCGAGAAGTTCCTTGGACTTCTTAGCTGATATAGTAATGCATCTTTTAGGTTATCTTAGACTTGGAGTAATTCTCCAGTAAAACTCTGATCTGATTTTTTGGTAGCCATTAATTGTATTAAATTATATTATGTTTTTATTAGGGCATTTCATTTTGAAATAAAAAGCGTGTTTAATATATTTTATGCAATATACGATAATACTTGAAAATTGAAAACAATTAATAATATCCGGCTATTTGGCTCAAACTATCCTGAAGCCGTTATAGTGTTCTTAAAATGTAAATGAAAGAAATGTGGAAAGTTCCTTGTTAATTTCATGTGTACTTTATATACAACCGTAGACAACAGTCGTTTCAGTTGTTTGTTTATTATGGAATATTATGAGGTTCAAACTGAAACTACGTGATAAATTTTACAATCATAATACGTTAAAAAGTGCTACAAAATGACCGAGACGTGTGAAAATACAAATATCCTGATATGTTATTCGTGATAAGATCCGGATGATTTTGCTACTACTTTATAAACAGAAAAGCTGATGGATCTTCATATGGGAGATCATTTCTTAGATCGCTTTATTTGAATATCGAAATTCAAAAGGAATCTATAAACCTGGCGTGTTACGTCGCTTTAATGTAAGGAAAAATGAAAAAGAAAATTTTCTGAATTCAGCTGAAACTTGCAAACACAGCTTAGTGCACCGATATCTCTTCCATTTTTGCTCGTAAAAAATTGTAGATATTGGAAATGTAGGAAGTTTTATGCTCTATAACAGGATAAAGTACAACTTTAAACTTTCAATTTACTTTGAAATGTCGTTAATTATGCGGCAAATATAGTAAAAACAACACCAACGAATTGATATTATTTGCAAATATAGACGAAATGTTCCTAAAAAAGTTGTTCTTTTCAAATTAGAAGGACGGTCGTTCAAACTGAATTTATATTCTCCAATCCCTATTAATAAAGAGTCAGGTATTGCTCTCGAAAAATCGGCATTAGTTAGGCAACGCTCATAAATCTGGCAACGATGTCGAAATAGATTTAGGAGGATGTTCGTGTTGTGACAGTTATGAAACACGTATTCGTCAAGAAGACGTGTTTTCAAAACGAATAACCGACGCAGTCCTCCTCCATCTCGGATGTAGTCAGGATGATCCGCGGTCAAAGACATGCATTTCGAAAAAAAGTAATAAGATTATTGGAAGCAAAGATAACGATAGTCAAAGTTCCGCTAGGTGATACAAAATTTTCTCAACTCCTGTAATCTGCCCAACAAGAATAAGCGTTTGGTTAGATTAGTTGCTGACATGCAGAATCCCACTCCAATAAGTAATTTAAATCATTGGTTCCAAAACTTTTTTGTTTGATAGATCACTTTCCAAATTTTGCTGGATCCGGTGGACCCGCTGCAGCTACAATATTACCAATTTCCAAAAAAAGTGAATATTAGATTTACCTATGGAATTTTTTGTGGTGGCTAAATTTCAACGACGAATTAATGGTTTTCGAAAAAAGAAATGTTAGAACTGATTGTCGCTTGATAGGGTTAATTATTTGATAATAAAATAAACAGCGACTCAAAGCAATCAAATCAAAACAAATGTTCCTTCGTTATAAACAATAAATGAAGTGAAGACTGTTGAATATCCATAAAGGGTACTGGATGATTGTCGAGTGTTTGGCAATGTTTCATAGAAATAAAGCTGAATTTTTGCGCCGTTCCATACCCATGGATGAACTTGTGTCCATCACTTCACACCCGAAACAAAAGAACAATCAAAACAATGGAAAAGGGAGAACCGGCTCCAAAGAAGGGAAAGAGCGTTCCATTTGCAGACAAGGTCGTGGCGTCGGTTTTTTGGGAAGCACGTGGGATAATTTTCATTGACTATCTTAGAAAAAGAAAAACTATCAATGGCGAGTATTAAACGAAATTAATGCAATGTTCGAATGAAGATATCAAGAACAAACGGCCCCATTTGGCTAAGAAGGAAGTGTCGACCTCACAAATCCGATATTACAATGGCCAAAATTAATCAATTAAAGTTCGAATTGCTGCCTCATATACACTATCCCTCAGATTTAGCCCCTTCGGGTTATCTTCTGTTTACAAACTTGGAAAAATGGCTCGGTGGTAAAAAATTTTCCAAAAATGAAAAGGTGACGTCGGCAGTTAATTTCGAGGGGTTTTACGATTATTATTATAAAAAGTGTATCGAACTTATTGGACATCGCTGGAAAAAGGTATGGAGCTAAAAGGAGATTGCGTTGAAAAATAAATATATTTATTTCCAAATTTTTTGATGTTTTCTTTGTTGTGCCTTGTTGTACGTCTTGGACCATCCTCGTACATGTTTCACGAGAAAGTGTCCATTAAATGTAGGGATGATTTTTTTAGTTTGACTTCGCTTGGGATACCAATTAAACGAAATATTTATTTTGAGGAAAATCGTTGAGGTACAATAGAAATTTTCAAGAAAGCAGACATTTGGGCTTCTAATTTAATCCGGGAATAGACGGGGATTAATTAGATACTTATATTAAAGTATCTAAATGGAAATTCTGCTTTCTTTCTCGCCTCGTACGTATCTGTTCAATTTCTGAATCTTTTGAATTCGTTCTCAAACTTAATTGAAATTTTGATATAGTAATAAACGATCATATCAAACAAAAAATTTATACCAGTTTTTGGAACAATTCGCCGTTAAAAGTTTATTGAAAAATTATAATGATTCAACTGATTAACAAAATATATGGAATATTTTTTGTTTGTTAATTTTGTTACAATTAATTATATATACTGGTAACGGTGCTTTATATAGAGGTCGTGGAATATGATGGAAATAATTCATTAATCATTTTAAAAAGTACTAACGGTTCAAAACCGTACAACATAGTTTTACTGACTGCGAAGTAACAGAACTATAACAGATGGTACTGGTATAATAATTATATCTTCGACATCAACATTGTCATTACAATGAACACATGATTATTGTTGTTGACATAGTCAAACTAGATATTCTTCACCATCTGGTTGATTACGAATACAGTTTGAATCATGAATATGATACAAAACGAAAACAATAACGAAAAAAAAAACGGTAGAACAGATTTTGTTGAGATAGGTTAGCGGAAAAAAGGATTCCTCTATTAATTTATCAAGCATTTATTGTTTTAAAAGATAATTGTAGGCCAGAAAGAAGTAAATTTGATATAATAAAACGTTGTTAATTCATTTATTGAATTATAACTGATACATTTCACAATGCGAGAAACTTTTGTTTTCCTCGGATCAGTTTATTTGTTTACATCGATATTAAAACTTTTTCTCAAGCGACATTGTCTATTCCAATAAAAAGTCAAAAGTTTTTGCCCATTCGTAATACATTCATTAAATTTTAAAATAATACTTGATACTAGAGCATTTTTATATTTCTTCGGTGATTGCGATGACATATGTTTGTATTAATTCTATTAATATTAGTTAGTATTCGATTATTTTCGTTCTCGCAAATTCAGACTTGTAACTTTTCAAATGGGTAAAACCCAAGGAACTATCGGTTGAAACTTCTAGGCAAAAATAGCCGTACCATTGCTGCTGAATTAAAAAAACCTCGACGTACCGTGGACTACAACGTGAAAAAATATGCATCCACCAAGAGCTTAGGCCCTAGAAAACGTTCAGGATGGCATCGAAAATGTGATAGATGAATCACGGATCTAGAGATATCAGCCTTTAAATACTTCTACAGTGAAAAAGGGATTGAGAGAAGCTGGTCGTTTTGGAAGAGTGGCAGTAAAGAGAATTCGTTTGAAGACTTTTGAAGTGGGCTAAATAACATAAAAATTGGACGCACGAAACTGGGAGTTGTTTTGGAAGTGGGCTGAATAACATAAAAATTGGACGCATGAAACTGGGAGTTGTTTTAGAGGAAGGTCAAGTGGAGAACTGGTGAAAATAAGAAGGATTTTAAATGTAAGTATAAAAATATTAAAGAAAAATGTAGTACTGTAGCCTGATCAACAGATAATTTATCTAACGATCCCAACCATTCCTCGAGCCGAGCCTCGAGAGACAAATATACTGAAAGTAATGATTTCGTCGTCATAGTCGCTCAACCTAAGCCCGATTGAGTTATGCGAAAAATTGAATATAGATTTTAGAGATATCTACAAACAATTTTATCTAGGATAATGCTCGGACTTACTTTGTAAAGATTGTTATAGAGCAGTTGACTGAAATTAATAAACAGATCATAGAGTGACCACCACGTCAGCATGACTTACATCCAATAAATCAGAATGGGATGTTTTATAGAGACTGTTGGCATCTTGTACCTATCCCAAGTATTTTATAAGAGTTATTGGCAAATATTTCTCAATTAACTATTCAAAACCTTAATAACAAGCTTCCTCGCGTCATTGAAGTTGTCTGATCGCCAAGTTTTGTTCAATGTCTGCAAATTTAATTGAACATAAATGTGTACATTTCGAAAGTGTTTCAAAAAAATTGTATTACGTTATTGGAATAAATATCCTTTGTGTATGTTGTCAGTTGATCTAATAATGAACAAAGGATTATATAACTCATTTTTTGGCAAACATTCAAGTAAATACTTTCGAAATTGTAATACCAGTACATTATGAAAAATTGTAGTAATGATAATTATCACACCGACAATTAAAGAGTCTGGATACGAATATTATTCCTTTCCTCTATAAAAGTAAATAACAATACATTATGAAAAAGTTACAGTATTCTAAAATATAATAAAACTAATAAATTTTAAGTTTATAAAATGGAAGTTTCAGAAAACGATTAACAAGCCGTCAATTTTCTAGAACCAACTTACTTAGAAAACAAATGAAACAACACCATGAGTATTCCGTGTAATAAAAATCGTTGCACTTCAAACACAAACAAATGTCAGACAATTTCGCGCATCATGGTCGTCGAAGAGCGGAAGAGTACTGCTGATACCATTGGTACCTTCATCAGTGCCGAGGAAATACACACCGTTACCGCTCGAGATCGGTGACCTGTCCTACTAGATGGACGATCGTTCTCTTTATGTTACTACTTCGACGACCGTACTGGCGGCAATGAAAGTGTGGCACTACTAAGTTAGTAGTGCAAAGAATCGATAATTACGAGGGCGGAATTATCTGTGGTAACGCTCTTTTTCATCAAATCATATTATATAAGAGTTGAAGTTACCCTATATCAAATTAGAACTCGATATTTTTTTCATTTTTATAGTTCCACTTAATGCACCGCTGCCTCTATCTGTCTTTTTCACTATTTCTTAAAATGTTCATCGCCATTCTTAAAAAAACAAACTGAACAATCATCATTACGTCCCTATTGGCATACCTACCAAAATTTATTACACAAAACATGTTTGAAAAGGAGAAGGTAGTACTAAGAAAAGCAACATACCGCGCATAAGGAATAACGTCGAAGTCACCATTCAAAAAGTCGACCAAGCCCTGATGATATTAAAAAACAAAAAATTCCAGGACAGGATGGAGTCCATAATGAACTACTGAAGTACGGTGGCCAACATCTCACACAAGTACTTACAAATCTTATCCAAAAAATTCTGCTACTTTAAAAAAGAGATAAACGAGAATCGGTTAACTACAGAGATACATACAGAGATAAAGTTGAAATTGAAACTCGTTACAAAAGTTATCAGCAACAAAATGAACTCGATCACAATACTAGAAGACGAGTAGCAAGGATTCTGGTCAGGAAGATAGTGCGTAGTATTCATCCTACGCCAATTGGTTAAAAAATCCATAAAATATAATATAAATCAGTATTCCTATGCGTCAATGTCCTCACAAAAGCTTTTGACCGTATTACAGTAGACAGACAACAAACCAAATCATGTTATTCATCATAATAATGGATGAAATCATAAAAAAGATGCAACTAACAAAGAAATAAAAATTCTGTGCTATCCGATTATATCTTTAATCTAGGAAACCCCAACAAAAGAGCCCATCAGATGAAAATTAGAACTCAAGAATTCAAGTACCAAGGGGACAAGTAGCTAGAGCAATAATGTCTTCACAACGCAGTGTAGCGGAACCTAAGACAAGAAATAAAGGCACGAATTTAGAAAGCGACAATCATACCTTTAATGACCTATGAATCAGAAACAAAACCAGAAACAACTCTTGGAGACCACAGAAATGCAATTTCTCAGGCGGATCTCGGGAAAACCAAAGACCGGGAAAGAAGCGAAAACATCATGTAACGTAGATAACATTAACGAATGGTATCACAGCGTAAAAAACAATGAAACCAACGTATAAGTCGAATGACAAAAATCTCCAATTGGAACACGGACTAGAATTTGACCACGAAAGTGGTGGAGTGGAAATCTAGAGCTAGGATGAGGAAAGATATCGAAGAGGGAACAGGCGTTAGATTCATTATGGAAGAAAGAAGGAGATTTGAAAAATTTGAACATTTCAGGTTCATAACTTTGCAAAAATGTTTTCAGGTAAAACATTTAGTAAACGAAGTCGTAAACCGTGCGCGAAGCAAACTATTTATGGCCTCTTCTGTCTCTTTACGTAATTTTGGAGGTGTGCAATTAAATTCTTCACCTCGTTCTTCGCCCATTTCCTTGTATTTTTAAACAAAACTTTGAAATAATTTTATATTTGACGTATCATCAAATAAAAATTGAAAACTTTCAATTGTTCGTCTAGTTTTGTTTATCAGTGTTACCACTCAATTATAGTTACCACAATAAATCAACTATTAAGTACAAATTTCTTGGTTGATCCGTCTCTGTCTGATACTTGTTCATCTAATATTTTTAAAATTACTGTTAATCCTAAGAAAATGTAATTGATGCATTTACAATGTAAACAAGTGTTCTGTTATGTTCTTTTATTATATTATTCTATTATTCTTTTTTTACATGAAACAGTATATTCCTATTTCTTACTTCATATCATATTCTTATTTACCCAAAAGTGGGTAATATAGAAGGGATTTTATCACGGGCTAGAGATGATTTGACTCCTTCCCACACTTAAATTTAAAGCGTAGTTTAGTATACAAATATCACTTTGGAAATAGAAACAGTCTCACGCCAAGAAAACAGACAGGAGAAGAAATCACATTGCCAAAAATTAAATTACAATAAACTAAAATAACAGGAAGATTAAAAATGAAAAACACGTCCTCGAGGACAAGAAAATCAAGCAACTTCAAATAATAATAATAAATAGAAACTGTTTTTATTGGACGATTTTCAACAAACTCTTATGAATCCCATACAGATGTTGCCAAAGCCCCAAATAGCTTTTTATCTTTTATGTACATCCACACAGATGGTCAGCAACTGTGTTGACCTTCACTTTTTCTTTATAGATATGAGGTATGTTTAGGAATTGAAAAGGTTCAGTTACAAATTGATATTTCGAGCAGCCACGTAATTTTAACAACAAATAAGTATAAATCATGTGAAGTAACTGTCACTCTATTATGTTTTAAGACAGCTTACAGCAAAACATGACCGTTTATTTACGATTTTTTCATCATGCAATAAACCAGATGCTGACCCTCGTTCCATCCCGAAAATTGTCTGGCACTTGAAAGAATGCGGGACCGTTTGAAGCCCATTTTAAGTTAAAAAATGTGATACCCGTTTCACACGGTTTATTTCGACAAACTTATAACTAATTTACAATTAGAGATAAATCGTGTGTGGTGTATTTCTTTTCCAATTCCAGTGAATCATCAATCTTCACAAATATTTCATCGATTCGTTGCATCGATTTGAACAATATCGTTCTAACAACATCCTTGGTACACGATCACTATTTCTTAGGTCCTGGACTCCACAGTCGAAACATCATTGAAATAAAAAAAAAATTTGACAAATAAACTCACAAAGAATTGGAAGTGGAAAGCAGAAAATTCAAATCCGTTTCAATAGTGTTTTTGTGAACATTATTTTTAGACTAATTCGAAGTTCTGTATTCTAACAGATAAAATTTAAATTTGGTAGGTCAGTGGTTTATACATAGTTATTAAATCAGTCAAAAACTACCATTAAAACATCTGAAGAAAAAATTTTAAAACTGTCCTGGACAATAAGATTACCCGGCTGCTATCAAATGATTCATAACTGAAATTTCTCGGTACTTCTGTAGGTATTGTCCTGTTTTTACAAAGGACGAATCATATAGTCTTATATCATGATGATTACCACAAATTTTTGTATCCCTTCTACCTTTATTCGTTGATATATCCTACATCCACTGTGTTCTTGAATTCCGTATTCTTAAGTTTTGATTTGTTTGCAGCATGTTTCTACAGATAAACATTAAATTGGATTGAAGCATTATTTATTACAAGAACATCTCAATTATTAACTTTTATTGTTTTAAGTTTAATAGACAAAAAAGGACCAATCAACTATTCAAATCAATTGTAGATACGAAGATTAGTTAGTAGGAATGTCGCAGTTCAAATTCTGATAGATTTTCTAGAACGAAAATGAAAAATTTCGTTTTTATATGACATCCACCCTATAGTCCCGACCTTTTAACTAGTGATTATAACTTTCTAAAAATTTCTACCGCAGAACAGCGTTTTGAGGATGCCGAGGGGCTGCGTGCCACATCTTGGTTGGTGACTATGTAAAATAATAGAATATTAGTAACTCTTCAAGATGTAGTTGATAAATTTTTATATCGTTTTTATTTTTTTAATCCTACTCATCTCTATTATCTTTAATATATTCTTAATATATTCTAGTTGATTCCGGCTCAGGATGTTTGTAACTAGATTTTCATATCTCAGGTTTGATTAGGTTAGGTTATTGTATTTGTATGAATCTCGACATTTTTGAAAAGTTTACATATAGGTACCTGACAGTTGTTCAATTTTCCTTACTCAATTTAAATATTTTAATAATATCCAATTCATGGCATTTTAAATTTCTTTGATTGAATTTACCATACCAAAAGGACGGATTTACTACCGCTCGTATCAATGACTTTTTAATCTATTTTGCAAATATCGATATGTTTATCCCATGTTTACAGCATTATCGAATCGAATGATTAATTAAATAAAGAAAAACTAGTTGTTTTATGTTGTAACTGAATTCTACCCTGAATATTTGACATAACATTTTATTGAAACAAACATGATAATTCACAAAACCTTGTCGTTATAAAATGGATCGACAGCACAAAATAGAATTGTTTCGTTAATCAAAACACTTTTCATATCCATTGTTTATTTATTATTGTATATTGTCTCGAGACACGCGTTCATTCAAAAATGGCAAAGTCTCGATCGAAAGTGGGTCGCCGTAGCAAACGCTGATTTCAACAGTTGGTGCGAAATACTCGTAAATGTGCAGAAATGATCAGAAATATATTTAGCAATCAATTTAATAGTCAACTACCTAAAATGGACCATACGAAATTACAAAATATTACGATGTGTTCTATAAATAAGTATCTTGAGTTAAATATTGTCATTTCTAAAAACAAATTACAAATATATTAATAGAGTCTGAAAATATATGGCGATGTTAAAATGGCAGAAGGTATCTGTACAAGACAGAGAACTAACGATGATACACAATAAGTCTAAAGTAACCAAATATTTCGATCGCAAAGAGCAAGATGGTTAGGACACAAGGCCAGATGGTCACAGCAGAGAATTGTGAGAATGGTTCTGGAAGGAATAGAACGAGACAAAAGAAGAAGAGGACGCCCAAAGAAAAAATGGCTACAGGAAGTAAGGCGGGAAATAGATAAGGTAGGAAGTATCGAGTGGACAGAAGTGAGATTGTGGTTAATAAAGCATGGAAGTGTACTCTTTTTAATGTGTATTCCAAACTTTAAAATACTTAATTAAATGAAAATTGAGGCGTCTTGGTAAAGTTAGGTTAGGTTAGGTTAGTTTAATCTCTGAATTCTTCATAGATCTATTTTCATCCATTCCCGGATTCCAAAAGGAGCATGGCATACGTGTTGATTTCCTGGGCTGAGTTGCCTGTATGATATCTCCGTTGGGTAGCTGCACATTTCCGTTTATGACAATACCTTCTTGGATGTGTAGTCTTGCATTAAGAGTGAAGAATATAAACAATATAGGAGGTGGGACCGTTAGAGCTTCTGTCAGGTTTGATGTTTAAACTGTACTTCGTATTATTGAGCATGTTTATCAATAATATTATCATCATTGTTGAAATCTAATATAGTAATAACACATGAAGCAAATGCCTTATTAAGAAAAACAAACCAGATAGAAATGACTAACTTTTCAAGCTAATATATAGGTATTAAGTATATATACCAAAATGAATGTTAATTAACTATTGAAATAATTTGGCTTATAATAATAATAATAATAAATACAACACAAAATGAATATCAAACTTGTGAGAATTTGTTAATATCATCTTATTAAAACATAATGAAAATTAGAAACAATGAACTAATAATACTGGTCAACAGTGGTTTTGGTGTCGAAGATTTTGGAGGTGATTTCTTATGAATTTGATGCTCTGAATTCAAATATGCTATTAGTTTTTGCCTATCAGCTCGAATTTTTAAGATATCAACATTTTTGTGAATTTTAAAAAACTATGGTTTAAAGAAACAAATTAAACAAGGAATTTTTATTATATTACTCAGATATTACAGATATTATTCATTATATACAATAGAAAACAGAAAAACTCACCATTTAAACCAATTACTCACTAAACATTTCAGAAACTTCTTTTGCGTTCTTATATTCTTGAATATATTTTAGAACAATCCCGTTTTGTTTTAAAGACCAGCAGTAATCTGCCATTATGTGAGTATTCCATCTTCCTTGATAGCCATCTTACATACATTTTATATCTTGGTGAAATCTTTCACCTTGTTCCTCACTAATGTCGCCTAAATGATCAAGAAAAGGATCTAAGTGGCTGTGTAAATAGTGCCCCTTAATGCTCATGTTACACCCAAGTGATCTGAAATTATTCAGCATCTCATTGACATAATTTTCGGCTTTGTGTTTACCCAGAAAATTTTGGACAACTGAAACAAATGAATTCCAGGCGTTTAGTTCAATCTCAATCATTGAATTTATGAAGTCGGGGTCTTTAATAAGCTGTCCTGTTTGTGGGCCATCAAATATTCCTGCTTTAATTTTTTATTTACTTAGCTGAGGGATTTTTTTCCCTATATAAGCAAAGCATGATCCATTCTTATCAAGAGCCTTTACAAACTGCTTCATTAGACCCAGCTTGATATGCAGTGGTGGAAAGATGATTTTCTCTCGTGGAACTAAAGGATCATTGCAAGCTTCTTCTACTTGAACTCATTTTATTTCCATTCAAGAACACAAATACAGCAATTCACATTAACAATCTACGTTTTAGATTCACTTTTCAACAAATCGTTACTAAAGAGAAATTTCTATCTATCTAAACCGCCGGAATTCACAAACAGACCTCAACTCTCAACTGCAGTTGAAGTTTTGAAGGTCACTTCAGATACTGGACAGCTCCATCTATCGGATTTTTATGGAACTAACCGTATGACACTAATAAGTAGGATTAAATCCCACCTGTTAACAGTTTGTCAACCAATCAGTTAGATATCTCATATTGTTGGTCTTCCTTTTGTAATAAATGAATTAAAATAACAATTATTTTGTAAAATAATAAGTTATTTCATAAATATTATTATTTTAAATTCAATTTGTTACAAAAGAAGACTGACAATAAGGAAAATATACAAGAATCTATCCCTGTATAAATTTTACAACACTCATACTTGAAAGTATTAAATAGAAAAAAGCATTGATAGATAAGTGAATTTATCTAAAAATCTAGAGCTGATACAGAAAAACTGCTTCCATATTTAGATTCAGCAATAAAAATATAGTTAAAATCAGCTCAAAAATACTAGGCACCCAAAAAAATTTTTTTTGTAGGCCTGTGTAATTTATTTGAGTGATTTAACGAGAGGGGAACAATTTAATGTCTTGACCTTCACGGTTATATCCTATCGCTATTGATCCGCTTTTGTGTATGCCAGTTTACACATCCTTTTTTTTATTATGTTTACCTACCTGATCTATATATCAGCGTTGAATCATACAAAATACCAATTGTTGTACTAAAAATAGAACTCGAGGGTGATTTGATTGAAAATGAATCAAGTTTAGCTTGCCCCAAATTATAACAAAACGGTTTATTCTAGATTGTAGAAGAATAAGATTAGTTTTTATTTTACTACTTAAAGAGGACAATTTAAATCACATATGATTCGGTCTTTATAGAAAATTGAGAAATATACTAAGCCAGATTACCACTATTTTTAAGGGAAACTAATTTTAGGCTATTTTTCTGTTAAATTACTCAACTCCTGAAATATCAAATTAAAGTGATCCCTTATTTCCCAAGTCGTTACACCTTTTCAAAAATACAAATGTTTGATCTTTGTTTTTATTACTTTTTAAGAGAACAAAACAAAATTAATTTTATTCAATTCATAGATTATTTTCTAAAATCTGGAACTATCTACATGCAGCTGACATTTTTTTCTTCATAATTTTCAAACGTTGAGTCTCTGTTTTGTAAACAATCCATCCATTAGAAAATCTACCATGGAATTTGGAGACACTATATCTTGTTGGAAGCTAATAAGATCTTTCTTTTAAAAAGGTCGAGTTTGAAACAGGGAATCTTTTTATTCAGAACAAACTTACAAATATCTGTCGCTCTTTTCTATTTCTAGCTTTTTCCATGTTATTTGTCCTTTAAAATTTTCGACAATTGTGTTTTTCCAAGATATCTTTTCCATTTTTCTAGCTTACTAAATCCTTTTTGGCGATCTGTTGTTCTACATTCTACAATGGTGTCCAAACCATCAAGGCTGTTGTTTTCCCATTGTTTTGATTATAAGTCTCTTATTTTTTCTTGTTTAGACATTTTAAAAGGAGTGGGATTAATAGATCAGCAAGAAAGGGGGACAAAATAGATCCTTTGGTTGCAGTGTATACGAGACCCAAATCCATACAAGCTCACATACATCATATAATTTAAGTTGATTCTTCAAGAACCGTAGAGTGGAGGATTAAGACATTTAATATACAGTAAATCATAAACTAATCCTTAATAAAGTATACTCACAAATAGTATCAATTTAATTGATAGGTGATATTTCTCTTGAAACCTTCAGTAACTTGATAATTGCCACAAAACCACCACAAAAATGACCTTAACTTTCTACCACACCAGCAACAAGTTTTTTTTCGATTTTTGAAATTAAAATCAGATTGATTTCGATGTAAGTATTAAATTTCAAAATACCAGCACAAACTTGGTATACATTCAATCACTTCACTTCAAACAAAAATACATTTTAACAAAATTGAAACAAATGAAACGTCACGAAACTTTGTTGTGAAATTAAAACAATATCACTAATTACGTGACTAATTATGAAAAAAAAGGAGGTGTATATATAGTTTTAATCTGAACGGTTATTTATTCAAGAATATTTGAAGTTGCTACATATATACAAATTATATAAATTATTAGGAAGAAAAATGAAACAATTCCAAACATCTCAATTGAGTCACTTCATAAGATTTCTTAAATTTCTTAAACTAAATCTTCATATGACATTGAAAACGAATTAATAGATATGAATATCAAAATATGTTTTGAGCAATTTTCAGTCCTTGATATGACAAAATTTAAATTTCATTATTCCAAAAACAAGCTATTTCTTGCACGAGGCGTGATCATAAAGTATTGACTATTATTTTGTTCAAAACAAAGGTAAATACTTGATGAAGTTTTCTCTTCCAAAGTACTATTAGTCGGTAACACTGAAAGCTCCGTATGCGTAGATTCCTATTACCGATATTACCGAAACAATGTAAGAAAATTATTAAAAAAATGAAAAAATGTTTTACCGTTATCGCGGGTATTAATTTTTTTAATGTATTCGACAGTAAATTTTATTGGCTTTTAGACAAAAATCACGCAAACCACTTTTTTGCCGGAAGGGTCTGGCATACCTATTTGAAGTGTGTGTGTAAAATTTCTCCATCAGAGTGATAGAATATCTGGTAAAAATTTGAAGCCAATCGGTGAGTTGCCGTTTTCGGAACTCCTGCTCGAAATGGGCTTAAAAGTAAATAAAAATGAAAACTCAGCAAAAAGCCACAAATTAAAACGGCAGCGAAGTGAAACCGTAAACAAAAGTTGATTGTCGTTGAATTTTCATTAATTACATTAAAAACCTTCTCCATTGAATTAATAAGTGACATCGATAAATAATACTTAGAAAATAACCCATACTTTCACCTAATAAATAAATGTTTGTTTTCGATAACGGCAAGTATGAATGAATCATATCTTTGTAGACCTTTAGATGAGACGACGAAGATGTTTACCAAATAAAGAAACGAAATTGCGAAATAAATACTGTGTTGTTTTCTCTACGGAAGTGGATTGTTGTCATGAAGTTAAAAGTTGCCAAATATGGGTCAATGGGTGGAAAGAGAAAATGTAGTACGAGTAGAGGTTAATATTTTTTCAATCAATACACTACAAAAAATACTGTAACTTCCATAATAACCACAAAAATGTGTAATTTCAGAGCTGTAGCATATTCTTTCTACGGAGTTATTCGTTATTGACAGTGTATTAAGATGATTATTTAATTTAAACTTTTGTAAATAAAAACATCTAATCCCTGCAGATGAAAAGTTTTCATTTCTGAAATATGCCATATCTTAGATGAGAATGTAAGAAAAATACCTCAACCAGTACTATCTTATGTAATCAAGGAATCATAATAGTATTTTTCATTCATTATTGTTTTAAGCTTATTTTAAAGCGTTTTTTTTAAACTATATTTATTTTCCACCGTTTAGTTTGATTTAATGGCAAATTTGAGCCCACGACCGGCGAATCCGGAGGTTGACGCCTTAGTCCGCTCGGCTATCGAATGCAATTAAAGTGGTGGGATGTTTACGATACTTTGAAAATGGCTGCTTTCAAACAACTAGACCAAGTAAAAAGAAACTAATGAACAGGTACACCAGGTTTCATAAAAAAAAGCAGAAAACGTCGAAGACTTGACTTCACACAGACATACACATATACCTAGTCCTGACCTGCCACTCTCAAAATGCAACATTCAAAGAATGATGCATTCCTTCATCCTCCCATATTTCTTTCGATGATGTCTTCAATTTTCCCTGCTACTTTCTCCCCTTTCTACATCCATGAGTTCAATGGAAGTGTAGATGAACGTTCTTTTTTCTTTGTTTCTTTTCTTCGATGTTTTCTCGGCATTAGATGCCTGGTCTAGTCAGCAGCTGTCAAAATTAGATATTGGAATGAGTTCTCAGCTCTTTATATATTAATCTGAAGGTTTCCTCCATGATATCTACTATATATTCTTGGTCCCGCTCTTGGTAGATGTGCTGGATCCTACGAAGCTTGTCTATTGAAACAGACAGAGGTACAGAGAGAGGGGGGGAGATTCGCTGGGTTGGTTGTGAATGGGATATGAAACTTGTTCGTATATAGTGAAGGATATTTCAGGTTTGGCCTTTATATAGGCAAAAATTATCCAGTATTGTAGTGATGTTGTGCAGTACACCCACGGCCGCAAGAGGGGTGAAAAAAGGAAATGTTGAGAGCCAAAGGCTCGTCGAACCATTTGATAATGGACTCAGTTTTTATCATGAGTAAGGGCGGGTGCAACTGCAGTTATATTACTAGCTATCGTTGGCCATTCGGAACAAGTTTGTCAGATTACAGGAAAACTTGCAACACCCTTGATCCAGGCTTGTCAATTTGTAATGCTGTGAATTTATACTCTGTTCACTTTAAATTTTTTTCCATTTCCCAAATAAAATATTATTTTAATGTAAATAGATAATATTGATTATTATCGAACCTCTTATACGACTGATAAATTTCGTTATCTGATGATTGCAAATTAAGTTGTAGTCCATGCAATACTTTTTATAAAAAATAACGTTTTTTTTTTCGAAAAGTGAATTATAAGGCCTTTTGTCACCACCATATGTAGACAAAATGTATATATTACTTATTAGGGATAAATTCAGTCACGAATTGACTTAAAATGTTTTTCAAATGATTATTCATTTAAATGAGTTTCTAATCTAAGTGCTGAAAATAGCAAAATTTATTTTTAATTATTATTACATCCCAAGAGTGAATCTTTTGAAAAATTAATATAGACCATTCTTCTTTTTCAATCTATAAATGTTGTTAAAAATTAATTGCAAAATAGTTCACGATCGTATATAAAGAAGCGATTGGAGATACAAAAGCTATTGAACAAAGGAAGATTACATTAAAGGATTTTTTACACGCATTGGTTGCTTCGGTTACTTGTGTAAAAGGTAAAAACGAAGATGAAAAGTGGAACGGAAACACACCACAGTGAATCCGTAAATTCATTTTGTGCAATACGAGTGAGTCTCTCAAGGATTTTATTAATTTTATTACAAGATTTTTATGTATTACCCAATAAAAGTACCTAGATGCATTCTATAAATCTAATGAATTCAAATTAGGTAGTTCCTGAGAAAAATGAAGATATAACAAATATGACAGTGAAAGGTGCCATATAAACCTTTCTTATATATTTAATTACCCTTTTCTCTTTATTTACAACTTCTTGTTGCTTCTAAAACACTAAATCAATAAGTGAATAATTGCGACATAACAAAAATTGTGAAATTCGGATACATTATAATAATTAAAGATTAAAAACAACTCATGATACTAATAACCTAATAGGCAAGGTTGATTTTCCTAAATTTGTAAAAAAATACAATTCGGGTCATTGCCAGAAATGATTACTAAAAAAGACAACATCGTATTATCATATAATTGAATGGAATGTTTAGGTGTTGGATAATTCATTAGCAGGTTTACAAGAAGTTACAGAAGGTTTTAAAATGACTCTATGGAATCTTTTTCACACTCAACGTGGTACTGACCGAATTTCATGGGTTTTAAATTATTTTGAATGGATCTAATGGTGGCTCCACATTCTTCGTCCCATAAACAATTTTGACAGTATTAAAAAATGTCAATATTTTTGACGGTTTTAGATCAGTTTGAAATATCATATTGGTAAGTTTCTAAAAGAGGAAGTTCTCAAATATAGACCGTAATAACACAGATTCAAGCTAAAAATGATGATGGAACTGTCAGATTGAAGAAACTGTATTAAATACTCAAATTTCATTGATTTGCCCAAATAAATAAATTGACAATAAGTACAAATTCTCAATTTAATTCCACGCGCGATAATAGCCGTAGAATATTAAAAGCCAGAAATTTCGTAATGTAATCTTGTGGATCTGGATAGATTTGAACATTTTTTTGGGAATAATAAGCAAATTGTAAAACTAGGTATCGTCATGATGAAGGAGACAGTCGCTGATATACTTATGTAATAGGAAATTGATTGGAAAAGATGCTGGTTATGTATACGGATTATGATGTTGTTCTTTGTGGGAAACTAAATTCTTCTAAAACAGAAACAATTGCACAATGACACTCAGGAAGGGACTTCTGTCGTTTATTTTATCAGTCTGTGTTTCAGTTGAACCGCTGGAAATTGGCACCCTGGACGAACCAAGTTGATTAATGTGTAGTTTCAGTACACGTCCGGCGCGAACCACGGTTACAACGCCAAATTGCCAAGTTTCTTTATTATTGAGATAAAAGTGCACTTGAAACACATACAGTTCGGTCCGTACTTTCCTTCCTAGGTAGAATTCGGCTGGAGAAATTTCAGATGCAGTAGGGGTGGCTCTACACAACGGAAAAACTTCCCTGGCCTCCTCAGCCAGTGACGGTTTTTCTTCAGAAATCGCCACCAACTTTTGCTTGATCGTTTGGACGCTTCGTTGGTGGCTGGGAGTCCAAGTACGATAAGTTTTTGTGCATTATCCAAAATAATAATATTGTGGTGTCCATGTACAGAGAAAATGCCGTCCAGTAATTTGATGGTAGAACCAGAACTCGGGGCATACTTGTCAGTATCCTCACCTCCAGCCATCATCTGTTTTTTTATATAGATCGTTTCTCGGTCTTAACCAATTCATTACAATTTGTAAATGGGTCATAAATAGATAAACAGTTTTCAATTAATGTATCCCGAGCATCTTCAGCACTTATTCAACTCGAAACTAAAATTAATGCATTAATCAAGACCTATGTTCCACGACAGTCGATGCAAGCTCTAAGTAAGGCGGCTATAATAGAAGAATAACAAGCCTGAACTGGTTAAAACTTCTCACTAGTATGAGGCGTACTATTTGAAATGGATACAGCACAAGTAATTGCTGGTATAGAAATTTATTCACCGTATTTTCTTACTACACCTCGTATGGCAGACTTTGGCCGTATGATAAATATAATATTTTCGTTTTAAATATTTTTAATTTGACTCACCTTGTAGGACTAGTATTTTGAGTATCAGGTTCTTGAGTAGTTTGTGTAGTCGTAATAGGGGTGCTCGGAGTAGTCGAATCCACAGTCGAAGATATACTAGTTTCGCTAAAAGATAAACTTCTAAGTCTGGGAGACCTAGAAGACGCAGAACTACTTCGTGCCCTACCACTAGGTTCATTAGACACAGCACTAGCACGCGATCTAGATCTCGAAGCTCGCGAAGAATTCCGCACCGCGCTATCTGCGATCCGCGACGGCGCACTGACGGGTCGTACCGACGTTACCTCCTGAGGTTCCCCACTCGATGGAACTTCCCCTCCCGACGTAGCGTCGCCGTTCGGTAGTGGTAAATGTCGCAATCTGCGCATGGAGCTACGCAACCACGTGCTTTTGTTGACGTCTTCTTTGGGTTCTTCATCCATCACAGGTGCTGACGAACTGCAGGGGGCGACGGTTATACGAGGCGTTTCCAAGACAACCGTTCCGGTACAGCAGTTTCCGGCTGCGTGTGCGCGCCTCTCTAGGGTGATATCGCGTGCTACGTCCTGTACCCAACTCCAGTCAATTTCTTCGTCGGATTCACCAGCTGGGTACGGTTTCCGGCTTCCCGGGAAACACCTGGAAGTAATGTTTCGTACTATTATATCGAAAAATCTTTTAAATCAACCGTGATAATTGCGCACAGGGTCGGTTAACTTTATTTTTTAAACTAAATGACGGAGATTCAAATAAATAGTATTATTAGGAATTTTGCTTTTGAGAGCATCGAAGAGAAAACTCCGGTTTATAATATAAATATCTGAGTTAGTATACAAAGAAACTTTAAAAAGTAAGCAAATTTAATTTTGTGAGTGGGCCAAAAGAAAGTAGATACAATAATTGGATTCATTCACCGAGAAAATTTGAGACTTACTAAATTAATGCCAGAGAAATTTTTCATAACAACGCACTAGGTTTGTTCTTTCACTTCAAGAAGTGTTTATTTCTGCTCCGCTTATATGTGATACAGAGGAATTTAATTTCAATATAGACTTTATAAGAAAATATAGTTTTTACTGTTTTCTCATACATGTTATAATAAGCAGATGTATGTGAAGATCTGTAAATTATGGTGACTCTTACATAGGTATACTATCAAAGCTACGATGTACCAGATCTTGCCTGCGTTGGCTAATTATTAAAAAAGTCGAAATTTGGATGATCTCCCAATAGCTTTTTATTTGACCTCATAAATTACATCAATAATATAGTTGGTAACCTCATATGAATGTTTTGCTGTGTAAATTTATTGTGAGCATTGGTAGTGATTTAGAAAAAGCTGTACTCCGGTCTTTATAAAAATTTCGCAACTATATATTTTTATTAAAGCATTTTCTCACCTGGACTGTATACCACCAACCATTGCATCTGGTAATGACGATCGTTTCCTCCTGACCACGGCTACGGTATTTCTAGCCGGATGGTTCCTATTTTTCGGTTCACTGACTGTCTCGCAGGCTGATGAAGGTCTACGTTCCCGTTCATTCAGTTCTGTATTGACGTACGCGTTATTAACAGACCCGGAAGCCAAGTACTTCCTGTAGTTTTCCTCCATTTGACGTAGTTTGCGCCGCAAATCTTCATCCTAAATTATTTAGTAATTAGTAATGCTCTATCAAGTCGTCTGGTGTCAATTTTTAATAGAGGTGTACCAAACGTTTATGTAAGATTGTTCATTTGAGCTAAATACTTCCAGCTCTCTATTTTTTACTCTAACGATTACACCTAAATTACCTTTATAAAAGATGAAACAATATTCAAGAAAGAATTGACATGGCATAGACAAATGATGTGAAAGCATCCTTTTTATATATATATATGTAGAAAAATATCTTGAAGGGATCGTTAGCAAAAACTAATTTTGAAACGGCAAGGTGCTGGCAAGGATTTTAAGGTACAACTAGTGTTGCTTATTCGAAGCAGAAAAAAACTATTGCGACAGTTGCAACCGATGAAGACAATGAATTATTGAGAGTAGTAGTAGTAGAACTCAAACACCAGAAAAAGTACCAGACATACAGGTATAAGTCTTAGACTTTTTCTTCTTCGTGAAGCATGTTGCTTCAAATATCAGAACAAAAATTTGGCTGAAGTTATCTTAATAGAAGATTTCCAAACAGATGGATGGAAAGATCACAAGACCTGACTTTGATGGATTTATTTTCATGGGACGCGTGAAAAATATCGTGCGTAGTACTCTACTGACTACTTCCGAAGTTATGAAACTTTGAATTAGGACTATCTGCAGTTAAACCAAGAAAGATTAGACCAACAAACATCGTATTTTTGATTTGTTTAACTATGGAACATCCCGTATGGCTGGAAATAATTTTAGACGGTAGCCGTAAGTTATATGTCACCGTTTGCAAAGTTTAACTTACAGAGGGGGCTAGTAAAAACCTTTATTCCCGCGAACTTATTAGTTGAATTTTCGTAAACAAAAAATGGCCATATTTTCTTGTAAAAAGCAAGGCCGTGTGGAGATGCCTGTGAATATTGATCTTGAACTTCTGTAGGTTGTTGTGTTCGGGAAAGACGTGCCTTGGTAGCTGATTCCACAGACTTGTAGGTAAGTTCATGAGTCACGTCTGCTTGTCAAATAGGTGGTATTATGTTGGACAGATCTGCAGTAGAAGTATGAGCAAAATAGTGTCAAGTCTATGCTCTAAGCTGTCGAAGTTCTTGATCAACTCTGGATCGACTATAAGTTGAATTACTCTCTTCTGTATTGAATCAAACATCCTCTGGAATCTTGTAAAGGATTAGAAGCTGTTGTATATAGTATATATTTTGATCTTAAGGAGGGCTCCAAGTTTTTGTGAAACTGCCCTGGCTGATTTGGCCACGACATAAAGTGCTCCCAACCTCAACACTCAACAGATGAATTTGCGTTGATATTTTATGTACAGGAGGGACCGATTTCGGAGACTTCTTTTAAAAAACAGCAGTCTGGGTCTTTGCTGCAATACACTCAATCAGATTACTCCCAACCCACCCCAGAATGTTTTCAGTCGTAAGTTGAGCCTTTTTTGTAACCATATATTTTTTCTGGAAAACTAAATCTTAAAGCAAAAGCCTCTAACGAAAATAAATTCTTTGCTTAAATAAATTAAAGCAAAATCTTCTGGGTAATAACACATATCTAAATTATATCTTCATGCCATCTATTAATGATAGCTTAAGGCTAGTGAGAATTATTTGGAACAGGTATCTATTCTACTTGTAAAAGAAGAATTTGTATTTGGTTCTATTGAAACCAAATTGCATCATGTTCAAGACACAGGCGATTTGCTATTAACATTCCAACATAATTTGTGTAGCTTCTAAATTTAAAACTTTTATTTTATTTTTATTTAATTAATACCAAATTCATCATTCTTCCAAATTATAAAAAAAAATATTTAAAATCACCCTGGTATTAAACTTACCTTACTTTCTTCATTTTCAGCTACAATTTCATTCCCAATGTCGTCTGTGGTTATCGAACTTTCAACGCTCGGTTGGTCTTCGGTGCAATTGGACGAATAGCATTCATCCTCACTTGAACTGTCCTCCAAGGTCTTTAGGTAATTATCTAAATCTTCCAAACAATCTTCGATATCTTGTTGAACTTGTACGGAGCTAACCTCGCTGTTATTGTCTTCTTCATCGAGAACATCGTCGAGATTCTTCAATACGTTTAATGCTTCTATGTTGTCACATATTCTTAAAAATTCTTCATTATCTTCTAAACCGTTAATTATATCGTACGTATCGTCTATATCTACGAGAATGTCTTCGATGTCTATACTAGGTCGTCTCGAGATTATTTTCGGAGTGGATAGTTGACTTGCTGTTTGTAGTTTTTCTTCTAGCACGGGTAATTCGGTATCTAAAAGATTGTCGGATTCTTCTGACCATGCTTCTGATGTAGATATTGAAGAAGCTCTCGGGAGAATCGGAGAACCGACGTTTAAATCAATCAGGTCTGTTTCGTGAGTATTTGTTTCTGTAGACATGGTCGCATTGTTTGATTTTATGTCATGACCTGAAAAAAAATCGAAACTTTATCATATGAAACACAAAAAATATATCTACTTCATATATAAAATTTGATCTATGAATTTTTTTTTGACCATTATTTAGTAAAAACTAGACATATGTCTTGACTCTTGCTATAGTTAAGTGATCCAAAACAACCCTCTTCACAGCGGCGCATTATCATCAATTACTTATTTATTATTATGAACTCTAACCTCATTAAGTTATCGTTGCTATAAATTTGTCTGTGTTTAATCTCTCTGTCAGTTTTATATAATCCACTTCGACCCCATTGAGGTATCGTCTTCAATTATTATTAATGTGACTATAATTCTTTAATTTATTGTCGGTTGTGTAAAATACTGAAGTTTGCTAAATCGTAAAATTGATAGCTGATATCAGATGAATTTATGTTTATTATTGACAGTTTATCGTCTATTTTTTTTTATTTTGTCAACGTTAATGTTCAGTTCAAAAATATTTTGGTAAGACGGCTTAGAAATTGTCGGAAGTTCCACGCATACCAGATTTTATTGCATGTTCATTTGAAATCACCAGAGCCTTCATCAGCTGAAAGTATGTCGACGACAAATACAACATGGTTAATGATTGAGATCCCAAATCATGCAGACAAATTATATTTTAATTAACTACTACCTGCAGAAAATTCAATACACTCTATAGCCACTTTCTATAATATAAGAGAAATCACTTGATAACACCAAACACGTAAAACTTCAACACTATAATGGCAGAGTCAAATTTATCTCTTATTAAGTTGATTAGTGCAGACTGCGTCTTGACTTCCAGTGTCAGGACCTTTGTAATTAATTCATTTCAACCATTTGCCTTAATTATATACCTTCATAAATGATAATAATACCGTCTATTTGGAAGATGAATTCGCTGGTATTATCAGAAACCAACGAAAAAATATCAAGATACTCACGCAAGATCGTCAATACGGAATCACTTCCATTCAAAGATGTGGATCGAATAAAAAACTAGTAAGTAAATAAGGGTAAATAAAAATATTCATTTCTTCGAAATTGCTGGTCAAGTCACTATTGAAATTTCAAGCGAAGCAAATAAATCCCTTGAAATCATACAACTGGGAATTATTGAATCCACCATATTATTGTGGATATGTTTAAGAAGCAAAGATGAATTAGTGGAAATCGCTATAGAAATTCTCAGCGTAGCAGTAACATCAGCAGCCACTGAAAGATCATCCATCAAATGCAGTTAATGCAGTTGGATCCATAATATGAAAACAAATTGCAGGAAATCAAAGAAGGCATACAACTGTACTGTAAGGTGAACAGGCTTAGAAGGCAAAAATTAATTGTTGTAGATTGTATAGTAGTAATATCAGCGGCCGCCGACTTTCCATCACATGCAGCTGGAACAAGAGTAAAAAAATCCCTTCAAACCGAAGAAGATATACAATTGGAAATTATTGAATCAACCATAGTAAGGTGGAGAAGTATAGGGGGTAAAAATTAATTGTAGGAAGTCCCTATAGGGATTCTCAACGTACCAGTAATATCAGCGGCCACTAGAAGACTTTACATCACATGCAGCTGAAATTAGAGTAAGGAAAAAATCCCTTCAAATTAAAGAATGTATACAACTCGAAATTATTGATTCAACCATATTATGATGGAGAAGTTTATGAGGCAAAGATGAATTAGTGGAAGTCACTATAGAAATTCTCAGCGTACCAAGTAGCATCAGCGGTCACTAAAAGATTATCAATCACATGCAGCTGGATCCAGAATAAGAGAAATGCATGAAATCAAAGAAGACTTATAAATGGAAATTATCGAATTAATCATAGTAAGGTGGAGAGGTTTAAGAGGCAACAATGCATTGTTCGAAGTCGTTATAGACATTCTCAACGCACCAGTAACATCAGAGGCCACTAAAAGATCAACCATCTTATACAGCTAGATTCTGAGTAGGCAAAGAAATCGTTAGAAATGAACAAAGGCATATAACTGGAAATTGTTTAATCAAAAACCTCTTCCCAAATAAGATTTAAATGAGTGTGAGTCTCATGGACATCAGAAAATGAGAAAAAGATAACCTCTCCGAAAAACTTCTTCTTGACAGTAAAACTGAGTATAAGTTTTGGACGCTATTAATAATACTTTATGTTAAAACCACATTAGCACATCGTTTTTGTGAAGAAATAATTATGGTATTTGCGTAAATGCCTAAGATTTGTTTCCAGAACAAATAGAATTGAAATGTGCAAGACAAAAAATAAATAACTTTAACCATGTGCTATTTCGAATGAAATATATGTGCTCCGCGTCGATGTCTGTATATTTTTGAAAAAAAAAACAAAACAATTTGATATTTTTTCGCTAGATCTATGTCATTTGGACGTGGTGTCTGGAATGACGATGGTACAAATATGGGACGATAGGTGGTAGCAATATCAGAAGAATCAAAGATAATATCAAATAGAGTAGGAAAAACTGGAAGCTATACTGTCTTGATCAAATTGGTTAACCAAAGTTCCACTACAAGTCATTTTGTTTTAGAACATTTTTACCAACAAAAAGCTTGTTATTTTTTAAAAGTGTCATTTTCATACCAACATTACTTAAAACAAATCACCTTGACGGCAATATATTCTGAATAAAGAAAGTAATAAAACGTTCTTTATCAAAATATTTCAAATATTTATTATTTAGCTACGGGTGCCTGTATTGCACTAAAATCTTTGTGGGTCGAAGTGTTAACGTGTAGTTATACAATTCATTAATTAATCATGATTGGTTATGAAATTATTAATAACTAACTGATAATATATATTATACAGATTATTAATAAGTCACTTACACAATTGGCGAGAATAACTAGACTCAATGAAAATAATTTCTTTGTTTTTTATAGAATTTATTTAATTATTCAATATAGTTGCCTTTTAGGGCGGTACAATGACTAAAGCGTTCACACAATTTTTCAATTTCAATCATAAGCCTCAAAATACCCCTCGACAATTAACTTAACACATAATTTCTATCCAGTGAGAATCCTTTTGAGTTCCAACGTTCCAGCAACCAACGGTACGCAATATATAAATCAGGCCTCTAAAGCTGACGAGTTATTTTTCTTAACGTATCGGTCTTTCTCTGATTTCAGAATTCTTCTCCACAGGTCGCGATTCTGTACTTTTGCGCTACAATTCAGTTCTACCTCTCTAATACCCTTCAAAACTGCATCAAACCATTTTTTCTTTGATCCTTCTCTCCTCCTTATACCACCATTCCCTTCTTCAATGATTTTTTTTACAAATCTATTTCCTGGCATCTTTTTAGTATGCCCCAACCATCTTACTTTTGGGATTTTATGTTTCTTGTTACTGACATGATTATTTATACAAATTCTTGGTTTATTCTTCTTCTCCGTAGTCCTTAACTTCCCCAATTTCCCCAAAAGTTTTTGTGTATATAACTCCTCCTATAACAGTCTAAATAACTCCTTTGATTTTATGAATTTAATGTATGATCTCACTGCTTTACTTTCTTTGCCTATTTTATTATTTATTTCAGTCCGCTCTTCATTTTTATTTGACCTTCTATTTTTTCCTTTCCCGCTTTAATCTCTATGTATTCATTTCTACCAATCACATTTTGTCTTAGCACCATATCCTTCGTTTTCTCTTTCTTGATCCATAATTTTTACAGTCTCTTCTAATTTACAGAATGCTCTTTCCATTTATTTTTTTGTTCTGTTTATTTAAGCTAAATCGTTTGCATAAATGAACCCTGTTATTTGTATATTACTATCTCGTAAAATTTTTTCTAGCACCAGATTTAAAACCACTGTCGATATTGGATCTCCTTGTTTCAATCCTTCTTCAACCCTAAATTTGTCTGATAGAATTCCATCAGTCGTTACTCTACTGTGGGAGTTATCTTATTCTCTATTGAGCTGTAGCCAATCTAACACAAGGGTTCAGATTCTCAAAATACGCTTCAATTTCGACAATTAACTCTTATCTGCGCAAAATTTCTGTTCAGCGAGGATCTTTTTAAAGCCCAAACGCTCCAACAACAGTATAGTTTATAGTTTTTCCATTTTTAAAATAGTGGATGGGGTTCAGGTTCTACAAAGTGTTTAGTTAGGTTAGGTTCTACTATAGCCCTCTACTATAGCAAGTTTGCCTGATATTTCATTTCCCTCCACTCCAATGTATCCCAGAACCCACTGGAGGGTATTAATTTCATGATAATGAACTTTAATTATTTTTAAATTATTATCCTTTTTTAAAAATGTATAAATACTCAATTTACTTATGTGAATTTCAAAATAATGACAATAATGGCAACGTACTATTGACCTGGTTTCGATATTATTACTTTCGTGTTTCATGGTTTCATTTATTCGTCTCCCATTGTTTAAATTGACTTAGTTTCTGTAAGTTTTCATGACGATATACTGAACAGGTTGATTGCTTGGGAAGTATTGCATTTGAATGTACATTGTTCTTATCGAAACAAAAACACTGAATACGTTTTATTGTTTTCTACATGGATTGTAGAAATATATGAACCATATAGTTCGTTTGCCTTACTCACATACAACCAATTATCCAGACGACAATTAAATGTTTCTAGGAGGGATGAGGGTTGTGATACCTTCTGGATAACTTCTTAATATTGTTTTTTCTGGGAGAGGTAATCAGTAGTCTCTATATTGATAGTAACACCCGTTTTTGTCAAACAGAATATATGTTGTTATTATTTACTTGTCCTCGTTCCAGTAGAAATGGTAACAACAACAATTCTGCTATGTAATGTTTCCCTTGTTACGTCTATGTGAGCTATTGAAATTATTTCGACTATCTTAGAACATATTCTTTCTTATAGTATTTAATCTTATTAATAGAACTATTTTGTATTTTCTATTTCAACAAGTCAAGATGCTGTTTATATAGAATATAGCTGACACAACATTAGTACACAAATCAAATGAATTATGTGAATCAATGAGATAAATTCCGTTGCACTACAGGGAAAAATTTTTATAGTAACACTGTGTATATCGAATATAAACCATATTTAATAATACCTTTTCAGCCTTTCAATTTCATATTCAAATAAGATTATTTTCTAATTATAATAAGTCTTTTTGAAAATTTATTTGCAATCCGCTTAGGGACAATCCATATCGAAATAAACTATAGTTAAATCTGTTACAGATAGATCCTTTTAAATACTCATACTCATAACTTGAATGATTTTGTCTAGACTTACAAAAAAATATAGTTTACAAAATAACTTGATGCCGTTCTTGATGGGAAACACTCTCTTCGGCTATTTAAAAGGCACTCATAGTTAAGAACAAATTTATCGCTTAGTATTTGGAATCATTCATTATACAGGGTGTATTCGAGGTAATCTGGATTAAATGTTAGTCAACTACTTATAAATATAGAGAAATTACAAAAATTTGTTTGGATCATAATATCTCAACTAGATTAACTTTTCAGAAGCATCGCTTTTTGAGCAAAGTTTGGCTTGATCCACATTATTCGGACTGTTTTCTAGGAAAATTAACCGTTCACAATTGGTTTACTAACTTTAAGAGGCTGTCACCGTTGAAAACATCAAAAAAATCCAGTTCTAAAGATAAGAAAGGGACGTGTTGGGAATATAGTGATTGAACATTCGTGTACGTGGAAGCTTTGTTCAAAGTGGGTGCACGCGACTTTACAATTGACAAAAAACAACAACTAACCAATGATTTTGAGCAATTTTTGCGTGCTGTAAAATTTATTGACTGTCTTAATAAGGGAAAAACTGTACAAGGTGACTATTTTGTCTACCCCATTTGAAGAAGACATGCAATGCACTATGTCACAAATCAATGAGGCTGCTCTCTGGAAAAAATTTTGCACTAATGAGTTTATTGCCGAAACTAAAGCTTATTTTGAGACTAATATGGTGTTCAAATATTGTATGAACGATATAGTCGAAGGCAACTGTATTGAATATGTTTGTTCGAGCAGAGTGTCTATAACGGTGTTCCTCAACCTTTTTTGTGCCATGCCCACTCAAATTTTTACGATCCCTATGTAACATATACATAATTTTTATATTAAAGAATTGAATTGTTCAATTAAGAAACTTGAATGATAGTTTTTCGAAAAAAATCGAAAAGGAGTTTAATTACGACGCCAAAAACCCAGTTGATATTTTAGTCCCGTCAAACGAATTTATTGGCCGCAATTGTTTAAGAATTTGCTTTTTTCTTTCAATTGGGCACCCAAACCTAGCATCGCATTTAAATAGCCCAAAACAAAAGGGTTAATCTCCATTTCGAATTGCACCCCTTTACAATCAAATTGCCCCCTGTAGGACGTTGGGAAACACGGGTCTATAACTAGATAATCATGCGCAATATGACCATAGCCTTCCAACAATATCAAGTTCAAGTAATGAAGAAAAAGTCTTAGCAACAAATTGAACTTGTTCAGTAGTAGTAGAGATACAGTACTTATTCGATAGTGGAGATCAAAGTGAATGGTTCAGTGAAACTATATGAAACAAAAAATGATGATTTTCTACTTTTCCCTATCTGTATTAAATGTAGTGTTCCAGCAAATTGTCTCGCCACTCCTAATGGGAACATATAAGGTCTGTTAACCGTATAGTAAGTTATACAATACGTCTCTTATTCTATACTCCATTATCGTATTATCTCGGATTGCCTAATTTCTCTCTTATATTAATTTGAGTGTGAAGAATCATAAATCTACCTATTAAACTTCCACCCACTAGTGTATTCGTTAAGATTTATTGTACACTGATGGGAACCAACGTCTTATTTAAGCGATTCCATATGTCCCTTAGATACTTGAAGTTCCTTTAACTTATCAAATTACTTACTCTTATTTTAGTACTGATGTGACTCTATTATATAGTCAGATATAGTCAGATTATTGAAACCACTTTATTTATTTATATTTTATGTTAATAAATAATTTTTACAATGTTGTAAATTAAGTTATTCAACTAGTAGCAATTATTGGGTGCGTCATAGTAATAAATTATAGTTAAGTAATGCGTACTGCACCAAAGATCGTAATATGATCAAATCATACTGCCGGAACAAATCTTATAATAAAATAAAAAATTTTTCATCCCATCTGTCGGTTAGTTTTCAAGCTTGGTTGTGATGGTAATTATAACCTGTAAACGTATTTTCCTTTCAATGAGAATTAAATTCTTTTAATACGAAATCCAGCCTACTTTTTATATTAGACACGCATTCATGTGTTCATCGATTTTCTTGTGCTAAAAACGGATTTTTCCATGTGGTTAATTACGTCCTAGCTAACTATAAATTTATCTATGCATTGCGTTATCCACCATCACACTCGCTACCGGTCCTATATTTATACACTTCCTGGTACATTCCATATCGTTATGTAGACCACTAGCCCATAATGTGTGTTGAAATCATCGAAAGGCTATTCAAGTTAGTCACAAAATATTTATTAAAGAATGATACGCATTCAACTTCTTATAATAATTTTCATATTTGTCATTTAAAAATTTTGAAAATACACTTTTATATTTCATTACTTGCTTATACAGTATAGAAATACAAAGTGAGTTGTGAATTTTAAGACAGATTTTATGTTTAATTATTATAGTATTTACTTTGGTTAATATATCACAAATATACAGGGTTAGTTGTGACTAAGCAGAATAATTTTCATGACTTAAGGCCCCTATACACTACGGGTAAACACGAGTATGGGCCAATCAAGATGATGTTAACCGACGTTCTTCATCTCCGACATGACTTGAGATTTCTAAATAAGTGTCTTCATCCATTCTTAAATAATTACAACAGTCACTTTTTTCCAATTTGACCTCTTTTACTAGATTCACATGGGAAAATTCGTTTTTCGAACGTTTTCTACGTAATTTCTTTTTTAAAGCAAAACCAACGCCATTGCAATTATGTCCTTGCGGTTCATCGTGATACACACAACTGTAGACGTTCTTTTCCGACAGTGTGTAGTTTGTTTAAAAGCGGCAATTTTGCACATACATATTACCTGTTCCATTAAGATTGTCGTGTTTACCCGTGGTGTATGGGTGCCTTTAGGTGTATAGTCGATAAATTTTGGTAGTAGATGACTTGCTTCAACCATTATACCATAAATATATAGAGTGAGTTATAAAATATATATGAATATGTTGTGAATTAGATGTATGGTAAATATATTTTCATGAATATAAAGGGTGAGCTGAGAATTAGAATAGAATCAAATATTATTATTCCGGGTCAACAGTGAATTACTTTACACCACTTTATTTAGTAAATGTATCACTGGAATGATAGACAGGCACAACCTCAATGCAGTATACCATATGGGTTTCAATATCTGTTTGTGGAGAAGTAGTTTGTTGGGTACAGACAATTTGGAGTTTCTTCATTTATATTTTATACCAAGTTTTTTTAAACGTGGACTCTCGAGACAACTCTAGCGGCAAGTGTCAATCTAAACAACTTTTCATTGTTAGTATAAGGAATTTAAGCGTTGTTTATTGTTACTTGGTTATTTTGGTTTCGTTTGTTCGTAAAGTTAACATATGCAGATTTGTTTTCGTTCAACTTCACACACCATCAATTAGTCCTGGCCTATGTATATTTGTATAGTTCTTCCAATATATTTTAAACATATTTGTTTCTTAAGCGAGAAAGTTATCGTTAAAAGGCAATAGAATCATTATAAATTGGACGGCATTATACACCGTTATTCACTTAATTCTAGTCCTACTTGGAACTTGGAAAAAAATCATCGTTATACCTTGCTACAACTGAATATTAAATTATTAAATAAACGTCGAAAGACGAGTACAATGTACCTACTTGTAAGTGAGTTTGGTTTAAACAGGATACCATACATGAACTGTCGCCATCGAACCATCCTTGACGATTCTGACGATGCTGACAAAACTTGACGCAATGTTTCTAAATTGGTATAATTGTATTCTGGATAATTTGCTACCTTTTGCTGTATTACTGGCAACTCTGTTCTCCTTATCATCATCATCATCATCATCATTCAGTGTTATCTCGTCCACTGCTGGATATAGGCCTCCTCCAAATGCTTCCAGTTTTCTCTGTTCTGAGCGGTTGCTACCCAATTTGTCCGTATTCTTTTAATATCGTCAGTCCATCTCGTAGGGGGTCTTCCTGGATTTCTTCTGTCTGTTCTCTTTTCTTTTCGTCCATCGGTTATCTTATATAAACTATAAATTGTCCTACGTATAAAATCCTTAGTAGCTTTGTCAACTGATTCGTGACTACTCGATAAATGGAAAATTTATTCACTCTAATAAATTCAGCGAATATTTTCCTTTTTCAAACATTCGAATATATTTAAAATAACTTGCTGTGTTTATATATCTAAATCTTGATTATTAAATTCATATCTGTCTTTATACTCACTAAACTGTGCAATTTCATTGTTTTTATTTACTCATGGTGTAAAGAACACCATATTTCTATTTATGTAAAGAAATTTATGAATTACATGAATCCCACCAAACTACCCCACTGCTTATCGTAGAATATTGGGCAGAAATATATCAAATGTGTACATACGCCTTCCGATAGCTTCGACCAATAAAAATGCATTTATGTTTACGATTCGATGTTTTCATATGTAAACAGCGGAGGTGATGAGTCCAAGTGGACTGACGGTTTGTTAGATGTTTACCGAATATTTTTCATTTCTTAATTTGGTATGAGTGCCTTGCGTATTTATAAAATATTGATTATTACTCGCATAACTGTGTTCTGCAATTGATATTGGAAGAACTATAATTTTATAATCCATCCAAGTCCACGGATGGATCATCGTGTTTCGCATCGCGGTTAAACGCTTAGTCTCCTAACTCCTCCTAGTTGTATAGATTTCGGGAGGTAGTATGTAGTTAGTTTCGGTGGCTATACACTCTTTTCCTAGAGGTATTTCGGTGTGTTTGATTGTCTCGGAAACCCCTTTCCAACCTACTGCGGCAAAAAAAAGACATAATCCGAGTGGTCCTCCTCTATAGCTGTCCCCGATGTATAATTTGGCACTTATAAAGTATAGCGTTTCGTATCAGGGAGTGTCCCCTTATGAGTTGAGTAGGATGCTTTTTTGGGGTTTTCTGTATTTTTTGTATATCCCACAAACTAAAAGGTGACAAGGCAAAAATTTTTATTTAGATATTTCAAACATCTGTTAACGGTCTGCAATTTCTCTAGACTATAGTGCTTATTCATGAAACGCCCTGTATATTTTTGCTTTAATGAACATAAATACCTCCAATAAACGCAAATTTTCAATTAGAAAAAAAAATATAAAGATGTCGATGGCCTTTGTAATATTTATGTGCAATAACCTCGTTATATAGGATTTTTGGCCTTGTCAGTATCGATTATCGTTTTATTTTTCAAAAATTAACATAAAACTTGATTTCCTACCTTATGTTGTTAGTAATTTTTTGTCACAATTCCATTGGCGTTTTTAAAACGAAAAATTTACAGAAAAAAAATAACTGATTTGCCATGAGTACATAAAATTAACAGCGGTAATAACAAAATAATAATTCACGTCAAGAAAAAATAATAATACGCTTTATTAAAATAAAACACGAGTAGAAATTTTGAGAGCATAAATTGAAAAGCAAAAATTACAACTTTTCATAATTTGAAGCAACCCTTTTTCGCGGGAATCTTCTTAGGAATGTCAAGGTTTGTTCTTGGTAGCTGGCACTGGCAGAACTAGTTCTGGTAGTGTACACTAAAGCGTTCTTTGTAGCAGAACCAGTGCTAGTGTTGCTGTTCTTAATAACAGTGCAAGAAAACTAGTTCACCCAGTTCACTGTACTGCTTGCACTGGGTCTAGAGTCAGTTCAGCCAGTGCGGTGCAATAAGAGTAATCTGGAAACGGTGGCACTATAACCTCAAATACAACAAACAAAAAATGCTTCATTGATCTCTGCACTACTATGCACTAAATCGTTCTTTGTATCCGATCGAATTAATTCTGTACACTCATGAACTGACCTGCACCGTTCCAGTTCAGTATAGTTCCAGTGCAGCTACCAAGAACAAACCTTTTTGTTATTTATTTTCATGACAGTTAATATCTCATCTTTTCAAAAATAGTCTTGGGAATCAAAGAAAACAGCTGATCTACGTCAAAATGGCGGCCGTGGGGTAAACGACCTATTTTCTCTTATGTACCCTTATGTTAGCTTTGTTTCGATAGTGTGAGTTGTTTTCTATCGTTTTCTTTATTTTTTGGTGTGTATAGTACTTTAATTTTTATGTATTTTTTTGTTAAAGTCCCCTTATTTAATTTCAGTGAGATTTTTATTATATTCTCATACATTTCTTCTCTACTCTGCATATACTTATTAAATTCAGAAAAAATGTGTTCCAAGTTTCAAATATGGTTACAAGTGGGTCTGTAGATCTATCTCAGTGAAATTACTACAACTGAAAACATTAATTTTCACTGTTGCATTCAAGTTTAGATATTAAATTCATCAAACCAGAGTGAGAACTTTTTAACTGAAAGCTTTAGGTAGAATTGACCCCTTTTCATTAGATGAGAAAAGCTTCAGTCAGAATCGTGCTCATTTTCCACCAGTTTCCAATTTGGACATTGTTGCATACTTGGTATTAACAACTACTTTCTACACACAGACATAAATAAAAGCATTTAAAAACTTCAGATCTTTCAAATACTAGCAAGCTGAATTTGCAACAAATTGCTGTGTTTTGGAGTTTAAGAACAATGTTTTTGTTATGAAAAACCAAGAATACTACTCTCCATGAGAAAATTTCGCACTTCTTCAATTAGTAACTCTTTGAGAAGGTTAATAAAACTGAAAATAATGAGGTTTAAAAAGCAACAAATAATATAACAAAGCAAATAATTTGTACACTTAAACTTATGACGAAAGCATTTGTTTACCCCACGGCGCGGCGACCATTTTAAAATTAATTTCATATGACTTTGAAAATTCGTTAGATTCCACAATTGAAATTTTTTTAATATTCGAGAATGATAATAACAATAACTGAATTTAGCGGAATGTTTGGTAGAACCAATTTCAAAATAATATTGCTCTTGCCTTTTCGTGTATGATTTAAAACATTACCAACTTTTACAAAGCAATAAATGGTAGAATATGGTCGCCAAAAACCATCATCGTTAATCAACAACGCAAACTAAAGAAAGATCCGAAAAACAAATTGAAATAATTATAAAATGCATTGAATACAACACTGAGAGCCGCCACTAACAACAGTCGAAACAAAACTAAATATTTTATGCAATGCAAATAATGGAGCGGCTTCTTTGAAATAATAAGCCGGCTTTTTAGACCTGAACGTTTCCAGAAGCACATTTTAAAAATAAATTTATTAAAAATTGCTCCAGATATATCAGTTTTGCTGGACTCTTCAATACTTTTTATAGTCCTTCGAGTGAGAACAGATAATGTATTAGTTTCAAAAAATTGTTCACCGAATTTAATAATACTTCAAAAACGTGTTTTATATGTTCAAGATACAAAAATAGACAAATTAATAGACTCACCAAACATAATCCAGTTTCAGAAAAGGTGATTTAAGTGGAAAAATTGTGTATGAGCATGGTACTTAAATTACCAAACACTGAGTCAGTATTCTTAATTAGAACAATCTACGACGAAATTAATAAAAATGTGCAAACATACTAAAAGATAAAAATGTTTTTGTATAATAAATCACTTGTAGGTACAATGGAAATTTTGGTAACCTTGATAATTTCATCGTGGTCAATAGTTTTGATTCAAATGAGTCTCAAAATACTTTTTCTACCTTTGATAAATAGCAATACTCAATGGAGGATCCAGGATTTTGACTTAAATTTGGTTGAACTCTAATGAAACAGTAAAAATCTTTTCTCCCATAGTTAGGTTACATTCCCATATATATACAGAGGGTTTCTCATTAGTAATGTCTCTATTCTATGAATAGTACAATTGCTCTCTCTTTGTTAATTGACGACGCAGTACATTTTCATAATTAATAGTAGATAATAAGTGAGATAAATATGAAATTCGTTTATCGTTAAAACATTATTGGAAACAAAAGTTTAAAGCTTCTATGGCAGAAAGGAAAACAGTGAAATTGAAGCGGAAGACACAGCTAATCAACTCACCGCACAGCGTTGGTTTAATCGTTATAATAGTGGAGATTTGACGCTTGAAGATCTTTCAAGCTCAGGTCGTCCACCTGCGTAAAATATTGAGATAACAAGGGAAACAGTAGACACTAACTTAGTTGACACTCGCCGATTATCAAACTCTCTTGGATCTATTAAAGATTCAAGCGAAACGTCGATTATGGATTTATCTTAGCAACTTAAATACGGGAAATCAGTGGTTACATAAATGACAATTACCAGAATTCGTCGCAAAGAGAGGTCGATTCGAGTGGAATGTCTTGTGTGTCTGGTGGAGCTGCAAAGCTTTAGTGTACTTTTATCTCTAAATGAAAGCGGGTTCCCTCACAATACAATACTAAACCGCACACTGTGAAAGTTACGCGGAAGAACTTGATGGTATAGAACACCTACTACATCGAGCATTTAGTCCAGATCTTGCACCATTTGTTCAGAAAGATGGCGAAATTCTTGCTGAAGAAAAAGTTTACAATAAGCACAAAGAATGCTTTTACCAAGGTCCCAAAGAGCTTACTGAACGTTGAGTTGTAACCATATACTTCTAATATTAAGGCTTTCTTTTGGTATGATTATTCAATAAACAAAGTGAAATTGGTAACCGACATTATTTATGAGACACCTTCTGTGAATATGAAAAATACTTTTATTTTAAAAGACGAATTCGATAGTCGAATCGTTTAACAGAATTTTCTATAAGGAAGTGGAAGCTATTCCGACTAAGGAAGATAGAATGGCAACGACTTCTCTATCCTCCGAGGTTCCAGCTCGGTTCTGCGCATTCTCAAGCATGCGCATTATAAACTAAGTGTTTCGAACGAGAGAGAAAATGAAAATTGTCAGCACCAAATATGGCCAGAGTAGGACGAATTTTAAGATCTGCCCAACGTCTTTCTACTTGGAGAGTAGTATACGAGGGTTGTTTGATTATCTAACCTCGACCTGAAGATGACAGCACAATATAAGTTGGGACCTATATTGGTGCATGCGTTGAGAGATTTTCAATAAAATATTCAACGCCTACCTTTGGTTTGACAATCGTATGAGTGAGTCGTGAAGATTTATCTAAAGATAGAAAACAATTGAATATCGAGCTGTTGAATATTTGTTTCTGAAAGCCCATACAAAAACGCAAATGAAAGAGTTCTGCATCATCATTTACAACCGTAAAATTTTGAGTAGCTGAATTCAAATCAACTTGACTTACGATGAGATTCCAGGACTGCGACAACCAGCGATATAATCCAAAAAGGTCGCTAAATAAAGATAGTGAAACTCATTTGTCAATTATGCTTGCGTAAACTCTCTGCACGTTGGTTGCGTTTCTCCGGACCTATTAATACGATTTAAGTACAATGTCGGATTTTTTGCATCGATTTACAACTGTTGACGAAACCTGCATCTATCCCTACACATCTGAATCGAAAAAACACTGAAATCAGTGCATTGGAAAAAGATTAAGACGATTTCATCGGCCAGTTTTTTCGAATAGTCATGAGATTGTGTTCATTGACTATCTTCATCTTCAAAAAGATAAAACAATTACTCATCATTGCTTGATAAGTTGAAAGGAGGAAAAGGCGACCGCATTTGAAGGAATTGTAAGTGCTTTTTAACAGGAAAACAGTGATCGTCGTGGCTATGTTTCTAAAAGTGCAATTTGAATAGACTGACCACCCACTGTATTCACGGGATCTGTCCCCTAGCGACTTTTTGCTATTTCCTGACCTAAAAAATTCACTTGTAGGAGAAGAGAGAGCTTCTTTGATGACATTACTAAAGGTAGAGCATGGATGAACTGAATGTAGAGACTTAAAAGAAAACTATGTAGAAAAATGAAAATTATTATGAAACAAAAAATATCTCGTTGCAAACTTTTTAAACAAGACTCGTATTTCCGTTATTTACTGACCTACAGAACTCCAGTTGGTCTGAATTTGCTAAGAAACATATATAAAATAAAATGCAAATAGTATGAAGTATAGAGAAAAATCAAAATCTTCCACGATGCTTTGTATATAAAAGGTCAACTTGAGTAGACAGACAACCGTAATAGGTCCAGACAACATTCTAAAAACCAAAGTTGCATCGTGATTTGTTAATTAATTGTTGATTTTGACTGGCCTAATCTGACGTAGAAGTTATCTGATTGGATGGAAAAATTGGTGTGACTTATATCTATTTTTATCCTTGATGTAGAAATGAAAGGTAAAAGTCAAAATGTAAATGGTATAAAAATCATCGTGTAACCTTGGTAGAGGCGAGCCTGATTCAGAGTTGAAGGAATGAATAACAGAATTCGCAAAATCGAGTGCGTACTTGAAGTTGGTATCAGGAAGTGATAATAAACAAATATTTTTTTCCGTTGACCACTGTATTAAATTTTTTTACGTTTGTTTCGGTCACGATTTAATAAAACGTATTAGATAATATTATTTTGATGAATTGCGTGATGTTTGCAAAAATATTAAATGAGGAAGTATGAAATTTAATTTGAAAATGAAAATTTGAAAGAATCTAACTATTAGTCGAACCAAAATAAAAAGATTTATTTTTCCATTAACTTATTAGTACATAATAACAATACTTAAACTTTATTCATATATTTATTTGTATATTTAATAGCTTTCTTAAATTTACAACAATGTGATAATATTCGTTAATAACCAGAATAAATAGTTATGATTCAGATAAAAAGCTTATTAGTGACTGTTAAACTTTTTTCTGAATAGAAAAGGTGTGAATATATATTTTTTTCGATATAATGTAGTTAATATTGATTCATAATAATAATTAAGGTGCTAATAAAGGTTTTTATATACCAAGGATAGGTATTGGAAACAAAAATTGGAACCATCTTGAAGTTAAACGGAGGAACGTATTTTTATAAAATTATGATGGCTTACCTCTTTCCTTCCACCCTTGCCTATTTTACAGGGTGTTCAATAAAAATTTAAAGTCAAATTCCCGTTTTTTCCAGGTTGGTTTTCACATTTTCACATTTTTCCCGTTAAAATTCCGTGAATTTACTACACTTTTATAATAAGTATAATAAAGCAACCAAGTTTAGTTTTCGAGGATTATTTTCTTCAATGTTTCCAGTTTTTCTCTCTGTTTTCTTAGTTTTATTTTCTCAGTTTCCAGCAAATTTTTCGCCTTTTTGTGTTACGCCATATCTTGAGTAGGCATTCCTCATAAAGAGTATCATAGATTTTAATATATTTACATTTTTTAGTTCATCAATTTTTTTCAAGAATCGTACACTGATCTTCGGCCTACAAGTGATTCTTTTTTTGAATTTTCAAACAAAATCTTCATATTGGAAGAAAATCCTCTCCCTGCTGATGGAAGACAGATGTCAACAAAATGTCAAATGTCAAATGCTTCAGACATCAGTTGTATGGATTGTTCTGGATCTTTGCCAATCTTATTGGGATTAAGGAAACTTATTGCTTTCGTTTATTTCAATGTTAAGGGGTACTTTTTCAAATATTTGGAAACCGTATACATCAAACAGTTTCCTGCGGAAGTTCAACATTTCAATATCTTTGACTTTTTTTCAAAATCGATTTTTCGGCATACCCTGAATCGATATCTTGCACTTTTTTGAGATTGCAGAATAAACCAATGGCATCTTTTCAATAATGTCCACTTCATAAATGACTTCTACATAAAAAAAATATATTTATTCCTTACTCATCATATTTTTCTGTGAAGCTGTTTTTTGATATCACAATGTTAGAGAAAAATGTATTTTTTATTTCTAAACAAAACAGTTTTTTTATTATAAAGTTTTTGATCATTTTAAACAACTTTTTAAAAATTACTCCGAGTAAGTGCGTGCTCAAAATTTTTGAAAAATTTTTATTGCCTACCATTTTATTTAAATACTTTTTTAACAGAAGAATAGTTTACGTAATGCATTGCTGAATGATTTTTAAGTAGAGAATTTGTGAAAAACCACGTATAAACAAAACGTTTTAAACAAATCAACCCCTACAATACCTAAAAACTAATATAAAACATATAATATATTATTCATGAGACCCTAAAAGCTTCAGGGAGATCCCACAACCGATGTCAATATCAGATGACATCAGAGCTTATTAGTTAGGCAACTATAAATACGTGACCTCGTAAGAGTGCAGTTACGAGGGAGGTTTAACATATTTTTGTTATCAATCGGAAGGTTTTTGCGTTATACCAACACCAGCTTGCTATGCCTGAACGGCTCACTCAGAATTACTGAATTACAGCTCTGCGAAATTTCCGTCTTTTTCTGGTTTAAAAGGCACCTAAATAACCTGAATATATATAATTATCGTTGTCATTTATGTGACAGTTAATAGATCCAATACTATAATGTAGAGACTGAAATGCAAAGAAAGAAGTGGAAACATCGGGGTGCACCACTCCTGAAAAATTCTTTAGCATAGAAGGTCATTCTAAAGGAAGTATCAATTATTGTGGCGGGTACACAGCCGCACGTCATCCGACGCCGGCTGTCATAATTAGAGATTTTACCTCGTAAATGTAAATTTTATTTGTGCACTCCGTACAGTTTTGGTCATTACAAAAAATGGAAAATGAATACCTCAATTACCAACCAAAAGTGTAGTTAGTTAGTGAAAATCCGCCTTATTACAACAAATTAAAGGAGAGGTGTTACCAACCTCTGCAACAAGAAAATCATTATGCAGGAATTGATTAGATAGATATAAATGATACACAAAGGCCACCAAGGCACTAAGCATGGTGATAATTCCCTTTTATTTGTTTATACGTTGTCTTCGCTTCTAGTCCCGAATTCCTAATAGATCTCCTTCTTGCAAAAAACCTTTTGTTATTCTTCACATAACTGAGTTATTTTTTGTGTTAAACGTAATAGAAATTCTATTGAAAAATAACAATATTTTTATCGTGAATAGACCAGAGCTGCACCAGTGAGACCTCTTAGATATTAGAACACGGTTTCTTTTGCCACTGACATTTTTTTATAGTATTATTTTTATTAAAAATAAAATAGAATGCAGTATAAAGTAAGCTCGTAATCGCTTGATTTCTTATCAAAACGTGTTTTTTACAACTTTTCGCAGATAAGCAGTCAATGATAAAAAGACAGACTTGAAAGTTTCAAACGTTCAGTATTGGTTTAAATATTTATGATAGTATTATAATTAGAATCGTTGGTTATCGCCACTGAAATAATCTTCTACTTTATCTTTATTTTAAAAAAAAAACAAGTAAATTCAAATAATTTGCATCATAATCCGTGTGCTACGTACTAAAAATATGCATTAGACATTAAAGCAGTTGAATAAACAAGTGAATCAGTAAATTACTGCGAAGTTAAATAATAAAAAAATCATTAATTAAGTAGATTTGTTGAAATAAGATATATGGAGACGTAGAAAACGGGAAGGAAAATATGCGAGATTGTAAAGGCTGATTCATAAACTTGACTTTCCGTTTGACACGTTGCCGTTTGCTATTACAAAATCAAAAACATTGTCCCGTCATTTTGCCTAATGCTTCCAATAAAAAACTCTTAATTATTTACCATATCGTCCGTCAATATCGGATTACAAATAAAAACAACAAAATTATCACGAAAACAAAAAGCAGTTCACACTTCAAAATGAATAACAAAATGTTTAGGTTAACGGCAATAACGCAAGGGTCAATAGACGTCAAACGGCAACGGCAACGGCAAATGGCAACGGCAAACGGCTTTGTTGTAGAGGAATTGAATGAGAAATGTAAGAAAATATATTAAAACTTGTGAGAAGTTTGCTATTGAATTTGGAAGAGAAAAATAAACACTTAGTCCAAATCCGCTCCTCCCGAAATGTATCAAAGAACGATGCATTCCGGGAAGCATTTTTATCGCTCCTATACACATTCGTCGATCCGAATTGTCGATAATTGCATTAGTTCTATTTGAAATTGACACTTTTTTGCATTTGATCAATGTTGTAAAATAAAAACAGGATTTAAAACCACAAAATTTTTTACAGTTCAATAAAAATTTGTTTCGAAAGATCATGTCAAGGATGAATATCAAATACCAATAAGACAAACTTTCTGGAAAAGCTTGAATACACCCCTACATATTCTCCAATCCGTTACTCACTCTCCCTCCTACTTTCATTTTGCTACAGTTGTTGCGTTTAGGTTTTGTGTGTGTTTTCAGCAGCCTCTAGAAGTGGTAAAATCTTAACCGACGTAACTTAAAACGACCTTAAACAGTAGATTCATTTTCTAAAGCTGTTCCTACTCGAGATATTCGCAATGGCAAGATCTCTAATAGATATTCCTTTTTCTTACTCTGTTCTTTTTTCTCTTTTGTATTTATTGCTATTCTTGGTCTAGCTGTTTTCTCGCCTCTAGTGTAGTCAATCAATTCCCTCAGTTTGATGTTGGAGTGGGTCTTCGGCTCTTTTTGTCCAACTCTCGGTAGATCTGCTGGATTGTAATCTACCAATAGGCGTACACTGCTTGCATCAGGTTGAGTTTTACTGGGCTTGGAGGTTCTTTCATTACTATGGCAGTGAATCCTAACGCTGTAGATTTATACAGCATAATGGGGATGAGGATAGAATTACAAGTTTAGACAATAGAAAGAGAATACATTTAGAAAACAACCAGAGAAACTTAAGAAGATAATGAAAATAGATAACCAAAGAAAACGGGTTATAATGAAGATGATGAAAGCAGAAAAGTGATGTTTTTTGAGAAATTAACACAAGTAGAGGAAATAATAAAAATTGCTGTGAGAGTTTGCTTATAATATGTATGTATTGATGTAGATATTGGGTTATTATATACACTGCGACCCGAAAGATCCATTTTGTCCCCCTTTTCTTGCTGCAATACTGGGGAACCCAGCGTTTACAGCTGATCTATTCATCCCACTTCTTTTAGAAAGTCCAGAATGTGGCTGTAGGTGCCAAAAATCTTCGTCTTCTCATACGTACACACTCAGGTGTAGAACTCTGTGGTTTTTGATGGTTTTTGACGCATTACCTGCTAAGTCTAGTGTCTTCAGGTGTCAGTAGATTCTTTGCCTGTTTCAGCCCCTGTAGGTTGTCTCAATAATTGGTTTTGCTCCTATCTCCTTTCTTTTCCCATGCTTCTTCTATTGTTGTGTAGCTGATACCACAGAAGAATTCGGGTGTCATAAAGGGCTTGTTTTATCGAGCTTATCAGTTATTTCATTTCCCTACGGTGTGTCCCGAATCCATTGTAAGGCAACTTTATTTTTCTTGCCTAATTCGTTCAATTTTTTAGAAAAGCGTTCCTGTCTAGATTGAACAGGACACATTTTTCAATTGCATAAATTTCTACTTGAAAAATGTTTGGTATTTTGCCCAGGCTTTCGGAATGTTCCAGTTTGGTTGCTGCTTTATATCTAAAAGAACATAACTTAACATCTCGTTCGAAGAGAAATAAGAAGTTTAGGAATCAATACCAGATCCATTATAAATAGAGATTCGAAGGCTTATCAACCAACTGTCAATATTATTATTGTTAAAATCTTCAATAAGCAGAAAAAACTATAGAAAATTGTCAATGAAATACAGGTAGAAACGAAAAGACTACGAAGAAACAATAAATCTGCTGAGAAAATTAGGATAAACAATGAAAATATGCCACTGAAAAATAAGTAAAAGAAAAACAAACTGAACGAGACCAATCAGAATGTAACATCATCCAGAAAGAGTCTAGTGATCAGAAGATAATATAAGAAAAACAACTCCGAAACCCCGACACAAATGCCGCCTCTACTCGCCTATATTTTTACCTTGATCATGAAAAAAATCCCAAGCTCACGATGGATACTTGCTCTTTGTGTGAGACTCATTTCTGGTTCAAAGAAGACTTTCAATTTACTCATAGCTTGCAGATTCTGTATGAAAGCGATTAAGACAATCAGCTTAATATTGGCAAGTTATTTAACCTTTTCATGAATGATCATAATCTTAAACACACAACATTGTAGTCTTGGCCTCATAGTTCGAAAAACAGTTTTTGATTTCTTGGGAGCACATTTTTCGATTGTATCTTTGAGTGTAACGGTGTGCCAAAATTTCATCTACATTGCCATACCCACAAAAAATTCACCTTGATTATGTCTAAAGATATCTACATTTGTTTGATGATAATTGATGTGATTTGTTATCAGCATTGAGCAATTGTGGCACCCACCTTGGAGATAGCATTTTCATGTGCAACCTTTCACGCAAACTATTACCTACTTTCTCGGTTGAAATATTTACTTCATTGCCTATCTCACATACTTTTATTGCAATCACTCAATTTACATTATAAAAAATACGAAGGTAAATGTTACCAGCGCTATATCGGAACGAATTATCTCAACAAGAATACTTCACAGAATTTCTGGTAAAATAAATCTTAACAATGATATAGTGATATAAGATCGTGATGTAGTTAATTGCTTTCTGTATGAAACTTGTACATAACCGTCATATTCTAGTCTTTAACTTTTCTTTCAGCTCTATTTGCAAAAATAATATAGAAACGACTATCGTTTCTGTATATACCTACATCGACATTTGAAATTTAAATAAATGGATTGTAAAGAATACATTTATTACTCACAGTCTATTTTCCTAGTTCGTACAATAAATACATTGTGTCAGAAAACTCGTTATCTTCTGTGTGTGTTTTGTTTTGTAAACACGAAGCCAAAGTTAACAATAACACTTTGTAGATTAAATCATATACCTACAGATAACAATTAATCATTGTTTCCGTTGAATATCATGTTTTCATGTCACTAATAAAAATTGTAGGCAGGTTCATAATTAAATGAATTGGAACATTGAAATTCATATAATTAATATTAATATTTGATAAAAGTTTTTGTTGTAACTAACTAATCAGGAATACAGAAAATTGAAAAAAAAAACTCTAACGTTATCACAATGTCTTTTAACATTTTCCAAGCTGTAATTTGTTTCTGTAAAAAAATTAGAGATCCAGATGCGAGATCCAACATCCTTGAAACCTCATTATCTATCATCAATTGTGGTACTCTTCCATCCACCATCGCGCTTCACCGTAGTCATTCTTGATGGAAATAATGACCAGAGTACATTTCGCAGTTGTTCGAACCCAACCATTTGCAATAACTCTCTCAAACATGATTTTTTTCACCAGGTTGTGCAGTACCTAGAGCAGCCTTGTTTGCAAATTAAAAATGTTTTTCTTAACAGCCACGAGGTTCGTTTCGTACATGTGTGACATATTTACAAATTCTCATCGTCGGTATCCACCAAATACACGACTTTGTTCTTTAAAAACTTTTCATTTAGCACATTAGCTAATTTTTAGAAAGTAATATATAACCAACAACGTTTATTCTCAAAGTGGTCCAGGTAAACACCTAGGGATCTAAGTAAACTTCTTCGATAGAGCTGATCTTCATTTTTTTAATGAGATGTAATGGTATAGCAGAAATATATTAGCTGTAATGTTTCCACTAAGTAAAAAGTTTGGGAGCTTCTGATTTAAACTATTCTCACAGACCTAACTGTACCAGGATTTTCGCCAAAAATTTAAAATTTTTGTGCATTTTAAATAAATTATCGTTTTTTTAAAACAGTTTCACCCCTTTTTTTATTTGACCTTCTCATTTCCCTAATGATATGCCAAGTTTAAGCCGCATTCACGAACCATTCAACTATCGAAGTTATTTTACATATAATCGGAGACTAGATTTTTCGAAAGTTTTAGTTTTTTTACACTATAGTTTATTTTTAATAAATCCAATGAGCGTGACCATTAGTGATCATTTCTTTTTTAATTAAGCTCATTATTCACCTTATCGTAAAAATAATTTTGCACGTCTATGTTATTCAGCGTTAATTATTCCAACTTGTTTCTATTCGACTTAATTTATCTATTGTGCGTGGGTCGTTTGCCATATCGCAACCAAGCAATTGAAGGCTACGATTCTGTTCCTTTCAGAAAATTCATTTATAGTCATGACGTTATTGTGTTGTATTTTTTATTTTTGTATATTCACATAATTGGACTGGATCTTTGTTCACTTCTACACTTCTACAATCGGTTAATTACTATAAAATTGAACGCTGATTCTTTGTCATTATTTGGTTCACATTGTTTCCTTTTTGGAACTAAAGACAATATTTTGATTCATTTATAAAATATAATTATAAATTGGAAAAATGGGATACAAAACAACGAAAAATATTTTAAAGTAATGCATAATATGAATAGACTTTGAAATGTTATAATCCTTCACAGATTTCATTATCTGTTTCCTCTAAATTTTTAAAATATCTTGAAAAGGGTATTAGTTTAGAAAAGTAGACCTTTCTTCTATAGAAATGATGATGTTATCCAAATTAATACTAGAATGGCCTACATTTTTCTGCATACGAACCCTCCTTGGCAACGTTTTGATTAGCTTCATTCTTCACAGCCCATTCTTTAATTTAGAAGATAAATAATATTTGGGTCATATGCGTCCCCAAAATGTTGTTAATGTTATTCAATTTTGTCGCTGAATCTCCAGAATTGTTTTCGTCCAATTGTAAGAGCTATTTTGTTTCCAAAGGTAAAGTATGTACCAAAACAGGTAACCCTCAATAAAAACAGGTAGAAAAGCTGACAAAACGAATGATATAATTGTCTTATTATGGATCTGATTTCGCTAAAGATATTAGTGGGGAAGCCGATGCATTTAATACAGATGATCGCATGATTCGGTTTCTTTTGAAGAAAAATATAGAGATTCAAGAGATGATGTTGAAACTAATTTGCCTTGAGGATCAGTCAGAGTGTTGGGCCATGACAGTAGAAATTGGTATTCTTGTTCTTTACACACCAAAATGCTAAAAAAATATATAATTCTGAAACTGTCTGAGTTAGAGTATAAATCCAATGAAATTTTGACGATTCATGAGTAGTTCTGAACTTAAACAGATATTTTGTGCGTGACGTTGCATCTCATTGATCAGCTTCCAAATACGTAGACTACTTCCAAAAGAGGCCATATAATTGGAGTTTTTTGTCCCACTTCCCAAGGTGTTAACATTAATCCTCCAAGGCTTTCTCTACGACAGAATCTGCGTTATAGATCTTTTGAACTGTCTCAGTTCTCGAGTGTTTTTGCAAAACTGATCCTTTAGCCATACATTTTGTTCGTTGTTGTGCGACAGTAGAGCTATTAGCTAGTTCTTTAAAGTTTGTTTACACTCCCATTCTAGCTTGGAGGTGCAATCAATAGCCTTCATGGGTTTCAAGGATGTTTGGCTATTGAAAAAAATATTAATGTGTTGACTAGCAAGGTTTCTATTCAAACACTTCTGAGCACAAATGTTTATTGCTAGCAGCTTTGACTGAAATATTTGTGATTGATTTGTCACTTTAGCTTTATCAAATCCAGAATCCTAAGTTGATCCCAAGAAAGAAATGTAGAAATAAAGAGGCAAAGCAACAGCCAATCGTGAAAACAATAAATACAATAAAATCAGACATGCAATAAAAGTGTTGAGAACAGGTTAATGTCATCAGAAAAAGCGGAGATTCACCGAAAGGAAAATGGATATACCAAATAGGTGAGGTAGAAGCTAAGAAAGAAAAACCCTCATCGAAATAGGAAAAAATAAACTGGAATACTCTGGAAAGGTGAAAGAATAAAACGTGTACCAAGTTTTCTAAATTTTATTTCCAACGAGCGTTTCCTCGCAGATTTCTGTTTGTTTTACGAATTTATTTTGTTCATGTTCTGTCCACAATATTTGTGCAATTTTAATAAAAATTCCGATTGATTTACTTTACGCTCGACCTACATTATGTGGTACAACAATTTTCTCTTGAAATCACGTCAAAATGAGGATCGGTCGCGTTGAGAGCTTAGCGCACGCGATATTTTCTAACGAAAAGCTATATAATTTGCTGACCTCTAAAATAGCCCGTTTTTTTATATCGGCCTTCATATTGTATATACTTTCCTGACAAGCAATTATGAAAAAACTAGTTTTTATCACAGGTCTCTTACAAAAAAGTCAATACTTTTGAAAAGTATATTGATAAGAAATGAGAAATATTAATCTTAATTGCTTGGACTTTCAGCAGTAAAAAAGGGAAATCGAATTGAAAAAATATTAACCAAAAGATGCAACTAGAACAAAGATAGTGATGATTGTTTCTACATCTTTGTTCGCGGTAGATATCCCGAACATGTTGCCAGATTCACGTTTGAAATTGTGCGTTCAAGGTGCTAATAAAACGTGTTCAGGATTTAAAATCCTGTGTACGAGGAGCACATATTTCTAATTCCGAACGTATTTCTCGGACAAGGTCAAGGATTTTTAATCGGGCGCATGTACATTCATCCATTTTGTAATATTTACTACGAAATAACATCTAACTCATGTCGATTCCTACGTAACTGTATTCGACCAGTTGGTATGGGGGTATGTTTATTCCAAACATATTCTGAACAAAGCATGCGCATTTGACACGTCCAGAAATTTTTCAGAATACCTTCGGAATGTGTCTAAATTATCTACCGCGAATGAAGCTGTTGTCTTTATAAATACGAGAGCAATTTAACAGAAAGGTCACATTTCTGAAGATGATAAGAATTCTATGATTAGTTTACGTTATGAAATGATTGGTCAGTGGTTTAAAAAAAGGAAATATGGGCACGGACGGTGTTGCCAGGTTGCCTCACTTAATAACCAGACAGGCCAGCCAATTTAGTGAGACTTTTGGGTAAAATGATCAAACACCCTACATTAGTGAGGATTGTTTGTTTCAATATCAATTAATCATCAATAAATTTTTATTATACATAAATATTTATCAATATTTCTAAATTTGCATAAAAGAGTTCTATTTACCTACTACGACTTTGCAAAGCAAAACAACATATAAAAACGATCAAAGCAAATCTTCATGTCTTCAAATTGAACAATACAAATCATTATTCTTATTTTTGGTTAGGTTTCAAAAGCACAATTTCTCCCAAAACGTTATTGTAAAAATCCTCAAACGTCAATTGTGACGAATTATATACTGCAACCAACATTTTAGCTACAGTCTAAAGATATAATATGTTGCGTTCTTTCGACAATTGCTGATCTATCAAGGAAAAAACGTCTTGGGATCGAACTGACAAATAGTTAGAGATACTTAAAATCAATTTTGACTACACATCGGTTTAAAATAGGACTTGCCTAAGCTCGACCATGCTCGCCCTTGCTCGGTGAAGTGTGAAAAGCAGGACACCGTATATTTTGCCAGCACATCCAATCAAAAAGCCCAACTATGTCCAGCAACGCTAAACACGGATCATGATCAAAATCCAGGACCTTAATTTCCTATAACTACTACAAAATTGGTTGATAAAATCCGTGCCCTTGTATGAGGGATCGTCGAATAGGATAAATGAAATATCTTGACCCAACGGGTTTGCAATATTTTGTATGAAATGTTACGTATGAAAAGCTGTTTGTAATATGGGTGACGCGATTGCTTAAACCGATGAAAATGTTGTTTGCATTCAAAAAATTCAAACCAATGTATGTATATCTTTTACATAGTGAATTTTTTTATAATAGATGATGTGTATGCATACACAATTATATCCCAGAAACAAAAATACAGACAATAAGTATGGATTTCATACGAGGAACTTGTTCTCAAGAAAGCCAAAATACTTTTAATAGTGTGTAGAATTTATTTTGAACGTCAAACACCTCTGTTATATATATTTATATATTCGAAAGTCTTATTGAATCATTATGATCAGAATGTTTTTCCACATTGTTTTTTCTATAGCATACCACCCTATATAATATACACAACTTCCTGTTACACTAAACTTTATCATTGCAAAACAACTGTTGCCATTAAAAAGATAAGTAAGGTCAACGTCTTCTTTCTTCTAACACTATTTATTCAACACCTCACTTTTTCGAAATAACCAAAACACTGTAATTCATAGTGTCTACTGAATAATAATCGAAGAAGTTAGGTCAGTAAACTCTTGGTATTTTTATATTGAAACGGCCAAACCCAATACAACGAAGGAAGCCACAATATTGTGATGTATAAAATTACTAAATCCACATTTGGTTCTAGATGTTTTTATATTCCTAGAAATTATATGTGGTTTCTAATAAAAGTTTATTAATTATTGAAGATATAATGGGTGTTCCATGACTAACAAGGAAAAACAGATACTTGTTCTTGAATTATAGGCCTACAAAGTTTGAATTTTAATTCCCGTAGTTTAAAATGTACAAGGATAGTCTTAAAATTACCTCGCATGACCTAGAGATGGCGGTAGCTGCTTATATCCAGCTTATATTTAAATATTGAAGACGCCACGTTGTTTAGTATTTGTTTGGCAGCCATTAATAGTGAATTTGTAAACATGGAAAAAATTAATCATCGTTATATAATACAATACTTGAAAGGCATTAGCCCAAACAAAATAAAAGCAGAACTAGATTCTACTCTGGGTGAGTCTACTTCGTCGTTATCAAAAGTAAAATTTTCACCGTCTGATGCGCGCGGGATAATTTTTTTTACCTTGAAAAAGGAAAAACTATCAAAGGCGACTATTATGCGAACTGATTGCAACGTTTAAGAGAAGAAAGACAATGTCCCAGCTCACACATCAGTTGATGCGATGGCCAAAAATAATGAATTAAAGTTTGAATTGCTACCTCAAGCACTCTATTCGCCAGATTTAGCCCCCTTGGATTATTTTTTTTTCCATGACTCGGTGGTGAGAGATTTTCCAACAATGAGATGGTGATAACGGCAATTAATGACTATTTTGAGGATCTTGACGTTTCTTATTATAAAAAGTGTATCGAACTTTTTGAACATCGTTGGGAAAAGTGTATGGAGCAAAAAGCAGATATATTTTTTTCCAAAATTTTTGTATTCTTTGTTGGGCCAGGTACTTCTGGTATGTATATTTTGGTATGGTGATCAGATTTACAGTATTACTTTGAAACCAGGGATGACGCACCCTTTATGAAATTATCGATAATGACTTTCTCACACCTTAAGCACACGAATATATACGAGGATGTATTGATATCTAGTTAGCCTAGACCAGTTGCTGCAAAATGGATCCCCAAATGTTTGAATGTTGACCAAAGCGTGCAAATGTAGAAGGAACGCGTTCGATCTTTGCTCGATTTCAAAACGATGTAGACTTTTTAAACCGAATTGTTTCTATGGATGAGACTTGGATACATTTCTACTATCCAGAAACAAACGAACAATCGATGGAATGGCAACACTCTGGTTCTCCAAGTCATAAGAAGTTTCATGTCCAAAAATCAGCTGGAAAAGTTCTTGCTTCAGTATTTTGCCATGGAGTAATCATGATTGATTTGTTTTGTAAGGGTAAAACAATAACTAGAGATTACTATTCGACATTACTGACTACTCTACGGGAAAAAATTTAAAAGAAAAGACGCGGAAAGCTATCCAAAGGTGTTTTGTTTTTGCAGGACAACGTTCCTGCACACAAATCCCCCCTTATTCACCAGATTTGGCTCTGTCCGAGACTATCATCTCTTTTCTTGACTGAAAAAAAGTTTAAAAGGTAAATTTTCTTCCAACGAGTAGGTAATAAAAGCTGTGGAGGTTTGTTTGGTCAATATATCCTCGTATTCATGTTGAAATTTTATGAAATGAGTCGTTAGACTAAAACTAATCTTTAACCAAAAAAAAATACTAACTTTCATCAACTGAAATTTCCACTTCCATGCACTTTTCAAGTTTATTATGGTTGTTTTTGAGCACCATAACAGGAAAGAAACGCTTGTTTGTTTGGGCTTTTGCACCTTTGTTGCGTATCACGGAAATTTAACAAATATTTGCGTCCAGTTGTACAGCGTATTTTTTTCATGTCTATAATAAGTTAAAAAACAACATTTAAGCATTTTTTGTGGGGTAGCATGCTCCATCTTGCCCCATTTTTTCACTATACCATATGATATGAATGCGAATGAATATTTCGAATTTGCGTTGGGATCAACTTTTTTAAATACAAATATTTAATCACATACCGTTGCTCGATACGATCCCTTTTAATGCAGACATGTGACTGTCTTAAGTTCGGGCTTCTAATGAAGGCACACCTTAAAAGGTTCAGACTTGTTAGTTTCTAGTCTATTCATTATAAGTTTCAATGCGTCAGGAGCTATACATACCAAAGGATAATCCCTGGTATAACAGCATTCATTTTTAATTCTACAATGTAATTGCTGCTAAGTACTTTTTTCATTAAATCGGCTTTCAACCGGAAATAAAATTGAAAGAAAAATGAGAAAACTTTTATGTTTCATGTGTTTTACACCTGTCACTTGAAATGATTAGAATTGAGGACTGAAACATGCTACTTTTTATTTCAAAAAATTATTGTTTCACGCTGTTTCATCCAAATATTGTATTTAAAATAAAATAATATGTAAAAGCAGTTTATATTCAGGCGCCGTATGATTGTTAAATAATAATTCAATGTCTGATAAATCTTATTAACTAGTAATTGAGGTGTTGTCTAAACACACGTCGATATAATTAAAAACGAAAGTAAATTCTTGCGATATAAATAGACAGAGCGCAATGTTTATAGGTTATTGTCGCTAATATGGCGTTACGACTTTTATTTTTATCGTCATTATCATAGTTCATAAAATAGAAATCACATCATTAAATTGCTTAACATTGAATTACTTCACCATTTGCAGCACTTTTTTTCTTACATATAATTAATAAAAATTCCTTTCGAAGTACTTGAATAAAATTTTTTCAACTGAAAATTTAACCCAGTTTTTTTATTCTAAGCTATGGAGATGATTTACCCAAACCAGTTTTGAATTCTTGCATTAAGTTATAAATAGACTAAATGGTGCCCTTGAAGATCTATTACAACTTGTAATATATTATTTAAAATGCATCCCGAAGACCTTCCAAGAAATGTGGTACTAGATACTGTGAACTAATTATTATTCCCAGAATTATCGATTTCTAAATATTGAATTATTTTTAACCATTTTTTTGCCGGGGGTCTAAGTAAAAGAAACATTACCAACTTACACCTCCTCTCATGTTGGGATAACTACCATGGATGGGGATAAATTTAGAGTGATTGGTTGATCTTTTATAAACTAACCTAACCTACATGTCTGGTTGACCGCAGGATGCAACTAGTGTGCAGCGAGAGTTGTATCTTACTACTTACAACTAGCAACTAAAGCCTTTCTCTATAGAAATCCTTGAATTATCATAATTAACCATGTACACTATCAGTGTGCTTTATTGAAACTAAAATAATTCAAAAGATTTGGTTCTCTTCTGGTCAAAATCAAAATTTTCTATAAGTTGAATTGCCTCTTAATGATTCAACTAACAGTTCCAAGTCCAAGTTTCTATGACATACCAAGAACTATATTGCTTAAATCGGGTTTAACCAATAAATTCACAAATATTAGATACTTTCGAAATCAATATTTTATCAAGTCCATTTGGTTCGGAATTGCAAGCCGATGTAGAATATAAATGATTCAACAGAAATAGTATGGTACTAGGTGGTACTATATGGTTAACAGTGCTTTTATATGATATATTGTGAAGTTCTTCTTCTTTTCTTCTTCATCGTACATTAGGACTTAGTCCTGTGTTTGCATCAATGGTTGCCTAGCTGCTGATGGGATGATAAAGGCCAGCTTGTCGTCTTGGTGGTCGGGATATATTCGGTTTTTCTTCCTTTGCAATCTTTGCCAACCTGTCATTTGACGTGGTCTTTCCATTCCCTTCTACGATTTCTCTCTCATCTCCCTACATCCTGGATGTCTGGATGTCTCAAATCTTCCTTATTGTGAAGTTGAAACGAACAAAATTGACTTAATAGTTAAGAATTAAATTTAGTAAATTATAAATAATCTTTTGCATACCAGTATCAGATACTGGTACGCCCACGTGAGAAGAATGGAAGAGAGTAGACTGCCAGGCACCGTACTTGAAGGGAAACCAATAGGCAAAAGAGAACCTGGACGACCCCCAAAGAGATGGATGGACAGCTGGCAGTTTACCTCCCAGGATCTGATACAGAGGAACCTACAAAACTAACAGATCATGAGTTCTTAAAAATGAATAAGAAGAAGAAGAAGAAGATCTTTTGTATCTTGTGCTCAAACAGTACTCCAGCAACTATAATCAGAGCTTAGCTATTAACTAAATGGATAGCTTTTGATTAATAAATTTCTAGGAAACTACAATTTTCAAGTGCTCATTTCTAATTGATTGCGACAGATGTTAGCTGTAGGCCCGGTTAAAAAAGACAGTAGTACTCATAGTAAACACATAATTTAAATTCAGAATTTTTGACTAAACAAATATTTTAGTTCAAGGTTACGTCTGAAAGTAAACATTGAATTCCAATTATTTTAAGTAATATTTAAGTTGAAGCTATCGATTTCGACAATTTCATGTTTTATATCAATGCAAAAAAATATTTAAACAACGTTGTTGGAATAATGTATGAATTACAAACTATTTGTTTTATGTGTTGTTACATTCTTTTTTTCATTTCGTTCGTTGATTGTTTGGGAGTAAAACCGCAATCCCCCGACAAAATTCTTATTTGAGTTTTGAAGTATTTAAATACCTCAAATCTTTTTTAAACTTTGAATGTTTGTAATTTTTTTTCTAGTATCGTACTATCATTAAAAAATTTCACAAAAATTACTCATACTTTTAGGTGATTTTAATTGATACTGAGGTATTATAGGAAAAAAAGAAGTTTAGAAATTTCATTTTTATAACGAGATTTTGGATCCTTCTTGAAATTAAATATGAGCGCTCGTGATTATAGTTTTGATTTGAAAAATCGGTTTGTAAACTCGTTATATTGGATAGACTCTGAGATGGTAGTGGGGAGATAGGTAGGTAAGTAGGTAGAACTACAAAACAAGTATTAAAAACCAGGAAATATATACATTCGATGTAAATATCACTGTATCGTGCATTACATTTTTCTTTCCATACGTTTTACACAGAATTTTATTTTTTTCCAAAATTATTTTCATCGGGTATTAGATTCCCTTTTCCATTTTTCTCAGCTGTGAATGAAGCCGCAATTTGGATTTGAATTTTGAGATACGTCATATCTTTGACAAACTCTATAATAATGGATTTATTTTTTATTCTTAAAATCCTATTTTTATTAAAAAAGCTCATTTCAGTTACAATAATTAATTAGAATAAGCAATATAATATCAAAATGCATATTCTGCACAAATATATACTTCAAAGGCATGATACTTTCTTTTACTTTCTTCAGCAGTCGTCAATAACGAAGCAGTTTGATAACGTTTAAATAGAATGCGTAATTGAATAAGTAACTACATACTTATTACATGATATTTTAGTTTGGATAACAGTATAGTTCGTTGAACAGTAATTCTATTTGTAGTATTACCACAATTATTTTGTTTAATTCATAATCGTGAATGTGAAAGCCGAATTCAATTCACATATTGGAAGAAAAGTCAATCAAGAATAAACTACCACATTCACTGGAGAAGCTACTATGAAAAGTTCAAAAGAAATTCATAAACTAGCTGAAAGACTGCAAAATAACTAGCAAAATCTATAGTGTAAAAATAACCACGTAACCCACTTTATACAATGTATTTTCGTATTTAGAAAAAGTCTAACTTTCTGTATAAAATATGACAACAAACGAAAGAAGAATGAACTGCCACATTCACTGGAGAAGTAACTTCAAGATGACCAAAAGAAGCTTATGAACTACCTGAAGTACTGCAAATTAACTAGCAAAATCTAGAGTGCAACCACCTAATTCACGTTATATAGTGTAATTTCGTATTTAGAAGTCAACGAACGAAAGAAAAATCAACTGCCACATTCACCAAAGAAGTAACTTCAAGAAGACCAAAAGAAACTTATGAACTACCTGAAGAACTGTAAATTAACTAGCAAAATCTAGAGTGTAACCACGTAACCCACTTCATATAGTGTAATTTCGTATTTAGAAGTCAACGAACGAAAGAAGAATCAACTGCCACATTCACTGGAGAAGTAACTTCAAGAAGACCAAAAGAAACTTATGAACTACCTGAAGAACTGTAAATTAACTAGCAAAATCTAGAGTGTAACCACGTAACCCACTTCATATAGTGTAATTTCGTATTTGGAAGTCAACGAACGAAAGAAAACTCAACTGCCACATTCACCAAAGAAGTAACTTCAAGAAAACCAAAAGAAACTTATTAACTACCTGAAGAACTGTAAATTAACTAGCAAAATCTAGAGTGTAACCACGTAACCCACTTCATATAGTGTAATTTCGTATTTGGAAGTCAACGAACGAAAGAAAACTCAACTACCACATTCACCAAAGAAGTAACTTCAAGAAGACCAAAAGAAACTTATGAACTACCTGAAGAACTGTAAATTAACTAGCAAAATCTGGAGTGTAACCACGTAACCCACTTCATATAGTGTAATTTCGTATTTGGAAGTCAACGAACGAAAGAAGAATCAACTGCCACATTCACTGGAGAAGTAACTTCAAGAAGACCAAAAGAAACTTATGAACTACCTGAAGAACTGTAAATTAACTAGCAAAATCTAGAGTGTAACCACGTAACCCACTTCATATAGTGTAATTTCGTATTTGGAAGTCAACGAACGAAAGAAAACTCAACTACCACATTCACCAAAGAAGTAACTTCAAGAAGACCAAAAGAAACTTATGAACTACCTGAAGAACTGTAAATTAACTAGCAAAATCTGGAGTGTAACCACGTAACCCACTTCATATAGTGTAATTTCGTATTTGGAAGTCAACGAACGAAAGAAAACTCAACTACCACATTCACCAAAGAAGTAACTTCAAGAAGACCAAAAGAAACTTATGAACTACCTGAAGAACTGTAAATTAACTAGCAAAATCTGGAGTGTAACCACGTAACCCACTTCATATAGTGTAATTTCGTATTTGGAAGTCAAGGAACGAAAGAAAAATCAACTGCCACATTCACCGGAGAAGTAACTTCAAGAAGACCAAGTGAAACTCATAAACTAGCTGAAAAACTGTAAATTAACTAGCAAAATCTAGAGTGTAACCACGTAACCCACTTTATATAGTGTAATTTCGTATTTGGAAGTCAACGAACGAAAGAAGAATCAACTGCCACATTCACTGGAGAAGTAACTTCAAGAAGACCAAAAGAAACTTATGAACTACCTGAAGAATTGTAAATTAACTAGCAAAATCTAGAGTGTAACCACGTAACCCACTTCATATAGTGTAATTTCGTATTTGGAAGTCAACGAACGAAAGAAAACTCAACTGCCACATTCACCAAAAAAGTAACTTCAAGAAGACCAAAAGAAACTTATGAACTACCTGAAGAACTGTAAATTAACTAGCAAAATCTGGAGTGTAACCACGTAACCCACTTCATATAGTGTAATTTCGTATTTGGAAGTCAACGAACGAAAGAAGAATCAACTGCCACATTCACTGGAGAAGTAACTTCAAGAAGACCAAAAGAAACTTATGAACTACCTGAAGAACTGTAAATTAACTAGCAAAATCTAGAGTGTAACCACGTAACCCACTTCATATAGTGTAATTTCGTATTTAGAAGTCAACGAACGAAAGAAGAATCAACTGCCACATTCACTGGAGAAGTAACTTCAAGAAGACCAAAAGAAACTTATGAACTACCTGAAGAACTGTAAATTAACTAGCAAAATCTAGAGTGTAACCACGTAACCCACTTCATATAGTGTAATTTCGTATTTGGAAGTCAACGAACGAAAGAAAACTCAACTGCCACATTCACCAAAGAAGTAACTTCAAGAAAACCAAAAGAAACTTATTAACTACCTGAAGAACTGTAAATTAACTAGCAAAATCTAGAGTGTAACCACGTAACCCACTTCATATAGTGTAATTTCGTATTTGGAAGTCAACGAACGAAAGAAAACTCAACTACCACATTCACCAAAGAAGTAACTTCAAGAAGACCAAAAGAAACTTATGAACTACCTGAAGAACTGTAAATTAACTAGCAAAATCTGGAGGGTAACCACGTAACCCACTTCATATAGTGTAATTTCGTATTTGGAAGTCAACGAACGAAAGAAGAATCAACTGCCACATTCACTGGAGAAGTAACTTCAAGAAGACCAAAAGAAACTTATGAACTACCTGAAGAACTGTAAATTAACTAGCAAAATCTAGAGTGTAACCACGTAACCCACTTCATATAGTGTAATTTCGTATTTGGAAGTCAACGAACGAAAGAAAACTCAACTGCCACATTCACCAAAGAAGTAACTTCAAGAAGACCAAAAGAAACTTATGAACTACCTGAAGAACTGTAAATTAACTAGCAAAATCTGGAGTGTAACCACGTAACCCACTTCATATAGTGTAATTTCGTATTTGGAAGTCAAGGAACGAAAGAAAAATCAACTGCCACATTCACCGGAGAAGTAACTTCAAGAAGACCAAATGAAACTCATAAACTAGCTAAAAACTGTAAATTAACTAGCAAAATCTAGAGTGTAACCACGTAACCCACTTTATATAGTGTAATTTCGTATTTGGAAGTCAACGAACGAAAGAAAACTCAACTGCCACATTCACCAAAGAAGTAACTTCAAGAAAACCAAAAGAAACTTATTAACTACCTGAAGAACTGTAAATTAACTAGCAAAATCTAGAGTGTAACCACGTAACCCACTTCATATAGTGTAATTTCGTATTTGGAAGTCAACGAACGAAAGAAAACTCAACTGCCACATTCACCAAACAAGTAACTTCAAGAAGACCAAAAGAAACTTATGAACTACCTGAAGAACTGTAAATTAACTAGCAAAATCTGGAGTGTAACCACGTAACCCACTTCATATAGTGTAATTTCGTATTTGGAAGTCAACGAACGAAAGAAAAATCAACTGCCACATTCACCGGAGAAGTAACTTCAAGAAGACCAAGTGAAACTCATAAACTAGCTGAAAAACTGTAAATTAACTAGCAAAATCTAGAGTGTAACCACGTAACCCACTTTATATAGTGTAATTTCGTATTTGGAAGTCAACGAACGAAAGAAAACTCAACTGCCACATTCACCAAAGAAGTAACTTCAAGAAAACCAAAAGAAACTTATTAACTACCTGAAGAACTGTAAATTAACTAGCAAAATCTAGAGTGTAACCACGTAACCCACTTCATATAGTGTAATTTCGTATTTGGAAGTCAACGAACGAAAGAAAAATCAACTGCCACATTCACCAAAGAAGTAACTTCAAGAAGACCAAAAGAAACTTATGAACTACCTGAAGAACTGTAAATTAACTAGCAAAATCTGGAGTGTAACCACGTAACCCACTTCATATAGTGTAATTTCGTATTTGGAAGTCAACGAACGAAAGAAGAATCAACTGCCACATTCACTGGAGAAGTAACTTCAAGAAGACCAAAAGAAACTTATGAGAAGACCAAGTGAAACTCATAAACTAGCTGAAAGACTGTAAATTAACTAGCAAAATCTAGAGTGTAACCACGTAACCTCTTATTCGCTAAAGTTTGATACGAAAAAAAATTTTATTTCGCTACATAGCATTGAAAGTATTTGTTAGAAAATAATAAATTTTCAACAATGCTGTTGAACTCATTTCAAAATTTTTCAGATTAGTCATTCGGACATGTTTACACACTAATTAAGCGTTAATCAATTTCATTAATGACGTCATGGTTTCGTGTATTCCATATGATGAGTAATTAACTGTGGACTCATGGAAATATTTTGTCATGGTAAAATGTGAAATCAATAAAATTTGTGAATTCTGCATATTTATAATTGATAATTGACACCTAATAACAATACGTTAAAAAAGCAAGTAAACCCTAAATATCTGTTGCAAAAAATTTCCACATAGAACAGGAGGTGTGGTCAAAAAATATAGTTAAAATTTTTATTTCAAATAAAGTAAAGTAAATAGTGTCCTCCATATTTTAGGAAAGATGCAGGAATCGCAGGTGCTAAATCTGGTAAGTAAAGCGGTTGTGAAGAGATGAAAGACTTTTAGCAACCAAAAATTCGCGAATTTTTAGTATGGCCCAATATCATGTTAGAAAAATCATTTGCCCATTTAACATATCTATTTTTTCGCACATTCTCCTGCAAACTTTTCAGTATATTTCGGATATACAGTAGTGAGACAATCTAATTGAAATATATGCGAAATATCAGGATGGTTTTAATAGCCTATTCCAAATATATGGGTTGAGATAACAAAGTGAAACATTCTATTCAAAAATAGAGAAGAATGTGAGAAGTGGAGATGAACAAAAATGACTATAAATAGCGTGAAACTATAGTGAAGTGGAAAACGAAAACACAAAACCATGTATAAAGGGCAATTGAAAAAATAATAAATGTATCTATATAATAGGAAAATAATAGGAGGAAAAGAAGATCAAAACAAATATCAGAAACGTAAGAGGACGTAGAGAAAAAGTTCATATGCTACTGGACGGACAATGAAAGCCTAATACCACTAATGAGCGAAAAAGTAAAGTAGAGGATGAAGAGATCTGGTTTCTCTATACGTCGGCAATGTGCGGCTTCGACTGCTACCTACAGCGTACGATGATCTCCCTGAAATCTACCTCAATTTCTTCGATCATTCCCCAATATCAATCAGATGAATTCCGACCCCCAGTACCCACCCTATGCAGTTCGTCGATCGTCGGTGTTGCAGATTTTCTGCGGTTTCCCTGCAACCTGGTGAACCAGTTCTCCAGCCATATGGCCGACGATAGGGAATAATGCAGCCGCAGCTGTAACCGCCCGCCCCAAAATAAATTCAATATAAGGAAATAGAAAAACCAAAAAAAAAACAAATAAAATCTCTTAAAAATAAAAAAAGGACAAACTAAGAAGGGCCGTTTCTGCTTCCAGCTTCACTTTCGTTTTCATTCCGCCAAAATCTCCCGATAGAAATAGTTAGCAAACACAACCCAACGAAACCACCACAATCCCAGCCCTGCAGAGGAGCTATTCCTATATCAGGGCCTACTCAAACAAAGAAACCTTCCTTACAAAAATCCTCCTTATCCTACCGAACTTTAACCAACGAATCTGTTTTTTTTTTCAGTATGCGGCTATTATTGATGGAATTTATGTTAAGTTTGCGAGGAAAAAGTTAATAATAATTACACGTTTTACATGTTTTCTTCACTTCAAATTGTTATTGACTTTGAAATGGCTATTCAGCTAAGTGCAAGAAGTGTATGGTTCCAAATAGAAATATTTTTTGGCTGTTGGGTTCATTTGACCTAATCTTTCAAGTCTCTAGGACTGATATAAGAGTATAGGAACAAATAGTTTGAAATAAGTCGTTGGTTAAATTAGACTTGATCTAATTTCTGACGTTAGTAACAAACTGACGCTTCTTAAATCCATAGAAACCACCATACGAAAAAGAAGACTAGGACTAGACTTAGGACTAATAAATGAAATAAATTATAGTTGAAAAAAAATTAAAACACGTCTTGGCAATAATCAAACTGAAAAGTAAGCAACAAACATTGACATAGAAATTAAACTGTCACATTTTTACAATAACTTCAATACATATGAGTTTGTATCCCAATCCGGGGACTACCCGAATGATTTTTTCGATAACTGATAATTAGTCACTTAGTAGGACTTCCGTTTCCACTATTCCTTCCTTTCTTTCTTAATTTTCTTATAAGCTGACAATTGCTCTTTAAGTTAAGATATACGTAAGGGGGGTCTCTTATGTTACATAACTCGCTCAAAATTGTGATAACCAAATTTAGGACTGTCACACGTTATAATTTTTTACTAGATCAATTCCGAGACACAGAAAGTTTTTTAACCTGATTTTTTTATTTTTTGCTTTGATTTGTATAGGTGTGTTGATGATTATTTCTCGATTTTGCAAGTCTGGCACTGCGCGCTTACGTAGTTCGCACACCAGAAGTATTTGGATTGTACAAAGTTTAAATTCAATCTGATAGCTGAAAGTAGGGTAAAATTGAGACCAAAAAGTCAGTTACAAACATACAAGTTAAAAGCTCATATTGTAATAAAAAATTATACAGGATGTTATAGGACTTGACGACACCTTTAAAGGTGCTAGATCAGAACTTTTACAAGGACAAACTGTACAATCTAAAGATAACAAAAATGAACATTCCAAAGAGAATTATCATGTAACTAAGAAACGAGGGGTCGTATGAAAAAAATTTTTCATATCAGCATTATTTTCACGTCATCTACTCACTCCCGAATGTATTGCTACAAGTGCCGGAGCACCCTGTATATGTGACGCGTGAGACTTTTTCTTAAAAATCCCATTTGAGTGCTTTAATCTCATTAACCACGTTTTTCGTTACCATATGTTGAGAAAGATATTCGTTTTGGTGAACTTGAGGTTTTAAGTAACTTTTAACAATAAAAAATGATGTCATTGGTCATTTTAATCAATTAATTTACTATATACTAATTATATGTAGCACGTGTTTTTTGATTTATAACATTTCAACAACGTAATGGAATGTATAAAAAACACAGAAGTATCTAATCAGAATTAATTTCATATTTGTTCGGACAAGTAATCAAGATTATGTTAGAAAAATCCAAGAATCTAAGTAAGAGTTTTTATATATATATATATATGTATATATTAACATACGAGTAGGCAACAGTTATCTGCATTATTAATTACAAAACGAATAATGGTTTAAATTTGTTTCAAATTAATAGTAAGTTACGTGTATAGGCTTGAAGTTATTAATTACTATCAAGGAATTTGGCACTCCGATTTATTTATAATTATCTTTTTGTTTGCTTAATTTTAATAAAAACATAGAACAACTGGTAGTTAGATCATTTTTTCAAAACAAAATACCACAAACAAATGTTCCTAAACGTTTACAAAATGAAGAAAACAGTACAGTATGTATTGAAATTAAAAAAAGTACCTGCTAGCTCCACCTTGAAATCCACTACACAAAATCTATCACTTGAAAAGGCCAGCAAGGAATGTAGACAGTATCCCAGGTAACAACAATTGTTCACTTACAACAATACACGACTAATATTCCAAAATTATGATTAAAATTCAACTACACTGTATGACACTGGTTTAAATTAACATCCACCCGGTGGCAGGTAAAGAGAATCTAAAAACAAGAATTGAGAAAAAGTCCAAGAAGGTGAGTCGAAGAACTCTTCTACGGAGGCTGTTGCCTTTGCGTTGCGCTTGTAGGTGCACGTTGAGTTTAGACGGTCACCGCTGGTAAAACCACTACGTGCCGTCATCGAGCAGACGGACACTGTACGAGAAAATAAAATATTTTATGTGTACTGTAGGCATTAGCGTGCTCTAAGTGGGGACGCGGAGGTGGGTTATAGAATCTACGCTCCTGAACTGATAACAAAAATACATTTATTCAATAAGTTGGAAAGAATTATAATAATTATAGTCGATATTGAGTATTTTGGTTATTATTTGGTAGTAGGGTCCACTCTATTTTTGATAATAAAAAATTGATAATTTTTTTCATTTCGTTTATTTTCTCAGTACATTTAACATAAAAATTAGTCTCAAAAATAAAAAAATTTTTCGAATACCGTCGTATTTTTCGTGGTCCCTTCGTTTTTTGGCTCCAGGAAATCATCCCTCGTTTTTATGGCGGATTTATATAAAAAAATATGGGAAATATCTCACCTGGAAATTTCATATAGTTTTATAACTTTTAATGTGGTCATATAATCGTTTATAGCTTTTACAAAGTATCAAATGAAGTTCATATATTTTATTTGTTAATCTACAAAAAAAATGAAGATTTTGGGAAAAAAATTGAAAAATGATTGCTTATTCATTTTTTGTATCTAACAAGGTACAAACGATTATATGTGAAAAAAGGTCAATTTTAAGTGAAATTGTTATTATTTTTAATTGTAAAAACATGATAAATCAACATTTTTGTATAAATTCTTTTTCAGTTTGTTCGTTTTTTTTTGTGTAGATTATAAAAAAAATAAATATAATAAAATAAAAAACAAATTTGAATATTTGGAAAAAAATTATCAACAATTATACTTAAATGATTGCATTTTCAACAATTAAAGCCCTGAAATCAATATATATTTTCATTTTTAGTCGAATTTTTCAAGAAACAATTAGACTATTACGATAGGCGGGACTAGAAGAACAATGTTTTTCGAATGTCTGAATATTTCAAGGGGTCGCAGGGCAAAAAAGTGGTTTTTGACCTTTGCTCCCCTCTGCAGGTCAAACGAAAAGCTACTGAAAAATGAAATTTCACATGTAGGTTCAATTAGTTGCGAGATGATTTCCTGTTTAAGGTCGAAACTTTCCATCTCCACCCTTCTCCATTTTATGGTCATTTTTGTTATATTTTCTTATTTTTTGGCCAGAAAAAGTTTAACTAGAGGGTTCGAACTTCGCATGCAAGTAGGGGTGATGTTGAAGAATTGTCTTGTCTCAAGTTTAAATTTTTTTTCTTCAGCTCTTCTAGCACAAAACGCCCGAAATCATTTTGATCGTTGTGATTGTTGAACTGGACCGCCTCCTATTTAACGAATAATACGAGTATGATCGTTGCTAGGGTGTTTTTTTTTACTTCCTATTTTCGAAATTTCTTGTCATTATGACAATTTTTTCTTTGTTGTCAATTGGAATTGAACAAGAGGGTTCGAGACCATCGGGTCTATTGAAATTATGAATTTTCCATATAAAGAAATAAGATTGAGAATTGATATCATCTCCAAGAAATTCATTTTATGGAAAGATTTGTTTGTGTATTAGTTAAATTCTTCATTCGACGAAAAATTCGACTTTCGTGATGGAGCTCTGCTGCTCACGGCTTTATTTTTTCATTCCCAGAATTTTTTTCGTAAATCCGCCGAAAAATGAAGATTAAAAAAAAATTCATCGAAATCTGATGATTTTTCGGATTATTATTTTTAAATTACCTTTTTCGGAATGTTGAAACGAAAAATTTGTCAGAAAAAATCGTAATTTTTATAAATTTTTTTATTAGGTTAGATAAGGTTAGGTTACGTTTACGTTTCTTAATTTTTTATGCTTTTATTGTAATGTTGCGGAAGTTTCGTCATGATTTAATTAGTGTATTTGTTTCTTATTCCTAAAAGTAATAATATGACTTCGTTTATCAACCATAAAAGTCGAAAAATCTTCAAATTTATCCACTATGTACAAATTTCTTTGTATTAAAAAAAGTAGAATATAAACATCTGTAACAAAAAATGAAATTGTGGAAGTGGGGTCCACTCTAATTTTGGTCATAACAGAACGAAAATTTATTCAATATTTTTTTTTCATTTTTCTAGCGCAATTGAAATGAGATTGAGACCTAAGTTTAAAAACCAAAATATCAACACTTTTTGAATTAATAAAACATATTATTAACAAGAAACAAATTTTTTATATACCAATTAAATCATGGCGAAATTCACGCAACGTTACTAAAAAGCATTAAAAATTAAAAATGAGAATCCTCATCTAACCTAATTTTTTTTTAAAATTGTTCAAATTATGATATACGATTTTTTTTCGAAATGTTAGTTCTCATGTGTAATTCCGAAAAAAAATTTTAATTATAGTTTTCGGAGCCAAATCGAGGAATTTAAGGTTTTTGGATTTTTGCTTGGTTAATTAAGTATTAAAATTTTAATTTTTAAGTTTAAGTCTCATTTTTATCTTAAAAGCTCGGGAAAATGGAATAATGAAAAAAATAGAATGGACCCCATTCATAAACATTTACAGCACATCTTTTTTGAAGAGACTCAACATCTCACTAAACTTTTTTATTTATTGACAAATGACAAGGCATTCCTCCATTATTGTTTTTACCTGTTACATCTTCAAAAAATAGGCATTTTTCGTCACAAACATCGTACTTTTGGTCAAACTCTGTTGGATTATTGGGGATTTGAGTATAAACCAATTGCTCTGAATATTATTTGATCCTTCTATTGCTGTACACGAGTCTAATAATTAGTAAAAACTTATAACTGCTTTGATTGTATGAAAAACATAAAAATTCGCTTCTCCCTTTCTGTTTCTGTTCGCCTCTTTTCAGTGCAAGTCCGCTTCTTGCCGACGCAATCTACTTATTTACTTTAAAAAAAAGCTTTAATACTTGGAATTTAATATGATTTTTATAAACTTAAATATGGTTTTAAAACGATTATAACCATAAAAGACCTGTGCATCACAAGGACGTTTTAATTGGAACTTGATCGTTTACGAGAGTTGTCTGCAAAGTTCCTGATCTCAACCTGAAGATCAATCAATATAAGTTGAGAATATATTTGTCACGCGTTTAGAGATATTCCCTAGATTTTGGACGCTTCGTTTCTGTTTGACCATCGTATAAGTTAGATAGAAGAATTAGACATAAGAGGCCATCCATAAAGTACGTCACACGAATTTTAGAACTTTTGAACTCCTCCCCCCGTCCTCGTCACAGGTTGTCACATTTTTATAACCCCCCCTCCTGATGTGACGTCACACATTTTTTAAATTTATGTATATATTTAAAAATAATCGAGAGAAAACAGCTATTTTCCTTTTTTACTTATTTTTATTAAATAATAATCAACATAAAGTCCAACATTTCATAAAATTTTTTAAATTTTCAATTCACACCCAAAATTTGCGTTTTAGTATTTTAAATTTTAACATGTGGCGTCACAAAACTATTGACCCCCATGCCCCTTGTCACACAATGTCACACTTCGGTGATACCCTCCCTCCCCATTAACGTGTAACGTACTGTATGGATGGCCCTTAAACATAAAATTTTTGAAAGTTGAAAGTGAAAAAAAACGTAGGAAACCCATTGGAAAAGGAGGAGAATATAATGAAAGTGAAACGAAAAATAGTTGACAGTCGTAGTGACAAAGTTTTAGGTAATGAAAAGATCTACAACTTTTGTATTTCTACTTTTCTTAAAATGTATATCAAGAATTGATATATCTAAGATTTTGGTTTTTTGTTTTCATCTTTTACAAAAGACGTTTTTACGAAATTTGGTGAAAACACTTTTTTATGTCCATGACACACTGTAATTTATTTCATTTGGAATATTTATTTTTTTCACCTTATTTTGACTTAATATTGAAAAAGCACCCCAATTTTGAATCGAAAATTCTACCGTCAGCTTTATTTAAAAGTTTTTTGTTCGTCAAAATCTCTACTTTCTGATGATGTAAAAAAATATTACCATTACAATGGTAAATTTTCAGAGAAGTCAAGAAAAAGGAAAAAAACTTTAGAAAAAAAACCATTAGAAAATTCTCTATTAATAATTATTACATTTTTTACATATTTATTAAAATTTTCCACTCTAAATACTTAGGTTTATCAATGTAACAAAGAGAGAGTGTAAAATTTTAATAAAGAACCAAAAATTGTACAGATACTTGAAAACATAAATTCGGATGCGAGCTTTTTTCGTTTATTTTTTTGCCTTTTCTGAGAAAATTTACCATGGTGCTGATAATATATTTTTACACCACCAGAAAGTGGAAATTTCAGTGAACAAAAATCTTACTGATTTTCTGAAAACAGGAGATATTATGACGGGAGAATTTTTTTGATTCAAAATTAGGTTGCTTAATCGATATTAAGTCAAAATAAGATGAAAGAATAAATATTTTAACTCAAATACATTACAACGTGTTTGGGATATCAAAAGGTTTCACCATATTTCATGAAAAAACATGTTTTCTGTAAAATTGAAAATGAAAAACTAAAAAATTGGTTATTTCAATTTTTCACATCAATTTTAAGGTTATGTGAAAAAAGTGTAAATACAAAAATTGTAGATTGTCTTATTACCAACAGCTTTTTCAAACAGTAGTTTTGCTTGAAATCGAGATAAACCGTTTTTTACCCTTAAAAACTAAACGCCTTCCCCTTCCCAACGTCATATCGCCGGGAAATTATTTTTTCTACGACCGTGCGTTTTAACCCACTTTCCCGCACGCATTTTAGTTTTGAAAGTGTCACTTTCCCGCACTAGTGCGGGAAAGTAAAATTATGCAAATTTTGACCTTATTAGATAGTTTCTTACTTCTGAGATTATAACTATTGTTACTACAGGTAAATAAATATTTACGAAATAGTCCATCAAATAAAATTTAAACCTTTTCTAGCTTTTTGTAGCATTTTTAATTTTTTGAAAATATAAAATAATACAGATATTTTTTATATAACCATGTAATTGTTACTAAAACGTTAAAGTTGTTCAAAACGTCTTGAAAGTGACCGAATATGTGGAATCTTCTTCTAAATTAAACCACATTAGACCGAATCCGATACAATAATATTAATGGATTCATCGGACGAAGAACTTCCCGAAGCCATTTTGAAGGCTGCAAATGAAACTAATTCCGAGCTGTTACCTGCCAAATGACTTAAAACCGTTGCCGTCATCGTCATCTTTATGCGACCTGCAACCGATGCCATCCTCATCGACGTCATCTACCTTCCAGTTGAAACCAAATAACTCCACTGGACCGGCAATTCTTACTAGTCTACAGAATACAACAAATTGTGTTTTCAATATTAATATTTATAATAATTAGTAGTTTTTAGTTAAAGTTTTGTATATTATTATGTTTGTTGGAATAAAATAATTTTTGAAAAATGGGTTGGTATACTTTTTTGTATATACGGCCGTAGAAAAAATAATGTTCCTAACTAATGCGTAAAGTGTCTTTCCCGCACTTGACCGCTTGCCCGAACTCCGCTCCGCGTCGTTCGGGACAACTGCAGTCGCGTGCGGGAAAGTATCACTTTCCGCACTTGTTAGGAAAATAACTATTTATTTACAACCATAAATGCAATGCTGTCATTACTAACGTCATTGAAAGTTAAAATGTGTCATATTACACACCTCTACTTCCCGCCCTCACTTACCGCCTTCTAAAATATTGTAATCGTTAAAATTTTTCTCATCTATTCGAGGTGAATATTTTTTATATTTAAAAATATAACGCTTTGACAAATATTTAATGACAAGCAATAAAAACCAACAATGAACTAAAATACAACAAAATACTTATTGAAATGAAGCCCACATTTTGTCGTTTTAGGAAGGCCAACAGTTTTCAATGTTTCGAAACATCAGTTTTTTTCTTCAATTTGTAGCATCATATTGTACATTACCCACTTCGGAGTGTAATATACCATTTCTATTATATTCTCTTCCTTTTAGGGAGGTTTCATCCTTCTATTTTTTTTGGTTTCAAAAATTATCGACCCTGGTCTATAACATTTTCATCAGAAGAGGACGTTATCTCACTCGTAGAAACCTAATTTAAGGAGAAAAAGGTTATTTATCAATAGGAAAACAAATGTATCTGGGATAAGTGTATAATCTATGTTGAAAAATAAAAATGATTATGTAAAAAAGTCTTGTTTCTTTGTTAGTTTGAATACTTTTAAAACAACCTTCGTGAAATGCTATTGGTGCGTTCCATTCTTAAAACTAGGACTGTATCCAATCACATTTAATTTGACAGCAACGTTAACAAAATTAGGAATTTGCTGACAAATTATTTTAATTTCATATTGTCATTAGACTTTTTTTGACGTGAACATTATACAATCTACAAAGAATGTATTATCACAAGTTTTATAATACAGTGATATTCTTTTTCATTTTCGGTGTTTTACATGTAAAAAGTGATCAAGTAAAGAATGAACAATCGAAAAATATTCAACCTGGTAAAGAATCTGCTTTAAGAGAAGGAGATTGCGCGAAAGCTGTATTGGCAGATATGGTGTATCAAGATCATGTTAGAAAACCGGGAATTCCTTTTATCACCAGAAATGCAACTGTAAGTATATTTTGGGTTCATCAATTTCATATCCAAATCAAAAGGAAACTTCGTGAATGAAATAAGGATAATAGCTGCTTTCCATTTACACCAAAACTCAGATTATTTTCACTTGTGACATCATAACTTAGTCCAACGTTGCTTTTCAGTCTCACAAGTGAAACCTAACTGAGTTTTTACTTGCTATCTGCACAAGCTTTAGTGGACTCAGATTGAAAGTGAGGTGAAGGACATCACCTTGTAATCGAAATAAACAAGTAATTACGCAATCCTAAATTATTGTAAAAATTCTTTGATGTAAATAATCTTATAAATAACACTATTTTAATTATGTCGTTTCTTTTGTTTAGAATAACAGTCGGTTGTATCACCAATGATAATGGTGAATTTTTTGAGTTTATTGTGAATATTAATCCACATTATTTGTCGCTTTTATTCACTGGACAGTAACGTCATTATCTGTGTGTCAGTTCACTTGAATGTAGATGGTAGATTTTTAATACTATTGAGCCTTCTTGGACATTTCCTAGCTTCCTATATATGCCGTTTCCAGGATAGTCTGGAGTCAAATATTAAGTAGGTAGGGAAAAATTATTTCAGCGGTGAAAGAGAAACATCTTCCATACAAATTTTTATTTAGTGTGGAAGAGTTGAAGGGATAAAGTTGAATTGAAGAGGTAATATTGTAGCATTATTTGTTAGATTATATTTCGAAGAACTATAAAGAATTGTATTGAATGCCATTTCAATAACGAAGATGGAAAAATCGTTACTAATTCGAGTTTGTTTTAGTTACCATGGCATGGTGATGCTAAAATTTACTGCGTGATCGTGGAACCGGACAGAGAGCAAACACCCGGGGCTCGTGTATTAATTAAAGATGGCGGAATCAATCATACATTTGTAAACTTGGAGATTGTGTCTAAGACAGGTGAAGGATTGGATTATGTCGTACAAGTGTTTGGAAAAAATGTGAAATAATCCTCATTTTTATTGATATTTTATTTTAATAAAAAATAAACTGTATATTCAATTCTTATATATTAAAAATCCAGAATAAATATCGATCATTGTCCGCCATCCATAGATAAAATACTACTTAGTTGGAGTACCTTTTAAATTATTTTTACATGTTTCGTATTAAATTTCTTCACTTGAATTCGGTTATTTTTTTTAAATATCTCTGCTTGCTGCTCGTGAAAATAATATTTAACTTAGTTTTGTTGTACAAAAAATTATATCTTTTATTAGATTATTTTATTGTCCTTCTTTTAATAGTTTTACCAATTCATTTAATTAATGTTTCTTTTATTAATTTTAAATTTCTTCATCCTTGATTTCATATTCAAGATATCAATAGCATTTGAAGGGTTGGGGGGAAAAACCAGGCAACTCAACTTTTATCGAAACTTAGAAAAACGCAATTTAAGGATTCCAACTTAATAACACCATTGCTATTGTTTTAAAATTTTGAAAATTTGATAGAAACTCAAGTTTGGTAAATGAAAAATTGCAATTAGACTTAAAGGATTATTCATAGCCTTCTACAAAGACAGTGAAGCCTCGTTTTACCTCTTTGATCTTAAGCGATGGATTGACATCTTGACGACTTATGCGATGTTGTCTCGACAACAACTTGAGGCCTCTTTGTGAAAAACCAAGCTCGGATCTACGAATGACGGAAATTTGTAGCTCTTGGAAATTATTTAAAAACCGTAAAAGCACGTGTGTGCGTATACAATTGTAGTTGAAAGCTTCTGCAATCTTGTTGATCAAACAAAACTATACTTTTTCTAATATCAATGTTGAGACATAAAACAGACAAATTTGGATACGAAGAACTGAGTAAATAGTCTTCTACACAAACGATGCATTATGGTATGGTCAAATCATAGCTTAAGAATTTGTAAATGGGAAGTTAGTTTTATATATCTATATAATGACAAAATTGTCATTTGAATGGAATTTTCCGATTTTCCAGTACTGTATAAAAATATGTGGTCATTTTTCTAATAATTATTATTTTAATTTTTTTCTTATCATCAATTGCTTCCCCAAAACCACTTAAAGATGATCGTAATTCAATTTAGGCATGCAATTAATTTTAAACTGCAATTTTATTATGTCTACAATGTCTGATACCATTATTGTTTGATGAAACGCCAAGATTGAATAACGTTGTTTACTTACTCTGTTTACTTAACGAGACAATGTTTATTATTGCATCAAGTAATGTGATTCATTAAGAATGTCGATTCTCATTACTGAACATTTTGTAACGATTCTTCCAATTATATTACAGGTTTCTATTTAGACATATGCTTGTTAGCACCATAACTAATGTGGTCTGTAGCATCGCCAGTAGAGGACACTGGTTATAGATCAATGTAATGTGCGTTGCCTAAATTGAGTTGGTATTAATGTTTTATATGAAATAAAATTGATCTTGATAAACGTAGGCAATAATCATTAAATTGAGTTAAAAAAACGCACATCGATGTTATTTACAGGTGTTTTTAAGTACGATATTTGATATTTAGAGGGGCCAAGTTTGGATAAGTTTTTTGGCGCATTTTCTGTAGCGGCGGTTTCTCCTCACAGGAAGCATGTAGTGAGCTCGAGTTTTGTGCCGAAAGAAAGAAGTTTTGGGCATTGTTAGGAAAAAGTAAATTAAACTAACCAAAATGTGCTTTATTTGCCAAATGACCTCAAATGACATGAGATTGTTTTAAATTGCATAAATCTAATAACAATACTTATTATTATTTCTATGAGTAATGAATTTTTATAAATAAAAGTAGTCAATACGTAACGCAATTATATAAAAGTGATTGAATAAGAACAAATAATAATCGTTGTAAAAATGCCCCAAGGTCTTACAAGTAACCGTGTCCTACCCACGTCCATCTCTAGATAGCAGTGTCGCGCCATGGCTATTTCAGGACTACAAGAGAATCAAGCCACTTTATTGGGCTTGGTTTCCAGACCTGTATGTAAAACCGTGATAATAAGATATCGATCAACATCAAATAACAATAGACGTCAATCTGCTTCGATGGACGTCATATTTCATAAATCAAATGTTATGAGAAATGTCAAGAAATAATGAGGATAAAATTATTAAATAAATGAAATTATTTATATTTGTGAAACATATTTTGATGTGGTTCCTGGCTGCATTGCTTGTTGCCTACCCGGTAGGCTGGGTTTTAATTCTTATACCCAACATTGGGAACGCGTTAGTAAAAAAATTGGATGACAAGTGACAGAGATCAATAATAACGTGCACTAGCACGTGATCCTGTAGAACGTTTTCTGATTTATTTTATTTTTCTAAAATAGATTATATTTTTATAACAAAGCACCACAACTATCTTTTGACTAAGCCGTTTGGAAAAATACGACATTGGTTCTTGTTTCGTTTTTCATGGATCCATAGAAGCCATGTTCTTGACATGTCATAGCCAACCGTGAAGTTTGCATTAACCACCTCAGCCCTGCTCGTGGTTAATAATTTTGTGGCTACTCCGTCGATCCACGTCTTCCTACTCATCTTCTTATATAGTTATTACAACTCTTGATACTTAAGATGGCATGAGTACAAATTATAAATTACAGAAATTAAATAAAATACTTTTATTGATAGTCTTTTATTTGTAAAATTAACATTTGGTGTAATATTTTACAAAATACTTTTTATCGAGTCTCTATTTTACTCTCAATATCCTTCAATCTCTCTTCCAACAATCTCTTATCTAATCTATGTTTACACAAAAACTGACCGTTTAAAAATAATACTGGAATTTCGTATCTATACAAGCGTAAATAGCGAACATTTTCTTTTTTTGCTATATCAACTGTATTAAAATTGACCCTTTCCAAAAATGGTGCTAGCTCTGATTTTAGTTCATCACATAAAGGACATGGATCTCTGGTGAATAATGTCAGTTTAGGAAGTTCGTTAGGAAGCAGATCGTCATCTCTGTCAACAAACGCCTATAGTTAATATTTGAAGTATTCTCATAATTAGGCAACACATTATGCAGCAGGAAGTGACGCACATAAATTTGACACAAGTAAATCATAGAATTAATATTGAAGATAAAGTATGAGAGTCCGCCTCCAACTGCTTATAGAGAGAGAGAGAAAACTACTTTCTACTCAATTCTGATTGGATCAACAAGATGTCGAAGTTTCTACTGGTGGAAATGGAAAAGGATAAGAATAATAAGTTTTGATTTCAATGGAGTAGAGAGAGAAAGAAACCGCTGCTTTCTCTCTCCCAATAATACAGTTCCACTTACACGCCTCTCTCTCTATTATAATATTACCTCTACAGGTTATTTATTTTAAGATTCTTCTTCTTTCTTTCTTTGTAATTTTGCTTTTTACTTAGATGATAATACAGTTATCAAATACTCTGCAGTGTTCTATAAATGCTTAGATCTGTTCTATATATATATATATATATATATATATATATATATATATATATATATATATATATATATATATATATATATATATATATATAGTTATAAACCTTGATTTCTGTAATGAAATATAAAAAACAAGGTAACCTTTTTTACTCTCAATAATACAATTCTACTCACATGCCACTCTATCTTTAATATTAACTCTATGAGCTAGACAGGTTTTTCATTTGGAGGTTAATCTTTTATCCTCCATAATTCTGCCTTTAGTCATATTATTATGCAATTATCATATAAACTAGTGTTCTATAAATACTTATACCCGTTCTAAAGAAATTAAGATAATATTTTGGGGCACAGGATAGATAGGCTTTAAAGGCAATATAAGACAGGAGAGACATGACGCGAACAGCAAATGACATAATAATATAGAAAACGACAAAATTCAAAGTGGGTTTTAATACATTTCGGCCAAGAAACAATTCCACTTATATGCCATTCTATCTTTAATATGAACTCTATGAGCTTGACAGGTTTTTCTTCTTCATTTCCTCGTAGTAATTTTGTCTCTGGTTATATGATTATACAGGCACCTATCATTTTAGATTGTTCTAAACTTAAGAGAATATTTTAAAGCATAGGATAGGCAGTGGACAACAGGTGAGACATGAGGTACGAAACAAATGATATAAGATTACAGAATAGCATCAAAATTTGAATTAGATACTTATAAGCGTTGATTTTTGCAAATTAAATTTCAAACCACAGTGGGTTTCTACGCATTTAGCCGAGAAACGTTAATATATGAGAAATTTGTCATTTAACAAATTTTATCTTAACTCAAACTTTATAATTAAAAGGAATCAGTTTCAAAGATAAAAAACGGAATATGCCAAAGGATTAGTCAATAAAATGAACATATTGTAACAATAACAAATATTTTTAATATAAAATTTAATGGAGTAAATTGAATATATAAACAGTTATGTAAACATATATTTATATAAAAAATAAACCTTTAGCCTTATGTTGTTATAAACTTACACTACATTGCCAATAATCCAAATAAATCCGTTTTCACTTACAATTTTTCAATCATCATTGAAGAGGCTCCACCACCTCCATTACAAATAGCCGCTACTCCTTTTTCACCACTTTTCAGAGCATGAACCAAATGAACAATAAGTCTTGCCCCTGACATACCAATGGGATGACCTAAACTTACGGCACCGCCATGTATATTAACTTTGTTGGGATCCAGTCCTAAAATCTTCTGGTTGGCTAGTACTACAACACTAAAAGCCTCATTTATCTCCCACATGGATACATCATCTTTTTTTACACCAGTTTTTTCTAATAGTTTTGGGATTGGTATGGATGGTGCAATAGGGAAATCAACAGGATCACATTCACCGTCTTGGTAACCTAAGACTCTTGCTAGAGGTTTAGCATTTAATGCTGCCGCTTTTTCAGCTGTTGTGAGAATTAAAGCTGCGGCCCCATCATTTATAGTTGAAGCATTACCTGCTGTGACAGTCCCATTTTCTCTCTGGAACACTGTTGGGAGTTTTCCAAATTTTTCAAAATTCACTCGTTTGTATTCTTGATCATTTGAAACTATTACATCCGGTTGTCCTTTTTTCTGTGGCACCTTAACAGAAACTAACTCTGAAGCAAATACATTTTTCTCATATGCTTCAGCGCTTCTCTTATAACTATTAATTGCATAATTGTCTTGTTCCTCTCTTGAAATATTTAGTTTTTTTGCAGTGTTTTCTGCGCAATTTCCCATATGAAATTTATTATAGACATCCCATAAACCATCAACTATTATACCATCACTAAGATTTACGCCTCCATATGGAGTTTGGCCTCTTTTCAAATAATATGGTACATTTGACATAGATTCCATTCCACCAGCTAGTATGACATCTTGATCTCCTAATAAAAGACTTTGTGTGGCAAACATAATTGATTTCATACCGGAGGAACAAACTTTGTTCACTGTTGTGCATACTGTTGACTTTGGAAGCCCTAAAAAGATATGAGAGAACTGATATACAGGATGTCCAAAAATTTGCTACAAATATTAAATATTAACCAAAAGTTCCCACTAAGGCAGCTAGCGCCCTTTGAAGTCGATTATTAGTGATATACCAAAAAACACTTCTCAAAAATTCTTGATAAGTTATATCTGCAGTGATAGATTGTTTGATATAATCTCGTGTTTATTATTGCCATTCAAGGAGCAGTAGGTAGATTTGGTCGAAGGTTTTCTGTATCAGTTTTTCTAAACTTTATTGTATATTATAGCTTTCAAATATTTTCCAAAATATGTCAAAAAAATAATGGCAATTCAAATAGGCAGATTTGTAGCAAACAATTTAAACAACATAAGGAGTATAAAGATAGTTAATAGAAATTTTTTTGAGATTGCTTAAGAAACTGACCCAACGGCGTCATTTTCAAAAAAAGTTTGAAGGTGACATGTCTAGCATCAGCTGCATATGACAGGAATTTCTGAACACCTTTAATGAAATTATTAAAACCTAGGTACTTTACACCTAGTTCATCAGATTTCACAAATATTCATAGCAAGTTTTGTCAATTGTATACCTCTAACAAAACATATTAAGAAATTAAATATTTTTAATATTCTAAACTTTAATTAATATGGATTTTAAATTAAAAGAATATCAATAACCTGCAAATATAGCAGCTTGCCTTGCTGGTGCTTGTCCTGCTCCTCCCTGACAAACATGACCCATATAAACTTCTTGAATTTCGTCTTTGGGGATACAAGCTCTTTCTACAGCCGCTTCAATTGCAACTGCGCCAAGTTGTGTGGCAGATAATGGTCCAAAAGGTCCCAAAAACGTACCAATGGGTGTTCTAACTGCTGATATAATAACCACATCTTTTTTCAAACCACAACTATAAAGCCTTTGGCTCATTTGCATAACCTAGGAAAAAACACAGCAACTTTACAGATATGTCGAATATATAATCTCATGATAGTACCTTGAATGATTTTAATAAAATCATTGTGCTCAGTCTTTATAATAGGATAATCAAATTTGAAATCGTAATATTTCCAAAATGTAAATTATTTTCCCTTCCACTGTACATGAACTTTGACCTCCCTTAATCTAAATGACTTGAAATTTTAAAAGCAATAGTTGAGTTAGATAAAACTATAATATGGACTAGAAAAAATGATTTACAAATTTATATAAAACAATTTAATCATTTATCAACTTTTAATTGAATACTGCTTGGAGCTACGAATTCGGAAAATAGAGGTTATGTTTCTATGGTTTTTTATTGGCATAATATAAATTTATGAACAATATTATTAAATTCATTTTACATTATAAGTAATATCCCGTTTCTGGTATATTTTTGTTCCCGAAAAACTAACTAAAGTTTTTGTTTTGTTCTAATTCTAAAGTTTAAATTGGCCGCGTCTACTTGTCAAACATTTTTTCGCGATTCATTATTAAATACTTGATTAAAAATATTTGAATTTTATTATTACATAATAGTTTTAGATATTCAATTATTTTTTCCGTGTTTTTTCTTAATTTTAAATCGACTATATTAACATATTCTTCGAATTTCATTCCATTCTATAAATATGACGTAATCGTAATACACATTTTACCCGTTCCGGAGAAGTAGCGAAAAAAAATATAACTGGGAAGTGACATATATGAATATAATTTAATGTGAATTGTTTCAAAAGTAAATATTTAAATTTCAGCTTAAATAAACACTATGTTGTTATTTATTTCACTAATAAATATAAAACGATATATCTTCCATCACCATCAAATATTATCAAGTGTCAGCTGTCAGCAAGAAATTGAAAATCCCCTTATTCTGTCAACAGCTGAGCCGAATAAAATTAAAAAATTAATTAAACTAAGCAATACCATATTAAACAAGGTATATATGGTACAGTATCAAACTGTTTTTCATTCAGAAGTATGGGCTGTTTAACTATATTTTTTATAATCAAGAATAACAATTCAACTAGTTACTTAGCATGATTAAACTTACACTACCAAAAAAATGAACGAAGAAGTGCACCGACTTGCAACCTTTAGCGAATGGCCAACTGACGCAGAAGTAAGCCCTGAAAGGATAGCGAAAGCGGGATTTTTCTCAACAAAACAAGGCTTAGAAGTGGAATGTTTTTCTTGTCATATAAAGATATCCGAATGGAACTATGGCGATCAAGTAATGACCAGACATATAGCTTTAAACCCCGAGTGCCCCTTTGTCCTGAATCCCACTACCTCAGGTAATGTTCCTATAATATCACCTACAAATGTACCTTCCACTTCTAGTAGAAATCCTTATAAAACATATGATTCTCGGCTTGCTACGTTTGAAAATTGGCCTGCTTCTGATATTGTTACACCTGCTAGTTTAGCTCAAGCCGGATTTTATTATCTTAAAGAAGGGGATAACACAAAGTGTGCCTTCTGCAAAGGAGTTGTAAGAGCTTGGGAGATTGGAGATGATCCTGAAAAAGAACATATTAAACATTTTCCATGTTGTCCATTTGTTATTTTTGTTATCAAACCTAAGTAAGTACTGAAAGTCATCTCTCACATCTATAAAAAAACAGAAATATCAAAAATATGTAGCTATACATTTGTGTATTTTTATTTATGTTGAAGTTAGACTTTTCATAATTTGGTTTCAAAAGATATGCAAAAGACCTGTAATATATTTATGACTAAAATTATTAAAAAAAATTCCTCACTGATTAGGTGTTGTTGTATTTGCTATTTTGCATGATAAAAAAATATATGGATTAAAAAAATAGTCAATGATTAACATCAATTTTATAAAATAGTTTTAACATCTTAAGCCTTTTATTCTGTAACTTTGTAATCAATAATCTAATAATAATTGGAGTAAAAATTATTAATGTTTCCATAGGTTATTTGCTCATCTCAACTCAATAGCTAAAGAATCTTTTTCTAATATAAATGTAGTTGGAAATGAACAAAATTTGGACGCACTAGGTGTATACGCTCATAGAGGCCCAAAAAAAGCTAACTTTGCAACAGTTGAAGCTAGACTACGATCATTTGTTGGATGGTCTTCAGATTTAATACAAACACCAGAAGTGCTGTCAGAAGCCGGGTTCTATTATGAAGGTACATAATAATTAAACAATTTGATTAATCTCATTTGCCCATAGCATTAAGTAGTTTACTTCTTTAATATCATGGTATTAATTTGTGAATTTAGTACACATTTACTTGTCTTGTGAATGTGATGTATATATAATTTTGTTTTATCATACCTAACTGTTTTTTCCCTCTTTCACTTCCGGTTTATTTAGTCTATTTTTTTTCTTCAGTGGCAGCGCTAGACACCGCAAGGGTATATCAGAGGGGTCCTCCTGCAGAAAATTTTGAAAATTTAGGTGCTGAATTGAAATCATGCATTTTAAGCCTTTCTAGATTACTTTTTTGAGTGTTATATCTCTATAAGTATGGGGAGCATGGCTAAATTAAGAGATTTTCACTAATTTGCACTATATACAAAATTGTTTGTTGCAGACATGCTACAACATTGGCTTTTTTATATGCTTGTCACCCTGGAAGACCTAAATAATAATACAAATGCTTACAATGTGCAGATATTTGTAAAAAGGCTCCAAATTATTTCTGGATGTGTTGTCTGTCAAGTAGCAGGAGCAATTTCGCAATCTTAAAGTTTGATTTCATTCTTCAAAACTTGCGTGGCCCCAGACAATTTTAAAACTTGAAAACCATGTAGACAATATTTACATACAATTGATTTATTTGTATTTATTTTTAAGCATAACATTAAAATAACCTAGAATGGGGAAAATATTAGATAAAACCTCCACAGCTATATTAAAAATACTGACACAATAGTGCTGGGGTCCCGGGAGGAGCGGTGCACTGAGCTGTCGCACTTGCCTGGCGGCGCCACTGTCTTTCTTACATTCCCCTTCAGTTTTTAATGATGTTTCCGGCCCTCATCATTTTTCTATTATCGGTTCTTGATTTGTTACTTTTTGTCTTTGTTATTTATTTATTAACACAAAGTTTTTCTCCATATTTTTTTAGGGGGTTCATATTGTATATCCTATTTCTGCATCTATTTTCTTGACTTCTGTCACTATACCTTCAAGGTATTTGTATCTGTCTTTATATTTTATTTCTTTATTGTATCAATTTTTTGATTTCCATTTATCATGACTTTGATGTTATTTATACAATCAAACTATAATAGATTACAGGTTCTATGTTCTTATACCCAATCTTGTACTTAGATATTTCTTTGTTATGGGTTTTACTTTTGTCCATAATAAATATAAACAGTAGTGTACTGAAACTGACTGCCAATTTAAAATTTAATAATCTATCCTTAATAATTAAATCCTTTTTCAAAATATTTTTCATTACCAAAGTTTAAGTGGCTTTAATATAGCAAATATTATATTATATGTAGAATTTTGATGTGGTATTTTAGGTATGGGGGATCAAGTAAGATGTTTTCACTGTGATGGGGGTTTAAGAACGTGGGACCCACACGACGATCCGTGGACTGAACATGCAAGGTGGTTTCCAAATTGTGCATTTGTTAAATTGGTCAAGGGTCAGGATTTTGTTACTGCTTGTACTCTAGAACATATTACTGAAAGTAATGTGGTAAGTTTGTTAAAAACCGGGTTTTTCAATTATTAAGTTATGTGCTACAAAATGATAGGTACATATAAATATTTCAAAAAGGCTTTTGTGAACTTGATTGATGTGGTTTATCTGGTACTTCCTATAAATTTGAGTTGTTGAAAATATTCGATCCTTTTTTTTTCTACTTCAAGTTCTTAATTATGGTATTAGCTATTGGTAAAGAATGTTGAGTCTAATAACAGAATTCATAAATGACATTGTTTTTTTCCCTTGATTTATAATGGAGGTAGTTGTATGGTTCATATGGATGAAGTTATAGATGGTTTTAAATTCATTCCGTTCTCTTAGGGTACCTCCTCTCATCATGAGTTGAAACGTACATGTGGAACCCACAACTTACTTCAAATAGCCTATATAGTATCAAATGAAAAATATATGTGTGCATTTATACTATTCGTAATGTTAAAGTTCAAATCCTATTCCAAGTATGAAGGCACACATATACTTTTCATTTGATATTTCATTGAACTGAAATCGACCAGAGAACAGTATCATAGAGAAGATGGACCCTTTTTTGCCAGAATCTTTTCAGATCTTTCTCTTCACCACATCACAGATACTTTCTGAAGTGATGAAAACATTTTTCAATAACTGACACATTTTAATTAAACGAAACATTCAAAATAGTTGTTTCTAGGACTCATTTTAAATTTATTCAAATATACTGGTATTAATTTTTTTTTTATTTAGGGTTGGGCTCATACAACATAAGTGCTTACAAACTTAACCACTCTTTGTAAATATAACCATCCCAACAACAATAATTAATTTAACCTCAAGTAGCTGCTATGTAAATTTGCAAGGAAGTCTTTTTCTAAAAAAAATAATATTTATCTTGAAAGCAAGAGCTAATTGGTGATTTTGTACTCAGTAATTGAAAATTTATTGCAAATTCTATTCATTGACTTCAAACAAGCATTCAACAGGAGGTTAATTGTAAAGAACATAGAAATACTGAAAGTACCCCAAGAGATGGGTGAAAATGATTATGTTAAATTCTAAGAGAAGGGTGATGACAATAGAAGGACCATCTGAGAAATTTGAAATAAATGCTGGGGTAAGACAAGATGGACTCTCAACAGCATCGTTCAATATTGTAGTAGAAGGCATAATAAGAGCTTGTAATATCAATGGAAGTATCATTAATATCAAAACAAATAAAAGCATAGGTTGATGATTTAATTCTAATAGTAAGGGACTGGAAAAGTCTTGAAAACACATTAGAAAAGGAGGATTGAAAATAAATCATAAAAAGACAAAATAAATAGAAATCGAAAAAAAAAGTTCACGATCAGAAACAGTTAAGATTACTGACTTCAGCTTTGAAGTAAGTAGTCCACACCATTAAGTACTTGTGAATCATGATTAGCAACAAAACTGGAACAAATTATGAGACAATAAAAAGAATTTATACAGGATGTAGGACATAAAGCAAGTACAAAATCATTGTGCAGAGTAAGAGAATAAGCCGAGCAACTAAATTAAGAGTCTACAAAATACAGAGCAGAAACCATAAGACTAACAAATATGAACGAAGAACAATAAAGAACATATGTAAGGAGAATAATTAGGAGAATTAATGGATCGGTGAAAGTTGGAAATAATGAGTACTGAGGACTATTAAATTAAGAAATGATTACGTTGGCACATGTTTTGAGTGAGAGTTGTAATATCCAGCTCGGTTGCTCGGGCAACGATGAGGAGGACTCACTTGTTAGACTTGGATCGCCGAACTCACCAATGGGCCCAGAACCTATTCTTGATGTAGTTATAATTGTTGCGAAGATGGATAGAAATCCCTGGTTTGCTTCTCTCACTACTGTTCCAATTGAATAGGCATATAATAGGACTTTTAAACGGACAAGGTCAACTAAGACGTCATCTTCACACCATGTGCATTACAGATCATCCGGAGTATCACTGAAGCATGGAGGAGGATGCAGTACTCACACGAGTGCGATTCAAACGCTGTGCGGCTTGCCTAGAGACATCGAAAGATTCAAGCTAAAGCGCCTGATCGGCTTCTCAAAGGACATCGGCTTAAATGGCGCACGACGGGTCAACCATTTGAAATGTGGTTACAGAGACTAATGTTAATTATAACATGAGTGGCTATGCAAGAAATGGAAGACTTCAACAGAGGAAATGCAGTTGGTAAACATTTGATAACAGTTAAATGCAGAAAACTATCATACCTTGATCATGCTCTTAGAGGAAATCGTTAGTTAAATAACTCAATTCATTACTTTGAAAAAAGTATTTATTAAGCAAAAAAAAAACAATTGACTAAACTTGGTTTCAATAATTCGAATCAATGAATGTCAAACTATTAAGAAATTCTTATTTGTATACAAGCTGTCTCAAATACTAAATCCTACTGTATACGATAGCTATAATTAATTATATTTATGGTCGTTAGAGTCCCATCAATATAAAATAAAAGTAAGTAATTTGATACGTTAATGGCCTAAGGGACTATTGGTATCACTTAACTATGAGATGGGTTCCCATTAGGAGTGGTCAGTGTACAACTTGTCATAAGTAATAAATCTTAACGTATACAATAATAATTAAAATATTCAGTAGGCAAGGGAAGTTTATGGTTCTTCAGAGTCACATTAATATGACAAAAACTAGGAAATCCGAGACGTTAATGGGGGGTAAAATAAGGGGCACTCTGTGTTACTTAACTAGATGATTAACAGAGATCAGGTCGCTGTTGTGATTGCCAACGTCAGTGGGACCAAACAGGGCACAAAAAAAGATTTATTTTTGATTACTATCTATTCAATCATTAGTTTTCTTTTTAAGTAATGTTTACTTTTAAAAAAATATATTTGGAAACCTAATCCTTAGGTTTAATGTTACATATAATGTGGTTTGTATATTGCCATTTTACCCAACCGCAAAATTTGCTGATAGTTGATTTACATGCAAGAATAAAATTATAAACAACCACTATATATTCTCTTTCAAAGAAATCTGGGTTTCATTTCAGATTCATTTTTATAAATAAACTCGTTCTGGGAACTTTAAACGTGATGACTCACCGTTTCTCTCAAGGATGAACTAGAAAGGAATTTTATAATGTCGGTAGGAAAGAGAATTGAAAATTGATCCGCCCGATATGTTGCATTCTTGCTAGTTTTAGTAGGGAGGGTCGTTTTGATTAAACATATTTTAATTCTTAAAGGTCCTTTTTGTTGAACTATCTATTTAAAGGTATAATAAATGGATAGATGACAGTTTTTATGAAATCCTAAAAGTCCTAGCAGTTTTTAAGGCCGCCTGACATGATGCAATAAAACGTGTAATGCAATGCAAGATGCAACATTTCTTGATCAAAACCATGCGCAGATGAAGTTCAGCTGATTGTTTCTTGCAAAATATCGCACTTCCAACTTTATCGGTTTGGTGTCATTTTTATTGCATACAAGTTGCAATTTAGAGAGAAATAAATAAAATAATATTTGCTGATTTTTAGTTAGGAGTTTTTTATATGTTTCTTCATCAATTTTCAACTATTTTTTCTATTCTTCTTCTCAGTTAAACTGTCCATCAGACTCCAAAAGTAAGGTAGCATCAGATATAATTATTGCCAGTGATGCACTAATTTTGTTATTTTCATTATTAAAACCGACACAAAATATTAAATAAAGTTTATTTATATTTATTATTTATTTTACAATATTTGCACCTCTTGGAAAAGCTTCAGTTGCTTTCAAAGCTTTTTCTACAGCAAGGTTGAACAGAAGGGGGGACAACCCGTTTCTTTGTCTTACTCCTGTGGTGATATATCGAAGGTATCTGTTTTACAAGTCTTATTATCTTTTCTGGTTATTCTCTCTGAGCACTTTTCTTCTTATTAGGGTATCATAAGCCTTCCTAAAGTCGATAACAAGTATATATAAATCTCTATCATATTCCCAGTACTTTGAGGTCAGCTCGTTCATAAGAAATATTTGGTTAGTAGTTGATTTCTCACTCATAAATCTTGCTTGGTGCTCACCGATTATTTCATCTCCGTATTTTATTAATTTATTTAATATTACTTTAGACAAAATTTTAGTACAGTTCAGTAGAGGTATCCACCTGTAATTTGAGCATTCTAGTTTATCCCCTTTTCTATCATTGCTTCCTTCCATTCTTTGGTTACTGGAAGTGTTTCTGTGAATTCTGTTCAAGTTGTTCAAGACATTTTTTAAAATCGAGATATTAAAAATAATAAATATGAAGTAGCAAAGTAAAGACCTCGGTGAAGACGTAAAACAATGCTTGTTAATATTTTTCTTGTAAGGTAACCGTTCAAACAATCCATCATTTCAAAATAGAAGCCGATTACCAATGAAATTTGACAAAGACGACATAGCTTCTTTAAGGTATTTTTTTTGCTACGAGCCGCCACTGATATACACCTTTGTCATAAAAAAATTGTTTGGAAGTTTTTAACCGTGTCTAGAATAGAGTCGAAACTAACTGTATGAAACTTTAGTTCGGTTAAGTAGTCACTATCTAATTAAAATACGGTATAGGAAAATCGCGACGAGCGGCCAGGCCGGCGGCGCTCTGCGACGATTCATGATTATTTTTATTAAAAAATGTTGGACTTTGCGGCTCCGCTTTGTATAATAGCGACATGTACATGGCTGCCGTGGCGTGGGTTTTCCCCTTTACTCTTCAAGACGTTATATAACGGTGATTCTAATGAAACGACGTAATGCCAGTATTTGGATGACTTTAGAAGACATCGTGGGTGTATGCGTTAACAATATTAAGTTAAACGATTCGGATTCGCATATTTAGTTCAGTCAAATTGGATTTTTTACAAAAGGAAATTAATATATGTGGATGTCACGTGTTTTTTCTTGTTCAAGGAAACCCAAATATACAAAGTACTTATTATACGAATTTTTTGCACTTATCCTTAGTAAAAACACATTACCCAATACGACTATCTAAGAAAAACACATTTTTTGCCGAAAATCGATTTTATTCATCAATGTAATCTCCAATACAATCATTGCAACGCTTCTCTAACCTCTCGAAGCCGTTCTTGTAGAAGAATTTGTCTCTTACCTAAAAATAGGCGTCAGTTTCAGCAATTGCTACTTAATTTGAGCTGGATAGTCAATGGGAGTCAGATCTGGATCATACGGTGGATGAGGAAGCAATTCGTTCAATTTAAGCACCGTTGCCATTGACTTATGAATCTGTACATGGTCTTGGTGAAACAGTGGTTTTTTCTTCGACATTCGAGGCCGTTTTTCCTTCATTTTTGCATTCAAACGATCCAACAACTCTATCTAGAATTCGCTATTGATTGTTTCTTCCTTTTGGAGATAGTCGATGATCAATATTCCATGCGTAAACTTTTCAGCTGACTGTTGTGCCTCTGGTCATGGTTCCGGCTGCAGTCCACTTGATAATGATCGTTTTGATTCCGGAGTGAAGTGATAGATCCATGTTTTATCCATTGTAATTTATCGACGCGAAAAATCTGATTTATTACGTGTAAACATGTCCAAACCCTGCATCATTAACACGTTGTTGGTTTTGATCGACTGTAAGTAAACGCGGCACCCATTTTGAAAAAAGGTTTTTCATGGTCATAGATTCATACATAATTGTAAACACTCTGTCTTATGATATCTTTACGGCCTTAGCTATCTCACGCAATTTCAATTTACGATTAGATATAACTAATTTGTGGACTTTTTCGATGTTTTCTGGAGTAATCACCTCAATTGGACGAACAGAATATTCACCATAATCGGTGTTTGTACGACCACCACGTTTAAATTCAGCAAACCAATAACAATTTTGAAGCCATTTTCATCAAGAAGAATAAATTAACACACGAAATTGTTTTGAAAATAAGGAAAGCAGATTCACTTAAATGGCTGTCACTTTTTTAATACTAATCGAAGTTGGTACTTCGTAAACGTCATATGGACAATGGTAGCGCCATCTGTGTGTAAGTCACACGACTTATTAAGTGACGATATTGCATATTGTGCATAATTAGACAAATTCTGAAAAACGTTTAGCTTTGGCAGGCGTTTCAAGACAAAAATATAAAAGAAAATGTTTGGCTATTCCCAGTCGGAAATCAAAATTCAAAATAAGTCGTATGAAACTCTTAGGCCAAGGATCGGCAACCTTTTGAGTCGGGCAAACTAAAAATCACAATTTACAAAATTTCAAAGTATTTAGACCCACAAAATTTTTTGTTACCAATAGTAAATAGTACTCGCATAAATAAAGTTTTTTGGTACAAAATACTAATGATTTTTCAAGTGATTGTAATATTTAAATTAATCGTTGAAACCTAACCTAACCTAACCTACATACTTTTCTACAAAATGAAATCCAATCACAAGCTGTTATCGAAAACTCTCCCATAGTTTTTTCTTGATGAGGTGGTCGACAATAAATAAAATATGCGATGATTCTACATACAGTTTGTATATCTCTTTATTTATTGTCGACAACCTCATCAAGAAAAAACCATGGAAGAGTTTTCGATAATGGCAACCCCAGCTTGTGATTGGATTTCATTTTGTAGAGAAGTATGTAGGTTAGGTTAGGTTAGGTTTCAACAATTAATTTAAATATTATAATCGCTGAAAAATCATTACAATTATTTGATTCTTTTAACGCAAAAAGGTACCGGAAAGGATGATTTTCGCGCCCTATATATACATATTCTTGTTCAGCATAACTTTCTTTATAACATACTAAAATTTTAACGAAATCGAAGGGGTAACAAACAATTGGAAGAACAAATTCAATGGCTTTGCATAGTTTTAGAAAGTTTGGATAAATTTGATTCATAACTCGTTGTGTTAAGTTTCAAATATGACCCTTCGTGTAGTGATTTATTATGAAATAAAAAAATTGGTAATTTTATACATACATTTTGGAAAAAAAAATTGAAAAATGATTGTTTATTCATTATTTTATCTCTAACAGTCAACTTTAGTAAGATACCATTTTTTTTATGGTGAAAATTTTTCAAAGTTAATTTTTAATATTGTACATTTGATTACAATAAGTGATTTTGAGAATGTTTTTGTTCATGATTACTTAATAAAAAAGGTACAAACGATTATTTGTGATATATCAACATTTTTGAATAATTTTTTTTCGTTTTTTTTTGTGTAAATTATGAAAAAAAAAAAATAAAACAAATTCATTAGATTATTTGGAAAAAAGTTATCAACAATTTTACGTGAATTAGTGCAAACATTTAAAGCCCTGAAACCAATATAAGTTTTCATTTTTTTTATTCCCACAATTTTTTTCGTAAATCCACCATAAAAACGAAGATTTAAAAAAAAATTCATCGAAATCGGATAATTTTTTGATTTTCTAGAGGCAAAAAACGAGGGGATCGCGAAAGTATACAATTACCAAAAAATTGAATCGTTGATGGATTTCTTTACATTGCGAGGGAAAGGGCCCCATCCGATTCAATTACATGGGCCTCGAACAGTATTATTATGCCACTAAATTGAAGTGTTTAAAAAGAGAAAAAACTATACCCCGTGTCGGTATGACATCTAATTCCTGCAATAATTAATTTCAAAGAAAAAGCGTTTTTTTTTGCTTGCAGAATAAATTTTTACAATAATTAATCGCTAATGTCAGCTACATAATTTCATTCGTCGTGAAATGATCTGTAAGAATCTGCAAAATTTCAATTAATAACTTTGATAAACAAGTTTTTGTTGAAAACAATCGAAAAACTTAAATTTCATTACCTAGACACAATAATAGGCGTACCGAACAAGAAAAAACATCCACATATTAAATTTATTAAAAAATAATCTTTTTGCAAGCAAATTTGACTGGACTAAAAACGGAATTTAATGAATGACTACATGCTATGTTTAATTTTCAAGTGTTTGCTGTGAAATGTCCCAGTAAAAATATTTAATTTTATCTTTTCTTCTTGAATTGATTCGTTTTCGTTCAATTGAATTTTTTTATAAACGACATTGATTGTTTGAAAAGTACCGCATCGCATCGTCGTGACTATTAATTAGTTGACAATAACAGTAAGATTAATTACATATCGAATGTACTTCTCCGTTTGGTTTGTGACTCATTCGAATGATATTTGTTTTCGCGAGATTACATTTTCATGCACATTTATGCACACGTCCGCTCCAACCAGGGTCGTCTTATAAAAAACGATGTTTACTTCTCCGCTAGTTTTTTTTTGAACAGATTTGATGAAATTAATGTATGAAAATTGATTTTTCAAACATTTCTTTCTTTCAATACGTCAGTTAAACAATTCAAGGTATTAATCTCCATTCCAAACTAAAATATCAGGTAGTAAGTGTAAATTCACAAGTAACTTAATTGTAGGATCCGATTTTACAATCCGATTTCGTGTCTGGTACAGGATTTCTATCCCGAACTTATCTTTTAACTTCATCCCATAAGTAAATCTTGTTCGATGCAATCCCATTCTTCAGTTAGCTCCGTTTTGAGACCTGATTTTGTAGCTGGTGCAGAATTTCTATCGCGAACTTTTCTCTCAAGTTCATCCCGTAAATGCTAGATATGATTCAAGTCCGAGTTACGTGCTGGCTAATCTATAGCGGCAATTTCGACTCTCTACCTACCTGCAGTATGTGGACGGGCATTATCCTGCGTTATGATGGAAGTTTTCGTCGATGAAACTCTCTTAAGGAACGACATAATCCCCTATGTATCGGTTCGCCATAAATCCACCAGTTTCAATAAATTCAACTCTTCCAATTGGTTCCATTGAAATTCCTCAAAGCATTCAGAAATCTTATCCAAAAGTCACGTCTTCTTTTATGCGCGAATCTTTATCTAGGTCTTCTGTAGCCGTGTCCACTTCTATCACTACCATGCAGACACACTCTACGGAGCCCCATCGTTCGTCAGTCCAATTAACGCGTTTTCTGGCAGAGCGTAGACGATGAGCTGAGTTTAATTTGGGGCCTTTCTAGCTCAAGATTAGCTGCTTATTCAGCTACTCATAGCCACTCCTCGTGTTTCTCTGAGTTCTTATTGGACACCAGTGAAAACCCGATTTGTACTGATGATGATTCGGTCATCTCTCTTGGATGTACACCTTCTTGAACCGCGTCTTCAATGATATTTATCAGTCTCTTGGTAACGACGTTAAATTATGGAAACAACAGACTAACTCATGTTCAGTGCACTGGCCACTTCTCGCTGTGTCTGACTTTGAGCAGCTTCATAATTTGGTGTGTCCATTCTCAGGTAGAATTCTTGGTTAAAGTTTGTTGGCTAACTGATAGTGCTGGGTCAGGGCCGGTGTACATTATAGCTAAGAATGCGACATGATGATTATTTGAATTTATGAAAGAGATCAGCCTTCGTATTTTCCAATGTAAATCCGACACTACGATATCACAATTTCTTTTAAATTCGATTTATAAAAGATGTCGCAGACGATCCTGTGCATTTTATCGTAATAGATATGCACATTCTATGACCACATGATCAATTAGTAATTAGTTTTGTCAACTTGTTCGTACCATGCACGATTACTCAGTACTACGTAAACAATGTTGATATTATATATTACATATTTATAGAATAATTGAAAGATGGATTTGGTTTAATGATAATTATTATGAAAAATACGGTTTTACCGTCTCTATTAAAAGACTTTTTTAATAAAATCTATTAAATTGCTGTCATATAAAAATAATAAAATAATAAAAGTTTCTCCCTCATATAATTTTTCAAGTGGTTACTTCCATAAGAAATTGGAAATAAAATTTCTAAAAATGTATTAGTAGTTATTGAAAATTATTTTCTTAAGGTAACCGTGAAATTAACTTTGATTAAAACAATTATATTGAAAGAATTGTTTTATTGTACTCATTAAACAAAAGAAAATTGATAATATACAGTTATAGAAATAATTAACGATAGAAATATTAAAATTTGCGAATATTTACACTAGAACTTCTTCTAATTTTGAATATTCAGTCTTTTTTTGAGAGTACTAGCTCTCATACCATCTTTTTGGTAGTCTGCCTAGTGGTTTCGTTGTGTTCGGCTTTTGGTTTTTTTCCCATTTTGCAAATCTACTTTCTGGCATTCTTTCAACATGATCTCTTGAACCTCGCCCACGTCCTCTAACCCATCTTACCACATTTTGAATTGCTAGTTCGTCTCGAATATCCTGATTCCTTATTCCATCTTTAAGGCTCAATCCCTTAATTGTTCTCGGCGTTTTCATTTCAGCTGTCTTCATTATTTTTGAGGACCATTTGTTTGATAATGTGCCTAGTGGTTTCGTTGTGTTCGGCTTTTGGTTTTTTTCCCGTTTTGCAAATCTACTTTCTGGCATTCTTTCAACATGATCTCTTGAACCTCGCCCACGTCCTCTAACCCAACTTACCACATTTTGAATTGCTAGTTCGTCTCGAATATCCTGATTCCTTATTCCATCTTTAAGGCTCAGTCCCTTAGTTGTTCTCGGTGTTTCCATTCCAGCTGTCTTCATTATTTTTGAGGACCATTTGTTTGGTAATGTGCCTAGTGGTTTCGTTGTGTTCGGCTTTTGGTTTTTTTCCCGTTTTGCAAATCTACTTTCTGCCATTTTTTCAACACGATCTCTTGAACCTCGTCCACATCCTCTAACCCATCTTACCACATTTTGAATTGCTAGTTCCTCTCGAATATCCTGATTCCTTATTCCATCTTTAAGGCTCAGTCCCTTAATAATTGTTCTAGGTGTTTCCATTCCAGCTGTCTTCATTATTTTTGAGGACCATTTGTTTGATAATGTGCCTAGTGGTTTCGTTGTGTTCGGCTTTTGGTTTTTTTCCCGTTTTGCAAATCTACTTTCTGGCATTCTTTCAACATGATCTCTTGAACCTCGCCCACGTCCTCTAACCCATCTTACCACATTTTGAATTGCTAGTTCGTCTCGAATATCCTGATTCCTTATTCCATCTTTAAGGCTCAATCCCTTAATTGTTCTCGGCGTTTTCATTTCAGCTGTCTTCATTATTTTTGAGGACCATTTGTTTGATAATGTGCCTAGTGGTTTCGTTGTGTTCGGCTTTTGGTTTTTTTCCCGTTTTGCAAATCTACTTTCTGGCATTCTTTCAACATGATCTCTTGAACCTCGCCCACGTCCTCTAACCCATCTTACCACATTTTGAATTGCTAGTTCGTCTCGAATATCCTGATTCCTTATTCCATCTTTAAGGCTCAGTCCCTTAATTGTTCTCGGTGTTTCCATTCCAGCTGTCTTCATTATTTTTGAGGACCATTTGTTTGGTAATGTGCCTAGTGGTTTCGTTGTGTTCGGCTTTTGGTTTTTTTCCCGTTTTGCAAATCTACTTTCTGCCATTCTTTCAATACGATCTCTTGAACCTCGTCCACATCCTCTAACCCATCTTACCACATTTTGAATTGCTAGTTCGTCTCGAATATCCTGATTCCTTATTCCATCTTTAAGGCTCAGTCCCTTAGTTGTTCTCGGTGTTTCCATTCCAGCTGTCTTCATTATTTTTGAGGACCATTTGTTTGGTAATGTGCCTAGTAGTTTCGTTGTGTTCGGCTTTCGGTTTTTTTCCCGTTTTACAAATCTACTTTCTGCCATTCTTTCAACACGATCTCTTGAACCTCGTCCACATCCTCTAACCCATCTTACCACATTTTGAATTGCTAGTTCGTCTCGAATATCCTGATTCCTTATTCCATCTTTAAGGCTCAGTCCCTTAATTGTTCTCGGTGTTTCCATTCCAGCTGTCTTCATTATTTTTGAGGACCATTTGTTTGGTAATGTGCCTAGTGGTTTCGTTGTGTTCGGCTTTTGGTTTTTTTCCCGTTTTGCAAATCTACTTTCTGCCATTCTTTCAATACGATCTCTTGAACCTCGTCCACATCCTCTAACCCATCTTACCACATTTTGAATTGCTAGTTCGTCTCGAATATCCTGATTCCTTATTCCATCTTTAAGGCTCAGTCCCTTAGTTGTTCTCGGTGTTTCCATTCCAGCTGTCTTCATTATTTTTGAGGACCATTTGTTTGGTAATGTGCCTAGTAGTTTCGTTGTGTTCGGCTTTCGGTTTTTTTCCCGTTTTACAAATCTACTTTCTGCCATTCTTTCAACACGATCTCTTGAACCTCGTCCACATCCTCTAACCCATCTTACCACATTTTAAATTGCTAGTTCGTCTCGAATATCCTGATTCCTTATTCCATCTTTAAGGCTCAGTCCCTTAATTGTTCTCGGTGTTTCCATTCCAGCTGTCTTCATTATTTTTGAGGACCATTTGTTTGGTAATGTGCCTAGTGGTTTCGTTGTGTTCGGCTTTTGGTTTTTTTCCCGTTTTGCAAATCTACTTTCTGGCATTCTTTCAACATGATCTCTTGAACCTCGCCCACGTCCTCTAACCCAACTTACCACATTTTGAATTGCTAGTTCGTCTCGAATATCCTGATTCCTTATTCCATCTTTAAGGCTCAGTCCCTTAGTTGTTCTCGGTGTTTCCATTCCAGCTGTCTTCATTATTCTTGAGGACCATTTGTTTGGTAATGTGCCTAGTGGTTTCGTTGGGTTCGGCTTTTGGTTTTTTTCCCATTTTGCAAATCTACTTTCTGCCATTCTTTCAATACGATCTCTTGAACCTCGTCCACATCCTCTAACCCATCTTACCACATTTTGAATTGCTAGTTCGTCTCGAATATCCTGATTCCTTATTCCATCTTTAAGGCTCAGTCCCTTAATTGTTCTCGGTGTTTCCATTCCAGCTGTCTTCATTATTTTTGAGGACCATTTGTTTGGTAATGTGCCTAGTGGTTTCGTTGTGTTCGGCTTTTGGTTTTTTTCCCGTTTTGCAAATCTACTTTCTGGCATTCTTTCAACATGATCTCTTGAACCTCGCCCACGTCCTCTAACCCAACTTACCACATTTTGAATTGCTAGTTCGTCTCGAATATCCTGATTCCTTATTCCATCTTTAAGGCTCAGTCCCTTAGTTGTTCTCGGTGTTTCCATTCCAGCTGTCTTCATTATTTTTGAGGACCATTTGTTTGGTAATGTGCCTAGTGGTTTCGTTGTGTTCGGCTTTTGGTTTTTTTCCCGTTTTGCAAATCTACTTTCTGGCATTCTTTCAACATGATCTCTTGAACCTCGCCCACGTCCTCTAACCCAACTTACCACATTTTGAATTGCTAGTTCGTCTCGAATATCCTGATTCCTTATTCCATCTTTAAGGCTCAGTCCCTTAGTTGTTCTCGGTGTTTCCATTCCAGCTGTCTTCATTATTTTTGAGGACCATTTGTTTGGTAATGTGCCTAGTGGTTTCGTTGTGTTCGGCTTTTGGTTTTTTTCCCATTTTGCAAATCTACTTTCTGCCATTCTTTCAATACGATCTCTTGAACCTCGTCACCATCCTCTAACCCATCTTACCACATTTTGAATTGCTAGTTCGTCTCGAATATCCTGATTCCTTATTCCATCTTTAAGGCTCAGTCCCTTAATTGTTCTCGGTGTTTCCATTCCAGCTGTCTTCATTATTTTTGAGGACCATTTGTTTGGTAATGTGCCTAGTGGTTTCGTTGTGTTCGGCTTTTGGTTTTTTTCCCGTTTTGCAAATCTACTTTCTGGCATTCTTTCAACATGATCTCTTGAACCTCGCCCACGTCCTCTAACCCAACTTACCACATTTTGAATTGCTAGTTCGTCTCGAATATCCTGATTCCTTATTCCATCTTTAAGGCTCAGTCCCTTAGTTGTTCTCGGTGTTTCCATTCCAGCTGTCTTCATTATTTTTGAGGACCATTTGTTTGGTAATGTGCCTAGTGGTTTCGTTGTGTTCGGCTTTTGGTTTTTTTCCCATTTTGCAAATCTACTTTCTGCCATTCTTTCAATACGATCTCTTGAACCTCGTCCACATCCTCTAACCCATCTTACCACATTTTGAATTGCTAGTTCGTCTCGAATATCCTGATTCCTTATTCCATCTTTAAGGCTCAGTCCCTTAGTTGTTCTCGGTGTTTCCATTCGAGCTGTCTTCATTATTTTTGAGGACCATTTGTTTGGTAATGTGCCTAGTAGTTTCGTTGTGTTCGGCTTTCGGTTTTTTTCCCGTTTTACAAATCTACTTTCTGCCATTCTTTCAACACGATCTCTTGAACCTCGTCCACATCCTCTAACCCATCTTACCACATTTTGAATTGCTAGTTCCTCTCGAATATCCTGATTCCTTATTCCATCTTTAAGGCTCAGTCCCTTAATAATTGTTCTAGGTGTTTCCATTCCAGCTGTCTTCATTATTTTTGAGGACCATTTATTTGGTAATGTGCCTAGTAGTTTCGTTGTGTTTGGCTACTGGTTCTTTTCCATTTTGCAAATCTACTTTCTGGTATTCTTCTCGTATATCCTGGCTCCTTATTCTGTATTTAAGACTCAGTATCTTAATTATTCTTAATGCTTCCGTTCCAGCCGTCTTCATTATTTTTTTTGATCATCTTTTGGGTAGTGTGCCTGGATGTCTTTAGTAGGTCCTCAAAGGCTTTAGTGAGGTCAACAGATCATAAAACATAGGCTTCTTGATTTTTCTATTACTTGATCTACTACGAATATTGCGTCGACCGCCGATCTGTTCTGCCAGAAACCCTGTTATTCTTTCGATGTTGGATTCTTATTCTCAAGTTTCATCGCTATGATGTTGGTGAAAAGTTTTCACACTGAGTTTAACAAAGTTACGTTTCTAATATTGTAGAGATCCCATTCGGATGTTCTAATTTTCTGAAATAACGTAACGGATTCTTTTTTCAGTTTCTCTCCTTCATACTCAATGAATTATAATCAGTCGTACTGAAAAACATTGATAAAGTTGATATTTGAAGAATTGGGGAGATTCCTTATCATTTTATGAGTTATTTTGTTAAGACAGATTTTAGATTGGCTGGGGAGTCGTTCTCTTTCTCATTATTCTACTTTCAAAAACGCAGACTCCCCCTAAAGGAGGCCATTTTTCTGAAGATTTAACCATCAGTTTATTGCTGTTTCTGGACATCTCGAGAAGTTCCTCAGATTCCTTACCTATTGTTATGAATCTTTTGAATTGTCTTAGGTATGGATTGTTTTCCAGTAAGACTATTCCTTTAACTATTCATTTAGTTTCTTGTTGACGTGTCATCCCAAGAGGCCACAGAAGATGCAAAATATGCCCTTTTTAGGCAAGATTGTTTCCTAGTATCCATATTAGTCACAATTTTATTTTTGTTGGCCAGTGATTTTAGAGTTTCGTTGTCCTCTTAAGCTAGTTTTTAAGACCGATTGATTATCGGAGAAAATGTTCTTTCTTGCGAAGTGTCTTATCAAAAACTCTTGAGTATATATGTTAACTGCGTTAAAAAGAGTTGTATTTTGGCTATAAAATTACCCAAGCTAACTCCTTGTGCTAGCTTTGAATATCTGTGCCCATTATGCTATGAACGGGATCCATTAGTTTTCAAATGCTTTCTAAATCGAATATAGAGTACTGTAACCTGATTCTCTAACTTTAATTTTCACTATAAGGTGAAGAGGAGGCAGGTTTAGCAGCACCTCTAAGGCTATAGTGGGACATGATAGTAAAACAGATCAATATTTGAATTTTGTTTGTTTACGTCCAAATCAACCAGATTGGAAGAAGATTTTTATTGGAGCCATTTAAAAAATTGGTAGTTCAATCAACATAAAAATATTTTTGGTAAAAAAGCTTTGCTAAAGGACGGCTAAAAGTAGATTTGTTTTTCTACAAGGTGAAACCTCTATACGTTTTTTTTTATTTTTATATTTGTTGTAAATGTCTTTTGTATCTTTCGATTTCATAAAAAGCTTTTCAAATAAAATCAAACGCGGGGATGTGTTAAATAGAACTATGTAGGATATAACATGGAATTGTCTACAAAAGCCAAACGACAGTTGTTAAATTCGAAACATAAAAATAAAAAGTTACAGCTGATTATGGTTCGAACAATCAACTCCGCCATACCGAAAGGTTTAAAATGATCTCTATTCACTCCAACGCTGACCCACCCACCAGATTTATTTTTGACAGTGCTGGAACTTCAAAGATTCAAATAAGGTGATGTGATTTCAAGAATAAGTTGGTTTATACATCGTACTATCATTTTTTAATGATTCGATTGTCAAATATTCACAATCGACTTCGTTATTCTTATATGTTCAAATTATTTTTGACTCTAACAAAAATGTTTTTGTTTGTAAAAAAAAATTTATTTGAATCGACGTAGAGACAGATTCGAGTCGTTAGTTGTTTGATATTAATAAAAAACAAATTCTAAATTTAGTACAGAGTAACATTTGAGGTAATGCCTGGGTCTAAAATGCAATTTACCTTTTTGTTTATGGCAATATCATTTATGTTGGTTATTGACACGTATTAAGAAAGAGTGGATCCAAATTACGAATGCGTGAATGTAGTAAAATGAAGTCTAAACGCCGAATCTTCTTTGAGAAGATTAATAGAGCTCTTGAAAGGACTGTTCGACACTTTTTTACACTAGAAAAACCAAAATCAGACGACATTATGGACAGCGAAAAAGGTGGATTCCTATCATCAACAAGTCTGTTGATGATGCGATTTTTTTAATGATGCAACTGCTCTAAGTGTGCATAGATCCCAATAACACCGCATTTTATATAAAGTATGAAGCTCTACCTGTGGAACATTCAATTGGTTCAAGAATTAGAGCCGCAAAATGACAACTATTCGCAAAAAGTGACTGTATCGTCGATTCTTAAAGAGGAATAGCGATTGGTTATTATAAAACAACATGTTTTAAATTGAAGCTCATTTTGAGCTTGATGGTTACCTCAATAATCAAAACTATAGCTACTGTGATGCGTCGAATCAGAAATAAGTATGAAAAGTCACTTCTTCCGTCAAATGTGACTGTATCATCGCTTCTGTAAGAAGAATAGCGATTATAATAAGTTATGGGCGTTATGTAAATATGTTGGACAATTCCTTGGTACTAGAGCTGCATAACTTTGTTCGCTACAATTGAAGAACTCAATACGTTTTTGGTACGAATACATGAAATTTTTTCTGCTAAATTTATCTCGAGGGGAGGTGACATAAACTGACCTTTACGATATGAATCATCACGTATCACGTGCAGTGTTAATAATATATCGCAGCTATTAGGTGTACCAAAGAAAATTTCCCGATAATTTATTAATATTCATATAATTTTTTTAAAATTTCGTCGAGAATTACGTTCCGCGCTACTGATACTAACAAACGAAAATGCAACTAATGCGCTATTTTCGACCCACACACACAACTCGCGTCATTTTATAACTACCTTTTTAAGAACTATAAACTGTTGAATTAATGTTTTTCAAAAGAATTATGAATCATCCAGAGCAGATTCTGCAGTGTGAAATTTCAAATTTTTTCCAAAACTTTATGGAAATTATTTGTGATATCAACCTCCCAAACAGCTCTTGTTTAATATTGACACGTCCTTGTTATTCATTTAATGTGAATATTTGAGGTCGAAGCACGTCTTCAAACGTTAATAACAGAGATTTTTTTTCTGTCAGCGTTGCATCCGAGGTAATTTTATAATTTTTTTTTCTTCGTTGCACGCGCTTGTTACGTCGAACTTTTTGACTGAAATGGGTATTCCTTGTTGTGATTCATTCCTAATTAGTTATATTAGTAGTGAATTATGCTAACAACACCCATCGTTTTTGCAATACAGCAACTTTTACATATTTATATTACTACTACGCAATTCCTTTAGAATTGCTTCAAATTTTCCAATTATGTTCGCTGTATTCAATTTTTTCAAGACGAAATCCCATATTTTCGTCCCTTTCATGTCAGAACCATGAGCAACCAGCATTGAAGGTTATTACCATTATGCACCAACAATTTGAAAAAACAAAAATGTTAAATCTTTGAGATCAAACATTTTTAATTTGTATTTAATTAAGAATTTTTTTAACGCATCTTGTATTCAAGAAACTGAATATTAGTCCAGTTCCCAGAGACCAAAAAAGGGGTTCACCTTACAAAAGGTGGGGTAGAAGATTTTATTTTTCTATTTCGTTTTAATGAGTTTAAAAAGTAAAATATAAAAAATGTGACTAAATCTGGGCTCGGCACAACTTTTGGTAGCCGAAAAACCTCGAAATTTCCGGACATTTTTCGGTTTTTTCGCAATGTCTCGCAAAAGGAATCTATTCCCCATACGAAGTTGTAGAACATTAAATTCCCTACAAATTTCATACTTAACTTTTCCTTTTACGACTAATAGGCAGCGAGCTACAGCATCTCAAAGATTGACCATTTTTCATGATAAAAAAACCAAGTAACGCCTTCTTTTGTGTGTGTTATTGCGACCCATGCATTCTTTGATTCTATTTTTATGGAATAAGGTTCTCCAGACCCCCCCTTCTTCAGATTTAGTCACATTTTTGATATTTTACTTTTTAAACCCATTAAAACGAAATAATAAAATCTTCTGGACGGAATTTTTTCAGACAACACTATATATGTTATTTGACATACAATTTGGACCAATTGCGTTGAATGTTATGATTTTGGGTATTTTCGATCGTAGAATTTTCGTTACCTTGCAATTATTGTGTCGTATAAAATTATTGAGGCTTTCACTTTGTCGAATGGGCTATAAAAACAATTGGCAATTAATTTTTAATTATGACAGAGACATGAAACAACTACTAAAATTAAACAATTAACACGTCCCACTGAAAATAATGAGATAAACTGCAAGATGACAAAAGCAATTATTTTTGTCAAACGTATTTTTAACAACTTGGATATAAATTTACTCATGAGAAAATATTTCTTTTGGTAGATTAGCAAATAATTACTTTTGTCCTTACGTCGTAGTAACCACTATTGCAAGATTTTTTCTGCGCAAATATTTTTGTTCATCAACAACTTGATGAATATGGAAGACAAGACAAGATGTCCTTCAAAATACCATATAATAAACCGATGAAAGTTTTTTTTGAACTTTTCGTTATGAAATGGCACTCAATATTTAATTTATAGTATAAATATATTTAATTTCTCACCTTTTTCTTTATTGCGTATCATCTTTAATGTATGTCTATTTTGTAGAAAATTAGTTTTTAAAACAGGTAGAAATCTTGATTTTTCGATGTAGATGTGTGGATATTGGGGTATCATATTCACTGCGATCTAAGAAATCTATTGTGTCCCCCTTTCTTGCTGGGCTACTGGGGTTTACAGCTGATCCATCAATCCCTGGCGTCAATTTCCAGAGATCTCCGTCTTCTATTTCAACGTCCCCCGCATTATCTGCTAAGCCTAGCGTCTTCAGGCGTTTGTTGAGGCGACACTGCCCCGAGAGTTTCCCAGAAGAGTCTTTGCCTGTTTCAGTCCCATTAGGTTGTCCCAATAAATGTTTTTGCTCGTATCTATCTTCTTTCCCGGTGCTTTTTCCATTGTTTTGTAGCTGATACCACAGAAGGCTTCAGTTCCCATGAACTGTCTGTCATGTCTGTCCCTTATCATCCTTATTTCATTTCCCTCGACTCCTGTATCCCGGACCGAGATAAATTTCTGCTTGAAAAATGCTTCGTGTGTTCCCTAAGCTTTCAGAGTGATAATTTTTTTGGGGATTACTTTCTCTTAATGCAGTTTGCTCTTTTTGAATAGCTAAATATCTGAATTCAAGATCTGACAGTTGGATAGCTCTTTTCAACCAAACTAACAATTTTTTGTTGCGACATAACACGATGTTTAAATATTTTGGCGGTCAACTTGGTTTTGTATACCATTCTGTTTTTATGTTATTAATAATTTCATGTAATGTTACATCAAAAAAATCAGTCATCGATCATCTACATAACAGAAAAAAAATTAAATATTCATGTTGAATTTGCTTAAGACAGTTTCCTCAAGATCTCCTATTACTAATTGTGCTATAACACTTTATATGGATGTCACCAAGTCTTGTTATGTAATAGTATACTATATAACAAGAGATAAACATTTCACACGAGTGTAATTATCAAAACGAGGCGCTAGCATTATCTGCGAATGTAAGAAAATATTTTCTATCGAGTGCGTTTCATAAAAAAAAACAGTTAAGTCCGGGTTTTTAACTCTTCCATTGCAACATTGAGCTTATATTTGAAAATTGAGCAGAATTTGAATAAAATTCTGTAGGTACAAATACCTAGAGATTCATTCGAGGAAAAAGTAGATTAAATTCTGAAAATAGCAGTTTCCAAATGAACTTATCTTCATTAATGTATATTCTTTATATAGGGCTTCTTTTAAAAATTTTTGGAATTGTTTTGGTATCAATATGTTTTGTTTTTCGAGGACGTAAGGCAGGTGAAATTTTTTTAAAAAGCCATCATTCAAAATGCTAAAAAAAATAACATTTCTAGCGTAAATCTTGATACAATTAGTATATAAGAATTATTTTAATAATTCTACCAAGATTTAAGCTAAAAATTCTATTTTTTTAATACAATATAATTAAAAAATACTTTTGTTAATTAGAGTTGATTTATTACCCATAGGATTGAAAGCTCCATTAGTAAATTGTTTGAAAATAATTTTATAGAATGACCAAAATGCAAATTGGAAGATTCTGTTTCATACAAAAATTATTGATCATACATCGTCGTACATAGTAAGTAATTACGCGAAATATCAATTCATTAAGTTGATTAAAAGAGAAAACACGATTTGAAAATTCCATCTAAACATACAAACTGATAAAGTTGAATAAAGTATCGTGAAAATAAACATAATTTTTGATACGTGGATTGTGCACAAGAATAGTTTTTCTGCTACTCCGTTTTATGAATTTTTTCCTTGAACTTTCCGTTAACAAATCTATCGTTCCTTGACTGTTTTTTCTTTAGGGAATTATTATCAAAATCGTCATTGTTATTATCGGTATTTTAAGTAATTATATGTATTATTGAAATGATATTTAATCGGAATTGCTATTTTTGAACAAAGTACGAATGTGAACTACTTTGAAAGTCGAAGATTCCACAAAGAATTTGGCCAAAAACATTGATTTCAAAAAAAAAATCTACGATGTCTGTTTGTAGATCATTTTATTGTTATACTTTTCCCAATCCTGGTATATTGTTATCTAGCATCAAAACAGTATACGCGAAAAAATAAAACAATCGATGACAGTTTAAATATTTAAAAAATTACTCACGTCAATAATTGAATTGGTAATATTTGTTTCTATTGTTCATATCACAATGTGACATTGCTGATATTTACATTAACATCGACTTATATACTTAGTATTAAAAAAATTTTACATACAATGCTTGGAGCAATGACTGAACAAAAATCCAATTCAATAATTTTTCAAACTACAAATATTTTGAACAATCTATAGTTTGAAATCCATATACGTTTGTTAGCAAAAAAATCAACTTGCAATCGCAAGTCATTGGCAAAGAAACTGAACACGAAATTGTATCTTTCTCATTGAAATCTCTAAGCTAATGGAATTAGCTTCAAAATGATATAAAACATATTTCTTGCTCTCATAATCGCCCTTTTTATGTTTATTTACAATAATGCTAGGTATTGATTAGTAACCCTTATAAAAGGTTATCTACCGATCCACCACTCTCAGTTTACCAACAAATGAAACACATCTCCGTTAACAAAAAACAAGAATTTTACATGAAAATGGACACAAGCGGCACCCTATAGCGACAAGGCCAGGGTCAAAAGTTGACATTGCGCTAAACATGAGTCAGTGTCCTGTTCTAGAGTTTATCGTCGTTACTAAGAGACTGTTAACTTTTATCGCAGACGTGGTTCTAGAACAAAAAAAGTGCACATCTCAGCATATCGCTGAGAAATCAGACCCTCACGGGTGATCAAGTTCAACAAGAGCTCAGAAGGTGGATTTAAGGCAGCCAAAAAGACTATAAATTAACCCTGTGCAGCCTAGCTTGTCTACGATTTGCTGAGAAAAAAGCAGAGTGTGCCTGCATGGTAGTAGTAGAAGAGTCTACAGAAGAAAATATGGCTTTTGGACGAGGTTTCTGGATGCTTTGAGCGGGCATTTCATTGGAAGCAAAAACAGAGTTTATTGAAACTGGCGGTGGATTAATGGCGAACCGATACAAAGAAATTTTAAGGGGATTACGTCGTTCCTTATGCGAAAACATTATCATAATGCAGGTCAATGCCCGTCCACATGCTGCTATGGATTGGCCATCGCGTAGCCCGGTTTTAAATCCTTTCAAAACATTTCTGTGATGAAATTAAGAGAAAAGTTCGCGCCTGCTTCGAAATCGAGTCTCAAAACAGAGCTCACTGAAAAATAGGATAGCATCGAACTAGATCGATTAAAGAAACTTATTCGATCCATGAAACATCGATTAGAAGGTCGGTCCTATTAGGACCAGGAAAAGGAACGCTAAATATTGTTGAGTTAATTTCAAATAAATTATAATTTTGACGAATTTAAGCTTGTATTTTCTTTTCAGTTAATTATAACCTTTTTCATTGCTTAAGATTCCTTTGAATTTAAATGAAAATGAAAAACAGCATTATAAAGATAAGACTTTTAGCTAGCTTGCGACTTGAGTCGATTTTTTTGCTAATGAGTGTACAATAACCACTGGGTTAGGAACATCGAAATTTCATTTTTACGTAATTATCAAATTGTTTTCGCTCGTTACAGAGGCCCTCAATACAAAAAAATCACACGACCCGTCGACGGAGAGAAGTTAGTGAACGCGAAATTCAAAGTTATCTGTCTAGTCCGCAAGCTTTAGCTGCCCTCAGCATAGGGCTGAATGTCGAAAGGGTGAAACGTGCAATAAGAGAAAAGCTAGAACAAACCGGTAGGCCATATCAACAGCCTGACGCTCTAGTAGAGGCAGCACTGAATCTTCAACACGAAGAGGAAGATCCGTCTTCACAAGATCACTACAGTACTCCAATAGACCGTAATACTTTAAGGACTTTTTTTCGTGCGGCTTTGGATCAAATCAATGGTGAGAATAAATATTTTTCCTTAGTGTAGTGTAGTTATTCTTTTATTTCAGAACAACAAAATGAGCAGATAGAAATCCCAACTCCTGATACAACTCAACAACTCCTCCACGACGCTGTTCCGACCCCCCAAGCGGACTTAGATACAACACCTCATCCTAATAACGTATCGCAACTGGTAAAATCCGTTTCACTGGAAGAAGAGAATCGATTATTGAAAGAGGCGCGTTTATGTAAAATTTGTATGGACAACGAGGTCGGAATCGTCTTCCTTCCTTGCGGACATCTAGCTACCTGTGTTAAATGTGCACCTAATTTAGAAGATTGTCCTGTTTGTAGGTCAACAATTAAAGCTACTGTAAGGACGTTCTTGTCATAAATTTTATTGATTGTATTAAAATATTTGTTTGTATCTCTTGTTTCATTTATTGGTCTCCTTAAAACATTATAATTAATCAGGTTGTTTTCTAATCCCGACATTTATGATAAGCAAATGACTACGAAAAGATTAATAATTGAACAACGCTATCTATCAAACTGTTGAGGTTTTTTTTTTCAAAATCAGTCCTCAATTAGCGCCATTTATAGCAAACTTTATGGCGTACTCTATGTAAACGAAAGTGTGGAAAAAATGCGAGAAGGAACAAAACGTTTGGAGACCAAGGAGGACGATTAAGAGCAAAGGATGTCAAAAGACGCCAAGAAAAAATTCCGCGTGATTTGCTTGTTACGAATCTGCCGTTGTTTGTGCTGGGTGAAAATTGACTTACTTGTTTCTCAGAAACGGTTCATTATTTTTTCAATTAGAAGGCACCAAATGATTGCGCCTATTCAAATTATCAATGGATTAAGAACAAAATGAAAATAACAGCTGATACGTGTTAATGAGCATTCTCAGCACATCGTTGGCTGCATACCTACACGGCTTCCCTCGCTCGCCTCAACTCATTATGGGTGCATGACAATCATGACCATAATCAATCCCGTTCCACTTAGTCCAGAGCGTTATAATTGTAAACCCAAGTAGAATGAGGCGCTTTTAGCGTTAGGATAAATATCAACGAATGACAAAAATATAAAGCGAAAGCTTTAAGAGGTTATGTTATAATTTATAAGTCATTGAATTCTTTAGTGGAGTGCCTAACTGATTTATATTAAAGTGAAATTAGAATATCTTCTGCAGCGATAGTAGTTCTTCTATAATTTTCATCTGTCTTTGAAAAATTATATAAGAAACTAATTTTAAATCAGAAGAGACCTAAAATCAAGAACAAGAAGAAGCACAAACATATCAAAAGGTCTAAGAAATTGAAGAAATATTAATATTTATAGAGATACTTCTGTTTTGCTTAATCGTGGATAATTGTAATTATGATACCAGACAGGTTTATATACGTTAACATACTTTGTAGGTATAGTTAAAGTTCACTTAATAGTAAACATGATTCATAACAACATTGTTGTTTCGTCAGTCACATTTTCAATTCCTTTAAATACACACTTTGTATATGGTTTACAGACATCTATGAAATGTGTAGACTAAACTCAACGTTAAAGATAAGTAGTGTATTAATATTTATAACTACCTGAATTGCATATTTATAAATGGAAGCGGCACGTGGAATAAACAGACTAACATAATGGGAAAAGAGATACTTTTAAAATAGAAGCGCGGTTCATTTGAAAATAAAAATTTTAGGATTGAAGGATTATTTTATTTTTCAACCTACCCTTGTCTTAACTTTGTCCAACAATTGTCATTAACGGCGGGTGTAATTTGGGCGCTAACCATCCTTCTTTACCTGTCTGACCAAGAAGGGTAGATAATCCGACATGTATTTTCTGCGCTAAGAAGTGCAGGTAGGTCGAGTCATAAAATAACCCAATAGAGGGAAAGTTGATAGATTTTTAAGTAGGTTAGGTTAGGTTAGGTTATGTAAATCTCTTATTTTATATGTAATATGTACTTAAGTACTAAATAAAAATATAAAGAAATATAAAATTTACTTTATTCTGTAGAGTGTTACAAAAATGTTGGGAGGAAACTTTATTAAGGGCAGATTTTTCATTTAAAAAAAGTGCAAAGTAGCTCTAACGGTAAATTTTTTTCAGACCTTAAGTGATAATAGGTTATTTTTCTTATAGGAAAATCTAAAAATACAAAAATATATCTAATTATAAATGTCGGTGATTTAATAAATAACTGTATTTCATAAATCATGTACTTCAGTCGGTTAGCGCCTAAAATACACATAGGATTAAAATGACCCTTCGGTCTTGGCGCCTAGTTTACATGTTGTAAAAAGTACATTAATCCTTTAGCGCCCAAATTACATCCGCCCGTCATTAAAATAGGCATTTCTATGAGGGATGATTTCATCATTTGGTATCATTTTCCAATAATCTTGAATTGTAATGCACCATATAAAACGAAACTTCCGCAAATACCAACATTTCTTGGACAGTTAGCAGTTTCCATAAGGTAATTCGCAACTATGACCACATCGGAATATATGGAATCGTTGGTGACATTTAAATTGAACACAGTTTTCACACTACAACTACACCAACACAAACACACTATCTGATAAGCATTTATATAACCAAATTAGTTTTTCTTAGAGTAAACGTTCAAGACGACAACTTTACTTCAACTTCAGTCTCTGAAGACGGTATCTAGGTTATCAAAACGCGTGTCTGACATGTCGATTCTGATAAATTATATTTTTGGCATCTAAATTTGTTTGGTCTACCAGTAATTATGGCGTAGGTAAAATCCATAACTAATCTATTCTTCTAATATACAATCATCCTGGCTTCTTTCATTTAAATCTGAATTTGATTCTGATCACTCCAATCTACGAGACGTATTTTGACGTCCAGTTTTGGGCTACTTCTTCGAGTATGTTGTTGGCCTCCAAAGCGTCAATGAAGTATCATAAGCCAGTGATTTCGTGTGGCCCTGTAGAAAATAATCGGTAGGAATCAAATTGCATTATGTTGGAGGTCAATTGAGAGATTAATTTCTTGAAATTATGTTATCGTTCGATGGTTGTAGTCGCTATCTTGTTGAAAGGCTCCCATACTGTCGAAGAAGTCTCTCGCCAAACAGTTGAGAGACTTCTTCGCCGCTCTTGGAATGTTTGCCTCCAAAAGGGCTCCTTTATCATGGGGAAGAGGTGGGAAAGGTTTTGGGATCGGAGGAGCGTACCCCTCATCCACTTCTTGTAATCTAGGACGACAGATACAGTGAAGCATTGACCAAAATCAGAAAAGCAATCTAGAATCGGCGAAGAGGGCGAATAGTGCTTATTCATGACAATGCTGGAACCCACAACACTCGTCAAAAACAGAAGCTGTTGGACCATCTCCTGCTTAGCACGGACTCAGCGCCTAGCGATTATCACTTCTTTCCCAAGGTAAAAGAGCCTGTTAGGTGGCAAATGCTTCAAAAGCTACGATGAAGCTCAAGCAGAGGTTACACGCTTCCTCAACTGATTGACAGGAGATTTTTTCGAATTGGAAGTACAAAAGCTGGAGTGACGTCTTTAAAAGAATCAGATTTTGTTGAAAAATAAACAACTTTTTACGATGTGTAAATTAATAACAATAAACAATGTTTTATATGGGAACCTTACTTTGGTGCACCACTGGTGCAAGCGAGCTGTGTAAACTCAACCTTGCTGCTTTTCGATTCAATAAGGATCGAGAAAATTCTCTTCCGCCCAAATTTATAAGCGTGGATGATTTAATGTTATAAATACCCCATAAAATACAAATTGTAGTTAGGGCTACTTGAATTAGAGCAGCAATATATTGAATTTCAAATAAAATGGTTGATGAAAATAAAGCGGTCAAAAATTAATTGAAGTAATAACATCAAGAACCTCAATGTTACGACAACAAAGAAGTAGTAGGAACAGACCTACCTATTCCAATATTCAAAATTTAGTAATAAATAAGGAGAAGGTCCAAATAATGATTTGAACTAAAAAATATAAATAGACTCAATTCAATTAACAATTAATTTCCTGTTTTCACAAGAAAAATAATCATTTTAACGTTGTTTAACGAGATAACATCACACAAAGAACAACGTCGTAAACATTTCAAAGTTCATTTTGATCATAATGCAATTATTATCGGTTTCAATATACATTTGTACAGTTGTCGCCATAACCTAGCAAAATAGACCAACTAAGATTTGGGTAGTGATCGTTATATTTATAAATTAATCTAATTCCTAACTGCCATAACATCATCTATTATGAGGCGCTTTTCGATGACTCAGTTATCGTCTTCAGGGACCAAAAGTAGTTTGTCCCTTTCTTGTAAAGATAAGGAACTCGCGCATCAAACACTGCAAGTGCTCGGCATAAATATCACAGTTACTAAAATTCCAATTAACTTGTAGTCTAAACAGATATCTGCTAATAAACAACCCATATGTTTAAGCATTGTACCGATCCCTTTATAGCAAATTCGGCATCCTCGTAGTTACTTTCTTAGCGTGACGGAAATTTTCCTGGACTAGTTATTGAAAGACCTTCAGCACGGATACGACTTTTCAACCTTTCTATGTCATTTATTTAACACGATTTTCCTCAGCTCTTAAAATTATGATCTGAATCTAGTCTATAGTTGTTGAAGGTCAGACCTGGAGGTTACGGTGAAAGCAACACAAATATCTTGTGTGATTTCTTTCTCTAATGGACCCAATAATGTACATTGATGGTTTTTACCTCCTCCAAATGGCAGGTGAAACAATATATCTTGTTTAGCCAGCCGCCCTTCTCGAACGGATCCAGTAGTCTCAAATGACATCCGTTTTGATCCAAGTGTATAATGGTAAATCCTCTCCATACGAATCAGCCTCAGTAATTTTCTGAAGTTGATCAGTTTAGAACCATGATTACAGCTTCTTTAGCCTTTTCTACGTCATCAAGTTACTTTCAATTCATCTTGACAAATGAGAACAGGTTTTTGGTCAAAAGCTCTTACACTATCCAAGAAAAACCAGACGTTGCGTTGTCGATGAGCAATATACAGCTTATCTTGGCGAGTTTTGTCTGTACACGGGAAATGTATCCCCATAAGCAGATAACATTGACTTGTCCTGCCACCATTTGCTAGACAGGAACATATTCACATTATATGATGTCTTGGTATCACAAAAAGTCATATTGCTTTCAATCCCTACCCAGGGTCATTATCTTGAAACAGTTAATAATACTACAAAACATGCAGAAACACACCGACAGATTAAACGTCAATGACAGCCTAAGTGTTCTACCATTAGTAGATTATAGGTTGTTATGGGGATTCGTTTTGGCTTGATATTGTATAGACTATAAGACTTTGCATCTCATTTTTTCGCTTCCAACGGGGGCTATTTTTTGGGGATTTTATGTCCCACTTTCCAAAGTGTTATTACTTCTTTTTCGAGGTGCAGGGTATTCCAAGAGTATTCAGAATTCTTAGATAATATGGTTATGAATCTTTTGGATTGATTTAAGCCTGGAATATTTCTCCAGTAAAACTCCATCTGATTCTATAGCTATTCGTTCAGTTCGTAATTAATGTGACATCTCAAGAGGCCAAAGTAGAGCTCTCGTCCAAAATTTGAAGTCGTTGACCCTTTGTACTGAAGGCTGTCTGCTTCCTAACTGTCTGGTATACTCTGGTGGTATGGTAGCCACATTTTAGAATTTGTTTACACTACTACGCTAGCTTCTATCCAAATTTTCCTGGGCACATATTTCTAGTTGAAAAATAGTGGTTTTTCCAGAGAGCATTTTATTTCAAAACTGCCCAATGTCGCTCATTGCTTCGAAGCACTTGTATACCAGAAAGATGCGGAGCTTGCGGAAGATCCATGAATGACGATTACCACTTTGAATGAAAAGTCAGTGATTTAATTACGTGTTACTGCTTTCCAGTTTTAACAAATCTAGAATCCTTACTGGATCTGTCAGATCCCCTGACTTGAATTTTCTGTCATAATTTGCCTCTTTGTTAATATCAATTGAGGGGATTACCAATTTAATTCTTTTGGTGAATCTATGGGTAATTATTTCAACCTCTGTCTCAGATAAGGGATCAAGTAAAATATTTTTATGCTGTAAAGGGCAGAAGCGCCATTTGTAGTCAATTAGAAGTTACTACAAACGGAATTATTCACATATTCCTTGGATAAGAGGGCAAACACCCCATTGCTAATACGACCATGAAACGATAAGCGGGATTTTTACAATAAGTATATCGATGATTTATAAATTTACAGGATGTTACTGTCAACAATAACAACATATTTTTAGTATTATTTATCACACGTGCAATTCAACATACCGTACAAAGAATTATTCGCTTATATGTTTCCAAGTCGCTAATATAGTGTGTTTTCAATTTGAAAAATCTCTTCTCATCATACACGATGGCACACGGTCCGAACGACAGATGTTACCTTAGACAGGTGTAGAGTACAAACAGCTGTTTATTGAAAGCATACCACGGACGACGGCAGAATTTCTTGGTTTGAAGGTCTATCAGCTGCTGTGGTTCTTGTATATTACATGGAACACTGAATACCATATTTTATACCCGGACTCGTGTTTGAAATAACTTGAACCTTTCGTCGTTATTATTTAAAAAAAAAGGTGAGTACAATCTGCTTGTTCAGAGTATGTGTGTTTTTCAAACATATCAGGAATAATCAATTTTAGTTTCAATAAAGCATCGACATAAATCGGATAAAGGGTTAATAATTCTAGACGTTACACAAACATTCAAAACCAGAAAACTAATAAAGAAATTATAATAATTATTATATTCCCTGAAATTTTTAAGTATTTTTCTAAAAAAATACCAATCTCCATTATTTACCACCTAATTAAGATTTTCGAACAAATTTGTCGAGTGAATAGGTGACTTGAATATAATTCTGTGACATGAAACAAATTTTTTCATGCCATCCTTCGTTTCTGAGTTATAGGCGTTTAAATTTTCGAAACCAGAACTTATATTTAAGTAAATTTTCTAAATTATATAGTCGAACATTACGAAAAACAAAGGGGAACACCCTGTAGATCCTGTAGATAAAAACGGAAATCATAAGGTCTTTTCAAATTGTACCTTTATCTCACAAATATGGCTAAAATGATCAAAAAATTATTAAGACAATAAAATATACCAAAAAATTCAAACTACTTTGGTTTTAGACATATACACCAATATCGGAGATATTTCTATAGACGAAAAAGTAATAATTTCATGGGTATTTTCTTCGACTTGGCCGAAGCCTTCAACCCTGTTAATCACATGACTATAAAAAAAGCTTCGTTCTTTGTCGTAAAATTTATTTTATAATTTTTCGGTTGATTCAAAATTAGTTTCAACAACCCAACGAATAATTCACGAACTCAGAATTACTTATACGAGGGTTGTATGAAAAGTTTTCGACTTAACAAACAAAGGAGACATTCTTTTCCATAACATAACCATTTATAGTTTTCAACAGTTTATACACTGAGTCAACGAATGCGCTAGTCTAATAGTTACCGACTTTTTTCTCAAAATAAGCATTTCTGAATGTAACTGGAAAAATCGTTGGTGGTCAGATCTGGTTAACCATTGCGGTAACCCAATCGTAAGATGTCCTGATCAAAATCACTTTCTTTTTCCTCGAATGCGGTTGATTTTTTGAAATTTCTATTTTTCTGTTACTGTTTTTTCGTTCCATTCAAATGCGATTTTGGTTCAAGGTCAGCAAACAAGGCACCCAACTCGCCCATAAGTCACACATACATAATTCTTCAGGCAGTCGGATGATGTAGAGTCCCAGTACACAGCGTCTAACTTCTTTTTTATTTGTGTAGGCTTATTGCTGAGAAAAATCCGTCCCAAAAGCGTCCCAAATGGCTGAAAATATAGTAACGCATGCGAAAAAAATATATTTCTCAATTTTTATTGCTAATATGTTCAGCTAACAACAAAAAATATATCTTCTTTCAGATCCCGATGCTGAATACATAGGTATTCGAAATCTAGTATATATATATATATATATATATATTAATAAGATTATACTTGTATTGCTTTGCCACAATTCCACAACATATATGGTTATAATTGTTGCGGGATAGTGGTAATCAAACACCAAAGTATACTTTTTTCAATATATAGTTCTTTAGCTTTCGAATAACTATAATTTCATTATTTCTTTATTTTTAAGTAAAATAATAAATTTGATTGTATGCGTTTCATTTATACTTGTTGTATAGATGAAAAAAAATTTTTAGTTTAAATTAACTCTTGAGGGGTTTGAAATTCTTTTTCAAAGCTTCTGTGCTGCTCCGGAGCAATGACTATGTGCATAATTATACCTTCGTCATCAGATTATTATGTCGTCAGAGGGATATAAAAAGTATCAGAGCACATTATGCTGAATGTCTGCACTTAACTCTCCTCCGACTAAGACAATTTACTCATATCATATCTCGAATGGAAGGGCTTGATTTACTGAGTGTTCTTGGACCAAAACGAACAACTTACTTCAATTAGAACTTGAAATATGAAACGAAAACTCAGAAAAAGTGAAAAATGATCTTGAATATCCGCGTGTAACTTTCCTTAGTTTCAGCGAATTTACTCATATTATATCTCAAATGAAAGAGTTTGATTTACTGAGCGTTCTTAGACCAAAACGAACAACAAGCAAAACGTCAGAAAAAGTGAAAAGTGATCTTGAATTTCCGCGCATAACTCTCCTCGGACTCAGGGAATTTACTCATATTATATCTCAAATGGAAGGGCTTGATTTACTGAGCGATCTTAGACCAAAACGAACAACTTACTTCAATTAGAACTTGAAATATGAAACGAAAACTCAGAAAAAGTGAAAAATGATCTTGAATATCCGCGTGTAACTTTCCTCAGTTTCAGCGAATTTACTCATATTATATCTCAAATGAAAGAGTTTGATTTACTGAGCGTTCTTAGACCAAAACGAACAACAAGCAAAACGTCAGAAAAAGTGAAAAGTGATCTTGAATATCCGCGTGTAACTTTCCTCAGATTCAGTGAGTTTACTCATATTATATCTCAAATGGAAGAGCTTGATTTACTGAGTGTTCTGAGACCAAAACGAACAACAAACAAAACGTCAGAAAAAGTGAAAAGTGATCTTGAATCTCCGCGCATAACTTTCCTCGGACTCAGTGAATTTACTCATATTATATCTCAAATGAAAGAGCTTGATTTACTGAGTGTTCTTGTATACCGCGCAGTAAAAAAAGTGGAAGGAAATCGGCCGAACGGACTGCCATTAGATTTCAACAATTTTTTTTAATATAGAGATAGTTTTACCATGTTATAGAGTAAAAAATGTCCCTACGAATTAGATGCTTAACATTTTTGACGAGCTCACATGAATGAGGTATCAGCGTAAAATGCCCAAATTTTGATTGCTATAAGTTGTACTTTCAACCTGCGCCGCCAACTTCATTAGAATTTGATAGAGAATTAAAAAAAATATGACGGTCTACATATTTTCAACTATCTCCAATAAAATTGATGTGTATTTCCCAGCATCACAGATTCCCAAGTTGTTATTGCTTTAACTTTTGCTGAGATATATTTTCTCTACACGTTTTAACAACACCTGCTATTCTTAGTTTTATAGTACTGTATTTGTTAAATAAAAAGCCAGTTTTTTAAGTACAGTTATGAGCTAATGAGTACACTAAAATTATAAGCACTCAAAATTGTGAAACTACTATTTTAAGAGTTTAATCAACACCTAAGTCATACATGAACAGTATTATTGACACATCACTTAAAATTTCATGCTGATCAAGATCAATAAACTTAAATCTGATAAGTATTGAATAACATTTCCGTTCTGGTTAATAAAGCAAATAAAGGAGTACGCAAATTATTGGATTTATCGTATCACGTTAACATTTCGTAATTATTCCGCGAATTTTACATTTACGATTACTGAATTCTATTCAGTAATTTAAAAAACCACTAATACATAATCAATGGATCAGTAACAATTGTTGAACATTATAACTTTTGTGGAAATATATGTCACGTTCGCACAAAAAGTCTTGTATTTCACTTTTGTATGGTAGGATGCAATATCCATCGCAATACGAGGATGGTCCAAGAAGTACCTGGCATAACAAAGAAAACACAAAAATTTTGGAACAAAATATACTTTTCCCAGCGATGTTCAATAAGTTCGAAACCTTTTTTACAATAGGAATCGTCCAGCTCCTAAAAATAGCTATTAACTGTCTATGTCACCTCGTCATTGTTGGAAAATCTTTGACCACCGAGGGATTTTTTTAAGTCTAGGAATAGAAAATAATACGAGGGGACTAAATCTGGCGAAGAGGGTGCTTAAGATAGTAATTCATTAATTTTGTCCATTCTAATAACCAATCTGGGAGCTTGTGCATTGTCTTGAAGAAACAATACTTCTTCTTAGTCAAATGAGGCCGTTTTTTCTTGATTCCTTCGCTTAAACATTGCATGATACTCGCCGTTGATAGTTTTTCCTTTTTCGAGGTAGTCAATGAGAATTATATCACGCGCATTCCGAAAAACCGACGTCATGTCCTTGCCTGCTGTTAGAACAATCTTTGCCTTCTTTGGAGCCGGTTCTCCCTATTTAGTGTATTGTTTTAATTGTTCTTTTGCTTCGGGTGTGAAGTGATGGACCCACGTTTCATCTATGGTCATGAAACGGTACAAAAATTATGTGCAACATTACCAATCACTCGATGCTGGTCTTCGCAGGTCGTACGGCCTGATTTGAACTCTACCACCCAATATTTTACTGTTGATAACGAAGAAGTAGTCTCAGCCAGAGTAGAATCTTGTTCTGCTTTTATTTTGGTCGGGCTAATGCCTTTTAAATTCACTATTGATGGTTGTCAAAAAAATACTAAACAACGTGACGTCTTCAAACTTGAAACATTTGCTATATAAACACTATTTTTCAAGCAACTACCGCCATCTCTAGTTCAGGCCAGGTACTTCTGGAACCATCCTCATGTAGTTATTCGCTGGTATAATTAGCAATAATTAATTTTGAAACCAATCTGCGAAAAAAACCGTAGTTATATCGCAGTGAAATATTCTTGACTGCTGAAAACATTCTCGTATCTACCCTTCTTCTGACTCCGCATGTTGATTAGTTATTATATCACTTTTATCAGCTTTCATGTATCATTTTTGTGAACCATCAACTCATTTTTTACTAGATGTATAATGGATGTCGTACCAAGTCTCATCTAGGTAGACCATTATAACTTAACTTTTGTCTATTCTTCTGAATAAAAACCCCAACCCATGAAGATTGCGGCGAATTAAGTCTTCTTGAAAGAAATTATACATTATCGTCGTTTTTTTTACGAGCTATCGAACTATTCACAATTTTCCAAACAGTATTCATGGCCTCGCTCACTAACTTCATGTAAACGCTTTTAACTATCATTCCAATCTCATTTGGCAAACATTTGCGCTGTTTGGTAGACACTTTTAGAGACACTATCGAACTTGTTTTATGGCTTGAAATGAACTTACACAGACAAAAGCGTTGGAACCATACGTAATCCGACCCTGGTAGGGTCAAGGATACATTTAAGGGTATAAAAAATTTGAAAAAGTGTTCTCGATAAATAACAGTTCAAAAATCTTCCAGAATGACCCTGGCGTAAACAAAAGGTATGGTTAGCAATGTTTGTGAATTTCTATCTTGATTTCTGTTTCTTTCGCGTACCAGATGAAACTACGATTAATACGAGTGTTTTTGATATAGTCCTAACATATTGGAGTTAGCCCCAAACCATATATATATATATATATATATATATATATATATATATATATAAATATAGTACATCGGTATTTTGATAAGGACTGAATGAGGTCAAAACGTCCATTTTTACATGTTATATTGAACTGATTTTCAAAGGAAAGAAGAGAAATCATCACAAAAAACATCTAAAAAGATCTGATATGGAAATAGTTCAGAAAACAGATCTATATTTCAATATGATCATCTAGTATTATTTGAATTTGAATCGAACTATTTTCAACAAAAACTCCCAAAATTCAATATAAAAACTTTTTTTCTACGAGTATCTATGGTTTTCCATTGTCGATTTAAAAATAAAATTTTTTAAAATATTTTCGTTCCATCTCAATCGAACAATATCTTAAAGAATCTATAATATTGTTTCTCTAGTATGGCCTGTGCGGTACGGTATAAAAGCCAAAGGCCTTAAGGAGTGTTAATGTTGAACCACGTAGATCGCATTCCCACGGAGTTCGTGTCGGTCCAAAATGCCCTGAGGCGAATTCCTAAGAAACGAGATTTTTTTTATGGTACTCCGCACAGCGGAAGTCAGGGATTATAATAAAACCGCTAAGGTATCCTTTCACATCTGATACATTTCTTGCATATGTAATATACAGTATGTCCTACGACAAAAGCTAACATACAAATGCAGATATAAGACCAAGACATTTTTCCGATGGATTTTACGACACAATCGTATTTAAAGCTTTTAAGGGTGGAAGTGCTATAATTAAATAATTAAAGAAAATATCATGAATCATTCACAATATAAAACTGAAGAAATTCAAGCTATGTCTGTAATTATCAACAGTAAATATCAAAAAGTGACTGGGACAGCATTATACAGCCCCCCAAAACATGCGCCGAAAAAACATCAATATGTTACGTTTTTGAAATTTCTAAGGGAAAAGATTTAACGATTAAAACATACAATGAAGATCATGGCTAACGATTAATGAGGTAAATAAGCCCACCTACTGGCCTAACGATCCACAAAACATTCCTGATTTGATAGACTTCCTCATCATAAGAAACTTATCTATAAACTATCTGCAAATAGAAGACGGGTGGGATATGAACTCTGATCATTCACCAATTTAGTTACTAACCAAACAGTTAGTGAACATATTATAACAAAAGAAAATAATTTAATAAATAAACTAACCGATTAGCATAGTTTTAAGTTAGAAATAGAAGAAGAAATTAACTTAGAAATACCCTTGAAAAATAAGCAACAACAAGATCCTGAAATCGAATCATTCGTTAAACAAATGGTAAATATATATCCAAAGGTAACAATTTTCTATAAGAAATTAGAAATTTAATCTGTGAAAAGAGAAAACTGAGGCGAAAATGGCACCAATCTAGAGCCCCTATCAACAAAACAAATTTCAATAATACTACGCAGATACTAAAGATAGAAATCAATAAGTATAAAAACAAATCAATTAGTACTTACTTGAGTGAATTAACAACGTTTGCAGCACAGACTATGGAAAGTTTAAAGGATTAAAAAAATCTATGATACAAACACCGCCAATTAAAATGCCAAACGGCATATGGGAAAAAAATAAACTGATAAACTTGCCAATCATATAAAGGACACTTTTCCAGCCAATTGAAGAAGACAATCTTCTAATAATATAATATTTTTCACTTCAAAATAGATTGATGAAGTGTGGTATTATAAATATTTGTTTAATATAAACAAATGGATTATCAGAGGTCTTTTTAAGAAAAATATTTGCATCACAATTTACCTATGACTACCAAATTACATAAAAACACTTTTGGAGTATACTAAAAACGTCGTGGGACACCATGTACATGAAGACTTCAAGAGAATAATTTTATGAAAATAGTGTTGGTCGTAATTTTCAGTAGTTCATTCATAAAACTATAAATCAGTCGCGTGATCTCGTTAAGGACTGAGATAAGTACTACGTATAAAAACAATGACTAAATGAATACGTTATTTACATTTAAAAAATTATACAACAGGTAATGAAACTATATTACTTGTGGATAGATAAGTTCTAATAAGAAACTCATTTTCTTGACCAAATCTCTGACGTATTTTTCAAGGAAAAACAACTACTTTTCTCGCTATGTGTCTGGACAGATAATTGAAATAATAATCAGAATTTCAGTACAAATACACGAATAAAAATGTTTTTACGTCATCTTAATACTACCAAACTAATTAAAACGTCCAAGCTAATAATCGGAAAATGTCAAAAGCATTCATGAACGTAGACACGTTGATAAAAAGCCGAAAAATGTTATAATATTATTTGGATCATACCGAAATTATTCCAATTATTCTTGATACAAATATAAAATGAATTCATCATCATGTATCATTTAGAATCAGGAATCAACTGGAAAACACATATCATTACTAAAAGGAAACAGCTACTGGTTAATAGGACGTAAATCCAAATTATCGTTGCAAAATAAACTCTTAGTTTACAAAGCTAATATGGGTCTAGGCGATCCAGAAATGGAGGACAGCAACCTCGAGATTATAGAGATTTATACCCAACAATGAAATCAGAAAAGATCCCCAAGTGAATTCTGTCAAAGAAAAAATAAGTGAACGCTGCTTAACATTATTGGTTTTAGACTTTATCTGGCAACTTTTCAATTTTTTCTCTACGTTAGAACCATCCTCGTACTTCGAGGAATATTATAAAAAATTAATTGGTGATTGTGTTGCTAAGCGCAAATATCGAGAATAGCTGAACCAATTTCGCTAATTCTTTTTTTATAATATTTCTTGAAGTACGAGAATTGTTCTTCCGGAGAAAAAAATTGCCTGAAAAAGTCTAAAAACAAAATTTGTTCTATAATAAATAATCAAGTGTTAGTGGAGAGGTTCAGGGAAGGCAGAACAATCTAGTGACGTTAGTATCAATCAATGTCAATGTCAATATTCATACGATGGTATATATATTTGTCTGTGGTAAAATGTCACTTGGAATGTAAACTTCTTTTTGATCCAATACTCAGAATTAAAACATATGGCAAGTAGCCTTTATTTTTGTGTAAAAATTGCCAAAAACAATTATTTTCATTCATTTGTCCAGTATTTTGGACAGACTATATTGTGTAATTATTGCTTCCAACTACTAAGAGAACATATTGAAAAATTCTTAGCCTACATATTCTCCTCTTAATTGGATACATTTATTACAGCGAATCTGCAATGTCTCTAGACCTTTCAAAAAAAAATGTTTCTTCTTGCTCTGCAAATCAGACCTCCACAGCTTTTATTACCTCCTCGTTGGATGAAAATTTACGATCTTTTCAACTTTTTTTCAGTTGAGTAAAGAGATGATAGTCGGAGTCGGAGACAAATCTGGTGGATAAGGGGGGTGTTCTAGTAATTCAAACACTGAATCACGAATTTTTTGCGTGGCAAAATGAGATTTGTGTGCAGGGGCGTTGTCCTACAAAAACAAAACACCTTTGGATAGCTTTCCGCGTCTTTCCTCTTTAATTTTTCCCGTAGAGTGGTCAATTATGTCGAATAGTAATCTCCAATTATTGTTCTACCCTTATCCAAAAAATCAATCATGATTACTCCATGGCAATATCAAAAAACTGCAGCAAGAACTTTTCCAGAAGATTTTGGAACACGAAACTTCTTAGGTCTTGGAGAACCGGAGTGCCGCCATTCTATCGATTGTTGCTTTGTTTCTGGATCGTAGAAATGTACCCAAGTCTCATCCATAGTAACAATTCGGTTTAAGAAGTCTACATCGTTTTCAAATCAAGCACAGATCGAATGCGATGCTTCTACCCTTGCACGCTTTTAGTCAACATTCAAACATTTGGGGATCCATTTTGCAGCAATTTCTCTCATGTCCAAATTGACGTGAACTGTATGATGAACGCGTTCGTATGAAATAATCAGTGCTTCAGATATCCGCTTTAGCCCAATCCGACGGTCTGATAAAAGCATGATATGAACTGCATCGATATTTTCGGGGACATTGATCACCAAGGGTATTATCTTCGTAAATCTGCTTCCCTCTTAACCCTTTTAAGTACAGGTACTTGATGATATCTCGATACTCCAATTTTTCGATTTTCACAATTTCGGTTTACTTTTTTGACGTCAAACTTCACACTTACACTTCTAATAATTTATTGTTCGTTGCTATGGTAATGCAATATTTTGTTTATGCATGGAACTGGTCTAGGCTAACTAGATATCAATATATCCTCATATAATATAATGTTTTTCTTATTTTCTTTATATGATTTCTATTCGAGGGGTGAATGAATGGACACAGTCTCTTACTTTCTCAATTTATTTAAATACCTTACACTACACTAATTTCTATAATTCACTTATCACTATCACCACTAAGTTAAATTATTTATTTTAATTCTTCGATTACTTTCTATTTCGGTCTGTTTACTACGACGATTTATTATAAAACACCTTATATATATCCCAAAAGTAAAACTTGAAGAAAATGAAGGAACAAAACAAATAAATAAATAAATAAATAAACCGCCTGCTATAAAAAATTAATACAACAAACATCAATCGGATTCCGTGGTTTATAAAAAGTATGCCAAATACGCCGCTCGTCTTCGCTGAATTTTGGAATTCAGCTACATCTATGTAGGACTGGTTCCAGGGCTGAGACGCGTTCCTAATAATAAGGAAAGTAAGTGAGATTAATTACAGGCCAAAAGATAGTTTGATGCTCACGATCTTGTTAGAGATTCATCAAATATTCCTATTTTCAGTTTTTCCGTGTACATCCGAGCAATATACCTATAAAAATGTTCCGTGTCGATTTGAAATTTCCACAAATTGCTTCATCAGTCCCAACAATTGATATTTTTGATATATCATTTTTTTCCAAATATAGTGCAGTGAAAAATGCCGGAAATATTGGCCTCCTATTTCAAATGCTTCCATGTGTAAAGTCCTGGAGCTCTGTGGTTTTTCACACTTCGAGGGAATGTGGATAGAGGTTTCGTCCTCTCCGTAACATAATCTGAACATTGCACTCTGCTAAACTCAGCTTCTTCGTGTGTCTAATAAAGAAGCAATGCCCCGACAAGTCTTCTGGTAGTATTCCTAGATTGTTCTCGCTTTTGTTGACACCTTCAACAGGTTATTTCTGGTTATACTTTCCCAGAAGCATCATTTCAGTCTTAACATCTATAGATTGTATCTGGTCTAATTTATCTTACGATATTGTTCAATTCCTTGTGAATACTGAGAAGTTGTTGAATCTCTTTCAAATTTGCTGTTGTTATAAGATCGAATATTTCAATCTTTACTGATCTTCTGAAAAATGGAACGTGTATTTGAATGCATTATATGTCTTGCTGGAAAATCTTCATCAGAGTATGTCTATTTGTCTGTACGATTTCTATTTATGCCTCTAGTATTATTGATTCAAAACAGGTAGTCGTCATGATGGTTTCGCTATCATCTTCGAATATTTAGTACATGGAACTTCATTTCCCACTATCGCAAATGTCCATTACATAGAAATGTGTAGCGCAAGCTCAAAACGACCAAGGAACAAAGTTCCTGATTTAAAAATTAGTGACAATGAAGCAGATTTGGAATGGAAGGATAATAAACAATTTCAGGAATATGATACGTAATTTAAACCATCGATTTCTTGTAATACAGCTATCATTCCATTAATGTCTTTGGATAATGAGATTCTAATTGTCTGTAGGAAGTTCCTACTTTCGCTGTGAAATATGAAGTTTATTTCCAAACGCTACTAAAAAATTATATGCAAACTTTGTGCAATTTTTGACAAATTTCAATGAAAAAAAAAACGATTTTAAATTCATCTGCAATATTCTAGACTATAAACCAAATCAAAAAGCATAACCTAACAATATAGAAACTTTTTGGACTATTTTGGAATTCGGAAAGGTGACGTCATAAATTATATGTGACGAGTAAACGTGTAAATAGTATTCATATTATAAATTCTGTATGTGTTCATCTATTGGTGTTTGTTTTCTATGAACTAGAAGTATTACTAAATACGGCGTCACTCAATTTACAAATGAGTAACATTTCTTAGTAATCGAATCTGTTTACTAAACTGAACGATAAATGTATTTATGATTGTGTTAGAGATCAAAGTCCTATGCAAAAATTTAACATAGTGATTATGTCCCATTCATTAAATTTAAATGAGCAATTTGTTGATAAGACCCTCGAATGTGAATAAATGGTATTTTTATCCAATGTGTCCGACTGAAGTTAGTGATAATCAAAACATATGAGCAATGGAATAAAAAAATATCACGTTGCTCGTGAAAACAGGAACAGAATTTGGTTGGCAAAAGTTAATGGAATTTCCTTATTCAAAATAACCATTATCTAAATTCGGCTTTCAAAAACGATTTTTTGAACTCGAAAACGTTAAATCTATTGTACCTATAATATAATGAGTAATCTGACATCAGTAGATAACCTCAAAAAATAGTAGTTTTTTCCGGTTTATTTTTAGGTCAGAAAATCTCATTTTGTCGGACCGAACCAGAAAATTATTGAGATAGTCCGGTAAAAGCTTTTACCGGACTCATTTTTATTTACTTTCCTGCCTATCTTTAATGAAAAAAATAATAAAATAGTTAGTCAATTGGTTTCTATAATAACCGAGTTTTGTACTATTTAAAACTATAAAATAAGTTTATGGTACAACAATGCCCGTTTTAAAAAAATATTGTATGTAACACGTCCCGAAACTGGTTTTTTACTGGACTCGCAGGCTTGCAGGACTCGCCCCTAATGGAAGATGCAATTATACCAGATGAAATTGTTAAGGCGGTCACCCAAGTAACGTTTGATTTATTACCGTCGAAGTCTCGGACACGATATGAACAAACATACCAAATTTTTGAAAAGTGGTGCCTGGAAGAGAAGGTTTGTGAGAGTGTGTTATTGGCGTATTTGTCAGAAAAATCAGAAACTCTGAAATCTTCTTCGTTGTGGAGTTTATATTCGATGCTGAAGGCCATGTTACGTACCAGAAGAAATATCGACATAAATATTTTAAATTAACAACGATTATGAAGAAAAAATTCGTAGGGTATAAAGCAAAGAAGTCTATACTAATTAATAAAGAGGATATCGATAAGTTTTCAGTAGAAGCTTCGGACCAACAATATCTAATGACCAAAGTGATGTTGATTATGGGTTACACTGGTGCATGTCGACGGGAAGAAATCACTAATATATTAATTGACGACATAGAAGACAAACAAACTATGCTTTTGGTTAAATTTTCACGAACAAACACCAAAACGAACAAATCAAGATCATTTATTATTAATGGGAAAAAAGAGCTAAAACCAACGTTACTCATCGACGTCTCTTTATTAATTACAATAAAGGAAAATGTAATAATCAACCTCCCTCAAAAATAGCTACATTTTTGAGATTGCCAAACCCAAAGGAATACACATGGCATTGCTTTGGGCGTAGTTCGGCGACTTTGCTAGTTAACGAAGGTGCTGTCATCATAAACTTAAAACGACATGGTGGTTGGAGTTCATCTCAAGTTGCCGAAGGCTACATTGAGGATTCAGTTCAGAATAAGATTGATATAGCTAACAAAATTCAAAAAACAAGTAACTCAAACACAGAAATTGTCTCAGAAACTCATTATAATGTAAGCAATTCAAAAAATCTCACGTCAACGAATAATTTTGAAATAACGTGCTTACAGATAAGTAATGCTAATATTTTTACGTTTAATATAACTATTCAAAAATAATGTTTAGATTTGTAAACCAAAAATTAACGATTGTTAGAAAAATAGTTAAAATTAATTAATAAAGAGTTTTTGTTATTAAAATATAAACTAAACAATATGAAGTTTATGGTACAGCAATGCCAGTTTTAAGAAAATATTGTACGTAATACGTCCCGAAAGTGACTTTTACTGGACGAGTGGACAAATTGCATGGCGAGTTGCAGGCGAGTCCTGCAAGCCTGCAAGTTCAGTAAAAAACCAGTTTCGGGACTTAGTTTATAGTTTTAAATAATTCAAAACTCGGTTATTATAGAAACCAATTGATCATTATCTTAGATTAAGTATTTTATTATTTTTTTCATTAAAGATAGGCCGGAAAGTAAATAAAAATGAGTCCGGTAAAAGCTTTTACCGGACTATCACAATAATTTTCTAGCTCGGTCCGACAAAATTACATTTTCTGATCTAAAAATAAACCGGAAAGTACTAATTTCTAGCCCACTTTAAAAAATATATTTTACAAGCTTTTTTCAAATATTCAAAATCTTAATTGACTATGAAAAGTATAGTTAGTGTTGAATGAAATAATTATAATTTAATTTTTTCGAAAATACTATTTAAATTAATACTGTTAACGTTTTCGGAAGTCAGTCAGATTTATTTTCCTCTAATGCATCTCCTAATAATTTTGAAAAGGTTTCCGTTAATGATAATTCATTTCCTCAACGTAACCACCAACTACCATTCAAGCTGTCGTTGAATTTGATCTATTATCATATCAAACACTTGATTAGTGCACTTTCCTTTATAAATACTGTTTCACCAAACGCAAATAACTGATTTCATCACTGACGGTTACAGTAAAAACGTGACCCTGTATTGAAAAGTCGGATACTAATTATTAAAATGCTTTTTTCCCTAAACGCATAAATTGCTCCAATCACAACTTACACTAAAACCAAAGCCGCAAATGGACACCATCTCCAGAATTAATTTCGTAATATAAAGGGTATTAAAGACAAATTTCCGAATACTTTTTTATTTGGTTACATATTTCTAAATCTATAATTTTGCTTCTCCTTAACATTCTTTGCTTTCATACATCCAGACAATATAAATTATTTAATAACTGATTTCATTAACCATACATCAAGACTTAAATCATCCCAGTTCCAAAATTTCAGTTTTTTTATGTAAAAAACAAGTACCCATTTAGACTCGAGTGGTACAGATACCTGTGGATATTGGTCTAGAAATTCTGTAGGTTGTAATGCTCGGGAAAAACATACCTTAGTAGCCACAGGCTTGCACTTCTCCAGAGAAATGAGATGAATCCAAGTTCTGGGCGTCTGCAGGTTAACTCGGTGTTCATAAGCCACGTGTGACTGTCGAGTAGATCTTGAATATACTGCTCAAGGTGGGATTATGTTGGACAGCTCGGATTAGCATTTGCCGTGGTATCATCGGTAAAAAAGAGTCAGGTCGGCGACCTTTCTTCTATGCTCTAAGCTGTCCAAGTTTCTGGTCAACTCTGGATCGCCTTCTGCATTGAGTCGAGCATCTTCAGGGTATCTTGGGAGCCGAGCTTCAAATGTGCGAACAATATTCTAAAAATGAACGAATCTGGGCCTTGTAGAGGATGAGAAGCTCTTACGGAGTATATATATTTCAGTTTAATTTGATCTGTTTCTAATTACCTAAGTACCCTATAATCTATGGATTACCCAGAGAAAATTGGCAAATAATGGCATTAATACTCAATCAACAAACTAAAACATCATATTTCAACATATACTTGTTTAAAAGATCATAGTTGGGGCATCATGCTTCAATCACCTGAATATTTTTATCACTTTAATTGCGAATAAGGTGAAAGATTGTTTCAACGAGTTTGGTTGCACCGTGAACGTCAAATTCCATTACTTCAACTCTCATGAATATCCTGGTCACTTTGGAGATAAATAAGAAGATTTTCTAAGGGAGGTTTGTCTTTCGAATAAGGGGAAAGATTGTTTGAAGGAGGTAGGTTGCAGCATGATCGTCAAATTCCACTACTGAAGTCTTATTTGGACGATTTTCCTGAAAATCTTGGGCTCATTGATGATGAACAAGGACAAAGATTGTCTGAAGGAGAAAAAGAAATTTGTATCAGGGAGAAACCATTAAAATAGGACGTGTATGTTACTACTTGGGTTTAGAATTAGATTACTAGGGTTTTGGCCGTCTATCTATAGCAGCGATATCTCCTAACACAAAGCATGTTATTGCAAGCTCGAGTTTTTTGCATTTAATTCCTGTATAGCTGTATATGTGCCGACTGTGGAGTTTCCAATCTTCACAAAAGAGGCATTTGTCGCCTGATACCTAGGAAATAGTCAACTTGTACCAATGATGTAGATAGAACGATTTTGTTCAAATCCAATCAAAACTACCGGATACCTGACCATGGTACCATATTCAACGGTGAAAAATACAGTGACAACTTCGTCTTTGACAGAAAAAAACGAAATATTTCTGAAGATTAATGATTCGCTGGAACTGGAAATAAAATATACTATATACGATGTTATCTGTATCTGTGTATTTGGAAATTGGTTATATAAGTTTGTCGAATTAAACTGTGTAATCCTGGCATTTGTTTCTTTCGCTTGGAATGGGCTTCAGACGGACATGCATTCAAGTGTCAGGCAATTATTGGGATCGATCAAGGGTTGGCATCTGGTTTATTACATGATGAAAAAATCGCTTCTAAATGGTCATGATTTGCTGTAAGCAGTTTTATAGCCCCGAGTACGACAATTTTTGTACTTGTTAACAATTTCTATGTCAAAAATTACTTACCTAAGAACTATACTTTAGCTGATATCATAAAGAATGAATTGAAGTCAGTTGTAGAATCTTTTCTAATATTTACAGCTAACGTTACATTGAACTACACCCATTTATAATTTGATATAGATTCCTGCGGTAATATCTAAACCTGTCAGTTTACTTCCACCTTAATCTCTTTCAATTTCAACATTCGCATCTTCACGGGTCATAACCGAACTCACTATTCATGCCAAAGTTATAGGTTAACTAGAATTATAACACCCTTAAAAATCTTTTGTAATGTTAATAATAACGACCATTACGCCGTTACTTAAAGGGGGTTGTTACTCCTATATACAAATTTAATGTAAATTTTTTTCATTTTTTATAATGCGTGATCTGGTTTTCAAAAGGGGGCAGTTTTTATATGGATTTCAATCGATAATGCTTTTTAAAACTTGTTATATTCAGTTTGTATAAAACTTTGTATCCTAAAGGTCATTTATACGGAATGTTTGAAAGTGTTTCTGCTAACTATTTTCATATGTAATTTTAAAAAGAATAATAATAAATTGTTACATAATTCTTAGTTATTAATTATATACAGGGTGTTTCAAAATAAACGTGACCATGTCTTTAGAATAGGTAGAATAATTTAGCTTTGCTTAGTCGTTGTGAAGAGTTTTCGTCAAAAACTAATTTTGAAACAGAAGATATCTAAAATCAAGAATATTCGAAAACATAAAGATAAAAATGTACATACATTTTTTACTATTTGGCCAGAGATGCTGGCAACATTATAATGAAATTTTATACCAATATATTCCCATGAAATTGTTTTTATATCTGACTCTCGTGAAGGGCGCTAGTTACCGGGTTCTTACCAAGTAAGATTGAATATAACTTTTTAAAGGTTAGATTTATCACGTCTTCTTCAAGTACTTGGAGGATACTTCAAGAACGAGTACAGTTATTGAAAGACTCTCCGTTCTCTGATCAGACTGGATTTTTGTCAATCATTACAAGAAATGACGGGCCTCCAAATGATTTATATACTTTGATATTGAATATTGAATTATATTCTAAATCCTTAGTCTTAATTTTCATTTTTTTCTCTCCAAGCTTAACAACACTTATACCAACATCGATTATTACTACATAATTTCCCTATCAAAATATTCCGAAAACGATAGTAGTATTGAGTTTTACAAAAAGTATTTCATGTGAAATTGAATAATGTTTGAATTTACTTGAAATTTTGATTAATGAATCAAACGTAAAAGTTATATTCAAATCCATTTAGTACGAACTATTTAATATAGATTTTTTCTGAATACCAAAGGCGTTCAGAAAATTTTTTTACTACATAAATTGTAATTATTTATCATTTTTCTACCTGTCCTAGAGACGAGGTCACCTTTTCTAGAATCAACCTGTATATATATAACTTTTGATATGTCCTATTTTCAAGAAATTACCAAAATTATGTCATGGAAATTGTTCAGTAATTTTTATGAATATATTAATTTTTCCAGATGAACTTAACTACGTAAAAATGTAAAAATGTGGAAAACCACAACTGATTCGAAAAGAAAAATTTCTCTCATTTTTTTTAGTTTCGTCTCATTTCTCCCAGTGTCATGTTAATTCAATTATTTAAATAAGTTTCTTACTGCGTTTTGTTTGTCTCCTTTATGATTATTCTATAATAAAATTATGCATGCTGCATAAAAAACAAATTATTATAACGCTCCTCATTGTAAAAACGGTCGTTAAGCGAAAATTCATTCAAATACTCATTCATATAACAGTTAATTTTATGTTTTTTATAAAGGAACTTTTCAGAAAAACAATATTCTTTCGTTACATAATTAGAAAAGTTTTGAAAACATTGGAGTTAATTAAACTTTATAACTTAAATATCCCTAATTATATATCTGGATATAATAGTTGTCTATACATTTAATTTATTCAATAAAACTATTCTTTGATCAAAAATTAGTTGTTATTTGCTATATAGAATTGCTTCTCTTAAAAGAAACTTTGAGATTCACGAAGTCCTTTTTAAGTGAGGCTCAAACCCTGTCTTCTTACACCTTCAATTTGTTTACCAGATCTTGCCGTTTCTGCAATTAATTTTCGGTTTATTTATAGTAAAATGTAAAAGTGTTATATTGAAGTTATTTTTCTCTAAAAATCTAATAAATTAGAGAATTCAATTATCAGAACTAAGCTATTATGGAGGCAATTTAACTCATCAAAACTAGCAACAAAAATTTTATAGAAATTCTAATAAGATCCTATATGAAATTACACAGTTTACTGTATAAATAACTGAGAAAAATAAAGTGGTTATAAGATAAATTTCATCCAGAACTTTGAGGTATAGTGAATTACAGTTGATAAAAGAGTGAGATCCTGGAACAAACATAGCAATGGAGAAACATTTCCATATGTTTGTAATCAAATACAAGGTGAGCCAGAAAGTTTTGAGAATTTAAAAAAATAATAATAAAAAAACTAAATATAATTCACTACAATTTTTCAATGTATTTGAAATATATATATATATATATATATATATATATATATATATATATATATATATATATCTGGCAAATTCATTTCTCAAAAATAACATCATCCAGGTGTGCACCATCGGGCTGCAAACATTCCTCGAATATAGATCTCAAATTGGTAAGAACTCGCTGGCACATTGAGCGGGGAATAGCTGCTATTTCCTCTCGAAAGTTGGTCTTCAATTGATTAAGCGTGGTTGGTAGAGTAGACTCTACTGTTCAGGTATCCCCACATAAAAAAAATCCGGTGGTGCTAGGTCCAGACTTCTAGGCGAACATGCAATGTCGTCTCAGCGAGATATCAGTTTCCCGGCAAACATTTGGTTTACGACCGCCATGACATGATAGGATTCAAATTGTTGCAGAAAAAATCCCTCGACATGGCTATGTATCGTTCAGAATTTACAGTGACTATTGATTTTTAAAGAAATAGGGTCCGATAATTCCGTGCGCTGATATGGCCTCCCAAATGGTTACTTTCGGCAAATGCAGAGACTTTTGATGTTTTACACGTGGGTTCTCTGCAGCCCAGTAACGGCAATTCTTTCTATTGACATGCCCATTTAAGTGAAAATTTTATATATATTTTATACGGGTGTAATTTCAGATCTTTCGACAAAATGCGACACAAAGAAGTTCTGGATACCACAAGTTCGGCTGATCGCTTGCCAGTCGATAGACCAGGATTACGTTGAACTTAAGCTCTAACTTGTTGAATTTTGTCTTCTTTTCTTGTTGATCTTGGGCCTCCAGTAGGCTTCTGATTGAGAATCGAACTTTCCCTCGGACACTGATTTATGTCATGTAATCCAAACATTTAAGAAAGCTTGCAAAATCGTACGCTTTTCTGGCTCACCCTGTATATGTGACCATTACTTCATAAAAATTCTTGTAACAGAGGATATTTTGGAGCGCCTTGAAGGCTTTGGTATCACTTATACTACAATAAGATAGACTACAAATTTTATATAGCTGCTTGAGTCGATAACCCACCATTTATTTTTTCCGTAAGTGATGATTCTGATTATTTTCATGAAATAAAAAATTTAATATCACTCATATTACATGATTATATTCTGTGGTATAGGTTTCTTCAAGGTTTGGCTCCTGCCATTCCGCTTCCTAGTGCTGCTGTTTTCTGCACCAGCTCAAACGATAACGACATTATATATGTGTGTAAAAAGAAACGGTTTAGAAGCAATTCCATCAGCCACAGAATTTTTCAATGATTCTATCTAAACATCTGATTTAATATCTATGATAAAATTTACTAATAGATCTAAACTATGTCGGTTATCTATGCTCAACAGGTATATGACGTTCAAAAGGAGGAGTGGCTTTATTTGTTTTATGAATGTGATTGCCGCATCAGAAAAAAATGTGATTGAGATCAGCACAGGCCAAGCTGGCGAGAGGCGGTTACCTCCCATGACCAGTCTTCATTCTAAGTATACTTGCTGAGTGAAATTTCGATGTTGTGTATTTAAAAATATAGTTCGAAGGCGATAAATTTGAAAATAGGTGTTATTTGAGGAACGTGAAGCGGTGTTCCAGATTTTATCTTTCAATGAATTAATCGCATCTTTTCCTGTATCTACGGTACAAAAATATGCCCTTTAACCCAAATAAATGTCACATAAAATAGAACAGATGCACACTGTGCTGATCTAGAGTCAAATAAAATCACACCATCTTTTTTATTTGACTCCAACCAGGAAAGACTCTAAGACAGCAAGATTCCTTCATATTCTGAATTTATGCTGCACATCCAGCTCCATCTTTCCTCTTAGATCCATCATCCATTGATCCGTGGATGGTATGAAACATGTCTCTCTTTCTCTTCAAACAATTATTTTAGTATGTTGACGCATATCAGCAAAATCATAGAGATTCCTACACACGCTAACATGGTGACAATTTTGACGTCTCCGAATTGAGGCAATTTGTTAAGTTTAACGGAATATCTTCACTATTCGACTTACCTAAACAGGTTTCTTCGGAAGAAACAAAGTTCGAGGCTAGACATTTTCACAAAACATACTATGCTGTGTTTTCACTGAATTCAATTTAATATAATTCAATGTCCAATAAAATAACGTTATACAATATTCATGAGTCACTGTATCTTTTTGTTCATTATATTTATAATTAGTTGTTTAACAGAATTGAGATATGACTCGTCATAAATATATGTAGTAATTCAAATATTATTTCATTCAACTCCGTAGATTGCGTTTCAGAAAGCCTTATTATTGCAAAATTTTTATTTGTTACATGCGGCGCTTTTGAAGGATTAGCAGTTTCGACATAGACATATTTTTTTATGACTTGTTTCAAAACTCAAAAGTCAACAGTCTTAATTAATACAAAAGAATACGTATTTTATTTAATTTATTTATCCAATATAAATAAAACATGTAGAATACATTCGAGCTTATATTTCACTACCCGCTAACCTAAATAAACAAAAATATTAGAAATACAAAAAAATCAATGACAAGAATTGATCAAACAACAAAAAAATATCACCAATATCTGCGAAGATCCGTTTTTTTTTTGTATTTGGAGTTTCTTTCTTTTTCAAGATTATTTTAATACATACAACTCTATCATCCACCACAACTGCAGCTCTGTAGAGGACAAACTCAATAAATCCCTTCCCCTACATGAATATTCCTTCAACCCATCCGAAAAAATCGAACGAACCTCTCCCCCTTTTTAAACCTAACATTGCCGTCTTTGTTTGTTTTGTTTCTAGTTGCATTTTCGGTATTTTGTACTGTCCATAGAAAACGAATGCCCCTTCCATATTTCCACTTCATTATCATCACCAAGTCGATTAGCTATTACTCAAGCTTCTTATTTTTTAGCTTTTTATAACATTTTTTCTATTCTAGCTTACATTCTCATGTGTGCTCTTAATTTAGAGTGTAAAAAGTTACAGCAACATAAAACAGAATTGTCTCGAGTGTGCACAGCTTGAATTAACTCGAGCGGACAAGTTAAGAGGTTCAGGACGAGGAACGGTGGGATATGCTACTTCAAAAAACATGGAATTGTGCAAAAAGTGGACAAAATCAAAACTATTCGAGATTTTAGTGAAGAAAGGATAACGGTTTGGCACTATTCCTGATATTTAGAAAGTCAAGTCAGAAAGCAATTCTGCAGAAGCTAAGATAAAAGCATTGTTAGCCAAGATCTAACACTTGCACACGCTAATGGGCTGAAGGGGCCTAGAAATGAGACCTAGATATTTGAATCGAATCAGCAGTGGGTAAAGCAAAGATGTTCAAGTCGTTATTGGAGGAAATGTTGATCCATGGCATCGTTCATCGTGAATATGTTACACTATGTTAGCTTCTTTTTGAGAGCAACGCACTGAACCATTCTACATTGAGTGAGCTGAAAAGATTTTGGCCAAAAAACGCATTCCAACGATTCCACGCCCACCCTTTAGTTCCAATATTCCCAAGATGAATCCACACCTGAAAGGAACTTATCATAATCGAACCGTAATTTTAAACGAGTTGATTTGTGACGATTACCAAAGATGTTTTGAATTGTTAGAGCATCACTAAAATATGGAGTTGAATAGAATGAGAAAAGAATAATAAGAATTTGAGATAATACAATATTCAAAAAGTTGTTAAATAACTTGCTTGGTCCTAATCAAGCCTCTACTTCCAACTTCTTCGAGTAAAAATGTTTCAAATAACGAAAACTAAACAATAATTACTTATGCTTTGGAATGTTCTTGGTTTTAGGTACCTCAAATTATTTTCAAGAACATTTAGAAGCGCAAACATCTCAAAAGGTATAAGAAATTAAAGAAATCAATAATTCTTTCTAGAGCAATAGCGTGTTTTAGTTTAAAAATAATTTTTATTTATTTATTAAGTTTGTTATAGCCGTTTCTACCCAAGAATCGTTTCTACTCGGTTAATTCTTCAATTTTCAACTTTCATATTACTTTCCCGTCACTAGCGAGGTCTTCGGTTCATTAAACAAGTTTTATTTCCTAGTAATAAGCAGGGATTGTACAATTATTGGTTTATTGTTAGAAATAATAACGAACATACCGATCATTAAACTTTGAACGACCTTAACGATCAGCCGTAATCACTTCAATATCCTGTATACGATCACGCTCCGGATTTATGAATGAAACAGGAGAATTAGCCTCAAGTGTTATTATAGAATAAGAAGAAGACAGCATAAGAAACAGAAATTTACATTTATGTTAATTATATTTTGTTTTTACCCGTTTTATGGACAAAAATTAGAAACAATCATATTTTTATATTAAAATCATACCTGAATAAGTGAGTGACAAAATAATAGAATGAAAATTTTCACAATTTATACAAAAACTCTAATAAAAAATAAATAAAAACGATCCAAACCCAAAACGGGTCCTAGAAATCGTGACAGAAATCCGAAGAAGCATGTTTTGTTGGAATTTTGAGTTATGCTGACTGGAAACAAGCATTAACAATTGGAACGAAATGTCTGCCTGCTAGAAAATAGTCTAGAAAAATAATACATATGTACAGAAATAAGGAAGTTATGAAAAAAGATATCGAAGCTTTTCAATTTAAGTATGAAAAATTGGTATTTAAATTCGAAAATTAGTTTATTTTCACTTTTGTCAAAGATAGAATTCACAAAATTAAAATTGGATTGTCTTGTATTAAATTGTCTTCAATGATTCCAGAATTGTTTATGGCAATTTTTATGGATCCAATCAGTAACAACTCATCTACTTATAACAGCTGCTCCATTTACATCCTATATTTTGTCCTAGTTATGTTTGTTATGTTCTACAACAATACCTTATATTGAAACATCAATATTTTCAGTATCAGAACTGTAAACCTTCAATCTAATGTATTCCATCAGAAAAAATCCAAAGGTTTGTGATCAGGTGTCCTAGACGGCCATTCGTTATGCAATCCTTCTACCACAATATTCCTCAACTAAATTCCAACACCGTAATAGTGCGAAGTATAATTTTGTTAAAACGTTGTTTTAAAATAACCGAAATCATCTAAGTTATTTTCCAAAATTTCGCTCTTTGGCATTTTGCAAAACCTCAACGATAAAGTTGGTATTCTGATAAAGTATGTTTCCCAGGATACCCGGTCAAATATCCTTTTTGGGGACCTCTGTGTATGTTTATTGACAAAACATGTAAGAATTTACTACTACAAAGCCTCATATTTTGAGTATTTACATTTCCATTGAGAGACAACGTATTTTTGTAGATAAAACTAAGTGTTTTGACATTATTTCGATTTTAGTTAATTTTAGTCATCATATTTAGTAGATTCAACAAGGGTAATAGAAAAAATAGGTATTACTACTATTTTTGCGGATAACTTAAAAAATTTCTGATCTGCTTATGTTCTTTCAAGGAGAAATTCGACAGTTGATAACAGCCATGTTGAAGCTACAAATGTCAAATTAGTTACTATTTAATCAGTCTATTTTGTCAAATCACCGAGGACGGATACCTCGCTCAATAACACGTGCAAATTATTTAGTTTTATTCGGTGTTCTGTTTAAACAACGTTCAACGCGTAAACATTCTACTAAAAGGACTGTTTCTAGTGAAGAAGATGAATATGATGAAATTAAAACAATTAAATCAACAAAACGCTATATCAATCAACACAGACCGCAAAGAGAAAATCTTTAAGTGCTCTGCAGACAAAATTCAACTAACGCAGACACTAAAGTTTTAACGATTAGAGACAAAAAAAAATGATTTCGCTGAATGAGCTTCTTCGAAACAAATTGAAGATGGTAGCAATACATACCCAGACAAGAGCGTCCAATACATTAAGAAACAGGCTGTGTTTGGTAAGAATATTGGATTAGTGGCTATTTCTTAAAGAACAATTTCTTTTTGGTGGAATTGAACTATAAGGACACCAACAAGTGGTTTTAACAAGATAGATCCACACAGCTTATGTCATAGTGGATATTTTGTTTGAGCAATTTGAACGGGCCACAGAAATCGTGCGATTTGATTCCCTTCGAGTTGTCTCTTAAGAGTTCTTTTAATTATTATAGCCATAATCTTAGAAGCTCTTAAATCCAATATAACCTTAACCATGGATGAAAAACAGTCCAATTTATACTCCAGAATTATGGAAAACTTCCGATTACACAGTCAGGTTTTTTAAATTTGAAGAAAGTGTTTAATGATAGTTTCTACAAGTATTTAGCTACTTTCATCACCCGAAGCACGTACCATTTTAAGAAAATACAAAAAATTTCTTAACCTTTCTTGAGAGACGAACCTTAAATTTCAAATTTGTTGTACACGTATTTAAACAGGTAATCAAGTTGAAGACGATACAATGAATATCCAAATAAGAGCCTCTAATATATTAGGAAAAAATTATTGTTTGGTGAAGGTATTGGGCTAGTACATATTTCCTTAAAATCGATGTAAGCCAGGCCATTTCATTAAGGAAGAGTGCTGTAAGGTCCATGATTACCATTTTCTTTTAGGAAAAATTGAATTATATGGACACCAACAACATGTGGTATCAACATGCACAACGAGCCATACTTAGACTTTGGAATTGGGGCTGATTCATGCGTTAGAGTTATGGAAACATGGAAATTTCGCATGCAAGCAAATATTTGATATTTCGATATACACACTTGAGTTTTTTTTAATTTGAAAGAGGCTCTTAATGACACACCTATAGCTTCACCAAGTATATATCTGCTTCTTTATCTCCTAGAATCTAGAAATTTTTTGCTGAGGCTAAACGAAATCGACTGAATGATTAAACGTACAAAAAACACAGAATTTTCAACCATAATCCAGAGGCAAACCTTAAATTCTGAATTTATCGAACGCTTAACTTTTTATTGTGATTGTACACCTACAATATATACCAACAAGTTTACGAGACATCATGTATAAAAGTTATCAAATAATTCCTATAATAAAAATTTCGGTCTTAATTTTGCATAATTTTTTCGATATTGATGACGTTGCCGCCAAGACCAGTGAAAAGTATGATATTAAACTTTTATCTACGACAACTAAACTGCATTATGATAAATTCATAGTTACGTAAATCGTACCTGTTTCTTGACATTTTACTCGGACTCGCCTCCACAACCAACCGTTCAATAGAACTTACCGTTTCATTCATACTTTTACACTTAGATCTCATTAATTTCATTATGACCTTCTCGACCACCTTCACACACATTTTAAAAATTATAAATAGCTATTTGCAGTCTCTTAGTTGCAGCCTTGCAACGGGTGATTTCATCGTACGATCTTTTTTTTTCTGTTGTTTGTTGTTGCGATAAAGCGGCGTTTAGAATGTCGCTTTGACCGTTTTTATCATTCTATAAATAATTGCACAGAAACTAGGTTATATCAGACTTAGTTGTGTTATTAATAAACGGTTTTCAATAGAATATTTTCGTTATTAACGAAACAAAAAATTTAATATCTACGATCAGATCGAATAGAGTTCATTAAGTACGAGGTCTGGCTATTAAATAACGAGACTGGTTACGAAAAAGGGTTTTATTATAAAAATTATTCTACATTTTTTCCATTAATCGAAGCAGTCTTCTTTGGTGAGTGCTTCTAGGAGCTCCGTCGTTTTTTTGCTTCACCGCTTCCATAGACTCAAATCGGGTCCCTTTCAAAGCAGATCTTTTTCTAACCTTTCAAGGAAATCTAAGCAGACCCGTTGACGCTTTTCTTTCTATTGTTAACATGTTTATTAAAAAACAGCAATTTCGAATCTGATAATAACATCTGCGATGACGCATTTTTCTGTTCTAAATTTAAGTAGAGCAGCTCAATTCGTTGTATAGGGATTCAAGTCATGTGCACTTATTGTATTGTAAGGTTTGGTTAGAAAAAACATGTTCTTTGATGATTTTCCTTCCAAAGAATCTAAAAAAAACTTGAAAATATTTGATCCTGTCAGATATTTGTAGTTATATTGAACTCGCCGTTTGGCATTCCAGGAAAATTCGATAAAGTAAGATATTAAAAAAGAATTTAAGTTCTAAACTTGCTCTAATTCACAGCGAATTTTTGAAAATTGAAAATAACTTTTTTATTATAAAGATTGATGTTCTAAGTAAGCAATTTCAAATTTTTGTGATTGATTGGAGGGATATTATAAATCTGGCGGTGAAAAATTCTTTTCTTCTGATTATTTATATGACGCGCCTAATTTGTAAATTTCATAATCTCCTCATGGGTTTTCCTACTACTGGATAAATACTGATTATAGAAAACTTGATTATTACATACAAAAAGTGTTTTCCACAACATAATAATAGTTCTTTGAACTTATTTATTTATCAGCGCTTTAGGTCAATCACCATTATAATGTGATTATGTTTAATACATGGAAATTTTATTATAAAAATATGTAGTCATTATTAATACTTTCGTAGACACTTTTTTGAAGTGAATTTATTCCGTATGTCTTCAGTTAGTTTGTTAATGATAATTCTTTTGCCATCCGTCGGGTCAGGGGATGCATCTTGTTTAATCTCTCCAACTATAGAACTTTTTTGAAACTATAGCTCGAGTGCAGCTAGATCACCTATCAGCTGAGTGCGGATCCTAACCCAGAACAAGATTCAGATCACTAGCTTCTATCTCAATTTGTATAATAAATTCTAGATGTTTACTAATTGCTAGTGAGCAAAAATTTTTCTTCTTCTAAAATAAAACTGATCAAGTTCAGAGAAGAATTCGTCGTCGCGTTGATTGGAGAAAAGATTCAACCAGTTTCGAAAAAATGAAATTGCAAGAGCTTCATTATTTAGAGAGTCTACCACCTACTGAAAAAAAGCAGCGTTCGGCAAAGCCAAGCAGAAAAACGTACAGAAACGCGTTATTCCTGTCCAGCATAGGAAGAAAAGCCATCCCTTTGTGTGGAAGATTGCTTTAAAAAGTTCCACAAACAATAAAATATTATTTTATTTCGTGAATTTGAACTAATTTTTATAATTAAATTCTTTGTTCGGTTTTTAATAAATTTTCTGTTCGAGTTTAATCGTAGCTACACAAAAATGGCAAATAAACACCAGACGAGTTATCTCGTAGCTGGCAGTCAACGTGTTAAATAACAAAACATTCTTAAATGTACAAGAGTTAGTTTACTTCAAATTTTTTCTACAAAAAACACTTCTTATAATAAAAAAATTAATTCCGGCTAATATGAATTAACAAATATTACAAACCTTAAAATGGAATAAACGAAACGTATGGCATTGAATCTGATTACTTTATCAAATCTCTGAGTAATGGAAATTTTTAACGGCATCATTTCCTTTGAACCTTCATTTTTTGCTCCTTATCAGGGAACTACATTATAACTGTGACAAATCGTTAAAGTTATTTGTTTATCAATGATTCAACTATGTTTCAGTTTAGCGATATTTTCTTGAAACATGAATGAAAGAATAGACATTTTCAGAACATAGATTACGAAATTAATGTTACATAGGTCAGTTAAAAGACTTATAAGGTGAAAGCTATTAATTGATCCGATCTTATGCATCCAACGATGTCTGTAAAACCTAATTTCAACTGGTATTGAAATGGACTACTAAACTTCTAACTAATATCTTTAGCCTCATACAAAGTGGTACCACAAAATGACTTTTTCTCGTCATAGACAGACCCAGAGTATGCTAGTATTAAAGTAGGCCTTAGAGGATGTTAGTTTTTACTTTCCATCTCGGTCAAATCGAATAACAGGACACGAGCGAACGAACCTGTGGTCGCCGATATCTTGTGCTTATTCAAGTGTCCTGTTAGAAACCCTAGAGAACGCCAAGGTTATTCCTGCCAAGGTAAATATTGGATCTTTCATGGTCATAGTTTACAAAAAAAGTGTCAAAGACGAGATATCAAGTACCATTTTCCTTGGTAAAGGGGTTGAATTTTAAGTCAGTAACCTTATTAAATATCGATTTCTATTTTAAATTGGTTTTCGTCTCCAGTAAACTGTCTTCAGTCTCTGAAGACGATAATTTGGTTATCGAAACGCACATCAGATAGTGTAATTGTGAGTGTAAATAGTGTATTCAGAATCGGTTTTTATTTTATTTAACTTTACCTCAAATTACTTTCATGTCAGTTGAAGCAAAATTCCAAGACAAGTTTTTGAGGGGCATTATCATTTAAGAAACAGCGACCTCCACATGGACCTAGGACTAGGAGCATGAAAAACGTCTTCACAATCAAAAAGACGTTGGAACAACTCGGAACCGTGTGAAGACTCAAAAGTGTTTTGAGCTGGTGTGGGTGGTGGGCAGTGAGTCAAATTCAGTAGAATACTTTAGTATTAAAGATTAAAAAAAATGTTTTTCAATCTCATATTTAAATTAGCTGTATTGAAATATAAATAAAAGAACCAATTATCGATTACTGATAAGTAAAATCAGCTATGTTTTATACTTCTCAAGGAAATTTCATGCCTAAGTATTGAAAAAATGCTTTTTCAAGTCACCAAAGGAATTACATGGTTACCTATTTTCCATGTATGGAGGAGCTTTCAAATTTTACATGAAGAGCATGCTTTAGTGCTGGAAGTTTTCCCGTCTAAAATTTCTAGAAGAGTCCAGAACACATAGCAGTCAATTATAACGAAAACACCGCCAAAAAATTCACGAGAATCCATGGATTCACCCCAATTTGTGCGAAATATTGATTTCCATTTGTACGTTCCTACCAAGCCGGATTTATTGGGAGCCTACGAAACTCAAGGTGTACGTTCCATCTACAGCTTCTTCCTACAACGCCTTTTTTATATTAGTGGAACGGTGCTTCTGTGGTCGCGGATATCGCAGTCGTTTCTTTGAACGTATCCATTAATTAGTTATGAGAAAACTATGCTGGAGGTGCAAGGGGTGCAAGGGGTGCATGGCACACGGGCGGCATTAACACGGGGCGGCAAAAGGCAAAAATAACAGAACCCCATCATGTAAAAAATACTTAGTCGCAAAGCGCAAAGTGCCTTTCTTTTATAGCGGCATTTCTTCGAAATATTATTTTATTATTATTACAACAATAACAAAATAGTGCGTTGAGTGTTCGGGCGGAAAAAGATAATAAATAGGTAATAATAAATAATAAGCCGCTTGCCGCAAAAACGGCAGAATATATTAATAGATTACTTGAATAAAGGGATCGCGGATCGCAGCTTTTCTTTTGGCTTTTACCTTTTAGACTTTGAGAATGTGGGATTTTTTTATTTTTCTAATCCCGTATTTATCTAAGTTTGCGTTTCAGTAAATTTAAAAGCAACTAGAAAAAAATAATGAACGTTATTATTGTTCCAGGAGTCTACTCCGTAGTTATGGTATAATAAAAAACTATAAATATATATCATGAACTACTTCTAGTTACATTGTAGTAATTCACTGAACCTTTTAGAACAAAAGATGCTGATTATGCATTGTATGCAGTTTCTGCGATAAGAATGTTTATAAATTCACGCTGGAGAACAATATAAGATCAATCTAATTTATTTTCAATTGTGTTTCATTCAATTGTTGTGATAACAAACACATAGAATAGAAAATTTAGAAATAAAAAAGTGTTTTAGTTAAAAAATATATTCACCTATAAAATTTTATTAGAAAAGCCTTAAGGAAATACTCCAAAGCCATTCAACTACTTATATGAAGTTATTTTTAAGCTGCTGCTAGTTTTAGAAGATCTAAACTTTGCCCTCTGTGATAACGTTTATCCTTGACATTCGTATTTATATTTTGGAAAAATCAAACAAGTTCATGCAAGGTTGCAAGCACATACACCACAAGTCGTAATAATTTAGTGTGCGTTCACATTGGCGACGCATTTGCGATGTCATCGCGCGCGTTGTCCTGTTCAAATTGGTTAAGCGTCGTTTTAGTTATTTTCTAGATTTCTAACCAAAAGGACGTAATTAATTTGGTATTCAAACGATTATTACTTATAGAAAGTACACGACTGCGAAGGCTAATTTTAAAGAAAACTAAAGAAATACAAGGCGTTCATGAACTTGATAGAAATAGACATTCCAAAGGACTGGTTTGAATTCTCGATATTAATAACTCACGATCAATGGTCATTTGCAATGTGAACACATTCATTTAAAGCCTATAGCCAGTAAGATTTTTTAACCCCGCTGGAACGGCATCGCTCGACGCTCACTGCTTGAGCGTTGCCAATGTGAACGCACACTTACACATCTGAACAAGCGTTGGGGACGGAACGGAGACCGGCGCGGCAACGGCAAGTATCAACGCGTTGTACTGAATATGGAATATACAAGTCGCAAAATATTATCTGCCTATAGGAAAAGTTAAGCCAAAATTTTAGTTATTCACTATTGAAACCAAATAATGGATCTCCAGTTACGATTATGGATCCTCATGTCCAATCACGGACACGACGGCGTTAATACACTTTGGGTATCAAGACCTCAATATAACTTCACGATTAATTTTGATAAACTCAACTGCTTTATTAGAATTTCACTTCATTTTAACGAAATCTAATGAACTATAAGCTGGGGTACTGTAATTGTAAAAAATTTATACAAAAGATAAAACGGTTAGCGTTTTTTTAAATAACAAACAATTTATTTCCCGATGACAATATCAAACGGATGTGCTTTATGAGGTTATGATTCAAAATTAAAATATTGTCATGTGATCCAATCAAATGGCTTTCCAGATCACTAGATTTCTGTTCAGAGATAAAGACTCTGTATGTTGGAATTGGGTATTTCTATAGAATTAAACTAATTTTTGAAATTTTCCCAAACAACTAAATCATCTATAATGGCATATTAATAACAAATTCTTCGAATAATTCTGATAATAGACGTCGTATGTGGCAGATTCTACGAAATATTGGATACTAGTATTATTAAAACAATAAATTTTGAATTACAGCTCACCATAAAGTTAAGAAAAAACGTAGATGATCTAGTTGCGATAAGATTTTATCATTTATTTTCAGATATCATATTTTTTATAAAGTTATGAAATATTATAAACTAATAAATATAAAACGTTTCATAGAAGTATATAGATAATTTAATTACAGCATCTATTGCAAGTTTAAATGCAGTAACAGTTTTTCTTTTATCTTCCACATCAAAATAAAAAGGAAACAAAGGAGTGGACAGATAATAAACTGCATTCTTTACCATATCAAGCAGGCAAATTTATAAGTGGAGCAGCACGTCAGTAACCTACGTTTTGTTTCTTATTAGTATGAAAGAAGAACCTTCTACATAACAATATCGAAATTTTGAATTCCACTGAATCAACTGAATGTTTTTTCTTGTATAGGATGAATTCTTACACGCCGTATACTTTCTACTTCTAATCTATTTATTCACTTAACTACTATACAACTAAATATTTTTGAGATGTGACACAAAAAAGCGTAGTTAGGGTACAGCTTAAACTTTATTATTCCCTATCTTCGGCTATTTGGTTGGTTAACTAGGAGACAGAAAAATCGTAAGGTGAAGGGACTTACGAGATGTGAACTCGGAACGCTGACAGGCAATTTCATAATAACAACTCAACCACCCTCTCATTTTTTACCCTTTTATAACCTATTTTAAAGCATTTCCATCCCAGAGTGCAGTTTTTTACTCGTCCTATTTCTGCTATTTCTTCAAAAGTCATTTTTCCTTGTGGGCAGAGCACCGGCAACAAAGTTGCTCGATCGTCGCCTGTGCTGCATCCCGCACTTCGTATGCCTCAATTTTGCATCTATCCACTTGTTTTCCTGGATAGCTTTGTCTTTCATAGTCTGTTCAATTCCTTCCTTATAGGTCTTTGAGGATCTTCCTCGTCTTAATCTATTCAGCGGTCGATATTTCAATGCTTTCTTCGGCCTGTTCTGCTCCATTCTCATCACATGTCCGTACCAGAGCAGTTGCTTATTCTCTCCGAAGTCGTGTATACTCGATCTGTTCCTCGTCAACGTTCTGGTTATCCTGCACGATCTTCTCAAGTAGTCCATTCCCACAGCTTGTATTATGTTCTCTTGTCTATCCGTCAGTTGTCAGCACTTGCATCCATACGTTAAAATGAGCTCCACTATGATTTTGTACATTGTGAGTGAGTTCAGAATTTGTGTAGGTGCTTTCCCTTGTTGCTTTATATCTTATATCTTCTTTCGTCGTTCCATCTTCTGATATTATGCTTCCTAGGAATTATCTACATCGTCTAACCCCATTTATTTGCAATTTGGGATCTCGTTGTATACTTCCTACTGGTAGATATCCTGTTTCTGTCATATTCATGTTCAAAACCCAATTTTGCATATTTTTCGAATTTTCTCAGGACGTAATCTGTATCGTCCTCGTCGCAAGCTATAATAAAGTTAAGTACGAGGATATATTGAAAAATTCTTAGCCTACTATAGAACCAAACAAAATTTCAATGTTAAAATATTTTATTACTCAACATATTCTACTCTTTATTGGATACATTTATCACGGTGAACCTGCAACGTCTCTAGATCTTTCAAAAAAAATGTTTTTTCTTGCTCTGTAAACCAAACCTACACAGCTTCTATTACCTCCTCGTTGGAATAAAATTAACGACCTTTTAAACTTTTTTTCAGTTGAGGAAAGAGATGATAGTCGAACCGAGGCAAATCTGGTGGATAAGGGGGGTGTTCTAGTAATTTAAACACTAAATTACGAATATTTTGCATGGCAAAATGATATTTGTGTGCAGGGGCGTTGTTCTGCAAAAACAAAACACCTTTGGATAGCTTTCCACGTCTTTTCTCTTTAATTTTCTTATTCTCTTTAGAATAGTCAGTAATGTCGAATAGGTAAGCTCCAGTTATTGTTCATCCCTAATCCAAAAAATCAATCATGATTACTCCATGCCAATCTCAAAAAACTGAAGCAAGAACTTTTCCAGCAGATTTTTGGACACGAAACTTCTTAGGTTTTGGAGAACGATTTCAACGATTGTTGCTTTGTTTCTGGATCGTAGAAATATACTCAAGTCTCACCCATAGAAACAATTCGGTTTAAGAAGTCTACATCGTTTTCAAATCGAGCACAGATCGAACGCGATGCTTCTACCCTTGCACGCTTTTGGTCAACATTCAAACATTTGGGGATCCATTTTGCAGCAATTTTTCTCATAACCAAATTGACGTGAACTATGTGATGAACGCGTTCGTATGAAATATTCAGTGCTTCAGATATCCGTTTTTCGGGGACTGACACAGAAACTGGCCTTCCCGATCGGTCATGATCTTCAATGGAAAATTTACCTCTTTTGAACCTTGCAGTCCAATTTTTCACGGTCACATACGAAGGACATTGATCACCAAGGGTATTAGGCATACCTTCGTAAATCTGCTTACGTCTTAACCCTTTTAAGTACAGGTACTTGATGATGCTCGATACTCCAATTTTTCGATTTTCACAATTTCGGTGGACATCTTTTTTCTTTTAATTTATTGCGTAACTCTGGTTCACTTTTTTGACTTCATACTTTACACTTACACTTTTAATAAGTTATTGTTCGTTGCTATGGTAACGTAATATTTTGTTTATGCATGGAACTGATCTAGGCTTATTAGATATCAATACATCCTCGTATTTCATGAAACTTATTTGGCTAGTAATTTTTTTTTTTCTTTTAAGCATTAAAAACTAAATCTCCAAGTATTTAAATATCAGAGTTATTTTCTCGAAAAATTCGATGTCTTATAAATTGTTTTTTCATTGCATTTTCTAAAACAGTTTTTTATCAGGGGCAAGAAGAGATTGAAAGAGACTTTTAGTCAATTTGTCACAGCTTGGATTACGTATATTTAGCACTTTGCGTGTATGGCAACTCATGATCATCATCCAGTCATTTATCGTGATATGAAAATTGATTAAATAAAAATCCCCAGCTCTACTAAGCAGTGATTGAAGATAATGACGTACAATTCGTTATATTTAATTCCTCCTTCAAATTCCCATGGTTTGAGTACAATCTTCTGATACACCCTATAGGAGAAAGGACCAGTCACTCGAACGACGTATGCAAATTTATCTGTATTTTAATGAAAATAATATAACGGCTTATCTGGCTGGTAAACCATATTGTCAAGTTTCTGTTGGATTAATTCGGTAAACAATCGTGGGAGTCTGTAAAATCGTTGGATTTGATTACCTATCACGCCCACAATACCATATGATACCCACTTTTTTCACTAGTAATTACCCCAGTAAATTATGTAATTTACTTCTTATCGGACTTCATACAGACGAGGGAATAAGTTTACACAGCGTTGCCATTATCATGAAATGTAGGTTATATATGCATGGAAACTTGTACAGATTTTGAACAAAATATGAAGTTTATCCATGCTCTATAATAATAATCTAATACAAAAATGATTGTTTTAAACATTCTCTTCTTTCAGTTAAATTAAATTCATCATTTTCAAAGATAGAAAGTTTATTGATGATTCTGTATTATTGAATAGAATAATTCTGATCATAAGTACAAACAGTTCAAGAAATTCATCCAAACTAAAAAAAAAAAGGTAATAAGTATGCAATCACACAACTTAATTCCGTATTCTATATAGAAATTATTATCAGTCTGCTTCGTTATTCATGCCTGCAGAAGCATCTAGCCAAAATACCTCGAACGTTTCAGTACTCAATCTATTAAATTATTGTGATTAAAGCGAGTTTTTAGAAAGATACAATCTTCATTTTAGATTTGTTTAATAATTTCGAATCTTGTTAAATTTGGTATTCAAGTACCTCAAATCGAATATTTTATATAAAAAAAATTAATGACGTTTGGGAACGACTTAGCCTTAATCAAACTAACAAAATTTTATATGGTATTGACAACATGAATGTGAAACTTATCACAAGCAATTATTAAATGTATGTATCGAAATTAAAAGAGAATTACAAATTTTTACTAGCCATTTCTGATGATTCCCAATTGTTGTATTTGATTTTGTTGGTTTTTTTAAGATTTCGTAGTTATTTAATATTGTTTTGAAGTTATTGTCATGTTAATGTGTTCTTAATATATTTTCCAAATGTTTATTTGTCTGTCCTATGTAAATAACATCCCAATTAACACAATAAACCTTGAATATAATATCACTCATTATATTTTTGTGATTGAATTATAGATTATGACCTTCATACTTTGTTCTCTCTCTATATATACGTATATAATTCTTGACAAACGTTATAGTTTTGGGATTGTGATAAATAAAACACCAAAGTAGTTCGAGCTGTCGACTACTTATGTAATAATTATGTATTCATAATCGGGGACTGAAATTATGCTCAAAGTACAATGCAAATAATTGTATATACATATTTTTACATTGTACTTTGACCACAATTTCAATCCCCGATGAAAAATACATAAGTATTCGATAACTCGGAATGCATATTAAATAGACTATACTTGGGTACCAAAACTAGTTGGTTAAGAATCTGTTCCAATTTATGTAAATATATATTAAAATAATATAGTAACAGTCGGGAGAATCCTCGTACGAGGCTTAATCAAAAATAAACGACCCTTTAGTGGTTGAAAGCGTGGAAGGATATTCGTATGTGATTGAGCTAGAATATAAAAATCACTATAGCCAATTTGGACAGTGCTTAACTTAGAGTCCTTGATATGACCTGGAGAAGTCTACCTGTTACTGCAGCGTATAAAATTCGCCACAGAATGCTTGTCCGGTCCACGCAAATTTCCCTTTCTATGATCAAGAATGAAAGTATTGTGCAACGAAGCAAAACTGTGAACGTGTTGTGAATCAAATGCTTCCCAGTCGTACTGAGACATGGGAACATCGATACGTCAAGTATGGAGTGAAGAAAAAAGACGAAGAGAAAGCCAAGGATTTGCTTTTTGTACGCGAACGTCAGATCATCGATATAACCTATTACTGAGGTCACTTGGATCAATTTAAGCTTTAGTATCAACGTAAAATGTGAAATTGTCCTAATCGTGGGTTCTTGCAACTCTACACAGTAGCTGCAACGTAGCAGAAACTGGAGGGAATGAGCTGGAAAGAATTAATCGTTCACCTTACAGCCCAGATTTATCACCTTGTGGTTTTTACATGATGTCAAGGAAGAAATTGCAGGTAAGTGATTTGAAACCAACCAACAATTGGAGAGAACGGAATAGAAAAATTGCTATAACGTGGAAAAAAATGTATAATATACATATGGTGGTGAGGAAAGGTTTTTTTGTTTACAAATTGTTTACAAATATGTCATTCAATATTTTTTAGGATTATTTTAATTAATTAATTTGATGAATAATTAATGAAAACAAAGGGACATTATCTTTCTCTATTTAAACGTTTTATTTAATTCTGTTGCTTTATAGCGATACAAATGTAATGTAGACGGTTTGGCAACACCGTTTGTTCCGGTTTATGATCCACATTTCTTTATTGTTCAATGCTTTTTAACTCATATACAGACTTAAATTTAACTTCCTCACTTGAACCACCTAACAATGAAACTGAAGAAGTTGAAACAAAGATTCTTGTGAGTGTTGAATCATTAATTGTTCAAATAAAAGGCATTAATTTGTCAATCGATATAAAATTTGTTATGGAACATTAAAATACTACGTAATATTGGAATTTGAATCGATTAATCGATTTTCGAATGCATGACACAATTTGATACTTTACTCGATAAACTAAATTACAGTAGTATCAGTTTAATATCAAAAAATTGATAATCAATCAATGAGGATCTATTGTTAATTTTTTTTTTATCAATTCAAATATAAATACTATTCATAACGTAAGCTATATAGTGTGGCAAATTTAATTAGAATAAATTTTGCCACTACAATCATGAACGAAATTTGGTAATTATCTAGATTAGGTTACACCCCTCCGATTTCGTTAAAGTTTTAGTATGTTATAGTGAAAATTATGCTGAAAAATTTGATGTAAGGCGCGGAAATCATCCCTTCACATAGTTTTTCAACTCTGAAGTTCCAAAAATAGAAAACTAATTTATACATCATAGTTTAGCTTCGCATGTCTAACCTAACCTAACCTAAGCTAACATAACCTAACATAACCTAACATAACCTAACATAACCTAACATAACCTAACATAACCTAACATAACCTAACCTAACCTAATCTAACCACACATTGTAACTAAGAATATTGATAGAATATCAATCAATAAACTGCAATACACAAAAATTCATAGAATTTTATCTTTTTCATGGTCAAACAAAACAAATATCGATAGATTTACTAATGATAGTCGTATGTAAACAAACTAGACTAAATTCTCTGCAAATTTTATGATACATGATGTCATCATTAGGTAATGAAGATATGCGAAGCTAAAGTATGATGTATAAATTTTTTTTATTTTTCTTGAAGTTGAAAAACTACGTGAAGGGATGATTTCCGCGCCATCAAATTTTTCAGCATAATTTTCTCTATAACATACTAAAATTTTAATTAAATCGGAGGCGTGTAACCTAATCTAGATAATCACCCGAAATTTTAGTACACGATGAGTTATCGCAACTGTAATTTTTCTTGTAAATATATTAACGTATATCTGTCTTCTGTTATAGCCCACTCTATATATAATATAATTATCTGGTGGGTTGCAAAAGTCCCCAACTGTTTTTAATTATATAAAACAGGTTAGTTATGAGGTGCTTAATCATCTGAACAACACGGTTATTTACAAACAATGATTAAAATAGTTATTTATACAACAAGTAATAAGTAAAATGCACGAGCTTCATACAAAAATTTTTCTACGTCCGTAGATTTAAAAACATTCGACGAAACTTTTATCAATTTTTATTTTGTAATAGTAATATTGAAATTACAACCGTGAGCATTATTATTTTGAAATGATGAAGAAGTAACATTACTATTGGTACTTGAATTGGCAACATTTAACGAGGTCAAAGAAACAACATCATCTATAGTAGTATTACTAATAATTGGATTGTTGGTAGGATCGTGAACATTTATGTTGCTTGAAGACGAACTAGATGTTCCTGTTAAAATTTTCAATGCGGAATCCATTTTGTTTTTTATTGAGTCGTCTACGTAAACCTCCGCAACTAAGTTGGATTTTCTCCCACCGTGTTTCTTTAGTTGAATTACATCACCACCGAAATCCACTAAAAGAGATACCAAAGAGCGTCGAAATGTATGCCCAATATAGTTTTTTGGATTAGATAAATTCAAATATGTTGCGATAAATGAGGGAATTTTTGAAAAAGGTATTGATACCTACAACTTGGATTTTGCGTTTTCCATTTCTATACTTCAAAAAGAAATGATATGTTTTTTATAAATGTTTACCAAGTTTAATCTATCGTCAGATATTTCACCAATAACAGTAAATTAATGGTAAACATGAGTTTTTGTATCAGGTGCAGTGATAATTAAAACATTTCCGGTATTATTAATATCGTTAAACTTTATTTTATATAATTCCTCCTTCCGCAGACCTCCTGCCATTCCGAATATTAAAACAACCTGAAGTTGTTACATATAATATTTAAGATTACATTAAAATTTTTTGATGCCATACCTTATGCATGAGATAATGATTATCTGGAGCTTGCAACAGATACTTATTAATTTCTTCACGGGCAAATGTTTTAGATTTTTTGGGTCTATAGCCAACTGATTTATTTTTCAAATATGCAATGAGTTTCGAGTATTTACTGATGTCTACGTCGTTTTTTACCATTAGGGTGCCTTTCAGTTTTGAATAAATCGACCAAAGGGTTGAAAACTTCCACATTTTTGATTTAGTTTCAAAGTAAGCTAGTAACACTCTTTCTATGAAGCTGTTTATGCCTTTTTTAGTACGCGACTACATAAAAGAATTATATTCCTTTAAATACTGTTCCCTGGTTTACTCAGGGAGAAGATTCATAGTCGCTGCAGTTGCCGATTCAACATCTTCTGGTGTGCAGTTTAAACTTTCTTCAATACGACTCTCCTTGACTAAAAATAATACTACACTCCTTTTAATTAGACACAAAACGGATTTTTCTTCACGAATATCAAGAAATAAAAGTGTAACAGTTTATTGGAGAAACGATTTGACATGAAAAAGAAAGAGTTCACAGCCCAATATTTTGATAAAACAATTTTATAATTTCTTAAAAAAATTACGAAAATACGTCACTTTTTTTAACGCCAAAGCGTGAAAAAATGAACCGCTACAGTACTTTTTTCACGCTTATTGACCACTACTTCAATTCTACTTTCTATTGGTATTTCTACTTTAACCCATAAATTTTCTATAAGTTTGTCTAATCTCATTTGTAATTCTTTTCCCAAATGTTCTTCTAATTTAGCATCTATCGTGTCGCTTCCTTCTGTTTTGTTATTATAAAGCTGATAGTTTCTTTTATAATTGATCTTTCATAACGCCTTTTTCTTCTTCATGATTATCGTTTTCTTCTTTATAAAGATAATCCTCATTTTATGTACTCTATTTCGTCTTCTGCTTTCCTCAAGCATTGGAACAGTATTCTTCTAATTAAATTCTAGAATTTTTCTATCCATTTCATTATAAAATTTGTTCCAGTTCAATTGTCTACTCTGTATATCAACTGCGTTTAACTTGAACAGGTTTATTATTAGATAATATCCATAAAAAACGTCCTTGAATATTGTTTTTGTTAACAAACAATAATATTATTGGCATAAAAATGATATTTCGATTATTTTTGATAATATAATATTATTATATCTGTCTTCTTCTTGATTTGAGATATGATCTACAAGATGGATACCTTGACTTTAGAATCTAGTAGAAAAAAGATATTTTTGATACTATTTTGCATATTAAATACTAACTAAGTGAAAAAAAACTTTTATTTGTGGAAATAATCATCAGAGCGAAATATTTAACTTCATTCTCTCATAGAAACTTTGTTATATTTTCTCAAATCAATTGAATTCAGGGCCGGATTAAGCTAGGGGCTTGGGGGGGCTATAGCCCCGGGCCCCAGGTCCAAGAGGGCCCCATCATTTGGAAATCATTCTGTATTTTTTTATGTGTTGATACCATAAATCTAACGTATTGATATTATTTTGTGAATTTTTCCGGGTTTCCGAATTCCTTAAGGGGGCTCCGTCATTATTTTAGCCCCGGGTCTTATAAATCTTAATCCGGCCCTGATTGAATTTGTTCAAATTAAAATTAAAAATGTCTCTTATTGTCATAAGGTACAAACTTGAGGTAAAAAGCTTACTTTCATAATGTTTTTCAAACTACTAATTTTTTTCAATCGTATTCATTCCGTATAATTTGTTTTAACAATAGTACAGCCATTCAAGCTTAAAATCGATAGAAACGTCACAACACCTTCATCGATCTTCTTGAAAATTTGGAATTAAGTTCATCTTACCCTCCTCTTCAAACCTGACTTGGTCGCAAAGTATGCTTCTTATTTTTAAGGGGTGCAAATCACCCCTTACTCCAATAAATTGAAAACTAATGAATTAAAGCACTAATGGGCTATAGTTATGTTCAAATATAATAAATGTTGATTGTTTTGTATCATGACTTTAATATTTTGATATTACAGCTCACTTACCCTTAAAAACAACCCTTCATACAAAGATTATTTGAAAAATGTAGTAAAAACATTAAATTTTTTTTATTTAGGATCGTAATTGCAGATTTTTTTTTCTTCAAGTATAAAAAATCTGACCCTCAAAATTTTTAATAATGCAACCACCAAAAACCAACCCTCAGAATTCTGTTCGTGGACAACCAGAACCGACAAAGTCGATAATTTCACAATTGGGACTAAAGTTTGGACACAGTTATAAAATAGGACACTGCTCCTTTGCATTTTTTATGAATATAAAACTTACCTAGTTTGTAATAAATATATTGAGAAAGCGTAATTATTTCTAAAAAGGATGGCTTCATCACCTTCTATATAAAGAAGACACATTTTATTTTATCAAAATGAAGTGCTGTACAATGTGGTTAAAACTGAATTTGCTATGACAAAAAACTGAACTAATCAGAATTCTACTCCTTTTTCGTATCATATGAGATTCATTTATACCGGTCATGAAACTCTGAAGAAATCATTTTTGTTGAGCACAATTTTTTGGTATTGACAACAGGTTTAAAATGGCGGAGTATTTTGTAGCATATCAGCTGGTCTGTCTCTACCATAAACTCGTAGAAAATCAATATAGTTGTATTTAAAGGTAATTCAAACAGGTTTGGTATTTTTATAACGTATGACTTTTATTTTCAGCCACGACACTTTATTCCCCTTATAGTTCCCACTTTCACATAATCAAAACTACTTTTTTCGAGCAGACTTTCAGAACGTACCAATTTGAAAATGTTTGATACAACATTCTCAGCAGTTCGTGAGTAACTTTTGCTTCATCCTTTTGCTGTAAATGCTGCTCGTAGATTTCTTTGGAAATGGTTTTATCGCGCACTGACTTTTCTTTGTATGAAAGAATTCCAGGCTATACTTTTCTCAAGACGGTAAACTATTATTACTGATATATAACTTTTACCTTTTACCAGGCCAAGTCAACTTAATCATGTTTGACGAGCGACGAACGTCTTCTTCATTAACATGGTCATTATGTCCAATTTTTTTTTGCTTCAACTCACTTTGGTTAGTAATTTGGTCATTTTAACTCCAGATTGTTAATATTTGATTTCAGTTTTGGTTCTAAGCCCACGATATATAGACGTTTTCTATGGATTATAATCTTTGGATCGAAAAATATTTCTTAATATTGAATATCTCCAAACAGTTTTGAAAAATATTTATTTTATAAATACTCAACGTACTTAAGCTATGGAAAGTAGCAGAGTTTATAATTATACTTAACCCAGGTAAAGTGTGCCCTGCTGCTTTCCTAGACGTGACCCAGACCTTTGATAAAATTAGTTATAAAGGCCTAAATTACAAGTTGAGTAAGTTACTACCACGACAAGTTTCAGAACTACTAAAATATTATATATCGGACAGATATTTTAGAGCAAAACATGAAGAAACTTATTCTTATCTAACAGAAATAAAAGCAGGAGTACCTCAGGGTAGTGTACTAGGTATACAATACAATAACAACGTTTGCTGATGATACGGCCGTCAGAGAAGAAGCTAATATTAAATTACAAACACCTGGACTAATAGATGGTATCAAGTTGATGAAAATAAATTTGCTCACGTTAACTTTACGAACAAAAAAAATTAAAGAATGCTCAAATTTCTTATACTAACAATGCAAAGTATTTGTGAATGTCTTGACGCTAGACTTGTCCACACACAACAAACTTCTTCTCTACAAACAGATATTGAAACCGGTCTGGACATATAGCATACAACTTCGGGACTGCCAGTAAAAGTGGAAGTTCTTAATGTGGAAACTGTTAACCAGATTATAGATAAATTTGGCAGAAGCCAACAGCATATATTACAACTTGAGGTTATCGACAATGCTAATTTGGTGAGAAGGCTTCATAGGATCAAGCCCTTCGAGTTAGTTTAAATGCAGAGTATTGTACGAATATCGCGTAGCACGTAAACGTAAGTTGAGTTATGTTATTTGCTTATTGATCTTCATGATCGGTTGTAATAACAAAAAACACTCTACTAGGGTGCGTTCTTAAAAGAAATAAATACTCTAAAATTTATATTTGTTATAAGAAAAAAATTGAATTAATACTTTATTTGAAAGAAATTTATTAATTTTAATTATTAGATACCGTTATCTTATGCACGTGATTAGATATATAATAATAAGTCTAATCTAATATAATTAAAGGGATACTAAAAACAGAGAAGCATTTTTTTGGACTGATATTTCCATTGAATGTGCAATAAAAATTGAAATAATACAATTTCCAAACAAAAATAAAGTTCTGTTCGAAGAGACACAATTAATTATTACTATTAACAAATATTATGAAATTTCTTTGCCGTAATGGTTTAAAATAACACTTGTAGTGTTTTTGTTACAAAAATTTCTAGGACAGGGAAAAAATCCTTCCAAAACATTTGTGTGTCCATAGCACACGGTCTTCGGCCCGAGAAACATTTTGAAAATTTCATGGCTCACGCTTAGAAGTATTTGTCCACTCCTGATCTAAGTATCTAATGATCCCTATATATAATATCATAAAACGATTTATAGTAATCTAGGCCTTACCTCATTGAATAGAATTTTTTAGAAATATCATCTGCAATAAAATTTTTAACCTTTCCTGTTTATTTTCATTGTTCGACTTTGTACTAGCTGATATTTAATCTTTGTACTAATCCCACGATCCATCGATCGTGATTAAATTGATAAAGTTGAAAAATTTGTAACTAATCATTAACATGGAAATGTAAAAATGTTCAAGTATGAATAGAAATTCGCACGAATGACAAAATAAAATAAATAGATCATAACAGGTCATATACAGAATGCATATTTTTACGAGGTACGAGGTCTGGCTATTAACTAAAGAGACTCTAAAGAGATTCTATATTCGAATGATCCATTAACTAAAGAGACTGGTTACGAAAAAGGGTTTTATTATAAAAATTATTCTACATTCGAATGATCCCCTTCAATATACTCCCCTCCTCGCCACACACATTTTTTGCATTGATCGAAACAGGGCTGGAAGTCTTTTTTGGTAAGCGCCTTTAGGAGCTCTGTTGTTTTTTGCTTTACCACTTCCATCGACTCAAATCAGGTCCCTTTCTAAGCAAATTTTATCTTCGGAAACAAAAAAACAGTCGCACGGTGCCAAATCTGGTGAGTACCGCTGGTGTTCAAGCACTGGAGTGCGCTTACTGGCCAAATACTGCTTCACAGATAGCGCGTTATGGGCAGGTGCTTTTTCCTGGTGCAAAATCGGGTCGTTTTTACGAACTCGTTCTCGCAGTGTTGCCAAAACTGACAAGTCGTAAGTCTAGTTGACAGTCTGACCCTCTGGAGCCCATTCAGTAATCAGGATACCGTTAATGTCGATAAAAACAATCAACATTGCCTTGAATTTTGATTTTCTCTCTCGGCCCTCACCAAAGCGCTTACACCACTCAAAAATACGCGCACGAGATAGAGAATTGTTCCCATAGGCCCCCTTGCAACAATTTATAGCACTCGGTCGGAGTTTTCTTCAATTTAACAAGAAATTTGAGATTGATATGTCGTTGAGGATTACATATTTGAACAAATCTGAATCGAAATTTTGTCAAATTTATGGTTACCTTTACATTTTCCCTAGTTTATATTCATATTTTCTGGAATTTATGAATATTTATGTTAGTTCTCAGTCTACATTTGATTTGCTTCAGGTTACAGGCATCACTTATCCTTATAAAATCTGCAGTTGGAGTCTTTGATTTTGCCAAAAACTCATTTTTCCCATTACCTGCCGGTTCTTTCTTAAGCGGGATGTGTACTGTTATGTTTATCTACGACATTTTAAGTTGTAATAGGGGATGAAAGTAATTTAATGGTTTTGCAAAACAGTCATTCACAATATACTTCGGTATATTACACGCATATCTGTAAGATAGTTTGAGTGTTGGAGTTCGAAATATGTATTAAAGTGGATTCGACCCTATTTTAAGACAATTTTTAAAAATTAAGATTTCATATTGCATATATTGTTGCATATTTCGATATTTTAGTGAAGATTTTACCAAAAATACAAGCCTCCGTTAAAACTACACTAGTTTGTAGTACCTTTTACATCTGTTGCTTATATTACTACATATGATATGCTATTTTCCAAAAACTCTTCTGATGTGTATACTTTGTGCCAGAGATCAACAATACTCGGAGATAATATTCAGACCCTAGTAGAGCTTTTCCATGGGGCGTAAGTTTTAAATTGTGGAAGAATCTCTTCTTTAAGTTCAATACAGTTTTCAGATTTTTTATTATTCCAGAAAATTTCTGCATCTTTAGCCTTTAGTTCTAATTCAGGCGTAGTATTTATAAATCGAGTTCTTATCTTTCGTAAGTTGTTTAATTTGGGAGGCCATCAAAAATATCCACCTGGACTATATCTGTCTTTCCAGGCTCCATATTTTCCCTTAAATTCCAGTTTCTTCTTAACCAATGCTCTTGTTTAGCTCTACTGCACGAAAGACATATAAAACTTGTATGACCACTTTGTTGGCATTGAAAAATGTTCACCATTATAAAATCGACTCAAATTTGCCTCTTATGGTTATTGTATGGCCAAGGTTAGCGCAATGTTACCAAATTATTGCATAGGTACATTTTAGGCTACATTTGAGCTGTCAATGAACAAAGGCCACTCGTTTGGTTTGTATTGTTTCAAGACCATATTTATCAACAAGTTTTTGAAGTCTGAACAAAAGGTAATAATTTTTTCTTCAGAATAATAACTCCGTAATTCTTTATCTCCTCTTTTTTCATTTATTTCATCATCTAAAGAAGGCAAATTTTTTTCAATCTTGACCAAACAATTCTGAAGCTTGTTTAGAAACTATTGAATCATTGAATCATTAGATCATCCAACTTATTTTGGTAAAGCATTTTGGCTCGTTGGTTATACTTTCCAAAATAGTGTTTCCCAACGTGGAGCCCAAGCTCCACAGGGAGGCAATTTGATTTTTAAGGGTGGCAATTTGATTTTTGAGGAGGGCAATTCGAAAATGGAGTGGATACGAGCTTAACCCTTTCGCTCCGAATCATTAAAATGCAATACTAGATTTCGGTGCCAAATTTAATTATTATTTGGATTGAGGAATCGAGAATATCTGGGTGTTTGGCATCGTCAAGTAAACTTCTCTGTGGCAGCTAAAAGGCTTCGCGGATGTTTGGAAATAAGTGCCGTAAAAACTGTTTACTACTTTAATTGTATGGATATAAGTAGATAAAGTGCTTGATTTTATATCTTTATCTTTGAAAAATTATATTAAATCAAACAACAAATAAAATACATCAAGTAAGCAGATCGAGAACTCACAGACTTGCAAACTTTATTCAATGTAAATGGTGAGGTGGTACGGCTCTGTACGGAAACATAAATCAAATACCCAAATGCAACAAAATATACGCTAGAGCTGTTGCTACCATTTCCATCATATTTAGCTGAATGTGAGTTTAGTGCTAAGGAAGATTTACTAATAAAAAAAGAACCATGACGGACTGAAGTTAACCAAACTGGAACTTAATATAAAATCTCGATGCAGCAAGCATCAAGCATAAGTAAATTAAAATAATGAATTTATTTGGATTTCGAATTACAGTTTTTCCTTATATATTTAGAAAATTTACTTTGTAATTATTGTGCTTTGCAAATCCCTAGTGATATGTTTCTAAAACATATTTTAATTCAAGTTTCTTCAGTTATGGATTAATTTATACTTTTATTTGATACAAAACAAAATAATTTGAGCTGTTCAAAAAGTTTGACGATAGATTTGACAAAAATAAGTCATATGTTAACATTATCAACTACAAAATTCGCTGCAACAGTCAAAAAATTAAATTTTGCAAACAACGCTTTTGTTTTACGTTGTCTTAAAATATTTTCACTCCTTTGTTTGGAAGAATTATGTATTATAAAATAAATTTGGTGCTGGTTTTTCGAAGACTAATCTTAGTAACTACGCTGGTTGTCGACGACCCACATTTGAGTGTAAAGAAAGTGGACAAATAGAAAGCGTACGTTGCATAAAGAATCTGTATATTCTTTGTGCAAAAGTATTACAATGCCCATGTATTTTCAGATACACAACGTTCCCACTGAAACAAAGTCTTTAAAACGCCTTTCTATTGTTCATTTTTCGTCTCGGAACGTAAAAAATATTTCGGCGATGAAACTACTCAACCATCTACCGTGAAACGTCTCGATTTAATAACGCATAAAGATATTTTTCTCTTTTGTAGGGTGCCGAACAATATTTAACATGACTCATATAGAGATGATATTCGTAGTTAGTTTTGCTAAAATCAATACTTTTTCCAATATTAAATCTTTTGATTAGCTATAAAATCAAACTTCTACAATTCATTTCTATCTAATCTCTCTAATAAAAGCATTGAAAATTTATAAGTTGATGCAAATTATCATTTGGAATTATCGGTATGCGTGGTTTGAGTTTTTTCTTGGTGATCGTTATTTCGATGACGTTATTAATCAGCTGTTCCACACTTTGTACATGGTCTTTGTTTTCATGAAAACTGGAATGACTTTTGATTACTAAAAAATATAAATAATTGATGAGAGGACCCAAAAATATTCTACAACTCTAGAAAAACTATTTAATTTCAATTTTTTTACAATGTTTTGTTCGTCATCCCTATCAAAATAATTTGTTCTACTGGTACTTCCACACTGTTTTATAATCTATAGCTCCTTCCTCGTTGAATTCTCAAATGTCGTTATATCTTTTTATGCGTGGAAATAAGAAAAAGTCACATGAAACCAAGCCCCTTGAGTAAAGTGCTTGGGATAGCTTAACCATGCCAGCTCAAGCCAAAAACTGTAGAACGAAGACAGTAATCTCTGCAGGTGCATTGTCATGATGGTGTCTGTCTTGGGAGAAACTTAAGAGAACAAACTCTGTATCAAAAAGGCATGTTGACATTTTCTTGGACAAGGTGCTAATGGCATTTTTTATTGACTTGACTGTTGTTATGTACCATAAACATAGCTCCATGATTCGCCATCAGTAAATCTGGATCAGTATCAAGCTGATCTTTTAAACGACGACCTAAACATTTAGGCAATTTGACGCGATATGCAATTCTGTTCTAAATCTTCCAGATTATATTCTAAGGGCTCGAAGAACCCTGATTAATTTACAAAATCGCAACCCTATTGTTTAGGCTTTAGTAATTTTTTTGCTCCTAACTTTCCACGGATATAAATATGTTCAAGGGTTTTCACGCTTAGATTCTAAGACCTTCATGATCATTTGTAATGTACAGCTAAGCCAGAAAAATATACATGGAAGAATGATTCTGTACAATACGCTTTTATGGGATAATGCACACCAACACGTAATCTTCTGTTCCCATAATAACATATTATAGATAATTAACAAACCATTTTTCTCAAGTGAACTACATAGATAAGTCTACAAAATTAAAATTCGTAATATACGGAGCTGTAACCTAGAATAATTCAAAAGAATATCGATATTTATTAATAAAAAAAGTTAATGCAAGTCGTTATGAGCTCAATATGAATCACTACCTCATATTGTTCTTGATACGTATAAATGTTTAAATTTCATCACATACGAAAACTAAAGAAGGAATACTGGCAAACAGAAACATGTAACGGTGAAGTACAATTAAATGACAGTACAGAAAAATTAGGTAGTTTCAAACCACAATAACATTACTGATGATGACAATACATCGATAGAACTAATAACAAAATTACAAAAATCGAAAAGCACCTGGTATTGGTAATATGAAGAATTATTTAATGGAGGAAAGAAACTGAAGAAGGAATTCCTTACCTTATTCCAGGAGATTATAATATAAACATAACCATACCTAATTACCTATACATATAAAAAGAGGTAAAGGGGATCCCGACCCGTGGCGGATCTACAGATTCGCTGCCTGCAGGCTCTTAATCTTTTACCGCCTCTACTTATCTTTGAAACTCGATAGCTTAGTACACAATTATTTAAATTACATTTTTCATCTATAAAATTTTAACCTCAAATTTTGGAAAGTGAGGTTGCATATAAGATACTTGATGATTTGGATCGCAAAATAAATATTTTTTCTCAATCATCTAAACATTGTAAGTATGCATAAAAGAGCTAAAGCGTTAAGCATTTTTTGACTTTTGACGACGACACACACTCTTTTCAAGAAAAGCTTCTCTCACCAGAACAATTTTTCGCTGTGAAGTTTCCTGAACTAAATCATTAGGGTACAATTTTTGGCGTTAGATCTTATGGCAACAACATCAAGTTAAATCTTTTTTGCTAACTTGAATGTAAATATATCTGTTACCGTTAACACCAAATACGTAGATGAAAGATCAAATATTTCCTTCACGGGTTAATTTTGCTTTGTTGGAGGTCAAAAAGACAGAAGCCGACGAAGAAGCGACTTACTGCTTTCCGCCAAATCTTTGTTCTGTTTGGAGTCAATCAGCTTTTTTAGCCTTAGGCAAGGTTTAATTGTGAGAGCAACGTTTCTAAATTTTTTTCCGATACCCTATTTTGTACAGAATAGACACTGCACAGTGAATCCTGATCTTTTTCTTCAAAGTTAACTGTATTAATTGCGAGTATTTTTCTCAAGAAAAGTACTCAAAAATATTTTCTGAAGTGCCGAAACTAAATGAAATACAGATTACAGATAAATAAAACGTTTTGACGTTCTAAAAATTAATGATGACGTTAATTACATCATTAAAACCAGTACCAGCGAATATATAGTATTATGTTACCAATGAGGAATTGGTCAGTATGCTATATGAAACATCAGACTAGGCCACGAAGGAAGAAGTCGTATACTTAAAGAGTTGGAAAATAATTTCAAAAATATAACATATGAAGTTGTAAAGTATTTAAAGTATTAAACACAGTGCTCCTAAGAAAGGTATTGTTGTGGAACCAATGATCAGTACTGAGTTGACTCAAGATGTTGTCGTTTAGATCTGCAGTCAAACAGAGATGCCGATATGAGTTTATAATGGTGTATCAACTAAGTTTATCCAGCTACAAACTTTGAAAACTAAGAAGGCGGAAGATAATGATAAAGGTAGAGTCTTCAGTAATCATGCCATGTACGAAATATACGCTATGTGGAAATATATTAAAATCCGCTTGAATTAACGGATAATATTTAAAAAAAATTGATTGGTAGTCAGACTGAAGACCCTATTCCAAAGGAAAAAATATTGAAGAGGACTCATAATTTACCACGTCTTCACATCAAGCTCTGACGGTAAAACCGTAAAAGCAGCTTTACACACGAAACTGGTTCGTAATTTGTAAAGAAAAGTTATTTTTCGTAGATGAAATAAATTTCCAAGAAATTTTGCTGAGGAAAGCAGCTTCAGATAATTCGGGCAAGGTTACACGCGCTATCATTTCAAAAGAAAGTGTTCCACAAATAAATGTGCGATTCAAAGTGTCACAATAGTTTAAATTGTTGCAATAAATACGATTTGAAACACGTAATTTAGTAAGTTCTTCTTTTCATTTAAAACGTACTGTATAATTAACTAAGTTTTCAATGTACTGTTTTAAGTTCTCAGTCACTCCTCGCAGAAAAAATTATTGCGATTGAGTTAAGAAAATATAAATCTCGGACATGTTCAATATTCACCATTAGTACATGGCGAATCTCGATATTTAGGTGTTTCACCGTAACATATGACAACAAGAAAAGTAGTAATCACTAGCAGCCATTCCAATATCTTCATCAAGTGTTTCATCATGAAATCTTCGTTTTTTTTTTGTCTTTTTCATTTAGTATATTCTTTCTTTATCCTTTATTCCATCGCCTTTTTCTACGAAATACGTAGAATTCTCTTGATTAGGTATAAAACGGGGTAATTCATAAAGATCAGCAAGAACTCATCAAAACTCGTCTTCTAAGTGTGGACAATTTTTATATTTTTCCCCAATCTACTCAATCTGCTGCTTAGTACGATTGAGGGACGTATTAAAGATTGTAAAGAAGAACAATATGATGAATATTAAAAAATATTTCAAACATAACAGCATAAATGTAACGAGAATTGAAACCAGAATGATTTTGATCAGAATACGACATGGATCAAACTTACCACCAAAGTATTCAATATTATCATAGACAGAATCATGGAAAGCGTCAACGACGCAGGTTACAAAATGGAAAAAACAATATAACTTTATGTTGAATCTTGAAAAAAATTTATCGTATTTTCGTTCTAAATATAAACAATTTTTGTACAAAAAAGTGCATTTAAAGCTAATTTTCAACAAAAAAAATGCGTTTGATTTCAATCAAGAGGTTAATTTAATATTAAATTTAATAAATCGGCTACATATTTTCGGTAACAATAATAAACTCTTGTTAATTTTAACACTTAAAATTAAATAATGTGAATTGCCGCCATAAAAGTAAAACGAGAACCAGACCTTATTTGTTTTTTGTTTACATTTTGAATTTCTTTAGAAACTTATATTAGGATATTCTTGAATAAAAAATCTCTCCTAGGTAGTAGTCAAGTTTTTTAAACATATTTACATTAACATATGGTGTATTATATATGGCAACCATGATATAGTTAAGTTATCCAAAACAACCCTCTTCACAGCGGCGCATCATCATCAATTACTTATTTATTATTATGAACTCTAACCTCTTTTAGTTATCTTGCTATAAATTTTGAATATGTTTAGTCTATCTGTAAGTTTTATAGATTCCACTTCAACCCCATTGAAGTATCATCTTCAGTTAATTATTATTAATGTGACAATAATAAATAACATACGGCAAAGATAGAATGATTAAATTCCAGGAACTATTAAATTATTACATTCTTTTCAGTATTGTATTATTTTCGATATATATACTAATTATAAATCCAATCCCGTTTACATACCCATCCTGAACCAAACTATTATATTACCTCATCCTTATGTAATACTTAAAGGAAAATACGCAATGGTCAGTAACTGAAATATGCCCAGATGTAGAAGACATCTTCATCTGCAAGCAAAATTTGCTATTTTTTAGATAAATGGCCTACCTAACCTAACCTAACCTCCTTAAGTTATCGTTGCTATAAATTTGTCTGTGTTTAATCTCTCTGTCAGTTTTATAGATTCCACTTCAACTCCATTGAAGTATCATCTTCAGTTAATTATTATTAATGTGATAATAATGAACCATAAATATATTTATCGTCTAGTACGCCAGTCAAACAGCGTCGTCGGTCAGTATTCTCTCTCGCAACTCAAATCTTGTACTATCCAATGTAAAGTTCATCTTAGAAAACAGATATAAATTGCATGACTCTATCTCTGGTGAATAAATCTAACAGTGGAATGTTAAACTAAAAAACTTCGTGATAGATAATTCAGAATGAGACGGTGTATTACCTTGGTTTTTAGTCAGTGATCCGTGAAACTGGTCTTGGTCTTCTGCGCAAAAACAAGACAAAGCCGATCAAGACTTATACAAGACCAAGACCTAGTAGTGCAATACTCACGCAAGGTCAAGACCTAGCATGCAAAACTCTTGCGGTTGTTTTCGCAATTTTTATTTGTTTAAATCTCTTAATTCTAGGTACGGCTGAAATTTTTTAGTCGAAATATAGTGGAAAAATTCCTCAAAAATTCATAAATTAAAAAAGAAAGAATGAAAACTATGTAAGAAAACAAGATGGTTGAAAACATTGTATTGATTTGTTGTTTGATTCCATTTTCATATTCATGATAACGAATTTTATAATTAGTACACCTTTTGTTATTTTCGACAATAATAAGGATAGCTTTCTACTATTCCCGGAGCCCTGATGAAAATTAATGAATTCGTAAAGTTGACTTGAAAACTGACAAAGAATCCCAAAAACACGCAAACAATTTTCATAATCTTCATAGCAACAACATTCCATTTCTCAACACTTTATTTACTTTGAAACACTTAAAAATATCTATATTATCAAATTTATTTTGATTTGCAAGAATCTTGGTACAAAACCAAAGCCAATACTGGACCATTCAAGACCAAGACCACTTATTAAACTGCAAAACCAAGATTACGTATGCGAAATCAAAACCAACTCGGTCTTGGTCTTGCATTTACCTATTACTCTTTCTCGTTCCTTACAGATTATTGATAAATTCTTATAATTTAAACAATCGTATTAATAACCAATGGTTAGATCTAAGCATATTTTGACGTGCAAGAGCGATGGAGACGAGAATCATCTAGAACGTATACGTGATAAACTTTCGCAGCCAATCTTCTTTTGATAAATCATTAGTTTCAGCTGTAGGTATAAGTTTCGTATTAAATTTTACAACAAGGCTACGGATAAACTGAGTTGTTTACAGAAGCTATCACAGTGACATGTTTTTATTGAACCTGAATGAAAAATGACTGAAAGTGTGAAAAAAAGATATTTTTTCAATAACAAAACAAATAACAACAAAAATTTTGCAAAGATACCAAATTCGCACAAATGAGGTTCGTTCCAGCCTATCAATAAACCGTTCTTGGTACGGTGGCGATTCTGCGCAATAGAGATTACATGTTCCAACTGTATAGTTAGCGTTATACCATTGATTCTGTTTTGTGTTCCAACCGACTTAGGTATCGTTTGTGAACCGTTTCCAGGTCTTTCTTTTCGATACTTGGTTAGGTTAGGTTAGGTTAGGTTAGGTTGAAAGCAAGTACTATTACAAGAACCGTGCATAGGCTGAGATTGCGCAGAAAATATCACGTAACCGCTTCCAATATCCGTTCAGAACGGTCCAGATCAGTAGGTTGGAACAAACCTATGATGAATACATAAATAGATGGAAAAAAATCAGAATGAGAGCAAAAAATATGGCTTCTCGTACTTCTGAAAATATAGAAACGCTCTCCCATTGTTCAGGGTCCTTAAGTTCTGCGACTAAAGTTCTGACAATTTGCTTGCTTGGGTTTTTCCGAAATGCTCGTTTCAGCTAAAATAATTTCAGTTTTATGAAACTTCGGTTTATGCCGGAAGTGGACCCAAACTTCGTTACTTTAAACGGAATGCTCTGGTTTTTATTAAATTTTTGGAATATACGCAAAATTTCAATAAAATTTTATTTAGGGCATCGTATACCTAAAGTCCACCATTTTTTAATTATTTCACATTTTCGAAATTTTTGGACACACTAAAAAAATTATATTTCTAAGTTTAAGTGAGTCAGCTCTAATATTTTTGGGATTTGGATAAATAACACTTACAGCTTTCAAAATCTGTGAAAACCTTGACTAAAATTTATATAGGGTGTTCAGAAAATGAATTTCGCTATCTTAAAATTTCGAAAATTTAATTTTTTCAAATGGCGACCCCCATTTTTAACGGTTTTTGTGTAAACTTGAAAAAATTGAAATCTTCATGGTTTTTAATTAACGGTTGTCTGGAGCGACCAAAAAAAAAAATAAAAACATATTATCAACAAACAATCGAATAATGAAACAGCTTGAGGTTTGAACGTTGCAAAGGTGTTCATTATGTTTCCGATTTATTAATGAAGATTATTTCAACTTGATGGTAATATACGGGGAATGTGATAGGGTTATCCTAAACGGGACATGATGAACACTTTTGCGACGCTCAAACCTCAAGCTATTTTCATTATTTGATTGTTTGTTTGATTTCAGTTTTTTCAAGTTTCTACAAAAACCGTTAATTTGATTTGATATAAAGTTATATTGAAATTTTGGGTAGATTTCGATTAAAATAACGAAGTTTGGGTCCACTTCCGGTATAACCGGATATTTCAGAAAACTGAAAATATTTTAGCTGAAACGAGCATTTCGGAAAACCTGTGCAAGCAAATTTTCAGAACTTTACTCGCAGAATTTTCCCATATACATATCGATTCAGCTCGTCGTGAAGAACCCTGTATTATGAGTGGCAAATGAGGTTTTGTTTTCGTTGCAGAATTTAGAGTGTAGACTGTATCTAAACAAACAATTGATTTTGGTTTATAAATAAGTCCCTATAAAGTATTTTCAGAAAGATAGGACTAAATAGAGCCTATATACTTACATGCAAATTTCTTTGTAGTATTTCTTTGAATATAGTTCTTTGTTTGACTTAACAATAAGAAAGTCTGATTTCCAAAAAATTTTATTGCGGGTCAATGCAGAGCATCGACATAAAAAATAATCGTCGAAGAGAGATTTCAAACAATCATCAACGCCACTAAAGTAAAGGCAAAATCTGCTTACATTTATTGCTTATTTATTCACTTTGTACTGTACCTCGTTTAGAAACTAAAATTTATATATTCTGTAATATATTTACATTTTCGTTGTTTGTAAATGAGTTTCTCGACATAATTTTGGATAGAATTTTGAGGCGATTTAACGTCTTTTCAAACTACGACACCATATTAATGTTTTATTTATACATACATACTTTTGAGGCTTCTTATTAAGCCTTTCACATTTGCCAAACCATATTTTGTTTATTAGATACAAAATCATCAATAATTTTTCCAACAATGTGAAGCCGAATTTAATTATTTATTTACCTGACGTATTGAAAAAAAAAAGAATCTTCAAAAAGTCGTTTTTATATTCTATTTTTTTATATCATGATGTACAAACGAATTAAGAATCAAATCTAACTTTAATAGTCTACGTTTTCTGTCGCTAGCGGCAAAAAAATGTCAAACAATTTAAATTTTCCACGGTTATGGATCGTATCGACCCAATTTGTATTCATTTATCCTAACAAACAATTTAGAAACAACTGGGTGAATGCACTCACAGAACCGCTACGATCGGTAATTGATAATGAAAAGAAAACGTGGATAACGTTCCTACAGTTTCGACTCAAAGTAATACATAGTAAAATAGGATGTTACGTGAAAAAATGTTGATTAAAGTAACGTTTATATAAATAGATAAAAACACAAATGAAAAATCTATTTTAAACGTTCTGGCTATTCTGTGTTCATCGTGAATCATTGGTTGGTGGAGAACCAAAAGAAGATAAATCCAACTCAATTTCTACCTTTTTTTTTAAATAACCTCATTCATATCCTCTCTCTATCCCAATCTAATTGTCCATTTTTTTCTTTGTGGTAGTGTCAAATTCAAAATTGGGTACATTAAACGATCTTTTTTGATTCATTAACTATGTCCACCACTAGCTTAATAATTCATCTGTAATCGGAAGCTGTATCTTGATAAAATCTCACCCCACATCTTCAATATTCCATATATGTTATTTTTAGTATTTCTATTTACGAGGTGTGATCAAAAAGTGAAAGTAGAAATTATATCAGTTACCTCATAATCTAAAGTTGAATTTATGGCTTGGAGTTCTCAAAAACGGGAATGGTATCAAAACGCCTCACTTTTAATACTTTTTTGATATATGAAAAAGTAAAGAGGTGGATTATAGTGAAGAAGAGAAAGCCGTTAGCCCATTTTGGAAGTCTGTTTCTTCGCAAACATTCCTGTACCCCGATCAACTATTTGAATGAACGGTTTGGTTCATTATCTGCACATTTTCAATTACTTTTGAGGTTAAAGAACATTCCGACATTTTCTTATCCTTCATAAGCTCATTTTCATTTTTAAATTACTCGTACCAAGTTACTACATTATGTCTATACATCGATTTTGATATGTAAAAAATGCAAAATATAAATTTCAATTCATAAATTATTTAATTTGAAAAACTTGCTGTTTTTATGTCTTATCTAAATATGTTGAATATTATCACCTGTACTAGGAAACCAGGCTGTGAATGGGACCCATTTATTTATTTATTCGATAAGACAAACGGAAGTGGAACCTTTCTATTTACAGTCGAATAACTTTACACATCCGGTAGAAGTATGTACTGGCTGTTTAAATGGAATAAACAAACTGTAAAGTTACTACTTTCTGGTGTTATTTTGGAACGGTATTTACCACAACACAAACTGCATTATTTCTATTAACAAATAGATCAAGAGAATTAGCTTACGCAAATGAGTATGACAGTTCTATAACATGGAAAAAGAAGAAGACAGAAGAAGTAACCGGAAGGTAAATTGCAAACGGAAAAACTTGAGAAGAAGACAAAACAACACCAGCAATGATAAAATAGTTGGATAAAATTGGAAAGGAAAACAATCAAGTTGTGAAAATAACGGACCGATAATCGACGGGCTAATCCACCGGAAGATTGGTAGAAGGACGACCGCTTTTGACTTTGATGAAGAGGAAATATAGTAATTCTTAGAAGAAATACCAACATAACTAGTGGAAGTAGCACATAAGAAATAGTAGGATGCAAGATATAGTTAGGAAAAAGAAGATTAGATACATTTCTTATGAAAAAACAAAGAGGTAGGTTAATCCCAATGGCTATTTGTTTCAATCATGGGTAAAATAGTGAAAATAGTTAAAAGGAAAGGAATAGAAATAGTGACTGAAAATTCAGAGGCAATATAAGTGAAGTAATTTTTTAAATGTGGATGATGTAGTACGGATCGCAAAAAATAAAATATAGACATTGATAAATTTATGGAAATTAGAGGTGGAAATAACAAAAAAGAAATGAACATAAAATATGAAAGTTGTGATAATACACGAAACAGTTTAGAAAGAATAAGATCAATTAATGGACAAGAGTGGACTAATACAGTAATAAAAGAAAACTAGTTATTTTGTAATTCAATTTTAAAGAGATAATTTTGATGCTAGACATTTATGAGGACATGGGTGAATTGGAGAAAAGGTCAGAGAAAGAGAAAGTCGAAAATAGAAGAAAACGAAAGAAACAAAGAGAAGAAAATACAGAAATCCAATGATTTAAACTAGAAAATAACAGGAACTGCAAGAACTGAATGAGAAAGTAGTGATAAACTTCTTCATTTCAGTAATATTTGGAGAAGTAAATAATAGTAAAAATTACAAACATTATAATGATAAAATCAGTAAGAAGTCGTTCTAAAAGATAAAATGCTATAAAAAAACTCAACTGGGGGAGAACCTAAAAAAAGATTGGAGCAACGAAAAGAGGGAAAATACTAAAGGGAATTGAATAATTATTATGGAACTGAAAAGAAAAAATGAGAAAGAATTTAAAAGAAAATGAACACAAACACTTTAAGATTATTATTTGTACTTTCTGGAATGTAATTTTGATTTGTGATACTTCCAAGTAGATTTTCAGGATTTGTCTTCGCTCTAAAATTTAAAAGAAAGAACTTCATAATTGTATAATTAGATTATTTCCCATACTCACTTTAATTATTCCACGAGTAGAATAGAATTGTCAACATTGGAAAGTTTGTTAGTTTTTTGTGCCCAGCTAAACAGATTTTTGTTGGGAGCTAGGTTACGATCAAATAAATATGGAAACAGAATAATAAATAATATAAAAGTGTATAATATAGAAATTGGTAGGTAATTCAGAGAATCCATGAAACTGAAATTGACTCAACTGAAATGAAATCTTCGATAAAAATATTAAGAAGTGTACGCATAAAGGAAAACGCGGAGCAAACATCAATAATCATTAAAATAAAAACAGTACAAATGAATTAGTATACGAACAAAGTATATATAAAAAAATGCGAAAGGCAAATATGAACAGCAAAAAAAGAAATTGATTAGCTAGATAGAGGAAACAGATCGAAACCTCAAGGGAAAATGAAAGTACTAAAGAAAGAAAAATTCCAATCAGACGCCTAAAAAGGCATAAGGATAAGAAAAAAACTATATATAATGTACTATCCTACAAAAATATATGCAACAAAGAATTGGGTACTACAGAAACTTATATTGAAGCCATTTAAATCCAGTATTCGAGAAAAATATTGGGAAAAACATAATCAGAAATATACACATAAAGTAAATCACGAAGCAATCATCAATTATCAATAACAGAAATACATTAAAAATGGAGTGGTATACACATAATAAGGATAAGCAGATAATGGCTGGAAACAGGCAAAAAGGAAAACCAAAAAAGAATTAGATTGGCCAGATGAAGGAAAGAAAACGAATCGAAAGAAGAAAATCAAAGTTCTAGAGACAGAAAGAAATAATAAGTGGAATTGAATACGGAGTTCCAATTCGACGCCTGATAAGGCATAAGGATAAGATAGAAAGAAAGATTGGTAAAGATATTTCTTCTGTAACCACAGTTACTTGTCATGCGAAGCCAATCCCATCTTTATTATCAAGCACAGCATATTTAACTCGTTAAATTGAGAATGAAAAAAAGGGTTTATAGGACAACAACAAACAAAACGTTTGCGTCTTTGAATAAAAACGTTTTATGAATGAAATAGTATTATAAGTTCATACAGTACCTACGGGATATTTCTAACACATGTTTTGATAAATGGATTATTTTATCGTTGACTGAATGTTATTGAATCATTTTTTAGGAAAACTAAACGTGTAATATACAGTGGGTAGTCGATTAATTATAAAATTAGACTCGTATTTCTAATTATCATTATCAATATCTAAGATTGAACCACTGGGATTGGAATTTGCTTTATCCTCCGATACCTATATAAATAAATATTTAGCTAGTTTTTTTGCAAATATTTCAACAAGTTGGAACGAGAGAATAATTAACAAAAAGCCTAAAAAATGTGTTAATGAAATCTACCAAACTGCCATTAACGTAAACAGTATAAAAATTTATTTTAATTAATTATAGCCCAATTGTTGAGAAAAAAATTATAACAGTTAAATTAAGCTCAATATTAATATTCCAAATAAAACAGTTGTAGATGATTCCATGACTCCAAAAAGGTAAAAATTTTCTTTTTTACGTTAGAAATAATACTGCAAAAAATATACAAAGGAATCTGCATTTAACAATGGTATTGGTTCATTCTATATGGAGGTGAAAGTACTTTAGTTCTATCAATTCTTAGAAGGAAATCTGGACAGCCAATTTTAGTCATCAGAATTTTGAAAAGGATTTTCAATGAATAACACATACGTCTAGTCGATAAAGACACTTCAAATGCAGTTAAAGAAAAACTAACACATGGCATATTTGAATAAATATTGTTAAAACGAGTAACGAATTGAAAATAAATCAGCAAAAGCATTTACAATGTCATCCGACTGTTCAAGAGGGTCGTTCTTATAGAACATCCTGTTATCCTGTTATCCTAGACGATAACGATTTTTTGAACTTTGGCGCGAGGACCAAGAAAGTGTAATGCATTAAACGGTAACGGGCAATGAAACGATTGTTTTTAACTATGATCAATCGTCCAAAAGAATGGAAATGAGATCCCGTGCCAAAAAAAGCAAAGGTCACGAAAAGCAACAAAAAACTGATAGCTACAACATTTTGAGACGGCGAGTGTATCTTTTTGATTGAATTTAAGGAATAAAAATCAGCTGAGGTACTTCATGACTATGATCTAGTCCGCCCTGCTTACCTTTCCAAGGCTCTACACAAATGTGGCTTCACAGAGATTGAACACCCACCTTATAGCACTGATCTGGGTCCGTTCGATTATTTTTTGTTCGTAAATATGAAGGCCAAGTTAAGGGACGACATATGAATATTTTGACTATAAAATGCATCATATTTTTATAGTGTGACATAGCTAAGTCATGCGTGAATAAAAATTAGAAAAAATGTAGATAAAACTAATGTTTAAACTCCAGTTGGATTGCGAAAACAGAGGTCAAATTTCTAAGCACAAACGCAGAATTTTAATCAAAAGCTTTTTGTACATCTCTTACGAACATGGTTCATTTTTAACTCAAAAACCTTTTCTGAAGAAATTGAAAACTTACTATATGAGTTTCGTTTTCTTACACTTCACAGTAAAGCTGATCAGATTGATATACATTTGTCTAAAATTGTTCAATAGAAAGTTATTTAGTAAGCGACGAAGTTCGTAGAAAAAGGGTCCACATTAGTATACTGTTGGTGTATTCCACTAGGGACTGACGAGAATAACGTTCATGACCACGGTCTTCCCCGTTCCACGTGGTCTAGAATCCCAAGTATTATGAAGCGTGTTCAGCGTAAAGCTTGAAGAGGTTAAGTTATAATTTGTAAGACATTGAACTTTTTAATGAAGGATTTAACTAATTTAAATTAGTAAAAGTAAAATCAACATGTCTTCTCCGGCGATAGTTAGAAATTTGGTGATCTGTGAATTTTGAAAACTCCGCTAATTTTTCAAACGCTTCGACTCACTTCTTGACAAGGGTCGTCGTGAACGTTTATTTCAGGATAACGCTTAGTGGAACGCACCATAAAGCGTGTAGGTATTCAGGATATAAAAAAAGGCTTGAGGATAACAATGAGCCAAATTTTTTATTAAAAACGATTCATGGATTGTAATAAATTGAAATTTGTCAATAACGTACTAGATATTTCTTCATAACTACCATATTTTTTACCTTAAATTTGTAACTGATTTTTTAAAGCTGAATTTATTGAATAGATCTACCTACGAATTGATTTCATTTCTAGATATTGCATTGTTGTTGAATCAAATTGCTGGTAACTACTATTTATTTATACAATGCGTAATCATTTTTAATTGTTTCCAATTATTGGATATTTGCATTTGGATATTATTTAAAAGCAAATCATTGTAGGTCTCAAAGTAGGTGTATTTTCAAGTACATCTATTATATGGAAAATATGTGTATGTTTTATATTAACAGCTACCATAATTGACCATAGTAAACTGCGAATAATTTTATAAATATGATTTATTCTAAACTTTGACAAATTTATATAAAACATATTTAAATATAAAATAATACCTTCATTTCATTTAATTTATAGCTTACAGTCAATAAGAATCTATCTGAAAATATGTTTATTGTAAAAATTATTGTGCCAAAGACAATTCCAAAGCATCTTTTCAAGATGAAGTCGAACATCATCGTCTTAAATGAAGATAATTGGTTCAATAGAAAAATGACACAAACATATAATATTGTTGTAAATCTGTACAATCATGTTTCCATATAGAATTATATGCCCATTGAAGCAAAAGCCTCTCTGAATAGCAACTTTAGAACCTGCCCTCAAAAATCCTTATAGTTTAACAGCCTAAAATCTTCAACGCATTGTTTCATTTGGAATCGAAATACTACTCATGATTTGAAGATGGTAGCAAATAATCTTCAACTTTTATATCTTTTTTTCGATATCTGTAACTAGAATCACATCCGCGATTTACAATATTTCCATTCGTGGAGTGAACTGATAAACATTGTCTCTTACGTTCTTAATTTATTTACACTATAACTACACTATCACTTATTTAATTTATTTGAAATCTTTGACTACTTTGCTAATAAGTTCTGTTCAATACCACTATTTATTCAAAACTAACTAACTGCGCTATATTATGTACTTATATATCTATCCCAAAAGAATTCTCTTGATTTAGAACAAAAAGAAACAAAACAAATAAATAAATAGACCTTCCTGGAAATTATTTAGAAGAAATACTGTAAATAAACCACCTACTACTAAAAAAAATGTATACAAATAAACATCAAACGAGTTCCGCCATTTATAAAAAATGTCAAAGATTCCGCTCGAAAAAGGCTGCGCGAATTCGCCGAATTTTTAAAATTAGCTGGACAGGGCCGACCTAATAATTTTGCGAACAATACAAACGCTTGGAAATTCAAACAAAAGAATTGATATCAAAATTGAAAGAGCTGATAAATTGATGCTAGTTTTATAAGAAATAGGAATAAAAATTTGTATGTTCCAGAAGAAAACCTGAATGTTTAATTCGGTACCGAGCAAAATGATAAACAAGAGGATGGTTAATGTATATGGAAAACATGGTATTAAGTTATAAAAAAAGCAATAAAATGGCAATGTTAATATACGTAAAAGATGCTCAATGAATTGATGAATTATAAAATAACATAAAGAAACCTCAACTAAATGTCGCTTTGTACACAATACATTTCAAATAATTAACAAATGATATTTTCAATACATAAACAACTACACATTCAGTATTAACGTCAAATTTTTTTCACACTCAATTTTCGTTATACATACTTGACAACATTGAAATTTTAATCTTTCAACTAACTAAAATTTCAACTGCGGAGAATGCAGTGTATAAATATATAATGTATACAAAGAACAAACAACCAAACAAAAGTAAAAGTGTTTTTCGGGGCCCCAACAGGGTCCACGGGTTATGGCCGTGGATTCGGTACATTAATTTGCTCAAGGCCAACTTTAAGCAATTACGTCATTTACGAAATTATAAAAGTTTATAGTACAATGAAAAATTAAGCAAATGTAACGTTTTATTTGTTATGTTCATTGTTGATTTTCCCAAGAATTTCACGTAAAAAGTTCCTATAAACCATATAGATAGGAAAATAAGATATATGAGAAAATATTCTTAAGGATTTGTTTTACAAGATGGGGCATGGTTAATGTTTCAATCTAGAACAAAGGACTGCGAAAATAAACGAAATCTAATTGTATATCTTAAAAGGGATCATTGGCAGATCTCAAAAGAATTTGGGTCATAAAATAATCGAAAAATCATTTATTTTTCAAAATTATCTTCCACGAGTTGCATACAATATTTTTTCTACTAGTAATTGGGAATTATTTAACTTAAACATCATTTGTACCATTAATATTGAAAATTGAAATTATATGGACAATTTTTGCAAGTTTCAATATTAATATTTCTTAGTAAATTATTTTTTAATTCTATTTTTTGTTTTGTGACTTCTCTAAATGTACTAGTACTTGGCATCTGTACATTGTCATTTTCTTCAGCTTGAAATATTTGTTTTGAAACATTGAGTTTGTAAGTGATTGCTCTACGTATCCTTCCGTTACTGTCGACGATTTCCATCCGCCGTGTCGTTTGAGCTCTAGTATATTTGTTCCAGTATCTACAAAAAATGTTGTAGATTATCTCCTGAAGCAGTGACCTGTGCTTAGCTCAGGATTCTCCGAATTCAGAAGTTTTGCAATTTCATACGGGATTTTAGCAAACGTGTTTATACACCAATAGCTTGGACAGTACACTTTTCATTTCGGTAATTGATAAAAGAACGTTTACTAGTACAGCCATTCAAACTTAAAATCGACCGAAACCTCGCAATTTTAAAGACCTTCATCGAACTTCTTGAACATTTGGAATTGAGTTTATCTTACCCTCCTCTTCAAAGACGGTTTTAAAAAAGCTCATTTTGAAGGTCTGAAAAAGTATTTTAAAAATGTTTATTACAATTTTTTATGAACAATTGATCGTTTTTCCGTTATTTAAGCTCAAACATTTGCATAAATTTACGAAAAAGAAATTGGCTTTCAGTGACTCATAAGCTGCTGAATATTATTTAAAAAATTTAATATGAACTGACCAATTTCTTTGTTTTTTTGTAAGCTTCAATTTTGATAAGAACAATTTTTTCCAGAAAATACGTAATTTTCGAGTTTTTCGTGAAAAAATGTTGAAAAACGTGATTTTCAATCGCGAATAACTCAGAAATTATTGAGTTAAATAAAAAACTTCACTCCACATTTTCTTCATAAAATTCTCTATCGATTCACCCGAGTAAGGGTGGCATTCACCCCTGGGGTAGAAGCATACATTAGCACCAAATCAGGTTTGTTATTTGCATAATTTTTGAGCTTCTGTCAAAATTTCAAACTAATCCATGAAGGTCTTTAAAATTGCGAGGTGATTTGTACTTGGTTCACTGTACTATACGTGGAATACAACTGGGAACAACTTCTTCAATCTCAGCTCCAATGACAAAACTTCATTACTTGTCAGCTTTTGAACGTGGCACTTTTATAATTAATATTAAAACTACTTGTTCTATGTCTTCAATACTAAATTTTTGGAGCTCACCTCTACGACATGCCCCTGCGATGCCAAATATTCGATCGACCTACAGAAAGTAATTTTAAAATGTTTTACAAAAGCTAAACAATAATTACTGACTTAGTTTTTTCATCAAATATTGGGAATTCGGAGCTTCTTTTAGAAATTGATTGCGTCCCCTATTAAAAACTTTTTTATCGAAATCCTGCAGGATTTTGCTTCATACATATGCCATTAGTTTTTTGCAATTTTTAAAATTAATATCTTTTTGGAAGGTGAATTCTCACCATTAAGAACTCAAACCAAACCTCTGTACTAAAATGACAGATGAGTGCAATAAATATTTATTGCACTAGTGCAATAAAGATCCACTTTTCAGTAAATATAGTTCAATAAAATTGTGTTTATTGCATGAACGTAGAAAAATATCATTACACAATAATCTAAATATTATCAAACATTTTATTGATTTTTTGAAACCATAAACTGTACAGAACAATAGAGAGAGGTTTGGAAAGGCCAAAAGCCTTGTGTATTGAAGATTACATAGCTACACCATAAGATTTGTTTCAACAGGTACCCAAATGCAACCTATTTTGAATTCTAGTGTTATTATAGAAAGTTTATAAGGGCTGCGTAAACACCGAAAAATCAATTCCTGACAATTAATGAAAAAAAAATTAATATTTTAATTGTTTTAAATCATTTAGAGACATTTATGTAAATGTGTGTGCAAGTTAACACTTAACAATCTTAGAAAAATTGCAAATAATCAAGTGGTTACAAAAAAACAATATTTAGTTCCATCTCCAAAACGATAATTTCAAATATTATGAAATTGCATAATATCGTGAAATGACAATGGCCAGATTAGCACCATCACGAAGTTCATCTTCTGATTTCGATTTTGATTTGGATTTATCTACTTATAATTTTTATAATTACGTTAAAATTATTATTTACGTTGCTTAAAAGTCAAACCCTTATACTTACATAACCAGTATGATTTAAAGTTCTTAACAACCCTTGTGAAAAAATAAAACATAATAGAAAAACGTTTTTACCTTCACGAATTCAGAAGTTATAAGCAGGTGCATTAGGTGGATCATGAATGCTTTATAATTTTAATACTCTCTAATTCCTAATAATAGACTAAGAATATGATTGTTTTATCATGAATAACTCTTTAGATTTAACAGTATTGAATATTTGTCGAATACAGTTTGCCATGAAACAAAGGAAACCCATTGTATTAAAATAAAATTTGATCTAAAACAAAGAACATGAAATGTTCTCCTTGTTCTTTATTTATTAACGTAAGCTCGACTTTCAAGAAAACCTTATAAGGATAAATCACCTGGTGGTGGTCTAAGCTGGAGATAGATTTGCTTAGGAATATTTATTTAACCGCCCATAATATCTTCTTCTTCTTCCTGCTGTGTATAGGCATCATTGCCTGTTTTTCTTCACGTCATTGCCTCTGCTCAGTCACCTGGGAGGTTGTCACTTCATCTCTTCCTAGGTCTTCCAAGGTTTCTTTGTCCTGCTGGTGATTTGTCCCTTGATATTTTCACAATTCGTTCTTCCGTCATGCGGTCAATGTGCTCATTCCATTTTATCTTTCTATCCAGTACCCAGTCATTGATAATATCTATTCCGCATGTTCGTCTTATGTTTTCACTCCTTTCTCTATCCAGTAGTGTTCTTCCCGCTATTCTTCGAACTATTTTCATTTCTGTAGTCTCCAATATCCGTTTCGTTTTAGAGGTCTCAGGTCGGGTCTCTGCTGCATAGGATAATATAGGTCTAATTGCGGTCTTGTAAATGCGGGTTTTTGCTACCGTTCGAATGTATTTATTTCGCCAAATTGTGTCATTTAGGTATGCTGCTGCTCTTGAGGCTCTTGTAGCTTGGTTTCTTACTTCCGTCTCCACGTCCCCGTGTACAGATATTTCGATTCCCAGATATTTAAATTTCATTTCATAATATCTTGTTGTATGTAACTGTGGCTTTCCATATTCTGTAGAGTTAACACTAACATATTCTAAATAGTAAGGGCTAATTATACTATTTGAAGATATTGCCGCCCTTGCCGTTACTTTTGTGGAATGTAACAGTAACCTTTGTAAACATGCGCGTTACTTTCCTGTGAAACGATCCATTGCAACTTCCAAGAGGGGAAAAACCGCATTGGAGAAGCCTGGACCACACTAAATCGGTGTATATTATAATCAAGTTGACTTTGAAAGGTGCTTTCCAACATATTTCTAAATGTAGAATCTATAGGAAAAACCCGTGATTAAAATGGATAAGAATACGAAATAGCTTACATTAATTACGAATATGAATATCAATTTTTTTAAATATTTGGCATTACGAAGAGATAAGACTCCTAAAGTTTATTTATATATAATAATTTGCAGTTTCATACAGCAGGTTAATACTATAAATTATGAATAATTATCCACAATGATTATTACAAAAATATAGAATGTAAACGTGAAGCGCACAGGCACATTTAGTCAACATTTCGTGCATCTAGCGCACACTACCTGCGTCGAATCATAAAGATCATTCGACGAGCGCACAATACAATTTGATCTGCCGAAATGAAGGTTAGGTTAGCTTAGGTTAGGTTAGGTCAGCTACATATGGGATACACTGATGAGGCGTTGCTTGTAGTACATCGTATTTGACAGCAGTTGTTTTCAGTGAACCTTTACATTTGCTTTTTCTTTCCTGAACATACCTCCAGTAAATAAGCTCTTCAGTTTTACGTCCAATTCGGTAACGGTGTTCATCTAATATTATACTCTATTTCAGAAAGGTGTGGAGTAATAAAATGGGGAATTAGGGTCCAGTTCGGCTCAATTTCAGTGTCGGCCTTAGGTGTAGGTCTTGAAATAGTATTGTTTGTAATATAAAAATTTCAAGTAATTGCGTAATGTTTTCTGGCCTGAAGTGTCAATATCGAAGATAATACAGTTACGTTTTGCGTTTAACAGGTACCGTTTAACCTTCTATTAGTGCCTCTGCCTAATTCCAACCCTATTTCAGATTCTGCTTTCCTTTTTACGAGTATCCTACCGGCACGCCTTTGGCACACTATTTTCAGTGTTTGTGAATCGATAACAATAGGCTAAACCCATGTATTGACCCCAACCCGGGTGGTACTACCTGCACTTGGTAAAAAGAAAAAGAATTTTACAATGAAATCAATGCCAAACTATGAAAGCGGCTTAAATATTCGTTGTGTCACTCTGTGGTCCCTTTGCATACCTAATGAGGTTTTATTACGCTACACCTTTCTGAAATAAACTATAGTAAAGGTTTTCTTTTAAAAATTGAAATCACTTCTATTGTAAGATGTTTATTTAAAAAGAGAAATCACAAAACAATAATATCGAAGACGGTAATAAATAAATAATAATAATAAATAAATAAATAATTCAGGCTGAATACAGGTGCAAAGGTGCGCTTGATGCTCTCTCCTATATAATCTGTGCACTTGAACCACCGTGAGCTGGACTCACGTGGACTTGATCCACATTTTCAAATATAGAAATTTGGCGAAATATTAGCCGTTTTGAAAATAACGTCCTCAACAATCTTTTCATACTGTGCTTGCATTTCATTTTTATAAATATTTATTTTTCGCTAGCTTTAAAATAAAGCTTCTAAGCTCTTTCACAGGCGGAGTATAGCTAATATCAACAGCTTCATCGTCCGTCTCCGGGTCAGACATATTTAAGAACATTAGGCAACAGACTAATATATACAATCTCACTGCAGTACGATAATACGGTGCCGTCCCTGTACTACACCTTATCTAACGGCTTCTTCAGCGATGCAGCGCTCGCTCCTACCACGCCGCTTTTTTATTTGTAATATATTATGATTTGGACCAATGACGATGCCACGTAGCGTTTCGCCCGCGGTGCTCACGTGCTGATCGCGCTCTTATCATAATTTTGGTTTACTATTTTTCTTTAATAAATAGAGGTCAAATTAATCGCGTAGGAGAAATAATAAAAAGTTCTCGATATCGATATTAAAAGAATTAGACCAAGAAGATATGATTCAAGAATGATCTGCATCTTATTTCGCTCGAAATTTGTTTGCCTGGTATTTCAAAAATGCTTGACCATATTAGCAAGTTTTTATATCCAACCGAATAATTATCAAGTAAGTCAATAGTGAACAATGCCGTTTACTATAAATAAATTAAATTGTTTCCTGTAACTGATTATTTTTTATTTTGGATTCCGTTCCGACCTCTTGGATTTAATAGTATTTTTTCGTCTGGCGTCTCTTCAAACGTGTATTTATAGTACGAAAATTAAAAATAAATCTGTATACATGTATGTACGAAACGGGTTCAACTCAAAACGCAGTAGTAGTCCAAAGGTTTCGTGCATAATACCATGTCATGTCATGGTTCGCAATTCTGTTAAAAACAACTGAATTAAAATAATTGTTTGAATATATGTGTCGTCGTCGTCGGTGTATATCTACCGAGTGTTTAACTTTTAAGTGGGAAATATATATTAGAAAATATACAAATTATCGGTGAGTATTCATTAATTCTTGTATGCAAAATATAAACGTCTTCAGATACGAAGTTATTATAGTGGTTTTTTATAAACTATAATATGTTGTTTAAAGATAAGTCAACAATATAATTGCCTTGGTAGAAAATGGGAAGTACGTTAAGCCTCCACGAGGCACTGTTTGATTTCAATTTGTATTTATCTCCTCTTCTTTTCGGATAAACCGAACATCGAACGTAATTAGTATTGGTGTCGAATCAATAAATCTATCACAGTTATATTCCATTGGAGATTCCATTGGAGATGGAAATATTCAATTATGAATTGTTGTTGCATCCAACATATTTCCCACACCTAACGCCCTGCAACTAGTGGCTGGTTTCAAACCCCAAATAAAAGGAGAAACAGGACTATTGGAAAATGTTTGTATTATTTTTGAAGTGATGATTTTTGATGAATAAAACCTAGTACACCAGGTGTGTCCCGTAAAAAACGAATCAGTCAATTAATTCTGTATGTAGATTAGATCAGATAATCTAGAGCGTGAAGGCGTATAGATACCTATCGGTCTTTTGATTAATAAATTGTATTTAATTAAGTACCATATCATTTGTCCTTGTGTCCACAAATGGCAAGAGCTGTCCGGATTCAATGTTCTTCATGTGGTTCAGTGTCACAGAACATACCAGTAATTTTCCTCAGCTCCTCTTTTCTTCATGTAAAGACGTGTACAATGAAAAAGAAATCTCTTCGATTGCTGCAGACCTGGAGTCTTACACTCTATCTTCCTGATTTCTTGTTTTCACTCTTGTTGTTTATGACTCGATGGCTCTTTAGGAAACATATAAAAGGTTACGGTTTCTTTACAAGTTGGTCAAATTATTCATTGCCTTGCACTCTGGTGTGGTCGGATCTACATTAGAGCAACTTTGTTGTTTGCTTCCAGTTAATTCACAGATTTTGTGCATTCCTATCCTAGTTTTTACTACTCTTTTATCTTATAGAATAAATATCTGCAGTAGTTTCGTTGTACTGCGTACGAATAATATAAGTTTCCACCTGGATACTGATACCATTGGAATAGGAACTTGGTTCTTGTCCATTTTCAAGCTATCAGTAAAATACCAATTAGGCTAGTGGAAATGCAATTTCTGAGTTTACCATCGCTTCTCTATTTCTTGCAGTCTGTATTAAGGATTGTATATCGTGTAGTCCTGTTAACTGCCTGATGTTTCTTCCTTCCGATCTCTGTCTTTCCTTCAATGTTACCTTCGATCAGTAGGTGCAAAAATTGATATTTGGTTTTTCTCTTCTCTATTTATTCAAATAATTCACGTTGTTTGATGTTTAGTTTATTTAAAATGGAACGAAAAAACGATTTTTTTATTATTAACGCTTGGATTCACTTTCCAAAGATGGGATTTTTACAAACAGTTGCCTTCATTGTTTTCTAATTGTGAACTGAACAAAGATGACCAGAATTTTGCATCTTTACATCAATACCTACAATTTCGAACACTAGATCCATTTTCTAATCGTAATCGTGAGGCAAACTTTGAGTATTCACTACTTAATCACCGCTAAGCAAAAAGAAAAAAAAATGTTCCTCTGAGACTATAACTTTCTTCTTCTTCCAGTGCCTGCTTCATTCTAATGAAGGTTGGCAATCATCCTTTGGAATTCCTCACGATCTTCAAAACATATTAGATTTACGGCATCACGTACATGGAACCAATCTCGAAGGTTTTTCAACCCTTTTTCTACCCAGGCCAGGCCTTCCCTTCTATAATCAGCTGCAACAAGGCATATTTTTGATTTCTAAAAATGTGGCCAAAGTAGGAAGCTTTCCTTCTCTTTCCAATGGTTAATAGTTCTCGTTCTCTGTTCATTCGTCTTAGCACTTCGTCGTTGGTCACCCGATCCGTCCATGGTATTTTCAGGATCCGTCTAAAGAGCCACACTTCAAAAGCTTCCACCTTACGCATGCTGGAGACCTTCAAAGTCCAGCTCTCAACACCATACAAAACGGCAAACCAAACCGAACTTCTACAATACTCCGAATAAATTTCAACTCTTAAATAAATACCCGACACGTAGTATATATTTATAAAACGTTAGATATAATATACATAGAAAAAGCTGCTCCAAGTGAAATAGTAGAGTCGCCATAATCGAAGTGGAACATTCATTTTTGATTAGATACTTTTCATCTTTCATTTTGTATTCATTACCTCAAACTTTATTGTTTCATTAAGTCAAGAATGATTCTGATTTGTTGAAACAGACCTACAGTAAAAATTGATGTATATGTTGACGCGGGAAATTATTGTTTTTCAACTAAATGAAAATAATACATATATACAGTAAATTTCACTGAACGGAACGTGCTTGACGACTCATTTTTCACTATTGTGTTGTGGCTAGGCGTACTTATTTATGGATCATAAATAATTTAATTGTTGTTGGAAAATATCTGGAGTTGCACGTCTTCCTGCCTAAACATTGTGTACCATTCATCATTTTATCAACAGACAAAATTAATGTTTGATAAACAAATCCAATAAACAATCGAAGATTAAAGAATAATTATTGAATAATTACGTGATCAAAGTTTTGCCAATTGAAACTTTATATTTAATTTCCATAAGGTAGTCTAATGGAACCTTTCCTGTTCATTTTGTACACGAATGACAAGCTTAAATTAAAAAAAAAATAATTGCACACAATAGTGCCATATTTCCAATAAGAAATAGCCATGAAACGCAGTAGAAAAAAATATTCAAAAATGTGGAGGATTGGTATAAATGCCCATTAGGCGACTGCGAAGCTCTCACACATTCCGCCATTGTTGACATTCAAGCGTCAGTCGGCGTTGTGCTACAACCACGTAAACATGTTCGCCATTATTGATGCTCCCGCCAAGTGTGAATCACGAAGTGTGATTCGTTTTCTAAAGGCTGAAGACCATAGTGCTGAAGAAATTCATCGGAGGAGAATGAGTCGTGTGTATGGGAAAAACTTCATGAGTGATGGTGTTGTGCGTGAATGGTGTCGAAAGTTTAAAGATGATCGTAATGATGTGCATGATGAAAGGGGCTAAGGACGCAAATCTGAAACGGCGAGTTGACAACAACAAGTTGACAAAATGGTTAAAGAAAACCGCCGATTAACCATTACTGCTTTATCTACGGAATTATTGGAAGTTTCAAGGTATGTTTTGTACTCTATTGCTACTGAACGGTTAGGCTACATTGGCGGCAACTTTGTTTGAAGAGGGTATTGAAAAGCTTGTCCACAGATCTTTTAGTAATAAAATTATTATTCTATATGAACTTGTCTTTTATTTATAGCCTATCGGAGGTTGAGAAAAAACGACGTATATAGACGTAGACGGAGACCTTTGCTGTAGTTTGTATAGGGAAACATTCAAGAAAAAGATTCAAATCAATCCGTCGCCACTCACAGCAACTAGGATTGTGTCTTGTTAATATTGAATTTCCATTCAAAATTTTCAAGTCAATCGAAAAACTTCCGAACATCGCCTAGCGTAATGTTTGTCGAATTACCGCGGGTCCACTGTTTTTTAATTTAAATTCAATAATAGCGCGTGCCAATTTTATACCTGAAAATATGGGTTATGGACAGGTTAAGTGTTCACCTTCAATGACGTCGATGCAATTGTTAAAATTGACTTTTTTGAAGGCGAAGTGAATAACTACTTGAGAAATCACCCACCCTAACCTAACCTATTTTTATTTAACAGCATATATGGGTTATATGTTAGCTTTGTGAACATGCAATCCCCCACGGACCATTTAGTAATGTTTAGTTTGATATTCAAACTATCTGGGAAAATAAAATTTATATAATATTCACCATATTAAATAATTAAGATTTATTTTCGATATGTGTAAGTTCAAAGTTAACTACCAAGATTTTTAATTAATGGCAACGAATGCACACACGCCGGAGTAAAAATACTCACCCAGGTTTGAGGATGCATTGGACGTATTCAGAACACGTTCTGAATTAGTTATTTGAGCTCCTCGAACACAGTTTTAAATCCCGAACGAGCTTTATTCGGACAATTTCAAACAAAACGCATGAATCTGATGACAAAACATGTTCACAACCTCTACCGCTAACACAGCTATCAATTAAATGTTGTAACTGTATATATTCGTTGTAAGAACTGATTTGTTGTTTGAATCAAATATTTATTGTCAAGATTTGGGCGTGATTCTTAGTGATGGACGTTGGACATTCCTCTCCTTCGTCGAATATCAACCTGGATGACTGTACGCAATCTTTTCTAAACTGCAGCTGTATGTAATCTCCGCGACAGATTTTTTAGGCAACAAGTCGCTTACCCCGTCCCCGGGCATGGGTTCATAAGGAGCTACGAAAGCTGTCAGTTGCCCACGGTCACACAGGAATTCTCTCAGTCACAGATCGTAGCTTAGGGAATACTGCTACTACAATGTTTATCGTTGCTTCTGGTGTTTTTCATTACGTTTATAAATGTTTTAAAAATATGTTATAATACGTACTATACGGTACTATCTTATATTAACTGCTATTAGAGTCTAAATTAATGTTTACTTACCTTAAACTAACTACAAGTTTCTCTTCTGGTGAGATACATTTTCTCGTTTATCTATCCCAGTTATATAATATCTTATTAGGTCTAACAGCAGATTTTTCATCAAAAAGGGTGTAGTGTGATCCTTTTGATGTTCTTAAAGAGAGAATTGGATGTATATGAAAGCAAATATTCATCTCTCAGCATGTCATATTCACCCAACGTTCTCGTTTATAATTAACAGCGAACTAAGCTATGCATTGTCCTCCCTTTTTGTCTTCTTTCAAATTTGATGATTTTATGGCTGCTTTGATGGTCGTTTTGCTCGACAGCCACACTAGCTACTGGTTGCTCAACTGGTCTGATAAGAGCCTTACACTTGCTGCTTTCCAGTTGCCTGGCCGAGTCCAGGTCACTACTCCAGATCAATCACCAACCGTTTAACTAGCAAACTATTCAATGCATATTTGTGAAATATTATACCATTGACATTAGCATATCAATAAAGATAATATTTTTTAAAAATTCTCGCCGAAAGACTTAAAAAAAATAATTTGAAATGAATTATACAACCTTAACATCATCATTATACTGTGAATTGATAGCCATAGACCAGATACTCAAAGGTATCTTAATTATTCGTAGAATTAATCTCTTTACATAGAATTTTGCCAAGTATAAATCAATTACTATGAGGCGCCATCAATCTATATAGTAATCATTATCACAAATTTACACTTATCGATATAATAAATAATTTTCTACAAGTTATCACAAATTCAGTCAGTAATTAATCACTGGAGGTTATTGTTAGTTTACTTCAGATCAAATTTTTCATGTTTTCGACATAATTCAGGAAAAATTTAGGTAAGAAACAATAATAATAAAAATAGTACCGATGGAAGAGATAATAAATTTTGTGTGTTTTTATTATGTGGGTATTAACCCAGAACGGAGCTTCCGAAGGTCCTAGTTTAGTTTTTTGCGTTAATTTATAATTTATTTATTGTTTAAACTTTAATTCAGTTATCAGTTATTTACTAACTAACTAACAGAAACTGCGGCTCTTTTAGTAGGAATCTCTGCAGTTCTGTTGTTTTATCCGTAGAGATGAGACTCAGCTAATTACTTTCTATTTCATCTCACTTAAACCATAACCATCTGAAATCTGTCTGCATTATCAATCGGTATATATCGATTTTTACATTCACTTGTCTATTCCCTTGTTGTTTCAAGAACGAATTGTCTATTCAAAGATATAAAATAATCAAAACAGAATTGGATAATATATTGCTACCAACCGTTCTGTGAGAACCAGGAAGTTTCTACTTCAGAGTAATTTCACGTTTATAATAAACAAACATAAATATAAATTAGATCAACATTGAGCCATTTGAAACTGATACTGTATCGTTTCTAATGCATTTGCTAGGCTTGAAAACTATTGGAACTTCACAGGGCTCAAGAGCTAGTTGGAGGTCTAGAAATACATGCACCAACCTAAAAGAAATTTCCGCGTGTTAAGGTATTCGGTACCTGGAAGAGTCCAGAATGTTTTAGTAAGATGAAGAAGTTGGCATATAGAGTGTTGAGGATCTCGGGTCCACATATTCGTTCTATCACATGAATAAAATAAAAAGTCGGAAATAACAAAGCCATTGTTGAATCTAACAAGTTATAAACCAGATCTAATAAAACTTTCAAAAGACATTATAAATTCATATTTAAAGCCGTTCATTTAACATCAAAAATCAAATTTATTATGAGAAAAATAAAATCGTGAATTGTTACTTTCGGCTCTTCGTTTTGGAAAGGTTACAGACCCTCAGTCTATAGCAAAAAGCACATCACAATCCTGTCAATTACTAAAAAGTATTAATACCCTTCAAGGTTCAAATAGCTAGGACTCTATTATTTTGATTAGTTTCCGAACGAAAGTGAACGTGATTAGGATTACTTTCCCAAAATTGGAATCATGATCTGGTTGACCGGATCGAAGTTTCCGAAAAGCTCTAATATGATTTGAAATCTGCAGAAGCAGCAGCTCTATATTGCTATACCTAAATTCTATTCCATTAATTTTTTTTATTGGAATAGATGTATAACAATTCAATAGCCGTTTTTTAGGTATTTGGTGATTAACTTCTTCATTTTATCCTTTTTCCTACGCGTCCTTATGTGTGATCCAGTCACATTTAAATTCAAAATGGATAAGGCACTTAAGGGAATATTCAAATGAATTTAGTTATTTTTTTTTATATCCTATATAATGGTTGTTTGAAAAGTATAGAGTCTAATAAACAAAACATTTTTATACTTTTTGCAGCGATGGCTCCCACTTTAAGCCATTATGAAGAGTGATTATTCGTTCAATTGCAAGAACTGATTTCGTGATCTCAATCTGCCTACTCCAGGCAACGAATCACCCCTTTTTTGGTTGATACTAAGGCCTCAAATTGCCTGCTCCTTGGAAGTTCATCAAGAAAATGGGAACCATCAAGAACACCGTAGACATAAACACTATCACTGTTGATCTTGGGCTTCCTCTTCTCCTTTTTCATTGTGATGTTCATTTTAAGATCTGTTTAGATATTCTGTTCTCAGTCATTCTTTGTATATGACCATACCAGAATTATTTAGAGTCATATACCATGTTTTCTTGTCCTAAGTGTTTATTCAACTGCGAATGAATTCGTCTCAACTGGCTTCAACTGTACTGAAATACAGTATTTATCTTTTATGTATTATTATTTATTCGAATTCAATTCCATTTATTGACATTTTTAAATACGCTACGTTAGATTACTGTATCCACTTTTGATAAAATGATCCCAATTACGTCATAACATGCACTATTTTGGAATCCACTGTAATATTTTTTGTTTTATCAATTATAAACACCAGCTGTTTGCACTTTCGAAAATATGAACACAAAGAAAGTCAGAGTCTCTTGTTTTGAATAAGTTTGAACAAAGAAAATTCCATTGATACTAAAGTATATCTTCATACTTTTATCTGGGTAGTTTAAGTATATTATCAAGTTTCCGAGAAAAGTGACTTATCTTTCAATAAGATAAAGTGTAAATCAGCAGTGCGATAAGCAGTCAATTCTTGTATAAAAATAATCAAATCAAATGTAAAAACTAAATAGTCATTGAGCTTAACGGAAGAATTAATAAGCTGAATTGAAGACTTTTCGGAAACTACAATCCGGGTTCAGGTAGATCACCCATCAGCTGATTAATCCTAATCCAGAACAATATTGAGATCACAATTTCCGATCTTCGAGTTCAATTTTCGGTAGAAATGTCAAATTTAAAACATGATCTACAAGAACTTTTTAATTTTGTTACTTTTTTTATAATAGTTTCTAGATATTTATTAATTGCTAATGAGCAATTATCAATTTAGTACCAACAACCCATTTTTAAGTTGAAACGCCCAAAAGTTTATACTTTATGCGGTTTTAATAAACCGCAAACCTCACCAACCTACAAATTACGCTACTTATGTGAATTAATACTCGATAACCATATAAGGAGAATAAATAATAATAAATGTTCGAAAAACCATAGACAAATGAAAAAACCCATCAATTGATGGTATTTACCCAGTGGTTTACCAGAAAGGATTCTATCATTTGACTACGACGCGATTAACTAAATCAGTTTCAGAACAACAATTAATGTTAACCCAGTTTGTTTCCGAACACTTAGAGCACTTCGCCCTGTGGATTGTGTTTCGTAATGATAACGAGTTCAAAGACTGTTCTCGTCTTAAAAAGACCAGGAGTATGTTACTTTTGTAGCTAAGAAGTTTAGGATGTTCGATAAGTCTGAAGATTCACTTTTGGAACAATTATAAAATCACCCAATAGTTATGTGACTTACTGACGGACAGATGGCGCTGCCATTGTCAAATAAATATGACGTTTAGGAAGTACCAACTTTGGAAAGACTATGTGTAATATTTGATGACATTTCGATTAGTTACAAAAAGTGACAGTCATTTATATGAAGTTACTTTTTTTATTTTTATAGGATTTATATATTTTAACTTGAAAGAAATACTCAGTGATTTTCATATATATATATATATATATATATATATATATATATATATATATATATATATATATATATATATATTGATTCACTATGAATCTTTTATTTTTATAATCACTTTGCGAGAATAGTCGTCACAGGACAGAGTTTAGCCGCGGACTAACTATTTAAAAATATATTTCATTTTAAGGTCCAACTCTAGACTATACTAAGAAAAACACATGTTTTCTTGAACAAAGACCATAGTGCTTGGTTGTACTTTTGGTATAAGGATAAACAGTCGTTTTCACAACTCAAGTACCTGAGGTCATAAAATCAAACCTATACCGGCCTCTCATTCAAACTGCACCAATGTGTCTCAAATGTGTTATCTAAAAACTTAAAATAAACATTTCTAAAAACCAAAAATATATAAAATAAATGTTTAAAAACCATTCATTTTTGCTCAGAGTCCAACACGTACAAACACCGATGATGGTGAATGTTCTGTTCGTCCAATAGGGTTACTCCAGAAAAAGTCCACAAATTAGTTTTATCTAATCGTAAATTGAAATTGCGTGAGTCAACTGAGGCCATAAATAAATCAGAAGTCAGTGTATTTACAATTATGCATGAGCATTTAACCATGAGGAAGCTGATTTCAAAGTAGGTGCCGCGTTTACTCACAGTCGATCAAAAACAACAATATGCTGATGTTTCAGAGAAGTGTTTGACAATAATTGAAAGAACTAAATGAAACAACTATTCTTCAGTGTTAGTTATATATACATACTTCGAAATCATGTGCTTTATTTAACAAAACAGATTTTGAAACACCTCCAAGTGCTAGAAGCACAGTGGGAAGAACTGTTGCAGAATGGAATAGAACGTTAAGAATGTGAGATGCTCCAAAATCTGGAAGATCAGAAATAAACGATGATGCAAAGCTGGATATTTTGCTGTTATTAGGAGACAACCCTCACGCAACTACAACAGAAATTATCTTACAACAAAATGTTATTCGTTTTTAGTAAAGTTTTAAAGAAAGAAAAACTGCACCCACACAAACGAGGTGATGTTTTGTACAAGTGTTACAGTAAAGTTTCGGTAAAAGTCCAACTGGATTCAGATAAAGCACATCTAGCACCTTCGCACAAAGGATCCGGATCCAAATCCTAGTATTTGGTTTTAGCAAGATGATGCACCACCACATTATAACCTCAATGTTTGAAGTTTTCTTGATAAACAGTTTGAAGGAAGGTGGATTGAAAGATGTGGATCAATGATGTGACCACCCAGGTCACTTAATCTTACCTCCATTAATGTTTTTCTATGGAGGCAGACAGACAGATCATTTCGAACGATTTGAACGAATGCAAAAAACTAAGGCTAGATTTGTATTCAGTTTTTGAAAACTAAGGATTTGCTATTAAAGTATAAATTTGCTGCAATAATGATCATTTTTAAATCGCCCATTTTGTCTTTAATGTTTGAATGTTTAAGCAACACTGTTTCCTCACACTTCCAATGCCATAATTCTAAAAATTATAACTGTTATAATTTTTATCAATTATTCCATCACCATTCAATAAATTGTGTTAATAATCGTACTTTTTTATGCAGATTATATGTCAGAAATGGCATTAATAAACTTTCAACAACCACACAGAAGTTTTGTTCAAGAAGACAACGGCTCAAAATCAAAAGACCAGTATGTAGAAGAAGCTACTACAACTGAAGATTATAGAAAGGTCGCAAACAGACTGAAAACTTACTCCAATTGGCCCAATGAAGAACTATCAAAAGAATGTTTAGCTAAAGCCGGTTTTATATATACAGGATACGATGACATTGTCGTATGTCCTTTTTGTAAGATAGAAAGTTACCGTTGGACAACTGGAGATGATCCAATGACCGACCATCGTAACTGGAATCCTCATTGTTTATTTTTCAGGAATAATATCGAACGTGATCAAGCTACAAATATAACCAAATCCGTAGATACTTGCGGTTTATACGGAGTTGAAGTTTTACCCAAAACTGGTGAAGAAGATGACAAAACTATCAACTTACAAAGGTTAGGCATACAAACGGGAAAACCTCCAAAATATCCAGATTACATCACTTACGAAAGTAGGTTAGCAACATTCGAAGACTGGCCGAAATCATTAAAACAGCGACCGGCAGATTTGGCAGAAGCAGGTTTTTACTACTCCGGTCTAGGAGATCAGACGGTATGTTACCATTGCGGTGGTGGTTTGAAAGATTGGGAAGAAGACGACGATCCTTGGGAACAGCACGCTCTTTGGTTCAGCACATGTGTTTTGGTTAATCTGAAGAAAGGAAAAGATTACATCGAACACGTGAAGAGAAAATATGAAGATATGTTATCCATTCCTGAACCTAACGATATTGAAACACGGGAAGATTCGAGTGATACGGAATCTTTAAGTGATAAATTAGAAGAAAATACGTTGGACGCAGAACGAGAAAACGAAAAAACTATTTGCAAAATTTGCTATAAAAATGAATTAGGAGTGGTTTTTTTGCCTTGTGGACATATCGTGGCTTGTGCAGATTGTGCTGCTATTTTAAAAAAATGCGCTGTTTGCAGAAAAACAGTAGAAGCAACAGTCAGGGCATATTTATCATAATTTTTTAATAGCTAGCCATATAATATTGTGTACATTAACCTGAAAATGAACCAAAGGATATCATAGCTTTTGATTATTAACAGAAAGCAGGACAGGATATTCTGAAGCTATCGAGTTTCACTCGGTATTTACCGTCAAGACGAAGAGCGGAAAGCCGCAATCAGTACGTCATATTAACAGAAAAAAAGATATGAGGCTCACAAAGAAGAAGGAACTGATATCAACGGAAAGTTTCGAAGAATAGTGACTAGCAAAAGTGAGATATTGGAAATCAAAAGGAAAATACTAAAAAGATAATAGTATGTTCGATTATTGGACTGAAAATTCAAATAACAAGAAACAAAACATATACAGGGTATTTCTAAATTCAGGGGATAATTACCCATATAGAACTATAATGGATTTTTACTGTGATAAAATTTTTTCCCAGCCAACCCCTAGAAATAATTATAGACTATGTATTGTTAATTATCAATCCTCACTTTGTTTTTATTTTACACTTGGTAATAAAAGGAATTTTAGAATAATATCACTGCCTCTGCAAACTTTACGTAAATATTACAAAAAAAATAAATCTCCCAACAACTTTTAGGGATATTACCGCCGAAGAGAATGGTCTAAGGAAATCCTCATAATTTTAAGTGGGGAGTACCTTCCTCAATTTTTTCACGTCAATTTAGAACCACACTGAATATTTTTGTTCAATTATTTTAGATAATAAAGTAGGTACTTACTAAAACTAAAATAAATGTACCTGAGCTAGTTTGCAGGCTTTTATTGGTCTTCTATAATCGTAAGCTGTACAGAACTGTGGTAACCTGATAAAGTTACGAATGCTCAATCATTTTATTACTCTCTCATGTATAAAAATAGATTATAAGTGGTTTCCGTTCTTGTTGCTAACAAACGATTTCTAGATTTGTTATAAGAATGTTTTTCAACAAGTCATTTCAATCCATAAGATTGATATGTGATAATAATTAATCTGTTTCTCAAATATTCTTAGCCACACGACACAAGTCCAGGTGATAATTCATTTCATTCAAGCATTTTGAAGCTTGATCCACTGCATCAACTCATCATTAGGATTGTCTATAAACAATGTCCTTAATTTGACCCTAAAGAAAGAGCTAAAAAGGAGTGTTAAGTCCCGAGAACAAAAAATTGAGATGAAAGTACAAGTGAAATGCTTTTCCTTGGCGAGTTCTATAATAACTTTGTACTTCAAGAGTATTTGGTTATTTTCACATATCAACAATACAATAAAAGTTTTGTATAAATATTGTTTTAAAAAATAAAAGCTTCTTTTGTAGTAATCGTAAATTATATCATATATTTTGAGAAAAATTGATAGGGGCCTTACTTATCATTGAAACATCTTTCGGAACAACAACTTATGGGAATCGAGATCTGTTAATTCTCCTAAATTTTACTTTGAACTAAAATTTAATTGATATAACACATTGTTTTTTAAATCTTTAGCTATTTTTAACAAGATGTCCTAATATATGGTTTAGTTTATGTCCAACTGTTTAAATGTACCTTGTATATTTGTCTGTAACATTAATATTTTTTAATTAACATTAAATGTACATAAAGCTTTCTCTTCCAACTTATTTTCTTATCCCATTCCATTCTTACTTATGTTTCGACCCATGTTGCGTTACCATAGCAACGAACAATAACTTATTAGAAGTGTAAGTGTAAAGTTTGACGTCAAAAAGTGAACCAGAGTTACGCAATAAATTAAAACAAAAAAGATATCAGTGAAAATCGAAAAATTCAAGTATCGACCCATCATCAAGTATTTAAAAGGGTTAAGAGGTAAGCGGATTTACGAAGATATGCTTAATACCCTTGGTGATCAATGTCCTTTGTATGCAACCGTGAAAAATTGGACTGCAAGCTTCAAAAGAGGTAAATTCTCCATTGAAGATGATAACCGATCGGGAAAGCCAGTTTCTGTGTCTTTACCCGAAAATATCGATTCAATTTATGACATGATTTCATCACACCGTCGAATTGGGCTAAAACGAATATCTGAAGCACTGAATATTTCATACGAACGCGTTCATCATATAGTTCACGTCAATTTGGACATGAAAAAAATTGCTGCAAAATGGATCCCAAATGTTTGAATGTTGACTAAAACAGTGCAAGTGTAGAAGTATCGCGTTCGATCTGTGCTCGATTTGAAAACGATGTCGACTTCTTAAACCGAATTGTTACTATGGATGAGACTTGTCGTACATTTCTACGCTCCATATACAAAGCAACAATCGATGGAATGGTGACACTCTGGTTCTCCAAGACCTGAGAAGTTTCGTGTCCAAAAATCTGCTGGAAAATATCTTGCTTCAGTTTTTTGGGATTTCCATGGAGTAATCATGATTGATTTTTTGGATAAAGGTAGAACAATAACTGGAGATTACTATTCGACATTATTGACCACTCTACGACCAAAAATTAAAGAGAAAAGCCGCGGAAAACTATCGAAAAGTGTTTTGTTTTTGTAGGACAACGCTCCTGCACACAAATCTCATGTTGCCATGCAAAAAATTCGTGATTTAGGGTTTAAATTACTAGATCGCCCCCCTTATACACCAGATTTGACTTCGTCCGACTATCATCTCTTTCCTCCACTGAAAAAAACTTTAACGAGGAGGTAATGAAAGCTGTGGAGGTCTGGTTTGTAGAACAAGAAGAAACATTTTTTTGAAAGGTCTAGAGACGTTGCAGATTCGCTGTAATAAATGTATCCAATTAAGAGGAGAATATGTTGAATAATAAAATATTTTGACATTGAAATTTTGTTTGGTTCTATAGTATGCTAATAATTTTTCAATATACCCTCGTACAATATAGGAAAGAGAAAAAAATTGTTATTTTTAGTTGTCTTATCGCGAAATTCAAATTATTATCAAATACATTTAACATTTGTAGCATAAAATTATTTTATTTTAACTTTTTCATAATTGATTCCGTTCTGTGTCTATAGTTTTTATGTATGTGAACCATTTATAAAAATTCTATTTTTGTAATTGACTCGAAGAATTTTCAAATTGATATTCCATAGTTTGTTGAATCAGTTTTATTTTTTTTTGATGACTTCTCAATCTATTTTCTAAATAATGATATGTTGTCCTATGTAACCAGCACCAAAATTATTACTAGGAACCCCATAATAAAATATTCTTGTATTTATAAATAGATACATATACATATATATAAATCAGTAAATAAACAAACAAAAGTAAACAAAAATAAAAATGATGAAGTAATATTCCCATGAAATGAATGCGCCGGTATAGCACCCATATCCACCCACTATAGAACTTACGCATGCACCGAGGCGAACCATAATTCTTTCCGACCTATAAAACCGATGCATTCTGCTGCACTCCACACAACCTATCTGTTTCTAAGAAGTAGTCCGCGTGTGTGTCGCCGTTTGAACCGCATTTCACTCGTACTTCCATTCCGAATTTAAGTTTCCCACGGTACTGCGTTCAAAGAAAAAAACATTCTCGTGTGAATTATTTGAGAAAATCTTTGTCAGGAAGTGGTTTACCCGTGTGAAAAGGGATTTTTGAAACTGTTTGATTGTAATCATATGTGTTCAGGAAAATGTTTGTGGGAGCGAAAGTGAGTAGAATCCTTGTACTAATTATTATTATTTCGAATTTCACGATATTCTTAATTGTTTATTGGGATTGGATTGAAAATAATTAATTTAACAAAAAATCAATATACACTGGGAAACAAAATAAAGGATGGATTATTTGTGAAAACGGGGGAATCTCGTGGGTCGATTTTAAAGTTTCATGTAAGCCCTTTCGTTTCAATATTTACATCTAGAAGATACAAATATGACCAGACATATATTTTACCTTTATTTATACCCATTAAAATAATTATTTGATGACAGAAATAAAATAAAAATTGATTAATTCACTTCAACGTGTTTAAAAGTCATTTTTCTTTTATTGATGTATGGATTTTTGCACCTTTAATTGAGGAAATTGAGGAACGTTTTGGAAAACCTGGAAAAGTCCTGTGGTATAGTCCTCTATCCTGGAATTTTAATTTTTATCTTGGATTTATTAAATTTTCCCTGGAACTTCGATTTCTCCAATTAAATTTCTCCAATTTTTCTTAATAATTTCTATTTTAAGCTTCATCTATCAATATTTTATCATACATTTCTCAATAAAAAAATGAATTTCTGGGAATAGATTAAGTCCGAAGAAATTAAAAAATATTATTAACTAAGTTTGTAGTTATTTGAAGTGAAAGTCTTTACCAAACACTTTGAGCATATTTTGGTTGCAATTATATACAAATTTCAATTATTAACAATATATTTATCAACAATTAATTTTGAAAAACTATTCTATGAGACCTGTTGTTCATTTTTGTTTGTTTGCATTCTTCTTTAATGTTTTTATAAAATAATCGCGTAAATGTGTAAAAGTCTTTTGTATGGTTAATATTTTTTATCTTTTTTTCTCTAACATCTTTCATAAAATACTGTCAATATCATTATATTTATAATTATAAATTCTAATTGTGAAGGGGTCAAAATTAGAACGGGCATGGAAAATTTTTTCACTCTTGAACTAATTAGACCAAAATTTCTGAGACTTTAGTGTTCTTTTAAAACATCATGTCACACTTTTAAAAATTATATATTCAATAAATTATGTAAATGTTAATACTACTGCTCGAAATTAATGTTATAGAGTCGATAGCACGTTCTTGAGGGTTAAATTAGGCCTAGATAACAAGTTTAGTTATCAAGGAATAATAAATATAATTGATGTCATTTAATCCATCGACTGTTATTCTTAATTAAATGCTGAAAATATTTGATATAATTGTGTACCAATTTAATAATTGATTTAAAAGTAATTTTCTTTGGTTTGAAATCATGATTCTGTCCTGGAGTTGCTCTGGAACTTTTTTAAAAAGACTTGTACGAACCCTGAAAAAATTTTAAGCACTCTACTGCAAAACCCTCCGCATCATTTCAAACTGTGGGCAATCAAGTGAAAATTTCTGATGAAATAGTGAGGAAAACACCTCAAGTTGAAAGAATTTCAATCATATAAAAGAAAATCCATCGATTTAACGATTATCTTGTCGAACAAAGACAGCTTTTATGAGTTAAAACCAGAATATTTTGTTTTAATGATTTTTTAAGCTACTGAAACTATGAAAAATCGTAATTCATTTATCAGTAAGCAAAAGAAAGTCAACATTTCTGGAAAATAGTATTATTGAACCTTTTTTTAACTAAGTACTGTTTAAGAAATAATACAAATTAGTTTGCAAATCAAATACTGGCTCGATGAATTGAGCCTCTGTTACTCCACTACGTGGAAAATTTTGTGATAGGATTTAGCTGTAAAACCTTATAAGATACGGCTAGTGCAAGAATTGAGGCCACCCGATCTCCCACAACGTCTAATATTTGGTGAATGGGCGCTGAAAAAGTTGGAGGAAGATCCACTTTTTTATCGAAAAATTGTGTTCAGCGACGAAGGTCATTTCTGGTTGATTGGATACGTCAACAAGCAAAATTGCCGCATCTGGAGAGAAGACCAGCCAGAAGCGTTGCAAGAGCTACCAATGCATCCCGAAAAAGTCACTGTTTGGTGTGAATTATGGGACGGTGGCATCATCGGGCCGTACTTCTTCAAAAGCGACGATGACCGGAACGTTACTGTGAATGACGAGCGTACCATGTGATGATTGACGATTTTTTTGCCCAAAATAGAAGAACTGGACATGCCTGGCATTTGGTTTCAACAAGTCGGTGCCATATGCCACACGGTACACGCAACAATGGCCAAATTGAGAGCCGCCATCGCTGAACGCCTTTCGACTATTTCTTGTGGGTTCATGTTAAGGCTAATGTCTACAGGGATAAACCAGTAACGATTGACGCACTGGAAGCCAATATTGAAGCATTTATTCCGGAAATTCCGGCCGATATGTTGGAGAGAGTGTGTCAAAATTGGACCTCAACCGCAGCCGCGGTCAACATTTGCATGAAATCAATCATCTTCAAAAATTAAATTATACTGATCGTTCTATCGATTCCAATAAAGATTTCCTCAAATTTTTTGTGGTATTTCTTATTACATCATTTTGAAACAGTGAAAATCAGAATCTAAATAACTAATGTAATTAACAAAAGACATTAATGTTATTTATAATCTCAAATGTAGATATAAACATGACCTAATTGAATAGTCATAATATTATTGATGACATTTTAACGAGGCTCTCAATTTTGTTTATAATACTGGTATGTGTATCAGTTAATTCCTGTTTAGAACAGTGTTAGTGTAACCACATTCCATTTTGTGAAAGGTACAATTTTTCTCGATGTAAAAAAAGGAAATACTTCCTCTATTTTACAGAAGCGTGTTCATTTTCAACGTAAAAGTGTATTTATAACTATGCACGTTCGATTTTTAGAAATTAAACATGTGACTCATTTGTATAAGTTTTCATAATTATTCTTTCAACTTTCTGTAACTAAATAAGTCTATTTTTGAAACCTTGTTCATCAATGATACTTCAAATCATTGATACTCTTAGAAATACACTATTTTTCTACGACAACAGCTGTGCCTTATTTGCGTTTCCTGTTCTTGATTTCACAATTTGACACGAGGCCCTTTAACCAGCCTTTCATAATACATACTACAATACTAGAGACTAGAAGTACGCATCGAAACACTACTAGAAAAGTTCCAAAAAAAAAACGCAGGACACAACTGGTCTTATTTGGACACTATTTTAATAAAAATTATTTCAAACCATACAGAGAGGATTGAAGTTAAACAACAAAGAATGAATATAGTGATGAAAAATCTGAAAACTAGAAATAATTTTTAATATTAGCATGAAATAATTGAGAAAATTCGTTTCTAAGGCCACGTTTCCGTAAGGAGATCGTTAAGCCTGATGATTTGATAAGGAATATTGGACAAAATTATTTAGTATATTGATGAGCAATGGAAGTGATTAAGAACAGTGTCATAAATGCAGCACAAGAAGTTATACAAGAAAAAACGAGCTATGATTATAATGAAATAGAAATGATTATATCAACCCATAGAGGAAAGTTCCAAGGGCCGAAGCTTGGCCCAGTCTTGGCCTAACTATGTAAAACTCTAGGCCAAATTTGTAAGCCAGGCTTGGCCCAATCTTGGTAAAACTCTGGAGTGATAACGATGGGCCAAGCTTGGTCGTCAAGACTGGGCCAAGCTTAAATGCCAGGACAGAAATGCCAAGTCTTATTAATTACATAACTTTTTCTGCTTTATCGTTATTAATTTTTTATTCAATATGATTTTTTTGATTTTAACAATAAGCAAACATAAATTTTCATATTTAATCTTAATCTTACTGTACCACTATCGTTAACCTCACTTTCAGAGCTGATGTCCACACTTAAATTATTTAAGCTTTGCCCGTTCACAATTGAGTTAGTTTTTTTTTTTCTCTATTCAAAGCACGCCATTTTCGAACTCGAAGATATGCATCAGACATGGTTACTTTTAGTAGTAATAAATAATAAAAAATTTGATAAGCAACACACACACTGAAGGCTGGATTAACCAGGATTGGCCCAACCTTGGCCCAAGCCTGGATTGTCAATGAATGACCAAGGCTGGGATATGCAGGCTTGGCCCAAGCTTGGGTAATCATTGGTATGGCCAAGGCTGGGTCAACCAACCCGAGTCTGGATAATCATTGGTATAGCCGAAATTGACTTCCGAAGACGGGCCCAGGCTTGGCCTCTTTGTCAACTCTGGGGTTTCCTGTTTGGGAACATATAAACAAACGAAATAGAAACGGAATGGAGTCATTGTTCCAAAAAAATATTATTGGAAGAAGATATTGAGCACTAAGAAGATGATATAAACGATGATGAATATGAAAATCAAGAAATTGGAATACAACAGTAAAAATGTCAATATCATGGAAACAGTTTGGAAATCAGAAACCTTGCCGAGAGAGTGGTGTACTAGATTGATTATTTATTAATTTTAGAGAAAAAAAATTTAAAATATTAACAACAATAGTAAATGAAAAACTGAAAAAGTTAGTGGAACCAGAAATAGGGGAGTATCGAAAAGGTTTTAGACAAGGAGAATCAACAGCAGATGCCGTTAATACCAAAAAACAAGTGATCGAAATATGCTGTCTGAAAAGGACAATTATAATGTACATGAAAAAAACTAAAAGTACACCAAAAGTGAATACAATTGGTGAGGAGGTATATGTTAAATTCTATAAGAGAGGTAATGACAAAAAAAGGACCACCTGAGGAATTTGAAACAACTACTGGGGTAAGGCAAGGTATTAGTAATTAATATGGCGGTATCCAGCTCAATGTGTCTTTGGATTACCATTTTTTTATGTAGAAAACAAGCACAAGAGGGTAAACCCTATTACACTCGATTAGTTCGAGTGGTGCCTGACATGTGGAGCTGCCTTCCTCACTTCACTTCTATGTTCTGAGCTCCTTAAGTTTCTGGTCAACTCTGGATCGCATATCGCAGTCAAATTGCTCTCTTCTGTATAACCTAACCAAACACTGCAAAGATGGACGAATCTGGGTAGAGGATTAGAAGCTGTTGCGGAGCATATAGCTTTTCAGCCTTAAAGAGGGCTTCCAAGTTTTTCCCTGCCTTAGCTAATTCGGTCATGTGACTATGACAAGACACCAACCTCAACACTCACCAAACGAATTTGCGGTGATGGTGATAATTTATGTACTATCGTCGGCGAAGCTATATGGGGGTTTGTAGTTTTGTCGAGTAGATTGTTGCTGTACAGGAGAAAATAGGTTAGGCAAGATGCTTCCCTGGGGAACACCAGCGTTTACTTTAAACCTATCTGAGGTGTATCCATCAATAATGACCTAGATGGATCGGTCTTTGAGAAAGATACTAAGCCAGTCGATAAGTGAGGACGACAAACAGCACTAATACATTTCAATTTTTCAAGACTGTTAATTGCTTCCATCGATCGTTTTTAATAGTTATAATACCACATTATTATAGAAAATGACAATTAATTTCTAATAGTCTTTGGTGACTGATTTCAATCATAAATACATGTTTTATTTTATTAATTTTCTTTATAATTGAATATTACTTTTCTTGAAATCACTATCCATTGTGAATAATATGTTTTTAGGAGATGTAATAGATAATAATTCCATTATGAAATAATTCTTGAACAACAAAATATTTACGACTCACAATAATTAAATAAATAATTATATTCTCATGGAAGATTTGTTATTAAGAAATCCATCTTAATGAAACTTATTTCAAAAACAAATTTGCAATATTTGTCTCGTTGAAGTCGATAAAAAAATTTAAACGTGTATCTATGACTTCATATTCGTGGAACATGATGATCTGACCTCGATTTATTATAATCTCTGTTATATTTATTATCTTAAAATGGAATGAAACTGCTTCGGAAAGATGTGAAAACATTTGTAAAGATCTGTTACAGTCCAGTCGATCCCTTCACCACATTTAACAACAAATTTTCCAAAATTTAGTGCCTCAAAGTACGGAAATAAATCTTAATATTTATAGAACATTTTTAGATATGTATATTTCAATTTTCTAAAAGATTGCATGAAAAAATAGAGTTTTGAAAGAGGGGGCACTTTAGAGATAATTTCAATCAACTTTCAACAAAAAAACTTCTCTGTGGTGGGCAAAATACTACGGGCTCCTAGCTAGAAGGGGCTCCCGGTCAAAGGAGCTCCAAGAAAGAATAACACTAGCTTGGGAAAACAAACCAGAATTCACGTTAATTAATTTACTGAGACTAAATCTGCATTTGTATTTTTTCATAGTTTTTTTTTATTTTATACAAATTGGAGCTTAATAATTCACTTTTGGATTTATAGAAATATATAAACTTGCTTGGACAATCCGTGTCCCGGGGACAGACAAGGCGGGACACGGGATAAGCGAATAGAAATCGGGACTGTCCCGGGAAATCCGGGACGGTTGGCAATCGTGCTACACATGTCTCGGAATGTAATTTTCAAAACTATAAAATGATAAAAACTTATTCAAGAAACTCTTTGGAACGAGAAATGTTTGGTTGATCTATCTATCGAAAATATGTTGGCTGGAAATTTAAGCTTTGCTGATGTCATAACACTTTTACCGAACAAAGGTCCGAAAGAAAGAATTTTAATCATTTAAATTGTATACTTAAAGTATAATTGTAAATTTTGATGTATCTACTTCAAATAGTGATTTATCATTAAACTCTTACAAGTGTATAAACAAAATAAAAGTACTAACCTAACCTGTATATTTAGAACTAATAGAAGTAAAACTCGTAATTTCAAAAAATCAAATACATTCAATATATTAAGAGGAACTTTTCTTTTTGTAGAATTTTTATTGTAGTTAAAAATGATTTGGGTAGAAATCTATTGATGATATGGAAGGTTGACATGGCCAACTAAAAAGATCGTTTCTCGGAACTCTGTGCGAAGACCTTTTTCAAAATTTCGTCAATTCCGTTCCCAAGCTTTAATGTTCTATAAAACATTTTGAGTTTCTCAGAAGTCGTAATCAACTTGAAGACCTTTATCAAAACGTTGTAGTTCGATGAAATATTAAGAGTTTTTGATAAGAAATTCGACAAAAACGATAATGACATAAAAATTAGTCAGTGAGTAAAGAATTATGGGCACAAATAATTTGTTTCACGGATAGCAACAGAAAAATAAAATTTTGATATATTCCGAAAAATGTGAGTAATTTGAAGCCACTGTACAATAGCAATGACGACGCTTTTTTTGCGAGAACGCTCTGTGGATTGGATCCTTTTTTTTAGTCTCTCGAAAAGTTTTTTAAAACATTTTGTTACTCCCAGGACCAAGTAAATTCTTCAAAAAATTATAAAATTGCACCCTAGAGTGGCGTTCAAGCAACTAACCTATAAACCTTTAAGCAGAAAAAGGGGCTGAAAAAAATATTGGGCCTAGGAGTGCCAAAATGCTAAATCCGGCCCTGGGGATAATGAACCGAACACCTATTTCATTGGATGTATTTTTAATTATTCAGAAATTGCTAATTCGTAAATTGCATCCTTATTTACAAAATCTAGAAAGTTCCAGTTTATTAAGTATCTAGTGGAAGTTGTCAAAGAAATATCGAAATTATCGTTAAAGACCTAAAACTATAATCTAACTTGAATAGAATGACCAAGAATAAAATAAATATTTAAATGAATATAACCAAAAATAAAAAATACATTCTCTATCACACCTGTATATAAAGTCCAAACCCTGTTGAGTTTAACAAGATTTTTATTTGTATCGTTTAGAGCTATTCATATTTCCAAACTTCATTCGGTTAATATAAAAGAACAACTTGAAAATAAATTGTTTTAACTTGAGAAACAATTATAACAGTTTTTTACTCTATTCAAACTGTTCCTAGGATAGAAATGTTTTGTGGTTCGCTGGTTATTAAGGCCGTTTTGCAGCGGCAGTTCAACGCGCTTAGGAATTTCATAGCTTACGCACAAAAACTATAAAAAGTCATCAAAAAACGCGCCCAAGAGTCAAGCCGCTTGATGAATGTCTTGGGTCTGGGTTGGGCCTCCGCCAAGGACCTTAAAATGTGAAATAAAAGTCCGCCGTCTGCCAGCTATCCCTTTCTAACGTACAGTAATACTTGTGTGGTATTTCGTTTTCGGAATCTATATTCCTTTAGGCCAGTCACTACAGTTTCTGCCTGAGAGACCCAAATTCCTAGAATAGCAGCTATTACGCAACGGGATTCAATGAAATATATTGTACATTTGTGAATGTCAATCTTAACTGAAACCTATTATTTTCATACATACATCTGTGTCAAAAATTTGATCATTTACAGAGCCCTGAGAAGATTATTGAAAATATTATTCAAGTGTAGTAATTATTTAATATGTTAACTAAATTCTATTTTGTGAGTTCAATTTAATCATGATTTGTAGTCTTAAGTAATAACAAATTTGTGGCAAAAAATTAACAAATCCAATCGAGCATCTACCAATATCGCCTTGTTTGTTCTGATTATCATGTCAAAACGCCAATTATCAAATTATCACTTGACGCACTTGATAAAAGATATAAAAAAATTAGTTCCGAAATCGACTTTCAGTTTATTCGTAGTATGTATACACATTGAAATATTGCGACAAATATATTTTAATCAGTGACTTTATGAACTGGTCTAAAATTTGCTACGTGGACTCGATTTGGGGACGAGACTGCGCCAGAAGAATGTGGAATAGCAGTAGCGGCAACTGCGCTTCGAGTTGGCAGCGGTGTGTGTAAACTGTGTAGAGAAACGAAGAGAAATCAGTCGGGTCTGTGAATGTGAGTTTGGTGTTTTCGGTTATGTAAAAATCATTAATATTATCAAAAAAAATGGCAAAATTACGATGAAATCAACAATTCTGATTAACACTAAGGTTAGTACTATTTGTTGATGTTATTGTGTTGTTTGTGTCGTGGCGTTTAACGTTTACGTTGTGCACAAAGGAGCCATATGTCGCGAATGTAGCCTTGTATATTTATTCAGAACAATACTGATTTTTAATGTGACTTTTATTCATCTTTTCTCTTATTCATTAATAGTTTATTGATTTTTGTGCTATTTAATCGATTATAAAGTTGTACCGGTGTTTTTCTGAGAAACGTCTGGGTGCCAGCGTAGGTCTATAGTTCTATCTCTCTCCTGTGGGTACTTTTTTTCTTGTTTCCGGTTCTCGGTCATTGATGTGATCTCTGAGGAATGTGGTAGGGCTGGCTACATAGATACCTTCGGAGACTGAGAGGCAGGGTAATTAGGAATGCTGGAAATCGTGAATGGTCTCTGAATTCCAACAACGTTGCCGTCTATATTGCTCAATCTCGAGTGCAGTTGTACTCATTTTATACGAGCACTGCGGTATTGGAAAGTTGCTACTGATAAACTTTTATACTACATTTGATACTATTGCGATAAACTGTCTATCATTAACATTTATTATATTTAATATTGACATGGATTGCGAAAAACAATACGTTGTTATCAGTAAAACAATTTTTATATTATAATATCCAAGTATGTTATTATTATAACTAAAAGTACTATCTACAAGTATGTAGCTACAATACCATTCAAATATCCAGTGAATAACAATAACAAATTTTACGACTTTTTTTATATTTATAAATTATTAAATATATTACCTATAAGGTAGGCAACCTACCTTCAAAAAACTACGTTCAATATTGCTCTCTAAATTTTGGGTTATTATAGAATATTGAATGCTGTTTTTTCTTGAAGATTTGTTCTGGTTTTTCTTTCGTCTCTTTTTTTGCGTTTGGAGTTGGTCACATAAATGCATGAGCAATTTTATTGTTTGAATTTTCTCGCCCTGTAAATTCGGTTCACTATAGATGAATTTATTGATATAATGATAAATAACATAACAATAGTATATGATAAGCTTTTATCTAAATGAGAACAAATCAACATGAAACAATTAACTTGACACACACACACACACATACAAGGTTTATCTCAAAAGTGTTCATCCTAGTTTTCGGAATTGCCTTCAGTTCATTATGGCTTTGTGTAAAATCAGCTAAATAATAATAGAGAAGATACTAAAAAAATGTAGATAGGGGTAAAACCAGTAACTGGAACAATCTACAGGGGATGAAACACAAATATACTCCTGGGGCACTATAACCAGGGTGTTAATGTATCAACCTAGGTAAGAACAATCCTAATAATAGTAACAAGAGTCTTGTCGGGACATTGCCGTCTCTACGGACACCTAAAGACGATAGGTTTAGTAGATTCTGTTATGTAGATGACCACACCTCTGTCCACATTCTTTCGAAGTCTATAGAACTCCAGAGGTTCACACCTGAAAGCGTATAAAATAGAAGACGAAGATCTCTGGCAGTTAGAGTCATCTCCCATTCTGAATTTTCTAAGAAGAATGGAGATAATAGATCAGATCAAACATTGAGAATCCCCAGTACCACAGCAAAAAAAGGGGACGCGAAAGATCATTTGGATCCTAGTGTACATGACATCCTGAACTCCATACATACAACTCTTGATTTTATCATTGAATCGATGTTTTTTTAGCGGTATTTTGAATCAAGGAATGCACTTTTCATGCAAAATTCTAATTGTTTCCATTGTGATGATGTATCCTCACGGAAGTCGATTCTTCTAGCGTTTATTACTGAATAGTAATCGTAAACTTATAGTTCATCAATTGAAATAATCTTCCTGAGTACATTTACATCATTAGCAACTATTTCTTAAGTTGATCTGGGCTATTTCAAAGCGAAAATCATTTCACTGTTCTGTTAACAAAGTTGCGATGAGATTCTTAAAATATATTTAAAAATACTAGTATTGTAAACTTCTGATAGTGATCTTATGACTATTTTGGCTTCTTCAATATACCGTATAATCATATTTGGCTGACCAAAAACATTTTTATACTTTTAATGGATTCATGGCGCTCCCCCGAAGCAGATTTTTGAGTTTCGGGAAGAGGAAAAGTCACAGGGATTCAGGTCTAGTAAATTTGGTATCTGAGCTATAAAAGAAAATCCGTCAGTCCTGTTGGAATGTATCGACGCATTATCGTGATGAATTTTCTACCCACAGAAATGATGGTTACCATTAAGCCTAAGTTTAAAGCCTTGCTATGTCTTAATGGCGATTTTCGAACACCATTGAAACCGTTAAAGGCTGGGACATCCTTCCGATTCGACTACGTTCATACAGAAGGACGAATGTCTGAGAGGGAAGTGAAACTAGAGCTAGAACAGCGTAGTTCACATCTTTCCGACACGCTTCTCACCGGAAGAGGTTATTGAAGGAGTGAGGAAGTATCCGGTACTGTATGACTAGACAAACGAGCAGTACCGAAACAAAGACATGATCTAGGCGAAAGTTGCGAAGGAATTGAATGTCAAAGATACAGTACAGATCAAAATATTATCCTTATTATTACATACAAAGAAAAGGCATAAACACAATTAATGAATTGTCTCTGTCCCTTCCGATCCGTTTTTTGAAACAAAATCGGAGTGGTGCGTGTCCCGGTCTTTACAGAGGTGAAATGGGTGACTTACGTGAAGCCAGTTTTCACATGAGCATCAAAAGAGGTGGTATAAATTTATGGAAAAAAAATTTTGCGCGACAAATGAACGTTTGATTAAGAAACCTTAAAGAAAGATTGTGTGTGTATCATTATGTTTTATAGGAAAAACGCCAAGGAATTTGTTTTATCAAGTAGGGCTGAACTCTTTATTCCTATCGCGTATTTTGAAAGTAGCTTAACGAGTTTGATAATTGAGTTATTGAGTTCTATAATCTTTCAGCCGGTTGGCGCCCACGTATTAATTTTTAATAGCTAATAACAAATTTTTACTCATTAGTGTTTTGAAAAGGGTTTCGTGTAGTAACGATTTCTTACTTATAAATTATTTTCGTAATAGAAAAAATGCGATTAGTGAACAGGTAATAGTTTCAATCGTATTAAACATAATATATATTACGCAACATTTGACAATTAGTCTAGTGGGTTTTTTACGTACGTAAAAATGCGACGCAAAAAATGACACAGTCGATTTTTAAATAAACAATCATTAAATGCAAAATATGCCATTGCATAATTATCTAATTTTAGCTTGTTATTTCATGTGAAGGTCACTTAAAATCTTCTGGAATTTTATTGGCCTAGATTTGTATATGTGGTAAACATTATCATAAACGAATGTTATATCATTAACACCGCATTAGGTAAATAGTTTTCAGTATAACACAGGCATTTTGTGTCTGCTAGTGTACTGTTCTCGTTAATTTTGAGATGCAGATTTAAAATAGCGCTTCATTTTCAACATAGTGTTTATTTCACATCAACTTTGTTTATAAACAATCAGGAATCTACGAAAACCATTTCTTCGTCTTATTACTAAAGTTTTTGATTGAAAACAATTGGACTGATGGTTTGTCATCCGTCAAAAGGATTCGTAAACCATTTACTGGTTAATTGTCAGTATCGTTTGTATTTGATTTAACTTTTTTCACCTCTGTATACAATACAAATAATCTACAGGGTGTTTATTCGATTCAGTTTGATTAACTAAAAATAATCAGGCAATTTAAAACAAAATTTAAAAAATTGTTCCAGTGGCGTACAAAATAGGGGGATAAAAGTGTCGACTATAATATAACCCTGACAGCGCGTCATTGGTTACATTTTTCCAAAGTTTGTTTATGTCAAAATATAACTTTATTAAGGAGCATATAGGTGGTCAAATTTGAAAAAAAAATTTGGAGGCGGTCTTGATTTATGGCCAATTTTTGATTTTGACTTAAAATTTTGAACTAGGCCCCGTAAGAGTTCGTATTCCTATATCAAATTGCATCATTTATAAATATCTCTCTGTGGTAGAGCGTTGTCGGTCAAATATAGAAACACCCTGTATATGGCGTGATGTATATTAAGATTAAAAAATTTATGAAATGAATACCGTAAACGTAAGACATTTATTTTCTGTCATAAAAAGATTTATCCTGATTTCCCAAATGAATAATATAATAGGGTCTCTTCACAAACTCAGTTTTTTTCACTGTTTTTTAAGTATATGCTTCATGTACTTAAAAAATATCAGTATACGTGTGAAAGAAATCATTTTAGTTCATTGTTTTGATACTTAACTATAAAATTACTTTGCAATAGGTCATTAATATGCTGAACCAAGTACTAATTTAAATTAGAATGAGCTGATAAGACGGGATCATAAGTAATTTCACGAATATTATCATAGTCATGTGACATACCGTGAGATTGAGGCATTAGTTCCACTCGAATACATTCAATAATAATGCATGGATGTTGAAAATGTTTGTCAAATCTGATTGGTACACCAGCGTTTATTTGCCAGAAGAAAAAATCAGGAACACCAATCGTAGGAGACGAATCATTCTCCACCACGAAAATGCGATTTCTCACACATAAATTCAAAGAAAAACTTTTTTGAACAGCCAAAACATCGAATTGATGGGTCATAAACCGTATGGTTTATGACCCAATGGAGAATTTGTTTAAAAACAATAAAGCCATACCCAAGTAAAAATATTTGTTTTTATTTGTCTATATCAAAATTTAAGTAACAACCCTCGTATATTTCGAATTTTCAACTTTCATTCTTGTTAGGTTTTGTTATAGGAGTGGACTGTAGTCACTGGGTTCTCCAGTATCGCAAAAAGGTCACAATAGATTTTTTGGGTAGCAGTGTATAAGATACCCCAAATCTATATATACATATATAGGTTACACTTGATCTAACCTTTTTCTAGTGCTTCCAATCTCTTTTTTTCCTTATGCTTTTCCTCTATAGATCTTCTTTGTTGCTCTTTCTTATTCATTCGCTCCAGATGTCCGATTTCTTCTTATTTTTATAACCTTTACTTTGTCTCTGTAGAACTCATTAACTCTAAATATCTACATCAAAGACACTTAATTCTTTATTGTTGATTATTATCGGAATTAAAATAAATCGCCCTGTATCTTCAAAACTGGAACTAATAAAAAAAAGTTGATAATTTTTTTAACCAGAACTAAAATTATTTAAAATCAGTATTTGGTTTTTACGGAAAATTTTTTTTTTAATTTGGTTGGCCTTGGCTTCCAAATCCTAAAGTTTTTATTTTCATAATTTTTTCATCATATAACTTGTAATAGGATAATATTACACACCGAGAATTTCATTACTGTCGAGAGATTAGATATAGTTAACCAAAACGCGTCGAGGTTAGCTATGATCTCGAGATAGACATAAAATATTACATTTAACAAAAAATTTCCAGACATTTTTCTCAGAATAATCAATCAGATACCTATAGCGTTACTGTTGCTATGTGGTAAACAACTGTCACCAATATAAATAAATAGTTTGTTGTATTTTAGTTCAAAATATTCATCTAGAACAGATGAGAAAACATTTAACGATCACAATATTTTAAAGGGCGGGAAGTTGAGGTGTGTAATATGACACTTTCTAACCTTCAATGACGTTAGTAATGACATATATGTGATTACTCCTATATGGACAGTTGATATGGGAAATTACGTCTCTACGTAACGGTGCCGACAATATTCATTTTCTCTCTCGTTCGAAACACTATCTACTGCGCATGCTTGAAAATTCTTCAAAATATCAGTAGTGGGAAAATAATAACTAATTGAAGCGGTCCAAGGAGAGAGAACGATTCACTATTTGTTTCACTTAGTCGAAACACCTCCCACTTAAAGAAACTCGTCCATATAAGAGTATTACATATATGAGTAATGACAGCATTGCATATATGGTTGTAAATAAACACATCTATCATTCTTTTAACGATTCTAATGTAACTTCAAATATTCAATTTATTTCTCTGATCCCAAGAATGATTTAAATTGTTAGATTTTATCTCCGTTGATGACAGGAATGTAATAGTACAATCAAATAAGCAAATTATTTTTTTCTTTTTGTCTAAATATTTTTTTATATGAAAGTAAATATTCTAATGTTAACACATGTGAATATGTCCTAGATTAGAATATTCAAAGTTGAATCAATCCTCAATATTTTTCCATTTATATTTGACGTCAAGACATAATTGACACTATTGACATTTTAAATGTGTAATTAGCTAAATTGGCTTCTACTAGTTAGTAGTCAAGGCATTTATTATTGAATCAATTTTAAACCAATCACAAAAGTAAATGGAATTATTGTGGTGAAAGGTAAAGTTGAATTGTGATTACCAATGAGAATCCAATAAATATTTTACTAATATTTAATGCCTTGTTTGTATTGTTTTATAAAAGCAACTAATGTGAAAAATAACTGTGGGGCGTTTGACGAAGACCTTATTCTGTATGAGCGCTTTAATGTAGCCATTATCATCAGGTGCAATAAATAAATTTTTTTTGACATTGACAAAGCCTTTTAGAGGCTTTCGAATAATAAAAAAATCCCATTCCGTACATTCATGAAACAACAAATTTTCGTCATGTGTATGGTAGTTACCAGTATGTTTGTGAAATTGTACAAATACTAATTGTTATTTTGTTTGTTTCAGATCAAAAGGTCTTGATGCAATGGCGCTGTTAGACATCCAGCAACATTTTCAATACAGAAGTTTCGGAGATCAAACAGATAACGGCTCAAAATCATCAGATACGTTACTTCAAACAAGTGCACCAAGAACTGAGTATTTATCATTAGAAAGCAGACTAGAAACTTTCACCAATTGGCCAAACGTTGAAGTGTCAAAAGAATTACTTGCAAAAGCTGGTTTTATCTATACTGGTCAAGATGACATCGTTATCTGTCCTTTATGTAAGATAGAAGGATACCGTTGGGTATCTGGAGATGATCCAATGGCTGATCATCGTCACTGGAATCCTCAATGTCCATTTATGAGAGGTAATATAGAACACGATCACGCCGAGAGTAATACAAGAACCGTCGATACTTGCGGTTTATTTGGCGTTGAAGTTTTACCCAATTCTCTCCCAGAAGACGACAAAACAATTAATTTTCAAAGGTTGGGCATCCAAGCGGGAAAAGGCCCACAAAATCAAGACAAAATTACTTACGATAGTAGGTTAGCAACATTCCAAGAGTGGCCCAGATCCATAAAACAGCGACCCGCCAATTTGGCAGAAGCCGGATTTTACTACACAGGCGCCGGAGATCAAACTTTGTGTTTCTATTGCGGCGGAGGCTTGAAAGACTGGGAAGAAAACGACGATCCTTGGGAGCAACACGCTCTTTGGTTCAGCAAGTGCGTTTACGTCAATCTAAAGAAAGGCAAAGATTACATTGATGAAGTGAAGAGAAAGTACGAACCAAAATTATCCATCCCGGGACCCAGTGGCCTTCAAACCAAAGAGGAACCCACTAATACCGAATCCCCGGAAAGTAAATGTGACGAAAATAAAGTGAAGAAATCAGAACGAGAAAACGAGGCAATCGAAAAAACACTTTGCAAAATTTGTTACAAAAATGAATTAGGTGTCGTATTTTTGCCTTGTGGACATATTGTTGCTTGTGTAGATTGTGCTGCTGCTTTGAAAAACTGTGCGGTCTGCAGGAAACCTCTAGAAGCGACAGTGAGAGCGTTCCTATCATAATTTCTTTTTCATTGTGTTGTTTATACATTTCATTTTCACATAATAAAACATCTTCGTAGTTCTAGTCAGCTTTGAATTCAACAAAAAAATTGTTTGTTTTTATAAAAATAAGAATCGGAAATAATTTAAAAAATAAAGACGATTCCTTTAATCCTAGAGAGAAAAACTATATTTTTATACCTAGTACAAATCATTTTAAGTTACTATGATACGCTTTTATAGGTTTAAAAATATCCAAGCGCTTAAATATCTTGAATCTCATACAACAGTTGTTCTAATGACTGCAGATCATATCTTGAATCAACTAATACCTGTTCAAATATTAATTTTTATCCGTCAGTTGCTTTTAATGAACACCCTGTTCTATAAACATCAATTTTGTATTATAAATCTGACACAGAAAATTACATGTATGTTTGAGTGTATGGCACGTAATCAATATAATATAATAATTTATAATATAAATAATACTTTTATTTCCCTTTCCTTTATACACTTACATACAATATTGTCCCTTCAATTTAGATATTCGAAGTTCATAAATTCCCACCAAGCTGAAAATCAGTAAAATTGTTTGAAATTTAATTAAAAATAAAATTTGAACGTTTCCCCAACTTTCCCGTGTTTGAAGAAAATTTTATTCAAGGTCAAAGGTCAAAACAGTGAGTTTTTCGAAATTTTCAGCAAAACTGTGGGTTTTATCATAAAAATATCTTAGACAAAAATTGTAGATCATAAAATTATCTACAAAAAACGTATCAATACTTTTTTTCCTACAAGCCACTGTTTCTGAGATATAATGATTTAAAAAAATTTTAATCCTCATAATACGTTTTTATTGCAGGCAATTTATATTTTATGAGGAATATACCCATTCTAATATACGTGAATATAGAGAGGATTATGCAAAACTTTTATTTTGAAAAATATGTCCCTTCAAAAAAAGGCGTTCTTTGGACCTTACTCAAATATTTCACCTTCTTATCTGTTAATGATGCTTTTAATTCCAAGAGTTACAAATTTGGACACGAGAGCTGGAATTGCCTACTGTTACGAGTGTTATATTATTTTTCCTACTTCGGCTTGTATTCATACTATTTATTTATAGAAAAATTTTTAAAAATATACATTAGGGAAATTACACCGTAACGTAGGTGGTCGGTTGGTAGCACTGATTTGACAGTTACTTTGGGAATATCAGCTGATTTCCATTTACATTCAAGTGAATTGAGAGTATAAGATACTCGCATAATAACGTCACTGCTCAGTAAATAAAAGAAACAGTGGACTATAATCACTGTTTTCGTCATCAATTGGAGTCAACGAAATGGGTATATCTGAATTTAAATAAAATAAAAGTAAACGACATTATCAACCTAAATTGATCAATATAAACACAAAAGTAGAAGAAAACAGGACACTTTGAGTTAGAGTCCTTTGCTGTAGCCGAGGGAGAAATATCCGCTATTAAAATGACATAACTTGCCGGAAAACCTAATAAAAATAATGGATAGAATTTAAAAAAAATGTGTTTTCTTATTTTTCCTTTATTTTGTTACAAACAACAAGAAATTATTCATTGTGGTAGATTTTGTGTAAATAACTTATGAATTAACAAATTCTTACCTTAAATTAAAAAGACCAAATCTGTGTTTCCAGTTTTTTTTGCTATTCAGTGTTTTTATCTGTTCTATGAACTTTTTTCGCTCCTATTCATCAGCACTTCCACAAGAATTTGAAAATTTCAACTTGATCAGTACAAAATACAAAGAATTAGACATAACATCTACACATCATGTTTATAGATATTATGTAGGTTTATACCCCAATAGGCAAAGGAAAACATATAAAGCTTCCATGTTTCCTTGATTTTGAACCAAATAATTTGCTAATATCCAGCATGATTGTCAACCTATCCTCGTATATGGGACCGTAAATACTATTTAAATGAGATAAATAATCGACTCCTCTTAATATTAATCCTGAATATTTTATACTTGATAGCCTGTAACCTTTAAAAAACAGTGGGTGGCCTTCAAGGTGATAATATTTAAATCATGGATGTCATATGATGTACCTAATATTTTTTATTCAAACAATGCAGTATATTTCTGAAATATTTCACACATTTCAAGTAAACGTATTATTCAATAAGTAGAAAACATCTGTTCCAGAAATACTTAAGAAAATATTATATTTGGTAAAAATTACACTCAAAACACCGAGAAAGTAGCTGTCGTGGGAATCTTATCGAATGTTTCTTAAGATTAAAAACAGAGATCAATACTTGATTATAGATTTGTTTGTGAAACTTAAAAAAAAAGGTTTCATAATTTATCAAAATATTTAACTAACTGAGATTGTTTGTACTATCTGGAGCACAATAGCTTAAGTAGATAGTAATAAGTATAGAAATCTTATATTTTTAAGTTTCAGAGACTCTCTACCAGATGGCATCAGTTATTTTTAAAAAGTAATATTTCATTCATTATTATATAAAAGTTAGCAATATTGTATATATCATATTGCCTTAGAAAAAAGCGAACCTCAAACTTTAAGAAGAGTAATATTAAAAACATTTTTAGGGTTTTTAAGATTCATTTATTGCATTTTCAATGATAACTTTCAAACTATCTATCTTCTAGACATTTCACACAGATGGCCCAAGGTTGAATCATTTTTGTAATTGAAGTTCAGAGCCTTAAATCTTGAAAATATTTCATTTTGAGAAATATAAACAAAAACATAAATTTGAAAAATGATTAATTCTGAGTTGATCTTTAAATAATTAAAATTACGCTCCATGATTAAAATTGCCAGTATTTTATGAAGGATGTCGTAGTCGATTAGTAGTTCCAAGTTCAAACCACAGTCGACGTCAATTTCGTAAGAACAAATAACATCTAAATGCAATAGGTAATCTGTGAGGTATCTGGTATAAACGTAAATGATTTTCTTTAAATCAGAATGTTGCATCAATGATAAAAAAAATGGCGGGTTTGAAAAGAAACTTTTTTTTTAATTGTATTTTTACAATTAGTTTATGATTTTTATTTTCATATGCAAACTGGTAAATAAAAAGTTTTCTGTAAGAAAAACCTCGTAATATATCAAAATAAATACGAAAATTAACATAAAAAGAGGTATTTATTACAATAGATAGAATAAATTGAAAACTATTAGTTTGAAAATTACCTTTTAAATATCTCAATAAAATTTCAGTCTTGTAATTTGTTATGAGCCAGATTTACATAAGATAATATAATTATATCAGATACAAATTTAGAAATTCAAATGTTTCTTGCGTATAAATCAAGTTTAATTATACCCCAATATTTGCAGCAAATAAGTATGGTATTTGAAACCTTTAAGAAGTCCAGGAAAAATGTTTTTAACGAATTCTTGAAAAAAATTGAAACGCATCTCATTTCAGCTAAAATGGAAACTTATTCATGCTAAATGTGTGTTTTAGTATACACCACTTCATCCTCAAGCAATAGCCAGTTACTGTACCAAGATTTACATTGAGACACTGAGAAATATGAGTAACATGTTTCCTGTTATACAAAATTTCTTGAATGTTCCACTTAATTACTTATCTGGTACCCAATTGTGAATAATTATCATTATTTTAATTGAAATTCAATTCAAACATCAAAAAATACTTTCTATCAGAAAATGTGTGGGCTAAACTTAGAAAGAATCTATTGGAAATGTAACATATCAATTCATCAGTTGACAAGGGAAAGCCGAAGGAAACTTGATAAATTAGTCTGGTTCTCCAGAAATCACAAGAAGTCAATAGATGCGGTAGAGGAAGCAACCACCTGATGAGATTAGGTCTAGCAGATATTGATTCTCTGCGAGAATAATTGAAATTCAGTTCACCTAAGTTTTGGAAAATTTAGTTATTTCAAGCATTTGCAAGAAATTACAAATAACGTATAGGGAAAAAGATGTGTGGAATAAATCTGGAAAGAAACTATCAAAAATTTAACATATCAGTTCATTCAAATAAGCAAGCATCTATGAAAGTACTGAACTCTCAAGTATGCTACTCAAAATTGACAAGGAAAAGCCGAAGGAAATTTGATAAATTGGACTAGTTATCCAGATATCACAGAAAGTAAATAGACTCGGTAGGAAAGGAACATGAATGTCTTTTATGAATCTGGAGCCTTCCTGTGGAAAAAGTACTTTGGTTGCCTTACTGAGCTTAATCACTCTTAAAAATTCTTTCGAAATCATGTTATTCCTAAATCCTGAAAGTATTTGGATCTAACTACATTTTCTCACCTGCTTCCTAATAAGAAGCAACCACCTGATCAGATTAGGCCTGGCAGATATTGAATCTGTGGGAGATAGGTGAAATTCCAGTGTACCCAATTTTAGAAATCTTTGCCAAAGCAAGGATTTGGAAAAAAGGAGCCTTTGACAAGAAATATGTAAAAGCATAGATCTAATCTCTTTGAATCCAGTAGAGATATCACCAACTTGTATCCATATATACACATGATTTGAAAAATTTTATTATTTTTTTTTTCTAATTAATTTTTTGATAAAAATCTGTTATTGATTCTACATCAAGATATTTATTCTACAATGTTGGATTGCATGTAATTTAAAGATAATCTAGTAGGTAAAGTACTAACGACATCTGTAGTCTTTTTTTGTATATTATCAAATACAGTATTGCCTATTTTAACTGTATTATTCACAGCACCTAAAATACGTTTCATAAGTCTCTTTCCAGATCCTTCAGCTTTTCGACTAATTTCAAGTTTTTGAAACATGTATCTTAACAAAATTCCATTGAAGTTTTTGGGGTTTTCCTGATGTGGAAAATGTCCAGCGTTTTCTATTATTTTTATATGAAATTTTTCGCAGTATTCAGAAGATTTCACTATACTTTCTAGTGATATCATTTCATCTCTGTCTCCAATTACAAAAATAACTGTAGAAGTTATGTTTTTTGATTCATTTTTAATTTTACGAAACCGTAAGTCTCTATAGTAATTTATGGGTCCTGTCCAATCTTCTTTCCTTGAAAATGAATATTTATAAGTCTCTAGATAAACATCATTTGCACTTAGATGACTATGATATTGATTAATAATTTTAACGTTTTCTTTGAGTGCATCTATTTCTGGTAAGTAGGGCACTTGGACAAAATTCAACCATTGGTAAGTATTACTGGTATTCTTCAAACTTCCCCAATAAATATTAGGATGTGGACACGATATAACAAAAAATTTCTTCACTAAATTAGGATATTGGTAGATAAAGTACCAACCTACTAAAGCTCCAAGATCATGACCTATTATAATACAATCTGTAACACCTAAACTACGAATAAAATCTTTGATTTCTTCTAAAATTTTAAAGATTTTATAATGTTTTCTCCACAATGGTTTGTCTGAATCGCCAAATCCTTTGAGATCTAAAGATACAACTCTGAAATGTTCCTTGAGAATGGGAATTTGATATCTCCAACTGAGCCAAAAGTCTGGGAAACCGTGAAGAAGAAGTACTAAAGGTTGTGTGTTGGTACCAGCTTCTACATAGTGGAATTTGACACCCTAAAATAACAATCATAACAACGTTAAAGACAATGGAATCTAGATAATGTATTATTAACAAGATTGTAATGAGGATACTAATGTTTATATTGTTAATAGCAAAAAAACATCTAATCAATGATATAATATGAATTACATAATAATCCTCAGTAGAAACGGTCTTGTTGAGAAATCAAATTATTGCTTTTATAAGAAATGCAGTTGTAACAATTTGAATGAATTTTCCATGAGATTTTCCAAATATAAAATAACACCAAATTTCAATAAAATATTTGTTAATTATTCTTTATATTATTATGATATTGGTGGTTTGTAGAAAAAGGAGTCATCCATAAATTTCATGATTTTTTTGCCCCCCGTCCTAGTCACATTCATGAGACTCATGTCCTTCCTAGTGTAACATCACATATTTTGCAAATCATATTTAGAGATTATTGAATGAAAACAGCGGTTCTAAAATCAGTTTTATTTCCATTTAAATTATTTTTTAATAAATCAAAGAAATGAATAAAACAAAACATATTCAAAGATATACTTAATAATCCGTAGATTTTGAATCCACTCCTTTAAATTATTCATAACTGGCATAGTATGCACTTTTTTCTCGTTTAGGTTATTAATGTCAGGAGCATTAATTGCATCAACAACTTTTCCATCCAATAATATAGCACCATCGTCATCATTCACACATAGGAGTTTTCTGGCACGTCTAGCAGCACAGGACGAAACTTCGCGATAGGTAAAAATTCTTGTTTAATCTTATTTAATTGCTTGTGTTCATCAGTGGCTTTGTATAACGCAAAATATAGTAAATACGGTAAAAGGTTACCTAAATTACTTTTTTTCTTCATTTTAAATTTAGCAGAACTAAGAACGATGTTGTTTCATCCGCAAAAGTCAAATGTCAAATGAAACAGAAATTACTGCTAGGCGTAATGATATCGTATATTTAGACAGATATAGTTGTATTTATTTTTAAGGTTTGAGGAGTAATAGTTCAAAGTTCTTGTTTCAACATTTAGATAATGATTTTGAAATATGACGTCACGAAATTTAGGATAACTCCCACCCTCTTGTCACACTTCGTCCACCCCCTCTCTCTCCATTAACGGATGACCCCAAATAAGTTACACAAGCTTTCAAAATTTAACGAGAAAAGAAATCAGGTAGCAATATAAATTTGTGTAAACTTTTTTACTCTTTGTTTAATAAAAATGAATGCATGCAATAACGCCTTGGCTGGTTTCAAAAAATATTACTTTCGTCATTTAATATTCAAAACATTATTATTGCCCCTTTAGAATTGGCGAATTGTTTACATATTAATTAATAATCTACCAATGTATGCAATAAATGTAATCATTCTTTAATGATAAACATCTCACAATCTGACACTAAAATTTTATTTCGGGGTGGATCTTTTCAAATTGTCCCAATGTAAATAATACAAAACTAACCTTTAATTTAACATAATTGTGTTGCCCTAATGAGGAGTCTAAAAGACAAGAAGGTGGCGTATCACGTATCTGTAAGTTATGAAGTCTCTTGGGATCCCAAATTCTCATAGAGAATCTCTTTACAATCACCCACACACCAAAAAGTAACGAAAACACGTGTATTTTTAATGTATCTATCACTGAGATTGATTGAATGCATATAGCCATCTTAAGAGCAGACAGTATTTGATCAAACATTGAAATTGATTCAGTTTGCTATCCATTTTTGATATTCTTTTCAGGTCTGTATTCACTCTTTTGAGAAGAATTCATTTACTGGTTGGGAGTTCAAATGAAATTCATCAACCATTTTCTTTCTAGTCATGTTTGAAGATGGATAAATTTGACAATGATATTTATATATTTAATAAACAAAAGCACAATAATCAGAAGTCAAATAACTTTTCAGACCATTAAATATTTTATATATTAAAATGTTGATTACAAATTAAAAAAGAAGCAGTTACACCTTGAATTACTGCTTGTTGTCCCATTTTTCTATTGCTTATTATCACCATAAGACTATAATAAGCACTGTAATTTTTTTTGTATTCCCTTTGTACTTCTTTAAATTTATTGTATAATATGTATATTAATCAATGGTTCACATGTAGTAAGTGTATTTTTTAATCAAATTAAAATATGTATAAGAAGCACCGGCTGAGTACAATACTGTAGTTTGTTTAAACAAAAAGTATTAAAGGTCATCACTATTTATCAGGAAGTTTTTTTCAGTTGTATATAGATTGATTAGGTGAAACATTTATTATTTATAGTATTAGTCAGATTACTTGGAATTTTTTCCAATATAAAAGAAAACCCAGATTCTAGTTAATCTAGTATATCATGCAATTATTATAAATAGTTGTATAACTTTTATTCAAGCAAGCTATTGTTACTTTTCTACGATTTTGAAAGAAAATTAATCCAAACATTTAGGTATATAAGATTTCAATGTATATAATTAAAATATTGATACTTAATGTGCTTTCAATCGTATATCTTTATAAATAATAAAAATGTCATAATCAGAAGAAATATTCGAGCCAATCAAAGTAGAAATAAGCTGAGCTGAACACGAAATTTTATATAACAACTGAAATGTCATGTAGGCAGAGTAAAATTTTTAAAAAATAATAACTTACATTTCAATTAAGGACACTAGGTCTTCATTTTTTTGGAATAGTATAGTTTTGGGTAAAATTACAAATATCAATTTATATTTGATTATTTTTACAACTACATATCTTATTGCATAGGTTTTTATTAAATAAAAGTCTCTTCTATCTATTCAAAGTTAATGCATTCACACAAATATTTGATTTCTTCTTCTCTACCTTATCTCAATCAAAATTATACTAGTCTTGCCATCTAGCGTTCGAAATTATTTCTTTTGTTTGAAGATACAGATTCCTTTATAAATTAGTCACTTTAAGTCAATAAATGATGAGTTTCACGACAGCCATATTAGCTCTGACATCTAGCGTATCCAATATATACTGGGTACTTGAAATTACAGAGTTCTTTATATCATAATACTTTATATTATATTTTATTTATGCTACCCTTGAGTAGATGGCCAATAAATAAAAACTAAATAATTTGTAGTAGTTTTATTCATATACAAAGATTTGCTGTTACAAAAATAAAATTCAAATGTACAGCAAAATGTTTTAGTTCAAAGAAATATTATGTTTCTATACAGAGGAATGCCAAATGATAGAGGACGATTGCATAGGAAGAATTATCGGTATTTTTCAAAATATTAATGGCTAATTTGTAATTATTGACGATTAAACATATGAAAAGATAGAAGAATATAAGATTACAATAAATATTCGTGTAATATAAGAAGCATTCGATCCTCGTATAGCAATCTCTCGTTTTTTTTTAAAGCTTTCGAACTATAGACTAACTAAAAATTGAATTTCATTTGCATTTTAGGACCATCAACAACTAAAACTCGTTTGTGTCAATTTCCCTCCCGCGTAGTCATCAGCAAATTGAAATTGTCCGGAATTTTATCATTCGTTCTAACAATGAGGGTGTAATATCATTTATCGACCATTCACAAACTTTATTGGATACCAGTGCTAAAATGAATTGCTTTATGTATGACTGCATAATGGTTACAATGTTAACATCAGTGGCGTAACAAGTAGAACGCGAGGGGGCTTCTGGCGTAATTTATTTTTTGATTTAGTCGTTTTAACGAATTTGATTTTATAAATTGTACATTAAATCAAAAACTATCATCCAATTGTTTTTTGTGAAAGTGTGATCTGTATTTTAGAAACTACTTCAAGATACAGAAATGTTTGTTATGCCCAAATCATCATTGAAAGACTGCTTGACATGAAGAAAGATGCAATGTATCTTGATCAAAATCATGTGCAGATTGGTGATGAATAAATGCAGGACCAAGACCAAGGTCAGGTTAGTTTTTGTCTTGGCCTGGCATTATGTGGTCTTGGGCTTACAGTGTAATAAGTGGTTTTGATTTTGCAGGATCCAGTTTTGCTCTTAATCCTGCTAGTCTTGAATTTCTTTGCTAGATTTTCATATTTTTGGAAGTAGTGGTCGTAAATTATCAATAGCTGAGCGTACAGATGATCTTGATCTCAAATAGAGTCATAAGTTGAAAAAAACTATCGAGTAATAAGAGTTTGTAACGAATTTTAACTTCGTTGTTCACTTTTTGGACGATAACTAAAATGATCAAATTACGGCAATAATAACTATTTAATTTATTTGATTTACTAACTTTTCAGTACCATTGGTACCTACAATAGAAGAGATTTTCTAATTTTTTGACTTTCTAGTGCTTCATTTGAACAGGATGTTCTCGATTAACAATATAAACTTTTCCTGTTTCTCGCACTCGTCTTTTAATAATAAAAAATATTTCTCTGTAAGGAACCACGCGATTATCGAACCCAATATTCTTCCATAAAATTTAATTTAATTACTAGAAAAATTGAATTGCAATTGTCAAATTTAGGTATAAATTCAGAGCCAATTGATAACAAAGTTTTATGAAAAATTACGGAATGGATGGACATTTTCAAATCAACTGTGGTTACCCCTAACTAATTCCCCAGAATGGTTGGATCGCTGTCTAGATTTTCGGGCCCTGCAGGACACCCTGTGTAATAATTTTTCGTGTTTTAACTATGTTTCATGCAGAATAATACCAGCTAACAATCGCTAGGTGCACCGTACGACAAAAATAATAAAAAATATAAATTATTTTCGTTATAAGAGACCCGTCGTAAATAAATGCAAAATACTTGTTTAACACTGATATGAATCTAATAAGTTTACCTGTTATTATACATAAAGATGTATAAACAACCATTAAATTGATAATAATCACGAAATGTATCTTTTAGAGGCTTTAAGAAGACGAATCTGACAGCCACATGGTGATTATAGATGGATAGGAAAACCACACCTTATTAGAGTGCATTAAAATTCACCTGGTTAATCCTAATGGATCAATGGTGATAAATTCGAAAGATGTGAGGGTGGTGATTGGAGGATATTGTAAATATGGCATAATTTTGAAGTTATTAATCGAAATCAAAAGCTCCAAAGGACTAGGTACTTCTATTTCTGTCTTTTGTATATTGAGTGAAAATGTCGAAGTGCTTAATTACCATAAAAAACGCAAGACTGCATTTTCCAGTATAGATTGAGGGTTATCGAGAATAGATCATGATCAGAAACTAATCCAAAACAATTGAAATATCTCAAAATAGTGGGAAGATGTAAGGAAAATGTCGAAACAAAAAATGTATCGTCTCGAATCACTTTTGGCAAATTTCCAACTTATATATTCACAATGAACGTGGGGCATACTGAAAAATTTAATATGTACAAATTCTAACATATGATCTCAGTGATGTGATTTCTTTAAAACTCAAATATTACTCATTTTTTAGCTTGTTATTTAAATTAAAATTCTCCAAATATCGTATTTATAACTTTAAAAGTATACATTTACCTGAAATTTCACCTTTTCAGTTCGAAATACATCTTTGAGATAAAGTTAAAAAATTTAAACTCATTGCGCAATAAATTTTGATGATTTATTGCAAATATATTGCTTTCTATTGCAAAAACGTCAATAATCAAAGTTATTTTATGTAAAATTTCATTTTTAATTTTTGTTTTTTTTTAATATTCAGATATTTTCAAAAAAGTTTCAAATTTATGCTAAAATCTAGTTTTATTGAATAATTTAAGCTCTACTTCTCATTTTATTGAACTAATTTCAAACCATCAGTTATACGTGAACACGTTGACTGCCGCGATTATCATAAATGGATACAGTTGACTCAATTCCAGTGCCATTATCTTCACTTTAAATCATTTTTTGGTAATAGTCAATGATCATTTTGATTTTTGCAGAGATTTTTCATACAATTTTTACAACTTTTAATTCTATGTTTAACGTTAATTCAACATATTATTATTCAAATTTTACTACTTAAAAGTAGTAGAAAACAATCGAAAACTAAAACTTTTTACATACATTTTTTTGAAAACGTTGCTTTTTAGAAAAACATTCATAACCTAAACGTATAAATATACACCTATTTGTATTTTTTATACCGTAATTTCAGATATGTTGTATTTTTAGTTTTCATCCTTTTTGATGGGCTTCTATTCTTCTGGAGAATCCATTGAATTTGGCTGGACTACACTGCAAAACATTGTATTCTTCACTATTCCAATAACTTAGAGAATAAGTTCCTTTTTGATCTAACATATGAACCAATACTTTAGGCTTTTGAGCCTAGAACATTCTCTTATGGTGTACATTTTTCTATTCATTTATATGTTGTATATAAACAGGATATGTCAGCCACTTCATTTGTTTTATATGTCTGTTTAAGCTACAATTCCTATTTTCGTCTCTCGAGCAATTGATATAGGTCCGATTTGGTTCAAAATTAGCATACATGGCTTTTTTGGCGGCGGATTGATGTTATTAGAGTTTGGTTGAAAACAAATGAATATTTCGAGGGGTCGCAGTGCAAAAAAAGTGGTTTTTGACCTTTGCTCACCTCTGCAGGTCAAACGAAAAGCGACTGAAAAATGAAATTTCAGATGTAGGTTCAATTAGTTGCGAGATGATTTCCTGTCTAAGGTCGAAACTTTCCATTTCCACCCCTCTCCATTTTATGGTCATTTTTGTTATATTTTCTTATTTTTTGGCCAGAAAAAATTTAACTAGAGGGTTCGAACTTCGCATGCAAGTAGGGGTGATGTTGAAGAATTGTCTTTCTCAAGTTCAAAGTTTTCTTCTTCAGTTCTTCTAGCACAAAACGCCCGAAATCATTTTGATCGTTGTAATTGTTGAACTGGACCGCCTCCTATTTAATGAATAATACGAGTATGATCGTTGCTAGGGTGATTTTTTCTACTTCCCATTTTCGAAATTTCTTGTCATTATGACAATTTTTTCTTTGTTGTCAATTGGAATTGAACAAGAGGGTTCGAGACCACCGGGTCTATTGAAGTTATGAATTTTCATTCGAGAGAGTTAACTTGTGAAATGAAAAGTTATTGAGGAATAGCAAATTTTCCATATAAAGAAATAAGATTGAGAATTGATATCATTTCCAAGAAATTCATTTTATGGAAAGATTTGTTTGTGTATTAATTAAATTCTTCATTCGACGAAAGATTCGACTTTCGTGATGGAGCTCTGCTGCTCACGGCTTTTTTATTTTTGTTTCAAACAATCGGTATTAACTATCTTCTTCATTATTCATTTCTCAGAAAATTTTATTTTTGATAAGAATTATAATATCGAGAACGAAGCATAGTATCTTAGTTGTAAAAATTTTAAATTTTGTAAGGGAGAACAAAAATGGTAAAAAATTCGATATAATAAAAAAAGTTTATTTAGAATAAGAAACATTATTTAGATTTGAAAACACATGTTACCTACGTAACTCAATTTTTCTCATAAACAGTACTATAATCTATGAAAATTTTATATTTAGAACATGTTTGTTGCTAGAGTAAAATCAAAATCTACAAAAAAGTATTTTTTCTGTGATGAGCAAAAACTTTGACATTTTATTTTGAGTTTAAGTTGAGAGGTAAAAAATGTAACATTTTATTAAATTACCTTTTCCCCGGAAAAAAATGGATACTTTTTTCTCGGATACAGCAAAGGTATAGATAATATTCGCCTAACAAAGAAAAGACAAAAATTTTGTTAGAAACATATTTATTTTTCGACGTAATCTCCTTCTAGTCTTTCTATTTGGAAAATAGAGCCATTTTTCAAGTATGGAAACAGAAAATAATCCGAAGACACTAAATCTGGCGAATAGGTTTCATGAGGTAGCAATTCAAACTTTAATTCATTAATTTTGGCCATTGCAATAACGGATTTGTAAGCTGGTGCATTGCCTTGATGAAACAACACTTTCATTGATAGTCTTTCTTTTTACAAGATACAGGTAATGTCATTTGACTACCTGGGCATACAAAACAGCGCAGACCAGAACAGAATAAATGAAGACATTATCTACCAGTATGAGCAAAAGTTAAAATATGCAAAACAAGCGTTAGACCCATATTGACATACGCTATAGAAACAAGAGCGGACAACAAAAGAACTAAAAACATCATTCGAACAACAGAAATGAACATACTCAGAAACATAAGCGGGTACACACTAAGAGACAGACAGAAAGAGAAATACAGACATAAAATACGAATGTGAGGTGGAAGAAATAGTCAGATGGGGACGTAAACGTAGAGGAACTTGGAACGAACACGTAGACAGGATGACCAGAGAAAGATTAGCAAATAACGCACGAGACGATAAACCAGAAACACGACGACCTTTAGAAAGACAAGATGGATGGATCCATGGACATCAACATATCAAAGATGATAAGTTGGAAACTACAGGCCTAAGGCCTACAATACGTTGAAGAAGAAGAAGACAAGGAAAATTAGCACACGTGCATTCCAAAAGACCGACGACAAGACCTTGTCTGCAGATGGAATGGTGTGTGAAGTGATTATACAAAAATTCGTCTTTATTTCTGTGAAACACTAGATAGAAACATCTTCACGAGGCTATGGTTGTTTCATTGTGGGCAAACACAGCACCCATCTTGACCACAGCTCTTTCATGTCCAAATTTTCAGTTAACATGCGATGTAACGCACTATTTAAAATGCCTACTATGTCCGCTAGCTCGAGCACTTCCAGTCGACTATTATTTAGTACCGCTTTGTTGATTTTCTCCACCTCATTTGGTCGATCACCGCGATGCTGTTCTTCGCAGGTTTCGGCCTCTACTACCCAATATTTCACCATTGATAACGTAGGAGTCTTATCCAGAGTAGAATCTAGTTCAGCTTCAATATTAGTTGGACTAAAACCTTTCAAATAAAAGTATCACATAACGATGACCAATTTTTTCCATGTTTACAAATTCACTAAAAACGTTCACTGATGGCTGTCTTTATATTAAAAATACAATTATCAAATGTGCATTGTATGAATGACACGTTTCTTAAATTATTTTTATTTTCTTTCTTATTATTAATTTCTTATGAAGGATTTCCATTGAATATTGTTTGCCAATGGGAAACGTGTAATGTTTCTAATGTTGTGTGTTCTTTTTAATTGTTGTTTTTATTTTTTGTATCCTTAAACTTAAGCCCAAGGTTTTCCTCATAATGTATGCAAATCCTTACAGAGCTGTATTTCTTATTTAATGAAATAGAAAGTTTTTACTTATGGTTTCTACTCCAAGTTTGATTATATCTGCACTGAGATCTTTATATTTCAGGATTGTTTTAACATCTATCCTAATAAATAGTCGTTTTTTTGTTCTTTACTATATCGGATCTATTAGTATTTATAGTCCTGTGTATTTGGTTGTCGTCAATATTTTTATATAACAATAAATATAACGAATCCCATCATCCCTTATTCTTGTTATATCGTTAATCCGATATCATTATAACAAATCTTTCTAATCTAAAACACCATCGGAGGGAAGATTATTTATTGTATTGCTTCTGAACGTCATGGCGGTGGTGCGGCCAATCAGAAGCTACGAAGTTTTACCTATTGTTGCGACTACGAAATCCTCCCTACGGTATTGTGTACTACGCTTTTGTTAAGGTCGATTCAGATTATTTAGATCAGTAGCGTACGAAAACTGTTTTCAATTAATAAACAGAAGATTTTTAAAAAAGTTGTACACAAAAAGTGTAAATTTTCGTTCATACCCAATATTGGGGTGATCCAGCTGCTTACTGCAGGAATAGCGTAAAGACTTCTTCTTGTCTGCAGTGCAATGCTCTGTTTTCTAGTTTCTACTTCCATTCGCTTCCATATGCATCTCTAATTTAGTCGTTTTGTTGTTGTCATTAACCATATTTCTAACACATATAATTTGATATTCTCTATTACGCTATGGAAGATTCTCTTTTTGGTTTTTTAAGTCAGAATATTGTTCAATATCAGTATAGTATGTAAAATGCTATTTTGTCTTGGTGTATTGTGGATCGTAAATGATTAAAAGTTAGGTTTTCATCTCCAAAATTGAATCTGCAGCCTATTGATATTCGGACTCAATTTTATTCATATTTATTGTTAAGGCTCGTTCAGACGGTGACATTCATATCGTGGCATCAAATGCTGTGACAGCGTTTGACATTCGACGTTGACACTACGTATTCACACGTACCAACACTTGTGTTGCGACAGACTAGTATCCGAAATGGCGGAACTCGTAACTAATTCGAAGTTGAGGCAAAAAGTAAAAGGCGAGTGTGGGTAATAAAGTGGATTAGACGTAGGGGCATCAGGAACCCCAAGTCTTTTTGCAATTTGCAGTTCAAATTCTTCGTTTTTGGAAAGGGAGGCGTGAGCAAAGTTATACCAGTGGGATTTGGGCTTATAAATTTCACCAACACCAGAACCAGTTGTCATTGATGTCTTCTTCTTCTTCTTGTAGTAGGACGAGGTCCTGTCAGGTCTGTCATCTGCCCTCTTGTGACGCCGATGTCCAGCTATCGTACCAGCGTTTTGGGGGCCTCCAGATTGGGCGTCTTGTGTCTGGTTTGTGTGTTTTGGCCCATTTGGCAATCCATTCTGGAGCCATTCGTTCTACATGGTCTCTCCATTGTCGGCGTCTTGCTCTTACCCATCTAACGACATCTTGTACTCCCAGTTCTCTTAAGGTATCTGTGTTGGGTATTCTATCTTGGAGTGTGGTACACTTTATTGTTCGTAATATCTTCATCTCTGCTGTTCTCATTTTTCTCTTTGTTTGTGTTGTGTCTGCCCTTGTTTCTGCGGCATAGGTTAGTATGGGTCTGATACAGGTCTTGTAGATTCGCGTCTTACTTTCTATGCTCATATATTTATTTCTCCATATAATGTTCCGTAAATATCCCGATATTCTAGTTGCTTTCTTGATCTGCTTATCTACCTCGTCCGTTATGTTTCTGCTGCTCGTTGTTTCTACGCCCAAGTAGTTGAAATTCATTACTTGCTCAATAATGCGCTCATTTACTACCAACTTGCATCTTATTGGGACTTTGGATATTACCACGCTTTGTGTTTTCTCGCATGAGATTTGCATGTTAAGTCTCTGTGCCGTCCCGCATTAACTTCGTTTACGCTCTCAATTATTTGGTCCATTATTACGTTGAAAAGGCATGGGCTGAGGCTATCTCCCTGTCTTATGCCGGATGAGACTTTGAGTTCTCTTGTTAGCCCACAGTCTGTTTTTATTCTTGTTTTGGTGTTGATGTTAAGTTGCCTTACTAGATTTGTATAATGCTTCTTGACGCCTTTTTGGTTTAGTCGGTGGATTACATCGTTGATGTCATTTTCTAATTTAAAAATGTTGAAAAGCGCTTCTTCCGCCTGATCCCGTTTATTTCTATCCTTAAATGCTGCTATCCCGTAGACAAGGTATTGCTGGTAACATTCCAGAAATGTAAGTCTATCAAACGAAGACATAATCGAATGACAAACAGCAGATTCGCGCTAAAAAATACGTATTGTAGTATCGTACTCTCAGTACTGTCACCGTCGCCGATGTTGAAACGATGAAACAAGCGAGACATTTGATGTCACTGCCACGACATCGTCGGTGTCGCGATGTCGTATATCAAAAATTTTGGATATGCGGCACTAGCGTCACGACACCATGACATCGAGACATTCAACTACTCAGACAATGTATTGTTCCGGCATTCACGTCACGGCTAGGGGTGGGCAAAATAATCGATTAATCGAAAAATATCGATTAATAGGAAAATATCGATTAATGGATGTGGACAACATCCTGTGAGAATTTGGTTTTATAAAATACAATGTTTCTTGCCTATTTTCATTCTCAAAAATGCATAAAGGTTTTGGTACAGTTTAATTGAATTTAAAAGAGAGTTTTTAAGTGGCTTTATGACAAAGTGAAAGACTGAAATAGTTATTTGTATGCTTGGGCCGCGAAGTACCTTTTTAACCTACCGAAAGAACAGTTATCGCCGAGACCGCTTGCGGTCGAGGCAAGATAATCTTGAGGCCGTGAAAAAGTTTCGCGGCTATGACATACACACTATTTTTCGTACAATCGTTAAAATAATCAAATTATATAATAATTAACCTAACCTAACCATTAAAAAATTTATTTTCTAAATAATTATTTCGACATAATTCAATATCAGAATCTTACTTCCAAATATCTTCTGTGGGTTCATTATTTGGTTTGTTTTTATTGGAAATCAAACCATAATGTATGTTCCTAGTGGTACACTCGCTCTTTATCTTGTTTTTTGTAGAAATCAAATCACAATCGTTCTTTTGAAGCTTTATTTCCCATTTTCGAATAATAGAAAATTGATTATTTTCGAGTAATCGATTATTTCCGATTTATCGATTATTTTGGATTTATCGATTATTTTTGATTATTTTATATAATCGATTATATTTTTTGATAATTGCCCAGCCCTAGTCACGGCATTAGAGGACACGTCATTGTCTAAATGATAAATGCATTGCACCTTGTAAACCATCATATCAAGCGGCTTTTAAACATTCAGCTTTTAAATTATATAAAAAATTCATTTTTTCAAAAGTCATTCCCAAGAAACTTCACGCACTCAGTAGACGCGCCACTGCCGTTTAATTTCTTTATTACTATTGTGAAGAAGCACTTCACTGATTGGAGAGGGCATTATGAGAAGAGATTCTGGAATACTAAATGAAAAAAAAATTTTTTTGTAATGAGCATTCATGTACCGTGATGCTGGACTTTTCGACTTTTCAGTTCGAAACGAACTTCATTTAAATTCAGTTGGAGTGTTTTTATCAAATTGTGCAGTAATTGTTTATGCATATTCAAGCTAGAAGTTTCCCATGCAGGAAATTTTTTGAATTTTACGATAAAATAACGTGGATAAATATTAATTAAAGCAACGGGAACAGGAATTGAATTTTCGCTGTTTGAAACGGGCAAGTGGAAAAACATCTCATTTTTTTAATTAGTGATGATATGAATAGAAAAAACCAACGACATGTCATCTCAATTTCTTGATTTCTTCACAAATAGATTTTTTAACACCTTTTTCATTTGTAATCAGTAAAATTTACAATGAGCAATGGTTAATAACAGCAATATCTTGTAGGAATATTGGCCAGGGACAAATTCCTTTCACTTAAAACAAATATATTATGACATATGACATTAGTGTCATAATGACAAGTCATTATGACACTAATATATATCAGACAGACACAGATGATGCCTTCTAAATCTTCGCTGCGTGTGAGGAGAGACATACCATGGAGCATTTACAAGAATTCCAATAACTTTTCACGGAAATCGTCCTAGAATTGCTATGTTTGAGTTAGATGCAGTTGAATACCTCAACTCCAGATGTGTTTAGTTGAGATCTTCGACGTATTAACTTGTATAGTGTTAGTTATTGCTTACTCTTGGTTATATGGGCGCTAGTGTCGAGGGTGGTGGACATGTAACACAATAAACAAAGTTCGATATTTACTACATTATATCAACAAAACTATACACAGAAAAATATATAAACCGGCGCGGCTTCGTGGTCTCGAGACAGAATGAATCTCTCCACGATTCCAAACGCCTCGCCTGGGTTCGTGTAAGTATGGAACAAAGAGCAGGTAGAAGGTTCTGGTTTTTTCTCAAAGTCAGGTATATCGGGGAGGATTGATTTAGACATTAAGAAGGTTACTTGAAATTTACTGGGTCAGATATCGGTCCGTGAGGTGTGGACGGATTATTATTTTATTGAGGGAGTTTTTTCGAAGGAGTGTCTACCTGTATTGAGTATTTTTAAACGCAAGGTCACAGTTCGTATTTGTGTTCCTCAGGCTAGTCCTTAGCCAAGATGTTTCCAAGGTATTTTGCATTTTATTTTTACTGCAGAAGATACTCATAACATCACAGTTAGACAGGTCTCTATCCATTGCGTGTGGTTAATATAAACAGAATTATTTCTATTTACTAGCATTAGAGTTTGCTGCAATAAGAGAGGATTTTGGGATTAGAAAAAGGTTGTGCGGGAGGTTTTTTCTAATTCTGTATAGTAGTAGACCAGACCTTGTCGAAAGCTTGAGCGAAATCTAAAAAGGCAGCCAAACAGTATCCTTCATCTCCAAAATATTGGTACACTGTTTATATGATTTGATGTATTTGTTTTATATCCAAATTTTGCTGTTTAAAATGAGCAAATGCAATACAAGTAAAATTATTCCTAATAGAAAGATATAAAATTAGAAAAAAAATAACATTTTTCAATTCAGTGATGCTAAAAAAAATTAGGTACTATTTGCAACAAAAACCATTGCCATGTAATCTCATTTTTAAAATGTCTTAATCATTCCAATGATAAATGGAAAATGAATGGTAATCAGTAATAGTCGCAGATTTTACAAATTTTTAGGTGGAAAACTTCTTCTTCTTTTTTCTTTTCCTTATCCGTTGTGAACGTCGTCTATTAACAAGGCTATTCTTATCTTCTTTACTGAGTTCCTAAACAGATCAATAGATGACACTTGAAACCACTGGCTTATGATGTGCAACCATGAATGCCGTCTTCTCCCTGGTCCACTTTACCTTGGACATAACTGCAAAAGACGGTATTTATCGTGTCTTAGTATGGGGTCAAAATACTTTTTACTGTAAAGACGACGTCTTTCTCTTTTCCTAGTCTCTGCATAACTTCCTTGTTGGTGATGTGCTGCGTCCAAGATACTTTCAAAATATGCCGTCAAATCCACATTTCGAAAAATTCCAGTCCATGACTTGACCGTTTATCGTTAGAGGTCAGGAATGATAACTTTTACTAATATCATATAATTTGTTTTTGATATATACTTTATTTGCTATGTATAATTTTTGTAGTTCTTCTTTGTTATTTGCTATAATTACTGTCTCGTCAGCATATCTAATGCTGTTGATTGCTTTTCCGCTGTATTATCTTCTGCCATATTAACTATACTCGAGAGTTATTATGTGGTGGTTTCCCCTTGCCTTCCTCATCGCAGTATCGTAGCCGATTGAGCCGCATCGGTGATAGTTTTGGTCCATCCTGGGTATTTTATTTTCCCAGTACCATCTATACCTGTGTGGCGTTCCTCTATCCGCTACCTGGAGGAGCTCTCCAGCCCACACAAGGCAAAACTTCAGACATACCAAACAGAATGAATACAATAAGACCAAGATTAACGTGTTGGTTTTAGTCTTGCTATTAAGGCTTTTCTTGTGCTTTATTTTGAAATTTCGAGAAGTAAGGTCTTTTTATTCATTTCTTGGCAACTCTAGTCAAATGGAGCAGAACAATTTATGCGAACGTAGATGGCATTTATAATATGACAACAAAATACATGCGACTTGTGAAAATCTTGCTTTGAATAAATAAACTGCTTTAATTTACACATTCTAAAAACAACTAGAACCAAGATTTTTAAACTTATATTTAATTAAAATAACAATTAAGTAACACCACTGTCTTGCAAATCTTGCACGTCTCTTTAGCAATACCAATTCTGGTACCAAGATCAAGCTCAATTTCGGGCGATATCTAAGATCAAACTAATGTGTCCAAAACTTTATTCCTCAATCGAACTATCACTTATTTTTATACTACATCTTGAAATATAGTTTTCGTTGACATACAGGTTTTAATCAAAGAGTTTTGTTGCGCCACTGAAAGTAACCCTCTTGATTTTGAACCCCCGAGAGTTTTACACGTGATGATGACAGCGAACAAAAGAAAAGCGGATATATTTGTTAGACATACGACAGCAGCCATTTTGGCACATGTGACGACGTATAATGGAAAATTAATAAACATATCGCTTGCTGCGAACACAAGTGACCGAATATTCTACTTGGAGAAATTTGAGTTGGAGCTTTACGCGTTATAATCAATCCCTATCGCGTTTCTTCTTTTGTCATAAATTTCCAATCGATATCATTTTTGTTGTATAATATAAAACGAGAAATGCTTTTGTCAAACTGGCTCTGGAATAACAAAAATATGAATATAACTGACATCCCGACTTGAATTTATTAAAGGTAGTTCATTATGTGGTTGTAAGATGTATTTATGTCTTGGTTTCATCTTGTAAGAGCTGGTCTTTACCCAACATTATTGCTGTACATATTATGTTTGAATAAGTTGATTTTCGTTTCAGTAGCCTTCTCTCGGATCCTTGTTTCAAAATTGTATTAGAAATAATGTGAGATTTTATACTACGCAATCTTCCAAAGATACGATACAGTTCTGTGGGGCATTACCGCTACAGTTTTGTCTTCAAACGGTTGTACTCCTGACTTTTGTTCAGGAGGTACGATATTATAACATTCCGAAAACTTATATAACAAAATATATTCAAAAGAATTCAGATTTTGTTGACAATTGCAATTTGCGATACACGAAATTACCTTGTTCAGCACTGATCTAGTTTAAATGCAACAGTTTGGAGTTTCCAGGCTAATAAAATAGCAGAATCAAACATTTTTTTCTATTCCTTCCCTCGAGTAATGTTTTATTTACGTATTCATATCCTATAGCTATTTATATTGCGGAATTCACGGGCCGTGACTAATTCCTTTTCTCACTTATTGTTCGTCAACTGATTTTACTATTCTTCTCCAAATATTACGATTTTATAATTCTCTTCTGCTTCTCTAATATATTTTAGCACAGCTTCCAATAATTTTTTCTTTCGTCTACTTTCTTTTTTCCTTAATTCCACTTCTTCAATGGTTCTGTCTATTTTATTTCTATATGCTCAATCCCTCTCCATCCACTCTGGAACTTTCTCTGTCAAAGCTTATAATTAATTATTTTTTTTTAGAATTTTTTTCTCACAAATTTTCATTTTGTTACTTCCGACCTTTCTAAAACACATATTTCAGATCTACATGTCATTGTTGGTTGGAATTTGTTCTGTAGATTCCAATTTTGGATTCTGTAGACCAGAGGTGTCAAACTCAATTTTGCAGAGGACCAGATAAATTTTGAATTCGTAGGTGGGCCAGATTGAAAATAAAAAAAATGAACTGAATTATTATAACAATAAAAAATCATTTCAAAGTTATAAAAGATGGTAGGTAATTATGTTGAGCTCGAGGATCCAGATACCTGATGTCTCTTGTTTTTAACAAGCTCATTGATGTCAGGTATCATATTCGTTGTACTTATTTTAAGAATTGATTGGAGATGTTCATTCGTAAGTCTTGTACGATGTTTGTTCTTATTTATTTTCATGACGAAAAACATCTGTTTACATAAATGCAGATGCATAGTATGCTTTTTTAATTCCGGGTAATTATCCAAACTTTTGAGCGTTAATTTAATTAAATCTTTCAAAATACTGCCGGATTGAAGATATTTCAACTCCATTTGCAAATCAACTGGAGCCTGTGAAGCTTTAAAATTGAATCGATTTTTGAAAATTGATTGAATTCCATTTCATTCATTTTGTGAAAGTATTCAAAAAGATTGTTGACTTCCGTAATCAAATTTTGCAGAAGTTGAGAATATTCATCCAATTTTTGTTGGTTCATGAATTTAAATGGGAAAAACTATTCAAAGCTTGATTTTTTACCTGATTTTCACACAGCCCTATCTTTGTTTCAAACGCTTGAATATATGAATACATTAAAGTGACAATCAGATTTTTACCCTGTAACTTCATATTTTTCTAATCTTCTTCCTGATTCCTGATAATTTATACAGTGAAATCCCACAAAATTCTTTGATGTTTTCTGTTTTAATTTAGTTATAACGCCCGAATATTTGCCAGCCTGATTGTGCTTCTAAATACATTCCAGTCGAGTTCATATTTTGCTATCGAATGCTCAATTGCAGAATAAATATTATTTGCCGTTGTAGTACCTATCAATGGAACGCATTTTAATAGTTCTTCAGTTATTTCAAAGTTACTGTTAATGCCTCGAATAAAGTTCAGCAGTATCGCCTGTATCAGTGTTCTGGTCAACAGCCAGTGAAAAGTTTGCAAATTCCTTAATATTCTCCTTGAGTTGATGAACCAAAGTTTGAGATAAATCATTTATTCTTGAAGCAAAAGTGTTTCTTGAGAGCGAAATATTTTGATTTATTGACTTTTGAGATGGAAATGAAACATCCGCAACTTTAATACAATCATTATCAGTGAAAGGTTTTGATAAACATCGATTGTTGACCTTGAAGTTTAAATTTCAAAGATGACAAAGATGACGAATTTCGACGAATAAATTCCTTACAAACAGCAACTGTTCGATTACAAATCAAACACAGAGGTTTACCTTCCGTAGAGGAATCGAATAAAGTTTAAAAGCTCTAAAAAACATGATTCTACTTGTGTGTGACAAATTGCGATCGCGGGCCATATTGATACGACCCAGAAGCTGAAAGCGGCCCTCGGGCCGTATCTTTGACATGACCGCTGTAGACATTTCTTCTGATCCTAGGAAGGTTAATGTTCCATTGGCCTTCTTGTTTAATAATGTTGCTAATTTTTATTCAGAAGTTACCACTTTTAAGTTATGGAACGCTCTGTTCGTATTCTGCTTAATTCTAGTTAGATGTCATTTTAGAACCTACAGTTTTCTGCCAAGATTTCATCGTTAACTACAGGATCTTTCTGAACTATTAGTGCTCAGTTTTTTTTAAAACAAATTATTCATGAAAACAGTACAAGCGATTAGAATTTTTCAAAGTAATACCCTTTCGCATCTACACTTTGCTGCCAACCAATTTTCCAGTTTCCTTATGCTTACAGAAACGCCTAGAAAATTGTTCAGCTTCTGCGTAACGGCCTGTTACACCGCCTCTACGAGCAGTGATGCTTTCCCTTGAGCGATAATAACACTCACGGCACCAACTTCATGTACACTCTCCTTATGGGTTTTCTGTCACGATCTGAAGAACTTGGGTTTAAGGAATTCTTAATTTATCATCGTACTATCACTGTTCAATATATACACTAGCTACACATTTTCGTTGCTCTTGCTGGTCGAAGAGCATCCAGAGTGGGCGTCGTCTTCCACTCTTTCCCTGGGACCTTCTCGGAACAGTTTGTACAGCTCAAAAACACAGATCTAGTTATGACAACATCACCGTAGACCACCTTAAGCCTGTCATGAGTTTCTTTGCCTGTTTTACCAAGCTTCACACAAAATTTTATCACAAATAGTTGCCTTAGTAAACGCTCCATAGTACCCTGTGACTTTCCCAACTTTCTGTGACTTTCCTAACTGTTAGTTGTCTAACAGTTAGTTTTTAGATTATTTATTGTGTTATATCTCTCCTGTTTGAAGTCTATAAGCTTTGCACTTACTTTTTTTTCTTCTTCTAAAATAAAAATATTCTATATTATTTCACATATTCTATTCTGTATGTAATCCTCGCTGTATACAATAATTTTTGCTTATCTCATCCTCTCCATCGCTGTTGTGGTTTTCTGAACTATTCATTTCTATAATTTCTTTTTCTGTTGTTTGCAATCGGTTCCTAATTCCCATAAATTCTTTTTTACTTTTACTTTTATCTGTTATTTCTTTTGATTTTTTGTCTACTTCATGGAAATTGCTTAATTCTTAGAGTGTTCCACAATAGGATATAAAATATTTTGTCTGTTTTTATCTGGGTAAGTTTTCTTTTTGACTTCGGAGTATTTTCTCCTAATTCCTGGAGATTATTTCTTTCTGTATTTGTAAACCTCATAATGAAATTTTGACTTTTTATGAAACAATCCACTATTGAGGGAAAGGAAAAACATACTTTTCTCTCCGTTCAATAATCATTAACAGACATTAAAATAAATCACTCTATATAAATCACCCCTCGATTACATAAAATGTAAATGAGAAGAAGTTTCAGAGTCGAGAGCATGGCTGCCAACTGCCATAAAACAATTTCCTTTAGGATTTCATTCATAGTTGAGTCACGTTCTTCGATGACATACACAAAATTGAGCCAGGAGAATAGAGAACGAAATGTGGAGTCCCCTGGCGGATCCCCTCGAGCTAACTCAGCGATACGCGCCCTTATGCTTAAGGGAAAAACGGGTGCCATTGTTATATACCGACGATACGGACTAGATGTGGGAATTATTGTATGATATAGCAGAGGCGGAGAAGAGTATTCTTCATTAATAATGTTTTATTTGAAAAAAATGGGGCTAAATATAAAATTATCATTTATAGAAGTAGTTTATACAGTCCTTGAAGTAAGAAAAGTAATACTTTTTCCAGTTTTTAGTACCGTTATTTAAACAAAATTTAGAATTTCTCTTAGAGCTGTTTTTCGTTTTAAATTTCTCATAATATTCCAACTTCTAGAACTTCAAATTCAAAATCATATTCCCTTGACAAATGGGCAAAGACACAACTAAGAGTTTTTGAAGCAAAATGCAGAGAACGGAGAAGCATTTGCCACTTGGTCACAATCACAATTCCAAACAAATAAATTGCTGCGATAAACAAAAAGCTCTAGATTCACACGTGGTGGTAGTTATCAACTGGGACTAATCATCGTATTGATACTGGCCAGTGGTTTGTCATCGCGCAAGTTTCTCGATATACAAGATACAAAGGTTGAGAGGAATCCCCAGTCCACGTATTGTTTAATTGTACTCCTATCCGAGGTGTTAGAGATGAATTTCTAAGAAGGAACGTGAGAAATCTTTGAAGACAGATATGAATAATAAAAAGCAACACTACCAATCACAAAACTGACTAAAACTAATTTAAGCTTGAGTTCGAAGTTATGTTTCTCATATATATCAATGTGTCATTTGAGAAAGTTAAGCCCGAAGATTATAAACTCGATAGATCTGCCTCTCTGTATAAAAATTTGAAGACAAAGTTCGATCCGACTGGCTCCGTACCAAGAAAAAAGATTTCTATAATCAAAGATTTGATCTAAGGTTCATATCCATGCTAATTTCGCGGGAAATTTAAAAATAATTCGAGTAATTTTAAATGCTCGAAGCTAGTTGTCTCATCACATTATGAATGAAACAAAAGAATTATGCAAAATGCTTTCATTTTGCTAACATTTCAAATTTCAATTATTGTTGTTTACAAGAAAAGATAAATACCTAAAATTAAAATGCTATTTTAATGAAGTATTTTGTAAGATATTTTGGTTTTATTTACAATTTATATGACAACCAGGTCCGACCATCTAAATTTCACAATTAAATAGTTTATATAAGATATAGATAGATGAAATATTGAAACACAGGATAATTATTATAATTTTTGTGAACAATTATGAATGCGCCCGAAAAAAAAAGAGGTTGAAAGCCCACGTTGCCTGGACTATCGTAACCAATAGATCTAAGACTTATTCCAAGTTCAAATGATTTTTTAGATTACTGAATATGATTCACTGAGTAGAAACTTTCTTTTCATTGTTCCTTTTCTTCATTTTCTTTATGATTACGGTAAGATGGACGGTAGTTTTCTCGGTGGGTGTCTTCTGTAGGTGACTACAATATAACGAAAATCACGTGCCACTAGATGGCGCTGAATTTGGCTTCTATAGCGATAAACAACAAAATAAATTGTACCATCACCACTACACCAACACGCGCATTTCGATAACCAAGTTATCGTCTTCAGAGACTGAAGGTAAACTGTATGAATATCGCCAACGGTTCCAGAAATTCCAACTCAATTAATAATATAATTTGCAAGGATATTTGATGTTGTTTAGTTTTTTTATGTGTTTTTAGTAATTTTGTTAGTATTTTCTTTATGATTATAATTTCCGTTATTTCCTGAAGATGTTTGTGTGTTTAGAACCAAAAGTTGGGTGTAAGAATCGGTTTAGAAATCACGAAAATTGAAGTAACCTTTTTAATACCATTTTTAATACCATTAAATACCATAAAACCATTAATAGTTTGTGTCTATAGACGTGAGGTCTAACTAACCAGCCTCATGAGATAACCCTTAATCTAAGTGATGTAGTTAGAAATAGGAAATGCATTTGTTCATGAAAGTACGGAAGGAAGAGACTGAAACTACAAAAACGTGTATAAGAGTTTTATTGACCACTAGAAAAGGATTTTAACACGTTTTTATTGTTTTTGGAGTGCACTTTACGGATGTTTGTTTATAAAACAACAAAATTAGTTCGAATTCTGGATTTGTTGTTCACCTTTATTGAAGTTTGAAAGAAAATAAACAGATGTCGCCAACTTCATAAGACATGTTTCCAGAGTAGCTTAATTGGTAAACCTGAGCCTCGATGTCAACGAGTTAGTTTAGAAATGTCATAGAAAGCTTTTATGATAGTGAATAATCAGATAATTTGATCAAATTATTGCATTTCCTTTTTGAAAGGAGTGCATAGTTGAAATTGAATCTTATCGCTCATAAGTGAAAGTCGACGCTGTATAATTTTGTGTATTAGCTATCAAATATTTACTCATCAATTTCGTATAGAAAATATGGAAATATCTAATAGAAGAATGATTGTTATATAAAGAGTGTGAAAGAGAAAAATGATACGTTACATATTTTGTTTTTCCGAGTATAAATTTGTACCTATTATAAATGTTTTTGAGCTTCCAACAAAAGATCGAAACATTTCTTCAATACATAATCCGTATCATATCTCTCATCTCCATCGTCGACCGCAACATATAATAAAAGCGTTAAACGACCAAAGAATTTCATTTTGAAATCGTAACTCGATATACTGGGCGTACAGGTATTCGGGATACAACACGCAATCCTATTATGTAATTTAAATGTAATTCCCAGCTGCCCTTTCAGGCGATTGTTAGAAAATGAGATGTAATTTGATTCTGTGACAAATATAACGTTGTTACTGTTTCACAAAAACTTCCTCGCACCTATTTTAGTAACTACATTGAAAGGGATCTTTGTTGGAATTATATACACTACGAACAATGGCTGGAATATCGAGAAATAAATAGGGATTAACATCTTTCGAAATTTTCGATAATGCTTGCAAACGCATTAGAATATCAAAGAATTTGGAAATAAAATTATTGAAAAGTACCAACTAGTCGATGAGATATTGAAATAACTACAGTATTGACTGCAGAATTTGCTAAATGAAGAAGGAAATACGCCAAGAAGAAAAAAACGAAGTAATTTAAATGAATAATATACTAAAATCACGAAGAAGTTTCTTTCAAAAGTAATAATGAAAATTGAGCAATAAACATATACAGTATCTGAAAATAGAATCACTCCTTAATAATACCCATTAATCAAGACATATTTTAATGAATCATTAACCCCTGCTTTCTTGATTTAACTATATTATATCGTTTTTCTGCAAAATATCTGTTGTTATAACTTTATCATGTGAAACACTACCTAATATTTTCAATTTAATTGTGTACACATGAAATAATTTAAAAAGTAAATTTTCTTAGACCAGATTCGAACCCGGAACCTGCAATTTTAATGCACGGAGCATTAACACAGCTGTCAGCATTACTTCATGTGTAGTGTTTTAATGTTTTATGTAAAATTATGTTGAAGAACCAAATGAAAATGGTATAGGAAATGAAAGGAACTTTTCTTCAAACCACATGAAATTATAGAAGCTGCTCTTTTTCAGAACTCTACAAACTTTAGTGTGTAAAAGAACAAAATCTTCGGCCAAGTTTCTTGTGTTTATTGTATGATCACAACTAATATGTTGCTACTTTTGTCTTTTCAGTTCTATTTTCATGTTGGTGGCCTTAACACGTCGACCGCCGTAATGTCAATCATTTTTAACATTTCTGGGGCCGGAGCTTTTTTTTGTTTTAAAACTTCATAAACCTAATTACCAGGTTATGGAATTCCATAATAGGATTTTATTTGGTCTGTAAGTATATTTTTAAGTGCGAAGCAAGTGTGCAAAGACAAAATTTCCATGCAGGAATAGACCTGCAAGACTTAAATGCATGTTATAAAATTTACTATTTGCTTAGTTTATTTTGGTCATTCGCGAAGATAACTTCGATTGTGTAATAAAGTAAATAGATGGTGATATTAGTGAGATGGGTGATTATGAGAATGAACAGTTTACAAACAATGATGGACGATATTTTATCAAATGAAGAACCGTTTGAATATTCGTCGGAAAGTTACAAGGCAAGCACAACTTATTCTGAGTCTTTTTATTCTCCTGTACAGACAAAAAGTGTCAAGAAACATAAGTGCTAATCCTGCTGACATACCTAGTACATCGTCCGATCAACTTCTACCGAAAATGTACCAGAAAGTGAAAGACGGGACTATCAGCTTAGTTCACATATTGGTGGCGTTACACGTGTTGAAGAAACAATCGAATCTGTTATACGACGCTTTCAGTAGAGTAGCGATTCCTCGTCTGACGAAATTCTAGTACAGCCTACTGATCTTCAATGGAACGAATCTGAAAGATTTTCCTGTTTATGCACAAGTTTTGAATATAAATATCGATATTCAAAATCTACAAAACAAAAACTCTATTGATTTTTTTTCATTGTTTGTAGACGATTGTAGATTTTCTTAATCTGGATAGGTTTAGTTCAGATGCCTAAGCTTGTTAGCTATTGGTCGAATGAAGTGAAATCAGTAATAACTTGTAACCGATTTGAACTTCCTTTGAGCAATTCGCATTTTTCTAACAATGAAAATACGGATACTTCGGATAGACTTTACAAAATCAAACCACTTTTGGATTAAATAAGCCAAAAATTTCAAGATGCGGTGTCTCCCTCATGTAATGTGTGCGTGGATGAAACTTTAGTGCCCTTTCGAGGACGACTCTATTTTTTACAGTTTATAAAAGAGACACAAATTTGGCGGAACAGAAAAAAATAATGCTTCTGGCAGTGTGCCCACGTCTATTGTGATGGAGCTTACTCATAAGTTATTAGATTAGGCAGAACTCTAAGAAGAAACCGAAAAAGAAATCCGAAACAAATTGTAGACAAAAATCTGAAAAAGGGAGAAAGTATTGCCAAGAAAAGTTCTGATGTTGACAACTAAGCATGGCTCTGAAAAACAAAAGCCCGAAGCCATCAAAGACTACAATGAGAATAAGAGTTTCATCGATCTACCCGACCAAATAAAAGCATATGCTTCTTGTCTTAGACGCAGTATCAAATGTACCGTAAAATGGCCATCGAAATTCTCTTGGGCTCAACAATCGTGAATGCATTTATTTTGTACAAACGAGTTACTGGCAAAAATATTAGTATAACAGAGTTTAGGGAAGAAATTGCCAAAGATTTGCTTCAAATTACACCAAAGGAAAAGCCCTTACCAACAGAAAGACATTTCATTGATAAAGTAGGTACAAGTAATCGTCGTAGATGTGTGGTTTGTTAAAAAAACTTACTTATCTGAACTGCATTGTAGAAAATATGCAACTTCAAAGGCTCCTCCGTCTCGTTATAAGTTTTATTGCATACCTTGTTTCACTTGTGCCCATACTTGTACATTATTAATGGATTTACACTCTCACAAAGTAGAATATTACTGGTAAAAAAATTGATAAACACCAATAAAAACGTATATATTCAATACCAGGTATAATATTACGTATTTAACCTTTGAGGCCAGGCCAATAATTTTTTTCTTCTTTATCATTCGTAAGATTTCAATTATATTGCGATGCAAACCTGAGCAGCTCGGCCTTAAATGAAATACTACGAGCGAAGCAAATGGAGTGGCACGGCTCATATTGATAAGGGCCATGCGAGTCACACGCGCATCACATGGCGGTCAACGTGTTAATGAAGCTGATGGAATGAATTCTTCTTGAACGCTTTTCGTTTTCAAAACATTTGGAACTAAACTTGTTCTGCTATTGAGTTATTAAAGAAATAACGAAATTAATGAACTAACAACAATATTGAACAAATCGATGACACACAAACCATAGTCGTTGTTATGTTTGTTATTTTGTCTATTTGGAGTTGGAGAAGTGTTTATATCGTATAAATGTGTCCCCTTCAGAACATGATTCAGTATCCCCTTGATATATCATAAATACTACAAAAAGACAATGTTTAATTGAACTGTTTCGCATGACATTTATTTTGTTTTATTCCGATTCCATTAGGATAATTCACTTTCCTGATAAAATTTACAAGAAACGATGTCGTACCTCCTTCTACAAAGCAATGTTCTAGTAATTTTAAAGAAAAATGTCAACGTCCATGTCTTTATAAGGATTAGTGAACCTCAAGAAGAGTTGTTAGCGTTGAAAAGTCAACGGTGGTAGAGATTCATCAAACAAATGATCGGCACGTTTCAAGAGTCTCTTCATGTAGTCAAGAGAGAACGTTAAGGGCTCGCGAAACAACTTGAACAGAAAACGGGGATGAAACAACGGTCGCGATGCTAGAGTTTGGCTTTTGGGTGGTGTTTTATGTTCCCTGATTTACGATGAGATGAGAGATATGAGAGAGACACTAATATATATACAAGCGGATTTTCCGACCGAATATTGAAAATGTTTAGATGGAAAACGTGCGCTTGTTAACAGCGGAAATACTGGAAACAATATGTTGTGCCATGAAATTTATTATTACGCAAAATTGAAATGAAAAATATTTTGATAAAGGAAACAGCTTTTCCATGCATTTAAAAATAATTTTTCTCCCGAAGAAACAGTTTAGATACTTAACGAATAGAAAGCATCAATGTGACAAAATACAAGACCAGGAGGGCTAGATATAAAAACCAAACCAAATTCGGAAAGGCTACGATGGTACAGAAATATGAAAAGAAGCCATCGCACGTATGTATGTCCCCTTTTATTGCTGCGGCAATGTTAATGTAATCAGTGTTCACAGCTAATCAATTTATTCCTTATGGAAAGTTCTAGTAGAGGACTGGCTTTACTTAACCAAAGATCTATGAGCGCTAGTCTTAGGGTTGAGGATGATGATGAGGTAGAACAATAAACAAAGTTCGATAATTAAAACTAAACTAAGTCGCGAGTGCCGAATCTCTAGAAGCAATATAGCTTCGCTGTCCCGTTAGAGATTGAGTTTCTCTTTGATTCAAAACTTCTTGCCTGGGTTCGTGTAAATGTGTTGGTTTTTCCTAAAACGTATACCAGGTACATCGGAGAAAATTAAGTTAATAGTGGATTATTAGAACAATAAAGAGATTATAAAAGAAAGGTGACTTGGAGTTTCCAAAAGAAGGTTGTTTGAAATTGAAAGGATTATTGTTTTATTGCGAAAGTACAAGGCGTGGTCGCCATAGATTTTCATCTCTTCCGAACAGTTTTTTTCGCCACTTTTCTATATGGAGAGTCGTTCAGCATATTTTCATGGACATATGCAGTCCACACTTAGTACCTTAGTACCTAGATTGATTCTCGTGGTATTTCGACCAGTTTAGACCATTGCCTCAAACGTGATGATGGATCTTTTTATCTTCGTGTACAACCATAGCAGGATCTTCGAGTTACAACCCCAATTTTTTTTCTGTGAAGTTACTGCACATCGGAGCTTTTGTGGCTTTACTAGTTACTACCTCTTTTTCTCAACTCAGAGGCATGTTGTTCGTTCAGATCATCGAGCTTGAGATGAGTATTTTCTTCATAGCGAAGGTCCTTGTTCGTTTTGACATTAAGTTTAACCGATGGACACCGTATAGATGAGTTCTCTTTGAACTATGTCACAGAGTTTATTCTCAATAGTCCCAATCGTGAAAATAACTATGTCACCCCTGACATGGTATGCCGAGATCAGTGACTTTGCAGTAATGAATTGTAAATAAATATCAAGGAAACAAATTATGTAGTATTTAAAAGAAAAATTCCATTTTCCTCACAATTATTCCAAATAAAATTTTAAAACCTTTGTTTTATAGTAGATACAGATAATCTAAACATCACGGAAAATTTGTATAGAAAGCTACAGGTTCCAAAACTGGACACAATACTTCAGCATCAATTTATATCAAAACATCTTACTTACTCAAACGCAATCTCTTTTGCCCATATCCAGTTTAGTTTTCTTATTTCTAGTATGTTCTCTATTTCTGTATTCCATTTTCTTTTGAGTTTGTTTTTTATATTCTTGTTGTTTGTTTCCTATTTCCCCCAAATCCTCTCTACTGTTGTTCGATTTGTTAGCACTCAATACCTTCAATTCTCGTCTAATTGTATTATTTTATCTAGTCGTTTCACCCTCGCTGTTTTTCTCTATATTTTCATTTCACATGTTGTTAATCTCTTCTTCAATTTTTTAGCTAACACCTAGGGTTCGCAACCAAAGATCAGCAAAGGGTAATTTGTAAGCAATAAGTGGATGATACAAATTTTGATGTATTAAAGATATTTTTTTTTGATTAAATGGATAAATACTAAATTACACCTAGTCACAAAGGTCTATGGGCTTAAAAACATTTGGATGTGATTAAATCCCGTCTATATCCCTCACTATAGCGTTTCACTTCACTTTGGTAATGAGATTTGCGATTTTTTACCAATTACCATGTAAATCCCTTGGACTCTATGCCCCAGCTGCTTTATCTTGTTGATTTAATGTATTTTCCACGTTAGTTTTTTATTTTATTTTTATATTTACCATTTCCTCAGTAATGTTTCTATTTCAAATTATTTTGTTAAATTCTGGTAGCTGATTCTGGTGACTCGCTAGTATTACTGTGTTGTCGGTGAAGGTAGAGATGTGCAGTTCGCTTCATACCAGTACCGATACGCTTCCTTGGGGAACTCCAGACTTTGTTTGTTATATATATGTATATTCTGAATGATATTTCACTAGAGAGAATCTGTTATGTAAGTGGGAGTGTAATATTTCAGGAAAATGGTACGGTTTTCATACCTTTTTCAATTTATACATTAGATCTGGGTACCATACCTCATTCAAGGCTTGACTGATATCTATAAAGCTATTTTTAGTTCATCGCTTATCTGGTTGACGATTCGATTTCACTGTGCCATGTTTTTTGCGAAAGCCTAATTGATGATTAAGAATAATGCTTTTGATAACTGGTTCCATTTGTTTCAGATTAACGCCTATATGAGCTCCTCAACTTTCCATTATTGAGGAAAATATCCTGGTGCCTTTTTAAAGTTAATTTCCTCTAGAATAATTCTTTCCATGTTTTGGTAACTTGGAGGTTTCTTGGTAATTATTTATTTCCTTCATGTCGTCTTTGTTGGAGCAAATAAAGGCTCGAATAGTGTATTTTATACAAGTTAGTGAAGCATTTAATGAATTGTCTGACAATATCAGGTATAAAAAATATTTAAACTTGTTTACAAAAACACTAAAGATACATTTTATTAGATAGAGAAATGTATGTATTTGTTGTAATAAAAATATTGAGTATTTTGTATTCCTCGCCGTCTTTTAGTGCTGGATCTGATCCTTTAAACAGATTTCTGATTAAAATCTATTCATTATCTCTACACGTTTCATATTTCTCCACCAGCATAATAACACTAGAATTGAATCATAAATTTCGAATTTACCGAACATGAAAATTCTGATATTGATTACTCGCATTCAGAATTCAGAATCAAAAGGGTCGATCTAGTATTATCTAGTAATGTTTTTTCACTTCTGACTTCAGTTTTTCTAGACAGAAAATTAAAATGATTTGATCCTCTATATATAAATCCCCTGCAAGTTTTCACGATTATTCTCGTTTAGAATAAAAAAAAAACCACCCTATCACCCATTATACTGAAAAATAATAACATTATTCTAATGGATCTCTCCCGCTAGCAAGCAGAGGAAATAACAATGGCGATGGCTGAGTTCAATTCCAATTACTGAATGGCAGAGGAACAAATTGAAAGTATAACATGTGGAATTAACAAGGGGTAACGTAACAAGAAGGGCCCGTTATGCAACGACACCCTTCTTCTTGGGGCCAATCAGTCGAGGGTAGACACGCCCTTGACTTTAGAAGGGTCCTTTTGGGACTCCCGCGGCTGATGGTTTTCGTTAAAGCATTGACGGTACGCAGTAGGTCACTCATAGTGGGATTTTAATAAAATTATTTATTTCTCATAAACTGATTAACTCATAATTATATCTACTATATTGTTAAACTTGTTCGGGTGACTTGTTAATTGTAGAGTATTTTCAGAACAAAATTTATTCCATTAAATGAAGAATTAAAAAAAAATCAGTTTTGTCGGTTGCATGTTATGACGAATAAAATATTTATACAAAATATTAGGTACCTTACTTAATCGGATGTATCCAATTACAAGGTTTGTCATAATTTATCGTAACGTTTTGAATAGTTCGTGTTTGTTGGTGGAGTAAAATTGCACGTTTTTGATTTATCGCTACTTACTGTTTTTTAACGACCTTCTGGTTCATCTCACAGTATTCTTGGTGGAAATACCACAGGAAACAATTATTCAATTATAAAAAATTTGCTTCAAAACTATATTTTTTCAAATATTTTTACAATGTCAATGATTCATTCACTAATTTTGAAGCTATAATCTTTCAGTGTTGAAGTGGCTAATAAACAAATAAAATTTCATTTTAGTGCGCGAAAAAAGTGAATTGCTGTCGGTATAAATCGGTGGTGTGTTCTCAAATTCAACAATCTACTAGGTTCCCTTCTCTTCAATTCATTATATCATATATAATTATTTTTTGAAACACGTTGTACCCAACAATAATTAGGACCACCTCAAAATACACGAATTTGTCGACGAAGACCTATAATTATAGTAAAACATCAGATAAATAAGAACTGAAAAACTATCATCGACAAGGCCAGTGATTGGACAGTAGCTGAATCTTCTATAATACATAAAACGTGACTATTGTCTACTTAATGATATAATGACTTGACAACCTGTCTCAAGTGGTTTCAGACGCCATTTAGGTACCTGTCTGTGTGGCTTCCAACACTTTTATACATCTAATAATTTGTAAGTTTGGATAAACACCATGAAGATGTTTAATCTCCAATGAAAGGTTTTTATATTATCTTATTTTCGATCGACATTTGATTATGATTTACTCATTTTATTTGTAAATATGATTATATAAGCAAATTTTAATGAACATTATTCAACATAAATAACGTATAATAGAATCGCTGATATCTAGATATAATTTTTAAAAATAAACTTTCCTTCTAATGTTTTTTTCCTTTTTATTTGATTGATTTGAATTATGGCTTTTGTCGTTGTGATGAAGTAGTTTCTGGTACTCATCTTTAGAATTTTAGTGTCATTCATCCTTTAGTTGATAAACTAGAATTGTCTCATACTATGATACCAAAAAGAACAAAAATTTAATTCAAAATTTGCTTTGATATTTATGATACCGTAGTTTATGATTCTGATGTTTCGAATTTTAGTGTTATTTATCCTTCATTTTATAAACCTTTTTCGTTTCTTACTATACTACCAAATAGAGAAATATTGATGAATTTTCTACTTTTTTCTTCCAAATTCCAGTGTCACCTGCCATTTTGTTGAATATTAATATCGGATAAGATGGTGTCTCGCATAAAATTGTCGAAGAATTTAATCATTTCTAATTAAACAAACCTATAGAAATTGTAAACAACATGGAAGTGAATAAAATTTGTCACGTAATTAGTAGATTGTAGTGCTGATGATTTTCCAAGCTTTCCAATTATATAAGTACTTATAAAAGAGTTTTCTTTAGATTTCGTGAACAAGCCTGTTTCATTTTCTCCTAGTTTGAAAGTGGGAAAACTTTTATATTTAAAAATAAACATCCAGCCTTAATAAAAAACTACATACCTGTGAATGTTCCTTCTGTCTTTTCTAAAATTTTTGAATACCTCATAGATAGGCTTTAATCTTGTTTATATCGATTTCATATTAATTCATAGAAATTAAACGTGAGTTTTGTACGAATAAATCCACAAGCACTGTACTGAACTCTTTTTATATTTCCATCATTGAAAATTGATGAATGTCCTGTTGGAATAGTTTCTGATCTAAGTAAAGCATTCGATTGCGTCAAGAATAATACGTTACACATGTATATACACCCCACAAAAATTATCACATCAATCATTATTTTTTAAATATTTCAAATGTGTGGCCTGTTTTTCGAATTTTATTATTATTACTAATTAAAACACCAATAGATACGCCTTTTGCAACATTTATTTATTTATATCATTTTAATCTACAGAGGACCTAAAGTTTGAGTTACCAAAATATAGAAAATATTAAAAAAATTGTAGAAAACATCTATAAAAAACATGAACGGTGTTTAAAATAAAACCAGTCAATGAATTTTTAATAGCGTGTGTTGTCGCCCCTCGCTCTAATTACAGCTTCGTCTTGGAAGGCTTCTAAACAGGTTGTGGACGTATCCTTGCGGCATGTTTTCCTAGAAGTTAAAAAGTGTTCTTATTGGTGCCGGATGCTGCTGGATTTGCCATCTTAGATGGTCCCACATATGCTCTATTAGGTTAAGGCTCGGGATACGTGCAAGCCAATTCAGGGTGGGTATCTCGACCTCTTCTAAGTACTCTCGAACCACTCTAGTAGCGTGTACACAAGTATTATCGTGCATCGTGTTCGATTTGAAAACTATGTAAACTTCTTAAACCGAATTGTTACTATGGATGAGACTTGGGTACATTTTCTACGATTCAAAAACAAAGCAACAATCGATGGAATGGCGACACTCCGGTTCTCCGAAAATCTGTTGGAAAAGTTCATGCTCCATTTTTTTGGGATTACCATGGAGTAATCATGATTGATTTTTTAGATAAGGGTAGAACAATAACTAGAGATTACTATTCGATATTACTGATCACTTTACGGGAAAAAATTAAAGGAAAAAGACGCGGAAAGCCATCCAAAGGTGTTTTGTTTTTGCAGGGCAACGCCCCTGTACACAAATCTCATGTTGACGTGATTTAGGGTTTGAATTACTAGAAAACCTCCCTTATTCACCAGATTTGGCTCCTTCCGACTATCATCTCTTTCCTCAACTGAAAACAAGTTTGCAAGGTCGTAAATTTTCTTCCAACGAGGAGGTAATAAAAGCTATGAAGGTCTGATTTGCAGAACCTTTTTTTAAAATGTAATAAATGTATACAATTAAAAGGAGAATATGTTGAGTAATAAAATATTTTGACATTGAAATTTTGTTTGGTTCTATAGTAGGCTAAGAATTTTTCAATATATCCTCGTAAACAGAAATGAAATGATGGCTAAGAACTAGTAGTGAAAAAAATTTATAATGCAGTTTCATAAACCTGTTTATTGACAAACTCTAAGAAATAAAAATTGTGTGTTCTTTAAGTATTAACTTGATTATCAAATCCATTCAAAACAGTTGAATCAAAGCTTGCACTACCCTCTCTTGCACGTGGAGAATATTATTTGAAAAGAGTTATCTCTTATCATATTTTTGTACTTTCACATATTTCCGTTGTATCATCTCCTTCACTGCCATTTGTTCACAGACCAAAAAAGTCACCAGCCGACCACTTCGACGTTCATCCACTGCTTATAACATTAAACACCACATTACTCTAATCACGTACAATGCATCGGACAACATTTGAATTGTTAGTATCAAAATTTAAATCACGTGCTTGGTTGAAAGCATCGAAATTATAGAATTGGCGTGGCAATTGGTTCAACTGCATTTGCGAATCGTGGAATTGTGTAAAGACGAAACTATACGGTACCTATTAAAGTTATAAGGAGGGTTTTATTTGTGTAGTACTAACTATACAATAATCATCTCTCTTTCAAATAAAAAGATATCTTTTAACCTGTATAATAACTAAATTCCAAATAGTATATTGATCATGCATCATATCAAAATTAAATTCTCTCCGACTAAGCTAGTATAAATGAATCTGAATAAACTGATTTTGAAAATTTCTGTGAATTGAAAAGAAAAAAACATAAAATATATAAACAGAATATTTACGTCTATTTTACTTGAACATGTACGTTATAAACAGTTATAAAAATAGCTAGTACAAGCTTTTACCATAGACAAATCCATAAAATGAAATAGAAGGATACAAATACAAATAACTTTTTAGTACTTGAAAGGAAACATCAAGCAGAGCTGACAAAAATACCGAAAGTAACCAATAAACGGGCAGGAAGTAGGATAAAAGTGGGATCAGTGGTACAATGGTACAATTTACAATATACGAGGGCCGTTTTTCTTCCACCTCCGATCGCTCCGTGCTCTACGAGGGCAGAAGAAAGCGGGCATGCGCCCTAGGCAACTGCGAAGCTCCCGCACTACACACTTCGATATTGTAGACATCCAGGCGTCAGTCGGCGTTGTGCTACTGCCACGTAAACATGTCCGCCATTATTGATGCTCCCGCCAAGAGTAAATCGCGAAGTTTGATTCGTTTTCTACAGGCTGAAGGCCATGGTGCTGAAGAAATCCATCAGAGAATGAATCGTGTGTATGGGAAAAACTTTATGAGTGATGGTGTTGTGCGTGAATAGTATCGAAAGTTTAAAGATGGCCGTGCATGATGAAGAGGGCAATGGACGCAAATCTAAAACGACAGATTTCCGTCGAGTTGACAGAATGGTTAAGAAAACCGCAGATTCACCATTACTGCTTTGTCAACGGAATTTCCAGAAGTTTCAAGGTCTGTTTTGTACTCTATTGCTACTGAACGGTTAGGCTACAATGGCGGCATCTTTCTTTGAAGAGGATATTGAAAAGATTGACCACAGTTATAACAAATGTCTCAATCTCTTCGGTGATTATGTCGAATCGGAAGTGTACCAATCTTTTGGTAATAAAATTATTGTTCTATATGAATTTATAAATTATAAAGGATGTTCCAGGAGTTAATGATAAAAATTCGGGAGTAGATAAAGTGAAAATAATGCTGTGACATGAAAAAAAATTTCTCATCCCCCATTTCTGAGTTATAGGCTTTAAAAATTGCGATATCAGAACATGTATTTATGTACATTTTTTAAATTATATATTCGAAAATTATAAATTTTTAATGGATGATTACGTGTGTCCATGTACACTGTTTGAGACTGTAGCTCAACGCCGATTGACGCCTGAATGTCAACAATGGTGGAGTGTGAAGTGCGAGAGCTTCACAGTAGCCTTTCTTCTGGCCGCGTAGCGTCTGCACGGAGCGATCGGAGGTTGAAAAAATCGGCTCTTGTATATATTGTACGATAATTCAATAATAGGATTTGTCTGTTCCTAAAACTTGCTTCTAGTGGTCTCTCTTTCAGAAAGCAGAATCGTTACATCTTATATAACCATCTTAACATAGGCTTCCGGCCTTTTCTTCTTCAGCTGTTTCTACACCGAAGATCCTCTTCAGAATTAACTCTTTATCCATTGAATCGACGTGATCCATAAACCATAACCTCGTAAGACTTGTTTACTTTCTTTCCACTTGTTATTTTCATTTATTGGTTCATATATTTTCCTCAGAAATACTTATTTCAAATAATTCTCCAAATATCCGCAGTGGAAGCTCAAAATAATTCTAAATATGCGTGTATGTGTCAATATCAAGCTCTAAACATGATATATTACTCAAAAAGTCATATAATATTTTCTTATGCCACAGCATTATTTTCACATCCTCAATACACTCCCGAATTTTTTGCATCAAGTCACACACGTATCCAGGTGAGATAATTCCCATAATTTTTCCATAAATCCGCCGTAAAAACGAAGATTTAAAAAAATCTGAATCATCGAAATCGGAAGATTTTTTGTTTTTCTATAGCCAAAAAAACGAGAGGACCGCGAAAGTATAAAATCACCTGCATTTTATCCAATTAAGGGTGTGATTAATTGGAAGGAGTTTTCTTGAAATCAAACCTGGAGACTGATAATATTATTTTCTAAAAATGTTTGTATCTATAATAGTTCCTGCTTCTTGGTAACGTAGCGTTAACATTTCTACCTCTCAAATAGAATAATTAATCATTACCATGGGATAGGTTTCATATGAATCTTTTCTTGTGAAATAATTGTCGATTAATTGGGTTCCGACTACGTCCTGCAAAGTAAATTGATTCTACCTTGTACAGTTGTTAATTGTGCTTGTGTTTTCATCAATTATTTCGATACAAAGAAAAACAAGACTGACAGAATTTTGAACGATAACATATATCTTTAAGCGAATTTTTCATTTTAAATGATCCGCATAATTATTAACCGACTATTTGTAGATAACCTTGAATAAATTCAGCAAAATACCAAAACGCTTTCGGTGCCATCGTAATATCATACGCTTCCCCATCGTTAGGAGGAGTGAGTCAGCATTTTGAAAATGCCATTTTAAATATAAGAATACCAGCGATTTAATAATATTTAGACGTTCAGAAGGTATTTTTTTATTTCGAGTAGGGTTTTGATAATTAGATAAGGTTGGTCAATGGAAGTGTGTGAAGACAAATAAGAATGAAATAATTTTATGATGTGTAATTTTGTAGTCCAGACGGTTGCTCTAGTATTTAATTCATTGGAAATCTTTCATACTATCTCTAATTTTTGGTTTCTTCCATTATTTTCCATAATATTTCAAGGGAAGTTGTTCATGGACATTTGTTGAAAATTATGGTGAAGTTGCTGTAGCTCACTCGCCATAATATTGTATATTTTCACCTGATTTTCAAAAATGAGTAAAATTATGACATTATTCAAATTCAAAAACGTATAGTTATCTATAAATCTAAATATGAATCTAAATAATAAATAAGGGAAAAAAGCAAAGGAAAGTAAGTTCACAAAATACATTAATTTAAAGTGATAATACTTAAAACCTTGACGGAACGAACGAAAATTTACGAAAGATGAATTCGTTTCAAATAATATTTGCTTTGGAGAAAAATAAGGACAAATATAGAAAGCAGTATAAGCCAGCAAAATGGTCGATAGCGAAGCGATAAAGAAAACTGAATGGAAAGAAGGAATAGAAACAGAAAGCAGAGGAGATGGAAATAGGAAAATGATAAAAAATAATGAAGAATTTTTCGGAAGATGCAAATTAATTAGGATTACCAGCTACATAAAATGAAAATGAAGATAATAATAAAAGAATCAATGAATAAAATGATGCTCGAAATGAAATATATTAGGAACAAACAAAAGGGAAATATACAGCGAATTGAGAAGAAAAATGAGATTGCGTGGATGGTTCCAGAAGTAACTAGCCCTAAAAAGGAAACAGAAAAATTTTGGAAAGGAAACATAAAAATATTTATTTTTCAACGTAATTTTCTTCTAGATCCATACACTTTTTCTAGCAATGTTCAATGAGTTCGATACACTTTTCATAATAAGAATCGACATCACCTCTTCATTGTTGGAAAATCTTTGACTACCGAACCATGTTTCCAAGTCTGGGAGCATAAAATAATCCAAGGGGGCTACATTTGGTGAAAAGGGTGCAATTAAAACTTTAATTCGATAATTTTGGTCATCGCAATAACGGATGTCTGAGCTGGTGGATTGTCTTAAAGAAACAACACTTTCTTCTTAGCCAAATGCGGTCATTTTTACTCGATTTCTTCATTCGAACATTACATTAAGTTCGTTTAATATTCACCGTTGATAGTTTTTCCTTTTCCAATGGAAATTATCCCACGCGCATCCTGGAAAACCAATGTCACAACCTTGCCTGCAGTTGGAACGGTCTTTACCTTCTTTGGAGCCGGAGGCAAAGCAAAAGAAGAAAGAGATAATTGGCAGCAAGTAAGAGTCGGATATATAAAGATAAATATAGGAGGAAACGATTGGAAATAAAATATAAAGCAAAGCAAATTAGTTAGGAAAAAAACTAATAATGGCAGAAGAAATATCAAGAAGATTGTGGCTGACGAAACAGGCAATGGACAAGAACAAGAACAAAACAAGAAAAATCAACAAAAACAAACAGAATAAACTATTAAGAAGGGGAGAAACAGAAATTTCACAAAAAGCATGAGATCAGAAGGTAAATTAAAGGACTAGAGAAGTCAAAGGAACGAAAATATTTTAACTCTTAGCTATTTATGTTTTTTATTTAAATTTAGTGACTAGGGCTTTATTTCGGCTTTCTGTAAGGTAAATTTTTATTAACATGGTCGCTAGAGATCCAAAGTCTTCAACTATTTCCAAGGAAGAGTCAAAAGTATTTTCAAACAGATCTACCATTTATTCGTAGCTCAACTGTTCGGTAGCCCTTCAGAGTTGTTTGATATACAAGCTTTTGCTGGTTCAAATAAAGTCTTCACGGGAATTCCTGATGACTCTGTTGAAACTCTCATAATTGTTTTGATTGCCTTTTTGGAAAATTTAACTACCTGGAAAATTGGCGATGGAAAGAAATGGGCAATGTTGTCATCCCAAAATTACGGTGGTTTTTTTTCAACATAAATTTCTTGTTTTGGATGCTTTCTTTACCTAAAATAGCAACAATATACAATATTATCAATAACAATGATCATATTATAGTAATAATTAAAATTCTAAAAACACGTGTTTTATATTTTTTGCAGCAGATATGGCACGTGGTAACAGAAGAAAGTTGGGGGTGCAGCATTACAAAAATTACACAGAAGAAACACTGTTACAAGTTGTTAATGCTGTGAAGACTGGAGCTATGAGCTCTTGGGATGCCCAAAGTCAACTTAACATTCCCCGCAAAACAATTCTTAACAACGTTAACGAAAAACACTGCAAACATGTTGGCCATCCAACGCCACGTTGTAGATCTTCTTATAGCATGTGCAAAATATGGTTCTCCATTGACGATGATAGAGATTAGGATGCTAATTAAAAACTATTTGGATAGTAAATGCCTAAGAAACCAAATCTTTACAGATAATATTCCTGGAAGAGTTCGGCTGGACAGTTTTATTCGCAGATACAAACACCTTCTGACTAAAAGACACTGCCAAAATTTAAAACGCTCTAGGGCTGAAAAGACTGAAGATGAAATGGAAGATTACTTCAACCGCCTCGGAATAACAGTAAATGGAGTTAAACTTGAACATATCATCAACTACGATGACACAAACTTAAGCGACAATCTTGGTACTCAGAAATGCATTTTTCATAGAGGAACCAAGTATCCTGAGGTGAGGTATATGAATCCTACCAAAAGTGCCGTTTCTCTTATGTTTGCTGCAACAGCCACCGGGGAACTTTCACCTTTATACGTTGTATATAAGGCAGAGCGTCTTTACGATAGATGGGTATCTAGAGGACCACCACAAACAATTTACAATAGAAGCAAGTTTTGACTTTTGAAGACTGGTTCCAGAAAATAATTGTTCCTTGCACAAAAAAAGACAATAATTGTCCAAAAGTGGTAATGTGGATATTCTTCGAGCCTGTCAAGGACTTAAAATCAGATTTGTATTTCTGCCGCCGAATTCGACGGAAATAACCCAGTCGTTGGATGTTAGTCTATTCAGGTGAAACGTGAAACAAGCTTGGAGGTCCTTATTGACAGTGTTGAGAAAAGCATTTTTCCGCAACTTCCATCGAAATTAATGGAGAAAATAAAAACTAATGTCGAGAAGAATATACAAAGCGGTATCCGGGCGACAGGAATTTGAATTCAATCCTCACGAAGTTTTAAAAAGATTTGATCAACACGTTACGGGAGAGATCGACAATGCCTTATTGGGTTATCTCAAAGAAGGGAAAAGTAATCATGGTGAAACTTTGAGAGCAACATTAAAAATTAAACATTAAAAGAAAATGAAACAGACCAAAATGGAATTGGAGAAGAAAACATTGAAATGTTTGAAGAGGAGTCAGAAGCGTATACATCAACCAAAGCCAATATTCAAGACGATGATGAAGAAGACACTATGGAAGTAATCGAAGAAGAGGCAGAAGCAGACAAATGTGTACCTGAACCTAATAACGAATTTAGCCCATATGATCTAGAAGACGGAGCATATGTTGTTGTTCGTTTTGTAACAATAAAAACCATGAAGCAAAATTTTGTCGGTGTCTGATGCTGATGACAATTACACCATAAAATTTTTAAGAAATATCTCTGATATAACTTTTTTAAATATAGAGATGATACTTAACGAGCCTGAGATAAAAAGAGTTCGACATTTTTTTGATAAAAACCTCGAAAGAACTTTATACTAACTATTACTTAAGAAAAATATTTGTATTTTGTATTTTTTTTATAAGTAAGAAATCTACTTTTGATTATTTTTTACAGTGAAACTGTAACCTAGTTTTAAGTTTTTCTATGAACAAATGTTTTATTTTATCAAGTTTTCATGATATTTTTTGATTTTTGTAATAAAAAAATATATTTTAAATCATATTCGTTTGATTTTTTAACTCCCATACATGCACAAACCTTTTTAAAAACATAATTGTGGGCAAAGCTGGTTATTAACGCGGTTATCATCGCTTTTCGGCAATTTTAAGTCGGTGGCCAAAGTTGAAATATATGCTTACAACTTTGCCGATCCTGGGATTTAGTCAAACAACACTGTAGCTAACGATTTGTGAAGCTAAAACAAAACTTTTGGCATAATTGCAATTTGCAAATAAAAATCTCCCAAAGCGATATTAGTCAAAATCAAGAAATTCCTGGGCAAAGTTGCAGGGTTTTACGTATTACAATTCCAAAATATAATAAGTTGGTCTTAAATTATGTGTCATGTACATTTTCATCCATTTTCATTCATTTTCATCCATTTTAATCAATTTTCATTCATTTTCATCCATGTTCATTCAATTCCATTCATTTTCATCCATTTTTATCCATTTTCATCCATTTTCATCCATTTTCACCCATCTTCATCCATTTTCATCCATTTTCATCCATTTTCATCCATTTTCATCCATTTTCACCCATCTTCATCCATTTTCATCCATTTTCATCCATTTTCACCCATCTTCATCCATTTTCATCCATTTTCATCCATTTTCATCCATTTTCATCCTTTTCATCCATTTTCATCCATTTTCACCCATCTTCATCCATTTTCATCCATTTTCATCCATCTTCATCCATTTTCATCCATTTTCATCCATTTTCATCCATTTTCATCCATTTTCATCCATCTTCATCCATTTTCATCCATTTTCACCCATCTTCACCCATCTTCACCCATCTTCATCCATTTTCATCCATTTTCATCCATTTTCATCCATTTTCATCCATTTTCACCCATCTTCATCCATTTTCATCCATTTTCATCCATTTTCACCCATCTTCATCCATTTTCATCCATTTTCATCCATTTTCATCCATTTTCATCCTTTTCATCCATTTTCATCCATTTTCACCCATCTTCATCCATTTTCATCCATTTTCATCCATCTTCATCCATTTTCATCCATTTTCATCCATTTTCATCCATTTTCATCCATTTTCATCCATTTTCATCCATCTTCATCCATTTTCATCCATTTTCACCCATCTTCACCCATCTTCACCCATCTTCATCCATTTTCATCCATTTTCATCCATTTTCATCCATTTTCATCCATTTTCATCCATTTTCATCCCTTTTCACCCATCTTCATCCATTTTCATCCATTTTCATCCATTTTCATCCATTTTCATCCATTTTCATCCATTTTCATCCATTTTCATCCATCTTCATCCATTTTCATCCATTTTCACCCATCTTCACCCATCTTCACCCATCTTCATCCATTTTCATCCATTTTCATCCATTTTCATCCATTTTCATCCATTTTCATCCCTTTTCACCCATCTTCAGCCATCTTCATCCATCTTCATCCATTTTCATCCATTTTCATCCATTTTCCAAATTTGAAGTTAACGTGAGTAATTTCAATTAGACTATTATAAAGGTGTTAATTAACACACATATCTGACTTTAAGTAACCAATTGAATAAATAATCTTTCAATTAGGTACCACAAGCTTTGTCTAACAACATAGATTTATAAGGAAAAACACAATTTTTTAATATAATTCGTGAAGAAAAAACGTCTAATAACTACCCCAACAGCTTAATTTTATCCCGTTGACAATGTCCTTTCAAATTACACAAATATTTCTAGTCGACTCTTACGTCATTCTCTAAAATCTAATGAGCAAAATTCAGTTGGTAGAATGATTGCTCTAACGGATTATTCGCCAGAAACTCCCGTGGGATCAAATTAGAAGCATTACTGCACCCAGAAGTTGGAGTATAATAAGATATCTCCTATTATCTGTCTCAATATCTCACAGAGTTTGGCAGCCATTACACTACCCCTACTGCTTCAATTTTGAAATTATTCTCCTCCCATATTATCCAGTGTGTAGGGGAATAAGGGAGGAGACTAAAGAAGTTACGCCCTCGTAAATCGGAGGTTCGGCTTTCAGGTACTAGATGGCGGAACGAGGATCGTTTTGAATCAAAAGATAATATAATAGGATATAAAAGAAAAGGTGATTTTTATATGTTTTTATGTTAAATTATTTAAAATATTGTAGCACAAAAAGTAGCGTAGGTAGGTGTGGACGAAGTAGGATCTAATTTATGGCCGCACTCATTTTGTCGCCATTTGTTAACAAATCGGTTTCATATTGGGCAATTTTGTTTGATCTTTTTCTTTATATTTTGTAAAAACTACACTTTTGGAATCCCCTTATTGGTTGAAGAAACGGTTTTTGCTTTCTTAGAAGCACGTTCTTCCAACGAAGTTCATTGTTTTGAACGTACTTATTTTAATTAATGGATTGTCGACGGGGAAAACAATCATGGCAATAACCTCGCAACTTTTTAAATAAGACAAAAACACAGAATTTTTAAGAAATTGGTAAATGAAACAGCAAATGGTGGTTCACGAAAACCCTTGTTCGTATGACTACTTTCTAAACCGCTCAAAAATCATTCCATAGTACTGAGGACTTTCAGGAATAATATTTACGTAAATTTTCGTCGGTTTTTTAAATTGTGTTTCTACGTATAAAATAATGAGTAATTAAAGCTAGAAATTCTATTAATTCCATATTTACCTAATAAAGAAAAGCAGATTAGCGTAAAATAGAAAAAAATCAAATTGAGTGACTGTGTGAAACTTTTGTAAGAATGCGTGAGAAAATTGGGGCGCGATTCGCAACATCCTACGTTTATTTTACAACCAAGAGTTTGCAAAAGTTTAATTTTATTTTAATTGCTTTTAGTTCGATTAAACTGTATGTGAATATTAATTTTGAGTAATTGTCTGCGATAGAAAATTGTTATACTAAAATGAAAATTTTCACAGACTCTTAAAACGTTTTTAAAGCCGAATGAAGTATCTCCAACATCAAGCAGCAGAATTATATATCAAAAGGAGTTATAATTACTATAAACTGCAATTCTTTACTATTAATTTCCTCTTTACGACAAATCAAACAAATTATAGCTTTCGAAATATTATTAATATGAAAATATACGATTCCGCATCTCTAATAATTATTTTAAAACTTTGTGGACCCCTCGTAAAGTTAACGAATCAATATTTATTTACTTTATTAGCCGTATTAATATACCCTTTCCGCTATTTCCCTAACCTTATTTGTTCTCATTAAGAAACAATACTTGAACGAAGAATAGCAGCAAAGTTTACAGAAACATCATGCAGTCCATTAACACTTCGACATATGCAGTTTTGAAAAAACAAGGGTGGCTCCCTCTGGTGCTCGTCCCCGCGCACATTCTAAGCCCACACAGACAAAAAATAACGAGCGGGACAAACATCATTCCGCGTTTTACAAGTAGACTAAATGATAATTCCATTACTGTACAATGCAACAGGGCATCTCAAAATGTTTGATATTATAACATTTTTATTGAAAACGTAATTCAAATACCATAAATGTCATTATTAAAATGCATATCTAGAAAGTAAAACACTGCTTGTCCGTATTTTTAGCTTTTGAACACTTGAAAATACGAGGATGGTTCCAGATGTACCTGGCCTGACCTAGAGATGGCGATAGCTTTCTAGGTTAGAAAGTACACAATATATGCAACATATGATTCAAATCTTAACTAGATTTTATTCTGGGTGAGACTACTCCTTCGTTACTAACAGTATAATATTATGTAGTAGAGTTTAAACGAGATCGTAGGACCAGCATCACAGTGGTCTACCAAATGAGGTGACGACTCCAGAAATGTTGAAGAAAAGCGACTAAACGGTACTGGACGATCGTCAACTGGAAATGCGCGAGCTAACAGGCATAGTAGACATTTAAAAAAGTGCGGTACATCGCATATTAACTGAAAATTTGAGATGAGGAGGCTATGTGCAAGATGGGTGCCGAAAACCGGCTCCAAAAAGAGGCAAAGACCGTTCCCTACGCAGGTAAGGTCATGACGATGGGTTTTTTGGAATGTGCGTAGGATAATTTTCATCGAATATCTTGAACTATCAACGTCTAATATTATGAGAACCTATTGAAACGTTTGAACGAAGAAATCAAGCAAAAACGTCCGCATTTGGCTAAGAAAAGAGTTTTTTCATCAAGACAATGCACCAGCTCACATATCTGTTATTGCAATTGCAAAAATTATTGAGTTAAAGGTTGAATTACTACCTCATGCACCCTATTCGCCAGATTTAGCTCTCTCGGATTATTTTTTGTTCCCAGACTTGAAAACAATGAAGAGATGATGTCGGTAGTTACTAGCTATTTTGAGGAGCTTATTGAATATCGCTGTGAAAATTGTATGGAGATTAAATAAATATATTTTTTTCCAAAATTTTTTTACTTCTGGGACCATCCGCATGATTTAAATGTGTACCAAGAACGTTTTGAGTTGCACGAAGATAAACAAAGTGTTAATTTATCATAACCGAAACATTTACAAGCTATAAATTAGTGATATCACATTCAGAAGACTATATAAACCGAATTTTAAATCTTAATTGAAATAATTGACAATTTGCTGATCAGATTTCTCTGGAATGATAACAGAAACAAAGACAAGAAATGGAATGAGTTAGGAAGGAAACCAAGGATTCTATTTTGGAAAAAATGATGCGTTTCATTTTAAAAATTCCCAATCACTGATTCATGACCTTCTGGTCCATGAAACTTTCGATTGGAATTATTAAAATCACCTTTCCCCTAAGCCAGTCGGCAGGAAACGTCCTTTAATGCGAAACCAAACTATAGTCCTTGGAGTGTGGGTGTGCAATTGAAAATTGTTTGCTAACCATATCATCAAGGCACATTATACATATACGAAAGTTGCTACTTTGTTTTTGGATAAACAAATATGTTTGAACCAATTGTCGAAGCATTTTTCCCATTCTGATTGAGGTACCTCCAAAACATGTGATTTTAATGCATCAATCGCTTCTTCAGGTGTACAAAAATCGCAAGTCATTCTTGATCTGCAAGAATAAGAAGAAATCGCTAGGCTCCAAATGAAGACTGTACGGTGAACAACCCATCAATTCGATGTTTTGAGTTTCCAAAAACGTTTTTGTTTGAGCTGATGTAATGTCGTAGTGGATAATACAATTGGTTTCCCAGTAATTTCCAAAAAACAGATTTGGCTTGAAAGACCCATACAGTCGATTGTTGTTTAGTTTCCGGTTCAATGTGCATGTCGGATAATATGACATATTCATATCAGTATTGTCAACGTACTTACGTACTAACCCTTGTATAACTACGATAATAAACCGAAAAATGTTTATAAGCAACTAAATAGGAATTTATATTATTATTTGATTTACCATACAATTTCAAAAATTAACAAAATAGTATTATAATTTCTTTTAGATTTGTAAACTTTTAAACATTTTGATAACCCCTGGTTTTATGTTTTTCGCTTTGGGACACGAGAGAAAATTCACCGACCACGGGATTAAATTATAACAATTAGTTGAATCAAGATTAATTTCGCATAAGCATGGTTAAAAATTGCCACCACTTCTTTCTGTTCTATTTTTCCAATTTATAAATTCACATTTTGTGTTATTGAGTGAAATTGGTAAGAAATCAAAAGAAAATAATACAAAAATAGTAATTTTTACTATCGTTGGTTATAATCGTAATCAACAAACTTTTTACTACGTTTCGATAACCAAGTTATCGTCTTCAGAGATAAACTGTGTTTTGAAGAGTAATAATCAAAATATTATGAATTGTCTTATTATAATAGTTATAGTCTTAGTTACCCTATGTATGGGCTCTGGATGTACAGGTGTTCTTATTATTTCGGAAAAGACAGATTCTATTTATTAGGGATGTTTGAAAAAACAGATAATGTTGATAACATCTCGATATACTATACTCAAAAAAGAATTGATGTTTTCGTTTCAATTTAATTTATGAACACGACGTTACACACTTCCTTACCCCTCTTTGTACACGAAGAAAACTTACAAAGTATGTCAAATATTCAAGCCTTGTTAGGAATTTATTTAGATATCGAAAAAATATTTCAAACTGATGTTGTTATCAAGTGAGATTTCTTTGAACTAACCATTGCATTATTTTGCAAATGAAAACATCTACAAAATAGTGTGTCTTATAGAAATATCAAATCTACGAGGTTATGAACTAATGAAATTACAAATAGTAGTTGATTGAACAGAGTAAATTCTAAAGAAGCCCCGTGGTATCAAAAAATATAACGCAACAAAAAAATAACATATTTATATCGGAATTGCTCGGAACTAACGTACATAATCATTATTATCACATTACGTAGATATCACTTCTTTCAATTTTTTGTTCGGCAGCCTGCAGGTGTTCGAAACGTCGTGTCTTGATCGCCCGGTGGCCGACAAAGGTTTCATTCGATACGGTAGAAAGAGGTGCAAACGAAATTTATGTATTTGATTAACCGGGCATAATGCCCAAAACTATCTATAAAACAAGACAAAAACAACACTAATTCAGGACCGGATCTAATTGAGAAAGTTCGATGGATATGTTTAAAACTATTATCGAATAACCCTCGTTTTGTTTTTCAACTGTATTGGATGGAGACCTCTATATTGAATTTAAAAACTTATTATCTTCAAAGCTTTTAATCATCATTTAATATACAGAAGAAAATTATACAAAAATATGATACATACTTTCCATATTTTGAAATGCACTTGACATTCTTGAAGCGTCAGTATATTACTTTAATGAATAAATTAAATTGGATCCAAGATGCACAAGATCGAAGAAAATGGTCTAGGTCTAAGTCTAGGCTAAGAGGCTTATGTCCAGCAGTGGACGAGACAGGCTGCGAAATGATAATGATTGTTAAACTTCAGATAGATGTTATGAAGAAACATATTTGGTTCAGATAACTATAACTTGAACCTGTACTGAATGAGGAACGTTTGAATCGATTAAAAACATTGTTCAGTTGAAAAACTAAGTTTAAATGATGTTGTGTTAAGATCAAATACAGGGTTTAAACTATTAGAAGAATTCGATAAGGTACAATCAGAAATTGAATATTTGTGCGAAGAAGAAGATTTGGAAGCCCATTATAAGGATCGGAAAGATTCTCAAAATAGATTCTATTTTGTTGAAGACTTTTTGTCCCACTATATAAATAATGAACGCAAATCTATTGTTATTATTGACCAGCAAAGTTCACAATCTTTGGATGTTAATCCTTCTTAACCACATGCTGCAGCTTCATCCACAATTACTGATTCTCTACAACAAATGTTTTGCTACCTAAAATAAAATTTTCTGGAGATTATGAGCAGTAACTCAACTTTAAACTAAATTTCACTTCCATCATTATAAGTAATGTAAGACAGATTTACAAAAATTCCAATTTTTTAGAAGCTTCAGGTTTTCCATCAAAGTACATTGAAGGTTTAGAAGCCCCAGGGAAAGAGCATGGGCTATTTTGTGCGATGAAAGTCTAAATTCAGATAATAAAACTTTGTTAGATAGTCTCATTATCCATTTAATGTCAAATAAATTGGATAGAACTAGTTTAAGAGATTGGAAGGAGATTGAACATAATTCAGAACTACCTACCTTAGAGGAGTTTATAGATTTTATTAAAAACAAAGTTGATCTTCTTCAATCTTTAGAACCCAAATTAACCCAGTCATATCTGCCACCTATTCTAGAAAACCCGAAAGGCCTTATAATGGTCCCAGCCAATCTCAGATCCATCTGAGTTTAGATAATTCAAATCATAATTTTAGACATAATTCTTGGTCCCACGAGCTTGGATAAATCAAATAAAGAAGAAATTACATGGTAAATTGTTAAAAGAACCAACAAATCTCCAGACAGATGGCGTCAAAGCAGTCGACCAGCTATACAACTACGGTGTGATCTACCTGTTCAATCAACTCCAAAGACCAATAAGGATTTGGGTCATTGTACAAAATTTCCTGGTATTATCCAAGCACATATCAACTTATTTCCTAGTTAAATAATATTCCTATTTGAATAATCATTCGTTTGTCTAGTATGGAGTTTAAATTGATATTATTGATAATATTTGTTTGATATTACGAATTCTATTAGAGCGGTAAGATGAAGTTGTATTCTGTAAGTTTTATAGTTTATCCTAAATTATTACTATGCCTGAAACCGCCGGTAGTTTTGATAATCCAGCAATAAGCTTAAGAGATAAGTTTAAAAAATTGATAGGATATAGAGGGAGCAATAAACAAAAATTACTTAGAACGAGAGGCAAGTCTGGAAATACAGTATTTTCTTCCACCTATTAACTATTTGAGTCAGCAAATTTTTATTTAGGTTTATTTTGCTTTTCCGCAATATATCTTCCAGGGTGTTATATAAGAAGCTGCAATCAAGTAAAAAAGACGTACTTAGAGAAGGAATGAATAAGTATTTGAAGAAGGCAACGGAAATTTGGAAAAACATTATCTGTACTTAATTAAATTCAGCAATAATTGCAGTCATCTACTTCATTCTTATTGACTACTGTTAATGTACTCTCTTCTGGTGAACCGGTTCTCCAGCCAATTGGCCTTCAATAGGGATTAATGCAGCCGTAGCTGTACCCTCCCGACCCCAAATTAAATTAAGAAAATAAAATAATTTAAACAAAAAAAAATCAAAAGAAAACAAAAAAATATATCACCAAATAGAGAAGAGACGTTTTTACTAGCTTTACAGAGCTCTATTTTCTTTTTTTTCTGGCCAATGATCGTTCATTTTTCATCTTTTCCAGCATGGAAAGCAAGCACCCTACGCAACCTTCACAACCTTGAACCTGGAGAGGAGCAGCGAGCAACTCCTATATTAGGACCAACTTCACCACATTTTCTTCCTATAAAATATTTTCTCTTCTAATCTCTCCCAGTAGTATATTTGCATCTCCAATATTCAGATATTTTCATTACTCGAAAATATTTTGGGCCTCAAAAATGTGTTTGTTAGTTTGTCAGCCATTTCCTCATAAACCTTTGTATCCAGCTAACCGCAACAAGGCAATTATATTATTTCTACTTTAAGCTTTTACCATTCTGGAAACCTCATTGTTTTAATAGCCTCCTTGCATCCTAGCATTATTACTTTGAATATTTCTTGATTGACCTTGACTTCCAATGGTGTAAATTTTCTTGTAGTTGAGATTTTTTGCAAGCTTTCGGAGTGTTTTGCTCCAGGTCCAACTTAATGTCTTGCTGCTTTGGAGTCCACCAATTTCCAAATTTCGAAATAAGTCCATAGAATATAAATTAATCAAAACTAGCCAACACATTTTGATATTTCCATCAAACAATTTTTGGTTAAAATTTCTTCAAGAAATTGGTAAGAATTTGTGGAATTATAATGTTTTTGTTCACAATTTTGTAGGGATTGATCGGAGAGGTTTTGATTATACGTTTATTTAATTTTGATAAATTTCGAGTAGAAATTATTGTTTAACTTTGAAATTCTTGTTTAGATTAATTATAATTCGTGCATTGAAAAACAAAAACAGTTTATTATAGAAAAAAACTACCTCAATTTTCCCTATAATGGAAAACTTATCTATTATTTGAAATACAGATTTTTTTGAATATTTTCTAGGTACTTTTTTGTTTGAATCCATCCCTGATGAAAAGAGAAGGTGCATATATCAGAATTTTCTGTGTTATGGATAATTATCGATTATTACAAGTTATCGATGTGGACTCGCTGCGCTGGCTTGATTGCTTCTTCAGTAATTTGATAGTATAATATTTCGAGAATGTAACATACGTGTTTGAAATCTAGAACCAAGTTTCTATGTAGAATAGAATAATGTACATGTTTATCAACTAGATGAATGATAAACTATGATAGTCAGTAATTTACAAAAATAATTCAATAGAATATCCAAAGAAATACGTTATAGGAATGAAAAATAACATTGTACACGTACACATTGTACGTTAGTTTTCATAATTTTACTCAATAGCATATTTTCAATGTAATTATTACAAAAAAAAAGAAAAACCATGAAAATGTGGTCATAAGAAATAACAAAATACCATAAGGCTTAACTACAAGTCTATAAGTCCATCACTATTCATAATATTCTTAGACGAGATCCAAAGAGATGCAGTGATTTAAGTGAAAAAAAAAATGCGTGGAACATAAGCAACTACTAAGAGTTGATACTATCAGTAAAGGAGCATTTGTAGAGGATTTTATACTAATAGCAAAGAATGAAAAAGTTACAAGAAAACATTGAAGCGTGGAACACAGCAGTGATAGACTTGGAAATGACAATAATCAAGAACAAAACAAAAGTAATGGTATTTGGGGAAGAAGAGACAACGAAAAATATAAGAATCGTTGCAGAAATACCGTAACAAGTTAAACTCTACCAAAATACCTAAATAAGGGTATTCCAATAAGAGGTGTTATTTTGATATTCAAAGAAAAATGCCATTTTTTGAGATAAATCATCGGATGTCTATTTCATTATAAAGAGGAAGGTATGGCGTTAATAATGGAACACAACATCAGCCAAATGGCCGCCACGACTGCGCTTACAGGACTATATCCTTTTCATGAAATTTTCCGTAACCAAATTGCAAAGCGGCTGCCCTATGTCCTCGATAGCCTCACGAATTCCATCTTTGAGGTCTTGAATCGATGCTGGACTGTTGGCGTAGACCTTATCTTTCACGTGGCCCCAATGGAAAAAGTCGCAAGGTGTCAAATCACAAGATCTCGGTGGCCAATTGTATGGTTTCGTAGCTTGTGTGGCACGTAGCGCCGTCTTGTTGAAAGTAAACGTTGTCCAAATCAATACCATCCAATTCCGGCCATAAAAAATCATTAATCATCTCTCGATAGCGCAATCCATTCACCGTAACTGTTGCTCCAGCCTCATTTTCGAAAAAGTAAGGTCCAGTGACACCGCCAGACCATAAACCACACCAAACAGTCACGCGTTGAGGATGGAGAGGATTTTCAGCAATAACTCTTGGATTTTCCGAGCCCCAGATTCGACAATTTTGTTTATTGACGTAACCACCAAGGTGGAAATGGGCCTCATCAGTTAAGATGATTTTTCGATGAAATTCCGGATCATTTTCATGCATTTCAAGGTCCCAATCAGCAAAGACACGACGTTGTTGATGATCGGCCAGCTTGAGTTCTTGTGTTAACTGAACTTTATAGGCCTTAAGACCCAAGTCTTTATGCAAAATACAGTGTAATGATAATTTGTGGAATGGCTAATTCCAAAGAACGACGAGGAATGGACAAACCTGAGTTTTCTTCAACACTTTGAGCTACAGCAGCAATATTCTCAGTTGTTCTTGAGCCACGTGCACGGGTTTTATTCTTCACATCACAAACTTGTCCCAACAGCTCAAATTTTTTCCACCAATTTCTGTATTGCGGTCCGAGAAGGTGCTTCACGTCGACCCAAAAATGTTTTAGTTTTACGAACCGTCTCTGCCAAACTTTCACCATTTTTATAGTGAATTTTAATAATTTCAATGCGATGTTGAAGCGTGTATCTTTGCATTTTCATTAATGGCGTAGTTTCTACTTGTCAAATGTCAAAAAATGACAGCTTCAAAAGTGACATTTACCGAAATAGCGGGCTGTTCAAAATAACACCTCTTATTGGAAAACCCTTTAATAGCCGAAAACGGGACACGAGATGCAGGTATAAACAATAGAATTGCAACAACTAATAAACAATACCTATGAACTGCAAATTCGTAAATAAAGAAAAAATATCTAGAAAACTAAGAATATTCAAAATAATATACAGACTAATTCTAACATTTTGATGTGGATCTTGTGTAAAAAATTAAAATTCAGGACACACAGATAAAATATTTAACAAGGAGGTAACAAATAAACACAAAATTTAAAACATAGATATAACATACAACCTACTTTAGATAGTTGAAGACTAAATATTATTTTTTCCAAAATTTTTGTGTTTTTTTTGTTGGGCCAGGTACTTCTGGGACTATCCTCGTATAGAGATCAAAAGCAATTAAAATGATGGGAACACATACAACGGATGAAGGAAGAAAGAGTTGTTAAAATAATATGGAAAACGAAAATTGAAAAAAAAAAAAATAGAAAAAGAGATAAACAAATAAAATCGTGGGATAAGGAATATTGATTGAATGAGGAATAAACTGGAAAGAAGCAAATGATCTTGTTTAGAATAGAAGGAACGTAAACAGATTATAACCAACTTTTCTTTAAATCTCTGTACGAATATTTGTTCACATAATATTTTTTCATCTTGAATATCATCAGCATCTATTATTTAAATCATTCTTAAAGTCCCTTTGGACCAAGATTCATAGGAAAAAAATATTTTCTATTTTTTAGTGCGTTCTAAATAAAGTACGGCAAAAAAAAGTTATTTTTTACTACCTTTTTTGAAGATATCAAACATAGGACTTGACCTTCAGCTATTTTACGTTTAAAAACTAATTTGAATCATTGCTCAAATACAAGTTTTATTTTACCAAAAATTGTTATGTAATCATGATATTGGAGCTGCACATTTTCAAGGTAGATTTTAACCCGCGACCATTTCACTATAAGACGACTACTTAACCACGCGACCGTCAATACATTTCCGTTAGAAATTATAGAAAGAAAAAATTCATACATGAAAAGATAGTTATTTGAATTAATTATAATCCACGGTCATTGGAAATTCTAATAAAACTTGAAAATATAATTGTTTTTCATCCTTTCCATTTTTCCAGATGAATATCAGTTTGAAATGAGTATATTGGTGCAATTATAAATCTTCTTGTATCTTATAACGTCATCTATTAGTTAAATGATTGAAAATATTTTAATTCACATGAAAAAAAGTTGATTAATTCATGCTATATTATTACATTTCACCAGGTACACCAAATACAGTGCAATAAATAGAGTACAATGAAGAATTAACAGTTTTCTAATAGTAACAAATAAATTTCCCAGATATGGAAAATAACAAATATCTCAAGTATAAGATTGAAGTACATTCCGTATCATCGAAGCATTTTTTTTACCATCAAATGATTGTTAATTAGATTGCCATCGAATGAATTGATGTTGTTGCTAAATTAACTTTAATATCTATGAAAGCTGAATACCTTTCACTAATGAAACAACTTTTTCTTCGTTATTTTATTTACAAAAACGAATATTTTATTCATGATTTATAATACCCAATATGATATATTTAAAATTGCAAAACTTTTGTTGTTGTTAAACATAAAAAAACGTTTTGTTGTTAAAGTTTTGTGACCTATAGATTTAACATATTCTTTTTTATTCACAAACCAAAGCTGTTTTCAATCTCACAAAACCGGATAGGAGGCAAATTAACCAGTCGCTTTTATTTGTTTTTCTATTTTTCCCACAGCAGAAGCGAGTGAATTTATTTGAATTTTACTCGGTGAAAAATCCGAGAAAAAGCATAAGAAAAATCGGAAGTAAATCTGAGGAGCTATTGGAGCCTCTTGATTGGATTACTAGCAGATCTGGCGCCTCTATAATCTGACTCTGCAACATTAATATTATTATCCCGGTAGAGACGAGAGGAATCGAATTATACAACGAATTCAAGCGTAGTTGTCAAGTTTCCGAGTCCTTACTTGACACAAAGCAATCGTGTTTATAACAAAAAAAATATTTTATGTAAATTACAAGAAAATGTATGTTTTTTTTACAGTGGACACACCACATATTGTAACTGTCATTCAGTTAGATTTGTGACCTATATACAAAAATGCAATTTCCGCTATTTTTTCGATTAAATTTTCTAAAATGTTTATGATATTATTATTGTTACCTGTATCACCCTCTATTAGTGGCTGTTTTGTTTTCTTCCGTGGAATAGTTATTTTCCTAACGCGACTACAGTTGTCCCGAACGACGCGGAGCGGAGTTCGGGCAAGCGGTCAAGTGCGAGAAAGTATCACTTTACGCATGAGTTAGTAACATTATTTTTTCTACGACCGTATATACAAAAAAGTATACCAACCCATTTTTTAAAAATTATTTTATTCCAACAAACATAATAATATACAAAATTTTAACTGAAAACTACTAATTGTTATAAATATTAATATTGAAAACACAATTTGTTGCATTCTGTAGACAAATAAGAAGAATTGCCGGCCCAGTGGAGTTATGGAGCAGAAACGTGGACATTAAAAGTGGATACCATGAACAGACTCGATGCTTTTGATATGTGGATCTTCCGTAGTCTACTGAAAATATCGTGGACTTAACATGTACCAAACGATTAAGTGCTTGGATGTATGGAAAAGGAAAGAAATAATAGATGGAAAACGTTGACTTGGTCGAAAATAACATTCATGGTTAAAAAACATACGCGATTGGACTGGTATGAACACATCATCGTTAATTCGCACCACTCAGGACCGAAATAAGTATGCCGAAATTGTCGCCAATCTTCATTAAATGGAGATGGCACCTGAAGAAGAAGAATAAAATATATTATGATATCAAGAAGACCTATGACGGAATTCAGATTATTAATCGATAATGCATAGTTATCACGTTTGGATAATACATATATTCTCTGGTTTTCATTTAGCTTATTGTTAAAATTAATTGTCTGAACTACTATTTTTTAAATATGCGTTCTTGTCTTCGATATAACTGAGTAAAACTCACCATATCGATTTACAACTAACATATAAAAGTTCCCCTTTATTCAATGACACTCCAAAATATGAATAGTCATTTCCTTATCAAATTTAGTAACATATCGCATTCTCTTATCAAGTTAATTACCACAGATAGAGATCGTGTCGTGTTGGTAATTCTTCTGAAAACATCTCACTGACTGGTATACTCGAATGAAAGGTAACGTCAATTAAATATCAGCAAAAAGAAGCTTTTAAAAATCTATTAAAATGTAAAAGTGAAAATGATATTGAAACTGTCGATTTTTTCTTTTTTTTTTTTTAATTATTACTACGTTTACATCTCAGGTCGGTTAATAGATATTTTCAACACGAACAAATTTGGTCTGTAGACCCTTCCATTGCCCAAGACTACAGTAGACAACAAACACCGTCATTGTTAACGCAGGTCAGGGATTACTTTCCAAACAAAGTTTTAACTGCATTGACGATCATAGATATGTTTAGTGATAAAAAAATACGTTCTCATACAACAGCGAACTAATCACTTTTAGAATAACTTTGAAGAACACCCACTACCTCACAAACTTTGTTTGTAACATGAACTATAACAATATAACAGCCCTTACCGTCAGGCGCTTACAATGGGCATTTTTTCGCCCTCAAAAATATCTTCCATACACCTTACCCAGTAATTGCTCCATTACAACAATTTCCGAATAAATGAAGACGAATTCCGGTTCCTCTTGTATGCAATATTTCAATTCTTTCTTGTCTGCTGCTAATATTTTCGTTTTAATATGATCCATCCACTTTCTTCTCGATATAGTGCAATGGATCTTCATATTTTATCTTAATAAAATGATTCATTGATCCAGAATTCGAAACGGGGAGGATGTGATAATAACAATTAATAATCTGTTTGACACACAGGTATTGGATTCGATGGAGAGACTTCAACAAATGAAGAATCACAAAATATTAAGAATCTTCTAAGAAGGCATTACATCGGCCTCTTCATCGCTTGATAGTACTTTGTGCTTTTATCAGTTTTCTTTCAAGATTATCTGGTTATCCATTCCCACCAATATAACTGTTTTTTCTTTATTTTTCTTAGTATTGGCTCTTGTTTTGTTATTGTTGTTTTATCTCTCAAATTCTTTATTTCTGCCACTTAGATTTATCTGATTTTCTTCTTATGCGTTTCATTTGAATCATGTTTATCTTAGCTTTGTCCTCCTATCTCAATGTCCAATTTTTGTTTCTCTATGCTTCAGTGTGCTTTTGTTTAGTCTGTGGTACAGTCTCGGTGATTTATTACTTCTGTCTCTCTATTCATTCATCTTTTTGCAATATAGTTCCTTTATATTCATATGATGATACTCTTTCCAGTGTCTTGTCCTGTTGTTTACAATTTACGATAATCATTTTGGTTTTACGAATGATCACTTTCATTTTCATGTTTTCTATATCTTTAGTTCATAAATTTACCATTTTCTGCATCACATTTTTCGCAAGTTATATAACCCGCTGCCAAAACAATAACCTAACATTTTTTGGGTCATTTTCTCTCATGTTTGCAAAGACTGTTGGTGAAAACTTTCACTTCTACAATTTTCCCATTTTTGGGAGGATCGAGTGTGTTTTTGTCAGTGGTGCTTAAGAGTGCATTGGAGGACCTCACTGCCTTACACTTACTAAATGTTGAGGCTTAACTTTGACTAAGGAACAGAACGATTGTGGGTGAAGGATAAGGCAATCTAGATGAGTACTGGTCAAATATATTGCAAATATGTATAATAGAATATTTAAGTAAATCGTTACCTCCATTAATTAATACTCATGATTACGATACCAGAAAAAAACATTGTGGTGTAATAGTGAGAAAAGGAGCGCGAGGATTGAAATCAAAAGAAGGGGAAATGTAATAATTTGCTGAAACTTACTGTGGGGAATGTATAGAGGTGATCCATTATAAACGCGTTCGTGTCTGTCACTTCGAGGCACACCGAGCGACATTGACTGATGCTCCTATCTGGACAACGACCACCTCGAAATCAACAAATATTTCTATATTTGACGTATATCAACTAAATCATATCGTGAGTCTAGACATTATTTAGAAATATGAGTTGTTTTTTCTTGATTAAAGCAAAAAATGCATCAAGAGCAGCTTCAAGCTTTAATATTTCATATATGTATTCGTTATCAAACACCATAGTCTAGTCAGTTTAGGTTTTATACGCGGAAAAATTCCTAGTAAGCTGAATTTTTGTATACACCTTTATCGTGATGTTTTAATGAAGATGTGAAAAATTGACATCAATATCGCAAATATCTCGCGATTTATTGCTCTTAAGTCAATAGCGGTTATTATAAAAATTGTTTCTATTAAAATATGTATAAAAAATGTCTCTTACATTTTTCTGTAAAACCAACCGTTTTCTGAGTAGAGCACTGACATACTATGTTCTATATCAAGGATTCCCAAACCATTTTAGGCATGAGACTCCCTTTTTCTAACTGAACTGATATCTCAGACCCCCGTAATTACTTTACAATTAATTTAAAAAATTCTATCTCTATTTTTTTTTCTATTTACCCAGAAGAATTACCAATTAAGAAACTTTGCGGTTGGTTAAGTGAATTGACAATCTTTAGTCATCAAAATTTATCAAAATAAATACAATAAAACTCAGTAAATATCAAGTGTAATTGATAATTATTAATACAAGTTACGTAAGAATACTTGAGTAGGAATTTAAATCGCAAAGTGAAGATAACAAAATGAAAAATTCAGTGCGATGGATGAATCTGGTGACTTTCTTCCAATCTAGTTAAATTCGGTTCAATATTGGTTTGTCAAAATGTTTGTAACCACACTGAAACCTTTTTCGACGAGGTAAGTTGATGGAAAAGCGATAAGGTATTTTTCAGCAATGTTCCACAATGCAGGATACTGTGTTTTAATGTTGCGTTGCAACCAGAATTTCTGATAGCCTTGGTTGAACTTCTCCTTAAGCTCCTCGTCTGTACTGATGGTAATCATATCATTTTTTTGCACGTAAAATGAAAAAAAGGCAGAAGTGTTTTGTATTTCAGAGTGGAGAACAGCGAGGCTGATTTTTTTTTTTGGAAAAATCACGGCGACAGTTTCGAAGAACATACATTATGTATATTGCCCTTTCGATTCGCTTTCTTAGAAGCTCTGCAGGACTTTTTTTGTCCGAGAAACCTACAGTATCATCATTCAAGTTCCGACGAAATTCAAAACGCAAATAATGAACTTTTAACGATTTTTAGACGTCGACGACCCCCAAAAACAATTTTCGTTTATGTCGACCCCTTGGACCACTTTGGGAATCTCTGTTCTATACCATACATCAAGGCGTAAGCTGTATTGCTTTTAATGTACTTATGGTATAGAGATTTAGAAAAATCTACTATAACTTATCCAAATGGCCTTCACTGGCAGATGTTCCGAATTTTATTGTTGCGAGACCAATCCCTTTATACCTGCTACTGCTTGTCGAACTGTGTTTAGTTCAGTTGAAAATTGTTTCTTAAGCAGTTTTCATAAAGATACTTAATCAAACTACTTCAATTTTTTTTTTAAAAAACAATGCTCAAACAAAAATATACTCGAAAGAATAAAATGGGAAGTGATTGAGATGTTTGAGGAAAGAAAATTGCTTGCGGGATGTCATTGTAAATGTTGGAATACATTTTCTACTAGCAATATACGCTGCTCCCAATTCAGATAGATAATACAATTATAAATTTTCTTAATTTCCACTTACTTCTTCTCTAATTGATCTAGAACAGTGGGCTGGGAGTTAAAAAATAATATGCTACAGCCAATAACAAATTTATTACCACAAGCACTCGATGATCAAAACTGAACATCATATTTTGTAATTGTACGAAAGGTTGTAGCGGCAAATGTGGATGCAAAAAAATTGGATTGAGGTGCTCAAAAGTTTGTGTAGATTGCCGTGGTCAATTATGCTTAAACGAAGGGGTCAACAAATGATGAAAATGTAGATGTAAATGAGTCCACTCAACGTTTTATCAGCAACTATTAATGATAGAGAAGATATCGATAATGAATAAAAAAAATTATACTCTAAAATTTATTTTTTTGTATTTTACTGAATTCGAATAAAAAATTATTTCTTCTTGAATAAAAACTTTTATTTAATGGAATATATCTACGGGGAAGACCATGTAAAAGAAAACGTTGCATTATACCTCGTGTGCATCGTCAGTACTCTACTCAAAAAGGGTTCATTTTACAGAAAAATGCAGCCGAAATTTTTTGCAAAAAATTTTTTTATAAATATAAATTTATAAATTTTCGTGAACTTTATAAATTTTTAGCTGGGGCGATATTCATGTCGATTTTTGACACCTTCATTAAAACACCGTAATAAAGATGTATACAAAAATTCAGCTTACTAGAAATTTTTCCGCGTATAAAGCCTAAAATGACTGGACTATCAAGTTTGATAACGAATACATTTATGACGTACCGGGTGGGCAACTAAAAACGACAGTTTACCAGATCTCGGGAACTGATTATACTACAACTTCAGGGAAAAAAATAATAACCAAAATGGCTGCGTTAAACACGTGGCAATTATTTTTTGAATTTTAGGTCCATCACTAAAGGGCGTGTTTGAGAATATAGAATTGAAAAAGGAAAATTTTTTCACATTTTTTGGCACATTTTATACGATAATTTTAATTTTTCTGTGCATATTAAATTTCATAAGTTCTTGTCATAAAAAATGCTTGTAAGTCCGGTTCTGTCTAGCAGAATTTTATAAACATGATGTTGTTTGAAAGAGCTTTTGTTTAGCAATACAAAATATATAAATTCTAAGCAATTTAATTAGCAACGTGAATGTTAGAGGGCACTGTTTCATATATTTTAGATACAGAGAGTCGAGAAATTTCCTTCAAATGACTTTCTTCAAACACACTGTATTTGTTCAGTATGAATATCATCGACGATTCCAAAGCCTCTAACTTAGTCTAGTAGGTCGATGAAGTGAGTCGTTTTAAATTTTTTCAATATTTAAAAATGTTTAACAGTGAATCAAAAATCGACGATTCTGAACTACTTTCACGAATTTTGTAGAGAGATAAGGATAAGTTTCGTAGTAATGGTAGAGTTAATGATCATAATATGCACTACTCGTCCGAGGCGATTCCCTAAAATCCAACATCAGAGTAGTTGGTTTGTAAATGTGTGCTGTGGGATTCTAGATGGACCAATAATTGGGCCATCGGAAATTGAAGAGATTTAAACAATTTTATTTTCCACTAAAATGGTCTAAAAACTTTGGATCCTCTGTATAAAGAATATTTCAATTAAACCTGGTTCTTTCACAAATGGTTTTAAACAGGAACATGTTATTAGAACCATAAATTGAGTCTAACATTAAGATAAACCTTAAGATATATTTAATATTTCACAAAATATTAATATTTACATTTACAGTCCGTCATATAATTGATCAAGAAGTCGAATGAGGATGCTAGACGGGTTAAAGTAGCTGGAGCATCGTTTGGTCAAGTGTATCTAACTAAAAATAAACTATTTTAAACAATATATCACAACTTTTTCTAAATTTTTATTAGAAAAAATGAGGTTTATAAATTACTCACTATAGTTATTATTATTACCTGAAATATATCAATTGCATCGGTTCATTAATGTATAAACTATCCGGCTATCAATTCTGAGCAAATTTAGATTCCCGACTTTCTACTTTGGATTTCAGACTGGATCGTCGGGTCAGCTTTCAATTCGGTCTTTGCAATTAACTCTGGGAAATGAAAGGGTATAGTTGAAGTCGAGGCGTACATTTTGTACCAGTTCGTTATCCGCGATCTGATAGATTAAAGGGCAAAGTACACGTGACCTACCGATAATGTATCTCCCGTTTCGTTTGTTTCCGATCTCAAATTTCGCAGCTTACAGCTTTGTAAAAGATCGTTCAAAATAATTTATCCACAATACGTATTTACAGTGTCTAACTGAAACATGTATATTTGAAACAATCCAAGTGAGATTATAAAGCGCTACGAATACGAATATAACAGGTCCAAAAGAGTTATTCAAAATACCTTGTATATGATGTAACAGTAAATTCGTATCGCTTGGCAGCTCATACTTCTGTACGGTAATTATCTCAAATACATAATTTGAAAGCGCAGTAGAAGTTTCGATGGCATCATCGGCGGCATCCAATCTCGAGATGGGATCACATAAAACTCATCCTGGTTCTTTCTAGCATTACCATAACTCAACATGTCACTCCGGGTTTATCGTTTCTTAATTTACTGTCTCTAATTGGTGGGATCAGAAGAGTTGGCACCCCGGAGGTGCGAACTAAACACCACGATGCCAGTGATACATCGAATTTTTAGGATAATTATTTCAGTCACACCCATTTAACACTCGATTTCTCAGATTTTTAAGATAAAATTGTACATAGGCGTCGATGGGACATGCCAGACTTTGCTTTCTAAGTGAGTAACGTTTTGAAATTGAAAAGGGAACAAGTGTGGAACTTAATCAACACAATTTTTGGTAATATTAGATATTCGTAATATCTGCAATCAGCTTTTGGAGTCTTTAAAGGACACTGTCACTTGACTTGATAACCATTCGATAACTGCTGTTTTCACATCGTCATTGTAAGGAGTTGTTCCTAACTAAATGCTGTGATGAGATCTCGAGTTCGATTAGTTTCTTGTGGCAAGGAAAATAATGCATTTACTCAAAATAATTTTTGAGTTCAATAGTACATTGTTGAATTTATTCTGTCCAAGAATACGATACATGCGATTTTTTAAACTGAAACTATATTTTAAGGTTAAATTTTCTAAGCAACGTCCGATGGTGCCATTCAATAGAGAATTTTAGGATTTTGATATGACGTATGACATCTATGTTTCATCGCTCGTCACTATCTGGTTTAAATAAACATCACCAACTGCGTAATAAAAAGGAAAGTATAGTCCAAACGTGTGATTTTGAGTACCAACTTAGCTTTTTTGATTCCGTAACAGTTCCTAAGAAAAAAGAATTTTTGGTCAACTTTTTCCTCCAAATCGTCAGTAACGATTGCGTGCCTTAATGTGCCTGTTGATGCGACCAATTTTAAATGCAATAACCATTCGATCACTAATAATATTTTCCCTGTACACTCCATAGATTTCAAGGCGAACATCGCTCGCTTTAAGGCCTGTAGCACAAATACAAAGGACAACAGACCGTACTTCACAGTCGGCGGGAAATAATCGCAAAACTGTACGCATTGTTCAAAATTGCAGTGCGTTGCTGTCAAATGTAGGTAACTCATCACTTACACAAACTCAAACTGTTTAGTTCTTTTCAGATGGCTCACGAGTTTCAGGTTGAGATGACAGTAGGACCTCCCGTTATGTTTAGGACTTCATCACTTACACAGACTCAAACTGTTCAGTTCTTTTCAGGTGGCTCACGAGTTGCAGTTTGAGATGATAGTAGGACCTCCCGTTATGTTTAGGACTTCATCACTTACACAGACTCAAACTGTTCAGTTCTTTTCAGGTGGCTCACGAGTTATAGTTTGAGATGATAGTAGGACCTCCCGTCATGTTTAGGACTTCATCACTTACACAAACTCAAACTGTTCAGTTCTTTTCAGATGGTTCACGAGTTGCAGTTTGAGATGACAGTAGGACCTCCCGTCATTTTTAGGACTTCATCACTTACACAGACTCAAACTGTTCAGTTCTTTTCAGGTGGCTCACGAGTTATAGTTTGAGATGATAGTAGGACCTCCCGTCATGTTTAGGACTTCATCACTTACACAAACTCAAACTGTTCAGTTCTTTTCAGATGGTTCACGAGTTGCAGTTTGAGATGACAGTAGGACCTCCCGTCATTTTTAGGACTTCATCACTTACACAGACTCAAACTGTTTAGTTCTTTTCAAGTGGCTCACGAGTTGCAGTTTGAGATGATAGTAGGACCTCCCGTCATGTTTAGGACTTTATCATTTATACAAACTCAAACTGTTCAGTTCTTTTCAAGTGGTTCACGAGTTGCAGTTTGAGATGATAGTAGGACCTCCCGTCATGTTTAGGTCTTCATTTATTTCATCTTGAATAAATTAGACAGCTCTGAATTGTATTTCCAAAAGGCACCTGCAATATCGATTTAAACTAATCTAAATATATTATCCTGGGAAACAAGATTTGTTTAAAAAAATTTTAATGAAATTTAAAGCAGCACGCCGCTGTATATTACACGATGTTTTGAGATTTTTAGATACGGTGTTTAATGAATGGCGCAAAGAAACATTGTAATATGCCGCATATCGCCTGCATCCACAATTCTTTTTATTAAAATGCACATTTTAATTATTAGATTCATTTGCATGTGCTTCTTCTTCGATAAGAAATATATCTACTTCTGGTTTCTAATTGTTGGTGTGAGATATCCCAAGGCTAGAATTTATTATCGTATTTTTTCCTTCGCATACAGTTGCACTTTTCTGTACGAACCATGTCATATAGCAAAGAGAGGGAGATTCGTTGGTTCAAGTTTAGTAGGATAAGAAGGATTTTGTCAGAAGGGGGGTTTGTTGGCGTAGGCCCTGATATAGGAATAGCTCCTGCAGGACTTCATGTAGCAAAATTTTTCCTGATCTTCGGCTAGTCTCTGAAAAACAACAACGGGAAATCACCAGTTAATAATTTGGTCTGTGTTTTTCGTCTTTCAAATCCTGTTTCTTCTATTCTTTTTGCAGGATTCTCTTTTTTTTGTTTCTTCCATCCCACAATCTGTGACAATAAATGTTTCTATTGATTAGAGGTTAACTAATTTAAGTTAAATATCTGACTTTCAGGGAGTATTCCTAAGAAAACTCCTAATTAAAACCTGGTAATATGGTTTAAACATTTCTGGTGGTGCATTCATAAAGTTTCTTACTATTTTCTTTAGATATAATGACTTTTTTTTTATTATTCACAGTGAAAGTGTCGCTAACAAGCGGAACTTTTAGATCTTTGTGGATTTCACTACAATGGAGTGTTCAATATTATGCGTAGTATCTTGCTTTGAGACCTCGGAATGATATCAATATTGGAGTAAGTAGCAATGCTCCAGAGTTGTATACCATAACACCAAATTGGTTTAAAGATGACTTCATTTATAAATAATTTGTTTACGGGATTAAGCTGTGATTTCCCTTCAAGCCAATAGTGTTTTAGTGTTAATAAATTAGTAAGAGTACTTGTGTAAATTGTCTGAAGTTAAGGGCGTGAAATAGTTTCGTATCATTGTGTTTTGGTTTTTTGAATTGTTTTAAGGGGTCCGAGGACATCTAATTGAAAAGTAGACGTATAAATCGTTGCCTACCCAGTAGGTTTGATTCGCAGGTAGACAGTTTTGGGAAAGAATTTGGTTATTGGAAATCTTGTTTGAGAGTTAAAGAGTATCGCTCTTCACATCGGCATCCTTCTAGATACAAGTTTTCTCAAATTCTTTGCTCTCTTATTTCTGTAAGATTTCCGCCATTAAAATGTGCATGCATAAACTAATTTATGCATCTGGAAAATATGATTTACTTATCTCGTTGAGTTTCCGTGGTTTTGATAATTTGTACGAATGGAATTTAAATTCCTTCTTTGGGTACTGTGCTGTATAAAATAAATGTATTATTGTTAAAGCGATAAACTCGAGTATGAACTTAGCTAAACGCCCCTACTTGGGAAGGTGCCGGTATTGTAGATAATGACATTACCGATCGATCCTTGAAACGTGTTTTGTTTGAGACCCTAAAGGCCCTTTGCAAAAATATTTCCCCTATTCAGATTGGAAATTTAAATTCTTATATCCTGCTGTTTTACGAAGGGTTGATGAAATGATTATGAACCAGAAATTAGAAAAAAAATTATGTGTAATTATATAATTAAATAGAAAAGGAATTTTTTACAAAGATTCTGATTTCGTCGTTAAAAACAGAAATGATGATCTCTCTGATGCTCAAACAGATAGACAGATCCGGCGAAATATGTCAAGCTGTCCGCGAACGTTTCAAATTCTTCGTCAATTGCAGTTCGAAGGTCAGGAAGAAATCACATGGTGTCAGATCACATAACCGTGCGGTCCACTCACCGAATCTCCCGCACACATAACGCATAGTGAGATGAAGCTCAATTCTGCATGAAATGACTGATGTTTGCAAGTGCTAGATCGTTATCCATTTGCCCACATAAATCTTCATAATTTCCAGATAATTTTGGCCCGTAACGTGACCCTCAAAAAAGTACTGACCCCACGAGACCTCCCGCAAGAATACCTGCTTACCCTCACATCCCAGGCAGATTTAATTCTTCTTCAATGAAGACGTGAGGATTCTGGTCGTTTCAGAACACTTCAGCTTGAAGATTGTTTTATCTGACCACAAAATGGAATGCAGGAGCTGCATCCGAGGTACCACACAAAATTCCAATCTGCGATCGAAATCATCCTCGCGAATTACGTGGAGGAGACGCGGATGGTAAACACGATGGTGCAAGCTTTTAGCATTCTTTGAAAAGAACGATCGGGATGTGATTGGAACTGCGGGACTAGTTATAAAAAGATTATGACGTGAAGATCCAAGGTGACTCTTGATCATAATCCATGTCTTAGCAGAGTTGGGATTCACCACTGAATATAATAGTGTTCCGTTTCTAATTCGATGCTAGTAGTTAAGATAATACAAACTGTGGTATATGAAAGGTTCAAATCTTTTTATCCTTCCATTAACACTTGGATTTGTGAGGACCTTTCAATGTTCTATAAATCATTTTACGATACCTTGTCTTAAAGCTTATAACTTTAACCGACCCTTTGTGGTCATGTTCTCTAATCCTGCTCTTCGTGGTCTGCTTTCTTGATACCAGTTTCCTGAGAATAAGAGACATAATGATCTTTGTGAATTCTTGTGAATCAACAACATTGACATACCACAAACTCTTTCTAAATAGTTTGGCTTTACGTAAAATATATTTCTGCCTAATTTCAAAAACCTTTTTCTAATTTGTATCTATTCTAATATTGACGTGATCTTTCCATTGTCTAAACCTTTTATTTTGTCAGTGTATTTGCACTTATCTTAAATTGATTTCTCCACTTGTATGATCTCTCGAAAATCTGTTGGAAGGTTGGAGGTGTCGCCTTTAATAAAACGGACAGATACGTCCGTCTGTCTGTGTGTAGCTCGACAGGTCCACTCCAGGGCAAAATCCATCAAAATATTTATAGAGGTGGGAACAGCCACGGAAACACTATGTTTTAACAGATAACATTCAAATTACTCTAAATTGATCTCAACTAAATGTGGTTTCGATGTGTCATAACTCATTAAACTACTATGTATGAGATTTTTTTGCGGGGAGATTTGAATATGCACGATTCGAATAAGTAAAATTACGAAATTAATCGTACAGTCGAGTTATTTGTCAGAATAAGAAATAAAAAAATATCTCTAACTTCTGTTGGTGACAAACTACGAATAGCTTTTTGTATTTCGTGTCATTTCCCGTTGTTGGTAGAAATTTGTAAACAAATAACATTCAACCAACCCCATAGATAAAAGTCCAAACAGATGAGAAATTTTGATTTGTGAGGGTTTTGCAGAATTGTCGATAATATGGTCAGACCTTTCCTTACAAATATAATAAATATTGTTATTTTAAATGAATCACCCAGTGGTTTCATTGTTTATGGTGTTCTTAAGGAATGCTGGGTGTTTTTCTTTCTTTTCGATTCTTGTAATCCTGGAAGATTGACAAGTTTTGTTTTATAAACAATATTTCTTAAGTAATTCACAGGAAATAGTCTAAAGGATGTTGTTGTTATCATAATTTGGAATAATGAAATATTTTAATTAAATGACATAAACATCTGAATATTTCATTTTATATCATTTTAGGTAGCTTTTTATCCAGTAATTTGGGTGTTTCTCAATATCATTTTGTTAGGAATTATTGTTTAATAGAGTTTCGGTTAGGATATAGATTATGAGAGATATCACTATTTCTTCTCGATTACAATCTCAATTCGTTCTTTTCCTGATAAACGATTTCTTGTCATTTTTAATAAACATCCAAATTAATATTCCATTGAAACATTAATGCTATTTTTTGCAGCCTTCTTAATCTTCAGTATTTCCAAATTATTAAAAAAAATCGGAATGATCAATGTTGAAAAACAAAGTTTATAATGTGTTCAGAAAAATTGGATGTTTGACAATAATGGAAATATCGATATTAAAAATCATTCTGCATTAGAGGAAGACACAATAAAAAGTAAATTACGAACATTCTGTATACTGTACAGGGAACAGGTCTACTGATAACGTTACCAGCCATCTCTGATATCCATGGAAAGGGAAGATGGAAGTGAATTGAGGACTTCCGGTAAATTAAGTTAGAATGGAGAGAATCACTTGACTACCCGGACTTGTCCGAGGCGCAAATCCGGGATTCTGTAAGTGAGTCAGCTACTCCTTGGAATATTGACGTTTTTAGAATGAGAATGAAATGAGATTTTCTCAAGAAATTTTCAATACAAATATTGTAAGCGAAATTTTAGGTTTTCATCGGATATTGGAACTAGAACATTGATGAACCAAATGGATATCAAATTTATACAATTTATACAAACAACGACATATTTAATGTAATTAAAGAATATATGGAATTAAATCAAAGTATTTTTATTAGATTCAATACTGAGCTAGCATATATGTAGTTTTCTAATAACAACTATTTTCCATTCAAGCTTCTCTACAACTTACACTTGTGGGTCTAGTTCTTGATGAAATCTTTCTACTTCATCTGAGATCTTATTTGTATCTCTCATTTTCTTTCCCTTTCAATCCTTAGCCAAAATTTTTCTAAGATTTCTTTTTGTTTTTAACACCGCTGGAACTTTGTATTTTCTTTCATAGTTTGTAATACTTTCATGTTATCCGTTCTTAGAAGATCCATGGCGTTGGTTCTTTAGTCGATTTTTTTTGCTACTAAATTATATCGTCTTCTGCTCTTTTAGGAAAACACTGGATACTTGGTAACGATAGCGATATGGATAAGGATAAAAGAATTAGGTTTGCACACTATTCATGCCCAAAATGAATATTTTACTTTACAATTGTTACAATCATTAAAGTGAATAGAAGGTGGATTTGATTATTTTTCAATGTTGTAGAACAACAAATCCATAAATGATGAAGAAACATGTCATCATTTTTGTTGTTCTAAAGGGTGTTCCAAAATTAACGCAAGACTTTGCCGCCATTTATGCCATAAAATGTTGGCAACCCTAAAGAAATCAAATCGACAGCTGACAGTTTGGGGTTAGTAAAAATGAAATGCTACACGATAGAACAACGTGTCATCATTATTGAACAATATTTCAAAAATAATGAAAGCTTGGCGGGCGCAGTGTTTTAACTCCGTCAACTGTGAAGGGATAAATTAAAAAATTGGTCGTCCAAATGTTAATACCTCATTAAATATTTGCCTCTCCATGCTCACAAAATACAATTAACAAAACAGCCGAAGCCTTATGACCATGCAAAGCGATTATTGAGTAAAATCATCCTAAGCGTCGAAGCACATTTTCAAAATGGCTGCTTTTGGGGTTCTAAGAACCCACATGTGACCGTCAAAAAGAACGTGTCACTGTTTGGTGTCCATTTTGGGCTGGAATCTGATCAAACTTTTTTCTAAAATGAGGATTATATTGATGTGGCCAATATGTGATTTCCCAAAACGGTGCCACATGGCATACAGCTCATGAAACACTTGAATTACTGCATGGGATATTTCCATGTCTTGTACTTTCTCGTTTAGTTGAGCTGTCGTACAATTTTTTACTATCTAATAATTAACCACATGACCTCTCCAGTCTATTTTCATACGTTTGATGTCTTAATAGCCACGTTATCATTTTCTATCCAAGCTTCTTCAAAACTTACTATATTTTTGTTGGTCTAGTTCTCAATGAAACCTTTCTATTTCGTTAGTTATCCTTACTTTCGTAGCTTTGTTATCCTTTTCCAAATTTTCTATTGATTTCTGTCTGTTTTTGGCTTTAATCAAATTTGATTGTAATCTCTTTCGTATTTTGTAATAGTTTGTATATTATTAATTCTTGTGAGAGATCCATACTGTACGTTTTTGTAAACGAACTACAATAATTTTCTTATAAAATGATTGATATTTCGTTAGTCTTTCTAAAATGTTCATAAACCAACACCTGTCGAGGTGAGACTGTAATGTAATGAAAAAGTAATTTAATTAATATTAAGGGCTATTAACGACGGGAAGTGACATACAAAGTGACTGCAATCAAGAACTGTTTATGTGGGGGCCACTATTCCAAGTCTCTCAACTCACAGATGGTAAAGATTATAAACAAAATAAATGATATAACTTAATCGCCTGTCTCGTTTATTACTTGTACCGACTTTTGTGAAACAACTTGCATTTTTTAAAGAAAAATAACTGTAATATAATAATAATAAGTTAAATAGGAGAATTTTGTAGATGTTTCAGACTAGAATTCTTACATTTATAAAACTTTTTCCCGTAATAGACTTTCGTGCAATCAGAGCCGGCTAAAAAGTAATAACGAATAAATCTCATATGAGAACAAACTATAAAAAGAGACATAAAACGAGGTACAGAGCAATTATATTATACAATGTAAAACATTGTAGGGAATTGCCGTTGTCATGTTCAATATACACTAAACAATTGATTTGTGTATAATTTACAGCCTGTTAGTTCTCGAAGAATAATATTACGAATATTAATTTACTCAATTCTGTTGTTGCGCCGTTGAAAAAAAAACTTTTTGAGATCGAGAAACTTACAAGAAGAGACCACTAATTATTTTTACATGATTTGAGAGGGTTGTTTAAAAATAAAAAGCGAATACGCTTTGAGCGACCAAAACAATTTCGATTTGATGATGAACTACGAATACCACACCATCGAACTATATGGTGTTAAGTTTTGATGGTGTGTCAAGGCGCAAACGGAGTACGCGCGTTTGTGATATACGATTGTGAACAAATTTCAACCACATTCAATTCAAAAGTAAAAAATCGTAACTAATTTTTGAATAAACGACCATTATACTTAGGAAAGCATTTTTGATCCGTATGTGAGCAAAAATTTGTGAAAAAATGAAATTTCCTCATTTTGGTTTATTACTACAGACAATTTCAAAGACTTTTTCGCTGTAACTTCAGCTGCTTCCTGAATATTACTTGTTATTACAAGTTATTATTCTACGTTTTGAATTCTACTTTTGCTTTGCACTATTTATTACCTACCACCCCAGAAGTTTTCAATGGTTTCTATATAAATTTTAAGTTAGAGCAGCATGTTTAATTTCTCAAGCTAACTTAATTTCACAATCAATCAATAGGAAACTATAGGAATACGTCAACAAGTGTGGTTAAGTTAGCGAGTTAAGTTAGCAAAGCCTTCGCTACCATTGATTATAATATGTTGTTAGCTTTCCTACTGATTTTTTTAGATCATGTCCCCAAAACAACTGTCAGTGCGTTTTAATAAAAAACTATGAGGTGGTATGAACCATTCAGCCCATATGATGTCTTCAGTCACTTCTTTTACCTCCAACTCATCTGAAAACATCTTCCTTTTCGAAAATTTGTCTCATATTGCTGTTCTTCTGATTGTTTCAATTCTTATTTTGCTCTTAATTGACATGCTCATTCTTCCAGATGATATTCGACAAAAAGCCTTAAGGTTTATAAATGTAGAGAATTGATCAAATTGACAACTAACCCGATCTATCCTAACCTTGACCCTATCCTTACCTCACACTATTTTGTTTTATATAGTCAAAGCTGGTAACCATGTTCATGTTAATTTTTAATTTAGTTAAATTGGCAGGCGATAAGCACCTTTTGATATGTTCAAGTGACAGTAAAACAAAATGAAATCAAATGGCGACAGGCAAATTGCTCCAATTTGTAATCTCAAGAGCTGTTAAGTATAGAGCAACAATCCGACGATTGTTTAATCAAAACAAGTATTGTCAAAGGTACTTTTTGAACTCTGTTTAACAAACTGAACAGTTTGTCAACTTTGGAATTCACCATTTCTCAAAAAAGAACCCAAACCCACTGAAAATAAAACATTAACTTTCGCGCTCGCGCTCGCGTTGGGGCCCTGGTTCGTGATGTCGAACGTAACGCCAACGAGAGCGTCAGCGCGGGCACGAACGTAGAGTTTATAAATCTAACTTTATATCGTAAATGCTTTTGACAAATGTTAGGTTTTTTTTCATTAATTTTCATAGTAGATCGTCCACATTTTCATATGTAAGAGATAATTTTTGATTTGTCGTTAAGAAAGTAATCAATTTTGTCGTACATATGACAGCTTTAACTATTGAATAATTTTCAACAGAAATGTTTATTTTGATGGAAGATCAACACTTGTTCGCTTTCACTTTCTCATTTTATTTAGCATATTTTTTTCTCTTGTTGATTAGTTTGGGTTACTCTCCATCGACAATATTTCCATGAAAGTACCATGGGGCACTTCTTAATGAGGTAATAAAATAATTAATTATGTTCAAAAGCAGATGTTTCCTGAAAAAATGGATTTGCTAATTTAAACTTCGTTTAGAAGGCGACGCTTTGAGGAAATTGAAGCAAGATATTGTTTTTTTTTCTAGTTAATTAGGTTACTTTTGTTTCTATATACAGAGGGTGACAATAAATTTCAAGCGCACGAACATTATTGATTTGAAAAAAATATAAATTTATTGTTCAAACGTGAAAAAGTTCGTAGCTTGCATCCAAATTGAGATATCAAACAAGTGAATGCATGTGCATAAGAAAAATAAATTCTCACATCAATATATTTTTCATTTTACTTAAAAAACGGTAAATTTGCATCACTTCAGCTTAATCTTCTATTGATTAAGGATAATAACAAATTTTGTTAAAATTGTCCCTTAAGATTTATATACGAGGGTAAGTTCCAAAAGTATTCTATCGCATATCAGATTTTTGCAAATTCAGGAAACTGTAAATTGTAGAAACATGATTTTGAAAGTTTTTAACAGCTTTTTGAGGTGATAGAAATCATTGCATACCTTTTGTTTGATAGGGGGGAAGAAGAAAATGTCATTAGGCAATAAATCGGCTGAAAAAATTCAGTTGTTTGACGTGCTTTATACGGAATCCATGTGGAACAAATCTTTCACACATCTAAATGTTCATGCATAATCGATGGTATTACTGACTGCAATATCATAAAAAAACGACTCTATCCATTTGTAAGTTACATGCCGATTTTTTCAATCGAACAGCATCGATGTCTCTTGGAATGACAATCGATTTTGTTTCTTGACATGCATTACTGACAGACGCACGATTATGACGAAATTCTGCAGACCAATTACAAACTGTCTTTTCTGATGGTGCTTCATTACCATATGCTGCAATAAACGATTCTTCGCAGTGTTATTGAATAAGGGATTTTTTAAAATCATAGAAAATCATCTATCGGAAGCCTTCTCGGGTGATTTCAATTTTTAAACCAACTTGTTTCTTTTAAACATCCACTATCAACAACTTAATCAGTCAATGTCTTAATTGTCATTGGTTTCTCAATAACAAACGTCAATGTTCACAAACATTGTTTTTTGGGATTGTACTGGTCGATTAATTGTTTTTACTGGATTCATTCATTCATTTAAAAGAAATATATGTGAGGTGTGATTTTGTTGATCTTGTTTCAATTAAGGAACGATTTAATATAATTTGTGTTTAAATCAATCTTATTTATATTGAATTCCATGTCACACTTTAATTTACCAATAATTGAATAGTTGGTCAGCCGTATTATATTTTAAGTTTCCAACAGCAGATTGTTGCTGTTCAATTGAGCGGGTTACATATTTATTTCTAACAATCATACTTCCTAAAAATATTGATCAATAGATAAGTTAAGAATTATAGCGCCGTTTAGAATGAGCTGTGTCGATATTACATTCGAGGTCGAGCGATTTCGAATGTAATTTTTTGCATAGAAAGTGAATTTTAACAGCTTTTAAGAAAGTGTAAGTTATATATAGACGTCTCTGAATAGCCAGACGAGAGAAATCAAGAATGAGATTAAAGAATAACAAGTCAATGTATATTTTGTTTAAAACTGCTGATGTTAATTGTTAAATGTTATTTTAAATGGATATGATCTTACTGAAACCAAACACTCTTTCACTAATATGAAATACATCAGTGGAAATAATTCCTTCCTCCTTATACGGGGGTTGTTACTTAAGTTTTGAGATATCGCAACTCTGATGTCAATATGTCAAATCTGACAAATGGCTTCATAGTTCCTTTTCTTTAAGTTTGACATTTTTAATGGTACTCAGAACAAGTTGTCATACGAGCGCTAATTAAAATGCTTCTAGATACTTAAAACATTCATTTTGGTTAAAAAACTGTATGGGGTTTTCAAGACGATCCAAATCCAATAAAAGTTGTTTGAGCACGGAGCACTTTGGAGCAAATGGACTCATGTTTATTCATAATAACTGGATATGTCTCCACCATAACGGCCAATTTTGAATGGACACTAGCATTTGTTTGGCAGAAGTGTTCGAAAAAATCAGGGAAACCAATCACAGAAGACGAATCATTCTCTACCACGACAATGCGAGCTCTCACAAATCAGTTCGAACAAAAACGTTTTTGAACAGTCAAAAATAAATTGCCGTGCTCTGCCTCTAATATAATATCTATCGTGTCTCTCAGCAATTTGATCGGTGGTAGTGGAAAGCCCATCGCTTCGTCTCCCCTGGTCGTTCCCAATTTGGCTAGTTTGTCTGATTCCCTTCCACATTGTTATGTCCAGGTATACAGTAGAGTCTAATTTTTCGGTCACGAATCCATGACAGGGCTTACCACTGACCTGGATCTCACTGGCGTAGACGATAGTGATCTCAGAACCGCTTGGCTATCCGTGTAGATTGCGATGTCACGCACCGTTTTATCTCTACCTCGGATTAGTTCCGCGGCTCGTTCTATTGCCCGCAGCTCAGCCTGCAGTATGTTGCAGCTATTTCTAAGCCTCAAGGATTCTCTTATTCCCAGAACTTCAGAGTATACTCTCGCTCCCGTCCGTTCGTCCTTTATGGACCCGTTCGTGAAGATCGAGTTACTTACTGTTCCCGGGTTCTCTTCTCAGTTGGCATGAGGATGTTCAGGTCTATATCAGTCGGTAGTGTAGTTGGTGCGTTGTTTCAATACACCTTTGTCTACTGTATCCGCCATATTCTCTATCTCCCTTGGTATCCTGGTGTGCCTTTTAATCAGACAATTATCTATTTCTTCTAAACTACCTGTCCGGTAAGAAATAATTAGCGACATAAACGGATCACGTGAATACCAATAAAAGTTAATGAAAAACGTGGTTTTATTGCTGTTAACAATAAACAATATACATATAATTAGATCGTAAGAATTAATGTATAGTAAAACATGTGAAATATTCTGGTTAATTTAGTTACCCTACTATGTTTACGGATTAGGCCGGGTTTCAGCCATCTAAAACTCCAATAACAACTAGAATAAGAAGAAGATTCTAATCCAGATCAGATTGACTCTATTTGGGAGTGAGATTCATTCAAACTCTCAACTGAACGACTGATCTGAAAGATTCTTTGAGCAGAGTTGATCTATGTTATGTTTAATCAAGTTGTTTATAATATTTTTCAGAAGTGTATGCTGATAAACAATTATCGTACGTCATACTTTCAAATGACTTATTTACTGATAGCTTTCCTAAGTCAATGACACGTCATTTAAAATAATTGTTACTGCTCGTACGATTGACATCTCCAGAATTTGCTTGCTTCTTCGACAGGTTCTAACAGCACTCTATTCGTGTCCTCCAATCTATACATACAGACATTTTAATATAGAAGCATAGTATAAATTTTTGAGCTGTCTTTGCTTCAATATAACAATTTACACCAGTTATATTTATAATTTGGAATGAATCCAAACAATACGAATTCAGGAATTCAGATATCTGAATATTCATCATCTGGGAACATCAGTACACTGCTAGGAACTTTTTATTCTGACAAATATTTTTTTTTGCAAGGAAAAATTTTCAAAAGACATCTCGGCTGCTGGACTTGCGAGGATATGTGGGTTTTCACCCACTAAAACCTCTCCTACTTGATTCTCAACAAACAGTATAACCGAACCACCAGAAGGTATTACTTCATCACACTGCCTGTTCTTATTCTGGTTAAACTACTGCAGCTTTCTGTTTTGGATTTATTATTTTTACAATAAGCTCCCGTTTTATGGGTATGCTCTGCAGTATCTTCCACTTAGAAAATTGGTGAGGTTGTGATTTTAAAACGGTGAAAATAAGCCATGAAATATCCATGTTCTGTGAGTAGCTGTTTCGGGTGATAATTCATAAAGGCGTATTTTCTATAGAGCCAAATTATATCATTAGGAATTGATCTTTTTGTTCAGCTAGTTTTGTCTGTTATAATGTCTTATCGTCTGAGATAGCTTTTCGCAGATATACCTTTCTCCTTTACTTTAGTTAAATCATCTTCACACTAGGTCAAGCTTCTTTCCCTTACTATAGGTATTAAGTCGGCCAGTTACTACTGCTGTTTCCCTTGGTACTATTCGAAGCGTGCTACAGAGTCTGATGGCTGGTATTTTTGGAATATAAGTGCATGAGTCCAACTCGGAGCTGCATACAACTGCATGATTGAGTGAATGACGGTGTTCAAAAGTTTTTGCTTTACAGAAGTAGTACCATTGAGGTTTGGCATTAAGCGGCTCAAAGCTATCGGATTGATGATTTTGTCATTATAGAGGTTCCACAATGTTGGACCTAAAATGGATCCTTGTGGCACTCCACATGTAATTTGCATGTGATATTTCGATTCAATCAAGAGCTCTCGATTATAAAAGTAACTTTTTACCATCCACGAAGCTGATTTAATAGTTATTTGTATGCCAAGGACTGAAAGGGCTACTTTGTTGGATGAGTCCAACAAAGTAGTATTTCAGCCGCGGTGTACACAACATTTTTTAGACGACGCATAAGATCCAAAAGTTTTTCAATTACACTGAGGAAAGAAAACAAATAATAGAGACAATTATCAACATTTTATTTATAATTTTTTCTGGTGACACCACTTGATAAAGAGCTCGTACTATTTTTCGTACCTTGCTAACTTCGGATTAAACAAATAATTTCAGAAAATTAAAAATTTAAGGTTATGCAGAATCATCTTAGTGAAACTGTCAACTGTCAACATTGAAGTGACTATAGTCACATTTAAGGAAGTTGAAGTTGTCTACTCCAGAGCGTTCCGAAAGTGTTTGGCAGTACGGAACTGTCACTTTCACTACATGGAACACTCAAAACGCAATTTTCGGTATGTGAATAAACACAGAACGAACAATTTTCAGATGGCGTCGTCTAAAAATGCATTTTTTACAACAAGTTTTACCAAGCTTTTAACTTTTAGTTATTACCAGGTTTATGGAATCGATGGTTGATTTTGGAGAAAAAAATATCATAAGAGCTTTATATACATCTAGAATGTGTTTTACAACTAAATAAAGGTATAGAAATATTATAATATTCCGAAATTCAGATGAAAAATTGTTTTGAAAAACTAAATTATTTGATACAAATGTTACTGAGTTACTGACTAAAGAGATTTTAAAGCTTAAATTAATCTTGAATTTCAACAAGTACAAGAAGAAATAGAAATTATTATGGATTATTATGGATGCCGATCCGGAACAATTCGCGGAACGAAAAATTTTGAAAAGCAATATTTTAAGAGCTGCACGATTGCAAAAGAATTTTTAGGTGACCTTTATAAACAAAAAAAAGAAAAAGATTCAAATATATCTAAAAATAGTGTTGATTGTGTGAAATCTTTTAGATGTTCGTCTACTCGCAATGAAAACATTAAATTACCACAAATTTCACTAACAAAATTTGCGGGAAACTACGAAAATCCGGCTCGAAGGACCACAATGTTGAATTGTTTATAGTTGTCCCGTCCGGGATTAATACTTTCGCTGTTCTATGATCATAGTTTTCGAACAAATCTCTATTTTTAGACAATTATAATTTATAGTAGAATAGTTTAAAGAAGCCCCATTTTGAATCACACATAGCTTTAAGTTTCACGGGAAAATTTAATGTACAGATACCGGTCTAAAATGTTTCGTCTGTTTATGGTTAATTAACATACTGTCGATCAAAGTACCATCCATAAAAAATTGTGGTATATAATATTTGAGATTTTATACTTGAAACATCATTCCAGATCTTTCAAGCAATAGTTCAGGTGAGTTGTTAATACGTATAACTACAATTAGATATGTGATTTTTAATATGAAATCTTCGGTTTTGTATAAAAAATGAAGGGTGCATATTTGTTTGAACAAAAAAAAATCATTCCTCCTTTATTATTTATTCTACTTTTAATACTCCTTTAGCTGGCAAAATATTAACCAATGATTTTGTCTCTTGCTTTCATGATTTTCCATCATTTAGACATCACGTTTCGTTTCAATCTTTGAACTATATGATTGTACTGAAATTTATAGTTAGGTAACTAGAAATTTAGCTGTATGAAATTAATATGGGTCTTTCCTATAATAAAATTTCCTCAGCCCGCTTCTTTCCGATAGGATCACTTTTAAAAGATGGTGACTGAAATTGATTTTTAATTTATTTTTCTAAAATTTCAGTGAAGTTAGAAACTTTAAATTCTTTTTCATGCACTCGTAAAGGATTAACCACTGGTAATTTCCAACTTATTATGAACCGTATTACATTGTACTTACTTTAAGAATACAAAATATTTCTTTTAGACCACGCCATCCGAAAATTGTTCGTTCTGTATTCATTTAAATACCGAAAGTTGCGTTTTGAGTGTTCAATGTAGTGAAAGTGATAGTTCCGTACTGCAAAACACTTTCGGGACGCTCTGGAGTAGACAAGTGACTCTAACCACTTCAATGTTGACAGTTGACAGTTTCACTTCGATGTTTTTACATAACCTCAAATTTTCAATTTTCTCTCATTATCATACAAATAACTATAAAACAAAGGTTGCTAGTTTAACCCCAATATAACAGGATTATTGAAAAAATACGCGTAGTTAGTTCTTTGCGAGTGCAGCATTACTAAAATTTTATAATATAAAAAGATTAAGACTCATTCTAGTCACCACCTTTTGAGGGGGATATTTCGAAATAGAGTGAGCTATAACTTTTGTTATAGGAAAGCATATTTTAATTTCATATCAACAAGTACACCCAACGATTTCTTCATATTCATTCATATTTATTTGTTTATCACAACACTTGAGTAGCAACCTTCGTATTAGAGATGATTGCTTTGATATTTGGTAATTGTTTTGCTCCATTCCAGACATACAATGAAATACTTACAAATTCTGTGTCTTCTAATCGTATCTCTCCTCGTAATAACTCCAGCATTTGGTGAACTGCCTCATATATTCAAGAAGTCATCGCTTATGTTTCACCCATGGTTTGAAAAAAGTGAAGATGGTAACATCAAAGGTACCCTCGATTTAGAGCATAAAGGACCTCATCATAATTTCGAAGCATATTGGAATAAGGTGCTCAAAGGACCAAATAAAGGTAATTCCACCTGGCATATTGGTGGTACTTGGAAGTTAAAGAGATCTCCTAAACAATCTTGGGAACAAATTGAAAGAAACAGTTTCTACACTAACCAATAATACGATATATCTGTATTACAGCAACACTACTATACTTCAGCTTGTCATTAAAAGAATTACTTAGTGTATTTCCTTGTAGTGTAAAAATAATAAATGTTGTAACTGCATGACATTTTGAGTTTCAATTCAATTAAATTCAGAATATGGATAACCTCGAGCAATCCGATGGATATTGCGAAGGATCTGGAATATCAACTTTCTACATAAATTGAGACCATACGGTTAGCCTTCCTCACTTATTGATTGGCTTGGTAATTTGCAAAGACTCGTGATCCCCAGAGCTGCATGTGTCACAGGATAGCACACTGGTGTCGTTTTATAAATTAAGCTAACATATAATGACGTAGACAACAGAATATTACTATAAATGCCGATCAACAGACACCCAGGCTACTATTCTTACAAAAAATACGTAAGCTGCGGCTCCGTACTTGATCCAGTCTGAAGATGAAAGCTTCATAAAAGTTTGGAGCCTTCTTTGACATCAAAATATACTTCGCAACAGCTTCTAATTCTCGACAAAGCCTAGATTCGTCCATCTTGGAGTATTGCTCGCGCATTAGGAGCAACTTAGAGCTCAGGAAAAGGTAGTTGAGCTGAATTTATTTTACTGATACTACCAACAACATTAACACCGAGTTCAAGAATCTTACTTTTGGAGAAGTCCAAGCCTGTGGAATCAACTACCAAGGCATGTCTTACCGAAACACTACAGCCTACAGAAGCTCAAGACCAATGTGTATAGGCATCTATTCACTGCAGGAATCACTCGAGCTAATCAATAAACAAAAGGATAAATCCTATGGTGTGTGCTTTTCACATGGAAAAGTTTTCATTCATTATAGTTGAAAGACTGAGAAATTCTCACTTAAATTTCAGCCATTTTGAACGCATAAACAACTGTATAAGTGATTTTTCTGAAAATTGAGTGCGGCGTTTGCTTACTCTGGACCTAAAGCTCATTCGAATGGACATTTTCATGGCCTTATTGACGTGGTTTAAGTGAAATGAGTTGTTTTTTATATCAGGTTATAGCTTTAGATGGAACCACCACTATACACCTGAGTCAAAAAAACAGTCGAGACAATGGATTGCAAGGGGCAAACCTGTTGCAAAAAAGTGTTTTCTATCAGGACAAGCAGGACAAGGCATCTTCTCACACTTCGGTGATCCTAAACTTAGAAGAGACTATTATGGGAACTAAAAATGATTGTGAAAAAAATATTTCTTTGTTAGGTCGGAAATCTTTCAGATAACCCTCGTAAGTTGCATCTAGATGTTTATTTTTTATTTCTTATCCTGCAATAAGCTCTGCTACACCCTATATTATATTCAGTTCTAATTCTGTGTTTTACGTTACAAAATTAAATTAAATCTTTCAACGTTACTGTTAATTATGTTATTAAAAGCGTAGTTATCTAATATTATTATCCTGTTCATAATAGACAGACATGTGGGGTTCGAATTTTGTTCAATAGCTATTTAAATTGATTGAGTAAACACCTGTATCTACCTGTTAACCGATAAAGCGTTCGCTCTCGACTCGAATTTCAGGAAATAACAATAAAACCAGAAAAATTATGTTTATTTTCGAAAATTACAACGACGCATATGTTACAATTCATTGTGTAATCTTTTTTAGCTTCATACACTTTTTCCATTGATGTTCAATAATTTTTTTTATAACAAGAATCGTCAAGTTCCTAGCCAGTAACTGCCGATATCACCTCTTCATTGTTGGAAAATCCTTAACCACTGAGCTATTTGAAGTTTGGGAACTGAAAATAATCCGAGGGGGCTAAATTTGGTGTCAATATTGAACATTTAGCTGTTTAAAAGATTTGGTAATGTAGAAAAAATTCAATTGCGGTGTTTCAAAAGACGTTTATAAGATTGTGTAAATAAATATAGAAAAAATTCAATTGCGGTGTTTCAAAAGACGTTTATAGGATTGTGTAAATAAATATAGAAAAATTTCAATTGCGGTGTTTCGAAAGACGTTTATAGGATTGTGTAAATAAATATAGAAAAATTTCAATTGTGGTGTTTCAAAAGACGTCTATAAGATTGTGCAAATAAATGTAGAAAAAATTCAATTGCGGTGTTTCAAAAGACGTTTATAAGATTGTGACTGGCGCCAAAACCGAATCTAAACAACAATTGATAGTACAGTACATTTTGAAGCAAATGGTCGCCTGTTTTTCCGTACTAACTAGACATGTCGCAATCATTCATTAGAGAAACTTAAAACGACAAAATTCTGAATGGTGAATTAGCATTTGTTTGCCAGAAGAATTAGGAAAAGCAATCGCAGAAGACGAATCATTCCTCGCCACGATAACGAGTGTTCTCACACATCAGTTCAACCAAAAACGTTTTTGAACAGTCAAAACATCGAAATAATCATCTTCCGTACAGTCTTCATTTGGAACTCAATGATTTCTTCTTATTCTTGCATATTAAAAATAAATTGTTGATTGATGCATCCAAATCACATATTTCGGAGATATCTCAATCGAAATGGAAAAAATGCTTCGACAATACGTTCAAATGTATGTAAAAGTGTATTGATCTTAATGGAAAAAATTTTGAAAATCAATAAAGCAATACCCTAATTATAAAACTTTAAAAAGCAAACCTTATATAATCTCTTTAGCGTATTTCTATCATTTCCTCTTAAAGTACCTCAGTATTTAGTATATTCCGAACCTATTAATGTTTTGGTGTCTTTAATATATAGTATAACAGTTATTTTCCATTAATCATCCATTTTTTGTCCGGTTTCTATTAAAAAAGTTCTGTTGAGTAACGAAATATCCTAATCTAAACTAAGCTAGGCTATATTGACTATATTGACTAATATTTGAGTTAACAGTGATTGTTTTAAAGGTTTAGTTTGGTTGCTGCAGCTTGGTTGGGATATCACTGCAATTGTACAGACGTGGACATCGAAAAATTATAACTTTTGAACTTTTAACTCAGAAAAAATCACTGGTGAAAACCGGGGGTGTATCTAATGCTATTTACATCTCTTGTTATATAAATAATTCATGTTCAACTATCAAATAATGGATTATTAAGAGGATAATGACATGTAATTACTAGATTATTTATTGATTTATCGAAATTCAAATCGAAATATGAGCTGCAATATTACCTTGCTAATTTTTGGATTTATTTGGTTTAATTTCTATAAATGTAATATAATAAAGCGGCATATTAAATAATCTATTAATGAAACTAAAATATTTTTTGATTTCCGACACTTTTTATTAGTAACCATACGAACTGGTTACATAAAAAGAAGTCATTTATCTTTCCTAGGTTATAAAATATGACAAGTGAGGCGGATTCTGTAATGTGATTCTTGAAATGTACCTGTTTTAAAAAAAAGCGGCAGCTGACCAGTTTGACGCAGGTAAATAACCGGAGAACGCTGGTTGTGAATGTTTTCATAAAGAAAATTAGAGACATACGATACGTATTTGAATAATCCAATATTAAGCTTCCTTAACAAGATTTTCCAAATTTGATATCATTTGATTTCTATAAAAGAATCAATTAAAAGTTGCGTATCAACATTTGGCGGATAGTTGAGACTAGTTCTGAAGTTGTACGGATTCACATCTTGTATTTTGAGCGTTAGAGTGATTTCCATTATAAATTTAACCCAAAAAACATGCAATAACTTTTCTACAAGTAAAATTCTATAATGAAGACTACTGTTAGTCTGATTTGTTTACATTAGCGCGAGAAACTTCGTAACAGCGAAAGACAGACACGAATTCCACCTATTATAATCCAGATTACAAGGAAAAATACTTGTAGAAATCTGTAAGTCGAGTGTAAATCAAGTTATGAGCTGATGTATATTAGCTAAACATAAACACGCGATAAACATTCAGTGTCACACGTTTATTATAATGTACATATATTGCGAGGAAAATTACTTGTAAAGCTCTCGACAACTATAAAATTTCAAGTCATCATTCATTTCTTGAAAAACAACAAAATTTCAATACTGAAATTGCCGGCAGCTGATTAGGAATACTTTTGACTGTTTTAAAATAAGTTACCTTGAAGATGTTTCATAATTAATTTTAAATCGACTGTCTTCTGAAGATGCCTTACTTTACCAATAAACCTTGAATAAAACCTTTCATAGATTAGATTAGATTTCATTAGATTTTCCTCTAATTTGTAGGAAAATGTTTAAAACTCGCTATAAACAACTGTTTAATACGGAAAAAAATAGAAACGGAGAGTCAAAGTTACTTAAAATTTGAGGTATCGCTTACGAGATCTCAAGTTATATTGCCAGTCTTAATTTCCACATATCGTATAAAATCCACTAGTCCTATAACTGAAGCATTTATTTTTAATATGGAATCAGATATAGCTTTTCCAGTATCTGTGTTTTAATTAGGTATATGATTATTAGGGAGCTACTAAGTTGTGATTACTGTGGGCTGTTTTATGTATAGTTTTTTTTATAATATTGATCCTTAATTGAAAATTTCCCATCCATATCGTTAGTTACTTAGGTTCTCGAGAATTTGAGTCCTATCAAATGCTGACATATCAATTTTTTGTTTGTTTATTGAAGACATTGGTTATTTGAATTTCTACGTCGATATATTTGTATATACTGTACGTGAAGGACCATTTTAATGGATAATAAACAATTTATTGAATAACCATTGAGGTAGTTTAAAAATATATAATTATTCAACAAAAAAAAAACAATTACATAATTATAAAGAAGCTTTACAATGTTCTGTTGGTTCTTTCATAATAAAAATTGAGTCGAATGTTTGAAAACAAACACAATTGATTATTATGACTTATGATTTTTGAAACAATACCCTATTATTTGTAATTACCTTGCAATAATGGAATCTGTGCGTTTTGTAGTTAATACTGAACAGACGGTGTTTGTTAATCAACCTCACGACCTATTTTCTTTAAGTGAATCATATATAATGTGCTGGAAAAACGTCATCTTATTGAGCTTTCCACATGTGTAAAAACTACTTTAAAAAAAGTAAAAAAAAAAGCAAAGACAGGCTCATACTTGACAATATTTTTTCAATCTACCCCAATTTAGTTTCTAATTTGTTTCTTTCCATAAAAATGATGTAATTTATGATGAAGTATTCGTAGTAAATCGATGAGGATATTCAATTTGATAGTCCTGATGTTCAATAGACAGATCTACTTCATACTTTAACTAAGCTGTAGAATAAGTTCGTGAAAGTTCGTGAAAGTAGTAATACTACATCCAAGTATTTGTTTTTGATATAAACATGAATACAGATTACTTAGAGATATATAAACATCGTACAGTAATATACTCTACTTCTAACATCTTGGATAATTCTGCACGACTCATAATACCAGAAGCCTATCACAATTTTCTGCAGAAATGTCTCTATAAATCACCAGAAGCTTTCAGCTTCTCATAGTTAACTTCAATTAAATAAAATCTGTTCTAGTTAACTGATATTATTCCAATTTTATATTTATTGAACGCTAATTTCATAAAACTTCAGTTATAAGTAACTCACGACTAAATGTATCCAAATGAAACAGATTTTAGTGATTTAACAGATAACTTTAGTTATCACCATGAAAATTAAATTCATCGTGGTTAACCCTAGCTAACTCTATTCATCCAAAGCCAATAGTCAATTATAGCCAACTTTAGGTTACTAATGCTAATTTTAGTTGATCATTGTTGTCTCATAAACTTTTATTAATTCTCGTTAACTCTATTTTTATATTTCACTCTGGCTGGTTAACTCTTCTTAACCGAACTCTAGTTCTGTTAACTTCAATCTGTTCTAGTTAACTGTTCTTATTTTAGTTATAGAATTGTTGAACGATAATTTCATAAAACTTCAGTTATAAGTAACTCACGACTAAATGTATCCAAATGAAATAGATTTTAGTGATTCAATAGTTAACTTTAGTTATCACCATGAAAATTAAATTCATCGTGGTTAAGCCTAGCTAACTCTATTCATCCAAAGCCAATAGTCAATTATAGCCAACTTTAGGTTACTAATGCTAATTTTAGTTGATCATTGTTGTCTCATAAACTTTTATTAATTCTCGTTAACTCTATTTTTATATTTCACTCTGGCTGGTTAACTCTTCTTAACCGAACTCTAGTTCTGTTAACTTCAATCTGTTCTAGTTAACTGTTCTTATTTTAGTTATAGAATTGTTGAACGATAATTTCATAAAATTTCAGTTATAAGTAACTCACGACTAAATGTATCCAAATGAAATAGATTTTAGTGATTTAACAGATAACTTTAGTTATCACCATGAAAATTAAATTCATCGTAGTTAACCCTAGCTAACTCTATTCATCCAAAGCCAATAGTCAATTATAGCCAACTTTAGGTTACTAATGCTAATTTTAGTTGATCATTGTTGTCTCATAAACTTTTATTAATTCTCGTTAACTCTATTTTTAGAGTTCACTCTGGCTGGTTAACTTCACTTAACCGAACTCTAGTTCTGTTAACTTCAATCTGTTCTAGTTAAATGTTCTTATTTCAGTTATAGAATTGTTGAACGATAATTTCATAAAACTTCAGTTATAAGTAACTCACGACTAAATGTATCCAAATGAAATAGATTTTAGTGATTCAATAGTTAACTTTAGTTATCACCATGAAAATTGAATTCATTGTGGTTAACTCTAGCTAACTGTATTCAACCACAGTCAATTCCAGTCAACTTCAGGTTGATAACTTTCATTAAACCTCGTTATCTGTACTTTCAAATTTTACTTTGACTGGTTAACTTTAACTAACTGGTTGACTCTTATTAACTGTAGTACAACTCAAGTTAACAATGGATTATTATGATTGACTCCAGATGACTAAAGTTAACTGTGTGTCATTCAAGTTAGTTCTAGTTTATTCTAGACAACCATAACCCAATTATGGTTCATTCAATTCTAGGTGATACACCTTAACTTTAGGTTAGTATATAAATACTATATAAAGCTCTAATTGAATCTAGTGAAGTTTATAAGCTTTCAATTAACTCTATTTATAAATTTAGTTTAACTAACCTCGGCAATTATACTTGGGAAACCTGAATTTAGAAACACGTCAATATTTTACAGTATAGAAATGTCTGTTTCATTATACTGTTTGTAGGTCCTAAATTTTTTCCTTAGGATATGTTGAAGCATATTTATTGATCTGAGCAATTTTGAATCGTTTGATTTTTGAATGAGCCTTGTATCTTTTTTATCTCTTTTTTTTTAGACGGTCGGCAATGTAACGATCGCTTAAAAAATTCGCCTTTAGTGGCAAATACGATTGATGCTTTAGTAGGGTAATTTGTCAGAAAAATTTTGACACGATGGTTCTTTGGAGCATCTGCCGACCGATTCGTTCCGGACATTAGTCCGGGAAAAGGAATCAAGCTGTCATTGTCTAGGAGTGTGGAGCATCACCACCACAAATGAGACATGAAGATGAGATATTGACGAAAAGAATAACAAATGACTCAATACAGAGCAACTTGTGTTCGTTCGTCGAGGTGAGGGTCAATGGAATTTGATAAACAGGATGGGTATTAAATAAAACTACAACTCATTTTTCGGACAAACTCAAGTTATTTATTTATATATTTCTTAGAATTTTGTTGTATATCTTATAAAGTAGTTTTTTCAACTCATTATTACACATGAATTGATTGATTCAATAAAATAAATAATTGTTGTATCACTTATTAAATATATTTCCAAAACGAAGCCTCGATGCCGGTTGTATTTCATTCTGGTTTGAAAATAATAGCGACTTTCAATAATATGCTATAATCTACGTTAGTAATCAATCAAAGAGACGCTAATGAATAGATACTTAGAGCCATCAAGTTTTCACCTTCACATTGCCAGAAGGCAAGTTCTGACAACCAGAGACGGGCTCATAAATTATGTCGCAAGAATGATAAACATTTTTACAAGTAATGTGAAGAAATTGAAGTACATTAATGTTCATAATTCATTCCCTTTTTACCCTATAAGGTGTAGAGGTGCTAAACTCATCATATAACTAAATGCTTATAAGAAGTTTCCAGACTGTTCTAACTTTCCCATGGTCTTGTACGATGTTGCTCACGCTTTTCCTTTTTTTCTTTTTCTTGGCATTTTACTACTACTATCCTCTCCATTCTTTGTAGGTGGCTCCACCATCCTAGTTGATTCCTAACTGAAATCTTGTATGGGTTCAGCTCGTTCTTGTTCATTTCAATTCCGTTTTATGTCAACATTTTCTTCTAGATACTTCTGGTTGTCTGTTAATATCAATATATCATCTGTGCAACTGCATACTAGGATGGTCCCAGAAGTAAGTACCTGGTCTGACTTAGAGATGGCGGTAGCTGCTTGAAAAAATCCACTGCCACGTTGTTAAGTATTTGTTTGGCAGTCATCAATAGTTTTTAGTGAATTTGTAAACATGGAAAAAACTGGCCTTAGCCCAATCAATGTAAAAGATGAAATAGATTCTATTCTTGGTGAGACTACTCCTTCGTTATCAACAGTAAAATATTGAGTTTAAACCTGCGAATGCCGCAGTGGTCGATCAAATGAGGTGACGACTCCAGAATTGTTAAAGAAAATCCACAAAGCGGTACTGGATAATCGTCGACTGGAAGTGAACTTAGGATTTATTGTTTCATTTGTTACAATTATTATTTCTTCGGTTGTCTGATGATAACATTAGTCTCTGGCTAACTTACAATGAAGACGGGTTGCATCTATTTGTTATAAACTCTATGAAGAAGACTCACTGATATATTAAAAGATCTATTGTTGTTTTCCTTCACTAACTACTATATGTGAATCCAGTAGTTTTTTATTCTTATTCTTTCAATAAATTTTCTTAACTTAATTCGGGCGATTCGAGTCCTTTTGCTCTATCCATTATGCTGGTCTGAAGCTCTGTGATTTTCTACTATTATGCATCTAGAAAATCACGTGAATAGATATTTTCTCTTAGCAACCACAGAATCTCCAATCTTATCTCACAACCAACTTTATTATCTTTGCCTTTTGCGTTGAGAATCGTTATATATATTTGAAATTTATTACTTCTACTGTTTATTTGCACATTTTAGTTGTATTAAAGTAAGAGACTGAGTCCGGTCGTGCTTTAAAAATAGAACTAAATAATTACTTACAAAAAACAAGTTACCAAAAGAATAAGGTAATTCAACTTGCACATAGCTACCAGATAATTGCTTGTCTCGCTAATAGCTATGTCACGACAATGTTTTCATTTTATTTCGTTTTTTTATTAAATTCAGTAAATACATTCGGTATTGGCATTTATTTTGATAATTTTTATCAAAAATTACCCGCCACGTTCTTAATGAGTAAGTATTTACGTGTATATATATATATATATATATATATGAGAAATCATATTTCTTTTGTGTTTGGTTTATTAAAATTTTTTGTGAAAATTAATTGATTAGAATAATGAGTTAAACTCAAATCCATGACGGTATTTTGGAGTTGATATATATTTAAACGTTTTATAACAAAAAGTCCCCTTGTGCAGCATTGTGTTAACATTCTTTGACCTTAAGATCTACCAGCAAATTACATTTAGCTCAAATTACTACTCAGGTCTTACTCAACAGCACTCTTACTATTCTTTTACATTATGAATACTAACTTTTAAAAATTTACTGACCAGTAAGGTTTATTAATCATAATATTCGATTATTTTTTCTTTTCCCGATATTGTAAACAGCGGATTTTGACACTGTTTTGAAGGAAGTAAGTAATAATTACCAAAAATATATCTATTGCCCTTGACGCAGGCTGTAAGTCGACTTACCACTCTTTTGGTGTTGATAGTTGATGTCATTTAATCAACAGCAATGTTCCGATCAACTCGCTTCGAATTTTGGTGATGAAGCACCATCTGGAGCCACCGTTTTTTGCTAGTTTTCCGAATTCGTCTTTTGCTACAGGATAAATTTCGTGAAGGTCGTCAAAAATCGGCGTAAACCGATATTGCAAGACCGTCATCTGATGTACCGTGAGATTGAGACATACTTTGGAATTAGTTCCACTCGAATGATAACTGCTGGCGTAGATTGGTGTAGAGAAATGTTGAAAAAATTAAATCGCGGTGCTTCAAAACACGTCTATAAGATCGTGATAAACGATGAATCATGTACTGTTCCATTGTAGGAACGTAGAACGTTCAATTCTGAATGGTACTCCGGCATATGTTTGCCAGAAAAAATCAGGCAAAGCAATCGTAGAAGACGAATCGTTCTTCACCACGACAATAACAGCTCTCACATATCAGTTAAAAAAATAACGTTTTAGAAAAGTCAAAACATCAAATTGATGGGTGATAGCTCGTACGGTCCTTGTTTCGCGCCCAATGATATCTTCTTATTTCCCCAGATCAAAAATAGATTGTGAGGTCAACGTTTTTCTACAACTGGATTGATGTGTTCAAATCACAAGTTTTAGAGGTACCTTAATCGGTATGAAATGCCTCGACAATTGGTTCGAATGCATTAATAGAGAAGATTTCCAAATACAAAAGACTAATACAGCAGATTTTTCGTGAATGTACGCCACAAGCACGATTTCCGACATCAAGCCATACTTACTAATACTTCTTTTTCAATTTCTCTCAATTTTTGATATTAAACAGTCAGCTTGATGTTGATTCTATGTTAATTTTTGTTGTCAATTTTTTGCATTTTTCTAATTGACTGAAATTTGCAATTCTTCAGAAAATGTTTTTGTCTTAATACGGTCTAGTTTGCACCCGGTTCAGACTTAACCGGGTAGAATATTCCAGGAAGGCAATTAGGGATTTTCAAATATTTTCATCAATGTGAACGTTCATTTATTCAGCCTGGATCAAGCTTCTGATCCTTACATCCATGGAAAAATATTCTGTAAATCTACTAAAATGGTAATTACATTGATAAGGTTGGGCAAACAACTTTATAATATAATTTATCCAAATTTAGTTCACGGAACTTAGTTGGAAGCGACTATGTCTTATACTGAACATTTCGTAGCCATTGAGGAATTGCTTTAGAGTTTGATGCTGAAGACAGTACTGCTATTACAAAGGTACAAAATATTGTAGCAAAAGTTTTATTGACAAAACAACTAACCTTTATACATTACAGTTTTATTATAAAAACTATAAACAATTAAGGAAAATATCTTAATAGAATCTGTTAAAACTGGTGAAGAATTTGTGAAGAATATTTCAAAAATTTCAGGAAAAATGGATAATTCAGAGAATAAAAAATGTTAAACCGTCTTGGAAAAAATCAAAGCTAACAAATTTACGATATTAAGAATGGAAAGGTATAGAATTTTCAGATTCAATTCACTTTAAATATACTCCAGATACCTCCATAGATGTTGAAAAGAGCTTTTCGAATAAAGAAATATATTGTCAGACAAAAGGCAAAATATCCGGATATATAACTTGAAAAAACACTTTGTCATAAATTTTAATCAACGATATTTTGAGTTGTTTTTAGAATAGACAGATTTTTCATTTATATGTATATGAAACTTTGTAAATAAATTGTATATTCTTAGAAAAAAAAATATACAAAATGTGTATTTCATGAATTTATGTACTTATTTTGGGCATATTTTGCCATTTTTACTGCATATACATATAATAAATTCATCTGAAGGGTCTGGAAACCGAACCCAATTTCTGTAAAGTGGATTGAAATAGCCCTAGCGCGGCGCTGCTATGTAGAGATGCTAGAGATAAACATCGGATAGGGCAGAGATGAGAATTTTGACAACATTTTTACAAATATTGTTATTTGTATTCATTAACTTCTTTTTTTTTCTAACAATTCATTACTTATAGAAATAATAATAACTATTATTATTAGGTTAGCACAATTTGACACCATTTCTTGATTACAACTCTGATCTGCAGGGCCGGATTAAGCTAGAGGCTTGGGGGGGCTATAGCCCCGGGCCCCAGGTCCAAGAGGGCCACATCATTTGGAAATCATTCTGTATTTTTTGATGTGTTGATACCACAAATCTAACGTATTGATATTATTTTGTGAATTTTTCCGGGTTTTCGAATTCGTTAAGGGGCCCCCCGTCATTATTTTAGCCCCGGGCCTTATCAATCTTAATCCGGCCCTGTTGATCTGGCCACAGAGTGGTTAGGTTTCCAGACCTGTATGTAAAGGCCGCTGCAAGACAACGTGCAATGTAGTGCAAGACGCAATATTTCTTGATCGAAACCATACGCAGATGAAGTTATGTTTCATGCAAGATCTCTCACTTGCAACATTATCGGTTTGGTGTCATTTTTATTGCTTACAAGCTGAAATTCTAGTGAAAAATCTAGTAACTTTTGCCTTAACAACCAACCTGTCCATCAGGCTCCAAAAGTAAGACAGCCTCCGATATAATTATTGATTGCGATTCACTGACCACTTCACTTCGTTACGTATTTTTCATTTTCAAACCGGCCAACAAATATTTAACAAAAATTGAGGTTAGGAATTTGTTTGCTTTTACTAATGGAATTTTTTAGTGGCAGCCATGATGCAACATAATATCAAGCGACGTGCACTTTTTGACTATGCAATATTTTGACTCTGCATGCAATTTCTTGCACGTTGTCTTGCACGTTGTCTTGCACCATCTCAAGCGGCCTTAATACCGTGGACTAATGGACTAATCAAGGACTAATAATAAAGCTCTTTGATACGTGAATTCGATACACATAAAACAGATTAAAATTGGTGGCAGCCAAGTTCAAATTAACAGCAATCGACGTGAAAATCTTGCAATAAATTATTATTTTCATTGGGACCAATTGGAGGTGTTATTTTAAGAATAATTCAAGCATATCTCAATTAATTCTACTTATTCAGCCACTTCCGTTTTAAGGTAGGTAAACGGAAGTTTATATCTTATAATTTTGATAGTTGAATAAAGACAAATTCCAACAGTTAGGAAATGACTAATGATTATTCGTCATTGTTAACTATTATAAATAATATTTACGGTTGCCAACTGTCTATCAGTGACCGAACAAATTCACTTATCATTCACAAGAATCAGTAAGCACGAATTACAGTTTTCCAAGTTGATATATAAAAGTAAAAGTTATAACAAGAACAAGAAATAATAAAAGAAGTAATAAGATAACGAAACTTTAACTAACAATTAATGAAAGTAGAGCCCAATAAATCAAAATTGAACAGACACAACAAGTAAATCCTTTGATATTGATGGCAAGTCATAATAGATAGAAAATATTGAAATTTAAACTAAAATAGCGAAAGGCATTGAAAAATTTGAAAAATATTGATGAGATTTAATACAATTTTATGCAACAGATGAAATGAACAGAAATGATAATTCTGACAACATATGCGACGGAGTCAACATATAAAGGCCGGGTCACACTTGTCATGCACCACTCCGAACCGATTTCGCTCCAACGAACGGATTGGTGCGGTATCGGAAGGGATAAGCACACATGTCCTTCGCACTTTCCAATTTCCAGCTCCAGTTCGATACATTCACTACCAATTTCGATTCAATGTACAAAATATTAAAAAATTTAGCGGCTGTCATTTATTCATGGTGGCACTTTGTTTGGATGAAAAAGAAAGCCAGTGACATTCATGAAGACGAGAGGAAAACGCAGATTTTGGATTAGCAGGCAGTTTGGTTTGTCTTCGGGGAGCTAATTTTAGAAACCTAAAATGTTTTTGAATCGATATTTTGTTCTGATTTCACCACAAATGGTATAATATTGAATATCAGTACAACTCGGTTGATTCGATCAATTACTAGAGAACAAGACATCATTTAGATAATTGCAAAAATGCGCAGATATAGTGTAATTAGTTGAATCCACCATTTGGTAAATGGGCCTAAATTATTCTAAGCAATATTTCCCAAAATGTACACTACAGAAAAATAGGTTTCTCGGAATATTTCTGAGGCATACTTGATTTTTAAAAACTTCAATTTTGTTAGGTTTCAGTTTTTTCTCAAACAGGACTAAACTTCAAAAAATAAAAAATTGATTCAAAAATATTTTCACTGGTTTTTAAACAGAAAATGTGAATAAAAACTAATACGACCCACGGTTAGGTCTCTAATTAAGTCTCAGTTTATTTATACATTGTACATTTCGATTTGTAATGTAATAAATACACTTTTTTGTATAAGGAAAAACACGTTCATTAACCCAAGACGTGTTTTAGACGATGTTGATGGCCATTTAGTTTAATAGACAAAAAATAAGCTATATACAAGAGGTAACTGTTTATGAATACGCAGCGTATTCAACGTTAATTCATCGTACCATCAAGTCCATCACTAACTGCTACCGGATACCATCGGATTCCATCCATTGGAAGAAGAATATAATATAAGAGATATAAATATCCCAACAGGATTAACGTTTGTTGTTGGAGCTGTCTTCGTACCGTTGAAAAAATAGCTTTGAGAGTTAACGAGCGTATAGTGAGGACGATTGTTCTCTAATCAAGTCGTTAACAAATACAGAACTTTATTTAAGTGGTAAAAGCACAATAATAAAACTGATTTCAGTGTGAGATACTTCCTTCATGTTTTAAATTTATATATATATTGAACGCTAGAATACTATTGAAGATTTTTTTTCGTAGTTTTCGAAAAATTATTGACGTACCATCATGTAACTCGCTAAGTACGTAAATCTTCTGTTTGTGTTACAGACTTTGCTTTTAGGATTCTCTTTGGCATTTGGAAGTCATGAGATATCTTGTATATTATCTCTTCATCTAAATTTTCGTCTTTTCTCATGATCCAACGTATGTTAGTTCAAAATCGGTAAAGTATCATCTTAACAATCAATTTGACAGCGCAAAGGGTAGTTTGATAGATCAAAATGAAGACAAAAATAACAAGTTGTTGTCACGTCGTTGCTAAAAAAAGAAAACTTGGATAAACATGAAACCAAAGCAATTCTCCGAAACTACATAAGAATGAAACTACTAGATTCTAATTTATCTAGACCTGCCAAAAGATTTTATTGAAATATTTACAAATATCTCGTGACGAGTCTACTGGTAGAAGTTCATCTTCAACTAAAAAACGTAGTGTAGAAGAAGAACAGCAAGCGAAGCTCATGGCTTTTTTTGAGATAGCAAATCAAATTAATGCTAATTTGAAGTCATTGCGAAATGCCTTAATTTAGCAAAGTTTGAAGCTTGAAGATGTAGCACTTCACACTATAGTTTCCACTACAATAAGTGATGATAGGCAGATGGCGTGCGGCTGTCTACCCGTCATGATATGTTTCAGGTGTTAAAGTGTAGGTCATATAATTTCATTAGAAACAATACGATACCAAAAGGTACCAAAGTTTTTGAATTGCATCAACTTTTCGTTGTTGTCGACTGTCACTGTTTTCCATTGAATCGTTAAATCACATTGAGAATTAATTTCCTTTATTTTTTTAACCATACGTTGTCAGAATTCTAAACGTTTCCACATTAGATCTTGATGTTGATTTATGGTTTGTATTGGCTATTTTTCGTTACTCTATGAATATTTGAATAACTTTTAGGTACACATGATACTGAAGAAGCCATATTTGAAAAAAATTATTTTCCCACAATGTAGCTTTCTTATTTTAACATAAACTTTTGCTTACCTGAAGATGTCGGCATACTCAAAAGCTTTGCTTGTTTTGGACCAAAAACGCATTCAAATGAACATTTCCAAGACCAGTCCACACCCAAGCTGTTCCCATGTGGGTCGAGTTGTGCTGTCAACAGTCTGTTTACTGTCTGAAAATTTTGTATTTTTATTTAATGAAGTTCAATATTTTCATTTCATTTATAAACTTGTACAATTGTCTTCTGTAAATCTTTCAACACACAATCTAGAAATTCACTGATAACTTGGACTCTCTTTTTTGTAATTACTCCTTGGTTTCACTTCGTTGTCTTTTTTTGCTGATTACTTACCACATGATATATTTTTCTTGATACTCAGTTTTAGATTCTAAATCGAGAAGAAATTACTGGTTTGCTGCTATCTTTTATACATGGGCTGAGTTTTGGTCATACTTGGATTACGTATGGGATGTACATGGGCTGGGTTTTGATCATAGTTGGATTACGTATGGAATGTACATGGGCTGAGTTTCGGTCATAGTTGGATTACGTATGGGATGTACATGGGCTGAGTTTTGATCATACGTGGATTACGCATGAGATGTGCATGGACTGTGTTCAATTTGCTGCGAGCCTCAAGACAAATTTGTCAGATTTTTGTGTCAATACATAACTGTAGAAGAGACCTAGATCTGGAAACAATGTCTTGTTTCTTTGCTACGTCATTACGTAAAGTAGTTGTTTGCAGAAGGTGCTTAAAATTGGAAGCCCCCAAGTTCTCATAATTAAAAGGTGTATTTAATATATTGCTAATTTTGTTTATTGATAATTTTTAGGACATATGGTACGTTATTTATAATGTCTTGACTCTAAAAAAAATTATATTAATTCAATGTATATATACAAGGGCAGATAAACTATGAGGTTACAAACCAACGAGCTGGTTTAAAGTAGGAAAATCACATTGTAAAGATTTTCTGTTGTTTTTATACTATTAGCAACTAATAAAAGCTGTGATTATTCGGTGTTTTATTAATATTTGTCATTACTGAAAACTCTGCGCCTTAAACGAAAAGAAAAAGTTGATGTAGTGTGAAAAAAAATCTGTTTCTCAAATATAGAAGTCTCTGTCTCCACCACTATAGTGACTCTCAAACAAATTAAATAAAATTGAACAAAGATGGATGTGTTTTTTGTATGAAAGACCATATAATAGCTGAACAATAGTCAGAGTCCGTCAGACTGGCTACTGACTAAGTAGCAGGTTGAAGCCATTTGCTGACATGACCAGCACTTTTGTAATGACACCTTTACAGTCGTATCATGATCAATCCCACCTTCACCACACAACAGACGTCATTCAATTTAATTTCGTATTCATTTGTAACACAGGTTGTCCCAATCCACTGATTTTTATCAGTTATAATTTTTCAAGAAATCACATATATTCACTAGAAAAATCCTATGGAAAATTGCATCCAGTAAAGTGGAAAAATCTTATAATAGTTGTAATTCTACAGTTTATTATAATTTGCGAATGATATATTCAACTTAACTCTTGAAATTGATGAGGCAACTTTGCATTAACAGAAAAAATCCGTGCGTCAAAATTTGAAACTTTTTCATATCCTATAATCATAAAAAAAAATCCAAATTCTTATTTTTTATGTAACTTCATTAATTTTGAAATATTACTTCCTACAATAAACCATTTTGAAGGTAATTTTCAGGGCTACAAGCTTATGTATGCTAGAAGGGCTTGAGATCCTCCACACTTTATTAATAAAGGATCAAAGGATTGTGGATAAGCAATCCTCGCACTATAGTGACAGATTAATTTGGTTATTACTCCGTCAATTTTTATGCTACCAAAAAAAATAAAAAAATAATTGTTATAAAAAATGCTTTGATTTGACTGTTTACTTGTTTTCGTATCTCTTATAATTATGGAGAAAAAAAATGAGAAAAAAAATTTTCTGCAAAATAAAAGAAAAGTATTATTTAATACTCATTTTTTTCAAAATTATGCATTTCTAATCAGCCAAACTTTCAGATGTCGTAAATAACATCCTAATAATGTATTTGCTACAAGGAAAGAGTTTAATTTTGATTTTCAATGAATTGGTATTAGTTTCAGTGGGATTTTTTTTAGCTTTAACTATTTTACATCATATCTCATTGAAATTTCAGTCGAAACGACTTTTATCAGTGGTCATTTGAAAAGTCTTTTTAAGCTCTTTAAAAAGTATTCCATGACTTTTTGTTGAAAAATGTTTCTTTGTTTTTTATAAGCTTTATTTTTGTTTATTACACTTTTTTCGATAAAATGCATCATTACGGAGTTAGACGTAAAAAAATATTGAAAAATGAGTTTTTATTGATGAAAAATCGGCACCATTTAGATCTCGCTTTTTGGCCAGCAGCAATATTAGAAAATGCATTTATCAGTAAACATGGTGTGAATAATATTTATGCAACTTTTCCTTCTTTTAAAAGCACGCATTTGTTCATATAGTCCTAGAAAAATAGTTTGAAATGAATTATTTGCAGTATAACTAACATCTGTATACCAATTGACACATTTTTGGATTTTAAAAAACATCTGGAATTGAAACGTGACATAGAGGTTGGTAAAATCTTGATGAGTATGGAATAGATTCAAGAAAGGATTGAAAATACTAATAGAAATAATATCAGGAAACGAAACGATCGTGGTAGCAAAAATAAAACCATTTTTAATATTTATCAAACACAGTTGATAGCATACTGAGTAGTTTTGTTTCATCGTCATTACAAAATCATCCAGTACATAGCATTAGAAATGGAGTCTACAAAAAATCAATATCATTAACAAATATCCAAAACCGTAGTATAACGCTAAACTAATAATGAGATTGCCCTAGTCAAAATGTAAGTTTGGGTTTATTTTACATAAAGCTGAAGACAGTACAAACACCATTATTTTCTATCCAATTTATTCTATCGTTAAAATAGTCGAAACAACAGTTATAGATCTTGAAATCCATAAAAAATGTTGCCTACACATTTTGTGTTGGAAAAAACCGATTCTGGGATATAACAAATATTTAATAAAGAATGTCAGATGTTGTAAATCAACTCAAACTAGGACAATCTGTATAAAATACTAGAGTGACGATATTATTTCAATTCAAAGAAAAATAAATGATCGTTTCGTCGTATCCGAGATGACAAAAAAAATATCATCGATAAAATCCAAACATTAGTATTCATGGACACTCTTAAAATATTTTTCGAAGTTGTTTGGTAAATCACGCCTTTTTGTCTTCCAAGTCAAGTATTGGGATACCTTTAGAACTAAGTGTTAGATAAATATGAAGAAGAATCTTTACGTATTGTATTTTGACGTTGACTACTCGAGATTAATAAATTATATAATTATTTGATACACACTTGTGGAGTTTAGAGAATAACTTAATGTCTAAAAAATTTGGACTGGATAGAAACTCGACATTGTTGGTCACTTTTCGAAAAAGTTAAATTACAATCCTTCAATATGGCATTCGAATAATAGAAAGTGTACAATGATATGCTGAGTAGACATATACAAGGTGAATGAATTGAAAATAAAGTAAAAATAAGTTTAAAAAAACTAAAAAAAACATACGTACGTGAAGAGAAATCGGCCAACTGTGAACTTTTGACTTTAACTATACAGACCACAAAAATTATCGCATCACTGGTATTTTAGGATATTTTTAATACTTTCTTTTAGTTTTTTGGGACAATCTGTATTATTAAATTACTAAAAGCGGAACGAGTAGGTAGAGCAGATTTGAATAAATAGGAGCTCATGCTCTAACAAATTATAAAACTGAATGTATATTTTCCTAAAATATAAACAAATAATCTGTTCTATTCTATTCTTTCTGTTTTATTAAAAAATTGCTTAAAACAAAAGGTAATTAATAAATATAACTGGAATTTTGTGAGCACTTAGATATAGAAAGCAAAGTTCGAAAGATATTTAAAAAACTAGGGAATAGAAAGGATAATATCAGGACAAGTTTTACTTATATTTGTTGTAAATATAGAGAGATAGAGGACGATTTAGAATACATATCGAGGTTCTATTTAATTCTTCGAATGCAGTACGTGGTCGATATCAAATTAACGTAAAAACGTTCTTTTTAATCTCATGTAAACAATACAAACAGAAACTTTTGAATCCTGGCGAATTTAATCGGAGTAATTAGATATTTTAATAGAATTATTGTATTGTCGACAGTCTTTGACAAGTGCGCCAAGTGCGCAAAGTTTAAATGAAATAGAAGCAAAATCGAGGCCAAAAAGTCAGTTAAAAATATACAGTTGAATAAAAGCGTGTTGAAAAGGTAAAATAAAATACGATTCAATTCAAAAACTCGGTCAGTTGTGGCGACCGAAGGTCGCATCTTCATTTGATTGAAAAAATTGATGAATGTATGAAACACAATTTATTATGAGCCACAAGACTAAAAAAAACTTAATTAAACTCTGTAATATTTTACAATCGTCCAGAATTTATTCCAAATGCATTCAATTGATTCTACAAACATCTGAGTATCATTTCGAGAAAGTCTTCATATTTAATATTGATGTTTCCGGTGTAATTAGGATCTCTACGTTTAAATTCGTCGGTAAACTTTTGTATTTGAATGCAAGTTATGATGTATTGATCTAAAGAAATTTTCTTAGCGTTTGGATTGCTTCTGGTTACTAAAAAATGTATAAAATCAGGAGAGAAATGAATATCTAGAAGTCTCAACGCATAATCCAATTCGTTTTCGTCTAAAAATCCAGAGCTGGCTTTATCGTAAGTATTGAAAGCGTTTATCCACAGTTTTATATGGTAGTATAGTGTTTCGAATTCTTTAATATCCAATCCACCGTTTTTATCTAGATCGAATATTCTAACGACGAATTTACAAGCTGCGTCAGAAAATCGTTTTCCTTGAAAAATTTCGAAGGCTTGTTGAAGTTCTTTCGACGAAATTCTACCTTCGTTTTTAGTGTCCATAGCGGTGAACCATTTTTCTACAGCTGGATGTATTGCTTGGTTTCTGGATATGTTTGTCGTTATGTTTCCCAGTTTCTTTCCTCGGCTATCTGAAATAAAGTAAAAATGATCGTCCCATATCGAAATTTCATATCTAATTATGATACTTCCGGACCCAGTGACCTTTTGAACATTTTGCGCTAGAGTTATTTATTCAATATTCGGTATCAATAGTCATACCAAATACACTACAAACAAATGGAAAAACGTATTTTCATCCTCCAAATAAAATTTAAGAAGATTGATAAAGACGTCACTCTTATTTATAGCTTGTCCAAATATTCGCCCATTTCGTATACACTCAAACCAGTTCTGGAAACATGTTTTCCACTCTGAACATGATATCGTGAAAATATGGTTTTGAAAGTCTTCAACAACTGTCCGTGCGTGACAAATCAGGTAAATACGAGCAATGAGAAATCACTTTGATGTTTTTGCTCTTCAAATATTCACTTAGAGGGGCCTCTATATGTCTGCAAATCGTTTGCGATGGTGCTTCCTTACAAAAAGTTGGACGAAGCGATTCTATGCTAGAAAGGCCTGGCTTCGCAATAACAAACGTCAATGTTCACAATACGGTGTTGCCACAACTCATTAATGCCATCTATTATTCGATTGCAAAACCCAACCCTTATGTAATCTACATATTTATCTCAAAATTTTAATCTAAATAGAGCAATATAGGATTACCTCCTATCAATCCGGAAAATAAGGATTTTTTTTGGACTTCCATTAAATCTCTTCTATTCATACTCCGGGTAATGCTCAAAGCGCGTTTTTGATCTTCTATGTACTGCTGTTGCTCTTCCAGAAACCTTCTTTTTTCCATTAGCTTATGCTGCTCTAATAATTCCTGCTGTTCCATTAATTCGCGTTGTTCCAATAATTCTCGTGGATCCATTAATTCGCGTTTATGAAATAATTCACCACTCGGCGATCGAGACGGTACTGGAATCAATTAAAATATTATTTAGGGCTCACACGATATTCTTCATCTCCATTTCCGGAAAATTGAGACATTAGAAATAGTTTATGGTACGTGCAACTTTTTTCAATGAAATCATGTAAAAAAATTATGAACTCGAAGAAAATTTCGAGCAATTCCTTCGTGTCAAATGATATACATACTTACTAAATGATGGAATAGATGTTATTAACTTGAGCCTTTCTTCAGTTGTTGGACCATCACAATTATCATCTGAAAAGATAGATACGTTTGAATATTCAATAACCAAACTATATATTATCGATAAATAAGTCTCTTCACTCAAATAGCTTTTTCGTTAGAATTTACTTTCGAGGCTGGATCCAGAAGTATTTGGCTCAATAAAGAAAACTTTCTTCTCATCCAAATGCGGCGGTTTTTGTTTAATTTCTTTGCTCAAACGTCGCATAATACTCGCCATTGATAGTATTTTGCTTTTTCAAGATAGTCAATGAAAATTATACCTGCAGATGGAACGGTCTTTGTCTTCTTTGGCACTGGTTCGCCTTTTTCAGGCCATTGTTTTGATTGATCTTTTGTTGGACCCCCGTTGCATCCCTGGTTATCAAAAGGTGCAATATTCGGCTTCATTTCTATGAAACATTGCCAAACAATCGATGGAAACATCTTCACGACGCTGTTTTTGTTCTCTTGTGACAAAACGCGACACCCATTTTGCGCACAGCTTTCTCATGTCCAAATTTTTAGTTATTATGTGATTCACCACACTTTCAGTCGGCGATCATCCAGTACCGCTTTGGGAATTTTCTTCTGGAATCGTCACTTCATTTGGTCGACCACTCTGCGATGCTGCCAAATATTTTACTGTTGACCAACGAAGGAGCAGTTTCATCTAGAGTAGGATCTAGTTCAGCTTTTATATTGGTTGAGCTAATGCCTTTCAGATAAAAGTATTGTATCACATAACGATGAACAATTTTTTTCATTTTTACAAATTCACTGAAAACGTTCACTATTGTTGGCTGCCAAACAAATACTGATCATATGAATATTTTTCAAGCAGCTACCGCCATCTCTAGGTCAGGCCGAGTTCGAAAGATTAGGTTACATCACAAAATATAAGATAAAAACTAAAATAATTATTTTTATAGTGAATTTAAACTATTTTAGATTTTATTTTAGCACGAAAAAGATTATTCCAAATGAACGTCGTGTTTCCTCATGATGCAATAAAAATAACAGCGAATTATTTATTCAGAGCTATATCTGGAGCTGTTTGTGCATAGAAAGAGGATTTTTTGGGTCGGTATATCACCAAAAATTCATCCCTACACACCTGACTTAAGGTTATGTATATTGGGATACACAATATATATATATATATAGTTTATTAAATACTTGGAGAAAGGAAAAAACAATTAACAGTAACATCGAAGTAAATAGAAAAGATTTTCCTTCAGATCTAATCTTCAGTGCGTATTATCTGTTTCCAGATCTTTTAGAGTATCGGAGGAGGATTACAGTCTTCCTTGTCTCCTGCTAATGATTTCATTCCAGTTAGCGTTTTTCCTTTCTTATCTTCCTCATTTGGTCTGTCTACTTTCCTCTCGATCTACATCTCGTAGACCAGCTCATTCTAAATTAGCTATTTCCTCTTTATTTTTTATTATTTGCTCTTATTTCGTTATTTCGTTATTTTTCCTGGTATTCTATTAGATGTTTCAATTGTGGTCATCTTGGCTATGTCCTTCTTTGACAATATACAATTTTCAGTTGCATTTGTATAATCTGGTTGATTTATTTGTTATATTACCATCATCTGTCAATATGGTACATAGATGTTCACACGCAGTTACCTTGTAGAGTGGAATATGCTTTTAAAAAACATATTAAAAGAAATGAAATATTAACCAAATATTTATATAAAAGAGACCTAATTTGAGTCGAAATAAAAATCATAATTATGGCATAGAAAGGAAACTTATTGATCGATGAATATGGATAGAAAATTAAATGGAAACTTAAGATGTAATATTTATGAAAAAACTGAAAAATTGTTTGTAATTATTTGTGTTATTTTACTGAAAAACGATATTAAACTGAAAATTATAAAAATGTTGCAGAAAAAATTAACTGACAGCATTGATACATTCAATTGATCTGATAGGAGAAATTCTAGTGACTAAGAGAAATCAGGTTTGAGTCACTAATTAACGATCTTTTATATTAATTTTATCAATGAATCTTTAATAATATAATTATGGACTTACTATAAAATTTATTGCTGTATTTTGGGTCACTCATAATTTGGACTCGTTTTTAATAATAATAAAATTAAAACTTTCAAATATTATGACATATGGATTGATTTAAAAATTATTTTGACGGCAAATAGACAATCAATCTTCTTTTTCAAGCACGAAATTTATGGTCCTCACCGCAATTGCTCATTAAAGAATTAAACCCAAATGTAGATTGATTATAAAAAAAACACAAAATAGATCGCCGTCGTTTTAACAATTAACTGGGATTTCTAAACAGGCCAGGACATTTATAACTTTTAAATCATAAAGTACTACGATTCTTTTCCCATATTAAAGATCAAAGAAATGCAAATCCACGACAGACTTATTTTTAAGAGGGTTGTTTGGTATTTGTGATTTTCAATTGATACATAGCAAGATTGATACAGACCCAAAAACTCACTTCTAATTTCCAAGAAAATTCCAAAAATGCGTAGTAGATATTCATGTTTTTCAAGTTTAACATGGTAACAAGGTACAGCTTTGTAAATTTGAGTGAATCCAAAAGTTTTTTGATTTCTGTGGGGTTGTTAAGTACTACTTGTATGCAGCCGATGAGAATGTGCTTGAATGGACACAGGAACGTGCCAATTTTGGCAAACAGAAATTTCTAAAGTATTATTAGAAAGAAGATAGTTTTTGTAGTCGTACAAATTATAACATATGAAGGTGAGCCCAGGTATAGCATTCTTGAGCATTTTTGAATTTTATCATTCAAAGAAAATGTGAAGAGGTCAAATGATTTTTCAAATACTTTAATGGTATGTATGATTCAATTTTCCAATATTAGTCAAAATACAACTCAAATGAAACATTCATATTTTGATAATGTTACGTTGCGCCGGAAATGTTTTAAATGTCATTTGTCATCTGTCAAATTTTTTCATACATCTGATAGATTTGGAGGGTCGATTGTACATTTTTTGGACGTCACACTTGAGAAAAAATAACTGCATATGTTGAATCAAAAAGTCGATGTCCATCAGACAATGCACTAATCGTCGAATATTTTAGCAGAAAAATTGAACGAATTCCGTTATGATTTATTGGTTCATTCTTTATATTCACCTAATTTGGCTCTCTCAGATTTATTTTTAATCTCAAATTTTGGAAAATAGCTTGGTAAGTAGCGATTTGAGACAAATGAAGTAGCGATTGCAGAAACAAACGCGTTTTTGGACATATTATTTGTGAATTCTTATTGAATGAAACTTAAAAGTTAAATAACTTATTTATTTCAAAATTACCCTTGATTCATGAATCTCGTAAAATAAAGGTTTTACCGATAAAAATGTTATTTCCTTCTAAAACTAAATCATTGTTTACTAGCCCTGTATACAAACTTATAGTCAAGTGGTCTATTCTATATTTTGTTAGCATTTTATCAGTTCAAACAATGTCCTTTTCAATGTTATTTGTTCAAGACCCTTTAGAATTGGCCCTTAAATATATCAGTAAGTCATTCGCTTATTGTTTTCCCACGTTAGTTTTTATTCAAATAAATAGATATTCTCACGTGATTTATTATTAAATTAGATAATTTTATATTAGATTATACACGGCGAATGAATAAGTTCTTTGAAACGATTTTCATAGAACTATTGTTATGTATTTAAAATAATTAAAAATCCCCGATGTACCTAATGTTGGTACCACGGCTAAAAAATATTTTCTTTTCTCAAAAGGATTGATTCTATTCATTTATTAACAGCTGATATTGTGTTCACTATTGAACAACAAATCAAACAATTATTTATCCTATAAATATCCTTAGTACAATATCTACCCACAACTCTGAGCTAATTGTTGGTTTTGATCCAATAAGAAGGATAATTCTTAAGCCAGGAAAGCAATAGTCAAAATAGGATATTTATGCAATGAGACTCTCAGTAGAAACGTGGCTGTTTACTAAAAATGTCGGAAATTATCCTGATTCCTAAAATATTGGGAATCTTGTTAAAAAAGTTCGTCACAAAGAACAATATCATCATTGCCTACCATATAAGAAATTACTGTAGAACTGGTTTTCAAAGGAATCAAACTCATCTGCACAATCCCTCACAGCAATTTAGTTTTAGGGCCTTACCTCATCGAGAAGCCATGGCGTCCTCGACGGCTACGTATCCAAATAATTTGTATTGAAATATATTGTCGTTAATTCACGTGTTGGCAACGTCGCTAATTTGGAAGCGTAGCCAAGACTGACAGCTCGCTGTGTGACTGTGACACGAGTGGATAAATGTCAAACGTCCTTGCTCGCTTTGCGCATGGTCTGGAACGTAACGTCAAATGTCAAACGCCCCAGGTAGAAACTTTGTACTTGATTTCTTTCTCAACCATCAAACAATTTCAATATCTAATCTATAAATACACATTTTTCAAATTTATTTTCTTGGTTAATGTTGAGTTATGTGAAAATATTTAGTATTCGAATATTTTTGTATGTAAATTTTCATTCAATGGCTATACTACTTTAAAGATAGTCTGGAAAAATAGTAAAGTTAAGGAAAAGATATTTGTTGTAACAATTCATACAATCTGAAATAAAAAAAATAGTAATACACTCAAATCCCTTTATTTAATACTTTACATTAAAATCCCAAAACTAACAAATGATAATAAATCCAATTTATTGTTAAGGAATGTTGTCAATGCGTTAGTAATATCAAAAGAGAACAATTTGAATTAATTAAAAAAAAAAATAGTGAATAGAACAAAAGTCCACCCAAATTTTATCGAAAAAATTTTCTGAACAAATATCAATTTTTGTTATCAACATTTTAATGAAACAAAACTAGTCACCAACTAATTCAAATCCAATTTTCTGAAGTTTCTTGTAATCGAAGAATGTTATTGTTAATTAATATCAAAATCAAACTAACTAATATGCAACAAACAAAGCTCAAATTTGAACTTTTTTCGAGTAAATTTCAATTTCATGAAAATCCTTTACAGTTTGAATGAACAAATACTATTTCAAAAGTACCCGCCGAGACGCAGCGCATGCGCAAAGCGAACAAGGAGGAACGGATCCTTTTGACATTTATCCACTCGTACTGTGACGACCTGGCGGTGTCATCAGTATTAGGCCTCTTCTATGCACGCGTTTTTTGTCGCTGGTCGCGGGGCGACAAATCCAAGCGTTTCTTGTCGCGTGCAGCTTTCAAATTTGATCAGTTTTAACTGTTGCAAGTGGACCACACAACGGCAGTGATTAAAAATGGATCTATAAAAATTTCATTGAAAAAAGACGACAGAGACGTTGGGATGTGTGCATCCAATTAATAGTGCTTCTCAGAGGCGTATATTTTACACTTCATGCAGAATTAAGACTCGACAGGGAGAAATTCTTCAATTATTACCGTATGTCGACTCATTTGATGAGCTATGTAAAAAGCTTTTATTACAAATGTGGAGATGGTACGGGGATTTGCGTTTGATCCAGAGGAAAAGTTATCAAGGTTGAGATAAATACAAACAAATATGTTTTTTCTTTTATTGCGTCAAAAACAATTCAACGTCCAGATTTTCCATGGTACTTCTTCACACATCAACACAACTCTACAAACTGACTGTTCATAACGACAAACGATAATAAACGCGCGTTTCTTGTCGCCCCGCGACCAGCGAAAAAAGACGCGTGCATAAAAGAGGCCTCATGTACACAATCAAGATGCAACTCACTTACTCAGGGTCTATTCGGCCGCCAAGATTGAAGCAAATGAATTTCGATACAGAAAGATTAATCGTAGAAATTCAAAATCGACCATGTTTATAGGATACCGCAATGCAAGATTATTATGGTTGTCATTAGTTGAAACATTATAAAAAGTATTTCCACATAGATACAAATGCAAACCAAAAATAAAATTATGTTTGTTCTTGATGAAGACGTCCGCAATTTACCTACTGATAATAAATGAAACTTCTGGTCGTAACCGCCAAATCCGCCAACTTGAACTATACTAACTACTGGTGTTCCAATAGTCGCGACGTTGAGTAATGTTGCAGAGTCTTCGAGGCGTTAATTCTCGATACGAGGACTGAGAAACCTGACTGAAAGATCTTCTTGGCAACCATAAGCGACCATAGCCACGGCTACGGAGCTGGCGACGTCCCCATGACGTTTTAGCGAGGTAAGGAAGAGAAAAGCATACAATAATAGAAGAAATCCATAAGCAGGTTAACTAGAAAATGCTTTGAAAAAAAAAATTATGTTCAGCGGTGTGCATCAAGCTTTCGACAAAACTTTGAATCAAAGATTCGATTATAAGCTAAAAGTCTTTCGGAATAGATCAATATTCAGAGCTTTACCAATGAATGCTAGTGTATCACAAAGGTATTGTTCTTGGCTGACTCTTCTTCCTTTTTGATACACCAATAGCAGAAACTGCTACCACTACACCAACACTCCAAGTTATCGTCTTCAGAGACTGAAGGTAAATTGAGCTGAGCTTAGTTTAAATGTCAACAACGATTCCAGAAACTCCAGCTTACATGTATACTGGTAGAAGTTGACAAAGCCAAACAAGATGCAAGAAACTATAAGAAGTATTTAATCAAGTAAATGCGTGGACGCATTTGCCTCAACAAATACTTGCATACAGATTTTGCGTATAAGCACATTGGTCGAATACCTATCAAGTGGATATGGGGCATGTATCTTTGGAGGTATGTCTGCTCAAGCAATAGTAAATAGCGATGACTTATTATCAATGCTGCTGGTCGAAACAGCAACCTCCACAGAGACCTGTGCGAAGAGTCGAGGTACGAAAGCATGTGAACAGATTTACATTTAGCAAAATCTCGAGACAATCCATCGTGAAGTGATAAGAAGACATTGAATTAGTGACATAGTTAAGTGCTGATTACTGAGGAAATCAGGAAAAACAATGAAATATTATTTGTTAATATTATGTAGGTAATAATAATCCAAATGATGACGATTAATTTTGACACGCTAAAAATAAGATAATACGAAGCTCGCGCCGTTTGGGAAACAACAATAAAAAACGAGAAAAGTAACCTAAAACGAAACATCCAACGGTTAAAAACTAAATATGACAGACATCAAAATATCGGAAAGACAATTTCCGGCTCCAGTTATGATTAAAACAAATGAGCATCGTGATTGAACAAAATGCGAGCACCACCGCCTACTGCTATGTCTGTTTGGCTTTTGTTTGTTTTCATAACGTGCGGGTGAATGATTAGAACCAATGAAATTTGAGCAGTAGAATCAAAACAAAGCGTTTAACTTAATTGATATAGGGGTATCTCAAATAATAACGATAATTTTATGTTGATGAACAATCCTAATTGGATTTTTTTGTATCACAATAGAAGGTTAAATCATGAGAAACGTACATTTATTTTTCGTGGACAATATGTACAGGGTCCTTCACGACGAGCTGAATCGATATGCATATGGGAAAGTACTGGGACCAAAGTTGCTTGCATGGGTTTCCGAAATGCTAAAATAATTTCAGTTCTCTGAAACTTCAGGTTATAGCGGAAGTGAACCCAAACATCGTCATTTTAGACCAAAAAAAAAGGTAATGTCAAGGTGTTTTTATTGTTTGTTGATATGTTAGCTTTCTTTGGTCGCTCCGGACAACCGACAATTAAAAACTATGAAAATTTCAGTTTTTTCAAGTTTTTACAAAAACCGTTAATTTGAGATATATGAATTAGTAAAGTTTTCGAAATTTTTAGATAGCGGAATTCGGCACCATTTTCTGAACACCCTATATAAATTTTTGTCAAGGTTTTCACAGATTTTGAAAGCTGTAAGTGTTATTTGTCCAAACACCAAAAATATTATACCTGACTCACTTAAACTTAGAAATATAATTTTTTTAGTGGAGGACTGCGTGTGTCCAAAAAATTTCGAAAATGTGAAATAATTAAAAAATGGTGGACTTTAGGCATACTATGCCTTATATAAAGTTATAATGAAATTTTACGTAGATTCCAAAAATTTAATAAAAACTATAGCATTCCGTTTAAAATAACGAAGTTTGGGTCCACTTTCGGTATAACCGGAAGTTTCATAAAACTGAAATTATTTCAGAACACTAGTCCCAGTACTTTCTCATATAAATATTGATTCAGCTCGTCGTGAAGGAACCTGTATGTTAGTTTTAATTTTATATTAATACAATTAAAAATTCAAATAGTTCAAATGTATTATTATAGTAGTTTTATATGACATTATTTAGTCGCTTGCTTCATACAGAGCTATTAAGTTGTCTCATCAAACACATGTAATTTTTTCTATTTTGCTATAAAGATAAGAAAGGATAGATAAAGAGATAACAGATGCAAAAAGTTATAAGGAAAACTTCCTTACAACAAATAGCAAAGTTGGGGGTATGTCAGAAAAAGTGCAATTTAAACTTAGGGGAGTTTATTTTGGAGCAGCGCCCGCACTAGCTTTTTTGGAGAAACAAACAAATTACCGCTCCTTTAGATAATATAAGATATTTACAATAATTAGTTTACCATGCAGAACCTACGAAAAAAAATTATAATATTTTGACTTTTACTGTACTTAAACATTTGGTCTGCAGTGCATATCTTTATTTGAGAATAATAATGAAAAAATGATTTTAGATTATAAAAAAAAACGTTCATTTTATAAGGTAGATACTATAACAAAATTAATAAAATAATACAAAAGAGTACATATAAAAAAATATCTTGCCAACACTCCTAAACAAGCACATTCTACATTACTGCATAATCAAATTAGCAAAAATACATCATATGATTAAAAGGGAAGAAAAGAAACGTGTTAATATATTTTAATTTAGAGAAATTCCTTTCCTCATTTGCCAAAAGTTACAGGTATAGGTATAGTAAACAATATTCTTAAGGCGACGCTAAGGTTTGGAGCAAAGTCCTTATCTACAAATCTGTCATCAAGCATATATGGACATATGGAATAGAGCTGTGAGGCTGCGCTTCTAAATCTAATACAAATATCATTCAGAGATCCCAATCTAAAATACTCCGTCAGCTAGTAGATGCTCCATGGTATGTAACAAATCGCACTGGGAGTGCCCACTGTACAAGATGTTATCCAAGAGAGAATCATCAAATACCACCAAACTATAGAAACCCACCCAAATCCACTACTAAAGGAGTTATTAACGCCGCGGAACACGAAAAGGCTAAAAAAAGTTGGCCAATAGACCTAATATGAGGTACAAGAGGTTGCATCACTGGAAGTAAGCCTCATCAAGACATTATAGATGTTAGATTATCTAACACTCGCGAGCAAATTAACCTATTGAATGTAAAAAGTATTCTGATTGTTAAAAAAAACCTGATGATGAATCGAGTCGATGTTCTAACAAGTTTTGGGAGAACCTTCATTCCTAGAAATGATTATTCCTTCAGGACCAGTGAAAACTGTAAGCTAATTATCTGTTTTCCAGCTCCATTGGGTGATTTGTAATTTCGGTGTAGGACTCAAAACCTTTCCAAGTATTCATGAAGGCATTTTTCGAGAGAGGAGATTTCCCTATCTTAGTTTTATCAAAAATGCAATTAAAAACATAATCAGCATCATTATCATCAATCTTCTTGGGCACGTCGTATAGGATTCAATTTTCCTAAACACACTGTATTTTCTTTTTATAAGAGACAAAATTTGAATTAGAAAATTGAAAGAGTTCTTTAGAAGTATCCAATTTATGAATTCCAGATAAATATGGAGATTTCTATATAATCATAATCAACTTTACTGGTTGCCATATTTCATCATCTCCGCTTAATATTCTCAAGACTGGATGAAAATCAGTCCCAGTAAACATTAGCAAATTGTGGGTGAATTAATAAAGAGAAAACCGTAGAACGTTGAACGTTCAACGGATGAGTTTAGTTGGTGTGGTGTGATTGCAGTTCATTTACGATGCTAAACGCGAAAGGGCTGCAAACTCCATTGATTGCACGCCCAATTACCCCCCTATATCATGTTTACATAAGTAATCATCGAGCACGACGCAGTTGACATAGCACCACTGCGTTGTCGCTGCCGGAATTAAACGATCCTACAACCCCCCAAAGTCAGTAGCGGTTCTTAGTAGAGCGAGGAAGAAATCTTTTGAACCAATTTTTCATCAGCTTTAATCATTTACAATATAAAACTCTAGATTATATTTGTATTTTGAAATCCTTCGTCTCGAATATCTGTTGAAATATGAATGAAAAAACTGTTAGATCCTTGATAGAATTTCAATTATCTTTGAGTCCTTTAGTTCCTTATCTTGTCTATCTAAAATCTAGAAATTGGTAATAGTAAGGAACATAGTTATAATTCTAAAATCAATTTTAGCGTTATTATGTACTATTTAAAAAAAAACTTGCAACAGTTCGATTTTTATTCTTAAATTGACAATTCACATTATGAAAATATCATCCCCGCCTCCCAGTAGTTTGTTGTAAAGGGATTTTAGCCCTCTGTTCAGTAATATAGTTTTTCAAATTTGGTACAATCATAATTTTTAAGCTGTAAAATGTATTTCCAACCAAAGCGATTTTAGAATTCTCGTACAACATTTTGTTAATCTCTTCCGTTTTCATAACTTTTAGCAATATTAGAATATAACTTAGATTTTAAATAACCCCATAAGAAGTAATCGAGAGAAGTCAAATCGGGGGATTTAGCCGGCCATTCGATGGTTCCACGCCTTCCAATCCATCTATTGGGAAAAACCTCGTTTAAATATCTAACTGTAGGTACGTACAAAATTGCGGTGGAGCTCCATATTATTGGTAGTGAATACATCGATCTATCTCATGTTAATGATTAACAACAGTTAATAAAAAAAATCTCAAAAAAATAAGGGCCGATAAAATTTCATTGTCATTGATAAAGTACATCGTTACGACTATTGACTTTTTAACAGTAATCGCATTTTTTACTCAAAATTCGTCGATTATCAATCTGAAAAATTTTAGCGATGCGTATTTTTATAGATATTTCAATTTTCTTGAACAAAGATTTCTTAGTTAATTAACGTAAAACTAGCGATTTCCTTGTAATCGTTCCTTAAACATTGATTCAGTTTTCCAAGTTAGCGTTTCGATAAAATCTACTCATACTCGAGATTCCTCTAGTTTTCATTACTAGCACTACGCTCCAGCTATTCTCATCTAAGCTTTGGATGATTCGCATAGTTTTCCCAGATTTAGTCCCTTGGATGATTGCTGGAGAAGGTTCTTCAAATGTTCTAGCAGTGTTTTCCATTGTTTGAATATTCTTCTAGTAGAAGTCTCGATAAATCTGCTGAGGGCTGATGTACGAAATTGATGTACAATGAGGTTCTGTTGGCTTTGGAGCTACTTTCCATGGTTTTTTGTAGTGTGATGATATGTTGTAGATACATACAGTTTAATGAAGTTATGTTTGAGCTGATTTTCCTTATTGCATATTCTCAAAAAAAAAACAAAAGAAGTAATATTATATATCAAGTGCCTTGTACTAATTGTGATGCTGTCTACATAGGGCAAACATCTCAGTATTTGGAAAATAGACTAAGAGGTCATCAATACGATAAAAAAAACAGAACTGCATTAACGAACCATGAAATATCAAAAAAAAAACATAGTTATAAGTTGATTTTATTTATATTTTGATATTCATGTCAAAATTAATCTTTCTTTTAAAAATTATTAGAAAATACTAATTTTAAAACAGAGTAAAGCTAAAATCAAGAACATTTAAATGCATTAATTAACGAAAAATGGTAGATATAGCAATTTTTTGAAGCATATACATAACAATATTGAAAATTGTTCGTCGGTATTAGAATTCATATATAAATATTCACTTTTTTCTGTTTTATAGTTAAACATAAAGGTACTTTACACCCGAGTAAACTTAATATTCTTTGGCAAACCTTATATGATATAAAAAAGAGGAAGGAATGAATTTACAACATAGTACATTTAAAGAAATGCTCTGACTATATATTTTTTTGAATTTTGATAGTTGAAATGTTAATAAAAGCAAAAAGTTTTAGAATATTTTCATTTGATCAGACAAAAAATTCATCGAAATGCCTTCGTTATAACGAGCCATAGATATGTAGTAATCTTCTGGTTATGATCTTAGTTACTAGTTTTGTTAGTTCCTTCACTTAAAAGTATAAACTGAATTGAAATTTTCTTATACAAAATAGTCATAAACTTGTGATCTTAGTTCTAATTTTGGTATCACTACTGGATACCAAATATTGCACAAAGAATTTGGCGAACGAAAAATTTCGACTATAATAAATTGAAATGTAACTAGTTGATTGTCAAACCAGAGATGTTTGATGGTAGATATATTTTCTGATTGAAAGAAGCGGTTGTTAATGTATAGCGTTTTTCATATAATATCAAGATTCAATTGCAATTCTATCTGATTGCGAATCGATTCAGCGTTGTTGAATATTACTGTGGTCTATTGATCATCTGAATGTTGCTGCTAAAGATGTCGATAGATTGGTTATTTTGACGATTAAACTTCTCAAATAAGTCATATATGATTGGTTTTTCCAAACTTTCTAATAAAATATACTATTTGAGCATTTTTAGCTCTTGAGCATGCTAAATATAGTAGTTGAAGTGATTTGATACCAGTGTAAAGAGTCACAAAACATTCAAAGTTATATTTTCTTCTCTTGATTGATAGTGCAATAGGATCCATAGGATTTGATCTGTAATAGTTTTCGTTCAATTATTTATTATTCAAAGCTCCTTAAATGTCTTCAGCTAATTTAACAGCCAATGTTACTTGTGATCATGTATGAATCACTAACTTGGTAATTTAACTATTTCAAGACTTCACTCTGAAGGGATTGTTTAGCTGCCGATGTTCTCAACTCACAGATATGTCATAAGGGAGGTTTTTAGAGCCAGAAATACGAAAGACCATGACTTATGACTGAACCAGTTCCTTACGCTGATCTCTTCTTCCTCGTAAAACATTAAGAGCCCTGTGAAAGGGTTAGAGTCAAATGTCAGATGTAGACATGTGTGTTTTAGAAGTTTAGGTATTTTGAATAATTAACCACTCCATCATGAATCAGTGTCAAAATTATATACCCAAACAATATATATATATATATATATATATATATATATATATATATATATATATATATATATATATATATATATATATATATATCGGTCTGATTACATAAAATCGTGGAACAAACAATGAACTCCGACTGACTCCCTCGGGATAATCATTTCATGAGCGTTGGGAGAGCACCAGGTGCACAGACAGAGAGTTAATGCAAAACCACAACATCATATACGAAGTTTACTTTTATAATCTGCTTTAAAAGGATTATTTGAATATTTATACACATAAAATGTGAATAGAACGCCCCGCCTCGTGCATTAACAACTTTTCAAACTGACTGTCTAATGGAAAAGTATTCACCAAACCCACACCTAGTGCCCTTTTTCCCTTCGCTGCTGATTCGCGGATTCTGTAAATCTGATTTTATATACAAGTAGCTACTCTTCTTTGATAAAATATATAAAACCTCTATCGATTCGAAGAGTTGAATTTCCTAATGCTGCTTGAGATACTGGTTACTTGAAAATATGAGGCTGGAAATAACAACAATCTTTAAGTTCCGATGTAAATACAAGATTACTTTTGTGAAATTTGGAAATCAGGTTCTAGAATTGATACAATTAAATATGAAAAACATAAATTCCTTAATTCAGTGGAATAATTAATAAAAATTAGTTGAAGGTAACGATTATTTCCTTCACGAGTCATGAGATTTCATTTTACAGAAAGGGAATATGCTGAAAAGTAACAAAAGTTTCTATTTTTGCAATTTTTATTACGTTTACAAAAAATGTTAAATTTATCTTAAGTAATGCAAGCCATCTGCTAAGTCGATTAGTGTACTACAACTCGTGACGATTTTTAATCCATTGAGATAAGGATGCGCCAACTCGGGACGGAGATATTTCAGGTAAATGAAAAGGTAGTCCGATTTCACAATACAACTCTTAAGGGATTCATTAAGAGTATTACTTGAAATTTATTACCTAATCCGAAAATCAAAACCTAGAATTTCTAAATCCTTTAAATTGCGTTTTAACATTGGGTAGATACTAAGCAATATACAGTGGAAGCCGTAATTTTAAAAATTCTATATAACATCATAATGTAGACAATCTCTAATATTACCACCACCCTTTGTCATATCAAAATAATAAATTCGTTGCCCCCTTCTTCATTCTCCAAACATACAACGTGGTATGGGTGTTTGTGACAAGTTGAAAATGGCATTAGTAGTAAAAGTCATTGGGAAAGTTAGATTAGGTGTTATGTATTTAAAGTGTAATACATTTTTCATTGAAACACATTGTAAATATATATTTTATTTTTGTTTTTAATTTCATATTTGAATGCCCGAGCTGCTTAATATTCCGGAACGAGTTGTCTAATCTTCATGACAACCACGATCATGGCGGGTATTAAAATCAGGAGCTGGCGTTCGCTCGTTACGGCAAAATAACCTATAAACATATTTTTTACCTTGTATATATATCCAGTTCTTCATAATCCAACCAATTATAAATACAATTATCAGAATGGTTCAACAGGAATGAAATAATCAATAGGAACAAATAACTTCTCAAATAATTGGACTTCCTTCTTTTATTTGACAGTATCCAACTTATTAAATCCTCCATGTTTCAATTCTTGATCTTGCTTGCACAGTTCTTATTGCAGCAACTATTTGATTTGTCAACATATACGAGAATATATTGAAAAATTCTTAGCCTACTATAGAACCAAACAAAATTTCAATGTCAAAATATTTTATTACTCAACATATTCTCCTCTTAATTGGATACATTTATTACAGCGAACCTGCAACGTCTCTAGACCTTTCAAAAAATATGTTTCTTCTTGCTCTGCAAACCAAACCTCCACAGCTTTTATTACCTCCTCGTTGGAAAAAAATTTACGACCTTTTAAGCTTTTTTTCAGTTGAGGAAAGAGATGATAGTCGGACGGAGCCAAATCTGGTGAATAAGGAGGATTTTCCAGTAATTCAAACCCTAAATCACGTCAACATGAGATTTGTGTGCAGGGGTGTTATCCTGCAAAAACAAAACACCTTTAGATGGCTTTCCGCGTCTTTTCTCTTTAATTTTTTTCCCGTAGACTGATCAGTAATGTCGAATAGTAATCTCCAGTTACTGTTCTACCCTTATCCAAACAATAAAATCATGATTACTCGATGGCAATCCCAAAAAACTGAAGCATAACCTTTCCAACAGATTTTCGGAGAACCAGAGTGTCGCCATTCCATCGATTGTTGCTTTGTTTCTGGATCGTAGAAAATGTACCCAAGTCTCATCCATAGTAATAATTCGGTTCAAGAAGTTTACATAGTTTTCAAATCGAGCACAGATCGAACAGATTCGACGTTCTGATAAAATCATGTCATGAACTGAATCGATATTTTCGAGGACTGACACAGAAACTGGCCCTCCTGATCGGTCATCATCTTCAATGGAAAATTTACGTCTTTTGAAGCTTGCAGTCCAATTTTTCACGGTCACATACAAAGGACATTGATCACCAAGGGTATTAAGCGTATCTTCGTAAGTCTGCTTACTTCTTAACCCTTTTGAATACAGGTACTTAATGATACTCCAATTTTTCGATTTTCCCAATTTCGGTGGACATCTTTTTTCTTTGAATTTATTGCGTAACTCTGGTTCACTTTTTTGACGTCAAACTTCACACTTCTAATAAGTTATTGTTCGTTGCTATGGTAACGCAATATTTTGTTTATGCATGGAACTGTTCTAGACTAACTAGATATCAATACATCCTCGTACAAATACTTGGGTCCATTCCAATTATCTTCTACAAAGAATAGTTTATCAATAGTGGTGATGATAATATCTATTCAATCATTTTTCCAGCCCATAGCAAATATTCTTGGATGGTCGATCAAAATTGATTGAGAGTGTGAATTTCTTGATGATCTCTGACTTGGATTTGCTACCACTTCTACCCTTATCATATAGTTGTTCGTCAGATTCAACGAGATAAAAAGTTAGAGCGTCATTTGAACACATCTAATGCCTTTAGTTGCAACTGTTGGGTTACTACCCTTGCTCTTCTGGTATTTGGTTAGTTTGGTGGTCAAATTGAGCAGAAAAAAATCTTAGATTTAATTATCAAGAGGTGAACAAATCACAAAAATCTTGAAATGTATTTGATACGAATAAGAAATAGAAATTACAATGACATATGCAAAGAAATGACATTATTTTCCTGTCCCCAACACGTATAAGAAAGAAATAATGATTTTGTGGATCATTAAGAAAATAGTAACTGAAATAAGTGTCTAGTTAGTGATTTTCACAAGGACGAAGTAGCGGAAATAATAAAAAGAAGGAATAGGCCAGTTTACTAGTCGAACTTTCATTTTTACTCAATATATTGTTAATAAATATGCATGAAACGTGAAGACCTCGTAAATTCGTCAACTAAATTTTTTTTTGGTCATGAATGAATGAAAGAGAAACAATATTTTCTCTATATTCACAGAAATCTTCATTGTTTTATACTTATACAACCTAAATATGAACATAATAATAGCTGCAACTGTACCAAATACTTTTTTCTTTCGAAGCTTATGAAATATATATAAACGAAGACATTTTAAGTGACTGCACACATTTTTCGTATAGTTGTAGCAATCATATCAAATTTTATATTTATAATCGGATTATGGTAGTACAAAGCATTGAAGGTTTCTGTAAATTCAAGAAATTATTCTCCTACACGTGATAAAAACGTCGCTCTAATTTTTTACAACCTATTTTATCTTCATCTACGTAAACTAAGTGTCGTTATGATCTTTTAGCGAGAATAAAATACTTTATTATATAAAAGTAGAAACAAGAATTATATTTTCCTTGCCGTCGTACGTAGAATAATTCATTTATTTAGTTGTTGTCCAGCTGCTTTTACATAACATTATATAACATAATGAGCCCATATTTATCTATTATTAACCCGTTCTCACCTTCGCGATCCTTTCTCTAAGCAAGCTGAAAAAATAAATGCAAGCTGACCTGAATTTCCAGTTTGGACGCGGTCCAGTATGAGGCAGCATCCCTGACAACGCTCCTAATAATACCGTTCTGATAACTATCAAGTGTTATTTTAAGAGAATATTACAATATTATTAATATACTTATTGATGTCACTCGGTAGAACCAGATGGTAGTTATGGGATAATAACGTTGACCCTCTTGACCTATTATACAGGGTGTTTCGGGATGCGAAAAAAATCGGGAGTGAGTAGATGACGAGAAAATACAGCTGTGACATAGAAAAAATTATCATACGATATCGATTTTGAGAAAATCCCCCCAAAAATGATCCCACTAATTCAGAGGAACGTGGTGGCCATGTAAATGGACCTCCCTGACCAATTCATCTAATGGAAAAAATGTTATTATATTAAAAAAATATGAACGATGTTGATTCTTTAATTGAATTGTACCATGAGGATTTACATCTGTCCATAAATGTGAATTATGGGGACCGTCTCGTGTAAAACCAGCTTCATCAGTAAATAGTATTTTTCTCTAAAATGTATTATCAACTCGTAGTATCTAGAAATCAACAAGAGTAGGCCAGTTTTGCTGGATAATCCTCTACATCCGTGGCATCCACTTTCTGGATGTGAAAGAGGTGAAAAAATTGCTCCTAGAATGAATATTTTTCGTTGATACGTTAAATTGTAGTGACATTTTGCGTACGTTAGTTGTGGAATCAACATCATCTGTTTCTAATCTCTCGTAACATTCGTTGTTGACCATCGTCACCTTTTTTTGCTAGAACACATCCCAAAATATCATTTTATAAGTTATTTCAATAAATAATCACAATTTGTGATATTTTTTTCAGAATGTCTCTTTATGGCGAACGTGTTCTAAAAATCGACATATTTCTCCTAAATCATAATTCATTTTTGAAATATTAAGATTGTACAGGTTGTCCCTGTAAAAGTTGTCGATTGTTAAGTTTTGATTTCGCCTATAACTCAGAAACAAGGGGTCGTATGGTAAATTTTTCTATGTCACAGTATTATTTTCCCGTCATGTACTCACTCCAAAATTTTTTGGATCAAATCCCGGAACACCCTGTATGTTTAAAACCCTATTTGGTTATATATTCTAAAACATCCCGTATTCTATAATATAAAGGATGTACTAATGAAGGATTTTTATTAATCGAATTCATTAACTGTCAGTTTGTTGATTGAAATTCAATGAATAGTTCATTTTCATATTTCTAACTGGTTTTTAAAGACAGAAAAGTTTTGCTTAGAGCGGTTGTATGGTGTCCATTTTACTTTCCCACAGTAATACGGGAAAATTACGGTTTTTTCGCACTTTGCAATTCAAATTTTGTTACGATAAGTTGATGTACCGACAAAAATAAAAAGCTTCGCTTCTTTATGCATTAATGTAGATCATTTCTTATCAAGACGATTAATTTACTGTTTATCATTGAAATTAGAATAGTAACAGTACGTATGTTTCATCACGTATGTTGATAAATCTTATTTATTATATTATATTTAAATTCTTTTATATATTTCATTCTCTGTTCAGATCTCTAACAATAAACTTGTAATATCTTTAAAAAATATGTTTTTAAAAACGAATTTTTCGTTAAGAAAAACAAAATTGGCGCAGTCAGTAGGATAATTGCACCATTAGTCTACTTGAAAGGAACAGTCTCGAAGAAACAATCATCCAACAAGTTACAGCCAAGGAAGTCCTGATAATGTCGATTCAACAAGAAAAAATACTTTCATCACTTGTCAAAATCTCAAAAAATTGCATACTAGGGATTCAATAATCAACGATATTTCAATGACGACGAAATCAGTTATGAAAAACCATTTGTCCTGCCTAAATTGGAAACAAACAAATTGTCAACTTCAAAACACTACGAATAAAATAACATAACCAATTTAAATCTCGATGATCTTTTCGAAATCAACGATTTGTCAAGCAGGTGTCTTGTTAAAATTCAAATAAAAAAATTTAGTATGCACAAAACTCACAAAAGAAAAAAGTCGAGAAAACCTGGAAAGGGTCCAAAAATCGATAAGTCAATCCATAATTTTCGAGACTTAAGGAGGGAGGAGTTACATACGCGGCTTATCACGAAAACTTAAACTTGCGCAGCAGAAATATTACAGAAAACATTCTCAGAAATATTTAGCAACATATGTAGATAAATCTTATTTCTTGCAAATTCTTTTATATATTTCATTCTCTATTCAGATCTCTAGTAAAAAACTTTTTTTTCGTCAAGAAAAATAAAATTGGCGCAGTCAGTAGGATAATTGCACCCTTAGTCTACTTGAAAGGAACAGTCTCGAAGAAACAATCATCCAAAAAGTTACAGCCAAAGAAGTCCTGATCATATCGATTCAACAAGAGAAAATACTTTCAAAATGTCTAATCAATACCTCGAAATAGTATGAAAATCAGTTTCCAAAATGAATTGAATATGTAGATCATAAATTTTATGCGACTTATAATTTGTATTGAAGCCCGTGGCATTGTTACATTCGATGTTTTATACATGGATTTTAGTACAAAAATGGAAAAGAAAGAAAGGTCCGAGATATTAGTCTCTATGGAAGGTAGATTCATACTAGTAAAAATATAAAAATGCATCGATAATAATAGATTTGTTGTAAATAAAGAAAATTTTGATCAATCAATACATTCATATCGATAGATAAAAACATGTTTTATATGCAATATATATATAAACAACACAGCAGGCCTTACAAATCCACACCATGAAGTCTTCCTACTGCTTTTCTCCAATTCCTTTTGTTCACGGCTGCATCTACCAATTTTCTACTTTTCTCTTCTCCTCGCGCCTTTGGGCCTTAATAGATTTCCTAGAGTTCCAACTATCTTATTACCAATCTCTTTCCGAATTCTTTATTTTTGTCAACTTTACTTGTTATTGTGAACCCTAGGTTTTCAAATTCTTGTATTCTATCAAACCAGAACTCTTTGTTTTGCTGTGTTCGTTGACACGTAAGCCATATCCTTTTGCAGTAAAAGTTATGTATGAAATTCAGAAATAGCTCTTATTAAATACGATATGCGATTTTTATCTGCAAGGCTGTTTAATTGATCGATTTGCAAACTAAAAACAATGTTGGAAATCTAATAACAATGTTACCTCAGAAAAATTGGCAAAATTTTTATTACTTTCAATATTATTTGTACTTTTATTTATTCGTTGTATGGCCGTTGAATGGACGAATCTTCAGTATTAAAGAATCAAGAGTTTTCAAAGTGACCTCTTTTCCTTGGAGCCCATCAACTCTTCTTGTATCCTCATATTCTATAAGTTATTAAACATAAATTTGAAGTAGATTGCATGAAATAATACGCTGTGTTGCATCATACCATAAGTCAACCATACTTCAGGGCTCTCCCCTTCCAAATTTCCATGATTGAAGCTTAAATTCGGAAAGCTTATTTAGTTTCTTTCGTTTAGAAAAAGAAACAATATTATATATTATTCCTTGGACGATCTTGGTTTCACATAAAAATATTCTGTATAATTTTCCAGAAGTAAGCACATCACAAACACTAAATTCGTTTAAGGTTTGTTTAGTTTACAAAAAGTTCCTGTGCAATCTTCGACTGAGTAGGAAACGATTCAGCAGACGTTTTGCATAAGAACTTGTCATGAATATTAACCACAATGGCATGTCTGCATCTCGCCAGTGACGGAACACGTATGTGGATTTTGTAATGAAAAGTAAATGAATGTTGGAAATATATATCGGACGTCTTTGTATCGAATTCAGTTCAAATTGATAGATGATGTTAACTATGCTATCCACAACAAACATCTGCTTTTCTGCAACTGTTATTCAACGCTTGTCATATTGACAGGATTGTTGGCTTATGTTGAGAAAATCTGTAAAAGATTAACTTATTGCCTGTTTGAATAATTTTTTTCAAGAATGTTGTTCTGATCTATATTAGGTTCCCATTGCTGATGATGTCCCGAACAGCCTTAAACCGGTTATATTTGCTTACAGGCGGTGTGCGGGAGTCATCTTGAGTATTAAATCGCGCAAATTCCTTCATCCTGCATACATATATAATATATTCTTTGTATGCTTTTTGCAATATCTTTTTTTGGAACTGCGGATAATAAGTTTGAAAAATAATAAATTTGACATGCTTTCCACTTTTAAAATTACCTGTATTGTTGATGAAATAGAAGAAATTAGAGAAGAAGAAATAGAAGAAAGTTCTTATTAATAATCATTTGACCACCTATACTTGTTTTACTTTACCGATCTTGACATGTCCAAATAAGAATGGATAAGAAACCCATTTGTGATTGGAAAATATGAGGATTTTGGCCTTACGACAGCAGAGCTGGAAATGATAATTGATTTATCTGGTGATGGTACATTAAAGCAGATGTTTCAAGACAAAAATAATATTGTTACGTTTTGGCTACGAGTAAGGACGATTTTCCTACTTTGACCAACAAAGCTTTAGGAATTTTATCGCCATTTGTGGCATCTCATCTATAGTCTAAGATCCCATCGCTTGATCTTGCAGGTAACTGTTTTTTTGATGAAACTAATTTTAAAGGAATCTTGAGGATGTATGGAATGGATTAAGGATAGGTTGCCTTGTAAAAATGAGACGCAATTACCTGTAATTGATTTTATTACCATTAATATACTGATATGACTTGCAGCTATAAGTTTTTTCAGTCAATCTTACAGCATTTGAAAGAAAATTGTGTTACAAATCAAAATAAAAATGGTTGCCAGCTCTCAGTCGGTCGCAGCATTAGGGTTGCCAGGTGTAAACAGGTATATTATTGTTAATCAACTGCATTCATCGTTTTTTTTTAAATTTTTGAGTAAAATTAAAGTTTTATATACATGCTTGCCAGTTGCACAATGGCCGCAAACAGAGGTTGCCATGATATTTGTGAACGTCTCTCGCTTCAGGTAAGTGGAAGCCCAAGGGAAAATTTGATTTGAATGTCTAAAAACAGACCCGTAGGGGTGAAGAAACTCCTTCAAGTATTTATACTGCTACTCTGTATCAATTTTGTTTTGGAAGCGTTGTGAAATACTGATATTGTAATTGCTCCCAGTTCCCCATAACTGTATGCCATACGTCCACACTGGCTTGAGTATAGCTTTTAAGTTTCGAGGTTAGACTGCTAGTGGACGACGCAGCGACCGAAGCGACGCAGTGACCGAAGCGTACAGGTGTAGAGGGGCGAGGGAAGCGTGGGCGGAGGGTGCTGGATTATTGGATGTGTCGATCTATTGAAGTGCCGGGTTAGTGAGATTTTAAGCAGGATCCACACCATGCTGGGGTAGGCCTAAGCCGCGTTGATGTAGACGCCCCGGGTGGCTTTGCCGGGTTAGAAAATGCTGGCCCGGGCTGTGCCGATCGCATGTAGTTACAAATCAAAGGAATCCGAGCCGAGCCGAACAAAATTAGAGAATGGGGACGTGCCGAGCGGCCCCGAGCGGCTTCAGTTACAATTAAACCTCCGACCGAACTAGATGAATTATTTTATTTTCGACTGAGTTTGTTTAGATAGGGTTTGTTATTGTTTACATTAAGTGATGGAGTGGAATGATGAACAAGTTCTATGTTGACACTATAATGTAGGTAGAAATAACCCGGCCGGTTTCGTTTTCGGTGTGGACGTCGTGCCGGCCGGAACGTACCCGCCCGGCTTAGCCCACCCGGGTCAACCCGCCTGGCCTATTGCCGGATAGTGTGGACCCTGCTTTACTGTATATATATTTTTACTAATATCTTGACTAATTGGTGTTTACAAACACATGAAATAAATCAAATTGTTATGAAGTCAAAAAGGTGTAACTATGTCGTGTTCGTCATTATTGTCTTTATTTCAATACTTGGTAGTGTAACATCCCTTTGTTCGTATTTTAAGTTTTATTGACACAAGTTGCTTCTATACAATAATATTTGTTATTTTATCACCATTATTTATGATTTATTACCAGATACACTTTTACGATAATTGTTATTGGTTAAGATTGTAAAAACGTCCCCAAACAAAAGACAATACGAAAAAATTATTTCTGCTACTTAATTAGTGGCAATTGTTAATAAATTAACGCTTGAACAATAGTGATTAAATTTTTCACACATTAAGTCGAAAATTATGTTGTTTGCATAATCGTAAAACGAGTCCTCCAAAAAGTGATTTTTATAAACTATTTTTTTTTCAAATTACAATTCTTTCTTTTCCATATACCAATAACAAATATAATTCGCTATTCTACCAGAACTTTCTACAATTATAAACTTTGTTGTTAAATAATATAAGTAGTATTACATTCGAAAGGATTATAACCAACTTAATAACATTGAAGACTAACCATCTGGACACCGTCAAACGGAATAATAATAGCTGATTAGTTAAATTCAGGTTTCATATGGGCATATAATGTTAATTATAGGAAATTACTGTACTAGACAATCACTCATTTAATAATGAATGTATAATACCAGTTTTAACTACGGTAACAAGGAATTAACATTTAAATCAATAGTTTCATTAATTGTTAGGCTTGTTTCACATTTACCAGACGACTGTCATCACTCAACGCGAACCTGTGTCGAATGAAGGTCTGATGTCGGTTCCTCGACAGCCATAAGTCGGTTGGACGCCGTTTAAATGACAAGTCGGCCAAGTGTGAAATAAGCCTTAGCATGAAATCGCAAAATACGACGATAACGATATAATCATTAAACCCCCCCCCCCCCATATCTCCCGGTTGAATTTAGGCAGAATCTACCATTGATAGGTTATAAATTAAGGTCTCTCATTGGTTGTTGCTAATCGCTGATATGTTTTGTACGAACATTGCTAATCGCGGATAGATTTTGTCTCCCTAGACTGAGAATTTTTCGTGCACTATTGCCAATAGGAAGTATGATTTGCCTTGACGTTGCTAATCAGCGGTATGTTTTATCTAAACAAGTGCACGCTGATAGAAAAAGAAAGATATGTTTAGAGCGATTTCGCATTTGGCACATTTTTATTTACATTGAAAGCGAGATTGCTTTTCCTTTTTGAGAGTGTTCTTCACCAGTTGCTAGTCGACCTGCAGATCGACGCTTATTGCCTCTAGTTACACCTGGCTTTCTTCTAGAGATGGACGTCGGATGAACTCTTATTGAAGCACCAGCTCGATTGCGTAGGCCAAAGGTACTACCGCACGTACTTAAAAATTAATAATTTTTTGTTTTAGCTCTATCCTGCCTTTTTAAACATCTGTTCAAAAGTACTTTACATATACCTAACTTTGTATATTATTCTTGTAGTGCATCTAGGAAATGTTCAAACTCATTATCATTACCATTTTTGCTTTCTGGGACTGACAGTGTTTCAGTATTTTCATTTATAACATAATAATTTTGATATTTTAAACCTATTCCATTTAAATCTGGATTATTTGACCAGCTGATGGAATCAATTTCAACTAGCGATGCATAAAAATTCCTTTCCTTCCATAACACTGTTTTTTCTTCCCACTTACCATTTTATGGTGAATATTTGTTGGAAATTTCAATTCAGTATTCATATTGGAATGTATAATAATAATCAAGAGAAACTGACTACACCACGCGAAAATTAAAACAAAAATGCACGGCTCAGAAAAACAAGATGATGCAATAATACGTGTGTAGACAAAACATACCGCTGATTAGCAACGTCAAGGCAAATCCTACCTCCTATTGGCAATAGTGCGCATAGTATTTTTTTTAAAATTTGAACGTTTATTCAAGAAAAACATGTTCAATAGTATTATTCATCCCCATCTGAAGCTATGACCTTTTCCCATCTTTCTGGCAGTTTGTGAATCCCATCCCAAAAGAACTGCGCCGGCTTGGCAGCCAAGAAAAAATCAAGACAATTTTTGAAATCTTGCTCTGATGTGAACCGTTTTCCAGTGAGGGCGTTCTGTATCGACCGGAACAAATGGTAGTCAGAAGGAGCAAGGTCTGGGCTATAAGGCAGGTGAGGTGAAATTTTCCATCCATTGTTTTCCAAACAGTTTTTAATCGGAATAGCAACGTGGGGCCGAGCGTTGTCATGATACAAAATTATTACCTCGTGTCTGGTCGCATAGTCCGGGCGTTTTTTGGTTATTGCTATCTTGAAACGGATTAATTGAGTTCGGTAGCGTTCTCCATTGATGGTTTCGCCCGGATTTAGCAGCTCATAATACAGCAACCCTTCTGATCCCACCAAATAGAGAGCATTACCTCCGCGCCATGGATATTTGGCTTTGCCGTTGAATTGGCTGGTTGGCCGGATTTCACATATGAATTTTTGCGCTTGGGGTTGTCATAATGGATAAATTTTTTATCACCAGTAACAATCCGATGCAAAAATGACTTCCTTCTATGGCGTTCCAGCAGCGTTTCGGACACGCAAAACCGCCTTTCTACGTCTCTCGACTTGAGTTCATGTGGAACTCAATTTCCTTGCTTTTGAATATTTCCAGATGCTTTTAAACGTTTTGAAATGGCTGCTTGAGTGACACCCAAAGATTCTGCGAGCTCTTCTTGTGTTTGGCCACAAAATTCATCGAATAATGCTTTCAGCTCTTCATCTTCAAACTTTTTTGGCTTCAAAGCCAAAATCACCACTTTTAAATCGTGCAAACCACAGCTAGAGCATGTTGACCATAAACTTCCACCAAAATACGATGACTTTCGTCAGCATTTTTCTTCATATTAAAGTAATGAAGAAGAACTCCCCGCAAAAACACTTTTTCAGGAACAAAGTTCGACATATTTCAGTTAAAAAAAAAATAGTAGCTTACCAACGCAGGAATATTGGAACGATGTAATATTATACAATTTACGCCGTCTCTTATCAAACCGCACGAATTTAAGTTATAGACCCATACTTTGAAGAGAACCAATTCAATGTATTTTTGTTCACACCTCGTAGTTCTTCGATGTTTTGAATACACATTGACGAAATACCGGAAAATCCTGTGAGAAACCTTCATTCATTGAAAAAATTCCTAATGAACTACAAATTCCCCCAATTCACTAACTCTGCACGTTATTATTTACCCTTTGTAGAATGTTTTTGCAAGGGACAGTTCCAACCGTCAAGTTCGATAATGAGTGTTCTCTCGATATCTATTAGCCTCTCTTAAAATAGAGATGAGAGCACCCGTTCCTCACTAAAACAACAATTATTAATTTTTTAAATCATTATATTAAAATGGTTACCAAACAGTACCAAGTTTTTTTAATCGATTCAAAGTAATAAACTTTAAACAAGTTTATATTTTTACTCAATATTATCTTGCCATCTAGTGTGTAATTTCCAGCGCGGAATCCATAAAAATCAATTGATTATTTAGTAAAATATATCGAGATGTTATTTTTTCATCATTGAAATTTATTATTATTAAGAAATTGCAGCGATTGGAGAAAATTAGTAAGGATTTACCTTCCACCCCATCTTATCAATTTTTTTCAGAATAACGCCTTTATGTTGAGGTAGTCCAAATATTTTTCCTATTTCCTATCCAATTGCTCACAATAAATATCTACATAAACCTTTATTAACAGTTGATACAGGCTTCAATAATTTTTGTATTTGATTCCGCGTACGCTCACCAAACTCAGAGGTGTATCTTTTTGAGATGCAAACCCAGCTTCGTAGTACTTCGTGTTAATTCACTATTATCTTTCGCGTTTTGGATTATCATCTAGGACCCATGTTTTCTCTCCAGAGATCAAACGATCGAAAAACGCTTTACAAATGAATCAAAACTTTTCTTATTTTTCCAATCTTCTGCAAATGTTCTGGGAAGAACCACCAAGCTTGATTAAGAGTATTAAGAGCTCCTCAAATATCTGGTATATATTTGCTTTCATAAGGGCGATTAAAATTATCAGATCTGAATCCAGAGGTTCAGGTTAAACAAAAAAAAATGTAATAATTAATTGTTTGTACGTGAACAAGTCACAATAGCCTTAGAATGTCTTTGACATGACTTCGAAGTAAACGATGACAATAAAGTATTGATTTACGTAGAAAAGACATTATTTTCCATTCCCCTCAATATAATTTTTTATTAAGAGACTAAATATTTCACCCTTGTAATATTTTATTGAACAACTTGTATGTATGTACAAATGTACTTGAGCAATAAAAAGTTTTCGGTTGTTTATTCGTCTTTTATAATTATAATCTGTACAGAACAATAGTAAAAGTTCAATATTACGAATGCTTCATCAATTTATTGATTTATGTTTCATAAAAGTTGACTTGATGAAAAGTTTTTTTAAAATTTCCAGAAAAATACATTTTATTTAGAATTGTAGCCGCTCTTTTGACTCTGCATTTTAGTTACAGCTTATCACTTGTTTTTAAGCATCAACTATTGTTCTCCATTTCTTTCTGTCCTGCATCTGTTTGTTTCAGTCACGTACTTCTAGATTTTGCATATCTTGTACAATCTGATCTTCCCATCTATTTTCTGGTCTACCTGGCAATCTTTTCTCGTTCGGTCTCTTTTTCTATTGTTTTAATGTATTCCATTGTATTCTTTTTCTGTAATTGTATTTACGATATCCTCATTTCCTAATATATTCTCAATTCCATAGCTCATGAGTCCTCTAGCTCACTAGTCCATGATTTTTCCTCGCACTTATCCTTAGTTTATCTTCGTCCATATTTGTTAGTCTCATGGTTTCAGCGGCGTATTTAACTACTGGTTTTATCGCAGTCTTGTTGACTCTTAATATACCCTAAATCCCTCACGAATTCTTTGTCTTATTCTTTGTATCATTTTTGTTACTTATCATTCTTCCTGAGTACTCAAAGATGTCGACTAGTTCGAAGGCCATTTATCTTTACTGTTTCTTGTTTGTGAACTTTCTTATTTCTTTCAATTTCCATATATTTTGTCTTTTTCTCATTTATTTTCAAACCTCTGTTTTCTGCCTATCTTACAGTTTTTTCTAATGTGTCTTCAAGAATTTTTCTGTTCCTTGCTTAAAGTTAAATCATCAGCATAAGTTATTACTTGTTTTTATTTATTGACATCGATATTGCATTCCCTTATTATGCCATCAAATTGCTTTACCCTAGCATTTATTTCAAATTCCTCAGTAATTAATACACATATTATATAATTTTTAGACAACGCTGAAACTCTGAAAGTTGTTCGTTCTGTATTAATTTACATACCGAAATTTGCGTTTTGAGTGTTCCATGTAGTGAAAGTGACAGTTCCGTACTGCCAAACTCTTTCGGAACGCTCTGGAGTAGACAACTTTATGTTCCTTAAATGTGACTTAAGTGTCACTTCAATATTGACAGTTGACAGTTTCACTTCGATGACACAAACACATCTACAGGGATTCCATCAACATCTAGTAGAGGTATACATATTCCATCTACATCCAATCCAATAAATATTAATAATTGTCCTGGAGGTACAATCAACATTACTTTTTGCAAATAAATTAATATTGTAACATTAAGTACATTGTAATGTTTAATAAATAAAATGTTTATAATTGTCTCTATTATTTATTTTCTTTCCTCGGTGTAATTGAAAAAGTTTTGGATCAGACTTTTTCCTTTGCTGATATTTTCAATAACCGTATTTATAACTATCCGCACTCTATAGTAGCTGGACGTAACCGAATAGTAATTTTTCCTTCCCATTAGAAACCGGTTCCCTCACGTATAATAGGGATCGTGTGAATGTGTAGTCTGACCAAATATGGGAAATAGAGATATTTCTAGGGATTTTCTAGGTCTCTGGGTTAATCACGATACTCGTTTATATTCACAGGAAATTGGTGGAATGAAGTTTTTTTTTAATACGAAAAAATACGATGAATTATTTTAACCAGTTTTATATATTTTTTTGCACTCAGTTGACTGAACGACAACATATTAGTTAAGTCGTTTTTCATTCTTACTTATCTCTCAAAATAAATAGTATAGAGAATGATAAAAACGATATTAATTCATTTATTGTTAAAACATTATTGGAAACAGTTTAAAGCAGCCGAGGCAGCAAGCCTCTGGAGTTAGAAACATCTTATCTCGGCTTAGGCTAATGCCAAAACAGAAAAGAAGACCTCTGTTGTAGTCGGTGGTCACATATGAGATCATATAAGAAAATACGATTTGGGCTGACACATTACTGAAGCAGGAAACAGGAAGAAGTGTCGTTTATCGGTTGAGCGCCTTGAGAGTTTCCAGCGCGTCTAATCGTCGGAATGCTGCCTATTCGTATGTTAGAAGAGGAAAGGAGATCCCTTCACCGATAGATACGATGTACCACTCTGAGCAAAAAAGAGATGATAAGAAATGAGCGGAGAAACAACATAAATCGTTGGCAAACTTTATGGGACCCACCGACTTATTCCTCGAGTGGACACTTGGCTTATCCTCCCTCTGGACACGGGTGTTTTAGAGAATTTGAATGTCCAAACTATGTAGGAAGAAACTAAAGTATTTTTCATATTTCCGCGCTTCAGTATGCTTCGTCAAACCTGGACAGCAACGAGTACTTCGCCGTTGAGGTATTGATTAAACTTCGCTCTGAACAGATGAAAGAGAAGAAAGAGCAAAATTGATAGTGAACAAGCAGTGCCACTTACGAAGTAATGCCTAACGATAATCCCTGACATACCCTGAAGATACGTACCAGTATTTTTTACCCAAACCTGTATAATAAAAAAGATATCAGCTTCAGAGATATAAACAGTGAACATAGATCGATTCTGATAGCTATAACTTGGTCATTAACATGCGTGTCAGAGAGTGTAATTGCTAGTTTTTGTGTAGAGCTAGCAATAAATCTTGAAATTATTTTTGTAACGCCGTAGAATAGTCCAAAAATGATCTAAATGTAACATGTATAGCAATTTCGTTTGCCAATAATCCCTAATCAGCTCTACAGATTCTAGTACAGTCCGCGTTACTTGCTTGTCTATGGAGGTAGCAATTGACTGATATATCCTTTTAGGCTTTATACTTTCTTCTGCATGGTAATGGATAACCGATAATAAAAATCTGTGCAGCAAAGCTTAAAACGGATATTTGATGGAAATTAAAGTCTTGGTACTGAACGGTTGGTTGCCCAGAAGTAAGGAAACTTAAATGTTGGTGTAGTGTCTGATTAACATTCTTTTCAAGATAACTTGATGGAATAAATACTTCCGTTAATATCTAGTGACACAGTAACGATTTTATTCATTATCCAAAACGTAGTATTTTCATTTGAAAGCATTAGATACATGAGGATCCTTTCCAACAAAGTGTTATTCAACTTTAACGTATAGATACCATATAATTTACATCTTCTTCTTGTTCACAAGTTATTGTGAGTGTTTGGAACAAAAACTATCAAGTTTTCATACACAATTCGATCCCAAATAAATACTTTGTTGTTTGGTGTATTCCTAAAATCGTTTCTGCTGAAAGCAGATTCCGTAATCAATTCAATTTGTTATTTAGTTATTTCCATAACTATTGAAGAGAAGTACTATATATTTAATGTATATCAACGAATTTAAATAGCTAATAAATTAATTAAATATAAACAAAGTGTACGCCTGTGTACCTCAATTTACTCTCGAAACAAGATGATATTAAATAAGTTGCTTTTAATCGAGGCAAAGCCTGTAAAAGAAAGAATACTTCGAAACAAATGATTTATGAAGGCAAGGTAATATTTGACAAGTCATGGAGCCCATAATGAAAACATCTTTCGGACAGATCAGATCGCTAGTCAGTTCACCGCCTCCTTCGTGACTTTTGACGCTAACTTCGCCTGATGATGGATAGTGGTGTATCGTGGCCGGTCTTCATACATATTTATGTCTGGTTCAAATGCATGCATTGTCTTTAATTAACATTTTGTTCAATCATTCTACGTCGTACGGTGTTATAGTCACTCTTAGTTTTCCCTTTTATCTCTTTCAATCGTATCTATCAAAATTCAATTTCAGAAATTTCAATATGGTGTACTCTTAAATTATTTTTTATTAGATTGTCTTGTATATTGCACCAAGCTCTAGTTAGTTTGTTATCTTATCCAAAACTCGCCACGAAACGTCCAATGTGAATGTTTGCATGACATTTAAATCTGCAGGTTATTTGATATCTTTTTATTTTTAAAAATAATAAAAATAATAGGATCATTGTCATTCTGAAATATTTGTTTTACTTTGAATGAGCGATTTTTATAGTATATTCTCAGTTTATCTATTTTTACAAAGCTCAATGCTAACCTTCCATTGTTTATTAATTAATTTAATATGAATTCAGACATTTTACCTTCGAAATATTCTTCTCTTTTATCCCTACAATCTTCCACTTAAATCTTTCATTGTATAAAACCGTGCTGGAAGTCCTGTTCGGTCTACCAGGACGCGATTTATTTTTCTTACAAAGTTTCAACGCACACGAATGCACTTTTTAGTGTAGATGCCATCGTGGGAAACAGAAAGACACGTCACGATATAAATTCCAATGAATAAAATAGATGGTGTCCTTGGATAATCAAATTTCATATAAAATTTTTGTCTGGATCCTTCATCAATTTCTTCTCAGGCAAAACATAAAGTTTTTCAATAGGGAATTGACAATTTTGAATTTAGTTTGTGAACGCACCTTTTCAATTAACTGTCACTATCAGTTTATTCAGTAAACATAACCTTTTCATCATGGTGAAGTACACGAACGAACAACGTCTGCAAATCTTAAATATTTACTACAGAAATTCGGAGTCGGTGGCCGCCACTTTAAGAGCGTTAACTCCGATTTTCGGTCGTAATTCTCGACCTAGTAACAAGTTTAGTGAAAAAGTTTGAGTCTACATATTCGTTGTGTGATGTTGCCGTGCCGGGTTGGTCGAAAATATCGCTGCCGTTGAAACGTCCGTAGCAAATGATCCAAATCAGTCAATTCCACGGCGTTCTCAAGAGCTGGACCACTTTATGGCAAATTTTGTGTAAGGATCTTACTTTACAACCATAAACGATCAGGCTCATTCAAGAATTGAAGCCGATGGACCATTCGAAGCGACGTACGTTCTCCGATTTTGCTCTGGAAAAGATGCGCCAAGATGTTCAATTTCATTGCAAAATCATCTTCAGTGACAAAGCTCATTTCTGGCTCAATGGGTTTGTCAATAAACAAAATATGCGGTATTGGACGGGTGAAAATCCACATGAGATTAATGAAAAACTACTTCATCCACAAAAGATAACTGTTTGGTGCGGTTTGCATACTGGCGGCGTCATAGGGCCATATTTTTTCGTCGACGGTAGTGGTCGCCACGTTATTTTTGGCCCGAGTTGAAATATATGGACTTGGACAGCATGTGGTTTCAACAGGAAGGCGCCATAAGCCACACAGCACACGTTACAATCGATTTATTGAAAAACGTTTGTCAAGAAATGGACCAGTCGATTGGCCGCCTCTAGATTTTTTCTTTGGGGTTACGTCAAGTTATTGGTCTATGCTAATAAGCCGACGACGTTATAAGAGCTCAAAACTAACATTGAACGCGAAATAGCAACCGTTTCGGCCGAAATGTGTGGCCGAGTCATGGAAAATTGGGTCTAACGAATCAACCGCTGTTTAACGGGCCCGCGGTGGCCACATGAGCGAAGTCGAGTTCCATTCATAAATGTTTTGAATGTACTTCAACCCGATAATGAAGTTTTTGAAATATCTCAGATGGTTTTCATTTTATTTTGAAAAAAAGCTGTCAAGTCCTTATTGGAAAACCACTAATAAATTAACTTTAAGTTATGGTTTTTTCATTACAAATCGTTTATCTTCAATTACACTTTCTGGTAAAATATGCATAGTGACTACGAATATTCTGATTTGTTTACAGTAGCATTCGTAACTATTGTCTCTTGCAGGTTTTCTTCTTTTCTATTCCCGTCCCATTATTAAATCACTAACTCGTATATTCAGTGGAATCAATTTCGTAGTTTGTGATGCCTAATAAAAAATAATGAAAAGATTCAAGTCGTATATAATAAAATAAAATATAATAGTTGTTTCATTAAATATAATTTCAACCGTTACAATATTGATTATTCGAAATTGTAAGATCCCCGTAGCGTTATCTATATAAGCAATCTTTCACCTTCTGCAATCGTTCATTGAATCACGGCAATGGCATTAGCCGAGTGAGCCATCAACTGCGCTCAAACATCTTTTTCTTGACGTGTATCTAATGTCCTAATGTTATAACATCAACGCAACATTTAGCTCGACGTGTAGCTGTCCAATGACTGGCAAAAACGCCGAACGAAATAACCAACGAACACAAATCGATTATAGGGAGAGAAAAAAAAAGTGTATCGGAAGTATCTCAGTCTTGTATCAGAACCATGAGATGGGTTATAATATACAAGTTCTTAAAATTAAGAATATGTGTTATTCTATCATTATTTCGGAATTAATGACTTACGCCAATAAATTTTACAATCAAGTTTGAAGTACAGTCCTCTCTGCTTCCTTTCGAGTGAAAAATATGGAAATTTATAAATGATGGGGATTAGAAGCAGACGCAAAATTTTTATTCATTATAATTGGAAAACCTTTTTGATATTATTGAAGAAACTGAAACTCCAACTTGGCATTGCAGCTTTAAAATGTCCGTTAAAATGCTAATCAAACATCTTGGTTTGAACTTTTTGATATAACTAGGCAAAATATAAGTGTTTGACCTTGTGCTTGTGAGTGTTGATGACTTGGTCTTCAGATTATTCGTCTTCTATGTCTAACGGCACTCCAAATCATCCGTGACCACTATAGTATGGAGGTGATTGTGTCCGGATAGAAGACCAGTGACCGATGGAATTTCACGCTTGTTTAGATGAAGTAAGAGGTGATTGGTAAGAGAGGCAGATGACTGATTTTGTCTCATATTTGTACAGTTTTTCGAGTGAGCAGACTATTCAGATATGTAATAGCTACTTTTTGATTGACCGGGTACTCAAATGAGCTGAAATTTGCATCCATCGCTCAGGTTGATATTTCCATCGGTATTTTGGGTAATTACATTTTTTTCTTCACTTTGTTTCGTTGTTTGTTGATGAGTGAATGTAAATGAGGCATGCACGACATATGTCAATATTTCATGCTTCTATGAATACGATGTATCGAATTATCGAATAATCTGGTATCGATATATACAATCGATTCAACCAAAGCATTCAGCGGTTTAATACATCAAATGCAGTTGGTATCAATTACTTCTATGTTAATATTTGTATGTATGTTTCAGTATCTGCCTTTCTGTTATATTTGACGCTGATTTATTGTATTTCTTTTGATGAATTTTTGAGTTTAGTTATAATTTCATTATATGTTTGATCACTGTTCACGTAAACACCAATAAGAATCTATTTAAATACTTATTCAAGTATATAAATTAACAATATATCAAAAAATCGCAAATCATCGATGCAACTTAATGTTAATAACATTATGCAGGGATCAATGTCGACTTTTAAAAGTAGGTAGTTCTCTCATATCGTTGCCCGCCTGGCCGCCTTCGAAGAAAATAATTTATAATGTTTTCTACCTGATTATGATCTCTTCATAACCGAGACTGATTTTATTGAAATGAAATTTAATTATTTCATCTATAATGGAGATTAAATGGCTGTTAAATGACGGTATGAATAGCCCGGAATAATGATTTTTTCTTAAAACAATAATTATATCACGCGGCATAAGGTTTGATTTGATACGTTCTGAAAAGTTGTAATTTTATAATAATTATAAATATTAAATCAACAAAGAAACTACACGTGGCATTATATCAATGATTTTGTCTCGAAATTACAGTAAAACCAATTAATAATGATGTACTCAGTTATATAATTTTTCTATGATTATTATGAAATTTTACTAAAACAATGCTATTTTTTTTGGTCCCAGAAGTACCTGGCCTCACTTAGAGATGGCGATAGTTGCTTGAAAAAATACTTCATCTGTTCAGTATTTGTTTGGTTAGGTTGGTAGCCATCAATAGTGAACGTTTTCAGTGAATTTGTAAACATGGAAAAAATTGATCATCGTTATGTGATAGAATAGATTTTATTTGAAAAGCCGGATTTTCTTCGTTATACCATCACCACCAAAATAATAATAATAATAATAATAACGACGAAATACAGTGTTTTAGAAGAAAAACAATTAAAATTAAGGCGAAAAACGCAAAAAAAATTATATTTCCAATAAAGTCTACATCCATAATCCCAAAAAAGATCAAGTGAAAATCATAAAATTTATTTATGAAACATATATGTAATTAAAAGTATATAATATTTTTCAGAATTTTTTATCGACATCAGCAATATCTTTGAGAATCTGCTCAAAAGAGTCGACATATTTATATCTCGAAAAATACGAAAAAAACTTTGTCAATATAATTTTACTGCACCTTCTTTATCTCCTACACGTTCTAACACACCGAAAATGATTAAAACGGATATGTATTTGTTATAATCTAACAGCGACTGAAGAATAATTCGATCCGAAATCCAAATTGTGAAACAAAATCGAAATTCAATCAACAAATAACAATTAACATCAATCGAATGTAAACTACATAATTTTTTTTCACTCCTCTCCCAATCTAACCTAACCTAACATAACCTAACATAACCTAACATAACCTAACATAACCTAACTTAAACTAACCTAACCTAACCTAACCTATTCATACTTCGTAATTTCCGTGGAGGTGGTATAATAAATAAGTACCAAAAAGCCTTAGACCAACCAATATAAAAACCGAACTAAATTCTTTTCTGGGTGAGACTGCCCCTTCGTTATTAACAGTAAAATATTTAATTAGCAGAGTTTAAAAGAGGCCGTACGACCTGCGAATATCGGCATGGCAGTAGTCGATCAAGTGAAGTGGCGACTCCAGAAATGTTGAAGAAAATCCACGAAGCGGTACAACACATATTCACAGAAATAAAGCTGCGTTTTTACGCCGTTTCATAAAAAACGTGACTGCATTACTTTACACACGAATTAAAAGAACAATCAAAACAATGGACTGAAAAGAAAGAACCGTCAGTTTTTAGCATGCGGTTGGGATAATGACTTGAAAAAGTATCAACAGCGAGTATTATGCAAACTTATTGCACCCTATTCGCCAGATTTAGTCGCCTCGGATTATTTTCTGTTCCCAGACATGAAAAAATGGCTCAGATGTCAAAGATTTTCCATCAATGAAGAGGTGATGCTGGCAGTTAATGGCGGCGGGGAGCTTGACGCTTCTAATTATAAAAAAAATATCGAACGTTTTGACCACTAAATATATTTTTTCCCAAAATTTTTGTGTCTTCTCTCAGAAATAAGTATCAAAGAACATACGAATGAATAGCTTATTACCTTCAATTCTCTGAGTAAACCTTTCCGAGCGACCATTGTGGGACATTGGTATCATCAGTAAATTTTCACGATTTCGTGCATTTGTTTATAGGAAAAAATTGTGTGTGTCAGCTCCGACGCACGACTGGAGTTTACTCCTTAAGTTCGATAGTCTAACCAGACGCAAAAAGAGTTTATTTAACTTAAAAAAGATTAGTTGATTGCCAGAATATTTTGGGCTTACTTCATTAATTTTTTTTTAATCTGTAAGCTCGCTGTTTCTCGGCTGGAGTTTTTGGAGGTTTAGATTTTTTCCTAGTCAAAAAATATAAAAAAAAATTTTTAAATGCATAATTATAAAAATTTTAACCGACTTTAAGAAAATTGATAAAAAAAGGTTTTCATGAACATTTTTTTTTAAATTATTATAATTAATTTTTTATTTGAAATATAATATTATCTTAATAATTAACAAAAATGGTAATAAAAAGATAATTATGTCACTAAATCTCTTACATGCAATAATAAATAGTACATGAAAATTATTTAAATAAGCTAAAAAATAACTTTTCCAAAGAAAATTATATAAAAACATTATTATAATGAAAAAATATTGTCGATTTTTCTGATAATATTATCGAATTATTGACTACAGTTGTTAATATTTAAAAATTATTCATAAAATAAATCATAATAACGTCAATTTATAGTCATCGACAAAAAAATTAATTTTTGGTTAGGTTAGAAATTTTCTATTTTATGTGGATGCGCTCGATAATTCATATTGGGTTGATTATCTAATTTTATGTGTTGTTTTCAAATATATATTTATATGAACTACATCGATAATTATTAATATATTTAATAAATACAAATTGCACATGCTCATACATATAATACATGAATGATAACGTACCTTGCAACCACGTGTTTGTTAGATGTTCCGGCAATATCAACTACACCTCTTTCTGCCATAGTTATTTGAAAATACTTTCAATTCTCTTTAGCGGAACACAATGATAAAAATTAAAACTTCACAATGACAGCAATATAAGTATGTTGACACTGACAAATTAGAAAGTTGCGCATCATAGGGTGCGCACCAAAAACGTAACGATAGATTTTACTCCTCACATTTTTCTCATACCGGGCACCTTATATATGCAAATCGATTCTTAAGGAGTAAACTCCAAAAATGAGAAATATGAATAATATTAAGATGATAGAACGAAAAGAAAAACAGTAGCAGTACATAAAACACTTGTCTGGCTTTTTAGCTCAGTTCAGTACCTAATAAAAAAATTTTTGGCCCAAGTCGTCACAACACTTGACTAATACGATTGTCAAACACGGACTAACTGTCAAAAATGGCTGATATATCAACGCATGCGCGAATGTATTACTTATATTGATTGCATTGTTTGCATTTTAAATTGAAATCGGAAAATTTTCAAGCAACCCTTATATATAATGATTTTAGTGACTAGGTAAATAAGTAAATTTGTTTTAATATTTGAAAAATGTGAAGAAAAATATGCAACTTGTCAATATTTGTTCATTCGATATACCAACTGTCAGTTAATCCCGAATTTTATATATTTAATAATATATTTTCTTTCCTAATGGCGACTAGGTGGTAGTAGATTAATTAAATAAAACCGAAAGTCATTTTAAATTAAAAATTAGTAGTTTTTTTGCCTAATGGATTCATCTACAGGTGGCAATTTGGGAATTCTGTGAGCACATGCCAAATTACAGAATTCGGCCGAGGGCGAAAGCGCGTTTCTTAAGAAGGAGTTTTTTTTTCATATCAATCATTTTTGTCACTTACCGTGCGGGTAAGAGAATTTTTTCATTAAATCTACAGCACGCGATTTTTTTCTTTCGAAAGAGAAGGGAAGTTAGATTACATTTCATTTTTACTTCAAATGATAAATTAGCTTCATTGAGAGACGAGATTATTAACTGGGTATGAGCTCATTTCAAGCATTATTTTGTTGAAAATAAAATAAACTATTGTATTCATTTGGATGAATATATTCTGAAAAATACTATAAACCACGTTCCTATATTTAAAATAAAAGATAATTCTCACACTCTATTCCTACTTGAACGCATTGAATTTTCATTTGAGTTCATTAAGGTTCCTTAATCCTGAAAAAATTAGTAGTACTGATATGGAAATCAGTTTATTGTCCTCGTAAATCCTACTACACTCCTTTTGTAGATCTTCCCGTGGAGCACTTGGGGTGCACCTGGATCTCTTTGGGAATCATTGAGATACATCACGTATCAGCTTATTGCGGATCCTATCTCAGAACGTGATTTAGATCACAGTTTACGAACTTCTAATTTTTATTGTGTGTTTATTCTTCGATTATATTTATTTAGTTGCATAATAAATTCAAGATGTTTAATAATTATGATAAATGATTTATCCTATCACACTATCAATTAACTGGATCAGTTTCTGAACAACAATGAACCAGGTTAGCTTTCGAACATTCAGAAAATGATAAAGAAGATAATCGAGGGACAAATACTGAGAACTATAATCGGACCAAATATTATAGGAAATGGAGAAAGAAGATTATAGAAAGATAAAGAAATAGAAGAAGAACTGGAAGCAGAAAATATAAGTTGTATAGAAGGACGAATACTTAATTGGACAGGACACATCATGAGAAAGAAATCTACAGAAACGCAGAGACCAAGAGAGAAGGGCAGACCAAGAAATACCTGAAGAAACCAAATTGAAGAAGATACCAGAAACAGTAGACTGGAAAGAAACAGAAAAGAATGGAAAAAGAAGACTAACGAAGTCAGGACCAACAAAAAACCATAACAAAAAGTACAAGGGGAATAATCCACCCAAATAAAGGGATTTGAAGGCGCATACCATACCAAGAGATTGGAAGGCTTAAAGATATCTACGAATAAGACGTTTTTGTGGCCAGTTATTTAATTCAACTAACTTCGGAAATAAAGAAAAACATATTTATTATAATATGACCAGTTAGAAATAATAACTGACACATCTTGTATAATTCATAACGATGTAACCAAAATTACAAACTTGAACTTGCTCGGAACGATTAATCATCTCCTGGTAAATTAAAAAAGCAACATACCACCTGTTCCGCAACCGGATTGTGATCCCAATAGATTTTTCCACAATGAAATCGCTAACGACGACGATTACTTCGACAACAAAAACTTAATAACGTTCACTGCTATTCACTTTTCAATGAACGTGCTACTATTATGATGTGTTTTCGCGTTTCTTTCATTGTGTGCTTCATAATATATTAGTTGTCACTGATCAAAAGATACACAATTCAGCTTAGTTTTCTAAAGAAACGACATAAGAATTTATTATTGTTGCCTATATATATATATATATATTTAATTAACAAGAATTGATTTTTAACAAACAATGAGAAGCAGAGAAAAACATTTAGATAATACAGAGATTGTTGAAACAAAAATCGTTAAATAACAGCAAGAACTTGCAAATTTGAGGTTAACATACAAGTGAAAGAAAGTACTTAATCAGATTCAAATGTATTACTAGAAAGACTCAAAAGAGGAAAACCAGGAGACAACAATGTCCAAATAGGACATGAAAAAAAGAAATCACCTGTACCCCCAAAGCTAAATACCTCGGAAGAATCCTGGATCAAGGACTGATAATTAAGAACTTTCTAGTAGATAATATGAAGCAAGAGAACTACTAGAACGGAAGATCCAGCTCTAATTCAATGGGTGGAAATTTATTCCTACCATACCTTACCAATAGTCAATAGAAGCTGCAAGTCCAATGAAATATCAGCTTGAAACACACAGTGAAAAACCCTTTGTACAACTGGGCCCAAGCTAAACCAAAGAAGCTTGCCAAAAGAAGATGGTAAGAGCTGATGACCCACCAACAACGTTAATATCGAAAATCGAGGAAATATCTGTAACATAACCAGTTATGAAAACATGAAGAAGAACAAACAAAGGAAGAGAATTATTTACCAATTAGAGGTCCTGCTAATCCGTGGTTCGGAAGAAAGTCGAGTAGGGATTGGATTAAATCTTTGAGGTTGTTTTCAGTCGTAAGCCGGCACCGCTGAGAAAAGAAGTGTATTACACTACCCTAAAAAAACTAGACGAAAGTCGGATAGCTCCTCTAAATCCATGTGAGTAGAAAAAAGAGCGAGCAGATGAGAAAAAGTACGACCTCAATGAACGAGATCGGGGAGGGTGGATTGATGCTTTTCCTGAAATACATCGTTTTTATAAACGATTCATTTTGGGAGGGGTGGGTTTGGTCTAGGTGTGTGTGTCTAGAAAAGATCGAAAAGCAAAGGAAAAGATTAAAAAATGTCTTGAAGAAGAGACAATGTCAAAAGTTGGAAGTAAAAAGTAGAAGCGGCAGTTTGTCCATGAATAAAAAAGCATATTGATGCTACAACCTCAATTTTTTGCTGTATTTGCTGAGTTTAGTTAATCGACTTCGATAATTGTTGTTTAGTTAATACGAGTTTTGAATAATTTTTCAGATTTCAGGCATTACTTTTGTTGAAATTCGACGGATGGCTGCTGTAGTAGTAATCATAGTCCACCACTATTTTGACATTTGACATTTGAAACAGATTCTAAACAGTTTAGTTGGTACGTTGCTTTAGAACAATTTACATACCGTAAATTTGAAGATATCACTACCTTTATCTTTCTTACTCACAATCAAAGGATACAAAACAAAAATAATCTTGGTGAATCTAATCAGGATAATCAGATATTTTAATCGAATGACTGCATTGTCGTCAGTCTCTGATAAGTTTCCAAAGTTTGAATTAAATGAGATCGCTCAAAGTAGGGCAAAGAGTCTGTGTTAAAAAAAGGAAATTGAAAAAGAAAAATACTGTATAAAAACTATTCGTTTTCAATATCTGATAGTTTTTTGTATGAAATCAACCAGGAAAAAAATTTTAAAAAGCATTTCCATGATATTCATAAATCAGAACCATATAATTGTTGGCCATTTCGAATAATTATAATACTAATGACCGTCCGCTTCGGAATGAACACTAACAATAAAAATTGGCAATTGTAATAATTTATTTATTAAAAATGTTTAATTTCTGTTTTAATCTCCTATTTACGTGTGACTCCCAGAATCTTTCAGCTGAAATATCCCTGAAAAGTTTCAAAAATCTATCGAGGTATTAGTTCTGTTTAGTAGTACAATGATTTTGGTATTAATTAAATTTGGAATTTTTCAACCAAACTACGTGATTAGTCGACTATTTAGAAGCCTACACCAACTGTTGTGGATATCTCCTGCGCGATTCGCAATTGTCATTTTTCAATATAGTTTTCTTCAACAGATCATTTCTTTTTACAGTATAGAAATAGAAAATGCAAATTCCAAGTTGTAGGTATCAATATCTTTTTAAAAAACTTATCGCAACATATTTGAATTTACCTAATCCAAAAAACTACACTGGGCATACATTTCGACGCTCTTAGGCGTCTCTTTTAGTGGGTGGAAATCCAACAGAGTTGCGGAGGGTTACGTAGACGACTTAATAAGAAAACACAACTAGCTCTTCAACATTTCCGTGATGATTTATCTTGATTTTATTAGATCTTTTTATAGAAAATCAGTTCAAATTATTCATTTGATTCATTTTAATAGGTTATGATTATTTTTATTGACATATAAGCTTAATTTTAGATGTATTTCAATAACCAATTTATTGTCTAAACAGGCCAAAAGTTTATCTTAGCACTAGTAGCAGTAAGCAGAATTTTCAGTATAAATATCACTAATGATTCCAGAAATTCCGACTTATTTGGCCCCGATATAGGATTAATTCCCTCAGCAGGGCTTGAGTTTTATTAGGGCGCTTGTAGTTTGAATCTCAACGTGGATATTTTTCACAACTGTATGACTTTCTATCTTCCTATCATTTGACTTGTGAACGAGTTCACTGAAACTGGGACGTTAACGAGGTTCATTCAAATTTCCAAAGTTCAATAAGATGAATAGGAAGAGTGCAGGGTGGTAGTACAAAATAAAACGTAAACGAACTCTAACAGAACTATTTTCAAACGTTAATTTTCTGGTAGATCTAATGCCTATTTTACTAGAAGTTGAGCTGTTGTAATTTCGAGAAAGTATATTATTGCAACCAGACAGTTTCCCAGCAAATTTTTCTATGGTCTTCATCTGAATCTGAATCAGTTTCTTCACTTTCATTCTTTTGATACCCAATGTCCTCCCAATAGAACAAGTCGTCCAGATCTTCAGACAACACGTTCACGTATTTAATGTAAATAATCGTAAATTTGAAGTGGATACCAGACATTCTGGGACACGTAAAGTAAATATTTCATAGTAGTCTGATTCCGCATATCGGCAACACCATATTCAATACAATTATCAAGTGACTTGATGATACAAAAGAAATTTTATATCCCATTTATTTTTATGCCGTATTTTCTATTGAAATGCCAATTACGAAATATTCAACCATTTCGTCGGCAGACGTTATACGCGGACCCTATTACAGGAATTAATTTTTTTCATTATCTAATTATTGTGTGGGTTCATTTAAATTTATCAATGGATCCGAAATAGGAACACGTCATTTATGGGATATTAACTGACAGTTAATTTAATTCTGGTTTCGGCCCCCGCGTGTATACATGCGGAATCGTCTGATGATTGGTTCATCCTGTAGTTGTTAATATTCCAAATGGCGATAATACGAGAACCATATTATTACTTACTATATGGATATCAAAACCTAATATAGATTTCATCTTCTTATTTGTTCCAGTATCATCATTTGATTTATTGTCTGTTGCCTTTGTTTTCCTATTTTCCTGCTATTTGTTACTTCTATGTTTTTCTTGGTCTGCCCTTTTTCCTTCTTCTCATAATTCTTGCTTTCCATATTCGTCTTGTTCCATCATGTTAAACTTTCAAAACCTGTTTAGATTATCATTCTCATTTCATTTCTTAATCTATCCACGCTAGTTTTTCCTTCGTTTTTTTCGTAAAAATTTGTTGTTTTTTTTCTATTTGTGACATCTTCTTATATGGTAGCATCAATTGTTATTACTGTTCCAAGATATTCAAAAGCTGTGACTTGTACTAGTTGTTATTGTTTTGCTACTAGTCTGACTTTGATTCCAATTTTCTATTTTATTATCATTGTTTCGCATTTTTGTATGTTTATTTCAATTTGCGGTTTTTCCATCCCTTCTATCCAAATTTTTGCTATTGCTTCAATCATTTTACGATTTTCTGCAATAGTTACGACGTCGTCTGCGTATAGTAAGCCTTCTAAGTTTTTTGAGATCATGTTGAGGAATCCTATGTTGGTTTGTAGGTGTCTTGTCCATTTCTTTACATTTTTACATTCACAATACTTCAACCAATATTAGTATGAACAATAGTGGACTTAGAATTCCCTTATTTTATCACTTTTTTCACTATAAAGTTTTCTGATCTTTGTCCAGTCAGTTGTACTTTTATGAAAATTTTAACACTGACTTGAATAAAACAACAAAACCTTTAGAGCGTGTGACTATCAGGTTTTATCTCGATAATAGTATATTCAATACTAGGGCAGAAAATTTGAAACTTCTGCATTGCACGACGTCATCATTCAGTGCTTTCACGTACAGCTTTACCAATGCATGAATCTTTAACTTTCTGCCTTGAAATAGGAAAGATGCATACTTTCGTCCGCGGTATAAAGAAAAACGAAACTTAGTTGTTAATAACTAAAATAAACTACGTTGCCACGTTTATAATCTTATATGTTAAGAAAAACTATTCGTATCTATAGTGTTTTGAACAGGTTTCATAAATACAATATATGAATTTAGAACAGTACATTTTTCTACGTCCGCAATTATAAAATTGTTTTATCAAAATAATGGGCTGTAAACGCTTTCTCTCTGTCAATTCGTTTTTCCGATTTCTTGATATCCCTTTTGTGTCTAATTGATGGAAAGTAATAGTGAAGAAAGTTTAAACTGCACATCAGAAGATGTTGAATCGGCAACTGCAGCGACTATGAATCTTCTCCCTGAGAACAAGGAATATAATTCTTTTATGGAGTCGTTTACTAAATAAGACATAAACAGCTTCATAGAAAGGGTGTTACTCAAACTAAATCAAAAAGTCTTCAACACTTTGATCGACTTATTCAAAACTGAAAGGCACCCTTATGGTAAATAATGACGTAGACATCAGTAAGTACTCAAAACTCATTGCATATTTGAAAAATAAATCAGTTGGCTATAGAACCAAAAAATATAAAACTTTTGCCAGTGAAGAAATTGATAAGTTTCTGTTACAAGCTCCATTCTTATGCATAATGTGTGACAGCAAAAAATTTTAATGTAATTTTGGATATTATATGTAACATCTTTCAAATTGCTTCAATATTCGAAATCGCAGGAGCTCTGAGGATGGTGATTTATATAAAATAAAGTGTAACGATATTAATAATACCGGAAATGTTTTAATAATCACAGTACCTGACACAAAAACTCATGTTCAACGTCGATTTACTAGTATTGGTGAAATATCTGATAATAGATGGTAAACTTGGTAAATATTTATAAAAAATATAAAAACCAACGACCCACAAATGTCAAAATAGATCTTTTTTTTGTATAGAAATGGAAAATATAAAACCCAAGTTGTAGGCATCGATACCTTTTTCAAAAATTCCCTCGCTTATCGCAACATATTTGATTTTACCTAATCCAAAAAACCACACTAGGCATACATCTCGACGCTCTTCGGCGTCTCTTTTAGTGGATTCCGGTGGTAATATAATTTAACTAAAGAAACACGGTGGGTGAAAATCCAACAGAGTTGTGGAGGGTTACGTAGCTACCTACCAACAATCCTACCAACAATCCAATAGTTTGTAATACAACTATAGACAATGTGTTATTCCTTTAAACTCGTTAAATGTTGCCAATTCAAGTACCAATAGTAATGTAACTTCTTCTTCACTTCAAATTAATAATGCTCACAGTTGTACTTTTAATATTACTATTACGAAATAAAAATTAATGAAAGTTTTGTCGAAGTCTATGAACGTAGGAAAAATTTTGTATGAAACTCGTGAGTAAAGTTACTTTTTTCACTCGAAGGAGTTGTCAAACCGTCCTACTCGTGAAAAAAAGTATTACTTTACTCACTTGTTGCATAAATAACTATTTTGATAGAGCTAGGTAACTTTTATCAACTACAAGACTTTCTTGGTTTCTGTCGGGCAGTTGATTGTCTAATCAAGGCTTCAGATTAAACTGATGGTTTGCGGAGGAGTATTGTCTGTATGGATGTGCTTGACGGACACAGGAATATGTCCAGTTTTGGCAACTTGTGTCTTGGAAAAAGGAACTTTCACTTAAATGAATGTAACAACAAACAAAATTGCCTATTTTGGAGTACAGAATCCGCTACATTAGAGCACCAAAAAGACCTTTACGTGTAATATCTTCGAAAGGCATAGACGGCCTGTATTTTTTTAGAAATTCACAAGAAGATTCTGTAACTGTTGATTCTGCAGAATATTTGGAAATGAAAAGAAGAGTCAACTACTGCTATATCATTTTGAAGGCTATAGCTTGTTCTACATCCAACGAGAGTTTACTCGCGGTTCAAAAACAAATCACTTCGCGCTGACGAGTTTTCTGTGGCTTCCGCAACCCAGAACTATCTCTTGTTGATCTTAAGAGTCGATTTTACGTAAATAAATTGAAAACAATAGGCAAATTAAATGAGAATTTTCAGCCAGAAATGAGAATGTGTCGAAGATTGGTCAAAAATCTAAGAGCTTGGTTTTAGGTATTTCATCTGTAAAATAGCGACTACTTGGACAATATTTTATATAATAAATGATTTTATTCTTTAGGTTTTTTATTTTTAATAAACATGTGTATCAATAAAATCTGTTTTCATTTCATGGCCAATTGAAAGGTGGCCTTTAACAAAATAACAGAAAAAACAAATTAATTTAGGGTAATCAACAATTTTCCTTTTTCTAACAGTGCTGATCTACGATCCTGATTCTTGTACGGTCCTGATTCTCTTAAATTTTTCAGTAAGAAGCCTTTGTTGGCGTTACCCCCTTTTCAAAATATTATCATAATCAATGACTTGAAATAAATTATTTTTTGTACAACTGTCTACATCTCTATTGATTCGTAAATGTTAACTTTTTCACACTGCCAAAATAATTCACAAAATAAACATGAAATATTAGTTTTTCAAGGATTTATTTGTAAGTTAATTATTCTTCGATTATCCTACAAAAATTCCCTAAGATGTTCCATATTAGTGCAGATAAAAAATCTCTTGAAGAGTTGATTCCACAATTTTATCAGATATTTCAATTTGTATGGAAGACAATGGGCAACTCGATGTTTTGTCAGAAATGTTAATTTTGTTATTCAAACTACAGATGCATTATACCAGCCCTCGTGACGTTTTATGGATTTTGTTTTTTCAAAACAACATGATTTAAAAGTGATAACTTATCTGGACAACAAACCACCGCAATATGTATCGGAAGTATTTATTTTTAATATATTTCAAACGATGCAAATTCACATTCACAGTTGTATAAAGAATATTGTTTGTATTTCGTGTATAATATTCACTTTCACACAATAAAAGAATGGACTATAATGATAGTTTCATCAAATATTTTATTACTAACTATGCTAAAACACTTTATGCAGATTTCATTCTCCAATTTAAGATATAATTGAAGTAATTGCTGTAGAAATTCCATCCGGATTATAGCAAATAACAAAACAAAATATTGATACAAATCCACAGGGATCCTTAATTTAAATTTACAAATTAACATATCTTTGTCCCTTTCACGTGACCTTATAATCCACATATAATACCTATAATAATCAATCTTTGACCAATGAAACAAAACAAAAAATAAAGTAGAGGAATCGTTCCTAAGATATCCCGCAGAGGATGACAAAGCTGCGGGCTCATGGCGTGTAATAGAGTTGTCCTAATGAGCGATGAGAAGCACCAGGGGGCAACTGAGCTGTCGCTGGGTTGAGGTCTCTCTTTTGCAATTATATCATTTTGACAGAAACAATTATCTATGTGAAACGATTTGACGAACATGATAGATTCGATGATATTGTAAATCCGACAGATGATATCTTTATTGGTTGAAAGAAAAGAAAAAATAGTTATTGAATAAGAAGCAGATAGGTAGATATACAGTATTGTTAAAGAGGTGAATTTATCAGATATTTAACAATATTTTTGGCTGTAACAATTCGAGAAAAGCACACTTATAAAAAGATCGTAGCTGATTCTATCATTAGGGTAAAACAGGCAAATGTGCCCCACTATTCGAAAAATCGAAATAAAAATCATTTTTTGTTTAGAACATGTTTATTAAAGTAATCAGTCTTAACCTCTGACTCAATTGGCATAAAAAAAACTAAAAAATCTTCTAAAATATAATTGAATATAACTAAGATCAACAATTTTGTGAAACTTAAGGTGGGGCACATTACAAGGATAGATCCGTCTTATGTGCCCCAGCAAAACCTCTCATTTAGAGGTTCTTTTTCCTTTCCCTTCTCCTTTTTCTTTGGTACCGCAGTTATTGCATTTCTCTCTATAACTTGTACAGTCTTCATGTAACCAGCCAGAACACTGCAAACATCGAATCCATTCGCTCTTCTTCTTGGTACGGTAGTAATTCTCGTGACATTCTATACATGTGTTTTCATTTTCATCAGAACATTCTTCGCTAGATTCACTAAGCTGCAACTCTACTTCACTTTGTCAAAACCTTAACAGATTGCTTCCTTTTACTTACTTTTTGTTGAATAATAGGCAATGGACTAATTATTTGTAAAGTCTTAGATGGTGTTAATTCTTGTGCAGTCTCAGAAGATTCTGATGTGGACATTTGAATGGCTTGATTATTATTATTACTAATGAGAGATGTGGATGTACTTGGCAAGGAAAGAGCAATAGTGTTCTAAGTTGGCTGTGAATGATTATTAATTGCTTGCGAATCATCATTATTCTGAATACTTCCCATTGATGCATCAGAAATTCTGAAGAAATATTCAGGCACAGCATTGGGATCATAAGGGCAAATCCCTGTCGCTTTAAATCCTGAAACGCCAATTGCTGGTATAGCAGACTTGAACCAGGCATCACCAATCATTTTTGAAATGTGGTATCGATTAAAAGGTCGGCCTTTGTTGTTGATAAACCAAGTGGAAACTTCTTTAGACAAGTAACTTTTGAATGGCTTAAAAAAACTTCTATCCAATGGTTGAAGAGCCTAAGTAGTATGACTTGGTAGACAGAGGATAATCACATCGTTTTCAGATGCCAATTGAAGCATTTCATATGAATTGGAATGCGAAGAATGCCCATCTAAAATCAGAAGAACCTTGCCATCTTGCTTTCGTGGTATAGAATGCTCTTTCATCTACTTCAAAAATAGTTCAGCGTTGATGTAAGATGATTTCTGATTCATGTATACATTTGAGCCAGGTGGTAGACCCTCACAAAATTCCGGTTTTTTGTATTTACCCTTCAGTATCAAAATAGGCGGAAGGAAAGTACCTTCCGCATTGCACCACGCAATCAAAGATATATTTTCACCTTTTTCGGTACTGGTTACAGTATTTACACATTTCGCACCCTTGCTAGCAATTACGCGTCCAGTTTTATAGTTAACTTGTATTCCGCTTTCGTCCATGTTGTAGATTCTTTCTGGTTTACTAATCAAATCGTTATCAGTCAATACCTTCAACAACATTTCAAAATATTTATCGACATCCTGTCTATTCATACCACTAGATCTTGCCAATGACAGGCCTTCTGCTTTACGTTTACTCAGGTCTGGATGACGCTTCATAAATCCTTGAAACCAATCCCAGCCTGCTGACTTCTTCTCATTATTGAATCGATGTGGCAATCGAAGATTTTCAGCAAAGTCGTAAGCTATAGACTGCAGTCTCGATGGCTCCAAGGGAAATCCGATGGATTTAAGCTTTTTAATGTGAGCTACAAGTTTTAGTTCGTTCTCATATCCCAATTCAGAAGGTCTTCCAATTCTCTGCTTAGACCTCCAACCCTTGAGGATGTGTCTTCGCAATGTGCGCGAAGGTATTTCATATAAACGATTCGCTTCATTTACTCCCATTTTCTTATTTATTACATCCTCCACCGCCTTCTTCATATTTTTTCCGTCCATTTTCTTGGATCAACAGCTTTAACCTTTCCATTTCCCAAAAAAAAAAATATTAAAAAGTAATCAAAATAAGAATTCAGGAATTATCTCCAAATGGGGCACATTAGCCGAAAAAAATCGGGGCGCATTAGACGATGTACAGTGTAATGTGCCCCACTTAAATAATTCTGATATTTGTTACGAAAAACGGAACGTAATTATAGGCAAATAAAAGTTAAATGAGGTTAGTTTTCGATAAAAACTTTAAAAACACGAAATAATATGGAGCAAATACTTTTAATCAACGTGAAAATAGATATAAAACAAATTCATGTAGTCATACAAACCTTTAATCACTTTTTCTCACTAAAACTAAATAAAAACCAGCACAGTGTTGTTTACATCGCGGCCATACTTGGAACACTGACCAGCTAGGATCAAATAAGCGCCAAATTTAAAATGCTTCACTGAGTTTCGCGAGTGGGGCACATATCCGACTGGGGCACGTTTGCCTGGTTTACCCTATATTTCTCCAAAAACCTTAATTTCTGAAAATAAAGTGAACTAATTGTCTGGATGGAAATGTCAAGTCCCTTTCTGGATCGATTGGAATGATTAATTGGAACTACACAATCAATTATTACGAGAGACGTTCTATACAAATTTTATGTGTATTTCTAACAGCAGCGGCGCTACGATTGCAGTTCCGAGCATGCGCGGCAGTTACTTTGGTTCAATCAGAAGAAATGTACACTATTTTCAGATCGATGCCGCCGGTGTGTTCTTTGTAATGCGTCTTTATAATGTCTAACTCAATTGAAAACATCGTCATTTGCGAAATCAGATCTCTGACTCGTTTTCTAAGTGCAAAGTTAAATCAAGTGAAATTGTGAAGGTTACGCACAAATTGGAAGAAGGGTCTGCTCAATGAAAGACGATGAAGAACGATGTCAACGCCAGTCTTTTGTTACTGATGAATTGGTTCACGCATTTAAAGAGAAACTGAAAGCAAAACTGATCATTGAATTCGGACCTCCCTCGTAGCGAGTTTCATCTCTTCTTGCACCTAAAATGGTGGTCAATACTTCAACGATGATGACGAGCAGAAAGAACATGTTACCACATAGTTGAAAACACAGGCGGCAACTTAAAAAAAATTGTCACACGTGCCACACGATGACAAGCGTTTACAATTTTTTACAATTAATATCTTTTCTGCATCTGTACACGGTTTTTTCATATAACCAAACAGATTTTACTTTGTATATCTTCTACAATTCTATCACTTCCTGGTGAGGAGATTTGGTTCCAGCAAGGTGGTTGTTCTGTCTCCCAAACTAGCAGATTTATCTCCAAATGATTGGTTTCGTTTTTTTATTTTGCTCTCCATGTTTATCTTCAGTGAAATTGTGAAATTCTCCGTAAAATTTTTCCAATATCTTGTGCTCATGAATCAAAAGAAGTTCAATATCTCTTTAACACATATTTAACCACAAATTTGTGGCGTTCAAGGAACGATTTTCCTAATAATGTTGGTACATTTGGCAAAATTTTATGCCACTAGTTCCAGCCAGCATCAGAAAAAAAAAGAAAGATATAACTTGATTTGTATGACGAAATGTTCTTATTATAAAGAATGCAACCATGTTTCGATATAAACTTTTTTTTTCTATCACGAGCAAATATAAAAAACTGTAACAATCCACTAGGTGATTTCTTTTAATGAATCTTGATCACTGCATAAAAAAAAACATTTCTAATAGTATCTACAACAATAAAACCAACATCGATTCATATAAAATTCCTATACTTGATTACCCTTCCTCCACCTAAAACCACCCTTTCGGTTAGTTTGTTCACCATAAAGCTCTCATTAGGCACAAAAACATACCTACCCCCGTTCAATTCATCAATGTCGTATATTTTATTAATTCACATCCATTTACTTACCAACTAGGTACATTAGCCACCACGGTGCTTAATATATCCAAACGGGGGGATACAAGGGCGTAGATAAAACTAGGGATAAAGGGATGAAAATATTGCCACCGATTTTTAGTTTTATGCGAAGACATAATCGATTGAACGAACCTAAAAATTATATTGAGAAGTTCTAATTGATCTAATTGTATATATACATTTCTTTGGGTTCTTGATTTATATCTTTTTATTTATTGTATATACGAGGGGGTACCCAAAAGTAACCGGAAGCTTTTTTGATTTTAATGTTTAAAACTGCTTACAAAGATGATGCTATTGGCAAAATTCAAGTGTATGAGTGGTTTTCTCGATTTAAAAATTTAAACATGTCGATTGATGACAAACCTCGCTTTGAATGTGCATCAACTGCCCGAATCGATGAAAATATTGAAAGATCAACTGTCTGAAATCAGTGGAATATCTTGGAGCTCGGTTCAGCAAACAGGTAACTGGTTCTTCCAGTTTTTGGTTAAAAATAACACGGTTCCGCTGCCCCACGCACCTTACACGCCTGACCCGGCTCCGTGCGACTTTTTCTTGTTTCCACGTATGAAAAGGGGCATGAAAGGACGGCGATTTGAAAACATTGAAGACATCAAGAAAAGAGCCGCTTGCAGCCAACTCTAAAGATGAGTTCAAACAATGTTTCGAATATTAGAAAAACCGCTGGGACAAATGTATTACTTGTAATAGAGACTACTTTGAAGGGGATAATGTTGTTTTGTAAATATATAAAAATAATTCCGGTTATTTTTGGGTATTATAATGTTGATATCAGTTCGTTTGTCAACATTTTTTAATGTTTTTCTTCTGTATCAACTACTTCCGAATATTCTTTTTTTAAAATTCGTTAAGCAGATGGATTCACGGAGTAGCTGATGATAATTGATATTTTCTTGAATAAATAATCATTTGGAGCTCTATTAATGAATCAAATTTTTGATAGAACATATTTTTGACGTTTGGCGAAATAAAATTTATGCAATAAAATCCGTCAAAGTCACAACCTTAATATATGAATTGAAAGATCACTCCCTGGAATTTGGAATTAGTTGGATGGATTAGTTGCGATAACAACATCAGATTTCGAAGATTTTGCCATTTTTGTATCAATGCATACGAAGCACTTTGGAATTCCATGTTTTATTGGATTTAAATCTGGACTGCGAGGAAGTCAAGCAAACCATGTGATTTCAACCGGGATAATTCAAGCAGTAATGATCTGAGCCGTATGGATTCATTCATAATCAACCATAAAGATTTCCCAAAATAATCATAAAAGTTATAACATTGTCTTCTAGAATCTCTAGAATCTTTATCAGATACGTACTTAACGTACCATTTTAGACAAATACTAGCCTCGTATGAGATTCTGAAGATATGCCTCATACTATAACTGATAGACTCATAATGATCACTGGTATGCGATGGTTCAATAGTTCGAAAAGACATTCCAGACGCATAAAGTAGCGTCTTCATTATCCATTAATTTTTTTTTTATATTTACGTTTTCTAGATTATTTCTAAAGGAACCAATTCGGTTTCTAAAAGCACTAGAAAAAAAGAAATTGGTATCTTCGTTCCTCTATTTAACCCCGAATATTTTTCAGTTTTCTATCTATCCTAGAGAAGGAATCACCTTTTTTTAAACACCATGTTTAAGCGTGTAAGTAGCAAATTCGTTTTGTTATTCACATGAATGGTACTGCATTCAATATTGAGTAATATGTTTGTCTTAGTAAATTTTGTAAACAGTTAATGACTAAGAGAGAACTTATTAAAACTTCATAAGGTGTTCCAGTTCAATCTTTCGATTTGGCACAACAGCCAATCGAATTGACCATAACTGTTGTCACTAATAATAAGGTCCAATTCTCAGGAACTCGTTCCAGATTGATCATAATTTTCGAACTTATAAGATACCTACAAGTGTATTTATAAGGAACAAAGGATTGGAAAAATATTTACATTGACTTCAGATATACTATAATTGGAAAACAAATATTAAGACGAAGAAAGTAAATATTTTTTATTGTGCGCCAATGCGTTCAAGGATTGCTCCGATGGGGGCCTCTGGGGGTCCGATAGCTCTTGTGAGCTGCATATAAATATCACAGAGAGTTTATTATAATAGAGGCTGGGCGTGCCTCGGCCGGATTGGTCGTAGTGACCGGATCTACCGGATCAATATCAACACCCGCGCCCGGACTTTTCCCCGGATATCAACTTACCACAACACAACAGAGAAAGCGCTATTCGCCTGCTGAGTAGGAAGTGATGAAACTTCGAATTTTCTATTACGTTTTCTCGGCTATAAGAAAATCGAAAAAATCCTTTGGGATTTAGAAGATTAGATATGTTCTATGTGTACAGTGTGTCCTTAAAGATACGGATTAATTCGAAATATGATACCCAAACTAAGGTTTTCATATGCGAATAATTAGACGTTTGGGCAATTTTTATTATATAAATTGAATTGATTTTCATCGCTGTTTATTACCTACTACCGAAAATTCGGCGTATTTCAGACACCAGATTATATAAAATAAAATATAGATCTGAACTAAAATTATTTGTAATCTGCTTAACACTTTTTGTCGATTAAAAATTTCAATATTTTCCAAGAAAGTTGAGGACTGAGTACTTAAATTGATTTTGAATTGTGAATATGTTCCATCTGGGTTTCAAAGCCGGTTGGAATGAAAATCTTATAAATATGTTTTTAATAAATTTGAAATGATTTAGAATCAGAGTTTTCAATATATTTTTCTATAACTAAACAACAAATTTTTCATTATTTAATTCCTATCATTCAAATCGACAGACGAATTATTTAAACAATCAATTGAATTATTAGTCTAAATAATTGACAATGATATTTTGAAGTCACACAATACTCAAATGAAAAATATCGGAATGTTTCAAAATAAACCATGATGATTGCATACACCGTTTATCGAATATTTGTTTCTTACTTTTCTCGCTTAGTATATAGTCGATTAAAAGACAAAAAAGCAAAGTTTTTAGGTATATATTGGCTAAAATACGTTTACTACAAGAATTACTAATTCAGTTTTGAGATAAAACACAAATATTTATAATTTTTTCCACTACCCTTGTGGTATATCCATATTTTGACTGTTCAAAAACGTTTTTTTTTCACTGATGTGTGAGAGCTGGCATCGTTGTGGCAAATTATGATTCGTCTTCTGTGGTTGATTTCCTTGAATTTTTCTGGCATAAAAATGCTGGGGTACCATTGAGATTTGACCGTTCCACGTTTCTGGAACGTTTTGAAAGACCCATACAGTCGACTGTTGTTTAGGTTCGGATTTATAGGCATAGATTCGTGATTCGATCTTATAGACGACTTTTAAGCACCTTTTGATACCTTGATTGAATCTTCTTAGTATTTCTTTGCACCAATTTTTTTGAGCCCCAAATGTTCATGTAATATTGAATGTATGCGAATGAAAATAATGCCCAAGTTTGAGGATCTTAATATATTGTTTAAGTACAGCATCGAGGTTTTTTGGCACAACAGCCGGTTTTGAACGACCCCGATTAAATTCGGGAAACCAGCAGAACACGGTGCTTCATTACCAAAAGTCGAAGCGATTTCATCGGTACTATTGGTCTAATCCACGTCGAAAGTCATAGAAAATAAATCATCGCACGAAAATGTGTGATTTAATTCCATGTTTTAACTAAGATGAATGTTAAATATATCTGTAAACAACTCAAATATCCCTCGTATGACAACACGTTCTGAATACGTTCGCCATTAAATGATAGTCCGGTTTCTCATACTCACATAATCACATCAATGTTGCCATATCTCAAAACATAAGTACTTACCCAGCCTCTCGGTTATTACTTGCAACTAGAATTTAACGAAGATTGCGTACAACCCGCCAGGTTGATGTTCGATGAGAGTTAGACAAGGTTTGACCATATACCACCAAAGAACCACGTCAATCTGTTGACTAGAAATCTCTGACGTAAATAATAAACTGGTATTTACTGAGTACATAAAATTACTATATAAAATAACTATATTAAGAACTATAACTGATTCTAGCAGCAGTTAGTCCAGTTATGCTGTTAAATAAAAATAGGTTAGGCTAGAGTTGGTACTAGGGGGGTGGGATTAGCCTTTTGTCACCTGTCACATTCCACTGCCTCAAGTTTCAGGTCTTGAACCACTATGGGTCTAGCGGGCAGTACAGAATCTTCGCAAAATTCCAGCGGTACGCAATCTTTGCCGTAAACAATCTCCGCAGATTCCGTTTTTGAGGTTCCAAGACACCTAATTTGAAAATATTTGAAAAATACATATTATAAGTATTGCTTTAAATATTAGTTAGTGATAATATTCGTAATTGCTGGGAAAATAAATGATAATTGATTTAATTGATTTAACTTAATGCAATTTTGAAAAGCCGGCAATCACAATCTGGTAGTGGCGACTCGTAGTAAGACACTGCGGGACAATTTTAAGAATTTACAGAAAAACATACCTTGCAAAAGGTTAATGGCCTTTGTCTAATTCCTATTGTGCAAGATTCAAATATGAAAAGTCAGAAGGGATAAAGTATTATTCAACTTGCGTAGATAACTTTTCTCGCTGGGCAGTAGCTATCCAATTAATAAATTAGGCAACTAGTAAGGCTTGAGGTTAACCACGGATAAGGAAAGTCAATTTCAAACGCTTCGCCTGGGTGGTAGAAGGTTTTTGATTTTTCCCAAAGCTGGAATTTCCTGATTCAGGTATCGTTGAGTGAGGCATGGATGAAAATCTTTTTATTGGGGAAATTTGTTCGGAGAAATTTATCGTTTTAATGTAAATACCACATTGTTGTCCATTAAGTAAATATTGCGGCTAGTTGTGACATCGAAAATGTGTGTTTGAAGCTGCACTTGAGTATTAAATAACGAAACTAATGATAAAAAACGTTTTATTTTAATTATTTTCGCTCTTGATATATACCCCATGGGAATTTTCCACTGTTTGAAACAGTGCTTGAAGTGTGTCATTTCCTTCAGGACGCGCGTCGCTTTTTGTTTCACAGCTTTAACAGACTCAAAGCTTGTTCCTTCTAATGCAGATTGTACGTTTCACTTTATCATCTTTTCTGAAAAGTTTGAGTTATTTTTAATCTCATTCAAAGTGTTAATACCATTATTTTCGCGGGCTTCTTGTTTTTCAACAATCCCAGAATACTTAGTCCACGATCAGATTGCACAAAATTACCAACTATTTGACTATTTTTATCCGTTTTTGACATGGAAGAGCGACCCGAACTTGAATCATCTTCAACATCTTCTCGGCCAATTTGAACGAGGCAAACATTCATTGTCATACAAATGTTTCGATAAATTATAGATTCCAGCTGCAGTTTTTTCAAGTTTCATGTGAAATTTCACAACAATCCGTCGAGTATTTTACGGCAGAACCAAAAATCTACACCAACGAAGGCGACGGCTACTCTGGTTCGTCTACAGACATGGCTCTGAATGACTATCGTTACTTAATAGTCACACCTCGTATATAAGAATCTGAGAATGACAGTTGGATATTAAATTATTGACTTTAGAAAGATTATTCGCGAATAATTACCATAATGCAAAGAATCTTTTGAGTTTTTGTTCGTTCCCGTGAGAAAATTACGATTTTTCTTCATATGACCCCTTTACAAAAAAACTCAGACCAACTAACACAACATTCGCGAGCCGCAATCTCATCAAGTCGTCACTGACAATAACAAAGTTAAGGAGAGACGCGAATGATGATACCATGGGCGTGACGTGTGGCTGGAGGCAGCCAATCAAGTCGCTTCTTTGGCCGCCCAGTGTAACTGATACCTCGATTGGTCTCACTTTCAGTTGCGGAAGAATGTACGGGGACCTTCCTAACTCCCGGAAGGTTGTTCTGGACGCAGATATTGTAAACAAATTTTTTTTTCAAATATTACATTCAAAGTAAATCGAGACGATATATTGGTGGATTTAACGGAAAATTTTCATAGAAATGTGTAAAAAAATATGTTTTGTACTCAAACATTTTCATATATAACTATTTAGACTACTTTCAATGTAGTATTTCACACTAGAAAGTGCGGAATGAGCCGGTGCATTGTCTGAAGTATACCTAACAAATCTCTTATCAATTCCTATCGCAATAATCTACGAACAGATTTTGGTAAATATGGTAAAGTGCAGTCCATCGGATCTACGCTATTTTTGGTTATTAAAAATAAACATTTTCAATATTTTCGTCTCGTTTTTTATATGACGTATTCAAGAAAAAAATGCGACCTAAGATTGGAAATCAAAATTTCAACACTCTCGAGCGAATAAAATATAAGTTTTTCTCCAAAAATCTGTACTACCAAATTTTTTTGAAAGAATCTTATATTTATTTTCAGAAAGTAGTACAATATTAGGAATGGTAGACAAAACATCGGTGTTTGCCGTCGATGTTTTTTAATTTAATGAATATCGATGGCTGATAATCATCAGAATAAAATAAAACATTAAAAATAGAATAAAAAAACAATTAAGATCATATTTTCATGAAAATATGAAAGAAACAGGGCCGGATTAAGATTTATAAGTCCCGGGGCTAAAATAATGACGGGGCTCCCTTAAGGAATTCGGAAACCCGAAAAAATTCACAAAATAGTATCAATACTTTAGATTTGTGACATCAACACATTAAAAAATACAGAATGATTTCCAAATGATGGGGCCCTCTTGGACCTGTGGCCCGGGGCTATAGCCCCCCCAAGCCCCTAGCTTAATCCGGCTCTGGAAAGAAACTTTGAGAATTAAGTGATTTTTCTGTTTTTTAATTAACTAATATTGCGTAATAGCTGATGGGTAAATAAAAGTTTTTGTTTCTCTAAAAATTCATTGGTAAATAAAATCCTGAAATTAATTTTTAAATTTGAAAACGAAACCCAGATATTTTTAATGTGTATTTAGCTGTATCACCTAATTGAAAATCATCTGTAATTTTTCACTTATTATTAAAATAATTAGGAGAAAAACAAGCTTCGAAACAAACTTAATTTAAGTTGTAATAATATAATTAAAAACAAAAAAAAATAATATAGAACAATTGATTAACTAATATTAAAAAGAAAAAAAATTTGAAATGAAAATATTGGGTATTAAGTTTCTCAAAATTTGTCATCTAGTTCATGCAGAAAAATAAGTTTCAAAGCCATATCCTCTGAGAAGCGATTTCTGAGAGAGTTCAAAATCAAACTTGCTCAGACGGAACGGAAATGGCGATTACAGCCGCATATTTGAATAGGTACTACTTGAGCCAGAGGGTTCTTCTGAATCTTCTCGTTTGGGGGATTCAAGTATAACGAAAAATTCTTCGGGCATTGATTTATCTATCGATTGTTTCTTTTTTTGCCATGCGCTCTGAATTCACTTAAAATGTACCACAACTTTCTTTATTCAAGGGATTCAAATAATGAAATAATTAGTCTTGGCTAATTTGAAATTTATTAATTGAAGTAGCTTTCCAACAACTAGGACTTATTGAAGTTACCAAAACATCGATGTTTATTTACCATCGATAACTGCAAAACATCGAATAAAAATAATCGATTGAAAAAACATCAATGTTTTCGTGAAACCATAGATGTTTTGATAACATCGAACCATCGATCCCTATCCCTAGTACATATAAAATCGAAAAGTAAATAACAATCAAATATTTAAACTTTAGAATTTGTGAAATTCGTGAAAATTTAGGTTAAGTTAGGTTAGGTTAGGAGATGATATCCTTTATCCATGCTTTCTTTGTAACAATGCGTGAATTAGTAAAATGTTTATTAAGTTGTTAAAATTATAATATTCAATTGTTTTTTCTTTTCAAATTGCTCATTTTTATATGTACTTTTTGAAAAGAAATACGACATTCTTCGAAAAGGATTTTTGAGTAAAGGTTTTGGAAACAAATCTGGGAATTCACAGTTACCGTATTTTTTATTGGCCAAAAATATATGGAAGTTATGAAAGATAAGCGATTGAAATGGAAGACACGGAATTTTTAATATTTTAAAGAAGACCCTGTAATTTAGTCTGAGTAAATATCTAACAGCTCTCTTTTGTAGTTTGAAGATTCGCTCAAATTGAGTCGCACCACACTTACCCCAGAAAGGAAAGGGCATATCGGAGATGCGTCTCAATAAGGGCATAATAAACTGTTAACGAGATGGATAAATTCAGTTCTTGGAAACTGATCTCAGTGCAAAACAGGAGGATTATATATATAACTCCCATTTCAAGGAATTGTCCGCAACAACAACACAAGAATTTTACAAATTCAACGACGTCAATAGTAGTGTTATTTAATAAAAAAGGCTGCAATGTATTATTATATGATAAAACTTTTGTTTTAGAAACGTAGAAAAAGAGAAGATTGGAATTGTACCATGATTTTAGGGTGATGTCCAATGAAGTGCCGTGAGATAAGGGTTGTTCCAAGAAAAACTAACCATATAGACATATTTTACCACTGAAATCATTTATAAACAGAACAAACAAAATAGTGCCCAATCTGAGCCTTGGAGCATTCCACAATCTATTGACTTGCAAGAAAACATTATTGTATCAACCCTTACAAACTGACTTCTATTGGTACGATATGACTTGATCCATGCGAGAGGTGTTCCCCGTTATACCACAATTTGTTGATTAAAACATTATGATTAACACAATCGGAAGAAAAATAACAAAAAGTTGTTCTAATGGAGTGAAGGTTGTTTAGGCTAAAGTAGACATTATTTAGTAGGGATAATATTTGTGCATTTACTTAAAACAACCAATTTAATGGCTAGTAAGTATTTTATATTTAAATAGAAATGATGGAATCCCTTTTTTGACCAATCTTTCTATGATCTTAGATAACGTGGGAAGGAGTGCAATTCGGTGCTTGATTTCTATCTCCTCCTGGCGTTCTACCCAACCGATTTGCTTAATTTTTTTTTCAATGAAAGGTATTGATGCACAGATCAGCCATTAACCATCGGATTTCATCTAATTTTCAACATTCTCAAGTTAATCTCAAATGCGACTTCCCCTGTACATTACTTATGGGAGTTTTTCATATACACACTTTCTATCCTCAATATCTCAGATTCTATTCAAGATAAAGACTTCGTTCTCGTTTGAGAACACTCGCTGAAACACCTTCTTTCTTTTGAGTTTTTGAACACTCAAATCGGTGGAATTGGAGAGGAGCTAGGCGCGGACATTCAATGCGGAGCTATGGATTTTTGTAGGTTTTTGTCAATTTTTCTACATTCAAAGATCTATATCTCAAGTTCTAATACAGCTACAGAGTTAGTTTTGGGTTAAGAACACTCGCTGAAACACCTTCTTTCTTTTGAGTTTTGAACCCTTAAATCGGTTGAGTTGGAGAGGAACTAGGCGCGGACATTCAATGTGGAGTTATGGATTTTTGTAGGTTTTGGCAATTTTTCTACATTCAAAGATCTATATCTCAAGTTCTAATATAGCTACAGAGTTAGTTTTGGGTTAAGAACACTCGCTGAAACACCTTCTTTCTTTTGAGTTTTGAACCCTTAAATCGGTTGAGTTGGAGAGGAACTAGGCGCGGACATTCAATGTGGAGTTATGGATTTTTGTAGGTTTTTGGCAATTTTTCTACATTCAAAGATCTATATCGCAGGTTCTAATATAGCTACAGAGTTAGTTTTGGGTTAAGAACACTCGCTGAAACACCTTCTTTCTTTTGAGTTTTTGAACACTCAAATCGGTGGAATTGGAGAGGAGCTAGGCGCGGACATTCAATGTGAAGTTATGGATTTTTGTAGGTTTTTGGCAATTTTTCTACATTCAAAGATCTATATCTCAGGTTCTAATATAGTTACAGAGTTAGTTTTGGGTTAAGAACACTCGCTGAAACACCTTCTTTCTTTTGAGTTTTTGAACCCTTAAATCGGTTGAGTTGGAGAGGAACTAGGCGCGGACATTCAATGTGGAGTTATGGATTTTTGTAGGTTTTTGGCAATTTTTCTACATTCAAAGATCTATATCTCAGGTTCTAATATAGTTACAGAGTTCGTTTTGGTTCCAGAATACTCGCTGAAATACCTTCTTTCTTTGAGTTTTTGAACACTTAAATCGGTTGAGTTGCAGAGGAGCTAGGCGCGGACACTCAATGTGGAGTTATGGATTTTTGTAGGTTTTTGGCAATTTTTCTACATTCAAAGATCTATATCTCAAGTTCTAATATAGCTACAGAGTTAGTTTTGGGTTAAGAACACTCGCTGAAACACCTTCTTTCTTTTGAGTTTTGAACCCTTAAATCGGTTGAGTTGGAGAGGAACTAGGCGCGGACATTCAATGTGGAGTTATGGATTTTTGTAGGTTTTTGGCAATTTTTCTACATTCAAAGATCTATATCTCAAGTTCTAATACAGCTACAGAGTTAGTTTTGGGTTAAGAACACTCGCTGAAACACCTTCTTTCTTTTGAGTTTTTGAACACTCAAATCGGTGGAATTGGAGAGGAGCTAGGCGCGGACATTCAATGCGGAGCTATGGATTTTTGTAGGTTTTTGGCAATTTTTCTACATTCAAAGATCTATATCGCAGGTTCTAATATAGCTACAGAGTTCGTTCTTTTCTATTATAATGATTTCTGATCTTATTCAATGGATTCGATACGAGCGAAGCCGCGGGTAAAAGCTAGTGAAGTGTTATTTAAAGTGGTAAGGTGATATAGTGTGCAATCGGGCAGAATCGATAAGTATAGATCATTCACAACGGACGAGAATTAGCGAATCTCCTATTATGATAAATATCCTTGGCAAATTTTATTGTTTCATGATAAATAAGAAGCAGGCCGAGCATTCGTTCGTTCAGCCTTTTAGAGGGTGTTTGCTTCTCTGATCGCGTCGAGCTGTAGAAGTTTCTCTGTTGAAAAGAAAGACCTAAAGGCGGAAAGATCCGCTTCAACTTCGGCTGAACCAATACCATACGCGTTGTGGATGCTATAATATAACTCACGCAAGGAATTTAGTCCGAGATATACAATTTGATAAATATTTTGCTTCGTTCACAGTGTAATCAGGTAAAGTAGAGATTATGCTCTATGAAGAAGCCTTATTTCGTAGATCATTCAAAATGGACCAAGTTTGGCAGCTTTTATTATCTTATGATAAATTTTTCTGTATAGTTTCACGTAATTTTTGATATTTAATATTTCTTTTATTAAATACATACAGTTAATCGATTAATTTTAGTCTAATATTCTTTCGAATAAGTTTTTTGATTTTATACATACGTAAAAACATTTTGTATAGAATAATGACAAATCAAGTAACAGCACAAAAACCGAATATTACCATAGGAATATCTCTTCCGGTAACTATTGTTAGAGAGGTCTATTCATCGTTGAAATGAGGACGTTCCGAGGTGCGAAAATCCGGCCGGCAATGGTATTAGGAGGATTATATTCAGTACATTACTTTCGCACAAACAGTGTTTACCTAAGCTCCGATACGTCGATAAACGGGATACAGAGGTGATAAAGTCCCGGCTTTATTTAATGCCTCCTATCAGCTGGTCGACAAAAAGGTATTTACATCGGAACTATGTATAGCTTGGCATTTATGTTGATATAATAGGGTTCTCGGTATTATCCAGTCACAGATTTTCAATAGAAGATATTACCAACAAACTTTTCGAAAAATCAATCGGTCCATCTACGAGATATACCAACAAAACTATAGCAAAACTTATCTTTTCATCAATATTATCGAACAATAATTAAGATTATAACGGCATTCTGAAAATAATTATGATAGGGGTACAAAAAAGGACTTGCAAGGACATAAACGGTCATACTGCTTCTTATCTACGTAACGGTGGTGGTAAAAAATCAGAGAATGTCGGAATTTCAATGTAAACAAACACTTTAACCAACTTACTTTTGATGCACCAGGGTAAATTTCTATAAAACATTATAAAGCATAATAAAATGCTGTATTCCCACTCCTCCCTTTGTGTGCAAGGGGCACAATTTTTGATAATTTTATTTTCGCGGTTCCTCGTTTTTTGGCTCTAGAAAATTGAAAACTCATCCGATTTCGATAAATTTTTGTTTAAAATCTTCGTTTTTAGACGGATTTATGAAAAAAATTGTATATGTGTGTCAGCTCCGACGTACGACTGGAGTTTACTCCTTAAGTTCGATAGTCTAACCAGACGAAAAAAGAGTTTATTTAACTTCTCTCAGAAGTAAGTATCAAAGAACATACGAATGAATAGCTTATTACCTTCAATTCTCTGAGTGAACATTTCCGAGCGACCATTGTGGGACATTGGTATCATCAGTAAATTTTCACGATTTCGTGCATTTGTTTATAGGAAAAAATTGTGTGTGTCAGCTCCGACGCACGACTGGAGTTTACTCCTTAAGTTCGATATTATAACCAGACGGAAAAAGAGTTTATTTAACTTAAAAAAGATTGGTTGATTGCCAGAATATTTTGGGCTTCCTTCATTAATTTTTTTTTTAATCTGTAAGCTCGCTGTCTCTCGGCTGGAGTTTTTGGAGGTTTAGATTTTTTCCTAGTCAATAAATATAAAAAAAAATTAGAAAATTTATAAATGCATAATTATAAAAATTTTAACCGACTTTAAGAAAATTGATAAAAAAAGGTTTTTATGCACATTTTTTTTCAATTATAATTAATTTTTTATTTAAAATATAATATTAATATATTAAAGATAATTATGTCACTAAATCTTTTACATACAATAATAAATAGTACATGAAAATTATTTAAATAAGCTAAAAAATAACTTTTCGAAAGAAAATTATATAAAAACATTATTATAATGAAAAAATATTGTCGATTTTTCTGATAATATTATCGAATTATTGACTACAGTTGTTAATATTTAAAAATTATTTATAAAATAAATCATAATAACGTGGAAGAATTTATAGACATCGACAAAAAAATTAATTTTTGGTTAGGTTAGAAATTTTCTATTTTATGTGGATGCGCTCGATAATTCATATTGGGTTGATTATCTAATTTTATGTGTTGATTTCAAATATATATTTATATGAACTACATCGATAATTATTAAAATATTTAATAAATACAAATTGCACATGCTCATACATATAATACATGAATTATAACGTTCCTTGCAACCACGTGTTTGTTAGATGTTCCGGCAATATCAACTACACCTCTTTCTGCCATAGTTATTTGAAAATACTTTCAATTCTCTTTAGCGGAACACAATAATAATAAAACTTCACAATGACAGCAATATAAGTATGTTGACACTGACAAATTAGAAAGTTGCGCATCATAGGGTGCGCACCAAAAACGTAACGAGGTCATTCATCGATAGATTTTACTCCTCACATTTTTCTCATAACGGGCCCCTTATATATGCAAATCGATTCTTAAGGAGTAAACTCCAAAAATATGGGAAATTTCTCACCTGAAGGTTTCATATAGTTTTATGTGATCATAAACGCATGTCTTCACATATAATCGTTAATACCTTTTTTACAAAGCATCAAACACAGTTATTTTTTTGTTAATTTACACAAGAAAACGAACATGTTGGAATTTTTTATCTCTAAAATCAACCTTAGTTAGATACTATTTTTTTAATAGTGAAAATTTTCAATTTTTCCAAATTAACTTTTAATATTTTACTCTTGATTACATTAAGTGATTTTAGGAATAGTTTTATTGATGACTAGTTAATAAAAAAGGTCAATTTGTTCGTTTTTTTTGTGTAGATTATGGAAAAGAATATAACAACTTCATTCGATTATTTGGAAAAAAGTTATTGACAATTATATGTGAAAGAGGACATTTAAAGCCCTGAAACCAATATAAGTTTTCTTTTTTTTTATTCCCACAATTTTTTCCGTAAATCCGAAGATTTTAAAAAAAAATTCATCGAAATCAGATGATTTTTCGATTCTCTAGAGCTAAAAAACGAGGGGATCGCGAAATTTTAAAATTACCCAGTTTTTATATAATTGTCAAAAAAAGTTATCAACAATTATATGTAAATGAGGGCATTTTCTTGAATATTTAAAGCCCTGAAACCAATATAAGTTTTCATTTTTTTTATTCCCACAATTTTTTCCGTAAATCCGAAGATTTAAAAAAAATTCATCGAAATCAGATGATTTTTCGATTCTCTAGAGCTAAAAAACGAGGGGATCGCGAAATTTTAAAATTACCCAGTTTTTATATAATTGTCAAAAAAAGTTATCAACAATTATATGTAAATGAGGGCATTTTCTTGAATATTTAAAGCCCTGAAACCAATATAAGTTTTCATTTTTTTTATTCCCACAATTTTTTCCGTAAATCCGAAGATTTTAAAAAAAAATTCATCGAAATCAGATGATTTTTCGATTCTCTAGAGCTAAAAAACGAGGGGATCGCGAAATTTTAAAATTACCCAGTTTTTATATAATTGTCAAAAAAAGTTATCAACAATTATATGTAAATGAGGGCATTTTCTTGAATATTTAAAGCCCTGAAACCAATATAAGTTTTCATTTTTTTTATTCCCACAATTTTTTCCGTAAATCCGAAGATTTAAAAAAAATTCATCGAAATCAGATGATTTTTCGATTCTCTAGAGCTAAAAACCAGGGGATCGCGAAGGTATTAAATTGCCCAGTTTTTAGATAATTGTCAAAATGACAATAGCCATCAAACAATTTATACATTTGAATACTTCTGTGGGAATATTGCATACAAAAATCCTTCTCTTTTAAGATATTGAACTTTTATAATATTGATTTTAATATGATTTTCTACTTTAAAACACCTGTTAAACACATTTTAATATTTGACATGGTGTGTTTGAAAAGAAAAAAGTTTTAGAGCTACATGTCATAAAACCACAGGTTTACGTATAAAATTGATAATAAAATCCAAAAATGTATCAAGGCTAGGAAGTAGGTAGTTTAGTTCTCTCCGACCCTTAACGTTGTAAGTGTCGGAGCTCTAAGTGAAATAAAATAATTGATAACGTATTTAGTTTTTTTTTTCAAAACACATCGTTACCTTATCCATAATCCCAACAACTTCTATAGTTAGTATGTTTATTCAACACTTAAAACATGTTATCAAAATTTAATTAAAACTTAAATTTTTTCACAATGGAAAATTTAAGCAAAAAAATAACTTATTTCTGATTTGGAGCTAGTTGTCTTCGGGGCACAACATTATGTTAAATTAATAGATAAAATCGGAAATGATTGATAATTTTTGTATTATTTGAAAACGTTATATACAAAAAAGATCATTTGAAACAGTCTTTTTGCAATTATGAACAACTATAATAACTAATTAGGAATTTTAAAAATAATATAACTTTGGCAGGAACTTGTAGTAAATTGTTTACACTTATAATTATTTTATAAACCTTTAGCAAACTAAAATACTTTCGATTCCAACATTTTTTAATACACTTATATTGTAAAAAAATGAAAAGATATTTATATACAGGTAGCAATATCGAATTAGTCTTCATTTGAATTGCAATTAATGTAAATGACTAAACGTTTGAAACGGACCTACATTTTGCATTATAAACATTTTATCCAATTTTCTTTTACCCTCATATAGGGATGCAGCGCCCACAAGGAGACGTTATCGCCCACTTTGGGAAAGACTACATAATAAAAGGAGTTTTTATAATCGTTGCTTTATTCCAGATATCAATTTTCTAACAACTTACATCCGACTCGACGAAATTTGGATTCTAGACAATTTTGAGAAAGTAAATTATAACCTTGGTTATTATATAGTCATGTTTTCATTCCATCGCCTTGTATAAATACTCTACATTAAAATATGAAGCTATTCCTTGTGAAAAGTATGTTAAAAACGAATATCGATTCTTCAAGAGCACATGTATCGACTGAGTTGAAATCTTATAGAAGTTCGATAGAGCGTAACCAAAATTGTAACCCTCAAAAAGATTTGTCGGTCAAAAATATTTTCAACACGCTTCTTGAATCCACTAGTGTCGTCTAGAAAAAAAAAAACTCATTGTTACGTAACGGGTGAGATATTTTCAGTTTCGTAGTATAAAGGAAATTCTAAAATCGGTATTTTAAACGTAAGAGGGTCTGATACTTACTTTATAGGTCCAATCAAAAAGGCGAAACGCTTCTCATATACAGGGGAGATTTCTAAATTTAATAAAACGTCACCTGTTCATTATAATTTGGAAAAATCCATACCGTTTATTTTGTTTTTATCATCTGAAGATAATGGGATAAAATCTGGATGTTTGTATCCCTTAACAAATTATTTATGTAATAAAGACAAAAAACTGTCTATAATCATTGATCATTGAACACCAAGTTAGCAAACGAGACAAGAAATAGATTAAATTTTATTAGACGACGCCATCTGAAAATTGTTCGTTCTGTATTTATTCACATACCGAAAGTTGCGTTTTGAGTGTTCCATGTAGTGAAAGTGACAGTTCCGTACTGCAAAACACTTTCGGAACGCTCTGGTGTAGACAATTTTAACTCCCTGTGACTCTAGCCACTTCAATGTTGACAGTTGACAGTTTTACTTCGATGTTTTTGCATAACCTTAAAGCTTATATAGATAACAAACAAGATTGAAATTGCTAACAGAATACTTTCTTCCACCACAAATACGAATCAATCAACAAATTCTATCGAAACCACAAACAATCCATCTGCATCCAATCCAATAAATTCTCTATTATTTATTTTCTTTCCTCAGTGTAATTGAAAAAGTTTTGGATCTTATGCGTCGTCTAAAAAACGTTGTATAAAGTTAATACAAATATTGAAAGAAAATGCAACATGCCAGATAAATTCTTCTCTTCTTTCTTGGAGTGATATACCTCTTGAATTGATTTTTCACACGTTTATTCTATCGAATATCTCCAATGAAATCAATGATTTCACTTTTTCACGTTGCCATGGATACAAATCAAAATTTATTATGATTTTGACGTTTCAAATCCTTACTAATATTATAATGTGAAAGCGTGGATGTTTGTTACGCTTTCACGCAAAAATTATTTGACGAATCATCATGAAACTTTGTACACATAGTACACATTTTGCTACTTCAGCGCCATCTAACATACAGTAATGACACGTACGATATTACCGACGTTCAAGTCAATATCTATTTAATCTATACATCCAATTCAATTGACTATAGTTTGGAATTTTTGAGGTTAAGTACCATTGTTATTTTCAACTGTCACTCAAATTGTATGTCTGAAAAATGTCTCGGAAGCGTAAATCTAAAAATTTATTACGAGCCCGTGCAGCAAAAGTTGCACGAAATCAAGAATATTCAGTTCATGCAGAGCTGAAAAGACAACAAAGTGATTTGAGAGCTGCTGAAACACCTCTGCAGACCCAACAATCACAGACCAGGAGAATTGTTCGAGTAGAACTAGATACCACGCGTCGTCGAATTTCATGTGTAAGGAGTGGTCCGTATTTAATGATACTGGATTTCAGTATGACCCTACAATGGAATATCACAATCATCCTCTAAGTGTTATTGGCTCAATGAATAAAAAATGCCAATATTACAATACACTCAAATGGAAAGATGAAACTCCTGGAATGTGCTGTTCCAGTGGTAAAGTTTCACTTCCATTGTTTGGTGAACCAGAAGAACAGTCGAGTGGTACCGATGAGTCAAAGCGATTTTTGAGTAAAATCAAAAGATACAACTCTTACTTTCAAATGACATTCTTTGGAGTGGATAAAGATATAAGAATGTCATAGTTTTCACCAAATTTTACAGTTCAAGGACAAATATATCATCAAATTGGAATATTTCAAAATGTTGCGATTTGGTTATAATACTGACAAGATATTAATGAAATTATAGAATCAAACTTTGGACTTTTGCAATAATAGAAAGTATCAACTAGATGGAACAATTGTCTTTAAAGGATGTGAAGATGAGAAGACAAGATGGTAAAGAGTTTAAAGAAACGGTCAAAGCAATGTGGGACGTAATAAGTAAGCTGTTATAAGGAAAATATTATAAGGAAATGAGTTATTATTGACCGATTCAAAAGTGTTGTATTTCAATAAGCGCGGTCCCATACGAGCTGCAATCAGATTTCTGTAAAAAGATATAGAGTAAAAATGATAAATTTATGGAATGAAAATATCCCTGAAGGGCTGCTACGGAATTTCTATCACATAACCGAGGTAGGATTAGCTTTGCGACGTGAAGAAGCTGCTGCTTGCTTGACTGACTTTTTGGTATCGAATCAAACAACGATGGTTCTGCAACAAAGCGAGTTAAATATAACCCTGTATTTAGCAGGACTTTTCCAAGTGTCTAAAAGCAAATTTTTCATATAAAACGACGACAGCAACCTTTGCCCTGCCAGAGTATTTAAAAAATGTATGTTTAAAAGGGGCCTAGATTATTCCTAAGAATAAATCGTCACTTGATATTCGAAAATGATTACTGGCATTGAAATATGCCCATTGGAAGAAAAATAAACCATTGCTTTTGAAACTAGATAATATTTAAAAAGGTGTGGAACGTTTTTTCTTCATGGAGTTTTTTTATAAAAAAATAATTAAAGTTTGAAGTTATTTCTAATCATCACCATAATTTGACAAAATCGTCGGTCGAGGTGATTGGCTTGAGTACCAAGGAAGAAAATTACTAATTATTCTAATAGATCGAGTAGATACAATAAGAGCTTGTGAAAATTACGGATCACAACATAATAAGGTCAATAAAATCCTACTTGAATATTGAGGAAGACCATCATAATCAAATTATTAAGAGTACGTGTATGGGTTTATACATCTTCATCATTTATAGAAACTAACACGTCTGGATCTTGATTTAACTTTTTTATTTTTCGAAATCTGTTAAAACATTTTTTCAAAAATGGAATTTCTCGGCGACTGTTGAGGATTTCCATCCTCGGTGCCTTTTTATTGACAGAATTGATCAAAACCCGTCAAATGTCATATTTTAGATGCCTGCTTTATTATTAATTAGATATTCTTATATCTAAAGTTGTTTCAAGTTACCTTGTAGATTTCTTTTATAAATCCATTTATTTGTTGATTTTTCTACACGTTATTTCCTACGACATGAAACAAAGTAGAAGCAGATATTGAACAAATTCAAATTACACTTCAAATCTTATAATATACGTTTCATTGAATTGTTCAATCAACTTGTAATTAAATTATGAACGCCCTGTGTAATAGACGTACGCCCTACAATATTCACGATATAATACTGCTAATCGTAAGTTTGCCAAATAGTCGTGCAAAAATATATAAACGGACGCGACAGGCGTCATATAAAATTATTAAGACTCCAACGAACATATTTTTTAGTTATTACGTACACAAATCCATAAATTAAGCAAAAATTGCTTTATGTTTACTTCAAACAGCGCCATAAACATCTGGATTTAATATTTAATGATCTATCACAGTGATTACATTTCAAAGTTGTTGGAATTATTATTAATCGAGTTATTTAAATAGTTTACCAGGAGGTTATGATGTATCTAAAGGGTTTTCCAATAAGAGGTGTTATTTTGATATTCAAAGAAAAATGTCATTTTTTGAGATAAATGATCGGATGTTTATTTCATTATAAAGAGGAAGGTATGTATGAAGTATTTCCGTAACCAAATTGCAAAGCGGTTGCCCTATGTCCTCGATAGCCTCTCGAATTCCATCTTTGAGGTCTTGAATCGATGCTGAACTGTTGTAGACCTTATCTTTCACGTGACCCCAAAGGAAAAAGTCGCAAGGTGTTAAATCACAAGATCCCGGTGGCCAATTGTGATCACCTCTTCGAGAGATAACACGGTCCGGAACCGTAAAAGATTGATGGTTTCTTTGCTTGTTTGGCCCGTAGCGCCGTCTTGTTGAAAGTAAACGTTGTCCAAATCAATACCATCCAATTCTGGCCATAAAAAATCATTAATCATCTCTCGATAGCGCAATCAATTCACCGTAACTGTTGCTCCAGCCTCATTTTCGAAAAAGTAAGGTCCAATGACACCGCCAGACCATAAACCGATTTTCAACAATAACTCTTGGGTTTTCCGAGCCCCGGATTCGACAATTTTGTTTATTGACGTAACCACCAAGGTGAAAATGGGCCTCATCAGTTAAGATGATGGGTTTTCTTCAACACTTTGGGCTACAGCAGCAATATTCTCAGTTGTTTTTGAGCGACGTGCGCGGATTTTATTCTTCACATCACTAACTTGTCCCAACAGCTCAAATTTTTTCCACCAATTTCTGTATTGCGGTCCGAGAAGGTGCTTCACGTCGACCAAAAAATGTTTTAGTTTTACGAATCGTCTCTGCCAAACTTTCACCATTTTCATAGTGAATTTTAATAATTTCAATGCGTTGTTGAAGCGTGTATCGTTCCATTTTCATTAATGGCGTAGTTTCTACTTGTCAAATGTCAAAAAATGACAGCTTCAAAAGTGACATTTACCGAAATAGCGGGCTGTTCAAAATAACACCTCTAATTGGAAAACCCTTTATATAATATTCTGTTCGTTATTCTATCCCATATCAAATTTTTCTTCCGTGAAAGAACAATTCAAATATTTTGTTAACAAATCTGTGGAAACTGTCTTTTTTAAAACAATGACTTATGACAAATGACATAAAGAAGAGGTATACACTAAATATTAACGATATTACTGATTATTACTTTTGCATTAGCACCACACTAACTTCTGTGTGGTAGGTGCATTCAGTCATTGACTCAAGAGTTAGATCTGCAACTAGTTCATTTGAATGAACTTACAACCGGTTTTGGTAACCCTCCGCTACTTTGATATACTTATTACTAAATAATTGATGGAACTTTGAGATATCTGTAGGATACTAGTTGAAGAAAAAATGAACATTGAAAAAGTTGACATTCTTTTAATATAGACGTTAATGGCACTTTCGTATCTTGTAATCACATTTATTTAATAAAACGTGAAAATCTAGCTCAGTATCTTTGGATATTCTCTTCTTATCTATTTTTTAAATACCTCTTTGATAAAATATGTTTGGTATTTTGACCTTTTTAAATTTATTTTTCCCACTAATAATACTTCCCATTTTATCTAATATTTTCATCAGATACGTCTAATTATTATAAGAGTTTATTTTCCATCTTCCACTGTACATGCTGCAAAAACGGTAAAGCTCATGACACAAATCAGAAAAAAATATGCCACCTCGAATAATTAAGATACAACTTTTTTCATAAACAATCTGAATACGAAATGTAAATATAACTTATTACGTAAATTACAGGCTGCTTAACAAGCTCAGCACGTTGCGTGATACATTTGAACTTTTAAAAGAACCTACCGACTGAAATAATCTTCTCATAGTCAAGTCAAATAAGGGAAGAAAATGGCAAAAAGAAGATCTACAAATTCACGAAATGGACAAACTTTTAGCTGTCAAAAATGAGCGACTTGAAGCACAGTGCATTGCTATAATGGGCAATATCTTTTTTGCATATCATTTCCCCTTGGAACGATCTATCGAAGATAACAAAGACTTTGATGTACGTCACCAAAATTACTCATTTTGACATCTGCAGCTTAAAACTGTTCATTCCTCAAACTGTTCGTATCCTTATTAATTCGCTGCCTTTTGTTCCGCGATTTATTAGACATTTTGATATAAGTAACCTAATCAGTAAGTGTCAACAATCTAGATAATTTTGACCTAAGCATGCAGCCTACCCTTCATGGCTGATATTATCACTTAAATTGATTTCTTAATATTCTCAAGTTTTCCAGTTATTTCAATTCTGCTTCTTAATATACTTCTCTTCTTAGCAGAACAACTCGATTAGAAACTCTGTCGACATAAATAACTCTTCAGCAGATCATTATTTCGAAGGTATTAAGACATTTCATCAATTCTTGTTAATTTTTCCACAGTACTTTTTGCAGCATTAACTATCTATCTTGCAAATGCAAAGAAAGGGGTATGAATATGATCTGCAAATGCTAAGTAGATCTTGAGGTGGAACAAATACAAAGCTAAGTAGATCTTAGGGTAGAACAAATACAAAGCTAAGTAAACCTTGGGTGGAACAAATACAAAGCAGACTTTGGGTGGAACAAATACAAAGCTAAGTAGATTCTTGAGATGGAACAAATACAAAGCTAAGTAGATCTTAGGATAGAACAAATACAAAGCAGACTTTGGGTGGAACAAATACAAAGCTAAGTAGATCTTAGGATAGAACAAATACAAAGCTAAGTAAACCTTGGGTGGAACAAATACAAAGCAAAGTAGACTTTGGGTGGAACAAATTCAAAGCTAAGTAGATTCTTGAGATGGAACAAATACAAAGCTAAGTAGATCTCAGGATAGAACAAATTCAAAGCTATGTAGATCTTGAGGTGGAACAAATACAAAGCTAAGTAGATCTTAGGGTTGAACAAATACAAAGTTAAGTAAACCTTGGTTGGAACAAATACAAAGCAAAGTAGACTTTGGGTGGAACAAATACAAAGCTAAGTAGATTCTTGAGATGGAACAAATACAAAGCTAAGTAGATCTTAGGATAGAACAAATACAAAGCTAAGTAAACCTTGGGTGGAACAAATACAAAGCAAAGTAGACTTTGGGTGGAACAAATACAAAGCTAAGTAGATTCTTGAGATGGAACAAATACAAAGCTAAGTAGATCTTAGGGTAGAACAAATTCAAAGCTATGTAGATCTTGAGGTGGAACAAATACAAAGCTAAGTAGATCTTAGGGTAGAACAAATTCAAAGCTATGTAGATCTTGAGGTGGAACAAATTCAAAGCTAAGTAGACCCTTAAGGGTGATTATCAAGGACGACGACTAGATATATGGGAAAGGAAAACACCAAAGAGGATACTAGAAGGTGAAAAGGAGGGAGAATTATTGCTGAGAAGTGCATATAACAAATTAAGAATTTTAATAAACGAAGCAGAAATATGCAAAATAATAAGATCCAAAAGAATGGAATGGCAGATTTAAAAGCAACAAGAAATGATGGAATGGACATACAACAAGAACAAGGAAGACCAAGATGGTAGGCAGTGGTAAAGGGAGAGAGAAGAATTCAGGACTTCACTCATTTTCAACCCATGAGCCTTAAAGGCCTGCAATTCAAAACAACAATTATCACATTTTAAAAAGAAATAAGTGTTTTTTGAGAAATGTTTTTCCTATTACTTACACATAAGGTCAACTGAAGTAACAATTTTTTCTAATTCGATGAGGTTATATTTCAATTTCCTGTACTATATAATAATCTAGGTAGAGGAAAAATTATATATCCTGTTTAACCCTGTACTTTTATTAATTATCACTTGTCAACTGTCAAAGATGTTCAATAACTCGATAATTGCAAAAATTATACACTTCAAATAGTGCCTCGTTATTTTTAATTATGAAAATTGAACGTCTATTTGCTAAATAAGACGTTATAACTTAATATGGCGTAATATAAGCATCAAGTAAATATACACTCGTTTACACAACTTATATTGGTTATTTTGAGATTTAAAAAATTCAGAAATAAAGTAACAAATCATTCCAAGAGAAGTACTAAAGTCTCATTATTTCAAACTACCACCACGCGGGGTTATTACATTCTACATAATAAATGTATTAATTGATTTCATTCTTAATATACTCCGATCTATAAGCAAGAACTTCTTCTCTAGTTTGATGCATTCTAGCGGCGCTGTCAATGATATATTAATGTTTTTGGTCCAGTTTATCTATAATCTCGTTGCCTAAATGAGGCTATACCAAAAGAAACTGATTATAGAAACTTTTTTGTTGAAGAAACTTTAGATTTTTTTGTATAAGAGTCGGATAGGTATTAAATATTTATTCCAACGCCTTTATGACAGTTAAGAAATCAATTAAATCTGTGAGTCTGAATTTGGCTTTGATATTTTTCGCAGTATATGCTTCTATTCAATAATTTGAAGGATCAATAGTAATTACTGATGCTTCGAATTTGGCTAGAACCCAATTGAGTTTGAGATGAACAGATCAGGGGTTTTATATTAGAAATATTCGTGGTAGATATTTTTTTCAGCATCATCAGTTAAGTAATATTACACTGATCCATTGAGTACCTCAGACCAAAGAAACTGCCAATGAAAAATCCTGTTAAATACAAGGGATGTCCAAAGAAACAAACCAAGCTAAACGGATCAGTAAATTGAGGCATATTACGACAATTGTCATCCAAGATTACGAAGATTTTTCAAGAAAATAGCAGATTCGTCAAAGAACTTGTTAATTAAGTTATTGATGCTAGCACAAAAGGCATAAATTGTGATATTCTAAGAGAACTATATTAATTGTAGAAAGATATATAAGTTTTTCGCAGATGTTGATGACGGCTCGGATCCTTAACTATTGAATCTTGCATTTCGTTTAACATTATGGCTGTCATTGAAGAAAATTATCTCTTTCCTTTTTTATATAGCCGCCAAAATAATAAACGATGGAAACAACGACGAAAATAAACATGAACCATCAAAAACACGAAAGAGTTAGTTTTTAAACTGCTTCAATCAACAGACTGACATTTGGTTTGATGTTAAGCCAAAGAATTTCAACTTACATGCAATAAAAATTGTACTAAAGCGAAAAAGTTGCAACTGCAATATTTTATAAGAAACGATCATTTGAACGACCGTTTTCCTTCGATCTTCCCTTCTATTATCAGGCGGAGAATCTCATTTCGCTCCTGGATTGTCGTGAGAAGTTTACCCATTTGCTTTAAGACCTCTATGTTTGTCTCATATAGAAGAGCAGGAAAGATGTAACAGCGAAGCACTCTGGTCTGGAGTTCCAGGCTGAGGTTGCGGTTTGCCAGTGTCCTCATGATGTTCAGAGTCTTCCGCGCTTGCTCAATTCTTGATCTGATTTTAGGGCGCATTGCTGGTTGACGAGCGTGCCCAGATATCTTAGATATGACACTTGAGGGATTGGAAAAAGGAAAATGCCTTTGTTAGGAATTATCAGACGATGAACAGGCCTACACGCCGCAAGGAATACACAAATAATGAAAAATATTATCGCAAAGATTCATTAATGAATTGCAATAAAAAAAAGAAGATCTTAGGTCTAACACAATCGAAGAGATTTCTTTCTGATTTTACTGAATGGACCTTAGAAGTCTTGTGTACAAAAGAACCAAGGAGAGTTACTAGAATACTCACTGCACTTTTTTCTGTGAATTACCACACGGAAAACATCGAAAAAACAATGTCTAAAATCGCCTCGTGTAAGTAATTTGAACAGTCGATGTGTATTATTCCATCTTTGCTGTTGGTTTAAACCAGTAGTTGAATTATTTAAAAGAGCCCGTCTCTCTTATCTTATCAAAAGTTCCTTCATCTAAATAAAACATATTTCTTGTTTGGTTTCTTCAATAGTCCTTGGATAATTTCTATATTGTTCACGCCTAAGCCGTCAGTAATTTTGGATGCATCTGTATATGCAAATTCTTACCTAATTAAGGTATTGGAGGTTTCTGATTTGTTAAATTTGTACAGTGAACATAATGATCAACAACCATAAAGTTTTGATGTTGTTGGACGTTCGATTTGGAGTTTTGCCTCCTACACTAAATGGCAGGCTTGTTTTGGTCTTTGTCGAATATGAAGTCCAAGTAGACTGGATTCTAATGATTTCTGCTGATGGATAATGCATATGAAGAAAGTTATTTCCTGGGGAATTGTAGAGGGTCACATTACAAATTCTCCATTGGGCTAGAGGGGATTGCTGCTGCTGCTATTCTTAGTGCTTTGTTTTGAATGGTTTTTAGATGATTTAAGGTAGTTTTCTTGTGAATAAGTGCTTTATATACTTACTGTGGTGGTTATTAACCCCGAAGGTCATATGCCAATATGAACTAAGTTGAACCTACGCAAAGGACAAGGTTAATAGGATGCCCTCTAAGTAGCAGTCGCATATGGCCTAGACGGAGAAGGGTTAGAAAAACTTCATCTCTACGATTTCTCTGTAGCACTGACCATATTGTAGTTGCTGTTGATTGATAAGGAATTTTTGGTCTGAATTTGGATTTCATAGAAATCCTGATTATAAGAAATGAGGTCAAAAAAATTGTATGTTGAACAAGACAAAGTTATTTCTATCCCTTTGATAATACTGATAATAGATATTGCGTGAATTGGTTTATTCTTCTTTTTAGAATTGTTTAATCAACGAATGAATTTAAAATTATAGAGCTGATAGAATGTTGGTGTAAAAAGTGATTTTAAAATCATGTTGATTCACTTGTTGATGTCAGATTCCGTACACGCGATTCTTGATAAATGATTGTTGACGTTTATATAACCTATAATAACGTTGGTCAGTAGCTTAATTTTTTTGCATCGAAATTACCACTGTGTGTTAAGATACGGAAAACTCAAGACGTGTAGACATAATGATGCAAAATAAAATAATTGCTGGAATAACTTTTATAATAAAAAAGAATCGCCATTTACAGTTTCTATAAAAGACGGCCAAAAATTTCACAGTTTCAATGAATATATACAAAGTCATGGTTAAAAAATTTCTTCGTCTCTGACTTCTTAATTGAAATCAAGTAATAGCGAATCCTGGGAACTGTTGGTTTTTTCAACAAAGTCGAACGCGTTTTTTCGTTCAATATATTATGCCAACTATGGTGATTAATATAAATAAAGACTTACCCCAATCGGGAATTCAGCGTAGAAAATGAACCACAACTTCTTGCTCACTGGGTTTATAATTAGACTAAATATAACTTCTATATACTTAAAATTATACATAGTAATATATACATTTCTGTATAACCATATATTATATCTTTTATGACTTAATAAATCAAATAAATATATTTTCTTTCATGGTCTTTATCTGATTACGGATTATGTTTTATATTTATACATTTCCACATAAATTCCCAAGTATACAATAACTACCTTTCACATGTTTAACAATATTATGAACGTAATTTTGATTTCTATTAACCTTGTCTTTTGCGTAGGTTCAGCTTAGTTCATATTGGTATATGATCTTCGGAGTTAATAACCTTCAATACTACCTTATATCATCTAAAAACCATTCAAAACACGGCACTAAGAATAGCGACAGCAAGAACAATCCCCTCTAGCCCAATGGAGAATCTGCAATGTGACCAGCTTAACTACTCCAGCATACTAACTCCATATTCGACAAAGACCAAAACAAACATGCCATTTTGTGTAGGAGGCAAAACTCCAAATCGAACGTCCAAGCCCATATCCAACAACATTAAAACTCTATAGTTGTTGATCATTATGTCCACTGTACAAATTTAACAAATCAGAAACCTTCAATACCTTAATTTGGAAAGAATTTGCATATATAGACCTAACCAAAATTACTGAGGGCGTACAATATAAAAATTATCCAAGAACTATTAAAGAAATGAGAAACCTGGCAAGACATATATTTTATTTAGACCCATATAGGATATTAAGATGGGCCTAGTAAAGGCTCAGACTTGGGCCCAGTATGTACAACTGTGGCACTAGCTTGGGAGCTGTTATTGGCCCAAACTTGGTGGGACTCTGGGATGATAACAATGTCCCCTGCTTGGTGTGCAAGCCTGGACTGGGCCTGGTTGTCTAGATAAATCCAAGACACCAAGTCTGCAACCCTGAGCCAACAAATTTCTATTAATGCAGAATTTTATCCATAAAAAATTATTACTTTTAATGTTATTCAGAGTTCTGCCAAGCCTGGTTGACTATAAGATAGCCGAGGTTACCCAGACTTCAACAAGGCTTGGGCCATTATTTGTCTGCCAAAGCCGGGTTTACCAGCGTTGGCCCAAGCTAAGCTCCGTCGTTCAAGTCTGGAGGCTCCTACATGGGATTGAAGGCAGTTTTGTCAAGATGATAGAGATGGGCTCTTTCAAATAATTCAAGTGCTGGTTTGAATCAACCAACAAGGAGGATCGAATAATGTACATCGACAGTTCAAATGGTTTTGTTAAAAGTTGTTTATTGACTTTTGAATCTACTCGTACCGGTAACTGTTAAGAAACATGATTGTTAATATCTTTAAACAATTATTTGGGGAAATAATAGATCTTTTTCTTTAGAATTTTATAATAGTAATGGATAATGCAAGTTATAACTCAAGACTTGTCCACAACCAAGCGGTTAACAAAAGTTCTACAGAATTGGCTAAATTTAGAGGGTATTAATTTCCATCCCGGTTATGTGACGAAATAAATCCCATTGAACTGAAAAAATATATTTCTTTTAGAATGAATGTTGTTCAACAGTTATTTTTGGAGTCAAATTAAGACAAACGAGCTCACTATTATTGACAGTAACTTCGACGTATTTCATTACTCTTGAGAGAAAAAACTCCATGAAGAAATAACGTTCCACGCAATCCTTTTTAAATATTATCGAGTTTCAAACGTAACGGTTTATGCTGTATCTTCCTCAATTGGATGAGTAGTTTTGAATACGTATTCATATATCAAATGATTCGACCATTACCCCACAGTGTTAACAATTCCGACAATTTTTCATGCAGCGATTATCGAATGTCCAATTGAAATTATTAAGTACTACAATGATTAGTATAATATAAACTGTTCTTGGAATTATCTTGGCCGCTTGGTTTTAGAATAATTCATTAAACGTCTGAGAAACCATTACCAAAATGCTTGGCTGACTTCCTAATTAAAGCCGGTACTCTTTTTATTGAAATATTTTTTAATACATACACGATAAATTCACGGATGCTTAATAGTATATTGTTCTTTAAATTGTAATTATTTGAAAACTCATATAAAAATCTGAGAAAAGACAGAAAGTAATCAATCATTGTCAAGTGACTAATTGTAAAGCATCCCAATTAATTGTGCATTTTATATAAAATCTCGTGGTAAAATCTAATCACCGGTTATTGTGCAAGATCTTCCAATAGAGACAGAATTTTGACACTTGATAACTGACTTGTTGTTGTTACTGTTTGTTCAGGCTGTTTTGAGAAATCATTTTTGTAACTGTTTGCAGAATAGTAAACAAATTTGAGTCCGCTGATTCAGTAAAGAATCAACCAACACTTATATGTAAACGAAGCGTAAGAGGCAATCTATGAATTTCACTTGGGCGATTTCCAGAAGGTCGTTGTATCCACTTAGGAACGCGGAACACGACCTTTACCTACCTACTCCACGATCAGAATTAGTTAAGGGCTCAATATTTTACAATACAAAAAAATGTACGATCCTTAGCCAATTGAAATGAAATCGATATTTTTTCTATCTCAAAACTATATTGACGTTAGAGTTGAAAGTAAGCAGCTTATTTCTGGATAAATTGGTATGTCAACAAGTAAAATCAAATTTTTGATATTCATAAGCGTCCAACGCAATCGAAAAAAGTCTATAAGAATGATATTGGTCAGACTATTATATTCTACGAATGTTATAGGTCGATCATCAACTTCTTTTGGCATGATACTTAGCAAAATTGGCTTTTTATACCACATTAGAGATTCTGCGCGAGTTAACAGACCGTGCGTTAGTTTTTATTGTGAGAAGTAGTGAGTTTTCGAAGGAAGGAATAAAAAGATTAATAAGCGAGTAAGGGTAAATGGCTAAGAATGGAAAATGGAGAATGAAAAACAATGACAAATTGCTCATCGGATCCCCTTACTGTTCCTGAAGCTAAGACTACTTTCTGGAATTATTTACTGCCGATTTAGAACATGATATCGAAGCTCAAAACGCTTCCGATTAATATGTTAAACCGATGGAAATTTGGTAAGTAATAGTAATAATAATCAATAACATTATTTTTATCTATAAATTCAAAATACTCAAACTTCTATCTGCGATAAATCAGAGTCACATTACAAAGAAAGGAACTTGGAAAGGACTTTCTTGGTCGAAAAAAGATAACGTGCTAATTTCAATTACATTTTTTCATGAAGAATCTCGCATATTGAGCAAAATATTAAAGAAACTATCCTAAAATAGAATACCTAACCAAATTGATTTTCCACTATGCACTTACTTCCAGTTTCACGTCACTAGTTTTCGTTTACTCGATTCCTGATTTCAAAATGTTCATTCTAATTAATCAAAATATTGAATACGTTAAATTTTCAAAGGAATTTGGTGAATAATTGAAACAAAATCTTATAATATTAATGTGTAATATGCTTTCCTTTATGTACAATTCACAATCATTATAAATATATAATCATTTTATAATAAATCAATAACATATGATTTTCATCTACAAATAGATTATACGCGAACATCTAATTGGTTTTATACAGTACGATCCATTTGTATTGCTAGATATATCAATTATAATACCAAAACTATTGTTTTGGTTATTACTGAATTGTTTGATTGAGAAAATTTCGAACTAACAGTCCGATAAGCAAATAAACATAGTAATTTCCCATCAAGATAAACAGAGCGGAATGATTACGATTAGAATTGTTATTTGTCCACTTTATACTAATGATTTTGCTTTCATTGACATAATTGTTCTCTAAAACGTTTCTTTTTAGTACACTGACGTTGCATCAACAGACGTGCTTATCACAAAAAGTTTACATTTTGAACTGAAATCAAAAAGAGCTGTGGGAAACCGTTGAAACAGACTTGTTTATATATTTCAATAAACAGAAGTGTACAATTCTTCCAATATCAATTGCAAAAGATATTTATGCGAAGAACAATCAATATTTCGTAAATACGCACGGCACTCATACCAAATTAAGAAATGAAAAATCCCCGTATAAAATTCGGTAAGCATCTAACAAACCGTCAGTCCACGTGGACTTTATGAATGTGTGTCAAAATTCATCATCTTCACTGTTTACTAATGAAAACATCGAATCGTAAACATAAAACTGGCGACAAGATTATTTATATCGATGAAACATGGTTTGACAGTCACGATGTAGTAAATTTCGGTTGGGTTATAAAAATAGTAAAAATTGCCGATTGAATACGCCATGTTCTAAAGGGAAAGGCATTGTAATAGTACACTCTGGAAGCAAATACTTTATTAATATCTGCTAAAAGCATTAAAAACTTTGCACCTGATTATCATGAAGATATGATAGCAGAATTATTTGAAAAGTGGCTCAATGAACAGCTTTTACCTAACATTCCACCAGTAGTAGTGGCAAAGCTTAAATTTTAGCATTTATGTTTGAAAAAAATATTTCTATTTCTGTCAGAGATCGTGAAAAAGGCCCAACAAAAGAATTGCTTACTGTTATTAAAGGTCTAAAGTCTAAAGGTCTCAGACTACCTCCTTACTATTGCATATTCAACCCCTTAAAGTTAACATGGGCATACGTAAAATAAGAATTACGAAAATTTAATCAGTCTCCAAAACTAAGTAAAGAGGTTATAGAACTCGTAAAGAAACTTCTACCAGCAAACCAAGCAAAGAGCTTTGGAAAAATTGTATTGAACATGTTATCAAAGAAAAAAATGAGTATGTGGTATCACCCTCTTTACAACCCGTCATAATTCAATCAATTGATGACTCTAGTTCAGACCATTCTGACTACCATTATTATTTATCAAGATACTTTGGAATTGAATTTTGTTTTATTTGCAAAAAATTATTTTCCTTCATGGTTTCCGCTTTGAAATTTCGTTTCTCAGAAAAAAACGAATGGGATACAAAAAGAGCTCAGTTCACGTTTAAACCAAACTCCCTTACAGATAGGTACATTTTACTCGTCTATTTACGTTTTATAATTTGATATTCAGTTGTAGCAAGTTAATATTTTTAGAGATATCTACGCCTATGGTAGATCAAACAAAAATTGTCGGTAAGGGTTTTTATAATCTGCAATTGATATTGGAAAAACTATAATTATAACAATGAAGCATATCCTCATAGAATGTTCCAAGTATGGCAATTAATTCTAGAGAAACGAGTAAATTTATTCTTCTATAAAATCTGAAATATTATCGAGTTTCAATTAAACCGTCCTTCATTTCGTCCTGTTGTTATTTGAGGTATTATTTTTACCATTACAATTTATTGAGCGAATCTCAATGTATCTAGCATTCAAATGAATCAGCCTGTATTAAACTGCACCAATCACAAATAAAAACGGAAACAAATAAAAATTGAATAGACATTTCCAATTATATATATTTCGAAATAAAATTTTTCTAATGAAAATCATTGTGTGCATTTTTTAATTGACTAAAATGCTTCTCTATATAAAATATGCGTTGATAGATTAGAGTCCGATATCGAAACATTGAAATATGTACATAAAAAAGTATGTAAGTTACTTATTTTTCAAAATATATTTCGTTTTAATCGATTCTGAAGTAATGTTATGAAAGTTATGAAATGAAAACAAAAACTGTTTTCATACTAAGTGACATGAAAACAGAATATATCTAGTGACATATACATTTTTTATGAAATAAATAAAAAGTTGTACAGCCCAACGAGTTAGAAAAGGGATGAATAGTTAACGCTTAGAGAAAGACTCACGAAAAGTCTTTGCCAACTATATTATGAGCAGTTTCTTATTGGGAACGTGGCAATGAAACACCAAAGTGGACTAACTTCAATATATTTTCCGAGCTTTCGAATACATCGTCCGGGACTAAAAATATGGTCAAATATAATATATAACAACAATAAAATTTTACTTAGAATAATTAATTAAGATTTCCGATGATTTTTGATAGTATTAATGTTTTTATAAATTATCAAACTCATAGAAATTCAATATTCAAATTGACATTGATAGAAATATTGATTAACTGAAATATTGATTCTGGATACTAAGAATTTTCTTTAATGTTTGATTGGTTAGATTATGAATGACGTTGAATTTTTATAGGTTAGATAAGGATAAGTTTTGGTGAATGATGTTCAATATTGATTGGTAAATTTATGGATAACCTTAAATTTCAATCGGTTAGGTCGTTATGAATGTAGTTGAATATAAATGACAATAAATTTTATAGGTTAAGTCGTTATATATAAAGTTTAAATTTATAGGTTACGTGAGGTTAGTTGGTTGCTAATGGCGTTGGATTGGCAGTTTTCTTATTAATGCATTGATCATTTTTGGCAATATATGTTGTTTCTAAAAATAAACGTTTTTGTCAAAACTTTGGCAGATTCATAATTCATATTGTGTCCTTCATGATAGACATTGATTAGTCCTAGTGGATTATCTACTATGGAATCAAGAAGGACTTAGAAACTAGACCGTTCAGAAGGAAGTGGAAAGACATATTCTTTTTATTCACCAGTCCACTTTCTCAACGAGATAATGCGCCACATTTAGCTATAAATTATTTATAGTCTCCATAAATTATACCTCAGATATTATAGGAAAAAAATTAGTCAAATAACTCTATCCTTCTACACATTCTTGGAGTACTTTGACATGAGATACGTGGCAGCGTGGCAGGAGATGTTTTTCTGCGGTTGGATTGTTATAAAATTTTAGCTTATTTCCCTTAAGTATTCAAAGGGCAATTGTGATATATTGAATAATATTTAATGTTCTGTTTTTTATGTCATTTAGTATAAATCGGACTCTAACCCAATTATTTAAATCTCTAATATCGACAATATCGACAAAATTGCCACTGAACATTTAAAGTAAGTTCCATTGCTTACTCTTCTGTACAAGCGAATAAATATACAATAACATTGCAACTGTTAATTTATCTCTGACATCTTAATATACGTTTCCTAATCAATATAAAAAGATTTAGAATACTTGAATACACATTTCTTCAAATTGAATAGGAAGACAATCGTCAGGTCTACGTTAGTTAATGAATTTATAATAGAAAACTAATTCTACATAGACGCTATTTTAAAATAATTTTTTTGTGTATACCTTCTATAAAATGATAATGCTCAAGATGAACTTTCTGGAACCGTTGGGTTTATGTATCCAAGCTATAATCAGAAACCAAATGTAAACTATCTATCTTTGGTCATGGAAAAGCTTGTCGGGCTGTTTAATTGTTGTTGTTGCTTGTGTAGTGATAGTATAAACAATGTCTTCAGTATGATATGTTTATTTAAAGGTATAGTAACTGCTTAGTCCTCAATCAAAATAGGCCAGATGAAAATTTGAGGAAGAATGTAGCATACTTGGAAATTACGTACAATTATGAAGTCTTCATAGCAAATAAAAGCCGTGAGCAGCAGAGTTGTATCACGAAAGTCGAATTTATCGTCGAATGAAGAATTTAACTAATACACAAACAAATCTCTCCATAAAATGAATTTATTGGAAATAATATCAATTCTCAATCTTATTTCTTTATATGGAAAATTTGCTATTCTTCAATAACTTTTCATTTCACAAGTTAACTCTCTCTCTCGAATGAAAATTCATAATTTGAATAGACCCGGTGGTCTCTAACACTCTTGTTCCATTCCAATTGACAACAAAGAAAAAATTGTCATAATGACAACGATCATACTCGTATTATTCATTAAATAGGAGGCGGTCCAGTTCAACAATTACAACGATCAAAATGATTTCGGGCGTTTTGTGCTAGAAGAACTGAAGAAAAAAACTTTGAACTTGAGAAAGACAATTCTTCGACATCACTCCTACTTGCATGCGAAGTTCGAACCCTCTAGTTAAACTTTTTCTGGCCAAAAAATAAGAAAATATAACAAAAATGGCCATAAAATGGAGAGGGGTGGAGATGGAAAGTTTCGACCTTAGACAGGAAATCATCTAGCAACTAATTGAACCTACATGTGAAATTTCATTTTTCAGTCACTTTTCGTTTGACCTGCAGAGGTGAGCAGAGGTCAAAAACCACTTTTTTGCACTGAGACCCCTCGAAATATTTTTTTTCAACTAAACTCTAATAACATCAATCCGCCGCCAAAAAAGCCATGTATGCTAATTTTGAACCAAATCGGACCCATAGCAATTGCTCGAAAGACGAAAATAAGAATTGTAGCTTAAACAGATATATATATATATATATATATATATATATATATATATATATATATATATATATATATATATATATATATATATAAACTACATACATTCGAAAAACCATCATAATCGTGTTCAGGAGGTCTCGAAACATGGGAAAAATGATGTGCCCCCCATTTTTCTTCTAGTCATGGCTACCGTAATAGTCTAATTTTTCCTTGAAAAATTCGACTGAAAATAGTGATCAAGTCATTTATATTCACAAATGAAAATAATATAAGTATGTATTGGCAACAAAAAGAAAATTGAGAACTAGTTAGAACGGAGCAAATAAAATATACAGAAAGTCAAACATTTGTATCAAGAAAATTATGAAACCCTGAAAATATTTAAAAATTTATCAATTTATTTTTTGATGATAGTTTAAAGCATTATTTATGCTGCTGTTATATTCAATTCGTATTTTATTCTGCAAATTTTTGAAAATAAAATTTTAGTTTACGAATTTTGTCTTATGTACAATACAATATATTTTTGCCTTATATTTTTTGAGATATATGATTTAAAAAATTTTAGACTCGCTAAAAATAAAAGTACACTTTAAATTCTACGATATCAAAGTTGATTACTTGAGAAAATTATTACTTTCATTACAATTTATTATCCAAGCTGTTGCGGTAAAAATAAAGTGTAAACTGAGTGTCACTGAGCATAGATAAACTTGATGCAGTTACTAATAAAGTGAAAAATAAAGACAATCACAGCTAAAGTAACGATAAAAGCAAAATCAAATCTAATTATTTATAAAGATAATTAAATTGGCGCCCTCCACGGAAAAATCCGTGACTCTAATTTCAACCATAGAGACACGGAATGAAGCTTTATCTGTGTCTGTAATTTCAGCTGTAACTGTTACAATAATAAGCTTTAACTCACGGATGAATACTGTCCACGGATGAATACCATCCACGGGTAAATACCCCCTAAATCTGACATATACGCCATTTCTAATCCCAATATATTTATTTCATTCATTTTTATTAACAAATAATAACCTTATTAATAATGAATTGATGCTAGTGCTATGTATATCTCGTAATTTATTCTCTGACTCTTATTCTAAGCTTGCTGATAGTGTTAGGTTAGGTTAGGTTATGTTAGTTTAGGTTAGGTTATTTTGGGTTAGGTTAGGTTAGGTTATATGACGCGATGTTCGCTAAGAACGGTTCCACATGCGTGGGTGGAGAAGAGGGTGGGTTTTTAGCTGGCAGGCGTCCGGTTAGCGAACGAATCCACCTGGGACATCTTCCCAGGCGTCTTTTGAAGATTTTTCCCCCACACCAAAAAAAAGGTTAGGTTAGTTAATTTTAAAATTTCCGTGTTTCTAAGATTAAAATTAGATGTAGAATCACGGAAAAAAGCTTAATTTTGATCAGTTGTTATAAAAATTTCCGGGTCTGTAAGCTTAAAATAATGGCCACGGATTTTTCTGTAGAGGTTGGCGATTTCTGATCACGAGGAAAGACTTTGGCAGCACCGTTGAATTGGACGGATCTTTTTGGATTGAAAAGAAAAAGGAAAAGAAATAATTACAAACAAAGAAATGGACAATCTGGCAATTTTCTTTACATTCGATTCATTAAGCAGAAAACAGAGTGTGGAAATTTGAAAAGAACAAAAAGCAATCTAAGTTAGGTTAGGTTGGATTATGTTAGGTTGAGTTAGGTTAGGTTAGTTTAGTTTTGAAATTTCCGTGTATCTAAGATTAAAATTAGACCACGGTTTTTTCCGTGGATGGTTGTTATTTTGGATCATATGGTAAGATTTAGAGACACGGAAAAAAACTTCATTCTAATCCGTTTCTATAGAAAATTCCGGGTCTATAAGGTTAAAATGATAGCCATGGAAAAATCCGTGGATGATGGTTATTTCTGATCACGCGGTAAGACTTAGAGATAATATAAAAAATTTCGTGTTTCTAAGAGACACGGAAATTTACGTGGAGGATGACAATGGCAGCACCGTTGAATTGGACGGATCTTTTTGAATTGAAAAGAAAAAGGAAAAGAAACAATTACAAAGAACTGGACAATCTTGCAATTTTCTTTACATTCGATTCATTAAGCAGAAAACAGAGTGTGGAAATTGGAAAAGAACAAAAAAGCAATCTAAGGAATATTTACAACAATTGAAAAAGTTGAATGAAGCAAGAGTATTGTTTATTCAGAGCTATAGAAACTTATGGATAGAGAACGTAGTCTTTCGATTTATTGGGCAAAAACGCCATTATGAAAAAAAAACTAGATGATAATACCCAGAAATATTCACAACTTTCGAAAGAGTCGAACAAGGTAGCACATTGCTCAATCTGGACTACTTACTGATGAAATTTGGGGTAGGAACCTTCAAATGCTTAATTGATGAGATACAGCGTCCTAAAACTGGAAAAATATAGTTATATTCTCCTAATATTTTATCTCGTAGGTTGTGAGAAATATCTGGGGCTCCGCGATCTTAGCGCCCCATGTGTGGAATTTAGATTGACCAATTATACTATCTGATAGGTCAGAAATTGGTCATGAAAAGTCAGTTGGTCTTATTAATTGGTCAGAGCTAGAAAATTTTTTATTAAGAGTAAAAATTTTTCGAGGTCATTTTGTTTATCTAAGCTGGGAATGTGAAAAAATCTTTTTTTTTTATATCAGGCTAGTAGAAACGGCAGTTCAAACGTTAAAGAATATGTTGAGGAAGTGCGATGATTTAGGCAGCACTTTTAGAAGGAACACCTCAATGGTACAAACAAAACTCGAGACAAAGTTACCAGATAATAGGACAACCGCTAATAAGGAAGGGAAAAAATATGGAGTCTGGCTAGAATCATAGCCAAAGATGAGGATGCTCCTATCGAATAGAAAAAGACAACGGTTGAATTGTGCGAAGAAATAATCTTGATTTAAAGCATTAACTGAACAAATTTCAACGCAAAAGCTTCAGAAACGAGAGTCATAAAGAAACTAGTAATGTCAAAAGCACAAGTGAGGAATTTAATCAAAATTTATCCATTTCAGAGTATCAGGAAAAATCTCCTCGCAAAAGCAGTAGGACTCTCAATAAATCTGTCAAATTTCAAGACATTTCATGAACCTCCCCTCCTGAGCTGGTTCCAGGACTTAGATGGACCACTAATTGATAATAATGATTTTATTTATATATTTTGTCACCATACAGATTTTATCTAACTACATACCTTCAATATTTAATTAATTTAATATATTAATAATTGATAATAATTTCGTATGATGGCAAACGTTTGGGAATGAACGCATCAAAAATTTGAATTTTACCGCGCAACAATTGCGCGCGATTGTCGACTACGTAGCGTCTAGCGTCTAGACCTAACCTCAATCGGAATCGGAACGACTAAACTTCAACAAATATTTTTAACTACAGTACTTACGTACATTAATAAAATACCTACTTTTTTTATGTTGAGATTGTAAAAAAGAAGAGGGAGGAGACAGGGTTTTTTGTTGGTTTTATTTTATGATTGATGAGAATTATTATTTTCTTTATTACAACTTTGCACTGAAACCATAAAATCCCAAGCTTTTAGCTTTTAACGAGATAAATATTAATTTTGACTAGAGCAATAATTTAATTTCGTATTTCTCCAAATTTTATCTGTACAGCCCAGATACGTATTCAAAATCTAATCCGATGTCACGAACATAAAATCTACAAACATAATGGATCATTGCTGTATTAAGATATCAGAGGTAAAAATAAACCTATTCACAAACTTTCCATTCAAAATGCGAGTATCACGTTAGCCTAGGAGGCGAAAAGGGCCTGTGTAAGACATGCCCATTACTATTATTATTGTTATTTGGACTCGAAGGCGCGATCCTTACAATCCCTCCATGAGTATACCCACCATGAATATTAGTTAGAGGCGACGGTACACCTATTTGTCCCGGAGAAGATACCTGAATCCTCAAAGGTTGCTGGTGGTGGTTCAGCCTCAACGGCAACGGTGTTTCGATTTTACCATCGTTACTGTGCATCCTAAGATTATCAGCGATACGTAAATTCATAGGCGGTGAATGTTGAAGAGTCGTTTGTGGAGGCGAATTACTTTTTAACTCCTTATCAGTACTATCGACGTCTATGGGACTTTCATTGGAAGTTAATCTCAAATTAACCGCTGTATAACTGGAACTATCTACATTTATGGGAGAAGTGGAACTACTGCCTTTAGGTCTTTCGATTCTGAAGTTTGGTGAGAATGCCGGAGGTGTATGTGTACCTCCAAAACGAAATTGCGGTGGCATGGGACCAGGCGAATGAGCGCCGAATCTAAAAGAGGTGATCGGATTCGGTGAGGATCTGCCGAATTTAATCGGACCCGGAGAACTTATTGGGGGTGAATGAGCACCGAGAGATATGTCCGAGTCACTATCCGATGGAGTGGGACTGAGTGGTGGTTGACGGCCGCTGTTACCATGTTGGGCTAATTGGGCTGCCAGTTGTTGCTGTTGCATTCTGAAACAAATGAAATCGTTTTTAATATTTTTCATAACAAGTTCATGATTTGGTATTAAGAAAAAAAACTGATAAAACTGAATTTTGTTTATATTTCCAATCTTCGCTCTAAAGACTATAAAATTTTATCTGATAAATACGAGGTATATTTACAAAATAACTTCCTTTTAGTTATATAAAAAAACATACAGATACAGATTCAGAAGAAAAATTTTTGTACTAAAATCTACAACTGTACTACTCGTACATATTTCGACAGCTTATGAAAATTCATGACACATCATGGGACAGGTTTTTGTATGTCTTTTTCATAGAAAGTTGCCACCCGTGTTTTCAATCATGTGGTAACTTGTTCTTTCAGCTAGACATCAACCTTGCATTGCTTGTTTGACCTCGTGATGTCAATTTATCAGGAAAATGCTGTAAGGGCCCTTTCACACCAAACGAATCCGAATCAATCAGAATCACTCCGAATCAAGTTGAATCTGATTAACCAAGATCCGGCTTCGAGCGCTCCGTTTAAATGTGAAGGGACTCTTTTTCCGCCTTCAGACCGGACGAATCTGGCTCAATCAGGTTTGATTCGAGGTCGCACTTGATTCAACCTGTCAGATTCCTCGTCCGGTCAGTCTTGAATCAACAACCATACGAGATGGACGTGGCGTTATTAATTTTTAAAGTTAAAGAAAATAGTGCGATTTATGACGCCAGTGATAAAAATCTCAGCAACAGAAATCTCATATCTTCTGTGTGGAGGAAAATTGGCGAAGAATTAAACATTCCAGGTAAGAATAATTCAGGTTGATTCAGCTGGTGTGAAAGAGTGGAGATGACGGATCAGATTCAACTTGATTCGGAGTGATCCAGATTGATTCGGATTCGTTTTGTGTGAAAGGTGCCTAACTGTTCCAAAAAACGGTGCACAAAATTTTTCGATGTGTCGAGGGTGATTTTCTTAGGCTTAACTTTTGTTAGGGACAAAGTGTGCCTCCATTCCATTGATTGCTGTTGAATTTCTGGAGTGTCGTAAGATCCTCCGTGACGTGAGTAAAGTTTCCGAAATTTCAGATTTGCGTAAATTCCATAGCAAGAGCACTAATTGAAAACCTACGATTTTGCTTAAGCTTCTCTTCAATTGCGTAAAACAGTTCCAATCAGTAACCAAAAACGGGCGTCCACATCGAGTACTTGATCTTGATCTTTCCTTGAAGTGTCTGTCCCAACTTCTAATTATTGAATCACTCATAGCATTTTGTCCGTAAATCCGATAGGACTTCTGTTGGTAATCGCACCTTATAGGCCTAGCAGATCGTCTCTGGTTACAGTTTTCTAGGAAAGTTTTGCCTTTAAATTGTGTCTATAATTGGTTCAGTAATTAGAGTTACCCCTATTTACCTTTTTTCCAATGTTTTCTGTTTTGTTATGAGGCTGATACCACAGAAGGGACCAATAACAAATTTCTTCTCGCAACAGTTTATATAAAGATTTAAGTTTGTTGATACTTCTACCAATATTTAGCTCATCGTAGTCTAATGGAATGTTTATGGAGAGGATAAGCGAATGAATAAACAATGGAATGATCTACTTCCATGACATAGATGCTTTAAAAGTACTAAGCTCTCACGTCATCGAGTCGTAGCTGACATGGTCTCGAAAAAACTATTCTAGAAGTACCATACAAATGATTTTATAAATATCTTGATTTCATTTGGTTTATTAATATTGATAGATTAAAGTAAGTCGTATATATTTAACAAATTTACATCCTAAATCCCAAATAAAAAGTTTGTTCTATCAAAACTTCATGGACAGCGACGACGACCAAAATCTCGATAAGTAAATGGAGTTGAAAGAGATTTTCCAGAGATCTCTTCAGAGAAAATTCTTGTCTAGCACTAGGCTGTCGTGCTGTTGAAAATGAGGTCAATATATAGTAGTTTTTTTGATAAACACATCCTCGTACTTGTTTTGATACTGATCGATATCAATTCGAAGAATCAGTGGACTCACGGAGTCCAATGGAAATTCAGGGAAACAGTTCCATATAATTAATCGCGACGTACTATAGATTAGAAGTAAATATTTTTATATTGCAACACTCTATATTCAAATACCATTTCTAGCATAAATCAATCTCAAACCGTTTTATGAAATACACAGGAGGGAAAGGAGATATAGACAAAAAAACAGATGAACTTCGTAATTGCGGGCTGCTTTGAGAGAGTAGTAGCTCAGAAGAAGTTGTATTCTTTTAATTTTCACCTTTGAGTGGAATCTTTGAATTTATACTTAAATCCTACTTTTTCTCTCCCACCAACTCTAATTTTAAATGAAGTAGATCAAGATAAACAAATAAGTAAAAATACAAATGGTACTAATATAACAATCAAATAATTTCTTATAAGAAATTATGACTTCTCAATATTCAGAATGCTTTCAATTCGAACTACCGACATATTTGTAAAAGATGTGAAGAAACCATCAGTTTAGTAACTTTTTTGCTTGTAATTTGAAAAAATACAGTAATTTTTTCTACATTTCCCATTTTTAAATTTTATACCAGAATAATCTAAACGTATAACGAATCGTTTTGACATTTACATTTCCGTCAAGGGATTATGTTGCATTTTGAGGTTGATGTCTTAACATTTACAATGGTATTTAGCTATAATTTGTTGGCTGGTTAGGGTGCACAAATAGACCACCCCTCCCAGCGGGATATCTTCTAAACACCCCGATAATAAGCTGACTACTTAGGGCTCTAGAATTCTAGGATTTTAATGCCCCTCAACATCAAGTTTTAACATTACTTCTTGATGTTTAACAGGGTCGAACCCTTGATCAATATGAAAGTTTATAAAGGTGAGTTTGTTGTAATTCCATAATTTTTATTTAAAAATGCTACTATTTTTATTTTGTCTTTATTATTGATAGCCATAATGAGATAAAAGACAAATTAAAATAGATTTTTATGCCATAAAATCATTTTGTTGTTAAATGTTAACTTGACCCAAAAACAAAAGTAGAATTTATCAACATCTTGTGACTAGGTTGTACAAAATAATGTAAAAAGTAACTTTTCCATTGCAATAAATAATCATACTTGAAATTATGGTTGTTAAACTGAATATTAATTTATATATAAGTTAAAAACGAGTCTGATTATGAATGTTTGGTATCCAACCGAAAATATGATCGGTTCGTGACCTTAGTCCCTCCCTGTTGCTTACATTTTCAGTTCTTTTATTCTACAAGTTGTCATGTCAGAGTGATGACGACTCGGTATGTTATGTTTGTTAACACCAGCTATAGCAGATAAAGCTTACCGATCTCAATGTGTCTGTCTATTGTGAATGATGAAACTGAATTTTTTTAAGTAAATCTCGTTGGATAAAAACCAATGGGAATTTCGATACTCACCATTTATTCATTTTGATATACATTAGTACTAATTGAATTCAAAATATATTTTCACGTAGTATTTGTAGAGCTTATGGAAAATAAATAATTTTAGACAATTTTTACAAAGCTTAAAATCTAATAATTTCCCATTCATAAAGTGTCAACTGTTTTTAAATTTATTTGGAGCTATTTGACACACAATAACATAAGTGTCAGCCGTTATTCAAATATTAAAAAACTGTTTATTTTTCATTTACTTTGGGCTCAAACTATAGGAAAGTACATTTTTGTATATCAAAGGTGATTATAGTTATTTGTAGTTTAATAATGATTCAGAATATTGCATTAAAAGAATCGTCAACATGATTAACGGCTGTTTCAAGAAACCTATTCATTAGAACATATTTTATAACATTTTCTATGCTATTGAAGTAACTTCATTTATAGCTTATTATGTACCCATCATCTGGAACTGAATACATTAATAATCGAAAGCTTGAAAAATATATTAAAGTTAGTCCACTTTGGTGTTGCATTGCCACGTTCCCAATAAGAAACCGCTCGTAACTTCGACATGTTGCAGGCCTGCGTTTTTATCCCCATGATAGACAGTTATTTTAGTTCATAAAATCATCCTACTTTCCTCGATAAAAAATATTCAAAAACCTGTTGTGTCAAACCGTACGTTTCAAATTCTACTCAAGATTCTATCTTAACAATAGGCACACAATTCCAATCGTGCTCTCGTTCCATCATGGCTGTAATCAGCTTTTAATGCTTTTTGGGTAATAAATTAATTAATGTTTTGAATTCTATTTCTAAATAATCTCCTTCTCCTCGATTACAAGATTCCATACTATTTTATGTTACCTCAAACGGACTTTTTTAGGTCCTACTTTACAAATTCTCCTTCATAGCTCAAGACATTTTCCATTACCTCTAAGTTTCGGTTCGATTCGATTTTTATTTCGGAAAATTGCGTCATCTTCTCTCTTATGTTCAGCAAAGTTTGAGTTCACGCCATGGTTCATGACTTTAGTATTAAGTTTTTGATTTTTAGCAGCTGCGAGACCTCTAACTTGATGAAAGGGTTGATTGAGTGTTTCTCTGTGAATCTTACGGAATGGATATGTCTGTGATCAGCTCAAATATGAGGAACGTCAGCATGAAAAACGAACGGATACGCTGAAGGAAGTCATCGAGAGCGCCGAGGTTCACTTATACATTAAGTTTGTGTCAAAATGGAAAATATACCGTGTTTATTTAAATTTTTGAAAAATGTATACCTGCGGACATGCTAGAGTATGAAATATGAAATTCGATTTTTTTTGTTTTGAACCGCACGCATCTGAAAGTCACTGATTCCCAACACACATCTTTCATTTTATTTCTTCAATTCGTGCTAAATACTTTAGGAACTTATAGAAATTCTGTTAATACGAAGATGGTCCCAGAAGTACATGGTTCAACAAAGAAAACTCAATACAATTTTCCCAGCGATGTTTCAATAAGTTCGATACACTTTTTATAATAAGAATCGTCAAAATAGACATTAATGGCTTGGAAACTCTTTGACCACCGAGCCATTTTTACAAGTTTGAGAATAGAAAATAATCCGAGGGGGCTAAATCTGGTAAATAGAATGCATAAGGTAGCAATTCAAAGTTTAATTCATTATTTTTTGCTATTGCAATAACGAATATTAGAGCTGGTGCATTGTCTTGATGAAACAACACTTTCTTCTTATCCAAATGCGGCTGTTTTTGTTCAAACTTTGCAATATAATCAAAATTATCCCATGCGCATACCAAAAAATCGACGCCATGAACTTGGCTGCAGATGGAACGGTCTTTGCCTTCTTTGGAGCCGGTTCTCCCTTTCTAGTCCATTGTTTTGATTGCTCTTCTATTTTGAGTGTGAAGTGATGGACCCACGTTTCATCCATGGTTGCTTTTTCATGTCCAAATTTTCGGTTAATATTTTTATATTAAATATTTTTTCCATGTTTACAAATTCACTATTGGTGGCTGCCAAACAAATACTAAACAATGTGGTGTCTTCAAACTCGGAACATTTGCTGTATCGACTGTGTATTTTCTAATACAGTGGTACTACCGCCATCTATAGATAAGACCAGATACTTTACTCGCTATTTCTCGAACTATTAGTTGAATTACAAAGGCACATTCTTCTTCTTTCGTACTCGATAGAGTTGGTTCATGTGAATAATTGGAAAATTCTAAAATTACACAAATGTATCAAGAAACTACATGTAAATACGTAAAATACGTCAATATAAAAGGAAAAAGTAGCTGCTCAATTAACTTAACAAAAAAAATCATCTATAATAGTGGAGTTATGCATAATATATATGATTGAAGGAAATTATATACTTCTGGGTTGTACTTTTATATTGATTTTCGATTTATTAAGTTCAGTAGGCGGAGTTGAAGACTATAAATATCACGAAAAATGTCCGAGAATAGCGTACGAGGTGTGGTAAATAAATGAGATGAATTATTTTTTTGAAATAAAGTAAAAAGGTGACAAAATTTGAAATAACATACAACTTGTGTTGCCTACGAAGCGAGAAGAGACGAGATTTTGAAAAATATCTTTTCGTCTCCCAATAAAAGCGCGATAATACAAAATAAGCAAATATAATCAGTTCACATTCTCAATTTTATAAACTAGAACATAGTAATTTAATAATATAAATAGAAAAAAAAACGAAAAGTGATTATATATACAGGGTCCTTCACGACGAGCTGAATCGATATTTATATGAGAAAGTACTGCGACTAGTATTCTGAAAATTTACTTGCATGGATTTTCCGAAATGCTCGTTTCAGCTAAAATAATTTTAGTTGGACCCAAACTTCGTTATTTTAAACCGAATGCTCTGGTTTTTATTAAATTTTTGGAATCTACTCAAAATTTCAATATAACTTTATATAAGGCATCGTATGCCCAAAGTCTACCATTTTTTAATTATTTTACATTTTCGAAATTTTTGGACACATGCAGCCCTTCACTAAAAAAATTATATTTCTAAGTTTAAGTGAGTCAGGTGTAATGTTTTTGGGAGTTGGACAAATAACACTTACAGCTTTCAAAATCTGTGAAAACCTTGACAAAAATTTATATAGGGTGTTCAGAAAATGGTGCTGAATTTCGCTATCTAAAAACATCGAAAACTTAATTTTTTCAAATGCCTCCCCTTTCTACGCTTTAAATTAAGAGGACTCCGTAAGTAAATTCATATATTTCAAATTAAAGGTTTTTGTAGAAACCTGAAAAAACTTTTTTTTTGGTCGCTCCAGACAACCGACAATTAAAAACCAAGAAAATTTCAGTTTCAGAGACTTTTTGAACGTCTCGTTTTGTTTCCCAAAAAAAATTTGAAATACCGTCTCCAAAGCGAAACACATTACTACTATCGTCTAGCAATGTATTTATCTCAACGCTGATTGCGTGAAATTCTCTAATTGAATCTGCATTTGTATACAGGATGTCCCACGATGAGTTTAAATTATCTTATAGTAAAATCATGAACTGTAACTTTGCTATTTTAAGTAAAACATCCTGTATATTAATACATTTTTGGAATCTACGTATACTTTTGTTTGAAAACTTTGTCGAAAAATTCATACTTTTTGAGGTATTAATAGTTTTGTAAAAAATTTGACCGATGCAGACCCTTATAAATTGTTTTTTAACGAGAATACCCTTAAATAGATGGAAATGGTTTCTGTTCGGTTGCTTTTAGCAAGATCAGACGTATTTGAATATATGTTGAAAAATTTTTCATTTTATACAGAGTGCGTATAAAAAGTGTTCAAAGTTTCACTTCATAAATATCAAATTTTTTTAATTTGTATAAATAGAACCACCCGGTTTTTTCTCTTTTAATTCATTCAGGGGTAAAAAAATAAGGCAAATTCATGTATACTTTATGAGTTATCAATTGTGAAAAATTTGACTGTTGAAAACCTTGTTGCAAACTATTTTTTAACGGGGATACCCTTAAAGATATGTACATATATGTAAATTTGCTATTATTACATGGTAAATGTGACAAAGGGTGTGCAACGGTCAAATTTTTTACAAAAAACGTTTTAACTCAAAAAGTATACATGAATTTTCTTTATTTTTTACCCCTGATTGCATTAAAATAGGAAAAACCGGGTGGTTCTTTTTAAAAAAATAAAGAAATTTCATATTTATGAAGTTAAACTTGGAACACTTTTTACACACCCTGTATAAAATGAAAAATTTTTCAACAAAGATTCAAAACAATTCTGGGTCTGCAAGGATCAAATTTTTTACAAAAACTTAATAACCCAAAAAGTTTCCGAACAAAAGTATACTAAAATTTTACGTAGATTTCAAAAATGTATTAATATACAGGGTATTCCATTCGAAATAACAAAGTTAAAGTTGACTTCCGGTAGAACCGGAAGTAAGCCATCTTTGAAAATATTTTAGTTAAAAAGTTCGTATCCGAAAACCCAAACGTACACATTTTCATGATTTTACTATACGTATTTTGCCATACACAGATAGTTTTAACTCGTCGTAAGACACCCTGCATAATAGAGTCCGAAATACAAAACTCTGGCAACATTCATCTTGAGAAACTTCCCTCAAACTCCTAACAACACAAAAATAATGGTTGTAGTCGAGCTACTATCCAATTTGCCCATATCTCAACGTGGGGTCTATATTACATACAAGAATTTCCATTCACCCCTTTGGCGTGTTTTAACATTGTTATAACTCTATCATGATAATCACTGGCCTCGAATCGTAGTTGGCTTTAATTTGAAATGAAATATATCTTGTTTGCATAATTCATCACGGATTTTATACGAGGCATGTCACTGTTAGAATTGTTTTAGCTCAATAATTTAATTTTAGTTTTATTGCATATTTGCATAGTTCACAACATCCATTGATTGTGAATCCTACTAAGAGAATCTACCTGATGATTATTTAAAAAAATATTTCAAATTATATATAAAACCCTATTTAGGTTCATTATTTTTTCGATATTATTCGATTTATTAAATGGTTTTATTAAGGAATTCCAAGGGGTTAATTTTTTGTATAATGTTGTTGTTTATCTATACTTTTGAATGATTCACTGAAACTAAAAATTAAATAAGATTTTCGCTATTTCATGACCCGCCTTATACCAAATAGAGAGATTACAATAATGAGGTGAATTATGAAAAATACAAAAAAATATTTCTAGAAAAATCAATGCCCTTAAAGTCTGCGCCTATAATTGATACTGTTACTTATCACAATGGTTCAAAAGATAAGGCTTCGAGTTCAAATAACAGAAAACAGTACAGGATTGAGTGAAATAATGATATTGTAAACATATGCAGTACTTAACGTATTTATTACTTTTCCAGATAAATATCTGTTCCAAGCTACTTTCTTCAAGGTTTAAATTAAGATAATAAAAAATACGAAACGTTGATCGTGCGGCTTTTAATTCTCGTCTAATTCAAATTTTCTACCGCATCTTTTGTACGAGCGCATCTCTATCAAAATCCATACACCCGAATTAAGTTGATTAAATATTGAAATAAGGCCTCGAAGGCAAGACACGAAACCAACCTAATGATAATCGAGTTTGTTTACAGAATAGTCTGTTAACATCATTCGACTTTCCCGGCATCAAAGACTACACTACCCAAGGTAGATTGCTATTATTCCGCACCAAAGACAATGTTAGACCTTGTTTTCTTGTTTTCCTCTCTCGATGATATTACTGTGAACACATGAGTTGGTTCCGTGATGAAATCTTTATTACGTCAGTTGTTCGACCCCTCGACTGTTTTATTTTTTGCACTGATAGGTACTTTGTTAAGGGAAAATAAAATTGTTTTATTTCGTACCCCAATTTTTATATATAAGGTAATTTTGAATCCGAATAAAAACTAAAGAAGTTTCTAGATTGATAACAACATTGATTACTGATACACCTCGATTATTTTGTACATCAAGAAATGTCTACTTGTAGCACTTCGTTCGAAGTTATGTTATTGTAGATTAACTACACCAGAGTGTGCAGTGGGTAGTACAAATAAGACAGTATCCTCTTCAATATCTATTATATAACAATTATATCTTGTAACCGACAAAAAATGATATACAATAAGCGGACGTGTTGTTTTATGGATCCCCGTACAGATAAACCAAGTGTTGATTGACTATCGTAAAGAAAAGTTACTCAAACCATTTCTCCAGCAAAACATTCCATTCTTCATTATATTGCTATTCATTATATCTTTGAACCAGCACGTTGATCTTAATCACCAGTCTTCAAACTATTAGGCGGCTGCGACAATTGTACGCCTTGGTTAACCAGTTGCCTTTCTTCATATAGCTAGTCTCCAAACAGCATTTCATCTGTTCTAATTGGAGAATTAGATTACGGTAGTTCAAGCATTAATTGTTGCCAATCGTAGTTCAACAACTCTGATTAGTTGACTGTTTTCTACAGGTTGAACTATATAATTTGCATTTGGTGACTGTACCAAGACATTTTGGTTATAATTCCACAGCATTGACTTGGTTGTAGCGACTAACTTGGAGAAAAAGGCCAATGAAATCAACGACAAAGCTATCGACGAGGTAGTTGGACTGCGCACGACTCACAATGGCTAGATAGAGAGATGTAACGGAAATTACTTGACCCAACTACTGTCACGGGTACTTCCGATCCTACCTGTTCAAACGAGAATATCACAGGAATTATGATCAAAAAGAAGGGAACTGGAACGTTGCAGATGATGATGAAGAAACAATTTCATGCGACAATTTGCTCGATGACGACGTGAAAAAATATGGGAACCTCAACGAGGTTTAGCTTAAAGAGGAAGGGTTTTAGTGGGTCGTACAAGTGTAGTACACCCCCTACACATCGATCTTTCTCGTAAGGTCATTGATGTGAATTACTTTCTACTCCGGATGAAAAACAAATATCTTCTTCAGAGACTGAACAGAGTTTTTTAATAATTAAGTGATTCTTTCAATTTGGCAATTGCCGCTTTTTCTATGAAATAATACCACGAGTTTCGTATTCTTCAAGTACATAATTTAAATTCGGACTTCTTAAGCAGATAATTACTTCTGTCTACTATAGTGAATACTTTCATTTGAATGTCATATCGAACTTTTTTGTTTTCATCCACCCTTGTATACTTTATAATCCGCTCACTTTTAGATGAAACTGATAGCGGTCTTTTTTCTCGTTCCCAACAATCATTTGTATATACCAAACAATACCTAGTAAAAAATCTGAAAGGGGATCAGTTTCAAAACAGGAACACGCATCTATAGTTTTCAGTGGTCTTTTCAACGTTGTCATATGGAACATTATAATAGTGGTATATTGAGATCTTAAAGTGGTATTTGGTGCCGATGGGGGGTAGTAATTTTGTTTGTAATTTGAGTAGGATCTATTTCAGGGCCGATAATTATGTACTGGTTCTTTATCTGATTTGGGCGGTTTGACAGGATAAGCTCTATTCTATAGTATCGGTAACTAGTATCTTTAGCTAAACATAATTACTTAACTCGCTTCTTAAGGAAATCTAACCAACGATCAACTAATCTTTCGACATTTTTAAACGAGATCGGTATTCTAACTATGTTAGTCATTCATCTAAATGAAGGTCTAGTTTTTTAATGTTCGTTTGAATAGTTTAGAAATTCTCAAATAATGCGACAGACCCTCATTTTATTTCTGGTCAATCCAAGGTTTAGTTAATCTCTACAATTGTAAAAACTAGAGAGATACTGACCTTTGGAAGTTGATGTTGGGGCAAACATAATGGGAACCAGTGCTGTCGAATAACTCTTTGCAGTAGGCAATGGGTACGGTATGCGCCGTTATGATATACAATACAATTTGCTGGTTCAGTTTTAGTTAAGAATGTACTAAGCAGCTATTCAATTTCATCATTCTGCCGATGAAACTGAACTCGTGGTAGAGAGTAACTGTAAGAATGAATTAGAATCATGGAAGTATCGTCAATCAGGCTTTGCAATCAACGAACCGAAGTTTTTGGCGAATATCAACTATACATTGATTCAAAACTTTCACATAGACGTGAATTTAAATTTACAACGATGGACAAACTAAAATATGAATTCTAGGACAATTTTTTGCTATGCTGTACGAGAAATTAGATCTCTTGAATAATGTATGATTCTCAGACAAAAGTCAGGTGCAGTAGTAAGATTACATTAACAAAAAATTGGCTTCTTTGGTTTGAAGAAGCCGTATATCATCATCCAAAAACCACTGTGAAAGTGTAATGATCTAATGTCCAATGTCAACATACTGTGATTGGTCCGGATATTATAATGACATACCTGGTGTTGCTATTTACTAGAAACCTTTTGAAAACACATTATTCCAACTATCTTGTCACACTACCTTGATCTTAAACTACCAAATACTTATCTATGGGGTGAGATTTACGAGAAAAAATCTCTAGATTTTCAGAAATATGCAGTAACCGAATAAGTTTGATAATAATATTAATATAAAGTTTTACATAATAATTTGTTTTGATTTTGGGTCTTTTTCCTATGAAAATCAGTTTAACATAACATGTAAAAATATATTTTGATAAAGATCCAAATTTTACATGCTATTTTAAACTGATTTTCATAGAAACGAGACCTGATATGATGACAAATCATCACGAAAAAAATATATAAAGTTATATCTCTGTATTTCCAATTTAGTATATTTTGGAGCATATTGTAATAAGATTTGTTGTAAATCAATTAATTCCTGCAATAAGAAATGTACCATCACTTTAATTTTGCTGTTGGAAATTACTTAAATGAACTTGTTCACAGATAGATTGGTAAAAAAGAGTACAATATAGTGACCAGCCAAATCTCCTGATTCATTGCTCTTGGACTATTTTTTCTGGAGATAACCAAGATACGTCGTGTACGTAACAAAACCTAGAGACTAAGAAATACAATTTAGTAATTTTATATAGACTGAATAAAGTTAGAATTCAATAGATATAGAGAATATGCAAATAATTACAGGATGGTGATAGCCTAAATCATGTGAAAATAGTAAAAGTTATGTTATGAACCCACTGTATACTGCTGGTACTATATAGCCACAATTATTTTGTTTTAAAATGTGGTTTCAGTATGGGATATTCATATTTATCCATGCCTTGTGATTAAAATCAAAACTCGTTTCGGAAAGGAATATTTTACTGAATTTATTACCCTCGTTAATATTCGTCCACGGTAGGAACCAATAAGCTTTAAGTTCACAATATTATAGAAAAGATGGTTTTCCTGTGACTAATAAAGAGAAATACGAGGATTGTCTGGAAAGTTTCCAGCCTTAACGTGAGGATGTTAGCACTTATCAATATATGTTGCAAAATATACGTAGAAAGAGAAATTTGAAAAATGTGACCACATTTGGAGATAAAAAAGTGGGTTTCCATCAGGATAACACACCTCTCAAACTAGATTTAACTCCAGCGACACGCTGAGAAAAAACACGATAACTATTATTGAAATATAAGAAACTTTGTCCTTGTATATTAATTCATAATACACATTACACAATTTTTTTTGAAAAAAGATCATAATTACTTTGTACTGATATCTCAGCAATAAAATAGAAGCTTTTCAATGTCTGTATCAAATAGATTTGCATAGAATTTATGATTTGTTTTTAACTTCTCACTCAAAAAAACGCATTTAATTGTTCAAAATAACTAGTATACTCGACATCTAATGTGTTTACCCATGTTGATTGTTGGTGAGTTGAAGTAATGATCAATTTGATCTACTATCAATAGAGAAGCTATTAAAAAAATAGTCAAATCATTTTTGACGATACATATTACAATAAATTATCAATTGTGAACTGCTTAAATATACACTCGTTGTCAAAAATAACGCACCACCACGATTTCTGTTCCTTTTTTTAAAACGCTAGTAGCATGTATTTCCGCTTCTGGATGTAATTTATGCTAATATTCTCCTGGGTATGGTTTCAATTAGATGTTGTATCACTTTTTGAAGTATGTTCTCTCACTGCTCTAATGCCGCTTGCTCAAGCTAATTTAAATTTTGAGGAGATGGATTTCGACGACGAATGCGGCGTTTTAAAATGTCCCAGACATGCACGATAGGATTCATACCTTGGTATCCAGTCCAGTGTATGAATTCCTACTCCGTTTAGGTAATTCAGAACATCTGCCTCAACATGTGGTCCAGCATTATCATGCATTGATCGAAAATTATCACCAATAGATGACCCAAACGTGATTTTCAAGAATGTCAGTTATGTATCTTGCTGCGTTAAGGGTGGTTCTAGGAAAAGACACTAATTCTGAGCGGGTATCAAAACAAATTCCTCCCCTGGGAATGATACAAGACTGCGCAAATCTCCTCGCCGTCTACGAATTTGATCACGTCTATCTGAACCTATTAAATTGATTATTGTCTCATCAATCAATAAATAAAACACCAATTTTCTAAATTCCAATCTAACTGTTGCCTTGCGAATCTTAGTCTAGTAACACGATGCTCCTTGGGTAGACCAGCATTCTGAAGATGTCGTCTTATTGATCTATCAGAGATATTTACATTTCGGAATTCTTGTAAAAGGCTGTTGAGCTCGACACTTGTCACTGACCGATTTCTTAATGAATTTAATTGCAAAAAACGGCCATCTCGAGGAGTTAAAACTGAAGGACGTCCTTCTAGAATGTGAACCGGTATCTCGAAATCTTTGCATCAATCTGCCAATGGTTGTGTGGTGTACGCCAAACAGATTTGCAACTTCACGATAACTTTATCCCTGTCCAACTAACTCGGCTATTCTTTCAGTTTCACGTTGACTTAACTGCCTAACTCTGTTCATTTTTTGTTTAACTTGTCTCGACTTTAACACACCTTGATTGACTTAAATTACTGCTGTCCACAAGTTGGTACAACAATAGAATGAAAAAAAAAATGCATAAAATCAAAATTTTCAAAAACCACAAAATCAGTTATTTGCTGATAAGAAATTTTGCTAAATTTTATCGCTAACATTTAAAATACTTTTGTGATAGAAAAGAAATAATCCCAGAAGATTAACATTTTAGGTTTTGATATTGATATAAAGGGTGATGCGTTATTTACGGCCAAGAATTTTCGAATATTGATCGAACGACGGTATTAGGAAGCTTATGGTCATTAATGGCGTAATTTGTATTCTATGGCGAATAAACGATATTATATTAAAGTTAATACATCAAGAACAAAGACTATAGAAAGTAACAAATGATTCGCATTGTAGTCGATCACTTCAACCAATCTACTAACAATGCCACATCGTCATTCTACATTCTATATATTATTAACAATATCATTCCGTGCTTTCTCCATCAATACGATTTCCAAAGATGAAAAATAGAGGCGCTATTCTTCTACTGTGACCCTAATTACTTATAAGAGTACCCGCAATCAGAGTTAGCACGTAAGCAACGACCATCATTAGCGAAAACGGTGTGTGCTCCGACGCGCACGGCGTTTCTCTCTGCGAGAATTACAATTCTGTAATGATCTTTATTAATCTCTTTCAGTGGCGGATCTAGAAATATCTTCAGATTTGATATCAATAGATATTTTAGAATGCTTGGGAACAGAGATAATCAGGGTTTAAATAGATCAGGTGAATATAGCGAATGTCATAGAAAGTATTAGAAAATCAGCATAATGTTGCCCAATTATCGTTTAGTTGGTGATCTTGTGAACAATTTTGAGTGGGCTCTTGAGGCACTTTGTCTCTTTGAAGAACCTCTACATAAGATAATAATCAATGTGTGACTAAAGGATTAGCAACCCAACAAAAGGCTGTCAAATTTGGTCCATTGTTTGACAAGGCTATTTGTTTCTTCATTTTCTGGTATACTCTGGTGGTCTTATAACCATATTAAGGTTACTTTCTTTTTGTTATTTAGTTCTTTTAGAGTGTTTTTGTACTCCCACGCTAACTTGGACGTGCACTCTTTACCTTCAGTGCTTTCAAGGCTGCTTGGCTATCGGAAAGAATGTGAATGTGAATCATAACATATTACAGGTAAAGTATATCCACCTGTAGGAATATATTAATTAATTCTAATATTGTTGTTGACGTAAATTAGAAATAAATATTGCGTTTTTCGCTGTTTTTTCGCTTTTTTCGTGGTGTAAAAATCTTCTTCATGAGTAATGGCCACTAGTGAATAATATAATATTATTACAATCAATTATTTGTTGAAAAAATGAGGAATTATGAGGCAAACAAATTTCTACTAATAATACTAACCAAACAAATATCACTTTTTATTCTATTATCAAAAAATAAACACATCTCCAAAAGTCTTGCCCCCCTTGGTAATTTTTCGCAAGTTTATATTAATTTGAGGATTTTTTGTTTGCAAATACTTGTTTATCGTATCATACAAATGAAAACAATTACAAAACAAAAACTTGCATTCGTGTAAAAATAGCAAAATTTTGTATAATAAAATATTTTTTTAAGAAAAAAATGTGAATACTGAAAATAACATAACTTAATAACTTGTGTTTCCACCTCTTCTTGTAATTAATTCTCCAACGCGTCTTGGCATACCACGAATTAGCTCATCAATAACATTATTGGCAATATTGTTGTTCCACTCTTCTTGAACAGCAGCACTTAGGTCCCGGAGAGTTAAAGGGGGGTTTTCTCGATTGGATATTGCTCTGCCAAGATAATCCCATACATGTTCGATGGGATTCATGTCTGGCTAGTTTGCTGTAGCATATTCTGTACTCTTGGTACACGATGTGGTCTGGCATTATCATCTTAGAAAATGAAATTTGCTCCATATTCGTTGCGCAAAAGTTGCACGATTGCTTGGATAATGTTTTGAGCGTTTATGGTACCGGTCATTGTTCGCTCAATAAGAATAAGTGGAGTGCGGCGACCATACATTATACCGCCCCCAAAACATAAATAATCCACCTTGATAAGGGACAATGCCTCTTGCGAAAATTGAGTGACTCGTCAGAAAATAAGACGTTGCGCCATTGGGGTAAAAGCCAAATCCGATGCTCTTCGGTCCATTGGCGACGTTCAGCTCTATGTCGAAGTAGAAGTCTAGGTACCCTTAAAGGTCTTTTTGCCCTGAGATTTAAGGAATGTAACCTCCTGGTACTTCTCGAAGTTACTCTTCGGTAGGTATGCCAAAAATGACTTCGAAGGGTTGTTACCGCTATTATTCGGTTTCTTCGAGTGAAATTAGCCATATACTGATCTTCCCTTTCTGAAGTCGCTCTAGGTCGACCAGACACCGGCCTTCGTGCAACGCCACCAGTTTCTTGAAAAAGGGCCACTTATTTAAACGCCTAGCAATCTCATGATTTGAGAAACCCTCTTGGTATATGGCCACAATTCTTGTTCGATCAAATTGAGAAATCGGATTTCCTGGCATCTTAGACAAACTTCAACGAATACTTTCTATGCACACTACAATTCAAAACTGACTTCTTTTACAAAATTCTGAATATTTTCATACGAAAACAAGTTTTGGTAATTATACACTTTCACGGTCTCCTGGTTTTTTAGCTCTAGAAAATCGAAAAATGCATGGATTTTAATGATCTTGGTCTCAAAATGTTCCATTTTACGGCGGATGTATAAAAAAAATACGAAAATTAAAAAAAATAAATATTTTTTACAGTTTCATGACTTTAAATGCCAAAAAAAATGACTTTCTACATATAATCCTTCGTAACTGTTTCTGACGTCGTGGAATCAAGTTCGTATATTTTTTTTCGCAATTTACATAAAAAAATGAATATTCTGAAAAAAAAAGTTTTTCTACTATTTTAGGTTTAAAACTATTAAAAACCGCAAATTCAGCCACTACCCCTGTGTTTTCCATAAATTCGTCGTAAAATAGAACATTTTGAGACCAAAATTATAGAATTTATCTATTTTTCGATTTTTAATGGTCCAAAAACTATTAACATTCAAGAATATAGTACGAAACTACTCACGAAAATTGATTGTTTTTCATCGATTTCATTTTAAGCTATAAAAACTGAAAAAACCATTCTTTTTGGATTTTTTTTTAAATTGTTTATTAATTTATGTAGAATACAAAAAAAAATATAAGAACTTTATCTGATAATGAGATAATTTTTTGTAAAGGATTATTTTGCAAAACCGTTTTTTTTACGATTTAAAACAGTAAAACTATGAGAAATTTTCATTCCAGCTATTTCTACTAATTTTTTTTATAAATCCGCGATAAAATAGAACATTTTGAGACCAAGATCATTAAAATCCATCCATTTTTCGATTTTCTAGAGCCAAAAAACCAGGTGACCGAAAAGTGTATAATTACCATAATTTTTTGTAAAATATTATTTTGCAAAACCGTTTTTTTCACAATTTAAAACAGCAAAACTATGAGAAATTTTCATTCCAGCTATTTCTACTAATTTTTTTTATAAATCCGCCGTAAAATGGAACATTTTGAGACCAAGATCATTAAAATCCATCCATTTTTCGATTTTCTAGAGCCAAAAAACCAGGTGACCGTGAAAGTGTATAATTACCCAAGTTTTTGCTTCTTAATTGCTTTTATTTGTATAAGATAAGAAGGTACTTGTAAACGAAAAATGCTGAAATCTAAATGAACATGTGACAAATAAACAAGGGGGGGCCAAGACTTTTGGAGGTGTGTGTAGTTATTTCTTTAATTTCTTATTTCTTGGACCTTTTGATATGCTTATGTGTCTAAATGTTCTTAATTTAAGATCTCTTCTGTTTCAAAACTAGATTTTTTTGATAATCAAACTAGAACTTTGTTCTAATAAGAAAAATTGATTTTTCCTTAGTCCTTACATCTCAAATATATAGCAGTAATCAATTAAATTATTTGTAGTTTCATTAGAATTCACGATGAAGGTAATCATTGATTCATAATTTTGAAACAAAAGAGACCTAAAATGAAGAATATTTAAAAACAAAAAATAGTTATTTTAACTCTCCAACTCTAGTACGAATATGATTGTGGTAATCAAGTTGGTTCATTAACTGGAACTCGAGATCCTGCCGCGTAGGTCAGTCATTCATTTGTCATATCCACACCACCTATATGTGTCGCTCCACAGGACGTTTTTGTTTCTTTTTCTAATTTCGCCGCACCCTAATCGTTTGTTCTCATATGAAATAATATCGTTTCCTGGTATTTTTAGCAAAGAAAAAAGATGCCGAGTGGAAATGATACGTCACGTTAATTTCTCACTTGAGATTCGGTAGAAAAAAATTATAATTTGGCTTAGAATGTATCCGATTTTGATCTCTATTAGTATTTCGAAATAAATTCTTCAATAAGAGAGTTTATTGTATACAATTTGTATACAAAAACTTGTAACAACTAAAATACATAAAAATAACTAAATAAAGATACAAATAAAGTAAAATTTCAATATACAGAAGAAAACCACAATGAGTGATAAAATTCTAGGTAATAATTAGTATTCCATAGCAAAAATTAAACCAGTATGCATCAAGTAAATATTATCATTATTTACAGAGTAGAAGGCACTTTCCAGTAAATATGCCTTCAAATTATTGCGGGAAAAGATGATATCGATTTGATTTCAATTGGCAAGTGATTGTGCATTTTTTTGCATTGTAAAATATTGAGTCCTTAACTAATTCTGAGCGTGGTGAAAGGCATATCGGAGATGCGACTCAGTAAGGGCATAAAAACTGTTAAGGCGATGGATAAGTCCAAGTTCTTTGGAAACTGATCTCAAAGCAAAACAGGGGGAACTTAATTTTTTAAAGACTGCAATGAATTTTTTTTATATGATAAAACTTTGTTTTTAGACACGTTGGGACAGAGAAGACTAGAATCCCACCATGATTTAAGGGTGATTAGGTCACTAGATATGGTCCTATGAAATGCCGTGAGATCAGAGTTGCTCCAAGAGAAACTAGTATCGTCTGCAAAAAGACATATTTTACCACTGATGTCTAGATAGACGATGTCGTTTATAAACAAACGAAACAAAATAGGGTCTAGTACTGAGCCTTGAGGCACTCCACATTCTATTGACTTGCAAGAAGACATCGTTGTATCAGCTCTTACAAGCTGACTTCTGTTGGTAAGGTATGACTTAAACCTCGCGAGAGCTGTTCCCCTGAAACTGTAGTACCACAATTTGTTCATTGAAATTTTATGATTAACACAATCGAAAGCTTTAGAAAAAGTTATTGCAGTGGAGTGATGGCTGTTTAGGCTAGAGTAAACATTATTTAGTAGGGAGAATTTAGCATCATTTGTGTATTTGTTTCTTTTAAATACCAAATTGATAGGTAGTTGGTAATTTTGTTGAGTATAAAGAAGAAACTGTTTAAGTTAACATTAGCAATTATTGAAGTTACCAGGTGAAGTTCTTGTTCTCCACAACAGCCGACATAACTTCATTAAATCTGATTTTTTTTTTAATTTGGGAACATATTATAATTCTAATGGTTCAAATTTGGTACATAGAGCGGATGAGGAAACATTTCAAACTTCAGATCATTAATTTTGCTCTTTGAGATTACAAAATGTTGACCTGGTGCATTGTATTAATGTTATAACGCTTACTGATTAATCAGTTACCTAAGATTTTTCTTCATTATCTTCCCTTGGACGTTCGTAAAAATATTTACAGTGGATACAGTTCTCCAGGCAATCATTTAAACCGATGTTGTGTAACCGTAATATCTCCTTTGACCTTTGATAAATTAGAAGCCTCCGAAATGTGGACCACCCTTCGATGAATGTTGCGTATACCATGGATAAATAGAGTGAGGAACGAGCGGCGACTGAAAGAGTTGTTCAACTTCATCAAGGTGCGAAAGGTTGGATACTTGGGTCACGTTCTTAGAGGAGAAAGATATGCAATACTCCAATTGATCGTACAAGGAAAGATCGAAGGAAAAAGAGGAGTGGGCCAAAAACAAATGTCGTGGCTACGCAGTATAAAACACTGGACTGGCCACCGTCGCCACTGTATGTACAAGGCAGTAGAAGAGGAAGAAGGATACGTTCTGAACATTGTGAATTAAATGACTCTCAAAGGATTCGCCTTCTTTGTAGTCTTATAAGTCTATTGCCACTCATGCTATTGAAACGGAATGAAATTTTTTATTCGCAGCGGTGCAGCTTCGCTAAACATTCAAATGAGACATGATTTTGATTGAGTGTAAGAGCACGGATCCTATGTCCAAATTTTCAGAAAGTATATGACGTACTACATTTTTTAGAATACCTTCTATTTCTTCCAATACTACATTGAAGATTTTCTTCATTATTCCTGGCGTTGACACCTTATTTTATCCATCACTGTGATGTTGAACTTGGCCGCTACTTAGGGATTTTGTTTGAATTCTACTATCCAATAGTTAATTGTCGCAAACTAACTCACACCAGTAAAAGTTATATACGATGGTTAATTTCGTACATTTTTATAAATTCACCGTTAAATTTCAGTTTTGATGGATGGAAACAAATACATTGATATTAACAACTTTTATAGATCGCTCTCTCATGTCGATAGGTTTACATTGTCTTTCAAAACAAGTTATGAAGTTATGAAGAAAAAGTAACGGAGTTTAGGAAGTGATCGAAAAAGTCAAACATTCGTTTTTAAAAAATTTATACGAAATTCAATAGAAAAATAGTTATAAAATGGCATAATCAAGAGTATATATTAAGTCATAGACTAGCCCTTGGCTGCATTTAGTATTCAAATTAAGAGATGGTATCACATGACTGGTCCCCCGCCCTAATTGCCCTCTATAGATGGCGATACTCTTTGTGCAGCGGTATGGGATATGGAAACACATCCATTATGAAACATGGCAGCTTTTGTTCGCGTTTTTTATCTACCACGCCCTAGAAAAGTGATACTGGTTCTAGATAATGTGATGTAGTACCCCTTATTTTTAGGACGAATGAGATATTTTATGAGGATGTTTGATGGATCAGCTAATATAGTAAAAAATATACCAATGGTATAAAGAAAGAAATTAACTGCTGTATATATCAAAATTGAGTCATTGGAATAATATTTTTAGCAGGAAACAAATAATACCGTTTCTTTTATTGAATTCATAACGGTTATGTTATGTTATGTTATATAAATATTATCTGAATACTGGCTAGACGCACTTTACTCTCAAAAATCTACCGCCTCCGTTTGTATCGAATTTCAAATTTTGTATTTTGGCAAATAGTTTTTAGGCGACGCCATCTGAAAGTTGTTCGTTCTGTATATTGCGTTTTGACTGTTCTATGTAGTTAAAGTGACAGTTCCGTGTGTGACTCTAATCACTTCAATATTGACAGTTTCACCTCGATGATTTTTCATAACCTTGAATTTTTAATTTTCTGAAATCATTTGTTTTGCCCGAAGTTTTGTCTAAATTAATGAATAACAATGAATGATGATATATATCATTAAGTACATTATATTGTTCAATAAATAAAATGTTTATAATTGTCTATTATTTAATTTCTTTCCTCAGTATAATTGAAAAAGTTTTGGATCTGATTAATTATTAAATACTACTTTGTACAACAAAACAAAGTAGCACTTTCAGTCCTTGGCATGCATACAAATAACTATTGTCGTGTATGAGAGTTAGTAACATGGAAAAGGTAAATTAAAAACAAAAAGAAATTTTCAAAAAAATAATTTTCAAACCAGTTGAATTGTATATTCATTTAGTTTTGGTTGAGGAGCATCGTGACACGTAAAATAATATAATCAATTGCTTATAAATAACATGGATATAATACAGATATACAAAAATGTACAAGAAGAAGTGACAAGGCAACTTCGGGACTTATAACTACATTTACAGTATCTCCACCAAAGTTACAATAAATGCTGTACATTTAGATGGCTACGATTGAATAAACTCGTACAATTTGAATATTCTTTAATAATTTATGTGCTAATACAAATATCGTAACAAGGTCTAGTGTCAGTAAGTTAGTAAAAAAAAAGGATAAATATTTTACTGAACTAGTTTCCTTAAATTTTTTCACTAATTTACTGACAGTAGATCTTGTTATGTGATTTCGGTTAAGATATAAATTATTATTGATATTAGACGTTTCTTGTTGACTTCTACGTCTATCACCATATCCTAATATCATTAAAATTCGTTCTTTTCCAGATAAACCATTGTGAGTTCCAAGAAACTTTAACAATAATAATTTATTGAAATGTCAAATTTGTTATTCATATCCACCTAAATGTATTATATATAACTCAAATGTAGCTATAACTCTGAAATTATGGCATTTAGGTATAGGAAACATAATATGGATTTCGATATACAGGGTGATCCATTTAAAATAACAAAGTTATTGTAATCATTGTGCATATTTCAAATTTGAGGGTAATTTATTCCTACTTGAAGAGGCTGATTGCGATATATCCAGTTTGTATCCCCATCTTGTAATAAAATATGTGTTCTTTTCTCCTTTTTCTTTTATCAACCTGTATCTCATGAACTAATAAGAGACAGCCTGCTACAAGCACGCTCTACATAGCTATTAAAATCAACATGGAATTCTCTCAATCGGTTATGACTTGCAATAAAGTTCTGAAAATGTGGCCTTCGTGTTCCGGATTAAAATAGACATTATCATCTTCCAATAAACTGACATGATGACAATGCAAGTCTGCCTCTAGTCCGGGTTTTGAGAAAAACAAACTTAGATCGCTGGCGCCATACTTCCTTCGCTGCAGAGCTACCAACATATGTGAAATGTCACTGTATCGTAGGTAAAATAAAACTACCCCGGTATTGGGTTACCGAATACACAAAACTGTGTTCTTTTCTATTATTTAAATAAACATACACTTAAAATGTTTTTGAATGGCTTTGAGAAAGTTTAAGGGGTTTGATTTTGTGCAAATATTTTAGGAGAATGTTAAATCTTTTGTAATGTAATACTTGACCTATACACGTCAAAATATCGGCTGGAATTGTGTACACAGTTGCTATTTGGGTATTTACGAATCAATTAGTACAAGTATTCGATCAAAAAAAATTGATTCAAATCTATATGCGTTTAGTTTTGAGTAAGCAATTCACAAAAATTTATCTATTCATCATGACTTCTAGATACCATTTCAGAAAACTACTGAAAGGTCTGGTTGCTTATTGTAGCATCATCCAACAAACTAAGTAATAGATTACGATAAAGCTTCGTGTCAATATAAAATTCTGACAACATACCAGTTGTTATAAAAAAATACGATGAAATAGAACAACTGAAAAATGTATCTCTTTCAGAGTTGCCATATTTAACTCATGACTGGAAGTTATCGGCTGATTACTTCCTACTGACTTCATATAGACAGTGTGTTCATAAAGTAACGTAACTTGATGATATTTCGAATTGGATTAGGTTTCCTGAAACAATATTCTCATTTTTCGATAGTATATTAATTGATAAATACAACTGTCAAGTGAGATAGTGATCTCCTTTGGGGAAAATAATCAGAATATGGAACGTTTCATTAAATTCAAAAAAGATAAAAATATTATTTCTACAAACATAAAGGGCTTAATTGAATTCCAGTTTATGGACACTAGTGATGGAAAAGGAAATGATATCAAAAACAACTTGCTACTCTTACAAAATTTAGACAATTAACAAAAATTGGAGCAGACAAAAAATGAGGTTACATACATAATAGACAAAAAAATTTCTGTTCAGACATAGTGATAATTAACACTTAGGCTTGAAGGTCCTGAGATCAATGGGTAAACTATGAGTCTAGTTCTTGTTTTGGAACCTTCTACGCACCAAAGAAATTCCATGATGCCCCCATATCATTAATATGACATCTTAGATAACTTTGTTCAATTAAAAGTCACCAGTTGTATTTAGCAAGTGTTTAAATGGAGCAGTTGATTACCTCGTGTCATACCAGGTGTTTCCATCTATCTTCGTAGGGACTGTCTTGCCAGGTGACTTCACAGCTACACAGATCTAGACTTTCTGGTGATTTTGCTGATCCCATTTTGACTAGGGAATCAACCTCTGTCTTATTTCTATCTCATTGTTTTAATTCAAACTAATAATAGTGTGTCATTATTCATAATTTGTATAAAACCGAAAATCCGACTATTGCAGTGATGAGTATGATTATTTTCCAAAAAAAAAAATAGATAAAAATGGATGCAAGATAGCAGAAAATGCAGTGATCGTTTGTATGCATGAACTGTGAGTTTACATGGACACCAAAAACATTTCGTGATGTCCATAGCAGGAAGATGGCGTCTTGGATGACCATGTCCGATTAAGAGTCATCAGTATTTCGCGTTTAAACGGAGAAGACTCATCAATGTGTATCTCATGCCAGGTTTTTCCATCTTTCCTCGTAGGGACTGTATTGACAAGAGACCCTCTTTACCAACTTTTTTATCAATTGCGCTTTAGCAAACACATTATCTAAGTTTTGTTTTTAATTAAAAAAAGTGTAACATAAACTCAAAAAATATCAAGATCTTTCTATGGTGATGGTTTAATAACTGTTTACAGCTGGTATGGGTGATTCAAAAGTTGAAGACGCAGACTAGTCAGGATGTCCCTTAACCTCAAAAGCAGATGAGAATGTACAAAAGCGGACGGACTTTCTTGTTCAAATAGAAAAATCCTAAAAGTCTTTATCTGTGTTTTCACATTCACCTAGCTCACCAGATTTAGCACAATGCGACTTTTGGCCCTTCACAGAAATGAAAAATTGTCGAAAAAAAATTTTACATCATTTTTAGCATTGAGAAGGACAAGAAAGAGCAGAGCGAATATAAACAAAATGTCTAGGATACTAATGAACTAAAGTCATCAAATTTAGACTTGTAACAAATTCCTTAAAGAATAATTCTGGAATAACATGAAGACTTATTAGTTAGTATTTACTTAATTTAATCATTTTCTTCTGATCTTTTGAACCCTTCTTCTTCTACTACTACTTCTTCTTATTCCTCTTCTCCTTCTTTCTCTTTTCTCAAGTCTTATTTCCATTTCTTGAGAAGTAGATGTCAAGCTTTCGTGCTATCACTTGAGAGGTCGGCCGGGAGGTCTCCTTGAAGTTGGTTTTTCATCCTTTACCCATTCAGCCCATCCATCTTTCATCATTCTATCTACGTGCTCTCTCCAATATCGTCGCCTCGATCTCGTACTATATCCTGAATTTTTAGATCTTCTCTTACAGCTTCGCTTCCTATTTGATGTCTTAGGCTCACTCCTTGGATAGTTCTCAATGTATTCATTTTTGCTTCCCTCAACATGTTCTTCTTTTTTTTTCTAGCTCACTCGAATTTTTGGGGTTGTTGTTCACAGATAGTTTACGTCTTGTAAGGTATTCTGCTATTACCATTGACGTTTTTTTACAGATATCTGCATATTAAGATTTTCGGCTGTTGTTTGGAGCCGATATAGCAAAAACTGCAGGTCATCCTCATTATTGACTATCAAGATTGCATTATCTTTATTGATCTATGTCCCAGCTTGTCTCCTACAGAAACTTCTTCCACGCTATTAATTATTTTATCCATAATAAAATTAAGCAAGAATTTGATGATGCTGTTTTGACCATCAGTAGGTACATTTTAGGTCGAGATAAATTTTTGAATAGTTGTTTGTATTCCTCCGTGCTTAATCATTTCGTTAACGATTTGTTCAGAGCTAGTCCCTTTTCTTGTTAGCTTCTTCTAAAAGTTCTTCTTTGTTTTAACCTTATCCTTTTGGTTTATATAGGTCATGTTTCATATTGGAACAGAAACTTTCTCAGTATGTCTTCTTTAGTTCTTTTATGGCATCATTCACTTTGTTTATAGTCACTTCATATTTTTCGTATTCCTCTATTATTCTTATATATATGATGTATGTTTTTACTTCGTCTGCGAACTATTCTTTAAAGCCTTCAGTTCAATGTATTCTTGTTATAATAATAATTATATAATAGTTGAATTAGCTTAAGATATTAATCAACAATACAAATCCGCACGTGCATTCCCAAAATCTATTTTAGTTATAAATGATCCACTATTATTTGCTTATCTTTTACCTACATTATACATTCCGTGTATATTTAAATCACACGTTTTCCGAGTAATTAATTAATTAGCACATAAATATAGGGATGGCAAATAAACATATTGTTTTATTCTAGTAGCTATTTCAAACAAAATAATGGAGAATTTAGGAAGAAAATAGTGGCGAGGCAACAAAAATAACCATAAAATTAAAAATTACTATTAGAAACAACATTATATATAACACCATAAAACATTGAATTGTTTAAACACACATTTATTTCAATGCGCCAGTTAAATAAATTAAATTTACCTTTTACATTGTTCGAAAATTTATTGACGACTCTGTATCATTAAACAGAATAATTCTGCCACAAACACAATTACTGTTCAAGGAATTAATATTCTACTCAAACTAAAATATCAGGCAATTACATACAACTTAATTACGCATTCTGTATAATAATTATCAGTCTGCTTTGTTATTAACGCCTACCGAGGTATCTAGCTGAAGTATGAAGACTATTTGCATTGACAGCAAAAACTAACTTAACAGTGATTAAATGCTGTTTTATCCAAAACATTCATTTGAAAATGATTTTAATTATTCTACCAAGCAATTCTGGATTTGAATTAGTATAATTACATCACTTAGTTTCGTATGTCATCTTGGCGATACTAGTTTTCGAACAGCATCGATATTTTCTGGCACAAGCCGATTTTTATCCTGTGGCGAAGTGTGATAACACGTTATTCACATCAGTGTTGCCATATCTCAAAACTTGAGCAGCGAATTTTGATTAAAGTTGATTATTTTCACTTTCATTTGTTATTTTTTGGTCGATATCCTATGTAATTTCTCTCCAATTTAAGTTAATGGGCTTATTTAAAAAAAAGCTTGCCGACTATGTATGAACCGACAGAGTGACTAGACAGATCATCATCTATCCAAGTAAACAAATATAGTTAATTAAATCAAACGTTGTCTAACCTCCAGTATTAATCAGACTTTATAAAATGATTTAAAGCTGTTTACATGTCGATAACTAGGAAATGTGATAGCGATAATAATTTTTTTGTCTGTACTGAGTACATAAAAACGTGTGATCGTCTCAACAAGAGCTGAAATAATGAACGCACATGAATTATTGAATCAATAGATAACGTATACGTATAAGTGAAATGGTAATGAAGAGTTGAGACGATATTTGCACTTGTCAGCAGGTTCTTGGCCTTTTCCTGATTTAAAAATTGCATATTCATGAGAAATAAAAGAAGAAATCGTTAAATTCACCAAACGAGTGAACCAAATAAATTATGATGACGGGGTTTTTTACAATAAATGTGTTCGATATTAATATTATATATTGCTATGTTATAATTTTGTTTCTACTTACAATACTGTGAAAAGTATCGAATTATTCAGACTACAAAAATAAGAAATTGAATTTTTGCCAAATGAAACGTGCCTCTGGAAGCGTCTTGATTCTCCAAGTGAGAATAGGTCGACTTTCCTATCCATGCAAAATAATATTTTGACTAATGAAATATACAGTATTGGAAAAATATCATGGTGTAATTTCGTTATAAGCAAATCACTTCTAATTCAACAGTGTAAATTGCAATCGATCGTCGCGATAAACTATGACAAACGTCCCAGTTCCACGGTATTTCCATTCCGATCTTTGATGACTACTAATTAGAATCGACATCGATCGGAGTTGAAACAAGAATGGGCAGTTTTACAAAGAGATCTCGTAGAAATATTTTGTTATGGTTACTTTAAAGTAATAATTGATTTTTGAATGTAAATGCGTTGGACTCCTCTTGGAATTTATCAGGAAATATGAATTGAATTTCCTGTAAACGTTCGGAAGATTTGATTCTTCAAGTGATGCTATCAAATCACATGACTCAATACCCTTAAAGTTTTCGTTACTGTTTATTTAATGAAAATTTCAAGTTATTTGTATCTTTGATATTATAATAACTTACCCTGTGTAAGGTCTTCCCCTAAAACAAAAATAAAGTAATGAGAATATTGATTTTTGATGTAGTAAATTTGAGAAATAAAATAAAGGAGACCTACAATTTTCCGTATTGTTCAAATAATCTGATATAAAGTTCAATTACCAACCAACAACTTCAAAATAAAAGAGAGCACACGCTACTAGTGATGCAGTGAACTTAGTTAACAATGCTACCAACCTGAATCATATGGAATCCTCTAGCGTGTCTTTACCATTTGTCTTGGAAAATCTAGTTTTTCAGTTGTTCTAAATTATTTTCTCGATTTATAACATTTTTGGAACGAGCACACAAGATAACTGCGGAAAATAAACGTTATTTCTAAAGCTTAACTCTTTCAAAAATTAACATACACCACGTGTACATTTTCCCGTCGTTTGTATACCAAACCGAACGGATACTGTAGGTAATACAACAATCCCTTGTTATTTTTCCCAAGTAAGAACACAGATCAAGATTGACAGTTAATTCTTTGCAAAATCCCTACAATCTGATTAAAGATACTACCCTCGACTATATAGGAAAATCAATTGGAAAAAATCACAACCGTTTCCAGCGATTTTAGAAAAGACCAATCGACGCATTCTGAATATTTGTTAAATTACGAAAGGCATTGCATTTTGTCAACACACTGTATTAATTATCTCACCAACTTTTTCATCATGTCGTACAAATCAAAATCTGGTTTCATATTTCTTTTAATTTGGTCTGCATAGATGCTGGTGTTATTTTAAGACAATGGTTTTAATAAACAAATTCAAAACTTCTAGAAAATTGTTATTGCGTATACGATGGATACATTTAATGTGAACATAACCTCAACCACATTTTGTCATTTGAGTATGATGTACACATCTAATCGAAAAGTACAGTCTCCAGACTGTCTTGAATATCCTTATCAGGACAAAGTGCATCAAAGAACTGAAAATATCGAACTGTTCACAAATGATGTTCATGTGACATACCAAGACATCTGACTGATTGGTGAATTGGAATATGAAATATTGGAGGAGGTAAAAGCAAATCAAAGGAAACGTGTCAGTAGTTTCCTTGATATTATTAGTCATCTGGCATCAATGTTATTAGAGGTAGTCAATTCTGGATACATTTGTTTACAAAAGTCATTGGAGAAATTCGGATGAAGTCAAAGAGACGTATCATACTTCATCAGATCAGTTTCAGATCTCACATTGTTGGTCAAATAATTGATTTAGAAGCCAATTATTTATTTTTTGTCCCGTACATCAAAAATAACCTGCTTGGTGATCAGATGAAGCCGTTTTACATTAAAAAATGGAGGAAAATGTCCTAAAATAAGTTTAAACTCAAGAAAACTATTTCAAAACCTCTCCAAAACCAGAAATATTGAAATTTTAACTTTAATAAATGGGGAGGCAAGTTTAGATTAATCTCTCTACATTTCAGTGTAGGTATATCAAAAACTGTTGATAAATAAATTGATTTCGGAGCTTATTGTCCTTCAACCAACCGTTAGTTACAACCTTGTTTCGAATCTCGAATAAATACACCCTTGTGTCACTTTTAGATGGAAAATTCCAGGAACTGTTATCATATCCTAATGGACGGGTATCCCACTAACAAGCGCCAGACTTGAAGCCGGGATTATTCTAAGCCTGTGGAAACTGTATGTGAGAGTTTCTAAATCATTCGGGTCGAATAGAGAGATATTTCCAAGGAAAGCTTCGAGCGTTGAATATGGAATGGATTTAGTCAACTTTACTCTCGAAAATTATCAGAAGTATTTTTGATATATTGATATAGACCTATAAGTAGTTTTGGAAAGCGTACTGATTAATTTTTATAAAAATGCTTATTTAAAATGAATATGGCATATCCAAAAATATACAATATCGAAGATTTTGGCATCCATAATAAAACAAGAACAAGTATACGATGATTGTAATAGAACTTACGATGAAATTATTAAAACTAATGTTTGGATGATAGAAGATGTGTGTGGGACTCTATTAACAACGAAAAATTCAATATAATATCATGGGCAAAAGAAACAGTATAGTCCCAGCTGCATTAAATACTAAATATGGTTTCGAAAGAATAAAGAAATTTACGTATCTGGACTCAATCATTATTGTAAGAAATAAATTAGATGCGGAGATAAAAGCTATGATATATGCTGGCAATCATTGCTATTCTTTAGAGACTTGCTATCACTCAAAATCAAAATCAAAGAAAAATATGTGGACCAATAAAAGATGAAGATATTTGGATCAGTGTATCGGTCATCTGGAGCAAATGCATGAAGAAAGGTAAATAAAGAAGTTCTATAAAAGAAGAGTAGAGCAAAAGAGGAATTGGAGGCATTAAAAAAAGGATCAGGAATAGGATCTAAAAAGAATGAAAGTTAAAAATCAGAAATAAAGTCAAAGGAAGTGGAGCTGTTCAATAAAAGAGGTCAAAGTTCTTCATTAACTGTAGAGCTGAGTAGTAAGTAAGTTTAGAGACTTTCTGCAGAAGGGCGTTTAACTAAAAATCGCTCTAAAATCGGCCGACCTATATTTGAAATCAAGACACTAATGGTGAGAAAGTCTTCGACGTTATGCAAAGATTTGCAATGCGTCCACTTGAAAAACAACATTATGTTTGAAATTCGTCTATAACATTATTGATACGAAAAAGTTTCCTCCTTGTAAAGAAACGCTGGTATGAGAATTATCATGAACGTAGATGGGAATTTTGTGAAAAGATAGAGCTACTCTGTATACTTGTAGTTGACTAAAAATAAATATTTATGTTTCTATATTGATTTTAGGTCTCTTCTGATTTAAAATTAGTTTTTTGTTTTCAATAAAGATAAAAATTTGACGTTCTGATTACTTTCGGTGCTTAAAGCCGCTTGACATGATGCAATAAAACGTGTAATGCATTGCAAGACGCAATATTTCTTGCTCAAAAACATGTGCAAATGAAGTTATGTTTCATACCCTTGCAACATTATTGATTTGGTGCCATTTTCATTGCGTGCAAGTTGCCATTCTAGGGTGAAGTCTAGTAGCTTTTCGCGTAACAACCAACTTGTCCATCAGGCTCCAAAAGCAGTTGCAGATATCGTTATTGTCAGTTATTCACTTCAAAAATATGTATGTCATCTACCAAATTGTTCGTAGTTGAGTGAACCATTTCTAAAAATTTTCTTTTTCGTGTATTATATTCAGTTTTAAGAATTGATGATAAATTTCTTCAAGAAAACAAAAGATTGTCTAGTTGTAATGTTGAGTACATCTCTGTATCCTTCAGAATCTAAGCGTCTAAATCAAACAAACGTTTTATTGAATTTCCCGAATAGACCATTGTTTCCAGAAATATCTTAACGACAAGTTTGTTTCGGGAAGTAATTTCTTTCTAGTACCAAAACAAACAGTAGTGTGTATGTCCTCTTTTCTCGTCTAATATGAAATCAAGAGTGTTTTGTTTATCTAACCATCTCAGTCCTTATAAAAGAATTAGGAAATTATCTTTGACAAAGCACAAACAACGTGTGTGCGTTTTTATTTTAATATGAGAATTGTTCATCGTACCATGGAAATTATATAAAAATTACGGTTTAAATTACTTCAATTTCTTATTTCTTAGACCTTTTGATATATTAATGCATCTAAATGTTCTTGATTTTAGGTCTCCTCTGTTTTGAAATTAGTTTTTTTTTTTGATAATTTTTAAAAGAAAGACAAATTTTGACGTTTCGACTTTTCTTTAAATCAAAATATGATATTGACACTGATAATTTGTTTATTGGAGTTTACTCCTTAAGAATCGATTTGCATATATAAGGTGCCCGGTATGAGAAAAATGTGAGGAGTAAAATCTATCGATGAATGAACTCGTTACGTTTTTGGTGCACACCCTATGATGCGCAACTTTCTAATTTGTCGGTGTCGACATACTTATATTGCTGTTTTTATTATAAATATCAATAATTAATATTGTTATTGTGAAGTTTTCATTTTTATCATTGTGTTCCGCTAAAGTGAACTGAAAGTATTTTCAAATAACTATGGCAGAAAGAGGTGTAGATGATATTGCCGGAACATCTAACAAACACGTGGTTGTAAGGTACGTTATAATTCATGTATTATATGTATGAGCATGTGCAATTTGTATTTATTAAATATTTTAATAATTATCGATGTAGTTCATATAAATATACATTTGAAAACAACACATAAAATTAGATAATCAACCCAATATGAATTATCGAGATTATTGACTATCGGAAAAAGTTTAATGTAAAATATTTCGTCGATTAGTTATAATAAATGTATATGAAATGAATAAATTGAATAAATATATATTTATATATGTATATTATTTTCATTAATTAACAAATTTACCCTTTTATACAGTATCAATCTTTTTTAAGTTGAATAAACTCTTTTTGCGTCTGGTTAGACTATTGAACTTAAACTCCAGTTGTGCGTCGACAATTTTTTATATTGATCTATAGATCACCTTCATCATGAATATCAAAATAAGCATAAAATCAACTTAGAACTTTGTTCCAATAAGAAAAATTAATTTTCCCTTCGTTTCTACATCTCAAATATATTAAATTTATGAGAATTTACAAAATAGAGATATAAATTTTACTTATATATTTAGATCTTTTTTATCGTTTATAGCTTTTTCGTTCTTATGAATGTGAAGCATTTCTAAAAATTCCCATTTTCGTGTATTAGATTCCGTTTCAACAATTTTTGAATCGTTTTCTGGCAAAAGCGTTGTGGCCGTTTTCAGTCTTTGAGCGTAGCATTTACACTTCAAATTACTAACACAGCAGTGTAAATTGATATAAAGTATTCTTTAGAAATAATACGTGAAGGTAGGTAGTCTATAATTATAGAATAATTACGAGGGCGGTTGAAAAAATATCGAGCTTAATGATAATAAGAATACGATCACATATAACCAATTAAACCGTTCCAAACGCCTTCGCAACAGTCATTATTCTACTGTTCCTATTTTGATTGCTACTTCGGAAGCATACCATTCATAACTAAGTTTTTCAAAAGTTGAGATTAACAGGTATTCTTGAATATATAAATGCTTATTACTACATGTTTCACAGCATTATTTTCACTCCCAGATTTTTTGCATCAACTGCCTGTTGATTTTATGTTTACTTATCAATTTGACAAGTTGTTTTCCGTTGTAGTTCTGATATAGAACTGTAGTTCTTATCGTTCAGATTTCGTACCTCATCGTTTTCTTATTTCATACATCCATGATAATATTGATCTTCCTCTTTTTGTGTTCTCCTGTGGGATCCCCTTCATTATTTTCTTGGCAATCTCTCTTTCCCGATCCTTCACACGTGTCAGTACCAAATTAAGTGCTTTTCCTCAATATGTTCTATAATTGCTTCTTTTAGTCAAATTTGATCGTTTATTGAGTCATTTCTGACCTGATCTAACCTCAAAGCTCTATTTGCTCTTCTTGAAGCATCTATTTTCGTGGCTCCTCTTTTTTCTTTAGTTGTTTCATATACCGACGTAATCATTGCATTGTAGATTCTCACTTTTCAATGTTTTTCTTATTCTTATTTTGTTTATTCTATATATTATTTCTGTATCTTCTATTCCTTCTACATAAAAACTAACTCCTAGATATTTTCTACGTTCATCTGCAGTCTCCATTCTCTGTATTTTTTCTTTATTTCGCTTGCCATGTAGTCATCTTTTGCACGTATTACCTTATCATCTGCTAAGTGAAAGGTGTGTAACCAAGTGTCATTGTCGATTTGGATCCCCATTCTTTTGCGTTCATTCTTCCAAGTTGTTAGTTTTTGAAACATATATTTTCAAGTGTTGGGAAAAGCCGAAAATAGAGGATAATAAAAAATGATAAAAAATAGAATCAGCACTCATGGAAACTACGCAAGAATGTTTAGAGCAGGAGCAAAAACGCAAGAGAAAGGATTGTTTCGACGAAATATGTAAACCGATACTAGAGAAGAAAAGGCTTAAACTAATGAACCAAAATACAGATAGCAACAAAAGAAAATATTGTAGTGTTGTTTTCCCAATTCCTAAACTAACCTCTAAATGTTTATCAATATTATGAACGAAATTTTGATTTCTATGAACCTTGTCATCACGTCGGTTCAACTAGGTTCATATTGGCTTGTTATAACCTTCGTGGTTAATAACCACCACAATATGAAGAAGCTAGGAGACAGGCTAAAGCAGAGAATACGTGGAGGATCAATTTGAAGCAAACTATGTGGTTATGGGAATAAAAGACAAACAAGAACTGATTCATAACCAACAAGTCGGTGAATATCAAGTGTGATTTAGGGAGGAACGTAAACAAAATGGATCATGAAGAAAATGAACTTCTGGGACATGTATACAGAATAAATGCGAACATAATGGCCAAGAAAGCACAAATAGAAGGAGAGGGAATAAGAAGGAGAAGAGGCAAGTCAAAAAAGAAATATAAAGATTCGAGAAGAAAGAGATTAGAAGACGAACTGAACAGAGTTGAAAAATTATAACTATGATTAAGTCTGAAATACTTTGCAATTGTAATTTTAGCCATGGGTCTCGTTCTTGGGGGTGTTTCAATTAAAAAACAAATAAAGCTATTGACGTTTCTACCAATTTCGATCTTTATCAAAATATATTTTGATAATACACGAATACGTGGATCCAGTGCTGCTTGTACATTAAACAGAAGTTTTATTATCAGTAGTACGTTTATAATGAGTACTTGTTACGTAAGTGAATTAAATTTTTTAATGTAATAGCATATATTACAGGATGATTAAATTAATATCTATAATTTTTATCCACTTACGTACAGCAATCTTTCAATTTTGCAATGTGGAAATTATTAAATTTGATATTATTACATGTTATATTCATAGAACAGATCGAAATTATCAAACACCAAAAATTACATTTATCAACAACTTATTGAATAGTAAATGTGTTTCTTGTATCCATATTGTGCAGCATTTTCAAAACTAGAATTGTCATCAAGAATAAAAATCCATTTTCTTTTTAGTCCAAATTTAGGAAATTATTTTATGACAAAATTAAATTCACAAAATCCATTTTTTGTCTAAACTAAATTCGGAAAAAGGAATTTTTCGGACAATTGTACAAGTAGTATTTTACAATGTAGTATTTTCTAATTTGACAGTATAAAGTAAGATGCTGAAGCTTTGTCCGCGAGTTTTACTATAGCAAAAAAATTACCAGATATCACATAATTTTTATAAATTACCTACTTGATAATATTGTTTAAATTGCATTAAATAACAATCTAATATCAAAATTGAGGATTTTTCATTTCAAATGTTTCGATATAACTAAGTAGGAACCGTGAAAAGCCCGTAGAATCTTGCATGTTCAATAGGTTTAGCAGTCTTGGTATAAAGTGTAAACAAAAACGGCGAGAACCAGCGACAAAAAACTAGCGAACTTCATTGCCTTCTGCATTTACAAACACAATATTATCACAAAAGTATAAGTCGATAAAGTCGGTGTAAAGGTGAAGAGCTTAGAAGTGGAGGGAAGGTGTTCGCAAAGTCGAAACTGTTTGCTAAAAGCTCGCGCCCACCCTCGGTAGGGAGCTTTATTGAAAACAGCGGCTCCCAAAATGTTCTCGAAAGACACAATTAGATAAATAGATCATAACAAAACGATATATACTTATATCTAGTTGTAAGTTTTAAAAGTTTTTATAGATTCATCGGTTGTTGTAAAAACCCAAACTTTGATTGTTTTTGTTTTCCTTTTGTAAAGAATTTTCAAATTTTACGATTTTCTCAAGCCTTGATGATATTTTTATCTATTATCCAAATCTTCAGATGTTTGTCCGATGTAAACAGCATCACTTGTGTATATAGTATAATAGTATAATAAGTAGATTTTTCCTTTTGTTGTTTAGTACCGCTGTTAAGCTTCGAAGCCGAGCTGCCAATCAACATGAGCAAATGGTAAGAGGGGAATAAATAGTATTTATTCAGTATTCAGACCGATTTTAGTATCAGTTCATTTATTGAATATACGAAATCTAAAATCTGTACATCGCAGTACAGAAATGTTATATTTCCTCAAAGAAACTTTCGGCTTAAAAAAAAGGGGATAAAAACCATAGAATAGATATTTTCATTGCGTGAATTTATAATTTCTGTTCCTAAAAAACTACGACATCCAGATTTGTATACTTGACGTCAAAATGACCGTTATATTTTCAAAAATTAACTGAAAAAATTTTTCTATTGAAAGCTACAATTTACAATCAAATATTAGATGAAACAAAGTCTATTTCCAAAATTTATTCAACGACTCATCAGCTAAGCAATGAATTTTAATGCATAATGCATTACGATTTTTTTGGATATACTTAGATTCGAACCATTATCAGTATCTGGTGCATCGAAGATAAACAGTTTATCACCGGTCTTTGAAGACGGTAACTTGTATATCGAAACATGTACCAGGCAATGTAATTGATCGATATTGAATTAAATAAATAGTGTTTTCAGTATAAATATCTAAAAACTCCAACTTAATGAAAATAAACTGACATGTCAGCTAATAGTGTTGTTGTTAAAGTTGTTTTTGCATAAACATAGAAATTTCCTATTCTGTATAAGATATACGAGGGAAGTCCAAAAGATATTCCAGATGACTACAGTCGAAATTTCAACCGAATTGGACTCGTAGTTGTTTTCAAAGCTCGCGCGGAATGGAAAAAATTCCTATTATTTGATTGTTGTTTCTGGAAGAGAAATCTCGCAAAAAAACTAGAAAATGTTTGGATGCTGTATAATGTGACTCTTCTCTATCGATAGCAAACGTCAAAATTGATTTAATGAGTTTCAACTTGATTGCACGTCGGTTTTGATGAACCATGTCCAGGTGCCCCGAAAACAGACACCACAGCGAATAAAGAGATAAATATTCTCGACAAACCAGTAAACATTTCGAAAGATTGCGTTGGTTATAACCTGTTTGAAATTTAGGGCATGAGAAATATTTCGGCACAATAGGTTCCGCGATACTGCTTTAGAGCAGAGTTTGACGCGCAATCCGAAGGAGTTCCTGCTTCGTTTTGTGACAGTTAACAAAATATGGATCCACTGGTACCCACCAGAAGTTAGTAAACAATCGAAATAATAGACTTTGGTCGGCAAAGATGACAGAAAGGTTCTGGCCGTTTGTTTTCTGGGATTCATACGAAGTAACTAGTAACTAGTAAGTAGAGAAGGGTAAACCGATCACTATGCCTAATAATTAGGCATTCTACCAAGAACCCACCGGTTCACATCTCCACCTTCGTCGCCGTCAAATTAGTGAGGTTGCGCTTGGAATTGTTACTGTGCAGATTATGCCTCGTCCAACATCTTTGTTCAAACTCACCGGGTAGACATGTGAGGAGGCCAACGTCGCCACAAAGTCCTACTTTGCAACCTCGGGTATCCTCAGATGAGTTAAAGAAGCTAGACGATCGATTGGTCAAATTTATCGAAGTAAAAAATTTAATTGAAAGATGAATCGAATAATTTTTTCCTGAATTTTCGTTTTTATTTTGTAGGTAAGTGCTTGCCAGGTCCTTCCTGTAATCATTAGTCATCGTGGCCATACAAAAATTCTCTCAAATTGCGAACTGTACTGTTTATTATTATTTCAAAGGTTTCGTTCGCATTAGGAACATGTTTAAAAGAAATGTAATAGAAATAATTGGATACGAACGCAATTTAATCATTTTATTTTAATCGGGAATCTTTTCACCTTCCCCTTTCACTAGTTATTTCTAAACAATAGTTGTTTGGAGAGACATTCGTCACAACGAAACATTTTCATTACATTTTTTGCTAAAAATTTCATTCGTGCTGAGTAAAAACATATTTTTCCTGTCGTTCAACACCTATTGAAAAATCCCCCAACGTATTTTGCCCAGTTATAAACGTCACGTTCGATTAGGGCTTCTATCCAAACAAATCCGTCAAGTTTGCCATTCATTGTGGCGAGACCGTCTGAAAGGTGGACATGTCAAAACCAACATATATCCGCGTAACCGCCTATAAATGGACTAAAATTTAATCTTCTACTTTGAATTCATGGAAATTACTGTTCCACTCTCCCACATAATTTTCACGACTCTATCCGATACCGAAGCGTTTTCGCGCATTTTCATCGAATCGATTTTCATTGTGTTGAATGATACGGATGATTTCGATTGGTTGACAACAATCGGAAGCAAAAATAAATTATGTAATTACTCATTTCTTCAAAACAAGTATGTAATGAAGGTTAGCAAAAACAATTTGAGGTTTGAAAATGTGTTTTTTCTTAGTGAAAATAATATATTCATTCCTGGAAAGTCGATTCGTTTTAACACTTTCGAAGTACTGGCCGTGGACGAAGTTGAAGACGAAAGAATCGATTCTAAAAGACTTTTGATGTTTCCAAAATAGCCGCAGATGATTTTTGTTAAATTACCATGATACAAAATTTATTTGTTCCCATGTTCTGTTTGGTATATTTACCATTTTATTATTTAAAAAAGCATGTCTCTTGTAAACTTACGAGAAGTTTTGTATATTTTCAACTCTAAGTTTCTAGAAACTTTGTTTGGTAACGGTTAATTTTACTGAAACAGCCGAACTAAAATCTCACATTTTATCATAATTTTGTGCCCTTGTAAAGTCAATGGCATCCTAGAATTTGAACCAAAAATGCAATTTTCTATATAAACATACCTTTACCAGTAAATATTTTTCATCAGGTGCATCTACTATAAATAATTTTTTCATGAATTAAAGTTTTTAACTATGTTGTAACGTATATTACTGAATTTGGTTGAAAAAATTTATGTATTTTCATCAACCCTTAACTCCGTTTAATCCGGGCATCAAAGAGAATGAAAATAATATACGAGGTCAGGCTATTAAATAACGAGACTGGTTAGGAAAAAGGGTGCTCCTCTTTAATATACTCCCCTTCCCTCGCTACACATCTTTCCACACGTTTTTTCCAATGATCGAAGCAGTGCTGGAAGTCTTCTTTGGTGAGTGTCTTTGGGAGCTCTGCCGTTTTTTGCTTTACCGCTTCCATCGACTCAATTCGGGTCCCTTTCAAAGCAGATCTTTTAGTCTTTCTAACCTTTCAAGGAAATCTGGGCAGACCTGTTGACCCAAGAGCTTTTGGTCAGGAGTTTGATTTTTTGGCACCAACCTCGTACAGACTTTTGTCATGTGTAATTCCTCGTGTAATATTTTTTTCATCATCCGGATGCTCATTCGACGATCTGCACGCACAATTTGGTTGATTTTGGTCACTGTTTCCTGAGTTGAAACAGTTACAGGGTGACCTGGGCGCTGGTTATCTTCAATGCACTCTCAGCCCTCACTAAAGCGCTTACACCAGTCAAAAACACACGCACGAGATAGAGAATTGTCCCCATACGCCACTTGCAACAATTTATAACACTCAGCCGGAGTTTTTTTTAATTCAACGAGAAATTTGAGATTGATACGTTGCTCCTGTTTTTCATCACACGTGGTTATAGGCACGAAAAAACAAGTTCGTTTCAAACCTCTACTATTTTGGGACATGCATAGACAAAATATCTAGATACCCAACGCACTAATCGTTTTTCTCTAGACGTCTCGTCATTTAATAGACAGTCCTCGTATATATAATCCCCCTTTCTGAGTGTCGGGTGTGTTGCTTTTTTATTCTTGTTTCAATATTTTTTTCCATTTCTCTAGTTTCCAAATTTGTCGGTCTACTGTTCTCCAAACCATTTTCAATCAAAGGTTCTACATTCTAGTCCTCTCTTATCGTTGCGTTTCTTACTGATCTTTTCTGAAGACACCTTTGACTCTGCGAAACTACTTCAATTCAGTTGCTTGAATTTTGATTTTGAGTGAGTTTGTATAAGGACAGGTCGAAATATTGACTTATATACGTCCATTTTGGTGTTTTATGTTACTTCAGTTCTTTCCAGAAAATTTCTGTTCAACGCATTAAGTTTGATGCTTTCATTCACCTCAGCTTCTCGATTTCATCGCTCAGCATGTCCACGCATACATATTTGAAACTTTTCACTTGTTACAGTTGTATTCCATCTATTTCAATTTCATTACCATTAAAAATAATGCAGTATGAAATCACAACATGCCTCAATTAAAATGTCAATATCTATCGGTTGTGGTTTCTTTTATCTTCATCAAACTCTTAAATTTGATATCAGACTGGTTTTTTCCGGCAATTTGTTAAGCAACCATCATACCATAAATAATAGATGCACGCGAAAAAGTGAGACAAATTTTCTACGACCAATGGCGTACGTAGAATTTATAGCATCCAAGTAAAATTGATAATTTCTGATTTTTATGGTATATAAAAAAATGCAAGTACCCTTGCTATTCTATATGAAGTGATTCAAATGCGCCATTCTTTCATTACAGATGCATAAATCGTCTAAAATTTAGTCACTAGTAGATTGTACAGTACTGAAGGAACTGTAAAAATATGAATCATGCTCTATAAATGGATAGAAGGTACCACTAGACTTATCTAAAAGACTAGAAAGTATTTTTAGTATCCTATAAAAAGTTAGAAAAGTGAATTATGATTATCCAAAAAGCTAGAATGTAACATCACGGTTTTCTAAAACTCTAGAAAGTGAAATATGTTCTATAAATCGATAGAAAGTGGTACTATGCTTCTCTAAAAGACTAGAAAGTATTTTTAGTATCCTATAAAAAGTTAGAAAAGTGAATTATGATTATCCAAAAAGCTAGAATGTAACATCACGGTTTTCTAAAACTCTAGAAAGTGAATTATGTTCTATAAATCGATAGAAAGTGGTACTATGCTTCTCTAAAAGGCTAGAAAGTATTTTTAGTATTCTATGAAAAGTTAGAAAAGTGAATTATGATTATCCAAAAAGCTATAATGTAATATCGCGGTTTTCTAAAACTCTAGAAAGTAAATTATGCTCTATAAATCGATAGAAAGTAGTAGTATGCTTCTCTTAAAAGCTAGAAAGTATTTTTAGTATTCTATAAAAAGTTGGAAAAGTGAATTATGATTATCCAAAAAGCTATAATGTAATATCGCGGTTTTCTAAAACTCTAGAAAGTGAATTATGCTCTTTAAATCGATAGAAAGTGGTACTATGCTTCTCTAAAAGACTAGAAAGTATTTTTAGTATCCTATAAAAAGTTAGAAAAGTGAATTATGATTATCCAAAAAGCTATAATGTAATATCGCGGTTTTCTAAAACTCTAGAAAGTGAATTATGTTCTATAAATCGATAGAAAGTGGTACTATGCTTCTCTAAAAGACTAGAAAGTATTTTTAGTATCCTATAAAAAGTTAGAAAAGTGAATTATGATTATCCAAAAAGCTAGAATGTAACATCGCGGTTTTCTAAAACTCTAGAAAGTAAATTATGTTCTAAAAATCGATAGAAAGTAGTACTATGCTTCTTCAAAAGGCTAGAAAGTATTATTAGTATTTTAATTTAATTTTATTAGATAAGTAGCATGATGATTTTATTAGAAATATCAGAGTTTTCCAAAATTATAGAAGTAGAATTAAGATTTATAGAATGCTAGAAAGTCGAATTATTATCTATAAGTGGTAGAAAGTACCATTATAATTCTCTATAAGGTAGAAAGTGTCATAATTCTCTGAAAGGCTGTAAAGTCCATTGAAAGGTTGGAAGTATTATGACCATTTTCTTGAAGGCTGTTAAGGAGGTTAAGCTTTATCTAAAAGGCTAGAAAATATCAAGTATTCTCTAAAAAGTCCGAAGAAAGTATGATTATTTAAAAGAATTGAAAGTGGAATGACCAAATGGGATACTTAAAATTTAGTAATTCAATCTTAGAACAGTCAAAATATATGATCAGGTCTTTTTGTTTAGAAACTCACCTCTCTAGAAAGCACATTTACATTCTACCCGATAACAAAGCGTCCTGCAAGATATTGGGTGTACATCCTGGGGATCACGAGACTGCAAACTCTAAAAATACTAACTAACAGAAACGCAGTAACCCTAATGTGGTTACCAGGGTATACCAGGTAATGAGGAAGCTAAAAAATAAGCAACGACTTCCTATTTGGGATCAAAGATCTAATGTGGCCTCATAAGATGCCATATCAATAAAAAAAACTGAATGGACAGCTAGATAATCGAATGGAGTATTACTGGGAAACACTTATAAATCTTAGGAACTTAGATTGACAAGTCACTGATCCGTCAAATATTTAAGACGATAGGTGTAACAGAAAACAATTGCAGATGCTGCAAACAAGCCATAGAGACAGCTGAGCATTTGCCCAATTTATTGGAGGGTGCAGTACTAGCAACTTGGGGAATTGGACACAGAAACCCCAGAAAATAGCCTCCTAGAAGGTGTCTACGTATCATAGAAGTAGAACAATGAGATCTAGTATGAAAACCAACAAATTTATCCTATCACTTTAAATCCAGAAAACTATACAATTTCAAAACAATGAATGTGCCTTTTATATGTTGTTTATCCTGCATATATTTTATTTTTGAAAAACGTTTCATAAAAAGTGAGTTATAATAATAAATAACTGAGATTGTCGAACGGATATTCAAATGATGTAACCTAACAGACGAATATAAGCAAAACTGTATCCCGATTGGGATTATAGAATCATGTGGTAGTAGTAACATTTGAAATTTTGTAATTAATTATATAAACTCATCCCCAGCACCGCCCATGTCCACGCGACCACCGCAAAAAAAATTAAAGCAAAATTTTTCGAGTAGAATATCTTGCACATGTGAAGAGTATCGCATGTCATTTGAAAGAGGAGCGTAATCCGACCCTTGTTGTACTGAAAATTGAAGAAAAGCTGATCAAATCTACCGGATAAATAAGCCCCTTTGCACATATCGAATTACAAACCTGAAATGAATATACTAGGACGATTTAAATGGCACCATGTAATTATATCGCGGTTGAAAGTAGTTTCCAGGTAATTTTCTTAACAAATAAATTCTCGATATGCTTTTTCGATGACGATGCAAGCTACAGCAGTTTGTATATCAGAGATTTTAATGATTTAAATTGGCAGATATTGACTTTTTTTAACTAATTTTTGGATACAAAAGTTCCATTCTTGTATATCGGCTTTCGTTGATATTGGGAGTTGTAAAACTATTTTTAATTTCGTTACAACCCACAGTCTCGGCCACTTTTCCTTATGGAAGGTATAGTTGGGCGTTTCTCCAATAAGCACACGAATAAGGAAGAAAAAGGCACATCTAATCAATAGCTTTCTCCACTTTGCACATGATGCTGAAGACAATGTTCGTGTAGACATGATGGAATTTATGTTGAGTACCCATGAAAAGAAGTTAAAAATTATAACAGTTACACGTAATGATAAATACTTGCACAATCTCAATTTTTATGTATGTAAGTATTACAGAAATGTCAAAATGGATTAAAACAGAAAGCCAATGATGACATTAAGAGTCGAATACGACATATTGCTGGAGCTAATGACTAAAGTGCAAAGATTTACTATCCATAAACTAAACAATAGTCATTACATGTCTTTAATTTTTAATATTTCGACTAATAACCAATTGAATACATAGTAGACCGTCTTCAGACTGACGACTCATTATTTTAATAACATAATTTCAAGTGTGTAGCCCGAATTAGAAATAGTTGGCTGACGTTTTCATGGCTTAGAGCTGACTCAAGAGTATAGAGTCGAAATTGGACTTGAAGAATACTATTTTTACTTAGACAAAGCAGATTATGTTTTCTGGATGATTTGTATACAATAATTGATACCTAATAATCAACGAGTAATAAAATGCTTGTGAATCCTTACATAGTAGCCTCAATTTACAATTATTTTTCTGAAAATTCGCTATGGCATTGGTAATAAAGATACATCAGCTTTACTTTACACTCTACAAAGAAATCTGCCCCTAGTAAACTCGGCATCTTAAAGTTCTTCGTTAATAACGAAGATGTAGTAGTTATTAACCCCGAAGATCAAAAAGCCCAATATGAAGTGAGTTGAACTCTCGCCAGGACAAGGTTGATGGAAAACAAAATTATGTTTATAAAGTAGTTCAAAATTTAAAAGTTATTTGTGGCATATTCAAGAATTTACTAAACAAACAAGGTCTATAATTGAACAAAGCTCGAATTGTTAACTACTAATCTTAAATACATAAAAACAGAAGCCATGAAAGAAAATATATAAAGATAGTTATTATCCATATAAAAATATAAATGTATTTAGAAGTAATGTAGATAGAAGTTATTAATATAGTTATTTAGTGATATTATAAACACGTCGTTCATTTTCCACCCTGTATTTCCGATTGTTCCGAAAGTTTTTTGTCACCAGAGTCTGCATAACACATACAGCGTTATCCTTCAACATAACCATACACCACCACACTTGAATGTCTCAAAAATTCACTAGGTGCTGGATCGGGATTGTAAGGTGGGTGGTAAAGACTTCTGATTTGAACTTTCGGAAACGTTCTTTGTCACATTAGCACTATGCGGTCGTATATTATAATGTATAAAAACAAGGCCAGATAATAGCAACTTCGTTTGTTGTTATCCATAGTCTTCATAATATGTTTTCTTTGTTATTATTCTTCAATGTTCCACAATAAACAAAAAGCTTATATTTTTCGACCAACAACATCCTACCGATTGTTTTCCCAAATAAATTTTCAAATGCTGTTTGATTTTAATAGTTTGTCAGGCAAAAATGTATGCATCCATTGCTTCAATTGTTCTTTAGACTCTGAATTGCCATACAGGATACGAGTATCGTATATAATAACATCAGTCTTTATCGTCTTCAGAGACTAGTCGCGCGTCAGACAGTGTAATTGTGAGTGTTGGTGTAGAGGAGGTGTAAACAGTCTTCAGTTTCGTCGAAACGCGCGTCAGACATCGTAATTGTGAGTGTTGGTGTAGTGGAGGTGTAAACAGTCTTCAGTTTCGTTGAAACGCGCGTCAGACAGTGTAATTGTGAGTGTTGGTGTAGAGGAGGTGTAAACAGTCTTCAGTTTCGTCGAAACGCGCGTCAGACATCGTAATTGTGAGTGTTGGTGTAGTGGAGGTGTAAACAGTCTTCAGTTTCGTTGAAACGCGCGTCAGACAGTGTAATTGTGAGTGTTGGTGTAGAGGAGGTGTAAACAGTCTTCAGTTTCGTCGAAACGCGCGTCAGACATCGTAATTGTGAGTGTTGGTGTAGTGGAGGTGTAAACAGTCTTCAGTTTCGTTGAAACGCGCATCAGACAGTGTAATTGTGAGTGTTGGTGTAGAGGAGGTGTAAACAGTCTTCAGTTTCGTCGAAACGCGCGTCAGGCAGTGTAATTGTGAGTGTTGGTGTAGTGGAGGTGTAAACAGTCTTCAGTTTCGTTGAAACGCGCGTCAGACAGTGTAATTGTGAGTGTTGGTGTAGAGGAGGTGTAAACAGTCTTCAGTTTCGTCGAAACGCGCGTCAGGCAGTGTAATTGTGAGTGTTGGTGTAGTGGAGGTGTAAACAGTCTTCAGTTTCGTCGAAACGCGCGTCAGACAGTGTAATTGTGAGTGTTGGTGTAGTGGAGGTGTAAACAGTCTTCAGTTTCGTCGAAACGCGCGTCAGACATCGTAATTGTGAGTGTTGGTGTAGTGGAGGTGTAAACAGTCTTCAGTTTCGTTGAAACGCGCGTCAGACAGTGTAATTGTGAGTGTTGGTGTAGAGGAGGTGTAAACAGTCTTCAGTTTCGTCGAAACGCGCGTCAGACATCGTAATTGTGAGTGTTGGTGTAGTGGAGGTGTAAACAGTCTTCAGTTTCGTTGAAACGCGCGTCAGACAGTGTAATTGTGAGTGTTGGTGTAGAGGAGGTGTAAACAGTCTTCAGTTTCGTCGAAACGCGCGTCAGACATCGTAATTGTGAGTGTTGGTGTAGTGGAGGTGTAAACAGTCTTCAGTTTCGTTGAAACGCGCGTCAGACAGTGTAATTGTGAGTGTTGGTGTAGAGGAGGTGTAAACAGTCTTCAGTTTCGTCGAAACGCGCGTCAGACATCGTAATTGTGAGTGTTGGTGTAGTGGAGGTGTAAACAGTCTTCAGTTTCGTTGAAACGCGCGTCAGACAGTGTAATTGTGAGTGTTGGTGTAGAGGAGGTGTAAACAGTCTTCAGTTTCGTCGAAACGCGCGTCAGGCAGTGTAATTGTGAGTGTTGGTGTAGTGGAGGTGTAAACAGTCTTCAGTTTCGTCGAAACGCGCGTCAGGCAGTGTAATTGTGAGTGTTGGTGTAGTGGAGGTGTGGACAGTGTATTCATTAGTCCTTATGTTATACCGTGAGTGAAAAGTTTAGGCCAAAGTCACTCCATTTTATTCTTGCTCAATATTTTTTGAACAAAAACGGGATTTCATAAGTGTTTTGATGTTCGGGGGATTATATTGAATAATAAAATCTCTCTTAAATAATAAAATCGTTTTTTATTTTATTTATTGTACAACCAGCTTTATCATATACAAAAATATATTTATTTCAGCAAATATCTCGAAAATTGAGCAACTATAACAACCTTTAGTCGGTAACACATGTTTTTAATATTCCAAATACCAACAAATCGGAGTCTAAGTCCACAAATATCAATTTTGAATGAATAAAAGTATCATGGTGTTATAGAAAATAATACATTCTCCAGACATTCGATATTACTCCTTCAAATCTAGTCAATTTACCCCTACATTTATCAGTCACTAAACAAAATTGCACATTAACTTTGCTTTATTTTAAAATGAATCTAGCGACACAGAAAGAAAGACACTCTTTGAGATCAAATACAGATGTTCGTTTCTTGTATCGAACTTTGTACTTGAGAATTTGCAGGGTGTTTTAAGGCGATCGAAACTGATCAAAGGGGCGAGAATTAAATCCACAGGGGATGATGATTTACTCTCTTTTAAATTGTGCGTTTTAACCAACAATTTGTTATTCTAGCAGACATTTCTTATTTGGTTCAACTGTTCCTCTTTATATTAATTAGTATATTCATTATGTTGGTCTCAAAAATGTTTTACTAGATTATTTGCACAAGTATATTTGACTTTTAATTTCACATAACGCAGTACTGACAATTATTTTTCAAACAATAAAAAATATTCATGAGCTTTCCCTACATACTACTTTTCAATATGTTCTGTAGATTTCTTTTTTTGTTCCCAGATAGTAAATTTTATGAAAGGTTATTAATTTGGCCCTTATATCGAAACATCAGATTGTTATACAGTGTCTTGTTTATTCTCTTATTTAGTTTACTTTCGAGTTTTGAAGTGAACGGTTCTGTGTGATTGGAAAACAATTTTTTAACGACAAAAATATCAAGTCATAACACTAGGTTGGAAAATACATATCAAAAAGTGCATTAATTTAGTGAGAAGTGACCTTAGACGAAGGTTTGAGGTGAAAAGAAAATAGTAGAAGTACTCATTTTTAAAGAGACAGAAAACTTACTTTTTCACGGGTTTTTTTATTATTTCGTAACAATATTATCAATTTTTTTAGAAAAATTCTAACTTATAATTTGATTAAAAATGAATAATATCTTTTGTTGCTCAAATTTTATAATAAATGACTAATTCAAACAGTTTTTTCGTTTTAATTCATATTTTTTCACAAGACTTTCCCAATATCACAAAAAAACTATTTTCGTATTTATATAGATTATTTTTGTTTGCCAGTGTAAAGATTATTTGAATTAATACAATACAATAAAACAATACGTCACTCATTGTATAAATTTTACTATTGCAACATAAAAATAATCATTATTCAATTAAAATACCTTGTATTAGTTGAACAAATCACCATAAATAGTAGCTTCCTACATTATCGACTGTAAAATATGACACACCATTACCTATAATTTAACCTCCTTAGTCTCAGACGACCTGTTACACGGCCGCCTCAGTCCTTTATTAAACGGTAGTAAGTAGATACTCGATAATTAGCTAGTAGTTATCGATACCGAGAGCGAATTTTAAGGTTGGTGGGCTTGGAAAGAAGAAGAGAACAATCGGTAATGATGCAGAAGGATATTACCGACAGTAGAACACAGAGACTAACTTTCCCCAAAAACGATTTCTCGATATTAGTTATAGTATAATACATCATATATTTATAGTACAGTTTTTTTCCTTTTATGCTTTTCCTGAAACATGTTGGAGGTCCTAAATTCTACCATTTAAAGCATACGCCGAATGTAATTTTGGTATATCAATTTCTTCATACAATGACACAGAGTCAACAAAGTTTGACACTTACATAGAATCTATTATCCTGGATCTACTATCCTATTGGTTACTAATATCTTTAGTTAGGTTAGGTTATTCGAAAATCCTGAGCTTGAAGGTAGTTTTATTTATGTATTGAAAGATTGATTCGTCATGAACTAGGGGAGCCCTCTCTTGTTTAAAATTATATTCTTTGAAATTATAAACTTTTTTTACAACAAAATCTATTAAAATTCTGACAGCTGGTTAGGTTAGGTTATGTAGGAAAAGACCAATTCCTGTTTTTAGGTTATGTTAATTTGACATTTGACTTACAAATATAAAAAAAAAACATTCTTATTATTTCAAGATCATCAATTTAAATAATTTTATAATGAAATTTAGAGAATTCAGGTTCTTTTTAAGAAATATTTACACCATAACACTACATGAAAAAAATATACCAGAAGGTACATTAATTTAGTAAGAAGTTTGATCAAATCAATCTTAGTGTTCCGTGAGTGATATGAATTATTAGTAAAATATCTTTAAGAACTTCGTTTCCTAAACCAGATGATTGAGGTTTTACTATTTTCAAAACATTTGAATGTTAAATATTTCTAGGCCGATACTGTTCTTGAACAATGTAACAAAACTCGTTCGTTATCGAATTACACTCGTTCCACTAATTACACGGACCTTTACACAAATTTGAACCATTCTTTTTTCAAACTCGAAAGATCGATTACAAAGAAACCCAGGTGGGCTTCGGTATCTCGTGGTATCGAGGTTAGATTTGTAGATATGGGTCATTTTATTTTTCGCTGATTTTTGTTCAGTTTTCGAAAATGCGTAATTCGAGATATTTTCGTTGTATCTTGATTGGATGTCAGTTTTAATCAAAATTTGGATGTTGCTTCGTGATTTTATGAAAATTGACCGACGCAGAGGTAGCAAAAAAATAATAAATATTGTTGCTACATGGAGAAGCTTAACAGGATTATTTTGACCAGGAAATATATTAGCAATAAGAATCCAAGCTAAACTTGCCAATGTTTGTGCGAATTTTTTGAAAATTTTCCGAGCTTTGGTTTAATATTTTAGACTTAATAAATTACGGCGGCTATGACATGATCTTTTCTTTTGACGCTTTCTCGACAAGATTCAAAAGCATATTTTTATTTGTGAGAAGAAAATGTGACGTTTTGGAAAAGATACTTTTTCCAAAGTACCTTTTTCAAGCTGCCAAGACAGGGCAATTATAACTAATTGAGTTTGCAGTTAGGTCCCACGACCTAACCACGAAAATTTTCGATAAATTAAGGTTTTTGTTATAGCCATATCTCAAAGTTAAGACATTTGATTGGCTCAAAATGACAGGCATAACATTTTCATTGATAATACTGCAGTTGTGTGTACACTGACGCGACGAGAGATAAATTTTTTGCTTATTTAACAAACAAAGAAAGTAAATTGAATAAAGTATCATTATAAACCATTTTTTTCCAAAATAGCTAGGCTGGTTAACCTATTAATTCCTACTCTTGCCTTTTAACTCTTGCCATAAAAGTTCTAACGGATTTAGATCTAGAAATTGACCAGGTCACTCTAAAGCTCGAATTTTTTTACTAAAACCCTGCTAAAGAAGCTTCAATCTATGTTTTGGACCATTGAGCTGTTGAAACACCCACCATCATTCCATAATTTGGCGAGTATAAGGTAGCATTACAATGAATATGATAAATCTATAATTAGTAAGGTTATGGTATCTCTATGTTGAAGATTTGGCTTTACAAAAAAGCATAATGTTACTTTTGAATCGTATCTTGAACGTATGTTCTACCTTTATTTGCAATTTTGGTAAAGCACTTCCTTCCAATGTTCAATCTTCCAGTGTTGACGTTTTTTACGAATTCTAGTCTGCTGGTTTCTTCACACCAACACGTCCGAAAAGTCTTTTTCACTCAACCAAAATTAACATACTCATTGTTTATGTCTATTGTTTGTTGAAATTTGTTTATTGAACCAAATAATCTTCCATGGAAAATTTATTACACCGCAATTCCCGAATGATTATTGTGAGTAATTTACAATTTTTTAATATAATTTAATTTAATATATTTTATACTATGTTTATATTTTTACCATAATTTCAGTACCTGATGATGGATTCATAGATATTTGGAAGTTTGGAATAAGGTTGCCACAGTCCTACAACAAATTTATAGATGGAATTAAAGAAGTTTTGGTTGTTTGCTCTAAATCACATTCGTTTGGTTTTTTCGGGAAATCCAATTTTCAGACAAAACTTTAAATGTTTGTGTCATGTTAGAAGTAGATCCACATTTGTGAAGTAGAAAAATTACGAAGTTTAGAAAACATACAATTGAGGCGATTACAGCATATGCTCAAAATATTTTCAACTTACTTCATTACAACAAACCATACGATTTTTAAAACTATGCAATACATTTTGCTCAATTCTTCTTACCTCAATGAATATTGGCAGGTTTTGTTTTATAAACGATGTTTTTTAAGTGACCCCACAGGAAATAGTCTAAAGGATTCATGTCGGGAGATCGCGGGGGCCATTCGGTAAAACCACGACTTCCAATCCATCTTCTGGGAAACACATTATTTAAATATTGCCTCATCATCCACGCTTAGTGAAGTGAGCCAGGCACCATCTTGTTGTAGCCAAATATTGTCGTTTGGGATATTGTTCGAAAGGTTTTATTTTAAATGTAATTGAAAATACTTTCTTGGATCTGGAAGTATCCGAGCCAACTCACCTATTTTCCAATAAATCTAAATACGCCAGACCATTTAAGTTACCTTTGTTACTTCAATGTCGCCTATTATTCCAGCCCATACATTTAGTTTTACGAGATATTAGGTATGGGATTCACGCACCCAACGAGGATTGTTACGTGACCAGTATCTACAATTATTCTGATTTAAATCTCCATTAATACAAGTGGTTTAATCACTAAATCTGCAAAGTCTTGAGCTAACGTTACTTTGTATGGATAGAATTTATTATCACGTAAACTTTTGATTACGAATGTTTGCAAAATATCAAGCTCTCTGTCTAGTACTCAAGTGTGAATCGTGTTCTAACAAGAAACATCTAAAGATTTGTTTTCAGTTTAAATGGAATTCTTTATCTCTTCCTGTTGACTTAATTTGATGCAGCTAGAATAGTGATTAAACAGGGGTAGCAGTATCATTCTTTTGTCGAGACTGTACATAGTGATAATAAAAAAAAAATAGTTATTCTAGATCGAATTCTCTAAGGAATCCAAATGCTGATATCTTCAAAGCAAAGAGCGTTTATTTACAAAAGCAATCAACCCCAGAGCTGCAAAAATCCCAAGCAAATCCTTAGCAAGGACTACAAAGGATCCCAACGAATGTCAAAGTGTGCGTCGACGGCACAGCATAAATTTTTAATTCGATTTAAACAACGAACTCAACTCTCCCAAATTCAAAGTTGCAGTTTTATTGTCGCGTCCCGATGTTGGTTTACATTTTGTATCGTTTAACAATTGGTTTAAGTTGTCAGATCTGGCGTGTCACTTTTTTAATGAACGCCCCTTTGTACTGGATAGCGGCGTTCCGAAAATAATCAAGCCGGGGTATGAATTTTTTAGATGCGGATTAACGGGGTTTGAAGTAGAATTTAACGAGTTTCACAGCGATTCGGGAAAGAATTTTGTAATTTTTGTTATATGTATGGAAAATACTGCTCTTTATACACCAACGGAATACATATTCTCAATTATTAATTATCGTAAAGTGCATTAAGATTCATAAAAGCTTATTGATTGGGATTGCTCCAAATATTTAATTATAAAAAGGTTTAAACTCAATTCTTCTTATCTCTATGAATTTTAGCAGGTTTTGTTTTATAAACGATGTTTTTTAATTGACCTCACAGGAAATAGTCTAAAGGATTCATGTCGGGAGATCGCGGGGGCCATTGGGTAAAACCACGACTTCCAATCCATTTTCTGGGAAACACAAAAGCGTTTTGATTGGGATTGCTTCAAATATTTAATTATAAAAAGGTTTAAACTTGTTAGTTACTAGAATTTTGTAACAACGGTAATTCGACAAAAAGCATTTACTCCAAAATAAATTTATCAAACATCGTACAGTTTACAGCAGATGCTCAAAATATTTTCAATTAACTTCGATACAACAAACCATGCGATTTTTAAAACTATGCAATACATTTTGCTCAATTCTTCTTATCTCTATGAATTTTAGCAGGTTTTGTTTTATAAACGATGTTTTTTAATTGACCTCACAGGAAATAGTCTAAAGGATTCATGTCGGGAGATCGCGGGGGCCATTGGGTAAAACCTCGACTTCCAATCCATCTTCTGGGAAACACAAAAGCGTTTTGATTGGGATTGCTTCAAATATTTAATTATAAAAAGGTTTAAACTTGTTAGTTACTAGAATTTTGTAACAACGGTAATTCGACAAAAAGCATTTACTCCAAAATAAATTTATCAAACATCGTACAGTTTACAGCAGATGCTCAAAATATTTTCAATCAACTTCGATACAACAAACCATGCGATTTTTAAAACTATGCAATACATTTTGCTCAATTCTTCTTATCTTTATGAATTTTAGCAGGTTTTGTTTTATAAACGATGTTTTTTAATTGACCTCACAGGAAATAGTCTAAAGGATTCATGTCGGGAAATCGCGGGGGCCATTTGGTAAAACCTCGACTTCCAATTCATCTTCTGGGAAACACAAAAGCGTTTTGATTGGGATTGCCTCAAATATTTAATTATAAAAAGGTTTAAACTTGTTGGTTACTAGAATTTTGTAATAACGGTAATTCGACAAAAAGCATTTACTCCAAAATAAATTTATCAAACATCGTACAGTTTACAGCAGATGCTCAAAATATTTTCAATTAACTTCGATACAACAAACCATGCGATTTTTAAAACTATGCAATACATTTTGCTCAATTCTTCTTATCTCTATGAATTTTAGCAGGTTTTGTTTTATAAACGATGTTTTTTAAGTGACCCCACAGGAAATAGTCTAAAGGATTCATGTCGGGAAATCGCGGGGGCCATTTGGTAAAACCTCGACTTCCAATTCATCTTCTGGGAAACACAAATGCGTTTTATTTGGGATTGCTTCAAATATTTAATTATAAAAAGGTTTAAACTTGTTAGTTACTAGAATTTTGTAACAACGGTAATTCGACAAAAAGCATTTACTCCAAAATAAATTTATCAAACATCGTACAGTTTACAGCAGATGCTCAAAATATTTTCAATTAACTTCGATACAACAAACCATGCGATTTTTAAAACTATGCAATACATTTTGCTCAATTCTTCTTATCTCTATGAATTTTAGCAGGTTTTGTTTTATAAACGATGTTTTTTAAGTGACCCCACAGGAAATAGTCTAAAGGATTCATGTCGGGAAATCGCGGGGGCCATTTGGTAAAACCTCGACTTCCAATTCATCTTCTGGGAAACACAAATGCGTTTTATTTGGGATTGCCTCAAATATTTAATTATAAAAAGGTTTAAACTTGTTGGTTACTAGAATTTTGTAATAACGGTAATTCGACAAAAAGCATTTACTCCAAAATAAATTTATCAAACATCGTACAGTTTACAGCAGATGCTCAAAATATTTTCAATTAACTTCGATACAACAAACCATGCGATTTTTAAAACTATGCAATACATTTTGCTCAATTCTTCTTATCTCTATGAATTTTAGCAGGTTTTGTTTTATAAACGATGTTTTTTAAGTGACCCCACAGGAAATAGTCTAAAGGATTCATGTCGGGAAATCGCGGGGGCCATTTGGTAAAACCTCGACTTCCAATTCATCTTCTGGGAAACACAAATGCGTTTTATTTGGGATTGCCTCAAATATTTAATTATAAAAAGGTTTAAACTTGTTGGTTACTAGAATTTTGTAATAACGGTAATTCGACAAAAAGCATTTACTCCAAAATAAATTTATCAAACATCGTACAGTTTACAGCAGATGCTCAAAATATTTTCAATTAACTTCGATACAACAAACCATGCGATTTTTAAAACTATGCAATACATTTTGCTCAATTCTTCTTATCTCTATGAATTTTAGCAGGTTTTGTTTTATAAACGATGTTTTTTAAGTGACCCCACAGGAAATAGTCTAAAGGATTCATGTCGGGAAATCGCGGGGGCCATTTGGTAAAACCTCGACTTCCAATTCATCTTCTGGGAAACACAAATGCGTTTTATTTGGGATTGCCTCAAATATTTAATTATAAAAAGGTTTAAACTTGTTGGTTACTAGAATTTTGTAATAACGGTAATTCGACAAAAAGCATTTACTCCAAAATAAATTTATCAAACATCGTACATTTTGGAGTAGATGCTAATCTAGTTTATGCACTTCAAGATGGTATGCGGGATTTTTCCGGCAGTTTTTGAGCGCGCATACCAAGATATTTTTGAAATTTACATAAAAATAAATAAAATAAAAAAAAGTTTCCGCCATGATCGAGAAATTTTAGCCCTCATCATATACAGGTATGCCAGACATTTATAATCGCTGATAAATTTTCTTATATCTTTTTAACTTTGCTCATTTTTTATATACCTAATAATTTCCATATTAGAGCATAAGCTACTTTTTATTCATATCTGTTCTACCTACTCGTTCTTCTTCTATGTTCTCGTTTCCTCAGATGATTCATTTGATTTTCATCAACAGTATATTGAATTTAAACGATCGTACTTTGAATCAGTAGGAAGAAATTCATAAGTTATTCATTAAATCGAAATTATTTTTTCCAAAATCAATGTTTGGGTTTTCTCTCTCAAGTCCATTTGAAGACATAAATGGTTTTATGAAAAGTGATGATTGTTTACTCAATACTTCATCTTAACAAAACGAGTCGAATGCAAATGGCTGACTGTATAAGTAGCTGTTGATTTGAGTATCGTATCATTGTCAGCATTTGTTTACAGATTTGAACAAGTTACAGAAGAAATTGTTATATATATTAAAGATATAGAAAAAAGAATATGTACGAGGCGGTACTCAAAAGTAATCGGAATAGCATTGCCATAGATGGTACTGATTTCTGCCGCTAGGGTCTGTCTAGCGCAACTCGTCGCCAGTTCAGTGCCGCGCGGACCGTTGACCTGCCACGTTCTGTTCGTCACTAGTGACCGTTTTTGCTAGTGGTGTTTCACTGCTGCTTCGTTTTTTTTTATGATGGCAAATTTAAGTAAACAACTTGCCGCCGTGAAATTTTGTTTTCTACTCGGTAAAAACGCTGCTGAAACTGTTTTAATGTAGAAAACTGCTTACAAAGATGATGCTATGGGGAAAATTCAAGTATATGAGTGGTTTTCTCGATTTAAAAAGGCGATATGTCGATTGATGACAAACCTCGCTCTGGATGTCCATCAACTGCCCGAGTCGATGAAAATATTGAAAGAATTCGAGAGCTTGTGCGCAAAGACCGTCGACAGACAATTGATCAACTGTCTGAAATCAGTGGAATATCTTGGAGCTCTGTGACTGTTTCTTCCACCATGACAACGCACCTGCACACTCAGCCATCACTGTTAGCCAGTTTATGGTTTAAAATAACAAGGTTTCAATGCCCCACGCACCTTACTCGCCTGACCTGGCTCCGTGCGACTTTTTCTTGTTTCCACGTATGAAAAGGGGCATGAAAGGACGGGGATTTGAAAACGTAGAAGACATCAAGAAAAGAACGAGATAGAAGCTTGCAGCCATCTCTAAAGATGAGTTCAAACAATGTTTCGAACAGTGGAAGCACCGCTGGGACAAATGTATTACTTGTAATGGATAGTATTTTGAAGGGGATAAAGTTGTTGTCTAAATATACGTAAATATATAGCATTTTAAAAATAATTCCGGTTATTTTTGGGTACCCCCTCGTATTATAATGTTCAAACATTCTTCAGATTCTTTTTTATAACTTTATTCAGATTTGTTGGGTAACATTCTCTAAGGCCGTCGTGTAAAAATCAAATGAAACTCTTCACAGTAACATTCGCATGGATTTAACCGTTTCCTAACCTAACCAAGCTCACTTCAATACGTTTACACGATATAGTCTGAGAGGTCCTTCATAAATACAATAAAGGATATTTTAAATAAGTGGCCCTTCTTGATTTCGACTTGACAGCTTTTGTTTTTTGATATTAACAACAGCAACTGTTGAACATTTTGTATAGGCACGTCGAAAATCGGTGGGAAGAACTTTTAGAAAGGACGAAGGTTTGTTATATTACCCAAAAGTCAAGGGGTTTAATTACTTAGGAGTATCATGAGAAAATATTTCTAACAATAAACTGATTTAAGACGGAGTGACACGAAGTACTTACAGAAACCGAATAAAGTGTTTTTTTTTTCAACAGAATTGTTAGAAATAGTACTAGTTACTACTTTAGTTAAATATAAAGAACGGGGATTTCAAAGAAGAAAAAGTTTCGATCTATTTCAGAAATATCAAACTACTTAAATATTACATGTTAAATTATGTCTATATATTTATATAAAGAGCCCGTTATCATCGCTAAAATATTATTAAACGCATCTCTTATCTTGGAGAAGTACTTGAGGGGAAAATCCACTTGTCGAGGAAATCCGGAAATGTGAAAATCCAGGAAACAATCGACAACAGCCTAGCAAACACGAAATAATAGAAAAGGAAGCGCTGACGTTGAGCAAACAACTAACACCCCGCCGTAGCGGTCAAAACATCTGCTGAAAACAAAAGGCGATGGATAGAATCAAGGTGACACAAACAAAAGTCTCAAAACGCGGTAGTTTTCTGACAAACAGATGCGTCCGCTTCATAATGCTTAGAGACATAATGAATCAAACTTTAATTGTGTCTTAATGTGTACAAAAAGTGTTATAACATAGTTATAGAGGGTCAATACATTCAAATTTTAATTTAATATTAGTCTTGACGATTATAACTAACTTTAATAATATTCTTGAGATGTTAATACATATCAAAAAGATACCGTCAACTCTTACAAACCTTTTTTTATTAATGATGGGGTGTATTACGACATTCAGTGACAACTGTTTTTTGCAAGAAATTTCATTAACATATATATTCAGAAAGAAATGATTAACGTTTTTAACTACCCGGTAGTTTTTTTTTATTTCAGATTATAGTTATATCAACCACGTAGGGTTATTAGCAACGTAACGGTGTGATTGTACAAAAAACTGACATAGACCATGTTACCGTCTTTTTTCTGCGAACTTAGGACACTCCACTAGCACATGTTTTACCGATTTCCTGTCCTGTCAAAAAGTTTTCATGGGTATACTTGGTATGTCCCATTCGGATCACCTGGTCTCTCCGTTGTTTCGGGTTGTTCTTCCAAGGAGTAACTGACATCTTAACCTCTGCTAATTTGGATCTGCTCCGTCACCAAACAGTTTGCCTATTTTCATGGACTGCTTTCTGAATTTTGGTTATTGAGGGCCTCTCGAGCTATCTTGTCAGCGCTTTCATTACCCGGTCTTCCAATGTGTGAAGGTATCCCCAATAGTTTCAGCAATCGGTCCTCCTGTCTTGGTCGATGTATTTTTTCTTTTAGAATTATACTGAGTGGATTATCTAAATATATCGATCGTAGACTGTTGATTGCGCTCAAAGAGTCACTAAGAATCAAGGTTTTAGTTAGACCTTGCCTATCATTGTACAAAACCGCTTGTAGAATGGCGTGTGTCTCTCCTGTATATACTGTACTCTGTTTTGGTAGTCTGAAGCCGGTTGTTGAATACTGTAGTTTAGACATCTACAAAAAAAAACGATCGACGTCTGCTTGAGGCATATCGTTCAATACAACTTTTATAGTGGAATAATTGAGTCTATGAAGGATTATGAAAATTGGACAATTTCTTCTCCATCATGGCACCCATTTATTCGTTAGGATTTAAGTCTAGTCTACTGGGTGTACATCCAGCTTCTTGGACAATTTTCTTATTGTTACATTTCGTACATATCCGGTAGGATTTAAGTCTAGTGACCAGAATTGTCATGATAAAACATCAACGACACCTTGCATCCCATCAAATCACTCATTCCATTGGATGTCTGCTTCGAAATGAATATAGGAATGTTTAAGCTTTTAAAAATTTGTGTTTTGATTTTTTTTGGGTATCTCCTTCTTGCAAGGATGATATTTTTTGTATAAAGAGTTTTCCTCATTATTTATTGTATACTTTTTCATCTTAATAATCTTCTGGTTGTTATTTTTAAAGCTTGAATTTTTAAGTTTTTAATCATAGTTCTTTGGTCTTTAGTAATCAGTAATAAATCATTTGAATAAACTGTTTCCAATACTTTGACTTCTTCCATGTTCCAATATCCCACCTTGTACTTTCATGCTTATTGATATTTCGTTTCTGGTTCTTATAGGATTTGTTGCATTCTTATACACGGTCCTTTGACTCCTTTTATCGCAGTTTTGTCCACATTTATGTTTTTTATAATCTCCCAAAATTATAGAGTAATAAGTACCTGGCCTGACCTCGAGATGGTACTTTCTAATACCACTGTATTAGAAAGTTTGATAAATATGGAATAAATTATCTGAAAGGACTTATCTCAACCAATATAAAAGCTGAACTATATTCTACTTTGAGTGAGACTGCTTCTTCGTAAGCAAGGACAGTAAAATATTGGCTAACAGAGTTTAAACGATGCCGTGCGACCTTGGAAGACCAGCATCACAGTTTTCCACCAAATGAGGTGACGACTCCAGAAATGAGAAGAAAATCAACAAAGCGTCGACTTAAAGTGCGCGAGCTAGCGTTCCATCTGCAGCCAAGTTCATGGCGTCGATTTTTTGGGATGCGCATAGGATAATTTTCATTGGCTATCTTGAAAACTTATTGCAACGTTTGAGCAAAAACGGCAGCATTTGGATAAGAAAAAAGTGTTGTTTCATCAAGATAATGCACTAGCTCACATATCCGTTATTGCAATGGCCAAAATTAATGAATTTAAGTTTGAATGCACCCTATCCGCCAGATTTAACCTCTTCGGATTATTTTCTATTCCCATACTTAAAAAAATCGTCGGTGGTCAAATACTTTCTAACAATGAAGAGGTTTAATATAAAATAGTCATTCATACAATCAAAATAATCGATTTATTGATAAATTCCTTATTGTTTTCAAAATAATTTCAATAAAAAAAGTAACCTCACACTCTCTCACCTGACATATCTTATCAAAAGAGCATTCAAGCTTAATCAAATATTTTCATAAGACATTAAATACATTGAGTAGTATTAGCTTGAAATTCTAGCGTGGCATATAAACCTGGCTGTCCTTTATAATCCTTTGTTATGAGGTTGCAGGGCGATTTTCAAAACAAATGAGGGTGTCCTGTATAAACAAGAGGTCCTATTATCCTTTCAATGAGTTCGTACGATGTTCATTTCGAATTTTGCTTTAATTTTTGATCAAAAGATATAGTAAAGTGGATGTAGAAATAAAACTGATTTCGAATACAATATTTGATACAAATAAATTTCATTTATTAGTTTTTAGATAAAAAAATGTTTTTTTTTCAGAGGTGAACAATAGAAGCATATACAGGGTGTCTCGCATAAGAATACAGAACATAAAGGAGAACCCAAAATATGTCTAAGAAGTTAATTTCTTTAGAATTCTTTAGTCTAAAGATACCAAATTTAGTAGACTATTAAGGGCGTAAGGTAATGTTGAGTAGAAAGCGATTGAACCAATATGAGGAGTTAAATAGGGGTGAATTAACTTTAAACTTTGTCATTTCCATGGAAAAGTCGAAAAACCAAACATATTTAGCGAACAAGTGGATATGTTATTGGCGATAGGTTTTTGTGAAAAAAACCGTAGAAGTAGCGTGGGAGAATATTGAAGAAGGTTCTCTAATCACGTGTTCCTTCATAGAGAAACATTTTCTAATGTTAAAACATGGGCTGGAGAAACAGGAAAGTTTTATATTGTTAATCTAGAACATCTCGTTCAAATGAATGTGCGAGATGAACTCATTTGTCTGTAACTCCTTTCCACAATTTTTGTCAACTCGGGAAGACTCCTAAACGTTCCCCAAAGGAAATAATTATATTTATTGAAGTTTTTTGAGCCGTGAGGTTAATCTTAAGGACAATTATTTCTCGTTCAATCCACGTATTTGGATATTGGCGGTTTAGAAAGTCTATTGTATTGAGACTGCATTGAGATGGTGCTCTATCATGAATAAACCAATATTCAAATCTCGATCGCCATAATTTGGACTACCCTATATGCCTCTGCTCTGTATATTTTGATATATTGGGCACACCTTGTATAAATTCGAAATCTACATTATCGGCGACTACGATTTACCTGACTGATCGTTCGTAATGAACAAACTACACGAACCAAGAGACTGCACTAACTTGTGTTGTCTTCAGTTCGAATTAGAGACTCATAACGAGAGGTTGTTACGCCGTTCTGATGAGAAACAAAAGCGTCGAAACTAGTTCAAACAGCTAGCTATACTCAAATGAATAAAATTCAACGATAAACAGAATTTAGACAATCTCGTAAAATAAGGCGTCATTAATTTAGCAAAATTGACTGGAATATATTCGGTATATTTTGTATATTTTGTGATATAATAGAAAGTATATCTGAACGATTCATTCTGACGCAATAACGGAATAAGATAGTTGAAACATATAGGAACCCAAACCTCTAACTCGATCATTTATAATCGTATATATTATAGGGTTGTACAAAGCGGGGAAAGTTCTGCCGGGGGCTAAATCCACATTTGGTTGATACAATTTCGACTCTTAACATACAATAAACCTTTAGGGCATATTTTGTTTCTCGTATGAGAGATTATGAATGATTTTCGATGAAGTTCACTATTGTAGAGATGGTGATTGACGATGAATCGATATTTCAATGGTTATTTTTGAATGAACTGTCAAAATAAATGTTACTTCTAAAGGCGGTTTTATAAAAGTAGATTTTCTAATAAAAAACTTACTTTACTGCGAATGAAATCTTATACATCAGAATTTAACTATATACACACAGTTCAGGTAGTTTCCAATTTTTTCTTGGGAGTACGTTCCTTGATGAGATGATAGAGACGCACCTATAAATCATTCCATGGACTGTAGTATTTTCAGGATGAATTTACGTAGATTTTTCTTGTTTTTTTTATTGGTTTTCAACTCAAAAAATATTATTTAATTGTTTCAAATTGAATCTTATCTGTAGATTTATGAATGACAGATGATGACATATATGAAATATGACAGTTATTTCTTGATTCGTAATCGACGTAGACGTAGCGCTGGATACGAATAGATTAATTTCGATTATTCGGTATTCGTTACGATTATATAATGATTCGAGTAATAATAATTAATCAGTCTTCAAGAATATCTGCTAAGTGTTTATTCAATTGTTATGAATATTATACAGAATTCAATTTATTACACAAGTCAACATCAGTATTGCGACCTTATTTTTCTCAGACAATGTTTATACGTATAGTACAAAGTTATAGATTTTCTTTTGAATCGACTCCCGTCAATTTCAAGATTAACTATATGTTTACATGTCCTCGGCAGAAATTCGAAGAGTTCTTCATCACCTGAAAGTATAGGATGGGTGGAAGTAATAAAGTAACTGATTTTTTATTTTATTTTATGCAGCACTTTACAAATTATGTGAATCCAGCACCAGTCTTCAGTTTTATTGTTGTTATACAACCAAATACTATGTTGAGAAAAATAAGAAGAAGATGGTTAACAAGAAGGAGAAAGATCGTACAAGAAAATTTGATCTACCGAAGTGTGTCCTGAAGATGAACAAACACACGAACTTTTGAATAATTATTATCATCAAGACAAAACGAAAAACCATCAGCAACATCTAAGAATTTCCAAAATCTTTTAAAATTTTTCTCGAAAAAGCCTTTTAATTTAAGAATGGTTAGATTAGGTTGGGTTAGGTTAGGTTAGGTTAGATTGGGAATGCATTAAAATGGAAAAAACCGAATGGTTCTATTTAAAAACTAAAGAAATTTGATATTTATGAAGTTAAACTTTGAACATTTTTTATACATACCCTATATAAAATGGAAAATTTTTCAACATAGATTCAAATATATCGGACTTTGCTAAAAGCAACCGAATGGAAACCATTTTCATATTTTTAAGGGTTTCTTCGTAAAAAAATAATTTTTAAGGTCAAATTTTTCACAAAATAAATAATAATTCAAAAAGTATGCATTTTTCGAAAAAAGTTTTTAGACAAAAGTTTACTAAAGTTTTACGTAGATTTCAAAAATGAATTAATATACAGGGTGTTCCATTCAAAATAACTGTTACAGTCGACTTCCGATAGAACCGAAAATATTTTACTATAAGTATTTTGATAGTTTTAACTCCTCGTGGGACGTATAGAATTGAATTTTTCAAATTTGGGGAAACCGTAATTTGTGAAATTCCAAATAACATAATAATGCACACTTGCAATTAGGTTAGGTTAGATCATGTTAAATTTGTGAAATAAAATAACAGTATATGAATTTATAAAACAGATATAAAATATAATATTTTTTTCTGTGTTTAGCTGTTTGTTTATATTCCAAAATATTTTTCAATGAAACACCTAGTAAATATATATTTTATTTTTATTTTTCATTTCATAATTATAATCCCGAGCTGCATAATATTCCGTCACGAGTTGTCTAATCTTAAAAACAACCACGATCACGAGTTGGTACGTTGTAACAGAAGTTAAAACTTCTTTATGATTTTCTGTTAGTGTTGTATCGGATCAAAATCAAGCTGATTCTCCTAATATAGGAAACTTGGAGAAGGCGAAGAAGTAATTATACAACAAAAAAATTCGCCATAACAGTTCAAGAATAGCCAATTTCTTCATTACATCTCCCAACTATTGCATTAAGTGTAAACCCATAAAAAACGCATGTAGCTCGTAAAAATCCACGAGTCCATAAATATTAATGTAAAAGGTAGCACAGCACAGTGGCCCAATGGTTATACGACCGGAAAGCGAGATAATATCTCCCAACGTCACATCCTGATGTTAAAACTGCCATTAAGGCAGTATATAAGTGGGTTTCTTAAGTAATATTTTGCTATCGCGATCATCTAGTTTGTAGAGATAAAAAAGGTGTATCATTGAGCAAATAGCGGTAGATTTTTTTGTCTATTGCTATAAATTGAAAATAAAAAGAATAGTTGGGATTTTCCAAAGGATGAACATAGACAAGCAATATATCATTTTTTTACGGTAATGGAAACCATCACAACTGAAAAGAATCATTTTAATTACAAGTTGTTAACTAATGCCTTAGTTACCTGAATTTATTCATAAAGCATTGTGTGTTCTAGATCATTCTTTCAAGTAAATAACACACGTGGTATTGGCAATGTGTTTAAATATATAATAAATAATAATAAATAACAAACCTGATTTTCAGAAAGTCCGTTTAAATAATTTGTGAAAATATGCTACGCAGTGTCGAAATTTTTTAATTTTGAAATTTCTGGATATTGTATTTTTTTCCACTAGGTAAATCTGTAGTTAACAGTGGCAGATTTACAGATTTACCATCTGTAGGCTATTTATCTTTTGCCACTTTTCAACTATGAAATTCAAAACCTTTAGCAATTATTTAAATTACATTTTTTATCAAAAAAAAATTTCAACTTCTTAATTTGAAAACCACGATTCTATGTAATATATCCTAGGTTATTTTCACAGCAAAGAATTGTTAATAGACATTATTTTAAGAAAAGAAAATTTCATTTAGAACTTTCAAATTAATGTAATTTATGTTATTCATTAATCAACACGTCATACATATTTTTTTATCGCACATTTTTCATTAATTATCAGTTGATATTCAAGTTAAATTATAAAAACGCTACAATATATTTTGGAGGCCTTTTTAATTTACAAAATAATTAATTATATTGTCGTATGAAATTAGACAATTGGACATTAGGTCTAACTCTTTACATAAAAGATCTTTCAGCCTTTTTTGACTTGAAGTCTATTTTCTTTTCGAACGAGTAAAGCTTCTCTCATTGAATAATTTGTCTCTGGTGTACCCAGTATATAAATTTTATCCAAAAATGTTTTCGTAAGAACGAATACAAACTTTTTAATGACGTAGGACTTGGTTTTCTCGAAATTCTTTCATTAGTACAGGTAAAATATACAAAACAATTTTGAAATGTGAATAACTCGAAAAATAAAAGGAATTCAAAAAAATCTACCCGTCAAAAAATGTAGAGCACGAAATTTTCTACTAAAAAGATCTCTAGTCATTTTTTCGTTGGAACCACTATTTTTTAGTAAATCTTCCTCAACACCGAAAGCCACTTTACGATCCAGACGCACATGGAAACTGCTCTAACTATTGGAAAACTACTTGGTTTTCGAAAAATCAAAATGGTTAAGATTCCTATCTTCTACTCGGCTGAACTTACATAATTTTCGACTTGCAAGATGAAGAGGTTTATTGGCCACATAAACACTTGAAGATTCAATGGATATAATTCATCAGTTGCAATATAAACACAAGCAAATTCAACTAGAGATTTGTCATTCGTAGTATTATCAATATTTTCATGTATATAACACACATGAACTACTTCTTGGTTTCAAATGAACTAACTTTTAAAAAACGCGATCATGAACACTATCTTCGTTCTTATTACAAATTCACAGACTTCTTAATAGTTTCTCTTTCACAAAAATGTGAGTACTCATATTGTGCTCTACAGTTTTGGATCCGACACATCTTTTCGAATTTATCGTAGTTTGTGAGTTATTTTTGAGCGTTCAAACCCACCTTATAATGAATATTTTGAGATTAGGGTAAAATTGAAACTTTTTTTTTGTACAGAATGTTGTGCTCCACATTTTTTGTCCCAGCAGTTATTATCGAAATCTTCATAGTTTCCAAGTTATTCACAATTCAAAATGGTTTTGACTACATGAACCCACTTTACGTTGAAAATTTTGAGGTTAGAAAAAATACTTCAAGACTAACCTGTACAGAATTTTGTGCTGTACATTTTTATTCGAGAGGTTTTTTCCGAATTCCTCGTAGTTTTCGAGTTAATCGCGATTCCAAATATTTTTGAGCGTTCAAACCCATTTTATAATGAAAATTTTGAGGTTAGGGTAAAATTGAAACCTTTATTGTAAACAATGTTGTGTTCTACATTTTTTGTCCCAGCAGTTTGTATCGAAATCTTCATAGTTTCCAAGTTATTCACAATTCAAAATGGTTTTGACTATCATGAACCCACTTTACGTTGAAAATTTTGAGGTTAGAAAAAATACTTCAAGACTAACCTGTACAGAATTTTGTGCTGTACATTTTTGTTTGAGTACTTTTTTCCGAATTCCTCGTAGTTTTCGAGTTATTCGCTATTCCAAATATTTTTGAGCGTTCAAACTCATTTTATAATGTAAATTTTGAGGTTGGGGAAAATTGAAACCTTTTTTTGTACAGAATGTTTTGGTCCACATTTTTTGTCCCAGCAGTTATTATCGAAATCTTCATAGTTTCCAAGTTATTCACAATTCAAAATGGTTTTGACTACATGAACCCACTTTACGTTGAAAATTTTGAGGTTAGAAAAAATACTTCAAGACTAACCTGTACAGAATTTTGTGCTGTACATTTTTGTTCGATAGGTTTTTTCCGAATTCCTCGTAGTTTTCGAGTTAATCGCGATTCCAAATATTTTTGAGCGTTCAAACCCATCTTATAATGAAAATTTTGAGGTTAGGGTAAAATTGAAACCTTTATTGTAAACAATGTTGTGTTCTACATTTTTTGTCCCAGCAGTTTGTATCGAAATCTTCATAGTTTCCAAGTTATTCACAATTCAAAATGGTTTTGACTACATGAGCCCACTTTACGTTGAAAATTTTGAGGTTAGAAAAAATACTTCAAGACTAACCTGTAGAGAATTTTGTGCTGTACATTTTTGTTCGGAAATTCCTCGTAGTTTTCGAGTTAATCGCGATTCCAAATATTTTTGACTGAGTAAACCCATTTTAAAGTGAAAATTTTGAGGTTAGGAACAAATACTTTGGATACTGACTCTATTTTTATATAATTACGGTTAAATTAGCCCATAGCCATTAGGACTCATAGTAACAAATCGGGTATAAGTCTATGATAACGGCAGACGTGTCAACACTGAAGTATGACTTCACTTTTTCTTTTTATTTGTCTTTTTTCCTTTTCTCTAGTATATTCTTTCTACATGCTCAATTTTTCTTTGACATAGGTACTTGAAAATCTTTTTTTCAGGATTTATAAAGATCAGCATTAACTCTTATCAAAGCTTATCTTCTTCGTGTGAAAAATGAAAATCTACCACTCTGGACTAGAACCTACTCAGCCTGCTGGTAAATCCACCATTGGTAGGTAAAGTGATTGATTATCTGTCACCGATAGGGAAACTGACATGGTAAGGTTAGGATCTTGGTCAGCCATTATCGTAACAACCAAAGGAAGGAAAAGACAATTTCTTCTTGGGCTCCCGAAAAAATTTGTCGGGTAGATCTTGAGGAAGGTATTGTAAAACTTTCGTTTCAAATTGTATCGGGTTTGTTAGATGGATTCAAATTGATGTTGCTCCGTGCAAAACGAAACTTTGATTTTAATATTTCATTACATAATTTGCTCATATTGTTGAGTCGCTAGTGACAAGTCACATTCACACGATACCAATAATCGTTTGCTTGATATTGATATTTTATTACGTGGTTGTCATACCTGATATCTAATCACTCCATATATTAAAAACTCAATAAAATGATGACGATTTGTTTTTTACACTAAGTTAAATCAAGTAATTTAGTAATAAAATCTGAAAAACAAGTAAAACTGTGATTTTTTTTTTTTTTTTGAAAAACAAAGAAATTGAGCCCGTATCTCTGATTTTTCAACCTGTTTTACATCGAAGATAGGAAGTGATGTAATTTATAACGACAAGTTAACATGAACTCATTGAACGTGTAATTGATATTGAAAACGATACTTTAAAGATTGCCTAACGTTAATTAAATTAATTGTGTTTGCTTATCGATGTTTACCACGTACATATTTGTGCGAAATTTGTTTTCTTTAATCGCATTTTTCTTTATACTCAATAATACATGATATACGAGGATGGTCCCAGAAGTACCTAGCTCAATAAAGAATACTTAAAAATTTGCTCAAACACTCTTTCCATTGATGTTCAATGACTTCGATACTTTTTTTATAATAAGAATCGTTAAGCTCCTCGAAATAGGGATCTGGGAACAGAAAATAATCTGAGGGGGCTGCATCTGGCGAATAGGGTAGCAACTCAAACTTTAATTCAATAATGTATGAGCTGGTGCATTGTCTTGATGAAACAACACTTTCTCCCTAGCCAAATTCGGCCGGTTTTACTTGATTTCATCCTTTTTCCTTTTTCAAGAAATTATCCCACGCGCATCTCAAAAAACCGACGCCATGACCTTGCCTGATACGGAACAGTCTTTGCCTCCTTTGGATCCGGTTTCCCTGTTTCAAAATAGTCAAAGAAAATTATCCCACGACGCTATGACTTTTCCTGCAGATGGAACGGTCTTTACCTTCTTTGGAGCCGGTTCTGCCTTTTCAGTCCATTGTTTTAATTGTTCTTTTGTTTAGGGTACGAAGAGATTGACCCACGTTTCAACCATGGTTATGAAACGTCGCGAAATTTGGTTTTATTTCAGTGAAACATTGCTAAGCACTCGATGGAAACATCTTCACGACCAAACGTGTCACCCATCTTGCGCACTGGTTTCTCATGTCTAAAATAACATGAGAAAACTCTTTTTGCAACCCAATATTTCCATTTGCCAAACAATATTTTGGTTTAAGACCGAACTAGACAATATTATATAGTTATTTTCTTTGCTTAGGACTTTTAAGTTTGAATTCATTTGCTCTTCGTATCTAGTTGTCTATTTTTGAACTAACCATCTGTATTTACTAGTTTCACGATAAATTCATCGTATGATAACTTATTCTTGTTCAATTTTTCTTTCATTGTAACTCTGATTTCCATCCCATTCCAATACAATCTCTATAACTTTGCTAATTTAGTTGATGATATTGTTTCTGATGTTGAAAATACTTTTCTCACGATTTGTCTTAAAAATAAAACAATATTCTTTCCTCTGATTCCTGAAAACCGTTTTCATGGTCTTCTTCTTTCTTCTAGTAACAACTTTCTCAAACTTTTGAAACGGAAACGGATCAAATTTTTATTATATTTCGCTGAAACCATATTTGTATTTACCGACCTCTCGATCATGAAAAAGATATTTCTTATGTAGATCGACGCTTCGGTTTCATCTTATTCGATAAAGTTTTTTTTCCCAGTTAAAAATCGTTGAACAAAATCAAACTTATAAATTATATAAATGTCTTTTTTCCATAATCTAATTTGAAGCAATTCCCTGTTTATTTGATCGTCCAAATGCAACTTAATAAATTATGAAAACTCTCCAAACTATAAGGGCTGTTAAATATCTATAGAAAAAGCTTTTTGTTTTGCCAACATTCATTTAGGTTTGTTCAAACACTTTAACGCTGGTAGCACAACACTGTCTCGTTATGCCACTTAATTTTGAGTGCCCCATACCTCATTCCACCCTCTTTTAGTTGTCGTCGACATAAACGTTAAAATAGTCCTACAATATTTTTTGGTTATTGTGTTTGGAGTCGCGTTATTGTAGTAAAACACAACGTTCGTTCCACGAACAAACTCCGGGAGATTTAGTCAGTATAGTAACCAATTGACCATTGGACCAGGTCCATACTATGGATAGTCAGTAAGACCCTCGCAGTTTTTTGTTACTTCGACCACGATCGTTGGCGTTTGTCTCTAATTATGTGAATTGCTTTCCCTTTCTATCTCTGTAGAGTGCGATAAATATGAAGTTCGAAGCAGAAAGCGTTGGTTTAATCGTTTTGATAGTGGAGATCATCATTTCTCAATTTTTTCGCCAAAATCTTCGATTGTTTCGTTTGATGATTTGATGCGTTGAAATATAGCTTAAGGATTATCTCGGGTGTATTCAGACATATTTCTATGAGTACTGATTCAGTTCTATGCAACCAACCACGTAGTGAAAATGAGGAGAATGGAAAAAAAATTCTACCAAATTTATAGTTCATTTTGGCTGGTTATTTTTCATTTAGAACACTCTGTAAAGTGAATCATTGATAGACGAAAGTATACAGTTTGTCCACGTATATTGGCGACATATGGGAAACTCTTTTATTATTAATTTTTCGAAAAAAAGAATTCAAATCGTCTATCATTATTTGCTGGTCTTAAAGTATGAATTTTTTGAGGTATCTAAGGGTTATATTTGCATTTATTTAGAATCTTTGAAACTGCACTTTTTTTTATATCCATTAGCAATGAAGATGTCCTTTTTCGCAAAGGATATTTAGGATGCTTAGTTGCAACGCAACGTCATTAATTTTTACCATGTTTTGGCGTTTTTCAGTTTCAGTGAATATTTTTTATACTTAGCACCCACTATTATCTCAATTTCCTTAATGTTGGTGTGGCATGTCATAAACAAATACGTTTGTCAAACATGAAACTGTACAATACGGATCTTTAAAAACTATGAAAAACACTGTTAAACTGCTCAAAAAAAGTGTTTATACCGTGGTTCTTTTTGAAATACGATTGTTGACGTTTTTTCGAGTGTTGCAAACTTAAATTTCCAACGTAATCGCAGAGAAAATGTGGAAAAAAATATTTTTTCAATGTAAATAAATAATGTTGAATATTTGAAAGCTATTTTTAATTCTAAACATCTTTTCTTTATAATAATTTTCGATATTGTCAAAAAGAAAGGTACTAATCACATTTTTTGACAAACCTCGTATACGACTGAAAAAATTCAACATCTGATGATTGAGTTCAAGGTTTTGGACCATGCAGAATTTTTTATAAAGAATAACTTTTTTTCGTAAAATCAATAATAAAAAAGTTTCCCATCTGCCGCTAACTTACGTGGACAAACTGTATATATACACTCATAATTTTATCTAATCTGTTTAACATTCCCTTTCTACATTCATCGCGATATCTTAAATTTGGAAACAATTACAGTACTATTTGATTTCAGTGTAAATTGAAATCAATGTAAAAAGTTTGCGCATCAAAACGTGATTTCTTGGATAAACAAAATATGTTTAATACGCAATAACAATGAATCACAGTAATATATTTAATTCCGTTCAGGATCTTGTATGTTCTCTACTTGGTTTTATGACCAAGGTCAATTATCTTCTCGTGTTCAAAATAATATTATAGATAATCGGTTACAACAATTTTCTCTGCTTCTTAGCTATCTAAATAGTCCCAAACATGCTCAATTGGATTATGGTTAAAATATTGACCAATACATTGCATTTATAAGGAAATCTTTTCCTTCATAAGCAAATTACACGACCTTCAATGCATCAACGCATATTCAATGCACTAACAAATCTGGTCTATACCTCAAACAAATCTCACACCAGCAAACTGAATCGCCACCAAAAGAGACTATGAAAAAAATCCTGGATTGCTGGATCTTTCTCCCTTTCTGCAAATGAATCGACCCAAAATTTAGTCTCAGTAGTTTACAAAGCTCTGTAGCATTTGTATTAGTGTATTGCTGGTTGAAAGCTTCTTCCAATTCAAATTCAAACTTCTTCCAGGAAGTTAGCGCCTGTTCCGTGAATATATCAGTTGTCTCTAACTGTGTTAGATGATTTACAACTTTGACCTCTCTTTTTAAAACCATATTGCGGTGGATTCTTGATTTTTTTAGTTGTTACTTAAGCGTATGTCATGGAAAATAATTTACATATGTATGAAACTAACGATACTATATAAGAAAATGAAGAAATTATTGCCCCACAAAATGTATAAAAGTTTTTATTCACTCCTGTATATAACAAAAGGAAGCGACGGTTCCATATGAAGCAAACTACAATTTAAAAAAAAAATTCTAAAATCTGCTGAAGGAATTACCAACTGGTAAAAATATTTTTTGTCATGTACAGCACCTTCACCATCTCATAGTTTCGGAAATATTTTGAAAGTTCTTCGCAACTTTCTATTTCCGCTTGGAAAGTAAAAGGTAAGACTTATGGTTAGATTGTATTGTTCCTAATGTGAATGGGTTTCGTGGTGACAAGTTTCAAGAATAAGTGCTTAGGTGCAATGACTTTCAATAGTGGGAGGTAACTTTTGCATTGTTATTTTTACGTTGTTTATCCTCTCTTCTAAATACATTTTCTACTCAGTAGTTTGTAAAATAAAAGGTAAATACCATTATTAACACAGATACGGACTAGAGCAAATTTAACCCAAAAGCAACTAAACATAACACGGATTCAGTAACTTTGTATAATTTAAAACTAACTCGAGAGATAGTCCGGTCAAATTAGACCAAAAAATAAGAGTGGAGCTACATGCAATTATCATCAAGCTGAAAATCAGTGAAATTGTTTAAAATACAATTGAAAATAAAATTTGAATGTTCCCCATCATTTCCGTGTATGGAAAAAATTTTATTCAAAGTTCTTAAGAGTTTTTCGCGATTATCTTCAAAATCATAAGTTTTATCATAAAAATACTTTTAACAAAAATTGTAGATCATAAAATTATCTACAAAAAACGTATGAATACTTTTTTCCTACGAGCTACCGTTTCTGAGATATAACGATTCAAAAAGTTGTTGTAAAAGGATTTACTGTCGTATTTAATGGCTACAATGATTGTACGAGAAATACCAAATAACATCGTCGAACTTTAGCAACATCTTCGTCAATTGATAATTTATTTGATGAACTTGTGACAGTTCCAACCAGTCAACAGAAATTTCTTCCAAATACTCGCAACAAGTCGCGGTTCATTTCAATGTTGTAAGAAAAGTTTACTGCTGAAAATATATTGGTGAAACCATTTAATACAACTTTTTGAATCATTATATCTCAGAATTAGTAGCTTGTAAGAAAAAAATATTGGTACGTTTTTGGTAGATAATTTTCTGATCTACAATTTTTGTCTAAGGTATTATTATGATAAAACTCACCGTTTTGCTGGAAATTGCGAAAAGCTCATTATTTTTTTGACCTTTGACCTTGAATAAAATTTTTTCTATACACGGAAATGATGGGGAACATGCAAATTCATGTTCAATTGTATTTTAAACAATTTTACTGATTTTTAGCTTGATGGGAATTTATGTATAACTTCGACTGTCTAAATTGGCCGGATTGAGAATATAGAATGTTTCTTGTACAAAATTCTCAAAATTTGTATCTGTAGATTCTTATTTCAAATTTTTTTCAAAGTCCCTTGCTTTAACAGAAAAAAAGATATTGGTAGTTGAATATAGTTAAGTATAGGTTCGGATTATCGATAACTATGAAATTCGGATTTGAAAATGCTTGTTCGGACTACTGAAGATGCAGTTTGTTGATTTTTTACAGTCTTCTATTTCTAGTTTTTCGAAAGAGAAACAGCTAGGCATATACACCTTTTAAATATCAATAAAGTTATAGTGCAAAAGCCAAAAAAAAATATTTAGCATTAAGCACAAAATACGTATGTTTTTATAAAAAAAAGTTTATTCACGTCAGTATCATGTTTAATTATATTAATTGTTTAAATTGGCTTCAAAATAATATAGATACCTTCAATAATTGATAATTATATTTATTTATGCCTTAATTTACCAATTAAAATAGTAAATAATTATATTATAATTACCATAAACTACCTAAGCAACTTTTTTTGAGCGACAATGATTGAAGTAGACAAAAGTAGGTTAGCACTGAAGTTTTTGTTGAGAAATTTGTTTGAATTCAAACGCGTATTTGCGAAAAAAGAATTAAATTAAGTATTAAAATATGTATACTAAAAGACAACAGATTCGCTCGTTCGGATTTACTTAGAAAATTTTACTTGTTAACCAATGCAGGAGGAGATTCAGAATCGTCTGCTGTATATCGATAACTTTTTGTGTTTAAGTTATGAAAGTAATAAAAGTAAATGCAGGAAAAAACAGTCGACAAAATATATTTTCTTCATACTTCAGTCGAAACTACGTACTTTCATTCCTAGTAGCAAGGACTCTGTGAGTCGGAAGAAGATTTCAGCTTTCGTCCCTTGTAGTGTATACGATTTTTCTTCATAGCAGGTCGGAGTAAGCATCAAAAACATGCTTATCAACATTTAAACTTGAAAAAAATAAAATAAAATTAACCGGCTATGAAAAATAATCGTATACACTACAAGGGACGAAAGTTGAATTTTCGTTCCGAAGCGAAGCTGAATACCGGTATGGCACTAGCAACTTAGGGGTTGGAAAACATAAATAGTATCTTTAACCAACATGAGATCTTTATTTTGGGGAGAGTACGGTTTGCGTGGCGCTGCGATTTGGCTTAATTAGGCCAAAATAAATAGAAAATGAGGAATGAAATTTTTTGATATCTCGCTTCGTTTTGGAGATATCGATACTTAAAGTTATAATCAAACGTTAGTTCAAAATTCGCTTTATTGAACAGATGGCGTTCAATACTTCGTTTCAAATGAATATTTTATCACTTCAAATTCACTATGAATCTGGTAAATCAATAAACACAAGATTTTTTGTTTAATTTTTATATTATTTACCCTAATATTCCAAAATGAGCCATTTTTAATAACTTTCATCACTCTGTGATGAATATAACTTAACATACGATAAATACATACATGAATAATTTGATGTTTTTCATAAAGAATTGTCGTTTGTTTTTCATTATTTATAAAATAAAAAAGGGGGCGATGGGCGAAAGGCGAAGGGCGAAGCCCCCCATAAGAAAATAAAATTATAATAAAATTAAACTAAAATAACCTCACGCGAAGAAAATTTTTGTTGTTTTGGCTGTAAAAAATTCACGATTTTTAAAGTTTTTACACTCAAAGTGTACCACGAGAAGATTAGGTTAGGTTAGGTTAGGTCAGGTTAGGTTAAGTTAGGTTAGGTTAAGTTAGGTTAGGTTAGGATTAGGTTAGGTTAGGTTAGGTTAGGTTAGGTTAGGTTAAATTGAATTGATATAAACAAATATTAAATAAAAACAAATTTTTCTAGTTTCTAGTATCGATATCTCGAAAACGAAGCGAAATATCCAAAAATTTTATTCTTCATTTTCGATTAATTTTGGATCAATTTATAAAATGGCAAATCCAGAAATCGTACTCGTGTTTCCATTTTTATCCTACAAATGTTTTTTTAACTTTCTAAATGTTTTAACTTTTGTTTTATTGAATTTTGACAATTAGGGGCTGTTTTCACTCCTTACAATAATTTACATAATATTGACATGGGGCAGATTTTGAATATAATAAATAGATAGATATCAAATTTTGTTCACAAATTTACAAATTAAGTACGAGGAACTTCAAAAGTAGATGAAAATGTGCCAAAAGTAGACCAAAACAATGTTCGAAAAAATACACAAAAATAATAGGCAACGGGTTTATTCTTAATTATGACGACGGGCCTTGCCACAAGATGCTTTTTAATCGTTTAGTTTATGGCTTTCATGTCTATCCAGATCTGAGTTAACAGAATAAGCATCATGCGACTTTCAACTCTTGATATTGAGAAAGCCACGACAGAGCAGAATCCATCCGAAAGAAGTTTGCTTCCAGTTATAGATGAAACGTCGAGATAAGTATAGTACTGTACAAACTTTATGTTACTTTTCTATTTTATGTTTTATAGAATGGTTCATTACATTTTTATTACACTTCGTATATGTCATGTCCTCTGTAAACTTCTTTTTAATACGGCGCCATCTAAAAGTTGTTCGTTCTGTATTCATTTACATACCGATAGTTGCGTTTTGAGTGTTCCATGTAGTGAAAGTGACTGCAAAACACTTCCGGGGCGTTCTGGAGTGACTCTAGCCACTTCAACATTGACAGTTGACAGTTTCACTTCGATGATTTTGCATAACCTCAAATTTTAAATTTTCTGAAATTATTTTTTTCATCCGAAGTTTTGTCTAAATGAATAACAATGAATGATGATGAGAAAGAATCCACGCCACCTGATCTCACCGAAGAAAGCAACGTGGCCGTTCTTAATTCGTTGCCGGATAAATCTCGTGCAGCTTTTTATGAAGTGGTGTCACCAGAAAAAGGCGAAAAACTCAACGGAAAATGTAATACTCGCTTATTTTTCAGAAAAATCCAAAATTGGAAAAGTTCTACTTTAGGGTCTACATTCCCGATAATCAAAAGTACTCTCGCAATAAAACAAGATCTTCACATCAACAAATATCAATTTACTGAAGAAAGAAAACAAAGGGTGCACTGCAAAAAAATCAACAACATTAACCAGAGAAAATATAATAGAATTCTTTTTACATTCGTATGCGCGAAAAAATTCAAAGGATCATTTTATTCTTGACGTTTTTCCAATGATAAAATGTTTCAACTTCTAATAGTTTGTCACATTTAGGAAAATTCTCAAAATTGAATATCGTATAACTGGTCATTAAATTTATATTTCCATTATTATTATTAAAAATAAATATTTCCATATATAGATTAGCTGCGTCCAATGTTAAAACAATCTGAATTTTAAAGTCATCGTAGTTTACATTAAATTATTACTTATAATATCGCCCGTCATAGTCTAAATTTTCCGTAGTATACTTTTCAATAGACATTAAAAAAATAAATTATTAACCGATAAAATAGTAAATGATATTTCCATATATCGATAGGTTCTCTTATTATTATAAAAGTCACCCATAAATCAATATTTTTGCCTCAAAAAATCGTTTTTACACATTTTATTATCTACACGACCCCAGTGCATGAGGTTATACAAAAAATTCTTATTCGAAACCTTAGGCTAGAAGTCTATAATTAATTATAGGAAATTTCCATTCTGCTTCAATAGAATTCAACTTTTAATTCTGATAACTAACGGAAAAAGGAACATTTATGTAAAGCTATCAACTATTCTGGCAAATTTGAAAACTCTATAAAGGCCGATTCATAATTTGACTTTCCGTTTGCCGTTGCCGTTCGCGGGTGACGTTTGCCGTTTGACGTTCATAGCAAATTCCTCCCCCTCTGCATAAACTGCCGTTAACAATTTTGTTTTTTACCTATATACTGTTTATTGTTTACTTGTTATTTTTGTTTATAATCCGGAATTTATGGTCGATATTACGAAAAATAAGAGAAAACAAGTAAAGCCAAAATACCACCATAGACAAACAAACCGAAAGAGAAATATCTCCAACATCACGTTCTAACGTCATACGTCAAAATCACGTGGTAAAGCAAACGGCAAATGTGATTGGCTCTTTTCTATTGCTACGAAAGTTTCTACGATGAGACAAAGATAAAATTCGTTTATATTGAAAGTCACCAATAGTAGACCGATCTGCAAACGGCAACTACGAATGATCTTATGCATTTCAATGTTTTTAATTTTGTGTAACAGCAAACGGAAAGTCAAGTTTATGAAACGGCCTACACTCTTGAAGATGGCCTCAAATGTCAATTCGGTCTTGACATTTGTGAAGTAAATAAACGCAGAATACATTTCAACAATTCGTAAGTCACTTTGCTTCAGAAGAACGCGAAATAATTTTAAAGGTTGTATCAGCGCGAATTTACCTAATTCCGACACCAACTGGAGAAGCACTGCGGCGTTTGGCTGAGAAAATCGCTGCTATTGCACAAAATATCGAAGATAAGCTCTCATTATTGACCAGACGACGTGTCACGCAATTGAGCATTAGCTTAACGCAGCATTTTAGTGGAAGATTTGGAGATATTACCTCACAAAGTAAAAACAGTACATCAGCTGTAAGCTGTTTACCGCCCAACGTTTGCAAGCAACCTTCAATCCATCCTGAATCTCAACGAAAAGGTGGATGATTTTTCAATGAGGAAACCGCTCAAAGTCATCACGTGCTTTGCTGATTACGCCGAAGAAATCATCGGAAGACTGGATAACATATGGATACAACAAGAAGATGCAACAGCGCACATTCCTCAAACCATAATCGATTTTCTGAAGGAAACATTTTTTGGTTGCTTAATTTTTGTTTTAATGATTTGCATTGGTCGCCAAAATTACCCGTATCAAATATTGCAGCCTTTATGAGGTTTTTTGGGTAGAAAACAACCCTAAGACTGTTTAATTCATTAAGGAGAATAGCTCGAAGTTGTGGTAAGATTGATTAATGAATGGAAAGAGTAATTGCTGTTTGTAGAACCCTTTTTTCGTCTCCAGTGATCAAGCGATCGAAAACGATTTTGTATGGTGGCGTTGAAGCAAATACGTTTCATGTGATGGATCGGTTGACTAAGCTGCTACAAATTGTCTTAGTTGAGGGTCTAATCTGGACTGGACTCGATTATCTGACATGAATTTTCTTCCATTTCTACCTTTATGTTGTTGGTCTAAAGCATCTGGATAAAATTAACGCTCTTCTGGTATTTGGTTAGCTATTTCAAAAAAATGTCTAATAATTATATATTCAAACGTGGATAACCTCAAAATGTCTTTGACACGACTTTGAAGTACACAATGAGATGACAAATGACAATCAAACACATACATGCGCAGAAACGACATTACTTCCTAGTCCCCCAATACTATTAACTGCTGAAAATTGAATAATTAATTTATAAATTAATAGAAGTGCATAAGTATCTTAATATTACCATCATGTATGAAAATAATAGGTGATTTCGTCTACAGATTTTTTATACAAGAAGTATCAACTTAGGTAATGACAGTATAAGTTTTACATGATTTATTTAATTTCTAAGTAGTATACGGCAGTTTTAGATAATAAACAAACCTCTTAAAATAAGATAGGCTTTGTGTGAATGACAGTAAAACATAGTTTCTCCTATCATTGTTCCCGTTAAAGATACAAAACCCAATCATTTTCAAGCATTCATCTTCTCAACTTCGAGATATGCGATCTTATGTATTTCTAACTGTAAACACGACGGTAAAGATATAATTAATACTAACAACGGTACTAAATCAAGTAGTTTCTCGAGTCGGTACAAAAATTATACCATTGATCAATTGACTATCAAGATATAATAACAACTATAGGCGTTAACTATTATTAAGAAAACCCCGGTAGTTTCGATCGTGGACCGTATATCAAACCTTGGGTTATTAATGTTCTTGATATTTGTTGTCGAAATGACAGAAGAGGTACGTACCTACATCTCGTGTCAGGTAAATCGACTACTGGTCTACAGGAATTATTGATAAGATACATATCGATCCAAAGATATATAAAACAAATAAAATCAGTAGATACTTGATTAGAATATCTCATAATAGAGCTGAATCTTCGGCTCAAATTTGACATGCCTCGCAAATGATGTCACGTTCGTATCAAAATGTTTTCTTGGCCATTAGGATTCGGGTTGTACCGTGGCTACATGAAAAATACTAATCGAAATACCAAAGAATCACTGGTCCATATATTTTACATTGAACAATGAAATTTCTTCCAAAAACTTTGGTTCTCGTCGAACACGTGGAGGATGGGAAGAAGACTGTTCAAGTTGCTGCACCCTGCACAGATTCTAGCGTAGTTACTAAGTGCTACTAGCAGACATTCTATTTGTCGATGCCTAGGCGTCTACAGGAGTATTATATTTAGTTGTCGAACAAATAACAAAATCGAAATCTATATATTATTCTTTCTAAGTATAAAACTAAATGGGTATTTCTGTAATCGTTGGTGACATTCATTCTGAACACACTATTTATTTATAGCACTACACCAACGCTCACAAGTACACTGTCTGGCGGTAAACTGAGTTTATCTGAGACTCTGAAGACGATAGCTTGGTTATCGAAACGCGCTTCAGACAGTGTAATTGTGAACGGTGTGTTCAGTATGCAACATCCAATTAAAAAATCGTTCTCGGTTAAAACATAATGAATTTTTCACTTCATGGACAAAATTTTTCGAATAATTGGATCGAAATGAGTAGATTAATAGGTTTTTAATTTATGTTGCTTCTGGGAGTAAATTCATTAATACCATCAATATATTTAAATAATTTATTCATTAATGGCCTATTTCCGGTAGATATTCCAAATGAATATAAAAAATATTCGGTATAAACATACAGGGTTTCAATTGTTTCTTCTCAGAAATAGAGACTAATCACTGCCAAGTTCACTAACTGCTTTAATATTTTCTTCAATAGGTAATACAACATAGATACTTTCAGAATATTGAATGGTTGCGTATTCATAAAGGTAATAGTCAAAATAAAGTAAAAAAGAAGAACTTAATTATATGGATCATCTGTCTAACTTTTATAACTGTGTTATATATCGGTAAAAGACAAGATGAAGAAGAATTACCTAAAACTAACAGGATATTCTATGTTTTTGTTTGCGAAACACAGTTAGATGTGCTGGAAAAACACCGCATCCAGGTTTGTCTCAAATCATAAGGAAAAATGGTTTCTTCGGTTGCTGTTACCAAGCTTTTGGCCTGTTTCTAAATTTCAACCAAAAATTGAACTATGATGTTTTTTGAAAATCATAACCTAGCTTTTAATAATACAAAGAATTGTATTTTCAATTATAATTCTTAATGAAAATGTTGATTTCAACTGTACTATTCGGAGTATAGTTTCCAAGTCTCCAAATATGAAGGGAAAATTTTTGAAGCGATAAAGTAATACAATTCCATCTAAAACGTTAACTGGAATAAAATTCATTCGATTAGATAGTACTATAAAGAAGGTCCCTATTTTAGAACGTTTTGTATAGATATTAAAATAGAAAGTTCACGTGAATTTGAATATATCTGGAAATTAAACGTGACTACAGATAAACACAAAATTGTTTCAAAAAATCGATGAATTTTTGTTTTCAGTATTATAACGAAATTGTTATTGGACATTACAAAAAATTATCGTGTAAATTAGAATTGAAAAAATCAATCTTAAAAGATACTGAATCGCAAATTTCCATTTTTCCATTTGAATGAAATTAAAACAAGATTCTTTTGGAATATAAAATTATGTAACTCGCGTTGGGCAACTTTGTCAATCGACGACTACAGAAAAACACAAAATTGTTTCAAAAAATCGATGAATTTTTGTTTTCTTCGATATACCGAAAATGTTATTGGACATTACAAAAAATTATCGTGTAAATTAGAACTGTAAAAATCAATCTTAAAAGATGCCGAATCGCAAATTTCCATTTTTCCATTTGAATGAAATTGAAACAAGATTCTTTTGGAATATAAAATTATGTAACTCGCGTTGGGCAACTTTGTCAATCGACGACTACAGATAAACACAAAATTGTTTCAAAAAATCGATGAATTTTTGTTTTCTTCGATATACCGAAAATGTTGTTGGATATTACAAAAAATTATCGTGTAAATTAGAACTGTAAAAATCAATCTTAAAAGATGCCGAATCGCAAATTTCCATTTTTCCATTTGAATGAAATTGAAACAAGATTCTTTTGGAATATAAAATTATGTAACTCGCGTTGGGCAACTTTGTCAATCGACGACTACAGATAAACACAAAATTGTTTCAAAAAATCGATGAATTTTTGTTTTCTTCGATATACCGAAAATGTTGTTGGATATTACAAAAAATTATCGTGTAAATTAGAACTGTAAAAATCAATCTTAAAAGATGCCGAATCGCAAATTTCCATTTTTCCATTTGAATGAAATTGAAACAAGATTCTTTTGGAATATAAAATTATGTAACTCGCGTTGGACAACTTTGTCAATCGACGACTACAGATAAACACAAAATTGTTTCAAAAAATCGATGAATTTTTGTTTTCTTCGATATACCGAAAATGTTATTGGACATTACAAAAAATTATCGTGTAAATTAGAACTGTAAAAATCAATCTTAAAAGATGCCGAATCGCAAATTTCCATTTTTCCATTTGAATGAAATTGAAACAAGATTCTTTTGGAATATAAAATTATGTAACTCGCGTTGGGCAACTTTGTCAATCGACGACTACAGATAAACACAAAATTGTTTCAAAAAATCGATGAATTTTTGTTTTCTTCGATATACCGAAAATGTTATTGGACATTACAAAAAATTATCGTGTAAATTAGAACTGTAAAAATCAATCTTAAAAGATGCCGAATCGCAAATTTCCATTTTTCCATTTGAATGAAATTGAAACAAGATTCTTTTGGAATATAAAATTATGTAACTCGCGTTGGACAACTTTGTCAATCCACGACTACAGATAAACACAAAATTGTTTCAAAAAATCGATGAATTTTTTTTTTTTCGATATACCGAAAATGTTATTGGACATTACAAAAAATTATCGTGTAAATTAGAATTGAAAAAATCAATCTTAAAAGATGCCGAATCGCAAATTTCCATTTTTCCATTTGAATGAAATTGAAACAAGATTCTTTTGGAATATAAAATTATGTAACTCGCGTTGGACAACTTTGTCAATCCACGACTACAGATAAACACAAAATTGTTTCAAAAAATCGATGAATTTTTATTTTCAGTATTATAACGAAATTGTTATTGGACATTACAAAAAATTATCGTGTAAATTAGAATTGAAAAAATCAATCTTAAAAGATGCCGAATCGCAAATTTCCATTTTTCCATTTGAATGAAATTGAAACAAGATTCTTTTGGAATATAAAATTATGTAACTCGCGTTGGGCAACTTTGTTGAAATTGCTGAAAACATCGACTTTGATAACTTAATAGAAGAATAGAAGAGTTGATTATTTTAAAAAAGTGTCACTTCATTATATCTTTTGCATTTTCCCGTATAAATTTGGATAGCAGTTAAGGAGCTCCAAAGAAATTTCGCCCAGGGCATACCAGAATTCGGAATGCGTCCTACTACTTAAACCCTAAATAGAATGAATTTGTAATTTGAAGATAGATTCAAAGAAGTCCAAACTACAAGACCACTAGATCAAACCAAACCATCGCGAACGAGTACCTAGTAAGTTGTTTAGATACAATTTTAATGGCAGAGCAAGCAAAGAATAATTTTTTCGAAAAAGTCCCTACATTTACAGACCATTGAGCAGCACCGTCAATATGTACCTAGAGCAAAAAATTTGATCGAATTTGAAGATCGTTGTTGTTGAGTTTTAGAGATTTTAAGACTCCTTTTTAGGAAAACACTCAGAGTTTAAACAGAGTTCGTTCGCGTCAGACCAGGACTTGACAGCAATGAGATCTTTGTCCATGGTAGAGTGTAAAAATTGTATATCTGGACCTCTCCAAGTTACCCTGGCATCATCCCCAAAAGTAAATTTACCATTAATTCGTAAATATGTGATATAATTGATGAATACCAAAAAAATAATCGGACCTAAAACTAAACCCTGAGGTACACCACTGCTAATTGGTAAATTACTCGAAATATTTCGTACCTGTCGTTTCCTACATTCAAGGTAAGATACAAACCATTTTGAAGGAACACCTCGAACATCTAGTTTTTTAATCAGAATTTCATTATCAACACAATCGAAGGCATTAGCGAAATCACAAAAAACTGATGGCGTATAAAATTTATTTAGCCGATTTTTCACTAGGGATCAGTTAAAGCTGTATGGGAAACAGAGAGCAGAAATATTGGAAAAAAATCAAAGATTCAGATCACAAAGTTGAAGTTTTATTCGTTCAAGCTATTTCTTGAAAGTAAACATTTCACGACGAACATTTTTTCTATGGAATGTAGACCTAGAAAATAGTTTCAAACTCAACCACCAGCAAGGGATTACAAACATTATGTTTTACATTTGACAAACAAGGCGCGATTTCACGAAGGGATCATGGCCCCACAAATTGTCTTACTTTCAGTAAAAATTTTTGGGAAACCACAGAGCAGTTTGAGTTTAATGACGAAATTAAAGAAACACAACTAAGAAGTCGCTTATAGAAAATTCTGATCACAGTTTTACTTTTTCTTTTCTTTTATTTTTTATTTATTTATTTTAATTCGTGACCCCCCAAGCTGAGAAGGTGAAACTTGAAATACGCATTTCATTTTATGTTATTTAGAGTTTGAAAACTCTTTGTTTGAAAAATAAAATGCTATAAAAGTCGCGGAAAACAGTGTAGTAATACCTCAACTTACTACCTTGGGAGGTAATTACTATTTAGTAGAAGGAAATTTGGTAAGAGAAAGATAAAACTGAAAATAATTTTTGATTTTTGCTCCCACTAAAATCCGTCGCTTTCCATTTTAATCTACTTGTTCTGTTTTTTAAATTCACCATTAGGTTAAACCAGTTTTTTCAAGAACAAAATCGTCAATTAAACATTACTTTTGACAAAATTAGGGTCAATTAGTGGGTGAAAAAAATGTTCATAAAAGTTGAAACTATGACGAATGTGTACGAATACGGAGAAAATCGCAAAACGCGAAAAACTTTATTTTTCATGTAAAAAGTATTGTTGCAAATATACCCAAAGAGTTTTGCATATGACCTAGTAATTCTAAAGTTATTTTTTTCATTATTTCCAATTCTGACATTATCTTGTAGCTATTTTTATACTTCAGAAATTTTTATAAAATAATTGACTAAAGATAAAAGTATTTATCATGCTTTATTGGGAAAAATATTTTTTTGAAGAATTTTCCTGACCTGTTTTTAGCCGCTGCAGCTCTATCTCTTTGTCTCCTATTTTTAAACCAATTACCAACTTGAGTGGGTGTGAGACCGGTAGCTTGAGCCAGTTCTCTCTTTTTCGTAGGATTAGGATAAGGATCCTGTAAATACCATTCGCGCAACAAACTTCTAGTCCGTTCTTTGAAACAATGAGTTTTTTGTTCTCCGTCCCAAATAGTACGCGGCAACGGAAATTTTTTACGCACACGATATTTATCAACCGGTCCTAAAGCTCTACCACGCAATTTTTCCGCTTCTTGGTAATGTGCCTCCAACCACATGGCTTGTAGTTTCATATGAGAGCCTTTGGTAAATTTATGGGATTCTAAAATGGTATAAAGTTCTCGAAAATTTCCACTGTGAAAGGACACGATGGCTCTGGCCCGTAACACAGCTTCGTTTTTATTTAGTTCACTAATATTGGGGTGGGCTACTGGAAGCGACCACAAAAATCTCGCGAGTCTTTCTATATCACCACTTTCTTCCAAAGTTTCACATACGGCGGCTACTTGAGATACCGTAAAATTTAAAGTAGGTAAAGCGAACATCGGATTGGGTATTATAGGAGCGGGTACAACCGGTATGGGAACACTAATACCTGGAGAAGAAGAAGTTTCTGAATGACCTCCCGATCCAGGCCCGCTGAGCCCGGCACTCAACCCCAATGCCATATGGGTTGCCAGCTTCACACACTAATCATCACTATCGGAATAGGAACGAAAAAACGTGTTCATACAATAAACTCAGGTAACCATCAACAAAAGACTTCAGAAACTGTTTGCATAGATGTTACAATCAGACTGAGTTTGTGTGCAGACCTACATCGGCTATTGGCCCCTGTTAGGCTGTTACCACGGAGACTGGGCCGGGCGATCGCCAATACGCTACCGAGTGGAGGGGTTGACGCGCATCGGAAGGTGGAGTCAGTGTCAGTTTGATACATGACGTATAACTGAAAGCCTTTTGTACCATATACCTAACTAGAGGTGATACTTAAAGTGGTCGTCTATTCTACGTACCTCTGTCACCATGATAACTTTCAAGATACGCCTTTTAAGTCTTGTTTCTGGGTCGATATCTTCATTATTTGTTACTGGCGGGAGGTGGTCGCGAAAATACGCCTCGACATTATATTGATAAAAAAGTAAATTAACTTTTTTCTTGTACCTTAAAATCGATGCGGCGTTGTTAATATCATAATTATTAATAAGGAAGTTTTATCAAGATTAAGGGAATGTAGTGAGGTTGATTAATTAGAAAATTCAGGGTGTTTTCTTTGGTAGTATTTTGACACAATTATTAATGTAAGTAAGTAGTTGACAAGTTGGTTTACAAAAAATCAATAGGGTAACTCATAATAAAGTTTATTTCAAATTATATGATGCCTCAATTTTTAACGCAAGTTCTATATACAAAATATCGAATAACCTCCAAAACAATATAACATGTACTTAAATAAGCAAGCACTAAGAATTAACCAATAATATATATCGGGTAAATCGAATTAATATATTGAAGAAAAATTTAAGAAATTGTCTTGAATAAAAACAATCGTTTTGCAAAGATTCAAAGGTCATAGCATGGAAGTGTTAGTGGGCGTTCACATTGGCGACGCTTTTGCGATGTCATCATCCTGTTCATATTGGTTAAGCGTCGTTTTAGTTATTTTCTAGCTTTCAAACCAAAAGGACGTAATGAATTTGGTATCCAAATTATTACTTATAGAAAGTACACGACTGCAAAGGCTAATTTTAAAGAAAAGCAAAAAAATACAAGGCATTAGACATTTAATTTGCGACAAAACTCAAGATTCATCAATCTACATATAGCTGGTTGTCAAATGTCAAATGTTATGGTTGCGTTCAGAAATTTCATATGTGACAAAACTTGAGATTCATCGATTTACATATAGTTGATTGTCAAATGTCGAATATTATAGTTGCGTTCGGAAATTTTATTTGTGACAAAGCTTGAGATTCATCGATCTACATATAGTTGGTTGTCAAATGTCAAATATTATAGTTGCGTTCGGAAATTTCATTTGTGACAAAGTTTACGATTCATCAATCTACATATAGTTGGTTGTCAAATGTCAAATATTATAGTTGCGTTCAGAAATTTCATTTGTGACAAAGTTTACGATTCATCAATCTACATATAGTTGGTTGTCAAATGTCAAATATTATAGTTACGTTCAGAAATTTCATTTGTGACAAAACTTGAGATTCATCGATCTACATATAGTTGGTTGTCAAATGTCCAATATTATGGTTGCTTTTAGAAATTTAATATGTGTCATAACTTCAAAGAAAAACAATATTGTTTTTATTCATTTTCGAGCATTTTCATATTTATTCACCTTTTAAACTTTCTCTGGACTTTCACAAATAATTCAAGATCAAAATTAGCGAAATCGTCCAGACGTTCCCGAATTTTAGTGAGACTAATTTTTTTACCAAAAACTGGGTCATTTGAATTTTTCACATGAGGTTTAAAACAAACAAAAGTTACAGAAGTTTTTACTACCTTCAACTTTGCCACTGCACATCAAGAGACACTGTTTCCTCTTTCCGACTTCAGATCGCCCGTAAATTATTTTTCCTTTCATTTTTGTTACACTTCTCCATTGAGTTCTATCCTGCTATTATATTTGTTTTCATTTTCATGTTTTCATTTCAAAATATTTCAGCACTGGTCTACTCGTGACATCATTCACGATCTTCAAAATATTGGGGAATCCTCAACTAAACATATCTCTAATTATATGATCATTAAATAGATTTTCAAAGAAGCGATCAATTGCCCAGTTCATTGTATTTTTCAATAAATACTTGTAAAACTCTCAAAAACAAACTGACATTTTAAAATTCGGAACGAAAAAAAGAGGTTGGTAATTGAGTATCGTAAACACTCCCCCTACCTCCACGTCCCTTTAATCTCATCTAATAGTCTTAACTGGAAATATTAAACAAATAAAAAAAAAACAACGAAAATCTTTGACAAGATTGGGACAGGGATGTTATCGGTGTTGTTTAGATAGACGAAGTTGTGGCGCCAATGTTAACTGAAAAATCAGATATGGACAGAACCGTATTAGGAAATGTGGAGCTTTTTTAACTATAGAAATCATGATAATTGTTTTTACTTCCCATCAAGTTTTTGTGTTTTATTCATAAAATTGCACACGATGCAAGTATCCACAATATTTATAATGCATCTAATCTGAGGGTTAAGTATCTTTAGAAGTTTCCGACCTCAAACTGCGTGGACGCTTAGCTTCTGCTTGACGAGCAGTTATTAAATCGTAACTTTTTAAAGACAATATGCCTACACTGTAGCAATATTATGTAAAATTTTTGGCAACTAAACGTAGCCGTATCACTGGCGAAGAGAATTTGCAACGGCCAACAACGATATCCACGAAAAAATTCACCAAATGGTACTGGACGAATGGCGACCATACATTTAAAAATATAAAATATCAACCATTCCCCCGAAAAACTATCCCCGTCCTAGCACCCATAATTAGTCTTGCTCAGCGTCTAAACTACAGTTTTTTTGTCGTTATGCATGCCTGGAAAAATAAGTCTTGTTGTGACCAGATCTGGATTATATGTTGTTCGTAGGAGGTAGAAATACCGACGTATACGTCTAACATCGGGGTCACCAGATATGGGCACTATGGCGAGGAAAGCGAAGAGGTAGCGTGATAATCAAAGTTCCCTGAGGGAAACGGTCGAAGGATTAAAAATGTCGTGTATGGAAGAGTACCTGAATCATGTATTTTCAAATTCGACGGCACATGGCGTGGTCAAAATCAAACTTAACCAATCGCCCGGTGCTACGCCGTCGTCAAATACCGTCTGAAGTACCTACTGACAAATGGTAATCAAGTGTCGACTCGGCTCAGATTCTTTTAGCAAAGAAAATTCCTTTCCTGGGCACCCTGAGGAAAAATGCATCGGCTATTGATCAAGAATTTTTGCCAGTTCCCAGGTCGGCTTCCAAAATGGTTTGATACGCAATGAAGGAAACTAAATGTGTAGTTTTGTTTTAGAATATGCATAATAATGATGAAATCGACAGGCACTAAGAAGCTAAAAATGATTATGTCTTAAAATACAACCGAAGGAATTGACACTGTCAACAAATTATGCGTCGGTTACTCGGCGAAAAGAGTAACAAGAATATGGTAATTTTTATCATATAATGAACGTAGCTGGGATTAAAAAACAGATATTGTTCAATTCAGGATTACCAGTAGAAGCTCCTGATCGATTTCAAACTGGCTAAAGATTTAATGAAAGGACCAGATCAGACATAAAAAACCTTTCCATAGATGTGAAGCCTTCATTATCAGAAAAGAGCAGTTGAAGACTGAATAGAGAAAATCAAACACTATAAAATTGTGTAAAGAAAAATTCCAAAATTATATGCGAATGTTGTTTGAATGCCATGGAAGGTGTTTACGAAGGCGTTTATTTTTTTAAAGCAAATCAAATCATCATTAAGAATGAATTAGGAAGTGAAATTAAACAAAATTTGCCGACCAGAATACGGCTAGCACCTGGTGGTGTTGCAACAGCCTAAACGCCTGGCGGAAGGTTAAAGAGACAGAAGACTATCGGTGTATCATTCGCCATATACTAACTGATGAATTGTGTGCTACGTTTGCTCATTTTGGAACCAAAAGACATTTGAATTCAGACCTTATTGACGCAATTTAAGCAAAATGGTTGAGATTTTCTGCGAAGATTCATAACACCACTACATTTCTGAATTAAAAAAAACTCAAGAGTGGATTTCAAACGGTGAACCTGCTCCAAAAATGACAAAGACGATTCCATCGGCCATAAAAGAGATTGTTTTCATCAACTTTTTTCAAAAAGGTAAAAAAATGGCACGAGAGTATTACGAATCATTATTTGATAAGATACAGGAATAAATTGCAAAGAAATGACTGCATTTGTAGATAAAAAAGTGATTTTTCAGTAGGACAACTCACTTCGGTGATTGCCATGGCTAAAACTCACCAATTGTGCTTCAAATTGATTGTGTAGACTTAAAAGGAGGCTATGGTGAATAATAGAAATAATTATTGAAAACAAAGTCTTGCTTCTTTGTTAGATCGCAATCTTTTCAAACAGCCCTTGTATTATTACAAACCTCCGACTTATCATGCATGGTTCTTATTCTATAATAAAAAAGACATTATTTCCATCAACTTCTGATATTAATACTTATACCACAAAAACAAATACAGGATTAAATATTGAGTACTTAATATTGTCTTTCAGATATTTTTAAAGTTTCCTGGAAACCGATTCTGGAAAACAAGATGAATGCATGAGGAGGTTGAAGTAACATCTAACACTAGACAAGTGTCTTCTGTCACAGTTCCCCTCTTTTCTGTCGGTTGTCGACGTCGGCGTCGTGACTTCATTAAAGCCGTTTTGACGTGTTTATTTTTAGTGAAGTCAACGAGATTTTTGTTGGTCGTTAATTGCTTGCTCTTTCTCATTGTCGGAATTTTTAAGTGGTTGCGGCTACAAATTATCACGAGACATTCGACGTCATTACATTATAGGTATACGAGAGATGTCTGAAAAGTTCCCGACGTCAATCCAAAGATGTTAGTTGGGTAGTTGGGCAATATATTTTCGTGACTCTCAATAAAATTCCCGATATTTTGAACGGTAAAACACTTTAACATCATCACAAAAGACCAACAAAAAAAGACCACATAACTTGAAATGTCACTGTCACAAATCGATCGACATAAGGATAGATACACATATTAATTGGTTGTCAAATGTCAAATATTATGGTTGCGTTCAGAAATTTCATTTGTGACAAAACTTGAGATTCATCGATCTACATATAGTTGGTTGTCAAATGTCAAATATTATAGTTGCGTTCAGAAATTTCATTTGTGACAAAGCTTACGATTCATCAATCTACATATAGTTGGTTGTCAAATGTCAAATATCATGGTTGCGTTCTGAAATTTCATTTATGACAAAGCTTATGATTCATCAATCTACATATAGTTGGTTGTCAAATGTCAAATATCATGGTTGCGTTCTGAAATTTCATTTGTGACAAAGCTTACGATTCATCAATCTACATATAGTTGGTTGTCAAATGTCAAATATTATGGTTGCGTTCAGAAATTTCATTTGTGACAAAACTTGAGATTCATCGATCTACATATAGTTGGTTGTCAAATGTCAAATATTATGGTTGCGTTCAGAAATTTCATTTGTGACAAAACTTGAGATTTATCGATCTACATATAGTTGGTTGTCAAATGTCAAATATTATGGTTGCGTTCAGAAATTTAATTTGTGACAAAACTTTTCGTCAATCTACATATAGTTGTTTGTCAAATGTCAAATATTATGGTTGATATGAAATTTTGTCATTTATTGTTTGAACTTTCACTCTTTTGGAATGATTTAATGTATCTATTTGTTGTGAATAAACGAAAATGTAACAAAAAATTAATTTATTTTTAATTTTAAATCTTCAAAATGCGCACATGAAATAATCTATTGCAACTTTGGTCACCAAGACGGTTTAGCTTAAGTTGAGACTTTAGAATAATTAAATAAATTAATAGTGAACTTTATTTTACTAACCATACTGTTTAGACTGCAACTACATCAATACTCACAATTACACTGTCTGGTGCACATTTAGATAAACAAATTATCGTTTTCAGAAACTGAAGGTACGCTAAAACCCACCAATTTTATATTATACTTAAATTCTACCACCAATTAAGTACATTCCGTCAAAATAATTCCAGCGAGAGAACCTCTTCGACGGAAGATTTAACTTCTAAACTATAAAGTGGGCTGTAATGAATAGTTTGTACTTATGATCCAATTAAAAATGTTCTAACACATTTATTTTATGTTTATGACTTGCATCATGCCCGGTTATACCCGATTCTTAAGCCCGTCCATATATTAAATGAGCTATGTGCTCCTTAAACCAGACATTAACGGATCTCTTTGTCTGTCCAATATATTTGCCGTCACAATTATTAGAGCTAATTTCATAAACACGACCTACACTACAAAATTGGACGCTCCCTAGCATCGAACTGATGTTGCAGTTTTGTCTATGGCAGTAACCGAATATTCGCGCGAAATTTGAACTCGTTCGAACTTATAAATGTGAACAATTTTGAAATTGGACCAAATTATAAACAGGCCATTCTAGGTGCAGGTTAATTAACTCCCTTTTTGATTAGTAAAGGAAGGGGCTCGTGAAAACTAGTTTTTCCTAATTAAAACTAGAATTAATTGAAAAATATGTTTTAATTCTAATAAATAATAAAATTGACGACCTTGAGACGTAGCAATTGCGTGAAAAAATTCCAGAATAATGATTGAAACATTAAATTTTCCACTTTATTTTTCTCAAAATAGCATCCGAATAAATTAATAAATTTGTAAGTAACGTTTATCGTTTTTTTCCTTTTCTCCCTATCGCTCACTCATTGAACTAACTACAAGATCAAAAATGTAAAACATGTATTTGATAATAATGTAATTTCAGTCAAGTATCAAAGCTCGGGTCAATCGCTTTGAATGTAGATGGGACAATAGCAATTACCATCCACCCTTCCCCATTGTGTTTTTTCTGCACGAATACACTCTGACTATGCAACCAGCAAAACCCAACAGAGTGAAAAATAATCGACAACTATTCATATTGTTTCATTTGCAATTTTATATTCCGGCACAACCATCAGAACGTACAACTGAAATAAATCAGTAATAGCGCGATCAGTTTTTTTTTCTTTTACTTAAAAGTAGATGATTTCTTATAAAAATGTTTGATAATGAAAGGAAATATTACAATATTATGAAAACAATAAATATCGGCATTGAGTTTTACAATAAAACGGAAAAAACAATGATAAAAACTGACGATATTTTCAATCAAGACAATTTATCAACAAAAACGTATAAACCTATAGAAATAATTCCAATAAATATAATAATATAGAGTGTTCATGCGACTAAATTCACTGTCTCTTACATTCTTAATGTATCTAAGCACTATACACTTTACTAACTTATAATTCACTATCACTTAACTAACTTTATTTAAATTCTTCGATTATTTTGTTAATTCGTTTTGTTAACTACGACTATTTATTATAAACTGAACTAAATTGCGCTACAAAACTCTTTGTATATGAATAAAGAATATCACAAAAGAATTCTCCAAACGTCTAAAACATAAAAGATACAAAACAAATGAGTAAATCGATCTTCCTAGAAATTATTTAAAAGAAACAATGTAAATAAACCGTTTGCTATAAAAAAAAAACGAATCAAACGAATTCCGTAATGTTTAAAAAATATGCATCTTCGCCGAAATTTAAAATTCCATTCTAGTCAAGCAGAACCGGCTTAAGGATTCATTTCGCGAACATGGTCGTAACATTACGATGGATCTTTCCTATAACAAAATTTCCTCAGTCCAACTCTTTCTGAGATATCATTTTTCAACAAAAACTTTATTTCATATTTTAAGGAATTTTAATATTTTTCAATTATTTTTAATTAAGTCTTTTGATAATGTTAAATTTTTTGAAAATATACATTAGGATAATTACACTATAACGTAGGTGATCGGTTGGTAGCACTGATTCATGTTTGACAGTTGACTTTGGAAAGATTATTTGAATTTAAAAGTTTGTTCAAGTCATTCATTTTAAGGTTAGGGCTTTTCAAGAAATTCCTTCAGTGTAGATTTGTATGTTTAGTCTATATTTCATATGACTACATTTACTTTGTATAAAAACCTTACGCCACCCTCGCACATGACCGAATAACGCATCGTCCAGTCAACGGTCAAATAAAACTGTTATTCAGGGATACCAACCCACAACAGAAAATTACCAAAAATCCCTTAAGAATGCGTGCAAGGAAAACGTTCTAATATCGAAACAGACAACAAAAAAATGAAAATTAAATTTTAGTCACCACCTTTAAGGGTGATATTTCGGAGAAAGATGGGATGGGAAAATTTTGTCATTTCATGCGAGCAGTTACAATCTGTAGACAAAAGCTTCTAAAAACTAAAAATAACTAAATACAGATATAAATAAAATTAAATTTCAATAATAAAATTATAGTTAATAGTAATATCAGGTCTATTCTAGCTCTCTATCGTCTTCCCCATCAATAATATTATCCACATTTTCTGTATCATTATTATGTACGAGGTATGTCCATAAAATAAGGTTCTCCAGAAGCTGTGGACGCTAGAAACGCTGTTAGACGGGATTTGGCGTATAGCGTGGCTCTTTCATTATTGTCTTAGTAGACGTGGAAGATGGGACTTGATTTGATTCTCACGCCAGGTGCGAATTACACTCTGATCTCTGATAGTAACAAGTCCCAGGTTCACAACATTTTGAGATATCGTTTAGGATATTCCAGCCAAAATTTGTGTAAGGTGACAAATGACAACAAACGGCAACGTGTGGAAGCGGCCTTTTTGGAATTGAAGCATTTGACAACTGACAAAGAGCTGATTGTTTCAGCTATCCTCCACAGCGCGGCGACAGACTTCTACGACGATTATGTCGAATAGAGGAAGGTCTCTGCATTAATCAAATTCGTTTGTAACCTTGTTTTATGGACAAACCTCGTAAGTTATTCACTGGACTATTATTACGAGGATCAAGGTTCTAGTAAATCGATATACATAATCTATTCTTTAATCGCTGGTTTAGTTATTACTTAATAATTATGTTGTTAAAACTAAAACTCTAAAAAAAAAAGATATATGCCCCAACATTAAACATTAAAAGCCCTATTAGGGGCATATGTGTTGATGGATATGAAACTCGAACCGTTTATGGTCCTTCGACTTTAATCCGGGACTCCAACCGAGCTTCAACTGTCAACACTTGACAGCCGATATAATCACCGGAGGCCAAGCCAACTACAATCTACTCCTACGCTTCGTTTATTGCTTTATTGTCCTGTATATATGTTCCTGTCTACCATGCGGGATATTAAGTTTGTATAGGGCGATTATTTGCTATCTTGAACACGAATGTGTGTGTGTATATGTTCGATATTGTGTCTTCAGTGGCGGATGGAGTAATGAGATATATATATTTATTTGGACTTGACAGAATTTGTAAAAAAAAAAGGTTTCATTGAATTTCAATGCATCCTTCAGTTTTATGAGAATAATATATTGGTTATGTTACTATATTTATAGCTCTATTTGCTTAAAATATTTTCAAAAACGTAGCTCAATGGTGATAACACTTAATTTCATTAGCAATGTTAGTGAAAATAAACAATTATGAACCATTTAAATAATTCGTTTATAACTGGCTTCATACCCGTGAGCTTGAATAAATCTAACCTAAAAGAAGTTATGTTCGGTACTACTTTGTAGGATCTATGTAACTAGCGCACTCTATGAGAGTCAGATAGAAAAAACAAATAATTCATGGGATGTATCAACTTCCATAACATATTCGTATACAATTTTCTATCCTAGATACAAGTCACCTTTTTTGAAACACCATATATATTAACAGGAGGAGCCATTATTGACATACAGCCTTTTTTCAGCCACCGAGACATTAATTCAATCGCCTTCTATCTTAAGATGCATTGTTTATCACAATAGAAGCCTTTTTCGAACCAATAGCGATTTCAATTCGTGGGGTTAATTAATAAACACTGTCTCTCACATTCTTAATTTATCTAAACACTATACACTTTACTAACTTTTAATTCACTATCACTTAACTAACTTTATTCAAATTCTTCGATTATTTTGTTAATTCGTTTTGTTAACTACGACTACTTATTATAAACTGAACTAAATTGCGCTACAAAACTCCGTATATGAATAAAGAATATCCCAAAAGAATTCTACAAACGTCTAAAACATAAAGATACAAAACAAATAGTAAATTGATCTTCCTAGAAATTATTTAAAAGAAAAAATATAAATAAATCGTTTCCTATAAAAAAACTTAAAATCAAACGAATTCCGTAATGTATAGAAAATAAGGTAATAAAATGTACAATTTTACCTAAAAAGCATGTTTAAATCTATTGGAAAATCTTTGTTAGAGGGTTGCTCTAGGAGTTGTAAGGTCTTATCTAAATAAAGAATCTTCTGGTTGCCTAGAAAAATTAAACGAGCTAGACAAGAGAAATGAAGTTCCCTACAATGGATTCCGGAACACACGGGAGAAACAAGAAATGAAACAGCTGATAAGCTTGCTAAATTCGAGGTAGACCAGCCCTTCATTGGAACTAAACCCTTCTGTTGTACCATTACAGGGGGCAAAACCAATTATTGGGACAAGAATCTAAGAATACCAACAGAAGACCTATCGAGGAAATAGGCACGTGCATATTCTGTTGAACAGAAGACGAAACCTCTATCCAAACTCTCCCGAAGTGTGAACCATTAAGGAACTCCAGAGTACTACACCTGGAAGCGTATCAAATAGAAGACGAAGATCTCTGACAGCTACAGCCACGTCAAATTCTAAAAGGAGTGGGTTTAACAGACCAGCTGTAAACAAATATCATACAGTCCGTGCTCTGTTTTATCATATTTGACCCATTTCCTACTTGTTTGTTCATAATTGTGCCTCCACAGAGTGTTCAAATAAATATGTGATTTATAAAAACTAATCAAAGGCTTTCACAACAGTAACCACATCCTACATACAACAACAATAATTATTCATAATAGTCAGGGCCGGATTAAGATTTATAAGGCCCGGGGCTAAAATAATGACGGGGCCCCCTTAAGGAATTCGGAAACTCGGAAAAATTCACAAAATAATATCAATACGTTAGATTTGTGGTATCAACACATCAAAAAATACAGAATAATTTCCAAATGATGGGGCCCTCTTGGACCTGGGGCCCGGGGCTATAGCCCCCCAAAGCCACTAGCTTAATCCGGCCCTGATAATAGTTAAAACGAAGTTTTTGTAAGCTGAAAGGTCAATTTTTGAGCTCCGACTGAACTCATCATGTTAATGTATGTTGTCAGGGTGCGTTGCAGGATTTTTCTGTGTTTAATATGTACAAAAATTTTGTATGCTTTCAATTTCCAAATTGGGCGCCACTCAATTTTTTAACCTAAACTAAGAAAGGTATAGGTTGAGGTATCTTTAGAAAGCTGCTTGTTGAAAATGAAATACAATGATCTATATTAGGAATTCGAAGTTATATAAAAAACCAGTTTGAAAAAAATTACCCGCAAAACTTTGGTTTATAGAAAATAATGAAATAAATTAGCAACACATGAGGCTCCCTACTTGTCTGGAGAATACAAACAGGACCACATCCGTGGAATGCGGTTAGGAACCAAAGAAGTTCATTCAGTCAATCGTCCCGGACTACGTAGCTCCACGAGTCAAAGTTTGACGTTAAATCCAAATTAAGGTCGTTTAAGTTTTAAGCCCCAATAAAGGCCAAAACTAGGTCCCTTCCTTATATCTACTTCTTCTTGGATGTCAATTAAATTCCACATCGGTTGACAGTCAAAAGTAAAATATGAATGAAGTTAGCAGCAGACTTCTTGGGCGAAATCGGGTCACACGTCATGACGACAATCTAGCCAAAACAACCTTTCAACGGACTCAAGTAACTTGACTTTTACAAGCAACATAATTGTGCAACCAGTTAAACCACGTCTGGCATAGTTCGAATAATGCTTGCCTCCTTTAGGTCAAGACTTAACCTCAAAAGCAAATAAACCAAACATTCAATTTGTTTATATAAAAATTGTTCAACAAAAGGACAAATTAAACTTAAATTCCAGGAACCCAGTATGTCACCAACAAGTACATACAAAACTACAAAAGAGGTATAAAATATAATATATTGTAAAGGAAAAAAGTATGTACTGAACTAAACAATTTCCATTAAAATAACTTGGAAACTTGGTTAAAACGATGGAGAATTTTACGGCAAAACTAGTATGAGGAGAATATAATATGGAGAAGTTCAATAGTAACACATTCCTAACACTCCGTAACCGCCAAGGTGGAAATGGGCCTCGTCAGTTTCATGCATTTCAAGGACCCAATCAGCAAAGACACGACGTTGTTGATGATCGGCCGGCTTGAGTTTGAACTTTATATGCCTTAAGACCCAAGTCTTTATGCAAAATAAGGTGTAATGACGTTTGTGGAATAGCTAATTCCAAAGAACGACGAGGAATGGACAATCCTGGGTTTTCTTCAACCCTTTGGGCTACAGCAGGAATATTCTCAGTTGTTCTTGAGCGACGTGCACGGGTTTTATTCTTCACATCACAAACTTGTCCCAACAGCTCAAATTTTTCCACCAATTTCTGTATTGCGGTCCGAGAAGGTGCTTCACGTCGACCCAAAAATGTTTTAGTTTTACGAACCGTCTCTGCCAAACTTTTACCATTTTTATAGTGAAATTTAATAATTTCAATGCGTTGTTGAAGAGTGTATCGTCCCATTTTCATTAATGGCGTAGTTTTTACTTGTCAAATGTCAAAAAATGACATTTGCCGAAATAGCGGGCTGTTCAAAATAACACCTCTTATTGGAAAACCCTGTATAACAAAATATCTTATAAAAAATATTATTTACAAAAAGAAGTTGGTAGGTTTATATCGTATAATGTTTATAACAATAAAAGTAACGCAAGCTGTGAGCATTGAAAACGTTACACTTCATTATGAGGGTGAAAACCAAAAAGTTTGTATGTAAACAATTTCTTTAGTTTTGTAAAGGAAAAACTTGGTTAAAACGATGGAGAATTTTACGGCTAAACTAGTATGAAGAGAATATAATATGGAGAAGTTCAATACTAACACATTCCTACAATGATTTTGGTGCCGCTAAAAGGAAAACAGATTTCAAGTACGTTTTTAATGCTACGTGTAGTTTTCGATATTTCGCAAGGGTAAATAAATCAAAAAAAATAAATCAAAAACATTTAAATACATTAAATTTTACAGATTAGAAGCACCTCTTTTTAGATTTTCTCCAGTGGATGGATACAACTTGCACACAATGTTTGGAACTCACGGTTTATCCAGAGCTTTCAACTCTATATTAAAGTAATCAACGTATGTCTTCTTCACTGCATCTGTTATAGGTTTTCTAAACTTTTTTACTACATATTCAGCACAAATTTAACAAAATTTATTCGGATTATTTACACAACACCTTCTCGACGACGGCATATCGATATTATCATTTAAAAAGAGAAATTAATTAACTACAATGATATTAAGTATAATAAAATACATTTTTTAGGTTGTGATCGATCGATACAAACCTGGACGTAGCTTCGCGGTTTTGACAGCTTACCACGACGTCTTGCGGACTAATTAACCAAATTATAACATAGAATTAGCGGCACCAAATAAAACTTTTTTTGTAGACCTATGAATAGATCCATTCTATTTTCCAGAGCTTACAATTGATCTTCGGCGTTCCATCAATCCTCACAAATCGCACTCTACATATATATTGTCTTTAATAAGACAAACATCTCGTTCTTGGAAAAAAATTTCATCAATTATAATTTTTAATGTCTTCATTTGCTACACCCTTATACTAATTTTGTTTTTCAAACTGTTGAGTGACATCGATTAATTTACGAATGTCATTTCATACATTTTTACACATTCAGCTAAGCGAATAGCTTCGATATCTACGCAAGGATTACATTAGTAATCCTGTTAGTTGTATTCTATTTACATCTGCCGCTACATCGCTAATTGTAACAAAACATACACTACGCAATCCTATTATTCGTCAGATTTGTATTTCGAAAAAACTAAGTGAATAGAAGGGGCGAAACAGTAGCGTCCATTGGGAATGGCACATTGAGAAATATATTGAAAAAACAGTTAACGAAATGAATATTAGTCTTAATTCTAAAATCAGTTTTCCAGTTCTGATTTTATACAGGGTGTCCCACGACGAGTTAAAACTATTTGTATATATGGCAAAATACTTATAGTAAAATCCCGAAAATTTCTATGATCGACTGTAACTTTGTTATTTTGCATGTAACACTCTGTATATTAATACATCTTTGTAATCTACGTAAAATTTCAGTATACTTTTGTCTAAAAACTTTTTTCAAAAAATGCATAACTTTTGAGTTATTAATTTTTTTGTAAAAAATTTGATCGTTGCAGACCCTTATAAATTATTTTTTTACCATGATACCCTTATAGATATGAAAATAGTTTCTGTTCGATTGCTTTTATCAAGATTACACGTATTTGAATATATGTTGAAAAATTTTTCATTTTATACAGAGTGCATATAAAAAGTGTTCAAACTTTAACTTCATAAATATCAAATTAAATGTTTTCTCTAAATTTTTAGAGATGCAGGTGTGGTCTAAATTTTGTTTTGAGCCGTTGATACAACCACTAAGAAATTCAAAAGTAATTTTTTTTATCTTGTCAAGGTCTTATTCGAACTTTTAGTAGTTTTATTTTCTTAGTGCTTATATCAACAGGTCAAAATCAAATTTAGACCACACCTGCATCTCTAAAAATTTAGAGAAAACATTTAATATCTGGATAATGGTAAGGTTTAGATATAGAAAAGTATATATGAATTTGCTTTATTTTCTACCCCTGAAAGCATTAAAATATAAAAAACTGGGAGGTTCTATTTAAAAAAATAAAGAAATTTGATATTTATGAAGTTAAATTTTGAACACTTTTTATACACACCCTGTATAAAACGAAAAATTTTTCAACATAGATTCAAATACGTCTGACCTTGGTTTAAGTAACCGAATAGAAACCATTTTTATATCTTTAATGGTATCCTCGTAAAAAAATAATTTATAAGGGTCAAATTTTTTACAAAAAAATTAATAACTCGAAAAGTATGCATTTTTAGAAAAAAGTTTTCAGACAAATATTAAAATTTTACGTAGATTTCAAAAATGTGTTAATATACAGGGTGTTTTATCTAAAATAACAAAGTTACAGTCGACTACCGGAATATTTTAGTTATAAAGATCGTATTCGAAAACCCAAACGTAGAAATTTTCATGATTTTACTATAAGTATTTTGCCATATACAGATAGTTTTAACTCGGCGTGGGACACCCTGTATAATATATGAAGAATCATCTTTCAAGTAAATCTACCATTGCTGCAAGCTTCCATTTTGTGTTTTCTCATCTCTCAACATTTTTTCACTTAAAATAATACGAAATAAGTTTGTTTTAATTGATATATTTCAGTTTCTAAAGAAATTAACCAGCGAAATGACAATGTTTCTAAACATTCCAAGCCTTTCATGAGGTATGGCACAGCGGTTTACAAGTTAAAATAGAGAAGTTTCATTCTCGTTCCTACTATTAGTGGCTTAGATCATATTAAGTGCACCACTCTCTCTGGGGCTCCCCAGGGGAGTACTCTTTGACAGACACTATATCTATTCACAAGTTTGGCTCAAAAATATTGTGTATTAAAGTGATATTAAATTCGTCCACTTGAAATTCATTGGCTTATTAATCGTAAATCCAAAAATCATAATGATGTTTCACAAAATCATCCTAAAGCCTGTATGGAACTACGACGTACATTTATGGGGCACTACCAGCAGCTCCAAGCTCCACCATTATAATCCTTCAGAGGTTTCAATACACAAAGGCTTGAAAAACATTTTCGATGATCTCTATTATACCATCTTGTTCTTGGGAGCTATTGTCGATGCTGCTATCAATCAGTTGCCAATATGTTGATTTTCCAGCTTCGTTTCTTTTTTTTTCTTCAGAAAGCAACGAAAAAGTTCGACCGCTCGCAATAAATAAACCACCCCTTCCGCTCTTCGGAAGACCACTGGAGAAGAGACGACATAACAAAAATTAATGCGTTTGCTGACCACTGGAAAAGGTCTTCCAACCAAATTCTTCAACAATAAATGGTCACCAAGAAGAACTAAGACAATAAATCGGATTCTCGTATCAGTTAGAACTACCACTAACAAAAATATTGTGCGAACAAGTCCTGAAAGAAATCAAAGATCTCAATCTCAAGAAATCGCCAAATTCTCCTCGAACTACTAAGTTGATAACAGTTATTTATAATTCAATTTTGAATTTGGTACATTTTCCAATTTGATTGAAAGTGGCCCAGATCATCTTGAACAATCAATTATTTGATATCCTTATTTGTTTCACAAATCATACGCCGCTGATTTCGTATCCTGATTGTTTAGTCATACAAGGAGATTACAGATTTAGTTTTTGGATGCGTGAGGGGAGTTGCGTGTGTAGCTATTGCTTTAAAAAGTGGTTAATTTAAGCTTGCATGTTTTAATGCGTTTTTGGGTGCTTGCAAAGGATTATCCTCTGGTTTGTGTAGTTTACTAGATAGAGAGTGTTGAATTTCGTTTTGATTTTTACGCTTTTATTAGGGAGGCAGAACGTACCAAACTATCGATATTGGATATTTGAAAAATAACTTCTTTCAGAATTATGATTTTGCTAAATTTTCAAACAACGATCTACTGATCATATTTGCTGAATTTACCTAGTATAATATGAAGAAAAACGTCTAAAATTATCTATTCTAAAGTTATCTACTTGGACTTTTGTAATATACAGGGTGTTCCGAGACTGAGTAGATGACGTGAAAAAATTTTCTCATATAAACTTTGTTAGTTACTAAGCCGTTAATTGTGGCAACGTTCCATTGAAAATATTTATTATAACAAATGGAATATTTTAGATCAAAACAATAGGGATTTTTAAAAACTAATATTTTCGACATTGTGAATATCATTGTGATAATTTTGAATAGTGCATGTATACCAACTGACCCACAATCCTGTAATAGAAATTACGAGCAACTACTGAGATTTGAGAAGCTGTGATACGCGAAACAGACGTGCAACGGTGTATAAAATCGATATTACCAACACGGTATTTCGCATCGAAGATCAAATTTAGTCTGTAATCGGCCACCTTATTAGCAGACGGCTCGTTTTCCACAGTGTATTCTGATATCAGGCGCGCCTGTCTGAGCACATTCAGCCCTTTGCTGATTCTCTTTTGTTACCAAATTATACGTCAATGGCAGGAGCGTAGAAATAAGATAATTCAACTTCTAATATATCACACAATAAGAAAAACAGAATATATTTCCCGGTAAATATCAATTGCAAACATTTTTCTCATTCAGAAACCTATCATATATCTATCAAAGTCTAACCTAACCTAACAAATATATGATTCTTCTCTCATTACATACTGCTGTCAAATCATGAAGGGAATTCTCGGTAGGATAGAAGAAGAAACAACTGAATCAGTAATAAAACAACGATATAAAACTACCAACTTCTTTTTGTGAATAATTTTATTTATAAGATATTTTGTTATACAGGATTTTCCAATAAGAGGTGTTATTTTGAACAGCCCGCTATTTCAGTAAATGTCACTTTTGAAGCTGTCATTTTTTGACATTTGACAAGTAGAAACTACGCCATTAATGAAAATGGAACGATACACGCTTCAACAACGCATTGAAATTATTAAAATTCACTATAAAGTTTAGCAGAGACGGTTCGTAAAACTAAAACATTTTTGGGTCGACCTTCTAGGACCGTAATACAGAAATTGGTGGAAAAATTTGAGCTGTTGGGACAAGTTAGTGATGTGAAGAATAAAACCCGTGCACGTCGCTCAAGAAAAACTGAGAATATTGCTGCTGTAGCCCAATGTGTTGAAGAAAACCCAGGTTTGACCATTCCTCGTCGTTCTTTGGAATTATCCATTCCACAAACGTCATTTCGCCGTATTTTGCATAAAGACTTGGGTCTTAAGGCTTATAAAGTTCAGTTAACCCAAGAACCGATCATCAACAACGTCGTGTCTTTGCTGATTGGGTCCTTGAAATGCATGAAAATGATCCGGAATTTCATCGAAAAATCATTTTAACCGATGAGGCCCATTTCCACCTTGGTGGTTACGTCAATAAACAAAATTGTGGAATCTAGGGCTCGGAAAACCCAAGAGTTATTGTTGAAAATCCTCTCCATCCTCAACGCATGACTGTTTGGTGCCGTTTATGGTCTGGCGGTGTCATTGGACCTTATTTTTTCGAAAATGAGGCTGGAGCAACAGTTATGGTGAATGGATTGCGTATCGAGAGATGATTAATGATTTTTTATGGCTGGAATTGGATGGTATTGATTTGGACAACGTTTACTTTCAACAAGACAGCGCTACGTGCCACACAAGCAACGAAGCCATCGATCTTTTACGGGAAAAATTTCCGAACCGTGTTATCTCTCGAAGAGGTGATCACAATTGGCCACCGAGATCACCGAGTCAATTATTAACAATACTATTATTAAAGGTGCAGTTATTAAATTCTTTTCGGAATGCGTGATTGCCACCTAAAAATAATTTTAACTACATGAAAATATAATGAGTGTGACTTGAACCTGGCACCTTCCGCATATGAGCTTCGTACTATAGCCACAACGCTACGGAGACATTAATAATAATTTTCTTTACGCACTACTGCTCAAAGTATGTGTCTTCACACACTAGTGCGTAAAGTTTTGCGCAATAAAAAGTGTGTATAAAACACGGGTGTATTTTAATAAATGTTTTAGTAAATATTTCGACGAATTTTTCATTAGAAACGCCACTGTCTAAATCAAACAGCAGGTAACTCGATACTGAATTGGCAACATTTGGCATCGCGTTGGCAAGATATTATTATTTGGAAGTGCGTTATAATTTTTCTGGCAATTTTAAGATGATCTCGAATTTCATAAGAGCTCCGATTTTGATCGTTTTCCGAAGAATTGTTTCGATATTGAATTTCGGTAGCTAGATGGATTTCAACGTGACAAACATAAGAAGATTTTTTCACATGGTTAAATCTCAGACAAAAACATGCAAGATAGTTTTAAAATAACAACTTTCGGAGAAATATACTACTACACATGAGGTATAATAATATGAAAACCAATTATTGCCAAGCAGAAATATTAAAAAGAAAAATAATCATAAAAAATAGTTCACAGTCCAAGATAATTGATTTTCGAATGCGAATTCTAGTGTGAAGTTCTAAACTTTTGAATATAAGTTACTTTAAAATTGTCGAAATAGATCTGTTAAGAATTTTTGCGTTTTGGAAATTGGTAAAAGTCGAAACAAACTAGAAAATCAAAGCTGTAGATCTTTTAATTCCAAGTAAAAAATTAAAACCGTCAACTATATTGAGTGTGGTCAATTTTAAAAAATATATTGAGTTCAAGAGACAATGTTAACATGAATAATAACTCCAAAGGTTACGTACGTACTTTCGACCGGCTATGAAGAAAAATCGTATACACTACACGGGCCGAAAGTTAAAATCGCGACCCTGCTCATCATGACAAGCAGGGCCGAAAATTTAACTTTCGGCCCTTGTAGTGTAATATACTATTAGTGTTTTTGATTATTAATGACAGCTTTAAAAAATCATAGCCCCTTAAAAATTGTGATTGTTGTTACTTAAATTTTGAGATAGACAAATAAAAACAAATATTTATACTTGGATATGTCTTTATGTTTTTCAAAATATTCTCCATCAAGATCAACACACTTTTGCATGCATTTGAACCAATTGTCGAAACATTTTTCACATTTCGATTGAGGTACCTCAAAACATGTGATTTGAACGATCAACCACTTCTTCAGGTTTAAAAAAACGTCGCAATTTATTTTTACTCTGCGGGAATAATGATGATTCGTCCTCTGCGATTGGAATTCTTCAGTATATCTTTGCACCAATCGACCGGAGCTTTTTTTACGCGATTGTCAAATTATGTGGTATAAAATCTTTTTGACAGCGAAATTTTCATCCACTTGTAAGTGTATGCGAGTAGAACTAATGCCCAAGTATGCCTCAATCTCACGGTATGTCATATGACTTTAGACACAGCATGTTTTCTTGAATAAGAGTCGATTTTGGACGAACTCATCCGATAGCCAAGACCAACCTCGATTGAATTAAGGCTGTTTGACGCAAGACAACGTGCAATACAATGCAAGACTTAATATTTCTCGATGAAAAATATGCGTATGAAGCTCGGCTGATTGTTTCGTGAAATTCTCAACATTATCGGTTTGGTGCCATTTTTATTGCGTGCAAGCTGCAAGAAATGAGTTTCTGATCTGCTAATATCACGTCTCTTGCCAAGGATTTCTTAGTTATCTTATATTTTATTATTCTTAGGAGTATGTCAAATGTTTCTTCGTCCATTCTCAAATATAATGTTTTTTCGATTAATTGTATAGCCGAATTCATGTTTTTCCTTATTCTATCTGGCCAGAGCTTAGCCCAACATCGCCTAGATACTCTTTTCTGTCCATCAGACTCCAAAAGCAAGGCAGCAACCCATAAACTGACCACAAATATAAAATAATATTTGAGGTTAGGAAATTGTTTACTTTTACTTATGGAATTTTCATTAATGATAATCATGATGCAATGGGAAGAGACTTGCGTGATGTTAAGCAGCGTCCAATATTCGTCCATGGAATATTTTGAACTTCCAAAAAATTGCATGCAATTTCTTGCACGTTGTCTTGCCCAATGTCAAGCGGCCTTAAGGCAATGCAATGCAAGACACAATATTTCTTGATCAAAAGCATGCGCAGATGAAGTTAACCTGATTTTTTCATCCAAGATCTTGCATTTACAATAGTATCGGTTTGATGGCATTTTTATTGAGTCTAAGTTTCAATTTTATAGACAAATGAATTTCTATACGGCGTTTTATTTTCCTAGGGAGTTTTTTAGATGTTTTTTCATCGATTCTCAACTAATTTTCAAATGTTTTCTCGTCTAATACTCTAGCTAAACTGTCCATCAGACTCCAAAAGCAAGGCAAATACAGATATAACTATTGTCAGTATTTGAGGTTAGGAATTTGTTTACTTTAACTTTTGGAAATTTGATTAGTGGCAACCATGATGCAGTTGTAAGAGACTTGCATAAAGGTAAACCACATGTGATATATTTCTATGTAATATTTTGTCTTGCTTGATCTTGCAAGGAATTGCAGGCAACATTGTATTGCATCATGTCAAGCGGCCTTTAGAAAAACCAGTGAAATACGGTGATTCGAGCGAGTTGATTGACATCAGTCATAGAAAATCATCGTACGGAAATGTTCGCAATGTTTATCTGTAAATAGCTCAAATATAAATCGTATGACAACACGTTGTAGGTACGTTCCCCATTAAAAATGTCAAACTTTATGATGACAATGTCAGATTTGACATATTCATATCAGCGTTGCCATATTTCAAAACCTTCGATTCCCTACGTAACCAAAAATACATTCTAATCTAATCACAAAATCATAAAAAGAATAAGTGAGGTAATTTAGATTATAATAATATCAAATTATTCAAAAAATATATTATTACAAATTTCTACTAAATGTTTTTATTTCGACGTATTGTATAGTGTCCTACTACATCGTGGTCCAGTGATCCTTATAAAGAAGATACAATAGGATCGTAATAAAGTTTGGGGTGCTCTTTTCCTCTTTACATTCAAATCTCACAAGGAAGAAAACGAATATCGCTAATCAAGTTGGCGCATATATACTTTTGAACAGAGGCGTTACACAAATAATGTTTTTTCCATTGAACAATTTGTTAAAGAAGAACGATTCAAATAATACTGGTCATATAGGATCTATTACTTTCTAATAATTGACTGAACAATCAGCAATTGCGTAAAGATAAATTTGTAAAAATTAATGTAATGCAAAGTGTTCCCAACCTTGAAGCTATTTACACCATCACTACTTTCCAATTTCCGGAATGGTTTATTGGTATTACAATATTATGTTACGCTGATGATGCTGTTCTAGTCACAAAAAATAATGATCTTGTACAAGTGGTTAACTGCACAACTAAATCTTTCAATATCATAATATCTGCGTCCAAAATAAAGTGTATGACCACATCCAAAGCTCCGATAAGATGTAGATGATAAGACCAAGTAATTCAATTCAAATCTAGGAATCAAGATTTTATAATTTGGAGACGTAGAGAATGAAGTAAGAAAGCAAACAACTAAAGCCTTAAGAATAGCAGCAGGTTTGAAAGAAACCATCGGAATAGAAGTCAAATCGAGAATATACAAGGCCACGATAAGATCCATAATAACCTACACCGCAGAAACACGGCGAAAACCAAAAGAATGATGGAAACAGCAGAAATGATAGTGCTACGCAGGATAGCCGGGAAAACCCTTCTGGACAGGGAAAGGAGTGAGAACATCAGAAGATTTTGCAAAATAGATGACGTCAACGAATGGGTTCTATCAAGAAAGAAAGATTGGTCAAGATAGCGCGCGATAAATCCCCATTGTGCCGAAGGAGTACTGGCCGATCGAGAAAAAGGTGCAGCGACAAACTTGAAGCGGGATAGGAGGCAAGGATGTCGTAGATAAAACAGGCGACTACGCCTAATACACGAAAGAAGAAGGAATGTTATACGTTTTCCCTTCAGATGAAATTCCATGTTTCACGAAACGGGATCTTGCTAAAGTAGACGCTCACATCTTGGACATACAATAGCTGATAATTTCATTTAAAACAAATATTCATCATCACATTTACAAACTTGTAGCGTATTTACAGTAGAAGCCTGGTTTGAGAGAGTCACGTCTTAGTATCAAGCAGGCTCGCGGTTAAAAGAGTTAACACCACCGATGGGTACATCTGCAGTAACATACATCACCTGGTGGAAAGGTAATGTCGTTAGTTTAAACTGGTAGTATCCACAATCTTTACCATACACGAAATGGTTGAAATGTATTTGAAACAAATAATAGAAGTGCTTGAGAAAAAACACAAAAAATGATAATACGCGGTCTGACTATTAAATAATGAGACTGCTCGCCTAGAGGGCGCCCTAGACGGATGGGGTAAAAACCGAGTAGTGCGTTGGGTATCTAGATATCTTGTCTATGCAAGTCCCAAAACTCGTTTCCATCACTATTATAGTATTTGTGCAGTAGCGGTTTGAAACAAACGTGTTTTTTCTCGTGGCGAAAACCACGTGTGACGGAAACCAGGATCAATCTCAAATTTTTCATTAAATTAAATTAAATAAAAACTCTGACTGAATGTTATATTTGTTGCAAGAGACCCTTGGGGACAATTCTCTATCTCGTGCGCGTGTTTTTGAGTGGTGTAAGCGCTTTAGTGAGGGTCGAAAGAGCACTGAAGACGACCAGCGCTCAGGTCGCCCTGTGACTGTTTCAATTCCGACAAAAGTGACCAAAATCAACCAAATTGTACGTGCAGATCGTCGAATGAGCGACCGAATGATTGCCGAGGCTGTAAACGCCGATAAAGAAACGGTTTGAAAACTTTTATTCGAGGAATTACACATGACAAAATACTGTGCGGAGCTGGTGCCAAAAAATCTGACTCCTGACCAAAAGCTCTTGCGTCAATAGGTCAACTCAAATTTCCTTGAAAGGTTAGAAAAAGATCTGCTTTGCACGGGACCCGATTTGAGTCTACGGAAGCGGTAAAGCAAAAAACGACGGAGCTCCTAAAGGCACTCACCAAAGAAGACTTCCAGCACTACTTCGATCAATGGAAAAACGTATGAAAAAATGTGTGGCGACGGAAGGGGAGAATATTGAAGAGTAGTATTCGAATGTAGAATATTTTTTAAATTAAAAACCTTTTTCGTAACCAGTCTCGATATTTAATAGCCAGACTTCGTATATAGAACAGGAATTATACTAGTGACAAGTTATGGAGCCGGGAAAGAACGAAAAGTATCTTCGATTATAGGAGATGAAGATACTTGGACTGGTCAAAACCAATGAGGTATATACGAAGATGTCCGAAAGCCTTGATATAACAGAGTGGAAGTCAGCCGTAGAAGTGCTAAGAGGTCGACCTAAAGCACGCTGGAAATAAATTACGTAGGATATTTCGGCGGAGGGTATGAAGATTTGGAGACAAATCGTGAAGAATAAGAAAGAGTGAAGGAAACATCTTGACGAGTTGGAGGAGGAACAAAGAAAATTCAAATTCTATCACCGCACAAGATGAATCAACAAAGTTCGAAAGAGCGGTTAGCATCCGCAATAGATGAAAGACCAATATAAGATATTCAATACTAAATTTTTTCCCTAAATGTACGTCCATGTTGTCCGGTATACAAAGCCAACGGTGTAACCCGGCGAGGCGAAACAATTGAGTCTGAAAATAAATTTCCTTTTTCAATTTTCATTCTACGTCAATCTCTTACACTTATTTTCTTCGGCACAGATTTGATTTCATATTCCACTTGGCGACGACGATTCGCTTTTGTTTGTGGCTCGTTATTTACGTTTTCGTCGTTGCTACAAATGAGATTGGGGAATATGGATCTGGATGATAGGGAATATCATTAGAAAGTAGTTTGTATTCTTCATAATACATATATGGACAGATGAAATGATAAAAAAGCATTTTTATAAGAAAGTTCAAATTTAATGAGTATTTTAGTATTTATAAGAAACAATTCCTTTCGATTAATCCTGTAAAAACATCTAAACAATTTTAAAATTATCAGACGCAAAATGTTTCGTCCGAGATTAGCATCAACACTTAAAAATTCGGTAATTATACACTTTCACGGTCACCTGGTTTTTTGGCTCTAGAAAATCGAAAAATGGATGGATTTTAATGATCTTGGTCTCAAAATGTTCCATTTTACGCCGGATTTATAAAAAAAATTAGTAGAAATAGCTGGAATGAAAATTTCTCATAGTTTTACTGTTTTAAATCGTAAAAAAACGGTTTTGCAAAATAATCTTTTACAAAAAATTATGGGAATTATACACTTTCGCGGTCACCTGGTTTTTTGGCTCTAGAAAATCGAAAAATGGATGGATTTTAATGATCTTGGTCTCAAAATGTTCCATTTTACGGCGGATTTATAAAAAAAATTAGTAGAAATAGCTGGAATGAAAATTTCTCATAGTTTTACTGTTTTAAATCGTAAAAAAACGGTTTTGCAAAATAATCCTTTACAAAAAATTATCTCATTATCAGATAAAGTTCTTATATTTTTTTTGTATTCTACATAAATTAATAGACAATTTAAAAAAAAATCCAAAAAGAATGATTTTTTCAGTTTTTATAGCTTAAAATGAAATCGATGAAAAACAATCAATTTTCGTGAGTAGTTTCGTACTATATTCTTCAATGTTAATAGTTTTTGGACCATTAAAAATCGAAAAATAGATAAATTTTATAATTTTGATCTCAAAATGTTCCATTTTACGACGAATTTATGGAAAACACAGGGGTAGTGGCTGAATTTGCGGTTTTTAATAGTTTTAAACCTTAAATAGTAGAAAAACGGGTTTTTCTAAATAATCCGTTACGAAAATTTTTTCTCGTTATCAAGTTCAGTTTCAACTTCAAAATCTTCAATTCCTTTGATGTTCCAATTGACGCCTATTATTTAATTCTATTTTGGGAATCATCAATCTCATTGAAGATTTTGATGTCTTAAACTGATCTAAAAATCTTATTTTGGTCATCAATGTTTGTTTGTATGGCATTGATACACTTTTGAGGTTCAAAATAAATTTTATAAGATCCATTTTTAACCTCAACTTTGTTAAAGCGGACGAAACAACAAAATTGAAGTCAAAAATGGGCTTAGATTTTATGTATAATGATATATTTGTAATCCGAATTTCAACTTCAAAGTTGTAATTGAAGACTTGAAGATTTAAAAAAATATTTTAAATTCTGTCTCGGGGAGTTAACTATTGTGGGGTGGGTGTCGCGGGGGGTTGGGGTTTGCTAAAAGAGCACAAAATAATACTGTTTAACAAGTGTTACATAATTCTATTCTTTCAACTTATCTTTTGTATGAAATGAAAATAACACAGTAAACAATACTCATTTTATTTACAAACAAAAAAATTTTTTATTATAATTGAAAAAAAAATTTACATTGTGAAATCTTCAAATATTTTAATTTGAACATGAAAATAAAACTTTTCTTTAATAAATTTTGTAGTCTTAACGAACATCAAATATGTCTTGAAAAAAAAAACAAAAACAATAAAAAACAAAAATTGCTTCTAAAACTATGAATTATTGTTATTGTTAATATTATCACATTTAAAGTCATGAAACTGTAAAAAATATTTATTTTTTTCAATTTTCGTATTTTTTTTTATAAATCCGCCGTAAAATGGAACATTTTGAGACCAAGATCATTAAAATCCATCCATTTTTCGATTTTCTAGAACCAAAAAACCAGGTGACCGCGAAAGTGTATAATTACCATAATTTTTGGTGAAGGATTATTTTGCAAAACCGTTTTTTTTACGATTTAAAACAGTAAAACTATGAGAAATTTTCATTCCGGCTATTTCTACTAATTTTTTTTATAAATCCGCCGTAAAATGGAACATTTTGAGATCAAGATCATTAAAATCCATCCATTTTTCGATTTTCTAGAGCCAAAAAACCAGGTGACCGACCGCGAAAGTGTAAATTACCAAAAATTCAACACCCTTTATAACCACGATATATTTGTCGAAAACTTTCAGGGAAATTTTCAAAAATTAGTTTCTCGGGTATTATCTTTAACCATAGGATTCGTATTTATTAACAAAAGTAATGGACCTTCGAAGTAACGTCAATCATCTTTCTAAATCCGCTTCTCTTATTGTTGCTTGTCAGATTAAGCGATATAGGCAACACCCTCGACAAAAGCTCGCAGCTAAAATATTTTGTACTTAGTACATGTTTGTGTTATCAACTTTGCAAAGCGGCTTAGTGGCCTTGTTAAAAAGGTACGAACAGTTTGGTATTATTTGTCACCACCTAAGTAATTTTTACAATAGTTATTATGAAAGTTGTTCAATTCTAGAGAACCTTCATACTATCAAAAAAATATTCGAAAATATATTATGATCTAATCAAACTTATTGCATACAGCTTGGAAATATCGATTTATTCCTCACAATATAAAAATTTTCTAAACTTGATTAGATTAATAGCATATTTTCAAAATAAATTAAGTCGAAATCAATGGACGTCAACGATTTCACATCGACTACGAGGATTGTCCCAGAAGTACCCGGCCTGACCTAGAGATGGCGGTAGTTGCTTGAATATGTTTCAAATTTGAAGACGCAACGTTTTTCAGTATTTTGCAGCCATCAATAGTGAACGTTTTCAATGAATTTGTAAACATGGAACAAATTATCTGAAAAGCATTATCCCAACCAATATAAAAGCTGAACTAGATTCTGCTGCTTCGTTATCAACAATAAAATATTGGGTAGCAGAGTTTGAAGGTCGACCAAAGGAAGTGACAACTCCAGAAATGTTGAAGAAAATACACAAAGAGGTTCTGGATGGATGAATGTCGACTGGAAGTGCACGAGCTAGCAAACATAGTAGGCATTTCAAAAAGTGCGGTACATCGCAAATAAACTGAAAATTTGGACATGAGAAAGCTGTGCGCAAGATGGGTGCCGCGTTTGCTCACGATGAAACAAAAACAGCGTCGTGAAAATGTTTCCATCGAATTTTTGGCAATGTTTTGTAGAAATGCCGAATTTTTGCTCTGTTTCATAACCATGGATAGAACTTGGGTCCATCACTTCACAACCGAAACAAAAGAACAATTAAAACAATGAAATGAAACGGGAGAACCGGCTCCAAAGGAAGCAAAGACCGTTCCATCTGCAAGCAAGGTCGTGGCGTCGGTTTTTTGGGAAGCACGTGGGATAATTCCAATTGACTATCTTGAAAAAAGGAAAAACAGTGAGTGTTTGCAAAATTATTTCAACGTTTGGCTAAGAAGAAAGTGTTGTTTCACCAAGACGATTCACCAGCTCACACATCCTTTATTGCCATGGCCAAAATTAACGGATTAAACTTTGAATTGCTACTTCATGTACCCTATTCGCCAGATTTAGTCTCTTCAGGATACCAAACCTGAAAAAATGTCTTGGTGGTCCAACAATGAAGAGGTGATGTTGACAGTTAATGGCTATTTTGAAGAGCTTGCCGATTCTTCTATGAAAAAGAGATAACGTTTTGTGTTTTTTTGGGCCAGGTTTACTATGTGCACAGAAATTATAGGAAATCTTACATTTGATCTTCAGGAAACTCTTTCTTTACCCAAAATACCACAACTGAAGTCGCATTTTGGCAGCACAAAAATATACTGAACATGAGGCTGGTTTAACTCCTGTAGGGATCAAAACCGTGGTACCAAAGTGGTCTTATATTGATCCACATACTTCAAAATCATCCTTGAATCAATTTCAATAAAAGTTTTTGTCTCTGGGCATAGCTTCCTTCCTTTGGAGATGTCGATTATACACGAAATAACGTCGATTAAAAACATAATTTGATGATAAGACAATCCTACAACTTTATATATGAAAACCCGTATATCATATGTAAGTTATTTAGGCTAAATATGGGGAAATCAGGAAAAGCGAAGAAACCTGTTGTAAAACATGTCAACTCAACCCAAGAACGTTAAAGATTTTTACAATTAGATTCCCCCAGATGCCAGGCCGTTTTATAGCTTTGTAGATAATGTGGAGGGTCGAGATTTTCAAGAAGATTTAGAATTCATTGAGCTAAATTCGTATTTTTAGATTGATCAATAAGATTATTTCCAACTAAACATGTTCTGTATTCATGACCAATATTCGTATTAACTTATTCAAGTAAACAAGTGGGTTTAACGGTTGTTATATCACTTCTTATATATCAGTCCACATTCCTTATTAGTAGTACAAAATCAGTGCTTCCTTACCACTTTTTGTTTTTATTTTATGGATCAATTTCCACCCATCCTGAGACAACTTCTTGACCCAACTCCTACCATATTTTTTTTTAAATTAACGTCTAAATATTCCTTCAATAACTTGAGATACAGAGCAGATCCCTTTTCTACACATTAAATGAACTGCTCGACATCATCTATGAAGATAGGCCCCACCATTTCGAGAGTACTCGCTCTAGGGGCATACGTACAACTTTTAATTACACAACTATTAAGTTGTTGGTCAAAAGTATAAAATTTTCTAATGCTGGCTGATTAATGAAACTAACTGACTTTGTATAAACCATTTAGGTGGTATGATTGGTCAACTAAAATTCCACACATTAGGTGCTTCAATAAAATGAGAAACTACTCTTCAAGTTTGATACGCCGCTCGACGAATACACTGCGTTTAACCTTTCCATTCACCGTTTTAATTAGTTGATAATGTGAATTTTTGATTACTCCTTAGGAATAGCTTCTGAACTAGACATATATCTTTAAAAGGAGATTTTATACAGGTATTAAAGTGTAATATAGTAATGAATTGTGAAGACCTAACTTAGGATGAATATCCGCTATAATTCCGAAGGGTTTAGAAAGGATTCTGCAAAATTATGTCTAGGGATCCCTTTCTAGTAGTTGAATATCCATAATGCAAAGTCTGCTGAACAATGAGAGATTTTTTTAATAGCACTATTGCTGTATATAGTTAGTACCCAGAAATTTACATTATTAAGAAAGTTTTTATAAATATACAAATTCTTATTTTCTATTTATTTGGATTAGAGAATAAACTCATTGTTTACCTGATCTATTCTATCTACTCGTTCGTTTTTTAGTCATTCACTTTTCTATTCTAGTTTGTTTTCTCAATTCATATTTCCCGCGGTTTTATTTTAAACATGTACGAGGGTTGTTAAATTTTGACATATGTCAAATCTGACATTGCCATCATAACGTTTGACATTTTTGTGTTGTCAACGAGTGCATTTTTGACTAGAGACGATTAGTCATAACTCATGCTACATTTGACAATGGTTTCATAGCAAAAGCGACACTCGTTGTAACATACCATTGGACTTGTTACATTTCTCTTTTGTTTTTTGCAACACGCTCAAGTTTTAAGTGCAATTCCATTGTCGATCTACGACTAAATTCTAAAAGTTCAATAAAATCTCAGTGTCGATTCTAAAACGTCCTCCATCTACAGATTCTTTGTATTCGATCTCTGGTGGCAAGATTTTCTAATATCTTTTCAACAAATAAGACAACTTGACGCTCTAAGGTATTTTATTTATGAAAATTCAATATTGGCGACAGGTTTATCCAAGCTTAATAATATTGCAGCGGATATTATTACATTGAACAATGGTTCGGTCTCTGAGTTTTATCTCACTTTACCCATCTGTCTTCTGGCATTCTTTCTCCGTCCAGAATCTTTTCCGTGCCCTCACCCATCTCACCACATCCTGTACGCCCAATTCTTCTCTTATGTCATCACTCCTTATTCGGTCCCCGAGGATGACTCCCTTGATGGTTCGCAGTATTTTCATCTCTGTGGTTCTCATTATTCTTTATGTTGTTGACGTCTCGGCTCTGTAGGCCGACCACCACGAGAGATGGAGTTCAGCTCCTCAGGAAGATCCAGGAAGAGGATTGAACAGGACCTGGTCCTCCTATTGAAAGAGGAAGAAGAAGAACAATGGTTCTTATAGCGATCATTCTGTAATCTACAGATTTTATAAGAAGGTGCAACGAAAGAGACCTAAAATGAACCAACGACAAATAAACGCGCCGTGCTAGAAGCTACCGAAAGATTTTAACACCATTACTGTCATTGAGAAGATAACGACAGAGCAGATGAAGACAATTCCAAGAGAATATTGAAGAATTTTGAAGAATTGAAATACATCTTGCACAGCTCTTTGTGTTTCTTAATAATAATATTAATTTACCAACATATTTTCCATTGTCAGAAGTTTAAACATCAAAAGTATACTCCCTGTATATATAAAACCCTTTTGGCGCTGGAGGCAGATGGGGTGAATGTATTGTGAACAAAACGCGAGTTATGAATTGAAAGCTATGTAAAGCCCAAACGATAGTTATCAAAAAGTTGTACATAACAAGTTCTTCAGTTTCATATTTCTATTGTATAAGAATTGAAATATAATCCATGAGTTTTTGAGATTCTTTCGAAAAAATTATATTTACCAAACATGTTCGGGCAATAATTTTACCTGTGGTATATAAGGATCTAGTTTATGTTTTTAAATTTTCTTGATTTTAGGTCTTTTTTGTTTCAAAATTAGTTTTTATAATAATTTTTGAAAGATAGATAAAAATTGAGTTTTTTGTGGGTTAAGAAAAATCATATTTGAGCTTATTCGAAGGTAATTTCCTGCTCGGCATTTTTTTCAGAAATTTACCTCTAAATGTCAAGTCTTTTTTGAGTTATCCGCAAAAAATGTGCTGTTGAAAAAATCCAGTAACACGAAATTCGCTTTTTCTAAGAGTAATTTTGAGATTAGGAAAAAATCAAAGAAAACCTTTTTTGTAGGAAATTTTTTGAGCTATATTTTTGATTCCTCCACTTTTTTCTAAATTCGGCATATATTTCGAGTTATTTGCAAAATTTTGAATATTTAAACAAAAATATATCGTTTAGCGGCCAAAATTTTGATGTTAACTTTTATTGTATCGATAGCAGCACCCTCAGAACTACATAAATCCAAAAAATCAGCTCCATAACTAATTTTCGTGAGTTTTGGCTCTAATTGGGATGAACTCACTGAACTATAAGTCTTTATCATAATATTTTGATAAAGACGTTCTGTCAGAATGTTGTGTCGGAAGGTTTAGAAAATATTTAAGTTGGGATGACGACATCGTTGTATTTCGTTGCATTCCCTCATAAACATTAACAATATCAACCATAATACTATGACAGATTCTGCCAAAGTACCGCTTTCATTATCTGTACAATAGTCTTGTTTCCACTAACAATAAGTCGGATAAATATGGCGCTTAATCACGTGACATTAAACACCAATCAGAGAAGCACATGGAAGCGTGACCTCATACCTCGCGAAACGCCATGTTGTAGCTGTCATTTTCGTATAAAGTGAACAGGTTGATTCGAGTTTTTAGCAATCATTTTTAAATTAATACAGTTCGCTTTTAGTTTCTTTATATTTTCGTTCATCAGAATTCCGCAGAGAGTCGCATTTACCTACTGTGGAATGTAAATACTTAACTGATTTTGAGGTTATCGATACAACTTTAATTTAATTTAAGTCGTAACATTTTATAGGTTATGTGTGGTGTATTCATTTCTTTTACTATACATTTATAAATAGATACATCAAGTTGTGTTTAATACTTAAAATGATCTTCACAGAAATAAATTATGTAATCAGTTTGTTTGTTTATTGTTTGGAACGTATATGAATAATTTGTTTGGCATTTTTATCCTATGGGGCACTATACAGTATTTATATTACGAGGAATTCATTATTTATTAAAAAACACAATTGACTGTCATACACAAAACGGCAGCTTCGCGAGGTGTGACGTCATTCAAGACGCCATGACAGTCTTGTCAACTAACTAATTCAAAATGAGAAAAATATCTTCTATGGATTATAAAGTGATTGAATATGATGTTATCTAAATACACTAGAAATGTTATTCGTTTATGTCCAAAATTATAAAATTGAAAAATAAACTAAGAAAATGAAGTTGTTTCATTAACGCATTAACATAACCTCAAAAAGTATCACTATTTGTATAAAATATCGCTTCGTAAATAACGAAAGCCGTCTTTTGGATATTAACAGCCGTAAAACGTCAACAATATAGATTTATCGATATTGCGGCCTGTAATACTCGACTTCTCGACCACAAACTACCTTTTGGAATTATTTATTTGACAGTTCATCAGCTCATAACCTTCAATTGTGTTATATGGGCATTCTATTGCTCAAGTCATTTGTAGATATTGTGATTATTTTTTATAAAACTAAATTGCAAAGTTTCTCGGTATAGTTTGAGTTGAAGATATTGGGAACTAAAAAAGGCATTAATATATGAAAAGATAAAACAACAAGACCATTTAAAATACTAGTAAATTTATATTAAATTGATCATAAATGAATGTCTAATAATATTAACAAAATCATATTAGATAAAATGGTAATTACAGTACAGAAATCTATCAATAAAAATTCATTAGTCCCAATATAGAACTATCCCGTTATTGTTTGATAGACTGGAACATTTTCCCGATAAACTATAACGTGGTTATTCAAAAAAGTACGATCAATATCGCTTTCAGTCGCGACTTGGATATCTTCACTTTTGTTGGAAGTTCCCCATCCATTTCTGTCCAATGCTAACTTTTTTTTCGTGGTCTTACTCAAATATCGAGGTCTCATACAGGTTTATTCGTCGCTCTGAAAGATATTCACGTTAAATTTTGCAGGAGAAATCAAAAAAAGGACGATGAATAATGCCTTTAGTCGCGATTCAGGCATCTTCACTTTTGTTGGCAAGTTCCCATCCATTTCTGTCCAATGCTAACTTTTTTTTCGTGGTCTTACTCAAATATCGAGGTCTCATACAGGTTTATTCGTCGCTCTGAAAGATTTTCACGATAAATTTTGAAGTGGAAATCAAAAAAAGGACGATGAACAATGCCTTTAGTCGCGATTCAGGCATCTTCACTTTTGTTGGAAGTTCCCATCCATTTCTGTCCAATGCTAACTTTCTTTTCGTGGTCTTACTCAAATATCCAGGTCTCATAGAGGTTTATTCGTCGCTCTGAAAGATATTCACGTTAAATTTTGCAGGAGAAATCAAAAAAAGGACGATGAACAATGCCTTTAGTCGCGATTCAGGCATCTTCACTTTTGTTGGAAGTTCCCATCCATTTCTGTCCAATGCTAACTTTCTTTTCGTGGTCTTACTCAAATATCGAGGTCTCATACAGGTTTATTCGTCGCTCTGAAAGATTTTCACGATAAATTTTGAAGTGGAAATCAAAAAAAGGACGATGAACAATGCCTTTAGTCGCGATTCAGGCATCTTCACTTTTGTTGGAAGTTCCCATCCATTTCTGTCCAATGCTAACTTTCTTTTCGTGGTCTTACTCAAATATCCAGGTCTCATAGAGGTTTATTCGTCGCTCTGAAAGATATTCACGTTAAATTTTGCAGGAGAAATCAAAAAAAGGACGATGAACAATGCCTTTAGTCGCGATTCAGGCATCTTCACTTTTGTTGGCAAGTTCCCATCCATTTCTGTCCAATGCTAAGTTTCTTTTCGTGGTCTTACTCATATAACCAGATCTCATACAGGTTTATTCGTCGCTCTGAAAGATATTCACGTTAAATTTTGCAGGAGAAATCAAAAAAAGGACGATGAATAATGCCTTTAGTCGCGATTCAGGCATCTTCACTTTTGTTGGCAAGTTCCCATCCATTTCTGTCCAATGCTAACTTTCTTTTCGTGGTCTTACTCAAATATCCAGGTCTCATAGAGGTTTATTCGTCGCTCTGAAAGATATTCACGTTAAATTTTGCAGGAGAAATCAAAAAAAGGACGATGAACAATGCCTTTAGTCGCGATTCAGGCATCTTCACTTTTGTTGGAAGTTCCCATCCATTTCTGTCCAATGCTAACTTTCTTTTCGTGGTCTTACTCAAATATCCAGGTCTCATAGAGGTTTATTCGTCGCTCTAAAAGATATTCACGTTAAATTTTGCAGGAGAAATCAAAAAAAGGACGATGAACAATGCCTTTAGTCGCGATTCAGGCATCTTCACTTTTGTTGGAAGTTCCCATCCATTTCTGTCCAATGCTAACTTTCTTTTCGTGGTCTTACTCAAATATCCAGGTCTCATAGAGGTTTATTCGTCGCTCTAAAAGATATTCACGTTAAATTTTGCAGGAGAAATCAAAAAAAGGACGATGAACAATGCCTTTAGTCGCGATTCAGGCATCTTCACTTTTGTTGGAAGTTCCCCATCCATTTCTGTCCAATGCTAACTTTCTTTTCGTGGTCTTACTCAAATATCCAGGTTTCATACAGGTTTATTCGTCGCTCTGAAAGATTTTCACGATAAATTTTGAAGTGGAAATCAAAAAAAGGACGATGAACAATGCCTTTAGTCGCGATTCAGGCATCTTCACTTTTGTTGGAACTTTGTTTTTTGAAGTCACACCCAAATATCCAGGTCTCATACAGCTTCTGCCGTCGGTCTGAATACGACTCGCATTTGCTTTTGTACATGAGTGAGTGAGAACTTTTGACATACACTGACGAACAAAAAATTGAGGTCACTTCAGAAATTACGAATAATTCAGAAATTGCGTATAATTTTGGCGTCAATATTGATAAGAATTAGTAGGCGTTAAAGCAAATTTTTTCCTAGACTTGACAGCTGTCATTCGATGTATTATGTTATTAGAAGACCAGATTCTTGGCGAAAAAGAGTTACCACTCAACGAGATGACCGTTTTTTTGGTGATCAAAAGTTTGCGGAATATAACAGCTACTGCGGTTTCAATGCGAGATCTGCTAGAAGAAATGAAAAATGTCAACGTTAGTAAATGGTCCCGTTAGAAGAAGACTTCATGCTGCTAGACTGTCATGCAGAAGAATGGCTCCAGGTCCCCCGTTGCAACGCCAGCATCGAACTACAAGATTGACATTTGCCAGAGATCACATTCGTTGGAATGATGATGACTGGAGCTGGATATTGTTCTCAGATGAGTCGCGTTTTTGCCTCACTGGGTCAGATGGACGTCGACTTGTGAGGAGAAGACCTGGGGAAAGATATGCTGAAGTTTGCATTGAGAAGCGTCTTCCATTTGGCAGTGGGTCAGTTATGGTTTGGGCGGGAATCACTGCACAAGCTCGTACAGAGCTGGTCATCATAGAAAATGGCTCCCTAAATTCTCATAGGTACATTACAGAGGTGCTAGAAGACCATGTTATGCCTTTCATGGTGACTATGGGAGAACGTGGCATTTTTATGCAAGATAATGCGAGACTACGTACAACCAGAATTGTCAGGGAGTATCTGGATGAGGTAGACTGGTTTGAGTGGCCAGCCCGCAGCCCAGACATGAATCCCATAGAACATATCTGGGAGGAGTTGGGACGACTGATCCGCAGACACACAACAGCACCAAGAACTGTCCAGGAGCTGAGAAGATTACTGTTGCAGGAATGGGATAACATCGACCAGAATTTGATCCGCAACTTAATTCAAAGTATGCCGCGCCGACTTCAAGCAGTCATCAAGGCAAGAGGAGGGAATACACGTTATAAGTGTCAAGTTTTTTTATTTTGTTCGTTCCATATCTTCTCTAACATCAAAATGTTGAATTTCGCCCAAAATTATTATTCTTTATTATAGAGTATCACATTCAGCTTACAAAAACACATGCAATGTGTTTTTTGAAATTTGGAAAACGTGAAATTTCAAAGAACATGAACCTGGTGACCTCATTTTTTGATCGCCAGTGTATTTCTGCTTAAATCTTGCGGATGTTTAAGTAGTCAAATAATATATCACAAGCCGATTCCACCTATAGTTATGGCAAATTCACTTTCTTTAAGATGTCAATGTCTTCAAGCAAAGTAGAACTGAGACTTTGCTGTAGGAAATAGAAATAGCAAGATTTTCCGATGGGAAAAAGTAACCAACCAAACCAGACCAAGATGCTACAGAAACATTAGAAGCTGAAACAGAACCAAAAGATATGAGCTTTGGTAGTGATTGTAGGGACGGTAGTGGAAAAGAAAAAGAATCTGGATGATTTGATTAAAACTGGTAATCAAATGTGTCGATTATAATTTAGTTTTACTAAAATATCTTATTCAAGTTTTCAAAAAATCACTTTTCATTTAAGAACAGTTATTAAAACAAAGAAGACTCCTATTTGATATATCAGAATATAAATTTTCCACGGTACGCAAATCAGTTACTTCTCTAAAATTATCTCTAATAATATACCCCGTACCATATAATTTTCGCTTTCTACATATTTCCAAGGAGTGAAATCAGTTCCATTACAATATCTTCCTCGTAATTCTCGTCACAAAAGTGCACGTGCCAGCGATTTCCAGATCGTCTATTTCGTTGCGCTCGTCGCCACTCTCCTCGTGAAAAGCACTAATTACTGTTATACATTATTGATGTCTTCTCGGCCGAAAGGGATCCACGTTCTGAATCCTTCCTTCTAACAATCGAAACGGCTCTAGAATCGAAGTCATTGTATAATTAATTCAGAATCATTTATAATACTCAATTATGTGATTCGTTTCAACACTCTGTATAAATGTACGAATGTATTGAGTTCCAGGTGTTACAAACATTAAATCAATACGTATATGCCGATACATCTCTTAGATATACCATTGTGAAGTTGCCACAAAGGAAATTTGATAACTCGCACACGTTCAATTAATTCAATTCCTCACAATTTATTCCGACCAGCACACTGCGACTTATATGAATATATTAAATCATATTCCATCTGATCTTCGATATTATCTTGTAATTCAAGACAACCAGTAGCGGTACATATTTAAGGATTTGGGTATTTCACCAGCTAACTCATAACTAACAAAACTCGAAACATTTTTTCAAATATTTGCATCATACAATTAGTAAATTGAAGTTCTTAAGATACTAATCTTGAACCAGGTAGTCAAACTGTTCAAAGAAAATGTCCGACAGAGGCTTAGGTTCATCAGTCTCATCTTCTTTATCTGTTTGTTCTCGATCCTCAGTTTTCTCTTTAATCCAAAATTTGTTTGTGACTGTGTGTGAGGGAACCAGCTGTGAACAGACAGTCAGTCATTTTCCGTGAAATTTTCTGCATAATGAACTGTTGAATCAGACTCGACTAGCTTCCTTGAAACTAGGAATGGAAACTGTATGTTTTGAATGTTCGAAATAAACGGGTGAGCAGGGTAGTTGTCAACAAGAAGTAAAATCCCACTTCTCTCAAAATTTGATTGATCATCCCAGTTGATTTATTAGCTTTGTACATCAATTTGTCAATATTCTTAAAACAGCGCAGGCTTTTCGATTTGTTCAATATTATCACCTTTTATTTCGGTGCCATCAGCTACAAATACCGTAAAATGTTTCTTGGAGAGCTTTCCTCCTCCAGAACTTATTTGGAGGCAGCTTATAGAAAATTCCTGCTTCATCGCCATTGCCATGTCACTTGGGACGTAAGTTTCTGTCAGTTTTGACCACACTATATCAATCCAATCAAGAGTAACAAGATTTCGAGCTTCTCCACTTATTTCTCCTTAGTTGATATTATCTCATTGCTTGAATTTTCAGAGCTATCCTCCAGATGTCTTCAAAGAAGTAGCTTCAGTAGCTGCCACGATCGTCCCCTAGGCATATTTTGACACTCTCTACGGTAAATTTTATATCTTTGTCAGCTGATGTCTGATCTTCAACTTCTTTATTAGCTTTCTTAATTCTTTGACATCTGTCCTTAGTTTTGTTTTCAGTTTCCTCTTATTTGTTACCATTGGTTTAGGTTTCTTAGTGTCAATGATGATTTTCGATTTCCTCAAACTTTCCGGCCATTCCTGCTACTTCGTGGTAACAAAAGAAAATCTGTATTATTCAAATAATTATTCGGTAATAGCAGATTTTTTAGGTAGAGATACTACCTCGAATGGGAAAAAACTTTTTTGAAGATTCCCAAGAAGCTCTCATTTTGGTCACTCAATAAGTCGTGTGAATGACTAAAAAAAACACATTTTTTGCCAAAAATCAATTCTATTCATCAATGCAATCTCCTTCAAGAGCAATTAAAATCATTCCAACGATTCTCTAACTTCTCAATGCCGTGCTTGTTGAAGGATTTGTCTTTTGCATCAAAATAGGCTTCAGTTTCAGCAAATGCTTCTTCATTTTAGCTGAATTTCTTACGAACGAGTATTTTTTTGAGGTCAGCGAATAGCCAGTAGTCACTAGGGGCCAGATCTGGACTATACGTTGGATGAGTAAACAATTCGAAATGTGATACGTTCAATTTGTGAATCTATGCATTGTTTTATGAAACAGTGGTTTTTTCTTCGACATATGAGGCCCCTTTTCGTTGATTTTTGCATTTGAACCGATCCAACAGCTCTATGTAGTATTCGTTCTGCTCTTTGGAGATAGTCGATGAACAATATTCCATGCGCATCCCAAAATACTGAAGTCATCACCTTCCCAGTCGACTTTTGTTGTTTTGGACGCTTCGGATTTGATTCATCGGCTGCAGTCCACTCAGATGATGATCGTTTTGATTCTGGAGAGGAGTAATATGATTTATTACGTGTAAACATGGTCAAACATTGCTCTGAATCATCAACACGTTATTGTTTTTGATCGATTATGAGTAAACGCGGCACACACTTTGACTCAAGCTTCCTAATGGTCAAATGCTCATGCTTAATTGTAAATACACTGCCTTCTGATATCTTTACGGCCTCAGCTATCTCACGCAATTTGAATTTACGATTAGATATAACTAATTTGTGGATGTTTTTGATGTGTTCTGGAGTAACCACCTCGATTGGACCACCAGATCCATCACTGATAATCGTTGCCTGTACCACCATGTTTAAATTCAGCAAACCAATAACAAATGGTTCTTCTCGATGGAGCAGAACTTTTTCATAAAGAAACAATGATAAATTAATACACGAAATTATTTTTTTCCATTGTTTTGAAAATAACACTTAAATGGATGACACTTTTTTAATACTAATCGAAATGTCATGAAATTTTACACAATGTCTTTTGAAAGTTGGTACTTCGTAAATGTCATATGGATTTGACAATTGCAGCGCCATCTGTGTATCAGTCACACACACGACTGAGTGATGTATTAATTTGTACACTCCTTTTCTAAAATACAAGGCTCTGAATTAATGAAATAAATGAATATATTCCACTGTTTTCATAAGCAATGTATTAAACTACATTAACGCAAAGAGAATTTATCACAACAAGAAGAAACATAATGAAAATATCATGTCCTTGAAGTAAGTTCTTCATAATTGTATACTTTCAAGTTCATGAGGTTAATAATCGATACTTTGGACCAATCAATTTATCATTTCATTGATTCTATGACTCTATAATTTCTATTTATGCTCTAATTGAATGTTTATATTTTGTTTGGTGATTTAAAAAGTATATAAGAAATCATTTTTGTCCTTTTTTAATCAGCCGGTACGCTCGTGATGTAATTCGAATGCTGAGTAAAAGCGAAACTGAAAAGTGTGTGTTATCTTTATCATTGTCCCCTTGTCCCGCATTAGATCTTGACACGAGGTAAAACAGTAACCATTTACATTAAACCAACTGTGTTGCCGAGGATATAGATCAGTGATACGATTGTGAATTTTGTCTTTGTTATAAAGGGTGTTAGTTCAACAACTATTCAACTCACAGCTTTCTAATTGATGTTGAAATTCGATGGCTGCCTTTCTATCGCTTTTAACCATCTTTTTCTTCGTTGATAGACACGAATAGAAAAAAGGAAAAATATTATTAGAATCGATTGTGGAAACTGTCGAAGAGTAAATTTGTAAACTCCATATGATATAATCGATTTTATTTTGGAGTCTACCCAGTAGGTCCACACATTATTTAGAATTGGGGCTCCAACCCTTGTTTTTTAGTGTACTTTAAAGGTGGGGGAGACACATCTTTTCCATCATAATACTCATTATCTTAAGCATATTGAATGTCAATAATTATCCAATCATATCGGAATACGCGGTCATCTAGAGCAATAGCACATGAGCTTAGGTTAGGTTAGGTTAGGTTAGGTTAAGTGAAGTTAGGTTAGGCTAGGATACGTAAAATTAGGTTAGGTTAAGTTAAGTCAATTGTTGAAAGCTCATCGTGCATGCAACGTGTATGTATTTCTATTATTTAATATTATAGGTATCAAAGACGTGACAGTTAATCATACTGTCAATGTGTTATGATGTTATGCTAATCATATTAATCGCTAGTATGCATTAGATACAGCGATTCTTGATTTTCATATTAAATGTAATTTTTAATTATTGTTTAGACGACACCATCTAAAATTTGTTCGTTCTGTAATCATTTACATACCGAAAGTTGTTGTTAATGTTAAAAATGTTAAAAAAACATTACCCCCACTTTAACATAACTTATTTTATCCCGTAAAAGGATCTGAAGTGCAGCCAAAAATTATTGGAGTAAGATTGGGGTGGAGCCTAACCTTACTTAACTTAACCTAACCTAACTTAACCTAATCTAGCTTGACCTAACCTAACCAAAGCTCTTGTGTTATTGCTCTAAATGACCGAGTACTCCGAAATGATTGGATAATTATTTACATTCAATATGGGTAATTATACACTTTCACGGTCACCTGGTTTTTTGGCTCTAGAAAATCGAAAAATGGATGGATTTTAATGATCTTGGTCTCAAAATGTTCCATTTTACGGCGGATTTATAAAAAAATTAGTAGAAATAGCTGGAATGAAAATTTCTCATAGTTTTATTGTTTTAAATCGTAAAAAAAACTGTTCTGCAAAATAATATTTTACAAAAAATTATTTCATTATCAGATAAAGTTATTATATTTTTTTTGTATTCTACATAAATTAATAAACAATTTTAAAAAAATCCAAAAAGAATGATTTTTTCAGTTTTTATAGCTTAAAATGAAATCGATGAAAAACAATCAGTTTTCGTGAATAGTTTCGTACTATATTCTTCAATGTTAATAGTTTTTGGACCATTAAAAATCGAAAAATAGATAAATTTTATAATTTTGGTCTCAAAATGTTCCATTGTACGACGAATTTATGAAAAACGCAGGGAAAGTGGCTGAATTTGCGGTTTTTAATAGTTTTAAACCTTAAATAGCAGAAAAACTTTTTTTTCAAAATATTCATTTTTTATGTAAATTGCGAAAAAAAAATACACGAACTTGATTCCACGACGTCAGAAACAGTTACGAAGGATTATATGTAGAAAGTCATTTTTTGCATTTAAAGTCATGAAACTGTAAAAAATATTTATTTTTTTTAATTTTCGTATTTTTTTTTATAAATCCGCCATAAAAGGAAACATTTTGAGACCAAGATCATTAAAATCCATCCATTTTTCAATTTTCTAGAGCCAACCTAACCTAACCTAACCTAACCAAAAAACCAGGTAACCGCGAAAGTGTATAATCACCATAATTTTTTGTAAAGGATTATTTTGCAAAACCGTTTTTTACGATTTAAAACAGTAAAACTATGAGAAATTTTCATTCCAGCTATTTCTACTAACTTTTTTTATAAATCCGTCGTAAAATGGAACATTTTTGGGACCAAGATCATTAAAATCCATCCATTTTTCAATTTTCTAGAGCTAACCTAACCTAACCTAACCAAAAAACCAGGTAACCGCGAAAGTGTATAATCACCATAATTTTTTGTAAAGGATTATTTTGCAAAACCGTTTTTTACGATTTAAAACAGTAAAACTATGAGAAATTTTCATTCCAGCTATTTCTACTAATTTTTTTTATAAATCCGTCGTAAAATGGAACATTTTGAGACCAAGATCATTAAAATCCATCCATTTTTCGATTTTCTAGAGCTAACCTAACCTAACCTAACCAAAAAACCAGGTGACCGCGAAAGTGTATAATCACCATAATTTTTTGTAAAGGATTATTTTGCAAAACCGTTTTTTTTACGATTTAAAACAGTAAAACTATGAGAAATTTTCATTCCAGCTATTTCTACTAATTTTTTTATAAATCCGCCGTAAAATGGAACATATTGAGACCAAGATCATTAAAATCCATCCATTTTTCGATTTTCTAGAGCCAAAAAACCAGGTGACCGTGAAAGTGTATAATTACCTCAATATGCATAAGATAATGAGTGTTATGATAGAAAATATGTGTTTCCCCACACCTAGCACCAAAAAACAACCCTATATGCGCGAAAAAATGTTTGTAGTATGTTTATGTTGAGCCCCAATTCTAAATAATTACCCTTTTTTCTTATTTACTTTCCAAAAGTAAAAGTAAACAATTCCCTAACCTCAAACTTTATTTAATATTTTGTGGGCAATTTAAAAATAAAAATAACAAAGCTGCGTAAAGTAAACAAGAAAAAAGTGGCAATAATTATATTTTGATTAGTGGCAACCATGATGTAATGGTAATAGACTAAGATTCGTCTATGTAATATTTTGCAATTTCTTGCATGTTGTCTGGCATTATGTCAAGCTGTCTTAAAAATATTGAAACAGGCAAGTTACACTGTAATAATCAAATTGAGAGCTGTAGAGTTAAACCTAACTATTTTTCTATTTTCCCTGTATAACAATCCTTAGATTAAAACGTTTATATTTGATTGTTAATTTTCAGGGTATGTAGAGTTTTTTTAATAAGTAATTTGGCTTTTTTGAAATTCCTTTATATATTTCGAATGTCTGATTGTCACATATGATTAATACTATAATAATAAAGATAGATTATGCAATTTATACTTTAGCCACACTTAGGAGACACGTAATACAGAAATATTTGTACCTAATATAATTTTTATCTTTACGTATTGAAAAGTCCAGTGGCGCACTATTGTACTTACCGATTCCACAATAGGAAACAACTTTCCAGAAACGGGACGAATTTTGATATGTTTTAACCCACAAAATTCAAAGTATTTTATGTTGTAGTAAGTGAATAATTGTTATGATAAATAAACATAATTGTGGGTTCAATAGGTGAACCTAGTGCCCTCAATTCAAGTAGAAAATTTAAATAAAACGCAAGGAATGGATCGCTTAGTCTCCCAAAAGAGATTTCTGGTCGCAGTCCGTTAGATTTTTCTGAACAAGTGCAAAATTTTATAAGGAGGATCGTAAACAGTTTTATTATCCGAAAATCAAATACCAACACAAGACATAATTCGGTAATTCTCTAGATTAGGTTAAACCCCTCCGATTTCGTTAAAATTTTAGTATGTTACAAAGAAAATAAGCTGAAAAATTTGATGTATATATGTAGGGCGCGGAAATCATCCCTTCACATAGTTTTTCAACTTTGAAGTTCCAGAAAAAGAAAAATAATTTATACATCATACTTTAGCTTCGCATGTCTAACCTAACTTAACCTAACCTAACCTCACCTAACCTAACCTAACCTAATCATGAATTTTAATTAAGAATATTGATAGAATATCAATCAATAAACAGCAATACACAAAAATTCATAGAATTTTATCTTTTTCATGGTCAAACACGAATAAAAAAAACAAATATTGATAGATTTACTAACGATAGTCGTATGTAAACAAACTAGACTAAATTCTCTGCAAATTTTATGATACATGATGTTATCTTTATGTAAGAAACAACAGAAATAACAACAAGAAGATTTAATAGTTAGATAAGACCTGGTTTAACGCCATATTATAAAAAAAAGCATGGGTAGAGAAGTATATAACAATTCCCAAAACTTTTCACTGGACTAAAACATGCTTCTGGTAAAGGCGGACGTTTTATTATCCTGCACAAAGGATAAGGAGGCGGTTTCTGCGGGACAACACGCCGATAATAAACAGAGGATCGTGCTTAGCTTGAAATGAAATTGTGGTAACCGGAAAAGAACGGTCAGTTACTGTGGAATACACTTGGGATGAAGATAGAAGGATGTAGCACCAAAACTGAAAAAAAAGTAGATACATCTATCACTGACCTCGACAGGAACACCTACAAGGAAGCATATGGATAGATACCTCCATACAAGACGATTTAGAAATATGCAAAAAATAGGAAAGCCCACTTGAATTTGGAACTCGAAAGATACATAGAGCAAAACACCAAACGCCCTATAAAAGAACGAAAAAAGTTGGTATGGAACCTAGTAGCTGACGAATGCTCTAAAAGCAAAGAAAATTTTTCAGCAGACTGTTTGTAACTGCTTGATCATACGGCAATTGCGTTTCAACAGTATCAAGTTCAAGTAATGAACAAAAAGTTTTACGGTTCAGAAATAAATTTAACTTGTTCAGTATTAGTTTGAGACGAGTGAAAATATTTTTTAGAGATAGAGTACTACTACCTGTGTATATTAAATGTGGTGTTCCTGCAACAATTGTTGGATAACTCATCGTAATACCGCTGGAACAAACCGCATAAAACAGACATAAAATAACCAATGAAATAAGCTGAAATTGATTAATTAAAAACTGAGTGGAACAAGGCAATGATACAATATCAAAAAAATATACCGACAGCGTAAATTATTACTTATCAACTCACCCAAAAAGAGCTGGACCAAAATATTAATCTTGATCTGTTTTAATTCGGCTAAATACCTAAATAGGAACGTCCAGGGCATAAGCAATTAAAAAATGATTTTTTTTAAATCCTAGCAATCGACTTGCGACTGGGGTACGCCAATGTGCTCTACGCGCTCTTTCGATGGCTGACATTATATTCCTAGAGGTCTAAGACCGTGACGTGGTTTAATTGTAGAAGTTCGTTCTATTCAGTTCAGCGCAACGCTTAATACAGGTCAGGTTTCTAGTAAATTCATTTTTTGCGATTTTCCGAACTGTCTATTACTTTAAGCCGGTTTGAACTGAATAATAATAAACTATGAGAGAGTTTGTGTAAGTTTATACAGTATAAAAGTTATTTCCAAACACTAAAAGGTATTAAAATAATTCAAACGAAAAAAATATTGAATTGAAAACAAAAAGTTACCCATTTCCAAACATTATAGAACTGTTAGGCATTCTTGCCCTCTTAGCAGGTTAGGAATAAACCTCCGGGTTGGAGGCCCTGGGTGGAGGAGGGCTGGAAGTCGAGGCAACCTTAGTAACCCCTTAGTCGTCTAGATAGCCTTGCCCTTCCTTCCCTTTGTTTCTCCATTTCACTGATGTTACAGCGTTTGAGCCTATCTTTTTGAAAACAGTTGCTTTGGAGGTAGTGGGTTCTGAGGTCCCTGTTTGCTCAGAACACTCAAGGAGAAGAGGAGGATTTGTCATGGTCTCTTGAAATTTTGATAGGTTTCCCGCAGGCATTGTTGGCAACACCTGATTAGAGCTCAAGTACCATTCATCCCTCGGCAAGATTGCTTCCACATTGGAGCCATTCTTTGCATCTGCCCCCCTCCTCATGCCAACGTAGGCGCGCTTGGGAAAGGCGGCCACTGGGCTCTTTCAGAGGGATATAAACTGGGTAAATAATATGAAATCCCGTTATATTTTTAGTTATTCTTTGTCAAGTTGAATTAATATAGTTTTTTATAAATTTATTTTTCTAAATGTTGTTGATTTTAGGTCTCTTCTGTTTCAAAATGAGTTTTTTTTAATAACTTTTGAAATATATATAAAAATTGACGTTTCGACTTTTCTTTACGTCTTTACAAAATATATTTTTTCTATATCTCTTAAAAATTATTAAAAAAACTAATTTTGAAATAGAAGAGACCTAAAATCAACAACATTTAGAAACATAAATTTATAAAAAGATCTAAGAAATTAAAGAAATTTTTATAAATTTAGTTTTATTCTTCAATTTATCTAAGCCGTCGAAAATCTTGTTCCAAAAGCGCGCTACTGAGAATAATATCCGCAGAAATACTTTCAATTAATTATCTACCTTTCAAAACTTTATTAAGTAGATATAGAAATATCAGTTTACATTAGATAAAAGTTATTGGTAAATAATACAAATTGATCAGTTTATCTGAGAATAAAAACCTGTACACGTAGATGAATTTAAAAGATTTATCGAAAGCATTTTATATAAACGAAGATGTTTCTGAAACTTTATCGAATTTTAGTGTTTTTGCTGTGTTTAAACGTAGTTTATAGTGATATTTGTACAAATACAACAAGTATAAGATGTGACTGTAAGGAATATACCAACATTCAGACACACCTACCTACTTTTTTCGCCGATTGTTCTAGTAGATTCTTGACTGAACTTCCAGAAAATATAAACGATGGTTTAAACGTTATAGATTTCTCTATTAACGCTATTGAAACGTTGGACGCCAATAAGAGACCTCTTAACAGCGAAGATTTAGAAGAATTGATATTTGGTTATAATAATATATCTCACGTAGACGTAAATTTCTTTCAAAATCTACCGAATTTGAAGAAATTAGATTTGAGCAATAATTTTATTAGTAGTTTGGAAAACTCCGAGATTTTCGAAAAACTACCTCATCTAGCTCGCCTCGATTTAAGTTTCAACAGCTTTAAAACTTTACCTGATTTTATATTCAATCCATTAGTAAAACTCACGCATTTAGACATTAGTTACAATTATATGGGGGCATATCTGACGCAATCAAAAACTGTTTTGGAAAAAATGCTTTGTCTAACTCCGAATTTGACACATCTTCATATGGATGGTTTGGGAATTAAAGAATTGCCAGCTGGTTACTTCGACGGTTTCAATAATTTGAAAGATTTATCTTTGGCCGATAACGAATTTACTCTGATACCCGCAGTTCCTTACAGTGTAGAACAACTGGATTTATCGGGAAATAAATTGAGTTTCGTATCGGCGAATTACCTCAACTATCATTCTCTCAAAGTGTTAAAATTAAACAGAATGGTGACTTTAACTGTAATCCCCCATTACGCATTTTACAATTTGTTCGCGCTTGAAAAACTATTCATTACCGACTGTCCCAATTTGAAAGAATTCAGTGAACTAGCATTCGACGTGCTTTCCAAAGATATCGATCACCACATCAAAGTTTTATCTCTGGCGAGAAATGGTTTGAATAGTTTGAACGAATCCTATAAATACTTATTCAGAAAGATGGAACACGTCGACTTAACCCTTAATCCATGGGTGTGTGATTGTAATATTCTGTGGCTACAAAATTTCGCTTTGGAATTTTTTAGATCCCATGAAATAAGGTAAGATATAAATTAATTTAAGAAACGAGACATGTGTGGCCATCTATTCGGTCGAAAACAAATGTATTAATATAAGGTGTCGTGAATAGATGGCATCGGCTATTTTTACTTCGTCATTTTTGTAGATGTCACTATCCTTCCGAGCTCAGATTGAAAAAGATTCTTGAACTCCAGCCGAGCGATGTCAAAGACTGTTATCCAGCTATTTACGGAAAGAAGAGTCACAGAGTGTTGATTGTAGTATTATCCATGACCGTTGTAGTATTATGTGGACTCATTTTCTATTTATTAAGATATCCTATAAAGGGACTCTCCGGTAAACATAGAATATCTCCTAATTCTCCTTATGGCTTAACTTCGACTGAAGAACAATAGTAATATTTCTTTATTTCTATTCCAAATATTTATATTTAGTATTTTCATACAAATTATCTTATCAAAAATATATATTTAGGTATAATACATTTTGTTTTGTTATAAAAATATAATATTTTTAGACCCCACTAATTATATAAAATGTACATATATAAGTAATATGTGTTGCCTAAAACTATAAAAATTGACAAGATGTCATCTGAATTTGTCGTGGAAGCGAAAGACAAAACTAAATACTTGTGGGTAACTAACAATCTAGTCTTTAAATTTAGTTGATTTTTATTTCACATGTATTTATGTCTAAAAATTTCAAATTAATTAATTTTGGTCTAAAACAATGCATAAAAGCTAAATCAAACGTCAGCATTCTATTAACAATAAAAAGTCGCTCATTTGATTTTTCCAAAATAGCCAATAGGCGTCGAGTATTTATCTTTTGTGTATGTATATGAATAACGGCCAGTATATAACGACGTTGGGTATTTTAATTGTTTGTTACAGTGAAATATATTTAGTTCTTAAGTGCAAAAATTAGCCAAAATCAAAAAAATACTGTAAAAACATTGTGCTTGAATTTCGCGCGCTTTCCTTGATGACAGAAACAATATGGCCATTTTCCTAATTTCCGCTCAATTACTAAATATGCATCAAATTATAACAATTTTCACGTAATAACTCTCATTTTTTTTTTCAATAACCGCTATAACGAGTAACACTATTAAAAAGATTAATTTCTTACCAATCAAATCTATATACTCAGATATTGCGGCAATTCTGATTTAATTTGTAATCAAAGAATTTAATTTTGGTTCCCGTAGGAGCTCATGTTAAAGAAGTGAACTTTAAACTCAAATTTCTTCAGATTTTGATCCATAACACATATAAAGAAGGGTAATGTATATACTGATTTCAATATATCAGATTTGACATATTAAAATCAGCGTTTCCATATCTGAAAACTTAAGTAGCCTCGACATAGGGTGGATTTTAAAGTATTTAGTTTTTCTTTTGTCATTTTGTAATTTGTCAAGTGAACTATCACCACTTAATAAAGAGTCAAATTTTCAGGTTGGAAAGACCACTTATGTCATAGAAAACAATTTTTCAATAACTCTATTTTTAAAATTGACTTAACTAAAAGTAAAAGCAAGTAAAATCGCCTTTAACAAAATCATCATTACATCAATAATTCACTAATATTAATTGGATTTCTCAAAGTTTTTATTAGATGCTCCAGGTATATTTATTAAATTAATAAAATATTAATCAGTTTGGTATAGGAAAGAAATAAAACTCAAACAAAAAATCAGTACACATATAATAATCACACTTTGTATATAATTTTATAATACTTTATAAAAAGCTACCTACAGTATGTTTACAGAATTTCATTGATTACTATTTTGGTTTTATTCTGGTTTCTATTAATCCAATTTAAAAATTTATTAATCATTATTAAATTAATTATTTGTGTAATGAATTTGGAAAAGCAATATTTTTTCTAATTTTGAGTAAGATATGATTACCTTGATAATGGAAGATTAAACTTCATGACCCATTCAAGATCGAAAAAGGGGTGAGACAAGGTGACGGACTACAGCCCCACTGTTCATAATTAGTCTTCATTAAGCATTTGCGCAGAATGTACCAATGTCGGTTCTTCGATGGGTTAGAACGAACCTTTTATTACATTCAGACAATAGAAACCAGTAAATTCTCCATAATTATTCAGATTATTGAATCATGTTTTATCGTATAAAATATATATGTATCTATTAAGTACCTACAATGTTTGGATACATAAAAAAATGTAAAAAAGAAGGAACTTTATTACACAGGGTGAATTATTTTTAATAGTTTTCGGTAATATTATCTTCAATTATTACAAGATAATATCAATACTAGAGCTATAAATACAAGGCGATTGAATTTATTCTAAATTAACAATATCGAACTTTGAGCGCTACATTTATAAAAAATAAATAAATTCGTTAAAAATTGTAAAAAAGTGTATATTTTTAAAAATAACACGTATAAAAATAATGCTAATAACACTGAGTATTTGGATTTTTTGTAACATTGTAAGGATTCGGTATGTTTTGTGCGTCACTCGAAAAAAGGACTGTATTAATATATATCCAAAAAGTTGCGCCAGCCATTTTATATTATACGACGTCTGGCTATTAAATAACTGCCGAGAGAGCAAATCAACATTCAAGGCAATTTTGATCGTATTTTTCGACATTAACGGTATCGTAATAACTGAATGGGTTCCAGAGTGTCAGACTGTCAACCAAACTTACTATTTGGCAATACTGCAAGAACGAGTTTGTAAAAAACGGCCCGAGTTGTGGAAGAACAACTCATGGACTTTGCATCAGGACAACGCACCTGCCCATAACGCGCTATATGTGAAGCAGTATTTGGCCAATAAGCGCACTCCAGTGCCCGAGCACCCGCCGTACTCACCAGATTTGACACCGTGTGACAATGGAAGAAAAATATTCTATAAGAACACAAATATAATTTAGAATTAATGCTCTCAAAATATGCATAAAATTGTCAAAACAACATTGCATTATGTGATTAATGAAACTTTGATAAAGGTAATAATTTTTTATTTGTGGAGGCGCCCGAAGGTATTTTCAACAAATCAACATCAAAAAGGGCACTTCAATCTCACTTATAATCAATTGAAAACAAAAACCCACAAATATTTTTTCGACAAAAATATATTTTCTTATTACCACTAATAATTATTATTAAATGAGATATGCGTAAAAATCAAATCAGTCTATCAAAAGACCTCGAGTACTCTATTGGTCATACAGATGTCTCAGAATTTAACCTCAGGACAAATTTGTTGCTCTTTGGATCCACCACCTCCTCGGTGACATTAAAATGTGGTAATTTTTTGATATTGCACAATATCGAGACGTCATTTTGTCTCAACTGGAAAACAACCCCATCTCTAATGGGTCTCGTTAAAATTTCTTCACATATCAATGCCCACGTTTGCACTTCCTTCTTTTCTTTATCATTTTGTAAAACTGGTTCAGCTACCAGATAAGGTTCGAGAAAAGCTTTCGGAGTGAGATCGTTACTTAAACAAGTAGCTAAATGATTTAGTATACTTTCTACTGAGTGTCGTGGTTGCTGCCTAGTTACTCGTAGATATTTCTGTAAAGCTCTAGCCATCGATGGAAATATTGCTTGAGCAGCCTCATGCGAATCCATAGGAATACTAGATATCTGATCATTGTGCAAACGTTTGATATGGGTGAAGGCTTCTTCTGCTGCCGTTATCAATCTAGCTCTCCTCTTTTTAACCCTTCGTTCATATTCGTGCTCTTCATAAAACCTTTCATTATGACTGGAATCACGCCTTCTAGCATGAGCAGCCAACATAGCTCTACTCTGAGATTGTTGAATTTGACTAGGATTAACCCCATCTACTTCATAAAACTTAAAACTTGATGATGTCTTTCTCGATTTCGAAACTGGTATGCGCTCTAAATAAGGGTTATAAATAGGAAACTCTGTATAATATTTTTCAAGCACCCACACTGCTGCTCTTTGTATACTCAACTGTCCTATTGCGTATGCGTTACTTGCACCATCAGGACTTCTTACAATTTTAATACAATAAGTTGGTTGTAAATGTCTTATTTCCACTAAAACTATAGCTAGATAATGTATAAACAAGAGAGTATCAGTCAAGCTTGAAGCATATGCTACTAGCGCCTTATAATCCACAGTTTCTTCTGGAATTGCAGCTGCCCTAGCTGTCTCAGTTACTTGGACAATATAAAATAACCAATATGCGAAAGTACACACCAGAACCAGAGCTAAAATACCAGCTCTGAATAAAAAGAATCTTGGTAATGTGGCTTGAGGTTTTCTTAAGAAAACAGCCCATGCACCAATGGCTAGTATGGCCATTTTGAAAGCTAGAGAGACTAACAGTCCTTTACATTCAGCACCACAAGAAAGTAATTTACTACTATCAAGACCTATGCGTGCAGATAAATCTGGAAAGAAGCCCACTTTAGGTAAAACCACCATGGCTATTGGACTTAAGAAGGCTGCTATGGATAAAATGTAAGTTATACTTGTACCCATATATCTCTGACATACGAATCCCAATCCAGTATCAGGTTCTCCAGGCCAGTTACAAACATCTTCAGCTGAACCAGATTGTTCTGAAGTGTTTCCAGTAATTGCTGTAGTATTTTCACCCCAGTTATCGTCCTGTGGAAGAATTTGAACTTCTATAATTTCTTGTCCATCTCTATTATCAGGAGTTAGGGTTACCGCTGTTTGAAAAGGAGCCATGTCTTCGTTTCTTCTGGATTTACTACTTCTACAAAACCAAATATAATAATAATAGATGTATTAAAATATTCATGTAATAAGTAACAATCTTCAACTCAATAAATTTTCTTTTTTTATCCCTAAATATAGTTTTTATAACTCTACTAGGGTAAAAGCACCTATGCAGGTAAACTGAAATAAGCGTATCATAGCTTGTTTGGAAGGTAAACTGTAAACTATATTCTAGTACTCTTAGGCATTCATAATTGGCAGCTTTTATTTTCTTGGATCAAAGATGACAAAATGGTGGATCGAGTTTCTCGAGTACTCTTTCATGCAGGTGAAAGTTTATGTTTTCTAAATGAAATTTTCAAAAAATTGAAAACAATTACACAAAAACTTGGAGCCCTCATTAAGACCAAGAATTCATTGTTAGCAATAATAAGAACAGGAGACAAATTCAAACACAGACTTAAGCCCAAAAATAGTTTTTAATGATTTTAAGTTTTTATTACATTACATTTGTAGGATTATTAGTGCTAGATTGTGCTGACTATAATCAAATATAGTTCAAAGTGCATTCTAGTTCTTAGTGCTGCACTGAGAACAGCAAAATCACCGATTTCAATGCACTTGTGATATTAGACTCCATAACACTTACTATGAGTCTAACATTATAGAAAATGCATTTTTCTACTATGGTTGTCCACTTGCATGTCTACTATTGTTGATTTGTATATATGTATACAAAAATAACCTTTTTTATGAATTTGGTTATCTACATCAACCCTTGCAATAAAATAAGTTTTATAGAGTTCTTCAAACTTAATGAAAAATTACTTAGGTTAAAATGATTAAAAATTGTTGTTATTAAATAATACTTTTTTGTCTCCTTTTAATAGTGTCTACCATTGGTGCTTTTACCGTATCTATTCCTCTAAATAAAAAAAAACGCAACTTTTGGTAATAATTTTCTTAATTAATTAAAATAACCAACTTACCTGGTGCTTCTATGTGAATGATGTCTATAATTGCTAGTTCTATCTCTATGACTTCTAGATCGTCTTGACTTGGAACTGTTTTCCGATTTTACTGATTCAGTCTCCATATCTCTGGCAGTCTCATTGCCCATAAGTCACTTCATATATGATATAAATTCACTACCAGGGAACATTAACCTCTTGTGTACTTATTACAAAATTATCTAAACAAAGATAAATATTAGAATATTTTATTTCGATATTGTTTCATTATAGTTATAGATATGTTGCATTCACCTACCAATAATGAAACTATGATATACTATAATTTCAACGTAAAATCCAGTAATTATAATTTGTATACATACCTTTTATAACGGTGAAGTTTATAGGGCAATGTGCCCAAACTTATGCCACAAACATCACATATTTTTCTTATCTTGCTTTTTGGAATGTACTATTTTTTATTTTTTTTAATAATGTATAAAAAACAGTTGAATATGTTTATTTATTTTCAAGAAATCCTGGACGCCAGGAATATCTATTTTCCATAAAACTGTCAACAATGTCAATAGCCTGCTTTTTTCTTTAAATCTTCTTTTTCAAAGAAATTAATATATTCAACAAACGATAACTCATTACATATCCAAAATAGATTGTAATAAAAAAATACTATGAAAATAGAATAATTACTAAATTTGAATTTTTAGAGCATGTATAAATCACTGAAGATATCCTTATCATCAACATTTTGTAGAAACTGTCGATTATCAAAAGTATGTGGCTGATTTTCAGTATAACCTAGGTAGTTTAACCATATGTGAAGAATATAGTAACTTGAAGCGATCAGTATTTAGAGAGATTTAGGTTTACTTATGTTTTGGTATGTTTTTTATCAAAGATAAATTATTTGATTATGATTCATAAGTAATTGTGCGTAAGAAAAGTAATTTAATTTTAATTTCAATCTGGTTTTTAGGCAATATCTTTTAAAATTAAAGGATATTAATCTTGTCCTTGAAAAATATTTATTTAGCACCCATGTTTGGAAGTATAAAAAAATATATAGGGAGTTTTTATACGAAAGCAACTAGTCGTGACGAAAAAATGAGAGTGGACGACTTTAAATTTCACGATGCGTTTGAAGAAGATTCGAATAATGGTTTGATTTTAAATGATCATTACATTCCTGAAGAGATTTTAATCAAAATATTGAGTTTTGTACCACCTAAGGAACTTTTAACTCTGGCGCTTGTTTGCAAAAAATGGTGCAATATAATTAAATCTGAAATGTTATGGATAGACATATACAAACGGGAAAATCCTCATCCAACTAAATGGTTTGTATATATACCTCAATTTTAATAATCTTTATAAGTATGAATTACATGACTTCATTCCACCTTTGAACCACTTTCCCAGCAAGATTCATGTTTCTTTGAGCTTTAAAATTTTTTCAACTATTTGAGCTCATATAAAAGATCAATAAAACTGGCAGTGCAAAATCTACAAATATTGGAAAAAAGTGCTCAAAATCTGTTGCTGATTAGGTTGAAATTTTCTACTTCCTCGAATTCTATCAACATCCCATAATGTTTATTTACTTTGATATTGTGTTTGTCTTGATTTGATTTTTCCAGAACGTCAAGAGCAAAAAAATCGGATTTTTTGCAACTAATCAGCAACAAATTTTGAGCATTCTTTTTTCAATTTTTGCTAATTTTGCACTGCCAATTTTATAGAGCTTCATATAAACAAAATTTTAGGTTACCTTGGTATGTCTATTATGTGTACTGTACCACAAATGCTTTTAAAAATATGTTACAAAATGGAAATGGTAATGACCAGTATCGTCATTGGAAGATAATGAGAAATTTTGGTGACCAATTTGTAATAGAAAAAGAACCACAAGGCTCTGAACCGCTCCCTTCTAATGTACCAGATTTCAATGGTCATAAAAGTTGTTTTGCTACTTCATATTATGAATGTACCAAACTACAAGTAAGTATATTTAAATTAAAACATGCTTTTAATCTCAAAATATCTCAATATATTTCCTACTGTAAACATAGAGTTAACAATGATACAATAAACAAGTTTAATAAATTTTCTATTACAATGATTTGAATGAACAAAAAAATTTTTCCAAATTTTTGTGAAAATCGATAAAAAGTTGACGTTTTTCTTTTATTTTTTTTTTTATTTTTATTTCTTTTACGTAACAATTTTATATCTGTTTACAATAATTTTAAATAATAAACTTTGAGACAAAGCAAAAATTAGTACTTGCTCCTATAAGAATGAGATTCAGAAGAATGAGAAACTGAAAAAGATGCCTTCCTATAGGCTACATCACTTCCATGAACTTTCATACTGTTAAATTTGAAAAGTATCTGTATCTGAGCAAAAACAAGCTACAATTTCTCTTCCTCACAGAAAGATTAAATCTAACAGAAACTGATGAATGTAGATTCTGTGGGAAGGAGGAATAAACTCTGGTTTGCCTAGTTTTAACCTCCTTATCACAAGAATGCATCAAAAATGTTTTGGAGAAGAACCCATTTTGAATTTAGGAATCTAGTTGATTGGAACTCTGGAAGACTGGAAGACAAACTGTAAATGTCAAACATAGCTTTGGTAGAGAGTTGGAATTTTTGGAATCGTTGATGATATTCATACTGAACTACCACTATTGAGACTGAAAATAAAAGTTTGCCAGTCTCTGAATACCATACATTGCTTATCAAAGCATGTGTCAGACAGTGTAATTGTGAGTGAGGTTGTAAATAAATTGTTCAGTGTAAATATGTCTATCCTAATGTTCCTGATGTCATTTGATTTTAGGAAATTAAGTTAGAAGATCGACGTTTGTTGAGGTATATTATGAACAAACATAAACCACATCTCTATGCTAGCGAATGGGTGGCTGCTAGATTTGATTGCGGCAGTAAGTATGTGTTACAATTCAAAGGACTTTCTCAAGAATTGAAGCAAATAGCAAAAGATGGAGACGATGATGATATTGATTATGATAGTGCAGTACTTTTCCAAGACGAAAGACAGATATTCATGCCTCAATGGGGAAATGCCACATGGTCAAAAGTAAGTAACATAGAACAATATATGTTTTTAAGGAATGAGAATAATCTATGGATACTAGAATGTTACTTATTACAACAAAATTTCAATTTGTTAGTAAAGTTTCGGAATTAATGATGGTTATTTGCAGGTAGAAATAGTGATAGATGATTATCCAGATAATGTGATGTCTCTAATATTTCTACATGAAGGCAGAGATACCCAATACTGGAAAGGACATTATGGTAGTAAAATGGCTGGTGGTGTGGTAAAACTACTTTTCGACACAATTAAAACTGAAGATCTTTCATAAACGTTTTTAAAAAATGTATAATTCAGATCAAAGGGGCATACTTTTCTATTTATATAAGTTAGTTGAAAAAATATGTGGTAGATGAATACATTATATTTACACTAAAATATTGGTTATTTAAAAAAAATGAATCACAAGTTTTATAAGATATATGTAAAAGTACTCTTAGATATTTAGGAATCATGTTGTAGATCAACTTTTTATTTAAATAACTGAAATATTTGTTCAAAGCTGATCACCTTATCCAACAATTCAGTGTTATTTATAACTATTATCAGGTAACTAAGTTTTATTTACCTCACTACTACTTTACCATTTACTACCTACATTCATAATTACACTGTCTGATCCTTGGAGCTTTACCTAGATACCCAGTTCCGATATGGCTCGAAGGACCAGACAATGTTATTGTAAAGGTTGTAAACAGTACGTTTGGTAATTATCTGGCAAGTCCTGGAACATAAGGAAATAGTATTGCATTATCTCAACGTTATTTGTAAATAATTATGAAAAGTAATTTATGATTTATTACTGTTTACATATATTTATTTTCACTTTTAGGTTTTCTTATACTTCTATTTTAATCTTAGCTGAACTAACATTTTACTTTTAGTTAAATTTTTTTTTATATTCCGTAAGCGTCACATATAGAATAAAACAAGTTTTATAAAAAAATATTTTTTTAATAACACTTATTTGAATACCACAATTTTTTAAACAAGATTTTTACCTTACTTATGAAGTAACTATAAACATTGACAATACTGCAACTTTATTTGTTGCTTAATTCAGTCACTATTCTTATACTGTCTCTTGTATTATTGATAATACAGTGGGTACAGTAAATAGTTCCTTCGAAGCAGTTTTACAGTAAACCTATTTTTTAAAAATTGTGGAACGAATATATAAATTGTAAGCAAATGTGATATTTATCAATGTTATAATAAATGTACTGTGTTACTATTCCACTTTTAATATTGTTTTGTTCAAAATATCTCTACTGTTCCTTCATCTTACCACCTACTTTCCTTGTCAATTCCACAAGATTCGAGTCTGATGATTCAATTGCTGTATTCAAAATTAGAAGACAATAAAAAACTGAACCCAACAAAACTAATAATGACAGAATTTTGTCTCTTACCAGAATGCAACTTGAAATTTTAATTCTTCTTCTCTTTTCTTATACTTTTGCCATATTTTCTTCAATTACTCCAAAGTTTTTCCTTTAATTGGTTCATCCATTTCTTTCTTGGTCTTACTTCATTCCTTATTGATTTATTTCTTTCTTTCTTGGTCTCTTTATGCTCCATGCCTTTCCGTTTTAAAATAAGGTAACTGGTATTTCTTCTTTTCTCTCACTTTTGCCATATTTTCACTAATTATCTCAAAGTTTTTCCTCATATTACCACCTGTTCCTTTAGTTTATTTACTTCTTTCTTGGCCTACATTCATTATTTAATTATGCGTCCTGACTTCTCGTCTTAAAAGAAGGTAACTGGCTTTTCTTCCAGTTTTGACATATTTTCTTCAAAGCTTTGCCTCATTTTTCCTTCTGTTCCTTTTTTGTGTTATCCATTTCTTTCTTGGTCTCCTTTCATTATTTAATATTTTGTTTTCTTTTTTATTTAAGTTTTGCCATAATTTCCTAAATTACTCCAAAGTTTTTCCTCCTATTACCCCACCGTTTTCTTTATTGATTCACTTCCTTCTTTCTTGGCCTCCCTTCATTATTTAATGATGTTTACATCTATTCCACTCTATTTTACCATTCCTTCAATTCCTCCCAATCTATTAATTTCTTCGAAGGTTTCTCCATTCGTTTTTAATTATGTTCCCTTCCTGTCTACTTTGGAAGAAAGTATTTGAAAAGTCTAAGGAGTATCGGAATGAAATACTACATATTAAGAAGGTGCAATAACAGTAATTGAATTTAATAATCAAAATATATTACAATTGGTTACAAACATATAAATTAGGGTCAATAAATGGGAAATGTTGGATCAAAATGTTTAGCAAAAGCCTGCAATCCACCTCTCACATTATAAAAATTGAAACCTGAATCTTTTATGTTATCCTTTATAAAAGATACAGCTCTTTGAGAATCATTTCCTCTTCGACATAGAACCAAAACTGAAACAAATACAATATGTGAAGATTAGATATTGATATAGTTTTTGTATAAAAAACTACTGTGCAAAATGATGAGCTTCAACATTATATCTTTCTTTCAACTGCTTCCATTCAACAAGTACCAAATCTGTAGATCTAATTGTTTAAACGGTACTAGGTTATTAAAAGAATTTCTCAGGGTCCTTGGAATTTCATGTAGGCATTATTGGCTAGGTCCCCTTACCAATGCCAAGGTCCAACGGCTTCTTGAGGGGGCATGTGGGGGTTGTAGTCAGTTCAAAATTACTGTAACGAAAATCTTTCCAGTGCTGATAGTAGATTTGGTTTTTATTAAGCATTAGGTGAAAACTATTACCAATCAGAAAGTTAATGGGAAAAAAAGTCTTCTATCTTCTATAATTTCTTTCATGATCAATACAAAGTTTAAGAACAAGTAAAAATTAAATCAGAGAAGAAAATATAATAATGAACTATTGGATGGTACCTCCTGACAATAGTTTTCTTACCATTTTTAGATGCAATTTGTGATTTTAATAAACAATTCTCAAATTTTGTAACGTCTTTTAACAAATCATTGTAAGGATAATTTATAGTATTTTGTAAATTGCACATTTTAAATTCCAATTCAGGTCTCACATCTACAGTAATTGATGTATCTTTCATTTCACAGAATTTGTTAATATCTATTTCCTGTTCTTTCTCCAATATGTTTATATCAATCACCTGTAATCAATTAAATCTAAATATTAGAACAATGAAGTAGTGTTTAAAAACACTGTTTACTACCATTGTACCAGCGCTCACAATTACATTGTCTAACAAATGTTTCTATAACTGAATTGTCATTTGTAGAGACCCAAGGTAAAGTATGTAGAGTCGCTATGGCCATGTAGCTCAGGGATGACTCCCTCTTTGAAAGAAAAACAGAAGGTAAACTATACTTTTGGTTTCTGAAGATGGTTGAAACATGCCTTAGTGTTATTGTTAAGTGTTGGTGTAATGGTAGTAAATATATGAATGAAAATGGAAACAAATCCATCCACCACAAATTTTTGATGTACCAGTATTTATTGACTGTTTTATGTAATTACCTTGTCGTGCGCACTAGATCCACAGAATTGTTCATAGTCTATCAGGTCCCTAATGGTCGGTGCATCACCACAAACATCACAATTAGGATTTCTATTTCTCAGTTGCACATTACGAAATGTAGAAGTTGAACCATCAAATATCAGAAACTTTTTAGATAATACTCCTGGTGAACCTATAATAATTTTGATTGTTTCCAATGCTTCTAAAACCCCAATAATTCCAGGAACTAAAAGAAACGTTGTGGAAGTGAAAAATCTTTTATGCCAAAAAACCGAGTGTTGATTATGTACCTGGTCCTAAAACTCCACCATCTCCACAATTTGTAACAGTATGTGGGGGTGGTGGTAAGGGAAATAGACATCTATAACATGGTCCACCTTCATAATGATACACAGTAAGTTGCCCTTCCATTTGAAGAGCACTGCCGGATACCAAGGGAATGTTATTTAATACACAAACATCATTTAACAGATACCTTGTAGCTACATTATCAGTTCCATCCACAACTACATTGAATTTATTCGATTTTACCAGATTTCCAATTGTTGCACTGTTAATATGTTCTTGTATTGGAATTATTTTTATATTGCTATTTATCCTAGAAAAATCGTTCAGACAATAAATTATTTCATTAAAAAAGTATACAATTAACTAACTTTGATAGTTTTTGAAAAGCTGATGCAACTTTTGGACTACTAATGTCGTCTTCTGAATGTAATACTTGTCGATGAAGATTGGAGAGTTCTACTTCGTCATAATCAACTATAGTAATTTCTCCTAACAACAGTGAAATCATAGTTCTTTTATTTAAAAAAATTCCAAGTCGTACTAACCTATACCGGCAGTTACTAAATACAAAGCTGCAGGGCAACCTAAACCTCCCATTCCAACAACAAGCACTCTACTGTTCTTTAATAATTTTTGTCCTGTTACAGTTACTTCTGGCATTATCATTTGACGACTGTACCTTACTATTTCATCTGTAGTGAAGATACCACTAAAAAGTTCATTATTTTCCTGGCAAATTAATCTAATAAATAATTTAGAAAATGTGCATAATTAAAAACAAACCTGTCTTTTTTGCTGTTGTAATTCCTGCAGCAGCATTTTCTTTTCATTCATTTGCTTTTGTAATTCCTCAATTTCGTTTTTCAGTTTTTTTATGTTTGATTCCATTTCTTCAATACTTTAAATACGAAATTGGTATAATTGTAAGTAAGAAGAGTAAGGTTATATTTTAAAATGAAGAAGGGGTGAGTTTCTGTAGCGTATATTGGGTTATTTAAATAAATACATGGCTAAATAATATTAAATAGAAATAATTATAGCACCACGTACAATGTCCAAATTAAAATAATTTTAAATATTTAAGAAATGATAAATTTTATTCCTGCGAGCTACTGAAATATCGGTAAACTTCGGTTTGGTCATCACTTCAACGATTTGCGTATGACCTGCGTAAAACCATGTTTATGTTTACGTACTCTTATTAACAAACCAGATTGTGAAAGTTTTGTCTTTTAAATTATTATGGAATTTTTCGCTGTGTGCGTGAAGGAGGAAGTATTTTTCTTTTCATATATTATTTCAATAAATTGATTATATTAAATGGAGTCGCAAAGTCTTTTAGGAGCTCAATCTTCAACTTTAAATAGTAGCGGCAGTACTGCTACTGTTACAGATGAAGACTGGACGGAAGAATCTAGTAATAGTTCTTATACCGATTCTGATAGGTAAATAAATACAGCAATATTTTTATGTAAATGTAAAAACATGTTTAATCAGAACAAAATTTTAAGCACCATACCAGAATGGGAGCCTTATGTAGACGATTTTACTGGAGAATTACTTTATATTGAATGTCACCCCTTTGTTGTACAAAATAAAGATACAAGAATAAACAAAACTGTAGCTTCAGAACCACTTTCTAGAACAAATTTGAGACGCAGTACAAGAGGCAAGTTTTTGCGACTCTTAAGACGTCGAGATAGTAAAAGAAAAAGTAAGAGGAATATTAAGTTTATCGATGTGGGTGATAACAACACTTCTAAAGTTAAATTTCAGGTAAAGATTGATGTTATTATTTTTTTATTCATTTGAATTTATATTGAATTTTGTTAATATTACTTTAAAATCTTGAAGCTCAAGAATCTTCACCAGTTACTTCATTATTACACATCATACTGATATTTCTGTTCCTATATAGCCGGCCAAAAACCAATTTTATAAAACCATTTGAGCAGAAACATAGCAACTATGATAGAACATGCTTTATTACCAAATAAGCATTTCCGGCTGTACCTGCAGAACTTCCAAAGAAAATTTTCAAGGGAAGCATGCAACCTCGATGTACAAAACAGACTGTCGCTATGTTCTGATACTCTTCTGAGTGGCAAGGGGTCAAAATCTAAAAAAACAACCAAGCCTTATTCAAAAGACACAATTGATATGTTCATGCCAGCTGAGCTCAATCCAGTAATGATATTGACTTATTTTGAATAATCATTTGTCAGGTTATCACAGGATTTATTTAAGTTTTCAATTTTCTTTGGTTTTATCCAAATTAGCTGTTTGTTTTTTATTAAATTACTTTAGGCAGTTAATTTTTTTATTTCTTGAAATTACTTTGTTTATTTTTTATTAAGTTACTTGATTCTTGGCTTTAATTTTGGCTGGCTAGATGGATCAAATTTTCCAAATATTCATTAAGATTTTCTTTGTGATGTGTCACTTCCTTTTTCTCCCATATATATTCAAGTGGTGTTTTAACTTTTTCAACAGGAGTTACATGAGGGCGAAGAAAAAGAAGTCATGTTAGATATTGATGCAGAAAATAGACACAACTTAAGTAGTGATACATCTCTAGCTGAATCATTGTTGGGACTTGTAGTAAGTTCATTATCTGATGGAAATCGCGTTATGATAGCAGGTTTTTCTTATGACAGTAAAGCAAAACAAGAGAGGAACATTAAAATTGGAGATTGGTTGAAAAGTATCAATAATATAGAAGTTAATGTACAAAATTTAGACGATGTTCTACAGAAATTCATAAATAGGAATGAAGTATTGTTGAAACTACAAAGAGTAGCTGGAATAGAGGTTACAAAGGACCCTCCAATTAACGAACTTAATATAGAGTCGGAGTTTGTTAGGGAATTATTAAATTCCAAGTCGGAAGAAGAACAAGGTCTCCTGGAAACATTATGTAAACATCCTATTGGAATTTTGTACATAAATACTGAAAATTTGAGTGAAAAAAATCAAAATAATGAAGATGTAACTTACTGTTTCCCGAAACCTATACAAAAAAATATTTTAGCTACATCTCGTGGGATGTTTATAACAGTAAATCACTTACTGTATGATTTAACAAAAAGTCGACCAAGAGTGACTACAATAAAATGTAATGGTCAACTAACAAATGTTGTTTTTACTAATTTAGATAAAAAATTGCTCCTTCTCATGTTGCCTGATAATAGAGTGTCCAAACAAGAGATTCTACTACTTAACAGTGAAATTATAAGACTCCTACAATTCTGCTATGAAACAATAGATAAATGTTTCACATCGGAAAAATATCTTTTACAAGTAGACCATTTTTTCTCAAAATTTTTTGCCAGAACTCTAAGCAGTGGTTTGTGGAGTACTGCACAGCAATTTATAGCTTTAGATAATTTAGAATCGAAAGCTAAAGAAGTTAGTCCTTTTCAATTTGAGGACATCATGCCTGTAGCACCGACATTGAGTTTACCGGATGAGGCTCAGCTTCAAATTGATGATGCTTTGTCTGAATTAGAAGCTAGTGATTATAGAGATTGGGTAAGTGAAAAAATCCTTTAAAACTACAGTTTTATTGTTACTTAAATATTTGGTAGAATGAAGAACCTTTGGACTGCCAAAGATTGTTTACAGTGTTAGGAAGCGCCCTTTTTCATGCTGGTTACTTGCTTGCATCGCATTTTATACATGAAGATCTTTTAGATGTATACTGCTTTTGTAAACAGCAAGGGCTTTTCCATTTATCTAGAACAGAACCTGTTAAATCACTTGTACTTTGGAAAGAGGTATTTCCATATTCATGTAATAGGATAGAAAAGGGTAATGCTAAAATTCCAGAAGGTAGGAGATATTTGCTGGTTGTGGAAAGCGGAAAGGTATAACACTATTATTTTGCAATTTTGAAAATTTATTAAAACAAAAAATTATTTGTAGGATTTGTTGGCAGTGATTATGGAAGCAGGGGGTTGTACTGAATCCCCTGAAGAAAACATGGGCCCAGATGCATTTTATGTAGAAGAAGCTCAAGCTACTTTGGCTCATATCCAAGAACTGGGTTTGGGAGAACTGGCAGAACGTTTATTATCACTTGATCCACATCCTCAAATTGCAAGACCGTTTCCTCATAATAATAGAAAAAAGGGCGATTTTATGAATCTAAATTTCTCCAAAGGAGCTTCAGGAAAGGTAAAATATGAAGTATATGTTATGGTTTGTGTTTAAAATCATGGTACTATACTTGATTTTGAGAATCAATTAATTTTTAAGCCGAGAACTTTCAGAAAAAATTTGAAATAGCATTTCCCCTACAACATAAATGGTTTGATCCCCCACAATATCTTTTACTGTAGCTTGTTAACTATTACTAGAATTAATTGATTTAGAAAAAGTAGCTTCAGCTTTTGGTTCAAAAAGAACTCGTCTTATCTTTATATACTTGTGGGCATCCAAATTTCATTTTCTCCTCAGTTTTCCTCTTATTTCATTATATTTGGTAAACCCTCCTTGATTTTTCCTGGGTTTACCTAACAGTATTTTTATTTGCCCATCATATATGTCCATACCAATTTAACTATTTCTTTTTTAACTTATTTAATTTAATTTGCAAAAATGAAAATTGACAAATTTTAAGAAAATATGTAGTACTATTGAAGATTAATTCCTTGATGCAAAAACAACATGTAATTGAAGGAATTTGAAATCTAACTAAAACATCCTGTGGATTTTTCATAGATTACACACTATCCCCCAAGGACATATTTTTGCTTTTTATCACACACAAAAACTTTTATGAAGTAAATGTTTTAGGACATGTCAATTTTACCAAAAAAGAATGAAGTAACATCTATTTTGAAAAAAAGAAGTTCAGACATAAATTTCATTGCTCCTTCGAATTCTTCCAATTCTTTACAAGATGATTCTTATGATGGACAGTCAGAAGGTTCCGGGAGTCAAGGAGGTTATAGTGAAATCAGCGACGATTCTAGAAAGAATTTCAGGAAAGACAAATACGATTCGAATGAAGAAGAATCTGATACCGATGAGTATGGGGTAAGTGTATAGAAAAACTATTACCATAGTTTCTGTAACGGATTTTTTTAGGAAAGTAGTGTAAGTGTAACCAGTTTTGATGTATCTGAAATACGCCAGTACATTTTATCAGAAATAGAAGAATTTCAACCCGTACAGTTAACTTCTGGAGAAGAGAATATACTGTATCATTTTGTGCAACTTGATATCACAGAAGGAATTTTGTTGTGTCCACCAGAAACTCGAAATCCATCCCGTACTTACTCATTCATCATAAATAAATTTAGAAAAAGTTGTCTAAGGATCCATTCGTTGTTTCAAAATACATTAAAGTTCAAGGTAAGTGTTTAGAACGAACTTTTAATACCAATTTGATGTGTATTTTTTTAGACTATTCCTGTTCAAGATATAGCAAAATCTGTCATGAATAAAAGTTTGATAGCTATAAGAGAACATGGTATATTGTTTGAATGTCCGTTTCTTGATGAACAGGACAAAAAAAATAAAATTAGGTACTGGGTGTTAGGGTAAGTAAATATTTTTATAGAAACTCCTGATAAATTATATATAAAACTGTTTTATTCAGTTTTATCTGCAAAATTTTCTGCTTTAGCTTTTCCTAGGAAGTCAATCAGCTCATAGATCTGAGTCTTGCAAATGACTTTCCTGTTCCTAATACTGAGGACTACAAATTCATTAAACCATCACAGAACATAGAATGTGTTTTTCAGTTTCTTATTCTGATCAGTAGGATTTCTCTGTAAACACCATTAATTCTAGGTGCTGATTAAGCTTGCAGTACCCTATGATTAGTTAGACTGTTTCTCAGTATATTTATCTAGAGCAATCCATATATTTTTTGAATGACCCTGTAGTTATTAATTCTGCATTGCTATAAAAGAGTTTTGCTCTAACGAATGATGATGCAGCTTGTTTATTTTTAGGGTTTGCTAATAGCAGCTTCCTCTCTGAATATAATTTTTTTCAACCTATTTCCCGCTTTACTGTATGACCATCTTTTCAAGAAAACCTGCAGTTTATATCAGAGTTCGTTGAAGGATCCAACTAATGCTTAATATTATTTTTGAAAATAGAACATTTTCTCAGTATCATCTGGAATCCAATCCTCATGACACTCCAGTAAATCCTCTTTTAGCCTGTTTGATTTATTACTATTAAGGCTATTGTATCTTAACATGTCTACAGATGTTTTTTTTTCTATTTGTATATTATAATGAATTTTTTAATAATTATATTGTTTTTTTTTTAGGAGACTGTTCTATGTACCCCATCCGAAGGAATTGTATGTTTGTTATCGAGATGGAATCCCACAAAATTTAGTAGAAATTGCTTTTAAGTTAAATATGAGGACTGCTGCTTAGATTTTAACCTTAGCCTGTGAATAAAGTTGAAATTTTTTATATGATTCAGAGAAATTTTACAAAAAGTTGTTGAATTGTTAAAAATTTACAAATGTTTTATTCCATCCATTTTAAAATGCGTTTATATGAATTTATTATACCCTTTTTTTTTAAATCTTACTTTGTATTTTTATAAATTTAGATGCGAAATGAAATATTTATTTTCTTTAAATATTTTCAGAAAATATATTTCTCAAAATATTTTTTTAACCCTTCACTTCCATTACTTGTTTGTATTCAATTTGAAAATATTCAGGGTTCCTATCCATCATGGAAAACTTATAATTTGCCCTGGAACCTTGATTCCTCCATCTAAATGTTGGGAATCGCAGTTTTTCTTATCGTAAAATATTTTGATATTTTTGTTTTTCAACTTTATTAATATTCTAACATACATAAAAAGTGACCTAAATAAAAGTTGTTGAAATAGGGTTTGGAATCAATATATGACTATAAATAATAAGGTTCCAATTTAAACAAAAGTGACTTCTGGGCCACCCTCAATATCAAAACGTTAGTAGTAGCGCATTTATTTGTAAAGAATGCTAATAACAGTTTAGTGAAATGGTAATAATTTCAAGCTTAATTTTAATGAGATCCCTAGGAATAAAAAATCTGTACTGCTCAATTGAGTTACCGCTGATTTACAAAAGTAGTGATTCTTTGAGGTGATAATATTAATGAGGTTTTTAGAAATATTATGAGCAACAAGAAACAACAAATTCAGAATGCTTTTTGTTTAATAATGGAAGTAAATAATGTTTTTAATAAATCCAGGCATAAAAGGACTATTAAAAAATATGCATAAATAAATGTAAATTTCTTATTCCTAAACATTTAAAATATTAGCCAACTGAAGAGTTCTTTTCCTTGGGACAAATATTTAAAAATAAAACAAAAAAGCTACACATTTATTGTTAAGAAACCAACACGTTCCCCCTAGATTCTGTTGAAGTTACAGGCTGTTCATCTTGTTTAGGGTTATCTATTCCCCTAAATTTGATATTGTGCTTCTCTCTATAATCATTAATTTCTTGTCCCTTTTTACTTATTTGCTCATGAAGCTTTTCTATAATTTCTTTCAGTTTTTCTTGGTTGGTAGTCAATGCTGGTAACACATCTTTTACTGTTCTTTCTGTTAATATGCCGCCGATTAGCCTGAAGCATTTTCGTTCTTCATTTACATTTTTTAATGTTTCAATTACCATCCTAAAATTATAAAAGTAGAGGTTATAAAATTAAACTATAACACTATAAAATATAAATGACGATTTTGTTGATGACCAGTATGTCATTTTCATTTAATACTGATGGTAAATAAAATAAAAATCATCGTTTAAGTAGCGTAATATTTCGTTTTATTAAAAATAAAGCACATGAGGCACTCACCTGTGTTCATTCAAGTCTACCTCAAATTCTGAGAGTTTTCCTGATAATGCTCTTTGTTCAGCCCTTAAATTCTGAAAACCAGCTAGAATTTCTTCTGGAGTTAGCCCTTTATCAGACTTCTTTTTTTGAATATTCGCCATTCTCTTATAATTTATCTTTTGCACAAATTTGGTAATTTAACAGAATTTTCAATGAACCGTCATTAGTCAGTGACAAATGACAATTGAAATTTAAAACAAGCTTTTAATTATTTGACAAAGCAGTGCATTCCACTAACCTTCCACTCTTTTGGGCGTTCCACATAGCAGCTACGATCGTTGTGGTCGCGGCGAGAAGTCACTCATGACGTTATGACTAATGCTCACGGCGACCCTTGTCAAGAAGTGGGTCAAGTGAGCGTTGAAATAATGAGCGGAATTTTCAAAGCTCGAGCAACGCAGATTGCAACTATGAGAATTTATCTCATTATTTCATGCGGTATGGGATATTTGAACTTGTAAAGCATTCTTGTGACGCAGCATCAAATATTTTACCATCGGCGCTGAAGATATTTTAATTTTACTTACTACTACAAATGACGACATTATTTCTTAAAGCTATCGCTTTATTTTTTCTGTTTTGTCATGAGTTAATATTTATCTCAACGCTCAAAACGCACCGTAAGCCATTACACTTGGGTTTACGATTATAACGCTCTGGACTAAGTGGTACGGGAAAGATCGTGGTCGTGATTGCTAAGTGGAATGCACCAATAAAGGAAGATTGCATCAAAGAACATACCCCGATATCTTCTGTGGATTGCACCACAAGTCTAAGCGACTATTGGGACATGCATTATGGAGTTGCCTTTTCAAGTAATTTGCGTTGTTACCTGATTTTCGTCTCTTCGTTGAGTTATAATCTAGAGTTTCAATCGTGATTAAAGACACAAAATTAGATAAAAAAAAGTTCAGCTAGACGATCGTTTTACACCGGTGACATATAATGACTGTGAGCTGGAAGAGGAAAGAAAGAAGTCATTCCTTGTCTAAGGAAGAGACAATCTAGATTTAAAATTATAACCTCACAAAATAATTTATAAAAACCTCGTGAATAAAATGAGAATTTTATAAATATTTTTTAGTTTAGTTTCATAATTAGATCTACGATGAAATTCCATTATAAGGTAATTAATAAGAAGTCTTATAATTTGATATATTTATTCATGTTTTTTAGTTTCAAAATCTATTGGGAACAGTTTATAGAAAGGGAGACTTGTTATTTACTCCAGATGGAAATTCTGTAATAAGTCCAGTAGGAAATCGAATATCAATATTCGATTTAAAAAAGTATAATCTTTCTTATTTTATTGTTCCTTTTTATTTAAAAGTTAATTTTTAGTAATAAATCACTTACCCTGCCAATTGAAAGTAGATACAACTATACAGCTTTAGATTTAAGTCCCAATGGATGTATATTACTAGCAATAAATGAAGAAGGAGAAGCACATTTAATAAGTCTAGTTTCACAAACTGTAATTCATAAATACAGATTCAAGAGAAAAGTACGAGCAGTAAAGTTTAGTCCAGACGGTAAACATATTGCTGTGTGCAAAGAAAATAATGGTAAATATACTTCTCATTTGAAAGTTCCTTGTTGTATTTTAATTATATGCTTAATAAATATTTTTAGTTTTTGTTTTCAAGGCGCCAGGCCCTTATTCTGGCGAATTTAATGCTTTTTACATGGAACGGGTATTCCATGGTGCCTATGATGAGACAACTTGTCTTGATTGGTCTTTTGATTCTCGTATTTTAGCAGTAGGATCCAAAGATATGGCTACAAAGCTATATCCTCTTGATAAGTGAGTTATTCAGTTGTTTCAATTTTTTTTAATCATTGTGTTTAAATTATGATTATATAGCTATTTTGCACTATTATTGAATGGTACATTTTTTTAGATGGAGTAATTTTCATATATGCTCTTTAGGCAGCCATACAGAAGGTATAGTTGGTTGTTTCTTTGAAGGAAATAACTATGATATCACCACTATCAGTAGAAATGGACAAATGTGCATTTGGGAATGTAGTTTAGATCCAGAACAATTAGTTGCTAAAGAAGAAATACCTTCAAAAAAGAAGAAGGTTACATATATTATCAAATATTGTAATAGTTCTACAGATTTATTTATATTTTTCATTAATTACAGCAAACAAATGATTCAGACGAAGATGATGTTGATGTAACAAACAGTTTAGAAAAATCTGAAGAAGAAATAACAAAAGCTTTAAAAGAAATAGATGTAAATGATGAAGAATCGAAAGAAACTAGCAAATTATTTTACAAACGATTAGGAAGGCATTATTTAGGAGATGAAGTGAGAAAAGAAAATAGAGAAGCACTTTTGACATCTGCTGCTTATCACAAAAAGACGAAAATTTTAATTACAGGTACTTGAAAAGTAATTTGGACCTTTTTTGTCAACCTATGACTACTGAATGGTATATATAGTTTTAAGAAATTAACAATGACTTTGTGAACACACTGCCTTTGCTAGATCACAATTGTAAATTCCCCAACAAAAATAATGCATAATATTTATTTTTTTGATCCTAAAACACATTGCAATTAATTTGAGAAAAAATTATGAGACAGAGGTAGATTTAAAACCCTCTCTGGCCTCAATCACAGCTTAAGAGCATTTGAGTTTGCTTCAAATCTCATTTATGATTCCATTTAGTAAATTGAGAGTGGATTTAATACAGCTTCTAAGCTTCTACTTCTCAAAGAGACACTATTGAACTGAGATGAGGAAAGTTAAATAGCCATATCATGGTGTGGATGCCTATTCTATTCTGTTCATTTGAGATGGGGTGACTTTAAATAAAAGGTTTATGTACCAATAGAATTGATAAGTATTTCATGTATATTTTAATATCGTGGTACAGTGATTGAATATTTTTCATATATAATCAGCCTTTTGTAGCTCTTGTAGTTGATTCTTTGGGAGTAGAATAGTTTTCGTTTCCTGTACACATTTGTTGAAAAAAAGGTATTATTATGCATAAAAGTAAAATAATCACAATCAATGCATGAATTCCCACGAGTATAATGACAGTTTTCTCTCGAGCTGCTTCCTTATCAGATTCTATCAAATCTTCGGGACTATCAATATATGGTGTTATTGATGGATAATCATCATCAGAAGGGGCTACAGCTCTTATTACTACACCAGAAGTACGGTTACTCGCATTTGTCATTTTTTCAAATTACAGTTGTCACATATTCATGAAATAAATATTACAAAAAATGGAGTTGTTTTCTCCATAGTAACGACTTTAAAAGAAAACAAGAAAAATATCAGATAATGGAAACTGAAAATAAAGAACACGTATTTAGGATTTGTATTTTTTAAAATTTATTCAAGGTTTCTCCACTGGCGCTTTTTTTATCCATGAATTACCTGACGTCAATGTAATCCATTCACTTAGCATATCAGAACAAAAAATCAGTTCCATAGCTCTTAATAATACAGGAGATTGGATAGCGTTAGGTTGCTCTGGATTAGGACAGCTATTAGTCTGGGAATGGCAAAGTAAGTAAACTTAACAACCCTTTTTTACAGATAACATACAATCAAATTTATATTTTACATCACGGATTTCAAAGAAAAAACATATTGCTCATCAGTATTCCTTGACATAAATCATGTCTTTGATAAGGTGTGGTATAAAGGCCTTCTTTTCAAAAAAAAATTACCTTCCACTTTCAAATTATTCAAGTCTTACTTAACAAGCAGACAGTGCAGAACCAGAATCAATAGAGAAAGTCTCAGACACATTGCTGATAAAGTCTGAGGTACTACAGGGCAGCATTCTGGGAACATTAGCTTACCTACAACATAACTTAAAAATCTTAGAAGATTGGATGAGGAAGTGGAAAATTAAAATAATTGAAAAAAAATCTCCAGAAATAATAGTTTGTGAAAGAACTAATGTCCAACAGTCGCTTTATACCAGAAACACATTCAGTCTGTTATCTTGAAATACACCTGGATTCAAAGCATAACTAGAAAGAGTACATCTTTATATAGAAGAAACACATTCATTTGAGCTTCCAAAATTTATATTGGTTATTAGAAAAAAAAAATGTAAATTAACTGTGGACAACCAGATCCTAATTTATAGTTTAGTAAAACCAATATGGACTTATGGCATGGAACTTTGGAGTTGTGCCAGTAAATCAAATATTGCTATCCTCCAGAGGTGTCAATCTAAAATACTTCGTGTAATGGTGAATATACCTTGTTATGTTTCAAATAATACCATACATCACAGAAGAAATCCAGAAGCATTGCAGCAAATATGAGTGACTAGAGGGACATGAGAATCCTCTAATACAACTTTTATTAGAACTCCAAAGAGAAATAAGTCTTACTATAGATCTTAAATGAAATATAGAGGCTCTTATCACTGGAAGAGATCTTATTGTGCCATTGAGAACTTGGAGATACTGAGTTCTTTGCCAACCGATTAGATTATAGATTTTTTGATTCTGATACTTGTTTTAAATAAAAAAAATATTTTGCAAATATCTGATTTATTCTAGACAGTTTTTTCATATGATTACACATTTCAGGTGAAACTTATGTAATGAAGCAGCAAGGTCACTCAAATAACATGTCCTGTGTAACATATTCTACAGACGGTCAATTATTAGCTACAGGTGGTGAAGATGGTAAGATAAAGTTATGGAACATTCATTCCGGATTCTGTTTTGTTACTTTCCATGAACATACCAGCGCCGTTACAGGGGTGGCTTTTAGTGGTAACAAAAAATTTTTAGTTTCGGCGTCTTTGGATAGTACAGTTAGAGCATTTGATGTTATCAGGTAAGAATTTATTTTGTATAAGCATTGACACCTGAAAAGATAGATTGCTGGGAAAGTCGTTTAGGCTTTACTGCCACTCTGAACCTATACCTATACGATATTTTGTACAAGACTGCATCTCATTGTTCTGTTTCCAAAATACGTAGACTCCTTCTGAATGAGATTTTTGTGTCCCACTTCTCAAGATACTTAATCTTTTTAGTGACATCGACAGGATATTCACATAGTAAATGCCCCTGAACAGGCAAAATAGATATCTCACCGAGTGATATGATTGTAGATCTTCTAGCAATCAACAAAGATTGAAAGTACTATCTTGCCGCCTGATTGACTGAATTTTGCTTTAGTGAGATAAAAGATTGTTGTGGCAATAATTTCCAATATTTAAAAGTATGTGGTTTTTTTAGTAACAACAGTTTTGCAAAGAAATACTTGTCCACTTTCAGTTGTTATTGCTGCACATACTACTAGATTGCTGTAAATGTTCAACTCTCCATAAGTACATAATTCTACACTGTCTTGACATCGGAAAATATCAATATGAATTGTATCCGCATAAAAGTCTTGTTGCTATTATTGACCTCGTTGTTGGCAAAGTATTGTATCTCACTACCCTCAATATGATCAATAATTTTTGATGTTTTTTACAGGATCTCTACAGGATTTTGTGATTTATATTAAATTGTTTTTAGGTACCGTAATTTTAAAACTTTCACATCTACCAGGCCTGTGCAGTTTTCTTGTATAGGAGTAGACAGCAGTGGAGAATTTGTAGCAGCTGGAGGTCAGGATATTTTTGAAATTTATTTGTGGTCCGTTAAAACAGGAAGGTTATTAGAAATACTAGCAGGACATGAAGGACCAGTTGTAAGTATTTGAACAACAATTGAAGTGAACAATGTGTCAACTATAGCTCATTTTTAGTCGAGTTTGGTGTTTAGTCCAACTCTAGCAAGTACCGTTATGGTTTCAGTATCATGGGATAAAACAATGAAAATTTGGGATGCTATAGAAAAAGGCTCCGCTCATGAAACTATTGATTTAACCTCTGATGGAATGTGTGTTGCTTTCAAACCAGACGGACAAGAGGTAGCAGTTGCCACGTTAAATGGACAAATTACAGTTTTCAATGTAAAGACTTCATTACAAATATCTTCAATTGAAGGAAGAAACGATTTAGGTAGTGGCAGATCGGAAACTGATTTAATAACTGCTAAAAAAAATTTAGAAGCTAAGTAAGTATTTACTATGACATTCCGTTAAGTTAAATTCTCAATTGCTAACGTTTTTTATTTTTTTTTAGGTCTTTTACTTCTTTGTGTTGGTCAGCTGACGGAGAATCGATAATAGCTGGAGGGCAATCAAAAAATGTTTGCATATATAATGTAAAAGAGGGTTTGATACTTAAAAAATTCGAAATTACCCAGAATAGATCATTAGATGCAGTAGATGTAAGTATATCAAATATTAATTCACTGGATGTTGACTTTAGTGTTAACTTAAAATTTTAGGATTTCATAAACCGTAGAAAACTCACGGAATTCGACAACATAGCATTAATAGAAGAACGAGAAGAGAGAGAAGGCGGTAACGTCGCTATAAAATTGCCGGGAGTTCGTAAAGGTGACATGTCTGCAAGGAGTATCAAGCCGGAAATTAGAGTATTTTCTTTGCAATTTTCACCAACTGGTCAATCGTGGGTGGCCGCTACTACCGAAGGACTGCTGATATACGGATTAAACAGTTCCTTTGTATTTGATCCTTGGGATTTACAAATTGGAATTACACCTAAAACTATCAGGGATGCTATTAAAGAAGAAGATTATATTAACGGTAAATTAGAATTGTTGTAAAATATATGTAGAGAAGTTTTATAATTATTACTTTAGTATGTAGATTTCAAACTTGAATGAATCTAGTAGTAGTTATATGTGACATTTTTCGAACTTGCATTATTTGTATTAACTCTCCATTCGAGTAGATCGAATTTAATACTTTTAATGCTCGAGTATAACTCAATATCTAAATATATTCTAATTATTTTTAGCATTAATGATGTCTCTGAAGTTGAATGAAGTAAATTTGATTCAGGAAGTTATTGAGAGCATTCCACTTAAAGATAGTAAGTATATATTGTTTCAGTAAATAAGCTGGGGATACGTTCCATCAAAGTAGAGCATAATGTGAAACAGCGCTAAACGAGGCTATCTTAACATGTAAATTATGGGGTTAGGGGAAGATGGATAGAAAATTGGTTAGGTATTAAATTTAATGACAATAATAACAAGAATAACAATAAAACCATTTATTTCTTACAAAAATAAAAACTATATAAACAACCCAAGGAAGTGAATTTTCGGGAACAGCCCTTTTAATGCTATCCCCGATTAACTATTCGTAAATAACCTAAACATAACTTTTTACTAGCTGAATATTGCCATTTCCATATCGCTTTTTGCCGTTAATTATTTAAAAAAAAAATAGGGTGGCCCGTTAACTTGAGTATTAAGATAGCTGGTCTCCCCATTGCTCCTCTTTTTACAATAGCTAAAACTAGATAATAGCCGCTTGATTTGCCCTTCATGAAAACATCATTGCGACCCTCAGAATAATTAACGGCAAATTCTGGAAATTTCACGGCAAAAAAGAGCAGTTTTTGAGCTTGTCAGAATCTATTTCTTTTTATAAGTTGGCCCGCTAACTTGACAGACCTGATTTGGATATGTTATTTGGAAACCTAGCGCTGCGCACAATTTCGAAGAATCTCTGGGTTGAAATAAACTGAAACAGCGTTAAGCGGGGTCTTACTGTATTTTTAAAACCAAAAATAGCTGCCGATTTAAAAAAAAAACGACAGAAAATTGCATGTATTACCAATTAATTGACACCGTGGAGTCCACTATGTTCCATGGGAGCAAAATAGGAACGAAGCATGCCGGGAACTCTCCAATGAGCCCAGAACCCATCCTACAAGAACTGGTGAGTGATGTCCGCAAGATCCAGCTTGTTTAGGTGCCTGATCATTCGGGCAACGATGGAACGGATTTGCTCACTAGATTGGGATAGGCAAATACACCAAAGAGTCCAGAACCCAGTCTTGGTGTGGCCAGAAATGTTGCTATTACATCTCTCAACAGTCTGTTTGCTAGGCAAGCTCTGCAGATCCGGATAGAAATACCTGGTAGGAGACAAACTAAGGCAGACATAGATGCCTCAATCAACTGCTTCACTTTAAAAAAGTTTTTATAACTGATATGTAAATTTTAAAGCAGAAACAGTTTTTTATGATCTTGTATATTTCAAATTTCTATCTGGATCTAAGAAATTTTTGTGATTTCAATGGACATGTTGATTTTGGTACAAATTACTTCTTCATAGTTTAAAATCGATTTGTGCCTAAATATTTTACTCAATTTTAGTTGAATTGTTAGTGAGAGATTTAGAAGAAAAATATATAGAAAGATTACTGATAATAATTGCAACTTTTGTGGAAGAATCTAGACATTTGGAGTACTATCTTTGTTGGGTACAACAAATCTTAACATTGCACGGACCAAAAATTAATCCACAAAAAATGTTACCAAGTTTATTAGCTCTGGAAAAGAGTTTGGTCAGGAAAAATGAACAGTTATATAAAATGTAAGCATATTAAGTTTTTATTAATTTCTCTAAATATTTTTAAAAATAGTGACATTGAAATTTTTTATTGTTTAGAATATTGATATCCTGTTGAACTTTTATGTTCATCTCAGACAACTGGTTTAATGAGGAAAATAATAGAGAAATTGAATCATTTATTGAATGATACTATTTGTAGAAAATTATTTTTTTTCAGCTGCGATTATAACAAATACACTCTAAAATATGTGGCAAGTCTTGGCGATACAATTAATAAGAAAAATGAACTTAAAATGGAAATTGAGACCGAAGATGAAGAAGAAAGTGATTTGGAGATAGAATAGAAAATTGTTTTATAAATTGATTAATAAAAGCGATCTAAAACCTCAGTTTGTTTATATTATTTTTTACATATATAATGATTTCAGTCCAGTATCCAGTGAAACTAATTGATTTTTATCTCTATTTGATTTGAATTTTCTAGTAGGTGAATTCAACTTTCAATCAAAATATCATCATCAATTTCTCTTGAGTAGAAAGTTTATTAAACTAGTTTGAGAATAATAAGTACTATAAAATTTTAGATTAAAATGAAATTTTTATATTTTAATCACCTAATTATTATTCAAATTTACTGTTCTCATTTGGGGTGGTTCAGACAGGCTCTTCATTTAAAAATAGGCAACCGACTATTATATTTTATATTGATATTCAGGTTGTAGGTGATCTACTGATTAATGTATATTTAGGTGGGTCTCTTAACCTGTTATTTGCCAATCTGCAAGAAATTGCATGCAATCTCTTGCAAGATCAAAGGCTTTTGTCAATGCACCTGGCTGCCACGCTCTCGTCTATTCTGTCAACACTCCAAAATGAAAGTAAAGAAGTGAACGCTAGTAAAAGAAATGAATAAGGTTAGAATCACCACAGAAGATGAAAAAGTCAAGTTTCCAAAAGTGTTCCAACCCATAAGGTGATCTGACTGACATTTGATTGATTTTTAATGCAAAAAATGAGTTGATTTCTTCCTAGAATTGCAAATTATAAATAAAAATGAGGTGAAACTCGTAATAGACCGGGAGGGATTAGAGCAGTGATTATCCGTGATTAACTGATTCCTGTCTTTTGGATTACTGAAAGAGTATAGAAAGTACTTAGAGGAAAACTCTTTGGGTTTCTATTGAGCTTTTCCTGGAAAAATGATATCTGATTCCTGTTTATAGAACGATAGTTTATCATCGATTTTGTCGACAAAATTTTTTTGGTGGTTCGCAAGGGTTCTAAGGGCCCAAATATTTATATGAAGATGTAAGGAAAATCAAAGATTTTTCGTGATTTTTTTATACCTGTCTACTATTTTGAAATTTAGTACTTATATTTAGTTGGAAATGTTCTTAAAAAATTTTGGTAGGACGTCTCATAGGATGTAACTTTTACTGGGATTTGGAAACTTTTCATCCTGAGTCCGCGATTTTCTGATTACTGCCTTTTTATGTCTCAGAAAGTGCGGGATGTTATATGAATCAATCAATTGTTTTTCATTGTTATGTTATTATATTAGATTATGTATATATTATAAGTATCCACAACTTAATTAATAAATAATGTATCTAACACCGAGAAGAATTTCTATTATTTGACTCATAGATTATTAGTTTTTTATTAAAAATTTCTAATGTTTGAAAAAGAAAATAAAGTTTCCCATAAATTAAACAAAAATAAAATTTTTTTCAAATTATTTATTTGAAGCACAATAATTTATCTAGACTAATTTATAAAAAATGGACGGAGTACAATAAGTATACTTGTAAAATATAAAATGAAATTACATACTTTAACACAATCAACTAAGTGAAATGGTAATGACAATGATATTTACCATTAATATTATTTTATTTATTTGAATAAAAGTAGGACTATATAAAATGGCAGTGAAAAGAGTGATGATAATAAATGCTGCTGATGGTAATAAATGAGAATCAAATAAATAAGGCTGAATGAAATAAATAGTCTTTGGTGCACTTCTACTTAATTATTGAGAAATCACACGAAACTGAGTAAAACTGAAAATAATTTAAATACAAATGTATAAAGAAAAATTCATTCCTATAGAGATGGTACAATTTAAAATTCGTCATTACGACAAAGTTATTATTATTTCAAAGTAAATTATTATGAAATATTAGTGGAGTATTCAGGAAAAACAGATTGGTTTTTCCAAAATAATGAGAGTTCATTAAATTTCACAAAAACGTCAAAATTTAATTGCAAAGTTGCATAAACTTCCATTGCTTTTATCTTTATTACAATGAGAACTAACTAATTTAGGGACTGCTGTATCGCTAGGTTATGTTCCTGAAGACATATAATTTGTACTAATGAAACATCAGTACATGCTTATTAATAAATAAAACATAAAATTGCCTCAACTTAATTATTTAAAAGTTACAATACATAATTTAAAGTTTGTATAAACAAAAAAATGTAACGAGAAAATACAAAAATATTGAGCTGACACTGTAAAGTTAACAAAACAATTAGAGCACGTAGTGACGTCAAAAATATAACCTCGAAATATGAAACTTTTCTTGTTGTATTGAGTCTGAATTTCGTCAAATTTAAACGTTCATCTTGACGAATTTGATTTCAAAGTATTGAATATCATGCAAAGCGCAAAGTGAAGCGCGTATAGAGCATGTGAGACACGATAAATACGCCGAGGCACAGTTTTAAATTGACTCACAACCAAGAGCATCGAAAAAATGTCGAGATTCACGAGTAAAAAAATTACTATTGTATGTTGAAGGAATTTTGTGATAAGTTAATATCAATATAAATAAAATCATTCAAGATCTGATATCACATTCCAACTTTCATACCGTTATTTATCAACGGTGGGTCACTGTGAATCATGTTGAAGTAATTTTTTTTTTCAAACAAATCCAATAAAACACCAATATAACAAATTCTTCATCCGGTTCGGAGCAGTTAGTCATTTCGAGTATATATAGAGGTTTCTTTATATTATCATTAGATTTCAAATCAAGTTTTTTCAATTTTCGGTTTGAACTTCCCGCTGAAATGGTCATTACCAATATGGCAGTGAGCTGACGTCAGTACATAGTAAGCTTATAAGCAGTTGACGTCATTGTTTAGTGTTTATAAGTTTTTCTGTTATAAAATGTCTTTTAAGGTGGTGTTTAGTGCCTCAGCGTACTAATACTTTGTAAAATCACCTGAAAAACTATTTATTCGCGATAACGATGGTAGTGAGAAGGAGAACTATATATGTGAAGAGTATCAGTCAAAATGGGTAGCACCATATTAGCATCAGAGGAAGCGCCAAATATTAATTGCGACCTAGACAAATCACACTTTTGTTATTGAAGTTATTGAAATCTTCAATAATGAACTATTATATTGAATTTTCCAAGTCTGCATACTTCAATTTATCTACAACTGATAGACGAGCGCCATTCTTGAAGGTTTTTGAATTTTTATTTATTGTATATACTTTTTCAAGTTTTCTTTCATATGAGATACTCATCCTTCTCTCTACCCTCCATAATTCACGTGCTTACAGCAATAAGGGAACGAACAAAGTGGTTACAACTTGCTCGAAGATAACCAGGGGACTTTATCGACAATAACTTCAATTGATCATTTTGATGTAGTTATAAATTGCTATATGTTTTTAGCATGTGTGTCCCGTATTCCCTTTTCTGATTTGGTAATCCCATTTCTCTTAGAAAGTTCAGAATGTGGAATGGCTGTAGCTGCCAGATATCTTCATAATCTATTTCTCATACGCTTCCAGGTGTAGTGCTCGGGAGTTACGTAGTGTCTCATACTTCGAGAGAATGTTGATAGAGGTTTCATTTGCACACTGCGTTATCTGCTTAGTCTACTGTCTTTAGGTGTCCATTGAGGTGACAATGCCCTGATAGGATACCTGTTAGTATTCGTAGGTTGTTCTTCAGCAGATATAGTACCCCAGCAGAGTCTTTGTCTGTCTCAGCCTCTGAAGGTTGTCCCAGTAATTCATTTTTGAGAGTCCCATGATCCCAGAAGATACACCACAAGTATAAATTTATTTTGCACCACTGGCAAATACCCCAATTATTTTTCTTTCTTTCTTCGTGCAGTGATACCGCTACTTGTTAATTAACAATTAGGTTTATTTAATAATTATTAAATTAATTATGTAAATGACTAATCAAAATTTTACCAATCTCTATAAACCTACTTTATTCCCTACTTTGGTTGTGGTGTAGTCGACCTTCTATACGAGGAAGACGGTAAACCTAATGCTGGAGGCAGACTGGCAGTGTTCGATAAAGTGTTATCTAATTTTCTCGCCTCGTGCTCTAATAGAAGAGCGTCGAGAGAAGGATCTTGCGACACCGTTCGCAAAGAATCCCCTAAAGCCTGCCGCAATTGTTGCATTTCCCTACCCGCTTTGCTGCTTCTCATGACGTACTGTTGTCGTCGTTTGATTTCTTGATTGAGTTGATCGCGTAGAAGAGTTATCTGAAAATTAAGAATAACGTAAGCGGAGAGAAGTATCTGAGGAACAAAATTTTTTCACTTAGAATTTTTTTTCTATAAATTTCAGTAGTTTTAACTGCAATTTTCACTACCAAGAAGAGTTTAAGCGTACAACTCAACTAAATAAAATTCTCATCTCATCTATTAATTTTATTAATTTTCATACTAAAGATTTCTCAGAGGAAACTGTCCTTATCTGGAATAATCGTTAAAATATGCAACTAAATGTGTATTTCATCCCCTATATACCTAAAAAATGCTTAAATAAATTTACCATACACCTTGTATAAGCGACTTTCATATTTTTAGGTTAGGTTGAGCTGTTAAATTATCCTTATAATCTAAACCTCGCTCTGGGTTAGGATCAGCAATCAGCTGATAAATGATCAATCTGAACCCGGATTATAGTTCCCGAAAAGCAACTTTAACATCTTTTAATTAGATAAAGCTGTTAATTGTGTGATTGTGTAAATTAATCGTGAGTACATGTAACAAAATATGTATTTCATCTCCTACATACCACATAAAAAATGCTTGAATAAATTCACGATAGATATTTTTATATTAGATTACCTGATTTTCTAGTCTAGCAACTTGTTGTCGATGACTCTGTTCTCTGGCTTCTAAAAGTCTTTCTGCTTGAAGTTGTGCCGCTCTATATCTCTCAATTTCGGCTCTATCGAATTTAGAATCTAAAGTAGTTTGTCTTTGATTCCTCAATCGATTAATTTCTGCTTCTTTTTCCGATAGCTCGGCTTCCAGTTGTGATATTCTGAGTCTCAGATCTCTATTTTCACTTACCATCGATTCTGATTCGTACTTTTCGGGTCGATCTCGCTCATAAGATTTACTGCGTATGGTTGTTGCTCCTTTCGTAGCTTGTCTTTCTAAAGAACGATTCTCGGTCTCCAGTTGTCGAACCTGATAAAGTATGAAAACAAAGGAACATCAATTTGTTTTTTCCTTTTTTACCATCTAAAAATAGTGGGAATGTGTTATGTTTTTCTGAGTTAAATATTTGAATATAACATTACTTCTGTTTGATATATGCGGCTAATCATTCTCAAATTGTCGAAAAGAAGATCAAAGTCATGTTCTAGGTCTAAAAGTATATCAAAATCACGTTCGAGGTCTTAAAGTAGATCAAAATCAAGTTCTAAGTCTAGAAGTAGATCAAGATCCCGTTCTAAATGCGATTCGACATCTAGATTCAGATCAAGGAATGGTTCTAGATCTAAAAGTGTTTCTAAATCTTCTCAAGTTTAATTATACAGCAAATTTTATTAATTTGTACATTTAAATAATTGATTCAAGTTTTTTTCCCCAGAATTTCCAGATTCTTCATCTATTGACAGTCTTTGAATACGTACAAATATTTAGATTATGTTCTATATCTAATCTAGATCGGGTTATACGATCTAAAAGTATAACTAGATGACGTTCAATGTCTAATACATCTTCAAGACATCACGTTCGAGGTCTAAAAGTAGATCAAAACGAAAATTTTGCGTCTAAAAGAACTTTCGAGGTTCAGAAGTATATCTAGATCTAATAGAACATCAATCACAAGATTAAGTTGATGAAAATTACGTTCTAAAACTTACCTTATTATTGAGTGATTCAATTTTAGTTCTCAGATCGTTCCTCTCCCTTTGTAATGCATGCAACTGATTTTTTAATTCTTCTTCGTGATGAGAACACACTCCGGTTTCTGTGGGCCATTGAGCGAGCCTCAACTGAGATTCTAATCCAGATCTTTGGACCTCGTTATTAGCTAATTCGTTATTTAATCTGGATACTTGATCTTGTAAAACTTGGTTGTTTCTACGCATCTCCGCCAGGTTTTGTTGAATAGATTCAAAACGTTCTGTGATTACCCGACGTTCGTTTTCACTGTTGGCCAGTTGTTTTTGCAACTAACATAGGAAATATTATTTTTACTCAACTTAAAACTAAACTGAGAGTTGAGGAATTATTTATAACGTTTTAACGATCGGTTTATATGAATATTGTAATAAATTTAAAAAGCACTTGTTAATTTCAAAAATAACAGTGGTTTTGTCGTTATAAGATTGATTTTGGATATATTAATAGTCACAATTTAAGAAACCATAAATAACTCATATTTGATATTCAAGAGTGTTGCTACTTAAGTTTTAAGATAGGTTCAAATACATTTTTGTACGTATTTGAACCAAATGTCGAAGCATTTTTTCCATTTTGATTTTGATTTTGATTGAGGTACTTCCAAGAATCAACCGCTTCTTTAGGCGTAGAAAAACGTTTGCCTCGCAATTTATTTTTGTGTGTGAGAGCTCGCATTGTCGCGGTGGAGTATGATTCGTCTTCTGCGATTGGTTTCCTGCTTTTTTTGAACACTTCTGGCACATCTTAGAAGTGCTTCGTGCGCAAACAACTTTTGTTGGATTTGGCTCGTCTTGAATACAGTGGATTGCTTAGTTTCGGGTTCATATGCATAGATCCATGATTCGACACCTATCACGATCTTATAGACGTCATTTGAAGCACTGTGATTCAATGTTTCCAGCATTTCTCTACACCAACTGACGCGATTGTCAAATTATGCGGTATCCAATGCGAGCAAATCTTTTTTACAGCCAAAGGACGATTTTGTAATAACAGTTTACGCACAGCTTATTTTGGACGACGAATTCATCCTGTAGCGAAGTACAACCAAGATCGAATTCGGAAAACGGTCGCTCGATATGATGGTTCATGACCAAAAGTCGAAATATTTTGCGCAATTTATTCATAATTTGGTGCTCTAGGGTTGCCTAAAAGTTTTTTACTACCAATACAGAACTTTCCCAATTTTTACTGTCCGAAACAGTCAAAATCTGTATTTTTCATCAATTGTAGTATTTGAGGACCATCAAATATTCCACCTTCCATACTGAACACACTGTTTATACTACTACTACACCAACATTTCAGTCTCTGAAGACGATCACTTGGTTATCGAAACGCGCGCCAGACAGTGTAATTGTGAGTATTGGTGTAGTGCTAGAAATAAATAGTGTGTTCAGTATGAATATCACAAATCATTCCAAATTTTCTGTGAATCCGGAAACATCGATGTTTCTGAAGGTATGCGAATTTCTTTTGTAGAATGAGGGAGATTTTTATTTCTACAGTAGTCTATAAGTCTGGATATCTCCAGACTAAGTTAATTTTTTTATATCTACAGCATACTTGGATCAAATTTTAGGGATTTTGAGAATTTTAACGCCCCCTAGCGTATACTTTACAAACTTCTAGTTTTCAGCATTTATCTGGGCCACAATAATTTCTACGCAAATTTTTTAGATCGATAGAGGATGCTCACCTGTTTCAGTCGTTCAGCACCGGCTTGCGACGCCGAAGTAGCTTCCATTAAAGCTTTCTGTAAACTTTGAAGTTCAGATTTTAATTCTGATTCACTAACTGAAACTTTCTCTAACGATAAAGTCATTTGATCAATCGTTGATTTTAGTGAAACGCATCTTTCTTCTAAACTAGCGATTGTACGACTTTGACGATCACATTTCTCTTGAAGTTTCTAAACGTATTGAATAGATTTTAATTTCGTATAATGGACATTATTTTAAGAGTATTCACCTGAATATTTGTATCCTTTTCTTGTAACATCATTTGTAACCTTTGTAGATCTCCTTCTGCGGACATTCTTTGTAGTTCCAATTTAGTTGATCTATTTTCTGTTCTATTCAATTCTTCTTGTAGTCCTCGTTTTTCTGCTTCTAGTCTATCTAATGCAGCTTTCATTTTTTCTATTTTATCCTAAATAAAAATGTAAAGAATGTATATCGGATAAAAAAGATATGTAATTCTTATACCTCATATTGTAATTTTTGTTCATTGCCACTTCTCAGACTAAGTTCTAAGTTGACTAATTTCTCTCGCATCGCTTTAGCTTCTTCGGACTTCTTTTGAAGAGCTTGATTCTGAAAAGATAAAAATCGTTAACGCCGATACGAAATGAAAAAAAAACATATTTTAACCTCACCTGCGATTGAAGTTCGGTATTTTTTTGTCCCAATTTGGCTTCTAAACTACTTTTTTCTTCTTGCAAAGCTCGAACACTTTGTAATACTTTAGTTAATTTGTTATCGCCTTTACTCATGCCTTCCTGAGCTTCTTGAAGTTGCTTTTTAGTGATTTGTACTTGTGTCTTGTAGTCATCCTATAGCAGAATCAGTAAAATGTATACAGAAATATGAAATGTGTACTTACTCTTTCTCGTTCAATTTGCGCTACTTGTTGCATTAAATTTCTCACTCCTTTTCGAACTACTTCAGGATCAATATCAATTGTTCCGTCTCTACCATCATCGTATGCTATAAAAGTATCATGATATAACAAATCGTATCAAGATTAAGATTGTTATTGACCTACATCTAGCCGGGCTCCATCTTCTCGACGGACTCAAAAGCCTGTAAGGTATATTAACGGATCCATCTAACTGTATACCAGCTATTCTTCGAAGTGTAGATATAATACTACTCAGTTTCTGTTCGACATCTCTTTTTGCTGAATCCAAATGAACAAGCTGATTTTCCAATGACCTAACTCTACCTTCGGCACCGCCTAATTTAGCCTATACACAAATGAATCAATCATTTTTTTATTACGCGAAAAAAAGTTGAAATTAGTTATTAATCCCATAAAAAATAGTGTGGCACATGAAGAATATTACTAATAATAAAAATTAAGTTTCTTTTAAATATTGACATTTTCTTAAATGCATCCGTCGATTTATCGACTATGATTCTCTATAAAACTCAATAATCAATTACTACATAGTTGTATAAACAAAGTTACAAGGAAAAGAAGAATGATCTAACCGACCGAACAACCTTATTTAAAATATGCAAAATAGACTTTTACATAATACGCTGTAAGTTACTCATTGTTTGGGTAAAATATCTGTCATTAAATCAGAATTTTTATACTAGAAAATGGAAGAAAAAAATCACTAGATCCCGTATCTAGAAAATTCCCGTATTCAGCTTTATAACATTCTGCTTCGAATTTCTCTCGTTTCAGGAGTGTTATGGTGGGTATAAACATTTTTCAGTTACCTACATCAAACGAAGATGTTTACTTATTAGCTGTACTCTCCTGCAAGTGAAATTTTAAGGTAAGGACATAGGAAAAAGTCGATGGAAACCAGATTTGATAAATAACCAACGCGTGAATTGGATTCAATTCAAATTAATCATACAAATATTAGAAGTACGAGTTGTGATCAAAAACGTAGCGAGTGAATTTAGCAGATATTATTTATGCTGCATCTATTCCAATTAGAATGTCTCATATCCTCATATGTTGAGGCAAATAACTAACTTTTCAGTCGATTTGTAAGTGGTTGAACAGTGGGAATGTGAAATTGAAAGATCATCTTCATGTTGATCCAAATATGATCATATAGAATCATCACTTGTGATGAAATTTGGTTCTATAGAGAAATTTCAAAGAAAAACCAAGCCTTCAATCATCATCAATGCATGGGCCTTGTTTCCATCCTGTAATATTGGTATCAATATGCTAAAAGTCTGTCCAAATCCCCCTTCATCGCCAAATTTAGCACCAACTTCTATAATAGGAAAAGCTTCGACACCATTCCTGCCGCTAAGAAGACACTGACAGAAATTTATCCAACGCAGCTCTTTGAGGGGTTCTAGTTAAGTTTTTATGGTACCTTTTTACAGATACAATTTGTGATCTTACTATTATTATATTTTTTACCTTCAATTCTTGAATTTGTTGAGTAGCATCTACCAAACAAACTTCTAAATTATGTTTTTGATCTTCTAATCGTTTTTCCTTCGATTTACTGTCTTCCAAATGCACTAAAAGATCCTGTTCTCTAGCGTGCCATTGTTCTTCCAACTGACTACTATGTGATCTCGTTTTATTCAATTCAAGACGCGTGTGTTCTAAACTCCTTTCTAATTCTGAAATCTAGATATAAAACAAAATTATTTACCATATAATTTTTGATATTATATATTTTTTTTACTTGTTTTCTACATTGATGTACTTCTTGGTGCGCCCTCTCTCTTTCTTCGACTTCATTCAACAACCTGGCTTGCAACTCTTTTTCTTCTGTTTGTTGCTGACTGTTTGACGCTTGGCAACGTTGCAGCTCCTCCTGAAGTCCCTGGACCTGTAACAAATAATTTATTCGAATGCAATTTAGAAATATCAACATCCAAGGTTCCCCAAGGTTTGTGACATGCGCATGTTTTTGAAAACAAACGATCAGCTGCTAGACACCAGCTACGTCATTATGTTTACATTTTGGTTTTGTTTTTATTTTTATGTCAAACAGAACCTCACTAAGATTATGTTCGAGATATGAGGATTTGTTTTATCTTTTGCTGATTTGGCTGTACAAACGAATATATTTCTAACTGCCGTTCTCACAGCTGTGAAGAACCGGTGACGTCACTTGTCTATTGTCACAAACCTTCTACTACTTTAGTAACCTTGTCAACATCTATCATTTGTCAAGTATTCAAAAGATTTTTTTTATTATACTTCGCCGACGAACCAGTAATTTATATTCATTGCTCGTGATTGGAGCTGTCGTTTGTCACACTAAACTAAAATCTTTATTTCTCTCGCATTTCACGAAAATTTGATTTCTCGAGAAATCGTAATTGATTCGCCATCATTTTTATATTTCAAAATGGCGAGGATTAGACAAGTATTTGTGGCAGAAATAATTTGAGATTAAACGCATTAACGATTAAAATGTATAATACTTTTCATTTAATATTTTTGAAACATATCCTGCTTATTGAAGTTTTTATGCGCTTATTCATGATTCTTTCTTCACAGTCTTATTTCTTTATATTCTTCGAAGAAAATTGGTACCTAAATAGTAACAATTGTATAGAATTTCTAGTTTTACTTTATACTTCATAATTTTCTGCCTTTTTTGCATATTTAACACGATTTTTCCATGCATCATTGTTTGTTGTTTTCAATTATAACCTCACTTAAAGTAGGTATATGATTATATTTTCGTAGTTTTTCTTTTAATGTACCCCAAACCATTCATTTAGGATTAAACACTCAATAATACGGAGGCGGTCTTGATAAGGCATGTCCATAAGCCTTGAATATGCTATCCGTAACAAATTCCCTACTAGAACCTAATCGAACATAACCTAACCTAGCCTAACCTTTTTTTTGTGGGTGGGAAAATCTTCAAAAGTCTTCTGGGAAGGTGTCCCAGGCGTAATGATTCACCCGTTACCCGGGCGCCTACCAGCTAAAAAACCCACCCTCTTCTCCACCGACGCATGTGGAACCGTTCTTAGCGAACATCGCGTCACATGCGTCGGCAACCTAGCCTAACCTAATCTAACCTAAAACAACCTAACTTAACCAAACCATTCATTTAGGAATAAATACACAATAATATTTAGTTTATTTTATTAAATATTGACATTTTTTTTAAATGCATCCGTCGAATTCTCGACTATGATTATAAAACTCAATAATCAATAACTACATAGTTGCATAAACAAAGTTACAAGGAAAAGAAGAGTGATCTAACCAACCGAACAACCTTATTTAAAATATGCAAAATAGACTTTTACATAATACGCTGTAAGTTACTCATTGTTTGGGTAAAATATCTGTCATTAAATCAGAATTTTTATACTAGAAAATGGAAGAAAAAAATCACTAGATCCCGTATCTAGAAAATACGGTTTTTAACACTATTTTTCCATGCATCATTGTTTGTTGTTTTCAATTATAACCTCACTTAAAGTAGGTTTATAGTTATATTTGCGTAGTTTTTCTTTTAATGTACCTCAAACCATTCATTTAGGATTAAACGCTCAATAATACGGAGGCAGGATAAGCCTTGCAAGTGCTATCCGTAACATATTCCCTACTAAAACCTAATCGAACCTTTTTTTTGGTGTGGGTGGGAAAATCTTCAAAAGACGCCTGGGAAGGTGTCCCAGGTGTTCTGGATTCGTCCGCTAACCGAACGCCTTGTAGCTAAAAACCCACCGTCTTCTCCACCGACCCATGTGGAACCGTTCTTAGCGAACATCGCGTCACATAAGCTGGCAACCTAATCGAACCTAGTCTGACCTAACCCAACTTAACCAAACCATTCATTTAGGATTAAATACACAATAATACGGAGGTAGTCTTGATAAGGCATGTCCATAAGTCTTGCAAATGCTCTCGTTTTGAGTATGTTTGGAATAACCTTTTAGCCCTGATCGTGTAAATCTTTATTTGAAAATTCTCGACTGATTTCCGTATTTCACTACAATTTTTTCACGATAATCGGTTGCCAACAAGCCAAGAGGAAAGTTCCTTATCCCCCGCTTGGACTGCTAACCTAGATCTCCCAGACAATTATCTTTCTTTTCTTAACAATTCTCCAATTCCTAATATATGAAGCAAGCTCCTAAATCACTAAATTCCTACAGCTACAGCTGCAGCTGTACCTGCATTTACATAAATAGAAAAAATCTATTGCCCTCGACAAAAAGTAGTTCGAGTTATTCTTTTTGTAGCGGTACTACACTGCCCTCTTATATTCCACCACAATTTCAGTCCTGCAGAGGAAATTTCTCCTATATCAGGGCCATTCCGTGAGTCTCTCTCTCCAACAACCCTTCTGCCCCCAATTAATTTACGTAGTTAAATAATAAAAACAAATTAAAATACAAAATTGAGAAGCCAAACGAGATATTTTATTTAATGCAAATAATGGGACGGTAAATAATTTTTTACGGCTCTTCAAATTAGAATAACTAATATGAAAATAAAATACCTTATGTTCGATTTGTAGCTGTTCAGTCTCCAGATTTCTTATCTGGTTCTGTAAGCGGTTTCTCTCGTTTTCTAAACCCAATTTAATATCTTCCAAATCTATAAAAAACGTATTAAAGTCAAAGTTACCATCACAAATTAAATAAATTTTCATTACACCCACAAATTATCATATAACTGTTAACGTAAGTGGCTACTTAAGGATTTATCGACAAAACTCTAAGTGGTAATTTCAGTATGCTCATACTTTATTGATTATATTTTTGATTAGAAGAAAATTTGATTAATGATGATGGTATATATTGTATGGATTTTTCACTACAGAAAAGGGTTGCGTTAATTGTTTTTTTTTCTGAAAGCGATCATAATAAAACGACCTTAGACAACAACTTGAAAAAGATATTTTCTTTATAGAGGTGGTTTCAAAAGTTCTGTTCATTTTGGAATGTTACAGTTTAAACAAATAGCAACATTGAAGTGGATAAAGTTTCAATTTGAAAAGAGGATGTTGAAATATTTAGATATGAGAGAAGTTTAGACCAAGGTGGTTAGGTGGTGAGGTCAGTGATCTTCAATTATTGTTAAAGAAGTAGCTGAAAGAAATTATAGAAAATTATTCGTAATTATGAAAAATGTCCGGTAAGGACAGCTGTTGAAAAGGACATACATACGTTTATTTGGCTATTCGTTACAAAATATCAAAAATAAAAATGAAATTTAAAAATACTGAAACGACAAAATGATCAAAACATATACTGAAGTTCACAAAAATTACATCTTACCTTAATAAGAATGTTGTACAAATACAATTTCTTAACGAGCTATATGTACCGACTGATATTGGATTAAACTAAATTAGAAAACGTGACGTTAATTTAAGTAGGAATGAAACATAAAAATAATGGGTAAACTGGAGCAAATAAGTTGGAACAAAAAACAAAAATGGTTTTTATCCAGATTCCTCAGGCTAGAAGGAGCGTCATCATTAGTTTCTGAATCGTGCCAAAATTTTAGGCGTGTATAATTATTAACGTTGAAACTAAACTATGTTTTCGGCTGGTACCTACACCTCTGTGTTTCCCTGGCGGCTAGTAAGGGTATTCCATTTCCAATTGTTTTGTTTTAAAAACAAGTTTTGTATTTATAATTAAATTTATTTCTCGAGAAAACTGTTTCTAAAGTTTCTAAAACACAAATGATGGATTCATTAAGGTCCACTAAATGAAAAAAAATAATTAGCTGACATTAAGTAATGGCCAGACTGAAAAAATTTTATTGTCAACAATTTCAAATTAATTTCGGGCAATTTACGATATAAACGAAAAATGAAAAGAAAGCACAGTTTTTATACTGGGTACAACAAATGGTTGTAGATTGTAAATCTACGTTTTACCACTCCTTCCTGCCACAGTACGCAAAGATACAAGACTTTTACTAAAAACCTGGTATCAGAAATAACTGGTGGTTATTACTTGTCCGCCAGATAGGACACCTGGCTTTGTAATTTAACGAGTTTTTGTGGACACTTCAGAGGAAATAGTCATTTCGAGGTGGTAGACAGGACATTTTTGGCTTTGTAAAGGTTTTCAGGACAAAAATAGCTTTTTATGAAGCCCTTTTTTGTAGATAGGACAAAATCTATGTTAGCTACTGAATAATGCTTCTATCTAAAAAAATATTAGTCGCAATTATCTGTTAATGAAACATATTTAAGTCATTGAAATAATTTTAAAAGTAACTCCGGATGATAAATAAATATTTTATCGGTACTTGCTTGCAATGTTCTTATAAGCATCCTCGAGCTGCCTGGCTTGTTCTCTTTTTTCACTCTCCGTTTTTTTGATGTGATCTCGCAGTTCTCTATTCGTATTATGATATTTTTCTTTTTCGAAATTACCGTCTGCTAATAATCTTCTGACGTCGGTTAATTCTTTTCTCAGCGATTCCGAATTATTTTCAACTGAAATAATAAACTTATGAAAATGTGGGAATTTTTAACGAGGTGACATATGTTAACAGGGACGGCCGAAGGAAAATAATTTATAATATGTTGGATTGCATTTATTACGAGGATATGTTAGTGGTTATTTTGAGGAATCCAGAACAAGTTCTTTATTTATTTTCAAAGAAAATTGACTGGAAGTCTACGAGTCAATTTTTATTTCCGTTTCAGATATTCAGAAATATTATTTTAAACTTATAAAGCGATTCTCACGAAAAAACGCATTTTGATTTATACACGAAATCATTTAAAGTCTTTGTATTCAATTTAATATTTGGGTCACCTAGAAAAACAATAATTAGACACTACTTAGAAAGTAATATTGTTTTATTTCAATGAGATGATTGAGTTTAGGAGAAGTAAACATAAAAAACAAACAAACAAATAATTAGGGGAATGTGGGGTAATGTGGAACAGAGGGGCAAAGTGGAATATCCCTTTAAATTAAATACTTTTGGCGCCACCCCCTTCTATCCCTTTGTAAATGATAAGTAACCTATTTATCAACTCTTTTATAAATCGATTGTAACTTCAATTAGGTTATGTTGTGTTTGAACTCCATTTTTGTGAATCACCACCTTTTCTTGTAAGAAAATGTAAGTGTTTACATTAACATTGTTATTATGTATTAAAATTATAAATGGCATTATTTTTTATGTGGAATGGCCGAAAAAACTCCTTGGAAAAATAGATTTCATAACTGAAATAATTTAAAACTACCTTTAGACATTTCTATAGTTCTCTAACTAGCAATTCCCATTTTGGGGCAATGTGGAATATGGTTCCACTTTGCCCAAGATGTTATCTTATTTTAGATGGTGTGTGACTATGATAGGAAGACATCTCAACAAAGCTGGTCGGAAGACTCAATGAAAATGGCTATAGCAGCAGTAAGAAGCGGTGAAAAAAAAAAAAAAATACGAAAAAGCATGTAGGGAGTTTAATGTGCTCCGAGGAACTTTACATAGACGAGTTCAAAAAGACAACCTTTTAAAAGGTATTGGTAGATTTAGGCCTGTTTTTACCACAAGAGGAAGAGAAGCTATTACAAGAGCACATTTTAAGTATAGAAAAGAGATTTTTTGGATCAACAATAGAAGATTTCCAGAAATTTGCCTTTGAGTTTGCAGAAAAAAATTCAATCCTTCATCCTTTTAATAAGGAGCTGGGTCTAGCTGGAAGGGACTGGGTGTATGGTTTCCTAAAGTGGCATTCAGAAATTTCTATTCGCCAACCAGAAAATACCTCACTGTCTCGAGCATCCGCTTTTAATAAAAACAATGTTGAGACCTTTTTGGAACTCCTGGGGAACCTAATGGACAAATAAAAATTTTCTTCACACCAAATATTTAATACAGATGAAACTGGCATAACTACAGTCCCCAACAAACTGCACAAAATCCTCTCATTGAAAGGGAAGAAACAAGTGGGACTGCTGGCATCAGCTGAACGCGAAACCTTGGTGACGGCAGAGGTCTGTTTTATTGCGTCTGGGTAATATGTGCCTCCTTCGCATTAGAAAAGACCCAGCTTTTGGGAAGGATCTTCCTCCCGACAGTCTGGTGGTTGCACATCCTTCAGAATGGATGCAAGCTAAAATTTTTGCCATGCTCGATCAACTAAAGAAGAAGCAGTTCTACATATATTAGATGGCCATGCCACTCATACCAAGAATTTAACACTCCTCGAGATGGCGCGAACAAATAACGTGCATATGTTGGTTATTCCGCCTCACACATCCCATCGACTTTAAGTATTGGACGTGGGGTTTATGAAGCCACTGAATACCTTTTATGCACAATGACGTGGCTAAGAAATAATTCTGGAAAAGTGGTCACATTGAAAGATATCAGCTCTATTTGCGTCATTTAGAAGCACAGGGGTCTTCCCCTTCAATCCTTATATTTTCCCTGGGGAAGTTTATGATACTGCCACTACAACTGATTGCTCCATATAAGCTGCTCCTCTTGACCAAGGATATTCTACCTCTACCAAAAGCAGAAGCTGGAAAAGGAACAAAGAAGAACTGGAAAGACGGACGTAATAACCAATTCTCCTTATTTGAAAGAGCTTATGGATTCAAAAAATCTCGTTTCTAGTGAGGCCGTTGAGCATGTTCTCATGGCTCCGGTTGTACATATACATTGCATCTTCGTGAGATATGTTTTGCTCATGTTTTCCCGATTGTTTTCTCATCAGATTTTGACAATATTTGACATCGATTATATGAAAATAATAAAGAAAAAACTTAATACCTCAAAGACCACAGCGGGTGTATAATGAGCTATATTAAAACTCAATTAATGAAAATAAATGGAATCTTGAGGTGCGTTCAAATTGAATGCGACCTACTGTATATAAAAAACGGATTATAAATGATTTTTATATAGAAATACATCAGTTTCGAAAGTAATGGATATAAATAAAAATTAAAAATGATGAAATTAAATTTTTAATTACCTTCTTTAAGCTTCCTGATAGTTTCATGTAATTGGTTACTGATGCTTTCCGATTTGTTTTCACACAATTGTAACTGAATCTTATAGTTTTCCGCTTCACTCTGATAACTATCTCTCTCCGTTCTGATCTCTTCGATTCTTTGTTCTAATTTATTAATTTCTTCTTCGGTCCTAGCTTTGGCTTCTTCTAATTTATTCTTGTACTTACTTAGTTCTTCTTTTAGTTTGTTTATATTAGTTCGGTCTTGTTCGAAACGGCTGTTAGCTTCCCTTTTTAGGCGTTCGGACGAGTCGCGTTCATCTTCCAGTTCCCTTCTCGTAGCTTCGAGTCTGTCGTGTAAGGCTTGATGATCGTGATGAGCTGAAAAAATTTGTAATAAACAAAATTGTTTTTAATAAACGGAACATATTGTAAACTTTTGATAGCCACAAGAAACGAAAAATTAGATTTTGTTCAATCACGCAAACAAAGCATGTTTATTGTGTGTAAAAACTGATTGTGTGTTGATACTTCGTATTACCTTCGTGTTGACGCTCGTGTGGGTCATTTCACGCATTTCTTTTTTAATGAACTCGTTAAAAAACACATTCAAACCGCATTGTTTATTTACGCAATTCCGTTAATTTCATTATAATTGTATAAATATAATAACAAACTTCCTCACGCTCCGATTATATTTAGAAACAACTCATTTTTACCACTGGTGCGATGATATCATTTTAATATCTATTTTGAATCGTGAAATCAGCTTTTTATTTATTTTCGATTTGACGCAACTTGTATTTGTGAAGTGATTCGCTTATTTTTAAAACAGTCTTGTTTTTATTTTTTATTGAAACGAAAATATGTGTGAATTAATGTGGAAATAAAACATAAATATAAACCTTGATAGGTATATCAGTGAAAGAATTTTATAAATATTCTGATTCATTCTTGTTGTGGTTTCAATTTAAGGTATCAAAATGAAACTTCCGGTTTCTTGATATAGTCTGATCTATACTTCGTCATTGGTTAATAAAATCGTAACAAAATATAAACGAAATTAATCAGTTACATTAATTGTACAAACAAACATTCAAATTAACTTACCTTCAATTATATTGAATAACTATGAGCGTTCAAGAGAGTCTTTTTCGATAAACTGGTATGAGGGAATGGTTATATAGTGGGACATGGTGTATAGTGGGACGTGGTGTACAGTGACACGTGGGGAATTTTGACTATCTGATGATTAATAGGTCACGCTTATCGACTTTACACGTGTTTAAAGACTACAATTTAAAATAAAATGGTTGTCGCCTCTGTTATTGACAAAGCAGGAAATAGAGAGGATTCGACTATCAACTTTTAGTTTACGAACGTCTGAAGCGACGAAACATTGTGCTGCATACCAAAGTATTTGACTGAGAATTTTGTGGAGCAATGGAAGCAATGAAACAATCTGCCATTTTGTCGTATTTACCCACCACCGATCCTATTTACTAAATCATTATTCCAACAAAAATAAACGTGATCCGGGTTAATTTTCGAACATTCGGATCATGATAGGGCCCTAACATAGTTTCCGAACGGTCCTAATATTCGATGATTCGACAGATGCCAGCTTTGGTGTAGAGGAAAAAGAAGACGAAGAAATTGAAATTGGTGATATTGTATTGGTGCAATATGTCATAAAACATAATATAGAGCGTTTAGACGACATAAAAAATGAATCATTTGAATCTACGTTTTTATTTCTCGAGAAAAAAGAAGTTTTTAGGAAGAGAAATCTATTTCACAAGTTCCCAAATCACATATCCCTTGGAGTCACTGAAAGAGTTACTGAACAATACGTCATTTCGTTTAACGTGATTTGACACGTCGGCCATATTGTCGTGGTAGACAAACATCGAATTAATTTCATTTGTGTATAGAGAATTGATTGTTTCGAGCGCTTTTTTAATTGAAGGGAATATCTTTGGCTGAAAAACACGAAAATAGACAGGAAATATAACTATAATTTTAATGTAAATAAGGCAATATTTGTCCCCCAAGACAATATGGCGGCTAGTTATGACGTCATCCCAAAATACCAAAATGATCTATTAAAATTGTCCACACTGTACCGTAGAAGAAGAAAGAACCGCAAATGAAGCAATTTTCGTAGTTTATTAAAAAAATTAATAATTTATATCCCTCAGACGTTGCCGTAGATTGCAAATCTTTTTATATATCGATAATGTAGCGGATTAATTTCATTTTCGGTTTGTTAAACTTCTGTTAAGCTGTTATTGATCAGTTTCAAATTAAAAAATATTAGAAAATGTCGCAACATAGAATAATATAAAAATAAATGATTCTGAAATATACGGGTATTTATTTCATAAAGTAGAAGGTTCATCAAAATCGTTGTTTATATTTTCAGATAAATATTGCTTAATACGAATTATTTGTACGTATTCGTAATAAATAAGCAAGTTTTTTGGTGGTAGAGATATGACAGATAAAGTTTAACTATTATTTTTATACTAAAGAAACGTAGTTAACTTACCAATTAACAAAGCCTGTTGTTTATCATTCTCCGCTCGCAACATTAACTCTTCGTGTTGTTGGCACAAGTTTTCCACATGACTTTGTAGATTTTCCAACCTTTCCACCAATTGTTGTATCTCGGCGTCTTTTTCGCTGGCCAGATTGTGTAACGACTGCTGCATCCTATTTTCCAACGACGTTCTTATTTTCTCTCTTTCTTCCGTCAATTTTTTCACCGTATCTTCGTTTTGTTCTTTCAATTTATCCAAAGTTTGTTTAAATTCTATTTCTTTATTCCCCGCTGCGTGCGTCATACTGGTCTTCAACTCTATAAATTTCTTTTCTGATCTTTCGACATCTTTGGTTAGTTTGGCGACTTGGGCTTTCAATTTTTCTTTTTGTATCAGTAAATCTTGTTGATCTTTTTCTAACTGATTTTTCTTATCTTCGGACGCTTCTAAATTGGTTTGAGTATCGAAGAGGACGGCTTCTAACGTTTCCTTTTCGGTTCTTGCTGTTGCGAGCAATTCTAGAGTTCTACTCATTTCTTTCTCCATCGCTTCAATTGTGCACTGTTGAAAAATTCATTGAAAAGTCTAATTTAAACAATTACCAAACAATTACCTGTTTTTCTTCACATTCTTTAACCAAATCTTCCAATGTTCTGTTGACTCTAGCGTTCGTTTCATTAGCTTGTTCCAATCTTTGTCTACATCGAACCAGTTCCTCATTAAGTGTATCTCTCTTCCTCCCAAGTACACTAAGTTGATTACTCAGTTCATTCCTTTCTCTCGTCACTTGATTCAACTCCATTTCAATCTAAATAAGATAATAAATGAATATAAATTTTCAACAAATCGTAAGGATATTTTACTTTTTCCTTTTCGATTTCCAAAAATTTACATTTTTCAGATATCGACACTTTATCCGATTCTAAATCTAATTTTTGTTGTTCAGCTTGTAACAATTCTTTCCTAAGCGATTGGATATCGCTTTGATGATCATTACATTGATGCTGTAGTGTCTTCTTCTCTTCTTCTAGCTAAATATAAAATAAACATTTATACTTTATCAAAACTATCCCAAGAGACGTATTATAAACAATAAAACGAATCCAAACTTTATAACTAATGCTAATTATTATCTTACTCGCCTTTCTCACGTCTTCTAAAAGTTTTTTCTTATCTAGCTCAAGATTTGTTGCTATGGTTTCTTTCTTTATTAAAGAATCATGAACGTCGGTTCTTTCACCCAAGACTTTCTCGAGCTGCATTTCATATTCGGCTAAAACATACATCAAATAATCAAACTGTTTAAGTTATTGTATCTAAGTTGGAATTTCTGGAACCGTCGGCGATATTCACACTGAATATACTGTCTACACCACTACTAATGAAGGTAAGCAGTTTACCTTTAGTCTCTGAAGACGATAACTTGGTTATGGAAACGCGCATCAGACAGTGTAATTGTGAGTGTTGGTGTAGTGGTGGTGTAAACAGTATATAAGAAGATTTAAACCAAAATAAGTTTTTCTAAACATGAGAATAAGAAAATTGAAGACAAAATAATATACGAATACGAAATTAATACTACGAATAGTATTACAAATAAATGTGGAAGATCCAAGGCTGATCTGTTTGAATATATGTATTAGTACAGTCTTAAAAACGCTGTTACACACTTTATATTAAGAGGGAGGCGTGCACAGGTTAATCCAGATAGAAAAATTAAAGCCAGGGAATTTAATAGGTCAATTCTACAATCTATAAATCTAAAAAGCTATGACATGTCAATCAATGACCACCAATTATGTTCCACAAGCTCGAAATGCGTCTCTAAGATATACATATGGTTAGAATTTAGCGCAACGAGATGGATCGGGCATGTTCTTCATACCACTAGGAAAATCACACACCATGTGTTTAAATAAAAACCTCGCTAGACACAACATTCACATTTTCTCCGACAACCAAGTGGTACCGAAGGATCTGCTGGCATTGGAGTGCGAACAAGCTTCAAAAACACCAGCTAACAGAAACACAATAACCTAAATGTGGCTACCTGACAATGAGGAAGCAGACAGCATTGCCAAAATTGATACCTAAAGAAGTATTATTGTAGAAATACTTTAGGTCTAAGTTAATCACAAAAACTTATAACCATATCAGCTTAGAAGTCTAAGGAAGTCGAGTAACCACATTAAACTGGTGGTCGGTCTTCTGATAGGTCACTGCTACTTCAAATATGGCCTTAAGACGATAGACAAGGCTGAATAGTTCAACTGCAGGTTCTTCAAGCAAGTCATGGAGACAGCAAAACAAATGACCTGCCTAATTCAGATATAAACTTAGGTATATCGAATGGTGTTGGCCTTCTTTGGAAGGACTAAGTTGGAATTTCTGGAACCGTTGGCGATATTTATACTGTTCACACCTCCACTACACCAACAGCCACAATTACACTGTCTGACGCGCGTTTCTATAACCATGTTATCGTCTTCAGAGAGTGAAGGTAAACTGTACGATAATTTGGTTATCGAAACGCGCGTCGCACAGTGTAATTGTTAGTGTTGGTGTAGTGGTGGTGTAAGCAGTATATTTAGTATTCTTTGGGAGGAGTTTACGTATTTTGGAGGCAGAGCAATGAGATAAATGTAGAAAGAGGTTCCAAGTAATGGAAAGAGTACAAATCCAAAAGCTGATGTACTAATAGAATTAATTATATAAAAATAAAAAATAAAAATCGTGGTTTGCCAAATGTCGAAAATATTATGGAAACCATTAGATTGAATTGATATAAACAAAAATGTTATTAAAGACCACACAAAAGAAAATAGCGGAATATAGAACAGTCGAAGAAACATCGAAAACTTCTGGATTTTGGATAGCAAAATGAAGTGGATTGTTAGAAGTCGAGTACAATGAAAAACTGACTTTAGGAAAAAGATATTTTACCAGATCATTAGGACTTAAAGCAGTATACTGTGTATAAAATTACCTTTCGATTTTTCTAGGTTAGCTACAAGATTATCAGCTTCCAATTTTTGAGCTTCCAGCATATCGTGTGTTAAATACAACTTATTTAATTCCTCTCTAACGGTTAGCAATTCTTCGCGCATTCTACTGCACCTATCTTCTTCCCCTCTTAAATTTATCTCTCTTATATCAGCTTCCTGATTCAATCTATCTATCTCAGTCTGTAAAAACATCTTCTCATCTTGTAGCGTATCAACTTCTTTTTGTAATTTGTTATTAGCTTTTTGCAGCCTGTCGTAATCTTGATGAAGTGATTCAACGAGAACATTACATTCTATTCGATTTCTGTCTAATTGGTTCTTTTCCGATTTTACAGCATCGAGATTTTTTTGTATCAGGTCTCGGTCTTGAGCCAGTTGGGAACATTGAGCGTGGCTGGCGTCCAATTGGGACACCACGTCTTTTAGACGGTTCTCTAAAGATGCCACGTTGTTCTCTGAATTTTCGTATTGCTTACGAACTAACAAAAGTTGCTCCTTATTCGATTGGAGTTTCACCTTGAGAAATTAACGGTTATTGGTGGAAGAAATTCAGGTCAGGTTTTTGGTTATAGATATAGGGTGTTTGATAAAGAATTGTTCATATGGTATACAAGAAATATTACATCCAATGAATCAGCAGAATGTAATGTTAATAAAAATTGCTAAGTATCCTCATTCAGGTAAGTACCAGACTTTATCATCAATGATTGGATAAAGTCCTGCTTCATTTTGAATAATACTAAAAAAGGCTTTTGATTACAGTTTTGATTCATGCCTTAATCAGAATTATTTTAATAAAGTACTGAACTGATTATTACGACACTGACGTTGATTATAAATACTTAATTCGTGCGGTTTGATAAGAGATGGCGTAACTTCTATAATATTACATCGCTCCAATATTCCTGCGTTGGTAAGCTACTGTTATTGTACGTCTTTTCAGTATATGTCATTCATTTGAAACGTTATCAACAATTATTTTTTTTCACTCAAATATGTCGAACTTTATTCCTGAAAAAGTGTTTTTGCGGAGGGTTCTTCTTCATTACTTTAATATGAAGAAAAATGCTGCCGAAAGTCATCGTATTTTGGTGGAAGTTTATGGTCAACATGCTCTAGCTGAACGAACGTGCCAAAAGTGGTTTGCACGATTTAAAAGTGTTGATTTTGGTTTGGAAGACGATGGGCAGCCAAAAAAGTTTGAAGATGGAGACCTGGAAGCATTACTCGATGAAGATTGTTGCCAAACACAAGAAGAGCTCGCAAAATCTTTGGGTGTCACTCAAACAGCCATTTCAAAACGTTTAAAAGCAGCTGGATATATTCAAAAGCAAGGAAAACCGAGAAACGTCGAAAGGTGGTTTTGCGTGTCCGAAATGCTGCTGGAACACCACAGAAGGAAGTCATTTTTGCTTCGGATTGTTACTGGTGATGAAAAATGGATCCATTACGACAACCCCAAGGGCAAAAAGTCATATGTAAAATCCGGCCAACGAGCCAATTCAACGGCAAAGCCGAATATCCATGGCGCGAAGGTAATGCTCTCTATTTGGTGGGATCAGAAGGGTGTGCTTGTATTAAGAGCTGCTAAATCCGGTTGAAACCATCAATGGAGAACGCTACCGAACACAATTAATCTGTTTTGAAGAGAACAGTAGCCGAAAACTCCCGATAAGACACGAGGCAATAATTTTTTATCATGACAACGCTCGGCCCCACGTTGCTATTCCGGTTAAGAACTATGTGGAAACAGTGGATGGGAAGTTTTACTACAATTTGTTCCGGTCGATGCAGAACGCTCTCACTGGAACATGTTCACATTAGAGCAAGATATCAAAAACTGGCTTGATCCATTCTTGGCTGCCAAGCCGGCGCAGTTCTTTTGGAATGGCATCCATAACCAAATTGCCAGAAAGCAATACTTTGAATAATACTATTGTACATGTTTTTCTTGAATAAATTTTCAAATTAAAAAAAAAACCGCACGAATTAGTATGGCTTAAATCATTTTGGAATTTAATAAAACTATGTATCTCGGTAAAGAGTAATATTTCAATCAAAGTTGAATTGTGCATTAGTTTCTCAGTTACTTTATGAACAATTCTGATGAAACACCCTGTTTAAATTGGAATTTTTAACTACCGTTAAAATTTCAGAGAAACATCAAAAAGTCAAATCAATTACAAAAGTGAAAGAACGAAAGTTTTTTTTTTAATTTACCATAAATTGATGTAGTTTTCAAAATAATACCCACTAGGTTTGACCTTCTGGGTCGTTTTTTATCTTTTTGTTGTGAAATTCTCTCGATTTTAGGTCTCTTCTAATACTAATTTTATTTTTATAGTCATAAAAGACATAATACTTTATAGAAATATTTCACTAGACCCCCCAAAAACAAAAAAAGTACCTTGTAATTATTATTGTTTACATAGGACAGACATCTCAATATTTAGAAAACAGGTTAAAAAGTCATCAATACAATAAAAAAAACATAAAATGCATTGAAAAAGCATCAAAATAACATTTATTCAATTATGAAAATTCTCGAAACGAAATCAAATACAAGAAAAAACTAATTTTTAGAAATGGTTTATATACATAGGAGTGAGAATGATAAAAAAGGCCTGAACAATTTATAGTTCTATTTAATAAACTATAATGCCACTACGATTCATTTCATTTTTGACTCAAGTCATTTTTTGATAAATATAGGTTAAAACGTTAATTTTTTTTTCTGTTTTACAAACTAACTTTCAATCAAAACAGAGTTAAAATCAAGACAGTTCAGCAATAAAAGTTTGTAATTAAGTTGCAATTAGTAAAACTGCAGGAATTGGTAAATTGATAAATTTTAATAAAACGCAATAATAATTTTAGTATCCAAAAAGTGTGTACCAAATCGGTACTTAAAATTCTCACGATTGAAGAAGAATCTGAAAGCAATGTTTGTACTGATTTGTTTTTAGTTTAAATAACCCAAACTTATTCTATTTTCTGATGATATTAAATAAAAATGTATTATTTTTAATTGAAATATTTCGTAGCATCAGTCTCGTTATTTGATAGCCTTATATTATTATTTTTTATAAATTAATAATGAAGATGAGATGTGAGGTTACCTGTAGTTCATGAATAAATGACTGGTACTTGTGAAGAGCGGCTTGCACAGCTGAAATCGTACTCTCGGCAAAAGCTGCCGGAGAAGTCATACTGCGAGCCGATCTTTTCGGCGATCTACAAAAGAACGATTGTTCTAAGGTTATAAATGAAAATGATGATATTGAATTCAAATACTATAAGCTGACTTTCCTAATTAAAGACATTTTATATAAACTTATTATTTTTAACAGCTGTCCAACCAACTAAAAATAGGATTAATCAACTAAATACAAATAATTGAAAGTAAGCATCCGTAGAGGGATCTGAATAATTGATAGCCTAACATGATTATTGATATTTAACGAATACAAACTATTTAATGTAAGATTATGATCATTCATAAAATATTGATAGATCAGAGCCGTCTGTCATCGAAACGTGGCGATAATTCAAACAGTAAAGACGAAGTCAATTTACTTGACTTATGAATTTAATTTTTCCCAGTAGTCCATACTTATTCCAAACTTCATAATTTCATAACAACACTATACTGTTAGTCTACAGAATCCTAGATGGCTGCTAGGTGGTACCAAGTAGCATAGAAATATTTATAAAAATTTCATGTAATACAATGTTTTGTCATTAATTTATAACAGATTAAAATGAACACTCTGTGTCCAAATAAGTTTTGGCTCGCGATGAGGGTGCAGGGCAATCAACGAGCTGAGAACAAAGAAGAGACAACTCCTTTCATACTTCCACAACCTTTAACAGGTTTCCCAAAAAGCCATCAAGTCACGAATATAAAAAGTGAGAAACATGTAGAAAGACCCCAAGTCTGGAACAGCCGAAGATATTTCTTTCTGATTCTACCAATAGAACCTTTTATAAAAGCAAAGAAAAGCTAAGGAGAGTTACTATATGCTCACTGAAAATTGTCATTTATCACCTGAATAATATTGGAGCTTTTTTCGTTTCACCAAGGAACCCACTACGAGGCCACCAACTAATTTGAACTCCTAATGTGGCTATGGTAGTTGTGAAACAAACAAATCCTGGTATTGTATGGAATATTATGCATCCGAAGGATTATTTTGACCAAAAGGAATAACTACAACACTATCTCATATATCACCAAATTCAACTCATCATCATCAAGTTGGGAGAACATGGTCAAAATCGAGTTTTTGGTATACACTTGAACCAATCCAAAAAGTGAATAAATACATCCGAATCCCCCCAAAAATTTTCCGGCTGTATAGAAAATTCCGGAAAATTTTTTTAGGCGACTTTGGGCATACGATTGACAAAGTGAGGAAGTTTAAACTTTACTACTACTTCTGAACGCATGGTACTAAAATTAATGATGTGAAGTCTCAGATCTTAATATGTGGAAGAAAAAAAGATACAGCGATTTCAAGATGCGAGTTTCGACTCGAGTAGCGCGTGTAAAAATCCTCGCAACTTAATTCGTTATAGATTATTTTTGTTTTTATTGTTTTATGGTTGTAATAATTTGAGCAAGCACCTCCAAGGTCGAGAAGAAAATATTTTAACAGCTAAAGATAAAGTCAAAGCATTTCACGCAAAACTTCGTTTGGGGTCTTCCTCTCTGCAAAACAATATATTTGAGTCTTTTCCATGTGTTCAGAAGATTGTTGAAGATAACGCATCAAACCAAAGTCTTGCAGTAAAGGCTCACATTCCTTGCCTGATACAGAGCTTGCACAATTTACAAGAGAAACTTTTGACATACTTTCCATACTTGCACTCTGAAGATGACAATGGGCGTAGATGGATTTTAAACCTTTTTTTGGACAAGTGAATAAATCTGGCTGATGTCACCATAAATATGAAAGAAACTCTTCTAGATTTAGCTGCTGATGACATGGAATTTTATTCCCAAATTGTCGACGCGTTTTGGATGAAAATAAAACACGAATATTCAGAGCTAGCAAGGGAAGCTCTAAAATTATTAGTGCCTTTCGCCTTTCTGCAATTGTAGACATTAAGACTAAAAAGAGAAATAGACTGAAATTAGAAAATGATTTGATTATTAACGTTTCAAAAATAACACCACGATTTGATAAACTTTTGAAAAATAAACAAGCCCATTCTTCTCACTAAAAGTGTGTTCTTATTGTGTTCCTTGCATTTTTCTTCCAGTCGGCGACCTCCCGATTAAAGCTAAGACAGATTGAAAAACACTGAATTAAAGGAAACATAAAAGGAGGAAAAACAACCTAAATGTATTTTTATTATAAAGAAAATAAAGTTTGCTATAAAAATGTTTCTGTTTTTGTAAGAGACAATCTCTTTTGTTATAATCACCAATCTTATAAACTCAAAATCAAAGCATATGTTAGTTTGCTAGGGAAGGATACTTAGGCCCTCCGTATACGAGTCGACTCATTTGCAATTTGAGTTTGCAACTGGACACCGCAACTCTCGACTGATAGTCGGTTTCAGTCGGATGAGTGAAATTTTACTTTATGTAGTTCTAGTTTTTAAAATGCATTCTAGCAGTAGGAAGAAATGATAGATTAATATCAGTACAGACTGTATCGTAGAGGAGGAAGAAGGAAATATTGGTGTCATCCGTATATTCAAAAAAACTTAAGCCGCAGGCTGTTTGTTGCTGCCGAAGAACTGAAAGAAACATTTGCAAAGTTTGTGGCATTCTATAGGATGACAAGAGAAAGCTTTGAAGAATTGATGAGATTCATTACTCCTACAATACAGAGGCAGAATACATTTTTTTTTGAATAACCAGGAAGGTAGTAGTTGTACAACACTTCATGCTTTTCCACCTCTTCAACAAAAGAAATATTGATTGAGATAGATCACTCATTTTAAATAATACAAGGCCTTCCGCACCCGTGTACCGATTTTGAGTTGACGACTGGCATTTGGCCCGTGTGAGGACTCCCACTGTGAAACAAGGTTGCTCGCGACTTCCGTTGACAACTCGAATTCCAAATGAGTCGACCCGTGTGCGGATGGCTTTAGTCTACGTTCTGTCGATATCCTGCATTAAAAGTAAATATACTTACTACTTTTATTCCGCTACTTACTTTTGAGGTAGAGGAGTGCCAGTACTGAGATGTAGATGTGTCGATTGTAACAATTCCATATCTTTATTTTCTGCGTCTTGTATTAGAGCGTGAGCGATATCCCTGAGTGCTCCTTGAAGAATGTCGATTTCTTCTTGCATTTTCATTATTTGACTAGAATTGTGTTCGGCCTCTACGCATCTGTCTTTCTAAAATTAACCTCAATATGAAGATATTCACAGTAGAGATGGTGATATGTATTCATTTTTTTATCGAACGATTCAATTTTTATATGACATGATGATAAAAATCTTGAATTAAAACCCTCTTTTCGTTATTCATTACTTGCACCAAAAATTTCAACAATTTGCATACTAATAATATATTCATGTATTGTTGTACATTGTTTCACTTACCAATAAGTTTAAATCTCTATTCAACTGTTGAATTTTGTCATCTTTCGTCAGGATTTCGTTGTTTTTAGTTTCCATCTGCAGTTTCAAAGCTTGAAGTTCAGATTTCAAGTCGTCTGCTTCTTGTTCCAACTGATGTTTTTCCTTGCCCTAAAACATTTTGTGTACACAAGCTTCTGATACAAATCTCATATTATAAAACAAGTATTTACAGTGTAATGTCCACCTATATTTTATATATGTATTCAGACCACTTTCCATGATGATCTCAAAAGAAAACAGAAAGATCAGGATTGATTTGCCAGCTGTAAATCCACCAATAAGATTTACTGAAAGAAATGTGACCAAAGAATAATATAGAGATCTCATGAGTAAATTTATAGAGAAGATTCCACATATATTTATATCTCCATGTGGGAAAAAGAGAGAACTTTTTGTTGTAGAGATAGTTCTTTAAGTACAATAAAAAAAAAGCTAAAACACTGAACAAATAAAAGAAATATCTCTGAATGAGTAAGTATATATAAATTTAAATACTTCAATAATTGTTTGTTGATTGATTTAACTATTAGCTTTAAAATCTGGTGTGATGTGTGGTTGCACTGGACTCAATTTCTTACAGATTTGGTATTTTTAATTTCTTCGACGACTGGTTATTGGAGTAATATCAAACAATTTGGATTCACTTGGTTCTGTAGATTACATCTAATTGTTTCTTTGTAGAAGACATTAAACTCAATAGATAATTGCTTTCCTTTACTTGCTTTCACTTACTCCAAATATATTTTCAGTTAACAAATTTGTATCCATTCTGCTGCATGCCATTACCATTTCTTTTCCTATACTAGTAACGTCGTATTTAATTTTCGTGATGTCTCTTTCAGTGTTAGTTTGTATTTCGTTGTACAGTCTTTTTATACCAACTACGTCTTTCCAAAGATTTAATAACCTGTTGTGTTCTGAAAATATAAAAAATTACACTTCGATATTCATAAATATAGATTAATAAAGTGTATTTAGATCGTTTCGCAAGCCCACCTGTGCTATAATAATCATTAAAAGCTTGTTCTTCATCTTTCCATTCGTCCTCTTTAAGCAACATTTCTTCTCGAAGGTTTTCCCAATCATTAGTTAGTTTTTGTAAATCAGCAGTCAAGGCCTCATTCGTATTATGAGATTCTTCAAGTTGTTCTCTAAGCGATATGTTGAGCTGCATTAATCTGTCTGATCTAAAAAATACGATTTCAAAAATGAGAATTAGACCAGAAATTGATCTAGCAGATCAATTAGATCTAGCATCTAACAGAATTAAAACGATATAAAAGTACAGTCTGATTCTTCAATGTGTACGTTGTTTACTAAGATTTCTTAGTGCTAAAGGCGTAAAACCGAACGATATTCATCGTGAGATCCGTGAAGTTTACGGACAAAACATTATGAGTGATGGAATGGTGAGGAAATGGGTCAGTGCAGGGTATCGTTTTGCTGCATGACAATGCCCATCCACATGTGGCTAATCAGACCAAAACTTTTCAATGGGAAACTCTAGATCATCCTCCCTACAGCTCTGATTTGGCGCCCAGCGACTACTATTTGCACTTGAAGAACACCTGGGCGGTCAACGTCTTCAAGACGATAACGAAGTCAAAACAGTTGTGATACAGTGGTTAACAGGTGGAGAAGGGTATTCAAAAACTGGTGCCACGTTATGACAAGTGCCTCAATATTCAAGGAAATTATGTAGAAAAGTAGATTAAGGTACAGGCTTTAAAGTAAAAATAAAATTATTGCGATATCTTTGCACTTATTTTTTTAATTCCAAAACGGTACTTACTTAAAAAATATGCCTCGTAATTAACAGTGTTATCTGTTTTTTGAGGATCATTGGTATAGTTTCGGAAGTTTAGTTAGACTTTTTTGGGTCCATGGGAACTGCGTGTGAGTTCTTTATGGGTAGTTACCATATAGGAAACAAAGCAAATCTTAAACATTTTCTAATATAGAATCTAATAAACTAAAAATGTAATTCGTCAGCTACGTTATAGGTACATGAAAACATTCGAAGCCCTAGCGTTGGTGAAATCGTAACTAGTAGTGTTTGTACGAGAAATAGGTATTGAGTTGTTAATGCTATTATTGAAACACAAAAATCCACAATTATTTGGTAAAATTGAAATTAACACGATCCCAAACTTGATAGTTTTTATACATTAGATCTTTTCGACCAAATCTGAATGAAATCAAAGTATATATGAAACAGGAATTTGAGATTTATGTTAAAGGAAAGTTAAGGAATAGAAATAGTTCACAACAGAGAGTTAGGAATACTTAAAATCAGTCAGATATTATATTTACCAGGAATTTGGAAGGATTTGGTTTTGAACACACAACACATGTACCGTTCAATCCAAAGCTAAGAATATTATCAAATACTAAGGTTATCCATTGAGACAAATAATAGGATGTCTTATATTTTTGTCAAAAAATGCTTCGTCTTGAAATCATTGTCTATAACACTTGACTCGTGGTCTGTATGTAACAAATTTGGAGTTCAATCAAATATTAACATGTAGGGATTGGTTATTATTTATTATTTTTATTTTCTATTGTCTTTGTTAAATATAATATTAGAGAAATTAGATTCAAATATCCTTGAAGACAACGGGGTACACTGTATGGAGAAATAGTGAGGGATTTCGTGGGATCCCCCGACAGTCAGCATCTATAGATTTATTGACTCGATATTAACACGACTCTTGATCGCGAAGAAACAAATAGTACCCAGTAGATGAAAGAATTTTCCATTAGGTAAACCGTGGGAGTAAACTTTCTCGAGTTTAAATGTAAAACTATACAAGAAAGAATAAGGAAAGTCTTTGTTTCAACTCCAGTTTTACGTATTTCCTTACTGTTGGCGTTTAAACAACTTTCAATTGAAGAAATCTGGAAATGTGGTTTTAATTGTCCTTAAATAATATCCGGCATTTACTTACTTTCTGCGTTCTTCTTGCAGACGTTGTAGAGCTGTATCTAAATCGTTTATCCTTTCTTCCCGCACTTCCCGTAAATGTTGTTGAGCTTGTTCCACTGCAGAACTTGGGACGTGTGTTGATACTGGATAAACTGATTGGTCTGCATATACTGGATTTTGAGACATTTGAGCTTCCAAGTCGGCGCATCTTTTTTTATATTGTAGTACCTGGAATTATAAAAAAATTACTATACTAGACTAATAATCGTGTGTGTGTGTGTGTATGTGTGTGAAAGAAAATGGCTTGGAAGCAAGTCCATCAGCCACAGAATTTTTCAATGATACTAATTAAATATTAATTTTAATATCTTTGATAAAATTTACTAATAGATCTAAAGTTTGTCGGTTATCTATGCTTAAAAAGTGTGAGGTTTAACAAGTAATTGCAACAAATTGTTTGTTTTATGAATGTGATTGCTGCATCCGAAAAAAATGTGATTGAGATCAACGCAAGAATGATCATCGCAGGTACAGGCTGATGATTGTATAATACCCATGACCAGTCTTCATTCTAAGTATACTTGCTGAGTAAAATTTCGAAGTTATGATTTTAAAATATAGTTCGGGGTGAGAGTAAAGTAGGATAAATTTGAAAATAGGTGTTATTTAAAGATCGTAAGGCAGTATCCCAGTGTTTCTGTCAGGATACGTACATTTTATCTTTTATTGAATTAATCGCGTCTCTTCCTGTATATACGTTACAAAAAACTCCATTTAGTACTGAATCTTTTGCAAATCGATCAGCTGTTTCATTACCATGTCCTTTAACCCATATGAATGTCATACTCAAATTTAATAATATAGTTTTGATGTCACATAAAATAGGACAATTCATTCTTTCGAGATAAGTTTCTTTTATGGCACACAGTGCTGATCTAGGGTCAGATAAAATCGCACCCCCATCTTTTTTATTTGACTTCAACCAGGAAAAACCCTGTAAGACAGCATCCAGCTCCAACCGTCGTCTTAGATCCATCAGTATATATTATGGTTTTGTCAGCAAACTCTGGTAGTATGGGTTTCAGAAAAGATCGAGTTAATGCGACTAGATTCCGTGTAATTATGGATTATGACTGTACAGAAGATTCCTAATTACGTTATTTTTTAGTTCATTTGTAATGGCAAATAAAACACTAAACTTTCTTCTTCTTCACCTTTACTATATCATTAAACCATAAATCAATAAGTAGTGGACTGTATTTACTGTTTAACTAAATTGTACATTGAAACTAAAACATTTATACACTCTTGCTAATTGACATTAACCAAAATACATAAAATATAAATATATTATAAGATAGTAGCGCAATAACAATCACACGCACACTACCAAGGCCAAAAAGCAATTGTTACATGTCTTTTTCTATTTATCTTGCCGCCCAGCGTTAACCGACTAGACAAGCAAAAAAAAGGTCTAAGAATAAAAACCACAATACAGCTTGTTGCCATGGTAACAAAATTCAGTATATACGGCGAACAGATTCATAAGACGAAAGAAATATACATATTTTTACGAGGTGCGTTCACAACAATGACTTTGTGGACTTTAAATATAGCTTGATAAGGAATATTATACATCGATTCTGTTGGTTTTGTATATCTTATTGAATTCATTAGTTTGAATAAAAGCTTCTACAAGTAGAGGTGTGTTTTTAATCCTCCGATATTGATTTGTGAGGTTTTCTATGGATTTACTACATAAATTGTTTATCGTGTCTGCCCTGAGGGTTTCAAGTTTAATTAAATATTTCTGAGACAATAATTGCCGCCGTATAAACAAAGGAGGTTTGTTACATTCTGCCAATAAAACTAAAACTAATAACTAGTTTCATATTTTCATTATTAACTATTTATAAAATCTTACCTTGGCTTGCAATCTACTGACGAGTGCTGCTTGATTCTGTTGGGCTTGCTTGTAAGTGTCCAAGCGTTTTCTGTACAAAGATGCTTCGTCTTGAAGACGTTGTCTAAGATCCTTGGACATTATATCTTCGTCGCTGCTTCCTCCGCCGCCATCCCCACGCAACCGACCGCTATCCGTCCTACCTCCACTAACACTACTTGACTGCAAATTTCAAAATAAAGCCAATATTTTTAGTAACATACTCAAAAATCACATACACAAAGCAGGTAAACCAAGAAAAAAGCATAGATAGACACCAAGGAGACAATGGATTAACTAGATAAAAAAAATAGGACAGAATAAAGGAAAACTTGTGCAGGAAATGAAAGTTTTTGTGGAAATGAAGATAGAAATAAATAAGTTTATTGAAAAAGAGTTGTTCAAAAAAATGGTACCAAAGTCTAATGAAATACAAGTTTACAAATCCAAAATTGGAATTGTTTTCTCGGCTCATCGACAATATTGATAATTTCATCATCATCTTCGTCGAGTTCATCAAATTTGAAGTGCAAATCCTCAATTATTTTACCAAAACCTTTGATAATATCATAAAAATGCGAACAATTTGAAAAAGTTAGATTGGGATACTCCGTTTCATGTTAAACTAGTCAAGTTTAAACTGTCACCGCCGTTAACGTTTAAACCGAATTTTGTCGGTAAACGCCATCTATAAAACGTGAAAAAAAGGTAGTTTAAACCGTAGTTCATCAAAGACATGAGCTAAATCAAGATCTACTATATTCTTGGAAGATAAGGCATAAATATATAACAACACGACTCCAATGCAACAAATTGTTTGTTAAAGAAAAACTTTCATCAATAAACTACTCTAATATTTATGAATAATTTAGATTTCGCTTTAATAAGAAAACATACGTACGTCTGTTCTAGATTTTGGTCGGTAGAGTGCTGTTGGTGGCCTTCTGCCTTCCATTCTAGACGTGTCCGACTTCTTAACCGTTGGCTGGAACGATTGAATCCAGATATCATTAACTATTATTAAATTGGTAGCGAAAATTCTGATTTTTTTAAAACTTTATGGTTTTCGAGTATGGTCCCAGAAGTACCAACAAAGAAAACAAAAAAATTTGGAAATAAATATATTTATTATACACTTTTCCCAGCGACGTTCAATATTTTATAATAAGAATCGTCAAGCTCTTCAAAATCACCTCTTCATTGTTGGAAAATCTTTGACCAACGAGCCATTTTTTCAAATCTGTGAACAGAAAATAATCCGAGGGGGTTAAATCTGGAGAATAGGGTGCATGAGGTAGCAATTCAAACTTCAATTCATTAATTTTGGCCATTGCAGTAAGGGACGTGTGAGCTGATACATAGTCTTGATGGAACAACTCTTTTTAGCCAAATGCGGCCATTTTTTCTTGATTTCTTCACTCAAACGTGGCATCAAAGTTTACATAATACTCGCCGTTGATAGTTTTCGCTTTTTCTCATGCACATCTCAAAAAACCGACGCCATGCAGATGGGATAGTCTTTGCCTTCTTTGAAGCCGGCTCTCCATTTTTAATCCATTGTTTTGATTGTTCTTTTGTTTCGGTTGTGAAGTATGCACTAACGTTTGGGCTTTATTTCTATAAAACATTGCCAAACACTCGATGGAAACCTCTTCATGGCGCAGTTTTTGTTTCATTGTGAGCAAACGCGGCAGCCATCTTGCACATAGCTTCCTCATGTCAAATTTTCAGTTATCATGCGATGTACCGCACTTTTTGGAATGCCTACTAGGTCTGCTAGCTCGCGCACTTTCAGTCGACGATCATCCAGTATCGCTCTGTGGATTTTCTTCAACATTTCTGGAATCGACACCTCATTTGGTCAACAACTGCGATGATGGTCATCTCGGGTCTTACGGCCTCGATTAAACTCTACCAATTATTTTACTGTTGATAACGAAGGAGTAGTCTCAGCCAGAGTTGAATCTAGTTCAGCTTTTACATTGGTTATCCAAATAAAAGTATTGTAACACACCGATTACCATGTTTACAAATTCTCTCAGAACGTTCAATACTTGATGCCAAACAAATATTAAACACCGTGGCGACTTCAAACTTGAAACATATGCTGTATAGATTGTGTACTTTTAAGCAGCTACCGCCATCTCTACCTCATGTCAAGTAAGGTCTTCTGGGACCATCCTCGTAATGAAAGGGATCGATCACATTGAAGAAAACAAGTCTAAAAAATTGACAGATAAAAAGATTTCGATGGCACAAAATAAATTGTAAACTGGCGTTCGTTAATAACTCAAAATAAATATTATAAGTAATGTAAAAAAAGTTTTTTAACAGCTTTTGGACAATTCCGATATAAGAAGGAAATCAATTAACATTTAATCTGAGATTTTCGACTTACCTCTGTTTAATTATCACTCATTATTAAATTAAAAATTATACTTGACAACTGATTCCGAAATTTGATAAACTTAAGTTGGAATCATATGGAAAACTTTTTTATTAGTGGTTTTATGAAAAAAAGTTATTCTTGATTAAAAGTTCTGTATGGTCCAAAAGTTAAAATGCAACCATCATATATCAATTTTTCAAAGCAGTATACGAGGTTTGTCTAAAAATTTGAATTTTGTGCAAGAGTATCTATATTTTTTACAATTCAGAAAAATGTTACAAAGTAAAGTTGTTTAGAATTAAAATTTATATTTAAATATGCAATTACAGTTATATATTATATTATATATTATAAAAGAATAATGAAACACCAACGTTCCATGTGTTTAAATAATTTGTGTTTGTCTAATGCACTTACTCTTGGCATATTTTTCACTGTTTCGTGCGTATCTTCACCGATTTCAACAACTGCAGGAAGCGGTGGTCTAGGCGGCGGAGTAAGAGACGCGTCGCGTCCAAAGTCGAGTCGCGGTTTAAAGAAACGCTCGTCGTCGTCGACGTAATATGACGGTGTGCCGTCGGCGATGTAGACGGGAGCGCGGGAACCAGCAGGAAGTTGCCACAACATTTCCCCCCTGTCATTCGACCGCCCCACTTACCCACAAAATGCCCTTTTTATTCCCCTAGCCAGTGTGTTTGTGTTTCAACACGCAAACACGAATTCGGAATTTTAGTCCTAGTTTTAGATAAGCCTTGTATAATATATACGGGAGATTTCGTTGATGTAATCGGTTCATTATTTACATTTTTCTAAAAACACAAAACTAAAAATTCTTCAGTTATATTAGAAAGTTGAGTATCGTATTTGATCAAAACGTACAGACTTGCCAAATTGATTTTATGACTAAGAACTAAGTCCTTTTCGGTATGTAAGCCTTCAAAACACAATAACTTTCGATTTCCTAAGAAATATCATCGTACAAATTATTTTCCCCTGATTTATATTGTAAAAACACGCAGATATTTAAGGGAAAATTATAAGCACGATTATTACTGAAGTTAAATTTGAGAGTTTGAAAATGAAAATGGACCAATCATCAACATCGTTACAAGAAAACGTTAACGGTGGATATCAAAATGTAAGAAAAAACGGAAGCACTTTAATATTTCTAATTCAATACATTTCTACATACATAGTCGGATCAAATTGATCCTGGAATGGTGTATTTAAGCTGCGCGCGTGAATGGAGTTGGTAACATTTTTTTTTCTAAATTGGTACAGCTTTTTTTGATTTTTTGGAGTTTACTCCTTAAGAATCGATTTGCATATATAAGGGGCCCGGTATGAGAAAAATGTGAGGAGTAAAATCTATCGATGAATGACCTCGTTACGTTTTTGGTGCGCAACTTTCTAATTTGGCAGTATCAACACACTTATATTGCTGTCATTGTGAAGTTTTAATTTTTATCATTGTGTTCCGCTAAAGTGAACTGAAAGTATTTTCAAATAACTATGGCAGAAAGAGGTGTAGATGATATTGCCGGAACATCTAACAAACACGTGGTTGCAAGGTACGTTATAATTCATGTATTATATGTATGAGCATGTGCAATTTGTATTTATTAAATATTTTAATAATTATCGATGTAGTTCATATAAATATGTATTTGAAAACAACACATAAAATTAGATAATCAACCCAATATTTACATAAAATAGAAAATTTCTAACCTAACCAAAAATTATTTTTTTTGTCGATGTCTATAAATTCTTCCACGTTATTATGATTTATTTTATAAATAATTTTTAAATATTAACAACTGTAGTCAATAATTCGATAATATCAGAAAAATCGACAATATTTTTTCATTATTATAATGTTTTTGTATAATTTTCATTCGAAAAGTTATTTTTTAGCTTATTTAAATAATTTTCATGTACTATTTATTATTGTATGTAAAAGATTTAGTGACAAAATTATCTTTTTATGACCATTTTTGTTAATTATTAAGATAATATTATATTTTAAATAAAAAATTAATAAATAATTTAAAAAAAATGTTTATAAAAACCTTTTTTTATCAATTTTCTTAAAGTCGGTTAAAATTTTTATAATTATGCATTTATAATTTTTTTTTTTATATTTTTTGACTAGGAAAAAATCTAAACCTCCAAAAACTCCAGCCGATAGACAGCGAGCTTATAGATTAAAAAAAAATTAATGAAGTAAGCCCAAAATATTCTGACAATCAACCAATTTTTTTTAAGTTAAATAAACTCTTTTTGCGAACTTAAGAAGTAAACTCCAGTCGTGCGTCGGAGCTGACACACACATACAATTTTTTGTAAAGTTTGTCGGCTGCTTTTTGATCAATTTTTCTGGTTATACGTGAAAATGTTCTAGGAATATTTTGGGGAATCTACTGAATCGCGAATACAAGTAATGAAGGTCGTCTCTCAAAATTTGTTGGTGAATGTTTTGAATGTGAAACGTGTCAAGTAAATACCAGACCAAAAAAGCCAGATACAAAAAAATATGAAATTTTAAAAAGAAATTAGGAATATAAAACAATTGTGGTCAGAAACGCAAAGTATATACTTATAGACTTTTAATAAAATCAGTTTTTGAATTTGGAATTTGTATTCGATAGAGTCGATGGCCTTTCTTGTAACGTATTATTTCTGAGTAATTGATCACAATATTTAATTCACCGAAAGATTAAAAAATTCTTATTACTAGAGTAAAATTTGGAAAAAAATTCTCCCCAGAGAAAATTTTTTTTTATGAAGTTATTCCATTAAAGAGTTTTTTCTACGCCCATGTATGTAAACGTCAAAAATCGCATTCCTTGTAAATGACATTTAACGTAGAAGGAAACTTCTTGGCTTAATTAAATTACAATCAAATTTTTATTTACGTAAGACTTTATTTGATCTATTTACACAAATTTAATCAGTTAAAAAACATAAAAACTTTTAACGAGATATATTTAGGATTAAAAGAGTGATGCCCCCAAATGTAGGCAACACATTAAGCAATTTCTTTAAAAATAGGACACGTTTTCTTAAGTAGCATGCTATGAATGGGCATAGAAAAAGTATAGTACGTTACCCGAGTTGTAAGCCTATTACACACTCTTAAATTTTTTCACTTCCTGCATTGGGTTACTTACAACTCTTGTTACGTAATATACTATTATACCGTCTATATTTTCCAAGCTATATTCTTTCGCCTTACTGTAACTTAATATCTAAGACAATGCAGGCTTTCATAAGGTATGAAACTCGTTTAGACAACAGAACATTCAATAACCCACTTTTAAAAGGGATCAGTTTTAGCACCAAACAGATACTTTTCTAACCACAAAAACGTATCGGATTAACATCAAGACACGGCTAATTCAGAACTGATTGTATCGAAATTTTACGTTACTATACGTATAGCAAATCATTTATCAAAGCTTTTGAAGAAAAATAACCGATGAAAACCTCCTTCATCGATTTATATTCACAAGAATACGGCCATTGTAGGACCTCGAATTGTGAATCTTTATTTACGAATTAAGCAGTATTAAAAATTTACTTATAAATTGAATCATCTAATATTACAGACAAAAAAAAATATTATTTGAATGGATTAATTGTGTTTAATAGAATAATGAAACGCAAGTTTTATATAAATACCTGAAAATGAAAATGTATGAAATGAGAATTACAAAACTATTTTGATCAAAATCTTTGAATTTTCGTTTTATTGTTATTGTTATGGTTATATTATATATATATGGTTTATATGGTTATATTGTTACGGATAAATCCACGACATAGGCCGTGAAGCCGGTCCTGTCCGGTTATAATAGAGCTCTAAAATTTGGCGAAATCGGCGGCGCCTTTGACGCTTTTTTTTATAAATAGCGGCGAGTTGTTTATGTTATTTTTTATACTTTATTGTTAGGAAGGACTTTTTATTTATTGTTTATTTTCTAGAATTTTTGAGAATTTCGTTTTTAGTATATAAAGAAGTTTGTTTAACAGAGCTAGTTGGTTTATAATTAAAATTCATAATGAACCGAACGATATAGAAAAGTTGAAATAAATTAAATTATAGTTAGTTAAGTTTTAGTGATAAGTGAATTATTATAAGTTAGTTAAGTGTGCATATAGTGTATAAATAAATTGGTACGTAAAGGACAATAGAAATAGTATAAATAAATTATAAAAATTACATATTATTATACGTAAATCACATTTATCTGCATCATTTAAATTTGTTTTGGGCTTCTTTTAATCAAATACAATAAAACACAAAGGTTCGACAAACCCAACAACTTCTAGGGTATATTAACTAGGCGGAACTTATTGAAAAGTTGCCCATATTTCTTTGAAAGACATATGATTAAGTTTTTGAGCCCTGTGTCAAAAGTTTTGTCGGTGATTATGCAGTTTAACCCCCTCACCACCGATCATCTTGAAATTTTACTTTGTTGTATAGTTTTTCCCGTTTTGTCGATTTCCATATGTGAAAACTCCTACGTCTAAATTTAAACATATCGTAACTTATTGACGACGCGGCATGGTTTAATAATAAAGTTCAAAGTAGTCGTGACCTTAAAGGGAAATTTGAGTAAAGCACAAAGTTAATGCGCGTTCGCGCTTAGAGGTCATCCACCTGCAAGGGAGGCAGTAGAAAATCATCCTAGTACCAACATTCTCCGATTATTGCACTTCCTTGGACCTTCCAAAGATACTATTTAATTTACTATTTCTATCTGCCAATTGCTGGTTGAAAAATGTCAAGCATTTAAACTTGTTTTGCGTTTTTTTTATGATTAAGAGTAAATTATGTATCTAGTAAATATAAAATCAAAATAAACATCTGTTACCAGTCGTGATAAATGATCAGGATTATACGATTAAAGAAGTTATAATTTTTTCCCCAACAAACGATTATCCTGCTGGTATTGTCATGCAACTATCCTTAAATTCTCTATCTTTCGAAATGTGTGAAACAATTTTTACAAGAGACAGCGCCGAACGGTACGGCGAGATACAGTCGATTTTGATTTTAAATCACTCTCCATCGATAGTAGACAAATTATACGTTTAATTGACAAGACAAGAACCGAAATAATGAAGAGGTCATTTTTTGTATCACTTTTATAGAATTGATATATTCCAAATGTTACGCTTTCACGCAAAAACTACTTGACGAATTATCATGAAACATAAAAAAAATTTTGTCAACAAATATCAATATTTTGCTACTTCAGCGCCATCTAACATACAGTAATGAAGTTCAATCCAATCCAATTGACTATAGTTTCAACTGTTTGGAATTTTTGAGGTTAGGTACCATTGTTATTGTACTTCATATCCTGTCGAGTTTTTAAATTCCCTTGAACTGTCAGGTGTCATAAACTTCAATTAAAACTAAATGTGTTTACGTGTATCTAATTTATTATTTACACATATTTGCCCCAAAGAAAAAACTTATAATATAATCTACAAAAATATTCTAGATTAATACTCAGCATTTTATCTTTTTAATTGTTAGAATTCAAAACTATTTATTTTTGTTACAGGAAAATTCAACTAACTATCGTAGGAAATGTGGTCAAAATTTGATAGTATTTTGAAAGATTGTAGATTTGTGTTGACCTCTATCTCTTAGTCCGGGTACTTATTGATTCATATAATATCTATAGTTCGAACAAATATCAAAAATTGTGGTGAAATCTATTTAAAATACGTATAAATGTGCTAGCTGCAAAAACTCTGGAACTGAATCCAAGAAAGGTTCTTATGAAGAAAAACCTTATCCGAAACACCTTGAAAATCCCACTCCTCTTTCTCTAACAGCTTTTTTGCTAATGGAAGAGGCAAGAATTGACCGTCATTTTAATCGTCACGAAAGCAAACCAGCATCCAGCTTCCGCAACTTCTTCAAATGAAAAAAAATTAACACGAGGTCTTACTCCAAGTGGATATGAATACAGCTTGAATTTTTTTTATTTCTATAAAAGAACTAAGACTATACCACCAAAAAGTAATAAACAATTTTTTGTATACATTTTTTTTTATTATTAGTATGGATTTCAGTGACTGTTTTGTTTACTAAAGCAGACGAGATGTTGCCATATATTTATCTATTATAATAATTAATAAATTTTATGCCTTTGTGGGAATATGTAGTACTAAGCACATATAATAACATAGAATATCGGTTAACGGCGACTGGCACGATCTGAACGGGGGAGTCGGGCTAACAAATAGGGATGAACCACATATCGAACGAGATTTATCCGGAGATAGCCAACACGGTGTTAGACTAAGACCTCATTTTCATAGTTGAGCGTCGTAAACATCATTTTCGATTGCTTCAATTTATAAAGACTTTTATATTTCTTTCTGTAACGGAAAAAGCGTCTGTCGATTTCCAACATTTCACAAATAGATATCATTCTCGCCGCATGGGATACAGGACAAGATTTTTGTAATTTGAAAACTTGTAATTTTAGAAACATCCAACATAATTTCTTATCTTTTATCGTATAAAACGTGAGCAACTCAATTGCAGACAGAACAGAACTATCGAACGTAAGGATGACGATGTGAAATCGAATATCGAAGAATCGATTCCTCGTACCAAATAAATCGATTGAATCGATATTTCACCCTTGAAAATCGACTTTCCTTTTATTTGAACATTATTTATCACATTTATCAATAGCCGTGATGTATATGAGTATCATTTGGGATCATTTGTTCCTTGTTGTATTTACTATACTTTGATCGTAAGATTATTATCCTTTCCAGAATTAAAAAAATCCCAAAAAAAAACCATTTGGGTGTTACAACTCTACCCTGACACAAATCTAGAGTAAAATATTATATATTATGTACATAAAGTGACTAGAAATACTGTTACGAACTCGTCCCCGACATGGGCCGTGAAGCCGGATCTCTTCGGTTACAATAAGAGTCTTAAATTTGAGTTTTTTTTTTAATATATCATAACAGCGTTTTGTTTACATTTTTTTTCCAACTAATTTCTAAGAAGGTCTTGTTATTTATTTGTTTTTGTTGGTTTACTTAGAAATGTCGTTTCTGCAATATATTCGAGCTTGTTTAGAGGCTAGAGTTAGTTTATAATAAAAAGTCATAGTGGTTTAGCGTGGACATTAGTTACAAATAAAATCATCCGACAAAGTTATTGAAGAGAGAATCAAAAATTATTTCACAATGTAAAGAAATCGTTCCCCATTCCCCATTGCATGACTCCTTCAGTTATAGCTGGCGTTTTTTGTCAATATCTTATTGGACGCTGTATTTTGAATTTTCCTTGGACGATTTCAGAAAACCCAGAGAAAAAAATCACAGAGGTACAAAGCCGGAAATTTGGCACTGCAAATCGCCACTGATTGAGATGGGGCATTGTGAGAAGTGTAAACATCTTCCCATATTCTTAGAACCAATTAACCCCTATGTCCAAATCATCTAGTCGAGAGAAAAATTCATGCCGGTCCGAATTTACTTTCATTTTCCTCAAACAACCAATAATTACAGCTGAGGAAATTGCACGCCAAATACAAACGCCTTTCATGCAATTGTTGAGAATTGGTACCAGCCAAGAAACGCATTTTTTGTTCAATCACAGACCCACACAATGGAAAAAACAATAGTATTCTCAGGAAAGACATCCAAAAGATTCCCATAAGCGTTCCTTTGAGATTTGTAGTCATTTTTTGCCCAATTTTTTGCAACATTGAAGCCCTCAAGCCTCAATGTTCACTGGTGATCTAATTGGCCGAAGGACTCCAATTCCATTGACTCACTAAACAATTGATTTCCGGACCTGAAGAGGGACTCAATTGGACCGACTCTGAAAGGCGCACGTTATCCGGCGCGCATTTCAAAAAAGGAAATTATGCTTTCGCACCCTGTATTTCTAGTGATTATTTTTATGGTATTGAGAGGAAATTTCCATTGAATATGTAGTTAATTAAAAGAAATAGATCTTTTTGAATAATAATTAATGATGCAATTATAAATAAACTATAATATTGCATTTATCTTATCCTACTTAGTGTATTGGGAAAAATTCCGCTATAATTGCAGTGACTTTAAAAATACGAATTTTTGATAAAACTGATGACCTTAGGAATATTTTTTTTCTCAAAATTTATCAGCATTCTTGAGTGTGTTCAGTTATATAAGAGCCAAAAATCAAAGTACATTTAGATCGTAAAAATTTACACAACAAAAAAGGTAAGTCACTACTTTGTATAAGTGTATTAATATTTGAAAATGTTTTTAATGAATGTACAAAACTTTTACAAAGTAAAATATATGGAAGTGAACAAATAATTCATGCTTCTAGAAAGATCGCTTTCTAGAACTCGTCCACGACATGGACCGTGAACCCGGTTCTGTTCAATTATGTTGAAAGAATTTAAAGTTTGGTAGATGAGGGAATCCAATTTTCATTGACAAAATATCGGCAGAAATATCGTTTATCGAAGTCAAAAAATTGGCGAAATCAAGGTGAAAGACTCAACTTCGACTAGAAATGTTTCTGGATCAAAGCCGTCACTTACCAGTGCCACTTTTTTCTACCAATTCACTATTCGTAGTTTTCCAATTCTGCTTTCAGTTCTGTCATTTCCAGGTCACCTGATCTCTTAGCCATATCACTATTTTTTATAATACCATGTGACCATGGGTGAATTTATACACACTCTTTCTTACTTATTTACTTTATTTATTTATTATCTCACAATAAGTACATTTAACTATTTGTTATTCTTATTCTTATTACTAAACACTTATCTAATTTTCAATATATTAATTTATTCAAACACACCGTGTATTTGTCTATCTCGATGAGTCTTTTACGAACAATTCATGAACAAAATTATGGAGATATATTCTTCATTAAAAATGATCATATTTTGTGGAACGCAATGATAAAAATGTTTAATTCCAGGTAAGAGTTTTGTCGACTTATGTTTACCGTTAACACAGTGAGTGAAAATTGCATGCATCTTAATAAATATAAATTTCCTACGACCACTTATGAAAATGATAGGTTGCACACTCATTTTTACCTAAGAAAGTAGCTTATTTCACACATGTACTAAAAAATAACAAAACATACATGTATTGAAATGCTTCTTTTTTTAATGTTATATCTGGTCTCGAACGATAGAAAGAATGCGCGAATACAATATTAATCTGGCTGGGTGCCGATAGGTAAAAGGCCAAATTTAAGAAGACTGAAGAAGTAGACAATATGATTTACAAAATCCACTGTAATTGTTGTAATAACAACTTTATATTAACTTTTGTAACGTCTCAGAAAACTAGTAAAACAAAATAATAAATAAATATTTAGTTCTTGTTATGTATCAAATATAGTTACAAAAAGTTTATTGTTCTATTGGTTCTTTATCTGTTCTACAGTTATAAATTGTTTCATAATCATTCTTTACGTTTTTGTCACCTTTACTATTTCAAATAAAAAATATTTTGTACGATTTTTTAACTTTTCAGCACACGTGTTTATATACTTTTCAACACATGTGTGATATTGTTTAATTGACTCTCTTATTTAAATAATACGTTTTTTCGACGAATTTTTTACGTGGTCGCAGGAAAAATAGTGTACAAAGCTCGTTGGAAAGTGTATTTCGAGTAGTTTGGGCACTCGCTGGTACTAGGCTAGTGCAAAACAGTAACTAGTACGAAATATATCACTTTCCACACTCTTTATGTAATATACTATAAACACGTAAACAAATTAGAAAGAAATAAAAAAGTTACGGGCGACCTCTAACTCATAAGTTTCAAGCCAACCCGTTGAGGTATCTGCTCAAAAACATATACCCGATCAGTAGTTTGTTAATCCACCGTTGCAGTGGATGTCATTTAACAGACCTACGGGGATGGTTCCAAAAGTACCAACAAAGAAAACACAATAATGTTACATACACTTTTTCCAGCGATGTTCAATAAACTCGATACCATTTTTATAATAAAATTCGTCAAGCTCCTCAAAACACCTCGTTACTGCCGACACCACCTCTTCATTGTTAAAGCATTATTAAAGCCATTTTTTCAAGTCTGAAAACAGAAAATAATCCGAGGGGGTTGATTCTGGTGAATAGGGTGCATGAGGTAGCAATTCAACTTTTAATTTATTAATTTTGGCCATCACAATAACTGATGTGTGAGCTGGTGCTAAATCTTGATGAACCAACACTTTATTCTTAGTCAAATTCGGTTGACTTTGCTTGATTTCTTCGCCCAAACGTTGCAATAAGTTCGCATGATACTCGTCGTTGAGAGTTTTTCCTTTTTTCAAGATAGTCAATTGGAATTATCCCACGCGCATCTCAAAAAACGGACGTCAAGATCTTGCCTGATATGGAACAGTCTTTGTCTTCTTTGGAGCCGGTTCTCCCTTTTCAGTCCATTGTTTTGATTGTTCTTTTGTTTAGGGTGTTAAGTAATAGAACCACGTTTTATCTATGGTTATGAAACGTCCCAAAAATTTGGCTTTATTTCTGTGAATCATTCGACGGAAACATCTTCACGATGCTATTGATAACGAAGCTTCTATATTGTTAGGGTTAATGCATTTAAATAAAAGTATCGCATCACATGACTGAAAACGTTCACTTTTTTTCAAGCAACTACCGCCATCTCTAGGTCAAGTCAGATACTTATGGTTTCATCCTCGTATAATAAATGATTTAGGTAACTAATTTGAAGGATTGTTTCAATCTATGCCTAAAGAATATAACTGTTTACTTTCTCAAAAAAAACGCTGATCTTTTTGTGACAGTTATAAGAAAAACAATAAACAATAAACCTTAAAAGTTAAATTCTCAAAAATTGATTCGATATTCGAATTCAGTGATTCAACAACAAAGATTCTATTATGAATCCTATAACTTTTCCTAATAGGTAGACAACTAATTATACAGTAATGAAGATTCCTTCCGATACGAAGTTTTATCTTTAAGGTCGTAAATATACAATGAAACAGATTATTATATAATTTAATAGAATACAAATTATGTACTATTATTATAGCTCAAAATACTGGATTTAAAAGAAATCAAATATTTCAAGTCGACAATTTTTGCAGTGTATAAGTTGAAATTCGTTTTAATTTTAAGCATCGACTTTAAGCGTGATATTTCAGTTAATCTAAGGCTAAAGGTGTGTGGCAAGGATGCACTGTATCTTAAATGAAGAAGTTTTATAAACATTTAACGAAAAAAATCATTTCAAAAATGAAAGTTCAAGGAGAAAGAATGCTGTGAAACGCAGTGGTTTTTATTTGAATAATTCAAAATTGTCGAACTTATACATTGAATTTAAATGATATTTATATTAACAATTGGCGTTTTACTTTACTATTTACCAGTTAAGATTTTTTGTATTCGAACTTCTGGGACAATAATATGATGCAATGAAACATTAATTTTCTCTTAACCTATAGTTAATTGCTGTTGATATTAAAATTATCGAAAGTTGCGTAAAATTTATTAAGTAGCAACCGATTGGTTAACTATTTTCTTGTAATATATAAATATTATTGTGTTTAGGTCAATAGCTTCTTCTGTATCACATTTTATTCAAATGAAATATTCAAATATATTTCTATCGACTTTACGGATTGGTAAATCGTTAAATTGAAATTAAAACCATTTCATTCAATAATTTTTTCATACATTTCATCCTTTCTTTCTTTCTTTCTTTTCGCCTGTTTTATTGTCCTCACTCGTGGTCTGTTTTATGTGTTGTTACACTTTTTATTGTGTAAATATTGAATTTAAAAGCACCGGGAGTTGATATTACAAAAAAATTCTGGTATGAGAAATTCCCAAGCGTATAAAAGGTGTTAGTGGAACAATTTACCCACCTCCCACACAAACCAGAAGACATCCCTTCGTTTCTAACACTCATATGCTCCCAAAAAATTCCCAACCGGATGATCCCACCCAGTAGAGAGCTATCACGTGACTTTTCACTCTACATAAACTTGTATCACTAACTGCAATAGCTCGACAACTCGATTACCAGAAAGCGTTTGATGGTGTACATCATTCCAGGCTTGTGGAAATCTTTAGATTTACATCTTTAAAAATTGATTACAAATCAATCCAAAGCCCATCAATACTGGGTGATTCCTGAGCTCGTTACAGTTCTATGAATCTCCCAACCACCATACTCAATGATACGAAATACGGTTGCATCTACCTCATTTAAAATGTGAACGGGCAGCATTTTAAGATTCGAAGATGGTTTGTCCTATGATTATAAGCACAGTAAATGCGAATCAATAACTTGATGAAGAATAAACAGAGTAATTTTAAGAAATTTGTAACTCAGAAGAGGATCGGAGCTTAGCCACAGTCTGTTTCGAACATCAAGATTGTACGCCTCCCTTGAAAATTTTCTTCAGAAGTTCTGTCAATAGAGCCGGAATTGGTTGTTCCGTGCTTCTGCAGCTTCTCCGAATACTGCACGCTGCAGAAGGATTTTATGGACCGTGGGGCATATAGGCTACCATGGATACAGATCAACGTAAAGCTTGACGGTTTCCGTCTCGTAATCTTCGAGTTTTGTCAAGTTCATCTTATGATCACTTGATATCATACTCTTTCATATTGCCGCTTCGATAGATCAGCTTCAACAAACGCTGATAGGGCCCGCGACGGTATGGGTTGTGTATCCTTGTATTCCAGAGATTTAAAATATACTGCTTTCTGCACATCTATGGTTGGATACTTGTAATGATGTTTGTGATGCATGCACCAATAACTCCGTCTCTACTCCACTTTAGAGTTTTCTTGTTTCTCTTTGTTTACTTCTATCATAACATTGGTTGTCAGCTGCGCGTTGTCGTTTAAAAATACATCTGTTTTTTTTCTGTAAACCCTTAACCGCCTTTGTTTAAATTGTGCTTTGACATTTGTGTTTAATTGTCCATTGTAATGTTACATGGGCTGAAAATTTTTTAGAGGACTCAATTTTATTTATGGAACATGTAGGGAGGTCGATACAAGCTTAACTCCAAGTTTGTGAGGTTGCCGCAATTGCCCCCAGCCGCCATCTTAAAAAAAACACGTTTTTCGCGATATCTTGGAAACTATCAATCTTTCAAAAAATGTGTGAAGACATATTTTTCAGCAAATTCCTTTGCCTACAATTATTTCTTAGTGACTTTTTGTCATAAATCCAAAATTTAAAAAGTTATGAGCAAAAAAGTGAAAAAACTTCAACACAAATTTCCTTTTTTACGTAATAAATATGTTTCTATTGATTTTACCAAAAAATTATGTAGAATAATTTTCTAGAGGATCTCTTTATGAAGATTTTCCTCTATACATTTTTTAAATTTGATTCATTTAAAACGCTGTTACAGCTCTCCAAAGTTGACCGGGTTCGTCAATGCCCGGTCAAAACAAAATGTTTACCTTACTTTTATGTTTTTTGTATTGTAAACGTTTCTTTAAACAGATATATTGTCATGAAGCTGATCTAACTTACAAAAATAGATATATAGTAGAGATATACCCTGATATGTGAGGAATATTTTCAACAGTAGAAATAAGTGGTTAGGTTAGGTTTCACGAGTGATGTTATTTTGAACAGCTTAATTGTATATTAGAATATTATATAAACAGTACAAACTACTTAAAAATATGAATTCTGACCTTTATGTACAGAAGCCAAAATAACAATAAAACAGACAATAATAGTTTCACAGAACCAGAACCACCACGAAACAATAATTAATCAAATTTTTTGACTACGTCGACTTTGATGTTAAATATCTAGTTAAATATCTAAGGTATATCTTATCTTATCCCTACAAATAGTTTTTTAAAATTGGTTTTTGGCCGACTAGATCATAGAAAGAGCCAAAGTAACTTATCAGAGGCACCTGGTAGTATAGTTTACTGACCGAGTAAACCAATGTTGTTGCAGTAGTTTAAAATCTTATTGAAAGTTGATATTATTCATCGAAACAACCCCGAGATATCTCCGAGTTAAAGTCATTTCGCGTGATTTCGTGACACCGAATAAAAGGTCGATTTTTTTATTCAATAATAATATTTTATTCTTCATATTTCAATATCTTTTTAGCGTGCATGCGCCTAATCGTTTTTTCGCATATATAATTTGACACATACATCAAACAAAAATAATACTAACTTAATAATATTATTACGGGACGACTACAAAAAGTCAGGATGTGCGATTATGTTTTCTCTGTTCTTTGTAAACAGAAGAACGGACTATGAATATCGAAATTTGAAGTACAGGGACTGTTGTTTATAACGACGACGAGGAAATGGAAAAACTTCGTTGATTACCGGGAGAAAAAAATGTTGCTGTAACATGCCATTCGGCTTGTTACGTTTTTCTTCAAACATTTTGAACATTCCTTTGTTCACGTATTGCGGCACAGTAGTCACTTCTGATTTATTTATTCTAACTTTAAAATTTTTTAAGAAATTAATTTGTTATCAAATGGAGTGGGAGGTCGAACAAATTAGTTATGGCGTTTCTACATTACGAGCTTGCTCGATAATTCATGACGAAATTAATTTGTTATCGATAACAAATTAATTTCTTCAAAAACTAGAATGTGGAAATTAATACGAAGTGACTACTGTGCCACAATACGTGAACAAAGGAATATTCAAAATGTTTGATGAAAAACGTAACAAACCCAATTACATTTGGATGGATGTGTTGTAGTATTTCTATAGAATCTAACGAATTTTGAAAAATATCGGGGTGGACTGTTTCCTGTATCCCACACTATATGTATATACTTATACATGTCACAGTAAAATTGTAAATAACTGTCAAATAGTTCAAAGGAACGCACCTCACGCACTGATTGGTTGACATGCATATGCCACGCGTCGCCATATTTGTTTGTTAATTCGTTTGTTGTCAAATGTAAACAAACAGTGTTTTGGTGATTGTAAATTGATTTTATGTTAAAAGTAACTCGTGGCTTTATAATTAGTTATATGAAATTGTTAGGTTAGGTTAAGTTGAAAGATAAATATGTTGCGCCAATATTTCTGATTTCAATATCCCGAAATTGGTCTAAAACATACTTTCTAAGAGAATTTTTTTTATTTTGATACCATGTGATGTCAGAATTATTGATTACATACTAAATAATAAATAAATATCTGATGCCACAATTCCTGAAGTACATTTATCTGTTTCATTCCTAACTCTCTGGAAGGCCTACCAATCAGGGACAGCCTTCGGACAGCCTTACATCCCAAAATATTGTGAATAATACATATTTTCGTATAGCCCCTAGATGAATGCATTTTTTGTCGTTAAAACAAGAAAAAATTCGTTGCAAAAGAATCGATTAAACATATATCTCGCCTTGCCAACTGTGATTCGATGTAATAAATCTTGAAAACGCTTATACTTTTACTAATTTTATCAGGTGTAAACAATTACAGTAACATCGATTGATGACACTAAAAGATGTTTGGTGGACAAATCGTTATCAAACATATTTTTTGAGGTATCGCTCTCGAAAAATCGGCAAATCTCCATTCGGGAGATCTCGGGCGTCCGTACTTTTTTGAGGGCTAACATTTCGATAACCAATTTATCATCTTCAGAAACTGAAGGTAAATAGTTTACCTCGTGAGTGTTGGTTGATACTGTAAACAGTGTGTTCATTAGACTATATAAACAACGGTTCCAGAAATTCCAACTTAGTTAAAATTGGTTAGCCATGTCATGAGAATGGGAGAAGAAAATGAAACAAGGAAAAACAAGCTCACGCAAAGCCTTGACTCCAACAAACCTTACACATGAAAAGGTTTAGGAATTAAGCTAAAATAAAGAACTTTTGTTTACCATACATACGTCCTTTCTGAAACAGCGAGATTTGGAAAACATAGCTGTTACTCAACTACCTGAGCTGTTGTAATTGCGTATTTGTGACTGTGTGTTTTATCCTCATGCAAGAGAACAACTTTGAGCAAGCCTCTAGTTGTTTTCATCTTCAGATGGTTCATAAGTAGTCAGAGGTAGGCAGAAGATGTTAGTACTCATAAACATGATCTATTTGATATGTTTCATTGGCTCTAATGGTTCTGCAAGTTTAAACCTGATCAAAATGTTGTTGAAACAGCGAGATCTGGAAAACATAACTGATGCTCAACTACCTGAGCTGTTGTAATGGCGGATTTGTGACTGTGTGTTTTATCCTCATGCAAGAGAACAACTTTGAGCAAGCCTCTAGTTGTTTTCATCTTCAGATGGTTCATAAGTAGTCAGAGGTAGGCAGAAGATGTTAGCCTTCATAAACATGATCTATTTGATATGTTTCATTGGCTCTAATGGTTCTGCAAGTTTATACCTGATCAAAATGTTGAAATAGCGAGATCTGGAAAACATAGCTGATACTCAACTACCTGAGCTGTTGTAATGGCGGATTTGTGACTGAGTGTTTTATTGTCATGCAAGAGACTAACTTTGAGCAAGCCTCTAGGTGTTTTCATGTTCAGATGATTCATAAGTAGTCAGAGGCAGGCAGAAGATGTTAGTCCTCATAAACATGATCTATTTGAGATAAGTTTCATTAGCTCTAATGGTTCTGCAAGTTTAAACCTGATCAAAATGTTGTTGAAACAGCGAGATCTGGAAAACATAACTAATGCTCAACTACCTGAGCTGTTGTAATGGCGGATTTGTGACTGTGTGTTTTATCCTCATGCAAGAGAACAACTTTGAGCAAGCCTCTAGTTGTTTTCATCTTCAGATGGTTCATAAGTAGTCAGAGGTAGGCAGAAGATGTTAGCCTTCATAAACATGATCTATTTGATATGTTTCATTGGCTCTAATGGTTCTGCAAGTTTATACCTGATCAAAATGTTGAAATAGCGAGATCTGGAAAACATAGCTGATACTCAACTACCTGAGCTGTTGTAATGGCGGATTTGTGACTGAGTGTTTTATTGTCATGCAAGAGACTAACTTTGAGCAAGCCTCTAGGTGTTTTCATGTTCAGATGATTCATAAGTAGTCAGAGGCAGGCAGAAGATGTTAGTCCTCATAAACATGATCTATTTGAGATAAGTTTCATTAGCTCTAATGGTTCTGCAAGTTTAAACCTGATCAAAATGTTGTTGAAACAGCGAGATCTGGAAAACATAACTAATGCTCAACTACCTGAGCTGTTGTAATTGCGTATTTGTGACTGTGTGTTTTATCCTCATGCAAGAGAACAACTTTGAGCAAGCCTCTAGTTGTTTTCATCTTCAGATGGTTCATAAGTAGTCAGAGGTAGGCAGAAGATGTTAGTCCTCATAAACATGATCTATTTGATATGTTTCATTGGCTCTAATGGTTCTGCAAGTTTATACCTGATCAAAATGTTGAAATAGCGAGATCTGGAAAACATAGCTGATACTCAACTACCTGAGCTGTTGTAATGGCGGATTTGTGACTGTGTGTTTTATCCTCATGCAAGAGAACAACTTTGAGCAAGCCTCTAGTTGTTTTCATCTTCAGATGGTTCATAAGTAGTCAGAGGTAGGCAGAAGATGTTAGCCTTCATAAACATGATCTATTTGATATGTTTCATTGGCTCTAATGGTTCTGCAAGTTTATACCTGATCAAAATGTTGAAATAGCGAGATCTGGAAAACATAGCTGATACTCAACTACCTGAGCTGTTGTAATGGCGGATTTGTGACTGAGTGTTTTATTGTCATGCAAGAGACTAACTTTGAGCAAGCCTCTAGGTGTTTTCATGTTCAGATGATTCATAAGTAGTCAGAGGCAGGCAGAAGATGTTAGTCCTCATAAACATGATCTATTTGAGATAAGTTTCATTAGCTCTAATGGTTCTGCAAGTTTAAACCTGATCAAAATGTTGTTGAAACAGCGAGATCTAGAAAACATAACTGATGCTCAACTACCTGAGCTGTTGTAATGGCGGATTTGTGACTGTGTGTTTTATCCTCATGCAAGAGAACAACTTTGAGCAAGCCTCTAGTTGTTTTCATCTTCAGATGGTTCATAAGTAGTCAGAGGTAGGCAGAAGATGTTAGCCTTCATAAACATGATCTATTTGATATGTTTCATTGGCTCTAATGGTTCTGCAAGTTTATACCTGATCAAAATGTTGAAATAGCGAGATCTGGAAAACATAGCTGATACTCAACTACCTGAGCTGTTGTAATGGCGGATTTGTGACCGAGTGTTTTATTGTCATGCAAGAGACTAACTTTGAGCAAGCCTCTAGGTGTTTTCATGTTCAGATGATTCATAAGTAGTCAGAGGCCGGCAGAAGATGTTAGTCCTTATAAACATGATCTATTTGAGATAAGTTTCGTTGACTTAGTGGTTCTGCAAGTTTAAACCTGATCAAAATGTTGAAACAGCGAGATCTGGAAAACATAACTGATGCTCAACTACCTGAGCTGTTGTAATGGCGGATTTGTGACTGAGTGTTTTATTGTCATGCAAGAGACTAACTTTGAGCAAGCCTCTAGGTGTTTTCATCTTCAGATGGTTCATAAGTAGTCAGAGGTAGGCAGAAGATGTTAGTCCTTATAAACATGATCTATTTGAGATAAGTTTCGTTGACTTAGTGGTTCTGCAAGTTTAAACCTGATCAAAATGTTGAAACAGCGAGATCTGGAAAACATAACTGATGCTCAACTACCTGAGCTGTTGTAATTGCGTATTTGTGACTGTGTGTTTTATCCTCATGCAAGAGAACAACTTTGAGCAAGCCTCTAGTTGTTTTCATCTTCAGATGGTTCAGATGGATAAGTTTCGTTGACTTAGTGATTCTGCAAGTTTATCCTGATCAAAATGTTGTTGAGTAATTTTTAATTCGAACAGCGTGAAGAATTATATTCATTTGCATATGTTTATATATTCAAAATTCTTACGAAACATTCAAAATCAAATAGCTTATCTAAACGAATAAACAAATTCAACTATGAAATCACTAGATAAGATGAAAAATAGGAGGATTCTTAGAACGAGGGTTTAAAGTCCGTTCATTTTGTGTGATAACGGGATTCTTAGTAAATCAATATTATTCATATAATGTAAAATTACACCAGTAGACTAAACATATCTACAAGCGTTGTTATAAAGTTTTTTGGGGTTAAAGTTTAAATGTCAAGGGGAAAGGATAGATCTTAATACATAAGAATAGAATATTTATTGTTTTTGTTACAGTTCATATCAAAATCTATTTGAAATAGCAATATTCACTTTGCTTAGAAAAGCAAGTTGTTTATAAAATCACCACGTGTCGATCAACAACGCTACAGCTCTCAGGATACTTGGAAAAATCTATTTTAATTTTGTAAATTCTGCAACTATTTCATTTATGTTTACATTCAATTCAAGTAAATTGAATCTAGTTTGTTTACAGAATATGTATTTCATTATAATTTAAGGATATTCATGGTCACGCTTTGGAAACTGTCTAAGTAAAGCAAATTTTCCACAAATACAAACTCTACTTATAATATTTTCGTGTTTTAATAATTGAAATATGTATTTTCCTTCACAGTGTGTGTACAAATAAAATTTTTACCATCGATGTTCTAGGATATCTAGTGCATCTCGAAATAAAAATTGTTCTACTCATGCAAAACATTCAAAAACATTGTTTTTTAAACAGCAATTAATCGTTTATTGTAACGAATCTAGTTTTCCACCTATGATTATGTACCAAACGGCAATTCATGTACTGGAAGAGTCCAACTTCACTAAGAATGAAAATTAATGAGTGAATCAAAATTTGAAACAATGATGATTGTTTTTTTCGATATTCACGGAATTTTATACCTTCTCTGTGTTCCTGAAAGTTGGAACTATTTATCAACATTATCATCTTCACGTTCTTACTAAAAGAATAAAAAAAATCTACCCGAATTTTGGAAAGAGCGCCAGCTCATTCCGCACTGTCCTTCAAGAGGTTTCCAGCCAAGTACAAGACCACCCACCTTATACGTCGGATTTTGCACCGTGCGACTTTTATATCTTTCCTAATGTCAAATCTGCATTGAAAGGAACAAGATTTGAGTATGTTGAAACTGTGAAAGAAAAAGGGTCCTGAAAGAAATGACTATTTTGAACAATGGAAAATTCGCATGGAGCGACTTAGCGATAGTGGAAGCATATAAATTCGAGAAATTAATAAATTTATAAAATATAAAAATAAAATGTCTTATATCACCAATTAGAGTCATTACTTAAAACTGTAAAACGGTAAAGTGTCGTGCGTATTTTGGTTTTTCCTAAAACGTACTACTAGATTAATTAAAGAGAATTAGGTTAATTGTATGTCAGTAGAAAATTAGGAAGGTTAGAAATTTGGAATTCCCAAAAGAAACAACTTGGAATTCCCTAGGTCAGGCGTCGGGAAGCTAAGAAATATTATTTTATTGAGGTAGTTCTTCGGGAAAAAGGTATAAGGTTAAAAGTATTATGTATTTTTAAATGCATCGTAAGGATTGTAAATGGCGTGGTCGCAAAAAACTAAATAAGAAGATCTAAATGAGTATTTACATAAAAAAGACGAAATCGCTACTAATGCATGACACAAAAACAATGACAAAAAAAGATGGAAATTAATATCGGAAAGAACAATATCAGGTGCCATCAAGATTGATCGAAATGAATATAAACAATGTATAAATTAATATAAAAAATTCATTGGATCTAGGAAGTAGAAGAAGCTGAGGAAGGACCAGATCAAAGTGGTTAAAAGAAAAGGCAGACATTAGAAGAATGTAAATCAATTTAAAAAAAAACACCAACAATATAAAAAAAATTAACGATCTAGTGGAATGAAAAGACAATTGGTCTACACCGCAAAAAGGATTTAGAAGTATTAGTCGGCTCAATCACCCAAGGGGGCCATATATACAAACAAAAATGTAAATACCAAATGAAATTTATAATCTGTATAAATTAACTTATTCTACGAAAGTTGTAGACTGGTTAAATTAATCTTGATTATTTTCTACCTGGAGATTACATATAGGGTAAAAATAGAATAAATTGGTATTCTTTTAAGATATATTAAGGTCTCATTTTAGAAAATCTTTGCCGCAAAAGTCGAAAATTGTCAGTATTCTACACCAATCGTAAAAAGGAACGAATCGCTCAATTTCTACATTCTGCACACAATAATTTTAAACATTTATTAACAAAATAAAGCAGATACTTATTATAGTAATTATCTAAATTACAAAAGACATGATTATTACATTTTGTTGCTCACAACAATCTATTTTTATTGATCTTTTTCCTGACGTCATTAAAATCTTGATGTGTCCGGTAAGTCAAGAAAAGAATTAATCTATTAGAAGTAAATATTTATATATTTACCTTCTGTCTACGTGCTTTTACGTCAATTTGAATTTTTATCAGAGTATTGAATAAATAATGGTATCATCAAACAATTTAGTTATATAAAGATGAAAATAAGGCGCCAGATGAGGAATACGTAATGATAGCTGAAGTTGATACTATTTTCGGAATATATAGAACCTAAAACCAACGTAAAAAGTTGTGCACTTTATCAATAGATCATATCAGATTAATAGATAAATCATTGATTGTTTAAATTGCACATACTACAACAAAAAACGCTGCATTACGCGTTCTATTATTGTTTATCGTTTTTTCCTCTTCCTTTTCGACATTTTGTCTTACGTGGTCGCCGTCAATGCCCACAATTCTAACATTTCTATCATCACATTTCCAATGTGTTTTATCTTAGAGTTGGACATCCTCTAGGACTAGGTCTTCTTCTCATTCCAGTATTCGTTCTGGCCTCTTCTTTTCACAACAACCAGGCAGCGGTTTCTTAAACTGTCAACATCCAGTAATATGAAGCCGTTGTCGGGAATAAACCAAATTTTATTTATGCAGGTGTATAACTTCCCAAGGTTAATGAACGACAAGACGTTTATATACAAGGAAAGCTTTGATAAGTGAGCGAAGGAAAGTTTTATAACAATATTTGATAAGACGATAAGAAACGTCTGACAAGTGTTTAAACCACTAATTCAAATTTCTGGAAACTTTTTTAGAAGATTTCGAATAATTACAAAGTCTAACTATATAAATATTGTTGAATTGGATTATTAATGATGACTCTACAAGTTGTGAGGAATTATAGACAAGACGACACTTCGGTGATGATCTGCGGACCCCGATTGATGGACTTTGTAAGGTCGAGAGATACTGAACCAGGGGTCAGACATCAAATATTTTTTTTCCTTGAAAAAAAACTTTTTCTTTGACCGATTATAAGACTTGAACTCGAAATAATTAATAAAATGTTATTATTTCATGTTCTACAAATAGACAGCGAGCTTTTTTAGCAAAAAAATAACTTTGAACTCGAGTTCAAGAAGGTATGGAATCCAAATAAGAAGTAAAGCTTTTTGTACAATAGGTAATAATGTCATTAATTAAGTATTAAGTTAATTTAGCTCTTAAAAGTCAAAATATTTTATAATCTATCCGTTCAGCGAACAAAAAAATTACTTTCATGAGCAATACATTCATTCCAACGCTTCTCTAACTTCTCGATGCCGTGCTTGTAGAAAAATTTGTCTTTTGCCTCAAAATAGGCTTCAATTTCAATAATTGCTCCTTCATTTGATCTGAATTTCTTCCGGTGAGCATTTTTATGAGATCACCGAATAGCCAGTAGTCAATGAGGGCCAGATCTAGACTATAGGTTGGATGAGGAAGAAGATTTTTTTCTTCGACATATGAGGCGTTTTCCCTTGATTTTTGAATTCAGAAGATCCAACAACTCTTCATATTCGCTATTGATTGTCTCTCCGTTTTGGAAATGAGCAATATTCCATGAGCATTCCCAAAATATTGAAGCCGTAACCTTCCCAGCTGATTGTTGTGCCTTTGGACGTGGTTCATCTTCTGCAGTTCACTCAGATGATGATAGTTTTGATTCCGGAGTGAATGATTCATCCTTTGTGACATATCGATGCAAAAAATCTTATTTATTACGAGGAAACGTGGCCAAACGCTGCTCTGAATCATCAACAGTTTTTGTTCGACTTTAACGTTTTCCATGATCAAATGTGCATGCATAATTGTAAAAACAATGCCTTTTGATATCTTCACGGCCTCAACTATCTCGGGCAATTTCAATTCACGATTAGATATAACCAATTTTTTCACAAAAAAGCATTTTCATTCTCATTAGGCTTTTTCCGAAGTAGCTAATAAAGGTCTCATACTATTATTGAGAACAGGAAATAATAATAACTAAATTTATTACCCTTATTATCATTGCTCTCTCTTAATTATACAGGATATTTCAAAAAAAGGTTTTCCCGTCTCTAAGATAGATAGAAAACTGAAAAATATTTGGGGTTAGGTCAGTAAAAAGTTTTCTTGGTACGAAGCATATAACTAGCGCCCTCTATGGGATTCAGGCATAAAAAAATTTCAATACAATGTTGCCGGTAGTTGCAGCCAAATCGTAAAAGACGTGTATAATTTTCTATTCTTCAACGCCCTTTATTTTGAATACGGATGGCGTTACGAAATTTGGGGATCACTTTTTCTAGAAACACCCTGTATAGCACGCTAAACGAACTATAAAACTAAATGTTACACCCCATTTTTTTTGCTGAAATGGGAGTTACTATACGACTATTTCAATCAACTGCTCCTGAATTATATAATTTAAAAGAATATTATTTGTTACGGTGATTAATGTCATTAAGAATCATCTAAATTAAAATCACGTTTGACACCAATGATCGATAATAATTTTTCCATATAAACATAATTTTGTTATACTTAATATTAACGGTCTTAATTAAGTGTTTGTTTATCTAGAGACGGGTAATGTCATATATAATTAATTCCGTTTCATTGAAGCTTTAGAAGAAATTACATCAATCACGGCACGTACACGTTTTTCTTAAATGTACAAGATTTAATTTGACCCATAAAATGTGATATTTAAACTATACGTAATAAGTTAAATTGGTTTCATTAGATAACGAGAGCACAAATTCAATATTAATCGAACGCATTTAATGGATAAGCTCCAGATTTTTACTATTACTACAAGACCTTCTCATTTGGTAACCAAAAGAAATAAATAAAAATCTTTTATACAAATCAACAATTCGGTATAGTAGAGTATACAACAATGATGCCAATGATGATTTTTACAATAAATTGAAGAAAAATAATTAAAATACCAGTTTTTTCGGGCTTGGATTGTTTGTGTTTGAATACAAACTTATTCGACAGCTTGGAATATATATTAAGATTATACTTCGGTATTTTATTGCCACAACCCCACAACAAACAACTTAAAGAGTTTTTTATATTTCTGTGTTTGTTAATCCAGTTTTATCAAATTATTTTAATAAATACGATATCAAAATTTGTCATACTTGATACATTATAAGGAATTTCATCAAACTAAAATCTAAAACACGCAAAAATAGAAAAAGTATTACTATATATAAAGTTTCTTGTACTAATTCTGATGCTATTTACATAGGACAAACATGACAATATTTTGAAAATAGATTGAGAAATCATTACTACTATAAAAAATACAATTTTTTATTCATCAATTTGATTGAATATAAAAGCATGTTTTCAGTATTTTTATTTATACTTTATTTGTTAAAACATAAATGACCAGCATAACAAATTATAGTATAGTATAGGTATAGGAATTTAGAAGTTAATTTATCTTATGGCGATCCTGACGAGGACCTTCATCATCATTTAGCAGCTTGTCTCGTCTGTTGCTAGCCACAAGCCTCTTTTAATCTAACCCATTCTGCTCGGTATTAAACATCTTGGATCCAGTTGGAAGACATCCTTTTTAAATCGTCCTTCCTGTCCATCAGCGATCCTCACCTGATTCTGAATGTTTCATCCTTGGGACGCCATTTTAGTATCTTCTTCATTATAACCAGCCATTTTAAATGTATCAATTGCATTCGTAACTTTTGATGTTGTACGAAGTTCCTTGTTTCGGATTTTATCTCATAATGTTACTCCTAACATGGACCTCTCCATGAGTTATTCTTTTTCGAGGCATAAGTTAATACTTATGTCGGTATACTGATTTGAATTTATTTCTCAGCTTGCCGAATACGGCCTGGCGATGATAATGGATACGAATTTAAGAGAAATTTTGATTTGCGTTCGCATCAACTGTTTTAAACGCAAGTATTTAATCACCATTGCGTTGCTCGACACCAACTATCGCTAGAATTGTTGGATGAAAGGGAAACTGTTATAAACTCGTCATAACAAAACTACTGTTGAAATAAGTAAGGAATTTTCCACTATAACTTGCATTAAGGTATTTAACACGATAGTTTTTGTTGTAAAATCTATTTTGTCAGTATCAAATAAATTTATAGATCGATAACTATGAAAAATAATGTTTATATTATGTGATTAGGACTAAAAATTTTCCTGCGCTAATTATATAATCGGTTTTACTCATACCAACTGAAAATGTCTTTAAATTGCATGAATAAACAATCAAAACATTAAATTATAATCATGACCGTGAACTTGAAGCGATTAAGTTCTTAAAAATCCCGATATAAAAATATTTATTGTGCAAGAAATCAATCAATTTTTTTCTATTAACCGAGTCAAAAATACTAATCATTTTTGTGAAGATTACACATTGTATATATCATAATTGCTTTGTTTGGAATTACGTCAATACATTTTGATAAATCACATAGAAACAATATTGAGAAGAAAAAGTATTAACCTCTTGATCTTCAGGTGCATCGCTGAAGCCTAATCAGTGGCGACTCGTGGTGGGAAACTTTGTTAAATGATCGGTTATTGGAATGGTTACCACAAAACAAAAATATGAATCACTAAACACCATTTCACGTCTTTACTGAGGTCTTTATTATCTCAATTAACAATTTTTCAATTTTCAAAATGTTCTAAACAACTTAAACAGATTTAACACTTCCAGTACCAAAACTATGTTGAAAGATTGTTCACTAAACTAAGGTATGCTTAGGAATTTACTTAAGAGTTGCATTAATTCAACAGAAACATTTAAAGTCCAAGAAATTAGAACAATTAATAATTTTTGGCAATGTATACCTATTCTAAGACACATTTTAATGATATCTCTGTACATTTAACCAATAAACAGAATCTAATAATGCATATTTCAGACAATTATAAAGATGGCAATTAAAGTTTTCGTGTCTTTTTATTTCCGAACTTGAGTGCTCTAGATCGCTGACCCCTATTTCCGTCCAAGCTTTATCACAATCAAAAACTAAGCAGATAGAACAATATAATGCATTTTATTTGTTACAACCACAAATCCAAACATTTTTGGCATAAATATTTCATTTTCTTGTGCAGCTTGCTGCCCTACTTCCAACTGTATATGGGTACTTACTTTTCTGTTTTCAGTTCTATATTTTCAACGTAGGAATATTTGCAAAATCTCTTGGTACTTATTAAGTTAAAAACAACTTCCAACACTTCCATACTACACAAAAATCGAAAACACTGTATTATAGTATTTTTTTTTCTAGTTTAAGTCGTCCTAAAGTATCCAAACCGGCGCTGGGTCGCAGAAAAGTTCAGCTGGGCCGTATGAAACGGCATTCAAACATACTGCATTCTCAGTACTCTGATAATCCACTCCGATAAGAAAAATGAATTGATTGCTGCTTAAAAGAAGATGAAAAATACATTCTTACTCCAAAAAATACATTCTTACTCCAACAGTCAAATAGAACTCTCCTTCGACCATGTTGGAGAAATTAATACTTCCCTCTTTGAGTAATTTATGCGGAATGATGAATAATATTTATTTTCGTTAATACCGTTATCAAATACAACATTTAAATGGAGAATTGATGAGCATTTAGAAGAAGAACTAGTTGATGGAGTAATAGAGAGCAAGATGCTTTCCTTGCAAAAAGATCAAAGCACATATAACTATGATAATACAAATCTAATGTGTTTTATTAAAAATATTAACAAAGACACCAGCATGAATCAAAAAGTAGGTAGATTATTATTATTATATTATCCGTATTCCTTTGTAAGTACGTATAAATAATTCAAAAGCCTCGTATTTTTATCCGAGCTTCTCATGAAATTCAGTTTCCAACAGTTCATAGCCAAATTCTTAAAATAATTAAAAATTTGTTCAAGCTTTTGCAAATGAAAACCTTTAGCGAAACCCCACATGATACTATTAATTCAAAATTTGTACCCCGGCTATTAGATTGTTTAGTTTCAAAAATCTATAAAATTATTTGGTCAACCATATAAATATGTGCCCACATACCTCTGCCTAACCCTCTTTGTAAGCCTGTTTATATTATAATTTAATTATAAATTCATAGATTTTTTATTAAAGATTAAGTATTGCCAAATTTCATAGTTGCAGATCAGGAGAAAAATAAATTTTGAATACAATAAATATTTAAAGTTTTGCTTTCACATAAATGTTTTTTGGAACGGTTAGAATAACTTTATATCCAATTCAAATAAATCAATCTATAATTTTTTCAAAAGATAATTATATTGTTCATTCAGTTATTACACAACTCCACCCAAGAGATTCAGTACGGCACCGCTTTTAACAAAAACCAAAAGAAATAAACATTTCAATTATTCTCTATTATCCACTAAAACTGATATTAAATTCGTCTTCTAACATTTCCTGGTGATTCGGACTTTTAGATCACGTATATTCAGTCAGGTTTGTTAGTGTAGATATCAAATAACACCATAAATTAAAGTCTACAATAGGATTATCTAGCGTACCATTACACTTATCTTTTTTACAATATATAGTTTGATTTGAAGAATAATAATCAACTACAACATTGTACAATGTAGACTCAATATTTATTTTTGTTATATTTCCGACGCATGTAGCAATAGCCATTGATTGTTTGACATTTGGAATGATTGAAATAATTACTTTAAATTCCATGTTTGAAATCTACGTGATGTGATTGTAGGTACATTGACCTCCAAAGTTAGTTCACCCAATTTTTTCCCAGTTATTGAAATTCATCAAATTTATTTGGCAAATACAATGGAGTTTCAATTAATACACAAATATACATGTGTTCATAACCCAGTAATAGTGAACAAAGTGATTAATTGTATAAATCAAAGACAAATCGATATAAAAAAATTCTATTCACAAGTTATTTATAATTTTTTTAAATCTACATCATTAAAAATATCTGGACAGAAGTTTCATTATAATTTATCGTACAAATAAATGTTTTTATAAATATACCAAAATATTTTTGTAACAAATATCTTAATTAAAATTTTTATCACAATATGAAATCCATTCCATTTGCAATTTAAACATATCATAGTTAATATAACTTACATTGAATTTTATGCATTATCAACATAAAAAATTAAATATAATAACATAACAAATTTGTACAAAGAGATAAGAGCAGACACACATTTTCATGAGATTACATCCAATTATGAAAAAATATTTATTCACATTTATACGACTTGTTTGTTAAACTCAATCTCATCATTCTTATCACAATAAGGCTTTTTCATTATTCTCCCGGTAAGAAGAAGAAGAATTTATTATCGTACAGCTGTCGTCATGGGCCTAGGAAAATTATCCTGCCTTCTCCTCAGGAATCCCAATACATTTTTAAAAGGTAATTGCATGTGGTAATAAGCACAATAAGGTAGAGGATCCCATATTGCAAAAAGAGCCTCCCTTTTATCCAGAACCGTACCTATTAGCCTTGTAACTGATTCTATAGAAGGGTTACTGACTGTTTGCAATACGGTAAGCGGCATTTTGTAAACTCCGTTGCCGTTTACGAGAGGACCGGAATTTTGTCTGCTAAAATGTCTGCAAGGCTTCCATACTAACCTTGGATGAACGCTAGTGTAGCAAATGTAAGGCAGAGATACTCCTACTCTGCTATTTAACGGAATTACTACGCCAGTTTCTTTACAAATTACTAATCTGAAGCATATATGTCCGGATATTGGTCTCAAAAAATTGATTTTATTGAAGAAATTCGTTAGCCACTGGTTGATTTCTTTGTTTTCTTCTGGAATTAATTCGTTGTTGTTTTTGTTCATTTTGCAAGTAACGTTTGCTATAACGCTCGATTCTTTCACTGTAGTACAAGTGAGGTAATGCTCTCCTTCAATATTTTGAACTACAATCCATGGTTTCTGTTCACTTATATCGTTTGGTATTTTCAAATCGTTTCTCGATATTGGTAGTAATATTTTTGATCTTTCGCGTAATCCTCTAGGTCCTACCGTCGACATAACAAATACTCCTCTCCTAATTACACCGGTATCGTATAAATCAAAAACTTCATCTTTCGATTTAACTACGTGGTAAATAGGTGTCGGTATGTTATTTTTTTCACAACGTCTTAAAACTTCTAAGGTATCGTCTAAAACCCATACTTCTCTTATACCTGGACAGAAGCAAGTGCATCCTAGAAGTTCTAAATGTGGTTTAGCTACAGCGTCGTAATAAGCGGGAGTCGTCGCGGCTACAGGAATATAATAAATGGCTTTTTCATTATCGACTATTTCACAAAGAGCTCTTACGTAATTTTGTTGTTTATCACTAGTTGGTTTGGGAACTGTATAGAATTTACTCACTGCAGTTGAATATTTTGATAGGGCAAAACGTCCTTCCACTTCACATACAACTACTCTAGCTCCAGCTGCATAAAAGTTCCTCGCTAAGTGAAGAGCTTGGATAGTACTACCACCACTAATAAGCACTGTACGTTTTCTACTATTTCTTGAAGAATTAGGAGATAGTATAACAGAAAGAAGAGTTTTAATGATGGTTAAAGGTAGTTGTATTAATTGAGTGAAACACCATACCCACATAGAGATCCATATCATGGGAAGAGCAAAAATTAGTTGTCTCCAAGTAGGAGGTAACACTGCCATAAATAACGCTTTCACTATTCGTAGCAAAAAACATGGATACCAACCAATCACTTTCGATAATAAAGAATAAATAAATTCATCTTCTTCTGCTTCATGACAACTCAACGCCGGGCTATGGCTTCTCGAATCCCTCACGTCCGATCTAATAACGAACGGCTCTTGAATAACATTTCCCGAACTAGAAGTTCTTCGTATCTTTTTTCTCAGAGTATTATCCGGAGACGTACACAATGGTGAAAAAGAAGGGCTCGGAACACCGGAACCACTTGAAGTACTACTACTACCTTGTATACTTTCATTACTCGGCCACGAAACTTTCGATAAACTTTCTGACAATAAAATCGGCATTTTGCCTGCGTCCGTATCACTACTATTATATTACTACAGTAAACTTCGATACAACACAAACAAAAACATGTAATAAACAACCAGTTAAGAGCGGCATCCGGCAATCTTATAGAATATTCTGAAGTGTACTCTGCCCCGAGTCCCCTCCTCCGACAGATTCGTCTCACTGTTGAGGTAGTCTTCAATAGAGGGGCGCTAATATATATTATTAATGTGTTTCGTAACAACAAGCAAACAATAATATTCTATTTAAATTTTAATTCATTTTTTTTTCATTGTTTATCGTGGAAGTTCAGGTGTAATAACCGAAATTAAAATAATGTGGCCTGTTGTCCTTTGTATCTATTTTTATCTTTCCTCGTCTCAGTGCATTGGCTGTAAAAGCGCAACCATTGGCGGTACATTTTCACTTTCTAATAGGTTTTATAAAATATGTATATTTATATAAATATATATTTTCATCAAGACCGAAAGAGGACGAAAACGATTTATCAAAAAAAAAACAAATAAAAAGGTTAAAGAAGCAAAACATTGAAGAAATTTATATATTAATATACACACTTCAAGTAGTATTTTTAATAATTAGTTGTAAAATTACTGTGGGTAAAAATTTGAAAATATAATTCAATTGTTCACCCTACGGCCGGCAGTTTGACGTAGATCAGCTGTTTTCTTAGATTGCCTAATAGAACTTGATAAAGCATTGGCAATACTAATTTGTCATTTAAAAATGTAAATACGACGCTGAATCAGTGATGCCAACCTGGGGAATTTTTGCCAGTTCTAGGGTTTTGTGGTATAATTGTTTACTTCAATTAGTATAGCTAATTTTCATATTTAAAAAAATATGATAAAAGCTTCTAATGCGCTGACGTAATTCGGAGTTCGGGTAATCGCCGGACAGTGTACTCGACGCTCTAAGTGAGATTTTGTCTATTTTATCACTTTAGCAGGCTTAAGCTAATTGTTAGTTTCATGATAGGTATTAAAAAATGTTGTGTATTCCTAGGTAATTCTAGGGACTTTTCCACATAAACATTAGGAATTTTCGGCGAACCCAGTTGACAATACTGCGCTGAATACAGTCGGTAAAGTAGAATGTTGGAATAGAATACATCAATATTTATTAATCTAGCCCAAATATTTAATGACCATCCTCTTCTATAGTACAGTTTTGATAGAAGATTATAAAGAAGTAAAGCATTGTCAACTATTCCCCAAATACCACATACTCCAACTAATAATTTCTTTTTCTATTTTTTCCAGAACGAATTCTAATTCATGTAAAATTTTTCGCTTTCGTTTCGTCGCTGCTAATGTCTACTAAAAGTTCCAGTCATATTAGACCTCTGTATACATGTACATTTAACACTAAAGTTTTCATATGCACTGTTAAATAAATAATTCAATTAATCAATATTCCTTTTTATACCTTACTATTACAGAACTATAAGTTACAAACAGAAATGTAAATCTCAACTAAAAAAATTATAATCTGATAAATTTATGTCTTAATGATTAAGATCCACGCTACTGTAGTGTTAATGTCCTATCAATTCCTTTACAGACTAGAATTGCTCACGTTCATTTATCTTAGCTTAATTTCACTACAAAATATAACACGTCGCGCCATCTTACAATTTATACATGAAATGTTTGCTATTAATACTCTCATTAGTTAGATTTAAGGATAATAGATGGTTCTATTCTGTTTTTGATATAATCTTTAACAAAGTAGTTAAATTATTAACATAAAATTTGTTTATTTCTACACTTTGAAAAATAAATATTAATATTATCTTATATATTAATTAAAAAAGCTTTACTACAATAATTATCTTGTAGCTGGTTATTTCAAGATAGACGTGACCATAATAACAAATAATGTCATGGCAACTCTAAGTTGACATTAGAAAACAGAGGTGGCTTTTTATATTTAATTTATCAAGTCGTTGGTAACAATGGATTATAATTGTATAATTTGGCAAATATAATTTATATTATCTCATCAAACCGTAAACTTAATATTAATACACTAAAGTAAACGAAGATTCTGTTTATTGTAGAAGATTTAATTTTTATGATTTATCTAACACCGGTTCTGTTTTCTGAATTTAAAGCTGTATCTTTGTAGGTAAACATGAATATTGTTTGCTAAAAAATAACCAATAAAATCTCCAAAGCAATCATAATCCATAACCTGCATTTTGCAATGAATCAGTTCGAGTTAATATAATTGCCGACTTACCTAATATCATTTTAGAAGGTCTTCTAATATCACTATACTACCACTTAATTTTGATACAAACATCCCAAACAGAAACTTAACAACGAGTTTTATTGACATTTTATACGGCGGCGTATTTAAAATGAATTCACAGTTACCAAATTTTGAAATGTTTTCTAATTTGAAAAACATTTGCGGAAAAATTATAGAAAATCCCAAAAATTTAGATGGTATAAGACAATTGAATGTAATGGTGGAAACATTTACAGAGTCATTTATGAAAATTGTTGAACCAATAATCCTAGCTACACTTTATCCTTTTATAACATCTAATACTAAAAATGAGATCAGGTTTGTAGTAATACAAAAATATAATCATATACTATTGAAATCTTTAGTTTCAGCTGTAAAGAAAAACAAATAGTGATTGATATACTTCGAAATGTTTTTGAAAAATCCACAGTTAGTCAGTTGAATCTCTTCTTCAACATATATTCCTTTCTTCTTTTTGAAATATATGATCACAAGAAGCACACAGGTAAAAGAGTATTTTTTCAAAATTTAATACTATAAAACATTTATTTTTAGTGTTACCAGTGTCTGAAGAATATAAACTTAGTATAATGAAATGTACTAAAGCACTAGCCAAATCTGTTACTACTGAATTAGTTTCTGAGTTGTATACAAAAGCACATGTGCCTAAACTGTGTCAAATGCTGCATGTAACCATTGAAATTGCCAAAACTGAACAGCTTAAAAGCTTGAGGTAACTTAGAGACTCATTTTGAGAAAAGATTTGTATATATTTGTTTTTATGTTTGCTCTAGAATAGCAGCAATGGAATGCATTATGTGCCTTGCCAGAGTATATGAAGATGAAGATTTTATGGATGTAGTTATAAGGAAACAAGTGGCAGAAGTATTTTTATTTTTTCTCCCAGGAATAGCCACCGGATTGAAGCAAATTGCATTAGAAGATGAAAAGATTGGTCATGCAGTACCAGTAGTAAGAAAAAAATTTGAATAATAACATAATCAGATGTGATAAAACTCTGAAGCAGTTTTCATTATTTTGTGATCCCCATTAATTTTTTATTTGATGGGGATACCCCCGAAGAGTCCAAGGATACCATAAGAGGAGGATTTCAGCCTGAAAACTACAAAGTTTCAGAGCAATTCCTCTCAGGGTACCCAGGGGGATTTTGTACCCATTGAGATATTTGCTTCCAACCATCATTGTGTTAAGTTTCAGCATAATTGGCTGAAACCCAATTTCCATACAGATTGAACGGGATCTTTCCAAATAATGGTGGTCAATTTGAGTAAATAGTTATCTTTAAACATTATTTATTGAAAAAATGTTGAAATGTTGTCTGAATATAGAACTTTTTGAAATAGTAATAAACTTCTGTAGAAAACATTTCTAAGAATCTCTATTTATAGAAAAGTTGAAGGAGGAATCAGTTTATAATAAAAACCAAGTTATATTAAGAAAAAGGAAAAATGTAATCATATTTTAGATGGCTCTTAGAGCGTGGGGAAGAATAACAACTTTGTTAATGCAAGACTACAATGCATCAACAACTACTTTCGAAATTAGTGAGCTTCAGAGGCAGTTAGAAATGACAGAGGAATCAAATAGCGTAAAGAAAAAATGGACAACAAACGAGGATATTGTTAAACATGTTGAAAGCGTTAAATTATCTTCCCAATGGTATAGAGATAATGATAAGAAGATGCAACATCTTGTTATTGCGTTCACAAAACTAACACACCATTCTCATCAGAAAGTCCGGTTTGAATTAGTGGAAATGTGTAGAACTATTCTTGAAAACTGTTTAAGGTATTGGATATACACAAAAAAATACAATTATTTCTTATTAATTGATTTTTAGGACAATGCCATTGTGTTCAAGCCATTTGATTGAAATTGTTATAACATTAACTGAAGATGAAGATTTAATAGTGTCTAAGAATAGTTATGCAATTCTAAATAATATATCAAATAGTTTATCTTCTGACAGGTTTAAATCTTTATTAGAAAGCTTAGAAGATGGGTTTAGTACAGGTATTAAATCTTTACCAAGAAAATTCAACGGTATAGGTAAGTACTGAATTTTTTCTATAGTGCATAACATTTTTTCTGTTTTCTCCTTTTCACTTTATGAATTTTGATATTTTTGTTTTTCTTTTTGTAATACCAATTGAGTTTTTTATTCTCTCTAATAGTCTTTTAGAAAATCCCAAAAAAACGTTTTTAATACTATAGTTTATTTCAGAAAGGTATAGAATAATAAAACCTCATTAGGTATGCAAAGGGACCACAGAGTGACTCAACGAATATTTAAGCCACTTTCATAGTTTGGCATTGATTTCTTTGTAAAAGTTTTTCTTTTTATCAAATGCAGGCAGTACCACCCGGGTTGGGGTCAATATATGGATTTAGCCTATTGTTATCCATTCACAAACACTGAAAATAGTGTGCCAAAGGCGTACCGGTAATATATTAGGCAGAGGCACTAATAGGTTAAATGCAAAACGTAACTGTATAATCTATTACCTAAGTAATCCCTACACAATATTTCGATATTGACACTTCAGGCCAGAAAACATACTTTTCCTAATTCTCTTATGCAATTACTTGAAATTTTAATATTACAAACAATAATTTTTCAAGATCTACACCTATGGCCGACACCGAAATTGAACCGTACTGGACGGAATTCCCAATTTTATTACTCTATACCTTTCTGAAATAGAATATAAATAGAAAATAAATAAAAGATTTTCCTTCTTTTCTTCTTCTTCTACATTTTTAGATGTTGGATGAAGTTTTAGGGGACCCTCCTCCTTTTATATCTAATCTTCCAGCAACTTCTTTTTCAAAATAGTTAGTTCACCCCTTCTAGATGTATAAACCAATCAAAATTCTCAAATAAATCATTACTTTATAAAATAAAGTCACATCATCACAATTCGTTAGAAATTAATTGATATATCATTCAATCTGGTTAATGGACAAACATAGTAAGCATTCTACACACATTCTCCAGCAAACTTTTCTTTAAAATAGTTTACCTTTTCTAGATGTATAAATTAACAAAAATCCTCAAATAAAGCATTTCGTTATAAACCAAAATTCACATTATCACAACAAACATTCCACTCTTCTACTCTTATTCTCCTCAGTTCCTTTACTTATTTTTTTATCTCCTTTTTTAATGGTGTTATATTTCAAAGGTTCATTGGAACCAAAATATTAGAGCTTCATTATTTTGTGGCTTTATTAACTTTTCTGTCAATAATTACTTTTTTTAATAACTACTTAACGACTCAATGGTATTAATAATATAAAATTAGTTACAGTCTGTCACAACCACCATTATTTTTCCTACGAAGCTATCTGCCAACTGTTTTTTTTATTTTTCTATTATAGCGTGTTGTTTTCTTTTATCTATTATTGATTCTTGTCTTGCTAGTTTTCTAGTGGCTTCTTTTTTAATTTCATCCCTTTTAGTTTTTGCAGTTATTCTCCTTAAGGTTTCTATTGTTTTTATGTTTCCTCTTAATTTAATAAAACAATTTTTTTCTGCATTAGTAATTGTTGGTACTGCCATATCAATATTTCACATCTATATTCTTTCTGTCAACTTTTGTTCATTTATTACCTCTGTTTGCTATTCGGAATCAATTTTCTTTCTCTCCTGTCATTATACTTTCAAGATATTTACTCTTTTTAAAGTACTGTCCTTATATCTTAATTGTTTCAATCAATTTTAATGTATTATCATGACTATGATTTAATTTTTGTTGATTTCTATTTTTTATTTTTGAAGACCAAAAATTCATTAGCTTTTGATTTTTTTATGCAATAATTGGTCATTTTTTATTATCTGTGTGGAAAACAAAACAGGAGAGCAGTGGAAATATTTACAATGCACATCCAAAGATATTTAGGAATTACTTTTACAAAAAAAATATTTAAATCTTGCTATGTTACGTTGTAAAAAAACTAGATGCTGAACAAATTCACTATTTTTTTGCTATAACTCATAAAACTCAAATAAAAGTACCTAATAGCTGTTTTATTTTAGATGAGCACGAACAAATGGCATCTTTGAATCTCCTAATTGGTTATTTGAACGTATTTGGACAGCACAAGCTGAATCAAGTTCTTTTAACACCGAACTGTTTAAACCAGTTGCTAATGACTCTCATACATATATCAGAACTAGAAAAGAGTGGCCTCGGAATGGTTGAAGAGTATTCTATCAAAGGTAAGATGGAAATGAATCAGATACACAAGAAACTTTCTGTTGTTATAAAAATATCACTGTTAGATGAGCACAATTACATACATAGTATCGAAATCCTAATGTATGTATTAAAATTTATGTACTTACTGTTCTTCTTGATATGTAAGGTAAATTTAAACGCATGGTATATTTTGTACATCTAATTTATTTAAAATTATTTTCGATATATTAAAAAAAATATGTAGTTGATTTTGTTTAAACAGCCCAATAATATACAGGGTTTATAAATGACACATATTCTGAGATATTATTTTTTAAAGCTCTATCCAAAATCAATTTTATTATTCTTTTAATGACTTCGATTTCATAATGTTCATTTTATATATTTTTTCTATCACAGGGTTAGATCCAAAAGAAAAGTCAGATTGCCCGTGGAAGAAATTTTGTCATTTTCAAGATGATCGAGTCCGCATAAAATTGGAGAAATTATGTAGCCTACTTGGAAATTTCGGTATATTTAGAATGGTCAGTGATTATTTACTCGACATAATTGTATGTGATGCAACTCATAGAAAGGAAGCCATATTTATTCTAAATGAAACCATAACAGGTAAGGTACCACTATGTATGTCCCTACTAAAGGTTCTATCATGTCCCCTTTTTTTATCTATATTAATCCCACTTTTCTCAGAAAGTTCACTATATTGGATGTCTCTAACTGCCAGAGATCTTCATCTTCACAGTACCACTATCCTCGAGTTTGATTCCTAATTAAGTTGGAATTTTTGGAACCACTACACCAATAGTTTACCTTCACTCTCTGAAGACGATAACTTGGTTATCGAAACGTGTAATTGTGAATGTTGGTGTAGTGGGAGTTTAAACAGTGTGTTCAATCTGATTAATTCCTGTTCTAGGTGTTGATGTAGACGAAAACAATATACGAATAATCAAGAGTATAATAAATATTTATACAGATCCGATATATTGTCAATTGCCGTTAACTGTATCAGTAGATGATTATGGTAACCAAATAACTTTAGCGCAAGCGCAACATAATGCCATTCAAGTCAGTCTATTGATAGATGGAATTGGTAAAATGGCAGTAATATTAAAAGATAATTTTCATCAATTCATGTTGAAGATTTTGTATATTGTATTAGAAAGAGCAGGTAACTGAAGATGACAAATTTTGTATAGTGTCGAATGTAAAGAAAATAGACCCTAAAATTGTTGATTGAATTCTTCGAAAGGGTAAGATTACAGGTGAATTAATTGGTAACAGTTTATTTGAACGAGCAGCATTTCCTTCGACGACATTATAAATCTGTAAAATAATATATTCGGTAGTTAAAAAAATTATTATATTGAAATTAATTGGTTTAATTGTTTAACTGCTGGTTTCAAAAGCATAACGGTAGTTGTAACTTATCAAAGTTTAATACACGGTTCATGCAGATTACTCAGGCTTGAGCTAATTTTTTATTATCCTTTCAGAGTCCTGAATGGCATAAACAAGATTTAAGTTAGAAAAAATGATAAGAAGCCAAATTATTTTGGTAGTACATTTGTGTTTGTGTACATACATACATTGTGAAATATTTGTGTTATTTTTACCTTTTTGATCAATTACAATGAAAATTTGATTGAATTTTCATTAACAATGTGTACATAAAAGCTCAAAGGAAGAAATGTTGGGGCACATTAAAAGGGAAATAGATTTGCAGAAAGGGGAAAGAGGTACGAAAAAAGCCAAAGAAGACATAGTTGAATACAGTATTGGAAAATATTAGAGAAGTAGAATCCAATTGGGGGTGCAAAAATACATAATGGCAACATGCAAATGAGTCATGGACCTTGAAATTTAGCAAAGAAAAATAATTCTAGGAAATATTTGGGTTAAAATTCATATTTAGGACAATGCTGTTTTGCTTTCTGTACAAAGAAATATAAATAAAAAAAGAAACTTTACAAAAAAGTTAACTTTATGTATGCACCTCACTATTTGGTATTTATGTCAGTAAAATTATCAGTTCTACTTTTTGAAATAGAACTTCCTTTCTTCTTAGCCTTGCTGTTTTTTTATAAAATCTTTAAATTAATTCGTTTTGCCACTTGAAAAAATACCAATAGTAAGATATCTTCACCGGTATTTTTATCGGAATTTACTTTTCTGGAAACAGGCTTGGAAATTTCTTCAAGTGTTAAATCACCAATATCCACCGTTCATTTTCCATTAACTTATGAGTTTGTCCTTTTCCCCTTTCATCGGATTCTGCTAAGCCATTTATCTTGGCACACTTAGTTGTTAATCTCTCACTTAAAATTGTAAAAACTATTAGCAAACTGGTTTGTTTAGTAGAAAGATATTGACTTCTTAATGCACGATGACAAAAAAGCAGTTTGTAGATAGTGTAGGATATCAGATTATTCACCACCCTGCATATAAAAAATTTTTTACAGATGATTCAATTAAAATAGCTGTTTGTGAAATATTTTTTATGCTGATTCTATACCTGCTTTCTGGATTTTGTACAAAATTTCATAATCTAATTTCATCAACACGTTTTATATTATAAGGTTGGAAACTAAGTACTTTCGCTTTTTACTGATAGAGAGTGTTGCTTTATTTTTTGATAACTCATGTTAGTGCTGTACTTTTCAGTTTGTCACGTGATACTGGTGACTTTAGAAGCAAGTAGTGCGTGATTTTTACTAAAGCTATTAGTTGTGGAGATGGAACCGGTAGAACTGACACATGTAGCACAGGACCTATTGCTGAGGGAATGCTCTTTTTATTTTTAGAACTGTATCCACAGGTCTTGACCGTACAAAAAACGGTTACATGATTCTCGAGCTGATCCTGTCTAGATATAGTGGAATTCTAAAATTCGACGGAAGCGCGGCGCTTCTGATGTACGTTGGAAATACCCGAACGTAGTAGAGTATAACGAGTTGCATATTTGAAATCAGCGTGAAAAACTGCTTGAAGATCTATTTTCATTTAGTCATAGATATTGATGCAGGGTGGTGTTATAGGCATTAATATTCTAGTTACATTGGTAGATATAGTTGCAATATTTTGTTGGTTATGTATGTTTAACAAATTATAACCTAAAAAATTAATATTCTGATTGTTATTTCAATATTCTCAAATATTTTACAGACTTGGTTTTTGTAAGTTATTAATTTTTAGGCAGTAGTCACTACCTTGTTAGATTGGCAGGTTTGTCTGCCTTGAAAGATATCACCTTTTCTTGTGGATATTCTAATGTAACGGAATTAATAACCCAAAATATCGATTATTTTTCATTTCACATTGAAAGAAGATTGAAAAAATCAGAAAATAAAGAAAACGTTCTAGGGGTGTTTTCAGTAGTTTTACAATACAGTACTATGGATGTTTTGGAGTATCTTTCGTATACAGTACAAAAGGTAATTGTTTTTGTGTAGTTTTGAAACTTTTACTATTAATTTTTATTGTTGACTTGTTACATTTTGAATATTCTTTTAATCACGTATTGTGGCACAGTAGTTACTTCGAATTTATTTATTCTAACCTCCCACTTCATTCGAGAAATTTAATAAAACCTCGGAATGTATTCGTCCTCTACCTATCTGCACTTCAAATCAAAGGAAATTCTAGTAAATTTGTGGTGATTCTATTCTTTACATTCGCTGTTCTACAGTTGTAAGGTTGGGCGTTTCAACCACCAGACTACAAATTCAACTCAATTCTAACAACAGGAAATTCAGTTAAGGGCTGCAACCATCCCGGATTTCCATAGATAAGTCCCATCCTTCTCAATAAATTTATGTTTCAGAAACTTCTTTTATCGTTCTTAGCAATAAATATTAATTTGGATAATCGTGTCCGGGGATAGTTTTAGATTGTTTAATTTTTATTTTTAATTTAATTCATTTAGGTTTTTCCAGCTTTTCCGCCTTTTTTATATTATTAACGTCGTTCGTTAAAAAGCTGGCGGCGTCCTGTTTAATATTGATTGTTTATAATATCTGAGTACCAGTTATTTATATACTTTAACTGAGGCCGAATACCACTTTCTGAGGAAGAGTCTCCTACTCTGGAGGAAGTAAGGTTTTATCTTTTTAATAATTTGATTCCTATTTCTTCTCTTTTTGTAAGCTACTTCACTTTTAATAACATTAATGTTATTTTTTGTAGGTTTTGGTACAATCTTGTGATAAATACAAAGAAACTAACATTAAAGTTTACTTGGAGGTATTCAAAGTGTTTGTTAAATCATTAAGAAGATGGTTAAACATTCAAGTTCGAGAAGATCCTATTATATCAAAAGCTGAAAAAAATAAAATTGAAGAGGAATTTAAAGTAACTGGTGTGAATGAAGAAATACTAGATGACAATTTTTCCGATGATATTATGGGAAAAACAGCCGAAGAAATGTATGAGGAGGATATGAAAAAGAAATTGGAAGATTTGGAAAAAGAAAATGATATACCAGAAGGTGAATAAGCATCACATTTAATGTGATACCAAAAATAGTTTTGTTTGAATATTTCATCAAATTTTCTCACATGACTTTATTTCCAGTTAAAGAATATGAAAAACCAGAACCACCTCTTCACATCAAAATCACAGTTTTAATACTTCAAAGGAGTCTCAATTTTTTACCTTCTAAAGACAGGTTAATAAAATTATCAGTGTTAGAAATTTTATCGAATGCTTTGGAAATTATAAGGGATTGGGAAGATGAACTTTTACCGATAGTACATCAAATATGGTCACCGTTGGTACAAAGATTTAAAGAACATAATGAACCCCTGATAATAAATTTGAGTTTTCAATTGCTGGAAATATTAGCGAGGCTGTCTAAAGAATTCATCCGAATGCGCACATCAAAGTAAGTAACAGTATATTTATCTATTAAATCATTACCAGAATCAAAGAAGTATTAGACACCCCAGGAATATCAATATAAAATTATTAATCAAGTTAATTACACTACATCAGTAGAATGTTGCAATAAATTACAATGTACTCAATGGTTCCGTTTGATTCCCATTGAGCTTAACCAGATTGAAAAACAGGCAAGGACCGGAACCATTAGGGGCTTTCAGCTAAACCTGTATAGGGGTCTCTGGGTGGAATGGAATCCACAAAGTGGAAGGTCAAGGACTACTCCACCAAAAACTTTTTGAAAATTGGTTACAGGAAAACGCTATTTCAGAATTTAAAGAGAAGAAGAAATTCAGCTATACAGAATACATATTATGATTTTTAATTTTTGTTGACACTATTTGGTTTAAATTTTGATTGTTGTTAAGTTGATAATCTGTGTTTTAATTTGAAATGTTTTTCAAATTTAACAATGACTTTATTCTGTGAACATCTTCTGACAAATACAACCTAATATAAAATAAAAATACTGTCTCTGGTTGTCGATGAAAAGCTAAATTTATTTTTTATTTCGAACATCCATACTCTTGTCCTCGATGTTGCCAGAATGTTTGCGTTTTCTGTAGAATAGTACGATTTTATAAAACACTAAGAGCCTTTATTTTGCTATTCCTGCGTAGGAAAATATTTCCCAAAACTTTTTTTCCTTTTCTAGGGAAGTCTTGCCAGACATTCTCATCGTATTGGAAAAACTATCAAGAGACAGTTATTTAAAAGACAAAGGATCTGTTTATAGATACTCACAATCATATAAACTCCAAGTGACTATTTTGGAAAGATTAGGAAAAATTTTGATTTATTTGGATGTGTCTGAAGAAAATATGATTAAAGCCTTAAATTGCGTTAGAATATATTTGAGTAACAAGCAACCATTACCTTTACAAGTAAGTAAATACTCCAATTATAATATTTATTAAAAGTATATGTTTGTTTTAGACCGCAGCCATAGCATTTTTCAACATTTTGGCAAAATATGATCATGAACTAGTCAGTAAAAATATTAACTGTTGGAAATTGAGCGATGAATTTGATCAAAACATGAATACGATAATATCTGCAATTAATATAAGTAATAATAACGATAAAGATTTAAACGTAGTTCTAGTATCAAGTTAATGTAGGAATTTTTTATATACCTTATATATTTATCGAACAAAAAGAACTGTTGTGTGGTCAAAGACTTTATATAAAGTTGTTGTCAAATTCAGAAGTAGATGAAAATGGTTATTGCAATTTTGAGGCTTTTTTTACTATTTTTTTGTCATATCCAATCAATGCAATTTCACCAATTAAATATTCTTTTTCTTCATCATATTTAATTCAAAAATCTTTCTTTTTGCTCTAACTTTTATTACATATTGTTTTAATTTAATTCAGAAATAAATATAGACTCGACTGCTATAAATATATTTTTTATTTGTATTATTCAAATACAAAATGTGAATTGCACACCTAAAAATGTAAAATTAATTTAAAATATACAAAAAAAATTATGAGATGCATGGAAAAAAACATTACAACAATGAGGATACAGGATATACCACGATGAGTTGAGTCGACATGAATGAATCTCAAAAAATACTAGTAATATTGAAAAAAATTAGAAAAACATACTAATAACAAGAAGAACGAAGTTGGGTGATGACACAAAATTACCAGAAAAATATATGGAGAAATTAGCATGAACGAAGGAGACTAAAGAATCCCGAATAATAAAGAAATCAATGGAATACTAGGCAATTAAAAAATCGTCCAAAATTAATTGTGATTTAAAAAAACAAATCTTATAACTAATACTAGATTATCTAAAATGATCCTATTGCAAAATTCCTAAATACAAAGATTTTGGAAATAAATGTCAATTGAACTCATCGTGATAGACCCTGTATGTATAAAATAAATGATGATAGTAAGTTTGAATTCTCGATATGACAGTCTTATAACAAAGTATAATTATATAAAAGGAATTGAAAATATGTGACTATAATCGATTAGGACATCGAATATTCATAAATGTGTATATCGTTTACATCGGTGTCCATAAGTACTGTAGGTAACAATAGATGAAAATCACTTTGTAAACAAACTAATTTTATTAGTTTTGAAGTACCTAGAAAAAATACCTGCACAATATCATTACCAACCATTGGTGATATTTAAACGTAATACTTTGGTAATTAATGTCTCTCAAGAAGATAACTTTGTTATCGAAACGCCCATCAAGGAAAATAAGTTTTGATAATATTTATCATAACTAAATCGTATATATAGGCATCTATATTAATAGCCATCAGTAATTTTCATCTACTTTAAATTGATGTGAAATTCAATTGGAAGCTCTTGTCAAACATATTAATTAAAATATTCTAAAATAAAATTAATAAATTTCAAATCCAAAATGCAATTGGTAATATTTTTCATAGAAAAATGATCATGAAGGTGCTCAAACTTGAAGGTGTCACCGAAATGTACTTTAACTTGATATCAGTGTAATTGTTCTGTAAGTAATTAAATAAGTAAATCAGAACATCTTCAAAATTATTGACTATTAATGGAGATTACATTAAAAGTACTACAAAAATAAACCAGGTACTAGTTGGATTTTAGTACAAATATGTCCCTCTATTTACAAAAACATTAAATAAGTTTGAAAAGTTTATTATTGTGGATTTGGAGTCTCGTTTACACCCAAAGGATCTATTGTGTCCCCCTTTCTGGCTGCGATACTGGAGAACCCAGTGTTTACAGCTGATCCATTAATTCCACTCCTTTTCAAAAAATGTGGAATGAGGGATGGCTCTAATTACCAGCGATCTTCGTCTTCTATTTCATACGCACCCAGGTGTAGTGCTGAAAATTGACATTTTCCGTCCAATGTATACTTTAAAATTGTATTAATAGGATTTAATAGTGCCAAATCATTGGTACTTACATATTCCGCGTGATGGTGACTATTACAATGAGTAACTTGTACCTATATGCACCATGAACTGTGCCGTAAGCCAGTATGTCATCTCAGTTCGTCAAGAGATGTTACAAAATCGAAGCTATAGTGCCATAACCCACACTGATGTTTATAATATAAAGAATCTTTAGAAATTTTTTTAGAGAAACGTAAAGCCAGAAATTTAGCCACTCACCTCGTATTTGTTGATCTCGAAAAGGCGTACGACACGGTGCCGTTGAAAACGCTTTTTGATATATTGACGAGATCTGACCTCGGTAATATTTATGTTCGAGTTATTCAGAATATAAACCAAAAGTCAAAAGGTTTATTCGAGTTGGGAAATACCCTATCAAAACCATTTTTGCATTCGAAAGGTTTGAGACAAGTGTGCAGTTTATCACCAACATTATTTAAAAACTTTTACTTTTAATCATTATGTACTATTATGTAATTTTTAGATATTTTCAAAAATTTTATATTCTAATTACTTAGATTTATTAATGTGTTATGAAATCTCCTGTTTTTCGTGTAAAACTTTAATAAATAACAAAAAATTTTACAAATGATTAAAAAAAATTGCACGCGACTTTTTTGATTTTTTTGCCTTTTCTGAGAAAATTTCCAATGGTGATGCTAATGTTTTGCATACCATCAGAAAGTAGAGATTTCGAAGAACAAAAATCTGATATTATGAATGGAGAATTTTCGATTGAAAATAAGGGTGCTTTTTCGATATCAATCAAAATTATTTCAAATCAAATGAATTACAGTGTATTCAGGACATAAAAAGGTAAGTTTTTACCAAATTCCGTGAAACAAAATGTTTTTTGTGAAAGATAAAAATAAAAAACCAAAAACTTGGTTATTTCAATTTTTCATATAATTTTTGAGGTTATGTGTAAAAACTGTAAATACAAAAGTTTTAGATCTTTTTACTACCTACAACTTTCCCAATTAAATTTTTTCCATGGGGCTTATAGTTTTGCCAAAAATCGATATAAACCGTTTTTTATCCTTAAAAACTCCCCCCTTTCCCCTTCCCGACCACAGGTCTCACGTAAATTATTTTTCCTCTTATTTTTATTACAATGAGTTTTAACTTATTATTATTATCTTTTGTTTGAAAAATTATCAACTATGGTCTATAGGGTTGTAACCACAAATAAAATCTTATTGAAATCCGTCGTAGACTCTAATAATGTAATGTAAAAAGATGTACTAGCTCCCGTATACAACTTTTTATAAAAATACTACCAGCAGTTTCTCATATACATGTCGTCTTATCGTGGTACACCTTGTACATATACGCCTCTTGAATACGTTCATTTTTCATTCAAAGCACAGCAGCTTCCACAAAAAACAAATATGTTCAGAATACCCTGGGTGGACAATCAATAATATATAAATTAAACTGATGGTCTCAAATATGCAATTATAAAACATAATCACAAAGTTTGTTGGTTGAAGATATGATTCAAAATCTAAATTGGATGAGAATAACGTATATAACACAATGAGACTGTCTAAAATGCTATGTAATCTCTAGCATGGTCTATATAGACAATCTACATGAGATATTCTTCGAAAGAAACTGTAAATATAGTAGCCTTAATGATATCCCTCGTATATATGACTTGGGATTTCTTCAACAAAATATATATTTCAACTGTCCTAATTGCATTTTCTTTCAGACATAGACCTCATTATTTTCCTAAAAAGGAAATATTTTGTAACTGCTGACATTTTTCTTTAGTTTGAAATAATTTGATCGAAATAATTTATTTATTTCATTTATTTTTAACATCAAAACTAAGATTTAACTATTGGATAATACAGTTAAGTAAAATGATTGTAAATTTTAGAAAATGATAATTTCAATTCAAGTTATTCGATATAACTTCAAATTTAATGTACTCGAAATGAAAATTTCTAATATATTTCTTTTTATTTTTTTGACTAGAACTTCCATTATTAAAAACAATCACAGTTTCAGCTTTTACAATATAATGAAAATTTTTTTAAAATGAAGAAAACTTCTTTTACAAAAACATTTTATAACCTCAAGATAAGATTAACCTAAAAATTTATAGCTACTGTTTTTAAACAAATCCAGTATTCCTAAAAAAATGATGCTTCTTTCCATTTACAACATTTTCAAAAAGAAACAGTAAACCAAATTTGTATCTATTACCTCCTATTATTTTGTTTGTCCAAAATTCGATTTTTTTCTATTTAAAATATCAATACCTTAAAGGAAGAATTGAACTAATTAAAATTGTATCCAAAATTAATATCACGTTCTCCCAAATAACCAAATGGGTGCGTAAAATACACTTGCCAACAAAATTAATGCACAATTTTATTTTCTTTTTTAGATTTGAAAAATATTACAATATATTAGAGCAAAAAATAACTATAAGAGTTTGATATCAAATTTACAAAAACAAGACCTACTTTAATAGCTTACCTCTCCTCCCCTGGCATAAATTACAATTTGAAATCGTCTGGATATGTTTCAAATCTTATTTCTTTCTTATGAAAATCATTCAACAGAACAGATATTCCATAAAAATTGTAGGGTAGATTCAATCAATCTTGTAATCAATCAATTATATTCCAATGAGGCTCTATTAAATTAAAACCAGGCCTAATACTGGCCGTACTATTGCTTTGATTCTTCAAGGAAATTCCAGTCGAGCATTGTCATGTAAGAAAAAAATGTCTCCTATAGGAAGTGACTTGTGGTTCTAATACATCAACAATATATCAGTGAGCATTAAGACGATCTCTTTTAATGAACGCCACGTCTATATGGTCCTTTTATACCTGGATTGCTTCGTTTGCTCCTCTGTATACTGGGACACGTCATTCATTAACAAGTAAACAAAGTCTGAGTTCACTGAGAAGTTTACATTTCGATCATTGATAGTCCTCCTAGTTCAAATATTACTTAGCAAACTATAGTAATGATCTTTGATGAGCTTAATGAGTTAACATATATCCTGCTGCTTAGGTCTTCTCACCATTTCATTGCTTATTTATGGTTGATAGTGAAATCTTGAAAGAAGCTTCTATCTTAGTGCTCGACGCTGGTCTTCTTTGATTTCTTCCTGTAACCTTAATGTTCTAGAAAGCCATAGCTGTGCCACTTGTATTTGTAGGAAACCTTTTGCAATAGCTGCATTCTGCATTATACTCTTCAGGAGAAGTTTTTGGTGAATTTAAAAAAAAAACTATATATCAGGTAAATACTAGACGACAACAAATAGTTCCTTCATTAAAAGTTTTAAGCAAATAACGAATTTTGTCTTGAATTTTTCTGATGGTGTGAAATCATTTTGAAGTATAAATGAATAATATAAACTTTTCCATAAGAAATAATCTAATTTCAGAAAATGTTATTAAATAGTAGAATATCATTTTAAAAAAAATACCCCATCTAAAATATTTGCCATTTTTTTTAATTGAAGGTAAAAAAGTCGAATTTTGAACAACGTGCGTTAAAATTTGATCAGGAAATAGACATAAGAATGATGTTTGTTAAAATATTTATAGTGAATTAAATAAAATGTATAGGTGGCAATAAAAAAACTATTTACGATTTTGAATGTTATTAATGTCTATGAATTTTCATTACAAAATTTATATTGGAAAATTCCCGAGAACCAACAAACTCAATATGGAATTTTTAATAAATAAATATATATAAATAAAATAAAATTTCCATGTAATATGTTCCATACCTACAAAATATGTTTGTAATTAAATTTTATTTCATAGTTAGATATGATACCAGGAATCTTAGATATTTCGTAGTTTTAAAAAAATAGTAAAATATCTATCAACTTATGTCTTTTCCTATTGAAAAATAAAAATTTCATCATATGAATATAATAATCAAAAATAAAACCTTAAACTCAACTTATTAACTAAATATTAACACAGAATCACATATTTACTATTTACCTTTATGATTATTTGTTCATATGCGAGATATTGGTTTAAAACATTCATAAGATGAGCCCAATAACAATTAAAAAGACTTTCAATGATACATCAACAGTTTCCCGTATTATTTTAGACTAATAGATCTCTTATGATGTAATGTACCATTTAAAATAAATTTATTTAAACCAATTCCTGGAATAGGAACGAAGAAATGACTATCATAACTTTGTTCATCAATTATTATTAATGAACAAATAAAAATTTGATAAAGGGATAAATTTATAGAATCTTTTGATTATTCAAGTTAAAAATCCATCAGTTTCCAATAGAGTATTTTATACTTTAGTCAGATAAAAAATTAAATACGTTAATGATATTAAAATACAAACTTTAAAAAGGACTCATCTGAAATAACATTTGTGTAAAGTTACCCCCGAATTAATTTTCTGTACTAACAGGTTCTCGCGCATGATGAATTTGTACGTGTTTGTTATGATTAGACTTAGTACTACTAGTTTTTCCGCATATATGACATGTATATGGTCTAACACCGCTATGTACACGCATATGATCTTTTAGATAATACGATCGGTGAAACGACTTACCACATACTGTACAACTAAATGTCTTATCATTCTCGTGTTCCTTAACGTGTCGAAGACAGTTATATTTTCTAATAAATTGGGCTCCGCAATAATTACAAGTGTAGGGTCGTACACTTTTATGCGAATTCATGTGAGCTATGTAATCGGATTCCCTTATAAAAGCTCCTTTACATTGATCGCACTTGTACGGTTTCGTCGTCCTACTAGCATGCGTCCATTTATGCAACTTGAGATTCCACTTTGTCGTAAAGTCTTTGTTACACATTAAACACGTGTAAGGTCTAGTCCCGCTGTGATTCTTTATATGTACATCCAGAGAAGACTTCAAATAAACTCCCTTACAAATTGGGCATTCTACATTTTCGTTCTGTCTATTTTCTTCAGGAAGAAACTTGTCGTTGTGGGCTCGTCGCATATGCCTAGTTAGACTTGACATGTGTAGGAACTTCTCATTGCATTGGCTACACGCTTTCGGCTTTGGATCGTGGATTTCCTTGTGCCAGGCCAGTTTTTTCTTAGAGTGGAAAATTTCACCGCAATGACAGATGTAATCTTTGACTTTCTTCTTTAGTTGGAAGTGATGTCGGTTGCGGTGCTGGACCAAATTGGAATGTCTTCTGAATTTTTCGTCACAAAGGTTGCATTTTATTGGAGCATCACCTGAAAATGTTTAGGTACATGATTTGATTAATCTATTCATTTGGAAAAATGAATTGGTATATATTTACTCTTCATGAAAGATGGGGAAAGACTTTTTGATATTATATAATGGTTTCTAAGTTTGAAGCTCTAAAACTATATAGTGATAAGGTTTGTAAGGTGCTTCACAACAAGTTAAAATTCAAAACAATAAAATATAAATTTGTGTCAAACTTCCAAAGTGAAAAGGTGAATCCCAAGTGTAAGAAGTATCTAGTGTTAATTTGTATTTTAGCACAAATCAAACCATTTTTTTACTCCATTACCAAAAAATGAAAAAATTATTCATGATTTTCTTTCATAAATATATTTTATTCATTTCAATACTTAAGTCACAGTATAACATTATGAAATGTTGACAAAGTGACATGTTGAAAAAAATTTTATAATTTGTGTGGCAGGAAAAGTTGATATTCATTTTGATCATCACAGTTATATTAAAGGAGTAGCATATATATTATTGTTCAGATAAAAGCAATTGATATGTGAATAAAGAGGAAATTACCAATTATTAACCTTTAATGTAAATCTGTAGTTTTTACCTTACCCGTATGAACGTTCTTGTGCTCATCATGCTTCTGTCTGGTAACAAACGATTTATCGCACAAGTCACACTTGTATGGCTTCAAGCCCAAATGTCTCTTCATATGTAACTTCATATTGTGTCTTCGGTAAAATAATTTCCCACAGAGCCTACATTCCAATGGATGTATCTTCAAATGATCCGTATATGTATACTCAGTAGGGAAATATTCTCCACAAGTAAGACATTTATGCCTAATTCCAGTATGATCTTTATGAACCTCTAACCGATGCTGTCTGAGACTTTTCACATTATCAAATACACAATCACATAATGAACATAAGGTTTTAATTTTTGGAAGTTGCAGTGGCTCATCGTCGATTTTAACTGTGGATTCTAAAGCAACTATATCAGTCTGGGTTTCAGTAGGATTCTCCTGTTTAAATTTGTTGGTAAATACATTATCAAAATTAGGTTCTTCTTTAGGCTTTTCAGTTTTAGGTTTGATGATCAACTTTTTCACAGACTTTTTACCAATTTCACTTCCTATTTTATTCTTCCTTGCTTTCTCTGGATGCTTTTCTGATTCGTGCTGACTTCTGTCTTTAGAAGATTCAAAACTTTCACCACAAGTAGAACATTTGAAATTCAAACTTGGACCAATGTAACTTATTATTGTTGGAACATCATTATCATAATCATTGTGTTCACAAGATACTTGTGTTGAATTTTGCCTCTTTACCATAGTATTATATACACTTTCACTCTCTGATTGTTCCCAAGTTTCTCTTCCTATCATTTCATAGGAATGGGACATACGAGAACTTCCCTCTTGATACTGCAATCTATTCCAAGTTATATCACTATTACCTCCTATACTTTCTTGTCCTGATAGTTCACCTCTAGCTGGCATTTTTTCATCAGCTCTTATATTAACATGGGAACTTCCTCTTGACATGCTTTCTTCAAAGTCTCTATGCTCTTGATACTCAACTTTCTGCGGCTCTGGAATGTCACCTATGGTCATCAATACTCCGGGTCTATCTTGTATTGTATGTTCAAAATGCTCGACTTGAGAAGCTACTCCATTAGTAGTAAAATCACCTATCAAGACAATATCTTCCAAATTAACAAAATCAATGTCATTTCCATGTAATATATTTGCAGAAGTATAAATAGGTTCAGATTGCTCATAACTTTCTTTTTGGTTGGTAGTAAATGGCATAGATACATTATTGCTTTCTTCATGATGGAAGTTTTCAGGATAATCATTATTTGGAGGATAGAAATATTCAAGTTGATTCACATAGCTTGGTTGTTGTGTTCCTGTTTCAATCTGGGGCTCAGGAGAAGTGCTAATTCCATTTTGTGTTTGACAAGCTTTACTCAATTCTGAATCGGTCTTCCAATCTGTATGATTGGAAGAATTGAAAGCTTCTCCAAGATCTTCTCTATCTAGATTTTCGGATTCTTGATTACATTCTTCCTCACTTCCACTTTCCACTTCCTGAAATTCCTCTGGAGGTATATCGTTTGCTTGTGATTGATCTTCTTCAAAGTGTTTTATAGTTTTGATGTCAAGTTCATGATGTAAACCCTCAATATCTTCTTTGGTTAGTACTTGTGAGATAGGTTCATTTACTGCTTCTTTTACAGTTAAATCAATACTCTCTTTTCTTGCCTCACTATTATTCTCTTTGTCATTATGAGTTTCAGGAACAACTGCTTCTGGTTGAATTTCGGAATTACTAGTGGGTGGTTCCAAAGGCAATGCTCTGACTTGTGGGTGTAATGAATTACTAGACAAAATAACTTGTTGTTGTTGATATACATATGGCATCATTTGAGGATTGAAAATGGCTGGGTGGTAAACATATTGTTGAGATAATGGATGATTTACTTGTAAGACATTTGGTTGGGGGGAAGTAGTACTCATACTTTGTTGATAAATAAAAACATGGTTTCCATGTAATGGGTTTGCATTAGAAGGAGACCCCACTTGAACAGGTGCTGGCTGATTCCATGATTGGTTCACTATAGTTGAATTTACCTGTAAGTTAAAATAAGTATATTTTCTAAAATTAAATTACTATATCAAATTTGTTCCAAAGTAATCATTGACAAGGTATAGTATCATCTATAAATCATAATTCACTGAAAGAGAAATACAACAGTTGAACAGAGAGATTTCTGAATCTTAATGTACTTTTTGTCTACTATCCATCTGAAACGGCAAAGAGTACATATACCAGCTTAATTGTACAACATAAAGGATTTAGGGTTGCTTTAGAGGTGCAAGCAAAAGGAATTTCAAACAGATTACAAAAAACATGTTAGAAAATAATGCAAAGTCATCTAGACCCAATCAAGTCCTGTAGAATTTAATAAAAGAAAGAAAACAACAAGTTGTGGAAATCATGACAGGCACTCCAGTCCTCAATCTAATGGATATAACAAGAGTACACATTAATGAGTCCAAGATTTAAAAATACTATAATTAGTCTCAAAGCCACTTCCGTAATTGAAAAACAAATTGTCACTTCCATACTTCACTTTGAGTGAACTTAATTTGATAAATTTTATTTTAAAACTATCCTTCAATACTACATTCAAGAAAAAAAGATCGAGTATTGGTGTTTTTCTTATATAACTATTTGTATTTCATGGTGTCTTGAATATACTGTTGATTCTAATTTTGTTTTTCACAAATCTGGTAATCTTCAATTAAATAATGATTGTTCACCTCCTAGTAGCAGTTCAACTGAAGCATAATACTGCTTCCTGAGAAAGATTTTCCAGTTGAAAACATTAGGTTACAAAGTGCTAATAAATGATGATAATTTCAACAAGATACTTTAAATATTAAAAAATTCATTTACGCAAAGGACTATTATTTTTAAATAGTAGTAAATAGCCATATTTTCATTATTACTTTCATATTAAAAAACAAATTTTATCAATAACAGAATTGAAAACTTTGATATAATTAATATTGGATCAACCTGGTGCCCTTAAAGCTTTAGCCCTAAATATTTCACAATAAATTATATTTGAAAAATATTAATTAGTAAATATGAGAATCGAATATTGCTACCTGGCTGGTTCCTGCAGGTTGTACCTGTGGTGTAATAGGTACAGATGTGGTATTTTGCTGTACTTTAGGCTCATCTTCTGTGCCTGACAACTTTACTAAAGCTTCTATGACTTTTTGCTTGGGATGAGATGTCAAATGCTGTTTCAAAGTTATGCCTGGTCTTAAATACAGAGTACACACTGGACAGACTATATTAATTGAATCCATTTTTGTTTCTATAATGATGGTGCAATTAAAATCAATGGACTCTGTGAGTGTAGTACCAGCATTAGCCAAGTGTATTGATCTGTTAAACAAAATCAATGTTACAATTACTGGAGTTTAAAAACAACCTTACAATAATTATTATAATAAGAAATAAACATTCACATATATTATCAACATAAATTGACATAAAATCATAATCATCAAGGCCAGAAGAGCTTGACTATATTGAAAATATTTCAGTACTTACAATTATGTTATGAAATTATCATCTTGTTTTAATAGGGTATTGTTTGGTTCCTATTTTATCCTGAATTGTCTTGAACCAGAGCCCCTATTAGGTACTGTTTTGGTCAACGGGGTCAATGAATGAACAAAAATGGATTACAGCCATCACAAAACTTGGGGAGTTTTGATTTTACTGTTTTTATTTTCATTATATATAGTTCTTTGACAATCAATACCACTACTCAGTTATTATAGGAACTTTTAATTCTGTCAAGACTGCAACTGGAAGATTTTGGGAATGATAGGACGAGATTAACATTTCTATAGTACATCATCTACGTATATCTACAAACTAATCGACGTCTTTAAAACTAGAATAATTTTTAAAACTAGAGCTTATAGATCGTAAACAACATAAGTACAAGAAAAGTTATTTTACGCAAATTAGATAGTATTAGGTTAATATTCCGTCTTGTCTGAAGATTATGTGTGAAATAAAAATAGTTGATGATTTTATGATATTTATTATCTTATAGTACTTTATAGAACTATGAAGGTGAATAGTACTATAAGTAAAAATTTAAACTTGCCGTGTTGAAATACTGGCTGTCATAAGTGTCAATTTGATGGCGAATTTGAAGTCCTTCCAAATTGGTGTAATTTTCTCATAAGATTGGTGGTGCTCGTTATTAATATTTTTGACGATATTTTAAATAGTTATTAAACGTTACATCGGTTTCGCTTCTTATTTACTCAAAATTACTGAGTTGTGTTGTTTAATTATACATTCGAAATTCCTAGACTGTTGTGGTTTTTTTACATTTTTTTTACAAATTTTTAGCATGTTCTAATTTAGAATCATTCGGCAACAAATACTATAGTAACGTATTTATATAAGTAATTTAAAATGGCAGATTCCGCCAGTGAATCAGATTCTAGTAGCATTGATGGTGGTCCCATAATGATGCCACCCAGTCCCATTACCAGGGAACAACTTCAGAAGCGCATCGAAAGTCTTCAACAACAAAACCGGGTGCTTAAAGTGGAATTGGAAACTTACAAATTACGCGTAAAGGCATTGCAAGAAGAAAACAGGGATCTTAAAAAAGCATCTGTCATAATAGTAAGTCAGTTAAAATATGACAGAAAAGCTTATTTGCTGTTACATTTTTAATATTATAATTGAAAAATATCTGCTTTATTGATTTCTTTTATCTGAAATAATATTTCCGCTCAAATTAATTATTTTTTAATGGTTTCTGTAATTATTCATGTTTCTATTCGACCTAAATACAACTATGGGTACAGTTATTATCACTTAGATGAAGATGACAAATTACATCCAATATTTTTTAATTCAGCAAATATTTTATTAGTTTATAATCTTGGAAAGCTGCGATTTTTCCATTATCAGAAAATATTCTTCACAATTTTATGTACTGAGAATCGTCTGCAGTTTCTTGTGTCTTTTAGCTAATGACTATTGGGTTTAGTTCTATTTGATTTAAAAGTTCATGGATCTCACTTTAAAAGCTCCAAAACTCAATAGGTTTGATAATGTTTGAAAATTCTCACACACTTGCCACTAGTAACGTCTATGGCAGGAAACATCTTAAATAATACTATTTTCCTTGAAAATCTGTGTTACGAAGTTATTGCAGTCAATTGAGAAAAAATTTCTGTCAATATCTAGTACCCCTATCAGAAAATATTTTATTTTCATTACATTTATAAATATTTGATGAAGTATCTCTATGAGTATTTTCATGTCAAACCTGCTAGTGAGGAATTTTTGTTCATGTTTACTGATGGAATTCCTTCAGATATGATTGTTGATATCAAGAATATGCAATCACTACATTGCTATTAAGATATTAGAGAAATTAAATGAAATTCAATGAGTACATGTCTAGTTATTTTAGTTTAGTCAACAGAAACCTTGGAAGGAATATTAAATGACATCTATAATATTTACATAAGAATATGAATTTTAAACAGGATTAAGGTGATGAAAATGGGGAGGTGGAATGGTCGGGTAAAATTTTCTTACAAATTAATGTTCCCTTCTATTTTTTGTAATATATTTCCAGCTTATAGATAATTTTTTCTCTGATTCCACACATTACTACATCAAATTCCTCTATCTATTCTTCATGATGTAATATTCCAGCAATACATTAATTAGTTATTTCCAAAATATGTTTGTTTGCCTCAATATTGTTGCATATCTTGAAAAATCTGGTTTTTTGTGTATTAAAATTTTGTAGTTGGATTAGTGGATAATTGGTGCAGTTATATACATAAACCTAATGGGCACGTCAAATTTAGTTTACTTTCACTGAATTGTTAGTTTTTTTATATTCATTATGATAACTATAAAATTTAATTAGAGTCTATTCACATGTTAACAAATATTTCAGTAACAGCAGATAAGTTTATTTTGAACAATTATTTTTGGTTTAACTTATGTAAAAAAAAATTACTACACTTATGTTAGTTGAGGTTTTATCAAAGAAAACATTTAAATCTCTCTCAAAATATTTTATTAAAACCAAACATTTCGTTATAATTGACTCAATGCAATAAGCTGCCTAAGCCACATTTACAAAATATAGAAAAATTGGTGTTAAATATTTTATCCAAATCCTGAAATAAGATTTATTAATCTATCAGTGAGCATATTTTGCCCAAAGCGTAAAAACATGAATTTCGTGCTATACTTTAAAAAAACATAAATAATTATACAGCATTAAAAAAATATGAGGCATAAGACCTTTATGTCTCATATATATGCCATGATATAATGATGTGGCTTATGACTCTACTGAACACAAAATTTTGAAAATATTTATCATGAGAAAAAAGGTCATTTATACATAGACATTTATATTTTGATAGATGTAAACTTTTGCTAGTACGTAGAAGCCACAAATAGAAATCTTTCTGGGCACCTAACATGGAATTTTCAAAATTGTGGCTTAGATCTCTTATTGTCCCGAGCTATTTAATTATTGAGGTATACTTTGGTTTTCATGTACTTATTATAATCGAAAAATCCACTTTTTGTATATTTTTCTTTTAGAATACAATGTCTTTTAATCATTACCGTAAATTAACAAACTAACATACATAAGCCACAAAAATGTTTGTCAGCATCTTATATATAATCGTTTTTATAATATATTATATATATTTATTTTTTGCAAAGCTGACTATTAATAGGAGTATTAAAACTGATAGCTTTTCAAACCTCTATTCTCTTAAAAACAGTTGATTCTTATAATTTCTCACCTATTTACATTCACATATGAAACACAAATAATATTAGTTACTTATTCATCTTATTTTTAAAAACATTTACATTTAACTAAAAAAGAATAAAGCAAAATATAAAAACTTAAATAAAACTTTAGATTAAAATTAATAGGAATAATAATTGCATTAGATTAGTTATGCCTTAATACACTTCCATTGTATCATGAATTTTTTTTACAAAGATATTTATTTAGATTCCTATGTCATTTAAACACTATATTTTTAAGGTACATTAAATTGAGCAGTTGTGTGAAATACACCAAAGTCATAGAACAAAGATTCCTAAAATATCTAAAAGTCTGCATTCCAAAATAAATAAACAAAAAAACGCACAATCATAGGCAAATGTTTTGCAGGCCAAACACCAACTCGATATTTTCATGCATTTTATATTTTTAGACACAGAAATATGTCCAAGTTGGTTTAGTCTGGCTCCACTTTTTCAACACAACACATCTGTAAACAGATAATTTTATAATTCTACTTTAAGTTTGTTTTTAACAATGTTGAATCACTTTTATTTGGTTAATAATAATAATTGGCCAAGAGTTAGTAATACAGAATAAGATATTAATATAAGACTCCATTACATATAAAGGAACTTACTATAATATACGGAACAAACAAGGACATACATTGAAGTAGGATATTTTTTGACTAGTCTTCCACTTCGTCTAATTTGATAGTCAATATGAATTCTCACTAGGAACCAATAAAATTTCAATCAATTCCTGTCAAATTGCTAAAATTTTTGTACAATTTATTAATGCAACCTAACATTTTCAATGACTTAGTTTTGTTTTGATTGTTTTTTATTACATATTTTGTTTTAGCAAGCAAAAGCTGAACAAGAAGAGGAATTCATCTCAAATACCCTCTTAAAAAAGATCCAGGTGCTCAAAAAAGAAAAAGAGACACTTGCTCACCATTATGAGAGGGAAGAAGAATGCCTAACAAACGACTTATCCAGAAAACTCACTCAATTGCGCCAAGAAAAATGTCGCTTAGAACAGACTCTAGAACAGGAACAGGAGTGCCTTGTGAATCGCCTCATGAGAAAAATCGAAAAACTGGAGGCTGAAACATTAGCTAAGCAGAGTAATTTGGAGCAGTTACGTCGAGAAAAGGTATTTAGCAATATATTGTTCAAGTGAAAACAATCATATTTCTCTAACAGGATTCAATTTATTCATAAGATGTTCCAATAAACATCTGCCAACATTTTTAAAACCTTTGATATAAACTAGATTACCAAATACATCATACAACTGTTCTTTTTTCTTATATATGTAACCATCAGATAGACATTAAAAAAATTAAAAAAGTAACTTTTGTTAATGTAACTGTACTTTTAAATTAGGACCTGAATTAAGCTCTTTTTCTGGTTTAGTTGTGATATATAATTAATTTTTTCTACATTATTCATACAATCTTTCTATTTATGTAGGTTGAACTAGAAAACACTTTAGAACAAGAACAGGAAGCTTTGGTAAACAAATTATGGAAACGCATGGATAAATTGGAAGCTGAGAAACGCATGCTGCAGATTAAACTTGATCAGCCAGTATCTGATCCTGCGAGTCCAAGAGAAATCAATAACGGCGATACAGCCACTAATTTGAGTTCGCACATTCAAACACTTCGATCAGAAGTGACTAGGTTACGTTCCACATTAGCTATGAGCCAACAAGAACACACTCAAAAGATGCAGCGTTTCGCTCAAGAAGAGCGAAATATAAAAGAAGAAAATTTGAGGTATTTAAAAGAGGTTTTCAATTAATCTTTAGCAATAAAATTTCTGTTTCATTTTAAGGTTACAGAGGAAGCTACAGCTTGAGGTAGAAAGAAGAGAAGCCCTATGCAGACACTTGTCAGAGAGTGAGAGCTCATTAGAAATGGAAGAAGAGAGACATTATAACGAGCAAGTTTTGGGCGTTAGACAACATACTGTATCCCCAGTGCCAGTAGCTTATAATCCTTCTCCCAGTCAAAGCAGGCCATTGAGTCCAGGTAAAATTGTACAAACAGCATTTTTATTAAAATAACTTGATAAACACTCATTTGTAGGTATGAATTCAATGCAATCACCTAGAGATTCTCTGGTTGTGGGTCCTCCACGATGCCATTCATGTGGACAGCTGATAAATCATCCAGGTTGCATTTCGTCAGCTTTGCATCATCCAGCAAATTCTGGTAGTCCTCCGGCTCCTCATCGAAGACCCAGCGAAAGATTTATAAAGCCTGCAATACCGGCCGCACCTCAGCCAGCTAGTCCAATGGACACATCCGTGAATAAAGACTAGTAAGGTAATATAACATTCATTATTTATTTGTATATTTATAAAACAAGGCAGTCAGATCTCCACTGTATTATTTAATCAATTTCTGAAATTCTAAATTTAATATTGATGGAAAATCCTCATTAATGATATAACTCTGATAACAAAATCCAAAAATCAATTGATAAAAAGATATGAGAAAATTGAAAGAAGAGGTATAATGTTTGGAATGGGTAAATCAAGGGAAGACAATATCTATGGTAATCAAGAATATTTAGAAAGAAAGAGAAAATAGACAATCATGTATTCTTTATGTCAACAAGAGACAAACAATGTTAGCAGTGGAGATACTGGAGTTGATCAGATCTTTGGAACTGAAAGGCGAGCTGTAGATGGTTGCAAAACAGTTTAATTAAATGGCTTGTAGCTGCAGTGTAATATATTTAACGATACCGTTACCTGGATATTACGTTGAGATTCTTGATTATTCTTTTTTTCATTTTGTTTCAGATGAAAGTGATATTTTAATGTAATTGTTCCTGATATATTCAACAATGAAAGCCCGACGTGAAGAAATTGGCACGTTCTTAAACATCTCTCCACTTGCAGAAGGAACATCCACCAGATCAGGAGCAGCTGATTATTAATTTTTTTCTTATATTACTTTTTGCTTTGTCACGATTTTTATATAATATATATATATCCATGTACTTATGCCATTTTAAATACAGGGGCTCTCCTATTTCTGGCCTCGGATTAAGGATCTTTTTGTTTGAATGTTTATGCAGGAAATAAGGAAACCAGCGAAATACCGGGCATTTGGTTAAAGTTTTATTGTATAGGGATGTTGCGATTTTAGAATTTTTTTCCTCTGCAAATTGGTTTTAAATCGTTTTTTAAATCTTTTAGTCGGTTTATTACTGTGTATAAATTACTTTGTTTGCTATTTTTGTTATATGATTGAAAGAATTGCCACATTTTTTTTAGAATTTTCTCTTTTTAAAATTTTTTAATATTCTTTCTTCGAGCATAGCAGCAGGTTTAATGTTATTAACCATTGATCGTGTTTCTGCTTTATCATGTTATCTTGTTGCTTAATTTTTGTTTGCCTGTTTTTTCCGTTAATCTTTCTAGTGTTGTGTTTTCACATTTTCTTATGAATTATTTTTTTTTGTAATACATATAAATAATAATGATGAAAAAATTATAAATGTAGATCTGGTTGAAGCCATAGAGATTTTCAGTACCAGAATAGGGAATTTGTATAGTCATCGATTTTTTAAAAAGTCTTAAATTTATCTCCCATTTATCTGGTATTCCGCTAGTTTGGCCTAAATGTGACGCAATAAAAAATATTTTTAGTAAATCTGCCTCGTTGCCGAAATTTTCTTGGCACAGCCAATTTTTTTCTTCACATTTCATGTGATATTTAAACGTTAAACAATGAAAAATTTAGTTTAGAAGTATTTTCTATGATATTTTAAGTGAAGGTCATTTTTCGAAATGTATTGAAAATAGAGTAACTTTTCAATGTGTATGCTACATTATTTTATTAATAAACTGCATTACTCGACACTTGAATGATGGATACAACTTTGTTTTTATCACTTCCTTCTTAACATCCGTCTTCATATGTATCGGCAAACTAATCGGTTCCCAAATACTATCGCTGTTGTGTATAGTTAACCCTCAACAATGAATTTTCACCCAAAATAGGGTAGTTTGAAAAATCAATGGGATTATTAATTTGAATTTGCACTTATTTAGAGTGAATGTAACTTTTGTGCTAGTTAAAATCACCTCATCCGTTGGTGGCGCTAACTGGTGAGCATAAAACTGTAAATCACGAGATGAATTAATTTTTAATAACATACCCAATTTGATCTACTACAACTGTACTTTCTACCACAAGGAGCCGTTTAACCTTGACCTTGCTTTTCCCTATTACCCCCAAACCATCGGTTTCTATCGTTGTGGAAATTCTAACCGGCGCTTTTGACAAGGCCCGGCTGGAACGTCCCAACATCAGTGGCGCGTAAAAGGCTCAGGATATAACGACCCCCCGAATCTTAAGGTTGCTTGAACCCTCCACTACCTACGGCGCCCAACCCGGAGGTTTAAATAAAGCCTGTTAAAAGTAGGACCCGGTACTCTCTTCTCTCTCTTCTCTTCTAGCCGTTTTCTATCCTTTGGATATAGGCCTCTCTCATATTTTTCCAGTTTTCCCTGTTCTGTGCCACTTGGTACCAGTTAAGTCCGGCTGTTCTCTTGATATCATCATACCATCTTTGTTGTGGTCTGCCGGTGCTTCTTTTCTCCCCCCAAGGTCTCCATCTTGTTATTTTTCCGCTCCAGTTGGTGTTATTTCGAGCAACATGTCCGGCCCAGTTCCATTTAAGACTACCTATTCGCCTCACTATGTCCTCGATTTTGGTTCTATTTCTTATCCACTCATTGGTTTTATGGTCTTTAAGCGTTATTCCTATCATTTTCCGTTCTATTGATCTTTGATGTACCTTTAATTTATTCAAGATTTTCTTTGTTAGGACCCATGTTTCACATCCGTAGGTTGTTACTGGGAGAATGCATTCCATGTAAACCTTGGTTTTTAGTTTGAGGGGTAGGTTGGAGTTGAAGACGTGTCGCATCTTCCCGTAGGCCGCCCATCCTAGATGTATTCTGTGGTTAATTTCAAGTTCTTGATTGGTTTTACCCAATGTTAATTCTTGACCTAGGTAGATATAAGAGTTCACTTTCTTTATCTGTTGTCCTTGCACATTTATACTCTCTTTGTTTGTCCGTTGGTTTGTCATGAATTTGGTTTTAGAAATGTTCATTTCTAGGCCTACTTTTCTTGCTTCTTGTTGTAGTTCTATAAGCATGTATTCTAATTCTTCACTGTTTGGGGCAAAAATGGCAATGTCATCGGCAAATCTTAGGTTACTTAGTTTTTCTCCCGATATATCAATTCCTCTGTCTTCCCAATGTAGGCTCTTAAAAACGTCTTCTAGCACCAGTGTAAACAATTTGGGTGACACAATGTCTCCTTGTCTAACGCCTCTTTTAATTATGATTTCCTCAGTGTCTTCATATAGCCTTACTTTCATTTTTGAGTTGTCGTTTAGTGTCTGTATAATGTCAATATATCGTTGGTCTATTCTTGCATTTTTCATTGACCTGATAATTGCCCAAAATTCAACTGTGTCGAAGGCCTTTCTAAAATCTATGAAGGCAATCCATAATGGGATGTTATATTCCGTTACTTTTTCGTTCAGTGTCCTTACGGTGTGGAGATGTTCTATTGTACTCATGCCTTTTCTGAAGCCCGCCTGCTCATAGGGTTGGTATGCGTCGAGTTTGAATTCAAGGCGGTTTGCTATTATTCTCATAAAAAGCTTGTAGATCTGTGATAGCAGGCTGATTGGTCTATAGTTTTCTAGGTTGCTTGGATCACCTTTCTTATATATCAGTATGACTATCGCGGTGTTCCAATCCTGTGGTATTCTTCCCTCGGTTAGGCATGTATTAAATAATGATTTAAGCTCTCTTATCAGTAGGCTTCCACCTTCCTTCAACATTTCCGGTATGATGTTATCGTCACCTGCCGCCTTTCCGTTTTTTAGTTGATTTAAAGCTTTTACAATTTCTTCCTCTTCAATCTCAGGTAGATCCTCGGAGCCAACGTTACATATCCTGTTTTTATGGTCACTGTTTGCTTTTCTAACATACTCATTGTCTATTTTGGACTCGTACAGACCTGTGTAGAACTTCTCTGTTACCTTGAGTATCTCTCTTCGATCTTCTGTTATGTTACCTTGTCCGTCTCTCAATTTGATCATTTCTTTTTTATGTGCGTTTTCTTTTTTAAAGATGTTCAGACCTCTGTTTTGCTGTATCAACTCCTCTATTCGATTTTCTTGATACTTTCGTATGTCCTGCTTGGCCATTTTCCTTGCTGTTTTGTTTAGTTCGGCATACTCTACTGTATTCCTTTTGTTGTCTTTAATGAGCTCTCTCCTTCTTTCCAGTAGCTGTTTGGTTTGTGTTGTAAACTTTTCTATTCTTTTAGTTTTTGATGATACTAAACTTGTAGTTGTTTCTTTCAGTTCTTTTACCAGTCTATTGTTTGTTTCGTCCAAGCTCTCGTGTGATGATGTTGTTTCCTTTGTTAGTCGTTCTGTCAATCTTTTGCTATATATTGACTTGTTGTCTCTTATTGTATCAGGATCTATACGGTATTGCGTGCTGTTGAATTTTTTTGCTCTTTCCAATTTTGTGTTTAATACGATCCTGCACCGGACTAATCTGTGGTCGCTGCCCGTATTAAAGGAATTAAGAACGTCAACTTCTTGAACGATATGTTTATTTGGTGTCAGCACGTAGTCTATTTCGTTTTTTGTAATTCCATCCGGGCTGGCCCAGGTCCATTTTTTGTGAGGTCTTTTTTTGAAAAACGTATTCATTATGTATAGTTGTTCTTTTTCCAGGAAATTTGCAAGCATCGTCCCTCTTACATTTCGTTTCCCCAGTCCAAATTGTCCAACATACTGTGAGCTATTACACTGCTCTCCTATTCTTGCGTTGAAGTCTCCTATTATCAGCGTGTATCTTGTCTTATTTTCTGTTAGGCTCTGTGTGATTTCATCATACAGCACCTCGATCTCTTCGTCCCCATGACTACTTGTTGGGGCATAGATTTGAACGACTTTAATTGTTATATTGGAGTTAATCTTAAGTGTTATGTATATTACTCTATCTGATATGGTTTTAAGTATTTGAAGATTTGGGGAGATTCGTTTGTTGATAAGAAAACCCACACCACCCAAACTATTATCTTCTCTTCCTTTGTAGAATAGGATATGTCCTGATCTTAGTCTAATGGATTCTTCGCCTCTTCTCCTTGTTTCTGATATTCCCAGAATATCCCAGTTTATTCTGTCCAGTTCGTACTGTAGTTCCGTCAACCTTTCCTCATTTCCAATTGACCTAGCGTTATAAGTTGCAATGTGAAGTTGGCAGCCTTGTTTTACCCAGGGATTCTTAGCACCCCCTGCTCTACGACTGGTCTGACCGCTACCTTGGCCAGGGTCGTTCGAGCCGCTGGGCACTGGGGGCCATTGTTTTTGGTATGTCTTCATATGAGAGGGGTTTAGCCATAAAACACCACGTTGGCCAGACGTCTTGGTGAGTGTAGGTTCAGCCGCCCCTAACCTGGGGAGCCGTCGCTGTTTGCAGCCGCCCACTCTGGGTCAGACGCTGCAGATTTTTCCTGTTGGTCCACGGGGCGTATTTGATTTCCGCCCTACCACCCATATCTAGGAAGCATTCCCCTATCCGCCACCCGGGGACGCGCTCTCTAGGAGTTACAGGCTCTCCCGAGAGGGACCCGGTACGAGCTACGCGAAATCGGAGGGACGATCTGGTATCGGCTTCACAAGAGCTGCTGAATTGACTAGCGGTGACTGGAGCCAGCATGTAGTCTCCATCTGGCAGCATATCCTTAGTCGTCAAAACGTCCGTTAATAATAAAAGGAAGCTGATATAACACACACTACAAGTTATATAATTTTATTTGAATTTTTAAACTCTCATATCGATAAACAAATAACAATTTTTCTTCTTATTCCTATAATTTTTTTCTGTATTGAACACACCCACTACCAGTACACATTCACAATTACACTTACTGATGTGCGTTTCATGTTGGTGTAGTGGTAGTATAAACAGTGTGTTCAGATGAATATCACCAGTAATTCCAACTTTTTTATGTCAAAAGGTTCTCCGAATTTTCAGTGTAACTTTTCACACGAGAAAAAACCAAAGGAGGATATCTACTACCGTATAAGTCAAAATTAGTTATGCTTTCCGGTATGCCTCTTCCTCTTGTTGCAATGGAATAGTGACTCCAATGAAGTTGATCGTGTTTTTTCCTTTTGCTTTTTATTTGAAATTCCTACAAATTAAAAAAATATACAGACAAAAAAGGTTCTAACCAAACAATTAAAATGTTCAATATTCTGCTAGTTGCTTGACATGACAATATTCCTGAGTGAGAGATGCTCATTTATTTTATGTTAAATCTTTAAGCCCTTTAAGTTTTCTATTGTTTGCCTTTTACATTATTGAGAATAATGAATTGTTTTAATAAATAATTGTAGCTTTCCAATTTTTGGTCGTAATTGAGAAATTCTCTTGATGTAACATCCTTTTTTGTAATATTCTAAGAGACATAACAAAACATTTGATTTGGTTGTACTCTTTTTTCTATTTAGAGCTTGTACAGTGAAAACAAGATTCTTCTCCGAACGACTTTTAGGCAATATCCAATATCGATTCATTCTGATGACTATCAAAGCACTGAGCTATCATGTCAGTAAATAAAAACTGACATGAGAGTGCTGAAGAAAATAGTGTTTTAGTCTGGTCAAACATAAATCAATGAAAACGAAGAGACCAACACACTCAACAGAAAAGGAGCACAAATAATATTTTTTGGCCAAAACCTTACTACTATGAATTATAAAAGGGAAAATTAAAAAGATAGCACTTTAGCGGTTGATTCTAAGTCTTGTAAGGCACTGCCGTCTCAGGATTTTGGTCATTTATAAGCTAAAGGCTCCAGTAGAAGATTTATTCAAGAAAAGCTAACTTTCTATTTAACGTTGACGTTAACTACAAAATGAACTTCACACAAGAAGCACCTGATAAGCAGATGTAGATCCTGTGGAGAGGAGGATGAAAATTCATACGCAAAAAATACATCGAAAAAAAACCTGGAGGTCATCAGAAATATGGAACCAAAGATGTTGAAAATAGCTCAGATAGAAGTGCACTATAAACCTTATGGATTGTAGTATGACCCTTAATTAAATAGGTCTATTTCAATTCAATTATGGTGATTTTGTATTTTCTAGTCGACTAGAGAAATTAAGATAGAGTACAAGATGTTTTGATTGATATATCACCTCGCCCTTTTATATATTTTTGACAAAGGTTCTAATGTGCTTAGTTTTAACAATTTATTATGAACGTACTGGTAGTTGCTATTATTGAGTATATGTAAATCTAAAACATAGACCGTGAAATTTTCCAAAAATGAGAAATCTTGCAATTAATTACTTTTAAAATAAACATTGGATTAACCTCGATTTTTATGAAACTTTCATTATAATTTACTCACCATATTAAATACTATTTCTTTTTTATTCATAGCATCTTGCTTTTTGTGATCCCTCTTATAATCAGTTTGAGCATTTTTAACATGCCTCTGTATCACCAACATGATTTTATCGTCTTTTAATCTATAATAACCAGAAAGAACTGGGTCTCGAACGTTTTTATTTTTTAATAAATTAATGCTTTGTGAGGGTTCGTCTGCAGAAGTCAACATTATTACAGTACCATCTGGATAAAACCTAAAATTAAAATAGATTCTCACAGGTTTCTTTAAAATCTTCAACTTTTAGCCATCAATTTTAGTGAAATCTTGCTATGTTCAATTTTCATCTCAAATAATGTCAATATTAGAATAAAAATTAATTTATGAATAGGCTTACCTCAGATAGCGATAATAAGCGACCAAATACCAAGGCCTATAGAATTGATCTTGGAAACTGTTTTCGCCATTGCGAATATAAGTAGTTTTGCTAATGTAACAGCCATTAAAATTGACTCTTGGCCTATCAATGAACATGTTTCTCCAAGTTTTATAATCGCCAGGGGAAGAACCACAATTCACTCCCCATATTCTATAAAAAAAATTATTAACCATAGGATTTTAGTAAAAATCAAGAAATGAAAATTCTATTATTATTACTGGCTTTTAAAATCAACAATACTAAAATAAAATAGAAATTTAAAACTTGTTCAAGTTGGCACAAAATGTAAACAAACAATTCAAAAATTTTGTTAAAGACCATTAGAGGACTTATTTGTTTTTATCAAAGTTAAGATATTTAAAAAAATGTTTTTGGTACAATGAATTGAATCAGAGTGTCAGTTTACCTTAATCTATGGAGTATATAGGTACCTAAAACAATTTGGAGATTATTGAAGGTGAAGTACTGAAATTAGGCCACATAATCAAATAAAAGCTTAAGAAATAATAAAGAGTAAAAAATAGATAACGATAAAAAAAATAGTTCATGCTGAGACAATAACAAATAAACTGTAAGAACTTATGGAAAAGGAGCAGTCAGAAGGTTCAAATGCGCTAAGCCTTGTATGAACTTGTATGAAAACTGATAGTTAAAATCCAGTTCAAAAGTTCATAGTCACAATAGTGAAGAGCACATAAACTTCTATTTCTTTAGTGAGCCATTGGGATTACTAAGATCAGTAAAATACTTTGTAGATTAGATGCATTGTTCCTACCACAAAAAAAAACAAATAAATTCAATATCGGATATAGAATAATCTTTATGGTTAAAGATAGCATCTTGGAAACATCTTCAGAATTGAATGAGTTGTTAACTATAGAGCTGATTATGGATTCTAAACCAGAAAGTCATTTTCATCAGAATTTCCAAATACCACACTTTATTTAAAAATTTCAAATTTAAAATGAATGGTTCATAGTAGCAATAGTAGCATGGTGTCATTAAGCACATAGACTTTCTGATAGGTCCATCGTGCCTCTACTTCCATGCACCAATGACACACCGGATAGTCCATGATGCCTATGGTGTGAAGATACCATGTCCACTCACTAGTCGGACTTCACGCCTTGCAAGCAGACTATTGAGAGTTACGATAGCAACACTTTTGGCTACACAAAGAATGAGTTCTAAGCCCGTTGATGAATGAGTCCCCTTCGTCATTGTCCTTGTTGCCTGAGTGACATCACTTACCAGTTCTTGTAGAACTTTTATGCGCTCCAGCGCTAGCCTAGAGGACTCCTTACAGCCGTATGACATCTGGCATCACGGCTATCTGAGCAATTTACTGTAGCGTTAAACATCAACATTCCATTACCCCGAATACCTCAACTTGGAAGACGTAGTGTGTTCCTCAAGAAGTTCCATAAATCTTTTATTTTTATTACTTCAGTTATGTGTATTTGCAAATAGTAGAGAAAACAAAATTGCATGAAGTATGGGCTCCAAAGTACTACATTCTCCACATTAAAGAACTTGTGTGATTGTAATACTGATTGGGAAATCACTGATAAAATATTTTTCAATAGAAAAGTAGTTATTCAAATCCAATAGAATAATAATACCTCATACAAGCTATCCTCCATATCTCAGGATCTCTGGCGCACACATAAAATCCTCTACATACTCTAGAAAACATTTCCAATGATCTCATATCCAAATGTTCAGACACAACCCACTTTAATATGTACAAAATCACTTCAAAGGGCATTTGACCAATGTGAATGCCCTAAAAATGATATTTTTCATTATAACGTATTATTAGATGAGATTCAGACATATAGTACCCTTTTTGGTTGTTTCGGAAGGCATAGTGTTGACTTGTTTGAAACTTTTCTTTGTAATCTAACATAAATTTCTTCATCTTTATTATCTTCATCATCATCTGTTGATACATCATTAACATCAGTGTTTTCTAAAAATTTATAAACATAAAAGAGGAATCATGCAATTCATGTACCAATGATTCCAATTCAGTCATGTTAGAAGATTATAATTATGAGGGAATAAACTGGATTTTGAAATATTTTTATTACAAAGAGGAGAAAATTATTTTATACCAAATATTTATATGAAACAATCTTTGTTATATAATGGAACACAAAGTTAAAGGGCAATTAAGACTTAACACACAAAAACATAAGATAACTACAGATAATGTTATCTTGCTTTGTTTTTGAGATACAAATATTGAGTATATCATGTAAAAAATAATTATTTTATAGTTTAATTATGTTTTATGGGGGCTTCGGCCCCTCGCCCAACCTAACCTAACCTTATTGGGAGTTCGGGCACAAACCACAAGGTTGTTATTCAAGTATCAATTTATCAAAAATGAAGCGAGATATCAAAAAATTTTATTTTTCATTTTATTATGGCCTGATTGAGTTCAATTCGTTGACAGATTATGACGCCGTGGAAATAGTAGTCTCACAAAGTCAGAACTTCTTTACAAAAGCAAAAAAATGTGAATAAATATTTAAAATTTATGTATAAGTGGATTCAAGTGGTGTAATTTTGTTCGAGAAAATAAATCGTTAAATTTATTACAATAATCAAGCATTTTATTTTTCATATGTTATTTTATACCTTTAATATTCACTTCCCTTTCCAAGCTATCCTGTTTCAGTTTCATTTTGCTTTTTTTGTGCAATAAATATTCAACATCAGGTACAATTTGAACCGCTTGCTTGTAGTATTGTATAGCTTCATATAATTTTCCAGAATTTTCCATTTCAATACCTTTGAGGAAAAGTCTGGTTGCTTTTTCATTATCATCATCTTGATTAGTCGTTTTCAAGTCAACATTGTTATAAACATTATTTTCTGAAGTAGTAGGTACTTTTCTGAATTGTTCTTCAGTTTGGTTGTTTTTTGTTGATTGAATTTCTTTTTGCCACTGTTCCCTGAAGGAGGAAAGGTCATCTTCCTATTACACACATTACATAGATTAGTAAAATGTTTTATCAATAAAAGCAGAAAAATATAATATACCACAAACACTCTCGTTTTATATTTAAGTAAAGCTATCGAGCATATAGACATATTTATATAGACCTACACTTATTATTTCGTTTTTAAAAATAATGGTATATAATACTATTTCAATTTTTATGGTGTAATTCAAATTCCCTTTTCCTTATAGATACGACAAATTTAATAATTTTCTTATAGCTACTCATAAACTATTTAAATAAAAGGTTTTTTATCTACATTGATCATATTGCTACGTGTTTGTAAATTCACGTACCCTAGTTGAAACAGTTGACTTATCATTATCATCGTTTGCCGGAATATCCGATTTTTTTATGTTTTCAAAATCATCGTCCATAATATTTTTTTAATAATAAAATTATTTCATTCAATATTTATTTACGATGTAATGGAATACTCTTCCCTTCTACGTCAATCAAGATCTACATCTGATAGAAAGTGTAACCACATTATTAATTTTAATCTATATCCCAATCTGCACACATTTAGTTACAAATTACAAAAAAATTAAAGAATTAGTATATGAAATTCCTCAATATTTTTAAAATTACTTATCAGTGAAGGAACCTCACTGAAGATATTGACAGCATTCCTTAGATCTACAGATGGTACCACTGTGATTTAACTTTTAAAAGGCGCGAATTTATATACTTGGTTATGTTAAAGAAAAAAAAATAATAAATAGTAACAGTATATATGTATGCTACGATTTAATAAGTTTGTTAAATTTAATAGCATAAGAAAAATATAATTATAGAAGTAACTGTACTATTAAAATAAGTTTTTTTAACGCCGCAATGGATAACTCATCGGATGAATTGCCTGCTTCAAGAAAAAGACAACATTCTTCGCCTTCTTCAATAAACAATGAACTCGATTTAAAAAGAAAAAAAGTTGATGATGTGGAAAATATTACAAATGTTAATGTTTGCGATAATTCTGAGTAAGCTTGTATACTTTATTTCAAATTATGTAGTTTTCACATGTATCATACATGATGTATGTGTGCTAACTAAGATAACCTTTGAAATTGCAATTTTTTATAGGCAACAAGAAGAAAACACGCTCAAAACTGAGCTATTAAATACAACAGGAAGTGAATTGAAAACAGATATTTCTCGGCAGGACATTAAGGAATGTAAAAATCTAGGTGAAGAGAACAAACAAAATTGTGAAGATGCTATTGGAAGTGCATCTGAGAACAGCATAGATAATAAGTAAGAGTTTTCTGAAAAATATTCACGTAATAATGTTCCCCTTTTTCCAGACTAGAAGATAAGTTACAAACTAAGAATAATTCAGAAACTAACGAAATTGTAGCATTTAGAAATCTTGCAATTGAAGAAAAAAATGAAGAACATATAGATGAGACCAAAATAATCAATTTAATTAGTACTAAGGACCAAATCAGAGAAGAGAAAAATAGGTAAAGTAATGATTGATTACCCATCTTCAAATAGAAAAGTGATTGTTATTGTGATTTTCAGAGAAAACATTGCCTTGGAAAAAAATGAAAACGAAGAAGGAGGAGAAAAACAAACAATTCCAACTGATAAAAATGAATCTATAGAGAATCAAAACTCTCCCAAGGAAACTAATGATCCAGTTGAATATGTAATATCAGATAGTGATGAGGAAGTGACAAAGTCAAGTGAATCAAACACCCCAATTAAAATGAAATCAGATTTATCTGCCAAAAAGCTAACGCCTAAGCAGTTGAAACGAAAACTGGAACATGAAAAAAGGAAACAAGAAAAGCAGAAAGAAAAAGAAGAGAGAATGAAAAGGAGATTAGAAGAACAATTAAAAAGAAAGGAGGTCAAAGACAAGGAGCAGAAAGAAAAAGAATTAAAGAAAAAAGAACTGGAAAAGGAAAGAGAATTGAAAAAGAAAGAAAAAGAAGAAAGGGAGGAAAAGAAGCGCAAAGAAAAAGAAGAAAAGGAACAGAAAAGAAAAGAGAAAGAAGAAAAAGAAGAGCAAAAGCGTAAAGAACGTGAAGAAGAAAAACTGAAAAAATTACAAGAAATTGAAGAAAAAAACAGAGAGAAATTGAAAGAAGAAGAGAAGAAACAAAAAGCAGCTGCCGCCTTTGTGAATTTTTTTGTTCCTAAAAAAACTGATGATGCGCAAGACATCAAAAAAACACAAACTTCAAACTTTTTACAGTTTGAAGTTAAATCAGACATGAAGTTGCCTTTACCCAGAAGGGATTACTTGACAAAAGAACAAAAGGATCAATTGGATTTGTATTTAGAAAACCAAGATACTGAATCATCATACTTAAAGGATCTCTCTTCTGGAAAAATTATTGGGAAAAGCCTTAAGACCTGGCCTTATGAAGAATCAACAGAAGATGATGTAGTTATTGTGGATTTAGGAGAAACAATTTTTGAAGAGAAGTCGCAAAAATATAGAGGAAAATTTTTGTACTTCCATGAAAACCGCAGACCAGCATATTATGGTACTTGGAGGAAAAAGAGTACAGTAATCAAACCACGTAAACCTTTTGCGGAAGACCAAAAAGTTTTTAACTATGAAGAAGATTCAGACGATGATTGGGAAGAGGAAGAACAAGGAGAATCCCTCAACGCTTCTGAAGATGAAGCTGAAAAAGAAAATGAAGATGAAAAAGATGATTATGAAGTAGACAACGAATTTTTTGTTCCACATGGCCATTTAAGTGATGATGAAATAGATGATGAGGAAATGGCGCGATTATCACCAGAATTTCTAAAACAAAAACTCATGCTATTGAAAGAAGAATTTGATCACGATATGCAATCTAAGACACACAAATTGAAGCCTCGATCGATCGGTTGTATTTGGTACAATAAAGATAGCAGTAATGTAGAAGAAGCTGTAGACAGATATTTACAACCTTTGGCAATAATCTCCCGTAATCAAATAGTTATTAAAAAGAGGGATGATATCCTATTAGTTAAAGAAAAAAAGAAAATAATTAAAGAACTAGATTCGGAATTAATTCCTAGGTTCTTAAAGATGATTCATGGCAGTTCATGTAAGAAGAGTGTCCTAGTAGATAAATTTTTAACTGCAGTGGAAAATAATGGAAATATAACTCAAGTTTCTAAAAGAATGTTAGTCAGGACTATAAGGAAATACGCCAATTGGGAAAAATACAGAGATGAGGAAACAAAAAGATTCAAGTTTCGTTGGTGTGTTAATCAAGATATGAGAGAAAAATATGATTTAACAAAAGTTAAAGATGATTGTAGGTAGGGTAGAAGTATTGTATCTTAAGCTTTGATCAAGTCGAAATATAAATAATTACAGGAGAGAAAATATTAATTGTTACTGTCCATTTTTATATAAAAACAACTTTTGCAAATAAAACTGTTGTATAGACAATATTGTTTTACTACCAGGTTTAAACTATAGCTTTTTTCGCCAGTCGGATTCCGAATCAGTTGAGGGATCAACACCACAGTGACAACTTTGAAAGTATGCATGCGATCGGTCATTGAACTAATTCAGAATCGCTTATAATAACGCGGACAGAAGCGTAATGGGAATAATTTAGACAGGGTAAAGTCCCATTCCTTCCTTCCCAGATTGCAGTATTTAAAGGTAGTTACAAAAGCATGTTAATTGCACCAAACAAATACTATTTTATATTTGAGACCTTTTTCGTAGTATAAAGTGATCAAATCCACTACTGTGTGATAGAGTTGCAACTTAAGGACCTTACGAAATCCCAATTTGTCTAAGTATGGATCTTCGAATAAAAAAATTTCTTACAGTGTGAAACACCCAAATGTAATGAATTCGTTAATAAATAAAAAAGGGCGTGTTGGGAGGAACGCTAGGACATTTCGTTTTGTATTTTCAAATGCGCATATGCTTTTAAAATTTATACAGTGTAAGTCATGTGACAGTGACCAATAGGTACCACTCTTCTTAATTTAAATGCCACCCCCTGTATATAAGGTGAAGGCTGGAAAACTGATTAACACTCTTATCGGTTATTTCTGAAAAAGGATGTTTGTGTTGTAAATAGGATTGTAGTTAAAACGTAATTAATATGAAGGTTCATTCTAAAACCTGTTGAGGGCATCAGTCATTCACTGACGGCTTAAACCAATGCAACTTGTACTCTATTTCAGTTCAAATGAAATATACGTTATTTATATATATTTATATGATTACATGCATAGACATAGTAATTTATTATTACTGTCTGTGATTACTGAATATTACATAGATTAGTAAACATTTACGAATAAAAAAGAAGAAGACTAATAGCTATTGAAGTTTTTTGGTTTATAGTTTTTATTGTGGCCGCCCTGATCTGTCTTTCATATTCTTAAAGTCAAGATGGTAGGTAGCTTATTTTTTAAATCTTGTACCATCTACATCTAAAGTGAAGTAAAATGTTATCATAAAATGTTAAAATGATTTTTAAAATTTTCAATTCGTAATTTGAGTGAATATTTCATAGGTGCTGTGAAAGTATAATTAACATTTTCATCTTCAAAATACTCGGACTCACCTAATAGTGTTATTTTGTTTTTAACTTATATTTAAAGCAGTAAAGGTTTTTTATATTCAAATATGGTACAAAAACTTTATAATTATTTTAACATATTTTGAATACATTATATTAATACGTATTTAGTAGTTGTTTATAAATACTAACCTACGTTTTAGGCTCGAGGACCTAAGAAGCATCTAAAGCGTTTGAACGCACCTAAAGCATGGATGTTGGACAAATTGGGTGGTGTATTTGCCCCCCGTCCATCGACTGGTCCTCACAAATTGAGAGAATCACTCCCATTAGTAATTTTCTTGAGGAACAGGCTGAAATATGCTCTAACTAACAGTGAAGTTACAAAAATTGTTATGCAAAGATTGATCAAAGTTGACGGAAAAGTAAGAACCGATAGTAACTACCCAGCTGGATTCATGGGTAGGTAAATACTTTATCATCTTGGTGACATTATGTACATGGTGTTATTGTTTTAGATGTTATCACCATTGAAAAGACAGGTGAATTCTTCCGCCTTATCTATGATGTTAAAGGTAGATTTGCTATTCACCGTATTACTGCTGAAGAAGCTAAAGTAAGTGAATTTTATATTTTAATCACTCTTATTTATCTTTTTTCGTTCAAATGATGTCCACAGGCACTACATTAAGTACTAAGAACAGAGATATGATTATAATGATTGTACCTTACTCATCTGATTATATATAAATTGCAAGTTTCTTTTTAAAGTATGTTACAAAATTTTGACTAAAAACATTTTTAGTACAAGCTGTGTAAAGTGAAGAGAGTTCAAACGGGACCTAAAAGAATTCCATTCTTAGTAACGCATGATGGACGTACTATCAGATACCCAGATCCTAACATTAAAGTAAACGATACTATCCAATTGGAAATATCCACTTCCAAAATTCTTGACTACATAAAGTTTGAATCTGGTAATTTGTGTATGATCACTGGAGGTAGAAATTTGGGTCGTGTTGGAACAGTTATCAATAGGGAGCGTCATCCAGGTTCCTTTGATATTGTACATGTTAAGGATGCTAATGGTCATGTCTTTGCAACTAGGTAAGTTAAAATCGTTAGTTAATATATTATATACAATTGTGTGCAAAAACATTTACTCGAGTCTCACAGCCAAGTTTAGCAAAAATCTCTTCCATTCTTTTTCTGATTAAAGTATAATATATAATTAACAGTAAGAATAAAAGCTTCCAATTGCTTTTATGTGGATTGTATAAGTTTATTTATTTAATCTTGTTCGATGCTATCCCATTCTTTAGGAGCGCTGTTTTGAGGTCCAATTTTGTGGCTGATGCAGGATTTTTAGACCGAACTTTTCTCTTAAATTCATCCCACATCTCACCATTCCCAATTTCGGCATTGCGTAAATACTACTGTACAGAATCTGTAGAATGTGGATGGGCATTGTCCTGCAGAAGAAGATGGCGTAGGGGACTGTGTGATCCCCTAAAATGTCTTCCTCGTATTAGTTAGCCATTAATCTTCTAGTTCCCCTGTCAGTTTCAATAAAAATAAACATAGCTTTTGTTTTTCTGACTGTCCAGCCACTTTTAGCGCTTCTATAAACTCTTGTTGGACTTAAAACACCAGTGAGAGCCGTTTCATGACAGTTATTTGTTCGTTTGTAAGGACGGTAAATTCTGAAAACAGCACACTTATTCATGTTCAGTGCACTGTCCACTTTTCACTGACTCTGAATTGTTTGACAGTTGACAGCTAACAGTGGTGGGTCAGGTAGCTAATCTGTTATTATGGTCAGTTACCCCTAATTAATTCTGTAAACAAATATAAAAAGGGTGGTTACTGATCATAACATATTATTAAACTATGAGAGCAGAAAACATAACAATATTTTATATCATTTTGAAGCTAATTCTATTAGCTTTAAGATTTTACTAGGAAAAATACAGTTTAGTGTTGAGTTTTTTGTCAGTGACTTGTAGGCGTGTCACCTGAGTCGAGTTTTTTGCTCACAAGTGAAGAATAGAGACAGGGGACGAAAATATTCTACTTAGACTGAAATTTAGAAAATAATCCAGAATATTCTTTTTCTTGTGGATGAAATTAATGAACACATGAATTATACTTGTATATGAAGTGTAGTTCATTTAGAACACTAAAAAATGTATCTTAATATACTCACCATATAATAGATAAATAATAGTTTTTACTTCAAGCTTTTCCCTGAATTGTGATTTTATTCAATTTCAAAATATTTTTTGCTAGCTCCTTTTTTCTTATTAACTCTTAAATAAAAACATTTGAAACTTATTGCTTTTTGAAAAAGGTTTTATTTCTTTGGAACATTGACAATGAAAAATGAGTCTACTTCCAATTCAGAATCAGCAAAAGACTCTGGAGAATTGATTCCATATATGGAATGTCAATTTGAATGTCATTTTCATCAGATTCTCATCAGAGGATCATACATTTTTAGTAGTAAAGGCATCAAAATCGGGCTCTTTTGTTGTCTTGAATGTATATTTAGTGATGATTAGAATTGATTTTAGGTCTTTTCAGAAAATCGGAAGAAGAAAACTCATTTTTTATGAAACGAGACTTAAAATCAAAATACATCATCACAAAATATTTATATTGAAAGGTCTAAGTAAAAGATTAAAGAAAATACCTTCACATGTATCAATTCCACTCAAATATTTTTGTCCCTTAATACTAGGAAATCAAATAATTTGGTTAATTGAATTTTTATTTATTTGTTTTCCAGGTTAAATAATGTTTTCATAATTGGTAAAGGAGCTAAGGCATTCGTTTCCCTACCAAGAGGCAAGGGAGTCAAATTATCCATAGCAGAAGAAAGAGACAAGAGGTTAGCTGCTAAAACACATTAAAATGTAATGTTTTACTACATTATTTTCAATAAAATTTAAAAAAACTGATACATATTACTTTTATTTACATCCTACTCCCTATTGACTAGAAGCTTTTCTGTATTTTCTTTTGAATACAAAATCTTTTGTAGTTGTAATGAACTTTCAATAAAATTTTGGTTTAATTTGGTTGTTGAAATCAAATTTGAACAATTCCTATTGGAAATTTGTGGGAAAAAAATTTATCATCAAAAGCGAGAATAAGTTGAACAATACATATAGTATACAGGGGCTGTTGAAATGTCTAAGACACCGTGGGTACTAGTTATTTGGATGTGATCATCACGGGTGTACCTAGTTTGCCTATCAAAAGTACATTCCACTAAGAGTTCACTACGCTTAAAATACTCTTTTGAAGGTTCCACACACAGAACATACCCTAAGAAGAAATGCAAACTTAGTTATTATTCAGTGGAAACATCATGGCAGATTTTCGAAGCCAGTGCCCTCGATGGTGGATGGCAGAACTAATATATTTTCGCGGTTAATTTAAATTTACAACATTTCCTCCAGTAACGATTTTGCAGTTTCCTGAATTCACAATAAAACACATCTTGGAACTGGGACAAGTTTCTTATGAATGTGAACCATTTCTAAAAATTCTCTTTTTCGTGTATTAGATTCCGTTTCAATAATTTTTGAATCTTTATAATTGAATTTATGTTTTTTTTTTTTGATATTTCGTGGTTCGTTAATGCAGTTTTATTTTTTTATCGTATTGATGCCCCTTTAGTCTATTTTCTAACACTGAGATGTTTGCCTTATGTAGTCGGCATCGCAATTAGTATAAGGCACTTGATATATAATATTACACCAAAAAAAAAACAGAAGAAGTAATATTATATATCAAGTGCCTTGTACTAATTGTGACGTTTTCTACATAGGGCAGACATCTCAGTGTTTAGAAAATAGACTAAAAGGGCATCAATACGATAAAAAAAATGAAAGTCATGAGAATTTTTAGAAATGTTCACATTCATGAGGACAAAAAAGCTGTAAATAATAAAAAAAGACCTAAATAATTTGAGTTACTATAAAAAAAATATAAGAAAATACTTACGTACTCACTTCAATCAATCAACTTTGGTTGTAGTCAGAGCATATGACTGTAATATAACTTTTAGCATTGATGTTAAATAGAAACATTCGTTAATGAAACGTTGGAAACAAAATACATTTGTTTTTCTAGGGGTCTAATTTAATTTAACTACAAAATCAGTTGACAGGCTACTTTTTTGAAATTCAGGAAAACTAAAAACATTTTAACTTACTATTTTTATTACTGATACGCCTATGCGTTAACCTTGTCAATTATCAAAATCTGAAATTTTTATTTTGCATTTTATATATTTAAAACTAATATTACTTAAAGTAAAAAACAGAGGAAAGTGTTTCCTAAAAATTTATTGTTGAGACATCCACAATACGTAGAATGTCTATAAGGAAAGCCAAACATAAATCGCTGTATTTTTGCAGTACCTAACATTCGATTAGCCCAGATTTTCTGCTCCACATTTACTTACTGAATCATTTTAATTGCCTATATATATCTTTTGTAGCTATACCATGAATCATTCTAGGTTAGAGTGAAAAAAAAATGAAGTGGTTTTGTGTATAAAATATGTTTTTGGAACAATCGTAATGAACATTAACGGCAAACTACTTGACGCATAATTTATTTAATACCTTTATTGTTTTTATGCAACATAAACTGTCGATTGATTAATATATTAGAATTTAGTCCAGTAAATCGGGTCCTACTGTGAAAATTGAAATTATAACTTCAATATAAATGTTTTTAATATGTTTGCGTATATAAACGCGATAGATTTACAACATCTTTCTGGATTTTCTTCCGTGTCTATCAGTGATTGCCAAATTGTTCCATGTGGACCACGAGGGGACCACGCGAGACTCGACAGGGGTCTATGTTGGGCCTGACAATATAATGAAAATATATTTGGTTCCGATAGTGAATTCGATTCCAATCACAAACGTTATCTCGGACGCAATTGATGGAGCTCCTGTCATTGTTGGGAGGTACCGTGGGTTTCTAAGCCATCTTGAAAGAGTTATACCAGAGGTAACTGCAATTCATCTGTTATCCACCGACATCTAGTAGCGATAAATTTGTGATTAATGCCGTTAACAAAATTAAAAGCAATGCATTGAATTGTGCGTTGGAAATGATGAAGATTTCCAACGATTTCTGCTGAAAAGTGCATGTTTATCAATATTCTATTTACTTTTTGACACTGTTTTAGAGTTTCAATAAAAACAAAGAGTTTTTCCTCGGTAAATTGAAATTTATGAAGGAAAATATTGGTCGGAGGGAATTTTCACAGTTTTCAAACTTGTCTTAGGTAGAATGACTCGATGAAGATATTCAGATATACTTTCTACATTTGATTGCCCTGCATGATGATTTTAAAATTAGATTCGAAGATATGCTGTCGATGGATAAAGGAAGAGGAGGTGAAAGCAAAGCTACGTAGTTTTTTTTTCAAATGAAATTTTTTTGGCGCTTAATTAATAAGTTACTGAAGCTGAAGCCACCATTTGAGACAGACTGTTTATATAAAACAAAAATAAATGTTATTCATCCATCATATATTTTTTTTTGATAAATATGTAATAGAAAACGTAAAATATGAAACAAAACCACTGGTCACGGTAAACACTACGTTAGGTTATAATATGACCACGTGGTCATTGGTGTCGTTCAAATCATTCGCTCCATTAAATTTGGCTAACAACCCAAATCCGTAGGCAGCAACAGATCACCATCATCAATACCAATCTTGAAAGCATTCTGTAATTTGGTGGAAGCAAACTGCTTGAGTTTAATACCGCAAAGACCTAGATTGCTATTTTTACAAAGAAGTCTGGAGCTGCAGCTCAGTATTTGTTCCTGTTTGGACATAAAATACCACCATCACCGAAAATTCACTTGTCGGGTGTTGAGGATGGAAGCAATATGTCCTGGCATAGACACGTGGCTGACTTAGCCAAGGCAGCTTCTCAAAAACTCTTTAAGGCCAAAAAGCTACATACTCTGCAACAACTTCTAATCTTCTACAAAGCCCAGATTCGTCCATCTTTAGAATATTGCTCGCACATTTGGAGCACAGCTTTTAAGAGAGCTGTTCGACTTATAGGCGATCCATAGTTGAGCAGAAACCTGGGCAGCTGACTGACATTATTCCACCTAGAGCAGTTTTGTAAAAGTTATTCCACAGGCAGACGTAGTTCATGAATAATAGTTCGTATACAGGTATCTAGAGCTTCAGTTTATCGGGATTCATTTCTTTGGAGAAGTGCAAGCCTGTGGGATCAGCTACCAAGACACGTTTTTCCTGAACATTACAACCTACAGAAGTTCAAGATCAATATAACCAGGTATTACCACACAGCAGGCAACCTCTTGTGCTTGCTTTTCACTCAGAAAAAAATCTCTTATTTTTCCTCTGATCGTTTAGATTTTGTTTCTATCTTTATTTACTACTTTTTTAGATTTTTTCCATAATTTGTAATATAACTTTTAATAAAATGCAGTTGCTAGTAATTTACGCCACGTTTGAAAAAATAAATCACTGAGTCGAACCACAATTTTTCAATCATGTTGCTTGGGTTCAATAACATTTGAAATTCTCTATACAATTTAGTGATGTGTTGAAAATTCATAGGAAAAATTTTAGATTTTCTACAAATACTGGACTATAGTTAGAGGACAAAAATTAGGACCGAAATTTCAGTGTGTGCGACCAAGAATAGAAACATATTCCGCGTTATTTTTAGTAGCAATGAAACAGCGGTCCCGGCGCGCTATACGCGAATATGTGATATTAGTGCTCAGGTGGTGTGTGTTAGTGAAAAATAAATTTCTTCGCGATCAGTGATTATGATAAACACCAATGTACAGCTCTGGTTACTCTTATAATCGTTATCGTCCGAACAAGGACAGTTCTCGTCGAACTGAGGACTTCAACTGGAGTTACGGACAATCTCCATGGGTTTACAGAACACCTGGTATGCCTATTAAATCAACAACGAATAGTAAACCTTTGGATACCTCGTACGCTTCTACCAGTACAACCAGTTCTACACCTCACAGACACAGATATGCCCGATCTTCTACTACCAGCAACGTCGCGCAATTACTCAGTGAATCTTGTTCGAATTTATTGCAAAAATTGACCACCAGGGTACGCGGACTTTCTACCACAGTAGAAAGACAGCTCATCGATGAAACGACATCAACACCAACAACGTCTTCTTTTAATTCAGGATTTCTTCCATTATCTACCAGCAAAAGTACAACAGTCGTACCTAACTTCGGACATACAATTACTAGATTAGAAGATAAATATTCTAATGTATTAGATAAGATCTATAAGAAGCATAACAAAGATCCGGAAAAGACACCTGTTCCTGCCGGAAGAGCTCTCACAAAAAGTTCCACATCCGTAAATATTTATTATCCCGAAAAGTCCATTTATAATAATCTTAATACTGATCATGGGGGAGTGTATAGAAGAGAAAAAACTCCTTATAAAGAAAGTAGGAAATCACTGCATTCGACAAGGCATTTTCCTGAACCTCAATACGCTTATTTGGATAAAGATTCAGCTTATCGAATTAGACATAAATCGAATCATTCCGATTTAAGACCAAGAAGATCTTCCAAACCTAATCATAGGAATGGATTAAGTGAGGTAATGGGGGGGGGGGGTAGAAGTCAAGAGAATCATCTCATATAGGAATTTAGGGAGTAATCGATAAAATATATATAGAAGTATAAACAAAATGATAGAGAATGCGAAGTATGCTGATTTTTATTTCTAAATTCGTGCAATAAAGTTCAGTTTGAAATTTAGAAGGGCTTTTCCTACACAAAATTTTCTCGACCCACCCCTTTCCGAAATATCACCCTTAAGAGGAGGGATTTTTGCTAGAGGTGGTTATTTCCATCATTTATTATGAATCGTATAACATTTTACACCTTCACTGTTTTTATATGAAATGAAATAAGGGTTGCTAATTTTAGTAACCACCTTTCAAGAGTGATATCTCAGAAAGGGGTGTGCTGAGAAAATTATGTTATAGTAAATTTCATACGAGTAATCTTAAACTTATTTTGTTTTATTTAACATATTTATACTTGAATGAAGCTTGCTATTTATTATAGCAAATGAATGTCAAATGAAATTTTTAATTGTTTTGAACATTTGAATAACCTTAAGCAAAAAGCACCGCTCCTTTTTCCGCTGTTTTTTTTTTGAATGATTAAATTTAATAAACGATTAGGTGAACGATAGAAAGCCGGCGTCCAATTTCAAACTATGTCCAGTCGAAATAAAGTACCAAGAGCAACCAGCACCGGTTCACTCAAACTTCGAAAAAACGTTAAGTCCGCCAGTTCCAAGATATAACGATAAAGATTTAACAATTCCAAGCGTTCCGGATACGGAATCTCGAAGAGAAGCTAAAAGAGTCGAAATACAAAATTTAATAGCAAAATATTCCGCTCTCGACGAAGCTTACAAAGTTAATGATAGCGCGTATAGCTCCGGAGCTAGTACGGCCAGCACCAGCTCGAAACCCACTATTTTGGCCAGCGTTACGCAGAAGTACTATCCGAATTCGGTAGCTGTAAGTATTTATTTTTCAGTTGTTTTTATTAGTTTGCCGTTGCTTTGAATACTAACATGTTTTTTGTCTTTCAAAACGGTCTATAAATATATATTTTGATAAAGACCGAAGTAGGTCGAAACGTCAAATTTTTACCCGTCGTTTTAAACACATAAAAGACAAATCTTCTATTATGTCTCTATATCTAGTATGTCGTCATCAAAATGTAAATAAAAATAGTAGTAAAGGTTAATCGTACTTGAGACACACTCCACAATATTTTGCCTTTAGACTTAGTTGAAGATATTCTTCTTTGTACAGTTCCAAAGCGTTGAGGAATTGTATTATTTGAGACTACTTCCGGTGGGTTAGTTCTTTACGTCGATCTCGATCAACCCCAATAACCGTGCTCCTGCTATCTCGGTGTACGCATAACTGTTTCACTCCAAAATCATATCTCCACCAAGCAGATTATCGATGTTGAATCGCGAGTAGAAGGAATTTTTGAAACACAAATTATACTAACTAAATCTTCTAGAATTAGTGGTAATTGATTTTGAAAGAAGACAGCAATTTCCTGAATAGACAATATCTGTAGGTATCCTGTTTTTTGAAGAATCGGTGGATCGACAAAATTGTTGATTTTGGTTGTATGAGAATCCACGCTGGATGAGGAACATATTCAGTATGAAAAACGAGATATTTGAGTAAGGATTATAGGGAATCAAGTAATATCAGCAATATTCTTAGACGAAACTTTCAGTTGAGTACGATATGAGAAATTTTGCGAAAATAATTATTGCTGTAAATAGCTAATTGGTCGCGAGACCTGTTCGTGAGTATCTAGTTGCCGAATTTGCTCAGTAGAGATGTACTAGCTACCGAGATCACCAGATCTAAATCCTTTGAACTTCTGTGATAACTCATAATTTATATTTTTTCAATTTTAGAATAAATTAAACAATATTCATGGAATTATGATTATGATTTACATTTTAGACGGAAATTTGGCATTTTTAATACAAAATTGTAAATTAGACCTGATAGGATCAGTCCTTTTTTTACGTTCTGGATATTTTATTATAAATGTTAAAAAAAATCCTCAATATCATAGTTCACTAAATAATATCTATTCTTTTGTACATAATATTTCAATTCAGTAAAAAAAATATCTAAAACTTTATTCTCCTTTTCATTCTTCCCGTTTTTGGTAAAGTTGAACATTCTAGCAGTTATTTTTGCCATTTATAAATTTTGAACTTTTTTTGCCAACACAAATTCGTTCATACAAACTTCTAAAGCGCCCAAAAACAAATATGGAGAATTTTAAGACAAAAGCAGAAGGAAATAACCGAAATTTACGAATTAAGACAAATATAAGAGGACAAAAAGATAGATTATCTAACAGAACTATTCAAAGAAGGTAATACTAAGAAAATCAACATACCAATAACGTGCAGGTTACCATTTAAGAGTTGACCAAGCCCTAAAGTACCTCGGAGTTGACATAACCGGATATGTAGACGTAGAAGATGAAGTAAGAGCAAATAAAGTCACGGGATGTCTTTAGAATGCAGTATGGCGAAACAAACACCTAAGACATAAACAAAGGCGCAATTTAACGAAGCAACAATCAAGACATACAATTACTTATACATAAGTACAATGCCAGAAATGTTAAAAACGGGAAAACTCTTGAAAATCACGGAAATAAAAATAATCAGGCGCATTTGTTGAATGCCTCCGGGAGGTGACTTTTCAGAGGTTGACAACATCTACTTCACGGTGGTTGTATACTTAGTTTCCATCATTTACATTAAACTAAAATCAAAATGTCTTCTGTATATATAGTAAGATTTGGTGATGCGTCTCAAGAATGCTTCAAAAATACTTATAATGTCCCATACCGCATCAAATAATGAGTCAAGCCCTTCAAAATAGACATTAACTGCCTTCCTTATTGGAAAATTTTTGACCACGAAGCCATTTTTTCAAGTCTGGGAATAGAAAATAATTCAACGGGGCTAAATCTGGCGCATGAGGTAGCAATTCAATTTTTCTTTCATTAATTTTGGCCAAAAAACCGACGTCATGACCATGCCCGCAGATGGAAGGGTCTTTGCCTTCTTTGGAACAGGTTCTCCCTTTTCAGTACATTGTTTTGATTGTTCTTTTGCTTCGGGTGTCAAAAACTGCTAAGCACTCGATGGAAATATTTGCACCACGCTGTTTTTACTCCATTGTGAGCAAACCTATCTTGTGCACAGCTTTCTCATGACCAAATTTTCAGTTAATATGCGATGTACCTCACTTTTTGAAATGCCTTCTATGTGTGCCATCTCGAGCACTTTGAGTCGACGATCATCCAGTAACGCTTTGTGGATTTTCTTCAACATTTCTGGAGTCGTCACCTCATTTGGTCGACCACTGCGATGCTGGTGTTCGCATTTCCAATGGGATCGTTTAAACTTTGCTACCCAATATTTTAACTTCGATAACGAAGAAGCAGTCTCACCTAGAGTAGAATCTAGTTTAGCTTTAATATTGGTTAGGCTAAAGTCTTTCAAATAAAAGTATTGTTAATATTTGGTGGTTAGATGCATCATTAGAGTGACAACCAGGACATGTGCGTCAGAGTAGGAATGCTAAACATTTTTGGAGAATGCTAAAGGGCAACAAACCTTGACTAACCATGATTTAACCAGGTTTCGGGTGAGCAATAAATAGTTTTATTTACGTCTAGACTATTTTAAAGAGCTTAACAACATTAAAAATGACGTCAATTATACTTTAAAGTAATATCTGAGTGGTCAATAGTATTTTTTTTTCTTTTCCTGTCATAACTGAATCTGCGTTATTTTCTAGACGAAATTACGTGTCTCTTAAAAATATATTTGAAAGTTTAATATACCCATCTACCTACTTAAATAACTTACCTCGGAAAAAACAAATATATTTATTAATAGTATAATCCACATATGCAAAAAAACGTCATTTGAAAGATTTATAAATAAGCTTTACGTTTCTATGTACATCGGTAACTTAAAATATTTTTTCCGTTCAATATGTGATGTCGGTTATGCGATTTTATAGATTCCAAATGATAATATTTGGATTTGTTCCTTAATTGAAAATTGTTTTATTTGTACAAAGATATTTTTAGCACATAATTTATAAAACCGTGTGGGGAAAAATTACGAAACAGGAACATGAAATTTGAAAAAAAAAACGATGTTTATAAATAGCAGTTAATAATATTCGATGAAACGTATGAACATAATTTACAAGGGGTGATCGATAAATCAATTAGAACTATCATTCTTGTTTCCTATCTTTTGTTATTTTTTTAATTTATGCTTTCTTTTTATAGCTATTTGAATTAGTTTATAATAGACCAACAGTAATCATTCCAAAATCCTTCGAAAACGTTCAAATTTTGGTAAAAACGTTCCCCTTGTTCGTCACTTATACTTCCTAAGTTTTTCAGGGAAAAATCTCGATGCGATGTTTACACCCATCTTATTTTTCTATAAATTTCTTTGTAATTTTCTCTTCTTTATTTCCAACTATTTTGAATGACTTCCAAGCAGATTTTTCAATAACAGATTAAAGTCTTTTAATTTCAGAATCTTTCATAATTTTACGGATTTGTGGGCCAGCATATATACTCTCATACACTTTTTCCTCTGTTTTGAACGATTTTTTGTAAATGCCGGAAAGCAATCCTGTTTTTAAATAAGCGTCTTTCATTTTCAATCCGTTGGAAATAAGTAAATTCGTTTTCGAAATTCAATCCTCATGGAAATTGGGCTTCGGCCAATTTTTCTGGCACTTGGCTCAAAGATAGTTTGAAGCAAGCGGATTTAAAGTCTGGATGGACATGAAACACCAAAATCCTACTAATTTCGGAGAATTCATTGATACCAGAACTAGTTTGAATACCAATCTCTTGAAGGTACAAACACAGGCTTGTACATATGCAACCGGGGCCATGAAATCATGCCCAATAGCTGCACTAGAAGTGATTCTAAATCTCTCACCAAAGTGTGACAAAAAAACCATCACTTAGATTGTTCAAAGACGGAATCACCAAAGAAAAACCGTCCCTAAATACTCGTAATGACAAAATCTAAAAAGTATAGCTGTAGAAGTGAGTGGTAGTATTCGAAATTGGACCCTGTTCAACCCTCAGGGAAATTGGGTTTCGACCAATTTTTCCGTCACTTGGTTAGGCACAAAGATAGCTTGAAGCAATTGGATTAAAAGTCTGGATGAACACGAAACATCAAAACCCTCCAACTCCCTTAAAACTACTTATAATAAAATTTCGGATAGTTTTCCAACATTGATGCTAGAACTTGGTTGAATACCATGAGGAACAATCTTTTGAAGATACAAAGACAGGCTTGTACATGTGCAATCGAGACCATGAAATCACGCCCAATAGCTGCACTAGAAGTGATTCTAAATCTCTCACCAAAGTGTGACAAAAAAACCATCACTTAGATTGTTCAAAGACGGAATCACCAAAGAAAAAGCGTCCCTAAATAATGACCAAATATTAGCTTTGAGAAAAAATTTACCTCAATACTGATCTGTAGAATTGGTATAAAGAAATAACAGAATTGTCATTAAATGATATACGGACGGATCTAAAGCAGCAGACAGAACTAGAATAGAAGTAAACGGTCCTAGAACCAAACATTTTGAAAGCCTGGAAGCACAATAAGCATTTATCAAGCAGAAATTTATGCATGGTGGTATCAGCTACAAAACAATAGAGAAAGTATTGGACAGGAAGGTAGATAGGAGCAAAACCAATTATTGGGACAACCTACAGGATCTGAGACAAGCAAAGACTCTGCAGGGCAACCATAACCAGAAAAGATCTGCTGAATGTATCAATTTAAGTGAGAACAATCTAGGAATACTAACAGAAGTTCTATCGGGGCACTGTAGACGCTAGATTTAGTAGAGAATGTGTCCAAAGTGTGAAACACTACGGAACTCCAGAGAACTACAAGAAGACCTCCGGCAGCTGGACTCATCCCTCATTCTGAATTTTCTGAAAGGATTGGGAATAACATGAGCACTGGGCTCCCCTGTATAGCAGCAAGAAAGTGGGACACAATAGATCCTTTGGATCGTAGGGTACATGATACCCTAATATCTATCTACATCTACAATATTGATAATGATTTTTTGAAAATACTTAAAACACTTTAACAATTTCATGCTGTAAACTTATTTTACATTATTTGTAATTTACCATTTCCGATCCACTAAAAAAAATCAAAATATCATTAAACGCCGATTTATTTGTTTTGGTTTTTTCAATTTTAACCCGATTCAATAGAATACCTATAAATAGTCCGAATAAAAAGCCTTGCCACGTTCTGGCACATGTGTGGCTGCAATTTCTAAACGTGGAATATTTGTGAAGATTGTTTTGAAGGGATATAATTAAACTATTATATAAATCTAGCGATAAAATGTCATTGGCAATTAATAAGTGTTTGTAACCAAAATCACTAAGTTAGTGTGTGCGATTTGCATGGAAACAAATCAGCTGTGTGTACGTCTTCAACAGATGAGTAATTCGTTCTTGATGATATTGTTCAGGATTCGTGAGTTGAAATGAAAAAGAACCCGGTCTGGTAGTTTCTGTACATGTTTTATTTTTAATACCATAATGGTGGTGATGGTAAGTAGGTAATAATTTATAATAAGAGTAATATTCACGATATACAGAGGCGGGGAGTATTTTTTTAATCTAGGGAAGATATTGAACTCAAATTTATATATTACGGACCAAATTATTAATCGGGACATTATTTATATTGTCGGGAATCTATAAATATTGACAAATCAAATCATGCCAATGCGTTTAAGTTTGTGTTGAGGATATTCGGAAGTTAGGTTAGGTTGAGTCATATTCGTTTTATATAATTTTTACTTAAATAATTATCTATTATATCGATATTATAATAATAATGAATATTGTCAACAATACAAAAACTTAAGAAAACACTAATTTTCATTACCCTGCGTAATAGGTGACGAGCTTTATCCATTTCATTTCCAATTATCATAGTGCCCCATCAATCCTTTAGTTCATAATATGTACATCCTTGATTTTTAGACTTAAGTTTGGTCTTTATCAAAACATTTTGATGAAAATTGAAATCATATCTAAATATCAAGTATATTATCTGTTGATAAAGCCATTAATAATCAAAAGAGACCTAAAAGGAAGGTCTAAGAATTCAAAAATCAAAGAAATATTCCATTTGTATTCGACTAATCACGCGATGCAACAACTAGAGATTGTTGCACCGCTATGATGAGATACATTAACATTGAAACCGGTCGGTGATTCCTTTGCCATTAGGGATTTGGATATCGTTGTACACGTCACGTTATTCTGAGTACTCAATTCGTTATTAAATAGGAAAGTAGGTTTTTCCTTCAAAAATCGGTAGACTATATACCATAATTCCAAATAATATCAGAAATAAGTAGTAGAAATTATATAATTTGATATATTAGACGCACTATTTCTCATTTTCTTTTTCCAATTAATGATATTTATGGCTGTTAGGTCTTCTAAAACATTTTTGTCCTCTCGGTCTTGACCTACCTATATTTTATTATTTATATCTATTGCAGTTCTCTATTTCGTTGATTCCGCCTTATATTTTTCTAAGAATTTTCCTTATCTATGTTTCCATCCGTAGTTTCATGGTTTTCGCAGCCTTTTTCGTCTATGGTGACTCCTAAATATAGAAAGTCTTTGACTATTTCCAAGGTTTGATAAAACTCGCTACCATTTTTAAATGTTTTGTTGGTTATTATTAATGAAAATGGTTCCTTCTATTACTATTCCAAGGATTTTTATTTTATACTACACAGGACTGTGGATTTATTAATGTCCCATTTAAAACCTTTCTATGCTACCTTTTTTTCAAATTTTTTTTTTATTATTTAGTATTTAATCTTTATCGTACTGATATTTTTCCCATATGCCAGGAGCTCTCTATCTCTATTACATATTACCTTCAAATCCTAGGGTCGTTTTTTTTTCAACCTCCGATCGCTCCGTGCAGACGCTACGCGGGACAAAATTCTGTGTCTATGGATTTTTCTACTGTTGTTTGTTTAGATTAAAATATCAATATTTCGTGAAGATCTGATATATTTAGTCTGACCTTTTCGATGTATGAAATATTGTTGGTATTTTGGCAACAGATTTTAGTAATGACGCTCGTGCAAGAATGTTTATTCTCATAACTTGAATCCTGATAAATTACACGAGGCGCGATAAAAAAAATACACTAAACTATTTTAGTGAAAAACAAAATATTAACATAAAATTCAATTTCGAAGTACTTGGTTCCGATCAGCTATACATCTGTACATATTACATATAAAAGAACCGTAATTCAAAAATACGAGAATACAAATCGTGCAGAGGAAATTGCACCAAAACAAAATCACCAAATAATATTTGTGACCACAAAAGCCATGCCGTATTCAACTATCCTTTCAATATCAAATCTAGGAAGATAATTATGTTACTAAGGTTTAACATAGAACAAAACAGCGTACAGGGAATTGCATGCAAGTTCAAATTAGTCCTTAGGATGAATAGTGCACGCTATTTAACATTATGGTTGCTTAAGTGCTAATCCTCCAAAATTACCAGTAAAATAAATCAATAAAATGATTATATTTTACATAGACGCTAGTTAGAAGATAGTGTTTTAATCAATCAGCTGATTTGACTAAAGTTTAATTGATTCTCGCCAAAGTTTCATGTCATAAAAATGGCACCAAACCGATGAAGATCCTGTTTGACTCCATCGTCTGAGATTCATGTTGCAACCTACTTAAAGGTCGCTTGACATGATGCAATACAATTGCATACAATTTCTGCAAGATCAAAATATTGCATAGACGAATATGTCTTAACATTATGCAAGTCTCTTGCTAATGTATCAAGACCAAAATTGCGTGAAGTAAAAGTAAACAAATTCCTAACCTCAAACTTTATTTAATATTTTGTATATGGTTTAACAATAAAAATAACAAATACAAATAACAATAATTATATTTGCTTGCAGTTTAGTTAGAATTCCAGACATCACTATATCTCGTTTTATTCCTGTTGCTTGTGAGGCAATTTATGAAGTACTTCTTCTTCTTCTCATGCTGTCTTCTCATTGAAGGTTGGCGATCACGCTTTCATATGCGTCTCTTCTTCCTGCCGATGACTTTCTTTTCCTTTACTCTGACCTGCATTATGTTCTGTAGCAGTAGGTGTTTGTCGTTGCGTAAGCTGTGTCCTCTGTAAGATGTTTTTCTTATCTTAATAATTGTCAACAGCTTTTTTGCGACCAATGCGTCTTAGTACTTCGTGGTTGGTGTTTCTGTCGGTCCAAGATGCGTTTATATCTCAAATGCCTCAAGATTTTGATCATTTGAGCTCTTAAGGTCCAAGCTACCACTCCACACATAACTTTCCATGAATGGAGGTTTAGATTTCTGTTTGTAAACATTGATTTCTTGGTCTTCGTGTATGAAGTACTGGAGAAAGATTATTTGAAGGTACAGGCCAAGTTTCCGTATGGACTTTAAATCAACACACTTTCTTTGACATACAAATTTGCATTATCGATTAGTAGGTCTATAAACATTCTTTTTTTGTTCAATGATGAAAAAGAAAGTATTTGTTATTTAAAAATAAAGTTACGTCACGATGTATCGCTTGAATGAAGAATGCTGCTTTTTAAAATATGAAGATACTTCTTAACTACGCTACTGATTGCATGTATTCAAATATTTATAATGAATGAACTTTGTAATATTGTTTGATATCTATAACCTCTGTTGAGTGCTTGATTCGGTAATTTGTGGATTTCAATTCTAACGTTTGGAGTGGCTATTTTGTATTGTTGTGATTTAACAAATAATTTTAGTGTAATTATTTTTCTGGGTTAAATATCCACCGGAAAGACTTACAGAATGAAATTTTTGGTAAAAATGAAAGAATAAAACAATAAAAATAAAAAATTATTTTGTTTAGATTTAAAACTGATCGAAGTAGTTGTTTCTTATGTTTCATCAAGTGTTTTCAAATTGGTTTTAAATCATTTTTGTTTTTTACAGGTTAACAGAATACAATATTATTAAAAATGTTGAGGAAATCAAATGACAGGTAATACATTTTTATTATTACACCTACATTAAGTGAAAACAAAAACATTTTTTACCAAAACTTTCATTCTATAGTTTTTATCTGCCTTATTTATATCTTACAAATTCCAAATGTCAATTGATAATTGTTTTCGTTCAAAATACAAATAAACATAACACTGGTTAGGACCTAATTTTATTTGTGTTGGATATCGAAAACTATAGGTATAATTACTTTATGAAGCTTCCCGGTAACATTACATTTCATCTTCTTTTTTATTAGATGAATCGATCTACTAGACTGCTCTAGTCACTGGTAGATGGAACCACGTGTATAAATTAATAAAATAGAAAAGAAGAAGTCCCAATATTTTAAAAAATTAATTTTAATGTTACAAGAATCAATAATTCGCGTGTAATGTAGATAAAAATTAGGTTAAGTCGTAATAAAATATAAATTATTAAATATGTTTAAATAAAGTTAAAAATAATGATAATTTAATTAAAATTATTACATCTAATAATTTTTTTGTGTGTCTGCTTTGATTAAGCACAGTAATTCACTTTTCTAAAATTATTCATATACTTATTTACAATTTAGAAACAATTTTCAAAAACGCACGTAAGACGTAGACTTTGACGGACGTATCAAGTCTCAGCTTAGCTCCAATTGTACTGTCAAAATCAAACAAAAGTCATTATTCTTTTGAATTTAGAAGAGTATGAAATGAGTTGTTTGTCTAAAAATTATTTTAGGGATTATCCCAATTTTGGTTGTAAAGTTCCTAGATATAAAAATTATACATGTGTTAAGGATTATTGGAAGTACAAGGTAATTTTTTTATAAAATAGTAAACAAAAATTTTATGTAGTAAAACATTCGTTTTTGACGATAGTTATTATTGAGATACGAGAAAATAATATCGAGGGCTGCAACATGTACTGGAAAAAGAAAAATTTATGTCACATAATAGATTTTAATATTATTGATTACATGTTAAGCTTGGTTTATACAACCAAAATTAAAATTTTTGGGTTTATGCAGTAAATACAGACTGACCTGGCATATTCTGTGCTCATAACCTCACAAAATTAAGGCAAGTTGAAAGTTGGCAAACGTTTTATTTCAATTTGACTTTCAGCATGAACTGCAAGTATTATTTCAGTGTGTCCCAACTAGTAATTTAATTTGTTAGCTTAAGTTAATTTTTAATTTTGACTGCATATACCAAGCTTAACTTATGCAGGTTTTATATAAAACTGAAATAGGGTACTTGCATTATTTATTTATTAGTTTATTTTAAGTTTTTGATGTGAAATAATGTTAGAAAGTAAAATATTTAATTAAAAGTGAGAAAATAATATCTAAATATTTAATTGAAAATCGCAAAAATTACAAGTTTTCAAGTACATAAGAAAAGATTCTCATTGGTTTTCAGTTGTGGTGTTGTACGTTTAATAGAAACATCGAGCAGTTGTCTGCTTGATGATCACGAGGTTATCGTTGCCGGCAACGTATCCTGTACCGTTATAATACAGTTTTTATTTATTAGTTACGTATAAATAAAACATTTTTCTATTTTAACTTCTTATAGGTTATGTTCTTACATTATTACATAATCACTTTAAAAATTAAAATTGTAATAAACTTAATCAGTACAAAATATTAAAATTTGAATCTTACTTTCATTAAAATAAATCTTGTCTATAAAAATTATTACATCTCGTAAGATCGTCAAAACGACCAATACCTTCAAACGATTTTTGACATCATAAAAAAACTCTATTTATACACCATCATTCAGATTAATCAAAGTTTAATACTAACGCTTATTTTAGAATAAGTGAGAGATTAACTGTCGTATTCACTTTGTATCATATGTTCAGTGTTTATTTTATACCTATGACGTCACGCAATATGGCGGCCTCACTGAAATATTGAAACTACCTACAAAATTTTTGAATTTTCAATAATTTCGTTCACTGTAAATACCACGCAAGTATTCTATTCGATAATATTGGTTGACTATTCATTTTTAAATTCCCGATTTTTAATTTTTCAAGAAATTGGGAAATAAGAGGGTTCAAGACATTGAAAAGGATAATGAGTGATAAATTTAGAGACTAAATATGCATAAAGGCTTCAGCCCCACTAAACCAACGCAGGTTTTAATTATTATTAAATAACCATACAACCCTTTAACATGCAATAATATTGATAAAAGGGGCTAAGCGGATATTTTATTTATAGCTAATTATTTTTTGTACATAATCATTATTTGTTACTCAAATTATACAATAAATCCTTTTTTTCAATTTCAGACATCCCCGATACCTGTTGAGGATGATGATGAGGGTCACTTAATATACAAAACAGGTGACACACTCCAAGATAGATGTAAGTCAAAATATTTTGCAAATTTTCATTAGTGTTAGTGTCAAATTGAAAACATTGAATCAATTCTAGAAAGTTTGATCCTTGAGTTTCTTATTTTTTATAAAATATGCCAAACAATTTTCATTAGAGTCCATTAGAGTCATTAGAGGTTTGATATTAAATTCCCTACATAATCTATACCATCCCATAAGATAACAGGGTAGTTTCGTTACATATTTTTTTTTAATTTTTATTAATTCGAGAAATTTTTGAAAATTGTTTACTCAGACTTTTATAGGAAAAAAGGGCCGTTTTATATATTCTATGGATATAACTGTTTTCCATAATTTTGTATTATTTACTTGATTTGTTGTGCTTATATGTAAAATATCCATCAAGAACACCATTTTGATATGGAAAAAATAAGGTTTCCAATGAACCTTTTTATTATTTAAATGTGAAACAATCTACCTACATTAAGTAGTAGATTTATTTTTGGACAAACTATTGTAAAATATCCATCAAAAATACCATTTTGATATGGGAAAAAAATTCTTCAAATTATTAAGTGGTAGCACTCACTTGAGGTTAAAAGATTTGGTAGTTACTTGCAAAAATAAGGTTTCCAATTAACCTTTTTATTATTTAAATATAAAACAATCTACCTACATTAAGTAGTAGATTTATTTTTGCACATACTATTGTAAAATATCCATCAAAAACACCATTGTTTGTACAAACACCAAGTGTTTGTATTTCGAATTTGTGAATGCTGGGCACTCACTAATGGCGTGGTCTGTAGACATTCCATATTATTCATGATTTAGTTGACCGTGTGCGGTAAAAAGGTCAGTCACCAATAGAATTTCACGCATTTTTCGATGGAATAGAGTGTGAAGGCCTATTTATGTGTATCTCATGCATCTCCGTAGAGTTTGTCTTTAGAACAGACCACTTTTAGTTATACCAAGAATGGGTTGTGGTTTTACTCAAGCTGATCCTTTTAGCCACTACTCACTAGTTCTTGTAAGATTTTTTAGCATTCCAGTAAATTAAATTTAATTACTTGAAATCTCCGAGTTTGAAATTTCTTTTTGTTCAGTAGTTTTCGATACCATTCCGAAAATAAAATACAGTTGTTTTTTGGAAATGCTGTGAAGTAGTTTTTATTTGTTTTCAGATCAAGTCCTTGGAACGTTAGGAGAAGGAACGTTTGGCAAAGTAGTTAAAGTAAAAGATCTCGAAAAGTAAGTCTATTTATTAATTTCTTTTATAAATATTATATTGATTTACCAAAGTGATATTTTAAGTCATTATAATGATTCGTGTAAGCTATTGAAAAAGTTGTTTTGTTGTTCTAGAGACTGTATTAGAGCCTTAAAAATAATAAAAAACGTAGAAAAATATCGAGAAGCAGCCAAATTGGAAATCAACGTTTTAGAAAAATTAGCTGAAAAAGATCCCAACTGTATAAAGTGAGTAAAAGCGTTTTTATGTTTAAAATCATACGTCTATTACTTTTCCAAATCATCTTTAGTATTTAAAACAATATTTTCTATAATTTATAAATGTGGAGAATTGTTTACATGACATTACACTAGAATCTACTGCTCACTTGGAATAGAACCAGAGTAATTTATCTTAAAAATGATTGCAGATGCTCCAATGTAAATAAATAGTTCATGATTCATTTTAATTAGAAATTAAGATATATATAAGCTTTTGCATTAGTCAAAATATCATTCATACGATTCAAATCCATGAAAATATCAGTTATAAATAAAAAAATTATGTGTATCAAGCCGTTCCTTTATAGACCGATTCATTCCATTCTTTCTCTTTGATGTTTTCCTTCTTTTTTTTGAAGTTCCTCTCTATTTTTGTATATTTTCAGCTTGCCATACCTTTTTAACTATTCTTGAGTCTCCTATTCATTACAAGTAACCCCTTCACTTCTTAAAGTCTGTTGAAGATTCTATTCCAAATTTTTTTATCATGTCCTGATTTTATTACAACTGCTTTTATACAACGGGGGTCCTACAGCTTCTTTTAACGCATCTCGCATTTTGTATGCTATTTATCCTCTCGTTTTCCTGGATAGATCTGTTCGATTCCTTCCTTCCAGGTCCTTGAGGGTCTTTCTCGCCTCCTTCTATTCTGCGATTGATACATCGATGCTTTCTTCGACCAAGTGTTCTGCTCCATCCTCATCATATATACGAATATAGAGCAGTTGCTTAGTCTGTATTCTCCTGAAGTCGAGTAAACTAGTCGTATGTGTTCTGTTCTGGATGTCCTGCACCATCTTCTCCTGTCTATCCGTCAGTTGCCAGCACTCGCATCTATACGTTAAAATGGGCTCCACTATGACTTTGTATAGTCAGTTTTGTGTTTAGGTTAAGTTTTTTTTTGATCAAAGCAATGAGTTTGAAATTTGTGTAGCTTTTTTCCCTTGTTGAAGAAGATTTAGAGTACAGCAACAGTTGCGTCTGTCATAGTTTAAGTATATATCAATTTAAAAATGATTATTGCAATTTTCTTTGTGGAAAAAATTCTATTCGAAGCATCAAGCCCACCTTTATAAACAAATCTATTCAGTTCTTTCCATTGCCTCTTTGCTGTTTTCCTTTTTTTGAAGTTCTTCATTTTTGTATCTTTCCAATATATGTTTTAAAGTCTTGAAGATTTAATTCCAAATTTCTCCCTTATGTCCTGATTTTTTATAACAACTGTTTTTTACTTTGTTTATTCTGTCTGTCACAAACCAAGTATATATTCATTTAAAAATAGTTATTACAATTTTTTCTGTTGAAAAATTTCCGTCAGAAGTGTAAAAGCATTCAACTGCTATTTTATTTATTTATCTCGTCCTCTTTCGTCATCAATCACTACTCCTAGATATTCATAAACGATTACTTGTTCTAAAGTGTAATTTCCTATTTGTATGTACGAGGTCTGGATATTAAAAAACGAGACTGGTTACGAAAAAGGATTTTGTTATAAAAATTATTCTACATTCGAATGCTCCCCTTCAATATACTCCCCACCTATCGCCATATGTTTTTTCCATTGATCGAAGCAGTGCTGGAAGTCTTCTTTGGTGATTTCTTTTGCCGTTTTTTGCTTTACCGCTTCCATCGACTCAAATCGGCTCCCTTTATCTTCGAAAACAAAAAAGAGTCGCACGGTGCCACATCTGGTGAGTATGGCGGATGTTCGAGCTTACTAGTCAAATGCTGCTTCACAGATAGCGCGTTATGGACAGGTGCGTTGTCCTGGTGCATAATCAACGAGTTGTTCTTCTACAACTCGGGCCCTTTTTTTACGAACTAATAAGTCTAGTTGACAGTCTGACCCTCTGGAACCCATTCAGTTATTATGATACTATTAATATTGAAAAAAACTATTAACATAGCTTTGAATTTTGATTTGCTCTTTCGGTCCTCACTAAACGCTTACACTACTCCAAAACACGCATACGTCATAGATAATTGTCCTCAAAGGCCTCTTGCAACAATTTATAACATTCAGTTCGGCGTTTTTTTCAATTTAACGAGAAAGTTGAGATTGATACGTTGCTCCTGTTTTTCGTCACACATGATGAGAAAATAAAACGCGTTCGTTACAAACCGCTACTGCACAAATACTATAATAGTGACGGAAACGTGTTTTGGAGGAACGTGCATAGACATATATAGATATCTAGATACCCAATCCAACTCGTTTTTTACCCCACCCGTCTAGGGCGCCCTCTAGGCGCGCAGTCTCGTGATTTAATAGCCAGACCTCGTATACTTTCTGTTATCGCCATATCTTTATAGACATTAATATCATTTTCCGGGGTTGTTCACCATGTGTTACTATCCATAATTGATAATATGACTATGTAATCTGCCAAAGCGTTTTCCAAAATTTCCACCATATTTCCATTTGTAAAATTTTTTAGCTTTATGGTTTCACTTTTATATTATTTGGTATACCCCATTCTTTTGTGTTTATTTTCTTGTTGATTAACTAGATTTTTGAGTTTTTGATTTGCTCTTATCAGCTTTTCATTGGTTCTTCTTCTTTGTGTAGTATTTTCCAAAAATTTTCCAGTGATATATGTAATGTAGGGACATACTATATATACCATACTTTCCTTTTTGTTTTTTGTAATGTGAATGTCAACCTGAGTATTTCTTTTTTTTTTGAAACCACTCTTCTCTTGTGTTAGTTTATTTTTGACTTGGTATATTTGAGATTTGTTATTGTAATCTTTATCAAAAATTTAAACTGGAAAATATTGTATCTAAAACAGGTGTAATCAAATAAAAACTTTAATAACTGTCAGATAAAGTTAAGTAATAAAATTTACTAAAGTAAAATTGAAAAATTAAACCATTTGGTCGCCTGCATCGAGACATTCTAATTTTGTTATTGTATACAACATAAAACTACTCATAAAATACTAATAAATGTACAAAGCTAGTTGATATTTAAGACATTGCTTAACTTAATCGGGAGACGTGCCAAAAAAGTCAAAGAAATAGGCTATTGTGTCATCATATCATCAATTTAGAGACAAATATTCACAGAACGTTTGTAGTGTGATGCAATAAATCTAGAAGTTCTTATAAAAAAAAACAGTATGTTCAATATCATTGGTGAAAAGTTGAAATTCCAATTATTACCGAGAAATATTTAAATAAATATCGTATCTATCATCATTCCACAAACGCAAACATTGAGAAGAAATCTCAAATATAAATTCATTTTGTTGATGTCAAGGTCGAGTTAGTGGGACTTATATTTATTTACATAACAGATGTTCACAAGAAACGATATATTTTGTATTGCTACCTAATTTTGAACAAAATAAATTAACAGATAACAGAATCTATTAATATAAATACTTATAATTGAAACTGATAATGTGTTTTTAAATTGTTCAAATAATCAATTACTAAACGTACTCTCTCAGCTGATTCTTGAACTGGGGGAGACTTTTTCAAAACAAATAAAATCGTTAGTGAAATCATTGCCCAATATGTGTAATAAAGACTTTGATTAAAAATAGTAGTCTGCTGAATCATAGAAGAATTAACGCAAAAAAAGTAATAAAAATCAAAAGTTCTTGTAAATCTCAGGATCGGCTTGACTTGGGAATTTGAAATTTTTAGCAGCAGATAGCTTATGTAATTAGGAATACGAGAAAAATACTCCGATTACTTCGAGGTCATGTTTTGACCTTGAAAAAAATCGACAAAGTTCAACATTTTTTGGTTTTTGCCCTGAAATTTGATTATTATGTTACTAAACCCATAACCCATGTACTTTTTTACATTTAGCGCTTTTTAGGTGTGTTCTATGGCAAAACTGATAGCGCCATCATGTTCCGCGGCAAAAAATACATCAAAATCATGTCTCAACAAAATTTTGCCTCATAATATCAAAAAATCTAACAACTTTGCAAAGCCAAGTTTGGACAATTATTGCGTAGTATGTAAAAATTAAAAAAAAATTTGAAGTATGGATTTAGAACCGTCATTCCGTCAGCTTTCCAAATATGTAAATAACTTATGGGTTTAGTAACATAACAATCAAATTTCAGGGCAGAAACCAAAAAATGTTGAACTTTGTCAATTTTTTTCAAGGTCGATTTTGGCACAAATGATTTCCATTTTTCCCTATGTGCGACGTTGGAAAACTGTGATCGAATTTCGACCTGGGTAATGATCCTCAAACAGCTGATTGATGATCTACCTGAACCCGTGTTAATTTTTCCGAAAAGCCCTATATTGAATTTGGAGTTAATTAGATCTAATAAATTTGGACAAACCATAACTCCTTTGAAAATTTTATTATGGAATAAAATATCTTTTCTCATTGAAGCATTTTAAATAGATTCAGATGCATAGACATTAAAATAAATATTACTACAAATGTATGCATTTGCAATATTTAAGAATTATTTTTGTATTACCACCTATACAGGGTGTTTCAAAACGTTCGCATGCGAGTTAAATCACTGCATTAAGCGAAAAAAATCGATTAAAAATCACCAAACAATCACATATCTATAACGCATAGATTAATTGCAAATTAACAATAAGGTTTAGCCAATCAAAGCTTGTGGAACGTTCCTCCCTATCGAGCAATCGAGAGATCCATAAAAGTATTTAGCTGCTGCCGCATTTTTGAACTTTGCGTTATAGACATGTGATTGTTTGGTGATTTCTAATCGATTTTTTTCGCTTAATGCAGTGATTTAAAGATTTGAAAGACCCCGTATACCTCTCCTCTATCCCAGAAAGGTACAGGATATCTTTTTCTGTCAGTTTTTCCAAGACACGTGCCGCTTTGTGTTTCACGGCTTCAACAGACTTAAATCGAGTTTCTTTCAATGTAGCTTTAACCATAGGAAATAGGTAGAAATCGCACGGTGCATAATCCGGCGTATAAAGTGGGTGATCTAACACTGGGACGTTGTACTTGGCTATAAACTTCTTGATGGAGAGTGCGAAATGGGGACACATTCCTTGTCAATTCTAATATATTCAGAAATATCCGACAGTCAGATCGAACAAGATTATCTATTTTTTGATATTTTTAACAGTTTTGACGTGGTAGAGCGGGGGCTACTTGAAAACTTGAGATTAATGTACAAGTTTCAATCGGTAGTTCCTTGGTTTTACAAATTTTCAAAACTTGCCAGTCTGAATTTGCGAGAATATACGGAAATATTTGTATCCAAAAAGTATAAATCACAGCACGTCTTTGCGCTAACTGTGACTAAACTACAATCATAAACACCGAAGAAATAAGTTTTAACTTGTCGAACTCATCGATGGAAATATATAAACAATAAGTAACGGACACTATTATTTTTGATTTGTAAGACATCGTTTCGATTTTCGCTTGACAATATGAGAGAGAAATTTGTTAAAGCGTATTATTTTGAAAATGAATGAATGAATTTTGAGGTGGTCAAAAACTTTTCGCCATTATAATGTATGCGGTATATTTAAACTGATTTTAACTTAATTGTTTCCAGTTTATGTGTAAAAATGTTGGATTGGTTTGATTATTACGGCCACATGTGTATTACTTTCGAAATGTTAGGATTAAGTGTCTTCGATTTTTTGGTAAGTATGTCGTTTAATCACAGAATAAGAAAAAATCTATAAAAAATATGGTTACGTTTTAGAAAGACAATAATTATCAACCTTATCCATTGGAGCATGTTCGACATATTGGTTACCAACTGTGTTATTCAGTTAAATTCCTCCATGCAACAAAATTGACGCATACCGATCTCAAACCTGAAAATATTTTATTCGTCGATTCTTCCTATGAATTAGTATACGACGTCAAAAAAGTAAGTATACAATTAGAATCGGTAAATCAGTTTATTTCTAAGAAAAAATTTCTCATATAATGTGTCCAAAACTAAGTGATTTGATACTTTTCATCATCCTGGACACAAAATGTATTGGAATAACAACCCAGAAGGTAATTGTTAACGTCACAGTACATTCAATACATTTTTTTGTTTGAATATGTGATTTTTCTAGCATCAATTTGCAGCAACTTCTTTTTCATGATTAAATACATATTTCAATTTCGAAAAATTACTTTCAGAGGAAAGATGTAAGGCGAGTGAAACGAACTGATGTGAGGTTAATAGATTTTGGAAGTGCCACTTTTGACCACGAGCATCATAGTACAATTGTATCAACACGTCATTACAGGGCGCCCGAAGTCATTTTAGGTAATAATAAAACTTTCTTAGTACAAAATTTTCATACATACGCGATATTCTTTATTGGACATGGAGATATCGAATATAACCTCAAATTCATAATAGACATTCAATCTTGTCATTATTTTGTGATGGTGCAATATGAAGCTGACTTAGAACGTCAACTGTCACGTGGTATATTTCCGACTGAAGCGCCATCTTAAATTAATTCAGCGTCAAGTGTAAGAGCTAAAATATACCATCTCTATCAATAGATAATTACTTGAATCAATTATTAGCTTAAAAGGGTGATTATTTTGATTGATGAATATCAAACTTAAAGTTATTGATAAAATATTTACCATGCACTTTAATGCAATTTTTTACTGCATAAATACTATAATAGTGACGGAAACGTGTTTTGGAACGTGCATAGACAAGATATCTAGATACCCAAAGCACTACTCGGTTTTTACCTCACCCGTCTAGAGCGCCCTCTAGTGATTTAATAGCCAGACCTCGTATATTTTCAGTTATCGCCATGTCTTTATAGACATTAATATCATTTTCCGGGGTTGTTCACCATGTGTTACTATCCATAATTGATAATATGACTATGTAATCTGCCAAAGCGTTTTCCAAAATTTTCACCATATTTCCATTTGTAAAATTTTTTAGCTTTACGGTTTCACTCTTATATTATTTGGTATACCCCATTCTTTTGTTTTATTTTCTTGTTGATTAACTAGATTTTTGAGTGGAGATTTCGAATATAACCTCAAATTCATAATAGACATTCAATCTTGTCATTATTTTGTGAAGGTGAAGATGAAGCTGCCTTAGAACGTCAAATAAGGTCACGTGGTATATTTCCGACTGAAGCGCCATCTTAAATTAATTCTGCGTCAAGTATAAGAACTAAAATATACCATCTCTATCAATAGATAATTTATTTGATAATTACTTGATTCTATTATTAGCTTAAAAGGGTGTTTATTTTGATTGATGAATATCAAAGTTAAAGTTATTCATAAAATATTTACCTTGTACTTCAATGCAATTTTTTTTGCTATAATAACCATTTAAAAAGCCAAACAATGTTTAGTTTGACGATGAGTCAATTTAAGATGGCGCTCCAGTAAAAATTGTACCACGTGACTTCAATTGCTCTTTGAGATTTTTCAAAATTAAAATTAATGTTTAATTGATGTTAATTTTCAGAATTAGGATGGTCTCAACCATGTGACGTTTGGTCCATAGGGTGTATATTGTTTGAATTATATTTGGGCATCACACTTTTTCAAACACATGACAATCGAGAACACTTGGCAATGATGCAAAGGATAATCGGGGAAATCCCTTTGAGGTTAGTTACAGCTTAATATTTGATTGTTTTTTTTTCCATTAATTAAAATGGTTTTTTGTTCGCAGTATGGCTAAAAGAACAAAAACTAAATATTTTTATAAGGGAAAACTGGAATGGGATGAGAAAAGTGCTGCTGGCAGATACGTTAAAAATAATTGCAAACCTTTATTGGTGAGTTTATATTTTTATCCTTGTAAGATTGAAAAATTTCTAATTATATTCTCACCCTGTACTTAATCGAAATAGAATCCAAATTTTCCATAAATTCCTAATGTTTTTGAAAAATATATTTAAAATAACAGTTATTTAATGATTAATTGAGTTGAAAACTAAATCATTTTACATAATTTTTTTTTGGTAGTCTATTATGAACCTTTAATGTTATTTTCATGTATAACTTCATTCATGGGCGTAAACTCAGCATTTTCATTGGGGGACAAGATATAAAATAAGACAATAATTTGTTATAATTAAATAAAACATTTTAATTCCACTATTTCTCCACAAATAATCGTAATTTTAACAAAAAAAATTTTTTTTCCAAATTATTGGGGGGGTAACTGCCCCTAATGCCTCCCCCGGAATTATGCCAATGATCAATAATTATGAAATTCTTCTTTGTTAGAAATACAAACAATCGGAAGATTCGGATCACAACGCCCTGTTCGATCTGATTTTCAAAATGTTGGAATACGAACCTTCGGAAAGGATAACTTTAAGAGAAGCTCTACACCATCCGTTTTTTACAAAATGCAAATTAGACCAATCTAGTGACGGGGTAATTCACCATCTAAGAAAAAGTTTGTCCAGATGAATCTACATACTGTTTAAATTAATTATTTTTGAATATTTGTGAAACGGTTTTGAAGTTTCAATATTTGTACAAAAGTTTAACTATAATTACAAAATCCAATGCACTTTTGAATATATGGAATTGATGAAGTTTAATTGATAAAATTGTACATATTGCGACAAACATTTTGGACAACTATAATAATTTATAAAGACTCATGAAATGTTTGAAGATTATAGATGACGGTTGTGGTCAATATCCTATAAAAATACAATCGAATTGGTTTGTTTTATATAAATATGTCAAATTGATCATTGTCTTTCTTATTTTTGTGCCATTAATGAATAAAAGGAGCTTATTTGTTACATATTTGTGAATTCGGTGTTCAACTTATAGCTAAAATCATTTGATATCTCCTATAATCATCACAGCAGAATATTTTTTGACTTAGTGAGAGGAATCTTCATGTAGGTCTAACTGATACTATTTTATCAAAAAGAAAATTTATCTACCTCTGAGTTCTGTACCTATCTATTTTCGTTTTTCCTATAATTTTGATGACAAATGGTACAGTTTTCCCTCAAAAGTGTACACTAATAAATGTTGAATATTTTTGATAAACTTTATTAGAAAAATTCAATTTAGTTGATGTTCTATTTGTCAACATTGGATTTTGTAACATGTATATATTTTCAAATGAAAAATTCAGTGGAAATTCTGTAAAACTGAAGCTATTTCCATAATAAATTTATGTACTTGATATTTTGTTTACTAGTTTGCAAGTTTTCAGTAATTAAATTTATTAAATGTAAAAAAAACTTTGATATTCTCCTATTACATCCTTGCCTTTCTCTGACCAGCTATTATTGTATTTCTAAAAGGAATCCAGATGTAGATAAATATTTCATCAATCAATTTCTTTGCAACTTTTAGTTCCAATTTTGTTACTAAATAAAAATTGAAAAATGTTTCAAATTTAAACTGAAAAGACATACTACAGTTTTCAGTTATTTTCTTCTGAATGCTATTCTTAATTTCTATAATAATTTTTTTACAGAATTTCCACTTTTATATGGTAAAAATGATTCTAAATATGGGTTAGACCAATTAGTTATAAAGTCAACATTTATTTTTAAAAGGTTGAGTACATTCATAAATAATATCCAAGAATAATTAATGTATTTTCTTTTGTATTAAATCCGTAGCTAAAAATATCTTGAAACTGGTAGTATCAATTGAATTTTTATTCTTTTTTTCTTTTCCTTTCACCATTTCATCGTTTCAATGAGGATTCTGTATGTCTTGTACCTATTTATTCCTTTTCTTGTACACAGTTATTTTATTTAGTCTATATCCATTTCTTTCTTGGTTTATTTATTTCTTTTTCATCTATTATTAATACTTGTTTTGCCACTTTCTTTCTGAATTTTTTTACATTATTTCCAAATTATTATTTATAAATAATAAGGTCCTTCCCTAAAATATTTAAAAGCATTTTTACCTAAAGTTTGTTTTTAGGATACGCCTAATTGTTAATTTAAGCCAATTTATTATTATCAGTGATTTACTGTGATCGAATCCAAAGTGCTTCATTTAGTTTTGAAAATATACTTTTATTAATACAGATGTACATGTCTTATCAAATAAATGCTGTGGAATCTACATAAATCTTTTATTTTAACCCTTAATTACACATTAAACATTTATTTCACTGCATCTGATGTTTTCGGATGTGTCACTAATTTATTTATCCACGAGTGTTGTACATATAATGTACCCATTATAGGACTATTTGCTCGACTTTAATAATACCTATTAATCACGGCAGTGATTGTTTTCACACATAAAAAAAGGTTTTTAAAATTTTATCATGTGAATTCCTAAATATTCTCAACTCATTTCAATAGTATTGAAAAAATTGAATTTCTAGTATACTGGATTCGAACCCAGGACTCGCAGTTGGAAGGCATCTATATGTAGCCTTCAGCGACATACCTTGTTTTGAAACAATTTAAAAATAGAATACCTATTGAAACAAAATTAATTTGACTCAAACCTGTCAACATTATTGTTTGTGTCCATATTTTTCTCAGTGTTTTGGTGTTTTAAATCGTGTTAAAAAACCAAATAAAAATGGATATAGATAATGAAAATGACTATTATTTAATGCCATCAAAAATTAGAGAAGCTGCTAAAGTTGCCACATTAAATTCATCACCGGAAAAGTCAAGGAAAGTATATAATATGGCCTAAAAATCTTTTTTGAATTGGCAATAGGAAAAATTCCATTTTCTGAATCAACTTTGTTATTATACTTTACTGAATTATCTGCCAAATATAAATTTACCTATTATTCAATGCATAGAAATACGATATACCTTACATTAAGGTATAAATTTTGAAAAAGTGGCCAAAAGTGATTTAAATATACAGACTGGAGTACCTAGTTTTCCTCACGAACTTTACGACCAAAAAAGCTATGAAGAATTACAAGAGTTTAGAAGCAAAAATTTCCTCACCTCTAACCTTGTGTGAAAGTGCTGCCAGGGGAATGTGTGATAGTGCTTGGCAAGGTTTGTATCCCACTTGTTATCCATTCGTCACCATAATGTTCTTATTTCTTCTTGTTCGCATGCAATCAGGATTTAAATCATCACATTTTTTCTTAATATCAGAATAACTTTTTTTCCTTCCTCTTGATTTCAATTTCCTTGCTGAAATTTATGTCTTGCGTCCCTAGAAATAATTGAGATTTTTTTTAGATATGTAAATATCAAACTAATAAATTCAGGATCTCAGATCATCTTTGACATTTCGATATTTCCAGTCTTTTACGGAGTCTTGTCCAGTCACATTATTTCCTGTGCGATAACCCCAAATGTTTTCTAATATATTCATATTGAACATTTTCATCTGGAATATGGTTTGTTAATACATGTAGAGTAGATGTAAAAATAACAATATAGGAAATTAGTCCTTGGTACTATACTTCACACTTCTTTCCATGAATAGAAGCTTTTGAAAAGACTAAAAAACGAAATTTGCCGTAATATTAAATAGCAGTTTATATATAAGAGTGGTCAGATTTTTTATAGAAATTTTACGCGCCCACGACTCATTTTTCATGGTATTTATCTGTCCTAGGACATTTCACTGCAGCGCAGTTCACAATCTTTCAATAATTCATTAAAAGAATTGGATTACAAACGTGTGATACCGTAATTTGTTTACGAAAAAAGCTTCAACAATATGGCCGACGCCTAGTTGTCGCATCTAATCGCTAGATGGCGTTCGCGTTTTAGGGCAAAAAATGCAACCCGCTTCACTCGTGAACCCCAAAAATCTATCTGACAAAATCATTTAGAAGGTCAAATCGTATGTTTTTTTTATGGAAATTCAGTCCAAACAATATTTTGAAAATTTAAAAATATATCATTTTAGTTAAATACTTAAATATTTTTGATAAAGAGCTTGAAGTTGGAACAAATATTAACATAATACCGTTTGAATGTGTTTGCAACAACTTTGGGACATGGGGGTATCAGTTATTAATTTATTTATTTAGGAAAATAATTACCAATGGAAATACTATTGCTACAAAACAGAAAACCTATTTGCTCATAGAATCATAGCACATTTATTTAGCTTTTCATAACAAATACTACTTGTCAAAATAAATCAAATTATTGCTCCTAATTAACAGTATAAAATACGTAATATGTTAACTTGTCTTTTGTCTAAGTGAAATCACAGTAAAAGTACTTCGGAAAACACAAATTTATTTGAGGAAATCACACAGTATTATACGCCAGCGGAATGTCAAGAAACGATTCAGCACCGATGGTGATGTCAGATGACTTTTCAAAGGTCATCGATCCCCTCCAAAATTAATTGATTAAATAGAACTGAGCAATCCTTCATGTTTATAATCCTTTGGTAATGGGTGCATGTAGAATACATAAGTTTAAAGGAAAATATTTATCTACGACTGTTGTATAATGTACCCATTATACGTCTGCCTTAATAATAACCATTAATCACTGAAGTTATTGATGAATTCATTAATCACTGCTGTCGGGTGTTTTCTTCATTTAGCTATATACAGGGTCTTAGGAGGAACGATGTAGGTATTTAAGTTAATTTAAAGTGTTTTTAACCATACATGTCTTAGTGCAATGTTTTTTGGATTTTGAGATGTGGTCAATTTTGAATTTTTTTATTTTATGAGGGTTTTACTGCCTTTTGTATGAAATAAAACTAAAACAACAAGTTTTAAGGAGTTTATTGCCCAATAATGCGCATAAGGAGTCTCTATTCAATCAAATGAAAGCTACAATACATTAAAAAACATACTAATTATCATGTTATGACCTCAAATATGTCAGAAAGGTATTTTTTTTCGAAACCAAGTTAGTTTTCGTAGCTTTAAAATCCAAAATACTTTAAAAACATCTTTGTACTTTTATCTTTACAAAAAGACAAAAAAGTTAGGTTAGGACAAAATCCAAAAAACATGGTACTAAGACATGTATGGTTAAAAACACTTTAAATGAGTTCATTTATCACCTTTATATCGTTCCCCCTAAGACCCCGTATTAGTTTGTTAGAAAAATTTGTTTTTTATAATTTTATCATATAAAACACTACTAAATATTATGCTAATACATTTAGCCTGGGTAATAAATCTAGTTCATATTAAATAATTGTTGAATCTAATTCCATCACTTGGTATAACTGAATATTGCAATCATATGCAAATAGTCTCTGCTTTGAATTGAAGAAAACGTACCCCGTTCTAAATTGCAGCACCTTTAACATATTAAAAATCGCCAAATAAATACTTAAAATTAAAAGTAGACAACAGTCTTGTCATTGTTATAAACCCACCTTCATTAATATTTTCGTCCAGGCCTGTTCGCATTTTTCCCGCAACCAGCACTGCATATCAATTTCGTTAACACAGTTCCTGAAGGGAAAGTAAAAAAATACGAGCACATTTATTATATTTTAAACAATGATTTTATTTCGGCACGACCTTTTAATCGGTACACATCGAAATGATGAAGGCTTTCGTAATTTTTTTCGGTGTTTTTTGTGTTTTCAAGTTTACTCATGCCGATTCTTATGTCGACGCTTATAAAAACTTGCAAAATGAAAAATTAGACGAAGCCGTCTCGAAAAAGGATATTAATAGAGATTTTCAGACCAACGATTACGCTCCACCTTATAATTACGGACCACCACTGGCAGGATCTCAGTAAGTATTTTTTTTTGTCAAAATATTTTGAATTTAAACTTTCTTGACAATAAGTAATGTCTACTTATAGTACTTACTAATAAACTAAAAATGAAATTAATCAGCTGCATTATCGGTACACAAAAATATTTGAATTGAAGAGCCATTGCAGAAGGATCACTTGTATGTTTCTTTAATGAATTACGGATCATCCCGAGCCTCGTTATTCCAATCATCAATTTTTAATCTTTTTTGCTCTATCTCTACTCTTTCTCTATACATTTTCTTTTTTGTTCTTTCTTCATTCATTCGTTTCCTATCTGTGGAAAGTTACTTCTTTTTTCGAAATATCTTCATCCTTTATTCAATTCGAACAACAAGAGTGTTGAGAGAGGATTAGGATTTTTATGAAGGCTATATTAGTTTAATTTTGAATAGCCCTGATATAGGATTCTTTTCCTCTGCAGGAATATTTTTTAAACTGAGTTGCAGAGTGAAAACGTACGTACGATGTTTCGCGGTTTTTACCAGTCAATTTTATGTTCCGATTTAGTTATGGTGCACGAATTCCATGGCTATCAAATAGTCCGGATTTAACTGCATTGGATACTTTTATGTGGGCGTTGAGATTATTAAAACCAAAGTTCAAGCATTGATTTATGTATATTTTAAGTTGATGCAAAAAGGAAGTTGTATTCAATACAAGAAATGATCCTTATGATCTGCCCTAGCCCACTTTCAATAAAAAATTTGCATGTTATATCATAAACCGCGCTTTCCAAATGCTCCTCAGAAAGTAAAGAACGAAAATTTTTCCAAATTAGCACAAAATATAACTTTTGTTTTTCAGATATGGATCACCATATCCACCAGCTCCAGTTTACGGACCACCAAATCCCGCTCCGCCACCACCACCTCCTCCTCCTCAACCCATGTATGGACCGCCTCCAATATACGGCCCACCGTCGTCGGTACAGGTGTTTTATGGAGCTCCTCATGCTTTGGGAACCTTTTGGGAAAAACTTAAGTGGAAACTTGACGTTTTCACAATTGGAAAATTGTTGTTGAAATTAGTGTTATTTAAAAAATTCGTCAGTTGGGTTGCTTTGTTATGTTTGTTATTTGTAATACCAACTTTGAAAAATAAGTTTGAGTCAGCGACTTCGGGTGGTGGAAGTGGCGGTGGCGAAAGAAGTTTGAGAAAGATAGGTGAGATATTTCGAAATTTTTGAATATTATTAATTAAAAATATGAAGAAATAGTATAAATAAAGTGTAGCCATTTTAACTAAAATATGTATACTGAAAAATAAACAATACATTTTCGAATATACAAAAAAATATCAATTAAATCTGACTGAACACGTCATGTGGTCAGTTTTTGATGAGTTAGTGTAAAATGAGTTTATTTGTATAATTTAAATGGTTTTTATCAATTTTTCTACTTTGTAACCTCCATTATCATTCTTTTTTTTTGGTGAAAATAAGTTGCCCTAGTTCTACAGTTTGGACATCATGTTCAATAGCGTAGCTGAATGTAGTTCCTCATCCACGGCCTTTCATTTAATAGCATAGTTTAGCAATACTTTGAATCGAAGCAGATTCAGTCGCCGAAATTAATTACAAATCCTACAGGAGAAAATCAGTAAGGCAACAGTCGCAGATCATGAATCATGAATAGATATATCCGTCAAAACATGCTTGGTAAGCAGGTAGATCTTCGGAACTAAAGAAAAGGGACCGTCTATATGAGTAAACGCTAAACCACTGATTAAATTTCAAATTCATTGCGACACGAATGAAATTTTGTCAGTTCTATGTCAGGTTTGGGGTGAAATTTACAGTAGGCCCTTGAGTCTCAATTTAGTTCAAGACGAATTTTCGTATTCACAATTTACGACTTAGAACTCACAGTTACATGAATGTCTACTACCTACTTTGGACGAGAAAGTGCAAAACATCTAAGAGGACTGATTTCAAAACGATCTTGCACGCTTCTATAATTTCTTTGCTGCTTTTTATGATTCCAAAACAATCGTAAATTGATTTCAAATTAGCTTGTATGGTCCGAAATTATTTTATAAGAACAGTTTAAGGAGAATCGGGTATGATTTTCAAGAAATCGAGATTATCAATTCCCAAAAAAGAAGCAGGAAGTAATATTACATTAGTTGACATTGGTCCTAATAGATGTTTTGTCTTTTCCGAGGGAATAGGAGCAGTAGCAATCCATGTAACTGTATGGTCTGAGTTTGGCATCATTAGAAACTTCTGATTCTACAACATCTGTTATCAACTAATTAACGATTTTTTCTAGGTCATCAAATTAAGTATTTGATTTCATTGATCAGGGTCAAATCTGTTTATTTCTTCAGGTTTTTAAGCAACAAATAGTTACTCGCAAATAAAGCAGCAGAAGAGACAGATGAGGAAACAAAGTCCTACTCTGAATCGTGGTTTTCCCACCGAAACTGCATCCTTGCATTGTATTGGTGTAAAAGAACTTGTTTTGTTGAAATCCTCATCCATTTAGTTGACATCATATTCTCCATTACATTTCTAGTGCGTGAATGTGTGTAACAACGCAAAGTTGCCCTACATTTGTTGTGGATATCTTCTTCATACTCAAAATTAAAACCCGTTGCAACGATTAGTGGTGACTCCAGAAATATTGAAGAAGATCAACCAAGCGGTTCTGGATGATTTTCGACTGGAAGTGCGCGAGATAGCAGACGTACTAGGCGTTTCAAAAAGTGCGGTACATCGCAAATTAATTGAAAATTTGGGCGTGAGAAAGCTGTGCGCAAGATGGGTGCCGCGTTTGCTCACAATGGAACAAAACCAGATGTTTCCATCGAGTATTTGGCAATGTTTTCAGAAATAAAGCCGTTTCATAACTATGGATGAAACATGGTTCCATCACTTCACACCTGAAACTAAGGAACAATCAAAATAATGGACTGAAGACTGGAGAACCGGCTCCAAAGAAGGTAAAGACCTTTCCATCTGCAGGCAAGGTCGGTTTTTTGGGATAGGCGTGGGGTAATTTTCATTGACTATCTTGAAAAAGGAAAAACTATCAACGGAGCGAACTTATTGAAACGTTTGATCGACGAAATCAAGCAAAAACGGTCGCGTTTGGCTAAGAAAGTGTTGTTTTATCAAGACAATGCACCAATAATAATAATGAGCTTGAATTGCTATCCCACGTACCCTATTCGCCAGATTCAGTCCTTCGAATTATTTTCTGTACCAAGCCTTGAAAAAAAAAGTCGCTGGGAATAGAGTATGAAGCTAAAAAGTGAAAAAATGATCGCGTCTCTGCTCGCAAAACAAGCTTAGTGGCCAATGTAGGGTTGAATAAATGAAAATATTTACAGCTTGCTGGTAAATTGAAGTTTGGTAGCCATAGTTATTTGGAGTGTTGAAAAATCCGAAACCAAAATTCAATATGCGGTTGTGGGATTCAATATCGACAAAGTAGCATGCTTGGACTTTTCAAGAATCTATAATACGAATATGAACAATCTAATTTATAGTCCTGATCCACGTGATTTTGATTTTTTCCGCTTGTATAATCACTAATTGAATGTCGTAAGTTTCCTTCGGAGAACAGTTAATCGCAGCGTTGAAAATATTATGTGATTCCGGTAAAAAAGGAAGAAATGGTTTGATGATTGTTGAGGAGATGATTGAGAAAGTGTATTGGGTGTGGTGGAAATTATTTGGAGAGATAATAAATCTTTGGATTGAATTAATTTAAATTAATTGTTTACAGATAACGAAGAATTTAATCGAATATTTAATAATATCATTAAAGCTTTGGATGCGTCCTCTTATGAAGACAAGAGTGCTACGAGTAAAAACCACAATTCTAGTTAAAAATATGACTGATTTTGTATGGTAAAAACTTTTATTTATTTATTTATTGTTTATATAAACTTGAAAAATTGGAAATATTATAATAAAAAATATTCTAAACTGACTGTAGTTGTTTAATTTCGAATCGAATGTATAAAATGCTGTGATTGGGGTTTAACAGAAGTTAAGTAGTGAGGAAAAATAATTTATTTAACTGTGTTATCATACCTGTAAAGGACAAAAAGAATAACCTAAAACTTACTGGAAAATCTACCAAACTTCGTAATAATACTTAGAAACCAATGATTATTTTATGAGTTTATTATAGATTTTAAAAAAATTGATTTTTTTCCTGTCTTCCATTCCTTTTGTAAAAGAATAATAGAGAATTGCATGGATAATTGTAAAAATTTGAAACGCTACCGGCGTATACATAAAATTTGATTCGTCTCTTTCAAAGTTATATAGATCAAAGGAAGAATTTCTGGAAGGCTTCTTTGGAACGTTTGTTGTTGCCTTCTTAAAATTAGGAATGCTGTCAAAACCTTCCCATTTTAGCAAATTTTGTAGTTTTTGAGAAGAAACTAAATCTGGTGAATATGGAGGATGCGTACAAACAGTGGCCAAAAGCTCGCGAATCAAAAGTGGCGACGGATTGTAGTGACGAAGAAAAGTTTTTTTCAGTATTTTTAAACGTTGGAGATTGATGATTATAAACCTTATAGAACTTAACTGATTATAGAGGCTCCTACAAGGAAAAGACCTGACTTCAGATGAATGCACTTTTAACAATTCCTAGGGATAATTAGCCTAAAGGAAAAAGAAATATAATCAAGGGATAGCTGGAAGTAATTTTTCAAATAAGAGTTTGCACTGGGCATCTCTTATTTGTGTCTCTCGCTTCAACATAGCGGAATGGATGCGAGATTTCATAGTTCTTAAGCAATGTAAGCGAAGTGTACCTAATAGTATTTCTCGGATACTACACCTTTCGCTGGTAGTATCGCTAGTATCTACTTCTACCATAATTCTTTATTCCCTTATTTTCTGTTTATTATTCAATTATTGGTTCTTGTATTGATACTTTTTGTTTTTTAAACTTCTTATTAATACCCTGTCCTTCTTAATCCAATTTTTTGTTAACTATATTATATTTTGTATTGTTATCACGTTGTATACGACCATTTTATCTCATTATTAACTAACGATTGGTTCCCTTTTAGATAAGTCTTATAGGCCCATGGCTTGAAGTCTCTCTGCAGCTTTTCTTCAACTATATTTAGTTCACGACTGCATTGCGCTGCGCCAGTCCGCTTCTGCAAGTCTTCTTTACATGCATCTAGCCATTTTCTACGTGGATGCCTCTTTTTCTTTTCAAATCACTGCATTGGATCTTCTCATCCATTCAGCTCATGGCCTAGCATTTAATACCATACTAGCTTTTATCCGCGGCTTCGCTCGCATCGAATCCATTAAATAAGTATCAGAAATCATTATAATAGAAAAGAGCCAACTCTGTAGCTATATTAGAACCTGAGATATAGATCTTTGAATGTAGAAAAATTGCCAAAAACCTCTAAAAATCCATAACTTCACATTGAATGTCCGCGCCTAGCTCCTCTCCAACTCAACCGATTTAAGTGTTCAAAAACTCAAGAGAAAAAAGATGTTTCAGCGAGTGTTCTTAAACCAAAACGAAATCTGTAGCTATATTAGAACCTGAGATATAGATCTTTGAATGTAGAAAAATTGCCAAAAACCTCTAAAAATCCATAACTTCACATTGAATGTCCGCGCCTAGCTCCTCTCCAACTCAACCGATTTAAGTGTTCAAAAACTCAAGAGAAAAAAGATGTTTCAGCGAGTGTTCTTAAACCAAAACGAACTCTGTAGCTATATTAGAACCTGAGATATCGATCTTTGAATGTAGAAAAATTGCCAAAAATCTCGAAAAATCCATAACTTCACATTGAATGTCCGCGCCTAGCTCCTCTCCAACTCAACCGATTTAAGTGTTCTAAAGCTCAAAAGAAAGAAGGTGTTTCAGCGAGTGTTCTTAAACCAAAACGAACTCTGTAACTATATTAGAACCTGAGATATCGATCTTTGAATGTAGAAAAACTGCCAAAAACCGACAAAAATCCAAACTCCACATTGAATGTCCACGCCTAGCTCCTCTCCAACTGAACCGATTTAAGTGTTCAAAAACACAAAAGAAAGAAGGTGTTTCAGTGAGTGTTCTTAAACCAAAATGAACTCTGTAGCTATATTAGAACCTGAGATATAGATCTTTGAATGTAGAAAAATTGCCAAAAATCCATAACTTCACATTGAATGTCCGCGCCTCTAGCTCCTCTCCAACTCAACCGATTTAAGTGTTCAAAAACTCAAAAGAAAGAGGATGTTTCAGCGAGTGTTCTTAAACCAAAACGAACTCTGTAGCTATATTAGAACCTGAGATATCGATCTTTGAATGTAGAAAAATTGCCAAAAATCTCGAAAAATCCATAACTTCACATTGAATGTCCGCGCCTAGCTCCTCTCCAACTGAACCGATTTAAGTGTTCTAAAGCTCAAAAGAAAGAAGGTGTTTCAGTGAGTGTTCTTAAATCAAAACGAACTCTGTAGCTATATTAGAATCAGAGATATAGATCTTTGAATGTAGAAAAACTGCCAAAAACCGACAAAAATCCAAACTTCACATTGAATGTCCGCGCCTAGCTCCTCTCCAACTGAACCGATTTAAGTGTTCAAAAACTCAAGAGAAAAAAGATGTTTCAGCGAGTGTTCTTAAACCAAAATGAACTCTGTAGCTATATCAGAACCTGAGATATCGATCTTTGAATGTAGAAAAATTGCCAAAAATCTCGAAAAATCCATAACTTCACATTGAATGTCCGCGCCTAGCTCCTCTCCAACTCAACCGATTTAAGTGTTCAAAAACTCAAGAGAAAAAAGATGTTTCAGCGAGTGTTCTTAAACCAAAACGAACTCTGTAGCTATATTAGAACCTGAGATATCGATCTTTGAATGTAGAAAAATTGCCAAAAATCTCGAAAAATCCATAACTTCACATTGAATGTCCGCGCCTAGCTCCTCTCCAACTGAACCGATTTAAGTGTTCAAAAACTCAAGAGAAAAAAGATGTTTCAGCGAGTGTTCTTAAACCAAAATGAACTCTGTAGCTATATTAGAACCTGAGATATCGATCCTTGAATGTAGAAAAATTGCCAAAAATCTCGAAAAATCCATAACTTCACATTGAATGTCCGCGCCTAGCTCCTCTCCAACTCAACCGATTTAAGTGTTCAAAAACTCAAGAGAAAAAAGATGTTTCAGCGAGTGTTCTTAAACCAAAACGAACTCTGTAGCTATATTAGAACCTGAGATATCGATCTTTGAATGTAGAAAAATTGCCAAAAATCTCGAAAAATCCATAACTTCACATTGAATGTCCGCGCCTAGCTCCTCTCCAACTGAACCGATTTAAGTGTTCTAAAGCTCAAAAGAAAGAAGGTGTTTCAGTGAGTGTTCTTAAACCAAAACGAACTCTGTAGCTATATTAGAATCAGAGATATAGATCTTTGAATGTAGAAAAACTGCCAAAAACCGACAAAAATCCAAACTTCACATTGAATGTCCGCGCCTAGCTCCTCTCCAACTGAACCGATTTAAGTGTTCAAAAACTCAAGAGAAAAAAGATGTTTCAGCGAGTGTTTTTAAACCAAAACGAACTCTGTAGCTATATTAGAACCTGAGATATCGATCTTTGAATGTAGAAAAATTGCCAAAAATCTCGAAAAATCCATAACTTCACATTGAATGTCCGCGCCTAGCTCCTCTCCAACTGAACCGATTTAAGTGTTCAAAAACTCAAGAGAAAAAAGATGTTTCAGCGAGTGTTCTTAAACCAAAATGAACTCTGTAGCTATATTAGAACCTGAGATATCGATCTTTGAATGTAGAAAAATTGCCAAAAATCTCGAAAAATCCATAACTTCACATTGAATGTCCGCGCCTAGCTCCTCTCCAACTCAACCGATTTAAGTGTTCAAAAACTCAAGAGAAAAAAGATGTTTCAGCGAGTGTTCTTAAACCAAAACGAACTCTGTAGCTATATTAGAACCTGAGATATCGATCTTTGAATGTAGAAAAATTGCCAAAAATCTCGAAAAATCCATAACTTCACATTGAATGTCCGCGCCTAGCTCCTCTCCAACTGAACCGATTTAAGTGTTCTAAAGCTCAAAAGAAAGAAGGTGTTTCAGTGAGTGTTCTTAAACCAAAACGAACTCTGTAGCTATATTAGAATCAGAGATATAGATCTTTGAATGTAGAAAAACTGCCAAAAACCGACAAAAATCCAAACTTCACATTGAATGTCCGCGCCTAGCTCCTCTCCAACTGAACCGATTTAAGTGTTCAAAAACTCAAGAGAAAAAAGATGTTTCAGCGAGTGTTTTTAAACCAAAACGAACTCTGTAGCTATATTAGAACCTGAGATATCGATCTTTGAATGTAGAAAAATTGCCAAAAATCTCGAAAAATCCATAACTTCACATTGAATGTCCGCGCCTAGCTCCTCTCCAACTGAACCGATTTAAGTGTTCAAAAACTCAAGAGAAAAAAGATGTTTCAGCGAGTGTTCTTAAACCAAAATGAACTCTGTAGCTATATTAGAACCTGAGATATCGATCTTTGAATGTAGAAAAATTGCCAAAAATCTCGAAAAATCCATAACTTCACATTGAATGTCCGCGCCTAGCTCCTCTCCAACTCAACCGATTTAAGTGTTCAAAAACTCAAGAGAAAAAAGATGTTTCAGCGAGTGTTCTTAAACCAAAACGAACTCTGTAGCTATATTAGAACCTGAGATATCGATCTTTGAATGTAGAAAAATTGCCAAAAATCTCGAAAAATCCATAACTTCACATTGAATGTCCGCGCCTAGCTCCTCTCCAACTGAACCGATTTAAGTGTTCTAAAGCTCAAAAGAAAGAAGGTGTTTCAGTGAGTGTTCTTAAACCAAAACGAACTCTGTAGCTATATTAGAATCAGAGATATAGATCTTTGAATGTAGAAAAACTGCCAAAAACCGACAAAAATCCAAACTTCACATTGAATGTCCGCGCCTAGCTCCTCTCCAACTGAACCGATTTAAGTGTTCAAAAACTCAAGAGAAAAAAGATGTTTCAGCGAGTGTTCTTAAAACAAAATGAACTCTGTAGCTATATTAGAACCTGAGATATAGACTTTTGAATGTAGAAAAACTGCCAAAAACCGACAAAAATCCAAACTCCACATTGAATGTCCACGCCTAGCTCCTCTCCAACTGAACCGATTTAAGTGTTCAAAAACACAAAAGAAAGAAGGTGTTTCAGTGAGTGTTCTTAAACCAAAACGAACTCTGTAGCTATATTAGAACCTGAGATATAGATCTTTGAATGTAGAAAAATTGCCAAAAATCTCCAAAAATCCATAACTTCACATTGAATGTCCGCGCCTCTAGCTCCTCTCCAACTCAACCGATTTAAGTGTTCAAAAACTCAAAAGAAAGAGGATGTTTCAGCGAGTGTTCTTAAACCAAAACGAACTCTGTAGCTATATTAGAACCAGAGATATAGATCTTTGAATGTATAAAAACTGCCAAAAACCTACAAAAATCCATAACTCGCGTTGACAGCACAGAAAAGAAAAAGGTTAGGTTAGTTTTAATTAGTTGCAGTAGCATTTTGTATTGACAGTGTGACATTTGATAATTGACAGTTGACAAAATGCCCTACTGTACGCTGTAAATTATAACTCTTATGAATGTAGTAGGTAAAGATCAATTGAAGTATCCTGATTTACAGATTTATTATCAATACTAGTGACCTTTAAATTGGGATAAGGTTTTGAAAACAAATATCTATTTTTCAAATTATATTTTATTTCAACAAAATTCTGATCAGCATTAAGACAGATCACTTTTTTCGAATTCAACAGAAACGGAAGATTACAGAAAATTAATTACCTATCTGTAAATATTCACTTTTTGAAAACATTAACCTATAAATAGTAATTTGTTTCATATACGTCGAGTTTGAAAAGTCACTAGTCGGAAAGATCTTGTGAATGCGGTTAAAATAACTCATAGTCAAATTTGGTAACTGTCTCAATCAATTATCTGGTTTGGTCTAATTAAAATGATTCTTATTTGTAAAGGTTATGTTCTGGTAAGATCAAGAACTGAAAAGGTAGACCATGTGTTTTCTATGACGATTAAAAGTTATAAGGAGGTAGGAGTTTATAGAATGGAATATCATATTTGACAATATTCATCCAAAATCTGTTTTAGACGTAAAAAAGTTTAAAACATTTTACTAAAAATTACTTTTTGGCGTTTTAAAATAAAATTTTAATAATTTTCAAAGCGGGCCAACTGAAATGGGGCGGAGCTCGTATATTTCAGTCTCAATATTTTAATAAATATTTTGCCTATATAATAGATAGGGTGCAAATGGTTTTAAAAATATTTGCAGTGTTTTAAAATATCAGACAATATATTTCTTACATAACGATAACGTCTAGTACTTCTCAAACATCAACAATTGTATCATATTGTGTTTATAAATATTCGTTCGAAACTATATTGATTCATTTTATACAAGTTAATGTTTCATATCGTTTTCAACTATATCATAATCGACACAGAAGTCCAAGAACAGTTTTTATAAATGTTACAATTGTACTTCGAAGTCAAATAAAAAATCATTCCACCAAAAATTGCAGTTGAAGTTTAACGAGCATCACTATAATAATCGTAAAACTATTATGAAAAATTTATTTCCTCATTAGTCACCGCAATTTTTGAGGAATTTATATAATAAGCAGATAGTCCACAGGCACCGATTAATGTCGATGAATAGTTAAATATCAAACGGTCAATAAGACAAACTGTTTTAGTAGAAATATTACTACACAATTAAATTACAACTGGTTTTAAGCAGCTTCGAACAAGTTTTAGTGAATGGAAGACACCTAAAAGTGTTACTTAATAGTTATTTATGCAACAAGTGAGTGTAAAAAAAGTTAGTTTACTCACGAGTTTCATACAAAACTTTTCTACGTCCTTAGACTTAAAAAAATTCGACACGACTTTTATCAATTTTCTTTTTTTAATAGTAATATTAGAAGTACAACTGTGAGCATTATTAATTTGAAATGATGAAGAAGTTACATTATTATTGGTACTTGAATTGGCAACATTTAGCGAGAAATAACATCGGATCGTGAACATTTACAATGTTGCTTGAAGTCGAATCAGTTGTGTTTCAATACGGAATCCATTTTGTTTTTTATTGAGTCCCTCCGAAACTGTGTTGGATTTCCACCCACAGTGTTTCTCTAATAGAATTATATCACTACCGGAATCCACTAAAAGAGCGTCGAAAAGCGTTGAAATGTATGCCCAGGGTAGTTTTTTGGATTAGGTAAATTCAAATATGTTGCGATAAGCGAGGGAATTTTTGAAAAAGATATCGATGCCTACAACTTGGGTTTTGCATTTTCCATTTCTATACTGCTTAAAGAAATCATCTGTTTTGACATTTGTGGGTCGTAAATGTTTACCAAGTTTAATTTATCGTCGGATATTTCACCAATAACAGAAAATCGACGTTGAATATGAGTTTTTGTATCAGGCACTGTGATAATTAAAATATTTTCGGTATTATTAACATCTTTATACTTCATTTTATATAATTCCACCTTCCGCAGATCTCCTACGATTCCGAATATTAAAAAAACTTGAAAGATGTTACAAATAATGTCTAAGCTTATTAATTTCTTCACGTGCAAATGTTGTAGATTTTTTTGGGTCTATAGCCAACTGATTTATTTTTCAAATATGAGTTTCGATTATTTAATAATGTCTACGTCATTATTTATCATTTCAGTCTTGAATAAATCGACCAAAGTGTTGAAGACTTCCACATTTTTGATTTAGTTTCAGAGTAAGCTGGTAAAACTCTTTCTGTGAAGGTATTTATGCCTTTTTAGTACTCCTCTCCATAAAAGAATTATATTCCTTTAAATACTGCTCCCTGGATTTCTCAAGGAGAAGATTCATAGTCGCTGCAGTTGCTGATTCAACATCTTCTGGTGTGCAGTTTAAACTTTCTTCTTGAACGAATATCAGGAAATAAAAGTGTCACAGTTTATCGGAAAAACGAATTGAGATACGTAAAAAAGCCTTCACAGTCCACTATTTTGATAAAAGAATTTTATAATTGCATTAAAAAATGACACGTTACGGTACTTTTTTTCACGCTCTTTAACCGATTCAGAAATTACATAATGTAGAATAGGTCCATAACAAACGTTATATTCTTATTTAGATATTTCTATGTCACTCTGTTGTTAGTTTCTTCAGTATACCTTTTATTGTAACGAACAGTTGGTAGATATTCTTCACCGATATGATGTCTTCTTCCCAACTACTATTCTGGAAATGTTTTATAAATCACGCACCCATTCTCGACCAAACCCGCCTCGCCTGTTTTCTATGTTAATTACTCTCGTTTCAATATATTTGGTTTTAATTTAGTATCCTCTTACTTTATACACCAAAGATAAAGCAAGCAGGTCTTCCAGTAGGTGCTCGTTCTTTTTTCATGGTGTCTTCACTGCAATTCTTACCTCAGATAATTGTTATTGTCATCTTCCTAAAATTCCGAATCTTCTCCTGGCAATGTCATCCATGATTTAAAGGGGGATATTCACTGCTCCCTCATAATTCTTTAAATACCTCGGCAGTGTATCCTCACGCTGTAGATGCCTAAAGCATTATGAGGATGTTGATGGCATCTTCCAGTCTCCTGCCTCCGTAGGTACTCATGGTGGTCCTTGAATCGTTGATCCATAATAACTTTAAAGTATTCCACTTTAATTGTTCAGGTGATTTCTCCTCTTTCTATATCTTCTTGATTTTATTTTGAGGAACACCACAGAGCTCTTCTCCGCGTTCATATTGATCTTCCACGTTGTACACCAGTTGTAGATTTGGTGAATTACTTCCTGGAGCTTTCATATTAGCTACGCCGGCTGGATGTGAAAGTTCGAATATTAATTTCAGCTACTTAAGAAAATACGGAAAGAACAGTGCTTAGTAAACTTCAAAGTCCTAATCTTCATAAATTTTGATTCGCGAGTTAAACAAATGGAGTATGACGATTTGTTTTAAAACAATTTTCGATCTACAACAATTGAGAATGATCTGTAGTCGCGTGGAATTTTTTACTGTTTACTTTCATCAACTTATTAACCCAAACGAAACTTGAGATCGGCACCTGTGATCTAGAACATTCGAAATTCATTCGCACATAAATAATGTGTAATCGACTCATTCATTCCATTCATTCGCTATAAATAAGATTTGTAGGGATACTGATAATATTAAATCGAGATCTTCCAGCGCTTTTCTATGTTTGCAAAATGCCGGTTGAGTAAATTTACATTCGTAGATTTGGAGCATAAGGATTAGTTATTAACAACTTTAAAAAAAAATTTAGAATCCCCTTGGACATTTTATCTAAATACAGTTTTTTCACGGTAATAACCTTGGATTGAAACGACCTATGTGTAAAATTAAACCCGTTGGGTTATGTCTAACGAAATAAATGAAAGGTCTGTCAAATTTCAGTCTTGGCACAACAGGTTTTCTAGCTTGTCTTGGTCTCAATGGCAAAGGTAGATCTAAATAGCTGAGATCGTCAAGAGGATCTTGGAAATTGCTTTCGGAGAGATCCCTTGCAAAATGTTCTTCGTTTTGTAAAAATACCAGACGTCTAAAAAGAAAAAATAGCAATGATCCACATTAAATATTTATATTAATTACCTCTGATTCCTTCCTGATCTACTTGGATATATTTCAGAGTGGTGTTCACTTCTGCGCTCTCCGCAAGTTGTGAACTGATTGACTTGAAGAAGATCTGAGAGATATAACTCATTAGGGACCCCATTCATTCCCATAAGGTCGGCTTTGTGTTTATTAAATAGTTCTACGAATCCCATTTGATTTAACGCGTATGTGGCGTTGATAACGGATCTATGAGATATTTTAGGTATCTGAACTTCCAAACCTGATCTTGCAATGAGTACTCTCAACAATCTTGACCAAGCGCCTGAAAAAAGATTTTTTTAATGTAATAATCTTGTGATGATCCAAGCAATTGTACTTGCCTTTTTTAGAACTTTCGACTAAGCTTTTCTCCAGTCTGGCTAATCCATCTCCGGGTATTGCCTTCCCTTGTTGTCCAGGCATTACGAAAATAGTACTAACAGCTTTGGTTTTATCCCCAAACGCAACAGCCGTAGCATCCAAACTTGCTTCATATCCAGCCAAAAAACCAGATTTATAAACAGTAGCTGGAATCGGTACTAGTCGTCTTTGTCTTATGCTGGGAAGTACTGTGAAATGCATTTCTCCATCTCTACTATCGAATGCTGTTGCGCCGCAATCAGTCTAAGATAAAATAGACAATTTTTTATATGGAAAACTGGATTTTGCATATGTACTTACTTGGAAAATATTAACGCTAAGTCCCAATAGAGGCGCTCTTCCTGTGAGAGAAGTATCGGTAAGAAATTCAACAATCTTTCCCGACGTATGTTTCTTCACCTGAAGATTCGTTCTTCTTCTTACAATATCACTAATTTCGCTAAAACTGACTTCTTCAACGTAACCGTCATAGAACGCCCTCACTCTTTCCTTATAAAAAGGTAACAATTTACCCTTTCCCTTATCATTAAATAATTCTCTAATAATTGCCGAAGCAACAACACCGGATCTTTCCTCTTCAGGTATTATAGATTCTCCGACATTTTTAAGTATTAGATGAGGATTGAAAGTAATCATATCGTCAAGTCTAAGTATTTCATTCATTTCAGCTGAAGTCGAACCTCTAGCCCCTAAGAAGATCATCGCTAATAACGATATAGCACCGAATGGAGATACAACAACGCTTCTAGCGTGACTTAACGTACTTGTAGTACTCTTCCAAAAATCGAAAGCTAATTCGTTGTAAAGCTGAGAGAATTCGTAAATGTCTTTTTCTAACGAAGACGTACTATCTTCTAATCCAAAACCGCTGAGGGGCTCTGCTTTCAAATCAATCGGCTCTGCTGGTTCCAGCATCTCAGGGTAATTTTCTATAGATGGAGGATTTTCATAAGTACTTTCCTTGTGTGGTGCTATCGTTGGTACTAACGTCCAATTAGTTTCTTTTTTTTCTGTTGTGAGAGTGTTTTCATTATTTTTAGGCGTTGTTATGATCACGTCTGTAGTGGCTTGCGTTTTAATTGTTGTTAAAGGTTTTCCTGTTGTTGTTGAAGATATTCGTACTAAAGGTTTATCTGTTGTTGTTGAAGTTATTCGTACTAAAGGTTCCTCTGTTGTTGTTGAAGATATTCGTACTAAAGGTTTTTCTGTTGTTGTTGAAGATATTCGTACTAAAGGTTTTTCTGTTGTCGTTGAAGTTATTCGTACTAAAGGTTCCTCTGTTGTTGTTGAAGATGTTCGTACTACAGGTTTCTGTGTTGTTGTTGAAGATATTCGTACCAAAGGTTTCTCTGTTGTTGTTGAAGATGTTCGTACCAAAGGTTTCTCTGTTGTTTTTGAAGTTATTCGTACTAAAGATTCCTCTTTTGTTGTTGAAGATGTTCGTACTACAGGTTTCTGTGTTGTTGCTGAAGATATTCGTACTAAAGGTTTCTCTGTTGTTGTTGAAGTTGTTCGTACTAAAGGTTCCTCTGTTGTTGCTGAAGATATTCGTACTAAAGGTTTTTCTGTTGTTTTTGTAATTATTCGTACTACAAGTTTCTCTGTTGTTGTTGAAGATGTTCGTACTAAAGGTTTTTGTGTTGTTGTCGAGGATATTTGTACTATAGGTTTTTCTGTTGTGTTTGAAGACATTTGTACTGTAGGTGTTTCTGTTGTTGTTGAAGATATAGGTACTATAGGATTTTTTGTTGTATTCGAAGACATTTGTGCCGTAGTAGAAGGAGATTCTGTGTTTTTCACTACAGGTTTTTCTGTTGCATTCACAGAAATTTGAGTTGATTGATATTGAGCTGTGGTACTATCTGTGAAAGCACCTGTTATAGAAGTGGATGGTACAAAGCTAGTATTTCCTCTCTCATCGTATACTATCGTAGTTGCTAATGGTACGTCTTTAGTTTGCAATTCGTTGATAATGATATTAATAGCGGGTATTTGATCTGTTGTAGTTAAATTGATTCTCGAAGTTTCATTTGGTTCTATTAATGGTACTCGGATTGTATTTTCGTTTTGATAGATCAAACTACTGGTACTAGTACTATTTTCAAACGACAACAGTGGGATTAGTGTGGTGGTTGAGCTAACGGCTTCTGTAGTTTCGCCATCAAGTGTTGATTTCACTATTTCTTCATAGTTTATTGTAGTTGAAACAGTTTCGTTGACAGTTTCTATTTTAGTACTTTTAATTGGTCCACCATTTGGAATATCTGAATTAGGTTTAACATTATTTTCCGTCATTACTGTCTCTGTTGTAATTGTATCTTCTTTTCGATTAATTTTTTCTGTTAACTCTTGCAGATTCTCTGTTGAACCAAGCAAGATTTTTTCTGTAGATTTTTCTAGTTCTGGTACAGTTGTAGGAACAGCAGAAGTATCCTCAAATTGATTGGAATAATTGTTTGTAATAGTTATTAATGGTACAACAACAGTTTGTCTACTTGAATCAGTTGATGATATGTTATAACGTCCATCAAAAGAAGTTGTCTCTCTTAAATTTGTAGTTGTTTCAATTTTTAATTCAGTTGTACTTTCTTCTAATCCATTTGTCGTAATTTGATTCTTCAATATTTCTGTATTTATATCTTGTATTAGAGGAGTTGAAAGCAGTTGATTGAGTATTTCAGGGGCTGCTATTCCGTCTATGGAATTAACGTCGTCAAGTAATGAAGTTGAAGTTGTTGTTAACACTTCATTTTTGTCGGACGTACAATTAACAGTTGTTTCTATGGATTGCATAGTCGTTTCTTGTTTTTTATTTTCAATAATACTATTAACTTCAACTATAGATGATGTTGTGAAATCTTCTTTTTGTGTAGTTGGCAATTCTGTCGCTGCTATTGTATTGATTTTAATATCGTTTTCAGTAGGTTTAAATGTATCGGAAGATATTGTTGCAAGTTCTAATTTAACAATCTCGTTCTCCTTTGTACTTGTGGTAGTATCATAAGTAGTTTCTTGTATTGAAGAAGTCGTTGCTTTATCTACTTTATTTTGATCAATTGTACTAATCGGAACGAACTCCTTGGTAGTTGTTTCTGTAGTTTGATCTGTTTGTTTGAATTCTGCGGTTGTTAATTCCATATTATTCGAATAAGGCACATGTTCTGTAGTAGCTAAAGTTGATGTAATAGGTGGAGAATAACTTGAGAGAGGAGAGAAACTTGATGCTTTTAAAGATGTTACCGTAGTCGAACTAGGCCATGAAGTAGATCTAGAAGTACTTTGACTATTTGCCGTTGGTTCTATCATTATGGTATCGGGTGTAACGTGCATTGGTGGTTTTTCTGGAGTAATATCAGCCCCGGAATTTCCAAATACTGCTGGAAGGATCATATTCCACGAATCCGATACATCTGGAGTATCCAGAGTATGAAAGGTATCCAGTTTAGTACCATGACTCTCGATTTCTTCTTTTAAAACATTTTGTACGTTACTTAAAACATCGTTTACTCTTTTTTCGGGAATATAAGATTCCGAAAAAGCGGGATCGTACTCTAGACCGTCACTATCCCCCGTCGCTATGATTCCCTTTATTTCTTCCAAAGACATTAGTCTTCTAACAAGGTTACCATTATCGTCAAACGTGTAAAATTCATATCGATCTGGATTCAGTAGATTAATGGGACTAGCGAGATCGGATGGATTCGAAGGCTTTTCCATTGGTCTGCCTAAAGGATCTGAGTAAATGGTTTTCGTCCCGTTTCCAATATCCATCACTACAGATACGGATGTGACGACACTGTAAAATAAACGTACATAGTTCTACAATTATTCATCCTAAAAACAACTTTTGAATTAAAAAAATATAGAACTTTACTGAAACCCATAGCCCCCTTATTGACTCTGTTTGCTTCGAGTATGAGATAGAATGAAACTAGAGGAGTTAGAGCTGGTAATATTGCATTTTTAAATACCAACACCTTAAGAATTGAGCTGGGGCTGTAACTCATGCTTAAAGATGCCATCTTATCATTGTTTAAAAATAATAAATCTACAAACCTAGTAGACTAGACACTCTGGATCTCAATATTCGTGAATAAATGAATGAATTTATAAACTATTCCGAACAGTGCTCATAGACCAAACCTTTACATATTTAGATATACATCACTGGATAGATTATAGTAATGAGGATATCAAAAAAGATTTTTTTCGTAGAACATGAATAGTGGAAGAAATTAAGCTTGAAGATCAATGTATAGTTACATCGACCTAGTACACTTCAAAATGTTTAACTGTAGTCAATTCTAGCGGGTTAATGCTGCATCACGATGTAACAGCCATTGATCATCCACATTGTATGCCTGATTTGGCCATATGTGATTTAAAGAAACATTTACGTGGTCGAATTTTCACGAAAAAGAATGAGATAAAAGATGCAATTTATTATTTTATATGAGAGCAATCCCAGTTTTATGTTTCATTCATTGGTTCATAATTAAGTATAAATTTGAACAAATTTCGATGGTAGTAGCAATTAAATTTTGCTCAGTAAATACTAAAGTATTAACCTTACTAAATTACATACTAGTTTAAGTTGATTCCTCGGTATGGATATGGAAAAACCTTTTCGACAAAAGGCCTCGTGGTCCTAGTCCAGTTTTTTTAACTCCAGCAGTGTCCACAAGCACAAAAAGCCGAAATGAGCTAAGCTAGATATAGGTACAGGTTAGTGATCATACCAAAAATAATGAGTCGGGACTTACTGTGGATCCTACGGACATAAGCAGTTTTATTGGGAACAAAGCGATTCACAGCAAACTATTTTTTGCCTTACTCAAAAATCAATGAGCCCAGCCCCCTTCATTCAAATTTCGATGGTAGTAGCAATTAAATTTTGCTCAGTAAATACTAAAGTATTAACCTTACTAAATTACATACTAGTTTAAGTTGATTCCTCGGTATGGATATGGATATGGAATGGAATGGAAACCTTTTCGACAAAAGGCCTCGTTGTCCTAGTCCAGTTTTTTTAACTCCAGCAGTGTCCACAAGCACAAAAAGCCAAAATGGGCTAAGAAATGTTGTTTACAGATGTTGAAAAGGGTACAAGGAGACAAGAAAGGTCATCGACAATAAGCTAGATACAGGTACAGGTTAGTGATCATACCAAAAATCCATGAGCCCAGCCCCCTTCATTCAATTTTAAGAACGATGTAGATGATGCCGAAAGTTCTTTCACGTACTCATGGATTAACGCATTCAAATCAGTGGTTAAACAAAGGACAATTACCAGAATTAGAGCCGTGCGTCTGGTGGAGGTATGAAAGTAAATGTACTTTGAAATAATTCCATAGAATGTGCCATACTATTATCGAGGCTCTGTTGATGTATCATTATCATATCAAACAAAGGGGATATTGAAAACCGACATTATTTATGAAACTCCCTCTATATGTTGAGAATCAAGTAATTAAAGGCGCTCTGGGTGGCAATTTAAAATAAATTAACTTTTTTTTTTCTAATTTGCGTGTTTTAGAACCGTACATTTACGACCTAAGTATAATAGAGTTATAAATGTTGAACTTCTTTTATTTGAATTCATTCTACCATGTCGTTTATTATTCTTCTCATGCCTGTCACAGATTTGAAGATAGTTTTGTATTAATAGCGGTTTTTGCTATGTTGTACACCGAGTTGTTGATCTCTACAACTGCACGGTAACAGAATAATTTATTTTTTTTTACAATTGATGTGAAACTGACTCAATACGACATAAATTACATTGGAATTAAGGTCGGGAATTAACATTTTTTGTCTGCCTGTGTAGTTTGTTTTTAAATACTCCGATGTGTGTAAGTATTACTAATCATTTGTCGGACAGTGGCATGAAACTGTTTCAAATGAAATTGAAACTACGTGTGTAAAAATATCTGTCAATACATAAAGACGAATGTAATTTGAATTTTCCGTTGCATACAGCAAAGAGTCAATACAATAATTTGATTATTTTATTTTGGAAAATGCTTGGACCCGTCGATTTTACTCATTTCGATTTTGTTTTGAATAAATTCAATTTCAGTTTTTATGTACTATGTGAAAAACACCTGAAACAGGTCGATTTTTATTCTTAAATTGACAATTTACAGTTTAAAAAAATTTTACCCCCCTCAAGATAGAATAGAATAAGAAAGGGGGTCGTGGGGTACCTTGTTGGAAAAAGATTTCAGTTCTTTGTTCAGCAATATAAAGTTTTTTGAATTTGGTTCAATCATAACTGAGAAAATTAATTTTTAAAATGTAAAATTTTGTGTCTCCATCACAAAACTTTACGTAGAATGAAAATAATAATATTTAGAATTTGTCAATGTACATTACATTTGAATGAAATGTTCAAAATGACCAGCATGCACTTCTTGACAGTAACCGAGGTAATTTTGGAATTCTCGTACAACATTTTGTATGATCTTAGGGGTTATTTTGTTAATTTTTTCCGTTATCTTAACTTTCAAATCAATAAATATTATCTGGTCCATTAAAATATACTTTAAAAATAATCAGGTATTTTCGTATCTGTTCTGCTAAACATCAGGAAAGAAAAAATCTTTGAAGATACTAAAATATTACTGACAAAGCCAAATAAACAATTGATATGAATCCAGTAGGAGCTGTCTTTTAGGTATTTGAAGTTACTAAAAGATGTCAGCATAATATTTGTGCTCAATGAATAGACATTTTAATTATGATTGGTTGTGGTAATAAAACAAGGACTCAAAAGGGAAATTTTTAATAATAAATACCGTGGTCCACACGTTTCGCAGTCTACAGTTAGCAAAATTGACAAAAAGTTTCGTGAAACTGCACATGTTCAATATACTGACGATAAAAAGCTAGATGTACTTTTAGAGATTGAGGAAAATCCGCATCCCATATAGGATTTTACGATGGGCCCAGTATAGGCCCAGACTTGGAACAAGTATGTACAACTCTGGCCCTAGCCTGGAAGCCATTATTCGCCCAGACTTGGTGGGACTCTGATTCTATTTTTTATTGTTTTTTATGTATAAAAGAATTTTATCCATAAATAATTATTGCTTTTAATGTTAATATATTAGAACCAAACTTTATATAGTTATTCAGAGCTCTGCCGAGCCTGGCTGACTATAGAATGGCCTGGGCTAAGTTACCCAAACCTCAACCAGGCTTGGGCCATCAGTGGTTTGCCAAGGCCGGGCTCCCAAGCTTTGGCCAATCTAAGCCCCGTCATTCAAGTCTGAGGGCTCCTACATGGGATAAGACAACTCGAGAATTGGTCAGCGACAATGATTTCAGTGAATCATCTATTTTGAGAGTTTTACATAAAGAAAAATACCATCCTCACAAAGTTCAGTTGATTCAGGAGTTAAATGAAGATGATCCTGATAGAAGGCAAGATTTCTTTGAATTGATGATGGACAGTTAACGAATTAAAACAACAAAACGTTCACTATTCAAAAAATATTAAACAACATGGCTGTATATATTGTGTACTCTACTATATTGTTATAATTCAAGCAACTACCGCCATCTCTAGGTGAGGCCAAGTACTACTGGGACCATCTCATTTCGGATACATTCAAAAAAACTAATAAATTCATTCTACAACACAGATTAATATTTGAATTAGAGATAATTCGATAGTATTTTCTTTTGCATGTAAGTATTACTCATCTCCATTAATTATATTGTGCGAGATAATGAAGATACGAAGAATCCATTCGCAGTTCTCGATTATATTTATTTTGAATGATTCCATTGCCTAAACCGCTCAAACTCGAGCTAATGAAAAAGTGGGTCGACCCGGTTTTGCTCGAAATATATACATTTACAACCACATTTAACTGTTACTTATAAATGTTTCGATGTCATTGTTATATGTTTTTATGACAATTAAAAATGTTATGAACAAACAAGAAAGCTGGTGGAAGGGTCAGGTTTTTAGTTGTTCCACAAAATATCAATTCTCTTTGCGTTGCGTTGGCGGACGAGGTACATTTAAAACATCTACCTGTTTATTACTGAACAACGTTTATTTTAACGTTTTAATATAATTTTTTTATGATAATATATTTCTGAATTACACTTAAGTGAAATTTTGAGGTATTTAAAACAAATTACTTTCCAATATACGAGGACGTTTCGATGAATAAGTTACTTTTAAATGTTAAACCTTTCAATTCTTAGTTCACTCTTCAGCAAGTTTCTGATCCTTCTAATGTAACTTTTTACCATTAGTTCTTAATTTATCTGAAATTGATTCCCACCAGGTTTTTCGTGAAATTTTAACAGAAACAGAAACAATATAATCACCTTAGAGAATTTGTGGTCAACCTGCGAAAATTCACTTCTCCCAAACTGCCCTTTTATATCATAATTCGAATTAATTAGATCTTATTTGGCATAGAAAATGATGATGAATGATCGTCGAGCTAGCAGACAGAGTAGGTTTTCAATAAAGTGAAAATTTGGACATGAGAAAGCTGTACGCAAGCTGGGTGCCACGTTTGCTCAAAATGGAAGAAAAACAGATGTTTCCATCGAGTGTTTGGTAACGGTTTCACAGAAATAAAACCAAATTTCGTGACGTTGGCTAAAACGTGGGTCAATCTCTTCACACCCGAAATAAAAGAACAATAAAAACAATGGACTGAAAGGGAAGAACCGGCTTCAAAGAAGGCAAAGACTGTACCATCTGCAGGCAGGGTCATGGCGTCGGTTTTTTACGATGCGCATGGGACAAATTTCCTTGACTATTTTGAAAAACAAAAACTACCACCGTCGAGTATTAAGCGAACTTATTGTAACGTTTGAGCGAAGAAATCAAGCACAAACGGCCGCATTTCACCAAGAAGAAAGTGTTGTTTCATCAAGACAATGCAACAGATCACACATCCGTTTTTGCAATGGCTAAAATTGATGAATTAAAGTTTGAATTGCAACCTCATGCACATTAATCACCAGATTTTGCTCCTACGGATTATTTTCAGTTCGCAGGCTTGAAAAAATGGCTCGGTAGTTAAAGATTTTCCAACAATAAAGAGGTGATGTCTGCAGTTAATGGCTATTTTGAGCAGCTTGACGATTTTTTGGGAGTTTGCATTATAAATTGCTTCCTCGTTTAACTTTCTTCCAAAAAACCGACAAAACAGAGGCGTATAGAGAAGCACAAACTATGAAGATTGATAGCTTAGTGCCCCAAAATGGTGCCCAAAATTTCGAGAAAAAGTAATTTTTGCCACCCTTTAACTTAAAAATACCAAATTTGGAACATTGTATCAAACTGTTAACGGTATTTAGTAATGGTGAGTAGAAAGCTACCGAATCATTCAGTGGGGTGAATTAAACCTTAAAATTTCACAAAAGTTTTTTAACTGATTTAAAAAACTCTATTCTAAATTCTAAAAAAATTTTTCTCTCTTATTTTTTCATAAAACTTTATCATTTTTAAATCCAACGTCATGTTTTCAATAATGTTCTTCAAAAAGTTGAAGGTGAAGAAAAAGGACTACGAAAACCAAAAAGTCATTGTTAAATATAGTTGTGTACATCATTTTTTGGTTAGGTTAGATTAGGTTAGGTAAATATAGTTGTGTACATCCTTTTTTGGTTAGGTTTGGTTAGGTTAGATTAGGTTATGTAAATATAGTTGTGTATATTCTTTTTTGGTTATTTTTATTTTGTTTAACGTGACTTCATAACATACTAGAATGCTGCCAATTACTTATTCAACAGTTAAAACCTTAAACCAGCAATTGTTTATTCAATAATGATATATATTACTATAAAAAACGTCGTTTAAAATACTCGCCTTTGACCGAGGATCTTTCTAGATGATTCTCCATCTGTAATATCATTGATATCTTCCGCTCTTACAAAAAGATCCACTCCAGTGAGAAGAAGAACCAATAGCCACATTACCATAAAGTCCTGTAACCAAACATCATTTAGTATAAGAGAATATGAAATGAAACAAATTTTTTGCATAAGAATAAAATTATCGAGGTGAAAACTAATGTGGGGTGCTTTGTATGGCATTTTTAAATTGGCTTTTCAAGTTTCCAGGGACTGCTGAATGATTTTTTCGATTACTGAAGATAATTCACCGAATCAGACCTCTCTACGATCTTACTTAAATTCGCCCACTAGCTACATCTGTCTAAATATGATTCAGAGGATTCAAAACAAATTTATGAATCTTGACGGAGCTGGACAAGATATTTTGATCAAATTATGATAAAGACGATAAATTGGCGTTCAGTATGAATTTTACCAACGACTCCAGAAATTAAAACTAGTATTAGTCGATAATAAAGAAAAAATGACTTCATAATTATAGAATTTATAACAGAAATATGAATATTTGACATAAATTGGATCAAAAAAAGTATCTTCGCATTAACTTCAGTTAGATTATACTAGAACATTTAAATAATTGATCCCTTCCGTACTATTTACCTGACGGATGTTGTATTAATAAATCGGAAGTATTTACCATATTATAATTAATTGAATTTTAAAGATACAGCGGAAGATTGTTCGATAATTTCGATAATTAGATGTGTAGGTATAATAAATTCATCGAAATCACCATTCACACCGTTTGTAAGTGTTTTCAATTTACTCCATAAAAATATTAGGAAAGTGTTAAGTGGAATGAACTCTTTCGGTGCAGGTAATCAACCTCATCGTCACAGAAGAGTTAAGACGTTATACTTTGGAAAGAAAATACGATATTTGATTATACAGGATATCATTAATAGTTTAGTCAGAAGCACCCAGGTCTGTAACGGTTCATTTCCTTCATTACGTTATAAAAATATTGAAAAATCTGATATGGTTATGAGCATATGAAGAAGATTGTGATATGAACAATTTATAAGTTGAAATAAACACTTTTGGAGTATTGTATCAACGATAAATTCTATGAACCGATTTATAAACAACAGTTCATTCTTACGTACGAAAATCTAAATGAATACAACTGTCTTAAAAGTTATTACTGCTACTACTGTCCTTTCTTTTTTATATAACAAACGAAACTAAACATAAGATATAATAAGAAGCGTTAACGTTGAAGGGCCCCGCGAATTGGGTGGCCCCGCGCATCAACGCTCAAGACATGTAAGATATTAGAATATGTATCACTTGGAAGGACAATATTGAGAACTTGTGAGGAATAAGGTTGTATGTTTGATTTACTCTTTTAATCTAGCATCGTATTGTAGCCCCATGACGAATAAAAAGGGTCAGTTTCAAGGTTTAACCCCAATCGGCTAACGTGGATATCATTTACAAACACGAATATATATTTGAATTTGGTTTTTTGTACGTAGCTTTGATTGTATGTAATAAATATTTGAAATTATAAATGTTTGAGCTATTTTAAACTCAAAGTTTAAAATGTAAAAGCGATAAAAATATAAGGAGTTTATTTTACGCGCATACGGCTGCTAATTGTCTCATCTGAGTTTAATACCGTAAACTTGGAAACCTGAAGCAAACCAAGGACCCCTTGGCCGAATTTGCTACAGGCTTAAACCTTAAAGTTGACAGTTTATTATGAAAAATTTAGGGAAAATGAAATTATTCATTTGTAAACAACCAAATGGATATTGAAGAATTAACTAATATTGCTTGTTTGTTGCTACTAACACAAAAATCGAGGAGGAAGTATGAGATGATGCCAAACAAAGACTTCAGTTTCAGAAACAGCGCTCTTTCCGAAAAATCTGCCGTGAGCTTATAGTGTGAATATTCTATAACGTGTCCACCCTTTCCATAGAGGAAAATATAAATATTTCCACGTATCATTGTTGGTTAGCAAAGAAAATAAGGATAGAGGTTTCATATGGAATAAATTATTACCAAGGATGGTAAGTTGACTTATAGCCCTTCGTCAAGTTGAATTACAGCCCGTCGTCAAGAAAAATCGATACCTATTCGATAATTGTTACTTACGCCCCAGAAAAAAGTATCAAAAAGCGATTTTTTCAATATAGAGAGAAGAGAAAATTATCTAATTAGCTAATTATTTGAATTGTTTTCTAGAGGGATGTTTATGCAAGATGGTTTTTAGAAGGGATTTCTTTTTGTGTGTGATAATAGCTCGGCGAATCAAAATTTTGGAGTTATATCATTTCCTATCGCTTGCTGTTTGTTTGATGAAGAGGTTGTAAGATAACCGCAAAAACACCAAGACCGACGAGGTGTGGTATGAGAAAGGGCGAGAAAGGGGATTGTCGAGGTAGGATACTGAAAATAAATACTTGAATCTTAGATAGTATGAGTGTTCTGTACAGAAAACAGAACAATTTTAATGATGAGGCTTATAACAGTCTCTTGAAATCACCAAATGAATAATAATTTGGTCAAATATATCGACGACTCCTTAGAATGTTATAATGTGATTTGAATTTCGATTAGAGGATCATTCAAAACTTATAGTGATGAAAATATTGAAAATTTTATGTAAATTTGTAAATTTTCTATCGAAAGTTTTATAAATTTGAATTAAATCAGGCAAAAATTAACTCCTGGTCGCTGGGCTGTCCGATGCATATTGTTAGGCCACCTAGATTTCCAGATCTTAGCTGTTGTGACATTTGTAATAATGGAAATTGAATTTTATTGATTTCGCCTCTAGAATATATGGTTAACTTGTATAATAAATTTGCAATAATTTTTATATTAAATATTAAATATTCTTTTTGTTTTTCTAAAAACATTACGACATTAAAATGGATTTAAATGTATAAAAACGATGCAATCAAAAGCGAAGTAATCAAATTAATGTTTGAGTTAAAAAAATATTTTGAAAAACAAAAAAATGTACTACTTTTCATTAATTCAAAACGTATCCTTACCGGTACCATAAATGCATCTAAAAGAGCTCACAATTTAAAAAGAAAATATCATGTTGATAGATAAAAAAAAATAAAACATACCTCCCTAAACAATTTCACTAAAAAAATGAATTAATGAAAATTATTTCACCAAACACTAAACTTGGTAGCAGGAGAATGAGCGTGCAGCCTTGACGGCCGAAGAAAAGCAATTGTCTTTGGACTACAACAAGAAACTGCAAACTACCATTGAAGATGCGCGATGAATATATGCTAGTTCTTTGCGGAGTCAATGTCATCACTCAAGTTTTAGAGTTATCTAGTTTTCACGATTCCGAACAGTTCGTTTTAGTCTTTCAAATAAATGTTGTACTTCGTGATTTTGAAACGGTTATTCAAATATTGCTTCTCTGTCGATTTATTTTAGAAAAAAAAATTATTGAATACGCAATATTCTTCTTTTACTCTTCATTAGTTTTTCTGATCGTTTACAGAGACGGCTTAAGGTAATAAGTTAACTAAATCAATTCTTATCAACTTTGAAACTAGTACAAAATAGTAGTCAAATATCGGTTTATGAGGATTAATATTTTTAGTTGTGTATTTTTTTGTAATAATCACGTGATGTTTTTTGGAGTTTTATGTTACCCTCCTCCCCTCCTGGGGATACGTGGTGAAGCTTTAGACTTTAGATATTCTTAAAAAATTTCAAAATATCTTTAAATGCAGACATAATATAATTTAATTTTGAAAAATTTAGCACAACCAACCCCCTAGGATATTTCGGGATTTTATCGGGGCCCCCTCCTCTTACGGTAATCATTACTTTAAAATTTGAAACATTGATGGTTTTTCTACGAATTTAAACGTCGATTTTTTTATGATTTCTCATTTTGCTGATACAAATTGATAGGTATATTTTAATATAAACAAAAACTTGGAAACGGACTTTATATATACAGTGTTAATAACTGATTTCAACCATTATTTTAACGTCAAATAATTTTTTCACGGTCAAAAATTGAGCTTGGAATGATTTACAAACTGGACCATGATTTCTGAGGTATTAGAACCTTCTTTGGTACGACTATTATCAATTTCCAGTTCCATCTACTATGATATTTCGATGGAAAAATCACCTTACATTTTAGGATATAATAGATTTTTATTATCAATAAGAAATCGAGGCACCCTCCTTGCAAATAGATTTTTCATATGCAACTATACATCTAAATTATATTCAAATATCTTCCGTAGAAAATTGTGTTTATTTAAAAATGAAAACCATCATTTTTTGGCTTATTTTTAAGAAAACTGTAGGTCTCTAAAGCAAAGACAAAAACTATGCTCAAATCATATGCATTATGCAATTATCTATATAATATTCTTTAGGTTATTAGAAAACATATTAAAAACACTAATTTTATTGCTTGAATTTTTATTATTCACTTATCGAATTTATTTATTATATATTTGTTTGTATTTAAACAAAATTATAAATTTTTTTGTTTAGTATAATTATATACTAATAATAATTAATAGATTTGAAGTAATTTTAAAAGAATCTAGGGCATTCAGAGACGTAATTCTGTTGTAAAGTATTAAGATACGGACGATTTGTGCTGATCAACTACTTTTTACAGTTAGAATCAAAACTTTGGCTAGTCCATGTCTCCGGTGCTCGGCCTTGACCGAAGGACCATGTCATGGCGATGCTGCGGTTATAACTGTGCAACAAGAGTAGTTGTTCGAGACAAGACATAGAGAGATTTGTATACAGGGAGCTAAGAAAGGGTGTCAATCGTCTAATAAAATGTGTAAATGGGTCATATCATTGAATTCGTACGCAAATAAATTTCTACTAGATTTTTTTTTATAATTTTTATTCAAGCGATATAAAACAATCATATTTCAATAGGAAGTTGTTGAAAGCTTGTTGAGGAATTGTTCAGAATAGATATATTCAAACATAGAATAAATAACAATGTTTATCATAAAATCTGGCTTATTGTAAAAAAATTTTTTGGAATAAGTAAATAATAGTAAATCTTCTAGTGGTTGCTCGTGAATTATATAAAGTAAAGTACTCAGTTTTGTAAAGAAAATATGTATATGACTTTTTTTATCTTTTGTATTGATAAGTCGGCCAATACGTCTTTTAGACAAGTTTTAATTCATTAGGAGATTGAAAAAATGGTTCACATTCTACTATAAACATGGATAATGTAGAAATAATATTCTAAATAGATTTTATAAGCTGAATATTCACTTTTCGTTTCCACTCCAACTTGGGATAAGATTTCAAAGTTTCATCAAAATATTTTTGTGAAAATGTATAAGATATAAAATTTAGAAAAACAAATAATTTGACTACACAAAGTCTCAATATTCAGGCAAACAGAGTCAAAACAAATAGATCTGTTCGTTGTTCAAAAAATTGTATTGTAACTGATTGCTGCCTTATTGAGAATTAAAAAAAAATAAAAACTAGTGTTATAAAACATGTAGATGTAAAAACAACAAAATAATAAAAAAAAAAGAAGAAGTACCGTCAAAACAAGAAGCACTGAAAATGTGAGGTTAAGCAATATGGATTTTAAAAACAAAATGCTAGAATTTCAGTCCCGTTTTATAAAAACTAATGTTACAGCTATAAAAGTTGATAACGATGTTACATTAATTGGTGATTAATTTAAACTTTTGTTCAATATATAAATAGTTGTAGTAATTTTTTATTATTTTTAAGGAGTGGGAGCAACACTTAAAGTATTTTGTAACAAAAACAACGATTTAATCAATCGAGTTAATATAGATGGTACTAGAGGTGAACATATATTCGGAATAAAATTATTTACTAATAAAATTTTGTTACATGGAGGTCAGTTTTTATTACTTTTCCAAAGTAATGAGAATTATAACAATATAGAAGAAATACGTCGTTCCACTTATAAAGATTGGATTTTAGAATCCAAATTAATAGATAACGAAACAAAAATCGCCACAGTTTCCATGCAGAATAAATTACAAATATGGAATATAAATTTGGATTTATTAGAAACATATGAATGCGAGGAACATTGTATTTTGTACAGTGCCCATATATGTTACCAAAAATTCGATGAGTTGGTTATCCTTTCTGGCACAGTGTTCAATGAAGTTCTCGTTTGGAAAATTAATAAACAAAAAGATTATAGCAGAGTATTAAAAAGACTCAAGAAACATGAAGTAATTATCCATTTGTGTTTCAGTTTATATTTTGATACAATTATCATTTTTAGGGAGTAATTTTTTCCGTTAATTTTAATGAGCAAAACGGTTTAATATGTTCTACTTCTGATGATAGATCAGCAATACTGTGGCAAGTGGGAAAACAAGATCTTAATATTGAACTGAATGAGAAAGTTCCTAATATTTTTCCAGTGTGTCATGTATATGGACATTCATCACGAATATTTCGATGTTTAGTTATCAATAAATATTTTGTTACTGCTGGAGAAGATTCTATAATAAATATTTGGAATTTAGATGGAACACTTTTCAGAAAAGTTGAAGCTAATCAAAATAGTCCTATATGGGCTTTAGATTTTGATGCAAAGAGACAAATATTAGTTTCAGGATCAGGAAATGGAGGTGTCTATGCTTTTCCTTTGAATTTTGATGTTAAAGAACAACAAATTTGTCTTCCAAACAATGAAAAGCCTAAATTAGTGGGTATATTAGCTTCAAATAATCTGTTATTTTTCTCTGAAAAAGCAGTTTTATATTTATATGGTACACAAGGATGGAACATGATGAAATGTTTTGAAGATTTGAAAAGTTATGTTTTATTAAAAGTTTCAAGATGCCGTAAATTAGTAGCTCTAGCTGGTTAGTATGTGTTTAAAACATGCATGTATTGATGAGAAAAAAACTCATTATCACACTAAAGCTTCATTCTTGGACCATCTACATCTTGGTCTCCAGTTCCAGTATTTTAATATCTGGAATAACTTCAAGGAGGTGTTTCAATGGATTTTGTAAATATGTGATCTAGAGTTTCTTCTGCTTCCCCACAGAATCTTAACAAGTCAGTTTCTCTTTAACATTTCATTAGATGCTTCCTGAGGTGGCAGTATCTTGTAACTAACCAGTTAGAATATTTTCAGTGTCCAGTATTTGTTCTATCTCACAGTTTAGAAATTCTAAATGAAATATATTGATAAGAGAAAAACCTATTATCACACCAAAGCTGTTGTTTTTCCTGGGATATCTACATCTTCCCCGCCAGCTCCACTATTCTTATGAACTCCAATATCTACGAAATTTTATACCAAGTTGATCCAGAGTTTTCTGCTCTTTCCCAGAGAATCAGAACGTGTTATTTTCTCTTAGACACAGTGTCATTAGATGCTTCCGGGTGGCAGTATCCTGTAACTATCCAGTATTTTTTCTATTTCTCAGTTTAAAAGTTCCAAAGAAATGGACAGGACCCGTATGAAAAATACCTTGATATTTAATACTGTATTTTTAGGTTCCTGTCCACTCATTTTATTTTTGAAGTTGAAAAGAAAATTTTTGGAGTGATCCAATCCTGGAAGGACCTTTTTCCTCTTGAGACTCTTTTAGGTATATGTATTTTCATATATCACAGAAAGTTTGTCAGCTTTTGACTTCTGGCAAGTATATTGATCTCATCATTTCTCTTGACTCCTAAAGTATTTCCAAGTTCTCTTCCAGTAATTTCAGTCCTAAACTCATAAATAAAAATTGTTGGAATTATTTAGTTTGGGAAGAATCTACGTTGGTAATTTCTGAGGTACATTTTTTTAAATAATACAGAAAGTTTATGAACCAGTGAAAAGCTTTTGACAAGTATATTGACCTCCTCTTTTCTCTTGACTTCTGTAGGACAAGGTACCCAGACTAAAAAGACCTTACAGCTGTATTAATGTCAGAAGTTACCAGTCATTTTATTTCCAAAAAGTTCCAAATGAAATTTTTGAAGTTATCAATGAATCTACAAGGGTAGTTCTTTTTCAGATACCTAATTTTCTTTTTCGAAACTCTTTTAGGTACTTTTTTGTATATATTACACGAAGTTTGTAGGCCAGTAAAAGGCTTTTGGCTTATGGAAAGTATATTGACCTTCTCGATTCTCTTGATTCCTGAAGGACAGGGAACCTAGACCAAAAAGACCTTATTGTGTTATTTGAAGCTTTATCCTCGAGTAGCAATTCTAATAGTATCTTTCTGACTGGAAAAAGCTTGTACAGGATCTTTACCATGTTGTGTCATCCATTATTTGAAAATAGAATGTTGAATAATTATTATCTATAAAAAATATTGAAATTCGCAATAACAGATATGTTTTTTCAGGTTTTAATGGACAAATATATATTTTCAAAGAATATAATAATAGTCTGAATGAAATTTCTCGATATCAATCAGTGGATCATTCCAGAATAACATCTGTTCATTGGTTAACTTGTAATTTAGTTCTGATATGTCAAGATGGGGGAAAACTAACACTACTGTGCTTGAAACCCCCTACAATGAAGTTAGTTTCGATTTTCATGCTACCAAAAGGTTCCCAGAGATGCAGTACCACAGCTACGATATTTCAAAATGATATCATCGTAGGTGATAGAAAAGGAAGTTTACATAGATTCGAAATAGGGAAATTGCATCCTGTTCAAACGATACCAAAAGTTCATAGTCATTTAGGGGTTACAAATTTGGTTAACAATGAGGATATTTTGATTTCGTTGGGTAGAAATGGGGTTATAAAAACATTTTTTAAAAATAAATTTGATTTAATTTTAGTAACAACAGATAAAGTTCCTTATTCTTGGTTATTAGACGTAATCGATGAACTTGTGATAGCATTTTCTGGTAATAATTTTGTTGTATGGAATTACAAAACGAAAAGATTAGTATTTGAAAAAATATGTGGCGGAGGACATAGATCGTGGGATTTTTATACATCTGATATACAAAGTATATTTTTGTATATAAAAGATAAATTTATATATAAAGTGCAATTAGATTTTGATGTTTATAAATCTATGGATATAATCGAACCGTTTCATTCGAATGAAATTAACACAATGACTGTTATTAAGACTAATTGTAATTACATTTTTATATCAGGCGGTGAAGACACTACTTTACGAATAACTACAACAAATTTACTATTAAACAGTTTTACTAATCTGGTAACTTTAAAATCCCATAAGTCCAGTATAAGAACCATTGTCGGCATGAAGTTAGACTCTCCTAGTAACTTGGAAAGATATTTAATTTTTTCTGCTGGAGGTAGGGCTCAAATAGTTTGTTGGACTTTGACTTTTTCCCCGGATATAGAAATAAAAAACTTGATGTGCAGGGAAAATTATTCGTATTACGAAAAAATTGATTCGGAAGAGTCTGAAAATAGAATTATGGATTTGTGTGCAATCAGGGTATCGAATACTGTGATATTATTTGCAGCTTGTTCGGATGGTTATATAAAAATTTTTTTAATAGACGATGATGTACATAAAATTGAATTATACAAAAATATTTTCTATAAATTAAAATGTATTTTTAGGTTATGTTGTATCAAAGTTTTAGATACGGACGTTTTAGTGAGTTTAGCTAGTGATGGTAAAATGGCTTTTTGGAAATTCTGTGATCTTTTTTCGGATAACGATGCGAAACCGTTTAGAATTATATCGTTACACCAATCGGGCGTTAATACTGTATCCAATTTTCAAATAAACGGCGATACATTTTTATTTTTAACAGCCGGTGACGATTGTGTTGTAATTTTAACATTATTGACGTTCAAATTCGACAACCACGCGTTAACTGTACATTTATTAGACAAATATTTGAGTTCTGGTGTTCATTGGGCACAAATAACTGGAAGTGTTATTTTAAAAAAATATTTTCTAACGTGTTCTGTCGATCAAAGATTGGTTTTGTATAAATGGAACGTAACACGTGAACGTATATTTTGCGAGGCTATTTCGAAATATAATTCTTCTGTGGCGGACTTAAAGGGACTTATGTGTTATGGGGACGAAGATTTTGATGTTTTTATCTATGGATTAGGAGTAGAATTCCTAAAACTTGAATAAATAATAAAACATTATGAAGTTGTCTTTTTTTAACCTTTCCACAAAGTAGGGGAGTCCAAGCGTTTTCATCGTCATTTCTTTTTGTTTTATTTCAATTTTATTTACCCCTCGCTCTCAAGCCTGATCGAGGGTTGTTAAACCACCCTGATGAGACGTAATAACGTCGCAACTAGTTATTAGTTACAACCTCTCCTTGCAATTGCGAGCCATTGGGGATGTTAATATCGACTAAAAGGACCATTTACATCACGCTTTTCAGAGGGGTTGTAATTCAATATTCGTCGATGCATTAGCCAGGAAAGTAGTTTTCTCTTTTGAAGAACGGCAGAATATATTTTCAAAATTATTTCAGAGGTGAATAGTAGAAATGTTTTATTTTGATAACACTTTACACATCATTTACCATCGGACTACGCTAGATTTCTACCTGACCACTGGTCCGCAGTTCGAAATGAGGATGACGCCAGCTAGCGTTCATTGAGGAATCTTTAATTACTTGAACCAAATAGCGACGCTCTTTGACATTGTCTTCAGCTCAGCTCTCAAGCCCGAACGAGGGTTGTTAAACCACTCTATGAGACGTAATAACGTCGAAACTAGATGTTAATATCAACAAAAAAAGGTCGATTGACATCACGCTCTTCAGGGGAGTTGTAATTCAATATTCGTCGAGGCATTAGCCAGAAAAGTAGTTGTTCTCTCCTTTGAGGAACGGCAGAACACATATTCGAAACTATTTCACAGGGAATAGTAGACATTCTTTATTTTGATACATTTCACACCCCACATTTATTATCGGCGACTACGCTAGATATCTACCTGCCTTGTGATTCATAGTTAGAAGTGAGGATGGCGCCAGCTAGAGTTCACTGAAGAATCTCTAACTACATGAATCAAATAGCGACGCTCTTTGACCTTTTTAGTTCGGTTCTCAAGCCCGAACGAGGGTTGTTAAACCACTCTGATGAGACGTAATAACGTCGAAACTAGATGTTAATATCAACAAAAAAAGGTCGATTAACATCACGCTCTTCAGAGGAGCTGTAATTCAATATTTGTTGAGGCATTAGCCAGGAAAGTAGTTGTCCTCTCCTTTGAGGAACGACAGAACACCTATTCGAAACTATTTCACAGGGAATAGTAGACATTCTTTATTTTGATACATTTCACACCCCACATTTATTATCGGCGACTACGCTAGATATCCACCTGCCTTGTGATTCATAGTTGGAAGTGAGGATGGTGCCAGCTAGAGTTCACTGAAGAATCTCTAACTACATGAATCAAATAGCGACGCTCTTTGACCTTTTTAGTTCGGTTCTCAAGCCCGAACGAGGGTTGTTAAACCACTCTGATGAGACGTAATAACGTCGAAACTAGATGTTAATATCAACAAAAAAAGGTCGATTAACATCACGCTCTTCAGAGGAGCTGTAATTCAATATTTGTTGAGGCATTAGCCAGGAAAGTAGCTGTTTTCTCCTTTAAAGAACGGCATAATATATTTTCGAAATATTAAATTTCGAAATTATTCCAGAGGTGAATAGTAGGAATCGTTTATTTCAATATTTTGGCAATGTCTAGTTACTATGGTATTTTAAAAATTCAGCGAATTCGGGCGGCGCCTTTTGCATTTTTTGTAAATGGCGGAACTCGTTTGAAGTTTATTCGTATATAATTTTTTTCCTATCAAGCGGTTTATTTACAGTGTTTCTTCTAAATAATTTCTAGGTGAGTCTATTTATTCATTTCTTTTTGTTCTAGAATTTGATTTAGGTATATAAATGTTATATTTAAACGCAATTAGTTAGTTTTATATAAATAGAACAGAACGAATTAACAAAGTAATTTACTGACAAGTGAATTATTATAAGTTTAGGGTAGTTATAGCATATAAATAAATTGTTATTTGTTCACCTCACGAACAGAAAGAGTGTAAATCAATGCGAACAACATCACATTATAAAATAAACTAATTTTAGAGACCTAAAACCAAGAGCAGTTAGGAGCATGAAGTATATATAAATCTAGATAGGAGGAATGTATATTTTTCCCTAAAATTACAATTATTTGTACAATATTCATAATGAAATGAAATTAAACTTTTAAACAAATTGAAATTGATCATTTGGTATAACCTTGGTAAAATTTTGAAAATAAATCAATAAAACTACTGTTGTTTTCGACTTTTTAGTATAAAAAGAAATCATTGTGGCAATCACTGTATGTTTATCAACCCTCTGATACCTTCTAGAATATCCACCATTACGAAATTATAACATAAAATTCGACTATAATATGATCCTAAATAGGAATTGAATCTTCAAACTTCGAAATACCAAAAAACCAAGAAAATTATCTAGAATATTATTATTATTAAGTTCGTAATATACGAAAATAGATCATTTTATAACGCCCAAGTTGTATAATTTTGTTATTTGAAACAGTTAAGCAAAGAAAATTATACAAAATGATTTTCTTCACTAGAACATTTTGTATAACCCCTGTAACAATGATAATGGTAAATCAAACATTAATTAACAAAAATTCTTAATAATTCGTGTGTTTTTGATATTATAAGAGTCAGAAAACAAAAATTGTATATAATCAACCCTCTTGGTCTTCGTTATCGAAAGACTTCCAATTATTTCTCTAACACTTCCAGAACGTTTTTTCATACTTCAATACTCTTTCATTGTTCTAGAATATTACGACATTCCAACTAATAATGAAGCTCCCTAATGATCTTTAATAAGATTTGAGTCCATATTAACCTGAAAATACCAAAAAAAGACAAATAACAACAGATTAACAAAAAATTATCCAGAAATTTCGTGATTGAGTTCGTGATATACGAAAATAGATCTTTTTAAAACATCCACGTTGTATAATTTTGTTATTTGGAACAGTTGAATAAAAAAAAAAAATATACAACAAGGCACGACCGAACCATGTGTGAGTTTGTGCATTGTCTTGATAAAACAATATTTTCTTCTTATCCAAATGCCGCCGTTTTTGCTCAATAATTTCGCACAATACACGCCGGCGATAGTTTTTTCTTTTTCAAGATAGTCAATGGCAATTTTCGCACGCGCATCCTTAAAAACCGACGCCACGACCTTCCTTGGAGACGTTTCTCCCTCTTCAGTCCATTGTTTTGATTGTTCTCTTATTTCGGATGTGAAGTGATGGACCCACGGTTCCATCTATGGTTATAAAATGGTTTTATTAGTGTGAAACATTGACAAACACTTGTAAACATCTTCACGACGTTGTTTTTTTCCATTGTGAGCAAACGCGGCATCCATCTTGTACAGAGCTTTCTCATGTTCAAATTTTCAGTTAATATTTGATGTACCACACCTTTTCAAATGCCTACTCTGTATCCAGTATCGCTTTGTGGATTTTCTTCGACTCTTCAGGAGTCGTCACCTCATTTGATCGACCACTGCGATGCTGGTCTTCGCAGGTCAAACGGCCTCGTTTAAACTCTCCTACACAATCTAGTTCAGCTTTCATATTGGTTGGACTAACGCCTTTTAAATAAAAGCACTGTATCACATAATGATGACCAATTACATGTTTACAAATTCACTGAAAACGTTCACTATTGATGGCTGCCAAACAAATACTAAACAATATGGCGTCACCAAACTTGAAACGTATGCAGCTACCGCCATCTCTGCGTCAGGCCTGGTACTTCAGAGTCCATCCTCGGAAATATTCGATGTCAAAAAATGCGTCTTCGATTCAAATTGATGAGAGAGCCTTCTAATTGGTTTGGCACTGTTAGAAAATTACCGTATACTACGACAATATGAATTTACCTTCACCCTCTCTATTCAAATACGTCTTGAGCAGAATTAGTAGTATTTCAGTCAAGATGGAACAATATTTTCAGAAACACAACAAATGAGGCTTCTAAATATACGTGATCTTGTCATTTATTTATTTTGTTTCATCTAATTCTATATCGATATCGAATGGTATCAAAAATTGATACACCAACATCTTATTTGAAAACGTCACATGAAATAAGCGTCAAAATTAAATTCTTCCAAACATCAAAAAATTTCAAATTGAAGTGTCATAATTTTCAAAATTCTTGTTGTATCGCTTTTTTAATCGCAGGAAAAAATAAAAACATGAATCAGTTAGTAGCTGTAGTTTTAAATTCTTCACGTAGAATTTTATTCGACAAGGTACTAAAATGCAGAACCCATAAAAATGTAGATCCTCCCAAGATACAATCTTCTTCAGAAATTGATTCCTTTTTAAGCGGGAGTAGTGCTCAATACATAGAAGATATGTATAATATTTGGCTCAATGATCCTACCAAAGTTCATGCGGTAAGTTTTATTATTTTCAAATTACTTAATTTTCACGCCCACGTATTTAACTTACTCTGCTGGACTGTCTATTTAGATGGAATTATCTAATCCAAATTTCACTAACTCTTAGTGAGCTCTAAATCTTGAAGGGTTTCTGCAATTAGTACTCTATGAATTCTTTCTATTTTTTTCTGATTGAAATCACACCATTTGAAAATAACTTTATCTACGGTAATTGGTACTTTCAATGTTAAACGCAGATTCTTTTCTCAGATTTTGATTAAGCTGACAATGAGTCTATTCAATTCGTACAGTTTTGACCACTATAAACTTCGTTTCAATGAATAGTTAAATTAATATGAATATTCTGAATCTACACATGGGTATTTTTTTAGAATTTTTCGTTATTTTCCAATTACTAATTATTTTCTTGAATGCAATAGTCATGGGATTCCTTTTTCCGCAATTCCACGGACGGAGCAGTTGGATACTTTTCACCCCCTACGTTAGGTAGTCAAGACAAAGCAACAACAAATGATGTCCAACCTCTCACTACTCCCACAAATCCAATTTTGAATACGGGTAAATCAGATTATGGAATAAACAATCCTGGAAATTCTATATTGGACGAATTTGCTACTGCTCATGTTCCTCCGCATGCAGCTGTGCCTCGTCAACAAGAAGCTGGTTCTTCGGGATTAGCTCCTTCTGAGGAAACCGTGGTATCAAAGCATATGGCGGTGCAAGCTATTATTCGAGGATATCAAGTAAGTTTGCACTCTGTGATGTATTCAATATTATAAAACGAGATTACTTGAAAACTGCGCCTCATGCTGTTTGACCTATTTTTTTTTATTACCAAATGGTTTAGTCGTGTCTCAGATGGAAAAGAGTCGTATCTTGGATAGCAGAAAGTAGTGTTTCAGATGACAGACAAGTGGAAGCCAAGTCTTTTTGATTGCCTCCAATAATCAATATTTTGTACATTGCTAGTTATCTTCATTTCTCCATTACTTGGTTTTGGTTGGTAGTTAGTGGGAGTAATAGAAATTAACTTTTGGTGAGATTTTTTAATAGTTATAAGCCGCGATTTTAAAAATTGGATGAGTTCTCAGCAATCAATAAAGTCCATTTACAATATCTCGTTTCGTACAGATATGATGTACTTGGCCATGAGTGACCTCAATTATTTTAGGTTAATCTTGGATCGATCCCACGTCTTAATATCTCATTGCTTCCGGCAGTAATTGAAGAACAGGGTCTACCAAAAGGTGCCTTATTACCAAGGGTTATCTCTTTCAAATTTGGCTGTACCATTGTAGCGCAGTTGCTTTAGACAGACTTTAAGTTAAAGCTTACTACTTCATTATTATTCAGCTCATCTGATTCGGTTAGTGTAGTATTCATGCACGTCCTTTACCATGGTGTTGATGAGGTCTACTCTTCAAAATCTTTTTTCCTCAAACTTAGCCTAATTTCTTTGAAACTTGGTAATACCCACCTGATATTTCTCGCCGTTGGTTGTTCGGAACTTTGTCTCTAAGATAAAGACCCAGCATCGATCTTTTCGATGCCCAAGTATTTATGTAAAATTGGTTATTACGATTCAAAATTATCTGTTGGTTAATACTATCACAATTAACCACTTAACTTACTCTCTATAGGTACGCGGACATCTTTTGGCTAAATTAGATCCTCTAGGAACAACGGTTGCTTCAAGAGATAGTAAGAATGGAGGTGATCCGCCAGATATTATTTCTCCATATTACAAAATCGGTAAGTTGGAGCTCGATTTATTACAAGAGTGTTTGTAATAATCCAGGATCAACGATACTTCTAAATACACACATAATGGGGTAACTCTACTCTATCCATACATTTTCCCGGCTACTCTGGATCATTATTTCGAAAGCGTCAGGCAAAACCAAAAACAAAAACATCGAATGTCAATAAAAGGAAACTGTTTGAGACAGACAGAAAATACTACGCTGCTTGATCGCTTTATTATGGATGATGCAAGTTGGTTTTTCGAGTATCACCACGAAACCAAGCCTCAGAGTCCACCACATGATCCAAGATCAAAAAAGGTGATCCATAAGGAGTTTTTTCCACTTGCATAAGCCTTAAATCAAGTATTTTAAAGTGAAGACTTCCAAAAAGTGTCCAAAGAGTGCACCCAGACATCAATACATACTATGATATAGTTTTCAATTTACCAGAAGATTCCAGTGTCACTTCAGCCACATTATTCTCCAGATCTATCGCCATAAGGTTTCTTTATCTACTCTAAAATAAAAAACGTCGAGAAAGGAATCGATTTTGAATTGATTCGAGACAATTATGTTCTCGTAGATTCTAAAACAGAATTACTACAAAGCCTGAAAACCATTCCTGGGTCGGTTTTTTAGTGGGGAAGGGAATTACTCTGATGAGGATCATGTTGTTCAGAATAATTTTTACATAAGTCTCGTTACTTAATTGTCAGACATCTTAATAAATATTGTTCTAGATCCGGCTGATATGGACAGAAAGTTCAAACTTCCAAAAACAACCAGTATAGGTGGCAAAGAAAAATATTTACCTCTTCGAGATATTATAAGCAGATTAGAAACAGCGTATTGTGAAAATATAGGTTTAGAATACATGTTTATAAATTCCGTGGAACAATGTGATTGGATTCGCGATAAATTCGAGCCACCGGGAAGTACGGAAATTCCCGTTGAAAAGAAAAAACTTACTCTGGCAAGATTAGCCAGAGCCCAGCTGTAAGTGCTTAGCAATGTTATTAGTGTTTGAAATTTCGCCTCTGCTTTATACGAGACGCATTTAGACATTATGTACATCGATTCGGCAACCAGGGCAATGCCATTGGTCAGATTCGAATTCAAAACGAGTGCGAAATGTGTACATAGAATGTAAATCGGTGCCAAACGAACGTATGGAATGTCGTCACAGTTTAGCGCATGCTGTTAGGCCACCTAAAATGCCAGCAACCTAACCTAACCTAACCTAACATAACCTAACATAACCTAACATAACCTAACATAACCTAACATAACCTAACATAACCTAACATAACCTAACATAACCTAACATAACCTAACATAACCTAACCTAACCATATTCGTGCGTTTTTGCTGGCATTTCAGGTGGCCTAACAGCATATCCGCATGCGCAAACTGTGACGTTCGTTTGGCGCCGATTTATATTCTATATACACATTTCGTACTCGAACTATAATTGATTTTGAATTCGTTTGACCAATGGCATTGCCCTGGGTACCAAATAGATGTACATAATGTCTAAATGCATACGGGACACTCTATATTTAATTTCAAACAAATATATTGCACTCAGTTCTGATTTTATTTATTAAACGATAATGAAAAATATCTAATATTTAATAGAATCATTAATAAATTCGAATATCCGTTAGAATTGGGATGATTCTTTTTTTTTTCAGTTTCGAAACTTTTTGCGCCAAGAAATACCCATCTGAAAAGAGGTTCGGTTTAGATGGTTTGGAATCTTTAATACCTTGTTTGAAAACGATAATGGACAGATCATCAGAGCTTGGCGTAGAAATGTTCGTTATCGGAATGGCGCATAGAGGGCGTTTAAATATTTTGGTAAATGTATGCAGGAAATCGTTAGTCCATACGTTTGCGTTTTTTGAGCCTCTTCAACCTTTCGAACATTGTTCTGGTGACGTTAAATATCATTTAGGAGTGTTTACAGCGAGGTAATAATCAATGGTAAAAGAACTAAATTCGAGATACGGGTACCGTCGAATATGATAATAGAAAACGCTACTAAAATTCAACTACCATTTTTAGTCCACATAAATAACGTTTAAACTATCTATTCATTTAATAAATTGTAAATTCAATTTGAAAATAATCGAAAAAATGTGTAAAAATATGTTAGATTTACACTTAAAACTTTGTAATCAACTGTTTTGTTGGTATATTCTTTATTCAATAACAATATACTCAAATAATTTCGAAGTTTTAAACATAGATTGCGTCACTGTCTTTAGTCGAAACTATTAGGGTTTGAAATATTTTTATATTTATTAAATGATTGAATATTTTATAACATAATCAACAAAATGTTCAAGTTAAACTGTACTTCGAGAGTTTTTATTCACGTTTCTTTTATTTAATGACAAAATACTCCAATATTGTCCAGTTTAAAACATAGATTGCGCCACTAAAATGTAACCACCATCTTTAGTTCATACTAATAGTGTTTGAAATATTTTTTCGTCTATTAAATCATTGAATGTTATATGTATAATAATCATCAACCGAATGTTTAAAGCATGTCAAAGTAACATTCAAATTTTTGTTAATATATTGTTTATTAAATAACGAAATCATCAAATAATTTTTTCTTTTCAAACACAGATGGCGCAACTAAAATTCGACTACCATTTTTAGGCAAACCTATTATAAAATATTTATTCTCCTATAAACCGACTGTTATATTTAAAAAAAAATTAACAAAATGTAAAAAGACATGTTAAAGTTCTCCTCAAGCTTTTTATTCACATTGTGTGTTGATACAGTTTCAATTTAATAACAAAATATTCAAAGAATTAATCAGTTATGAACATAGATCACGCCACTAAAATTCAACCACCATCTTTAATCCAAGTTGATAGCTTAAAATATTAATTCTTCTATAAAATCATTTATTTAATTTAACGATAATCTTAGAAATGTTCAAAGGGATGTTTAACTTCCCCCAAATTTTCTATTCACCTTATGAGTCGATATATTTGACACTCAAAAACAAAGTACTCGAATAGTTCTCTAATTTTAAACATAGATGGCGAGGTGGTGTTCTTACAAGAATTGTTCAACACTTTTATTTTTGCAGAATGAATCGAGTAACAAATAAAAACGTTAAAATTGTTTTGATCGCTAATCCATCTCACCTGGGATGCAGTTTTCCCGCTGTGCTGGGTAAAGTCAGAGGAGAACAATTCTTTAAAGGAGACGTAGAAGGGAAAAAAGTAAGAAAGTTTGATGTAAACATTTTTCATCATTCCGTATTGAGATTTTTTTTAAATTTGCTTAAGTAAATATCTCCAGAGAAACATGTATGTGCGTTTTCTGAAAATTCTCTCAGAACTGTGTCCATTATGCTCTTGTTAGTAGACTTAGAAAACGTAAAATGTCTGAACGAAAATTTTCCGCGGCCCTAGTGATTTCGTAGGCCGGATCTACTCCAATTCGGGAACTCGAAATTGAAGATTCTCAATATTTAAGGAGATTTTTTGAGAAAAACAACGCATTCAAATATTTTCTTTCTCATACCTTCTCCAGTTTTACACGTAAATGATGCTGACTTATCTGGTTTAGTTAATAACCGCATTTTTCTTGGTATTTCGTTTGTCGATCATCCCCATTTTTCGCCTGATTCTTTGAGGTTCAAGTTTTTTTGTATTCGGTATTCAACCAGCGTCGTATTCCAAAATACTTCATTAATTTCATGTTGTCCAATGAGCTCTTTCGATGACATTTTGTTACCGAATTTCAAAAATCACTCTCACAATTCCAACGCAGTTGGATTCCCGCGAGCTTTCCTCCACTGGTAAAGAAATGACATACTCTCCCCACTAAGTAATGTCTACTCTAGCCTAAACAGCCATCACTCAACCTAAACTCTCTAAGACTTTCGATTGTTCAATCGTAATATTTTAATCAGCAAATTGCAGTACTACGGTTTCAGGGAAACACCTCTGGCATGGTTTCACCAACCGAAGTCAGCTTGTAAGGCTGGTACTAGTGACTTCTAGTGACCTAATCACCCATAAATCATGGTGTGATTCTAATCTTCTCTGTCTCAATGTTTCTAAAACTAAAATTACATTTTTCTTTATTAAATAACACCACCATTGACGTCATTAAATGTGTAAATTCTTAGGGTTTTTTGTGGACAATTCCTTGAAATGTGAGTTTCGTAATACTGCCTCATCTAAAAAATTAAGTTCCTCCTGTTTAACACTGAGATCAGTTTCCAAAGAACTGAATTTATCCATCTCGTTAACTGTTTATCATGCCCTTATTGAGTCGCATCTCTGATATGCCCTTTCCTTCTGAGGTACGTGTGGAACGACTCAAATTGAACGAAAACTTCAAACTACAAAATAGAGCAGTTAGATATTCACTCGGATTAAACAGCAGGGCTCACTGCAGGGACTTTCTGATTCTTCTATATTCATCTTTGAATCCGTTTGCCAAATTCGTAAGCACGCTTCTCCAATTTCAGAAGGTCGTTGTACGGCTATCCATTTAGGACCGCGAGGCACGACCTTTACCTACCTACTTCACGTTCAGAATTTGTTAAGAGCTCAATATTTTACAAGGTTTTTTTTACAAATTGTAACAATAAAGCTAACAACAGGGCTCTAATCAAATATTGGCGGTTTTCACATTTTAATGTCATCCGATGGAGCTAGTCATTGCGCGTCGCAATATTAGTCACAAGATATAGGTTTCAACCAATCAGAAGATGTAATTCGTAAAGTACTGACTCACAAATCATTAGTCTGTCACACTTTGAGAAAGAAGAAGATACTGACAAAACTATTCGAAACATGTCACGTATTCACACAGGATGTGGATGTGGATCAGTAAAATTGACCCGGTATCTTCAAGATAGTGCAATTTATTATAAAACTAAACGACGCGTACATAATTTTACATTAAAGAATTTAGCAATTAAAGAAGTAATGTATTATTGGTTCGATGAGTCAAATGACACGTTTGAAGCCTCTGTTTTTACTTTATGCCTAAAGGCCCTTTCACACCAAACGAATCCGAATCAATCAGAATCACTCCGAATCAAGTTGAATCTGATTGACCAAGATCCGGCTTCGAGCGCTCCGTTTAAGTGTGAAGGGACTCTTTTCCCGCCTTCAGACCGGACGAATCTGGTTCAATCAGGTTTGATTCGAGGTCGCACTTGATTCAACCTGTCAGATTCCTCGTCCGGTCAGTCTTGATTCAACAACCATACGAGATGGACGTGGAGTTATTAATTTTAAAAGTTAAAGAAAATGGTGCGATTTATGGCGCCAGTGATAAAAATCACAGCAACAGAAATCTCATATCTTCTGTGTGGAGGAAAATTGGCGAAGAATTAAACATTCCAGGTAAGAATTATTCAGGTTGGTTCAGTTGGTGTGAAAGTGTGGAGATGACGAATCAGATTCAATTTGATTCGGAGTGATTCGGATTTGGATTTGGTGTGAAAGGGGCCTAAGTAGACCATCTAGAAAAGATTTTGAGTCAAAAATTATTGCCTGTGATTTAATATTCCGATGGATGTTGTGCTCAAAATCGCAATACAACCTTGAGCAATTCTTTATTACGTTTAGCGACAGAAAAAAATATTGTGATCACTCAAAAAGTACCTGGAGAAAGGTCGTATCTACATGGAATGTGATTCCGTAAGTAGCCCAATAGAACGTAAACTAAAACGCCAAAAAATTTACCTTCCACACTATGCCTTACGAAGAATTTGGTATAAAATTGGTTTTGATGACGAACTTCAATCGTTACCACAACGTCCCACGCCACTTAATAGCATTAAACAAATAAATTACAGATATAAATTGTATACCAATTACAAAATGGAAGTATGAAGATTTGCAAGACCTAAAAAGTGTATTACCATCTAGTAACCATTCTAGAGATTTTGGGTTATTATTTAAATTTAATCACCATTATATATTGTGTCGTTCAAGTTTACTAAAGACTAAGTTTGGAAAAAATAACAATCACATTTTCTCTCTAAAGGTTTCTGTGTTACCAATAATGCGATTGTTCGAAATTTTTCTTATAGATTCTTAAAATTCTTTGTTTTTTTTTTGTAAATATAAAGTTTACAAAACTGACTTATCGAGTTTTGTTATCTTAAGGACGATATCCACTTCAAAGTATGTCTTGACATGTCTGGACATCGTTAGCCGCGAGATATCTACTCTTAAGAGTGTGTCCATTTATTTGAAACAGTCTCGAATATGGAGGGTAGAAGTAAAAAGGACCATCTCATATGGGGCTTAGCTTAAAAACTGTCCGCTTGTAGACGGTAAATTATAATTCAAAATTTGACCAGAACTTAGTTATGTAAAATAGAGTGAAATATGCGGTGTTTTCTGTCCTTATTCTTAAATTCCTAGGGCGTTATTTAAAATTTACACTCATGCGATAGTAGCGCCTCTCTAACGTAAAGAGTTTGATGGACACTCTCTATAGCACCTTACATCTACCCCTCCATAGTTTCGAGAGCAATCTCAGATGGATACGCACCTTTAGAACAATCAATTCAAATCTGAACTTTTCTATGTATGCTACTTTTAAGGTGATGGCAATCATTATACATGGAGATGCTGCTTTGACAGGTCAAGGAGTCAATTTCGAAATAATGAACATATCTGAAGTTCCCTGTTATACTACACACGGTGTTTTACATATAGTCGCTAATAATCAAATTGGTTTTACAACTGATAAAAAAGTACAAGGATCTTCTCCATATTGTACCGGTAAATATAATTTTATTATTATTGCATTATAAGGGAAAAGGTATATAAGCGAAACTGTACTGTTTAACAAAAATCCAGTCTCTCGGACTTGTCTGTAATGATGATGATGTACTGATACTCTTTAAGTATCCTGCGAGTACTTGAGGGTGACGTGAGTATTTGTTTATCATATTTTTTACACTGTTGAATCTTGATCAACTAGATTTATTATAATAGTCCGGTCAAATTAGATCAAAAAATAAGAGTGAAGCTACATAATTCCCATCAAGCTGAAAATCGGTAAAATTGTTTAAAATAGAATTGAAAATAAAATTTGAATGGTCTCCATCATTTCCGTGTATGGAAAAAATTTTATTCAAAGTTCTTAAGAGTTTTTCGCGATTATCAGCAAAACGGTAAGTTTTATTATGAAAATACTTCAGATGAAAATTGTGGAACATAAAATTATCTACAAAAAATGTATTAATGTTTTTTTTTCTACGAGTCACCGTTTCTGAGATATAACGATTCAAAAAGTTGTAAAAGTTATAAGATCAGTTTTACTGTATTTGATGAACCAGTCAACAAACATTTTTTACAAATACTCACAACAAGTCTCGGTTCATTTCTTTGTTGTAAGAAAATTTTACTGCTGAAAATATATTGGTGAAACCGTTAAATACTTTTACAACTTTTTGAATGATTTTATCTCAGAAACAGTGGCTTGTAGGAAAAAAAGTAGTGATACGTTTTTTGTAGATAATTTTATGACCTACAATTTTTATCTAAGGTATTTTCATGATAAAACTCATCGTTTTGCTAATAATCGCGAAAAACTCATTTTTTTGACCTTTGACCTTGAATAAAAATTTTTTCCATGCACGGAAATGATGGGGAACATTCAAATTCTATATTGAATTGTATTTTAAACAATTTTACTGATTATCAGCTTGATAGGAATTTATGTACCTATGTCTAAATTGACCGGAATGTTTTTGGTCTTACATTCCCAGTTTCTCTATAATGTCGTTCAACGGCTCTAAATGTATTTTTACTTGTTAAGTTTCTTTTAGGAAACTTTTCTGCACAACAGTTGCTCTAAATACTCGCTTAAGATTAATAAAATGTCGGTGTATTCAATTGAGTACATTTCGATTAATAATATATAATTGTACAAAAAACAATGTTTCAAAAATCTAATTATTGTTGACCTATCCTCATAAAAAATCAATAAACGATAGTTTTTTATAGCAAACTTAAAGAAGAAGAAGACAAAAAATTCGCATAATGCATAAAAATTAAAAATTAATAACTACCAACATCGGTTATTATTCATAATTTTCAAATCAAAATATTTCGAAAAGGGTACATAGTCCCAAGACTATCTACTTAATATTTTGGTGTTAAATTGAATGATGTTTAAATTAACTTGAATTTATGCCACCTCGGGCAAAATCCACACTCTACCACCCCTGTCATTCCGACAGGTGTTCATTGTTTTTTCGCGTCGCAGTTTCGCTCTTAATCTCCTTCCTCTACTCCTAGTTCTATAGGAGATTCGGGGAGGTCTAATTTTTTTGTCAAGGGTTGTTTGGTCGTCGTAATGTGTATGTGTGATTCGCTACATTGGATAAACTCTTTCCAACCTACTTCGGCTAGAAAATATCAAATCCGATTGGCTCCTCGATGCATTACTGAAGTTCTAGGATCGCATTTTTCAATTTTGTGTATTTTTTACTTTTTCTTTACTAACCTATTGATCCAATAGCCTCCTCGGTCTCCCGTCTTTCCTGTAGTCTTCTCTGGTGGACAAACAAAGCCCATGTCTTTATCCTTGTTTGCCCACTGGATTTTTTGTATGTTAATTTTCATATTCCTCTCTTTTGTTGTAGAAGATGGCTTGGCTTTTCTATCTTTCATGTTTTGGATACTGCTGTTCTTCGACTTCCGATTTCTCGTTCATCACCTTCACCTGAAACTTCATCTCCTTGAGATAGGTGCTCAAGATTTATATGAAGGTTTCGTCTATCATACCTCTTTCATCTTGTAAAGCAAGACCAAGCCACACTTGACGGAAGACTTTGCTCATGACGAGGAAAATAAACTCTTTTTGGTTGAAACCTTGAGTAGTGTATTCTACCAGTCTCAAGATTTGTTGTTCGGTGCTGTCATTTCTCCTATAGCCGAACTGTTCTGTCTAAAGTGTATTCAGATTTTTTTTTATTCGTTGAGAATCTTCATTATCATTTTCTCAGTGGTTTTAATCATGGCATCTTGATGGGAATTGTTTTTCATCGTTCTGTTTGAAATTCCCTTTGTTCCAAACCTGAATAACTTTCATTTCCATCGGTGTTGCGATTCTTATCTGTTTATGTTTTCTTCCACCATGGTCTAGAAATGTCCCCGTCGGGGTGTTCTTTCAGTGTAAACTGATGATGGTGTTTTTCACCGCTTCGACCTTTTCTATTTCCGTGTATGCCATCTCGTTGGCAATTTGTAACTAGCGCCCTCCACGAGAGTCATATATAAAAAAAACTTTTTTTCTTCGACGCCCTTTATCTTGAATACAAGCCTTACGAAAATTTTATTACTGCTACAAACCTCAATCATTTTCTACCTATCCTAGAGACTGGGTCATCTTTTTTGAAACATACTGTTTAATCCCGCCTAGACAAGGATGATTTTTTGCTTATTGGAGAATTTTGGAATAATTTTTAATCGTTCTGTACTACTTTTGAATAAAATCACATTGAAAAAAACCTATTTAATCCAATATTTGTAGTAGGTTTCTATGATGTTTAAATGATGGCAGTTAACGTGTTAAAATATAGATGTAGCATTATAAATATTTTATTCCATCAACATTCCTTATATTTGAAAGCGACTGTACTTTAAGATTACACATAAAAATTCGATTTTTTTTATTTTGGTGAACGAAGCAGATATTTTTTAGGCAAACTCTCAAAGTATTTGATATTTACAGATATCGCGCGATCAATAAACGCTCCGATTATGCACGTAAACGCCGATTGTCCGGAGAAAGTAGTTTACGTATCAAAAGTGGCTGCCGAATGGAGACAAAAATTCGGCAGAGACGTCGTAATCGATTTAGTCGGTTACAGGAGATACGGTCATCAAGAAATCGACGATCCAAATTTCACTCAACCGGTTCTTTACAAAAGGATAAGTAAAATGGTTCCGGTGTTCGATCAATACGCGCGAAAACTTGTTAACGAAAAAATCGTCTCCGAAAACGAAGTGAATAACATCAGAAACGAATATCTGAAAATATTGGAAGACGAATTTCAGAAATCTAAACAAGAGAAACATCTCAGTTTGAAGGATTGGTTGGATTCTCCGTGGGATGCTTTCTTTGAAGGTTATTCTTGTTGTATCGGTGCATTCCACTAAGTGTTTGCGATCGAGGTGTAGGGTACAGGAAATAACTAAAATGAGCTGGAAATTCAAACATTTATTCTTCATTTAAATTTCAAAATCTTTAAAACATCAAAAAGTGTAAAATGTTTTTAGGATTTTTAATACTGGCCTAACCTGAAACTAAATAAAAATGTTTTATAGTTAAGCAGGTTTATGAAATTCTTGAAACAAAATACAAAACGGGGTATTTACAAAACTTTTTTCCAAAAATAAAAGAAATTCACTACATTTAAATCTGAATGTCCTGATTGTTGTGTAGTTTTTGTTGTTTGGTCCAAAAGTACTTCTGGAAACTGTTTATTTTTTTCAATACACTTTTGTTTTTGATGAGCATTTCGTAAAATTCATCACAAAAATGATGGAAATTCACTCGAATTCACTCGAATCTACATGAGGATTGATTTCATTATTAATATTCTAGAAGTGAATCTTAATATTTACCAAATTAAAAATTACCAAATATCAGTTTTTACTTATTTTATAAATCTTGAATAATCCAAATTTTCGTGTTATTAACAAAAAACGGGATTTTTCGTACCCTTGTTTTAGAGGTGGGTCGAAGAATCCATTCCATTATTTGATGCGATATGGGACATTATAAGTACTTTTGAAGCATTCTTATGATGCACATCCAAATATTTTAGTCAAGTCAAGCACTCCACTAAAAAATTCAATAACTTACAAATTATAACATAACGTTCAAAAGTTATTCAACTTGGGTTTACAATTATTACGCTTTGGACTAGGTGGAACGGGAAATATCGTGGTAATGAACGTGATTGTCGTGAACGCTCGGTGGAATGTACCAATTGGTAACTAGAAAAATAGTTTTTTCAATCAATAGATATATTACAACTTAACCCGTTTTATATAGAAGGTAATCCTATAGGAAAATACGACTTAATTTACAACAAAAAGCATTTTTCAAAGAAACTTTCTATTTCCTTGTATGGTAGACATATAATCTTGAATGTAAGCTCTTCTTTTTTCTTTTTCGTTTTCTCTACAGCTCTAAGTGAATCTAAACTTTATCAATTATCGTCCTACAACTTCTTGTACTTCTATTCGTCATTTCAGGATTCCAAATTCTAGAGGATAACCCACTTTTTGGGTAAATTTATTAATCATATATTCTCTAAATTTTTTCAATTCCTTTTTTCTTTGACCCTTTTATATGTTTTTATTGCTAAATCTTCTTGATTTTAGGTATTTTCTGCTTTTAATGCAGATAAAAAATTGACGTTTCGACCTATTTCGGTTTTTGTTTTTTGCCTTTAAAACCTTAAATTTACCAACAAAAACATATAAAAAGGTTTAAGAAGCAAACATTTTCTATACATTTGTTGTAATCCTCGGAGTCCATTGAAGCTTTTGTTGCTTCAATGGACTCGTGGCGTGTTTCCTGAAACGAATTTTTAACTATCTTTTTTTTTTACGTAAAACGTAAGAGCATAAATCCTTTTATACTCGAGTAATTCGTGTGGTGCCTGCCATGTGGTGATGCCTGGGAATATTGATCTTGAACTTCTGTAGGTTGAACTGTTCGGGGAAGACGTGCCATAGTAGCAGGCGAACTGGGTGGTCATGAGCCGCGTTTGCCTGTCGAGTAGGTCTTGCAAAAACAGACTCGGGTCGGCGATCTATCTTCTATGCTCTAAGCCGTCCAGGCTTTGGCTCAATTCTTAACCGTCTATGTGCGTGATAAATGCCAAAGATGGACGAATCTGGGCCTTGCAGAGGATTAGAACTGTTGCGGACTATATAACTTTCTGATATCTAAGAGAACTGTGATGCTGCCTTGACTAAATCGGCCCCGTGACTATTTCCAAAGATACTACTTCCAACTTCAACATCCAACAAGCGAATTTGCTGTTATGGTGATAGTTTATGTACAGAGAGGACCAAATCCTAAGCCAGCCTTAAACAACAGCTTGGGTCTTAGCTGCATTAAACTCAATCAGATTGCTGAAAGAGAGTAAGTGACAAGAACACCAGGGGAACTCCAGCATTGATCTGGATGGATCGGTCTTTCAGAGAACCACTAAGCCCATCCATAAGTCAGGACGATAAACCGTACAATCTTAATTTATTTAGAAGTTTGGCATGCCAAACTCCTCGGTCAAAAGCCAATGCGAAACCAAATCTGGCAAATAATATGGCCCTCGTTTCGCTTTTGGCAAAAAAATCAAGTTGAAATCGTGCTGTAATGGATTTTCAACCGAAAATTTCGGCTTATTTTGAAGCTATTCGGGAAATTGTTAAGCTACGCTGTTGAGCAACTATTTTACGACCCTGTTGAGAGCTTGTGCTATCTCTGGAATGCCGATACGACGATTTTGGAATACCATTTCTTCAACATATTCGATGTTATCGTTTCTAAAAGATGTGCCCAACTCCCATGAGGTACGTTTTCAACGTATTCAGGATCTCTACGGAATATTTTTTGCCACTTTTCAACGATTCCATAGCCGTAATTTCATTGGAATTACGGAATATACTTTTTTATCGCGACGGAAATGTTGTGAAAGGTCGTAGGTCTGTATTTTTTCTAAACCTTCAATTGTGATCATTATATAAACTTTATATTCGCCTTCTGGCACCAGAAGCGTTGCCACAATTGCTCTATTGAGCTCCTAGAATGGTGATTTGAGAAGTGCAACTGTAGGGAAGCCCGCCGAAAGCAGATAACTTTGGATTTTCATGGAACCGGCAGCTCATAGACCTCCATTTCCTTATATTATTTTTTTGTATGTTTTCCATTGATTAATTTTCCTATACGCCAGTTTTTTCCGATTATTTGTACATTGTACCATCCGAATTATAAAACATTCATCGGTTTCAAAATAGGAAAAGACGAAAACAAAATGAAACCGACAGGAGTCAAAGAAGAAACGTTGCAGCATATTTGTCAAGTTGTTTCCTCGTTGCCTCCCGATTCGGCGAAATTCGTTCTACACAAAGGTATATAAACTCGAATGATGTATCGGAGAATATCTTGTACTTTTAACTTTTTCATCTACTTGTATCAGGTCTCGTAAAAGTCTTGAAAAACAGAAAAGATATGCTCGCAAAACGTACGGTCGATTGGGCGATGGGTGAAGCTTGTGGATTCGGATCGTTGTTGAAAGAGGGCATTCCAGTAAGAATGACCGGCGAAGATGTGGAAAGAGGAACATTTTCACATCGACATCACGTTTATCATCATCAAGACATTGAAAATGAAACGTATTGGTAAGCTTAGAAATCTTTTCTTACGAAATCTAGTAACTACACGAAGGCGGTTGTTTTTTTTTAATAACGGTTCGAATTTACCATTTATGTGAATGTTTTATAATATCAAATTGAGTTTAACTCTTCAATAGACCTTTAAATGTGTTTAAACAACAATTTTCAATGGTCAAACTTCTTCTCACGTGTGGTGGCCTCGTACGGAGAAAGCAAAAACAAGAAAGCGACTGGACAGAGCTTGGCGCCTCGCGTGTCTTTGTATCTCAAGGTTCATTCGTACAGCCCCAACTAGGGCTTTCAAAGTTCTACTGGGTCTTCTACATTTGGAACTAACGAGATAATTTGAGCCATGAGGTCAGCATATAGACTGAATTGCAGCCTAGACCTACTGGCCATGCGAAAATCTGGACTAAGGACAGGGTGAATTTAAAATGATATTAATGGGCAGACTAAAATACGCCTACGGCCGTTATTGATACGGTCTTGGAGGCTCACATCAACTGATAGAGAGCAGTAGATTGGTGACTCAAATCCTGCTGTACTAAATAATAGAGCTACCTGGTTTACAGATGGCTCCAGGATGAAAACCTTGACCGGAGCACACGTCTGCGGAGGATATCCCAAAATAAGTAAATTTTCTCGCTTTGGGGTATATGCTACCGTCTTTCAAGATGAGGTATTCGCCATAGTGAAACAGTAATTTTAATTTACTCAAACAGAAGAAAGTCCTACAAGAACTGGTGATTGAAAACTGCTAGAACCAGCTCGTTTGGATGCTCAGAACTCATTCTTGGTGTAGCCATAAGTGGTCTGAAGATGGATAGAGACAGACGGCTTGAGAAAAGCTGAGGCTCGCAAAGACGGGCCTTCTGCCTCTCTTACTAAATAATTTTTCCATTTAAATAGTCATGAAATTCCACTGGTGTCTGGAATTTTGATCGAAAACTGTCATTTAAGACGCCACTTCCACACTATAAACATCACGGAAGACCAACAGGGCCGCTGGTGGATGGAAGAGAGAGAAACTGCAGACCACGTGTTCGTGGCCATCGGGCGCGGCTTAAAAACTTGGGAAAACCTCACAGTTTTCCTAGTGACGTGAAAAGGCTGAAACCAAAGTGCCTGATGGACTTATTAAAGGACATACGCCTTTGGTTTGTTCAAGTGGGACGACGAGCTTATCAGAAAGCTTATGTGCTTAAAGGTCCTTGGTGCTCACCATCCTACTATAAAAATGAATTTTTAGAAGCGTAATACGCTGTAACTTCCACCAGAGCGTAATACACAATTTGGTATGGCCCCCAAATACCAGCGAATCTATTTCTTCTTTCCTAAAATGTGAGTTTAGTCGTCGTTAATCTGACCTATGACAGAGTGGTCTGTTTAGTATCAATACTAGGTCGTTAGCAGTAACTTTATGAAGACGGCAGTGTTTTAGAAGGTCGTAAGTTAACATTTAAGTGTAATTATTTTTACAAACTTTATATTCGCCTCCTAATACCAGCAGTGTTGCTACATACTATTTCAGGAAGTGCATTGTTATATTTTTCACTGAAACATTCTGCATTGTCAATTGAATTTCACGTTTTATTTAATTTTTAGTCCTCTTCACAACCTTTACCCAGATCAAGCCAATTATACAGTTTGTAACAGTACTCTTGCCGAATACGCAATCATGGGCTTCGAGCACGGATACTCTTTCGTTAGTCCCAACGCTTTAGTAATTTGGGAAGCCCAATTCGGTGATTTCGCAAATACCGGACAGCCTATCATTGATCAGATGATATCTAGCTCAGAAGACAAATGGGCAAGACAATCAGGATTTGTGTTACAATTACCTCACGGCTTGGAAGGTAAAGAATACGTTTAATTTTTAAACATTCCCAATTTTTATCTAAATCATTATATATATATATTAACTAAGTTACAGAAAAAATGATAAATCGATGATTATATAAAATTATTATACATTATCACCACTGAATTCGGTAAATATGGTAAGTTATTTCAAATTTACGATTAGTTTATAAAATCCCGAACTTGTAATGGAGTATGGTATCATTCAAATCGGTTTTTTAACAAGTCTTCAAATTTATAGTTATCCATTACTTTATATCTGTAATTATGCCTTTTATAAGTACTATAATATCATTTTCAATACTGATGGATGATCAGATTTAACATTAGATTCAAATCAACGAACCCTGCTTTTGTCGAGTCAGTTTTTTTATTAATTATTACCTAAATCAGGGGTCTCCAAACTACGGCCCGAGGGCCACATCCGGCCCGCGGACAGGTTTTGTCCGGCCCGCGAAGAGCTACTTGAAAACTCCTTTTAGTTAACTGAAGTATTCTAATTTTATCTTGAATAATTATTAATATGACATCTACATTGTTATGGTCATGGGCCAACTACTGATAACATTGTTGTAAGCTTATTGTTATTGTTTTTGTGTTAAGTTCGATAAAGAAACACAAAATTGGGTTAAAAAAGTTATGGTTTTACTGAACTAAGGGTATAGACTTTTTAGACATCCCCCGATTTTTGGGCGGATGTAATTTGGGCGCTAAAGGATTAATGTACTTTTTACAACATGTAAACTAGGCGCCAAGACCGAAGGGTCAGTTTAATCCTATGCGTATTTTGGGCGCTAACCGACTGAAGTACATGATTTATGAAATACAGTTATTTATTAAATCACCGACATTTATAATAAGATAATAAGATATATTTTTGTATTTTTAGATTTTATATTTCTTTATATTTTTATTTAGTACTTAAGTATATACTACATATAAAATAAGAGATTTACATAACCTAACCTAACCTAACAAACTTAAAAATCTATCAACTTTCCCTCTATTGGGTTATTTTATGACTCGACCTACCTGCACTTCTTAGCGCCGAAAATACATGTCGGATTATCTACCCTTCTTGGTCAGACAGATAAAGAAGGATGGTTAGCGCCCAAATTACACCCGCCGTCGATTTTTATTTTATTAGTACTAGCTAAATTTATTGAACAGACAAGTTTAACTTTATCGTTATGTATCTCCGTACTTTTCAAACGAATCGTCGAATTTGTTGAAATAAATAAAAGCTTTTCGCATGTACAGTGTGAAAATTGAACTAAATGATTTGTTCGTATTTAGGTGGCGGTCCGGAACATTCGAGCTGTAGGCCCGAGAGATTACTGGATATGGTATCAGAAGATCCTGATGTAATGCCTCCGGAGGATATTAAGCCAATACAACATATTAAAAATATCAATTGGCTCGTTACATATTGCTCGACACCAGCTAATCACTTTCACGCTTTGCGAAGACAGATTTTATTGCCGTTTAGAAAACCGTTGGTGATGTTGGCACCCAAAGGTAACAGCAACTGCTCAATTGCTTTTCCTATTTTGAAGCGTTGTAGCTAGAAATGTCAATTGATGTTTTAGCTTTCTAACGACTATTTTTTTAACAATACTGTGAAAATATAATTGATGATGATAAAATAAATGATCGTTACAGTTTGAATAATAATTTTGCGTTTCCATAAAATTTGAAAAAATAAATTAATATTTAAGTCAAAGTTACAAGGAAACTGCTTGTTTTACATGAATTTACTGCGTAAGCTTTTTCCTAGCAAACTTAATTTTCTATAAGAATACGCATCACAAAAATTTTTCAGATTGATAATTAACGAATTTTGATAAAAAAATGTAATTACTGTTAAAAAATCAATAGTCCTAACGATACATCCCTTAAAGTTATTATTAAGAGCTCAAACGTTCACGATAAACTTTTTTTATCATCATCAATTATATTTTCACAATATCTTTAAAAAATAGTCGTTTTTTGCGCCTATTTTGAAATTGTATGCTTTAAAAGGAAGGCTAGACTAATATATCTCTTAGCACTTTGTGTCGAAAATAGAGGGAAAATTTTGGTTTTCGTTCTTTGCTTTTCTATCTCAAAGTCAATGTGAAGTTTGTACGTATAGGAAGCTAAAAATTAAAGTTGATTTTCTTTTACACAGATAGTATAATCTTGATGCGATTTTGAGTAAAATTTTGAGAAAAATATACTCATAAAACATAAGGGGTTTTCCAATAAGAGGTGTTATTTTGATATTAAAAGAAAAATGCCATTTTTTGAGATAAATGATCGGATGTTTATTTCATTATAAAGAGGAAGGTATGCCGTTAATAATGGAACACAACATCAGCCAAATGGCCGCCACGACTGCGCTTACAGGACCATATCCTTTTCATGAAATTTTCCGTAACTAAATTGCAAAGCGGCTGCCCTATGTCCTCGATAGCCTCACGAATTCCATCTTTGAGGTCTTGAATCGATGCTGGACCTTATCTTTCTTTGTTGGCCCCAAAGGAAAAAGTCGCGAGGTGTTAAATCACAAGATCTCGGTGGCCAATTGTGATCACCTCTTCGAGAGATAACACGGTCCGGAAATTTTTCCCGTAAAAGATCGTTGCTTGTGTGGCACGTAGCGCTGTCTTGTCGAAAGTAAACGTTGTCCAAATCAATACCATCCAATTCCGGCCATAAAAAATCATTAATCATCTCTCGATAGCGCAATCCATTCACCGTAACTATTGCTCCAGCCTCATTTTCGAAAAAGTAAGGTCCAATGACACCGCCAGACCATATACCGCACCAAACAGTCACGCGTTGAGGATGAAGAGGATTTTCAACAATAACTCTTGGATTTTCCGAGCCCCAGATTCGACAATTTTGTTTATTTTCGTAACCACCAAGGTGGAAATGGGCCTCATCAGTTAAGATGATTTTTCGATGAAATTCCGGAAAATTTTCATGCATTTCAAGGACCCAATCAGCAAAGAGACGACGTTGTTGATGATCGGCCGGCTTAAGTTCTTGTGTTAACTGAACTTTATAGGCCTTAAGACCTAAGTCTTTATGCAAAATACGGTGTAATGACGTTTGTGGAATGGCTAATTCCAAAGAACGACGAGAAATGGACAAACGTGGGTTTTCTTCAACACTTTGGGCTATAACAGCAATATTCTCAGTTGTTCTTGAGCGACGTGCACGGGTTTGATTCTTCACATCACTAACTTGTCCCAACAGCTCAAATTTTTCTACCAATTTCTGTATTGCGGTCCGAGAAGGTGCTTCACGTCAACCCAAAAATGTTTTAGTTTTACGAACCGTCTCTGCCAAACTTTCACCATTTTTATAGTGAATTTTAATAATTTTAATGCGCTGTTGAAGCGTGTATCTTTGCATTTTCATTAATGGCGTAGTTTCTACTTGTCAAATGTCAAAAAATGACAGCTTCAAAAGTGACATTTACCGAAATAGCGGGCTGTTCAAAATAACACCTCTTATTGGAAAACCCTTTATTTAGAGCATAAAATTTTATTTTATTTATTATCATCCATAGCAATTCTTCGATACCCGGAAGCACGAAGCTCATTCGACGAAATGAAGGAAGGTACTGAATTCAAATGGATTATACCCGATGACGGCCCCGCAGGCTCAGATCCTGCCGGTGTACAAAAAGTAATGTTTTGTTCGGGGAAAGTATTTTATGACATTAAAAAAGTTGTAAAAGAAAAACATATGGAGTCGAAAATAGCACTTATTCGTATAGAACAAGTTAGTATATGATATTATGAACAATTATTTAAGAAGTTTAAAAATTTAAATAATTTATAATAAATTTTCAGTTGGCTCCTTTCCCGTTTAGTTTAGTTAAAAAGGAAATACAAAAATATCCCAAAGCGAAAATATGTTGGTTGCAAGAAGAACATAAAAATCAGGGTTTCTGGGATCATATGGAACCTCGTCTAAGGACAATACTTAAAGCATTAAAGGACCCCAGAGACGTGAGGTAGGAATGCACTTGCTTCTAATTTAATAACCCCTTATATATGGAATATAATGCGATGTAAGTTGAGTTGTGTAATTTCAATTTTAGTTACGTAGGACGAGCTGTCTCAGCTTCTCCGGCAACGGGATTCCGATTCAAACATGGAACAGAAATACGACAGCTACAGGAAGACGCACTAAAAATATGAGTCTTTATATAATCATAAAACAATAATTTCGTATGAGTATATCAAGTTTATTTTGAAGTTAGGTGCAATAAAATATACCGTTTCTTTTATTTCGTTTTTTTATTTGACCACTATATTTAATATCCCTTTTAAAAAATATTTGATACCGCCTATGTAATACTGCATTTGCACAACTACTGAAATTTCGCGTTACCTATATTCTAGATGACGTTACGCCAATTGTAACAAAAGTTTTGTATGTTCAGGGGGGATATAGCTCTATGATTGGTTACATAATACGCGCCTGTAGGTAGAATAAACATTCGTTGTTGTATGATGTGGTTGTCAGTTAACATTCGAACTGTCAAATATCAAGGTCAAGTTTCAGTCTTGTAAATCAATCTAAATTTATTTAAGACTGCAAAGAGATAAAGCAGACTTGTATTGTGGTGCTCAAGTGATTAAAATCAAAAATAGGAAGGTAAGTGAAATTGTTTTTATATTAATTGTATAAATGTTACGTTTGTTATTTAACTGTTATATAACGATTCTTGTCGTGGGTCGGGATCGGAAAATTAGAAAAAGACTTTGGCTATTAGTTTTAGTTTATTACTTTTGAAAATATAGAGCCAGTTAACAACTTGAATCTAATCTATTTAGGTTAACATATTGCACTTTATAAATCACAACACATTTTGAGGTTGTATCCAACTGACACCTGCCAAATTTTTAAGGTAAATTTAGAACACACGTGATATTTTTTCAATCTATATCAGTAACTTTTGATCAAAAAGAAAACTTCAAGGAAATAGAATTGATAACAAAATTGTGGTTATAAATTATGACGCCTTCAAAACATTTTTTCAAATAACACTGAAAATATTATTTACATAAGACACGTACAAATTATCATATTTCACATTTATAGAACTTGCATTTATTCTTCAAGGAAAATTAGTAACATATTACCAAGAATGTAGAAAAATATATAAATTTAGGTAGATCATCAGTGGAATTGTATTGAAAATCCAAAATACTTTTTATCTCAGGTTATAAAATATTCATACCTACTTTCATAATTTTTCAATACACTTGTCTTAATGTCCAAATTAAAAGATTCAAATCTATCTTGCATGTATTGTTTGAACAAAAAAAATTTATCTACTACAAATAAACTTTAAATATTCAGTTGAGGGAGACTCCTTCACATAAAAATGTTTACTTGCCATCATTCATAGATTTGAAATTATGTGTACCCCTAGTATGCTAGCGACCATGTGATAGGCTATGAGTCACTGTCAGCTGATTGTTGTTAGAATAAAATAGAGTAAAATAATCAAATTTATAATTTCATTAAAAAATGCGTATTATTTAGTTGTACTATAGATTCTAGAACACCCAGTAGATTATTAAACATACTAAAATTAAAATAAAGCGACAGAGAAACAAATATTTTTATTGGCCATGGAAAACTACTGCTGAAAATAAACATAACTAGAAAATAAAGATGCTGTGCCAATAAACTTTTGTTTACCAAAAGGTAGTTATCATATTTATATAAGTGATTGCACTAATTTTTTTATCTTCGGTATTCATAGATTTTGTTATACTTTTATCTAAATTGTTCTGTTTCATTTATTATATTATAGAGAGAAACAAATTTGATTTATTTCAGTATAATTTACAAGCATGCAGCGGACACTGAGTAGTGTGGTGGGTCCATCTGGACAAAAGTTCGCCACTTGGTTGCTCACCAAAAATGCACCTTGCCTAACAAACAGCCCATCTAGAAGCTACAATGTTCCTGCTGCCTCTGAACCTTTTTTAAATGGTAGTTCAGGTCAATATGTTGAAGATATGTACAATGCTTGGTTGGTAGATCCATCCAGTGTACATGCGGTAAGTAAACTATTATAATATACACTACCAGTCAAAAGTTTTGGCCCACTCCTATAGTTTGTGGGATACACACATAATTAGAAACAATATGATCAATTTTGATATTTTAAATATAAGAAAATGGTAATAATACATTATATATAATACTTTGTGTTTCATTGATGTAACCCCCTTTTGCTTTTTTTATTTCAGTGCCCAATTTTGACAAATAATTGTTATGTAACTGGTTCCATTCGTTTTTCAGGATATAACAAAGATGTGAAGTGGAAGAGGGATACTGCTTTCTGATTTCCCTGTCCAATTTGTCCTACAACTCAATCGAGTTGAGGTCGGGCGATTGTAACGGCCAAATCATTACTTTCAGTACATTTTTCCTATCCAATACAATAAATTTTCTTTCAATTTGTACCAGGTGTCAAGTCGCCCTTTCTCTAAAACATCTCCATACCATCATCAAGCTGTGTTTTACAACTGGTGTTTATTGACTAACCTAATGATTTCTATTGGATTCACAAAAAAAGTTTCCAATAATTCAAGTCGGATTTGCAAGTTCTTTCCCATTGTCAATAGTGAAATGATAGTAATTCCAAACGAATATGGAAACAATTGAAATAAATGCCTTTGATCTGATGTATATATTAAGAAACTGCGTTTTCAGAAAACAAATCATCTATTCTCTTAACCAACTACATTTTCTACATACAAATAGATATTTATTTTTAAAAGCTGAAGGTACTGGTGTTTAGAAACGTTATTTTTCGAAATCAAATTGACATTTGTCTATAAAATCAAAGAATTACATTGGCTATAAAATTTGAAGGGAAAATTTTGGTAAAACGTAAAAAGTAATAAACCTTGATTCGTGCTCTTGAATAAATTTAAACTCCCCATTTTCATACTTGGTGCTTCAATCCCTCCCAAACATTAAAATTGATAAAATACAAAGCTGATTCATAGTTAGATATAATTATAACTTCACGAATTTTATCTGTTTTTACCATGTGATAGTTTTTTGAATTGCACACACTATATATATAGACTGCATCAGTTAGTTCAATATTTTTCATTATTTGATGATTTTTCTGGATATAGATAGTACAAATTGGGAAGTATTGATGTGAAAAGAACTTGATTTATTTGATAAGTATCAAGTGGATGTTTGTTTTCATATCTCTAGTATAAAAATAATTGAACAGATAATGAAATATTACACTCATATGTATCTTTTCCACTTGCAACATATGTCATTGTATTTGATTTATCTCAAATGAACAATACTTATTATATAGTTATTAAAATATATATAAATTAAATTAAGACATTGTAAATCGACAAGAGTCGTTATTAATTTGATTAAATAACCACAAATAATTTCAATTTAGATTACTATGCATATTACTTCTTGACCTTTGTTTGTCGTAATGACAGAAATATACATAAATTTTTAACCGATAGTTCATAGATCATTATTGTTGTTTTCAAATTCAAATCATGCTTTTTTTGAAGCTGTGATCCTAGCATAGGGTTAATTATTTTATTAAAAAAATATTACAAAAGCTTTGAATGAATCTCTTCCAAACACTATCTTTGATTGGCAGTGCAATTATCCTAATCTTGAATCCATGACTGGAAGTATCAATCTAAAGCTTCTTTCGAGATGACTATCGTTTGCTTCATTGTGGCTATCTCAAATTCAGGAATGCATTTGCATCTTAGAAATGACAATAACATAATCTCATAAGAATAAATCCGTTGGTACATATTTAGATCTCTTTCTTACCTGTAAGAAATGTTAGCTTCTTCACTTACCTCTCAAAAAGTCAATCTACCATCTAAAGGAATGAGTATTCGATTTAGTAGCTACAATAGATACTGATAATTGTGCAAAGGTGTGGGCTAAACTGGGCAGTTGAAGGGACCTTTACTACATATGAATATTTAATTTAATTCCTTTTGTGTCCGAAAATAGAATAAAAAAATTAGAATTAGTATTTTTGTTTGGGGTATCAAGTAAAGTATGATTGAGAGACAGCAAGCATTAGTTTGAGGGAATAGGAGACTTGTCAGGAATTAATAGTTATGTGTAGAAGTTTCTTTCCTATACCATAAACTATTTCTGGTGATTTTTCTAAAAAATTTAATCATTCTTCAATATATCTTCTGAATATTGTGTATTTATAAATATACAAATAATTCATTCCTAAAATGTTGCTGGTTGATAGTGTTTAAAAATACTAAAAATATGCAAGCACCTTGCCAACAACTTATATAACCACTCGAATTAATTTAATCTTAATTATTTTTGTGCATTTTGTATTTACGTTTTTAAAAAAATTATAGCCAAAGGGAAGTTTTGTCCTCAAACTATTTATATTGTTAGACCAACAATAACGAATTCAATTTTTTTTGTTTATTATAGTCTTGGGATTCGTTTTTTCGAAATTCTTCACAAGGCGGTGTCGGTTACCAAGCGCCACCATCTTTAGCACCCTTGGGTAAAAATGAACTACCAGTTTCTTCCCTTTTACCGGCATTGGCCGGTTCAAGTGCACTTGGAGCAGCACCTGTTAGCGAAAAGGCCATCGATGATCATTTGGCAGTACAAGCTATTATTAGAAGTTATCAGGTCAGTAATAAAAAAAAAATGATTAATATAAAAAAAATTAGATTATAAACTAATCTGAATTAGTGTATAAAACCAGAGATTTATATTAATGATATAAAAAATTGTATTTGTTCAAAAATTTTGACAATAATCAATGTTTACAACTATATTATGTATATTTAGGAACAGAAAGGTTTACATTTTTTTTTCTTATATATTTTTATGTGTTTATGCTCCTAAATGATCTTGATTTTAGGTCTATTTTGATGTAAAACTAGTTTTTTTATAACTTTTCGAAAAATTTCTGTTTATATATCTATATTTTGATAAAAACTAAAAGAAGTCGAAACTCAAATTTTCATCTATCTTTAAAAAATAATGAAAGAAACTAATTTTAAATCAGAAGAGACCTAAAATCAAGAATATTAAGGAGCATGAAGAAAGGTTTAATTACATATTTGGATCCTATGGATTATATAAAATTATAAGCGTAAACAGGTTAAATTGGAGATCCTTTGTACGTGTTGTTGCTTATTCTACTTGTTACCAAGTTAATATAATATTAAAAGTAAAATTCTAATAATTTTTTTCATTATGATTTGTCTTGATTTTAGATATATTTTCTATGAAAATCAGTTTAAAATAACAGATGAAAATTTTCACAAAAAAGAAACTTAATATCAAGAAAAATCATCACGAAACATGTATAAAAAGGTCTATAAAGTAAAAAATTAGAGAAAATTCGAATAATTTACTTTGGAAATTACATATAAACAATAAGGACACATTTTTATTAATATTACCAAGTTTTAGTGGTTTTTAGATTTTTCTTTTAATTTTTACTGTATCGGTTGTTGTAGTAAGAGAGGGTTTCTGTAGTTCTATTTGGTTTAGTAAATCCTAATGGAGGGGGAAAATATTTAATTCTATAGTTTTTAAAATCCTTTCATTTTTTTATAGTTCATAGAACATTTAGAATCATTTTCCCGTTGAAAAAAAAAATCAGTATAGGACCGATTATATTTTGGTTAACGGGCATTTAGGAAACCTGAAACCTTTTGTGTTAACATAAATTCACTTTTATCCAAAATAATTTGTAATTATGGTTATTTATCCATGTAGTTGAGAATTGATTTTGTTTTATTTATATCAAAAGCATACGTATGAATCGTTTTCACTTTATACTTATATTTATTGTTCGTTCTCATGCACCTACCTCTCTATACCAACTGTACCTGTGAATAAGGATTAATTTTGCTTTTTCCCACGATTTGAAAAGGGTAAATAAATATTTTTTAGCAATGTTAAGGCAGCAAGAAGAATTAGTCCATGCTCAAATATATATTAGTCCCAAGGTATGGAGTAGTTTAAACTATAATCATTTTCATCAACTTGATGCTGTTATTTTCCCTCATTTAGCTCGAAATAAATAAAATTAATTGTCAAGTAGTTATAATCATAATTGAATTTTTAAAATTTAATGATATTGATGAGTTTTTTAACAAAATATATGTTGATTAATGTGTGATAAAAAAATATGTTAGTATTACTAATTCAGGTGGTATTTTAATTTGAATACATGTGTTATTCCAAAAAAATCCAACAATAATAATATGAATAATGTGATGATTCCATATTGAAATATGTAAAGGAACTCAATAATTGTTTACAACAATACCAGACCGAATATTTTTCAATTACATAATGAATTAAAGTAGAAAAAAATATTGTTGTAAACAAACCTGTGATAACATATTAGTTTAATATCTGAGGCTTATCCACTGGTGTTGTTAAATTCACATTATTAACAATAGGGTAACATCTATAAGATGTAAAAGCGGATAAAAACATTTTCTTTTTAGCGAAACAAAGTGTCAACATGGTAGATTACAGACAGATCACAACAGCACAATATGATTTATTACATTGAATTTTTTAGATTAGTTACGAAGATATCATTAAGTTGGTCACAACAAGAAATCCTGTACCAATCCTAAACTGATGTAGGATTTTGATATAAGCATGCGTGGATTGTATAAATTGAAAATTGATTGTAGTTGTCTATTCGAATCAAAGTAATAAGAAAAACCACAAAGTGTAGGTTTAAACATCGAACGTAAACAAAGTTCTAAATCTAGAAACTTTTCTGATGGTCCAAGATGATCGAAAAGGGATCCGATGCATTTGATTTTCAGAGCACCAAATTGGTTACGTCCATGCTTCAGATGATCCTGAGCTATCTGTAATTATTGAAACCAACCTATTGTTGGTTATTTTGGAACCAGAGAGGTTTATAGTTAGTTGTTGAAGCTTGGTTTTTAAATGTGAATTACATTTGTCTCTTAAAGAATCTATTTATAATATTCAGCAACTTTTAATCTAATCAGGTCTCAATTCTTCTCTATGGATTCATTTAGCAACGAATAATATTATTTTAGAACTCTCTGGTTTCGATAGTTCTAGGAATTAGAACAGATTCATGAGGCTTGGAAAAGAAAATTTCAAATAAGACCTCATTTTTCAGAAATTAAAGCTTCTACATTCTACCTACTGTTAACTTAAATTTTGGTAAAAGAGAACAGTCTGCTGATTGATCACAATGATAACCTTGTGAGATGATATGTAGCAAGCAAGCTCGAATTCTGCATCAGAAAAATCCAGAAACTTTTCTGAAGATTCCAGAATAGTCAGTTCATCAAAAGGATAGATGCATTGCTTTTCAGAACACCAAATTGGATATTTCCATGTTTCAGATGATCCCAAGCTATTTCTAATTGTTGGAACCAACCTATTGTTGGTTATTCTGGAACCAGAGAGGTTCATAGTTAGTTATTGAGGCTTGGCTTCTAAATATGGAGTACTTTCCTCTGTTGAAGAACCTCATTTTGCAGAAAATAAATTATGTAAATTTTGGGGAAAGAGAACGTTCTGCTGATTGTTACAGCATTATACTTACTCCCTAATTGTTTGCATCAAGTCCCGGAACACCCTGTGTACATTTAGAGACTAAAAATTTGTTTCGATTAGAATTCCAAAATTATATTGCGAAAAATCGTTTCTTATATATTTCGTTAACGTGAAATCTGATTAAGATTTTTTTGCATATATGTAATTTCCGTAGGCACGTGGTCATTTTATAGCAAAGTTGGATCCGTTGGGAATCATGTACACTGATCCTAATAGTACCATATCTGAAGGGTCTCCACCAGATGTTATTACAAGACAACACAAATTAGGTACGACCAATTTTATACTCTGTAAGGTGGAATTTACGTAAAGACATAAAGTAAAATTGAAAAAATCGAAATATTCACTAGGTTTTTTCAATTTGAATACCCTTGTCAATTTTCGTAATTAAAAATAAAGTAAATTATGCCTTAAGAGTTGTTAATACTCTTTTCATGAGTATAAACCAGGAACTATCTTTTAGAGCTCAGTCTTTGTTGAATAGTATCGAATAATAATTTGTTATTATTTATTATAAAGATAGTTTCTATTGGTCGTTCAGTTTGAAACATATTTTTTCATTTTATTTTTGGTTCTATGTACTGCAAATATGGTTGTGTATAGCTTGTTGTTGATTCAAATGTTAAATAAATTAATAAATAATTATTTTACTTTCGTCGAGTACAACGAGAGGTTCAGGATTTTTTCTTTAACATTTGAATTTGGTTGAGGGTCTGCTATAATTTTTAATGTATTTCAAATGTCTTTGTAACGTGTAGTTTAATCCTTCAAGCTTATTTAAATAAAAAATCAACCGAAGATATAATTTCACTTTGTTCGGATTGCGTTTGTAATTGAAAAAAAAAATAATTCCTTGTTCTAAGAAAATTGTTAACCAATGAGTGATTTTTTTCATAAATTTGAGGAAATTTTAAAAAAATATTTTCTTGGGGTGTTTATTATTTTGATTATAATATTCTTTCAGGTTCTTTTTGGTGCAGGTTTATTTCCCTTATTGTGAAGTTGTTCTAATAGAGAGTTGGAAATGTTGAAACAAATTTTTTTAGGCCAGGAACCAGCGGTAAAATACGTTAAAACTGTGGAATTTTGTTAATCAACGTCGATTTTTATGAAAATTTGGATTTAAGCTCTACTTACTCCCTTATTCATAATATATCCTGTGTCGAAGGATTCTTTTTATTTTTTAGATGTGAAAACTACCCCGAAAAAATTTTTATATTTTAGCATGTATTTGGCTAAAATACACTTTAAATGAATTATTCGTAGATCTGTTGATATTCTCCAACAACCAGACTCGTGCAACCCTTCCAAAGAGTGTAGTAATATTGAAAGTTTTTTTTAAAAATTGTTATTTTCATGAAAATTTGAATTCAAGCTCTACTTACCCCTTTATTCATAATATATCCTGTGTCGAAGGGTTCTTTTTATTTTTTAGGTGTGAAAACTACCCCTTATCGAAAATTTTTTTAGATTTTAGCATGTATTTGGGTAAAATACACTTTAAATGAATTATTCGTAGATCTGTTGATATTCTCCAACAACCAGACTCGTGCAACCCTTCCAAAGAGTGTAGTAATATTGAAAGTTTTTTTAAAAAATTGTTATTTTCATGAAAATTTGAATTCAAGCTCTACTTACCCCTTTATTCATAATATATCCTGTGTCGAAGGGTTCTTTTTATTTTTTAGGTGTGAAAACTACCCCTTATCGAAAATTTTTTTAGATTTTAGCATGTATTTGGGTAAAATACACTTTAAATGAATTATTCGTAGATCTGTTGATATTCTCCAACAACCAGACTCGTGCAACCCTTCCAAAGAGTGTAGTAATATTGAAAGTTTTTTTTAAAAATTGTTATTTTCATGAAAATTTGAATTCAAGCTCTACTTACCCCCTTCTGCGAAATATTCCCTGTGCTGAACCGAGCTTTTTATATTTTGGCTGGAGTAAACTACCCTTTATTGCAAAAAAATTTTAGATTTTATGCATGTTTCAGGTAAAATGAAGTTTAGATGTATTATTTGTAAATCTGTTGACATTCTCAAACACGTTTATGATCAATCAGATTCATACAAAAGTGAAATAGTCATCCTTCAACGAGATATAACTCGGTTATTATTAAATTTACAGAAGTCCTTGAAAAACGAATCTCTTTGTTTTTTTACTAGCTACATTATTGCCCTTAATGATTTTGCTGATAAAATGAAAATTTTTTAAGTTATTCATGAAAAACGGTGAAAAAATATAAATTTTTTTCATCTACTGGGCAAAAGCGCCCTCCGGTGCAGGGTAGATATTTAGGAAGGACTTTGATTATTAAAATTCCACGGGAAATCGACTGGTACCTGACTTATGGGTGCAAATGAAGGAAACAAATTTTCCAAAAACGTTTTTTCACACATTTGGAGACGTGTATACAATTCTACAATTTTTAACGTACAGGGTGATTGATTATTTCATTGTTTTCCTAACCTTTTCTGTACCACGTCCCACCCAAGCGCTCCTAAAATTCTTATGCCCCCTTATGTAACATACACATAATTTTCAATATTAAAACATTGAATTGTTCAATTAAGAAACTTGAATGATAAGTTTTAGGAATAAATCAAAAGTATTATGAAAAACTGAAATTGAAATTCGAAATAATTTTAATAAAGATTTCAATTTAAAGCAGAATATTCCTCCCACTTCAACTCCGTAAAAAATTATTACATTAATTTACAAACAACCCTAAATCGATACAAAAATAGACAAGAGGCTGTGAAGAAAAGAAATGCTTCCCAGACTCAGTGAAGTTTGAAACTGATCTTGGCTTACAGTGTCACTTGTTTGTCTCAACTGCTTCCGAATTGTGTGGTGCTCCTGCTAGGCATCAAGGAACCACAAATTCTCACGAGTCGCTTCAGTTTACCTTCTTCATATATTGTTCAATGTTCTTTGATTCAGATCCGAACAACCGCGTTGTTTAGCGAGATTTTGAAGCGTCCGGGGGTCCACGCGAAGCCTGCCATCTACCGCAGAGAAGTTAACTTGACGACATCAAAAACCCAGTTGATATTTTGGTTTCGTCAAATGAATTTATAGTATTTATTTAAGAATTTGCTTTCTTTTTCAATTGGGCGCGGAGATTTAGCATTGCATTTGAATGGTCCAGAGCAAAAGGGTAAAACTCGTGTTGTGCCCCCGTGGGACGTGATCCCCCGGGATTAATGTGATAAAATTCAATGCCAACTTTGTTCTTTGAAATGTCAATTTGAAAATTTAAGGGATTATAGACAATATTAGTCTTGACATTTTAAAATTATTTACAATCTTTTTTACAATGTTTCATAATGCTGTACCATATCAAAGTTATATTTTTTTCAATGGAACACCCTATATATTATTGCATATTTGGAATCGACTTGACTTCCCCATTACATTGATACAAGGTTGTGATTTGTTCTACGGGGTATTTAAAAAGTTATAACCAAATTCCCATAAAAATCGTAACAAGTTCAATACCCTGTACAATGTAAGGGAAATTCAAGAATGAAAATCTGTAACGGCCAAAATATTCGAATAGTAGTAAAAATTCTGGAAAATTATTTATTTCGTTGATATTCATCGAATCTGATACAGGGTGAATCAATATACTAATACATTGTTTTTGTCTGTTTTTTCAAATGAATCACCTTGTATTTTATGTAAACATCGAAAAGTACTATCAATATACTTTTTTATCAAGCAACACTTATACCTAAAACTGTCCATATCTAATAATTCAACATTTAATTGTGATTTATTTGTCAAAAACTGACATTTTATCGTTGTTGTTTGGTACTGTACATGTTGAATTGGAAATGAAAAGAAAAATCAATTATGTTACAAATAAATTACAGGGACGAAACAATAAAAAACTATCCTATTTATTACAGGATACGTAAACGTCTCGATTATCAGAATAAGTGTTCGAAATGACCTCCAAAGACATCTATGCATGATTAATAGCCAAACTTTCACTATTATTCATCAACTAATCCATATCACATAGTGAATGACAAACTAGATGGTCGTTGAATGTGTGAGAAGGTATTGTCGGTGAATATATAGTAGGATCATAATTATTTTATCACGTTTAAACGCTGAGATTTCAACAAATTACGACATGATGGTTGTAACTTTTTAAATACCCCGTAGAACACATCACAACTCTATATTAATGTAATGGGGAAGTCAAGCCGATTCCAAATATGCGATAATATATAGGGTGTTTCATTTAAGAAAATGTAACTTTGATATGGCACGCCATTACGGAGCAATCTTTCAAATTTTCAATTTGATATCTTGAAGGTACTGAACTTTAACATACTAATCAATCACCCTGTATATTGTACTCAAAGTCTAACCGACGTGTCCCGCTGTGGGTGACTAGCAAGTAAATTGTCCACTCATCGGACATATTTTGATGCCGACTAGTCGCGAATTGTCGAATCAAATTCAAACTCCAACGTATCTTAATACGCGGATCACCACGTGTAGCACGTCGTGTCACGCTACATCACACGTGCTATACGTGTCCCAATTTGCGCGTCGCCTAATTGTGAATAATGGAGTAGACATACGGTTTTCACCAGGAAATGTATGAGTTGCAGCAAATTTTTTTTACAGTCGATTAATCTGATTTGAATTGTGTTATAATCGTTTCCTTTAAATTTATGTGTATTTAAATGAGGTAGACGCTAACTAATAAAGCTTCAGCAAAAGTGAACTAACTGAATATTTGGCTTAAATAAAATATTTATGTGGATTGAGGTGTTGATAACAAAATCTACTGTACCATAGGAATTTTATACATCATTACGAGTTCTGGAAATTTTCATAAATTCTTTTTTTTGCGTACTGCAAGGATTTCAGGTTATTTTTTGTACTAAAATGTAAATAAATCGTATACGGAATCGATTTGTTTTCAAAAGTTATTAAACCTAGAACAAATAATTATAAATAATAAAACTAGAAGTGCAAGTTGTAAATTTTCAAAATTCTGAATTCACTTTGTGTAAGGCTTATATTTAAAGTAAATTAATTGATGTACTGGGTGTCTTATTAGAAGAGGTAACGTGTCAAGTCAGATAAAAACGTATTCTTAACAAAAAAATATTATAAAGTCACTCATAAATCGAATATTATTTGTTGTAATAATTATTATTATAACGATTTTGTATAAATAATTGTTTTTACCTACAATTCGATAAGTATTACTGCTCCTTTCTTCAGGGGTTTAACAGCCCTTCAGATTCACTGGTATCCGAAAAACAGAAGAAGGAATTGGTAAAAATACTGACAACGAAAACAAAAAAAAAATGACTACCATTTACCTAAATTGCGTTACGTAATACTTGACGTCCCTTTCGAAGAAAATTTTTGTCTTAAATTTGGCACCCAATTCATTAATTAGTGGATAGACCATTGTGAATTTCCATTCCCGAATGGAAAAAATAACATTTATTTTTCTACTAATATTGTAAATTGTATATAAATCGGAAACAAATTAACAACTTTGTACAGTTTGCAATATTCCGATATGATTAAATTGAGAATATTTTCAAAAAAAAAACAAAATCAGTCTTTTGCTTGACATTGTACTGGACAGAGGTATTGGCTAATTTTTAGATTCGAGGTCATCACATAGCAAAGTTGGACCCCCTTGGTATAAACAGCGCAGATTTGGACGATCAGACGCCGCAAGAATTGGTCTATAAGAACTACAATTTTGGTAAGATTCCATTAATTTGTAGTTGGTAGTCGTTCGGAAATGGTTTTATAAACACTTAGCAAGCCGTAATTCATTTAAAGTCCAACGGCATAATTCCATTGGAAAGATAATTTTACAATTATTGATTGAGTTGAAATTTCTGGAACCGTTGTATATATTCATGCCGAACACTCTGTTTACACTACCACTACACCAACGCGCGTTTCCATAACCAAAAAGTGAGTCTTCAGAGACCTCTTCACTGGAAAATTCCTTAACTACTAAACTTTACAGTGGGCTGTAAGGAATAGACTCCTTGTTCCTATTTCAACAGATCTCAATGTTGTCAAATATTCATTTCATGATTATGACTATGTGCTCTTTAAACCGGACATCTGTTAGTCTGCCCAATATATTTTCCGTTCTTTTCCAAATCTGGTATTTTACCACGCAATAATGTATTAAAACAGGATTGAAACGTAGCAGAGCAAATCCTACTACCTAAATCATGTTAAATTGTTAAAAAATGTATCCAATAATAAATTGTTGGATGCATTCGAAAGCATTGGAATTGCTAAAATGTAAGAACAATTCAAATGGGGCCTATTCCTTATATTCCAGTTTAGTAGTCAAGTCTTAGTGTCGAGATAGTACAATGAACAAAGTTTAATAACTTAAAGTTACTATAATAGATAAACAAAACTATATACAACGAAAGGTGAAACTTCGTCGCGCGAGCTGAATCTCTGGAAACGACGTAGTTTGGCTGATACGTCGGCGTTCGAGGTCTGATCGCTCCGCGGTCTCGAGACGGAATGAATTTCTCCACGATTCCAAACGCCTCGCCCGGGTTCGTGTATGATCGGGTAGAAGGTTTTTGTTTTTTTCCAAAGTCAGGTATATTGGGGAAGATTAATTTAAGTGGATGTTATTTGGACATTTCGCAAGTTATTGTATTAGATATCGGTCAGTCAGGTATGGATCGTTTTATTGAGGGAATTTTTACGTTTATTAAGTATTTTTAAATGCGAGGTCACATGGCATGGTCCCCACAGAAAGAACGTGAAATTTCCCGCCGAAGAGGTTATTTCGCTGGAATTAATTTTTACGCTGCAAGAAGTTCCATTAGTGGGAAAATTAGTATTAAATAGTTGGATAAAGTTAATAGGTTTTAGTTTACCTACAGTCTCTGAAGATGATAACTTGGTTATCGAAACAGGGTAATTGTGAGTTTGTGTAGTTATGGTGTAAACTGAAGGATAATAAAAAAATTATCTATTTTGTGAATAAAAATCCAAATTTTATGTGGTAAAATTATAATACTGCTTAATAGGTGAAAATATTGGACAGAATTAATGGTAACTGGTGCATTTTGCCATTGTTGCCAATTATTATGCAATTTTCCTTTTAATTAGGAACTAGAAAAGTTATTTTTATAATGTTTACTCACTAATAATAATCATTTAACAGCAAAATTTAAAGTATTATCTGACTAATTATTACAAAACATTTATCTACGGAAAAAATTAGGTTTGTAATTGGTGTCATGGGAAAAAAACTGTACAATTAACCTAGTGTCATAAAATATTGTTTTTTTTTATTTATTTAAAACCATTATCGATCAACTACACACTTTTATTAAAAAAAAAAAATAACCTAGTAACTGTTGATAATTTCGCAAAGAATTGTTTGTAATAATGTTTTGCGTGATTCTTAGTTTTAGCATATAGAGTAGCGATTGTGCTTGTTTCTATTCATTTCAATATGGTTGTCAGCTGCACACTCCTTATAACAGCCTCACATTTCAACATTTTTGAAAATCAAAACACAAACAACACGTTTTTGGGTATCTTCTTCTTCACTAAACTCCTTTCAATCATATTTTTGTTCCGTACTTATCAGTTATAATAAAACATTGCAATCTATGATTCACACCTGGATATTCATGTCTTTATATCACTATTTATAAGATTTTACGATGGGTGCTACTTAAGTTTTGACTTATGGCAACAGTGATTTAAATATGTTAAATTTGACATTGTAAACATCGTAAAGAAATATTTCTTTTGGTCAAAAAATGGAATTAAAACGTGAACATTTTCTATATTTTACGATGTCAATCGTGGTCGCATTTTCGTTTAGTCGAATAAGCTATTGTGCCAGAAAACATCGTGAGATTGAGGCAAGTTAATCAAATCCAACAAAAGCTTTTCGAAGCAAATTGTCGGCTGTTTTTTTCGGAATAATTGGATATGTTGACACCGTTCCGTTAAAGAAACGTATAACGATCCATTCTGAATGGTACACCAGCATTTGTTTGCCAGAAGTGCTTGAAAAAATCAGGAAAATCAATCGCAGAAAACGAATCACTCTCCATTACAACAATGCGAGCTTTCGGACATTATTTCAACCAAAAACGTTTTTCTACACCTGATGAAGCCTCAATTGGAAAGGAAAAAATGCTTCGACATCAGTATTGATCTTAATGGAGAATATTTTGGAAAACAATAAAGCCATAACCAATTATAAATATTTGTTTTTATTTGTCTATCTCAAAACTTAAGTAGCAGCCCTCGTAGTAATATTGAAGCAAAAGTTCTTGATTTCGATGGAAATGTAAACAAAATTTGATTGTATTTTTTTTATTAATTGCTCATTTTAAGTACGTCTCTGCGTGTTTAAATGCCACAAAGTTGCCAATTGACGTGCAATCTAAACGTCACTTACCATAATTGATATGTCAATAGTACCTTTGAATGTTGAATGAAATACAAAGACTTTCAAAACTATTACCACCCAAATATTCGTCAATCTAAATTAAATTTTTCAAATGAATGTGGGAAAGGTACAGTTTTGTATTGTTTGAAATGTTACTACTTCCATTTTTGAAATAAGAGGAAATGCTGTTCAAACTAATATTATTAACACAGCACTTTCACTAATTGCACTACCAATAATGTGAAAAACATTTTTCTTATTAAAGAAACTCTCTTCGACGTAATCAGTTGCCACCGTTCTCAATTTGTCGTTGGATTTGATCGATTTTCATACCATTGTTTACCATAATAGTATTTGTACTTATCAGGATCCTTAAAGTGCAATTTTCGACCGACAAGTATTTATACTAACCACTTGATTGAGGCACATCCCCTTATCATATCGTAAGAAAACTCTCGTCTGTACTTACGGACGAGCTTCTACTTGTAGATGGTAGAATAGGAATTTTCCTTTTTCCTTGATACCTCGGACTGTTTACCAGTCAGACAACAACCCCTGTCTGCGGGCTATGCGGCTTACCACCTCTTCTGACTTAAAAATCTTGAATGTAAGTACCGTAGTTTTCGTTCATGGATTGCCTCGGGGTTTCTTTACAAAAGCGACAAGAGCTGCTCCGATGTACTCGTACTTCAGGTGCTAATTCACCGGGCAGTGTCCAGTAACTCTCCTTAGCTCTTCAATGAGACCAGTTGGTGGATTACGAAATGAATATTTCCGATTATTTCATCTGAATGAATGAATGATAAATAATTTTCTCCTTTGGATACATATGCCTACTTGAGAACGTCGTTTTGCTTCACCATCCATTCAATGAACTTTTTTCTATGTAATGGCATTAATCGTGGATCAGCTTTATTGTTCAAATTGTTCAAAACATTGATCTTATGTGACACATTGCAAATTATTTTTCATATCGCCTTGATGATCTCAATAATTCAATTATTAGCTCTTCTTATTTGCATTTTTTGCTGTTTTTACATCAGTAGTTATACGATTTAAAATTTTACCAATAAAAAAAATAGTCGTGCTCGAAAAATCACGCGTGAATTAAATATCTTAGTATCTACTTTAGTATCTTTTGAAGCATCTAATGAAAAATCTCATCTCTGAAAACTTCTTTCTCGCCATGTATAACCCAAGATATTTTGATAGGTAGTGATCCCAAACTATTTTTAAACCGATTTAAAAACATTTTTCATCCCTTTATGTGCCTACACGAACTGTAGTGTCAAATATTTCACAAAAATCTCGCATAGTGTCTGACAGCCATGTTTCGTTTATCACAATTAAAAAATTAATGTTAGTTATGTTATTTTCCTCATTTTTTAAACCTCTAATTGTCTCATTCGACTACACAGTTTTTCTGTTACTTCACAATGTGTGTTCTTTTCTTGCTTACTTGTTTTAACCCAGATCATCCCTCAAAGACGTACAGCGAAGAACTGAAAAGACAGGTCCGGCAGTTTATGGCAAGTAAGTATTATTTTTTTTATTCTATATATATATGGACAAAACACTGTGACGTATATAGACGTGCACCTACAACTGGGTATTTATTAAAACGTTTTTCCATTTCTCTTTTACGATAACAAAAAAATTGTACTCTAATCTAGTGAAAAATAACACTTCAAATCAACTTTACAGGTCTATCTGGCTTTCATCTTCGGAAACTTTCTCTCTATTTCCGTTTTTTGTCTCATTTTCCCAGTCCCTCACTTTCACTCCCTCTCTTCAACCGCTTCTTCCTCGATCCTCCTCTTCATTTTTGTCATCTTTTTCATCTTTCACCTTTTCTTTCTTTTTACCTATCTTTCCCAACTTATTATATAAATTATATTTGGGTGCTGCCAGTTCTCTGTTTGTTTTTCTTCTGTATACTTCGTCTTCTTTAATTAATTAATGCAAAAAATTGTTATTACCGCGCCAGGAATTGATTTTACTAGTACCTTAGTCGAAGTGGCGATCAGCTCTCCGACTATAGTACATGAATGAAATTTTCTTTGATTAAAATAATGAACATTACTGGTAACTACAAAAAGTCAAGTTTAGTAAAACAACATATGTAGAGCGAAAACTAGCACGTCATTAAAATCTAATCAAATCAAAACAAACATTCAATACAGACACAACGTACGAAAGGTAAACACAAGACCGTTTCCTACGACGTTTTTTGCCGTGGAAATAATCAAGGATCTTTAGCTCTCAAATCATTGAATTGAAACTTTATCGATAAAAAAATGTAATTTAATTAATGTGAACTAAGGTATCGAATTTCAGAGGTTAAGGTGATATCACTTTCGGTTCATTCGGATGAATGATCACTCAAGTGAATGTTCTCTTTTTTTTTTCATTCCACACACACAAAATGGCAAAAAAATGAACTTTATTCGCTCATTTCCTCGAATATGTCGTCAAACGAACTCGAGTGAACGTTCTATTCGTGTTCGTACGTTTCATTTTTCGATTTTTCGTTCATTCGGAGTGCGAGTGATTGATGCCGAATGCCGAAATCAAACATCGATAGTTTGGTTTACTAATAAATTAATTTATCACTTTCGGTTCATTCGGATGAATGATCACTCAAGTGAATGTTCTCTTTTTTTTTCATTCCACACACACAAAATGGCAAAAAAATGAACTTTATTCGCTCATTTCCTCGAATATGTCGTCAAACGAACTCGAGTGAACGTTCTATTCGTGTTCGTACGTTTCATTTTTCGATTTTTCGTTCATTCGGAGTGCGAGTGATTGATGCCGAATGCCGAAATCAAACATCGATAGTTTGGTTTACTAATAAATTAATTTATCACTTTCGGTTCATTCGGATGAATGATCACTCAAGTGAATGTTCTCTTTTTTTTTTCATTCCACACACACAAAATGGCAAAAAAATGAACTTTATTCGCTCATTTCCTCGAATATGTCGTCAAACGAACTCGAGTGAACGTTCTATTCGTGTTCGTACGTTTCATTTTTCGATTTTTCGTTCATTCGAAATGCGAATGATTGATGCCGAATGCCGAAATCAAACATCGATAGTTTGGTTTACTAATAAATTAATTTATCACTTTCGGTTCATTCGGATGAATGATCACTCAAGTGAATGTTCTCTTTTTTTTCATTCCACACACACAAAATGGCAAAAAAATGAACTTTATTCGCTCATTTCCTCGAATATGTCGTCAAACGAACTCGAGTGAACGTTCTATTCGTGTTCGTACGTTTCATTTTTCGATTTTTCGTTCATTCGGAATGCGAATGATTGATGCCGAATGCCGAAATCAAACATCGATAGTTTGGTTTACTAATAAATTAATTTATCACTTTCGGTTCATTCGGATGAATGATCACTCAAGTGAATGTTCTCTTTTTTTTTCATTCCACACACACAAAATGGCAAAAAAATGAACTTTATTCGCTCATTTCCTCGAATATGTCGTCAAACGAACTCGAGTGAACGTTCTATTCGTGTTCGTTCGTTTCATTTTTCGATTTTTCGTTCATTCGGAATGCGAATGATTGATGCCGAATGCCGAAATCAAACATCGATAGTTTGGTTTACTAATAAATTAATTTATCACTTTCGGTTCATTCGGATGAATGATCACTCAAGTGAATGTTCTCTTTTTTTTTTCATTCCACACACACAAAATGGCAAAAAAATGAACTTTATTCGCTCATTTCCTCGAATATGTCGTCAAACGAACTCGAGTGAACGTTCTATTCGTGTTCGTTCGTTTCATTTTTCGATTTTTCGTTCATTCGGAGTGCGAGTGATTGATGCCGAATGCCGAAATCAAACATCGATAGTTTGGTTTACTAATAAATTAATTTATCACTTTCGGTTCATTCGGATGAATGATCACTCAAGTGAATGTTCTCTTTTTTTTTTCATTCCACACACACAAAATGGCAAAAAAATGAACTTTATTCGCTCATTTCCTCGAATATGTCGTCAAACGAACTCGAGTGAACGTTCTATTCGTGTTCGTACGTTTCATTTTTCGATTTTTCGTTCATTCGGAATGCGAATGATTGATGCCGAATGCCGAAATCAAACATCGATAGTTTGGTTTACTAATAAATTAATTTATCACTTTCGGTTCATTCGGATGAATGATCACTCAAGTGAATGTTCTCTTTTTTTTTCATTCCACACACACAAAATGGCAAAAAAATGAACTTTATTCGCTCATTTCCTCGAATATGTCGTCAAACGAACTCGAGTGAACGTTCTATTCGTGTTCGTACGTTTCATTTTTCGATTTTTCGTTCATTCGAAATGCGAATGATTGATGCCGAATGCCGAAATCAAACATCGATAGTTTGGTTTACTAATAAATTAATTTATCACTTTCGGTTCATTCGGATGAATGATCACTCAAGTGAATGTTCTCTTTTTTTTCATTCCACACACACAAAATGGCAAAAAAATGAACTTTATTCGCTCATTTCCTCGAATATGTCGTCAAACGAACTCGAGTGAACGTTCTATTCGTGTTCGTACGTTTCATTTTTCGATTTTTCGTTCATTCGAAATGCGAATGATTGATGCCGAATGCCGAAATCAAACATCGATAGTTTGGTTTACTAATAAATTAATTTATCACTTTCGGTTCATTCGGATGAATGATCACTCAAGTGAATGTTCTCTTTTTTTTCATTCCACACACACAAAATGGCAAAAAAATGAACTTTATTCGCTCATTTCCTCGAATATGTCGTCAAACGAACTCGAGTGAACGTTCTATTCGTGTTCGTACGTTTCATTTTTCGATTTTTCGTTCATTCGGAATGCGAATGATTGATGCCGAATGCCGAAATCAAACATCGATAGTTTGGTTTACTAATAAATTAATTTATCACTTTCGGTTCATTCGGATGAATGATCACTCAAGTGAATGTTCTCTTTTTTTTTCATTCCACACACACAAAATGGCAAAAAAATGAACTTTATTCGCTCATTTCCTCGAATATGTCGTCAAACGAACTCGAGTGAACGTTCTATTCGTGTTCGTACGTTTCATTTTTCGATTTTTCGTTCATTCGGAATGCGAATGATTGATGCCGAATGCCGAAATCAAACATCGATAGTTTGGTTTACTAATAAATTAATTTATCACTTTCGGTTCATTCGGATGAATGATCACTCAAGTGAATGTTCTCTTTTTTTTTTCATTCCACACACACAAAATGGCAAAAAAATGAACTTTATTCGCTCATTTCCTCGAATATGTCGTCAAACGAACTCGAGTGAACGTTCTATTCGTGTTCGTACGTTTCATTTTTCGATTTTTCGTTCATTCGGAATGCGAATGATTGATGCCGAATGCCGAAATCAAACATCGATAGTTTGGTTTACTAATAAATTAATTTATCACTTTCGGTTCATTCGGATGAATGATCACTCAAGTGAATGTTCTCTTTTTTTTTCATTCCACACACACAAAATGGCAAAAAAATGAACTTTATTCGCTCATTTCCTCGAATATGTCGTCAAACGAACTCGAGTGAACGTTCTATTCGTGTTCGTACGTTTCATTTTTCGATTTTTCGTTCATTCGGAATGCGAGTGATTGATGCCGAATGCCGAAATCAAACATCGCTGGATTGGTTCCCTAATAAATTCATTTATCACTTTTGATTCATTTAATGCCTAGACGTTTCTCAAAGAAAGATGCTGAATAAAAGACAGAAATGAATAAAAAGTGAACCGTTTGATATCACCTTTTGTAGAGGCGTTAGAAGACGAATAGCCTACAGACGTCGATAATTTTATGTTCCCATATTTCTAGTTTATTTTAGCACCTTCTTATTTCAGCTTTACGTGTAACATCTTTTGATTTTAACGTTTTTGATACCATTCATGCCGTTTAACTACCTTTTGCTATTTCCTTCGTTTCCTTTATTTGTGATAATGACTCCCAAATATTTCTACCTGTATATAGTAATCTGCCCGCTTTAGTAAATCCCAAAATCCCCGCTTGGGTTCCCCTACTATTAGGATTTTCACAGCGCCAAAGTATTCTATTGACAACCTTGTTGGTGCAAATGTCCCTAGATCTGTTAGAAGAAGAAAAATCTCAAATTTTTTTTGTTGAAAACTTTCGATAAGATTATATTTTCAACAAAATTTTAATTCCGATTAACAAATCATGAATATTACCGGGGTAAGGACATTTTTTAGTAATAACTGTCTTAATCACTCGCATTCAGCGAATAGAATTTTTTCGTCAGTTGCATAAATATAAAAATAATGTTTTGTTTAAATACGTCACAGTGTATTTTGTTTATCTGGTCTATAAAATGGGGTTGCCGATATTTAAAGGTAAATAAAACAATTCTATCAAAATTTACTATCGGAAAGATGTATACAAGCAACACTAAATTATTAGAAGTTTTGTAATGCATTGTCTAATATATCTTCAGTTAATGTATTAGAAAAAATATATCAGAAATACACTATCGGACAAAAGTTTTGTCCGCCCTATAGTTTGCCTGATTTCGATATTTATATTTTAAAGAATATATATAGATAAGAATATGGTAATAATGAAACTACAGTCTGTAATTGTTAAATATTCACGTTTTAAATCCATCGATGTAACGCCCTTTTGCTTTTATTATTTCGTTGCACAATTTTGTAACAATTTCGACAAATAATCATCGTCTATTTGGTTCCATATGTTTTTCAGTTTATTCTAAAGATATGAAATTGAAGTAGGACACTGCTTTCTAACTTTCCTATCCAATTTGTCCCACAATAACTCAATTGGGTTGAGGTCGATCGACTTTGAAGGCCAAATCATTACTTTCAGCACATTCTTCCTTCCCAATTCTTTCAAATACTCTTTTCACAGCTTCGAGTTATGTTTGGAATCGTTGTCAATATTGTTTATAGCTTTCTTTCTTCAAAATCCATTTTCAAATACTTTTTGCACAGCTTCGAGTTATGTTTGGAATCGTTGTCAATATTGTTTATAGCTTTCTTTCTTCAAAATCCATTTAATTTTTACCAGGTATCCAGTTGGCCTTTATTCAAAATTTCCCCAAACCATCACCTAGACTCCGTGGTGTTTTAAAGTCTATGATCGTTCTTTGATTTTACTTCTTTTAAAACTGATTTACGAGAACGAAAACACTTCGTATACGAACTTCACAAATAGATGTCTTGGTCCAAAAAGTATAAATCACAAATCGTTCTGGCGTCTCACAGGGCTAACTATGACTAAACTACGAATATAGTAAACAAAAAACGAATGTTGATTTTGCAGGCCAAATCATTAGTCTCAGTACATTCTTCCTTTCCAATTCTTTCAAATACTTTTTGCACAGCTTCGAGTTATGTTTGGAATCGTTGTCAATATTGTTTATAGCTTTCTTTCTTCAAAATCCATTTAATTTTTACCAGGTATCCAGTTGGCCTTTATTCAAAATTTCCCCAAACCATCACCTAGACTCCGTGGTGTTTTAAAGTCTATGATCGTTCTTTGATTTTACTTCTTTTAAAACTGATTTACGAGAACGAAAACACTTCGTATACGAACTTCACAAATAGATGTCTTGGTCCAAAAAGTATAAATCACAAATCGTTCTGGCGTCTCACAGGGCTAACTATGACTAAACTACGAATATAGTAAACAAAAAACGAATGTTGATTTTGCAGGCCAAATCATTAGTCTCAGTACATTCTTCCTTTCCAATTCTTTCAAATACTTTTTGCACAGCTTCGAGTTATGTTTGGAATCGTTGTCAATATTGTTTATAGCTTTCTTTCTTCAAAATCCATTTAATTTTTACCAGGTATCCAGTTGGCCTTCATTCGAAATTTCCCCAAACCATCACCTAGACTCCGTGGTGTTTTAAAGTCGGGTTTACACAGTCTATGATCGTTCTTTGATTTTACCTCTTTTAAAACTGATTTACGAGAACGAAAACACTTCGTATACGAACTTCACAAATAGATGTCTTGGTCCAAAAAGTATAAATCACAAATCGTTCTGGCGTCTCACAGGGCTAACTATGACTAAACTACGTATATAGTAAACAAAAAACGAATGGTGATTTTGCAGGCCAAATCATTAGTCTCAGTACATTCCTCCTTTCCAATTCTGTCAAATACTCTTTGCTTCGCTTCGAGGAATATTTAGAATCGTTGTCAATATTTTTTATAGCTTTCTTTCTTCAAAATCCATTTAATTTTTACCAGGTATCCAGTTGGCCTTCATTCAAAATTTCCCCAAACCATCACCTAGACTCCGTCGTGTTTTAAAGTCTGGTTTACACATGGATCTAACATCCGTTCTTCCTTAGACTCATTACTCCATAAAACTATCTCGCAATCTTCATGCGGTCAATTTTTACGTATGCAACCACTCAATTTCATTTTGAGTCTTAAAAGAAGTTCACCCTTCCAAAAAAGTAAGCTTCTCTCAATTTCCTTTTCATTATAGAAGCCCTCAAAGGTAGATCCCTATATTCATTGATCGGAGCTGCTTTCTCAGGGCTCGTGAGTCGTCTATCGCCTCACTTCCTGGTGGATTCATATTTTTTCACGCTGTAACTCACGGTGGACGTCGAGGTATTTTTAATTCGACGGCAATGGTACGATTACTCTTTTTGAAGACTATGAAGATTTGCGATAGTTTTTTGGTTTTAACAATTTTAAAACTGGTCTTGGTACAAAAAGTATAAACCACAAAACAAATTACGTATATAGTAAACAAAAAACGGATGGTGGTAGGCAAAAACTTTTGACCCCAATGTATTTATGACATTTATACCATATCAGTTTCGTGTTGTTAAATAATTGAATCGATCTGATGGTGATATTTATTTTAATATTAAACAATTTGTAATTATATGATTCTATTTAAAAACATTCAAATTCGACTAAAGCATTCATTAAACTTCTAACGTTTATAAGCTTGTTTTTATTTCGGATATTTTGACACAAGATTTGTATACACAAGATTTTGATAGAAATTTTATCATGCATTCAATTAGACAATTAGTTTAGCTTGATACCACATCAATGCGCTAACACTTTCGTATTTTTAATACTCATTTAGAAGTATTTTGAACACAGAAAGTTAATTTAGTCATCTATAACTACTTCGTTTTGGTAGTCTACTTTTGTTAATTGAGAATAAGGTTATTTTAAATGAGTATTAAAAAATACTCCATTCATTTTTGTATATTATTCAGCTACATATTACTTCTTATAATCGTTGCTTCGTTCTTTATGCTGCTTCGCTTTTATAGAAACCGTTTTATACAATAATTATTAAAGAAATGTTTCAAGCTGAATCGATATTATTATTGATAAGAGTTCCCAAAATATTAACTACAAATTTTCACCATTTTGGGATCTTTTCTAATTCTTTAAATCGATCTATTTCTTGCATTGGTTTAATATAATTTTCTACATATGGTGCATTTCTATGACAAGACTGGTTTTAGTCCACATCAGCAAGAAACGTCTTTAGATTAAGACCAGATTCCTCGTAAATTATTTGGGATTTTACTTATTTTATTTCAAATCATCTAAAAATCTTTCATCAGATTCGACTTATAAATCCTGACAGTCGAGAAATTGAAATATTGAAAGACACAACCGAGAATAAACACTAAAAGTTATAAAAAAATGTAAATTTTCATGAAGTCCAAACACCAAAGTTTTAGAAACCCTTTATCCGGCAGATAATATTAATAGAAATGAAAATGACTGTTTGAGGCGATTCTACGGAAGATTAGCAAGCTTATTAACTAATTTTTATAAAAGTAATCGTCATAATCAAACTGTATAGTACTGTGATTGGGTTCCAGGTTAAAATATTAAAAAATAAATAAAAATCAACGACTTACCTGCCGGAAAGCAATAACAAACTACCATTATGCCTAGTAGAGTCTCTTAAAAGACTTTCGAATCCGTTTTTGAACTGGGATCCCTATAACCATCACTGGAATGGTAAAAGAAGCAAAAAAAATGATTATAAGGGTGTGAGGACAAAAAAACAGCTTTGAAAGTAAAGTAGGCGTTAATTCATAAACTTTAATGCAAATGAAAAATCCACACAGGCGATGCGATAAATTTGGATGGATTATGCACGAGGTGTAATAAAAAAATACTTATTTTTATGAAATCGGTTGACAATTTTGAACCTATTCGTACTATTTGTCCTTCGTTTTGACAAACGTAGCTTCTACTACAGAGACTACAGAGGTTTTGATCGTTGAAAGTTTTCCTATCCGTCCCCATTCTCCTTATTCACCAGAATTGGCATCATTTTACTCACTGACGTCTCATGTTAAAGAATTTTAAGTGCTCTGCAACCTTTTCAAGTATAGCCAGACAAAAAATGAACGATAGCTGTCGGCGTGTTGAGACAGGTAATTCGATTGATAGAAAGTCAGGATCAGGCAGAAAAAAAGCCAAAAAATATCAAAAAAGAAGAGAGGAGTTTCTGTTGAAACGACTCACGGAAAACTGGAAGCCATGATATCTAAACCTTTAGAGGGAGAAATATCTTTGTCACAGAGTTTTGATTTTTGTTCCATTTGTTGCTTTCCAGAACATTTGAGTGGCTATTTTTTTTTTATTTTAAAACTACATTTTGATCCTTTAGAATGTTGCTTACATGTTTCTTATCTATTTCAAATTTTCTGCCCAATTATCGCAAACTGTTTAGTTTCAAGTATCGAAAATTGGGAATAACCAAGCAAACAATTTACGATATCTGTCGACGTGTTCAGACAGGTATTTCGATTGAAAGAACGTCAGGAATAGATAGAAAAGCAAAATAAATGCTAAAAAAGTAGAGAGAAGCTAGCAGAATACTTTGAGTCAGTTTGCGAAAATTGAGCGGAAAATTCACAATATATGTAAGCAACATTCTAAAGGATCAAAATGTAGTTTTAAAATAAAAAAAAAATAGGCACTCAGAGAAACAACAAATGGAACAAAAATCAAAACTCATAACTCCTCATGGATAATGATTTTCAGAATATTTGAGTACTAATTTCCTTGAGTTTTGAACTACTTTCTGTACCTTTAGAATATTGCTTACATATTTCTTATCGATTGTGAATTTTCCAATTTTCCCAAACTGACTCCTAGTTTTAAGCTTCAACCTCTCTGTTGTTTTGTGGTATTTTTGAGCTTTTCTCTCTGTTCCTAACTTTCTCTCAATCGACATACCTGTCTCAACACGCCGACAGATATCGTAAATTGTTTGTCTGGCTATTCCCAAACTTACAACGTGATTAGCCTTAAAAGATTTTGATTTTGTTCATTAAGAAGTCTTAAGATTGTTCCTAATGTGCCTCAACTGAGGCCAATTGAACGTTTCTGGCGAAATTTGAAACGAACCGTTCATTCTGAAGATTGGGAAGCAACTACACATAAAGAACTAAGAAAGAACAAATTCCAGATTCAGTATTTTATCATTTATTGCAACATTTAAATATATAAAATGTGTGTAATTATAGAGTAGTAACCATTGTTTCATATAAGCAAATAATTAATTTAAAACATTTAGTCCGAATTTTTCGTCCTCACACCTATATGTTATATAGATTTGAATTTTTGGTGATTTCTTTTTTTCCACAAAGAATTGGAGAATTTCGCACGACAGGTATTTTGATCTTATCACGGCGTGGACGTTTCTTTGTGTATTACATTTTTAAACATGTATTCCCACTTTTTTCTCAGTGGTTATTATCTTAATGGTACATGAAGGTGAGTAAAATTTCAGCAGTCGTGGAATGCACCTAAATACTCTATTCAAATTGACGGTAAGAGCATTTGACAGTTTAATAGTCTTCCAAAACACAAACACGCCTTTCCAAACTAATTCCACACATGTATATGGAGAGGAGAAAATAAGTAAATGTGTCTGATGCTCTTATTCCTGACGAAATTCGATTTTTTGTTATGCTAATATATTATTCTATAAATATAGAGGAAACCGACATGGATAGAGTATTCAAATTACCTTCGACTACCTTTATTGGTGGCAAAGAAAAGTCGTTACCACTTAGAGAAATATTACGTCGATTGGAATTGACCTACTGTAGACACATCGGTGTGGAATTCATGTTTATCAATAGTTTAGAACAATGCAATTGGATAAGACAGAGGTTGGAAACTCCAGGAGTTACTAATATGACCCCAGAAAATAAACGTCTCATATTGGCCAGGTTAACCAGAGCTACAATGTAAGTAATTCTACTAGAAGTAGAAGAATATACACAGGGGATTAATATATGAATTTATTCAATTCAATTGTACTTGTCTATTTCAGTTTACCTTCATTTGGGGAGCTGATTGTGCCCGAAACTTACTTCCCTTGCTCAGTATTTCAACACCACCCTATTTCGTCGTAATTGTCCATATAAACGTTCATAATTTCATAAAAAAAAATTGTAGTAATTTGCGACTTAAAGTGACAATTTCTAAAACTATTGAACGGTTGATTTTGTAAAGAAATCCATCAGAAAGCGTTCATGAGGGTATTTCAGTCGGTTGCAGCAGTTAAATGTTTTTGCGCTCGTTTTTAGGGGTGATCCGCATCAAGGATCAATTCGTCTAGACCTAATAAAGTGTGGTTTAAACAAATTATACAGCTTTCCATAATATTTTTTTGTAAATTGTGAAAACAATTCCTTGGAAAACTGTATTAATTCAAAATATTACATTTTTCTACACAATTTTTCAAGTAAAACGAAAATAATCCCCCAGTAACAGCGAATTTATTCTAAATGAAAATTTATTGGTTTTAATTATCTTTCTTTCTCTGGAAAAAACTATAGTTTGGATTAAAACACTTTTCCAACGACAAAAACTATTATACTTATTTTGAATTAATACATTTTTCAACAACAGAGATATCACATCACTCAATAAGTCGCGTGACTAACTTAGAAAAATGTTTTTTGCCCAAAAATCGATTTTATTCGTCAATCTAATCTTCAAGAGCAACACAATCATTCCAATCTTTGTCTTTTGCCTCAAAATAGGCTTCAGTTTCAGCAATTGCTTCTTTATTTGAGCTGAATTTCTTACCGACTAGCATTTTTATGAAATCAGCAAATAGCCAGTAGTCACTGGAGGCCAGATCTAGACTATACGGTGGATGAGGGAGCAATTCGTGTAATTGTCTTGGTTTTTTCTTCGACATATGATTGTTTCTCCTTTTTGGAGATAGTCGGTGAACAATATTCCAAATGCGTGCCAAAATACTGACGCCATAACCTTCTCAGCTGACTGTTGTGCCTTTGAACGCTTCGAACGTGGTTCATCGTCTGCAGTTGATCGTTTTGATTCCGGAGTGAAGTGATGGATCCATGTTTCATCCATTGCTAAACACTGCTCTGAATCATCAAGGCGTTGTTGTTTTTGATCGACTGTGAGTAAACGCGATACCCATTTTGAAAAAAACTTTCTCGTGGTCAAATGTTCATGCATAATTATAAACTTCTGATATCTTTACAGTGTCAGTTATGTCACGCCATTTCAATTTAGGATTAGATATAACCTATTTGTGGACTTTTTTGATGTTTTCTGGAGTAATCATCTCACGACCACGTTTAACTTTAGCAAACCAATAACAAATCGCTCTTTTCGTTATAGCAGAAACTTTTGAAGCCATTGCTAAGTTTCTACGGTTTTTTTCATCAAGAACCAATGTTAAATTAACACAAGAAATTGTTTTGGAAATAACAAAAGTAACTTTACTTAAATGACTGATTTCTGATTAATTGAAATGTTATGGAATTTTACACATAGACTTTCGAAAGTTGGTACTTCGTAAACGTCATATGGTAGCGTCATCTGTGTGTCAGTAACACGACTTATTGAATGATGTTTCTGTACATGTATCAAGCTGTCCAAATAATGTTTTCATCGAGAAACTTCGGAATGCGTTATTTTACTATCCGCCATCTAATGAAAAAAAAAAATAACTGATACTGTTTTCTTAGATGGATGACATCAAATATTAGACCATTTTTATACAAAAATACTGACTTATTTTTTCACTAAAAACGTTCTTCAAAGGGATCTGCGTTATAACCTTTTAATGCTTTTTCAGAATTTCCTCCATTTTTCTATTCATTTCCTAGAAAGTTGCCCTTTAATTTCCTTTTATTGGTTCTACAATAGACGACTTGCTCAACCACATCTCTTACAATTTTACTCTTACTTATTTTCTGTAATAATTTTGAATGTCACCACGAAACCAGCCATTTTGAATCATTCCGTTTGTTGTATGTGACGTCAGGCTGGAGTTCAAGAACGATAATAGAATTAAATTTTGTCAAAAATTTGTTGGAAAAGTACGAAAAACATGTTTAGCAATGAACCGTAAGACAAAAATGATCATCCACAACGGAGTATCTACTTTTAGTGTAATGTTCGAAATTTATTTGTAGGTTTGAATCATTCTTGGCGAGAAAATATTCATCAGAAAAACGTTTCGGTCTCGAGGGTTGCGAAATTTTGATACCAGCTATGAAGGCGGTGATTGATAAATCCACTGATTTAGGTGTGGAAAGTATTGTGATGGGTATGCCGCATAGAGGTCGTCTTAATGTACTTGCCAATGTCTGTCGCAAACCTCTCCATCAACTTTTCACACAATTCGCTGGTTTACAAGCCGCCGACGACGGATCTGGAGATGTTAAATATCATTTGGGAACCTACATAGAAAGGTATATATATATACAATTTGACCTGGAAATATTTAGAATGTTTGAACATAATTCATGTCATTAATTGGTTTAAGATTCTGTGGTCCCGATAACCAAATATGTGTCTTGAAGTTATATCAAACTTCATTTCTTTGGTTTTGTTTCAGGTTAAACCGAGTTACGAACAAAAATATTCGATTGGCCGTTGTGGCGAATCCTTCACATCTTGAAACAGTTGATCCTGTTACTCAAGGTAAAACTAGAGCGGAACAGTTTTACAGAGGAGACGGAGAAGGCAAAAAAGTAAGTTGGAAAGTTGATACAGGCAATAATTCTTTCATATTTACAGATTTTGTTAACGAAAAAACGAGTTTCCTAACTAAAATTCGTTTTATTCTACTCAATTTCGTAAAAGATTCTTCTCCTGCTTCAAAATAGGCTTCTATTCGATACTTTGTTCCTTGGAGCTTTGAAAAGTATCATTAGTCGAATCTGGAGAATACGGTGGGTGAGGAAACCAATCGAAGTTTAATTTATTGAATTTGACAATCGTTTTTATCTTTATGTGAGATGGTGCATTGTCTTGAATTGGTCCATTAATATATAGTTGTGGCGATTTTATGTTAATTTCAGTAATTTTTTCTTCTTATATTGAATCTCTCAAATATTTCTTGGAAAATGACTGACGCGGACACAAACTTTTTTCTTTTACTTAGGATTGACAGGATTTTTCCTTTTTTTTTAACTTTTGTTACATGAGCAGTTTGACCAGTATAATTCTTGACGAGTTCATTGATATCAACTTAAACTCCCAAAACTCCCCCGTAAACGAGTCCTGAATTATTTCAAACATTTGTTTTGTATATGGATACAAAAACATTGGCACATAATAAAGGCATTCGTAATATTTTTAACACAGTTGATAAATTTGACATGACACGAAATTTTGGTGAAGATATCACTGACTCAGATGACACATAATAGGACATTTGAAACAATTTCTTATAACACTCATCTTTTATAAGATTTCACTTCAATATGCCGACTCTTCTTCATCCTTTCAGTTTTAATGGCTTTAATTGTACTTCGGTTGTCTATATAGAGTTTTGCCTTCACTTCTTTCTCAGTCAATTCTTTGAGCTACTCTATCAGGAACTTTGATACATTCACACGCAGCAATAAGTTCAGACTCCATTGTAGATTGTGCGACTACTAATTTTCTTCTCGATGTCCAGGCAATTGGTCCTCCTAATATCATAATGACATATCCTGAAGTACTTTTTCTTCTTATTTCTTTGGTTTTGTCTTGGTCTCCTGATTCAACATCTCTTGCAAAGTCAACATCACAAAATGCTTCTTTTTCATCGTTTCTACCTTAGAATATTCCACTTGCTGTTGCTACTTTCAGATATCTCAGGACTATTTTGAGATTTACATAGACCTCATTTTTTTACATGAGCAGTTTGGCCAACATAAAACTTGAACTTGCTTGCTTCTCCGTTCCCAAATAGTCGAAAAAAAATATGCTCTGTATATCATATAAGCCCCTCATTCGTTGTAATTTTGATGGCCTTTGAATGATTCCAATCCACTCAGTTGATAGTCGTTTTAATTCAGTTATATAGTGGTGGATCCAGTTTCCATACAAAAATCCTTCCTATACCATTTTTGTAACAAATTTTTCTTCGGCTACAAAATAGACTTCTGTTTCATCGATGACTTCCGCGTTTGATTGATATTTTGTTTCTTGGAGCATTTTTTCTAGTTCTGAAAAGAGTCATTAGTCAAACCTGAAGAATATAACCTTGGTCATCCGTTATATCGCTTTGAATGATTCTTTCATGGTCCAATCCACTCAGTTGATAGTCGTTTTGATTCAGGTATGTAGTGGTGGATCCAGGTTCCATCTATAGTCAAATATTGACACAAAAATCTATTTTATTTTGCTCAAATAGGTCTAAATAGTACTCTTAATCATTAATTCTTTGTTGTTTTTTTCTATTCTTCTCCACATGAGCTTTTTCATGCTCAGCTGTACTTCCGAGGTATTGTTCTATAGCTTTCTTCATAGTTTTGAAGAAGGGGTGAGGCAGATCGATAAAATTTTGGTAAATCTCCTGGTATTCTGACAATTTTTGGAGATTATGTTCCTCAAAATTTGATCTGGTACCTAATTTTTTCAGGTCATGTCTATTTTGTTACACGGAGATGCAGCATTCTCTGGACAAGGTGTTGTATTTGAAACTATGCACTTATCAGAATTACCCGATTATACCACACACGGTACCATCCATATTGTTGTCAATAATCAAATCGGTTTTACCACTGATCCACGTTTTTCAAGATCTTCGCCTTATTGTACAGGTAAGATACTAAATATAAATTATTAAATGTAGTTTCTTGAACCGAATTATAACTTGGCTAATCATCTATTAATGTGGTTTGAAATTTTAGACGTTGCACGTGTTGTAAACGCTCCTATATTCCACGTGAACGCCGACGATCCCGAAAGTGTAATCCACGTTTGTAATGTGGCCGCGGAATGGAGAGCTACGTTCCACAAAGACGTTATCATCGATCTTGTATGTTACCGTCGAAATGGACACAACGAAATCGACGAACCCATGTTTACGCAACCTCTGATGTATAGAAAAATCAAACAGACCAAACCCTGTTTGGATAAATACGCCGAACATCTAACGAACGAAGGTAATTCTAATATTTTTATGTAATTGATTAATCTAAAAGAAATTATTATTATTAACAGGAATAGTAACTGAAGAGGAAGTTAAAGACGTTAAAGCGAAATACGAAAAAATTTGCGAAGAAGCATTCGATAGGGCGCGTAAGGAAACTCATATCAAATATAAAGATTGGATCGACAGCCCTTGGTCAGGTTTCTTCGAGGGGAAGGATCCATTGAAAGTGAATCCGACTGGAGTTATCGAAGAAACTTTGGTACATATCGGAAAAAGATTTTCCTCCCCTCCTCCTAATGCTACTGAATTTATAATACACAAAGGTAAAAGAAACAATCTTCTAATCGCTTTATTTCATTTTATTATTTTTTTTTTTTTTATTTAGGTATTGAACGTATTTTGAAATCTAGAATGGAAATGGTAGAAAATAGAATAGCCGATTGGGCCTTAGGAGAAGCAATGGCTTTTGGTTCATTACTTAAAGAAGGTATTCACGTTAGATTATCTGGTCAAGATGTCGAAAGAGGTACTTTCTCACACAGACATCACGTACTTCATCATCAGACAGTCGATAAAGCTACTTATCGGTAGGTACTGCAGTCTCACAAACAAAAAACGCTTTTTTTAAAAATATTTTCTATTTTTTTATAGCCCGTTGTGTAATCTCTATCCAGATCAAGCACCATATACAGTTTGCAATAGTTCTCTCTCTGAATATGGCGTACTTGGTTTCGAACTTGGTTATTCTATGACTAATCCGAACGCCCTCGTTATTTGGGAAGCCCAATTCGGAGATTTCTCCAACACGGCTCAATGTATCATCGATCAAATGTTATCCAGCGGTCAGGCTAAATGGGTCAGACAAACTGGATTGGTTATGCTTCTTCCCCACGGTATGGAAGGTAAGTAGACTGACAAATAATTTGATTTGAGCTACTTTCAGTAAAAATCTACCGCATCATTCACTTCCAGTACTAAGTATAAGTCGTTTCAGATCATCCGATGGTTCTACAAGTGGTAACTGCTTGCTATAAACTAGTGTTTACATTTTACTAACAATTTCGAAGAAATACACAATTGACAAAAACATTTTTAATTTTGATAAAAACTTAACATTTTGGTTTAATATTCATGCAAGTAGGCAGACACGTCGGTGGTTTACGATCCACTTTTCTGCATTTAAATCTATTGTCGCGTCTGGAACTGTCAGTAGAAGCAGGATACGGTCCTCGCCCTGTTCTTGAACTGGGACGTTTTTTTCGAGATTGTACGAAAGCAAAACAGGAGAAGATGCAATCCAATAGATAAAATAACGCGGCTACAATAGCTAAAATTCCAGCTATTTCAGTCCATTCTTGTTTATCTATTATTACCGGTATCGCAAAAGCTAATAAAAGGATAAATAATATTAACCAGGGTATCCAAATCCATTTTAGTAAACAGATGGGACAATCAATAACTAGCAGCACCACTAAACATACACTACTCAATATGAGTCCGATGATAGAGAATATTAGTAGCAGCAATGGAAATATGCTGAAATTTCCTCCAAAACATATGAAGAATATAACAAATGCTAATGTTAATATTTCCAAAACTTTCAAAATAATTGTTATTATTTTTAATACGGCACATTTTAGGCAACACATAACTACGGACGATCACAATGAGATTTTGACATTTCATATTAAATTGTCATCTGTGAAGACAGGAACGTAGTTTGTTTGATTCATTCTGACATTGACGTACGACATTTCCGTGTTGTCTAATCGCCGAAATAATAGTAGGAAGTTTTGAAATTGTGAGGTTATGTCTTTATGTCACAGTCATTTAATCAAAAGTAAATTGTTAAATACGATGGTTACGGTGAATCATAAGTTTTTAAAACCAATTGAAATTGTTTTTCTACATACAACTGAACAAAATTTCTGTAACGTATTAGAATAATTTGAAGAATAAAGTTTATAGGTATAGGTGTTGTTGATCAGTCCAATTTTATATTCTTATTTTGTTTGCTGTATTAAATGAAAAGCAACGATTATTTAGTTTTTATTTTTGACATTTCATATTAAATTGTCGTCCGTGGAGACGGGAACGTAGTTTGTTTGGTTTATTCTGACATTGACGTACGACATTAACGTGTCGCCAAAATAATAGTAGGAAATTTTTGAGGTTATGTCTTTATGGAGTAACGTATCAATCTCTAATTTTTCGTTAAATTGAAAAATATTCCGACTGAGTACCATAAATTGTTGCAAGAGACCTATGGGGAAAATTCTCTATCTCGTGCGAGTGGTATAAGCGCTTTGGTGAACGCATAAAAAGAGCACTGAATATTACCAGCGCCCAGGTCACCCTGTGACTATTTCAACTCCGGAAGCAGTGACCAAAATCAACCAAATTGTGCGTGCAGATCGTCGAATGAGCATCCGGATGTTTGCTGATACTGTAAACGCCGATAAAGAAACGGTTAGAAAATTTTTACACGCGGAATTACACATGACCAAAACCTCTTGCCTCAACGAGTCTGCTCAGATTTCTTTCAAAGGTTACAAAAAGATTTGCTTTGAAAGGGACCCGATTTGAGTCGATGGAAGCGGTAAAGCAAAAAACGGCAGAACTCCTTTTTAGTAACCAGTCTCATTTATTATAACCAGACCTCGTAAAGATAAGAATAATTCTGATTGAACCGATATGATTGATCATCACATATTGAGTACATTATTTGAGAGTAATTGATACATGATTTTAAAAATTTTATTTGATTTTTCTTAAAAAAAATTCACTCTTCTACTAGATGGAATGGATAATGAATATTGTCTTTCAATTCTTCAGCGTGACATACTCTAACTCCGTTCTTGAATGCCTGATTAATAGCACACATTTCATTATGATCAAGCTCAAAGTCAAAAATACTAATATTATGTTTAAGTCTTTGGAGATTGGAGGTTTTGGGAATTGGTATTGTTCCTAATTGGAATACATAACGTAGAACAACTTGCGAACCGGATTTCTTATATCTCTCTCCGATATTAATAAGAGTAGGATCTTCTAAAGATAACATTTTATCATCCGGTTTGGCCCAAGGTCTTGCTGGAGACCCCAAAGGAGAATATCCCATGATTTCTATAAAGTGGCTTTTACAGAATTTGATAAGTTTATGTTGTGGCAGAAAGGGCGTCACCTCTATCTGATTTATCACCGGTGTTATATCACAATTATCTAAGACTCTCAATACCTGTTGGCTATTAAAATTGGATATACCGATAGATTTCGTTAATCCTAGTTTCACACATTCCTCCATACCTTTCCAAGTTTTAACGTAATCGTAATCCAAATTCTCGGCGTTTTTGAATGGCAACTTTGGATTTACACGTCTACCTTTTTGTGCCGTTGGAAAATGTATCAAATAGAGATCCAAATAATCCAACCCGAAATTCTTCAAAGATGCTCTACAAGCCGGTACTACTTTCTCTTGTTCGTGAAACGTATTCCACAATTTAGTACAAATGAATAAATCTTCTCTGTATACAGAACCTTCTGAAATTTTACTTCTTAAACCCTCGCCTATTTCTTTTTCGTTACTGTAAAGCCAAGCACAATCGAAAAGCCTGTACCCAACCTCTATGGCTTGTTTGACGACCTCTCCAACTTCTCCTGGAGGGGCTAGCCATGTACCGAGACCGAAGGAAGGCATTTTTATGCCGTTGTTTAATGTTAAAACTGGCGGAGGACATTTAGGGAGCGTTACAGGGACTTTTTTCGTATTTATGCAAACCTTTTTTGATAGTTTCGGTAGCTTCTTCATCACTATTTATGTAAAAAATGTAATAAAATAATATATAACCTTAACTGTAAAAGTAATGTTGACAGATTGACATATATTTGTTTTAAGCAGCCACATTTGACTTACCCCATATTGATCAACTTACCCAGGTCGACAAAATTTCTCATTTTGAGGTTATATTTTTAGAGGCTACTGCCTGTGCTTTATGCTGTGTTTCTTTGTATTTATATAATGCTTAGTGATTCGTACATTTATCTGAAGTCTTATTGAATCTTCTAACGTTTCATCAATTATTTTTCTCGGCTTTTTTCCCATTACTTTCGCGTACAGTTCACCATATGTCCTTAGTAGTAAAATGCCTCTATAATTTTTGTATTCCTCTGTGCCTGTTCTTAAATATACGTATACCTAGAAGATATTTTGTACAAGATCCTGCATCTCAATGTTCTGCTTCTAAAATACCCATACTCCTCCCAAAGGATGCTATTTGTGGTGCTTTAGTGTCCCACATCTCTCCTTGAAGATACTTGAGCCTTTTAAATAAATGAGCAGGACATTCCCAGAGTAGTTGCTCTGCTGTTTCCATCTATTTTTCACAGAATCTACAGTTGCCATCTTCTTTCATGCCTGTTGTCTTAAAATGATGTTTCTCCAGTAAATCTCCATCTGATTCTTCGGCCTTTCGCTCAGTTTTTTATTGATGTGTCATTTCATAAGACCACAGAAGGGCTCTGATCTTAAGTTGCTCCTTTTTTGTAAAGGCTGTCTACTTCCTCATTGCCTGGTATACCTTGGTATCCACACTACGCTAGTTTGGACGTGCATTAAATAGCTTTCAAGACAGAGAAATTGAATGTGCTTTTTAGAGAAGTTTCTATCCAAAAACTTCTGAATACATTTGTTTATTGCTAGCAGCTCTACCTGAATATGGTGAAGGATTTACCTATTTTTATGGAGGGATTCACAAATGCGCAATCCATCTCTTTGCGCTAGCTTCGAACCATATCTACGTACCAGAGAGATACATTTCGAGCTCGTGGAATATCTTTGATCCATTGGTTTGTGTCTGCTTTCTAGTTTTATCAGTTTTAGAATTCTAAGGTGACCTGTCAGATTTTTCTGTCGATATTACCCTGAGGGCAACGCTAAATGCATCTTCTTTTCAATATAAGGTGAAGGGGAGGCGGGTTTAGCAGCTTTTCTAAGGTTGTGGTGGGACAGTTTTACTCTCTGTCGATGCCATTTCTGTTCTTATTATGTCATTGATTGTAGTTTTTACGCAATCTATCTTCAAGTCATATTCTGCTTTCAGTATTTCCACTGTTAAACTGTCTTCCAGGTACTTTTCCTTAATTTTTTAATAGATGCTGTTATCTCTTCTATTTTATTAAATATTTCGTCATTCTATTTTATTATCTGAATTTTTCATAAAAAATGAATGAATAAAAGCTTGTTTTTATTTAAAACGTAGGAATTTGAGCATCATAACCCACATTTTCCGATGCTTTATTTGATTGAGTACTCCTGGAGTAGTTTATTTGTTATATCTTAACCATATCCCATAATAACTGCAAATAATTTTAATTTTTCTAAAATATTTTCTATAAACCTCTGCTGATAAACAAGTTTGTTATAGGTCAAGGTCCGGAACATTCGAGTGCTCGTCTAGAGCGTTTTCTACAAATGTCCTCCGACGATCCGGATTACTTCCCACCAGAAAGTGACGACTTTGCCGTCCGACAATTACACGACATTAACTGGATCGTCGCAAACTGCACCACACCAGCGAATCTCTTCCACATTCTTAGAAGACAAATAGCATTACCTTTCAGAAAACCATTGATCATCATGACTCCTAAGAGTTTGTTACGTCATCCCGAAGCAAGAAGCTCCTTCGATGATATGGTCGAAGGTACAGAATTTAAAAGAATTATACCCGATAACGGACCAGCTGCACAAAATCCTGAAGGTGTTGAAAAGCTTCTTTTCTGCACCGGAAAAGTATATTTCGATGTATTGAAAGCTATTAAGGATCAAGGGTTGGAAAAGAAGATCGCCATGACTCGAGTTGAACAGGTAAATAAAATGTAATTTTTATGTATAACTAAGAAGCATCTGGGAATAAACTAAATAGTTTCAAAAGCTATTCGATTTAATTATAAAATTGTTTATCGAAATAAAATATTTTAAAATTTTTAGCTTACCCCTTTCCCGTTCGATTTGTTGAAACAAGAATGTGCTAAATATCCTAACGCGCAAATTGCGTGGTTGCAAGAAGAGCATAAGAATCAAGGTGCTTGGACTTATGTTCAACCAAGATTCGAAACAACTTTGGCCGGTCAGAGAACAATTAGGTAAGAAGTTTTCCAAGATTTGCGTTGTTTCCAGAAAAACAATTTGGGAATTGTCAAGTTATTTATAACCACTTAATATGGCTTTTATTTACAATTGCGTTTTTTTTTTCATGACATAAAAATATTTACCCGAACAAACATTGTATGTGGTATATTCATGTTGTATATTAACATTGTCACATGATTATAAAAAACCATGATGGCTTAGTGGTTAGGTCGCTTTCTACCCTCGAATTCCCTGGACCAATTCTCAAGAAAAATATGGCTATAAATTTACACTGGTAGATAGAAATTAAGTTGAATAGTGATTTTTTTATTGATATTCCTGTGATCAGTACATTTTGTCCTATACTGTATAATAACGCACTGAAATTTAAATTGTACTTATAGTATTTACTATACATCATTATTCCTTGAACGAATAGTTAGAATTATGCACTTTCATGCAGATTTTACAAAAGGGCATAATTAGATATTAGGTAAATAAAAATCTTTTCAATGATTTCAAAGGACCTTTCATATTTTTCAAATGACAATAACAACAATTTTCCACATTGCAAATTCTTGAAAAAATAAATAAGAGGGCAAATTCCAAATAATAATTAATAAGAAAAAAGCCATACAAAAATGAATACTTTCAAAGATAAATTTACTTGAAAAAGTCGTTTTCAATTCGTTTCATTAATGGACGAATGTTGTAGTAGCAGAAACAAGGAATCGGGTTGGTTTGGTAGATTTTTTGGAGGCAATCAACCAAAACCTGAACCACAAGAATCTGATCAAAAACCCAAACCGAGGGTAGTAAGGTGAGAATAAAAAAATCATATCTTCATTGCTGTAGCTTCAATTTTATCAATTTATTTGGTTTTGGTTGTTTGCCGTTTTTTAAAAGCACCGTTTATGTTATTAACTTAAATACACGATCGAAAACTGGTCTTTAAACTTTTTGAAAAATTGAAGAAAATCCATACAGGTTTTAATAGATTCCTGTCGCAAGTACATGTTCCATAACAATATCAATTATTCTAACTAACACATGATTCAAAGACATTATAATAATTTCAAAGCTTCTCTAACTTTTAGATGTTGTGCGTTTAGAAGGATTCGTCTTTTACCTCAAAATAGGCTTCAATTTCAGCAATTGCTCCTTTATTTTAGTTGAATATCTTACCGGATAGCTAGTAGTCACTGGGGACCAGATCTGAACTATATGGTGGATAATGAAGTAACTTTACTTACATGGTTGTCACTTTCTTCTGTCTAATTGAAATGTCATGAGTTTTTACACATAGTCTTTCGACTATATTGGTACTTCATAAAGCGCCATCTGTGTGACAGTCACACGATTTATTGACTGATGTTGTATCTATTGAAACAATTTGTCTAACTCCACATTCTCTACATTAAAGTAGTGAAGTATTGATACTAATATTATTTAATATAAATTAAACTAATACCACATAATCCCGATAATAAATTGCAATATTAGTTTCGATGTTTATCACTTAACCCACAATCTCCAATCAAAAATAATCAAATTGATTTATTGTAATTAATGATGTTTATTATTTAATCAATTTCATTGATTTTTTTTGGATAACTCAACATGTCGATTACAGGAACCTTAGTTTTAACTTCTCTAAGGTTTTTCCATAGTTTTGAAAGTTATTTTTAATATTTACCATATATGGTATTGGAAATGTTTTACGGAACATAGGAATATCAATAGAAATTCAATATAATGTCGCTATAAAATATAATATACTTAATTAGTTAACTGAACTCCCACTTCACTCTTTGATTACTTTATTTTAGTGTAATTCTATTAGTATCAAAATCAATTTGTATCAAGACAAGAATGAAGAGGTGTACTTATTCTTCTCTATAACTCTTTATGCCCATTCGAGCGTATGAGTATCGGGTTTTTACTCTCCTTTTATTCATTTCTTCCTCTCCTTTGCTATTACATGCATCTGCTTTATTGTGTTATGTTCAACCTCCATGTACTAATTGTTATAGCCAAGTTTTTGTAGGTCTCCTTTTCTTATTATGTGTTATGGTTTTTTGCTCTTTGTATCCGTTCCAGTTTAAACATCTTTCAATTATATTAGTTCTTATTCTATTCTATTCTTCTTAATTTCTTATACATCCTCGTTTTCCCTGCTATTAATGTCAGTTGCTTCATCTCTACTGCTACCATCTTATTAAAGTGGGTACAGTTATTGACTTGTATACTTTTATTTTTTTGTCTATTCCTATTTGTTTTCTTTTACCTGAATTGTCTTATTTAGAGCTTAGTATATTTTATTTGCTTTTCGTATGTTATTTGTTTCTTAATATCAGTTAATTTCGACATCCAATTGTCATAATATTGTTAGTGGTTACCTGTACCTTAATCAAGATTTGTTTAGAACAAAATTACCCTCAATTTGGGTAATTTGGTCGCTTACGCCCTTCTGTCATAACTTGATTGATATATGAATGAATTTTAATTATCTTTGTATTATTTCGTTTATTATTTTTTTAGTAATTAAAGTTTTTTTTGGAACCTACAAATAATTTTTTCCTTATATAGCAAAATATTAACTGCTTTTTTTTAAATTTCAGCTATGTTGGTAGACCATGCGCAGCGAGTACTGCGACTGGAAGCAAAAACCAACATCTTAAAGAAGTGGCACAACTATTAGCAGATGCTACACGACTCTAAAATAATTGAAGATGTTTTCTATGCAAATATTTATTAGCCTTTATCACAAAGAGAACAACCTAGACCACTTGAGTAAATTGCACCAAAGCAATCGTCTGATATTTTATGAATTTGATATAGGTTGTTAGCATTTCAACGATTCCTAGGTTTTTGATACCTTTTCATTATTTATTTTTTTATGATATAAATCAAAGGTACCCTGCTAACAAAACATTGTATTTAATGAATTTTCACTTGAATCGTTGAAATGATTTTTTGATAATTATTTATTATTCTTTTCATTTTATAAATAATTCAAAAATATCAGACAATTCGTTAATATTACCTAATGTATTTATTGTAAATATTTATGATTTAAAAAATGATGAAAACATAATTTAGAAGTGTCACGAAATATTTCAATTTATCATAAAATACCAAACTTTATGGGTTGGTTTACAAATATCTGTAAATAATTCTCAAAATGTATATTTTCCAAATATCAAAATAATCTTACTGATTTTAAAATGGATGAGTGATGCCGTCAAAAGACAACGATAATGTTTACCCAAGAAAAATAATCGATCTGTTTGAATTCGATAATTTATATTCTCCATTTTAACTTTTTCATTAAGTCATTCTTTATATTATTATCCTTTCTAGTATGAAATTTCGAATGGTATTGCGGGTTGACTGTTCACGAGTTTTTTAATGTGCCAACGTTTCTATCCTTTATTTAACCTTTGTCAAGGCTACAAATATATAGTAGTCTTGATAAAGATCAAATAAAAGATTGAAACATTGCCATTTAAAAAAAAACTCTTGGACAGTTTTATTTTTCATGTTGCAATTCTGGATAGTTTGAACTTTCTGTTTTACTTATATTTTTTATTATTTCTCTTAGCTCCCTCCTATTCCCTTAATTATCTGCTTTAACAAATGTACGATATTAATATTTCCGATTCTTCTCCATGAAGTATTAATGAAATTTTTTTTAATAAATTTTAAAATTTATCATTAACAGAAACTAGTGAATTTATCAAAATGTAAATAAAAGTCCTTACCTCATATTTCATTTATTATTAACCAAAACGTTAAATAAAAAAAACTAAAGGCTGCAATGATGTAAATTCCATTAGTAAAAGTAAACAAATTCCTAAACTCAAATTTTATTTAATATTTTGTAACTGGTTTGAAAACGAGAATACCAAAACTCAAAAGTCAAATGGAATTGCAACTAGCGCGTAATAAAAATGACACCAATCCGATAATATTGCAAGTGCAAGATCTTGCATAACATTAAACAATCAGCTGCACTTCATCTGCGCATGCTTTTTATCAAGAAATATTGCGCCGTGCATTGTATTGCATCATGTTAAGTGGCCTTTAGTTTTCTTCTACTTCCTTTAATTCATCCTACGATACCGTCTTATGTATTCCTGATGGAATTACCTCGTTAGTGACGTCATCTTTCTTCCTTTTTATATATTCACCCATATATACAAAATCTGATTTCGATTCTGCTTTTCAAGTATTTTAACAAATGTTAGCTGTTAAAATTTTTAGTTAGTTATATTTAGTGTAAGTTATTTATTGTATGGACGTATATATATTGTTCGGATATAGCTGAATGAAAGTTTTGTTCAAATTCATAATTGTTTCATTTTCCCTACCCTTTCATCTTTTTATTTCAATCTATAAGGATATAGACAAACTTCTTTATTAGTTTGTTGGATATCAAAAGTAACAATATTTAAAAAAATCAATAATATGTAATTTATTCAGTAAAATAATATCAATGTGTTTTTATACCCATAACTTGTTCACAGTTTTCACCAGATTTCTTACGAACTGCGTGTAATGGAACTTCGAGATTATCAATGATGGTTGACCATATTCGTTGTTTTAAAACATCAAAACTACTTAAAAAAACTATTAAGTAAGAAAATAATTAAACTTTGTTTTAATAATCTGACTACCGTACTTGACAAATACCGTACTACTAAGAACCTTGTATCTGTTGGCAAACCGCTTTAGATACCTATTTTACTCAAAAGCTATGAATAATTATATTCGTGGTCGTTGTAGTCACATCAATATAAAGAAATTTGAATGGTATCAGAAAATTGTTACGTTTCAGATCAAAAACGCAAAATGAATATCCTTATTGATAAATATTTCGTCAATTGATTGTGTTTAACGGTTATTGAACTCTTAGAAAATCGAGGAACTTCATACGATGACAAATTTATAGTAATTGAAATCTCAAGAACTATATTTTAAATTTTATTGAAACTTTATATTTTATATACATAATTGTTCGTCAAGTTGCACTGGTATATTTCTGTCAAATGAAACGTATAAAGTGAAGGAGCACAGGTTGATAACTTGTTGAAATTTGAGACGTTTGATAAAAATATAAAAATGAATAGACATTTGACAATGTTTAAAAATATTTTAACTAAAGTCTATTTAGTAAACAAAACATAGTAAACCAAAGCAATGATCAGTGCGTGATTAGCACGTGAATATCCCGAGCGAAACGCGTCGCGGCATCGTTATTAGTCAAAATCGGTGGCATAATATTCTACAAATAAAAAGACGAGTGGGAGAAGCGAGCGCCACGTCGCTGCAGAAGCCGTTAGATCAGGTGTAGTACAGGGACGGCATCGTATTGTCGTACTGCAGGGTTAATATTTGTCTGTTGCGTAATTTTCTCAAACAGATGATGAAAATAGCTTCATTTTTTTTAACAAATGATTGTGAATATTTATAAAAATGAAATGCAAGAAAATGATAACAATACTGTACTATTTCCAATATTTCTGGAGTATCTTCTTCAAAAAAGTATCCATCAAGAAAAAAAATTCAATTTATGACTTCGACACAAGCTCCATCACAAACATTTTGCCCAATTTTTTCTTTCAAAATGAGTTACCTACAGTGTATAGTTCTGAGAGTTCTATAAGGACTTGGACTTTGGAAGATAAACATTTTATAATTTATTAAAAAAACTGGATTTCAATACAAAAAATGAAGAAGGAACAATTTATTATTAGAAAAAGCAGAAATAATTGTACGAAGGCGAAAATACCTTAGAAAAATTAAGAAATTTCGAGAAGAAAATTTACTACCTGGATGAACCATGGGTATTTGCTGGATATATTAAGGATAATGTTCGGATGGACTCTTCCATACAATCCTCAATGCTAGCATTCTTGGTTTTAGCAATAAAATGCTATAAATAATCATTGAAAAATTCAACGATACAATTAATCACTTATACCCACATATACGAGGTCTGGCTATTAAATAACGATACTATAAATAGTTGCAAGATACCTATTGGGACAATTCTCTATCTCGTGCGCGTGTTTTTGAGTGGTGTAAGCGCATTAGTGAGGGCCGAGAGACCACTGAACATGACCAGCGCCCAGGTCGCCCTATGACTGTTTTAACTTCGGAAACAGTGACCAAAATCAACAAAATTGTCCATGCAGATCTTTAAATGAGCATCCGGATGATTGCCAAGGCTTTAAACGCCGATAAAGAAACTGTTAGAAAAATTTTATATGACAAAAGTCTGTGCGAAGCTGGTGCCAAAAAATCTGACTCCTGACCAAAAGCTCTTGTTTCAACAAGTCTGCCCAGATTTCCTTGAGAGGTTAGAAAAAGATCTGCTTTGAAAGGGATCCGATTTGAGTCGATGGAAGCGGTAGAGCAAAAAACAGCAAAGCTCCTAAAGGCCCTCATCAAAGAAGACTTCCAGCACTACTTCGATCAATGGTAAAAACGTATGGAAAGGTCTATAGCGAGGGGAGGGGAGTATATTGAAGGGGAGCATTCGAATGTAGAATAGTTTTTATAATAAAACCCTTTTTCGTAACCAGTCTCGTTATTTAATAGCCAGACCTCCTATATAATTATTTCGATCAGTTTCTAAACGTTATCTAGATGACTTTCCGAACATTAAGATCATGATTGGGTTAACTCGACCATTGTTTCCGAAAAGGCCTATGATGAGTGGGTACCCTAGCATTACCTGGTGGATTTAGAGATGTTTTGAAAAACATTGGCGAATGGATGTAGTGATTTTGCAACATATTGGAGCTTTTTAGCCCCCTAAACACATTTGCTTGTTTTCTGTTATAGTTTCTCGTTGCTAATCAATAGGAAAGTTAGTAAATGACAACGATATTGAGGAGTTCGATGGTTTTGTATCCAGAATTATATCGAGGCCGAAATATATGGGATCATATCACACTTCTCGATATTAAATTTAAAGATCAATTATTCAAATTAAAATCTTTCGTAGTTTCATTTAACTCGATTATAATCAATACTGATTCATATGTATGTATAATATACAACTTTCCACATACTATTTGAACTACAAATTTAATATAATTCATCGATTCGATTATTACATAAGTGATAAGTGAATTTTCATTACTAAAATTTGAAGTCATCTTTTTGAGTACTCTGCATTCTTTCCATGAGAAACTTCTCCAATTTTTTCGACTCTATTCGTTCTATTTCTCTATGGCGTTTAGTAGTATCACGAATTTTAAATGGTTTTTCTCCCTCTTCTTGTTCCTCTTCTTCTTCTTCCTCTTCCTCTTCGTTTTCTTCGTCGCTTTCTCGTTTTTCCGATTCTTTCTCAATCTTTCTTTTACCTAATTTCAACATGTCTTCTTCGCCCTTATCCTCATATTGTTCAGTGATATCATTGAATTCCAATTCAGATGTTTCTGATTCTCTTGTCGCCGTTGCGTATTCCGACAAATTCATTTCCGTTTTCATTCTGTTTGCTGCTTCTTCAACTACGGCAACTGCCTTTCTGCACACCGGATCATCTTCATATTCCATATTGAATCGTAGATTTCTAATGTCGCATTGAAAGATTTTTCTACAGCACATCACAATTTCTAATCTATTCAGAAGACTGACCTCTCGCACTTCTACGTCGTATCCTAATTGTTTCAGACTTTCTACAACAAATAAAGAAAAATTTAATGTTTCCAAGTATGGAAGAGGTTAGGTTTCCACTTTTTCATATGCCCTTTGTTCCTTCTCTATTTTCTCGTCATTGGATTCTCCAATTCTTCTCCTCTTGTCATGTTGTTTTAATAGTTATTTGCTGATTATATTTCACAACTGAGTAAAAGCTTCATTATTGTGAAAGGAATCCAACAAAAACCATTTGAGTGTTGAAACCCGACTGAGACCTATACACCAAAATATACTCCAGGCCTCCAACAGAACGATACATTTTGGAAAAAGCTTCCTACCTTTTCTCCGTCTGATCCGATGCGATTATCAGTCTTTGGTGAATCCTATTTTCATGTATTTAGTGAAAGTATCTGGCTATTCACTTATTTTCATCGCGGCAGTGCCTTGCACTTTATTCCTTTTTCTTATTATTTTGACTTTCTTGTTGGGTGCGTACAGTATCTAGAAATAGCAAATTCTTTACCGTCTTATTACAAGTTAAAGAGTAGATATACTTGTTAATGATGTACCTACTCGAATGTTAACGAATTGGCAGATCTTTTTCATTGTTATTTTCTTATTTTTGTCTTCACTGATAGTCAGTTTCTTCATCTGGATGTTGGTATGGATGTTACGAAAGATGGGATATACTTTAGTCACTTCTGGGCACCACATTACTCTTAGACAACCGTTATAATGAAATATTTATCGATGTAATTGTTATTAATCAGTATACATACTTAATAAGCCACGAACTTTCTGTATCCTGTGTTCGATTACTCCGAAAGCTTCATATGGACCATAATCAATTCTTAAAGAAATTCCCATTGGAAATTATTAACTTGAATAAAATCAGTGACAATACGTAAAAATGTGAGTAAGGCAGACAGCTGTTGATGCGTTTCTATGACACAAACATATTTTTGATTATTTATATATTTTCCAACACAAAATCTATTAAAATCAAAAATCTATCAGCTGTACCTTAGAGCCACAGTATATTAAGTGCACTTTTAAGTAAAAATGATGCTTTCTACATAAAATTTTGCGTAGCGCTTTTTTCAGTATTCGAGAATACTAAGACCTGGGCTAGCAAGTGTCTATATACCTAGTGCGGTCCAGGAGTTCTTAGTCTAACATAGAAAAAGTAAAAAAGTCGTCGCACTCTCGGTGCGAAAGAATTTAGCTAATTTTTTACTTACTTTACAATCTTAATTTGTAAAACGAAGTTTCCATGAAAAATAAAACAAGAAAAATATCAATAACTTCATTTATTTAATAATTTTGTCTTCATTATTTATTGATAATTCTCATGATAATTAATTCATGAAAAATTACCTTAAATGACAAAAATTGATGTGTATTGTCGTCGACTCATGTCATTTGAGGTTATTTGGTCACTTGGTTAATTAAATCAATTCTTTCCTCGTAATGTCCATAACTTCTTTCGCTTTAGTAAATCTACGGTTATACAGCGCTAATAATAGCCCATTTTATGTGTAAAAAATGCGCTGAAAAAAGGTCACGGATAAAAATGACTAAAGCTTCTATAAATGTTTGTACACCACTTGCTTAATTTCATCGTCTCAAGCTCTACCTTCAACTTTACGAGCAAAAAATAGTCGGACTAGACCTGATTTGGGCTATATGGTGGATGTTCAATCTCTATGAAGCCACATTCGTGTACAGTAGCCTTGAAAAGTGAAGCAGTGTGGACCGGAGAATGCACATGAAGCAAGCACACACCTCGAGTGATTTTACCGCGCCTTTTTTCGATAATTTTTTAAGAAATTGGCGTCTTAAGTCTTAAGAAAATTTGGACATGAGAAAAATGCGCAAGATGAGTGCAGCGTTTGCTCACAATGGAACAAAAACAGCGTCGTTAAGATGTTTCCATCAAGTGTTTGGCAATGTTTCGTAACTATGAATGAAACATGAAATCAAAACAATGGACTGAAAAGGGAGAACCGGTTCCAAAGAAAGCAAAGACCGTTCCATCTGCAGGCAAAGTCATGGAGTCGGTTTTTTGGGACCTTGAAGAAGGAAAAAACTTTAACGGCGAATTATGCAAACTTATGCAACGTTCGAAGGAAGAAATCAAGCAAAAACCTCCGCATTTGGCTGGTCTGAAAAGGGAGAACCGACTCCAAAGAAGGTAAAGACCGTTCTATGTACAGGAAAAGTTATGGAATCGGTTTTTTGGGATCTTGAAAAAGGAAAAAGCCTTAACGGCGAATTATGCAAACTTATGCAACGTTCGAAGGAAGAAATCAAGCAAAACGGCCGCATTTGGCTGGGCTGAAAAGGGAGAACCGACTCCAAAGAAGGTAAAGACCGTTCTATGTGCAGGCAAAGTATGGAGTCGATTTTTTGGGATCTTGAAAAAGGAAAAACCCTCAACGGCGAATTATGCAAACTTATGCAACGTTTGAAGGAAGAAATCAAGCAAAAACAGCCGCATTTGGCTGGGCTGAAAAGGGAGAACCGGCTCCAAAGAAACTAAAGACCGTTCCATCTGCATGCAAAGTCATGGAGTCGATTTTTTGGGATCTTGAAAAAGGAAAAACCCTCAACGGCGAATTATGCAAACTTATGCAATGTTTGAAGGAAGAAATCAAGCAAAAACGGCCGCATTTGGCTGGGCTGAAAAGGGACAACCGGCTCCAAAGAAGGTAAAGACCGTTCTATGTGTAGGAAAAGTTATGGAGTCGGTTTTTTGGGATCTTGAAAAAGGAAAAAGCCTTAACGGCGAATTATGGAAACTTATGCAACGTTCGAAGGAAGAAATCAAGCAAAACGGCCGCATTTGGCTGGGCTGAAAAGGGAGAACCGACTCCAAAGAAGGTAAAGACCGTTCTATGTGCAGGCAAAGTATGGAGTCGGTTTTTTGGGATCTTGAAAAAGAAAAAACCCTCAATGGCGAATTATGCAACGTTTGAAGGAAGAAATCAAGCAAAAACAGCCGCATTTGGCTGGGCTGAAAAGGGAGAACCGGCTCCAAAGAAGCTAAAGACCGTTCCATCTGCATGCAAAGTCATGGAGTCGATTTTTTGGGATCTTGAAAAAGGAAAAACCCTCAACGGCGAATTATGCAACGTTTGAAGGAAGAAATCAAGCAAAAACGGCCGCATTTGGCTGGGCTGAAAAGGGACAACCGGCTCCAAAGAAGCTAAAGACCGTTCCATCTGCAGACAAAGTAATGGATTCGGTTTTTTGGGATTTTGAAAAAGGAAAAACTATCAACGGCGAATTATGCAAACTTATGCAACATTTCAAGGAAGAAATCAAGCATTTGGCTAAGAAGACAGTGTCGTTTCATCAAGACAATGCACCAGCTCACATACTCGTTATTGCAATCAGTGAATTAAAGTTTGAATTGCTACCACATGCACCTTATTCACCAGACTTAATCCCCTCTGATTATTTTCTGTTCTCAGCTTGAAAAATAGCTCAGTGGTCAAAAATATTCCGACAATGAAGAGGTGATATCGACACTTAATGGTTATTTTGAGGAGCTTGATGATTCTTATTATAAAAAGGGTGTCGAACTTATTGAACATCGCCAGGAGCTAAAAGGAGATTACGTTGAAAAATAAATATATTTTTTTTTCAAAATTTCTGTGTTTTCTTTGTTGGGTCAGTTACTTCTGAGACCATCCTCGTATTTGTTTTAGTAACAACTCAAAACCAGCGGCAATATTTGTTAAAATTATTTCTGTATACATTAATTCGACTCTAATTAATGGAATACCTTGTATATAGATTAACATCGGTCAGTACAAGATTATGAGATTCAATATTACAAAACCGTAGTTTTAGAATTCGGTTATTTACAAAATGTTCAATGCCAAACAGCTGTTCCGTAGATTACAATAAAATAGACTAAATATAAATCTGGTCCCAGAATCCTCCCCCACCATAAAAATTCTCGCAATTATTTCAGACATCACACATTACAGAAATTTGTGAGACTGAGTGTGGTTTTTTTCTATAAAAAAACAATGTCTTACCAAAGGCCTTCCTTTTGGCACTATCGGGCGGATAATAATAAGAAAAAAGTGAGTATTAGCAACTACATTGTTAATGTTTGACACTTGGCTCTAAGCTCGTTAACTTGAATATATTCGACGCTAAAAATATCTTACTTATTATCTGAGCTTCTTCTATAACTTATTAATATTTATTCCATCATAACACGAGCAATTCTCAATATATTTTCCATGTATCCATTATGATAGAAATATATATTTAAACGAACAATTCTTTCAAATGAAAGTTTCATTCTAACACCCTGTAATTGTAATAATTTTGTATTGTAATTAATAAGTGTGATACGTCATTTCGCAAAATATTTCCCAAATTTTGAATGATAAAACAGTGATTAGTCAGCTAAATAAACATGGAAGAAGTCCTCCTGAAATTGCAGAAGTCATTTGGCGATTTTTTTCGATTGGTGCAACACTAAAAAAGTCAAAAATAACACGAAAAATGTTTTTATTGTATATTTCTCGGAAAAGTCAAGCCATTTTTATAAATTTAAACATTGATATACGTTAATTTTCTAAACTTATTACCTTCATAAAACGACAATCAGAGAACCATAAATCCATTCCATCCTTTATAGCACAATATTTAAATTTTCTCAAGGACTACACAGGTCACTGAGTTTAGGCGATCGTCTGATTTTTACTCGTCGATTCGGGGGTAGATGACACGGCGAAAATTCTCTTAATAAAAAAAGCCAATCTAAAGCCAAAAATTTAAAGATATGCCCAGACCAGTAATTTCTGCACTCGAGGAGCCAGAGCCCAAATCGACATTTGTCGATTTCCTCGATACTGGGGCGCCTTCAACCTCAAAAATAAAAACTATAACGTCACAATTTTTTAGTGGCGAGGTTAAAGTGAAAGAAAAAAAAATACCAAAAGCAATAATTAGTAATATAAACAATTATCTAAATTTCAATTTAAATATTAATTAAAGTAATAAAAATCAGTTTTATTGATAGATTATGTAACCTGAGATGTATTATATGTTTATAATTTTCTATTTGTGGGTTGCGAGTTGCGGATTAAGGAAAAGTATTTTTTAATTTGGTCGTAGATAAAATATTGTATGATATTCGTGCGTTAACTACTTTTTCGCACTCGTGTGGAAAAGTATTACCTCACACATGTCATAAATAACTATTATTAACGTTTTTTCAATGTATTTATTACATCTCACTCCTACGAGTGAAACAATTTTTGTACGCTTGCCTAAAAAATCTTTATTCCATGTAAATAAAAATGTCTATCAGTTGCGTCATGGCATTTTCACTTATTTTAGAACAGTCCCGGATTTGACGCCTGTAGGCTATTCATCTTTTGCCTCCTCTGAAGCTCGATATCTCAGTTCGAAATCATTAAAATCGCATTTTCTATCAACAAGATTTGAGATGTAAGATTCTCGATTTGAACAAAGAACGTCGGAAACATGTTTGGCAACATGACACGTTTTCCCGTACAAGATTTTTTACTTAATCCTCTTATGGTCATTCGAACGAATAAGTTTGTTCACTTTTTACACACTTTCATCTATTTTTAAAGTCGAAAACAGTTTTTAACCGACTCATTTCCTGTTTAAAGTAACCACATTATCATCTGAAAGAATTCAATATTTCTTTAGCTTCGCTGCAAATTCCTCAAAACATAACCTCACTAAAACGGCTTTAGCAGGTCAGGATGGGCTCAAACTTTTTGCTGCAAGTCTCAACACCTGAAGGTATGAGACATTCCAGTTGGAATAGATACGAGAGATGGATTCGGAATATACTTATTGATATCGTCGTCCTTTGCAATTCACCAGATTTTTTGTTTCAAAAGTGTCAATAAGTCCTGGTAAATGTCCCGTTAATAATGGGTAGGTACACAGTGTCTGATTCATCTTTAATTTGCAAGAGTTTTGTTTTTAAAAAACCATAGCTTTCCTGTTTAAAGTAACCACATTATCATCAGGAAGAATTCAATATTTCTTTAGCTTCGCTGCAAATTTTTCCAACTTCAAACCAATGGTTAATATTACTGCGTTCTTCAATATCCATTCCTCAAAACATAACCTCACTAAAACGGCTTTAGCAGGTCAGGATGGGCTCAAACTTTTTGCTGCAAGTCTCAACACCTGAAGGTATGAGACATTCCAGTTGGAATAGATACGAGAGATGGATTCGGAATATACTTATTGATATCGTCGTCCTTTGCAATTTACCAGATTTTTTGTTTCAAAAGTGTCAATAAGTCCTGGTAAATGTCCCGTTAATAATGGGTAGGTACACAGTGTCTGATTCATCTTTAATTTGCAAGAGTTTTGTTTTTAAAAAACCATAGCTCTCCTGTTTAAAGTAACCACATTATTATCAGGAAGAATTCAATATTTCTTTAGCTTCGCTGCAAATTTTTCCAACTTCAAACCAATGGTTAATGTTAATGCGTTCTTCAATATCCATTCCTCAAAACATAACCTCACTAAAACGGCTTTAGCAGGTCAGGATGGGCTCAAACTTTTTGCTGCAAGTCTCAACACCTGAAGGTATGAGACATTCCAGTTGGAATAGATACGAGAGATGGACTCGGAATATACTTATTGATATCGTCGTCCTTTGCAATTCACCAGATTTTTTGTTTCAAAAGTGTCAATAAGTCCTGGTAAATGTCCCGTTAATAATGGGTAGGTACACAGTGTCTGATTCATCTTTAATTTGCAAGAGTTTTGTTTTTAAAAAACCATAGCTTTCCTGTTTAAAGTAACCACATTATCATCAGGAAGAATTCAATATTTCTTTAGCTTCGCTGCAAATTTTTCCAACTTCAAACCAATGGTTAATATTACTGCGTTCTTCAATATCCATTCCTCAAAACATAACCTCACTAAAACGGCTTTAGCAGGTCAGGATGGGCTCAAACTTTTTGCTGCAAGTGTCAACACCTGAAGGTATGAGACATACCAGTTGGAATAGTCTCAGGGTTGCTGTAATAACAATTCAGTCCCCACGAGATATGGACTCGGAATATACTTATTGATATCGTCGTCCTTTGCAATTCACCAGATTTTTTGTTTCAAAAGTGTCAATAAGTCCTGGTAAATGTCCCGTTAATAATGGGTAGGTACACAGTGTCTGATTCATCTTTTCATCTTTAATTTGCAAGAGTTTTGTCTTTAAAAAACCATAGTTCAATACTCAATTTGTCTCCATGATTAAATCTTGATAACTACTCACTTATAGGATTGTTAAATAAAAACAAATGTTTCAAAATGGCTGAATGTTTAGTGAGATTTTCACAAAGATATTTTTCGACTTTATAAGAATCGTTTTGGTGTGAGGATTTTTGAGATTTAATAGTGAATGAATTATAAATCGTAGTTTAGAAGAACGGAAAGTGTTTTAAAAGTTATTAGGTTGTAGTTGTATTGTTTAAATAATTCAAAAAGTACAACAATAAGCGGAGGAAAAGTGCAACGCAATACCTACGAAGTTTATCGAGCCAAAGTTATTTCTGATTCAGTGCTTGCGATGAAAAAACAAAAACGGCGCACTTGAAACACCTCATCCCAGATTGTACGGTCTACTTAAGAATTTGTGCCAGTTTTGAGATACCAACAACTGACAGTGTAAAAAAATCTATATACGACCACATAAAATCGATAATCGAAAAGTTTTATTTGAAAAAAAAAATCCGAGTTTTCGGTTTCGGATAAAGTTATTTTTAAACTTTATTTACAACATAAATTAGTAGTGTTTATGCTTTTCCGCGATCAAGTCGACTAAAATTGTTATCAATCCATGGGAAAAACACATGAAATTGTTTTAAATTTGAAAAGGACAACCCCTACCGAAAATTGGGGATTCAGTTTAGTTGGAGGTTCTGACGTTAAAACACCCTTAATCGTTACTAAAGTGAGTACTATAACTTTTTAATGAATCGTAAATTAGAATTGTATACTAGTATATACAGGATTATTCGTAAGTAACGCTTAGAAGGTAAAAATAATAGTTTCACCAACAACTATGGTAAAAATCTATTTCTTAGTGTTATAAAGGACGTTAGATTGTTTGGGGAGTCATTTTGGTTTCTCAACCATTCTGCACCAATACCTACAAGATAGACTTTTGTTAATAATCATCTGAGCTTCGAGAAAATTGGGTATCAACTAGTTTCAGGAAAGGCAAACACGAATATGAAAAAATTCTTGTCTGTAAACTTTTCAACCTTACAAATAAACAAGAAATATTTGCCGTGTTACTTTTGAAAGGTTATAAGTGAAACTTTGAGGTTAGGAAACATAAATCAGTCCCAGAAGGACAGATCTGGTGAATACGATGGGTGGTCAACCCATCCGAAGTTAAATACGTAGCAATCACCGATGTATGAAAAGATACCATGTTTTGATGGCTTTTTTTTCAATTTTCTTCACCTCAATTCCTCTGTCCTATATCATTTACATCAGCTAAAATATTCAAAAGGCTCCAAATTACCAAAGATCTGATGTTCTGCAAGTTTTAAAACGAATCTTTTAGTAATTAGTTTCTTCATGGTCTAATAATAATATAATACAGATTATATAAACAATGGTTTCCGAGAATTGTTTCAAAAAACATTAAACAAGTTATATAGAATAATATAGACTTGTAGGATCATATTTATTTAGCCAATATTCATGATATTCATGTTTATTCGTAATACTCCTACGAGTAAAAGAAGTCTTATTGCGAGACACTGTATATTGCGTATTATAGGATTTGGTTGTTTTCTGCCAATGTACATTTCACTTAATTTTTGTATGGCTGCCTAAAAAATCTTTATTCTGTATAAATAAAAATGTCTGTCGGTTGCGTCATGGCATTTTAACTTATTTCAGAACAATCGCGGATTTACCGATTTGACCCCTGTAGACTAATCATCTTTTGTGGCCTCTGATGTTCGATACCTAGTTGGAAATTATTGAAATTGCATTGCACTGTATTTGGCAATGTTTATGGTTGACACGTGAGTCAATCTTTTCACACTTGAAACAAAAGAACAATCAAAACAATGGATTGAAAAGGAAGAAATGGCTCTAAAAAAGGCAAAGACCGTTCCGTATGCAGGCGTCGGTATTTTGGGAAGCGCGTGCGATAATTTCCATCGACTATATTCAAAAAGGAAGAACTATCAACTGCGATTATTATGCGAACAAATTGCAACATTTGAGCGAAGAAATCGTGCAAAAAGGGCCGCATTTGGCTAAGAAGGAAATGTTGTTTCATCAAGACAAAGCACCATTGATTTGATTCAAAACCACAATTAAAGTATCTCTTATTTTACGTTTCCTCAATATCCAGAAATATTTCGAAACATGGCAACGTAGTTTTAACATCATACTCGCTCTATAACATGCATCAATTTTTATAGAGTAAGATCTCTATAAAAAATAACAACACTGGTTTCCACGATTTTTGTAACATCGTTCAAACAATTAATTTTATTATACCTACCACTTTACAATATGTTCTTCAGATCCTTTTTTCCACATGCTTGAATTTTATGAGGAGTTATTAAATTGGCCTGAATTTATAAGCAGAAATATTTTATAGAGTATTCTCTTATTTAATTTATAGAGTCTTAATACTCGACTTACCGCAAGCTCTTTGAGACGTTGATAAAAATTGTTGCACTGCATTTTGGATTCAATTTTTTCCAAGCAAGAATTCCGTCATAGATCTGAGTAAATAGTAATTTGACTACACTAAATGCTGGATCAATACTACCAGCTTCTTCGATCTTATTCTGCAGTATGTAGTTCAATATTGTCTTATGGTAAAAGAAACCGGTTTTAGTTGACTAAACCTTGTGATTTCTCCGATAAAAGCTCATGTATTCGCATCAGCTGTCCACTATATACCTCAGCATTGATGGCTAGATCATCTGGAATGATTTCAAGTACACTAAACCTTCATAATTCTACCAGATTCACAACAGTACTTTCCGCTCGAATCGACCTCTATATGCGACGTGTTCTGGTAATTGTGGTGTGTCTAGTCACTGATTTTCCATGTTCAAATTGTTTAAATAGATCCATTTTCCGTCCCAAGTAACAATGCTTCTAAGAAATCTCAATTATCATAATTAAACCAGTGCTGTTCATTAACTGGTTTATCCCCTTCAATTTCACAGATTTTCCTTGCTGACATGACTGTCTTAACTCTTAACATTTGAGTGAATTGTTCTTTGTAGTTTAGGAGATGTTTTCAACGACAATACGCAAGCTTTATTATATTTGTGGAGAATTTAAGGTGAAGACATAGACAAAAAGTTATCCCATGTTACATTTAATATCCAAATTTGTAATCTGACATAAGAGCTATTCCTTACAAAGTAGACCCTCGACACTTTTGGATTGACAAGATATTGTTTTGGGAAATAGGTAATTTGGGGTTGTCAACCAGACCATTTTCGTATTAAGATAGGTCCATTCTACTGGGCTATTCAGCTTTGTGATTAATTTTTTTCTTCATATACTTTGTATTGAGGAAGTATTTTCTATTTCAGGTGGGGTTCGGATCACCCGTAGATGGTGTCCTCCACAGAGGCGACATCATCTCTAAAGTAGGCAACTACGATTCCAGAGATATTCGTCATCAAGATGCGCAAAATTTGTTCAAAAACGCCGGAAATAACATTCGAGTAGTAGTACAGAGGTAGATCACGTGAATATTTATTAAATACATCATTCCACTGATATAAAACTGGTTTATATAAAATTAAGGCTTTGATAAAATTGGAGGACAATCTTTTAGATCGGGAAATTGAAACATTTTTATATAAATCGATAGCTAACAGTTAAACGACCAATCATGCCCTAGATATTCGAAAAAAAGTGGAGAGGAAATGAAAAATTCTTTAAATCGCGCAAAAACTTTTTCAATTAACTTGTACTGATAAGGTATTGAAAAAAAAACCTAAAAACGTGGTCCACCGATTCACTGATTTGATTTACAATTTATTCTGCATATTTTTTTTGTTTAACTCATCCACAAGACACAAATGAATAAGAAAAATATATATAATACGAGGGCTGCTACTCAAATTTTGGGATAGACAAATAAAAACAGATATTTATAATTGCATATGGCTTTATTGTTTTCCAAAATATCCTCCATTATTTTTCCATTCCGATTGAGCTGATTTGAACACATCAACTGCTTCTTCAGGTGTGGAAAAACGTTAATCTTGCAATGATGACCCATCAATTCGATGTTTTGACTGTTCAAAAACGTTTTTGGTTGAACTGATGTGTGAGAGACTGCATTGTAGTGGTAGAGAATGCTTAGTCTTCTGCGATTGGTTTCCCTGATTTTATCAAACACTTCTGGTGAACAAATGACCATTTGGTTCGAAGTGCTCCGTGCTCAAACAACTTTTGTTGGATTTGGCTCTTCTTCAAAGACCCATACAGTCGATTGTTGTTTAGTTTCGGGTTCATATGCATAGATCCATGATTCGTCGCGATCTTATATACGTCTTTTTAAGCCCACGATTGAATTTTTTCATCTTTTCTTTCTACTAACCGACTCGAGTGTTTTTTGAACGGTTTCCAACGTGAACAAATCTTTCGACAGCTAATATTCCTGCCATATTCAGTGTATGCTAGTGGAATAAATGCCCAACTATACCTCAACTTCACGATATTTCATATGACGATCTTGCAATATCAGTTTACGAACACAACATCGATGTTTTTTGGCACAACAGCCAATTTTAGACGACCTTGACGTATTTCATCCTATAGCGAGGTGTGACTACGATCGAATTCGGAAAACCAGCTAAACAAGGTGTCTCGAGATGGTGCTTTATCACCAAAAGTCGAAGTGAATTGATCGGCACACTGTTGTTGGTTTAATCAACGTTCTGAGTGCGTTGACCATTAGAAATGGCAATGTGACATTTGGCATATTCATATTAGTGTTGCCTTATTTCATTAAAAATGGAGTAAAAAGGTGATAAATTCCTTTAAAAGTACTTTCCATGGCTATCAGTGCATTTATCTCGTGTTATCCTTTTAGTGTGAGTCTGCGAGGTAAGTCAAGGGACGCAATCTGCAGATTTAAATTGTCTTTTTTGTATGGTTATTGATAGTCTATGACAACTTATGACACTTTACTCCGAAGTGTTAATTCCTCGGTCACTTCTATATATGGGAAGGTTACTGTTGCAGACAGGAGGGCCGAGGTTTACTGCGCCCTGCGGGAAGCTCTACTCGGCTTACTTATGCCACTGCAACATTCCTGAAAGGTTTTCATCTACTTTACAAATGTTTCTTTTCTCTTAGGAAAAAAACATAAATCACTCGATGCAAAATCTCGTGAAAGAGAATGTTTGCGGCGAAAAAATCAATTATAAAAAGTAAACTTTGAGACAACATGTTGTGATGATGAAGAAGAAAACCATTGACCGAATTTCGAAGTTTCTTTCCTTGTATATCGTTTTATAGACGTTTCCCTTACAACTGTTCCTGAGGTCGAAGACCTTTACTTGTTCTAAACTGATTTACGCGCCAGAGAAACTTACTTATTTGAAAAAACTCCCGAGCGATGAGTTGGGGGAGTAGAGGAGTGGGAAGGAGCGCATCCGGATCTCCAAGTTTGTCCCTCCTCTAGTCAGCTGCCATCGAGAGAGCAACGGGCATTCGCCGTTGAGAGTTACTTTTCTAACAATGGCTCAATTGTTGCCACACAACGTGCTTTCCGCACTCGTTTTGAAATTCCTCCTCACAGACTTGTTCCTTGTCGTAATTCAATTCTGTGTTGGATTACCTCATTTCGGGAGTGCGGAAGTGGCGCTAAGCCCAGACCTGGACATCAAAGGACCACCAGAGCTCCGGAAAATATCGAAAGAGTGAGGCAGTCAATTCTGCGCTCTCCTCGGCGGTCCGCTCGCAAACATTCAGCTGCAGGAATTTCGAGGCTCACTTTCACATTTCGGGCTGCGGCAACAAACAAAACATGCGTTATTGGAGAGTTGAAAATTCGCGTGAGCTTCACCAGAAGCCACTTCATTGTGATCGACTTACTGTCTGGTGTGCGATATCGGTAATGGGAATAATTGCTTGCGACTTGGGACATTGTATTCTCAAATAAAAAAATAATTAAATCTGAAGTACTTTTGTTTACATTGATCTGTTTCTCTGGCGCACCCTGTATTTCCATTTGTACATCTCTCTACTTCTTTCAAAGTTACTAAATCATCACGATAAATAGATTTGACCGTTTGAGGAGACTTTTGGTACTTTTTGGAGTCAGTCAGTTGGGTAGTCCAGTTTTTTTGGAGTATTATATTTTTGATTTTCTGTGAAAAACTACTTTTATTATTGAGAGAAACTTTAGAATCGACTACATGTCAATAAAATTGATCGTTGTATCGATGATGAATTAATAATATTATGAGAATTGTTAATTATCTTTGGCTCACAATTGAAATTACAATTCTCAAATTTTAAAGCGGATGCTGTTTATAAAAACCGTTCTCATTGTTTGACCTATCGTCAGTGTAGGCGGTGTTTATTTTTACATCGACATTATATAGTTTATACGAGGAGAGCTATTAGAATAAAAAACTATCATCACGATGTAATAGTCACAAGCTACTGCTAAAAAAATCCATTCTACTTTTGAGGCAGTTCGAAATTTTGGATTTTTTGTTTCAATATTCACCTTTGGTATCCTATTTATTCAAAATGCCTCTTATAGTTTATGTATTTGTTTATTGAAGGTCTTTAAAAGATGAAGTAAGTCACTGAAACACTAAATGTTCAATTAGTTTCACATAAATGACCTTCGCTATCACGCCTTTGGACACAGAACGCCATAAGGCAAAGAATTGCAGGATACAGGTCATACAGTAAGTATAAAACCATAATGCAGAGTCAGAGAATAAATTGAACAAGGATATTTGAAAGGATAAAAATTTACGGTTCAGTGAAAGTAGGAAATAATGAATATCGATGGTACGAACATATTAAAAAAATGGAAAACGACGAACGAGATATTTCCAAAAAGATCAAAAAGTAGAAAGAAAATTAAGTTTGTACAGAATATGGAAAGGTCGCCAAAAAGCCAAAATATGAGCATTACAACATAAAAAAAATCGGAGCCAAATCTACTTATAAGGTAACTTTATTACACTGAATAAAGCCAAATTTCATACTTAATGAATATATATTAATGAGAACAAGGTGCTTGTATCTCCTTGGAAAGTTTGAGTAGGTCAGGTTTGAATGTTGTTGTTTCTAATGACCTGATTTCAAGTTCTCATCAATAAGACGTCTTCTGAGTTCACTTTTGATAATTTTCGTACTTGAAGAGCCAAAAAGGAAAAGAACGGCAAACGCAAGAATCGGGAATACTATTGTAAGCGTTGAGAATGATCATATTTTCCTTCTCCAGGTCATTCAAAGCCAACCACTCCCACAATATTTCCAATTCAACACAAAGAAGTTCGTATTTAGACTGATATGTCTTGTTTTAACATCCACCAGTTGTAAAAGCTGTTATTCGCGGGGTATATGTTCCAAAAATATGCCGCGAATACAGACACCGTGAATACGGAATGGTAATTTGTATGGGATTATGGGGGATACGTTCCTAGGTGACAAAATAAATACATAAAAAACAAATATATAAAAAAATCAATTTTATTTAAGTTGAAATGAAAAAGCGAAGAGAATGACTAAGTAGACAATGGATTGATCAGAGAGAAAATTGGATGAAGTGAAGAGAAAACTCTTGAAGGAATAAAAAGACAAAAAAGCGTGAGTGAAATTGATCAAAGAGTCATCATGAAATCAATTTTATTTAAGTTTTTGAACATTTTAATCAATTGTCTTTAGGCCTTAGGCAACGGTTTGAAGAATTTTGTAATTTTCTCTTGCTTGGCAGTTTTTGAAAAGCTCCTTCAATTCAGACTGATACGGAGCAGTCGCATTAGCAATTTGCCTCTTAAAAATAAGGCTTCGTTCGATAGACGGATCAATGTTCATAAAGAAATCGCAAAGCTCATTTGCCATTCTTAAACCTTCACTAAGATTTTTCAAATCACGTTTCCAGTGCTTGTTGGAGCCTCTTCTTCAATAAGCTGTGAATTCAACTTTTCCTCCAACTCAGTTCCAGTCAAATTCTCATCTTGCGATTCGAGCATATCCTGAATGTTCGAACTCATCTCGTCCTATTCCATTCGCGATTTCGGCTATGTTTGCAGTCATAGTTTGAACTTGCACAGATTCTTCATCATTTTCCGCAGTCAGAGCAGACCACAGTTTTTTCCAGCATGACTTCAATGTGTGTGGCTTCTTCCAATAATTCTTTTATGTTTACGATGCATTTTGCAATGTCAAATTTCTTCCAGCATTCCATAACATTCATATCAGGATTACATTCCATATTATCCAATATGATTCTGATGTAACAGAGCTTAAAGGTCTGTATTATTCCTTGGTCCATAGGTTGAAGCAAAGCCGTCGTTTGTTGGGAGGTAAAAATTACACTTTTATATTTGGATGCATAGTTTCACGTTCGCGAGGATGACCTGGTGCATTGTCCAAAAGTAGAAGTGCTTTAAAGTCTAAATTCTGTTTTTTTAAATAAGTAAGTTCCAGCTTCAGAAACAAAACAATAGAATATATAATTTTTCATGTATGTGATGTATAAATTTCCAAAAGAACTAGTACATTATTGAAAGAACTTCTAGTTAATATTTCATTGTCAGTTTCAAAGTAATTCCAATCCATTAGATTTTCTTCCGCAACAGGCACTCCACAATACGTTAAGTACATCGTATAAGGAATATAATAGAGGCATTTTTGTGGTTGAAAGGGTTTGTTACTAAAAATGGGAAAATATTTACCTGCTAATTATGATCAGCTAGTAGACTAGGTACCTGAAACACCGTACATTCAGAGTTAAACAAGAAAGCACCAACTGATTAAAAGTAACGTGGTTATTACTAAATAAAAATGATTTTTCTACATTAAAATGCATTCTTCATATGTTTTTTTTTCCCCAGGGATTCTTCATTAGTTCCAATTCTCAAAAATAAAAAATACATTATTACTTTTATTTCAGAGAAGTCGCTCCACGAAGTACTGGTTCCTCAAGAACAAGTTCACACAATTATAGTCCCCTCTCAGTCTCCCCACACCTTTCACCTAAAGGTTACACTTCATCTTCGGGTTACAGTCCTGCGGGTTCTGCCCTAACACCTTATTATTCGTCCCCTCTTACCCCTATCGATAATAATTATTTTGAAGCCAACGAATATGGAACGACTAGACGAGAAGACGACGACCAGAAGGATATCCACGTTACACAACAAGTAAGTGAATTTTTTTTTCTTCAATGCCTTATCTTTCCTAAAAAGGGATTCGATTCGTCGTTTGTTTGTGAGTGAATCCACAATTTCGACACTCTATTTATGTATTTTTTGTTCCAAATATTTTATTTTGAAAAGGAAAACTCACTTTAGACACACTAAAAAACATCATGATTTCCACGTGGATACTAGTTATTAATTATCAATGAAAATTATAATTTACATCCACTGTATATTTAGGTTATATTGTTTACGTTTCAGAGGTCCATACTCCTATTTAAATTATTTTGAAAATTGTTGGTATTAAGTGTCTACATAGTACGTTTCGCAATGCATCGGATTACGATGAAAAACAGATTTATTTTCGTAATGCACTCATTTCACTGATCTGTTCGAAATGTTTTTCATTTTCATATATAAGATCCTACGCATTCTTTCATTATATTTCTAATGATATACAATTTTTATTTTGATTTATATTATACAGGATAATCTGAAAGATTTTTCACAATTAGTAATAAGCATAAACGTCCTAAGCAGCTAATTTCCATGCGAAACCTAAAAACGAAACAAGAATATTTTTGTCTTACCGGTACATCATTGTTATTTTATACTATAAATACGCTGCAAAGTTTCTGCGGCAAAGGGTCATTAGTTTTTATAAGGCAATGCGAGATCCAGAAGTCTGCCAACCTTAAAACCTCATTATTTGAAGGGATGGTACTTTCAAGTTTCAAAAACTCAGTTGGTGATAAATTTTGTATTATTGATCACAGTTTTGTCACTAAGACAAATGAATTTCGAACAAAAAATGCAGTTTTTACTTAATATTCAAACGTCAAGTCTAAGTGTAGTTGAAACTCGCCATTATTAGTAACTTATTCTAAACAGTTGTCAAGCAATTTTTGTTATTCCTCTACCGCCCTGTATCCCAAAGTTAATATTTCTATAGGAACAGGGTTTCTTAGGCAGTCGATTGCTCTATAGGTAATCTTTAATGAGATGATTCAGCTCAGTTCTACAAAACAAAACCAACATCAGACTTTCTGCAATCACATTGTTTCCAAGCAAGGAATTTTTACAGTTACCACTGTATCTTTTTGTTCAATGGACATTATTTCGCCAAGAGTTCCTAAGTCTTCGTAACTCTTTTATCCATCCGGTAATTACTAATCTTCTTTCGTGGCCATACCGAAACAATCGATGATTTTCCTCAATGGTCAATAGCACTTTTCTTCTTTTTATTGATCACTACGTTTTCTATACAATTTAAAATAAAAAAAGTAAGGTAATTATACACTTTCACGGTCACCTGGTTTTTTGGCTCTAGAAAATCGAAAAATGGATGGATTTTAATGATCTTGGTCTCAAAATGTTCCATTTTACGGCGGATTTATAAAAAAAATTAGTAGAAATAGCTGGAATGAAAATTTCTCATAGTTTTACTGTTTTAAATCGTAAAAAAAACGGTTTTGCAAAATAATCCTTTTCAAAAAATTATGGTGATTATACACTTTCACGGTCACCTGGTTTTTTGGCTCTAGAAAATCGAAAAATGGATGGATTTTAATGATCTTGGTCTCAAAATGTTCCATTTTACGGCGGATTTATAAAAAAAATTAGTAGAAATAGCTGGAATGAAAATTTCTCATAGTTTTACTGTTTTAAATCGTAAAAAAAACGGTTTTGCAAAATAATCCTTTACAAAAAATTATGGTAATTATACACTTTCGCGGTCACCTGGTTTTTTGGCTCTAGAAAATCGAAAAATGGATGGATTTTAATGATCTTGGTCTCAATATGTTCCATCTTACGGCGGATTTATAAAAAAAATTAGTAGAAATAGCTGGAATGAAAATTTCTCATAGTTTTACTGTTTTAAATCGTAAAAAAAACGGTTTTGCAAAATAATCCTTTTCAAAAAATTATGGTGATTATACACTTTCACGGTCACCTGGTTTTTTGGCTCTAGAAAATCGAAAAATGGATGGATTTTAATGGTCTTGGTCTCAATATGTTCCATCTTACGGCGGATTTATAAAAAAAATTAGTAGAAATAGCTGGAATGAAAATTTCTCATAGTTTTACTGTTTTAAATCGTAAAAAAAACGGTTTTGCAAAATAATCCTTTTCAAAAAATTATGGTGATTATACACTTTCACGGTCACCTGGTTTTTTGGCTCTAGAAAATCGAAAAATGGATGGATTTTAATGATCTTGGTCTCAAAATGTTCCATTTTACGGCGGATTTATAAAAAAAATTAGTAGAAATAGCTGGAATGAAAAGTTCTCATAGTTTTACTGTTTTAAATCGTAAAAAAACGGTTTTGCAAAATAATCCTTTACAAAAAATTATGGTAATTATACACTTTCGCGGTCACCTGGTTTTTTGGCTCTAGAAAATCGAAAAATGGATGGATTTTAATGATCTTGGTCTCAAAATGTTCTATTTTATCGCGGATTTATAAAAAAAATTAGTAGAAATAGCTGGAATGAAAATTTCTCATAGTTTTACTGTTTTAAATCGTAAAAAAAACGGTTTTGCAAAATAATCCTTTACAAAAAATTATCTCATTATCAGATAAAGTTCTTATATTTTTTTTTGTATTCTACATAAATTAATAAACAATTAAAAAAAATCCAAAAAGAATGATTTTTTCAGTTTTTATAGCTTAAAATGAAATCGATGAAAAACAATCAGTTTTCGTGAATAGTTTCGTACTATATTCTTCAATGTTAATAGTTTTTGGACCATTAAAAATCGAAAAATAGATAAATTTTATAATTTTGGTCTCAAAATGTTCCATTTTACGACGAATTTATGAAAAACACGGGGATAGTGGCTGAATTTGCGGTTTTTAATAGTTTTAAACCTTAAATAGTAGAAAAACTTTTTTTTTCAAAATATTCATTTTACGAACTTGATTCCACGACGTCAGAAACAGTTACGAAGGATTATATGTAGAAAGTCATTTTTTTGCATTTAAAGTCATGGAACTATAAAAAATATTTATTGTTTTTAATTTTCTTATTTGTTTATAAATCCGCCGTAAAATGGAACACTTTGAGACCAAGATCATTAAAATCCATCCATTTTTCGATTTTCTAGAGCCAAAAAACCAGGTGACCGTGAAAGTGTATAATTACCAAAAGTAAAGGAAATTGCTTATCTGTTAAAAACAAATTAACAAGTATTTTTATTGAAATAAAATATGTTACCAATAAAAAAGGGTGCAAAAACAACATTGTTGTTATGGAGTAGCGATACACGAAGTAAATCCTTTTTAGAAAATCAATATTTTCCCAAAACCTTGTTTGGAATACCGTCAAAAACGTATTAAAACAACAGTGAAAAATCATTTAAATACTTGTTTTAACTTGTAGTAAATGTGATTTGTAGGTTAAGCATTGTGGTCTAGGTGATGGTCGGTTCCAAGGGATTCATCATGTAAATAAAGACTTTAAGAATTTATCATGACCTGGACAGAGTAGCTAGTTTTTGTGTGATACGATTCTTTTATTTGACTTTTCAAACAAAAAATATTTTGAGACGTGATGGAATCAAAAATGACATGATTACTCTCAACACATACCTCCCCTTTTTTTTAGGTTTCGCTGTATTGTAATCTAAAATGTTTGACTCATTTTCTTCATCGTCGTCACAAGGATTATAATTTTTTTTATCTACTATCCAAGGTGAAATCAGATAGTTATAAATGGAAGCTTCATCAAATAATTTTGGCAAACTTGTTGATGAAAATTTTTGCCATACAATTGGGAAACTCAACAAAGGACTATTATTTACTGCTTGACGATTTCGTTGCTTGTCTTGGATCTACTGGAACACAGTTGCGAATTGCGTTCTTTACCCTAACAAATTTTCAATTAATTTTAGTGGTCAGAATTTTTTTTAAATATTTACAGAAGAATGCAGTTTTACTTGTCATTAAAATTATGCTGAACACACTGTTTACACTACCACTACACCAACACTAACAATTATACTGTCTGACGCGCGTTTCGATAACCAAACTTCGTCTTCAGAGACTAAAGGTAAACTGTAAACATTTTGGTTATCGAAACGCGCGTCAGACAGTATAATTGTTAGAGTTGGTGTAAATAGTGTGTTCAGTATGAATATCGCCAACAGTTCCAGAAATTCTAACTTTATTAAAATTGTGATTCTAACCTCTCAACTAATTCTGCCTTATTTCCACCTTGAGGACGCCCATGACATTTTAACCATAGTCTTAATTGAAAAGAATTATGAGCTTCTACCGTTGGATGCACTAATGATGCACCATCAATTAATTTTTCATTTAAAAAGTACCCGAAACTTTCATATTGCCGCCGTTTAAACAGACTATTGAGCTGATTTGTCTTTTTTATTTATGTATTTTGTAGTATGAAGTTATTCGTGACTGTCTCAGTCTATTTTTGATTTCTTGTTCCGTTGCTGCCTTCTTCTGAGATAAGTCCTGGATATTTGATTTTATCTAAATTTTTAATTTCCCAGTTTTCTTCTTCACTCTTTCATCCGACATTGTTGTTAGTTATTCTTTTTTCTACAACTGCTACGAAATATTATTTCTCACGGCATTTTGCCCACACCACATACATTCATATGGAGAATCAACAAAATCGATGAAAACTTAGTTCAAATATTAGACACAACTGTCAGATTATAGAAGTTTTTTATATTCTTTAGGTAGTAGTATATCAATTTATAATAAATAATATGGATACTGGCGGTAGTGACGATTTTGATAATACTCCGCCAGAGATGTCGAAAAAAGCAGCAAAAGTAACTTTAGATTTGTTGCCGGAAATTTGAAGAAAAAATATGAATTAGCGTACGAGAAATTTATAAAAAAACTTTTTCGAAAACTGTATTTTTGGTATACTTTAAAGAGTTGTCGAAACATTTAAAGGCGTCTACACTTTAGTCACAATATTCAAAGTACAATCATTATAAAAAATAGCATTGATATATCCACGTATCAGAAATTACGTTTATTTTTGAAAAGAAAGTCTTACAATTACGTCCTAAAAAAATCAAACATATTGACAGCAACTACAGAAATTTTTAAACAAAGCTCCATACTATTTTTAGAATTTAATTTTATTTTTTGCTTGAATTAACATGGATTTTTCTAATTAGTGGGTGTTTCAGTAAATAAGAGAATCAAATAATCACTAAAAATTCTATTTCGAATAATAGTATATGGATATTTGTACTTTAAAACAATACATTTAAATCAATGGTCAATGGTTCAGTGGCTGATAGTGTGTCCGCTTGGAACTCAGTAGTCCCGAGTTCAAAACTTTCGGGTGGCAAGAATTTTTTCATAAAATTCAATATTTAGATAATTTAGAGGATTTAAATTCATCTTTATTTATCAAATTAGATAACACGAAAACAAAAAAGCCAAGAACGTACACTGTAACGGGAGAATTTTATGAGATATTCACGGGATGTTTTTCAAATAATCATAAAAAATTGAATATTCATTTTTAAAAAAGTTTTATTGGTACAGAAACACTTGTTAAATCATGGCATTTGTTACTTACTCACTTACGAAAAATTATATCCGGCAAGTGATGTCCATTTTGGGCAATACATTGTTGTAGCCTTTGACGGAAACTGGTCTCTCGTCAAGCTGATGTGGGTTTCTTTCTATAATACCGGCAATTTTGTTTGTTGACGAAGTCATTCAGATGAAAATGGGCTTCGTCACTCATTAACATTATCAAATTTTCATTTTCCTCAAAAATGGTAAGCATTTGTTGACAAAATTGTAAATGCTGCTGGGAATCTTGTAAAGATGGAAATTTAGATCTGTATACAGAATTCGCTTTCCTTACTCTTTCGTTAAGGACCCAGTGGTTTTTTCTTCAATATTGATCCACTTGTTTGAAGGTTGTTTACCCATCGTAATATTGTGTTATAAGAAGGGACACTTGCTTTAAACTGACGGTGGTAATCTCGCCGAACTGGATTCGTCGTTTCGCACAAAACTGTCATACGTACAAGCGTTGGTCTAGCGTCCACGGTTCCATCTCAATGACTGGAATATAAATAATATGAACAAAGGAAACTTTAGATACCAGTCACGTGCCCTTCCCAGCATGAGCACCTGTGTACAACCCACTTCAAAAACATCCGGTTCCAGAAGAACATTTCTTTTCAAATTCCCAAACGGAAAATGTAGTTGGACATTTGCAATTTTTTTAAAATTAGAAAACCTCCATCTACTATACACAGTTTACTGCTTCAGAGGTTCTTCGGTAACAATTTTAGTAAATGCAGGAGGGGAGATATTAACCTTAAAGCGCCACGGAGGATGGCAATCCAGTACCGTGCCAACTAACGTTGCTAATAATTAAATATTATTCAACAGTTAAGAAGATACTTGAGTATTATTTTGGTTTTACTAATCATAAAAATAAAAATTGAGCTTCATTACTTTTATTCTTTCAATTTATGCAGTTGTAGAAAAAGTATAGTGTGCAACGTATGGGAAAAGTACTAGCCATTCGGGAACGTTACACAAACTTTCCTACTTGTTGTACAATATACTATTTTCTCACAGTTTATTTCATATCCTACTTTCTCATATTCATTTTTGATTGGAATACCCATTCCCTCGCATTTTTTCCAATGTTTTAGGGTCTATACCATGAAAGTTTTGCCCTCTAATTCCTACATTTTATTTTTGCGACACTGGTTTTCAGGAATAAGCCGACTCCAGGAGTCACAACTAGATAATGTTTTGGAAGAATGCTAAAAATTACGGTTAAGAAGTCGTTTATGGAAACTAGATTTTTTAATGGGAGAGGTTACTATTTAAGTATTCGTTAGTTGGAATTGGAAGCTGGAAGGACTAACGACATTACTTTGAAATTTTGATTAAGATATCATAAATAATTAATCCAGAGCTTTCTGTCACCGGGGCTTGAATTTGAAACTTCTGCGATCCTTGAAAGATAAAACTAAAACAAACAAATTATCTTACTAATAACATTTGTGATTAGATAACAACTCAGTTGTTGTATAACGTTAGAAACTATTTTATTTAAAATTAGAACGTTGCCAAAATGTTCCTGGCAACTACACCGTGTGTACAAATATTAAAAAACGTTTTCTTTTTCTCTAAAAACTCTCATATACTCAGAATATTTATGAGTGAAATAATGAGTGGTGAACTGGACGTATGAAAACGTACAATAATCGGCGTCGGGACGCCTACATTAATGCGATCTTTCCGTTATTACATTATGTGCTGGTCTAGTCTGAAATTTGGAATAATTGCGAGGATACTTCCAGAAGTACCTGTACTGACCTAAAGATGGCACTGCTTTAGAAAGTTCACAGTCTATACAGCGTAAGTTTCAAGTTTGAAAACGTTAAGCTGTTTGGCAGAAATCAATAATGAACGTTTTCAGCGAATTAATAAACATGGAAAAATACTTTTATTTGGAAGGCCTTAGCTCAATCAATATGAAAGCTGATTGCTCCTTAGTTATGAGCAATAAAGTATTGGGTAGAAGAGTTTAATCAAGGCCTTATGACACCAGCATCGCAATGGTCGACCAAATGAAGTGACGGCTCCAGAAATGTTGAAGAAAATTTGGATGATCTCCGACTGCAGCATAGTAGGTGTTTCTAAAAGTGGGATACATCGCATATTAACTGAAAATTTGGACGTGAGAAAGCAGTGAGCAAAATGGAACAAAAACAGCGCCGTGAAGATGTTTCCATCGAAGGTTTTGCAATGTTTCACAGAAATACAGCTGATTTTTTGCATTGTTTTATAACCACGGATGAAACCACTTCACACCAAAAACAAAAGAATAATCAAAACAATGGACTGAAAAGGAAGAACCGGTTCCAAAGAAACAAAGACCGTTCCATCTGCAGGCAAGGTCATGGAGTGGCTTTTTTGGTTATGGAAAACTATCAACGGCGAATTATGAGTACTTATTGCAACGTTTGAGCGAATAAATCAAGCAAAAACGGCCGCATTTCGCTAAGAGGAGTGTTGTTTCATGAAGGCAATGCACCTGCTCACGCATAGGTTAATGCAATTGCCAAAATTCAATTGCTACCTCATGCACACTATTCGCCAGATTTACACCTCTCGGATTATTTTCTGATCCCACCTTGGTGGTCAAATATTACCAGCAATGAAGACGCTATTTTGAGGAGTAAGAGGGTATTGAACTTATTTAATATCGCTGGAGAAAGCGTTTGGAACTAAAAGGAGAATACGTTGAAATATAAATATATTTTTCCCAAAATTTTTGTGTTTTCTTTATTGAGCCAGATACTTCTGGGACCATTCCCATATTTGATCTGTCAATTAATTTAAAAGCGCATTGATTAACTCGGCAACACTGTATAACGTTGACCATGTCACGATCTTTCTTTTCCTTTCAAATTGTGATACGATTTTCTTTTTATTTATCAGTTAAAATCATGTGTTAAAATTGAACACTTTAATATTTCCCTAGCTCCTCTGAAATAGATGCAAGCAATGTTGCCGCTATAAAAATTCCTTGACTGTACAGAGTATAGGAACGTCCAAAACTTCGCGTTTCTCAACGACTTTTTAATAATACGTGCAGCAGCGTTAAAATTTCACGTGTGTTTTCCCGAATAAAAAAAAACTCAAACTTCTTACGTATCGCTTTTTCGGTGGGAGATATTTGTCGTAAAACATGACTAGATCCACAGTTGAGGTAAGATTTTCAATGAGTTGTGATAGGCTAGTGCTTAACGTGATTAAAATATGATCCTATCTCGAAATTACAGTAGGGAATCTTTCCAAAATAAACAAGATGAAGCGGCTGCTATGTGGGTAAGATCTAACAAAGTTATGTATAGATTTTCGGAGGTCGCCAATTTGTGCGCGATATAAATCGTAAATTGAATGTTTTTATAAAGTAAAATTGTTGAGAAAATGTATTTAGTGTATATATTATTAACAAATATACCATAAAAACCCGCAAATTAGAGTACTTCGATCATGTAATGAGGGTGATAAAACGATACGAATTCCAGAGATTGATTATGCGGGGAAAGATAGAGGGAAATATGGGTAAAGGATGGCTGCGAAACTTAAGGAAATGGTTTAACTGGTTTAAGAAGAAGAAGAAGATTGACAGGATGAACATCCTTCCATCAATGTTATTAATAACAAAACAACTACTATCAGACAATGAATGATCGATTAGAATCGATTAGAATTATTGAAGTAATATCCTTGTTTCAAAATCCAATTTACTTTTTTGAAAAATTTTTCTTGAAATAATTTTTCAATTATTAACACGTAAACTGCCATGGGGGATCAACCAAATCCCCAATTAATACGGCCATGGAGGACCGATGTTATCCGACATATGAAAAAAATATTTCTGGCCGCGCCGGTTAGCATCGATGCGGGGGTTTCCTTGTTTTCGGAATTAGATGTTGTCACATATTTTTAAATGGAAAAATAATAGATCCATAATTAATTTTTGACAGCACATTTATTCAGAATGAATGCAACATCAAAATCGAAGAAACATTTCAAATATAACCTTTTCAAACGACGCCATTTTAAAGTTGTTCGTTCTGTATTCATTTACATACCGAAAGTTGCGTTTTGAGTGTTCCATGTAGTGAAAGTGACAGTTCCGTACTGCAAAACACTTCCGGGACGCTTTGGAGTAGACAACTTCAACTTTCTTAAATGTGACATTTCAATATTGACAGTTGACAGTTTCACTTCGATGTTTTTGCATAACCGTAAATTTTTAATATTCAGAAATGATTTGATTTATCCGAAGTTTTGTATAAAATAATGAATAACAATGAATGATGATGAAAAAGAAAACATCAGCGATGAAGAGTTATTCGAATCCGCGCCACCTGACGTTTATAATTCTCTATTATTTATTTCATTTCCTCAGTGTAATTGAGAAAGTTTTGGATCTTATGCGTCGTCTAAAAAATGTCGCGGCTGAAATACTACTTAGCACTTTCAGTCCTTGGCATATAAATAAATATTGTTATTGTTGTTGATATCCAAAAGAACAACTCTCGGTGAAACGGAAAGTCTAAATTTTCTTCCTTGTCCTTTCGAGATTCTCTTCTGAACTACCTAGATAATTCACTATCCGATGGTTCGTATTTACTCAAATCGTCTTTACTAGCTGACAAAACATCTTCCCATAATTTTTTCAACTTTTTCTGCTCTTCCTCGTAATTTCCCATTTTGAACATAATACAGAATCCAAATCACGTCAATATACAGAGTCAGTTCAAATCCTAAACTGGCAAACTCCACCAAGTCAGAACAAATACGCCAAACAACACAGAAATCGATAAGAATGCGCGTGGGTTGGCTAAACCACAACACCACAACCTACTGATCTGCGATTGTTGAAGGATAGAAGATACTACGAAAAACAAAGCAGTTGCCTCATTTTTTGGATCTCTTTTTTCACAAATCGTTCTGCAAACGTTTCGATACTGTCTAGTAAAAACCGGTGTTAACAGTTATTCCCTTTGGAATTAACAAAATAACAAATTGTACCTTGGAAAAATATAATTTTTTGAGTTAGGATCATATTCAATTTTTGTATCTTTAAATTCCATCCAATTTGAATCAAGTTTTGTCAAATTCCGGAACAAATTTGCCACGAAATAGCCTCATTAGCATTCTGACAGGATTAAGGTGGATGTAGACTTCCAGAATGAAAAGAATCCTGTGCTTTGTCATGATAAATAAAAACCATTGCATTCAGTGGACGAAACCGTTGTATAACTATTGTAAAACCCTAGCAGAATCATGCGCTACAAACAACACGTTCTGGAGCGAACACCATGTTTCGGAGTGCTTTTAATTTGTGCTAAGTAGCGGTATCGAAACTGAAACTCTAAAAAAGTGAACAGAAACTGAGACAGAACCAGAGCAGAAATTTGTTAAATCAACTGTGTTCTTTGATCAAACCTCAAACCTTGTTGGAAGAAAAATTATTGAATTCGGCCATAAGGATGAAGAAAATGAATTAGATTATTCACATAATTTCGTTTTGAATTATGATGTTTGTTGTTATATACACATGGAAGTGAGTGAGTGCTAGATACACATCATTATTCTTAAAAAAAAAACTAGACAAAGTACCACCACATAATGTACCACTCGTTTAGTTTAATAAAAATAATTGCGATTGCTTAAACTAGACAAAAAACAACTGAAACATCCTCTATGTAAAAAAAAACAAATGTCAAGAACTAAGAATTTACAGGAATCAAAAACAGGTTGCCTGCGAACATTCAACACGTTCCATTTTGTTTATTTCTTCATAGATTGTTCCTCACTCGACACTTTGATAACCAATATCACGTTTTTATCTGTTTTTGAGGTCGAAATCATCACGACTGTTCCTCGTCCTTAACTGTCTCTTTTCCACCTTTAAAATAGCTCATATCATTAGTAACCAGTTTCCAAAGTTACCAAATTATCACTATAGACAGATTTTAACATTTCCTGAAAGTTTTTCTTCTTTTTTTACACTGTAAACTCAATCTCATTGAAGCTATAAACTGCCATTTCCACCCGAGATGGTATGTTAGAAACTAAGTTTATATCTGTAGGTGTTGTTGGTATTTTTAATGCAGATGGAAGGTGCTCAAATCGAATAAATTGATTAATTATGATGGTTGGTAAAAGAGGAAGAGGAATTTGTAAATCGCAACCGTCAAATCTCACACTAAACTAATGGATCGAGATGTTGGATAGTTCTTGCAAAGACTCACTATTTATTATCGTTATGTTAATATAAATATCCATCATTGTTCCATAAATAATACATTACGCCCCAATGAAGAAAAGTAGGTTATTCGCGCCCGTGATTTTTGACAATTTCGTGGCCTTCTGTCCTACTTTTTTCTCCAATTTCCCAACGAACAGGAGAGGAGAGACTGGGCCTTTGTTCTATATTGTTTTTCACATTATAGGATTTGATAAGGTTAAGTTAGTTTAGGTTAGGTTAGCTTAGGTTAGGTTAGGTTAGCTTAGGTTAGGTTAGGTTAGGTTAGGTTAGGTTAGGTTAGGTTAGGTTAGGTTAGGTTAGGTTAGGTTAGGTTAGGTTAGGTTAGGTTAGGTTAGGTTAGGTTAGGTTAGGTTAGGTTAGCTTAGGTTAGGTTAGGTTAGGTTAGGTTAGGTTAGGTTAGGTTAGGTTAGGTTAGGTTCGGTAACTAACGACTAAATTCATTTTTTTAATTACAATTATAGCTTGGTTTATGGCGTTGATGCAGTCAAAATTAAAAAACTAACGCTACTAGTTGAGATAAACTGAAATGGTAATTGTAATACATGCAGAAAACTAACAATAAATTAAAATTAAACTTACAAAGTTTGCCCACTTACAACTTCTAAGTTTAATTCTTTAATTTTGTGAGGTTATGAGCACAGAATACGTCAGGTCAGTCTGTATTGGTGATATTGTTTAGTTTACAACATTTGATTTCAATTTTGGCTGCCTAAACCAGCTTACCATGGACCAGAAGCACTTTTCATCCCGGCGGGGGCAAAAATATATTAGTGCCCCCAATATTTAAGCAAAACTCAAACTGTTTCCCTGGGAAAAACACGAAAAAATATCATATATCGTAAACGAAGCATTTAGCGGTTTTGATTCGAATATTTTTATGTACTAATAATTCATTTGTAGTTTGTAATTAATCTACTATCCTTTGTTTTGTGTATGGTACAATACTAGTTAATGTGTTGATTGTAATGTTGTTTCCTTTGTTGTAGCCGTATCGTACAACCCCTTTGGTACTTCCTGGTGCAAAAGTGAAACGAGATCAGGGTCCAACGGAAAGCTACCTTCGTCACCATCCAAATCCTTCAGTTAGAGCTCCTCCCCAACATTTGGATACCGATTACATTATCCGACAAAAGGTGAACATTCTATTTATAAATAATCATGGTCATTATTATAAAAAAGTTGATACCAATATAAATTGTAGTGATGATCGAATATTGATTATCATAACGAGTTACAACGTTTCACCCTGTACAACAGACAGGTGTAAATATGAATGAACGTATATATTTTTGTCTTTCTCGGTCAATGTCAAAATGTGTTTATTCAAAATTGAAATCACGCTAAATTGATTGAAATTTGTGCGTTGTTGTAACAAATAGTTTAACAACAAACCAAATAGCTATTACATAAAATGCGATGAGCGTTTTGATGCGAAGAAAATGACGATGACGGTAGCTGCTTGATAAATACTATATTTGAAATGTATACTGCACATGTTTCAAGTGCGATACATCGCAATTGAAAATTTGGAAATGAGAAACAGCATCAAGAAGATGTTTCCATCGAGTATAATATTCTATTATACTTTTGAATAATATACTATGTCTCGTAGTCAAAATCTATTATTTTTTTTTAAGAAATCGAATTTTCTTTCTTCTGTCACATATAAAGGATTTTCCAATAAGAGGTGTTATTTTGAACAGCCCGCTATTTCGGTAAATGTCACTTTTGAAGCTGTCATTTTTTGACATTTGACAAGTAGAAACTACGCCATTAATGAAAATGGAACGATACACGCTTCAACAACGCATTGAAATTATTAAAATTCACTATAAAGTTTGGCAGAGACGGTTCGTAAAACTAAAACATTTTTGGGTCGACGTGAAGCACCTTCTCGGACCGCAATACAGAAATTGGTGGAAAAATTTGAGCTGTTGGGACAAGTTAGTGATGTGAAGAATAAAACCCGTGCACGTCGCTCAAGAACAACTGAGAATATTGCTGCTGGAGCCCAAATGTTGAAGAAAATCCAGGTTTGTCCATTCCTCGTCGTTCTTTGGAATTAGCTATTCCACAAACGTCATTACACCGTATTTTGCATAAAGACTTGGGTCTTAAGGCCTATAAAGTTCAGTTAACACAAGAGCTCAAGCCGGCCGATCATCAACAACGTCGTCTCTTTGCTGATTGGGTCCTTGAAATGCATGAAAATTTTCCGGAATTTCATCGAAAAATCATCTTAACCGATGAGGCCCATTTCCACCTTGGTGGTTACGACAATAAAAAAAATTGTCGAATCTGGGGCTCGGAAAACCCAAGAGTTATTGTTGAAAATCCTCTTCATCCTCAACGTGTGACTGTTTGGTGCCGTTTATGGTCTGGCGGTGTCATTGGACCTTACTTTTTCGAAAATGAGGCTGGAGCAACAGTTACGGTGAATGGATTGCGCTATCGAGAGATGATTAATGATTTTTTATGACCGGCATTGGATGGTATTGATTTGGACAACGTTTACTTTCAACAAGACGGCGCTACGTGCCACACAAGCTACGAAACCATCGATCTTTTACGGGAAAAATTTCCGGACCGTGTTATCTCTCGAAGAGGTGATCACAATTGGCCACCGAGATCTTGTGATTTGACACCTTGCGACTTTTTCCTTTGGAGCCACGTGAAAGATAAGGACTACGCCAACAGTCCAGCATCGATTCAATACCTCAAAGATGGAATTCGTGAGGCTATCGAGGACATAGGACAGCCGCTTTGCAATTTGCTTACGGAAAATTTCATGAAAAGGATATGGTCCTGTAAACGCAGTCGTGGCGGCCATTTGGCTGATGTTGTGTTCCATTATTAACGGCATACCTTCCTCTTTATAATGAAATAAACATCCGATCATTTATCTCAAAAAATGGCATTACTAGACAGACAAATTTATTGACGTACAACTACGATATAAAAAGAATTTGATCTGGAAAAAAAAATTCTATTGATAATAAAAGATTCCAGAATGGTTTATTCGTTATTTACGACACCCGCTATATAAAAAAAATAGCGATTTATAAATTTCCGTCCAGAAATAGATCATCTTGACCTATTTGTTATTTTTGATAGTAATAAGTATGTAATACATACCACAACAGTTATAACCAAAATAAATTGTCAATTTTACCACTTCACAACTTCAGATCCATAGCTCTATGCTCATTCTAGGCGCATTCCTCCAGACATTATGGCGATTGATAATCATATTCACCATAGTTTTGCAGCTTTGTCAAAATTTCTGTAGTCGTTAGTAATATTTATACTGTTTGCTTAAAATAGACAGTACAATAGCTAATTTGACCGGACTATATATTTACACACCCTCACGTTGTCTATCGCTCGTTTCGATAACCAAGTTATCGTCTTCAGTTTATGCGAACGAACTTATCCTCTACCTGAACGATAACTTGGTTATGGTTCACAAACTGTTTACGTAGACAGTTCACCTTCAGTCTCTGACGATTTAGTTATCAAATCATACATAGATAGTGTAATTGCGATTGTTGGTGTAGTGTACAGTGTGTGTCTGCTAAAGTAAGTGATTCTCTGTTAAACTGATTCAAAATCACACCCTCTCATCCACTAACAGGAACATTGACAATATAAATTTCTCACTCGCTGATTGAGGAATATCTGAAGCTGTCATGGAGAAAGTCAAAACCGTCATAAATGCGACAAAACCATCAGATTGGTCGAAAATATTGCAGCTAAATAGAAGGAAGACAAAGATTCTGGTAGGTATAATCCTTTAGCTCACGGAATCATGTTACTACAAATATAATATAGGCAGTGACGCGGATCCAGGATTCCAGTTTTTTAGACTGAAGGATACTTTGTAAATATCAAGTTCTAGTTAATACATAGAGGAAAATTCAATGATTCAACCTAGTAAAAGAACCTTGCTTTCGAGCTAGCGATACCTGGAGGATTGTTCAATCCTGAAGACCGTCCTAGAGCGAACTAGGGGATTGCAAAAGAATTGTCTGACAAAGCCCAAATCTAATGATTCAATCTAGTGAAAGAACCTTGTTTTCGAGCTAACGATACCTGGAGGATTGATCAATCCTGAAGACCGTCCTAGAGCGAACTAAGGGAATGCAAAAGAATTGTCTTACAAAGCCCAAATCCAATGATTCAACCTAGTGAATGAACCTTGCTTTCGAGCCAGTGATGCCTGGAGGATTGTTCAATCCTGAAGACCGTCCTAGAGCGAACTAGGGGATTGCAAAAGAATTGTCTGACAAAGCCCAAATCCAATCAATCAACCTAGTGAAAGAACCTTGCTTTCGAACTAGCGATACCTGGAGGATTGTTCAATCCTGAAGACCGTCCTAGAGCGAACTAGAAGACTGCAAAAGAATTGTCTGACAAAGCCCAAATCCAATGATTCAACCTAGTGAAAGAACCTTGCTTTCGAGCTAGCGATTGCTAGAGGATTGTTCAATCCTGAAGACCGTCCTAGAGCGAACTAGAAGACTGCAAAAGAATTGTCTGACAAAGCCCAAATCCAATGATTCAACCTAGTGAAAGAACCTTGCTTTTGAACTAGCGATACCTGGAGGATTGTTCAATCCTGAAGACCGTCCTAGAGCGAACTAGAAGACTGCAAAAGAATTGTCTGACAAAGCCCAAATCCAATGATTCAACCTAGTGAATGAACCTTGCTTTCGAGCCAGTGATACCTGGAGGATTGTTCAATCCTTAACACCTTCCTAGAGCGAACTAGGGGATTGTAAAAGAATTGTCTGACAAAACCCAAATCCAATTATTCAACCTAGTGAAAGAACCTTGCTTCCAAGCTAGCGATTGCTAGAGGATTGTTCCACCTTGAAGACCTTCTAGGGCGAAATAGAGGACTGTAAAATAATTGTCTGACAAATTCCAAATCCAATGATTCAACCTAGCGAAAGAACCTTGCTTCCGAGCTAGCGATTGCTAGAGGATTGTTCCACCTTGAAGACCGTTCTAGGGCGAAATAGAGGACTGTAAAATAAATGTCTGACACATTCCAAATCCAATGATTCAACCTAGTGAAAGAACCTTGCCTTTGAGCTAGCAGTACCTGGAGGATTGTTCAATCCTGAAGACCGTCCTATAGCGAACTAGAGGACTGTAAAAGAATTATCTGACAAATCCAATGATTCAACCTAGTGAAAGAACCTTGCTTTCGAGCTAGCGATACCTGGAGGATTGTTCAATCCTGAAGACCGTTCTAGGGCGAAATAGAGGACTGTAAAATAAATGTCTGACACATTCCAAATCCAATGATTCAACCTAGTGAAAGAACCTTGCTTTCGAGCTAGCGATACCTGGAGGATTGTTCAATCCTGAAGACCGTCCTATAGCGAACTAGAGGACTGTAAAAGAATTATCTGACAAATCCAATGATTCAACCTAGTGAAAGAACCTTGCTTTCGAGCTAGCGATACCTGGAGGATTGTTCAATCCTGAAGACCGTTCTAGGGCGAAATAGAGGACTGTAAAATAAATGTCTGACACATTCCAAATCCAATGATTCAACCTAGTGAAAGAACCTTGCCTTTGAGCTAGCAGTACCTGGAGGATTGTTCAATCCTGAAGACCGTCCTATAGCGAACTAGAGGACTGTAAAAGAATTATCTGACAAATCCAATGACTCAACCTAGTGAAAGAACCTTGCTTTCGAGCCAACGATACCTGGAGGATTGTTCAATCCTGAAGACCTAGAGCGATCTACAGAATCGATCCTCTCCGACCAATGATTCTACCAATGTCTAAATGGAATAAAGTAATGTGGTGGAGTTCCATCTTATTATTTGTTACTTACAGTAACAAATAAATGTTCTAGTTGTAAAGTCATGTAATACTAATTCTGAGAATACTGTATCAAACGTCCACCATTTTGGTATCATATCTATGACCTTCTATTCTATTCTATTCTATTCTATTCTATTCCAATATTGATTTTGTTTATATACAAATCAAATTTTATTTTTTCCAATTTTAAAAGACGTCATTGTTTCATAAAATTCAACCCTTTTTCCGAATTTTCCGAATTCGTAGTGCTTTCCTCAGTGTTTCGTGAGGCTTTATTCATGGATCTTGAAAATAAATGTGATAAGGTTTTACATATTTTGGAGTTTTTTGTAAAAATCGAAATAAGGAAGATTGTAAGTGTTCATAAAAATACGAAGCATCTATGTGAAATTAAAATCAAAACATAATTACGAGTACAATAAAAAAACTGATCTAAATACTTGACCAGATTCTAAGTTGAATAACTTTTGCCTTGCAACTGAATGATATAAGATGCGCCAATTATGTAGGTTTGTAGAAAAAGAGATGGAATTGGATCGAGTCAAGGACAAGCATTTTCCGAACACAAATTTAACTATATCTACGTTCTATTTTCCAATATTAACTGCATGGATAAGAATAACTTTATATCATTTTAGTGCGGTGTACAGTCTTCCACAAAAATGTACTGTATTTTTAGAATAGGAAAGAAATTATTTCATTCAGTTCTCTCGTAAACACCCACTATATAAGTATACGAGGGGTGATCGAAAAAAAATTACTTACAAATATTGTTAAATTTTTAATTATACTGATCATATTTCTAGAAAAAATCTAGATCTAGTCTAGATCTAGATCATCTCCTGAAAGTGCAATTTTTCTTTCTCTAAAAACTTTACTACAAACCATCCAGGCTTATATGTAGACCATTTAGGCCCATGGTCTTGTAATTTCTCTCCACTTCTTTTGGTCCCTTGCTTTTTCTCTCCAACTTTGGATGTTTCTCTCTCTAAGGTCTTCTTTCACCGCTTCTCTGCACCGTTTTTTTCTCGTCTTCTTTTCCTCTTGCCATCTGGTATCTTCCAAGTAACTAGTTTCAAGAATCTGTCTTCATCCATTCGTTCTAAGTGACCCAACCATTATAATCTTCTGGTCTTAATACACGCGCCGATTGGTGCCACATTGAAAATTTCTTGGTTTAATTTTCTGTAACTCTGTCTGCTTTCCTTCAAACATTCTTCTCAATATTTTTCTCTCCCAGATTTCCAATTTTTGTTTAGTTTTATTCGTCATTATCCGCAAACAAACGACTGGCTAAATTTTTTGTTATAAGGCCATTTCTGCTGAAGTTTCGCCTATTTCTGGTGTTCCAGATTTTAGAGCATCCCTCAAGCTTCCCGTTTCATTGAATTTTCCAGTAATTTTGCTTACTATACTTCTTGGAAGTCCAAAATGTGTTTCGATAAATAAAGCACGTGCTTTTTATGATCTCGAAATCTATCACCGTAACTTATCATCATTAGAACTTTTATCCTTTCTCTTTACGATTATAAAATGAACCTAATTGTAAAACTGACCCTAACTAAAGTCGGTTAATTAAAAGAAAATTGATAAAAATGTAATGAGAACCATTTAAACTATTTTCTAAATGTCTGACCTAGGGAAATATCTTTTTATGATAATTGAATTTTTGATTTATGTTTTCAACTTCATTTTTTGATACAACAGTAATGTAATCATCTAAATAATGGACAAAAAATGGAATATTTATGTCACGTTTACTCAAGACGTAAAAATACTTTGAGATTCATAGAATATCCACCCTATTCACATGATTTGGACACGTGTCATTCCTGATTCTTCACTTTGTTGACGTATAATGCCAGAGGAAGAGATATTAAAGTAAATAAACAATTGCGCATTGAACTTTGAACATTAATAGAATCGTTTTCCTAAAAGGACTCATAGTTTGCTTGTATCTCGGAATATATAGCATCACCTATCTAATCAGATGGAATGGCTTCAATAATGTATCCACAAATGGACAAATTTATAGATATTTCATAATGTTTTTTTGTCTCAAACAGGTTGCTTCCTCGGTTTTAGATAGAATTTCAACTGGCGATCCAAATAAACAGGTTAAGTAATACGACTATTACCCCTGTCTTTTCTTCCGCATTTTGACGTGTTTGTTTTTTTTTATTAATACCATTTAAAACTGGTTATATGTTATTTTCATTTATTAAATAGAATTTTTCGAGCTAAAACTAACAATATTGACGTTCAACAATTGTGCATTCATTACTTCGAACATTAATAGAACAAAGTTTTGGTTTGATTTTATTCTTATTTTGATATTCGTTATGAAGGTGATCTATTGATCAATATAAATACGCAAATTGTCAGTGTCTATGTCATATTTTGATAACGGCTTAAAAGTCGAAACGTCAAAATTTATCTATGTACCAACAATTATTAGAAAAACTAATTTTAAAACAGAAGAGACCTAAAATCAAGAACATTGAGGGCCGATCCTCACTATAAATGCCGTTCACAGTTTGTTCTCGATCCGATTTCGGTCTGGTAAAGTCGTATCGTGTTCACATTATAGAATACACAAAAAATTGAGGTCATTTCAGAAATTGCGAATAATTTTAGCGTCAATATTGATAAGGATTAGTAGGCGTCGAAGCAAATTTTATCCGAGACTCGACAGCTGTCATTAGCTGTCATTCGATGTATTAGAGTGCGATGAAAAATGTGCCTTAATTGAACATTCACATTTCCCTTGCCTGTTTTCCAATTTATTGTTGATTCTTTGTGTAAAATCTAACGATTGCAAAGTGTAGTGATTTAACAGGCCCATAAAGAATTGTTGCGATGTTACAAGATCGTCGAAGGCAACGTGAAACTGCAAGAATTGTTGGTGCTAGTCTTTGTGGTGTGCAAAGGGTGTACCAGCGCTTTCTGGACACAGGGTCTGGGAGAAAAAGAGTTATCACTCAACGAAATGACCGTTTTTTGATGTCCACAAGTTTGCCGAATAGGACAGCTACTGCGGAATCAGTTGGAAGAAGTGAGAAATGTCAACATTAGTGAATGGACCGTTAGAAGAAGACTTCATGTAGAAGAATGGCTACAGGTCCCCCGTTGCAACGCCAGCATCGAACTGCAAGATTGACATTTGCCAGAGATCAAGTTCGTTGGAATGATGATGACTGGAGCTGGGTATTCTTCTCAGATGAGTCGCGTTGCTGCTTTACTGGGTCAGATGGACGTCGACAAGTGTGGAGAAAACCTGGGGAAAGATATGCTGAAGTTTACATTGAGAAGCGTCTTCCATTTGGCAGTGGGTCAGTTATGATTAGGGCAGGAATCACTGCACAAGCTCGTACAGAATTGGTCATCATAGAAAATGGCTCCCTAAATTCTCACAGGTACATTACAGAGGTGCTAGAAGACCATGTTATGCCTTTCATGGAAACTATGGGGGATCGTGGCATTTTTATGCAAGATAATGCGAGACTACGTACAACCAGAATTGTCAGGGAGTATCTGGATGAGGTAGAAATTAGGCGGTTCGACTGGACATCCCGCAGCCCAGACATGAATCCCATTGGACGACTGATCCGCAGACACACACACAAGCACCAAGAACTCCCTAGGAGCTGAGAAGATTCCTGTTGAAGGAATGGAATAACATAGACCAGAATGTGATCCGCAACTTAATTCAAAGTATGCCGCGCCGACTTCAAGCAGTCATCAATGCAAGAGGTGGGAATATACGTTATTGACGTCAAGTTTTTTTATTTTGTTCGTACCATATCTTCCTGTAACAACAAAAGGTTGATTTTGGCCCAAAGTATTAATTTGTTGCTTTTTCAGAATAAATCATTGAATCCAAGAAAAAAATGCATTTTTCTTTATTATAGAGTATCAAATTCAGCTTACAAAAGCACATGATATGATGTACAGTTTGCGGATAATATCTGAAAACGTAAAATTTTAAAGGACAATTTTCAGGTGACCTCAATTTGTTGCTCGCCAGTGTATTTTCACTTTTTAGGCTCGCTATTCTTTTGATGTTGATCGATTTAGATTTTAATAAGCAAAGTACTCAAATAGTGTAATAGGAATCCAGTTAAACAGTCGTTTTACTGAAATTTAACACAGATAGTAAATAAAATAAGTATTGAACTTCGTACTATAAATTTTTTTCCTACAAATGAAAAATTAATTTGAAATATTGTATAAATGAAATTAATAGAGAAATGCGCACTACTGATGCTTCAGGACATTATGTATAATGGGTTTCTATAAGAAATTTTTCAACATATTGATTACATATGGATAAAAATGTTTAGTAGTAATCTTCCAAACCCTATTTTTTTTAATATTTATAAAACATATTACGGAATATTGAAGGGTGGTTAGCATCTTGATCTCAGGCATGAAATTCTCTTTTTGAATAACATACACTTTTCTTTATCTTAACCTTGATATTTGTTTAACTTACTTTCCTGTCATACTCTACGTAATCAACTAACCAATGATTCACATTCAGGGAAATGCTAAATTCACGTTATTAGTTGCTACAAGTGATTATATATTTATGATTAAATAAAGGACACATTTAATGGGATTTTATAGTTTTTATACAGCGTCTGGTTGAATTCAAACACCGTGAAAACAGTGATTTATCACTTTCTGGAATAGTCGTCGAGGCGATTAACTTTGTTCGCGTGTCTGGTTCCGAATCGATTCAGGGACCGGTTCCAATCGCTCAGTTTCTGGAATAGTCGTCGGGGCGATTAACTTTGTTCGCGTGTCTGGTTCCGAATCGATTCAGGGACCGGTTCCAATCGCTCAGTTTCTGGAATAGTCGTCGGGGCGATTAACTTTGTTCGCGTGTCTGGCTCCGAATCGATTCAGGGACCGGTTCCAATCGCTAAGTTCTGAATTTTTAGCTTCGAGCATGTAAAATTGAACCGGTTCATCATTGATTACTTTCTCGATAAATCAACATCCTGAATGGGTTCGGAATCAATCATTGGTTAGCAGCTGATTCAGAATCGAAGAAATTTTGTCGATCCAAACGGTTTCAACACTAATTAAGATTGAATAGTGAAACCAATCATTAGGTATAGGGAACTATAAATACTCTAAACACCATGAGAATCAATCTCTCGAGATTGCAATGACGGGGCTGTGTAGGTACAATCGGGTCCATGGGAGCATACCCAATGGCGGCAGTGGAAGTGATTCTAAATCTTCCACATCTTCCTATATTTTTGGACAGCATGCAGAAGTGAAACTCATGTACACAAAATTTCAATTCAATAACAAACAAAAATGTTTACTTTCATAAGTGGATTGTCGTGTTATTAACATTGGAAAAGTTGAAGGAATCAATAAACCCTCAAATCTATTTCTTATTTTCCTTATAAATATTCATGCATGACTGTATTTGCACGAGGAGTAACTGATAATCTATTTTGAGTTCTTCAGTTTTTTTAAAATTATTTTATATTACAGCTTGTACATAAACAATTTAATTCTCCAATCAACTTATACAGTGAACCAAATGTTGTCGATACTATTCAGAAGCAGACGGGGTTGAAACCGTAAGTATTAATTAATTTTAGTTGAAAGACGTAGTGTCAAAATATTGTTAAGTACGTAGGTACTGCGCTCCATAAGTTATTGTCCTCATGTAATAAATATTAAATAGAGTAAGCGCTTTGGCGAGGGCCGACCAACCAAATAGCGCGTTCAGATCGTCGAAAGAACATCCGGATGATTGCCGAAGCTATAAACACCGATAAAGAAACAGTTAGAAAAATTTTACACGAGGAATTACACATGACAAAAGTCTGTACGAGTTGGTGCTAAAAAATCTGACTTCTGACCAAAAGCTCTTGCGTCAACGAAACTGCTCAGATTTCCTGGAAAGGTTAAAAAAAGATCAGTTTTGAAAGGGATCCTTTTCGTAACCAGTCTCGTTATTTAATAGTGACAAAACAAAATAAATTGCAGCACGGACCAGCAATTCCAAAACAAGTGTTGTAAGGATCTTTCATGAGCATTTAAACATGATAAAAATTCTCAGTGCAGTACAATAGCAGCTTCGAGTAGACCAAGAAAGTGTAACACGAGTTTTTAAGTATGATTCTACTGAATACATTGTTTACAACAGTGTTTCGATAACCAAATTATCGTCTTCAGAGACTGGAGGTATTTGAAGCTACAATTTAACTTCAGTCTATGAAGACGATAACTTGGTTATCGAAACGCGCGTCAGACAGTGTAACTGTGAGTGTTGGTGTAGCGGTGGTGTAAACAGTGTGTTCAGTATGAATATCATCAACGATTCCACGAATTCCAGCTTAAGTATTATTCTAAATCCACAAGAGATTCCATGGAGTGGCATTGGAAAAGAGAACCCGTGCCAAAAGAAGCAGAGGTCATGAAAAACATCAAAGAAGTAATTGCTACAATATTTTGGTACTCCTTTAATGTTAAGGTTAAGGAATTAAATACAACCGTGAAAACGGTATGGTGTGTGAAAAAATCATTTTTATATCTCTTTTTTTTTTTCTATGTTAGGTTAAGAACTCACCGCACTGCGTATGTTTGCATTACCTTAGTAAAGTAACCCTCATTCATCATAAATTTTTTTGTTCTCATAACTTAACTTCATCATCATATTAGGTTAGTTCCAACCCATCAAAAAACCTTCATTGGTACGGTGACGATTCTGCGCAATTGAAATTACGTGTTCCAACCGGGCGGTTACCGTTTTACTTTAATCGTGCATAGCCAGAGATTGCGCAGAAAATATCTATAAAGGCTTCCGATAAGCGTTCCGACTAGCAGATTGGAACAAACTTATTATAATGTATTCTCGCTATTTGATCAAGAGTTTCTTTCCGGATGGGTGCCACATTTCTTCAAAATGGAACAAAAACAATAATGAATTGATGATTAAAAGTGCTGTTTGGACCCGTTTAGGCAAAATAAACTGGATACTACTACGCTCCAAATCAAATCGACCACCATATGCACTCAAAACCGCAACAACCGGTTAGCAAGGTTATGTCCTCTGTAGTTTGGAGTACAAACTAAATATTGCTGATCGGCTACTTAATAAACTATCACTAGCGACTATTATTGGAAATTTTTAGACAAATTTATGGTAAATATCATATACAAAAGAAAAAATATTTTTGATTAAGCAGTCGAGTCCAGCAGGTGAAATCGCAAATTCTAGTTACTAGGCTGTTTTCAGGCTTAAAATTTTTCTCATAGTAGATTTATGCTTTAGGATTTAAATATGTAGGAGATTTTTATATACGCTCTGATACATTCTAAACATGTAAAGAAACTAAACCGAATCCTCACGATCTTCTACGAGTTTGTCAGTTTTTAGGGAGCAAGGGCTGTTTCAAACAGTTTACAATTGCGGTGCAAACCTCCGGAACAATTTTTTAAATGCTTTGTTTTGGATACCTTAAATAAATACATCAACGAATGATAGGAATCACCAGAAGCCAAAAGCCTGAGTGTTATAGCCAAACTATCTTGGACGCTGATTACTTGGCGAAAATTAGTATTTTGTTTACTTATCACTGGTCCTTATCATCGATATTAACAATTCAAAATCCCCATTTGACATTCTCGTAAAACAAACACCCGACTGTCAAATCATTTCGGAAATCATCACCACTATATTCATAACGCCGTAAAAACAATTGTCTCTGCCACCATCGACGAGAACGAGGTTCTTCCATTAAAATATAAGCTGCTGCAATGCAGGCCAGACCTAACTGATTAATGTTTCATGCCGAATCTCAATTATTTGGTGAAAATGTTTGTCAAACAACTGTTTATTGAAATAAGAAATGTTTGTTGAAACTGCACTTTAATCAACGTGTTTGACAAACTTGTTTCCCCATCGTTTGTTCAATGGAGACGCACCTTGAGGTTACCTCATTACCTTTAATATTATCGAAGAAAATTCCTTATATATTGTTATATATCTGTTATTGTAGCCCATTAAGTTATCTAATGATATTTGACAGTTAGTTTGTTTCCAGACAAGTTCGTAGACAAGTGAAATTCAATCCTTCCGAAAGCGAAACGTACAAGGCGTTGCAAGAAGAAGAACTAGGTGATAATATTCAAGAAGTCACTGTACCGCCACAAAGTAAAGTTTACGCGCCAAATAAAACGATTCCTGGCAAGGTAAACGTCAAATAAAATGTTAATTCCCTCGGCCAGTTTCGCTAGTAAATCTTAATGCTTCGCTTTTATAGTTAACGTAGGTATGCAGCAAGAACGGAGTTGATTTTCTATATGTCCAGTGTTTCTCAATCGGATTAATCATTAACTTTAAGATTAAGTCTCAAGATTAATTTTTATCATTCTGGAATGCTACTAACCGAATGATTACCTCATTTTTCATTTCAATAACTAATGAATATGAAAACTACTTTTTCCCTGATTTTCTCATAATTTTTGCAGTAAATCTTTGCAGAATTCTGATCGTTTCGTTGATGTAACTTGAATGAACTTAAGGTTGGCCAGGGGGACTATGACTCTTCCTGTGAAACCTACTTCTTCTTCTTCTTAGCGTGCCGTATCCAATACCCTTAACGTTGAAGATCAGCATGGCAAAACTGTCTCTTTCTTGAGCTAGTCTGAATAACTGTCCTGCTTCTCTTATCCCAATCTATATTCTTCAACCAAGAGGCTTGTTTCCTTCCAATTCCTCTACGACCTTCAACTTTACCCATCATAATCAACTGGATGATATTAAACCGTCTACCACTCCCAAATAAGTTATTTTCCTGCATTCCTGTGAAACCAGATAAGTAAAAGATCTTCAATAAATAAGGTTAATAGGTTTTGAAAGAATCCAACATGTACCATCTCCATTTCGGAAGTTAGTTAACATCATAGCTAATTTAACTTTGGAAGCTACGGCCATAGATAGATCAGATTTTTTTTATGAATTGTGAGATCATATTTTGGACCTTCCATGATGTGGTCATGATATTTCTTGTTTCGCTTCATGAAGGATCTCTACGTCCTTCTCCATTCTTCTTAAAACATCTACACTGATCGCATGATATGTCCATGATATTCTCAACATCCTACGGTAGACCCACATCTCTATACATTGAGGGTCCAAGCTTCTAAAGAGGAATCCACGGAGCAGTCAACACCTCTCGACACCTGGAAGAACCCAATGATACCTGAACAATAAAATTTGATTGTGAATAAGTGAAAAGCTATTCACATTTTAACGTTTTTCTTCGTCTTCTTCTCTTCCATGTACCATCTCCATTTCGGAAGTTAGTTAACATAATAGTTAATTTAACTACATTGAGGGTACAAGCTTCTACACTATACGTTCAGGTCATGGCTACAGAGAAGCTTCTTGATCTTCAAAAACGGTTGGATTCTTTGTTTCTAAACAGGACTCCACGAAGCAGTTAATACCTCTTGACTCTGTATTTGTTCTTCCACATACAGTTGTTATTTGGGCGCTTCAGTTTTGGTGACGATTATATATTTGGTGTTAGACCATATTCTCGACTAAAATAAGAGTTCCGGCAAATGTTATTCCGCAAGCATCATTTTCAAGGGTTTTGGTAAAGATTTCGTCTGAGCAGACGTTGAAAAGGAGTGGAGAAACAATATAATGCGAACAGAATATTTGATTTAACTTAATAGAGCAAAAATACGTAGTAGAATATGTAAGTTTGTACTTGAAGCGAATTTTTTTAAAAATTGCTATGACTAGTGGATTTATTTGAAGTTTAATAGTGTTTTCATATTATATTTTATTAGATTTACTTTTTTTTCGAAAATATAGTATATTAACATATATATTTAGATGGGTTAACAGACGTTAAATTTCAACGACAACTTCATATTAACAAAATTTATATTTTTTGGCACAACTTACTGAAATTGTACTACGAATATTTGCAATCTATTTTTAAAAATCTAAGTAATGCTTTTCATATCAAAAACCTCATTTTATTCACATTTAAATAGCACAGTATTTAAGATCTGCGGGGATCAATTTACTATCGGTTCAAAAATACAGCTACAGCTCATTCCTTTTTTTGCCAAATTGGCTCCAACGAAGGCAGGTGGGATCTTTTCCATATCATGTGGATTAGCAAAGAAATGAAGTCGACCTCATTCTGGGTGGAAGAAACATTATATAATGATTACCAGCGGGCCCTACAAACGTCCTACATGAAATTTCAAGCGATCAGGATATTAAATAAAGTATGAAATGAAAGACAAATCATTTAATAATTTATTTTGAAATAACATTTTTTTTAAAACAATGTTTGTTCAATTTTATTCCAACGTGAGAACACGCCACATATAATTGGCCAAGTGAAAAGATCCAGCCCTATAAACCGACATTGTTTGACCGAAGAACAACTTAACCTTCAAATTTGCCGTTCAAAATTGTAGCAAGAACATTGCCCATAATTTTATTAATAATCTGGTACTAGTGCAGTTCCAAGGGTATAAAGAGTAAAATTTAAAAAATGTAATTAAATCTGGGCTCGGCACAATTTTTGTTAGCCGAAAAACCTCGAAATTTTAAGACATCGCAATATCTCAAAAAGAAGTGATTCTAGCGAAAAATCATCCCTATACAAAATTGTAGAGCATTAAATTTCCCACAAATTTGATAGTAACTTTTTTCTTCTACGACCAATAGGGAGCGAGCTACAGTATCTCAAAGATGGACCATTTTTCTCAAAATGGTAACGCCTTCTTTTGTGTATGTTTTTACTACCCATGCTTTCTTTGATTCTATTTTAGATTTTTGTCGAATAAGGTTGTCCAGACCCCCCGCAGCCTCTGCATTTCTTGCAGAATCTGGAGCATTTCAACCCGGCTTTGACGCACCAGCAGGCTCGCTGACATCCAGATCTGCAAGTGCACGAGACACTTTCAAGTAGGCTTTTGGGTGCTGGGTCCTTCGTTGCATGTTGTGGAATCGGACACTGTAGACTGCTGGTCCACCCATAATGTTTGGGATTCCAGTGTGTGGCACCCAGCCAAACTTGATTTTGGTAAAACGATCTTAGTGAGTGTAGAGCAGCACCATCAGAAGTGGGTGACAACCAAGCGAGATTAACTTTACCTGCAGCAGGTTTCGAGTCCACTTAACGTCTCCTGTTGGTACAATGCTTTGAACACAAGCTCTCCAGCTTCAATAATCTCTCCATTTGTGCTCTGTTTATCCAAGAAGAGGGAGGGGTTTAGAGAACATTATTCGACAAAAATTTAAGTCAAAAATAGAATCAAAGAATGCATGGGTCGCAATAACACACACAAAAGAAGGCGTTACTTGGCTTTTTTCCATTTTGAGAAAAATGGTACATCTTTGATATGCTGTAGATCACTCCCTATTGGTCGTAGAAGAAAAAAGTTCCGATCAAATGGATTTGTGATATCTCTATACTCTTACTAAGTTGGAATTTTTGGAACCAACCACCAATACACTGTCCGATGCGTGTTTCGATAACCAAATTATCGTTATCAGTATTTTATCTTCAGCCTCTGAAGAAGATAACTTGGTTGTAAACTGTTCAACACGCTGAAAATGCAGACTGGCGTAACTATGATCAATTCTGCATACCGTGACCATGGTCTAATATATATATTGCTTGAAACCGAGTCATGCTGTGCGGGTTTTAGCGTTTGAAATAATCTTAGCGCAGCTCTACTATTTAGAGATGGACGTGGTTAAGGTAGGAATAGAATCGACGAGTGCCTATGCTATAAATTTTGTTTCTTTTAGTCTTTTCATTTAGATATTTTCAAATACCTCAAACTAGATTAAGCTAATAGCTCTGTAGGATTTTATACATGTTGGTATTTCAGTTATTTTGGGATCATAACTATCTGGGTTACTTTCCAGGTGTTGAGATAGTAGTTAATGTGAAGTATTTCATTAAACAAAAATATTATATCTCTATATTTAACGACGTTTCCATTAATATAAAATTATTTCTGCAGAAACCAACTTTGGTCGTAAATCAGAACCCCCAGTACGGCAACGCTCTCGGTAACGATCCGGATGTAATCCAGCAGAGCGGCTCCTTCAAGAGATTGATGTGGAGTGTCCTCCCTGGTAGCCAATTTTGAAAAAAAAATAACCCCAAACTATCAAAAGTCTGGTAACAAACAGTTTCACAGTGAAATAGTCGACACTCGATTATTTCACGGTTAAACGAATAAAAAAAAATTAAATTGGATGAATATTTCGGCAATATTCATTGATCGGTATATTAATTAGAATAATATTTATCAGATTAATGAATATGTATATGAATGACTATATAAACATATCCATTAATATATGAATATTCGCTTGAATATTCATCCAACTCATATACTGAATATTTCAAAAATATTCATTAATTAATATGAATACCTATCAAATTAATTAACCTAAAAATGCAAACACGTAAAGCCATCTTTGATAAACGCAAGGTAAATGAACTTGATAGATATTTAGTAGCGTTTTTTGTGAATAAAATCAATTTATTTGCTTTCGGCAAATATAATTTGATGTCGTTGTTTAATTTATTTTCGTTTTTGTTATTTTGTTGGAAAATTCATTAAAAAAAAAACGAGTGTAATCTAGTCACGAATATTAAAATTTAGGATTTAAGTTTCGTAGAATAATATTTACGCTACAATAAATTTTATTTTTAACTTTGAAATGCTTCACGTTGTAAGTTCAATATTGTTAAAAGGATTGTTATTTAATTTATTATAAATATATCTATACTATGTTTACATCCAGCTTTAGAAATATATATATATATATATATATTTTTTTTCTGAAATTTATTTTTTTTATCAATCCCAAGCAGAGATAACTAACATTATCTAGTTAGCCTAGACTAGTTCCGCATAAACAAAATATTGCGTTACCATAGCAACGAACAATAACTTATTAGAAGTGTAAGTGTAAAGTTTGACGTCAAAAAAGCAAACCAGAGTTACGCAATAAATTAAAAGAAAAAAGACGTTCACCGAAATTGTGAAAATCGAAAAATTGGAGTATGGAGCCATCATCAAGTATCTATATTTAAAAGGGTTAAGAGGTTAGAAAATTTACGAAGATTTGCTTAATACTCTTGGTGATCAATGTCCTTCGTATGCGATCGTGAAAAATTGGACTGCAAGCTTCAAAAGACGTAAATTTTCCATTGAAGATGATGTCCGATCGGGAAGACCAGTTTCTGTGTCAGTCCCCGAAAATATCGATGCAGTTCATGACATGATTTTATCAGATCGTCGAATTGGGCTAAAACGGATATTTGAAGCACTGAACATTTCATACGAACGCGTTCATCACATAGTTCACGTCAATTTGGTTATGAGAAAAATTGCTGCACAATGGATCCCCAAATGTTTGAATGTTGACCAAAATCGTGCAAGTGTAGAAGCTTCGCGTTTGATCTGTGCTCGATTTGAAAACGATGTAGACTTCTTAAACCGAATTGTTACTATAGATGAAACTTTGCAAGACCTAAGAAGTTTCGTGTCCAAAAATCTGCTGAAAAAGTTCTTGCTTCAGTTTTTTGGGATTGCCGTGGAGTAATCATGATTGATTTTTTGGATAAGGGTAGAACAATACTGGAGATTACTATTCGACATTAATGACCATTCTACGGGAAAAAATTAGAGAGAAAAGACGCGGAAAGCTATCCAAAAGTGTTTTGTTTTTGCAGCACAACGCCCCTGCACACAAATCTCATGACTATCATCTCTTTCCTCAACTGGAAAAAAGTTTAAAAGGTCGGAAAATTTCTTCCAACAAAGAGTTAATAAAAGCTGTTGAGGTCTGGTTTGCAAGAAGAAACAGGTCTAGAGACGTTGCAGGTTCGCTGTAATAAATGTATCCAATTAAAAAGAGAATATGTTGAGTAATAAAATATTTTGACATTGAAATTTTGTTTGGTTCTATAGTAGGTTAAGAATTTTTCAATATATCCTCGTACATATAAATGGTTGGTCAGTAGTTTGAGCGACATATCTCAATTAATGTTTTTATTTTGTCTTGAGAATGGAAAAACAAATAAGCAACAATTTTCCTTCAAATTTTGAGTTTCCAATGAAATAATAACGCTCATTTTAGGGCTTGCCCTGTATTCTCCAATTTCTTCGATCTCGATCTAGGGATGTCGATGTCCACATTTCGGCACATCTTTTTGGCGGTCTGCACTGATCATCCGGTACGTAGATTCTCCTTGAATGATTTTTTCTTCATTTGGTTCTCCCCATCAAGGAGGCTGTCCTCCTTGGATCCGCTCTCGATTCAGTTGCATATGTTAATATGGGACGTAAGCTGCTTGGTATATACGCACCTTGCTTGAGGTGGACATGAATTTGTTGCCATATAACGTCGCGAAAACTTCCGGATACTCTGGCGGCCTTGTTGTCTTCTACGCGTGCTTTCTCGTAGATTTTTCTATTTTTTGATATCATATTTTCTAGATAGTTGAAGTTCTTAACTATTATTCTATCATCTACCGCCAATTTTCAGCGTATTAGGTCTTTACTTATTATCATAGGCTTTGCCTTGGGTATAGATATCTTCATAATGAATTGTTTTGCCATTTGAATCTGAAAAGCAATCGTTGTAGCTTGTCTACTACTACATTACTGTGTACATCTGCACGGAAAGTACAGCGGAACTGCAAAGTATGACTACTGAATCATAGTTGAATCCGGAATGGTACAGCAGGATTCAAAGGCATGAAGTCGCCGATAACTGACATGGCCCGAATCTGGAGCTCAAATGCTTTCATCTCCGATTGCAGAACAACTCAAGATGTGGGTAAGAAACAGAAATAAATAGGCCTCAATCATATGGATGCAGATAGGCCACAACCTTAATTACTGGTCAGCTGAAATACAAAAATATGTCAGGGATATCATTTAGATGTGGTATACAAAGTATTGGATAAAGACGGATTGAACAAGTGCCAAAATATAATAAGAATAATACCAAGGAGGTTACAAGGAAGATGAATAACAAATCAGATATTTACAGCGATAATAGGTAAAAGCTGTGAGGAATATCTAGATCTACATGTTTTATTTATTGATTTTGAGGAAGCTTATGACACAAAAGATAGAAATAAAATGTGTATTACCTTGAACGAATCCAGAAAAAAAGAGTGAAGCTAGTTAAGATGACATTAGATAACTTACAAAATAGATCAACGAGCGACAGAATTGTATCATAAAAATTAAGGCTTTGAAAGAGATATAAATAAATAGAGTTCTTGGGAGAAGAAAAATTAGCCAAGAATCTTTATAAATACCTACCAAACAAGTTACTTGGGGCATATTAAGAGGATGTTGGAAAATAAATACGAAAAAGATGGATGGCCAAAAAAATGGTCGGATGCAGTTCTGGAACACATTAGAGAAGTAGAGCTCAATTGATACTCAAAATCTATAATCGCAATTATGGAGAAAAATGCAGTTGAAAACGGTACATAAAAGAAAAGTACTTTTAAATTACTCTTAAAGGTGTACTGTACTATTAATTATTAGAAACAGAAATTAAACAAAACAATTATTAGTATCATATTTATTAAAAATGTGATTGTATAAATTTCTATATTTTTTTTCGGTGTATATACAATTAAATTTCAAATGAACTTTCTCTACTGGGAAAAAAGTGTTATTTAAACTAACCTAACTAAACGTCGATTGTCATACAGGTACATTATGAAATTATTTAAGAATATGCTTTGTTTCGTAAAGTTTAACTTCATGTAATAAAAGTTATTAAAATCAAATTACTGCCGGATTTACTGTAAATTCAAAACAGATAAACATTAATTTTCGAAAAAGCAATTGATATCGCTATAATTTATATATTATTTAATTTTCAGTGCACTACTGTACGAATACGAGGTCTGTCTATTAAATAACGAGATTGGTTACGAAAAAGGGTTTTATTATAAAAATTATTCTAAATCTGGACCCATCCAAAGCAGATATGGTAATTATACACTTTCGCGGTCACCTGTTTTTTTGGCTCTAGAAAGCCAAAGTAAAGGATTATTTTGCAAAACCGTTTTTTTTTACGATTTAAAACAGTAAAACTATGAGAAATTTTCATTCCAGCTATTTCTACTAATTTTTTTTATAAATCCGCCGTAAAATGGAACATTTTGAGGCCAAGATCATTAAAATCCATCCATTTTTCGATTTTCTAGAGCCAAAAAACCAGACCGTAAAAATGTATAATTACCGCAGATATTTTCCTAACCTTTCTAGGAAATCCGAGCAGACCCGTTGACGCAAGAGGTTTTGGTCAGGAGTCAGATTTTCTGGCGTCAACTTCGCACGGACTTTTGTCATGTCTGTAAATTGTTCTAATCGTTTTTTTATCGGCGTTTACAGCCTCGGCAATCATCCGGATGCTCATCATTGTCACTGTTTCCGTTGTTGAAACAGTCACAGGGCGACCTGGGCGCTGGTCATCTTCAGTGCTCTCTCGGCACTCACTAAAGCGCTTATTCAAGCGCTCAAAAACACGCGCACGAGATATAGAATTGTTTTACGTCACACATGGTTTTCGGCACGAGAAAAAAACAAACCGCTACTGCACAAATACTGTTAATGGTGACGCAAATGTGTTTAGAGACGTGTATATCTAGATACCCGATGCACTACCCGTCTAGAGCGCCCTCTAGGCGCGCAAACTCGTTATTTAATAGCCAGACCTCGTATGTGTTCACTAATTCAAAGTAACGTAGCCCATAGTTTTATAATATTTTACTCATACTAATCAACTTCCTAATAAACTAGAAGAGTTCATATCCATAAGAGGTGAACTAGACATTGATGTATTGGGAGATATTAGTGGCATAAGTACTGCTGATTCCGAAGTTCTTGGCGCCAGGGAAACTTGCGGAAATCCTTCCAGTGGAGTAACGGCTCCGAAAGAAGTAATGAAAACGTTAATAACAACAACTAAGAAAGTACCAAGAACAGTGAAATTGTTGATTTTATTTGCCGAATGTAAGTGTTTTTCATTGGAGACGTTGTACAAGGAGTTCCATATTAATCCTATGCTTACCATAACCTGAAAATTGATATTATCATGTCAGTGTAATTGAAAAATTTAAGTGCAACAACGTCTTGATGTGTTCAATATATGTAAAAAATTAAAATAACGGTAGAGAAATGGTGCGAGCCGCAGCATAATTCTCGTGTAAAACCGGCTTAAAGTATATGTTAAAAATTAAATTTAAATTATAATTTTTCAAATTAAAGTTTTATAGACTTAATAAAAGTGATCGTTCATAGATTATTCCTACTGAAAATAGTACAATTTAGTTTAAACTAAACTCTATTGAACTGATTTTAAAGAAAAAAGTTTTAATAACAAATAATGATGTTAACAAGTAACTTTTGGCCGTAAATAATATAAAATTGGAAAAATATAGTCATACGATTAAAGAAGTAGAGAAAATATTGGACAATATTACCAATGAAATGATTCAGATTCTGTGGTAGATTAACATCGAGAACAAAAACACTCCCACTGTTGTAAACGCACCTCGTATATATGTATATTTATTTCGTTCGCCGCATATACTGAATTTTGTTACCGTGGCAACAAGCTGTATTGTGGTTTTTATTCTTAGACCTTTTTTTTTGCTTGTTTAGTCGGTTATCGGTTAACGCTGGGCCAGAAGATAAATAGAAAAAGAAATGGAACACTTGCTTTTTGGCCTTGGTAATGTGCGTGTGATTATTATTGCGCAATTATCTTACAATATATTTTTATTTTATATATTTTGGTTGATGTCAATTAGCAAGAGTGTATAAATGTTTTAGTTTCAATGTACAATTTAGTTAAACAGTAAATACAGTCCACTACTTATTGGTTTATGCTTTAATGATGTAGTAAAGGTGAATGAGAAGAAAGTTTAGTGTTTTATTTGCCATTACAAATGAACTAAAAAATAACGTAATCAGAAATCTCCTGTACACCCACAAACTGAAATAACTAGATCGACGACAGAGTCGCTAGAAATCGAATTATGTTTGTATAATATATAAACAATAAAAAAGTAGTTACTGCATAATTAGGAATTTGTATAAACAAAACAATATGTATATATAAACAAGGTTCGAGTTGTTTACTATTAATTTAGAATAAATTAAATACAGAGCGTAAAAGACACATAGATATATACGAAAATTGTCCCTAAAGTAACTGATCCCAATAAAAAAAAACGCAATAAAATTTATTTTTCAACGTGTCTCCATAATTTTCCAAGCGATGTTCAATAAGTTCGATATCCTTTTATAATAAGAATCGCAAGCTCCTCAAAATAGCCATTATTGTAAAAATATTTGACCATCGAGCCATTTTTTCAAGTCTGAAGACAGAAAATAATCCGAAAGGGTTAAATCTGGCGAATATGGTGCATGAGGTAGAAATTCAATCTCTAATTCATTAGTTTTGGTCATTGCAATAACCGATGTTTGAGCTGGTGTATTGTCTTGATGAAACAAAACTTTCTTTTTTGCCAAATGCGACCGTTTTTGCTTGATTTCTTCGCTATAAAGTCGCATAATACTCGCCGTTGATAGTTTCTTCTTTTTCAAGATAGTCAATGAAAGTTATCCCACGCGCATCCCAAAAAAACTGACTCCATAACTTTGCCTGCAGATGGAACGGTCTTTGCTTTCTTTGGAACCGATTCTTCCTTTCCAATCCATTGTTTTGATTGTTCTTTCCTTTTGGGTTATGAAGATATTGACCTACGTTTCAACTATGGTCCTGGTTCCCCGTTGGAGTGAGTCCGTCCTTTCCCACATAAATATACACTACAATTTGGATTTGTTAGAAGTATCTCTACTTATATTGGTAAATTTTTATAGTGAAAGTATTTTTTATGTGAAAAAATAGAAATGGCATTTATCTAAATGTTATTTCACACGAAAATACACGAAGTACAACTTGAAAAAATATTTGAACAGTCCACTAAAAGAAGCAATACGTCTATGAATTACGAATGATTCATCATTCATCAACGATAATTGCGTGTCAAAATATATTAATTTCTAATTTAAATTTAACGTGTTTTTATAGTTTTTTTGAATATATACAGTAATTGAAATAATGAATTTTTTCCATTTGACTTCTACAAACTTCATATGCAAAAAAATAGGAAAAGAAACAGACTTCAATCCCGTATATTCAGTTTACTGGTGAAGCAAATTTTTAGTAATTATATATACTTAGGTATTATTATTATAATCGTATATTATTATAATTGAAAGGGAGTATTCGAATGTAGAATAATTTTAATATAAAAACCCTTTTTTCGTAACCAGTCTCGTTATTTAATAACCAGACCTCGTAGATTGAAAATATGGGTAAAGAATGTGCAGTAAAGAGTAGCCAAACTAATTTTAAATAAAAGTCTCATATTTTTGTAAAATTATATTTAAAAATGATATAAATATAAATGAATCAATTACTTTTATAATTCAGTCAACAAATACTTTATTACTATTCATAATTATTGACTACAGTCTTTAAATGAATGTTTAATTCGAAACTATTTCAACTACTCTATTATCTTCGTGAGATAAACAGTCATTTACAATATATATCTAATCAGTATATAACGACAATAGTTTTAAAAACCAACAATACATTTTTTTATTCCATATAATTGGAAAAAAAAACATTTTATTGCCTATTTAAAATATATTTCAAAGAAAGACTAATACTAAACAGCACTCAACGCATGATCATATATTAGCAGGTGATTAAAAAAGTTTTATATGACTTTCTGGCGGTGCAAATATGGATTTTAAACTATTTCCATTCTCATAAAACGATATATCAACCGTTTCCATCACGTGTACAAATTGTGTTTACTAAGAACGACATTTATTAATTTTGGTTTTGAAAATTTTTATATTTGATGATGACGTTTGCTGTCGAAAGTAATTCTCCGAGTTGATACTACAAACAAATATTCACAAAAATTGGTACGCTTCATTAGAGATCGTATGAAAAACAGCGTACACAACACTGCTGAAAGTAACTTTCTCTTCCTGATTCACTCGATTAATTCACTTCATAACATTCACACTCGTATAAAATTTATCATTTTGTTCTCTTGTTAGGTCACTGTCATTTGTCATTAACAAATTAATGCATACATCTGACTTTTAGGTGCAAAATGAAAAATATAAAATTCCATTTAGTATTTAGTATTCAAAAACTTTAAAATTCTAATTCTAACGGTTTTAATAAAAAGAAGCAATTCTCTACAAATATTCTCATTCTACAGCGAGAATATTTACAGTCTACTGGAGTTTATTACGGTTATGCATTTCGATTTGTATTAATTCGATTATTGTCAATAATCGATTCCAGTGCCATCTTGGAACATATCGTTTTGAAAACAGTGTAACATAGAATTAATATTGAAGATAGAGAGAACGAGCTATGGGAAGTTGCAGAACACAAGTATACCACTCTCTATCTCTCTCTACCCTATTCTGATTGGGATCAACTATATATAGGGTCCTTCACGATGAGTTGAATCGATATGGATATGGGAAAGTATTGCGACTAGTGTTCTGAAAATTTGCTTGCATGGGTTTTCCGAAATACTCGTTTCAGCTAAAATAATTTCAGTTTGCTGTAACTTCCGGTTACACCGGAAATGGACCCAAACTTCGTTATTTTAAATAGAATGCTATGATTTTTATTAAATTTCTGGAATCTACGCGAAATTTCAATATAACTTTATAGAAGGTATCGTATGCCTAAAGTCCACCATTTTTTAATTATTTCACATTTTCGAAATTTTTGGACACATACAGCCTTCCACTAAAAAAATTATATTCCTAACTTTAATTGAGTCAGGTCTAATATTTTTGAGATTTAGATAAATAACATTTACAGCTTTCAAAATCTGTGAAAACCTTGAAAAAAATTTATATAGGGTGTTCAGAAAATGGTGCCGAATTTCGATATATGAAAACAAACACAATTAATAACTCCAGTTTTTTCAAGTTTCTACAAAATCCGTTAATTTGAGATATATGAATTTTACAAATTTTGAAAGCTGTGAGTGTTATTTGTCCATATCCCAAAAATATTAGACCTGACTCATTTAAACTTAGAAATATAATTTTTTTAGTGGAGGGCTGCATGTGTCCAAAAACTACGAAAATATGAAATAATTAAAAAATGGTGGACTTTAGGCGTACGGTGCCTGTTTCTGAAAACTGAAATTATTTTAGCTGAAACGAGCATTTCCGAAAACCCATGCCAAAAATCCATAACTCCACATTGAATGTCCCCTCCGCGCCTATCTCCTCTCCAACTCAACCGATTTAAGTGTTCAAAAACTCAAAAGAAAGAGGATGTTTCAGCGAGTGTTCTTAAACCAAAATGAACTCTGTAGCTATATTAGAACCTGAGATATAGATCTTTGAATGTAGAAAAATTGCCAAAAACCTACAAAAATCCATAACTCCACATAGAATGTCCCCTCCGCGCCTATCTCCTCTCCAACTCAACCGATTTAAATGTTCAAAAACTCAAAAGAAAGAAGGTGTTTCAGCGAGTGTTCTTAAATCAAAACGAACTCTGTAGCTATATTAGAACCTGAGATATAGATCTTTGAATGTAGAAAAATTGCCAAAAACCTACAAAAATCCATAACTCCACATTGAATGTCCCCTCCGCGCCTATCTCCTCTCCAACTCAACCGATTTAAATGTTCAAAAACTCAAAAGAAAGAAGGTGCTTCAGCGAGTGTTCTTAAATCAAAACGAACTCTGTAGCTATATTAGAACCTAAGATATAGATCTTTGAATGTAGAAAAATTGCCAAAAACCTACAAAAATCCATAACTCCACATTGAATGTCCGCGCCTAGTTCCTCTCCCACTCAACCGACTTAAGTCTTCAAAAACTCAAAAGAAAGAAGGTGTTTCAGCGAGTGTTTTTAAACCAAAACGAACTCTGTAGCTACATTAGATCCTGAGATATTGAGGATAGAACGTGTGTATGTGAAAAACTCCCATAAGTAATGTACAGGGGGAAATCGCATTTGAGTATAACTTGAGAATGGTGAAAATTAGATGAAATCCGATGGTTGATGGCTGATCTGTGCATCAATACCTTTCATTGAAAAAAAAAATTAAGTAAATCGATTGGGTAGAACGCCTGAACGGACTCGGAATGGAATCATCAATTTTTTTAATATATAAGATTCTAGGCAATGTACTCATACTAAAAGCTACTCATGGAGCAAGAGAATGTGCAAAAACTGCACTTAAAGTCAAAACATGACATATGGCATTGGTTACATCAAAATAAAACTATTTGTACAAAAACTGGATAACTTTTGGGCACTTTCATAGCACAAAGTGTATGATAAAGGGTGACATGTCCTTCACTCACATGCGGCTCTCCCTATCTCTAATATTAACTCTATGGAATATACTAATACTAATACTAATTGCATCTAGTGAAACTTGCACTAGGCAAAACTCTCGCAATTGCATATTAACTACCATTAGCCAATCTTTTACTACGTACTTTCTACAGGATACTTTATTCATCCTTTGTCACACAAAAATCGTGATTAACGAAGAATATTCACTAAAGATGTTGTTAATTAGAAGTAACTAGCAAGAATTGCAACATGCACTCAAGCTGAAATTGTGAAAACTTGCAGGAATCGATCAGTAGAGCTCCATCTGCGAATGCTTTTGATCATTGTGCTTTGCATTCCATTACATGTTTTATCCAATTCATTTCTACTATTAAAGACTGAAATTTGATTTATTCGTTTTTGAGCAAGGTAGTTACAGTTTAGATAATTTTTAAAAACAAAATATGCTTCATTTGGAACAAAGTAATAAACGGTCTGTTTAAAAACCCTTAAAACGTCCTACTATGCTGCATTTTACTGAGAAAAAATATCAGAAATGACCAAACCAGATGGATAACTTATATTTTGTAGAATTATAGTGATTTACCCCAAATTATATAAGAAAATCTGTCAAGAATCTTTATTTTAAAAATTTTTAACAAAACAAGTCTAGTTATTAACGATATTAATCGGAATAACGAACACTCTGTACCGTACATACATAAAATTGGCAAAAATAAAGTACATATTGTATAATCTCAATGTCTTCTTTAACATAATGAAGAATTTTCATGTTCCCGGAGTGGCGACCGTTACCGTTGTTGGAATAGGATCAGCAACTCCAAAAGCAGAAATAAACACGTTAACTACCACAACTAAGAAAATCCCAATAACGGTGAAATTGTTAATTTTATTAGCAATACATATTTCTTTTTCGTCTTTGACGTTGTACAACGCATTCCATATTAAACCGATACCTATGGCCACCTGGAAATAAAAGAAAAGCATCGTGAGACACATGATTGTTTAGTTGTTATAAACATTAAACAACTAATATGTTAACTTAAACTCAAATATTTCTTTTTATAGCGTACCTTAGGACGTAAAGCTTTCTGCTATACATTTTTGTATCGAATATATAATGCAAAACACCACATACACGTCTTTCTAGTAGATACAGAATATAAAGAAAATGTTACAAATAATCAAAGGAGAGATGTACAAAGTCTATTAGATTCGCCCCGTGACCAGCCTTGTCTGGGACACGGATTGTCCCGGGCTGGGAGTACTGAATCGAAATCACTTTCAACAATCTGCCCTGAGAAAGCAAAGTTCGAAAGAGTTCGTGGACAAAGCCAAAATACAATGGCAAGAGCTGGTCAAACATTTACCCACTAGGTGGTTGTCATTAGGCCCAGCTCTTTCAGAAGATTGCTCAAATGCGTTGAAACAACTACTGGGCTTTGGACCAAGATTAACCAGAAACACTTGATCACTCGAAACCGCTGTATATCAATTTTTTGGTTGGTTTTTCAAGAATATTTCTTTGAAAGTCCTTTTAGAAGCTGCCTCAGCACTTTGCATTGAAAAAAAATTTTCTGTAGTTCATTTTATTGTTAAACAAGTTTTTCTGAAGTTAGTAAGCGTTCAACTTTGACACTTCATGAGAAATGGGGTCAGATTTTCGCTAGATCCAAAGGAGCTAATTTGGACGCGGTGCGTGTCCTGCGACCTGAGTATCCCTCATTCTAATGCTTATGTCGAGATGGTATTTTCTCACATGCAGTTCAAATCGACTTCTCATAACTTTAAATTTAGTTGGCAATGATTTTTTGTCTAATTTCAAACAAGATAAGAGCTTGATATATGGAAAAAGTAGTGACTGATGGATAATGAAGAAAATACTGCACTTCATCAAGTTTTTTTGTTAATTTGTTAATTTTTTGTGTTTAGAAAATCTTATTTATTGATTTAGTGTCTCTGACTTCTGGAGTTAGCAATCCTGATTTGGACTAAAGCAATCAGTTTTGGATTTTTGATTCATTTTCTAAAAACGAGGATCAATTTTTCAATTCCAGTTCATCCAATTCTCTTTTTACACATTTAAATTATCAAAATAGAATAGAAAGATACTCTGATTCTTATAAAAATATGGAAACCAGGTACAAAAATATCAGTGGTGCTTACTAGGCAGACGGTTTTTAAGATTAATTAATTAGTATTATTTATTATTCAATTTATAAGTAAATATACAATTGTTGTTAATATCGAGCAAGCCATAATGCAGTACAGTTCGAAAAAAGAACATACGTTTCTAAAAAAAGGAGAATTGTAGAATCAACGGAATCCTTTCAAAACAATCGCGATTAAACTTAAACTTCGAAACCAAAATCTAAAAATCTGCCGTAATCAATCGGGTATTGCTAAATATTTAGTAAAAAAATAATAATAATAACAACCATCAAAAAACAGTGACATTTGATTCAATCAACATCCCTACCAGCGCTCCAGTTGGAAAATTCATACTTCTTGGGCAGTTTCAAGATTGCTGGAATTTCAATTAGCACATTGTCTAGTCAAAATAAATCCACAGATGTCTTAAGCATAAGTACAGGGTGTCCCAGAAATTGCACGCCATGCTGACACGGAAGGTAGATCAGCTTTAGATCTATCAAATAAAAGCAACATGACCTCAGTAAAAGTTTTTTAGTTTTCGAGATATTAACACTTTTAGGTTTTTTCAGAAAATCTCTACTTTTTGTCCTATTTTTGTCTGTTATGGGCATAAAAAACCTCTAATTTATAATTCTTTTTTTTCTGGGCTACCACTAATAATTGGTTGAGACAACCCAGTATTCATTTTAATAAAAAGTAGCACGACATTAACAAAAAAAACAACTCATTCTTACCTTTTGTTTCAAAGCGAAAACCTTAACTAAAGTTTGGTTAGCGACTGTGAAAAAAAAATGTACCAGGCTGAGTCAGAAAATGTTCTTAAAAACTAGCCTACTTAGTGCTCTTTAAAAAATGGTATAATATTCATAGCTTTTTTTTACTAAAAATTAAATAATATCAAGTATAGTCATTGAATACAATGTTGGAGAAGCATGAGGAAGACCCAAATTTTTTCAACTACGTCTTATGGAGCGACGAGTCGGCCTGTAAAAGAGATGGGTATCTTAATCTACATAATATTCACAGTTGGCAATTAGAAAATCCGCATGAAGTAAGACAAGACCGTTCGCAGCACCAATTTAAAATAATTTTATGGACCGGGATCCTCAATGGGCAAATAATTGGCCCATTCGAACTCCCTGCTACCCTTAATGCAACAATGTATTTAGAATTTTTACAAAATGATCTACCCATTCTTTTGGAAGATGTGTCTCTTGAGACAAGAAGAATGTGGCTGCAGAATGATCTGGATGACACATACCCAAGAAGATGGATTGGCCGGCTAGGACCAATTTTGTGGCCCCCACGCTCCCCAGACCTAAACCCACTGGACTTTTTCTACTGGGGATGTTTAAAAGATAAAGTGTACAGTAAACCAATTCGATCGGTCGATGAATTGCGGCAACGAATCAATGAAGCAGCTCGCGAAATTACTAATTCAAGTTTAGGACGTTTAAAGACACAGTTTTTAAGAAGATGCAGGTTATGCATAAGAGCAGGTGGCAGAAATTTTGAAAATCTGCTATAATAGTTTATTCAATGTAAATTCTGAATGGTAAATATTTATTTGAATGTTGTAATTGTAAAATCTAATGAAAATAAAAAAAAATACAACCCTATGTTCTGTACCCAAATTATTTTGATGCCAGCCTACAACAACAATTATAAAAGGATAATGGATAACTCTATTAGACATTGCTAAACTTAAAAAGCGAAAGTAGTACGACTTCAATGACTATACTTGATATTATTTAATTTTTAGTAAAAAAAGCTATGAATATTATACCATTTTTTAATGAGCACTAAGTAGGCTAGTTTTTAAGAACATTTTCTGACTCAGTCTGGTACATTTTTTTTTCACAGTCGCTAACCAAACTTTAGTTAAGGTTTTCGCTTTGAAACAAAAGGTAAGATTGAGTTGTTTTTTTTGTTAATGTCGTGCTACTTTTTATTAAAATGAATACTGGGTTGTCTCAACCAACTATTAGTGGTAGCCCAGAAAAAAAAAGAATTATAAATTAGAGGTTTTTTATGCCCATAACAGACAAAAATAGGACAAAAAGTAGAGATTTTCTGAAAAACCTAAAAGTGTTAATATCTCGAAAACTAAAAAACTTTTACTGAGGTCATGTTGCTTTTATTTGATAGATCTAAAGCTGATCTACCTCCCGTGTCGGCCTGGCGTGCAATTTCTGGGACACCCAGTATATTAGAAACCCAGATAAAAATTAAATTTGGCAACTTCGCTTTTGATCGGCGCTATCAAGGACGTTGAAAACATCGGTAACTACGGGTCTCAAACAAGCGTTACATCAAAATACATAGTTTGTTTAAATCCGAACTAACCAATAAGTATTTGTCACTTTATTACGTACTCAACAAATAGTCTAATGTTGGTAACACTGTGAAAAATGCCTATATAACAATCGTCCATGTATTAAATAAGGAAAGAAATAACGGCTTCCTATGATCTGTATTTGTGATAACGATCTGTACGTGTTTTGTTAAGGTTAAAGGTTGAAGTAGTCGCTAGTTTGAGAAAGTTGTGTTGGTCTGAAAATTATAGATTATATTGAAAATAATTGATAAGAAAGTGATAAAAAAATTTCGACACCGGACAAATCTTGGATGACGAATATTTCCAAAAATGAACTAGTCAAATATAGGTACAATTAATTAAAAAGTCACTTTTGATGTATAATATTTTAGGTTAAGTTTTTACTAAACTCTTTAATTGACAGAGTTGCGACTGCCTAATAATTTATTTGGCAAATAACTCGATTTAATCGGAGGTTTAATTTATCAGAAGGTGAAGAAACCGAATTTTTGGTTAGTAGGGACTTTATTATTAGGAAGTGAAGAAACCCGGGCTTAGACGATATTTTTTTATAATAAATTATAGTGATGATCTAAAACTTTTTGTACATAATATAAATATTTTAAATACTAAATAAAACATTTTTGTCATTTGGAGGTATTACAACATTTTCACCAAAACATTTACTTAAAATTTATATCCAGTTAAGTAACATAGACATAAAGCTCAATGTCAATAGATAAATTTATATAATTAGCTCCACGTGAATTGTATGTCTAATGATAATACAAAAAAATGTTATAAATAAAGAAAATATCAAAAATACATGAATACGTACTGAACACACTGTTTATACCACCACTACATCAACACTCAGATGTAAAACTTCAATCTCTGAAGACGATAACTTGATTAGCGAAACGCGCGTTTGTCAGTGCGATTCTATTGATATATTTATAATAAATTTCCTTTTATTAATAATAATTTCAACATTACTGTTAATGTTAATAGATGATTCCCAAAGATGCCATCCCAATAGCAGATTTTTAAGAGGTAGAACAGGTAAAGATCAGCTGAAAGTCTTCTTTCAAAGTGTTTTTCTTTATATAAACTATCTACATCATTCTCAGTGTTGAATAATGAATTTGAGGTTATGATCTAGAAATACAGTAGAAACGAAACAAAGCACGTCAAAATCGAAGCATCAAAAAGAAGATTCTCTTTAATTAAGATTTGGAGAAAAATTTTACTAAAACGTCAATGCGTTCATTGAATCTTCCACAGCAATATGTAACGAGACACCAAACCTAACCTAACTTAACCTAACCAAATCATAAAAGTTCGTCAACCTTCGCACAATCCCGACGAAGCTCCCTAAGCATTTTGACTCGTTCCTACATAAAAAATGCCTTTCAAAATATACTGGTTGAATGCACTGAAGACAACGTCAAAAATTGACTAAAGATTCCATGTTATTAAGTTGGGACTACTGAGGATGTTATTCGAAGGATGAAATTACGGCAAACCTTGTACTTTAGAAGTAAATGCTTTCAAAATAATATACTTTCGGAACTGTCCTCGTAGAAAATCATTATTATAATTATTTTAAGTATAAAAAAGGATATTCCAGTTGAATGAACTTGTAGCCAACGCAATATTTAAATTATGCGTGATATTGAATTTGTGAAAACCACTTTATGATTGAGTAATAATCGCTAGAAATGTAGAAATCGGATTAAACATTGTTCCGAAATAACACTCAATCGTTATATGGAAAAAAGAATGTTTCATTGTTTTTGAAATTGGGAATTCTATTGGAAAACTCATCAGTTCTGGATCTGTTAAGTTTTTTGTGCAATATTTTACTGTAGTGATATTTTGAGAGGAAAAAAGCTTTTGCTCTAAAACAATAAACTAAGAAAATCAAGTTGTAACTCAAAAAATATAAAAATCACGCTTTTAGCAACAAATAAATTGAAAAGAAAAAAGGAAAAGTTTTAAAATGTCATACAAAGCACCCCACGATTTCATTACAGTGACATTAATTTTCTTATCAGTAGTTTTATTCTTATACCAAGAATTATTTTATACTTTTTAGTTTAGTCGTTGGTAAAAGCGTGTTTTTCAATTTTTTTAATAAGAACTTGACGTTTCGAAGAAAAAATTGTATGCGTATAGAAAGGTCGCACAAGGTCAACTGCTCGGACTTGGTTGGCTACGGCTAGCATTTTCTAAAACTATGATTAATTTTTCACTCTTTAGTATAGCTAAAACCGTGTTTCACAGTATTTCTAAACTGTATTTTATTTTTTGCTTTTTAATGAACCCGTCTTCAATATGTGCAGAATGTGTGTCGATTTTATAATACTGGGAAGAAATTTATGAATCCTCTCGAATCTAAGCTGGGTAATTAGATATTATTGCACTATCGTCAGTCTTTGATAAGCGTGCTAAGTTCAAATTAAATCTGTTTGTTCAAAGTAGGACAAAATCGAGGCCAAAAAGTCATTTACAAACATACAGGTGAAACTAATAAAAGCGTATTGATATCCCTGTTGTGATATTCCAAAAAAATACCTTATTCATTTCAAATTTGTATGTTTTTACACCTTTTGCAATCAGAGTTTATTTTTGTAATGAATTGTCCGATTGTCATCTAATTAAAACTTACCCAATATGTTTGTTGACTTGTGTGAACCGATTGTGTAGTGACATGGAACGAACCGATTACATATGCTAACAAGGATCAAGGTTAATCAGTTAATCAGTGTTTTTAATATTTTTTGCTTATAACACAGAAATTATACAAATTTTTAAATTGAATGGCAAAAATTTTGGAAAAAGTATTTGCCTGAATTACCTGTACTCACCTAGAGATGGCGGTAGCTGCTTGATAAACACCATTGTATTGAAAAGTACATAATCTTTACAACACATGTTTCAAGATTGAAGAAGCTACGTTCTTTGGTTTTTGTTTGATGGCCATCAATAGTGAACGTTTTCAGTAAATTTGTAAATATAGAAAAAATTGGTCATTGTTTTGTGATACAATTATTTTATTTGAGACATCTTAACCCAACCAATATAAAAGATGGACCAAGTTCTACTCTGGGTGAGACTGCTCCATGGATATCAACAGTAAAATAATATTGAGTATCAGAGTTTGAACGATCCCATACGAAGTGCGAACACCAGCATCGCAGTGGTTGACCAAATGAAGTGACGACTGACTCCAGAAATGTTGAAGAAAATTTGGATGATCTTCGACTGAAAGTGCACAAGCTAGCAGACATAATAGGCATTTCAAAAAATGCGATACATTGCATATTAACTGAAAATTTGAACATTAGAAAGCTGTGCGCAAGATGGGTGCCGCGTTTACTCGTGAAGATGTTTCCATAGAGTGTTTGGCATTGTTTCGTGACGTTTCATAACCATGGTTGAAACGTGGGTCAATTTCTTCACCCCCGAAACAAAAAAACAATTAAACCAATGGACTGAAAAGGAAGAACCGGTTTTAAAGAAAGCAAAGACCGTTCCATCTGCAGGCAAAGTCATGGAGTCGGTTTTTTGGGACCTTGAAGAAGGAAAAAACTTTAAAGGCGAATTATGCAAACTTATGCAACGTTTGAAGGAAGAAATCAAGCAAAAACGGCCGCATTTGGCTGGTCTGAAAAGGGAGAACCGGTTCCAAAGAAGGTAACGACCGTTCCATCTGCAGGCAAAGTCATGGAGTCGGTTTTTTGGGATCTTGAAAAAGGAAAAAACCTTAAAGGCGAATTATGCAAACTTATGCAACGTTTCAAGGAAGAAATCAAGCAAAAACGGCCGCATTTGGCTGGTCTGAAAAGGGAGAACCGGTTCCAAAGAAGGTAACGACCGTTCCATCTGCAGGCAAAGTCATGGAGTCGGTTTTTTGGGATCTTGAAAAAGGAAAAAACCTTAAAGGCGAATTATGCAAACTTATGCAACGTTTCAAGGAAGAAATCAAGCAAAAACGGCCGCATTTGGCTGGTCTGAAAAGGGAGAACCGGTTCCAAAGAAGGTAACGACCGTTCCATCTGCAGGCAAAGTCATGGAGTCGGTTTTTTGGGATCTTGAAAAAGGAAAAAACCTTAAAGGCGAATTATGCAAACTTATGCAACGTTTCAAGGAAGAAATCAAGCAAAAACGGCCGCATTTGGCTGGTCTGAAAAGGGAGAACCGGTTCCAAAGAAGGTAACGACCGTTCCATCTGCAGGCAAAGTCATGGAGTCGGTTTTTTGGGATCTTGAAAAAGGAAAAAACCTTAAAGGCGAATTATGCAAACTTATGCAACGTTTGAAGGAAGAAATCAAGCAAAAACGGCCGCATTTGGCTGGTCTGAAAAGGGAGAACCGGTTCCAAAGAAGGTAACGACCGTTCCATCTGCAGGCAAAGTCATGGAGTCGGTTTTTTGGGATCTTGAAAAAGGAAAAAACCTTAAAGGCGAATTATGCAAAGTTATGCAACGTTTCAAGGAAGAAATCAAGCAAAAACGGCCGCATTTGGCTGGTCTGAAAAGGGAGAACCGGTTCCAAAGAAGGTAACGACCGTTCCATCTGCGGGCAAAGTCATGGAATCGGTTTTTTGGGATCTTGAAAAAGGAAAAAACCTTAAAGGCGAATTATGCAAACTTATGCAACGTTTGAAGGAAGAAATCAAGCAAAAACGGCCGCATTTGGCTGGTCTGAAAAGGGAGAACCGGTTCCAAAGAAGGTAACGACCGTTCCATCTGCAGGCAAAGTCATGGAGTCGGTTTTTTGGGATCTTGAAAAAGGAAAAAACCTTAAAGGCGAATTATGCAAACTTATGCAACGTTTCAAGGAAGAAATCAAGCAAAAACGGCCGCATTTGGCTGGTCTGAAAAGGGAGAACCGGTTCCAAAGAAGGTAACGACCGTTCCATCTGCAGGCAAAGTCATGGAGTCGGTTTTTTGGGATCTTGAAAAAAGAAAAAACCTTAAAGGCGAATTATGCAAACTTATGCAACGTTTGAAGGAAGAAATCAAGCAAAAACGGCCGCATTTGGCTGGTCTGAAAAGGGAGAACCGGTTCCAAAGAAGGTAACGACCGTTCCATCTGCAGGCAAAGTCATGGAGTCGGTTTTTTGGGATCTTGAAAAAAGAAAAAACCTTAAAGGCGAATTATGCAAACTTATGCAACGTTTCAAGGAAGAAATCAAGCAAAAACGGCCGAATTTGGCTGGTCTGAAAAGGGAGAACCGGTTCCAAAGAAGGTAACGACCGTTCCATCTGCGGGCCAGGTCATCGCGTCTTTTTTTTGGGATGTGTGTGGGGTAATTCTCATTGACTACCATGAATAAGGAAAAATTGTCAATTGCTAGTATTATACGAACTAATTGCAAAGTTTGAGCAAAGAAATCGAACAAAAACCGCCGCATTTGGCTAAGAAAGTGTTGTTTCCCTTATTGCAATGGCAAAAATTAAATTAAAGTCTGAATTTCTACTTCATGCACCCTATTTCGTTATAACCTTCTTATATCTAGCCGAATGTTTATTATATAAATACGAACAAATTCTATCAGCCTTTCACTCAGAGATATCATTTTTCAATATATTTAATTTATAATTCTTAAATTACCAAACTACACTAAAAAAGTGAGGTTATATTTTTGACGTTCGGCACGTGAAAAGTAAAAAGTTGGTTAACTTCGATTTCAAGAGCGCCATCTTTGTGTGCATTATCACGGTTTGTCGACATGTTGAACTAACTTTGACATATACGAACGTCTAGAGCGCGTCATGTCCGCGTTCATTTTGTGTACTACTTTACGTGGGAAACAATTAAAGAAACCGAGAAAACGTCACGCAAATATTATCTTGAAAGATCTCGGCCTTATAGAAATATGTATTTCTAAGTGGTTATCTACTTTTAAATATATAAAGGGATGATGAAAATGTTTGGAACTGTCATTAAAAACGTAATTAATTGATTTTTTCTGTCAGTATAACACTATAGATACTTAATACACTATTGAAGAAAGCAAAAACTGTTTTGGGCCAATGGTGTAATATTTATTATTAAAAAAAAAAGGATAATTATATTTGTTATGCCACTGGCAGTTAATTTGGAGCTTTATAAAGGAGAACTATTTTTGTTTTGGACATTTTTAGAAGGAATTTGGTATTTCTAATTTAAAAACGCAGATATCGTTTAAAAAGAAAGATAAGTTTTAAATGTTGACAACTTAAAGGACGCCAAAGATACTTAAGTATTTGATAAGAATTGCAAAGAAAATTCAATTCAAAAATGTGATTCTAAATACTTTAAAAACGAAATGAAGCGAATTGCATTTAAAAAAACCTGATCTCATTATATTAATAAATAAATTTTCCAACAATTAATTATTCTACAAGGTCACGTTTCATTTAAATATATGCGATATCCAGTTAAAAGGGATTCAACTTTTTGCGAAGAGATTTTAAATTTAATCAACTATTGGGGAAAAATACCATAGAAACAATCAATAAACAAATCTGCCTACACATGTTTTTTTACTAGATTTGCTATAATTATATCACGTTTTAAAAAAGAAGAACGATAAGAATAAAATCTTAAATTATGAGTGTTGAAAATATAAACTACAACCAGTACCTAAATTGCCCAGAAGAAAAGATCTGGAGGATTTAGATCTGGTGATCTAGGACGCGTTCGATTTTATAATTATTTATTTATTTATTATTAATAACAATAAGCAAACACAACAAATCCAACGTTAACAAAGTACAATGTTCTCTCAAAGAGTCTGGATTAGTGAATTAGGCCTTAAATTTTGGTAGTAGATAAAAAATCCTTGATATGAGGTATAAAAGATACCCAATTGACACCCAAATCAACAAACATCGTCGAAGAACAGCATTATTACTTGTTTATTTATGTTTATGTTGTAAAATTATAAGGACTTAATCAAAATTCACAATAAAAAATTGTAGGGTTGATGGATTATATCAGTAGACCCTTTTTCCTGTTAACAAAAGCAAATTCTTTGTAGAGCAAGTCTTCATGGAAGAATTTATAACTTCTCGATGTCGGATTTCACTTTTAATATTGCAAATATTAAGTATAAAACATTAATATTGTTTTGAAATTATTATTTATGCATTAAATATCGATTTTAGATTATTATGTTTAATAATATCCCCATTAAACAAGACATTTTGTTTTAATTCCTTTTTAACTAACTTTTGATATTGGAAAATATGTTTATTGAATGAATACACTGAATATAATCAAAAAATAAACTGTTTAAAACAATATATTTTTGAATAGAGAATTAATGAAACGAAATGCGACTAGCTTAGAATTCAATAAATTTTAGGATGTAATATTTTTTATAGAATAAAGTAGTTTGACATTTCTACATTTTATAGTTTAATCATGCTTTTTACATGTTTTACATTCTTTTATTCACTTTGCTTGGTTGTTTATTTGTTTGTTAGTGAATGCGCAATCTCGCGATACAAATTTGAGGTTATGAACGTCTGAAATCCTTTTCAAACTCAAAATAATTAAAATGGTATTCTACTTTGATTTCAGAAGCTCACTTCAACCACGTTTGACAATTTTTGTAATAAGCACTATAATTTACACGTGGAAATGAATATTTTTTGCATAAATATATACTTTTCAGGTTTGGTATTAAGTCTATATTTTTTGAAACTTTTTCGTGTCAAAAATACTGTCAGTTTTTGCTGTCAAATCAAATATTCTCTTGTCGTTATTAAATTTAGTTCCTAGTAAACATTCCGCGCTTGTACAACCAACACTGAAGGTACTGATCCATCCAGTACTTGGTTAAATACTTAAAGATTACAACTCTGAATGCTATGGCCATGACCCTAACGTTCAGCATCATGTTTAAAAGTAGTGAAACACAAATTAATTACATCATTTATTTACGTGTTTTTTTGTTGTTAGTTTATTTCATTTGTTATCATTTCAGGGTAGTACTGACATCACTTTTCCTCGGTTTCTCCTATGTAAAAACATAATATTCAATTTTCCAAATTTACTCAACGACCAAAACACTCTGTGAAGATCATTTTGTATTTTATGCTCAGTCTAGTGTAGTGACTGCATTATTTTGTTAAGAAAACAATAAATTATTGAATGTAAAATACTTACTTTGATAGTTTTTTGAATAAATGTTTGTTTTACCGAAGCTTTTGTATATAATTTAACTTAACAAATTACTAAAATCTTTAAACGATTATTAAAACTAATTAACAATTTGAATTGAAGTACTGACAACGTCTGAAAAGTTCTATCAAACTGTCCTTGTAATTAGTTAGTTAGAAAAAATAAAGTAACTACTTACTTGCATTGACAAACTCAAAACGATAAAGATAAAACTGGGCCAGTAATAAGGATGTCTCTGATAACTGTCCAAAACGTATCTCAATTGATTCGCATTGGCCGAAAACAAAGCCAAATCCATCATACCTTGAGCCAAAGTTTTCTTATGTTGATAAACATTAATATCTGGTATAGTATCCCCAGCTAAACTTCCCAATTCTGTATCGAAATTCAATCCAACTCCTATGTTAGGCGATCTAAGTGACGATGGTGTCCCTGGTCTATAATGCAGATCACTGTTCAAATGATTTCCTAAATGCCCATCGAGTTGATCGTAGGAAAGGTCGTGGTTCGGTTTTTCGTCATCGGGAGCTTCCGAAATAGCTATGTTAGGTGTTGTAGGTTGTACCGTTTCGGAATTATTACCACCAACGCGATGTACTTCTTCATCGGGTCCGTCGAGACCGTCCGCCTCGACCTTCGCCATGGGTGCACTAGCCGTTGAATGAGATTCACTCGGTTCGTTCTTGTTGTTGTCACCTTGTCCTTGACTCAACGCTGTATAAGCTACACTCATAGTTTTGATAAATATGCAGTTAAAAGAAATAAAAATATTTTCGTTAAAAACAGCTAACGTCGGTGGTAGTTGACGAACTGAGGTCAAGTTTACGATGATAATATAAATACATCAACCGCGAGTTTATCTGTTGACTAACTGGTTTGCCAATGAATGTGTGAATTAAATATAACAGCGGCATCTACGAGGAGTAATCAGTAAAAACATGCCCGCGCCGCCGTACTTAAGGGAAAAGTCATGTGAAGTACGACGGCGCTGAAGGAGTTGAAAAGCCTAAAAACTCGAAGTAAAAAAAAGTAAATCAACCACATTGTCAAATCAAAATTTATAATGATAAAAAAAGTAAAGGATTCAATTCAATTCAATAAACAAAAGGATCTAAAGCCGCCAAAAAATAAAAAAAAAAACATTTTGGTTATAAATATGACGGTGAATCTATCCATGACGTTTAAAATTAAATCACGATGATTTTCTATGACTTTCGACGTGGATTAAACCACCAGCAGTATGCCAATCAACTCGCTTCGACTTTTGGCGATGGAGCATCATCTCGAACCACCATGTCTCGCTGGTTTTCCGAATTTAACCTTTTCACTGCGACGCCCTTTTATCGTCGGCCCAGTGAAACTTTCCCGACGAATGTTGTAATACATCTAGACGAATGTTCTGGGGCGCAGGATTTTCAACATCTGACTGCTGCAACTGATTAAAATAGTCCCATAAAATTGAAGCATACTTGGGCATTAGTTCCACTCGCTTAGATTCAATATTACATGAATATTTGACTGTCAAAAACATAATTATTAATAATACCGGTGCTAGCGCAGAACGATCTTTTTCAATAAACTCGAAATAATAAAAAATTATTTACGATGGGCGATGTAGCAAAACCGGCTAAGATGGTTTGACCATTGCACCCGATTCCTAGATCCGAGAAGACAGACCGAAGTTGCTGTTATGATCCAAATATGCTGCAACATCGGAGGGTTCACTTTGATTTTCTACGACTTCGTATACATAACAACAATGCCAGCAAATGTCACTTGTCTACTTGGGGAGACAATGACAATGTTGTTTTAGCTGCTCAACGTTTATTAATGGTCCGAAAACACGAGTGTAGTGGATAGACACCTTCCGATCCGGCATCGAAGTTCGAATCGGACCGTGGACAAGTAATTTTGCTATAAATTCAATAGAATCGGATTAGCAACAACCGAACTTTTGTTTATTAGCATTATGGAAAAAAATTTGGTGTTTACATGTGAAAGCAACATACGTCAACCTAACCGGCGACCAATTTACCTGTAGGAATTGAATCTTCTTTCAATAGGACCAAGTCCTGTTCAATCCTGACCTCTTCCTGGATTTTCCTGAGAAGCTGAACTCCAGTTTTCGTACCACCTCTTTGGTGGTCTGCCTACAGATCCGTGTGCGTTCGGTCTCTGAGTCTTAGCTCATATGTCTTGTGGCATTCTTTCTACGTGAATCTTTTTCGTGCCCTGACCCATCTCTCCACATCCTGTACGCCCAATTCTTCTCTTATGTCATCGGTCCCTGAGGATGACTTCCTCGAAAGTTCGCAGTATTTTCATCTTTGTGGTTTTTTTTTGCTCTAGTTTCTGAGGCATATGTGAGAATAGGTCTCACACACGTTTTATAGATTCTGGTCTTGCTTTGTGAACTTGTTTCTCCACACTATATTTCTCAAACAGCCGCTGACTTTTGATGCTTCCATCGCTTATGTTCGTGCCTCCTTTGTCAGGTTTTTTTTACTATTAGTGAAGCAGTTAATCCTTGAGTTTACCACCGCTGGGATTACAATGATCAACTATTCTCCCATTATATCATTGTATAATATTTCCTTCCATTCAAATAGCCACCAATTTGTGTGTCATTCTTATTATATTCAAATTTATTCTTCTTTCTCTGCCCCTCTTACTACGCACGAACTTGCGCCGATTAGCTTCGTCGCTAATCGTTTCGTCTCGCCTGGTATTTCCTACGATTGATTACATCAGAACGTTTATTGATCCGAAATGAACAGACAATAAGTGAATTCTGTGAATTTTTATTTTTCACATTCAACTTCCAAGAAATTTTCTCATTGGCTGCAAACATTCATTAGTAATAAAAATAAAAACGTGCGTGGGTAAATCTCAGACGTATGATCAACATGAAAAACCTACTCTTCTTATTAAAATATATTTTTTTTGTTCTGCTTGTGATTAACGTGCGGATGTCGGTTCAAATGGAACATATTTGCGGCTGGCAAAAATTACGCGATGAAATCTCTAAATGAATTAATTAATTGAAATATGTATAACACAAAATTATAATAAAATTTGTTGTTGTAAAGTAAACAAACTAATCCGAAATAATTGAAAATATGGAAACACACATTTATTATTAAAGTTATATGAAAAAACTGTATGATTATGTTAGTCGTGAGGCAGATTTTGAAGGTCAACGTAAAGGCACGAATGCGAACGAAACAAACCGATATTAGATCATTTGCACGATTTATCAGTTCACTTGTTTTTGGTATTCTAGTGCGAATTGAAGATAATTTTCTCAAAATTCATCAATTTTCTTTCAGATTCAATGCGGATTTTTTGAAACTGTATAAGCTATGGACTATATCAGTGCCTTATTTCCATAGAGTTAATATTGAAGAAAGAGATAGCGAGGTACGGGAGGTTGTTCAAGTAGGCTGACAGAACATCGGTATACCACTCTCTATCTCTCTCTACACTATTCTAATTGGATCTTTAATATCAATTACACACATAAAACACCAATCCCAAGCGAATAAAGAGAGATACTAAATCGATGCTCTTTGTTTCTCTTGCAATAGTTCAATTTCACTTAGATGCCGTTTTCTCTATTTTTAATATTAACTCTACGCATATTTTAACATAGAAAGTTTGTATGGCAAACTATTAAACAGGTACACAGAAATATACGACTCGTTAAATAGGAGATGGAAATTTCCACTTGCAACAATGATTCAAGAAAAACAAACCCCCCTTTTCTATTACACATCATTTGTTGGCACAAAAATCATTTAAATTAACTAAAAAATTACTGTTTCATTGTTTTTTTCTTACTGAGAAACAATTAATTACCGAGTCGACATAGATCAACAGCTAATTAATTGGCGTTTCTAAATAAATAGCACGATAAGAATTTACTCCCTTCCAATCGCTGTTGAAATGTTTGAAGAGATTCTTATGAACAGTGTTGCCACAATTTAAAAGCTGAATGTAAAAATTGAACTAGAAAATGTACTAGATTGTACCAACTTCAAACAAATTTAATAAAATTATAGAAAGATGTATAAACATAAGTTTAAATTAAATTTTTTTTCCAAAAATGTTATAGACTGTGTCAATTATTATTTTAAGGATGAAAAATTTATATAAAGTTTACCGATAAAATTAGCAATGCAGTACAAAAATCTCATGATCTAAATATAAATCAACTTGGCTCTGTTTTCTAATTATTGTTACAATCTAGTACAATTTCTAGTTTATTTTATTAAACGAAAATATAAAATAACGATAAAGATAAAAGGTAAGTAATGAAATAAAAAAATAAAATTTCAGACTCAAAAATAAAATTGTATTCTATTATAGAATAACTTATTGGATATCAACGCCTCTGGTATAGTACAAACGAACGCAGGGAAAATGTATTAGAAAAAAGGAAAAATGTACTAGCGTATAAAATACACTAAAATGTACCAAAATTGTACTAGCTCTGGCAACACTGCTTGTGAATGATCCTGCACACACTATAAGCAGATGTTATATGTTAAATGGTCTCTGATGTTTACTAATACTTCATCCATTTGTAGGATCAAGTGTTTTTATCTTTAATCACATTTTTCTTGATCCTGGTTAGCTCTCATGAAGCCTTCAGTTTCTGGAAAGAAACTCCGCTAGTAAACCGACTGTTTAAATCTTCTTTATTAATAGCGACTGGTTGAGATAATCAAAATGTCTACCTTGCAATTCCTTTTATGACTATGGTCTCAATATCTCTCTCTAAGGTTGAGATATTAGTAATCCTTATCCTGCTTGGATATACTTCTATGTTGGACTGAGGTCACTGATTTCCTGTGCAAAAATATACGTAGTTTAATTACCTGTTGACAAAGTCAATTATGCCTCATTTCCGAGTAGTGTGGTTCTAATAGTGGATGACGGGTGGTGGTTGTTGTTCTTTGCCATAATTGTTCGTGTTAACCCCTAAAACAGGCGTGGCATAGCTGTTGATTGCCCAAACTAAGTTCTCTACATTCAATCCGAACTTTACAATTGATTTAACTCTTTTTGTGTATTGATCCTAGACTCTAGCTTTTGCCTCCTTATGGTTCAATAACCTAGCTCGTGGAAATACCAGGTATTTATAGGTTTCTCCGTTTTCCATTGCCTGTACGATATTTCCGTTGGGTAGTTCCACATTTCCTTTCTCGATGTGTAGAGCCCAAACTCCATATGTACGAAGATAATTCCTTCGACGCTCATTTGTTGCGTTTATCTTGATGTCACACATGTAGAGTAGATAGGAGGTAACACAGTTGGTATTTCTGTTAGGTTTGATGTTAAAATCGCACTTCGTATCATTAGGCATCATCCTACGAATAAGTATTTCGTCAGTACTGATAGAGCACGAAGCGATCTGCTGACGTAGGTTTGTCCGCCATCCTTCCACTGTTGTTGAAAGGAAGTTCACAATAATTGGATTTGTAAATCCACAAACCAGGAATGAGGACACAATCAAACTCGTTTTAGTAACACACAAAAGCAGTGATCAGGTGTCATTTTCCTCAACATGCCTATAAATTCTGTTAGTGGTACAAGCTGTAAGTATCTTCTATAAAGTGGGGAGATACTGTAATGATTGGGATCATCTGTCTGGAAGCTGTTTTGGAGCAAATGATTGGAACCTGGTGCTAAAAACGTCGGGATGTCTTCTGAGTTGTATAATTATGTGAAAGAATTAGAGCTGGTATCACATTCACTTATCCCAGATGCAAAGTATCAAAAGAATTAAGCTTCGTTCACATATTAAGCTGGTGGATAATGTTCCTCACTTGATTTCTGTTGGGTCGATGAAATGTAGTGCTTTACACGACAGTACTAAATTTATTATTTAATGGTCGCGCCCTGTATATTATTCAATCGTGCATTACATAAAAAATTTAACAACTAAAACTCACCATTTATGAATAATCGTTTATTAAAACAGAAATACAAATTTATAAATGATAAATCTTACAAAATAATCCAACAACATTGAAAGTACAGCAAGCTGGTATGAGTATAATAATGAATAAATATAAAGCATAAATAAACAATTTTTTTCTTTTTTGTTTGTTTACATATATACACATCCTAGCAATGAGAATAGTTCTTATATTTAAGAATTAAGAGATCTACAAAATATCCACATATTATACACTGAATTAGAACCATCCAAAATCAGTAATTTTATTTTTTGAGCTTTCACAAACAAATTAAAGTTTAGTTTCTCGATATATGCGATTTATTTCAATTAGCAAAGATACCAAATTTTACAGATATGTCTGTTGCTTCAATATAAATATTAATACAATTTTTTATTCATGGTTGTATAAAAAAAATAATCACTTGACACGTTGTGAATACTTCATACCCTTCGTTACGAACTTGGATGAAATTTAATTTTAAGTTTTAGTGGTTGGACATTTAATTAGTGATCCCCAATGAATAAAATTAATATCTGTCCAAAATACGGAGTATAATCATCTCGAAGTATCAAAAATTGTCCGTAACAACAAGTGTTTCGAAACCCCACAGACGGGTGTCTCGATATTGACTCAGAGATGAACGTCGGAGAAATCCTACAGTGAAAAAAAAGCGTCGATATGTTTTGTTGTTATTCAAATACTTCAATTCAAAGGAATCATTCATAAAACTACATGGCTAACCTATCGAATTACACTGGACGACTGTCGAGTATTCCCGGCGAGGTCAGCCAGCGTTATGAAGAGACTGGATCCTTTCATAGGCAACCTGGAACGGGCAGAAAGCAATTTACAACCCCCCGTGATGTCCGCTTTATTACATCAACGACATTAAGAAATCGTCACCTTAATGCCGTTCAAGTGCAAAGGTGCTAGGAGTGACTATTAGTCAGTGGACAGTAAGACTGCAAGGTGATAACCTGACTCTTAAAACACTTGCGATTGGTCCAAAATTTACTCCAGCTGATCGACAAGCACGCCTGCGTTTTGCACGCATATGAATAAGACATTGGAACAATGACAACAAAGACATTTGAAGAATATGGATAGTGTTTATGAAGGTGATTCCTGCATCATCTGGGATGCAATTTCTATAGGAACACGAACCGTAGGGAAGAAGAGGTTTAACGGCTGATACAATATATCGAGGAGATTTGAGCAATGCAATAAAGACGAATTTACTTTTATGCATGACAATGCAAGGCCCCACACCAGCATCGTGCAAGATTACATTGCAGAAGTCGGTTTTCGGGTTATGGAGTGGCCAGCATTCAGTCCTGACCTAAATCCAATAGAATATTTACGGGATGAGTTAAAAAGAAGAATTAGAGCTAGACTTCCTGCCCCAAATTCGATCCCAGTGATTATTTTTGCAGTAGAAGAAGTGCGAGAGAAAAAATTGTTACAATTTGTAGACAAAAGCGTGTAAAAACTAAAAAACAAACATAAAAATGACTAAATAAAGATACAATTAAAATACAATTGCAATATACAGAATTTGTGGCTTAATATGCCACAAAAACGAATAGCTAACTTGATTGGATCTATGCGGGTGATCATACCCATTAATAAGAAATTAATTGTCAAGTTTTAAATTGTCAACGACGCTATTTATGTTAATAATAAAGAAAATAATTTGCTTAATGCATTAATTTCAGTATTTTAAACATCGAAATAAGTGGGTCGATTTTTATGAAAGCGGGTATATAACCAATCACAAAAAATAAACTATAAACGCCTTTAATAGCGAAAACGATCACATTTATATTGGAAAAAACAGGTTATTGTTTTGCACATCAATTCCTAACACTAAATTAGCAGATTTGAGTGTTTTTTTAATGACTTGATATGTGATATAGTGAAATAAATATTATAAATAAATGAGATGCATTAAAATGTGAGTTATTCAATGAATTTATTAAAATCTAATCCAAGATTCATTCGAATTTACTATTTCTCTCTGAGAAAATGTATTACGATTTCTACTATACGATCTAAGAAAAAAAATACAACAAATCTATAAAATTATCAGACTGTACTATTAGTAATAACTGTTTTTGACAAACTAAAAACAACATTACCCGATCCCCTTTTATTTGAATTAAAAATGTTAAAAAAACTAATGACACATTTTTAACACGTGTTAACACGACACTTCACATAGGCCGGACACATATCTGTGTTGCAAAACGTGTGCGCCAGCTGATATTTTGATTTTTTTAGAATGGTGAAGTTTTATCCTCGACCTTCACGTTCACACAACACAAATTCACGGAACTTATAACATAACGGAGCACCTACAAGAAGAGATGGATTGGTTGGATAAAGAAGAGGAAATTGTTGCGGTTTCTGCTACACGAATCCAGGGCGTACTGGGTTCATCCAATGAACCAACGTAGGCACGAATGTGGTGAATATCTGTGGCCGAAATTAATATCACAATAAATTTAGATATATTAAGAAAACACTTTTCAGTCACGTACAGAACATACCGATAAACAAACTCGGCACAGGTGGTGAATATAACCTAAAACATTTTGTAGCCCTTCTGACGAAAATATGACCAACGTAGATATTGAAAACTCGTGTTAAATCGTCCTCTAATATGCATAAATCTACTTAAAATAATTTAATTGATATTTATATAACACTTATTAACACGATACGTGTTAAAAATGTGTCCTTGGTTTTAAGTAACGAGACTAGCGCTGCTACAGAAAAAGTACGCATGCGCCAAAGGTTAGCGACTGTCAGAATCTTAATTATTCCTTGACTACTAAATATGGAGAGTAGAGGTGAGGAGAACCATCTCGGTGTATCGAAAAGTGTCTGTTGAAAGGAAGCAAATTAAGGTGGAAGTAGCAAGTTGAAGAATTTTAAAAAGAGTGCAACAATGGTATAGTAAATTGACTTTTTGAAAGTGAACTATTTCTAAGAAACTATTAATATAGATTTATTCGAAAATTATTATCCCGCTAAATTCATATCGTTTCCACTAGCTACAGTAGCGCTATTTTGGCGAGTCTTCGTATTATAATTTGCTGTTTTTAACTGGACACTTTTTCAACTAATCCCCCATACATATTAGGTTTTATTTTACCTTCATTCTCTGAAGACGATAACTTGGTTATCGAAACGCGCGCCAGACAGTGTAATTTTAAGTATTGGTGTAGTTGTAGTGTAAACAGTGTGTTCAGTGAGAATATCACCAACAGTTCCAGAAATTCCAACCCTTGATATAAACGAAATATAACTTTATTGTATAATAAAATATTTTGAAATTAAATATCTACCGTTGTTTACGTGTTTATACAATATCCGGGGAAAAGATAATTTTATATAAAAAATGACATTTTGTTACCTGTCAACACAGATAAAATGTCGCAGAAGAAAAATTAATTTGTTTTCCAATAGCAGCAAATAAAAATTGATATTTGATCATTTTCATTTATAAGTTGATGTTATATTTAGGGCGATTCGTTTGGTTCAAAACATATATTTTAACAGTTTCAAATCTAAAACATCCATTTTGTACATTGTTGCCACATTAGTGGTAAATATTCGGCACAAGTACGATAAGCCACCTCACGACGATCATCATGAAACTCTATACATAGAAAATTGACATTTACTTCCGGATATGCCGAAAATTGTCATTATCTCAGGAAAACTAACACATATCGAACCATGGATAACTTTGTATTAAGGTGTAGACGAACCCAGTATACTAACTGCGCAGGCGCGGTATCATCTTATTACTGTTTGTAATCTTACGATGACACTACTTTCACCATGACAGTCACCGAACTTTGTTCGATAGATTCCATCAAGATCTATATGTGTGTGAAAAGTCATGATAATCGACGCACGCGTAGAAGAGTTTCTGTGTTAAAATTGAATAATTTTTGTAAGGTTTGGGTAGGTTGTGTTAGAGACTGAAATAAAGGCAAACAAAAATAATTTTATTCAATTAAACATTTTAATTGGACTTAAATCTATAGCTTTTACATTTGAAAATATTTTTTGATTTCTTCTATTAATGAAATGAGTGGGTCTATTTTTGGTTCAGATTTACTACATTCTCGTCGCCATGTATATTCTATGATTCTGTCCTCCCAGCCTTCCAAAGGTACGTGCTTATCGTGGAAGAATGTTCTCAGAGGTTTCCAGCTGGTCTCAATTCTTTCAGTATGAACCCAGCTATCAGAAACAAATCTTTCTATGTGCTTGACCCACTCATGAGTGTAGGCATCGATAGGCTAGCCAGCCATCTGTATGAATTATGCTTCCTGGAACGACGTGTTTTTTTTTTATAAAAATGATGCATTTGTATACTTTTTTCAGAGAAACTCTTCTGCGCGTGCGTCGATCATCATGACTTTTTACACACAGATAGATATTGATTAGATCTATCGAACAAAGTTATCCACGGTTCGATATCTGTTGGCCTTTCTGAGATAACGACAACTTCCGGCATATCCGGAAGTAAATGTCAATTGTCTGTGAATAGAGTTTCATTATTATCGTCGTTGGGTGGCTTATCATACTCTTACTCAATATTCTATTAAAACCATGAACCATTTTCAAAAAATGATTTTTTATTTTGATAATTCAAGATTTTTATTTAAGTTTTGAACCTCATAAACTGATTATACCTTAGAACAAATTTTAAAAACGCAGAGCTGTGGAGGAGATGGTAAAAAAACAATTTTCGCTAATTTTCAGAAAAAAAACTAGATTCAAAAACTTATTATGTCCAAAGAGGAGCTTAAACGGGCTGTGATTGGTGTTCCCCAACACCCTCTATCTAATTTGGAGCTGAAACCCATTTTTTTTTCTCGTTAAAAATTTTCACGACATTTATTCAGTGAAAAACATGTGGATATTTATATTTTTTTTTTTTTTGGATATACTAACATCTAGGTATCCTCAAAAGGTCCTCGAAATAAAAATTATCTCTAATAATAAAAATTGTCTAATATGATAAAACTTAAATAAAATAGAGATGTACACATAGGGACTGTATTGCATTTCGATTATAAATTAAGAAATAATACACTTTAAAAAGGTATCGAAAATTTTTAAAATAATATATCACAGCGTTTATCACTAATGAAAACAATAGGAAAAAAATTACTGAAAATTAAAAATTATTCGATTTTGGATTTGAGTTATTGAAAAAAAAAATCAGTTATCGTTCAATTCATATTTGCACAATTTTCAATTACGAAGATTTTTGATATTCATTTTCATTCTACATTTCAAAATATTAAATATTGACTTTAATTATACAGGGTTTGTCCGGAAAGTAATAGGATTGATTTTCTTCCGCCGCAATTATACTTCAGAGCGTGCGCGCACCAACTGGATTCGGTAGAGGGCGTTCCTAGCTAACAAACGAGCGGCTGGTCAGTTGTCTCCGAGCACCTGGAGAGTCAGGGCAGGCATTTTCGCGCGACGTGTTTCTGTGAGTTGTGCAAGCCGAAAATGCAGCGTTCGTTAGAGCAGAGGTACGCAATTAAATTCTGTGTGAAACTCGGTAAATCTGCGACAGAGACGTTTGACTAAGTATTCGTTTGATTGCCCAGATGTTAAATTCACCAAAATCTGTGGTTCATGACATTGTGACGGAGCATTTGAAGATGCGCAAGGTGTGCGCGAAGATGGTCCCAAAAGTGCTCTCTGACGACCAGAAATTGCGGCGAGTGGAAGTGTGCCAAGAAAATTCGAGCATGTGTGAAAGTGACCCCCAATTTATGAATAACGTAATCACAGGTGACGAGTCATGAATCTTTGAGTATGATCCCGAGACAAAGAGGCAATCTTCCGAGTGGCACACACCGGCGTCTCCTCGCCCAAAAAAGGGAAGAATGAGCAAATCCAAAGTGAAAACGATGCTCATTGTCTTTTTTGACATCAAAGCCATCGTCCACCATGAATTTGTTCCTCCTGGACAAACCGTCAACGCCAAGTTTTACATGGAAGTGCTCAAGAGACTCAAACGAAGGGTCAACCGGGTCCGACAAGACATCGCAGCAGACTGGAAGTTGCAAAACAACGACACCGCCTTTTTTGTGAACAGCTACCTGACTAAGGCCGGCATTTCAACGCTTCCGCAGCCGCCCTACAGCCCAGATGTGGCTCCCCGGACTTTTTTTTGTTTCCTCGATGAAAGGCAAGCATTTCGAGACGCTAGAGGTGATCCAAGCAGCATGCACCGCGGCTTTCAAGGCTATTCCGGAGAATGCCTGCTGGCAGCGCTGCATCGACGCAGAAGGAGCCTATTTTGAAAGTTTTTAAAGAATTGTAACGATTGGCTCAATAAATTTTTTTAAATAGACTCAGTCCTATTACTTTCCGGACAAACCCTGTATTCAACACACTGGTACCAACACACAAACAAAATTACATTGTCTCAAGTCTTCAGAAATTGTTTAGGTAGAAAGTAAACAAGTTTTCCCCCAGTCTCTGAAGATGATAACTTATAGTTATCGAAACATCGTTGGTGTAGTTCTATATTTAATAACACTTGACATTAAAAGGTCAAGAAATAGTGTTATCTGAAGCATAATTTGATTTTAAAACTATCAATTGATAGATAAAGTTAGACGTCGAAAATCTGGGCATCAAAATGTTATTGATATGTCCCATCAAACATTAAGGCAGTATCTCAAAGGTAACTAGCGTTTTTTTGCTTAAGATTGTGATGAAGATCTTCAGTTTAATATGTGACAAACTCTGATGGAAAAATGTTTGATATCCTTGTAAACAATCCAGAAAAATCGTTGTCTCAATAGACATAATGAAACTTTGCCTATCATATTTTCATAATTTTTGAAAAAATGTGCCAAAGTTTGAATATTTCGATTGATCTTTCTGTACCCTCTGATCATAATCTAAAGCTGGATATATTTATGCAAATGAGATTAAACGACAACTTTTTTCAAAATATTAAACTATGGGACAAACACAAAATTTACTAAAAGTCTATTAGATAAAAATAAATTACAATACCAGTTAAATTTGTGAAACAGTACATGAAAATAATCAATACACCTACGTTAATAATATAAGATTGTAAAAAAATACATTTGTTGCCTCTATTGAAAAACAAAATTAATATAAAAAGGCTAAAAGAAATAAATACAACAAAATTTATTTGATAAATTGAATAAATATTCCGCTTTTATGCCAATGAATAGTAGTAGTAAAGTCATTTACAATGTATATATTTCAAACTACTATGTGAATCAGCAAAACAATTTATTATTCATTTCAACTTTTTCATGTTTACAAAAAAAAGTCCAAAAAATGTGTTTATATGCAGACCAAATTCACTAGAAATTGAATTTATTTCAAAATTATTAAATCACCAGCCAACCCGGCGAACTTTGTCCCAATAGCATACAGTTAAATTAATCCTCCCCGATATACACGATACACTTTTTTGGAAAAACCAATATACCTACCTCCTTCCCATTGTTCCGTATTTACGCGAACCCAGGTGGGACTTTTGGAATCGAGGATAAATTCATTCTGTCTTGGTGCAGCGAAACGATAAGACCTCGAACGCCGATGTCTCAGCAAAGCTACGTCGTTTCCAGAGATTCAGCTCGCGCGACGTAGTTTAAACTTTCGTTGTATATATTTTTTTCCATGAATTGTAGTAAGTTCAAGTTTGTGCTACTTCTACACTATCTTCGATACTTTTTTTTTGGTGCACATAGTCTTTAATGAATCACATATAATTGACCATGGGATTTTCTAGATTCAGACTGTTAATGTTCATAACGACTCCAGGTATTTTGGTTCATAGATTAAACTCTTTAATGAAGCACCATGTGATAAACGACATTTTTTTATTATTAGGCTCAAGATAGAATAACGCAGATGGTCTTCAGATTCGTAAACATGCCTCATATAGTTGAACATGGATTCTCTAGATTCAGACCATAAACTTTCAAAAGTTATCCTTGTGATTTGTTAATTCGATACGAAGACGTTTAAGCTCAAACGGCAAATCGATTCGAATCATCCCCACCTTGGTATTTTCCTTTGAGTATCGTAGCGTAAATGTTTCGAAGTACGATTACTACAGAGCTAAGCTTCAAACTTAAATTGTGCGCTGGTAAACCAGGAACGTACAAATAAATAAAACCTTTGAAGGTCAGATTAAATCCCCGTTCTTCGATAATGTTTGCTCCAAATTAAATTGCATTGAATCAAATGGGAGCGATTAGACTAGGGCTGCCAGCATCAGATGCTAAAACAGCCACTTTGTGCATCCCGGCTGGTCGCTGGTTGCAAAATCGGTTGTGGGGCATTGGTTCAAATACGGCGCATTATACTAGGCTGCTAGCATCCGAGCAGGCGCTCTATTTGACAAATGCGCGCGCGCAGTTGGATCAGAGGTATGACTAGCTTCTCTTCGGGTGAAATTGGTCTGAGGAATCTTGTATCTTGTTTAGAGATGTCGCTTTGGATGTAGCCTAGAAGTTCTTTGAAAGAAGGAAGTGACATTCTAAAGTATTTAAAAAATCTTGTTTCACTATTGCACAGTTCATCAAACGATGTAAAATACAGGCTTTTAACACGACGGACAGCTAAAAAGGGGGCCACACTAAACTTCCTTTTTGTACGACGCCTTTTGTTAATTAGTAACATCAGCAACAACATCTCTTCATTCGTTGGGGCCATATTGACGACTGGCAAAAAATTAAAATAAAATAGCAGTCCGGGATACTAGCATCCCAACACAAATTCGACTCAAAGTGGGATGCTAGCATCCTAGTATAATACAACCATTGTATTTTCGAGTGTTTGCTAGAAAATTTATTTCGCCACAAAGCAAAGCAATGGCTCAAGTTGCGAAGTTAATTAAATCGCAATTTCTATTTCCCACTAAGGCAGCACAATTTCTTCGGAAAACTTCAATGCGCCACAATATTCTCAAACAATGTCCATTGGTCCAATGTGAACGTAGTTATTGATTGAAATTATATCGATACGCTGCTCGATTCAAATCAGTACTTCATAGATTATCTAGTTGTTGATCTCTGAAGTTTGCTCGACGATTTCGCATTGTCAACAGAGTCGTTTCGATTTGCTCTTCTGAATTGTAGGCATGGAGCCGAGCCATACTAAGCCGTCGCTCTTTATGTACAATGTCTTGTTCTTCTTCAATCCTATTATTCGTAATGTTTCGAATCCTAGTTGCATTATGAATTTATCGATTCGATAGTTTTGGACGCGACATTTTAATGGTAATATCCCCCGCGATAAGATAATATAAACTCGAAACAAATACATCATCCTCTAACTTCAAAACTTCTAATTATCAAATTCATACTCCATGAATCGCTAGTCCATGATGTTTATACACATTTTTTTTCTGTTTGTTTCGTTTTCTTATATCACGTTTTATGTCACGTCCAGCGGAAACTAAATAAAAAGTATCCTATGTCCTTCTCCTGGTTCCAAACTACCTCTAAACCAATTTTCAGCCATTCCTATTCGGCTAGTCTCGAGTTATAAATAGTTTAACTAACACGAAATCAAACATCCAAGTGTACTAACTCTAATATATTTCCAGCTTTCGTATGGGACTGAAATTTTGGTCAACTACGATATAAAAATATGTAAAAAATCATAATAATAATAATAAAAATTAGTTAAGTATTGTAGTATAAGTAATTTTTATTGTTGTTAAGATTCTTTACATTTTTTTAATATTTCAGTCCTAGACGAAAGCTCGGAAATATATTAGAGTTAGTACACTTGGGCGTTCGATTTATATACCTATAGATTTATTTACCACAAATGAAAATTGAATATCTGCAGATATCATATTCGTTAATATATATTGTGGGTAGATGACTTTACTAGTAACTATTTAAGTAAAAATAAAAAAATATATATTTATGAAATTAAGCAACTGTCATAATTGCACGGACTAGAAATATAATTTAGTAATATTGGCACTCCAAGTCATATTTGAATGACTCAGTCTATAAATATTTCAAGCACGTTTTCGAGGACCATACCTCAAAAGTGAATGGAATCATTTTGAAAATAAATGTAGCTAATACTAAGTTCAAAAGGAGAGCTGTTTTTATTTCAAAAATAAAAATTCCAACAATGGACAAAGTAGCTGCGCTACAATCTCGATGATATTTGAAAAAAGATACAACATTTACTATCCTAATACAACAACCCAGTCATAGTATACTGAACATTGTTCATACATAGTCATTTATAAAAGTATCATACAGCAATTTGAAATACTTCCATCTAGTTAATGTAAAAATACAAATACTGGGTCATCACACCATTAATTTTAACAATTATTCTCTTGCTACCCATTCTTCCTTCTAAATTTTAACATAAAAGGCCTCTCAATTCAACAACAATGAGTAAAACCATCATCGCTGATATTTAACTGAATAAACATTTTGAACACGAAAACAAAAAAAATCAAGTTATTAATCCATGGTATTTTTAATGTGAATTTAATGGCCAATAAGTCACTGGGGTGTTATAAAAATAACCATTGTTACAAAGATATAAAACAATTGGAAATTAATCTTTTCTCCGGAACATATTTATAAGATTTTAGAACATCATAATGTACTGGGGGTATTTTAAATTCCTAAAATCGCTATAATTATGGGATTAATAACTCACTAGTGAGTTATATGCCACTGAATTCCCAAAAATACCATGGATCAATAACTCATAACATTTCACCACTTAATTATAAGCCACTAAATTTCCAAAAACACCATGGATTAATAAATTATGATGTTTTATAACTCACTACTCACTTATAGGCCAATAAATTCACCAAAACACCATAATTGAATAAATTACGGTGTTTAATTAAAAAAATTAATGTTTTGTATTCCCAAAATCGCCATAATTAGCTAGCCACTAAATTCACCAAAACAGTATGGTTTAATAACTTATGGTGTTTAATTAAAAAAAATGTTTGTTTTAAATTTGTAAAATCGCCATAATCATGGGATTCATTACTCATGGAGTTTTATGACTTAGTACTAACTTATAGGTCACTACATTCCCAAAAAACACCATGGATGATTAACTCATAGTGTTTTATAATTCACTAGAGACTTAGAAGCCACTAAATTTTCAAAAACACCATTGATTAATAAATTATGATTTCTAATAACTCACTAGTCACTTATAAGCCAATAAATTCCCAAAATAACCATGATTTAATATCTTATGGTGTTTAATTAAAAAAAAAATGATTGTTTTAAATTTCTAAAATCGCCATAATTATGGGATTTATTAATCATGGAGTTTTATGACTTAGTACTAACTTATAGGTCATTAAATTCCCAAAAAACACCATTGATGATTAACTCATAGTGTTTTATAATTCACTAGAGACTTATAAGCCACTAAATTTTCAAAAACGCCATGAATTAATAACTCATAGTGTTTTATAATTCACTAGTGACCTATAAGCCACTAAATTCCCAAAATCACCATGATTTAATATCTTATGGTGTTTAATTAAAAAAAAAAATGATTGTTTTAAATTTCTAAAATCGCCATAATTATGGGATTTATTAATCATGGAGTTTTATGACTTAGTACTAACTTATAGGTCATTAAATTCCCAAAAAACACCATTGATGATTAACTCATAGTGTTTTATAATTCACTAGAGACTTATAAGCCACTAAATTTTCAAAAACGCCATGAATTAATAACTCATAGTGTTTTATAATTCACTAGTGACCTATAAGCCACTAAATTCCCAAAATCACCATGATTTAATATCTTATGGTGTTTAATTAAAAAAAAATGATTGTTTTAAATTTGTAAAATCGCCATAATTATGGGATCAATAACTAACGGTGTTTTATCGCTCACTAGTGACTTATAGTCCACTAAAATCACCAAAACAGCATAACAAGTCATGGTGTTGGATTAAATGATAAATTTCTTTTTGAAATGAAAAAAAGAAATGGAATTATGTGGAATTGAAAAATGATTATTCAATGAAACATCAGTGATGATTGCAGGTGACTAAAACACCGATACAGAGGCTGAAATAATAGGAAAATTGTGCGTTGTTTATACATCTATAAGCTTCTTTAAACCATTACAAAAGCCTCTTTACCACAAAACAAAAACGGATACTGATCTATCATCGTTTGAACAATATCTTCGAGGTACGGTCGCATCTGTTCAAATCTACCCATATCGCTGAATTCTATTGGTAATAAAGTAGGCCACCAACATATTGCTAAATTCTTACTATCCATACTATTCAATTTGGAATTTTCCGTAACGCGGACGAAATGTTGAAAAACAAATTTCAAAATTTGGAAATTTATCGGCGGTAATTTATCTAGCATACTTCTTAAAGCTAGTAATCTACAGCTGCGATCGTTCTTAACTTCTAGATTACCACATGTGGTCACCATGGGTTTCAGTCTGGTACCGGCTATCTCCTCCATTTCTGTCATTACCTCCGGTTCGAATAAGGGGGGTAGTCTTTTGGAAACAAAGTCTTTTAGCGCTGTAGCGACAGCGTTGACTGGAATGTCAAGATCTGTTATATCGACATTTGCATCTTCTTCGAATTTAGTAAATAACAGATCGACGTGGGCTCTATTACCGGGAACTCGATAAATTCCTTCAGAGTCCAAACCTTCAGTTTCGATAAATTTAACACATTTTTCCATAAAACTTGGAACAAAGTTTTTATCAGATTGTATAAAGTCTGATAATTTGGATGGAGCTCCACTGACAGGTAATGTTTTCTGTTTGGATTTTTGTTTCTTTTTATCTCTCTCTTCTGCCACTTTCCTTAATTTTTCTTCCTTTAATCTACGTTTTTCCAATTTCGAATCATCTTTCGCCTTTTGTTTTTCTCGTTTGCGTAACATTTTTTCTATTTCGGATTCTTTCATCTTTGGTAAAACGCCAAACATGGGAGAATTGTTGTCTCTCGGGGATGACACGTCTAAACTGGATTCGTCGTCGTGCATCAACCCCTGACCCTGATACATTTCCATAGAATTTAATTGGATATTAAAGTGATGCGGATTCGTAGAATCTGGCAACCTTTTTTTCAGACTCACTGAACGTTTTTGAGAAAATCTCATTCGTAAATCAGAAGTACTTTGTGGAGGGAACTGCTCCGGTTCGCTAACGTCCGATGAATCTGAATTTGAATCACTCGGAACGGTCACTTTATCGTTATCTACATCAGAAACGGGTGTATGAACTGACGGCAACGTGAATGAACCGAGCTGTGGTACTCGAGGAGGTTGTACTGGAATGGCGGTTCTTTTCTTTCTTTGTCTCTTATGGGTGCCGCCTTTTCGACTGACTTTCGAATATATTTCACTAGCCCTTTGTCTTCTTTCCAAACTACTCCATTCGCTGTCAGTATCAGAATAAGAAGGTTGACCTTTCTCTCTTCTTTGTCTCAATTTTGATTTTGTATTGATGGCATCTTGTACCATCGTATACATATACTCTGGGCTCTGACCGGGATACATATTATGGACGAGATCTTTAACTTGAGCATATTCACAACCTAAGTCAACTGCTTCGGGAGTAGCCAGTGGGGCGTTACCGAAATTAGATGAAGATATATCTGTAACGTTCATCCTAGCTATAGCTTCAGTTACGGCCGAATAATTTTTCATATTCAATTTTCCTGGTTGTTTTAAAGTTTGCGAGATTCCTTTCGATCGTGATTTCGATATGGGGATATGACGACGACCAGTAGTAAAAGCGTGCTGTTGATAACTATTCCAAGCGCTGCCAGGAATAGACATCGGGTGGTCTCCGTAAGGAACGTCCTCTAAGGACGTTTGAGAAGTGGAAAGCAACTGTTTCTTGGAATGTCTTGAATTGAGAATGTTATCTGGAGGTGCTGGTTCTGGTGGAGTGGCAGGAGGTGGATACACGTGAAATCCTGAATGCATACTCCTCTTTTTCTCACTTCCTTCGCTGCCATACATATAGATACTGGAAAATTTATCACTATGATCACTGGAGCTCAATCTTTCATCTGGACCGCTAAGTTCAAAATTTTCGCTTTCGCTGCCATCGTTTAGTTTCAAGTAGTAACTTTCATTACGCGGTGGCGGTAGAGGATGACCGTGTCTTTGACTCTTCGAACGTTCTAAAGTACCTTCTCCACTATCCAAACCAGACGGTTCTTCCATGTGGAAAGCTTGCTCAATTTCCGGTTTCTTTTCCCAAACTTCTTTAAAGAAAGGTGTAAAGAAAGCAGTTTTATGTTGCATCGAACTAGACGATGTCATAAAATGTGCGTGTAATCTATCGGCTGTAGCATTACCTTCTGTTATCAATAATTGACTCAAATCGTCATTAAAAAAAGCTGTCGCACTTCCATCGTCGGTTACGGCTAAAATCTGTATAGGTAAATTAGGAATGTTCATCGAAAATGCGTTTAGTGTTGCCAGAGATGCTTTCCTTTTTGTGGAATAAACCAATATAAAACCATGGACGAGTTCATCTCTGAAAGTGTTGGCTCCGTGAAAAGAAGAGATGATTACCTCCACCTTCCGCTTAGAATCGCCTAAAAATGTTTCCAAGATGATGCTGTGTGACGAAGATAAGAAGCATATTTGATGCGATAATAGTGGACCTAGGATATTTTCTATAGAATAAGGATCACCACAAAACATGCACATTATTATTCGAATATCGGGTTCAACGCATTCGATAACAGATTGATTGATATTAAGAAAACCTGCTCGATGGTGGATGCTCTGCATCAATTGATGCAAGGCATCATGCACTAATTGTTCCTCGGTTATCTGTTCTAAGCAGATATCCATGAAAGGACACTGCAAATTATCGGCTAAATTTTGTCCGTCTTCTCGCAATCTCAAAACGTCTTTTTCATCAATACTGGAGTCTTGTAAGAACAACAATACTATAGGTAATCCTTGGAAAGGAAGCTTATCGTCTTGTTCCAAATTTGAAAGTAACTTTTTTTCCAAACTTTCTCTTATATATTCAAATGATTCCGCATTATTATAGACGCAAAAGCTACCGTGGGGTATAAAGTCGGAAGTTCTAAAAGAATTGTGGGGTAAGCTAACATCCCCATTTATAACTCTGTAATCTAAATTGTAAAATTGGCAATCTATTTCGTATTCGTCGTCATCGCATTGTTTCCTTATTTTAACCGCCAAATTTTCTGCCAAATTATTCAATCCTAATATAAGTAGATTAAGTTGATTATTTTCAGAGCTAATGAGCCATTGATTGCTGTTATTCCAAGAAGTAGGTCGATGGGTTTTTGTCGCTAGAATGCGTTCTATTAAAGAATCTTGACAATTTGGAAATGCAGGACAATGTTCTCTAATAGGAAAATGTATAAAACCTAAATGTTGGAATAGAGTAAGTTTTCTATCTTGATCAAGTCTATCTAATATCTTATACCTAAAGTCTTCTTGTAGAACATCTGTTATTTCTTTAATATCGTCCTGAGTTATTGTGCCCGTAGGTGCGATACTTTTAAAATGATAAAATAGATCAGCATGTTCTAATAAGAGTTCTTGAAAGTTGTGCTTGGCATTTTCTATAATCTCCCTTTGATGTGTGTCGTAAATTTTTTGACAGTCATGTTCAGATAAAGCCTCAAAGCATTCTCTTCCCATAAACAGTACCCTAACTTCAGACAGATGTTTACCAGGAGTAACATAACCAGTATCTTCTAACAATTGTTTGAACTGCTTTTTCCATTCTAAACGTTTTTGTTCTTGCTGCAAGATGTTGACATAATTTTTGAAAACTGTCTCTGCCTCGCTTGTATCTAAAACATCGAAAGGTATTCTTGTTTCTTCGTTGTCCTCTAAACATTCCGACCATGGTAAATCCTCTGGTCGTTCAAAAAAGTATTGTGAAAAATTTGGATGTGTTTTAAGATATTGTTGTATAGAAGGCCAATCCATATCAGCTAATGTGTTAAATCCAGGAACCAGTTCGTGTAAAACGTCTGGTAACATTTCCATATAATGAGCTATCTGTTTGGCTAATTGTTCATCTTTAAGTTTCTTAATATGTCTTCTGAATAATCTCTGAGTTCCGTCCAAACCAAATAGTTGCACGAAATGAATCCACTCTTTATGTGAATTCAGTTTTTTCACAGTTTGGGACCACATGGCATGACAATCAGTAACATGTACTCTTATAAGTCTCATAAATGATTCACTAGCAGCATCCATCAGTTCTTTTTTGGCTAAAGCGGCTTCTGCATAAGATGGTATTTTAGATCTAATTTTAGTTTTATCAATCACTTGTGCCAATAGCATAAATGCCACATCAATATTAACACTATCATGGGCAGAAGTTTCTACTAAGGGTATACTATTCTTATATTCGCTTCTAGATATTAGTTTATGTGCTTCTCTAATGTACAACTCATTGGCATCATCATTTTTTGTCGTTGCAAATACAATTGGCTTTTTAGTTTTTAACAAATTATTTAAAATAGCGGCTGCAAATTCGACTTGTTTCTCAATACTCCTACTTGGCACAATGCTCACATCAAACACACATATAAAACCATCAATATTGAGTTTACCATCCGGTAGTACCTTTTGTTCATATTCTTTTTCTATACCTAATTGATTCTTACAAATATACATTAACTTTTCAGCCGAAGTAATTTTTGAAGCTGCACAACGTTTAACATATGGCTCCATCTTACCACCTTTAAACGGTTGAAATGAAGAGTCATCGATAAATTCAGTTTGTTCTATTAAGCTGAATTGATAGTCGACACCTTCTTCAGAGGTTTTGATCACTTCTCCCCAATAGAGAAAATGATCATTGTTTACGACTCTGCCGCTAAAATCGGTCTGACTGAGAACAGAGATATGGTCTACGTTGTAATCTTCTGCATGAGGTCGCATGAAACGATTACAAAGACATGACTTTCCAACTCCTGCATGGCCTTTGTCTTTTTCCACACCAGAGAGACCCACAACAGAAATATTGATGCTTCGAATGGTATCTCCTTTTCTAGCCATAATTAGATATAGAGGTTCTAAAACAAATATAATATTAACAAAAAAGTTTTTATTTTAATTTTGATCATTTCATATGATTAATTCAAATGGGGTAATTGTAGAATGAATGTAATGTACTTCTGAAAAAATGTAGAATGAACACAAATTTATTGCCATTAAACAATTTTTAGAATAATTTAAGCAGAATAGTTTTTCTAAAGATAGTAAAAGAATATGAAGACAATCATTTTTCTCATACTAATATCACAAGCTGTTAAGATTGATTATATGGAATGTGTAGAATATATAAGAATATAAGATCATTTTTCAAACAAATTGAAGCACACATTTCCGAAAATTTTTTATTTATTAAATATAATTTGTGGACATATTACAATATTCAATAATAAACAGCTGCAGAATTACATTAATTTTTATATTTACTAATTTTTTGTATTATTTTATCTTCAATACAAAGTTTAGTCAATAATTTGTAAACTTAATATGCTAAGAATTTACAAAGTAATTTTAACATTAAAAAAAATGTGAACATGTAATACAGGTTTTTGTAAAACATGTTTTCCATACAATACTATAAATACAGAAGATCTATTATAAGTTTTTCAAAATTCACCATAGTAAAATAGCAAATACTCATAAAAATTGAATAGTTCAAATTATCCTCTACAGTGTAAATGTGATTACATCAAGAATAGAGGAGGATATAAGAATTAGTAGTACATATATTTCAACACCCACATACATCACTCTTTGCTAATGATTGTAACAAAAAGCTAAAAATATATGTATCTGGTGAAGTTGAATTTTCTGTCAACAATATTTGTATTTAAACTTTAAAAGTAACTTTATGTACGAATATACATAAGTGGTGACTCTTTATTATCACAAACATATCGCTATGTTCCACTTTTGAGCAGATAAGTACCAAAACGTGTAACTTTTCATAGAAAAAAATAATAGAAGAATATAAAATGCAACAATTTAGTTCAATATCTTTACTTAATAACAAAACAATTACTAGTTGAGATGTTTTCAATTAAGCTGAGTTAGATATTGAGTTATTTACAAAGATACATATATTTTTTACGAAATTGTTCAAAAGTACATTACAACAACTGTACCAGTTTATTACTTTCTTAACATAATATATAATAATTACGGTCAGATTACTTACATGTTAATTAAATACTTGGATTAGTTAACACTCAAACACATTATCATAACAGCGGTGGATCATCAAATCTCTTAAAATGAGTATTATTAACTCATTTTATATAATATTGGAGCAAATCATTATTCTTTATGTCAACTTGGAACTCTTTAAGAAGTAAAATAGCACTGTGCACTGAATAAACTAATAGTACTCATAACTATGTTCCACTTATAGCTCTGACACTTTCATTAAATGGTTTTAAATACAAAAATTATCACTAAACTTGCAAATTATAAAATTCTCGACCACCCACCGCCTTAACAAGAAGCCATTATTTATTAGCAAGGAAAAGAGCATTGCCAACACTACTAAATCGAATGGAAAGTTGAAAATATAATACCAACCTAACGTAAATTTTCACCAAACTCTAATGACATTTTTAAAATTAGGTTGAACGATTTTTTATAAAAACAAAAATACTTCGTTGGTCATAGTCGTTGATTGAAATAATACATTAAAAAAAATAAGGTTTTTCTCTAGGAAATGCGAATATAATGTTAAAGAGGAGGAAAGGTGTGGTTTTTACATTAATTAATAAAATCAATGTTATTGTGAATTATTTTAAACTTAGTTGAAAGTAGATTCTAGAAATCCAAGGCTCATAAAATTTAGTAATAAAATAATCTTAGTAGTTAGCCGGTTAGCCTACCTGTTTCACTTCAACATCCCCTTTCGTTATAAGTCATAGGCTAAACATAACCTATAACCTCGTGGATTTTAAAGTTTAAATAGCTTTAACGTATAGTTGTTACCGACAATTTTGAATAAATTGTACTAGAAGTTAATGATAATCTGGCTTAAAGTAATCGAAAATACAGTAATCAAAACCTTTATACAATGTCAAACAGTGGTACTTGTAAAATAAAACAAGAGTAAATTATTCTTTTTAATTGTAATACCAATTATTTTACTAATAATTTTTAGGTACGTAGTTTCAGATCAAAAGAAAGAGCTGAATTTAAATCATGTTTCGGAAAAAGATAGGGATTCTATGGAAAAATCAAGTAAAGAAATTTCGGAACCCCCTTCAAAGAAACAAAAATTCTCAAAAAATAAGTTAAAAGGTCAAAATAAAGCACGAGGACCAACTTATAGGGTGGAAAAAAGCGAAGAATTGTGCAATACATTAATAAATGTAATAGAAGGAGAAGAAATTCCGAAATGCGAAAGAAATAATTGTCAATTTCTACATGATATTTCTAAATATTTAGAAAAAAAATCCAAAGATATTGGCGATCAATGTTACAATCACGAAATTTCTGGTAAATGTAGCAGAGGATTAACTTGTAGGTTTGGTAATACACATATTAATCATAGTGAAGGTACAAATAAAGTTGATCAAGACAAATTTTTATTATACAACTCAAATGGTCCATATACACACAACATTCTTAAACATGATGTTCAAGTAGCTCTTAGAAAAAGAACTTATGATTTCAGTTTGGCGGAAAAATGTGTAAAATATGTAGATTATTTAAAGAAGGTACCAATTCAAACATTAAATAAACTTTACATATAATTTTGTACGTTTTAGAATGATAAAGAAATTAATAATGATGACCAGACAAAAACTTGTGGGGCTGTAACAGATGAAGACTTAATATCTGTTTTACAAAGAGAAAAGAAAAATATTGATTGGAAAGACAAATTATACTTGAGTCCTTTAACTACTGTGGGTAATCTACCATTTAGACGTATATGTAAAGAATTTGGGGCCAATATCACATGCGGTGAGATGGCAATGTGTTCATCACTACTTCAAGGTAATATATAGTTGATGAATTGAAAAAATACTTTCAGCTTGGTCCATGTTACTCCAGACCAGTGCCGGAATGATACTTGAATAATGTGAACTTTCACTGGAATGTACAGTGAGCAATTCAGTCCAATTGATTCCAACTCCAGAGTACCACTTGAGTGGTCAATATGTTGAACAGTGAACTTGTTTTTTGTGGTTTTTAGAAAATTCCTAATTATAAACTAAACTTAGAATAGTACTCCTTAGAGCACTTTCTATCTAGTTCTTTGAGTCAGATATGAACTAAATTTAAAAAATCAGTCAATGTAACTGTTAATGGTGGTTAGTTCCATTAATGGATGCTATACATAGATTTTTTTAGGCTCACCTCAGGAGTGGGCTCTTTTAAAACGACACAAAAGTGAAGACTTATTTGGTGTACAATTGTGCGCCAATAATCCACACTTACTTGCAAAATGTGGACAACTTCTTCAAAATGAAACGAATATTGATTTTGTGGATCTAAACATGGGTTGTCCAATCGAAATGGTTTATAAATCTGGAGCTGGATGTGGGCTAATGCGAAGAACAAAAGTATTGGAATCTAGTGTTAGAAGCATTAGTACAATATTAGATGTTCCTTTTACCATCAAGATGAGGATGGGTGTATATAATAATGAAAATATAGCACATACTTTGGTAAGTATTAATCAATTTTTTTGTTTATTATTATTATTTTGAAACATATCCAAATCACCAACTAACTTTTTGGATAAAATTTCTGAAATGAATTGAATTTTAGGCACCAAAATTGAAAGAATTTGGGGCTAGCCTCTTAACAATCCACGGTAGATCGAGAGAACAGCGTTACACAAAATCAGCGAATTGGGAATACATAGAAACAGTGGCAAAAGCAGTAGATGGACTACCAGTATTTGGAAACGGAGACATATTGAGTTATGAAGACTATGTCAAAGCAAGACAAACTGCACCAAGTACATGTGGAGTTATGATAGGAAGAGGAGCCTTAATAAAACCATGGATCTTTACTGAAATTAAAGAACAAAAATTATGGGACATATCAAGTTCTGAGAGATTTGACATCATTAAAAAGTATGTAAATTATGGATTAGAACATTGGGGTTCTGATAATCGTGGTGTTGAAAATACTCGTAGATTTTTGTTGGAATGGTTATCGTTTTTATATAGATACATTCCCGTGGGTTTGTTAGAAACCCCTCCACAAAAAATTAATGAACGTCCACCTCTGTATAAGGGTAGGGACGAACTGGAAACTCTAATGGCATCTCCGTCAGCTTCAGACTGGATTAAAATTAGTGAAATGTTATTAGGACCGGTTCCAGATAATTTTCATTTCTTGCCTAAACACAAAGCCAATTCTTACAGTTGATTATTGTAATATAAATTGTTTTATAAAGTTATTTGTTTTTATTTCACACATACTGATCAGGTTGGTTAGGTATCATAGATCAACTTTTGCTTATCTTCAGCATTTCTCAAAACCAAACCATTTGAGTACCACAGTTGTTTAAAAGAAAGTTGACTGTAATTGCCACAATTGCATTAAGTCATTGAAAAAACCCAGGTATATCTGGTAGTGATTGTATATTTTTAAATAGATGTTTTACTTCATTATTTATAATAAACTTCAACTTACTGCTCATTAACAAAACTGGAAGTACCTCTAACTATATTTTTAGTTCTTATTGATTCAAATTAAAAAATTTGTATTTTAGTCGTGGTGCTGGGAATACCAATATTTACACAATAGATCATTTGAATGATCCAGCAATAATAGTGAAAACAGACTTTCCTTTAACTAAAAGTTGTTTTCAAGTGTTCTAGTTGTTGCAACAATTGAACATAACATATAAGTAGAAAAATACCTTCTATGAAACTTTAAAAGTAAATTAGATTGTTGAGGAAGTCATTTTGGTTTTCCAATTATTCTGTATCTATACCTAAAAAGATATTTTGTGCTTTACTCTGAAACTTATTGTTCAGCATTCAAAATACACAAATTCCTCCCAGCGGAACTATTTTTGGGTTTTTTTTGTACTACTTCCTAAAGTGTTAGCATTACTCCTTTGAAGTACCTAAAGCTTTTGCTGAAATGAGACATTTACAGAGTAGATTTTCTTTCTATATATCCCTCTAGCAGAATTTGTAGTTGTTGTCCTTTGCCATGCCTATTGTCTTATTTCCTTATTTGTTCTTCTTCAGATGCTTTCATGATTCAATTCCTTAAAATGTTTTCTTAATATTTCCCTTTCCCAGACTACCATTTTGTTTGTGGTCTCTTTTGATAATACCCCTAGTTCAGAGCAGTAGAGCATTGTTGGATGAATAACTGTGTGTAAATTCTAGTTCTTGCTGATCTTGATAGAACTCAAAACTGCTTTTATGACTCTTCCTGTCCTTTCCAATTATTTTTTCCACCTTTTGAATATCTGTAATTTTCTTTATAATTATTACCCTCAGATATTCAATTAGGGCTTCCTCTTCAAAATAGTTTTTATTCCGATTGTACATTTGTGATGAGAAATGGCTTATTGGTCATAGGTGGTTTTGATGGGTCAGAAGTCCTAACCTAACCACTTTACTAAACCATTGGAGTGCAACATATTCAACTTGACACAGGTCTAGAATGAAATTAGTTTTCCTCAACCAAAATTGATACACTCTCCTACAAGAATTTTTTTGTAGGTTGTTTATCAAAGCAAAAATCATGAGCCTGAGGGTAAATTTACCACTAAAACTTTCCCTTGGTCCTAGGACACAAACAACATGATGATTTGTTTGTAGTAAATGGGTAAAGGTTCTGAATTTAGCAAATCGAATAAAGAAAATTTGATTTTATCTCATTTAAAATTAGAATAGTTGCATTTATTTTTTATGAATTTGTACCTTTCTTCCAATTCAATCAAAGTAAAGTTGTTAGATCTCTTTATTGTAATTTTTTTGTCAAGTTATTAAACATTTAGGACAGCTTAAATACAATTTCAAGAAATTACACCATATATTTATAATAAACAACAACATTCCACCCTGTTCTAAATGCATCACTTATAGTCACAATTATACATGTAAAGCTTCTTTTACTCAATATATAACACTTCAATAATAAATACAAATATTAACATTTATAAAGGAATGTACATAAATACTACTTAAAAATTACAACAACTGTTTGTTTTCTTTGCTGTTTTATAGAAGGCTTTTGACTGTATACTTAAACCTTCAGACTTACTCACTAGATCGTCCAATTTTTCTCCTCTTTCTAATACTGCTTGTATGGTATTGTGCTGAAACATTTTGTAGTTATTCAAATATATCGTAAAGAATGATTTTTATATTTCACCAGTATAATTTTGGTTTCATCTAAATCTTCTTGTATTTTTGTCAAAGCATCTGCTTCGCTAGGATTTTGGTATTTGGCTAAATAAGTATTTAATTGAGGGAATACAACATCTCTTTCTTCTAGAGCTGGCCAATTGGCTGCGGGAAATTTTGCTTGAAATTCGTCCAAAATTTTTGTGATTAAAGTATGTGATACTCTAGATGGGTACTCGTGATCTGTTACTACAACTCCAGCCAAATTGTCTGCTCTCACATAAACATGACACAAATATTCTACAACAAATATATTTTGTTTTTAATTAATTAAATAATGAATAGTTAAGATACCTCCTTCTTTAACAGTCTGTCTGGAAGCTGGGATAGTTCTTTCAACAATAGTTTTACAAAAAAATGACATAAACTCTTGAACTGATCCTCTTTGAAAGAAGCTAAAACTTTGTAAATCGAAAGCGGATTTTAACCATTTTGCATTTGAAGGTCCTTTATATAAAACACTAATACAATAAACCTTCACCATTGTTTTTCCTGTTTATTTTAGCTATCCAATTGCATAACTATAAACTACTTTGAGGGTTAGCAAATTATAAATTATTATCAAATCATAAATTTTTGAGCTAAAATTGAATAATTTAATTTATAAAATGCTATCAAAAATTTATTTATGAAAAATGATATCAATAAAACTTTCCCAGCCCTCGAAACTTCAATTATCCCCACTTACTCTACTTTGCACGTCATCATGCTTCTTCTTTTATATAATACATCTAGAACTACGATTAAATAGAGGTGTTGTCTTGGATAGAAGAAAAATGTTAACAAGCAAGTTAAACCTTATATTTCCTCGTTTGATAATTTTAATATCAACAATGTAGGAAAATCTTAGAATTCAGTCCAAATAACATCTCACAAAGTTTAATACAAAGTAGTTCCAGTGTGTTTAAAACCACTCATAAAATAGAAGAGAATCAATAAATATTTGATTTTAACCTCCAAAATCTATTTATTTTATAATTAATTTTTAAATATATATTTATGGCAGTGGAAGATGAGACTAGAAATTCCAACGAAAAAGATAAAGAGTTCAATGTTAAAGGTAAGCAATGCAATTTTGTCAAATCACGTTTATTGGGAAAAAATTGTTCTAGCTGCGATTTTCTTATCTGGCGTCTCCGGAATTTCGGCATTAATAGGCTTTGGAGCAACATTAGCATCTGCTAAAAAACAAGACCCAAAATATTTTGGAATTGGCATGACACCTTCAAAGGAATTATCTGAAACAGGTGCTTCCTTAGCATTAAGAGCTCTTGGATGGGGAACACTATACGCATTTGTTGGATGCGGAGTTCTATTCTATAGTATTTGGAAATTATCTGGAGCAACTGACGTAAGAATGCATTTCCAAATTTTGAAATGTTTTAATTTGTATTGCTTTATTTAGATTAAAGATTTTCGGTACAAAGTTGGTTCAGTACTTCCAAGCATTCCCAAAAATAATCCACCACAGGGAAGAACTGAATTTACTGGCTTAAATGACTTACTGGAATATTTACAGCAACAAAAAGGTGCTAGAGATTAATAGGAGACAACAATTAATGTAGAAACTGATTCTGTTTTGCCTTAAGTAAATGTAATTTTGAATTTTTTATAAAATGCAGAATAAAGTTTGTTATTTTGTTTTTATTTCGATAATAGATGTTGAAAATTATAAAATGTAAAGATTTTTTCACCATGTACTGATGAATACAAAATAAAAAGCTATAGGAAACTAAATCAAGAAATGTTGGGAAGGAAAAAAATAAATATCTGAGGAATTTCTCTAAAAAAATTCAAAAGTTTTGATATAATCACGAGGAGAAGACATTTAGCAAGTAGAAGACTTACCAATACAGTGTTGCTTAACTTTCTTTGGTGGTTGAAGTTGATCAAAACTCTTCTGAACTGAAGGGAAGAAAACTGCAGAAATTTCTCATTTCATTACGAAAATTGTGTCTTTTATGATTTTTACTTCAATATATTTTTGGTCAAACATACAACTGGAATATATTCCAAATCTCTAGTAGGCCAAATAAGAGTAACCTTTGAAAACGTTTTGTAAATATAGTACCGTATTGACAAGCAAGAATTACTAAGCTTTTGTCCAAACCAAAAGTGAAAATCATTATAAAAGTGTACCACAGGGTCATTTCCTGTTTGTATTATACATTAACGATCTTTTATGTAATTTGCCAAATGGAGGAATTGTATTAAATGCTATAATATCAGATTTTTTTCAGAAACCACTGGACCGATCTTGTTCAATATATACTGCATCTTTAATATGCTATGAACCAGCGATTGAACTAGGATTATCATGATTGCTTCGATAGTTTTTTTTCTAAGAGCGAAAAATATAATTTTCAAAGTTGTATAAAAAAGTCAATTTTTATAATTTAGAATTCACTCTAGTTCTATTGCTAGTCATAAATATGGAAATTAAAATACCGTTTGGTTTTTGATTTTGGATAACCAGAATAGCCGCAATCTTAGTTACCATCAAGCATCTGTTTCATTTGATGTCTTCCTGCCAGCCACTATAACTACTATTCTATTATATATTTTGAATTATAAAGCTTATTTAAATGTTATTAAAGATTGCACAAAAACAATAAGATTGATTATATCAATTGTTTGCCCTTGAAAAATTACCGAAAAAGAGAAACTAGAGGACCCCCTTAATACCGGACTTACGCTAAGGCATAATTGCCTATGTAGAATTACAGTGTAATTGACTGGTTTAAAATAAATATTGATTTGTTTTGTATTTTTTCTGTTTCTATATTTTGTATATTTTTGACAAGTATTGTTTGAATCTTCAACTTCACATCAAATAAATCTAATCTTATTATACTTATCACTAATATTATAACATGAAGTTGACTAAGAAAAATGAAAAAAAAAATAGAAGTCTTCTATTATATAATATAAAATGAGCATATATAAAATATCTTAGACAAGGTGTATCTAAGTAGAATAGTTTTCATTACTTTTTCAAATTTAAAAGACGTCACTATATCATATGCATTAAAAGTGTTTGTTAATTGAATACTAGTGTGGTACAGTTGAGAGGTCACTGGATGTCAAATAGTTAATGTCAGCTGTCAAAATAGTTGAGTGGCTAATGGTTCTCCACTTTTTAGTATTTCTTGTTTATTTGTAAAAAAAAAGATAAAATGCAGATTTCTAAATACACTAGTATATTAAATTGTGTTTGATAATGATAGAAGTGGCATGTAGCACACATGAAAAGGACTACACTTAAAATATGAGTTGAATTGTTTCCTAGTTTCCTTTGTATTTAGTTTGTAAGTATGTTTTCAATTTAATTGTTTGTCGAGATTATTGAACTAACGAAAAAAGTTGCAGAAATTATTCTTGAAACTGTTATATTTGATATGTTACACATTCCGGGATTATTTATTTTTAAGATTTGTAATATGGAAAAAAAAGTATCCACTCATTTTTATATTATTTAAAATTCTAAAAATATCGTTTTTTGAGTCTGGTGACCACATGCCTTATGGTTAATGTGTTGATCTTACTGTCTTACCCAATTTAAATCCTTGAAATTCCGGATAAATACTTTGTAATTTATATCAAAATAAACTCTCTGAGTTCAGTTTATTGAAACTTACATATAACACATTTCATAATTATTTAATTTGCTTATCTGTTCCTCCTAATCAAGATTTAATCTAATTTTAAAAACAATGAGTTGCCATGAAAACAATCATATTTAGAAATATCCATTCAATAAATTTTATCATGGGAACTTATTACTCAATATAAAAATTGCTTAATTAGATATAAGAATATTATTTTCAGTGTGTAATATTTAGAGTTCAGTATATTTTGGTAATCTCATAATGCATAAAAATATATCAATTTATTAAAAAAATCAGAAACACCAATAGTAACACTTTTATTTACAGATAGTTTAAACAAAAGTTATAGATATGGCTAGAGAAGAGATAACAAGAAAATGGGAAATATTTCAAGGTAGAAATAGATTTTATTGCAATGGGAGACTAATGACTGCACCACATTCTGGAGTATTTTTATTGACCCTCTGTTTAATAACATTTACCAGCATGTTGTTTTTCATTTTTGAGTAAGTATTATATAGCTAATTGCCACACTACAGTCATAACTTAAAAATTTTCAAAGTGATTGGTCTCTAATTCCATTTCTTCATGAAGACCTAATTTTGTTTCTGGATAAATGAGGTGGACATTTTCAAAAAAGATACTAATGGTTTATTCTGCAACCTCAGAAAAGTGAAAGATATCAATTTAGAGTATACCACAAGAGGGGCTTTGAAGAATGTATTGGAGTCAAAGATAAGGACATTTTGATCTTTCTCAAAGATTGTAGAAACTGTTTGATGTATACGGTTTCCAAACTTTTGGGAAAATGTCTCTTAGCATTGAAGTTAACTAAAGCAATAAGTTTCCTTAATCCCAATAAAACTGGCAAGCACAAAAAGTCAAAAAATCACAAAATAAACTGAAAAGAGAAAACTAGAAAAACTGGAAACAGAAGAGGAAAAATTCTTTAAGACTCTTAAAAACAGCTTACAACAGTTGAGCAAGAATAAATTGAGAAAATAACTTGGTTGTTTTATTATACTTGTATTTTCTAAAATAAATATTCATCATAATAAAAGTGTAGTAAATTCACGAAATTTCAACTGGGAAAATGTGACAACTAACCTAGAAAAACCAGGAGAAAGACGGGAATTTGATATTCAATTTTTACTAGATACCCTGGTTACAAATTTATTAACAAAATACAAATGATCACAATTGTTAAAAAGTTTATTTTTAAACTAAAATTTTTAAAGAAATCATTATAAAACTGAAACTTCCTTTTCAGCTGTAAATATTTAGCAGAGAATGTAACAATAGCTATTCCTATTATTGGAGTGTTGCTATTTTTATTTACCATGTCTTCCTTACTACGTACAAGTCTTTCTGACCCTGGTATCATACCCAGGGCATCGTCAGAAGAGGCAGCGTATGTTGAAAAACAAATTGGTATGTAAAACAGTAGCATTTGCATATAGTACAAGAGTTGCCATTATTTTATACTTAAAACTAGCATTGTAAGCATTTTGTTTAATAATTATTATTAAGTAATGACATTACAATTACCTATTTACTGATTATGTACTCATATTCCCATGAATATCAATATCAAAAAAAGTGAACAGACCTTAGGGTAATTTGTTAGTAGTGAAGTTATCAGTACTACTTTTGTTCAAAATAGAGTGTAACATATGACTAGAAAAATAAAACTTGACTTGAATTTTCTTTGTGATGAATTTAGGTGTCTTTTGATAAACAATTTTTATCTGCTATTTTAAACTGATTTTCTATTAGAAGAGGCATAGGATCAAGAATTTAAAGATATACATTGATATATACATAATTATATTTTGATGAAAATCCTGAAAAACTTACTTCAGCCACCACAGTTTTTTCATGTTTATTTTACAGAAGTAACAAATTCGGCCAATAGTCCTACCTATAGACCACCTCCTAGGACAAAAGAAGTACTAATAAAAGGACAAACCATTAAATTGAAATATTGTTTTACCTGTAAAATATTCAGGCCGCCTAGAGCATCACACTGTAGTTTATGTGATAATTGTGTAGATAGATTTGATCATCACTGTCCTTGGGTGAGTATTTTAGTTGTACAGAAGTTTTTTTTTACTTCATTTACTATTGTCAAATATAATTTTTAGGTGGGGAATTGTGTCGGTAGAAGAAATTATAGATTTTTTTATATGTTTATTGTTTCTCTGGCATTTTTAGCAGTATTTATATTCGCATGTGCAGTTGCACATCTTATTTTAAGTAAGTAGGCAATTGAATCATTATTTGAAAAGAAAATATTTGTTTTTATTGCTTTGTTTTATTTCTTATACATATCAAACAATGGAAAGGAATTTATTTATGATGTACAAAACTACTCATATCATGTACCGTTGACTGATTACCAAGATTTTCTGGTTTTAATTATTTTTTTTTGTTTATAAATATGATTAAAAACACACACATTTTTTTCATCAGGTGTTGGATGAGAATTTAGGCCCCTCTTGTACTCATTTGTTTCACTCTTCTACCCATCTTCCTCTAAAGTTTTCATTTGTTTTATCCCAAGTTCGTTTAATCAATATAAAGATCTTTTTTGATCTTCCCCTTGGTTTGTAATAATGTGTCCAGCTTCTATTATTTTTCTTGTTAATATTTCTTTCATTACAATGTGAACATACCAATTCAGTTGTTTCTTGTTTATTTTTTTCATATTCTTTTTCTTATCCCAACTTAGTTTTTTCTCCTATAGGTGTTTCTATATTTTTTTTCCAATTTCTTTGCGCATTGAAAATTTTTATTATTTTATTTGTTTTGTCACCTATTTCCACATCGTCTTCTGCCACTTAAGGTATGTCCTACACTGTTCTGATTTTTGTTTATTATAAAAATTTTCTGAAAATGAATTTGTGTAAATTATTATAATTTTAGTGACCAAGGACGATCGTGAATTTTTGGATGCTGTAAAAGAATCCCCGCCCAGTGTTATAGTAGCAGTGGTGTGTTTTTTTAGCGTTTGGAGCATTTTAGGTCTTGCTGGATTTCATACTTACCTTACAACCAGTAACCAAACCACAAACGAAGATGTAAGTTGGTTGATTTTTCATAAAAGATGTATTTGATCACTGTTTTAAAAGTTTTATCATTTAAAAGACACCTAACTCTAATCTAAAAACTAATTTCTAAAGTTTAATTAGTAATTTTTTTTTATTTAATCATTTTTTATTCTTTTCTTTTTAACCGACGCTATGGTCCTTTGAGAACAATTGACTGTCAATCTTTTCTGTCCTGAACATGGTACCTCCAACGTCGAACCCCTAGATCAAGTTCGCCTCGACGTCCACCAACCAGCAAATGCCTTCCTCTCAGTCTTCATTCTCCAGGAACTCCATACATGGTATTGATCAAAAAGCATCCCCTTCACGTGTCCCAGTCACCTCAGACGTGCCCACCGTTCTCGCAAATAGGACCAAAAATCTTTCATAGGATTTTAAGTTCTCAGCGGATCAAAATTCGTTAACTTGTTGTTGTCATGGTCTATGTCTCGTATCCATATGTGGCTATGGGACGGATTATTGATTAGTAAATCGTGAGCTTTGACCTTTGTGAGAGCCCTCTAAACTTGAATGATCTCTGAACTGCCCAGAAGCATCTGTTCCTTGTAGTAATTCTTGTTGTCACGTCATTATCTTCAGTTATCAAGGCCCCCCAAGATATTTAAATCGGGGTTCACCTTGAAGTTCTCATGGTTTTCTCCCTAAAAAGCCGCATAGGCGAGGTGCTGTATGATCTTATTTCAAATAGTTCATCCGGGATTTGTTCAGATGTTCCTGGCAGTACCTTCCAATCAGAAATTGAAGCTATTTTTCTTACCACTACACTAGCTCAAAAGGTTTAACTCTTTGAGTCTTCTCACTATTGATCTAGTTTATTTCGGTGTTAAGATTTATGAAAATTCTATTGAATGCTAAAATTAAATTCTTCTCAATTAATTCTTGTCACCGTAAGATTTTTTTTGCATTATTCTTTTATATATCTTCTTAAGTCTGTAAGTATTTAGTTAGTATTTAATTAGAGTCAGTTTTTTATTTTAAAACAGATAATGTGGTTTAGATGACATAGATAGTAGTTGAGCAAGTGAGACTGGTTGAGTTGATTGCCAGAAATTATCAATATCTCGCATATTATTAAGTATCTTCATTAGTTGTAGTTAATAGTTATTGCAATTGATACGCAACGTTAATTACCCATTGAGCATTACCTTAAGTGAACCTGATAACTTTTGGTTGTTGAATATTTTAATTATATTTTTTATAACCATTTACATGTTCATTTTCTGTTCTGGAGAGATCCGGTGGTCAGTTGTCAGCAAAATACAGTTTAAATACAACATCTCGAATCGTATAATAACATTTTTAAATGAAATAGATATCTTAATCAGTGAATCAAATCCATTTTCTAGTTCAGTTTCTATAAAACTTGATGTTGAATAATTTTTCATTATTTGAATTGAATTAAATAAATTCACTAACCTCTGCATTTATTTCCAACAAAAAAATTGTTATCTTCAATAAACTTGTGTATATTTTTATCTTCTATTTATATTTTTGTTGACTCAATTTTCTTTTTCAGATCAAAGGTTCTTTTACAAGTAAAAGAGGACAAGAAAACTTCAATCCTTATTCAGAGGGCAATGTTTGCTTAAATTGTTTCCACATATTGTGTGGTCCATTAACCCCTTCTTTGATTGACAGGTATTCACTCAATTTTTTTTGAAAAAAAAACATGTTTGTTGTCCAACAACAATTTTTTGTATAAATGCAAATAATAAAAAGTATTTGCTTGGGACAACAAAACTGATTTGATTTATTTTTAAATGTTATATTTTAATTCTAAAAGAGAATCAAGTTTCTATTGTTCATCATATTCTCGTTTTTGATTTTTTAATGAATTTTCATTATTTTCACTCAAATTCACTTTCAATATCTAAAATGATCATTTTGTTCATAACAAATATTATTTTGACTATCTCTAATTATATAACCCAAGTTATTCTGTTTATATTAACAATTTTACTAGGGTTTAATTGAATGATGCATAGTTATGAATCAGTGTTTATTTTTTTGATTGATTTGATTTAAATCGAGGCTGTTTTAGAAGAGGAGTCGTAACAGAGAGTTATCGTTATGAAAATAGTAGAACCTTAACGAATGCACCAACGTTACCATTGAAAAAATATGGAATACCCATTCAGGTAACCAAATCAATACATTCTTTAGACGTTTTAGGTTAGGTTCATTCTATACATAAACCTATACCTGGTTTTATGACCTGTAGTTCGAAAACCTTTTATTTTATTTTAGAAAATACCAAAATATACTCTTTGACAAATATTTCAACAAACTTTTTCCCTCTACTGCATTAATTGTTTGGATAATTAATAGAAATTGATAAAATTTAACAATTTTTTTTCCAGAATGGTTCTCAGCAAATGACGCCGGACCTTTCAGAAATGCCTGGCATCTATCGACAAACGACAGAAAACACCGGTATGTACAGTCCCTTCAAAAAACGCTTGTATCGCGCCCAACAAATTATTCCGTCCAAAAATTGTGCCAACCAAAAAATTCTACCATCTTATCCATCACAATATTCACAGTACGAATTACCCGAAACCCATATTCACCTTGAAACGTTCAAAAACAGCCGATCCTTACCCCAATTGAAATCTATTCCCGACTACACCTACAATCCCAACAATAATTTCGTGAAATATGGTGTTATCGTACAAAGGGGATCATCGGTTGAAAAGGATTCTCATTATACACCTCCCGATAGAGGTTACAACGTGAATGTAGTGAGGAGGGTGGAACAGAGGCACGGGCGACGACCGAGGCCTAAAAGTAGTTGTGTTTATGAAAATGTAAATGCCTCCAATGAATTTTGTGTGGTGAGGATTAATAGCGAAAGGAGTTTAACACATAATTTAAGAGTTGAGAATTTTCCTATGCCGGATTTTAATCAGATGTATATACAAGATAGGTATAATTAACCGCCTTGATATTCAGTATAATTCAAAACTGGTTTAACACCTTATATTTTCATAAAAAGTAGTAATAAAATTATTTGTGTCTTAAACTAAGAAACTTGATAAAAATATTTCTGGTTTGCAATGATTCCGAATATCACCCTATGTGCTGTATCTACCAATTTTGGTCTTAGAATTTTTCTTACCTAACCATAAATGTTTATATTGAATCTTTCTATATTTATATTTAATTATTTCATTTTAGTATCAAAAGAAAATCGATAAAATATTTTGTATTGTAATGAAGTTAGGTTATTCTTCTTTCCCATGTAACTAGGCTTTTGTCTCTACGATTACATAGTTATCAAATATTTTAGAGTGTTCTATAATTATTCTGTACAAACTTGGAGAATATTCTAGTGACTCAAATTAGCTATATGGGCAGTGTTTGGTAGAAGAATAAATAAGAGGACAGAAGTTGACATTATAATTTAGAAAAATCACAAAATGTAGTACCTCCTGATGTGTTTCAATACTTTGGTTACCAAAAGGAACAGAAATAGTATGATTTGTCTTGAATTTTTTTAGAAATATCAAAATTAGTATCTAGATACGGTTTTGGATAATGTTGTCTTCTTAACTGGTTCCGTTTTCATTTCTATCAGTTGTTGGTAAAAAAATTGACAAATTCATTATGTTTGTGGAAATTTTTCCTCTATTGATTCAATATATTTCATTTATATAATTGGATGTTAAAAAAACTATTTTCATGTTGTAGTAGATTCAAGATGGAGTTGATATTATTTTCTCAAAGTGTATTTTGTCTATCTAATATTTTTTGAACAGGTTAGCTCGATGGAGTATCAAAAGATTAGGGCTCGACATGGACAATACTTTTTTAAACTACAAGATACGTTTTAAGGAAATGTTATAAAATATAAATGTATATGCAATATATTTTTATTAATTTAAAAAATGCAATATGATGAAACGTTTTGTGATCTCGGGTGCTTTATTCGACCGAATATGTTTCCTTTTTGTTATTTAATTTGTTGTCTATAATATTTTAAAAAATATTTGATTTTTGCTTACGTTTCGTTGGCGGAGATTTATTTTCTGATGCTGATACTGGTAAGTTTTAACACTTTATATGCAAAGAGTAATAGTTTTATAAAATTATCTACTATTCAGCTAACGTTGTGATATTAATTCAAAAATAAAAAAACGTCACGCATTATTTTTATATTTTGTGTTTCAGAAAGTAACACTGGTAGCATAACCCACTTAGTATCCAGCGAACAGCCTCTAGCTGTGGTGCCCGCGACCGTACATTTACGATCTCACGAAGAACCCCTTCAACAATACAAATCCCAAACCAGTTTAAACCATTCACCCGTCTACAACAACATCACACCGATACACACATCGTCGCTATTGAACAAATCCCAAACTTGTATCGATAACATCAACGCCAAATCTTCTTCGAAAGAAAAAGACATCGCACTTACCGTGGAAGATCTCCATTTAGATCCTGTGATATTGAGGGAAGGTCACATGTTGGCCAATATCAACGACAAGAGTCGTTTAAACGATATGCGACTCGATAACGACATGACAGCTCAAGAAAAGGAGAACAGTTTATTTAGTGTGAGTAGACTGAGGTTGTTACAAGATACGACTATGATTGAAAGTGCTTTAGATTTAGATTCATTGGATGGATCTAGTTTGGGTACGAATAGTCAAGCAGGACTTATGAAAATCGATGTTTAGAGAATGTACATTATCAGTTCACGTTTTAGAGACAACCTTTTTATATATTTGTATCATAAAATGTACGACCAATATCTAAGTGGCTGGGTTCTTTATCGGGATACATTTTTAAGTACAAAGACGTTTTAGTATATCAGTAAACTGACTTTTAAAAAATTTGATTCGGTTATATAATGTTGAAATTTAGTAGAACAATTTAATAATGATTTATTAATTTTAACACTAATGACTTTTCATCGATATTCCTGTTTCGCAATGCTGTAGATGCACCATAATAGTATTTTTATAATAATTCATCATTAAAACATTTTTGGGAATATTTTGAATGTCTTTGTACTTAACCTTTTTGCCAATACAGAATTTCAATTATTTACATCTTGCCACTGTTGAAAATATTTATATTAAATCACAGTCATAATCCCTTTATGTATATTTACTTTTTTTTATACAACTGCAAGATCATTTTAAGCTCAAACTTTCCATTGTTGAACACCTACCTCTCTTAAGTTACTCTTCCTCCTGCTTATGACTGTTATAGTCGAATTAGTGATATTTTAAAGGCATTTCGAATTATTTTAAATAAGTTTGCCATATATTCAAATAATAAAAAAAATTGTATAACTATAGCATTTAAATAATGAAACTCTAAACTGACCTACTTCATTTTACATATTTAATTTGTGTATAGGTTTAAAATAATCTCTATACATTAAAAAGATTTTATATAACAAATTATTACAACCGATTAGTAGTTTTATTTAAACGAAAGTAAATGTAAAAAAAATGTGAGGGATGATGTATAAAAGGGAATCTGATCACATCATGATCACGTTTTTTTATTAGAGAAAAAAACGATAAAATCGATGTTCACATCATCATCTATGTACAAAACGAATTCCATACAATTGGAGAACAGCTTATTTCACCTGATATTACGGAGGTTCTGAACCATGTATTCTTTCTTTTCATTCTTTTCAACATTGTTTTCATTTTCTTAAGAATCAATTTTTTTCCTCAAGTGGAAGATACAAATGTGTAGAGAACTACTTTTTGCTACATATTCAATGAAAACAGAGAAGAAGAGATCTTTGACAAAGCCATTCAATTATTTGTACCATGAATGAGTTCAGAACTAACTTAAATGCATTTTTCGGGATAATATTTGTTTCACTGGATATAGTGAAATCTTTTAGTTTTCCAGATATTTTGAAATTAAATAAACCTTAATATTACCAACTCCATGTTTGATTAGAAATACTGCAAAACCTTCTTAACTTCACTTTTTTGAAGTATAGATGCATTTTAACCCAAAATTTCCTGATGACTTTTTCCATAAGTCTTCCAGTTTTGTAACTTTTTTCCTTTTTAATATTTTCTGTCTGCATTTTACATCATGAACCATATTAAACTCTGTTTTAATTAATTAATTTATAATCAACAATTTCATTTATGAAACTACTATTCGGTTTGCAATTTTGTATTTATTTTACCCTAAGTCTAAGTAAATTGAAGGTTGATTCTTGATAAAATTATATCTATACCTTTGTGTTAAAAAATATTGATTTTTGTATATTAATTTACAAAATAACCTTAAATGTTCACTAATACGGGGTGCGATAGCATAATTTTGTTTTTTAAAAAAATTTTTTTCTAATGTAGGTACATAAAGTTTTTCTTACATACTTGCCGCATGTAACTTTAACTCTTTAATAGATAAAACTGTTCCGTAGCGACCGAATTATGTCTAGACAAATGATAAACCGTTACTAGCGCATGTTAAAAAAGTTATGATGCCACACCCTGTATGTTTAAATGAGTATTCTAATTTGTATATATTTGAAACTGTTACAAACATGAATATATGTGCTTTGTTTTTCAATTTGCTGTTAAATATTGCTACAAAATTACTGAAATATATTATTGATATTAATAAAATTGTTGTTAATAAACATATTTTTATTTATAACTGAATAACACCATCTAACAATAGAAATCTGAACAATGGAGTCTACATTTCAGTTATCAGTGAATTTCTAAGTAAATTTACTCACATTCAGTTCATTTACTTTTCGTTTTCTTATATTAATTATTTGGTTCTTAGTTTGTTGCTTTTCATTTTGCAGTTCATCTAGAGAATCTATAAAACAGTTCAGGAATTCAGATTTTCCTTTCTAAAAAATTGTGCTTATTGAAGCCAGTTCCACTGCAATATGAAGCAGATTTACAAACTGCCAAAGCATTGGAACTCCCGAACTCCTGTATTGAATTGGAAACAAACCTGATTAAGTGATTGTACCTTGAGCGACTTGTGATTTTAATATACCGCTACAACTTCAACAAATATATCCCCTATTTGTTCTCGTCAATATATCGATGCTATTTGTTCACATTTTGTACTAGCTAGTTTGAGAATTCAAAGAACTTATAGATTAAATTCTTAAGCAAACTCCTAAGAAGTTAAACTTATTGGAGCCAATCTGACTTTTCAAGCAGAAATGTAAATCTAGTATGAAACCTATTGTGCAAATTTTCAACTTATGAACTCTTTATTGTAAGAAAATCTGATAAAGTGATGGTGCCTTAGAGAAACTGTTACTATATCTCTAGAACTTTAACTTTGTCGAATAAAAATGACTAGTCTTTAAATTGATTTACTACCATTAACAATTTCTTGTAATCCTCAATTGTTTGGATCGTTTTATCAGTAATGTGTTGAAAGATGTGAAACAGCACAACAAATCTGTACTATGTATTTATTTACATTTTGTATAAAATGGTTTATAAAACCTATAGAGCAATTTAGTAGTTTGTTGTTCTTAAACCTAAGTGCCTGACAAATAATCTATTATCCAAATATTATGTCCCCTAAAGTTTCCAATTATGTGTTTTATTTGGGGCCGATTGATGGCTTGGAAATTATGATAAAGTTAAATTCATATAACATTAACAATTCATTTTATTATCCAAATACAACAGTTCTGATACATCTGAAATATCTAAATCTCTCAACACTGGAATAGCATTATTGGCAAAAGTATGTTGAATACTTTCATACAATTCTTTGCAACAATTACCCTTATCTTTACATATACAACTAGAATCCTTTTTTGTATCTCTTAAACTAATACCATTTTTTCTTCTTTTACACCCAATTTCGTCCCTGATAGTCCTTATATCATCTATAGCTGGTGTCATACACAGTCCTAAACTAGGATAAATAACAAAAGCAACTATGGTGAGCACCGTAAGTAAATAAATTGGTACAGTTATAGCCCAATGTCTTTGAGGTAGAAATGTTATTCCCATTAATCTAAAATAGCTTTCTGGTACAACAGCCCAAATAAGATATATAATGAAAAATATCCTAAAGGATAGGTACATAACAAATCCATAGACGGCTCTACTGGGAGTTGGGGTTGGGGTGTGTTCAGGCATTTATTTAATAGTGATTGTACTCTTTGCTAACTGGTGGTCCTAACATTTCAATTGTTCCAGATATTAGGTCAAGTTTTTCAAAAAAATTGGTTAAAGCTACCCTTAATTGTTTTGCCAATTTAGCTGAAAAGTTCCTAAAATAATCTGTAGTTAGATATGATTTCAAAAAGGGTCTTCAAGTAAAAAAGCTCACGCTATTAAAATGGTGTCTTTCTGGTATAAAATTTTAGTAACTCCACTTCTTTTTGGTTCTTTGTCAACTTCTAACACATTATAAGCAATTTCTGCAAGCCTTTTTGTCTCGAAAGGTATTTCAATTTCACTAAAAATGATTTTTGTTTTTAAAATTCACTATTAAGACGACCAACTGTTCTACATTCTGCGAACCATCATGTAATCATGATCAGCTAAGGTGTAATGCATGTTTATCTATGGTTAGTAAACCAATTTTGACGAAATTTTTATACCGAATTTCAATATGATAAGTACAAGAGTATATAAAGTCGTGGTACATTTCTACATGAGTTCTAAATGCACCACCAAGAAAATTCCTCATTAACGTAAAGTTGGCCGCCTTATCAAAATATTTTTGTAGTACTTACATTTTATACTGATTTTCACTCATCTCATTTATAATACGCTATTAACAACTTGGAGTAAAAAAATAATAGTCACAATAGAAAATATATGAAATAATCACAATGGAAAATAAATAGTCAGAAGAAATAACCTTAATAATTCTTCTTTTTAAAATTGAATACTTAATTTGATGACAGTGTCCAGGCAACACATATTACACTTTTGATGGAAAATTTGGCGGTATAATAATTGACAACAGATTACAAAAAAACTTGTAAACAAAAGTTTTTCTAATATGCCACCAGTAAAATTCAGCTGATTCTACTGAAGATGTCAATTGAATTAAACTATTTTGTATAATATTCAATAAATATTTTTAATAAATATGTCATTAAGCCCAAATTACTCTACGATGAATAAAAGGTAATGTTATTACAACAATGTTATAATTTATGTTTTACTTGTTCCTCGATTAAAGATTCGACTTTGCGGTTCCATTAGAAGATATTTTCACAAACGGTGGGATTCATCCAAGACTAAGGGTAACCGTTTTAATAATTCGTGAACATCTTATAAAACTCTATTTCTTTCAGTTCATATTCCAACAAGCTTTTGATTTGTGTTTAGAAAGTCACTTGAGCATTAGAGAAACTTTACAGTGAGTACAATCTGTTAATTTTAGCGACTCTAACATTTTTTTACTGGAATATATTCTTTTTAAAAGTTGTTATTGCACTAATGTTAATGGGTTTTATTAAATAATGAAATAAACGGTCTCTAATACGACGGAGCACTGTGACTGGATCAAATTTAGTAAAAAGGGTACTAGATTAAGTTTGATATTTCATTCAATTAATCAAATAAAGAGGTTTAAGGTAATTAGAAAAGTAATGATCATCAGCCATATAAAATGATAAATTTATTTCATATACACACTTATAAAATGCCAAATATGTCCAAGTTTGAAACAACTTAACCTCAAAATAACTATTCTGATTCGATATACATTTATACTCATAAATTCACAAGAGAAACTATTTTGAAAAAAAATTGCTTAACAAAACAAGGTTTTTCTAGTTAAATATGTAATTAAAACAATATAATCGCAAAAGGTCCATTCATCTCTAGAAATTCAACTGTAAATGTTTTTGTTTAAAAACGGAAATATGACGTCACTGCTAACGTAACGTATACAGGGTGATATTACAATAAATTTCAATTTCTTTGTGATTAGCTGCTAAAAACTAACCTAACTAGTGTTATCTAGTGGTTAATATGAGAACTAAGTCCGATATAATTCCACAACTTCAGATATAGAAAAACTGATTTAACTGTAGTGGATGTATGTATGAAATTGTTTTTAGGAAAGAATGTTGTTTAAGCACTTGTTTGGAGTTGAAACAGAGAATTATTTATGCAAGACAACCTGTAATAAATTCACAATATTCATCGCCTGGCGCGTTTTTCTGGATAATAAGACACTTTTTAGGTTTATTGCCGATACCGTTATTTCCAGCAGTAACATGCAATCAAAAATTCCCTTGGAAAGAGTTGTCTCAACAAATCAAACATGTTTCACAGTACAACTTGACAGAAAGAGAATATAAGTTACTGTATACAATTGCGAGGTGAGTATTTTGGAATCAGGGAACTAAGTCTCCTTCATTTTCATTTTTCCAAATCCCATTTTGTTTCAGTGCCTTGAATAACTTACCCCAAGAACATTTTTCGTTGTTGAACATTTTAGTTATGTTTATAAGAAATATTTCTAAAAAGAAATGTTGTAAAACAACTTTGAAGGACCTTGCTAAATATTATTGCGATGCGGTATTCGTCCGACCCTTTCAACCTGGACATAAAATTAAAGTAAGTGATGAAACTATCAAGTTTACCCATAAAAATCCACCACCGATTACTATCTTTTTGATTCTTTCAGTATTTTTTGAAATTAACAAAAATTATCAGATCAAATCCTTTACAGTTCAATTTTTTACAGGATGAAAATATGTTTCCTCTTTTTATGTACATAATAACCAGATGGTACCGTATTTTGAAGTACCTAAAAACCGACAACACGAACGCCTTTCATTACGTAAAAAGTGATGTGTTTCCAAAACATGATACAGACTTATACATCGAAACAAATTGGTTTTCCGAAACTCATAACGTTCCATATACTATCGTAAAATATCTAAAAGACGTAGAGTGTCAAACAGATATTAGTGAAGAAAATAACTTTGATTTAAATCAAAATGAGTCGCCAACAAACGAAAATTCGATACCGAACTGTGTTGACAAAAGTATACAATTAATTGATAGTTTTATTAAAGACGAAGATGTTTCTTTAAAAACATTTACTAATCATTTAAATGAACGTAAAATTTCGTCTTTCCGAAGTAGTTTGGTTAATATTAACGAAACTGAAGAAAATATACAGTGTAAACATTGTAATACATTGGATTTTTTCGGTAATATGATGAATGATCGTAACAAGAATTGGAACGACGTTGTTCAAGAAGTAGCCAACACTGTTAAGAGGATTGAAGCACATAATTACGAAATTTGCGATAAATATTCACGATCTGGTGATTTCGGTAAGTAACCATCCACTAGGAATCAACATAATTTGCTTTGTGACATTTCATTTTTTAAGTTTGTTTTAACGACATATACGAGGGTTGAGGCATAAGTAATGGCAACAATTTTTTTTCTTCTCGTAAATATTTGTATTATCTTTTTCATATTAACATCCGATTACATTTTATTCTATAGGCTGATGAATTGGGAAATAAATTTCACCGACGTGGTGAGGTCGTCTCCAGTGAAAAGTCTTCTTTAATCCTCTATCAGGTCTGATGGCCATTTCTTTTTAAATTTTCGGTAATTTTGCAGTTTAAACCCCCTGACCTCCGATCACCTTGAAATTTTAATATGTTGTACAGTTTTTCACGCTGAACAAGAATATATAAAAGCGGTTTCTTATTAGGAACGTGGCAATGAAACACCAAAGTGGACTTTCCAATACTTATACATATATTCATTGTCTGGAAAATAGTTATTATAGATTTTCGGTGGTTTTTAATCGTATATATATTAAACTTATTTCACTTTGGTGAAATGAAATGAAACTTATTTCTTCAAAGGGGAAAACAACTACTTTCCTGGCTAATGCCTCGACGAATATTGAATTACAACCCCTCTGGAGAGCGTGATGTAAATGGACCTTTTAGTCGATATTAACATCCCCAATGGTTCGCAATTACAAGGAGAGGGTGGGTGCAACAACTGACTAGTTTCGACGTTATTATGTTTCATCAGAGCAGCTTAACACTGCCAACTGCGAACCATTGGTCAGGTAGAAATCTAGCGTAGTCGCTGATAAATGGTAAATGAGGTGTACAAAATGTATCACTATAAAGAATTTCTACTATTCACAGAATATTACATAATAAGCTACGCTATGGGCATTAGGTGGAATGTACTTGCAATATATTGAAACGTTTCCTGACAATGACGAAGATTAACAGTCTAGATCATTCTAGAAATTTCTCGAACGTTCCTAATCCGAGATAATAAACTGAAGTTTCCAGATAATTCGGGAAATTTCTACAGCCTTCTGGAACATTCTAAATCAATCATATTAAATTGCAATCATTCTGGAACTTCCCAGATTATTTGGAAAATTTCTGGAACTTTCTCGTACATTGTAAATCGATAATAATAAACGGAACTCATTTATGAAGTTTCCAGATCATTCGGGAAATTTCTACAGCCTTCTGGAACATTCTAAATCGATCATATTAAATTGCAATCATTCTGGAACTTCCCAGATTATTTGGAAAATTTCTGGAACTTTCTCGTACATTGTAAATCGATAATAATAAACGGAACTCATTTATGAAGTTTCCAGATCATTCGGGAAATTTCTACAGCCTTCTGGAACATTCTAAATCGATCATATTAAATTGCAATCATTCTGGAACTTCCCAGATTATTTGGAAAATTTCTGGAACTTTCTCGTACATTGTAAATCGATAATAATAAACGGAACTCATTTATGAAGTTTCCAGATCATTCGGGAAATTTCTACAGCCTTCTGGAACATTCTAAATCGATCATATTAAATTGCAATCATTCTGGAACTTCCCAGATTATTTGGAAAATTTCTGGAACTTTCTCGTACATTGTAAATCGATAATAATAAACGGAACTCATTTATGAAGTTTCCAGATCATTCGGGAAATTTCTACAGCCTTCTGGAACATTCTAAATAGATCATATTAAATTGCAATCATTCTGAAACTTCCCATATTATTTGGAAAATTTCTGGAACTTTCTCGTACATTGTAAATCGAAAATAATAAACGGAACTCATTTATGAAGTTTCCAGATCATTCGGGAAATTTCTACAGCCTTCTGGAACATTCTAAATCGATCATATTAAATTGCAATCATTCTGAAACTTCCCATATTATTTGGAAAATTTCTGGAACTTTATCGTACATTGTAAATCGATAATAATAAACGGAACTCATTTATGAAGTTTCCAGATCATTCGGGAAATTTCTACAGCCTTCTGGAACATTCTAAATCGATCATATTAAATTGCAATCATTCTGAAACTTCCCATATTATTTGGAAAATTTCTGGAACTTTATCGTACATTGTAAATCGATAATAATAAACGGAACTCATTTATGAAGTTTCCAGATCATTCGGGAAATTTCTACAGCCTTCTGGAACATTCTAAATCGATCATATTAAATTGCAATCATTCTGAAACTTCCCAGATTATTTGGAAAATTTCTGGAACTTTCTCGTACATTGTAAATCGATAATAATAAACGGAACTCATTTATGAAGTTTCCAGATCATTCGGGAAATTTCTACAGCCTTCTGGAACATTCTAAATCGATCATATTAAATTGCAATCATTCTGGAACTTCCCAGATTATTTGGAAAATTTCTGGAACTTTCTCGTACATTGTAAATCGATAATAATAAACGGAACTCATTTATGAAGTTTCCAGATCATTCGGGAAATTTCTACAGCCTTCTGGAACATTCTAAATAGATCATATTAAATTGCAATCATTCTGAAACTTCCCATATTATTTGGAAAATTTCTGGAACTTTCTCGTACATTGTAAATCGAAAATAATAAACGGAACTCATTTATGAAGTTTCCAGATCATTCGGGAAATTTCTACAGCATTCTGGAACATTCTAAATCGATCATATTAAATTGCAATCATTCTGAAACTTCCCATATTATTTGGAAAATTTCTGGAACTTTATCGTACATTGTAAATCGATAATAATAAACGGAACTCATTTATGAAGTTTCCAGATCATTCGGGAAATTTCTACAGCCTTCTGGAACATTCTAAATCGATCATATTAAATTGCAATCATTCTGAAACTTCCCATATTATTTGGAAAATTTCTGGAACTTTATCGTACATTGTAAATCGATAATAATAAACGGAACTCATTTATGAAGTTTCCAGATCATTCGGGAAATTTCTACAGCCTTCTGGAACATTCTAAATCGATCATATTAAATTGCAATCATTCTGAAACTTCCCAGATTATTTGGAAAATTTCTGGAACTTTCTCGTACATTGTAAATCGATAATAATAAACGGAACTCATTTATGAAGTTTCCAGATCATTCGGGAAATTTCTACAGCCTTCTGGAACATTCTAAATCGGTCATATTAAATTGCAATCATTCTGAAACTTCCCAGATTATTTGGAAAATTTCTGGAACTTTCTCGTACATTGTAAATCGATAATAATAAACGGAACTCATTTATGAAGTTTCCAGATCATTCGGGAAATTTCTACAGCCTTCTGGAACATTCTAAATCGATCATATTAAATTGCAATCATTCTGGAACTTCCCAGATTATTTGGAAAATTTCTGGAACTTTCTCGTACATTGTAAATCGATAATAATAAACGGAACTCATTTATGAAGTTTCCAGATCATTCGGGAAATTTCTACAGCCTTCTGGAACATTCTAAATCGATCATATTAAATTGCAATCATTCTGGAACTTCCCAGATTATTTGGAAAATTTCTGGAACTTTCTCGTACATTGTAAATCGATAATAATAAACGGAACTCATTTATGAAGTTTCCAGATCATTCGGGAAATTTCTACAGCCTTCTGGAACATTCTAAATAGATCATATTAAATTGCAATCATTCTGAAACTTCCCATATTATTTGGAAAATTTCTGGAACTTTCTCGTACATTGTAAATCGAAAATAATAAACGGAACTCATTTATGAAGTTTCCAGATCATTCGGGAAATTTCTACAGCCTTCTGGAACATTCTAAATCGATCATATTAAATTGCAATCATTCTGAAACTTCCCATATTATTTGGAAAATTTCTGGAACTTTATCGTACATTGTAAATCGATAATAATAAACGGAACTCATTTATGAAGTTTCCAGATCATTCGGGAAATTTCTACAGCCTTCTGGAACATTCTAAATCGATCATATTAAATTGCAATCATTCTGAAACTTCCCATATTATTTGGAAAATTTCTGGAACTTTATCGTACATTGTAAATCGATAATAATAAACGGAACTCATTTATGAAGTTTCCAGATCATTCGGGAAATTTCTACAGCCTTCTGGAACATTCTAAATAGATCATATTAAATTGCAATCATTCTGAAACTTCCCATATTATTTGGAAAATTTCTGGAACTTTCTCGTACATTGTAAATCGAAAATAATAAACGGAACTCATTTATGAAGTTTCCAGATCATTCGGGAAATTTCTACAGCCTTCTGGAACATTCTAAATCGATCATATTAAATTGCAATCATTCTGAAACTTCCCATATTATTTGGAAAATTTCTGGAACTTTATCGTACATTGTAAATCGATAATAATAAACGGAACTCATTTATGAAGTTTCCAGATCATTCGGGAAATTTCTACAGCCTTCTGGAACATTCTAAATCGATCATATTAAATTGCAATCATTCTGAAACTTCCCATATTATTTGGAAAATTTCTGGAACTTTATCGTACATTGTAAATCGATAATAATAAACGGAACTCATTTATGAAGTTTCCAGATCATTCGGGAAATTTCTACAGCCTTCTGGAACATTCTAAATCGATCATATTAAATTGCAATCATTCTGAAACTTCCCAGATTATTTGGAAAATTTCTGGAACTTTCTCGTACATTGTAAATCGATAATAATAAACGGAACTCATTTATGAAGTTTCCAGATCATTCGGGAAATTTCTACAGCCTTCTGGAACATTCTAAATCGATCATATTAAATTGCAATCATTCTGGAACTTCCCAGATTATTTGGAAAATTTCTGGAACTTTCTCGTACATTGTAAATCGATAATAATAAACGGAACTCATTTATGAAGTTTCCAGATCATTCGGGAAATTTCTACAGCCTTCTGGAACATTCTAAATCGATCATATTAAATTGCAATCATTCTGAAACTTCCCATATTATTTGGAAAATTTCTGGAACTTTATCGTACATTGTAAATCGATAATAATAAACGGAACTCATTTATGAAGTTTCCAGATCATTCGGGAAATTTCTACAGCCTTCTGGAACATTCTAAATCGATCATATTAAATTGCAATCATTCTGAAACTTCCCATATTATTTGGAAAATTTCTGGAACTTTATCGTACATTGTAAATCGATAATAATAAACGGAACTCATTTATGAAGTTTCCAGATCATTCGGGAAATTTCTACAGCCTTCTGGAACATTCTAAATCGATCATATTAAATTGCAATCATTCTGAAACTTCCCAGATTATTTGGAAAATTTCTGGAACTTTCTCGTACATTGTAAATCGATAATAATAAACGGAACTCATTTATGAAGTTTCCAGATCATTCGGGAAATTTCTACAGCCTTCTGGAACATTCTAAATCGGTCATATTAAATTGCAATCATTCTGAAACTTCCCAGATTATTTGGAAAATTTCTGGAACTTTCTCGTACATTGTAAATCGATAATAATAAACGGAACTCATTTATGAAGTTTCCAGATCATTCGGGAAATTTCTACAGCCTTCTGGAACATTCTAAATCGATCATATTAAATTGCAATCATTCTGGAACTTCCCAGATTATTTGGAAAATTTCTGGAACTTTCTCGTACATTGTAAATCGATAATAATAAACGGAACTCATTTATGAAGTTTCCAGATCATTCGGGAAATTTCTACAGCCTTCTGGAACATTCTAAATAGATCATATTAAATTGCAATCATTCTGAAACTTCCCATATTATTTGGAAAATTTCTGGAACTTTCTCGTACATTGTAAATCGAAAATAATAAACGGAACTCATTTATGAAGTTTCCAGATCATTCGGGAAATTTCTACAGCCTTCTGGAACATTCTAAATCGATCATATTAAATTGCAATCATTCTGAAACTTCCCATATTATTTGGAAAATTTCTGGAACTTTATCGTACATTGTAAATCGATAATAATAAACGGAACTCATTTATGAAGTTTCCAGATCATTCGGGAAATTTCTACAGCCTTCTGGAACATTCTAAATCGATCATATTAAATTGCAATCATTCTGAAACTTCCCATATTATTTGGAAAATTTCTGGAACTTTATCGTACATTGTAAATCGATAATAATAAACGGAACTCATTTATGAAGTTTCCAGATCATTCGGGAAATTTCTACAGCCTTCTGGAACATTCTAAATCGATCATATTAAATTGCAATCATTCTGAAACTTCCCATATTATTTGGAAAATTTCTGGAACTTTATCGTACATTGTAAATCGATAATAATAAACGGAACTCATTTATGAAGTTTCCAGATCATTCGGGAAATTTCTACAGCCTTCTGGAACATTCTAAATCGATCATATTAAATTGCAATCATTCTGAAACTTCCCATATTATTTGGAAAATTTCTGGAACTTTATCGTACATTGTAAATCGATAATAATAAACGGAACTCATTTATGAAGTTTCCAGATCATTCGGGAAATTTCTACAGCCTTCTGGAACATTCTAAATCGATCATATTAAATTGCAATCATTCTGAAACTTCCCATATTATTTGGAAAATTTCTGGAACTTTATCGTACATTGTAAATCGATAATAATAAACGGAACTCATTTATGAAGTTTCCAGATCATTCGGGAAATTTCTACAGCCTTCTGGAACATTCTAAATCGATCATATTAAATTGCAATCATTCTGAAACTTCCCAGATTATTTGGAAAATTTCTGGAACTTTCTCGTACATTGTAAATCGATAATAATAAACGGAACTCATTTATGAAGTTTCCAGATCATTCGGGAAATTTCTACAGCCTTCTGGAACATTCTAAATCGGTCATATTAAATTGCAATCATTCTGAAACTTCCCAGATTATTTGGAAAATTTCTGGAACTTTATCGTACATTGTAAATCGATAATAATAAACGGAACTCATTTATGAAGTTTCCAGATCATTCGGGAAATTTCTACAGCCTTCTGGAACATTCTAAATCGGTCATATTAAATTGCAATCATTCTGAAACTTCCCATATTATTTGGAAAATTTCTGGAACTTTATCGTACATTGTAAATCGATAATAATAAACGGAACTCATTTATGAAGTTTCCAGATCATTCGGGAAATTTCTACAGCCTTCTGGAACATTCTAAATCGATCATATTAAATTGCAATCATTCTGAAACTTCCCATATTATTTGGAAAATTTCTGGAACTTTATCGTACATTGTAAATCGATAATAATAAACGGAACTCATTTATGAAGTTTCCAGATCATTCGGGAAATTTCTACAGCCTTCTGGAACATTCTAAATCGATCATATTAAATTGCAATCATTCTGAAACTTCCCATATTATTTGGAAAATTTCTGGAACTTTATCGTACATTGTAAATCGATAATAATAAACGGAACTCATTTATGAAGTTTCCAGATCATTCGGGAAATTTCTACAGCCTTCTGGAACATTCTAAATCGATCATATTAAATTGCAATCATTCTGAAACTTCCCAGATTATTTGGAAAATTTCTGGAACTTTCTCGTACATTGTAAATCGATAATAATAAACGGAACTCATTTATGAAGTTTCCAGATCATTCGGGAAATTTCTACAGCCTTCTGGAACATTCTAAATCGGTCATATTAAATTGCAATCATTCTGAAACTTCCCAGATTATTTGGAAAATTTCTGGAACTTTCTCGTACATTGTAAATCGATAATAATAAACGGAACTCATTTATGAAGTTTCCAGATCATTCGGGAAATTTCTACAGCCTTCTGGAACATTCTAAATCGATCATATTAAATTGCAATCATTCTGAAACTTCCCATATTATTTGGAAAATTTCTGGAACTTTATCGTACATTGTAAATCGATAATAATAAACGGAACTCATTTATGAAGTTTCCAGATCATTCGGGAAATTTCTACAGCCTTCTGGAACATTCTAAATCGATCATATTAAATTGCAATCATTCTGAAACTTCCCATATTATTTGGAAAATTTCTGGAACTTTATCGTACATTGTAAATCGATAATAATAAACGGAACTCATTTATGAAGTTTCCAGATCATTCGGGAAATTTCTACAGCCTTCTGGAACATTCTAAATAGATCATATTAAATTGCAATCATTCTGAAACTTCCCATATTATTTGGAAAATTTCTGGAACTTTCTCGTACATTGTAAATCGAAAATAATAAACGGAACTCATTTATGAAGTTTCCAGATCATTCGGGAAATTTCTACAGCCTTCTGGAACATTCTAAATCGATCATATTAAATTGCAATCATTCTGAAACTTCCCATATTATTTGGAAAATTTCTGGAACTTTATCGTACATTGTAAATCGATAATAATAAACGGAACTCATTTATGAAGTTTCCAGATCATTCGGGAAATTTCTACAGCCTTCTGGAACATTCTAAATCGATCATATTAAATTGCAATCATTCTGAAACTTCCCATATTATTTGGAAAATTTCTGGAACTTTATCGTACATTGTAAATCGATAATAATAAACGGAACTCATTTATGAAGTTTCCAGATCATTCGGGAAATTTCTACAGCCTTCTGGAACATTCTAAATCGATCATATTAAATTGCAATCATTCTGAAACTTCCCAGATTATTTGGAAAATTTCTGGAACTTTCTCGTACATTGTAAATCGATAATAATAAACGGAACTCATTTATGAAGTTTCCAGATCATTCGGGAAATTTCTACAGCCTTCTGGAACATTCTAAATCGATCATATTAAATTGCAATCATTCTGGAACTTCCCAGATTATTTGGAAAATTTCTGGAACTTTCTCGTACATTGTAAATCGATAATAATAAACGGAACTCATTTATGAAGTTTCCAGATCATTCGGGAAATTTCTACAGCCTTCTGGAACATTCTAAATCGATCATATTAAATTGCAATCATTCTGAAACTTCCCATATTATTTGGAAAATTTCTGGAACTTTATCGTACATTGTAAATCGATAATAATAAACGGAACTCATTTATGAAGTTTCCAGATCATTCGGGAAATTTCTACAGCCTTCTGGAACATTCTAAATCGATCATATTAAATTGCAATCATTCTGAAACTTCCCATATTATTTGGAAAATTTCTGGAACTTTATCGTACATTGTAAATCGATAATAATAAACGGAACTCATTTATGAAGTTTCCAGATCTTTCGGGAAATTTCTACAGCCTTCTGGAACATTCTAAATCGATCATATTAAATTGCAATCATTCTGAAACTTCCCAGATTATTTGGAAAATTTCTGGAACTTTCTCGTACATTGTAAATCGATAATAATAAACGGAACTCATTTATGAAGTTTCCAGATCATTCGGGAAATTTCTACAGCCTTCTGGAACATTCTAAATCGATCATATTAAATTGCAATCATTCTGAAACTTCCCATATTATTTGGAAAATTTCTGGAACTTTATCGTACATTGTAAATCGATAATAATAAACGGAACTCATTTATGAAGTTTCCAGATCATTCGGGAAATTTCTACAGCCTTCTGGAACATTCTAAATCGATCATATTAAATTGCAATCATTCTGAAACTTCCCATATTATTTGGAAAATTTCTGGAACTTTATCGTACATTGTAAATCGATAATAATAAACGGAACTCATTTATGAAGTTTCCAGATCATTCGGGAAATTTCTACAGCCTTCTGGAACATTCTAAATCGGTCATATTAAATTGCAATCATTCTGAAACTTTTAATAGTTGACAACGTCTAAGAACTTTCTAGACCATTCCAGAAATTGCGAGATCTTCTCACATTTTCGCCACCCACAACCACCCACCGCAACCTCCTACTTCCACCCACGGTAACCCTCCACCGTAACCAAACTTACTGGGACCTGAAGTTCAAGGGGTATTTATTACCCAACGTGAAGTTGATTGCTGCTGGTGCGTACGTACTATAGTCCATTTCAGAAAGTTATAGAGTAATAAAATGGGGAATTCCGTCCAGTTCGGCTCAATTTCGGTATCGGTCAGGTACTTAGGTAGTAGCGTTCAACGGGTACCGTTTAACCTTCTATTAGTGCCTCTGCCTAATTCCAATCCTATTTCAGATTCGGCTTTCCTTTTTTACGAGTATTCTACCGACACGCCTTTGGCATACTATTTTCAGTGTTTGTGAATAGAGAATAGAGAAAAGGAATTTTACAATGAAATCAATGCCAAGCTATGAAAGTGGCTTAAATATTCGTTAGGTCACTCTGTGATCCCTTTGCATACCTAATGAGGTTTTATTACTCTATACCTTTCTGAAATAAACTATAGTACTATTAGAACTCAAAGGAAAAGAGCCATAGAACGTAAATAAAGAGCCATAGAAATAATTAAATTATAGAAATTAATATAAAGGGGTTATACGAAATTCATTTATATTGTAAAAAATTACAATATATTGATGAAAGGAATGCGCATATGCGACTGAGTCGTGTTGTGTTAACAACCAAGCAACCAGATCAGCTGATCGCACTTTTATGAAATTTTTTTTTATTGTTAATTTTGAATTGACCGTCAAGCGGAGGAGGAAAGGGATATTAGTTTTGCTTAGAAGTTTACTTGATGCATTAGAAAGAAACTCGATGTCAAACAATATTTTGACCGTGCATACAATTTCTTCCACGTGTCTTGCTCCGTGTTGATTTTAAACATAGAAGAAATTAGTGTAAATTACCATAGTATCTCTTCTGAACATCAATTTTTTCTCACTTTATAAATAATTTATCTCATTAATATGTTATAGTTGGATGCGGTGCATTACAGAAATCAGATTCAAGCGTTGAATCCGGAACGCCGGAAACTGTTTATAATACGTTAAAAGATTCAACCATAAATAGTTATAAAACTGAAGATTCCGAAAGAACTGTTTCATACAAAAGTGTTAATGGTACAAGCAAAGTAGAAAGAAAAAATCGGAAAAATGACAAAAATGTTTCTTTATATAAAAGTTTTTATGAATCCGACGATGAACTCTACAACATCAACAAAAAGTCAATCAACTACGATAAGGGTGATGAGCGTAATACATCAAATTTTAGTCTAAATAGATTTAAAATTAAATTCAACTTTCTAAGAACGCTCTCACCAAAATTTAATCGGCCTGATGATTTTAGATTCTTTTTCTCCAGAAGCATAAAATATAAGAAGTTTTAAAAATGAAATATATTTTTAGTTTTGTTTGATTTTTGTGAATAAAATGTTTAGTTTTTCGGTTAAATGTAGTATTATTTGTTCCCCTTACAAGATAAACGGATTTTTTTCGTCCGGTTGCATCCATTTCGAATCATCTTACATCGGTTAAACCCCTCTCGTTAAGCGCCCATTGTGAGTTAAAATTTTCCAAAACAGCGCCACCTTAGCCGTTATAAGAACTAAAACGTCATTACTGTTCTTTATCGCTATTCAATTAAGATAACTTCACCTGTCTCCGAATGACAGTAGACGTAATCCGAATTACTTTTCTACCATTCATAATACGATCAAACCTGATTATTGGTCACTTTCAGCGCTTCTCTTATTGGAGCCGACATTAATTTCTTAATTTGTAGCAAACAAATCGCGTGAACGACCCCTCTTAATTAGACTTTCCAATACAGGAGCTTGGCTCCCTTCTCAGAAGCATTATTTTACACCCTCAGTGTTGTTTTGCTCGTTATCGAGTGTAGATGTCTAGTTAATTTACAATATAATTCGGTTGGTCTACGATTGTAGACCGCGCACTACAGCCACCTGTCGGTAGAGATCAGCATTCGCTGTTAAGCCTTTTTTATTTTCTGTCAATAGACTACGGGAGTGTTGATATCACACGCAGCTATTGTTGGCGCAGGTCAGAGATCACTTTCCAAACAAAGTTTTAACTGTGTTGACGACGAACTGATTTTTTCGTAATTTCTTTGAAAAATTTTGCAAAAAAATACCTTCTGACTCAAAACCACTTTTTAAATAACTTTAAAGTATACACATTACTTCATAAACTTTGTTTTGAATAAACAATATGTCGGCCGTAAAATCACGCTCCGGTTGTCTATTGAGCAATCTAACGAATCAGCTGATGCCCATTTTGAAATAACTTCCGTGGGGTAAACAAATGTTTTTACGTACGTTTTTGTGTGGTATGTGAAGTTATTTGTTGGATTTTAGACTTTATCATTTCCAGTTTTCAGTTCTTAAAGAGTTAAAAAGATTAAATTTCGTCCCAGAAACGTGGCATAGTTGTATTTTTTCGACTTGCAGTGTTATACTTAGTGTATAAGCAAGTATAGTTGTAACCTTTCTTGGAAGAAAAATGATTGAATTCGTTTATGAAGATAAACATGAATTGGTCTCTATAATTTCGTTTTAAATTAAAATGTCCATTTTTATATACATATAAAAGTAGGTTAATGATTCACTTTGAAATTCAAATTATACAGGAGAGAATTTAATTTCATGCAAAATACCGAAAGTTTTCAATTTGAACAAAAATAACGACTAGATTACACGGAACTTTTTTGGTAAATTGTACTTTAGTGCTATTGATACAACTGTATGGGGGCCACGAAAAACTAATCTTAATCCATGTCAATATCACAGGACACATATGTAACACCTTGCAGGACACCTATAAGCATAAAACATACCCATGTTCTATGCCTACAAGTGTCAAATATATAACGCGGGAAATCAGCAAAGAGGTTATGCTTACATATAAACTTTTAATTAAATCTTTAAACTGTAATTAAGAAAAATAAACCAGTTCTTGAAATGACATCAACGCCTACTAGAAGATCAACTCGAATTAAAAAACCAAGCCTAAAAGATTCTTTACAATCACTGAAAATTCAAAATTCTGGCTTACCTCATCACGTAGTGATAAGCGATGAAACAGATGAAGAAGAATCGGTTGAAATTTATCCCAAAGATGATATCAAAACACCAACAATGTTACATGAAAACGAGGTAGTACATGGAGAAGATATATTTACGTTTCAAAGGAGACCAACTAAAGATGGACTTGCTCAAAAAGTAGCAGAAGCCCAAAGTCTGAAAACTCCCTATCATGTCAGAAAAAAGACAAAAAGTAAAATAGCTAAAAGGTTAACTGAAGACAGTGATAGTGAATTTGAAGTTTCTTCTGAATCTGAAACCGATAGTGATACTGAAAGTGAAGATAGTACAAGTACAGATTCTGATGATAAACAATCTAAGGTATATTCTCATAGTTTTTTTAAAACAATTAAAAATTGAAATACTGATTCTTGATTTTGTGCTTTTTATTATTTTCCTCAGGAAACATCAAAGAAACACTCAATTAAGGAATCAAAACTGGAGCCAACTATATCAAGAAGTAGAAATTACAAAATAAAAGCTGAAGAATATTTTGAAAAAACCTCCTCAAAAAAAATAGAAACATCAAATAATACTCTTGAAAAATTAGATACTCCCAGATTGCCACAATATGAACTTCAAAAATTGTTACAGAACGTCAACCTCACTGATAATCATACAAGGGCATTACAAAAGTTAAATAAAATCAATGAGAGTTGTTTCAAGAGGTGGTTGTACTTTTTAAATGAAAATTTCAACATACTTTTGTACGGCTTAGGTTCTAAAAGACATATACTTAACAAATTTCACACATTCTTCCTAAAAAATGACCCCGTTATAGTAATTAATGGATATTTTCCAAGTCTTACTACAAAAAGTATATTAGATTCCATATTAACTCTGTTAGAAGTAGAAGATATACCAGGAAATCCAGTAGAAGCATGTGAATTGATCATAAATGAAATGGAACAAATACCAGAAACACATTTATATCTAATAATACATAATATAGAAGGTGAACCATTAAGAAATGGAAAATCTCAAAATATCTTAGCAAGGCTGGCATCTACAAGAAACATACATTTCATAGCTTCAATAGACCATATAAACGCTCCACTAATATGGGATGATAATAAACTAAGTAAATTCAACTTCATTTGGTGGGATGCCACATCATTTGCACTGTATTCAGAAGAAACTTCATTTGAACAATCTATGATGGTACAACAAAGCAGTACGTTAGCTCTATCATCTTTGAGGAATGTATTTGCTTCATTAACATCCAATTCCAAGAGAATATATAATATAATAGTGAAACATCAATTGGAAAATTCTAAAAATAAGTATTACCAGGGCTTGGCATTCAAGGATTTGTATATGATTTGTAGGGAGGGATTTATTGTTAGCTCTGATTTAGCACTAAGGGCACAATTGACTGAATTTGTAGACCATAAAATGTTAAAAATGAAAAGATCTGTTGATGGGACTGAATATTTATTAATACCTATTACTAATTCGTTATTACAAAAATTTTTAGATGATGTACAATAAAATTTCAGTTTTGCTACTTTTTTTATTGAAAAAAAAACGACTATGCTACACTGTTGAGAGTTGTCCTACCTAAATTACAGGGCTCCAAAACTATTCTAACGCTTGTTTTACATCTGCAATAGCCTGCAGAAGTTTTTTAATTTAAAACTATTATCTAAGGACCTCTATGGAACAAGATGGCTTTCAGATTTGTTCCTATTATCTTTGGAGGCTATGGATTTAGTTGATAAATTCACCAAAAAAAAAACAAAGTGTTTATTGATTTCAATTGATTTGTTCTAATTAGCTCCTAGGAGCATTTATTGTATAATTTTTATATCATTTAATACCAGTGCTTTTGTTTTTCTATGAAAAATTTTACCCTCTGCAGTTAGCTTGAAGGGCCCCCAACAAATTTTGTGAAAAAAAATGTACGATTGTTTTCTTGATTTTATTATTTACTTTAGACGGTCAGATAAAGTTCAAATTTGGCATACTTATCTAATTATGGGATTATTAAATAAAAATATTTCAATCATTAAAATATATTTTCAATAACAGTCAATAATCATCACAATATTTAGAAATAAAGAAAAAACTACACAATATTTATCCCAAAATTGTTAATTATGATCTAGCAATTCTGATTCTTAACATAAAACTCTAAAATTATACATAATATTGGGGTTTTTTAATAGTAATACCAAATTCTGCCAAAGCCGGTGTGAGATCATCCATTGTTAAACAGTATCTTCGATCCTTAGTGCCTTGTTTGCTCTAAAAAGTAAATTCTTCATTACACCCTTATAAGCCCCAAATTGTACATTACAACGAACTAGAGAGGAAAGTTTGGTAAACATTTGGAAGTGGAGTCCACCGTATTTTTGGTTATAATAATCGAAAAATTAATATTTTCAATATTTTTTTTTTCATTTTATTTTTTCAGTACAAAAACAAAAATGAGAATAAAATTTAAAAACCGAAACTTCAACACTTTTTTGTTGATAACATAATATAAATATTGATCCTACTATTTTTATTAACAAGAAACAAATTTTTATACACTAATTAAACTATTGTGAAATTCCAATAACATTACACAAAAAGTAAAAAGAAATGGAATCCTAACTTAAATTTTTTTTAAATTATGATATTTAATTGTTTTTCTTTCGAATTGGTCGTTTTTGTATGTTGTTATAAAAAAAACACACAAAATTTCTAAGTACAGTTTTTGCTGACAAATCAGGGAATTATGGTTTTTGGATTTATTATTGAGCAAATGTGTTCAAATTTTGGTTCCCAAACATAGACCTTATTTTTATCTCAAATGCGCCGAAAAAATAAACAAAATGGAAACAAAAATGTCAATTTTTCAATTTCTTATGACCAAAAATAGGGAGGAGCCCACTTCCTAATAAGTTTATAAATAAAACCTATATTCTATTAGGATACGAGGAAAATTTCTAAAGTAAAAATGAATATGTGAATTATAACTAACCTTAGAACCGCTATGACTCGTAGTATTCGTGGATCTCATTTTGCAATGCTGTAAAGCATCATTGGCAATATCTGATATAAACTTTTGTGCTGCAATTGATATTAATCTTACTAATCGAGGATCTTTCGGTTCTAAACCCGAATTTCGCAAATAATATGTAGTTACTGCATCTGGAATCTAAGAAAATTTTATAACAAAGAATGTTTAAAACATTGTAACCCTTACCGTAGGAGTATAATCTTCCAATTGCAATAAGAAGTCACTTAGCGGTTGTCCAAGTGTTGTTATATCTTCATCCATCATTTGATCGTCTTGTTGATTCATTTTCAATATACTTACGAGTTATATTTATGGTTCTTTTAATAATGTTTATAGAGCAAAGATTATATACACATAAATATAGAAATTTCTATTGAGACTATTGACAGTAACTGTCAATGTCATAAATATTGAAGAGTGTTTCACTGCATGCCCCTTAACATTTAATCAGCTACCTGTATGAAGAAAATAGATTAGAATATAAATAACGTAGTCTACGTTAATTATAGAAAAACATATGTTAAATAGTTTCTGTGATCCAAAAAAATATCATGCTAAACCAATGGACATTATTGTGTATTAGCCTCTTTCCATTTACATTCAAGAGAATCGTAAGCCGAAGTGTTTTGAGCGTTGAGATAAATATTAACGAATAGCAAAACAGAAAAAATAAAGCGAAAGCTTTAAGGGGTTATATAATAATTTGTAAGTTATTGAATTTTTTAGTGGAGTGCTTAACTGATTTACATTAAACTAAAATCAAAATATCTTCTGTGGCCGCATCAAATGATGAGATATATTCTGCGTTGCATGAGTTTTGAAAATTCCGCTAATACTTTCAACGTTCACTTCGACCAACCTTTGATAAGGGTCGTTGTGAACGTTAGACATGACGTCATGAGTGACGCATTCGCCGCAACCACTATGATCATATTCACTATGTGGAACGCCCATAAGAGTATTTCAAGGGCGTAGAATGCTTAGTGGAATGCACCTTTAATATTCTCAATAGGATTATTGTTTTCATAACTTATGTGTACTTATTTTTATAACAAAATCTGACAACGTGATGTCTTCAACCTCACTTTCAATCTGAGTTCCCACCTGAGACAGGTGAGACTGAGAAGTAGCGTGCATTGAACCGATTTACGACGTCACAAGTAAGAATATTCTGAGTTTTGGTGTAAATGGAAAGCAGCTATTATGTGCCTTGATCATGAGACTATACAGTGTTGGTATCCAAACATTGAAAATAGCATATTTTGAATTTATGAATATGTAATATTGAGGTTATTGTAAGAATTTATTAAAACAATGATATAGCGAAATTTTAGTTGTAACATTCTGGAAATTAATATTCATTATTTGTATTAATTTTTTTACAAAATGAGAAATATATTACTTTTATTATTTTTATACATTTTAAACACAATCGCATATAGGCCAGTCATTTTATTACATGGAATTCTTACTGGTTCGGAAAGTATGGAACTTATCAAAAATTGCATAGAAGAGGTAGGAATTTTTTTTATTTTATCTACAGGGTATAGTAGGGGTAAACTATATTTTGTAGAAACATCCTGGTACAATTGTATATAACATTGACAAATTTGGAGGATGGTCTAGCTTAGATAACATGTGGTATCAGGTGAAACAAGTATCCCAGATTATCACTAATATTACTACAAATCACTCAGAAGGAGTTAATTTTTTAGGTAGGACTATAAAACTATAGAGCTGTTAAACCTAATTCGTATTTTTAAGGTTACTCACAAGGTGCTCTCTTAGGAAGGACTATTTTACAAGCAAATCCTAACCACACAATTCACAGATATATTTCATTGAGTGGACCCCAGGGAGGTCAATATGGAAGTAAGAAAAATTAAATTACATTAGAGTGCCTCATTATATAAAGCATTGTTTCAGCTCAGTTTCTTCATTTATATTTCCCAGGTTTAGCTTTGGAAACGGCTTTTGAATTGTTTTATTCTAGAGTTGGACAACATACATCCGTAGGAAACTACTGGAATGATCCCTACCATCAAAAATTATTCTACGACTATTCCCAGTATTTACCTTATGTTAATAATGAAATTAGAAGTAATAGAAGTGATGAATTCAAAGCAGCTCTATTGAAATTAGATAAATTGGTGCTTATTGGAGGACCACAAGATAATGTCATTACACCATGGCAATCTAGGTAAATAATACAAATTTGAAACAAATTCAGGTGTATTGTCACGCACATTTTTCAATAAATTGTGTAATCCATTTGGCTAAATAGAATTTACTAGGAATCTTATTTTGAGATGTTTGCACTTTATTAATGTTTTTGTCACTTGCAATTCTATAAAGTTGAATTATCAACAAATTCTCTACAATTACTGATTTAGTCCGTTATGTAATATTGAGAGATGAAACAGATGAAGAAGAACCGTTTGAAATTTATCATATAACATATGATGATGTTACAAAATCTACGATGGAAAAGAAAAACTAGGTAGTACGTGGAGAGGATATATTTACATTTCAAAGAAGTTCAACTAAAGCTGAGCTTGCTCAAGATGTAACAGAAACTCAAAGTCTAAAAAACTCCCTATCATGTTAGAAAAATGACAAAAAGTAGAATAGCTGAAAGGTTAACTGAAGACAGTGATAGTGAATTTAAAGTTGAAGATACTACAAGTATAGGCTCTAAGATGTATGCTCTCATTCAGCAAAGAAGCAGATCTTCAGTAATAACCCAGCATGGCTAATATTAATTGTGGATTTTATTACTTATTCACCCAGTATATTTATATTTTTATCAAATGAGTTTTGCTAAATATGTCCATGTTTAATAAATAAAATACAAACAATTAAAAAAAGTTAGTTTTTTAATTATCAATTCCTAGGAGGTCAAACTTTTGAATATTAGTCATAACTCATTTGATAGAAATTTTGATTTGATTTATAGTGGAAGACTACCACCTTTTCTACTGTAGATAAAATTATGTTCTTGTATTTTCTTTATTTATCATTTTTTTTAATAGTTTGATAATTGAAATTTTCAGTCAGTTTGGATATTATAATGAAAACGGAACAGTTGTCAAATTTGAAGATACTGTTACCTACAAGCTCGATACAATTGGATTGAAAACTCTCTACCAAAAGAAGAAACTTATTTTAGTTACTGTGCCAGGAGTTGACCACTTTATGTGGCATACAAATGTAACTATATGTGATAATTATATTTTACCATATCTTGACTGATCATTTTCAAATTACAACATTTACAAATACAGTTGAGTCTCTATAATCTAATACTTCTATAGTCCAGCACGTTCTTAGTCCACTATACAGTTGCTATTCATGTGGTTTAGAATAATCCACTCTTCGTTAGTCTTTGAAAAATAAATGAAACAATACCATGAAGTTGCTTTTACTGCAGCTCCTAGATGTGATTTTATGTCTCTCTAATCTAAGATTCTTTACATCTCAAGAAATGTAAAATTAAGTAGTGATGATACTATCAAAAGATAGATAGATCACTAGTAAATTCTAGTATTTCCTAGTGAAAAATGTGAAAAAACTAATTTTAACGCCGAGGGTAATAGTCAACACTAGTTTTGACTAACTGGAATTAACTGTAAACGGATTTTAACTAATTAAATATAAACAGTTGGTATTTAGTAAAAGACACTTGGTGTATGTTAACTTATCGACCATGCAAGGTATTCTTGTTAAAAAATTCTTAATGATTATAATGTAATCTAGATCAGTTAGATCAATATACTGAATGTCCCATGAACAATATCACAAATAAATATAATTATGACTCGTCGTGTGGTTTTTAATTGTGGATTATAAAGACTCAACTGTATAGTCTTATTTTGGTTTCGAAATTCATAAGGTGTTTTAAATTCAAATATAACTAGGAAAGTGGTGATTTTAAATAGTGACTATACCAAATAACTTTTGGTATTAAAAGATGGATCAAACATAAAATTGTAGGTATATTGAATTTGATATTTTTTTATTGTAAGTCTTAAATCAGTCTCAAACTTTCTCTAATCTATCATTTTATTTCATGTTTTTTTGCTTAACTGTTAATTAAACAAGTAAATTAAAAATGATTTTTTAAAATAAGTATTTAACCATCTTTATACAAATATATTTTATAATAGTGAAACAAAATGTGAACAAAGATATTAGGAGTTATATTGTGATATACTAGTTTTTTGTTAAATCATTAATTTATTAAATCAATTTTCAAGCATCCATAATGAAATTTTCTACCTTATACCTAATAATTGACACCGTTTAGAGAAGAAGAGAGCGTCCATGTAGAAAATGGTTAAATGCATGTAAGGATAACTTACAGAAGCGAACTGGTGTAATGCACTCGTGAACAAAAGCAGTAGAGACTTCAAGCCATACAGTTTTGGGAAGATGAACATACCATGTCGTGGTTTGTTTCCTGATTATGTGTAATTATGTTTTCCAATTTTTTTATCAGTAATACTAAGAAATTCTATACAATATAACCTGTTGTGGATGAATCACTACTAGAAAGTTTTAGGGAGAGATTTTTGCCACTAGATTTCCAAGTTTGAAATTCTACTCGGTTCAGATGTATGAAAATGAAACAAAAATATTAAACTTCAAATTGAATAATATATGGCACAAAATATATAAAACAATATCAATAAGCACTCAAATTTTTTAATAGAATTTTATAATTTTTATTTCTACTTATGTATACTATTTTTTTAAGATAATCTGCAAGTTTCTGGACCATTTTCCAAATTTGAATGTTCAGAAATTTGTCCACCTTTAAGGACTGTATTTACTACTGCTCTAGCTAAATACCCCGTGGATCTCACATATTCAATTTCCAGTAAGTCGGATATACACTCATGATTTTGTCCATGATCCTAGAAAAAAACAAAGAGAATTGAAACATACAAAAATGAACAATAACTGTTGGTGAGAAGTTGAAAAGAAACACGTCCAAAGGAAGTAGTTACCAAATTACCAGCCATAGAAGAACATGTTACTACTTTGTAAACCGATATCTGATAATTATTTTCTGCTTTAATATCTCACCTTTGCGTACATGTGAGCTGCATCTTTGATAAGTTGTTCTAAATCTAACGGTTGGGAAAATGTCAATTCGGGATTTCTTCCTAATATAGTTGAAACAATGGTTAAAAGTTCAACAATCAACTGCCTATAATCAGAATGCTGTACATGATTTAACATCTAAAAATAATTCCGCGTTAATCAAAATATTCAAAAATTAAAGATATACTAAATTACCTCTTCAACAAGTAAAGAAAAAGTTAATTCAGATCTTGTCATGTTCGATAAAGTTGGTTGTTGTGGAATAAGGTTTCCAGCAACTTTAACTCCGGCCGGAGTTCTTGTCATAACATCCCACACTTGATTATAAAACGAAGAAGGTACTCTGCACAAACATCCTTCTAATTGACGCTTTTGACGTGAAGTAAGACTGAAATCCATAAAAAATCGGACTAATTTTCGTGTTATTTGAAAATTTATTGTGGTAATGGTAGACTACATCCCTGTTTTTATTTTGATACTGAAAATATTTAGGATTCATACTAGACTCAGATGATTTTTGGAGAATACATAGACAAAGCATCACCAGTCACCAAAAGAATATTGTTAATGTCATTCAGCTCGGTTTTAAAACCACCAAAACCCAGCTATGGCTTCTCACATAATGCAAACAAACTTGGAAGCCATTTCCTTGTGGCTAAAAACTTGGAGAATAAAAGTAAATGAAAATAAATATGTGCGTGCTACCTACTCCTTGGAATTCATCTGGACTGACGACTAACCTGGAGTACACACATACCAAGAGAAAGCAATTGGGTCTAAAACTCAGCAAACACTAAAACCCATCTGGAGTTATGGTATTCAACGATATGGTAGTGCATACAACTCAAGTATAGCAATTCTTGAAAGATTTCAATCGAAAGTACTCCTTGGTATGTACCCAACGATATATTATAATAATAATTGGTGCAAACGATGAATTATAACAATTTTTTAAGATTCATTAATTGATTAAAGTTTATATTTTGAAAAATACAAAAAATAATTCCGAAATTTTTTCTATTTTTCAAAAAAATACTACTAATTGAATTTCTTTAATTTCAGTATATAGAATTTTAAATCTCCAAAGAAATAAATTGATTAAATCATTCCGATTATTAATTTTTACTAAAAGTGCAAATTTGCAAATAATGGATGAATTGAATTTGTCAATTAAACAGAAAATTATGAATCAATAGAATTGTTTATTTAATTATATTGAGTAAACTTGATAAGACTAAAAAAATATTAGCCGCCCTTGGTACTTACCCCGACTACCCCTAATATAAATCCACCGCTGGATATAGGAAATAAGTTTGATAATATAATTTCTAGAAGCATATTAAAAGTGTTTATACAATACTCATGAAAACTAAACTGGATACCACAACCTCTGTATCAGTCAGCAGTAATTTAGCTTTTTATCTATATTTTCTTAACTTTTTTAAGTAGTGAATTTCTGTTTCTCAACTCCCCTTAGTCTTCATTTCTAAATAAGCAATTAAATGGAAAAATACTTACTTTTGGTACAGTTCAGCAGCGTTAAATAAATATGTTTCATTACTAAAGGAAATTTGATTATTAAAATTATATCAAAACAATTGTGATTTTTAATTTAGTTAAAGAACAAAATTAGTCATCATTCAATAAAACATGTAAATTAAAAAACTGGTTTGAGAATCTATACATAACTTTATTTCGATACCGAAAATACTTTTAATACAATTAGTAATCACTTTGTTACAAACAAGTCCCATATATGGATCCTAGAGCCCGCTACGATTGGAGTGGAATTCTAAAATTCGGCTGAAGCTCTGCGCGTTTGATGTTTGTTTTTATGTAACTTTTTATCATAGCAGGCGGTTCATTTATATTGTTTCTTTCGAATAATTTCGAGTAAAATCAATTTATTTATTTTCTAATTCTTTTGGGATATTATAATATATTTAAGGAGTTTCTGTAGCGCAGTTTAATTCAGTTTATAATAAATAGTCAAAGTGAACTAATCGAATACTTTAAATAAATTATTTAAGTTAGTTTAGTGTGAGTGATAAGTGAATTATAAAAAGTTAGTTGAGTGTAGTGTATAGAGAGATCTATGACCGTCAAGTTTCCATATTGTTTTCATTTAATATTGGATAATAGTATTGAGAAAAACAAAAAATATAATAGTAACTTACTTTTCCTTTCCATATTCTTTAATAGACAACACTTTATACAGTAGCTGCCTCACTTCATAAGGACTATGATCTTCAATTTTCTTCTTATATCCGAAGATGTTCTGGTAATATTTAATGGCTTCCAAAACCCATCCTATTCTTATTTTAAGAATACCTTTAAATAATTCCGGATTGGTCGATATTAATCGACCGCAGTAAAGGATTATTTCTTGTTGTAACACCGCTTGGATAACATCGTAAGGTTGGATGGTATTATATACAACGGATTGTATTTCAGCTGGAGTCATTGGTTTATCAAAAACGGTTTCTTTTTGACCAATAACTCCTACTGTTAGCTGTAACGTATCAAAATGAAAATTATGTTTTTTTAAGGTTATCGTGAACATAACCTAACCTGTTTTCCGTGTACCAAAACTGCGGTAATGAACGGACTGATTGAATCGACGTTGTGATTTAATAAACTGCTTGTATATCTAACAGCCGCCCAATGTCTCAAACATCCAGCTTGATGGTACAATCTTTGAAGTTGTTCTTCCACCGTATTATCGAAAACTTTAAAGTGGCGACCTTCCCGTTTTAGTAAGATACCATATAGTTGACATTTGGCGTAAGTACTATCGACGTTTCGTAGGAGATCGATTATTTCTTCAGTTCGATGGCTTGAATAATTCTAAAAAAAATTTTATTGTTACGAAAATGTTCTCGAAATGAGCCCTTAGACCGGCATATAAAAATTCGGTGAATTCGCGTGGCGCCTTTCATCTACTTTTTAAAAATGGCGGACGCTTTTAAAACTTTTTATTATAGCAGACAGTAATTCTTTTAAATAATTTCTAGAAAAGTCTATTTATTTATTTGATGTGTTTTTTTTTGTTCTAAAAGTTTGTAGAATTCTATTTAGTATATATATGGAGTTATGTAAATGCAGTTAGTTAGTTTTAAATAAATAGTTGTTGTGAAAAGAACGAATCAGTAAAAGTAATCAAAGAAAATATTTAAGTGATAGTGATAATTGAATTATTATAAGTTAGTTAAGTGTAGTGTAAAGTATTCGCCGCACGAATAGAAAGGGTGTAAATAAATAAGAAAAACGTTATATTATGTATAAAATATGAGAATATTGAAAAATAAATCACTTACCGTATAATCTTTTGTATCGTCTTGAAAATTTAGAGCCTTCGGAACATCTGTTAAACTTTGATAACCTATATAATCGTGTTCTAATTGTTTGAAATTGCGGAAATTATCTTCGTGAGTTTCCAAATTATTCATAAAATCCAAATGTTCTAAAATATGGTTAATTTTAAAATAGGACAACATAGGGGTTGGTCACAACAAGAAAGTAAATCGATAGATGAATAAAAAAATGACATTTTTCATTGTTGTTTTTTTTGCTAAAGAATATCATCAAAATTTTTTTTTTGGAAATCAGTTCCCCCACTTTATATAAGTATTTCACATCTATCGATTCATATCTAGAAATAAAAAAAAGCAAACGAGAAAGTAACAAATATTTAAGAATACAATTACACAGTCCAAAATAAGACTCATGTGAAAAATTAGAAAAAAATACACAAAATAAAGTCAACGAAGAAAATACCTAAAAGGTGGGTACTAAAATTGATTTAATACTAAAAATATCAGCATAAAAAATAAACTATGAGAAATATAATTATGGAGAATTGGTAAGGTAAGACTTGATCACTGATCTAAGCTGGTTAAAAGAACCTAAAATTTGGCGGGTACATTTTCTAGAAGGTCTTTATAAAGCGACTTTCCATTATTTTTGTACACATACATTATGTTAACTAAAAAACATTTTTTGGAAGGCCTTTTTATTTGTTTACAGCATTTTAGAATGCGAATTATCTAGAAAACTGATAGATATAAATAGTATAGCAGCCTTAGTGTAGTGTATTCAAATAAATTAGTATATCAAGTGTTAGTGAATAATTTAGTGTTTAAATTCACCCCACCATATATAAACTGTTCAAATAAACAAGAAAAACATTACAATACACAGGGGAGATTTAGTAATTATTAAATTATATTTACCAACACAAGAACTCGAAATGAGATTCTGCAATCTTCCTATTCTAACTTTAACGCTATCACAATAGCCTTTTTTCAGCATAGCTAATAAATCTAACATTTCTTTAAACTGTGGATCTCTCATATGTTCTTCTCTTATTAGCAAACATACGGTAGGTCTACCGGATAACCTCCAATATTTTCCAACGAATTGTAATTCAGTCTTAATGTCGTCTATCAGTAATGCCATGTCTCTGAAAATACCACATTGTATATTATAAAATTTATATAAAAATATAAAAAAAATTTTGGTCATGAATGGAATACCTGTAAAGATAGAAGTCTGAAACTTCAAATATTAGAGGATAGCACAAGACGGTAGCCCCTGCTATTCTATACACTTTACTGGTACCCAAACTTCCTACTGGTCTCAAAGGTCGCCCTTTCAATCCTAACTTATGATTAACTCCAAGATTTTCATAAACTTTTACCAATTGAGTGGAAGACCATATCTGTACGGGTTCTACTTCGTGTGGAGTTTGGGTTTGGATACCGTAAGTAGCCATCATAGCTTGAAGTCTCATAGATTCAGCTATTAATACTATTTGTACAACCAAATCGGTTGCAGTGCCCTAATGGAAAAAATAAAATTATTTAAAAAAAATTGTTCAAACCATAATATACTGTATTTAAGAGCAAGCACATGGATTGATGTAATTCTTGAAGATTGTATATTAATGATACAGAAATAAACCTTTGAAAAATCAAAAAATGGCCACTACGGTGAACATGCATGTGACACCAGACAAAATTTCCTATTATATAATTTAATTTAAATTGAACTGATATTATCATGTTAATGACAAACAGAAACATCCATTTCGCTCATTCTTTTCTCACTTAAAATTCACTTGTCGATACAAAAGTGAAATAAAAATAAATAATAATCATTTTTTGGGCTAAATACTATCTGGAAGCGAAGGAGAAATCTTAATAAGTAAATCTAGCATCAAACTTTTCAGGCATCTGTCAAATAAGCTGAACTTAGAAGAAGAAAACACTAGTGTAAATTCAAACTACTCAATAAGAAACAATCATCAGAAAAAATTAGATATTCCTATGGAAAAAAAAAATGAAAAAGGTATATATTTATATATACATATGGCTACATTCAAAAAGTTATAGAAGGCATCAAATTTTGAGAGAACATGGTGGATAGTCCAGAGAAGATGAGGACAACATTGTGGTTTGAATTTAAACCACCCAATCAGACAAAACCAACAGTATGTAGAAAAAATGAAATGGCCACATTGAAAAAGAAATATACAGAATCAAATTTTGAGAGAACATGGATTAGGTGGTCCAAAGAAGAAGAAAACAACACTCTAGTGTAAATTTAAACCACTCAATCAGACAAAATCTAAAGTATGAAGAAAAAATGAAATGGCTACATTGAAAAAGGTATATAAGACATCAAATTTAGGGAGAATATGGAGAGGTAGTCCAAAGAAGAAGACAATGCTCTAGTGTAAATTTAAACCATATAAACATGAAGGGGAAGTTCAAAATATGTTACAAAGAAGATAATAAACCAATGTATCTTATTTTGCGAATAACTAAATATGAAACTACAAACTGTGAAGTAGGATATATTAATGTGTAATTACTAAAAACATTCAATGTTTTGCTATTTTGTTTCTGGGGAATAGAAATACTCAATTTTATCTGCACAATCTTCTTTTTTTTTATTTTATTTTATGTATGAGGTATCATTCTGAGGAAAACTAACATTAAAGAGAATTTTAGTATTTAAAGAGCCCATTACTGACCTAATGTAAATAATTTATTTTATTAATTCATGCATGCACACAATACTGTTCTATAAAACTCATGCAACTTTTATTATTGTCTTCATCATAGTTTCCATAAATAAAAAAAATAAATCTAAATTTCTGTATTACTTTTTGTAGTAATGATACAATTAAAATATATTTTAAAAAAAAACTTGATTGAGACAAAAATAATATTGTAAACACTACTACATTTTTTGTAGGCCTAAAACGTAAATTTAAAAAAGGCAAAAGTTAATAGCAGGGGAGTCCAAGACTTTTTAAAGTTTCAATGATTGGAAGTTCTTTCAAATTACCTCTTCCAGAAGTGAAGTAAGCCTCATAGATTAAAAAAAAAACAATTTAAGAGTGTCTGTTAATTAAAGTATGTTGAAAGCGGTACACACAATGGACGCGAACGTTTCGCTAGTAAATATAACCTTAAAAGTACAGGTATATAAAGAAATTTGAACGGTGATCAAAGATTTTGAATTATGTATAATGTATAATATAATTACTATACTGTATCGACAGGTATTGATGGACGAGACCCCTCAATTTGAATATAAATGTTTTAAAATAAACGAAATAGATCCAGATGAATTTTTTAAATATTGATGAATGAATCGGAGTTTATATGATTAACATTTGAAGAGCAGAAACTCAACAAAACATTCAATAAGAAAACCTGATTGTCGATTAGATCGCCAATTGTTATCAAGGAATTTTCAAACGGTAAAATGATTCGCTATACTCTGCCAAATTTTAGTTTTCTTGTATCCAACAGACTGTTTGTTATATGAACACTCATGAGCACGTACAAATTCCATCAGCCTTTCACTCAGGGAAGTCATTTTTCAGGGTATATGCGACTACAAACTATATCAGAAAAGTGAGGTTATGTTTTTGACGCCCAGCAGGTAAAATGTAGAAAATTGGTTAACTTTGACGTCAAGAGCGCGATCATTGTGCGCATTAACTCAAATTGAACTATCTTTGACATTTATGAACGTCTAGAGCGCGTCGTGCTCGCGTTCATTCTGTGTACAGCTCAACTGGCTGTAGAACTACCACACCGAAGGATAGAAAATAGAAATAAAAGCAAATTACTTGAGAGTGTCAAATGTCAAATATTCAAAATAGCAACAGTGAAATTTGATTCGCATTAATGATAATCCTAAATATGATTATTTGGAAGGGTTTCCTAAATATTATAATATTGTGTTTTAAACAAAAATAAATGAATATAAAAGTGGACAAATATTTTTTGAACTTCCATCTTTAGAGAATCGAAAATTGAGCTGTATAGGCAAATGGGAGCTGGAGGAAAAGTTGAAAAGTGAGAAATACAGCTGCACAAAGTACACATTGTTAAATATTTTTGCAGCTGCGTCCTACCATCAAATAATCAGATTATCGAAATGGATACTTGACTTGTTGGAAGTGCTCAAAGTAGTGTTTCGATAAAAGCTCAAAATTTTAAGTTCAATAAAACATGGTTTTCCGCAGCAAAGCATTTATATATCCATTGATTTAGAAAATACACATTTGGAAATTATGTATGCCCACCAAGGCTCTGCTGGCATATGAATACATGTGGTGGTAATTCTTCGATACAGCGTCAAATTTCGGCTTTCAATGCTTCGATGCTTACAGACTTATTGTGACTTCAGATAACACCAAAGCCAGAAGTCTAAATGCGTTAAATCGCCAATTCTGGTCAGAAAATCTGAAAACGACGGGCGGTATGACATGTGGCTGAAACTACATGTCGGTAATATCAACAGCTTCCAAATGAGGCACTAGAAACTATGTTATCATAGCACGATAATGTTCACCATTTACTGTTACTGCAGGATTTCGGTCCAATTATTCTTCCAGACCACAATACACTGACTCGTTGTGGATGCATCGCTTCCTGATTAATCATTCGTGGATTTTCTAAGCCCCAAAATGCGACAGAGAAGCCATCGAGGTGAAAGGTTGCTCAAGGATCCAATTGGTCAAATCTCTTCGCTGTTCATTGCCTACTTGCAGAAGTTGTTGAGTCAGTTGGATTTTGTAGGCATGCAGTGAAAATTCGCTGAAGAGTGTCTAGTGAAATATCCTCCGTTTTGTTCTAAACCTCTACGAGCTCGTGTCACTAACTAGAACATTACAACAACAATCATTTTTGAGATTTATTATGAAATATTTAATCCATATAGAATATAAAAAAGTGGTAGCTGGAGGAAAAGGAAAAATATTAATGAAATAGTTTTTTTTTTAAATTATTCGTATTAGACCTACAGATATTTCAAAATTATTTTTGGGATAAACAACTCCGAAAAAAAAATGATTTGAGTATTCCAAAAATAGTCATAGCAAACAAACATTACTAAGGTTATATTATTTACTTACAAAACTTTTTTTTGCCTGATTGGTACAGCATGAAAAAATATTCAAAATTAAATAAAAATAAAAGTTATAAACTTAAGCATTAGTATAATACGAAATCAAACATTTATATAAAAAAAATTCTCATATAAATCACCACCGCCTGGTCGGGACACCAACAGTTACCAGTGTCATGTTTGTCACATGTCACTTCGTGTGTCATATGTCACCAGTCACCCTATGTACCAGTCACCTTGTGTGTCATCTGTCACCAGTCAACTTGTGTGCTATCTGCATCAACCATTTGTTTAGTGAGTCATCGATGCTTGTGATTTTTAAACTGAATTGAAAAATTTCCTACCTGAAGACTCGAGCCTTATATGTTAGCAGGTCAATATACGCTAACAATTGGTTATAATTCAGTTTATTAAATCATGGTATAAAAACATATTTATAAAAAGGTACGCTGTAGTAAGAGGCAGTTAAAAAATACTTTTGGGGTTCCAATATCCACTCGGAGAATTATTTAATTTCGTAATAATCTACCTGGCGGAGATGTAAAGACGTCGAAAATAGTCAACGTTTTAAAAACTCTACTTGCAATTGCGAGCCATTAGGGATGTTGATATCGACAAAAAGGTGGATGAACATCATGGTCTTCGGAGGAGATGTAACTCAATATTGGTCGATGCATTAGCCAGGGAAGTAATTGTTTTCTTGTTTGAAGAATGACAAACGTTATTTTCGAAATAATTTTCAGAGATGAATCAGAAATCATATATTTTGATGTCTACTAGGATTTGATATTAAGGGTGCGTTGAACAGTAATATTTTGATAGAAGTGTAAAATTTTCAACTTTGGAGCTCGAAGTAGCAGAGAAGTAGGAAAATATGAATCTGTCTTCATCTTAAATGCGACACACTGTAGATATTCTATAGAAACAAAAGCACTTCTCACTTCATAGATAAATGGAAAGAGCACATACCTGAAAAGCAGAGTATCGTCCTCCCTTTTTCGGTCGATTATACGAAGGTAGATACCTTCTAATAGGATCCAGTTCGTTGATGTGCAAAAGACCGCCTGTTAAAAGTTGAGCCAAAATGAACATCGACTGATTCCATAAATACAAACCACCGTCAGTTTGCGCTTTCTTCACTGTTGAATTTGGAACCCTTCGTTCTGAATCAATGTTGTCTACAGTAACGTAATAGTACATGGGAATCACAGGATCTTCAATAAAAAGGACGATTTTATAGGATACCTTACAATAATAAATTAATTAAAAAAAATAATATCAACTTCGTTCTAAAATAATGCATGTAAATTGGCCCTTGACGATTTCTATTTAAAATGACCTCCTGAATCCAAATATTTCAGTTTTTCCCCATTTCCCTCCGATTTTGGGGGACATCCTCTATTTATTTCCCACATATTTCAACTTCTAGCCGTTAAATCCAAAAATAGAAAGAAACAGACGTAAATACACGTAAATAAGTTCGCGAAGGAATTTACCTATCAGGAACCTGCAATCAGGATTCATAAAATATTGCTGTGAATGGGACAGCAGAGACCGAGACAAGCATCACGCCGTACGGAATTGGCCTCTGCGCGAAATTTTTACCCCTCGATCAAACTTGATAAAACAGTTTGTTAAAAGTGAAGTTTATGTAGAGGAATTGCTGTTGGCGTACAAGGCCATGGGATGTACACTTCCTTCACACGCACCTGGACTTCTTCTCTGAAAACGTAGAAGCAGTCTCAGAATAACACAGGAAACGGTTCCATCAAGATCTAAGTTGGCGAAGAGATTTTCAAGGTAGTGGAATTCAACCATGTTGGCCGAGTACAGCTGGTTTTTGACTCAAGGCAGCTGTACCTCATGGTATAAAAGGAAAGCAAGCACCAAATAATGGTACATATTTTTATTAATCATAATTTTGTCCAGCTCGAATAGTTCTTTTTACCCTTTCAAATTAAATCAATGCCCTTAAATTTATTATTATTATCGAAAAGTGGTAAAAATAGACGTGCAGAGCTCCCACGAAATTAGTTAGGTTAGGTTAGGTGGTGACGGAAGAAAACGACAGTTATATTTGGATTCAGGACGTCATTTTACATAAGGATCATAAAGAATGGCCTTGGGGCCAGTGCACACTGGGCCAAAAGGCCTAAAAGCTGGCCAAAAGCCTTTAAAATTAACCGATTGAGTTGAAATTTGGTATCCCAGGTTTTTCGGGTTGTTGATTACGAATTTGAGATGAGTTTTTTCACAAACAAAATGGTGGTTTAAAAATGGCGACCGGAAGTAGCGAAATGAACTCCGATTGGCAGTTATCAGGTAAAAAGTCCGACTATCGAACTTCTATTTGTCGATTTCTGACGAGCTTTTCGACCTTTTGCTCCACTGTAATACAGTTCAAGAGTTCTGTACAGACTAAATACTAAAACACGTCAAAGGTATTTACCTAGAACTTAAAAGGGTACAAAATAGTTAAAACTATATACATCGAAAGACTAAGCTACGTCGCGCGAGCTGAATCTCTGGAAACGACGTAGCTTCGCTGAGATCTCGGCGTTCGAGGTCTGGAGACGATTCCAAACGCCTCGCCTGAGTTAGTGTAAGTATGGAATAAAGAGCAGGGAGAAAATTTTTGGTTTTTACCAAAATCAGGTATATTGGGGGAGGATTATAAGAAGGTTACTTGGAATTTCCTGGACCAGGTATCTGTCAGTCAGGTGTGGACGGATTATCGCTTTATTTGAGGGAATTTATTCGGAGAATTGTCTACCTATATCAAATGTAGGTTACATGGCGTGGTCGATTTGTTTTTGGGCTCAGATTGTTCTGAGTAAAGAGTCAAAACAATTTTTTTATACTTTCATATTTAGATATTGTGATGTTCGCTAATCTGAAACGATGGTTAAGTAAGTAAATTTTTTTATGAGGCGGTTGCCATTAAGATTTTGCTTAAGTGACTCCCATTACCGCTTCCTACCATACTAGCCTCGATCCTGCGAGATAAGTAAGAGACCATTAGGTAGTTTATAATTTTTTTACTGTTTTCAAGAGCACTAGAAAATGAATTACGGTTTTGATACATTGAATAAATGATAAAATAGTACAACATTAGATAACTTGAGTAGCGAGAGAGGCTAAAAATTAGTAAATACTTGATTAAGAATTACATACCCCCGTGGTGATCGAGCATGATCCTTTCTTTTAACAAATCTTGATATTCTTGAATCTGATCGGGAAGTGATTTGAAAACTCCATCTATTATCATGAATATATAAAAAAGCGGCCATTCGCATTCAATGTTTTCAAAATTTTTTATTTCACCTTTATCATAATATCTAAAATAATAACATTATAAGAAATTATTTATAAATTGAGCTCTTTAAATATTTCAAATCGGTATAAAACCTAACCTCACCTAACCTACCCAAGTTGTACACAGAGAGTCTTTTCATTTCCATAAACTGACCGCCAAGACAACTAGATACTTCCAAAACAATTGGAGGTATGTGATTTCAATTGCATCCTACTCGTGGTGACCCTGTTGAAACTGAATCTAGCTGATCTACAACAAGAAGTCGAATCCAAGTTGGAAGAGATCGTGTCGACGGATGAATTGTAACAGGGTGATTGCTATCTCAAACTATTCCCGCACCCCACTGTATCCAGACCGTACTACGGCATGCAGAGCTATGCTGAAATGGACTAACCCTTCCTTAGCTATTCGTGGGCACAACCAGCAGTAAACCATCCACCTATCAAGTTAGAATACCTCACGAGAAACAGGGATTCCCCTCCTCTACAAAGAAAAGAAAAATACATGCCGGAACTGGGACAAACAGGAGTCAGAGATGAGCCACTGAGACGTGGGCTAAATGGAATAGATTGCAGATGGTATCTTTGCTGCCTCAGCAAAAAGCTTACACCAGAAGATGCAAGACACTGCTTCAAACTCTAATGGCATATACACAGCTGTTGACAAACAAACAAAATGATAGTGGCTACTCTGAGAAGGACATGTTCCCTGAAACTGTCCTTATTGTGGCCGACAAAGCTTCGATAGAAGAGGCACTAGTGAATGAGAATTTTTATGCATGGGGGCATAAGATCCAATTCAGGGGCATCCACTTTCGACCAGGCATACATAGAATGTACACAATGTATTTGAATAGGGTCAATAAACCTTCCATCTATTATTTATCTTGTGTATTCCCAATAAAAATTAAATATGAATAGATGTAATTGTTGTAACTCTGGTAATAAATAAATAAATAAAAATTAGCAATCATACCTTTTCTCAAGATTTTCTATTTGACTTTTATAACCATCCCTTATGTATCTTTTAAAACCATATTTGCCTTTCAAACTACGCACAACATTTTTTTTCGTTTCCTGATATAACATCTCTTCGTGCGTTGAAAATGCAGGAAATGAAATTGTAGGTAAAAGCGAAGCATCAACATCCTTAAATAATTAAAATAAACAGTCTGTTTTTTTTTTATTTCCACCCATTAGTTGACAAACCTTTGAACAAGATTCTCTAGGTAGCAAGGTTTCAAAAATACTTCGATTTCTATTGTGAGCATCAATATCTACATACACTACACTCCAAGAAGCGCCTTTTTCTCCAAATAAGTTACAACCATTTATTGCTTCAAGTGCAGATTTTGCAAGCCCAATAGAACTGGCATGTATTTCCGGAGTTCCATCATTGTATTTACTACCTCTTTCCCACATACCATAATCTGGAGTACGGTATGCTCTTTCCACATAGTACACCAAGTTTTGAACAAAAGCCACTTCATCCTATAAGCAATATTACAGAGTTCTTACAGGATTTAAAAAAAAATTCTAGAACATAATCATGATTTCCAGTATATTTACAAGTTTATTACGTTGAATTTAATTTTTTTATTGGTACACTTATCAATAAATCTACTTTAAATTGAATATTTTAAAATATTTTTCAGCATTTAATTGAGAATAATGGTCGACAGAATTAACGAAATCAATTAATTATACAATTATATTTATGTTCTTCAAATTCCAGTTTTTCCAGGACACTTACAAATCCTACATTAGGAAATAAAAGAAAATTTCATTTTTGAAAATATGTCTGAATTATTTTTTATGATGATCGACACCAAATATTTGTTGAAAGTGTATTCAATATAAAATTTCCAGCTATTCCAGTACATATGAGAGGCAAATCAAAATATATATTTTCCAGGTAGTATATATATTTTAGCCACAATATAAACTTCTCAATGAACTTTCAACTTTATTTAATCGGACAATTACCTGGGTATAAATAATCTGTAAGCCAGAAGTTATCATTTGTACCAAAAAAAGTAGATAGAGTGATATAACATCAATCTGTAAATGGTTGTATTCATGATCTCCAAAAACTTCATTACCAGTAGTTAAATGAAATTTGACATGCAATGCATGAGCACTACACTGATTTTTCTTGAATAATTCTATTTTTCGTGCTTGCTTTATCCAACACTCTAAAATACCTCTCATACATTTCACTGTTGATTGTCCTAATTCATATGATTTTCCTCTATCATCATCTATTCTCCTAGAATTAATGATAACTCATTTTGATACAAGCCACTTCATTTTTTTTTACCTATAAGCTTGATACAAGCCCCATACAGCTGCTGCACAGTATATACTGTCTCTAACACTTCCTATTTCAGTATCAGAAGATAGTACAGGAAATAGTCCTGTTATAGGACTTTGAAAACGTAGTAGTTGCCTCTTTACTAAAAAAAAAATAGATAAAATAAGCAAATAAGGATTTTTACAATATAATCAAAAAGACAAAGTTTTATTTGTACAACTTAGGTGTAATCGTACAAACCCATTCCATAATAAATATCTAGCTGTCTTACAGTATCCTCATAGTTTGAAACTTTGAGAAACTGGTATAAATTAACATCTTCGGTGCTGTTTTGGTTCATCCTAAAATTATATTTTTATAATTCCCCATTCAAACGTTTAGTCCGATTTTGAACTTACAATGTGATGTCTAAAAGGCCCATTATTATAATGAATATATCGAGATTCAATTATGTATCTTGTTCTATGGCAAAATTATAATGGTTTAATTAGTCACATATTTTCTATTTTTATTCAACAATTTAAAATATGAACTACAAGTGACCTCTAAAATCAAAACAAATCGAAGTATATGACAGAACATTTGATCCATAACTGTCAATATTTTTTCCAATTATTAGATTTAATTTTCAAGTTGAAAAATTTTGTTCTTTAACATTTTGCAGTAAGCTTTTAAGTGTACTTCTATTTAATTGTAGACAAAATTGATTAAATAATTGATCGTATCTATTTCGTGGTACGATATTCTTATAGGGACGTCATTAAAATACGACTTTAAAATAAGTTTTATCAATTTTTCATAATATTGGTAGCACTGATTTAATTAAGTTAAGGTCGATGTCAACCTGTTTATTTACAATTTCATGTATTTGTCACATATTTGTCAAAAATAAGGAGGTTTATATTTTGTATAGAGTATGGGATAATCATTAGTTGCGTTAAAAGTATTCTACTCCGTGTAATAAGTTAATAAATTGAAATTGTTCGAGTTCAAAAACGCTATAAAAAAATAATAGAAATGATTCGGAGTTCGCGAATGGTGTTTGTGTATTATTAAATCGTGTTTCATTTACAGTAAGTAAATTTAGTCAAAATATTGTTGCGTGGAAAATAAAATTCACTATAAATTTTTAATTTTTCTATATTCTATTTTTCATTTGTAATAGATTTTCAATTAAAATACTGAATAGCTGTAATTTGGCATATCTACAACCTTATTGTCCCTTTATTTCACTGTAATTTGAATTGAAATTATTGGTTAGGTAGAACAGTTTTGTTTATATTAGAAAACTCAACATTTTTTAGTACCATAATGGTTTCTACAGAAAGAGAATTCGGAATATTTATATGTAATGAATTACTTAAAGATTTCTCCAAACATCCTGAATCTAGAACTGTCTTACTTGGCCAAATTATTATAATAGATCAAAAGGTATCAGACAAAACCTTGGCCATAAGATTTCTTAAAGAAAATGATACCTGGGAAACAACTGCTTATTCTTGTCCTGAAGACAAAATTGTTAGAATAAGTGAAAAACTTTATCCTTACATAGCTTCTATAACTTCCCCACAAGAAAGAGTAAAGTTAGCAAAAAACAGAGAACTATGCAATAAGCTGCAAAGAATTGGTAAAGATATGGTTGTTGGGTTCATTGATACAAATGATATTCTCCTTGGAACAGTCCGGTTTAATGGTGTAGTTAAAGGTATTGGACATTGCTTCGGAATTGAACTGCATGTAAGTAACATAAATAAAGTTTTTATTGCACTTTTTATAGGTGAGCATTACTCATTGACTAAGGTATTATACATTGATACTTACTTAAATGTTATGTTAATTTTATTTTAATATTCAGTAGAAGCAATTTTATTGTTGGAGAAATAAATTGTAGTAGTATCCGGTGCATTTGTGTTAATTAAATAGTGCTACTTTTTCAATAACAATAATATACAAGGTAATACAAGAAATTGTGGTAAATATTATGGTACATGTAGAATTCTTTTTTATATTCAAAACTACTATTGCGGACTGTTAAACTTAATTTGTATATAATGTATATTAGAGTTGAACATCTGTCCCTTCAAAAATGACAGTTTTTCTAACCAGATTTTGATAGCTCTTTAAGAAGGTAGAAAGGTACTTCAGTTGAATTACAGTTTTCTTAAAAGTGTGACTTTGTTTTTGTCAACTCTCAGATTTATATTTGTATTAATAAGTAGGATTTAGTTACCAACAGACTACAGTTTCTGTCTTCTTTTGCCTTTATAAGGTATAATTTTTCATTCAAATTTTACAGGCTTTGTACACTTGATTTTAAATTAGCATTTTTATGCAAAGTTTTTAATTCTGCGGCAAAGATATGGTTATTTTGCATAGACATATTATTTTGAAATTAAATGAATGGATTATAGGAAGGGAAAAAACTTTTAAGCACTAATCTGAAATTTGTATTTGAGTTTATGTCATTTGCTTCAAATAAATCACTATATTAGGTACAGAATTATATAACAGAAGTATATAATGCCGAATATATGTTAAAAAATTTTTTAAACATATATAGTGTTTCATAGGGATCATAAATAATGTTTTATTAAATTAAATTTGCACAATATTATCTTTAATATTTTTTTTATACTTGGAAGTTCATTTAAACTCAATAAATCCATGAAAAATATTTATATAAAGATAAGGAAATTGTGTAAACTTTTTAAACTGTAATTTGAATATAAGTATACAACTGAATCACTGTTTTTAATCGTCACGAACTGCCTAATAGATATTTTAACAAAATAGAGCAAAAGCAAATTATCTATTGGTTTCCTAAAGACCAATCGCCTGATATCTATTTGACAGATATTCCTATGCTTTTATTCATTGTAGAATACCAGTCGCTTTCCAATTACACAGTTTGAACACCCCCTCAAGCATATGAGTGCGGAATGCCTCAAACTTATGTTCCAAATTGTAGTTTTAACATCTGTGCGTCGAACACAGTTGCCTTTCCCCCTGCCCCCTCAAACACCAGATAAATGTTTGAGCCTCAAAATTGTGCTTGAAACACAAACTGTAGTATTTCCATCACTTTGAACACTTCTGATTGTGGGGTCATGTGTGCAGTGCCTGTTGAGGATCTTAAATGACATCAAGTTTTGTTTCGAGTCTAGTGCCAAAATAATTGGAATCTGGCTTTGGTGGCAATTCAATTACTTTAAAGACTGTTCACAAGTACTATGTGCGATTTAAAAGTTGAAAAGAGTCAGGTTAAGGTTGAGGAACGCTCAAGATATCAATCGACTTCAAAACCAGACGACTGAATATTCCAGAGCTAAGTGAGGAATAATGTGCTAAGAAACACAGGAAAAAAGTGCCAAGACAACATGTTGCGCCAAAGCCGCTCTAGTGTATCCACATTATTGACCTCATTCAACACCCTGCGACTTCTGGTTCTTCCTGAAAATAAAAAATTGGCTCATAATGAAAAATTATGACTCAATTTCTGACATTGAGGCTGCGACAATAGAACAGATGAAATCTATTCCGAATGAAAGCTCCCAGTAGTGGATTTAATTTCATTTGTTTTTATTCCCACTTCGAAGGTTGAAAATCGCGACGATCTCTTTTAACCTCCAGATTTGAACCAATTATTTTATGGTTAGATGTATACTACTTCAAATAATGTCAAGTTTATGTCTATTACGCTTGATTATATGAATGTTTTTAAGGTAGCTATAAAATCAGTTATTAACAGGAAGCAATTAAAAATAAATTATTTATTTGGAGGGTATTTTTAAACAGGAAATATTAATGATGACTTTATGTGAATCACGTGCGTTCTGGCATTTGACAAAACTAAACAAATGAACTGAATCAAGACTAATTTTCAATGTAATTTATCCTTTTCTTCGAAGTGATATATGTTTAAAAATATTTTAACAGTTTTGGTAGGGATCCAATTGTTTATTTAAATCTGGATATTTTTCGATAATTCCGTTATTTATGATAGCCCACATTTTTCTATATAGATATATAATAAACAAGATGTGTGATTGGTGATAATTCTGATTGAAAAGTGCCACCCAAAAAGTATTACTTTTGAAGTAATAATTAAGTGTTTATTGGAAAAGCCTTTTGTTACATATTATGGTTAATATTTATTTCCACTTCGTTTATTTACCAACTAACTCAGGAGTGTAATTTCGAGGTTATGTTTTGTTTTAGTTCGATTTGAGGGTTTTCCTCGTGTCTTTTTTAGTTTCTGTCTATTTACAGATTTTTTTTCACTTTCGAATGCTTCTGAAAATTAAGTTTGTATTTTCTAAACTGTTTATTGATGACCATATGCTAATGTTCGATTTTAATTTAAGTAAAATTGTATTAAGTGCATAATAAAGATCAATTTCATCGTTAATTAAATATAAGTTTTAAAATAAGATTATAAAGAGCAGCAAAAACCAAAGTAAAAGTAATCAACTTCAAATATCAAATACGATAAATTAATAAAAAACACTCGTGAACAAATCGACTCAGGCGATACCCCTGCAATCTGAAGTTATTGCGAAAAAAATTGTATTTTTCTCAGTAAACTCTTATAGTATTAACTTCAAAATGATATCAAATATTGTAATGTTTGTTTCTTTCACAAATTAAGGATAATTATAAATTACTGGTATATCAATAGGTATTGATACTTTTTATCATACAAATGTGGAAAGCTGTTGACACTATCTATCAATGTTCCATTGTCTTGAGGATATTGCAGACTTTCAGACTCTGCTTTTTACTATTTTTTTTATCAGTTTTAAAAATAAAACACCACGGCGGAAATCGGCGCAATAACACGAATAATATTTCCATAACCAAAGAACAAGGATGTTGTAAACAAAACAATACCACCAATAGACATGGGAAAAGAACGAACCTACGTTCCGTACCGACAATATTCATTTTCTCTCACATTCAAGACATTTTATCTATACTGCGCAGGCGCAGAACCGAGCTCGAACTTCGGATGATAGAGAAATCGTTGACATTCTATATTCCTTAGTGCATATTCTGTGCTCATAACCTCACAAAATTAAGGAATTAAATTAAAAAGTTGAAAGTTGACGGATTTTCACTGATAATTCTCTGCATTGACTAAAAGTACCATTTCAGTGTCTAGTGATTTAATGGTAATTTTTATTCAGTTATTTTTTACTTTATTCCAAAGTTTTTCCTTCACTGTTTTGTTACGTTAGGTACATGAAATTTTTATTAAGAAAGCGTAATTATTGTGATTCATCGTATATTTTTTTATCAAGTTGAAAGATATTATTAAAGTATTAAAACGAATTCAACAGGTATTATGTAAATGGAGCAAGTTTTTAAATTTAACCTTGACTGGCAGATCTCGCCAATAATAAAATGAACACACAGTGAATCATAAATCGTATAGTGTACATTGCGTAGGTATCAAAGTCAATAAAAAAAAGGGAACCAACCTCTAACAATACCATATAAAATCAAGTTAAAAGAAACAGTTTTTTTTAATGATTTCATCAATAACGCCTACCTAAACAGATGTATAAATGTTTAATTCGATTTCTGTTATTTAGTATATTAGGTAAAACCTTGATAGTCTTTTAACTGATTTGTCATAGTTGTAGTTACAAGGTGAAATTATCCCGTCATGCGTGAAGCGATGGCGATGCACTTTGCACGTAATATGCGCCAACCAGTAGTAAGTGTTTCGAGACGTTAGGGGAAATACGAGCAAAAAAACAGTTTATAAAAATTGTATAAGACCCAATAGCTTGCAACAAAACTCGAGCTAAAAAGAAACAATAAAACTAATAGATATGTTTATTAAATATATTTTCCGTGAAAATATTCCATTTAATAATACCCATTTATATTTTTATTCAAATAAACCTTCATAGCTCGTTAAAATCAATCAATGAAATACAAGGTGTGTTGAAAAAATACATTGGATGAATCTTATGGCAGCAATAACTCACACAACACGTATATTTATACTTTCATGTGTTGATGGAAGTTTAAAGACGTTCCGTCTTCTGCTACTGTAGACCAGACAAGGAAAAAAATGTCAAATAATCTCACGATATGTTTGAATTTGTCTGTGGTTTTCTTTTCGTACAACTCGTTTGGATACCAATTCACCCGAACTACAAGGACAACGACGATATTGATTCGCTCGGCAGACTGGGATCAGCATAACCACCAGTGAGCTCAGTGATCTTCTTGGTGGAGCCTAAAGTATATCTGTTACTTCTATGAGAAGTCTAGTCCCCTCTACGAAGATGTTTGAACACTTCTGCTACCTTAGACCAAACAAGAAAAAAAAAATGTCAAATAATCTCACGATATGTTTGAATTTGTCTGTGGTTATCTTTTCGTACAACTCGTTTGGATACCAATTCACTCGAGCTACAAGGACAACGACGATATTGATTCGATCGGCAGACTGGGATCAGCATAACCACCAGTGAGCTCAGTGATCTTCTTGGTGGAGCCTAAAGTATATCTGTTACTTCTATGAGAAGTCTAGTCCCCTCTACGAAGATGTTTGAACACTTCTGCTACCTTAGACCAAACAAGAAAAAAAAAAATGTTAAATAATCTCACGATATGTTTGAATTTGTCTGTGGTTTTCTTTTCGTACAACTCGTTTGGATACCAATTCACCCGAACTACAAGGACAACGACGATATTGATTCGCTCGGCAGACTGGGATCAGCATAACCACCAGTGAGCTCAGTGATCTTCTTGGTGGAGCCTAAAGTATATCTGTTACTTCTATGAGAAGTCTAGTCCCCTCTACGAAGATGTTTGAACACTTCTGCTACCTTAGACCAAACAAGAAAAAAAAAATGTCAAATAATCTCACGATATGTTTGAATTTGTCTATGGTTTTCTTTTCGTACAACTCGTTTGGATACCAATTCACCCGAGCTACAAGGACAACGACGATATTGATTCGCTCGGCAGACTGGGATCAGCATAACCACCAGTGAGCTCAGTGATCTTCTTGGTGGAGCCTAAAGTATATCTGTTACTTCTATGAGAAGTCTAGTCCCCTCTACGAAGATGTATGGACACTTCTGCTACCTTAGACCAAACAAGAAAAAAAAAATGTCAAATAATCTCACGATATGTTTGAATTTGTCTATGGTTTTCTTTTCGTACAACTCTTTTGGATACCAATTCACCCGAGCTACAAGGACAACGACGATATTGATTCGCTCGGCAGACTGGGATCAGCATAACCACCAGTGAGCTCAGTGATCTTCTTGGTGGAGCCTAAAGTATATCTGTTACTTCTATGAGAAGTCTAGTCCCCTCTACGAAGATGTTTGAACACTTCTGCTACCTTAGACCAAACAAGAAAAAAAAAATGTCAAATAATCTCACGATATGTTTGAATTTGTCTATGGTTTTCTTTTCGTACAACTCTTTTGGATACCAATTCACCCGAGCTACAAGGACAACGACGATATTGATTCGCTCGGCAGACTGGGATCAGCATAACCACCAGTGAGCTCAGTGATCTTCTTGGTGGAGCCTAAAGTATATCTGTTACTTCTATGAGAAGTCTAGTCCCCTCTACGAAGATGTTTGAACACTTCTGCTACCTTAGACCAAACAAGAAAAAAAAAATGTCAAATAATCTCACGATATGTTTGAATTTGTCTATGGTTTTCTTTTCGTACAACTCGTTTGGATACCAATTCACCCGAGCTACAAGGACAACGACGATATTGATTCGCTCGGCAGACTGGGATCAGCATAACCACCAGTGAGCTCAGTGATCTTCTTGGTGGAGCCTAAAGTATATCTGTTACTTCTATGAGAAGTCTAGTCCCCTCTACGAAGATGTATGGACACTTCTGCTACCTTAGACCAAACAAGAAAAAAAAAATGTCAAATAATCTCACGATATGTTTGAATTTGTCTATGGTTTTCTTTTCGTACAACTCTTTTGGATACCAATTCACCCGAGCTACAAGGACAACGACGATATTGATTCGCTCGGCAGACTGGGATCAGCATAACCACCAGTGAGCTCAGTGATCTTCTTGGTGGAGCCTAAAGTATATCTGTTACTTCTATGAGAAGTCTAGTCCCCTCTACGAAGATGTTTGAACACTTCTGCTACCTTAGACCAAACAAGAAAAAAAAATGTCAAATAATCTCACGATATGTTTGAATTTGTCTGTGGTTTTCTTTTCGTACAACTCGTTTGGATACCAATTCACTCGAGCTACAAGGACAACGACGATATTGATTCGATCGGCAGACTGGGATCAGAATAACCACCAGTGAGCTCAGTGATCTTTTCGGTGTAGCCTAAAGTATATCTGTTACTTCTATGAGAAGCCTAATCCCCTCTACGAAGATGTTTGAACACTTCTGCTACCTTAGACCAAACAAGAAAAAAAAAATGTCAAATAATCTCACGATATGTTTGAATTTGTCTATGGTTTTCTTTTCGTACAACTCGTTTGGATACCAATTCACCCGAGCTACAAGGACAACGACGATATTGATTCGATCGGCAGACTGGGATCAGAATAACCACCAGTGAGCTCAGTGATCTTTTCGGTGTAGCCTAAAGTATATTTGTTACTTCTATGAGAAGCCTAGGCCCCTCTACGAAGACTAAGGAATACATAGGTGTCTGTCTGTGTTACCAATCAACCGTGTTTTGTTTTTTAACCACACACGGTCATCTAAGAACCTATCTTCATGCTATAGGCTTTACGGACGATCTGAAATGCCTTTGATGTATAACGGAAGAAAAAACTGCAGACGAAGTCATTAGCGAGTGTCTGATACTCACACGTGTAAGGTTCAAACACATATGGAAGTCTTACAGTTCATTTAGTGGCGTTAAAAGGTCATCCCAAGGTCATCGGTCTTTGATAGTTTTAAACGGGACTCGACGGGCCTATTAGGAAAAAGACTTTCCTCAAATGGTAGGAGCAATTTGAAAGTGGAAATGAGTCAGTTAAGGAAGAGGAACGGTCTATACATCCTGTTCATGAAGCAACATCGCTGGATATCGAAATTATCGAATATATATTTACAACGACAACTTCGTGAAAAAATTAATCAAGGAAAAGAAACAAGTATAATGGTTTAGTGAAGTGAATAATTTCAAATGCTGATAGATTAACAAAAACATACGACAAAAACAAATTAAAATATCCGAACTCAGAATACGTTTATTTGAAATCATACATCACCCTATACAACGTATTGATTAAACACAAAATGGTAAACAAATACCTGAATCATCTGTTCTATTCTATTTCTTACTAATCTTATTAGTAATTATGGAAAACCAATGTTTGCTTGTAAGTTTTCGTATCAATCGTTACATTGAAACAGTTTCTGTTTATTGACAGGTATGTATTTGTAATTTTTGTAGGGTTCTAATTTAGTTCGTGTTGTCTAGGGTATTATTTAGATTGAAACAGTCGGTAGGTTATTATATAAAGTATATATCACAAAAGAAAAACGTTAAGAATAAAAACTAAGGAAATATAAACGTAACGAAATGTTGTATCCGATTCAAGCGATCTTTAAGTCTTTTCTGGAAACCGTGCATTTTTCAGATTCACAGATTCTCTTAAAATTTCGTTACTAACGTCTCACGCGCGTTTTTCTTCGTACGAACGCCACATTGGGTATTTAGTTAAAAGTATAGACATGCGAGAAAACGAAAAACGATAATTGAGTAAAAAATAAACAAAAAAAAACAACCCAACTAAGGGATTGAAGTTTGTGAATCGAAATTATGCAAATCAATTCTAATACTGGCGTTCATTTAACCGCTCATCGCCATTAAGTTTCCCTACTCAACCTGAAGATGTCGGCACTTATCAACTTGCGTTAAGACATCCTCACTAAAATTTCCGCCATTTTAAATGCTCAGTTTTTGTTTGTCAATCGCGTAAGTGAGTTGTGCTAAAGATTTTTCTGAAACTAGAGAAAATTGAGTATCGAGCTGTCATTAAATATGTGTTTTGACTATCGGATTAAGATTAGAAAAACCAAAAGCACGCAGGTCTTATTGACGCGCTTTAAGCAAAATAAGTCGGGATTTTTTGGGTCGATTCATAATTGTGAATAAAACTTGCATCCACCATTACAATTCTGAAACGAAAAAATAGTCAATAGCAAAGGCGAACGTCCACCGAAAAAGGGCACATACTGTTTTGGTGACCGGAAACGTGATTGCGGCAGTTTTTTAGTCTTTTAGAAGACATACCCTTAGCAATTCGTCGTGACATATTCTTACAACAAGATGGTTACCCGGCACATTATTCCATTATTTTAATATCGGACATACCCTGATAAGTAGAAGTGGAAGTTTATTTATTTGGCCACCCAAATCTCTACACCTAACTTGCTTAGATTTTTATTTGTGGGGTCGAATATCCACCCGTCAGCGACTGTTCTATAGACTAAATATCCTATAGAATGGCTTCAATAAGTATTTACAACTTTTATTAGGAATATTTTTCCTTTTTCCAAAGATTTCTATTTTTTAGGAACGACGAAAAGACAACATTTGCAGCGGCTCCTGCGCGGGAATACAGTACTTTAAGACCGAACCGGGTTACGCAGTTTTCACGACAATAGAAAAAATAATACCGAAAAATATGTCAAGTACCGCGATAACCAACGGTACTTCCCTCAATTCTAAACAATCCGACATCGACTTTTTGTTCGAAAAAAATTTGTGTATGTTGAATGGATACAACGACGACAGACCTAAATACGAAGAGATCGTTACCAAATACGGCGAGTACCCAACAAAGAAATTTTCGACAAACAGAAGTATAAATACTAATTATTTAAGAAGTTCCGTTTCATTACAGAATATGTTGGATATAAATAACGGTACTATCAATCCGAATAACGATTTCGATCAAAACACCGTCTTACAACCGGATAAAACGGCTCTGATGAAGAAACCTAAAAATAACACCGAAATGGATTTGATCGACGTGATCGGCGGAAAGTGGGCGGGTAGTACCGATAAAAAACAGTTGGACGATTTCACCGGCTCGATGAGAAAACTCGATAAGAACGATAATATAAAAGATAAATATTACCATTCGGAAAATCCGACCAATACTCTAAGTAGGAGGAATAAGAGCGTGAATCCGTTCCATCATATTTTGGACGGTAATAGTACTCTGAAAAAAAGTACTGCGAAATTTTATACCAACAATATATCTGATAGTAAGGAGGAGCATAAGACGTCTGCCGTGAAAACGAAAAGTAAGTTGTTACAATTTATTTTTATTTCATATTAAACAAAAATTAATACAAATTGATTTTTTCAAAAAATCTTTTTATAGCCCAACATTTCGCCAAACTATTCATCAATACTTGATATACTAATTTATTTAAATTCACTATTTCGGTTACTTTTCACTATCCCGATGTGTTCACTATGACATCAAATGATTTACTGACTTTTACGGCTGCTAGAGACTCATTTAAATAGTACCAATACATTCCAGAATTTTCTTTCACAGCAAATCTTTAACTTGTCGAAGACTACTTAGAAATTGTCTCTATAAAAACGCAACATATTGTGAACAGGGTACAAAAACAATACCAAGAAATAGGCGCATTCGCCAAAATTTAGCATTGATTAATATAATAGAACAGGGCGGGCAAGTTCGTAACAGTAATTAAAATAAAATATAGAAAATATAGAAATAAATTGGTTGTTGAACGATTTTTATTTTGGAAATATATTAAAAATGAAAGGTGCATAACTATAGCTTAAATCAGAATGATACCGATTCAATGGAAGATAAAAATCACTGCTCCGGGATAGTCCTCGATGAAAGTCAGGTCTTTGATCAATTCTAGCCCTCGGGACTTCTTTACAAAAACAGAAAACTTCTTCTTCTTGATCGGTATGTCATGAATACTCAACGATACATCTAATCAACGCAAGTATTCCGCAAGGTAACGTTTTGGGTCTGCTACTATATCTTGTATTTGTTCACATCAGAACAATACATTCAGTGTAACATATGCGGATTAACGTTGTTTTACTTGCATCACAGCGAGATCCTCAAACTGCATCACAAATTCTTCAAGCAAATCTCGACAAGCTACAGCAATGGTTAATAATATGACGAATTCAAGTTAATGGGTCCAAATCCGTCTACGTGGCCTTCAATAAACAGACGAGAAAGCCGTCCCTACGTTACAATAAACGAGCATGAATTCCGCAAAGGGAGGAAGTCAAATAACGTGGAATCCATTTAGACAAGAGACTTTCTTGGAGGAAACACTTGGAATCCATTTCAACAGTAAAATTTTTTGGAGAAAACACTTGGAACATAATTGAACAGCAGAATTTTTTGTAAGAATTACTTGAAATCCGTTTGGATAGGAAACTTTCTTGGAGAAAACATTTGGAATCCATTTGAACAGATGATTTTCTTGGAGGAAACACTTGGAATCCATTTGAACAGAAGATTTTCTTGGAGGAAACACTTGGAATCCATTTGGACGGTAGAATTTTCTGGGTGAAATACTTGGAATCCATTTGAACAGATGATTTTCTTGGAGGAAACACTTGGAATCCATTTGAACAGAAGATTTTCTTGGAGGAAACACTTGGAATCCATTTGGACGGTAGAATTTTCTGGGTGAAATACTTGGAATCCATTTGAACAGATGATTTTCTTGGAGGAAACACTTGGAATCCATTTCAACAGTAAAATTTTTTGGAGGATATACTAGGAATCCATTTGGACAGAAGATTTTCTTGGAGGAAACACTTGGAATCTATTTGGACAGATTTTCTTGGAGGAAACACTTGGAATCCATTTGAACAGAAGATTTTCTTGGAGGAAACACTTGGAATCCATTTGGACGGTAGAATTTTCTGGGTGAAATACTTAAAATCCATTTGAACAGAAGATTTTCTTGGAGGAAACACTTGGAATCCATTTGAACAGAAGATTTTCTTGGAGGAAACACTTGGAATCCATTTGGACGGTAGAATTTTCTGGGTGAAATACTTGGAATCCATTTGAACAGATGATTTTCTTGGAGGAAACACTTGGAATCCATTTGAACAGCAGAATTTTTCGTAAGAAATACTTAGAATCCATTTGGATAGAAAATTTTCTTAGAAGAAACACTTGGAATCCATTTGGACAGATTTTCTTGGAGGAAACACTTGGAATCCATTTGGACAGATTTTCTTGGAGGAAACACTTGGAATCCATTTGGACAGAAGATTTTCTTGGAGCAAACACTTGGAATCCATTTTAACAGCAGATTTTCTTGGAGGAAACACTTGGAATATAATTGACCAGCAAAATTTTTTGTAAGAAATACTTGTAATCCGTTTGGACAGGAGACTTTCTTGAAGAAAACATTTGGATAGAAAATTTTCTTAGAAGAAACACTTGGAATCCATTTGGACGGTAGAATTTTTTGGGGGAAATACTTGGAATCCATTTGAACAGGAGAATTTTTTGGAGGTAATACTTGGAATCCATTTTGGACAGGAAACTACTCGGACAGCTACTCACTCGGGTGATGCACAGCCTCGACTGATCTTGCATACCGAGAACAAATCCGTATCGAAAACGAATCCTACCGACCAATCCGAATGTCTCTGTTTGATAATATAACAAACTATTGAAACTTTACGGATATCATACAATAGAAGACGTAGTTGTAGAAAAAGGTCATTCTTGCTAGTGAATATATTCTACGAACTTCAAATATTTTTGTTTAAAATTTTTTCAGCCTGAAAACACGATCGAATTTCCTGCTACTATTTTGTTTTTGCTTAATATGTAATACGCGGTCGTCAGTGGAATTAGGCCACTCTTAGGTTATAAATAACATATTAGTCAATATGGTTATTCACATACCTTAAACGATTCAGATTATTATTGTTATTTTTTCAACATTTACGATAATTTTCATTTGTTTATTATAATTTGCACGGATCCACCTCCAGAAATTCTCCAATTTTAGCAAACGGTTCTAAAAATAACGCTAACGCTTAGGCAGGTCGCTAGACCGAATATTTTTTTCTTTTCATATGTGTGTTTCTATAATTACGCGCGTGTTAGTGTCCGAACGATATAACCACCGCACTAGTTCTTCTATAAAATGTGTTGTGGCATTCAACTTTTAAAAAGTGTGTACCTAGTTTTTTAATATTTGTTTTATAAAAAAAAAAATGTCGTTGACGCAAAGAAAGAATATAAATTTACCATTAAAAATCACTAGAAAATCACCGCATTTGAAGAAGTTTAAAAGTTTAAATTGCGCCATATACGCAAACGCGTCACATGACGAGGAAGATGCTAATAATATTCCACTGTCTGTCTTAGAAATAAACGAAAAGAACGAAAATCCGAAATCGTCATCGACGTTTTACGTCAACGAAAAACCGAAATTCGAAGATCCAATTCACGGTACTACCAACGATTTGGTGATTGGTAGTTTGGTTGAGGTGTTGAACGGTGTTAGTGACGAACCCATATATGGAGTAGTCAGGTGGATGGGTGTTGAAAACGGAACCAACTTCGTATTAGTTGGGGTGAGTCCAATAGAATCAATTTTTTTCTACACTACAATACAAAACAAAGAGGTTATGTCATTTAATATAAAAATTTGTGTCCGAAATTTTTAAATCCTCTTATGGATTACTTTGGGAAAGAACTTCAAAAGTCTTAGCATTTCAACCATTTTGATGCTATTTGTCCAGAATCATATGTGCTTTCATATCAACAAGTTTGAGAAATTCCTTTTGTACGTCTACAGGGTCTACAGTCTTGTCATCTTTTAGTTGCAGTACTGCTCTATGTATCTCAAATTTCAACCATTCTGATTCTATTTTTCCAGTATATTAGGTAATGTTGAACATCTTCGTAATCAGTGTTATCGTTTTATTAACAAGCAGTTTGAGGAATTCCTTTTGTACGTTATCGGTACCTGCTGCCTTTCCATATTTTAGTTGAATTACTGCTTATTGTACCTCGGATTTCAACCATTCTGATTCTATTTTTCCAGTATATTAGGTAATGTTGAACATCTTCGTAATCAGTGTTATCGTTTTATTAACAAGCAGTTTCAGGAATTCCTTTTGTACGTTATCGGTACCCGCTGCCTTTCCATATTTTAGTTGAATTACTGCTTATTGTACCTCGGATTTCAACCATTCTGATTCTATTTTTCCAGTATATTAGGTAATGTTGAACATCTTCGTAATCATTGTCATCGTTTTATTATCAAGCAGTTTCAGGAATTCCTTTTGTACGTTATCGGTACCCGCTGCCTTTCCATATTTTAGTTGAATTACTGCTTATTGTACCTCGGATTTCAACCATTCTGATTCTATTTTTCCAGTATATTAGGTAACGTTGAACATCTTCGTGATCATTGTCATCGTTTTATTATCAAGCAGTTTCAGGAATTCCTTTTGTACGTTATCGGTACCCGCTGCCTTTCCATATTTTAGTTGAATTACTGCTTATTGTACCTCGGATTTCAACCATTCTGATTCTATTTTTCCAGTATATTAGGTAATGTTGAACATCTTCGTAATCAGTGTTATCGTTTTATTAACAAGCAGTTTGAGGAATTCCTTTTGTACGTTATCGGTACCTGCTGCCTTTCCATCTTTTAGTTGAATTACTGCTTATTGTACCTCGGATTTCAACCATTCTGATTCTATTTTTCCAGTATATTAGGTAATGTTGAACATCTTCGTGATCATTGTCATCGTTTTATTATCAAGCAGTTTCAGGAATTCCTTTTGTACGTTATCGGTACCCGCTGCCTTTCCATAATTTAGTTGAATTACTGCTTATTGTACCTCGGATTTCAACCATTCTGATTCTATTTTTCCAGTATATTAGGTAATGTTGAACATCTTCGTAATCAGTGTTATCGTTTTATTAACAAGCAGTTTGAGGAATTCCTTTTGTACGTTATCGGTACCTGCTGCCTTTCCATCTTTTAGTTGAATTACTGCTTATTGTACCTCGGATTTCAACCATTCTGATTCTATTTTTCCAGTATATTAGGTGATGTTGAACATCTTCGTAATCAGTGTTATCGTTTTATTATCAAGCAGTTTCAGGAATTCCTTTTGTACGTTATCGGTACCCGCTGCCTTTCCATATTTTAGTTGAATTACTGCTTATTGTACCTCGGATTTCAACCATTCTGATTCTATTTTTCCAGTATATTAGGTAATGTTGAACATCTTCGTAATCATTGTCATCGTTTTATTATCAAGCAGTTTCAGGAATTCCTTTTGTACGTTATCGGTACCCGCTGCCTTTCCATATTTTAGTTGAATTACTGCTTATTGTACCTCGGATTTCAACCATTCTGATTCTATTTTTCCAGTATATTAGGTAACGTTGAACATCTTCGTGATCATTGTCATCGTTTTATTATCAAGCAGTTTCAGGAATTCCTTTTGTACGTTATCGGTACCCGCTGCCTTTCCATATTTTAGTTGAATTACTGCTTATTGTACCTCGGATTTCAACCATTCTGATTCTATTTTTCCAGTATATTAGGTAATGTTGAACATCTTCGTAATCAGTGTTATCGTTTTATTAACAAGCAGTTTGAGGAATTCCTTTTGTACGTTATCGGTACCTGCTGCCTTTCCATCTTTTAGTTGAATTACTGCTTATTGTACCTCGGATTTCAACCATTCTGATTCTATTTTTCCAGTATATTAGGTAATGTTGAACATCTTCGTGATCATTGTCATCGTTTTATTATCAAGCAGTTTCAGGAATTCCTTTTGTACGTTATCGGTACCTGCTGCCTTTCCATATTTTAGTTGAATTACTGCTTATTGTACCTCGGATTTCAATCATTCTGATTCTATTTTTCCAGTATATTAGGTAATGTTGAACATCTTCGTAATCAGTGTTATCGTTTTATTAACAAGCAGTTTGAGGAATTCCTTTTGTACGTTATCGGTACCTGCTGCCTTTCCATCTTTTAGTTGAATTACTGCTTATTGTACCTCGGATTTCAACCATTCTGATTCTATTTTTCCAGTATATTAGGTAATGTTGAACATCTTCGTGATCATTGTCATCGTTTTATTATCAAGCAGTTTCAGGAATTCCTTTTGTACGTTATCGGTACCTGCTGCCTTTCCATCTTTTAGTTGAATTACTGCTTATTGTACCTCGGATTTCAACCATTCTGATTCTATTTTTCCAGTATATTAGGTAATGTTGAACATCTTCGTAATCATTGTCATCGTTTTATTATCAAGCAGTTTCAGGAATTCCTTTTGTACGTTATCGGTACCTGCTGCCTTTCCATCTTTTAGTTGAATTACTGCTTATTGTACCTCGGATTTCAACCATTCTGATTCTATTTTTCCAGTATATTAGGTAATGTTGAACATCTTCGTGATCATTGTCATCGTTTTATTATCAAGCAGTTTCAGGAATTCCTTTTGTACGTTATCGGTACCTGCTGCCTTTCCATCTTTTAGTTGAATTACTGCTTATTGTACCTCGGATTTCAACCATTCTGATTCTATTTTTCCAGTATATTAGGTAATGTTGAACATCTTCGTAATCAGTGTTATCGTTTTATTAACAAGCAGTTTGAGGAATTCCTTTTGTACGTTATCGGTACCTGCTGCCTTTCCATCTTTTAGTTGAATTACTGCTTATTGTACCTCGGATTTCAACCATTCTGATTCTATTTTTCCAGTATATTAGGTAATGTTGAACATCTTCGTAATCAGTGTTATCGTTTTATTAACAAGCAGTTTGAGGAATTCCTTTTGTACGTTATCGGTACCCGCTGCCTTTCCATATTTTAGTTGAATTACTGCTTATTGTACCTCGGATTTCAACCATTCTGATTCTATTTTTCCAGTATATTAGGTAATGTTGAACATCTTCGTAATCATTGTCATCGTTTTATTATCAAGCAGTTTGAGGACTGCCTGTTGTAGGATTTCTGGTAGTTCAAGTGCTTCCACTATTTCCAAGTTATATCTTTGTTCTTGAAATAATTTTTGAGGGTATGCTTTATGCTTTCGAACGTTTGATTTTGTCTTCTTCATTCGTGATTATATTGGCATTTGCATACGTTAAAATTTCTTGTTACCTTCGTCTGATTCCGCCAGTAAGCGCTCTGATTTTTCGACACACATTGTGGCTCTCGTATTTCGTTTGCATGGCTTCAATCTTATCACACCTCCCTATCGCTTCTTTCTCTTTAGCTTCTCCTATTTTCTTTCTTATTGCTATTTGCTCAGAATCTCTTCTGCCTTCCAGGATCTTCTTTTGCTTAATTTATCTGCCAGTATTTATCCTTTAGATTATATCTCCTAGCTTCCTGGTTATTTGTTCATCTTCCATTTTATTTACATGCTCATTCAGTTCAGTTTTTCCTTGTGCATCTTTTCCAGTTTGACTCTAGATATGTCTTGATGTATGAAATCTTCTTCTTCACAAGGATATAGTCTATTTGGTTTTTTACGATTTTATTTCATAAAAATGAAAAATCTCTAAAGTTTTCAGGAATTTTAGATGTATGATAATTAATTTCTCATGCATAACTTCTTACTAAACTAAAAATAAGACAAAAATTTTCATTGAATCTCAAAAGCAAGAGATTATCAATCATTTTTATTGTTTACAGTATGTAGAAATCTTTTGGAATTAATTATTTTTCAACCCCATACAATTTTATTGTTGAAAATTCCATCAGATAACTTACATAACTGTAATTACCATTTCGTAATCAATATTTCCGATCTTACATCATTTACTTTGATCTTATTCTTACACATTCGACATTGAACTTTTTTATTTCATTGAATAGTCTAAATTCTTCTCTAGACAGTTACCGACGAAGTTTGTAGATACAAAATCTTCTATACTTTCTTTTCCATTGTCAATTGATTGAAAAAAAAATTTTTTTAGGTGGAACTCGAAGAAGAACAAACTCATTTACCATTAACTTTATCAGACGGTGTATACAAAGGCGATAGATATTTCAAATGTGCAGAGAATAGAGCGATTTTCGTGAGTCTAAGTCAGTGCAGAAAGGATTCCAGATTTCAGGATGGAATTGCGCAAAAAGAACACGAAGCTTCTGCGGTGGAACACAATATGGTAAATTACTTCTCAAGTTTATGAAAATAAATTAATTTCTCACAATTCTGAGACTTAGTTTTATCCTATTGATTGTCTTGTTTTTCAGGATTGTCCGGTGATTCCCGGAGCAGTCGCTCCTTTATGTATGCCAACAGAAGAAGACGTACACGCTGTTTGTGGAAAGTACAGAGGCATCCAAGGACATCACAACTCATGTTATTTGGACGTTACTTTATTCGCAATGTTCACTTACACGTCAGTGTTTGACAGTATTTTATTTAGGCCTAAGGACTCGTGTGATATTGACGACTACGAAGAAGTAAGACTTAAATTTCTTATCATAATTTATTTTCCATATTTACCACTATTTTTTTTTCAAGGTACAAAGGGTTTTGAGGGAAGAAATAGTGAACCCGCTCCGGAAGAACCTTTTTGTGAGCGCTGATCACGTAATGAAACTGCGTCGACTGTTAGATAGACTCAGTAACATATCCGGACTGACTAGTGAAGAAAAAGACCCCGAAGAATTTTTGAATTCACTGTTGGCTCAAATATTGAAAGCGGAACCGTTTTTAAAATTGAATTCCGGTCAAGAAACGTTCCATTATCAATTATTCGTTGAAAAAGACGCACATTTGACGTTACCTACTGTACAACATTTATTCGAACAAAGTTTTTTGACAAGTAATATCAAACTGAAGGAAGTACCAAGTTGTTTGATAATACAAATGCCAAGGTTCGGAAAGAATTATAAAATGTATCCTAGAATATTGCCTTCTCAGCTCTTGGACGTTACAGATGTGATAGATGGATGTGAGTAATTCATAATTTATTTATTTAAATAATTTGGAATTCTTATATCCATAAGATGTAGGTCTCCCGGTATGTACTGAGATAGTTTGTGGACAAATTTCCAGAACCTGGTATATAAACATATTTTCTCTTTTTGCACAGTAGTTGAAAACTCTGAGAAATATTTCTAAACTTAGCGAAACCTCCAAATGTGTCAATTTTCAAAAATATCTTAACTCGATGAAACTTAAGAGCAGCTTCTTAACTCTTAGAAGTTGATGTTAAAGCTTTGGGATCTAAAAAATATCAAAAACGTTCTGTGAAATGTGGGAAACATTTAAAATATGAGAGCATAGCGTCCCGTCCATTTTTAGAGACATTAGAATCTATTTACCACTCTCTATAAAGTATCGATTTGAAATAATTCTTAATACTTACAATACAAAAAGTTTAAAATATGTGAATTCACATCACACTAATTTTTTAAGGGGTACAGTTTGCAGGCTTTCGTCTAAATTTCATCAACCCTCTAATAGTGGCTGACATAACCTCTAAAATTTCAACCTTCAACGTTAATCCCCTAACCTAATTTTTAAAAAATTAAATGGTATTTTTGTATTTCTTAAAATAATGAGGTATTGGTCCTTTCTATTCAAAACTTTAGGGGTTGTGAACACATCAACTGGAAGATTGATGTAATTTATTTAAAAACAATTTACAAACTGTTCCCCATAAAAATAAGTAAGATGTGGCTCTTGCTAAAGTTGATCCTCCTCGGAATTCTTCCAATCCACCGATTGGCATGATTTCTTCTTTCATTGTTGTTTTTGTTTCCACTGCTAGTAGTGGTCCAGCTGTTTTATCAGACTTGGATGTCGCTCTCAGTCTTCTCTAGTGTATTCCGTTAGTTCCTTTAGTTGGATTTTGAGATGAGCCCTCATCTCTTTTCTTTTGGTTCAATTATTCTTACATTTCCCTGGTCCTGATACATTGAAGAGCATTCACTGCTTGTCTTAGACTGATGTATGTAGATGCATACAGCATGATAAAGATAAAGATGATTACTCTTCTTTTGGTAAAATTTTCTTTAGATCTGCTGGGTCCTGATGCATTAAGGAATTTTTACTGCTTGCTCAGGTTGATGTTTCGCTGGATTTGAAGTTGATTTTTAGGTCTTCTGATATTATGCATATAGCATGATAAAAATAAGGAGCTTCCTGATGAGGTGAGTCCTCTTTAGATCTTATGGGCCCCGAGGTACTATGAGGGGTTCACTGTTTGTCTCAGGCTGATATTTTGCTGGATTCGAAACTGATTTTTATGTCTTATGATGGGGATAATAATGACCCTGATGAGGTGGAGCATGGTCTTCGGTTAGAGCTTGAATAGTGTTCCGAGAACCAGTCGTTCTTTTCCCTTATTTTGTCCACTAGGTAGTCTCCACTTTTCTTATAATTTCATATTAATAAATAAAAACTATTTCTAGCCCGTTATTGGTTTTGAAATAAACAAAAAATACAATGAATCAGAGCAAATAATCATTATACGAAGATGGGATTGAAAATGGTCAAACATACAGTTAAAGTTTTCTTTCATTTCCATCACTATTATAGGAAATACAGAGATTTAACAAACTAAAAATAAATATGGAAAACAATGTTGAAAATATTAATCCTTTCAATATGTTTTAGAATATTCCTTGGTCTGTTAACATTTTACACAGTGTTTTTTTTTTGTTGGTTTTAGCTCCAAGAAATTGTATAGTTTGCGGAGAGTTAGCTCGATACGAATGCAGAGAATGTTTTGACGATTGTAGTAACGCCGGTTTAGAAAGCACCGCTTTTTGTATGGAATGTCTAAAAAAAGCCCACCAACACGAAAAAAGGAAACATCACAAACATACCAAATTATCTGTTCCCAGTGATTTTTCTTCTGTGTACGAAGTACCGCGATTATTTATGGAACTATTTGCTGTTATTTGTATCGAAACGTCGCATTATGTGGCTTTCGTTAAATGCGGAGTAGGACACGAAGCGCCTTGGTGCTTCTTTGATTCTATGGCTGATAGATTAGGTAAGCGCTTCTCTTATTCAACTCCTTTTACTTTTAATAGGACCATGTGGTGTTTAATTACCATCCATACCATTCTTACGGTAGACTCTCTACGTTTGGTTTATAGTTTTTCCTCATTTTGTCCATCCGTTTTTTGGTATCCTTTTGTCCTGATATCTCCAATCTTGTTTACATTCTTCAACCTATATCACCACATCCTGAATTCCTAATTTTGCTCTAATAACTGAACTTCTCATTTTTATATTTGAGACTCATCCTTTATTATTCTTCGCTTTTCTTATTCTGCTTCTTTTGGTTTGAAAAGGACTATGTGTTGTTTAATTACCATCCATACCATTCTTATCAGTATCCTTTTGTCATGATCTTTTCATTCGTTTTCTACATCCTGAATTAGCGTTTCCATTTTATTATTCTTTTTATTTTTGATGTTTCTAGGTCCTATGCATAATTTTTAGATCCTCATCTTGCTTGGTGTACTTATCAAATTATTTTTTCCAAATATCTTCTGACCCTTGATACTTTTATCGCTTTGTGTGGTGTGTCTTGTACAGTAATTTCTTTCTATCTGTACAAAAATGTAGAATACTGTACAACATTTCAATGCAAATGAAAATTGATGTTGAAAGAGTATATTTTCTTTTTCCCCAAGGTGAAAAACATGGTTTTAACATACCTGAAATGGTGGCGTGTCCGGACGTACCCCGATGGCTCTCCGACGAAACCTTATGTAAAAACCTTCACGAAGAATGTCCCAACGATCGACATTTACCCGAGCATGCTCGTAGATTACTTTGCGATGCCTACATTTGTATGTACCAAAGTTCCGATGTGATGATGTACAGATAAATAGGTATGGTACATACATGACTTAGAATAAAGAGGATATATTTTACTTTTGTAATAATGTACGTTTTCATTTTTTAATATCTTGATAATATTTTGCAATAATGATAAGTCGATGTTGAAATTGTTCTGGAAATTGTACGATTAAAGACTCCTTAGATACACATTGTTAATGAGGGATTATCAAGTGATAAAGTAAACAAAAAAATTAAAACTTCAAGTTCCCGTGCTACTTTCTTCCTAATATTTCGTCTTGGGTGGAAATTTGATTCTAATAATGATAAATTTATGAAAATAAATGGCGCAGTCAATAGGATTATTGTTCAAAAACAGTTTTAGGATAGTCTTTCAGAGAAATTACAGTTTTTGTCATCAATCAAATCAATTAGTGAATAGAGGAAGTTCCCACGGTGCTTTTTTCATAATATTTGGTCTTGGGGTCGAAATTTTATTTGAATAATGATAAATTTATGAAAATAAGTGGCGCAGTCAATAGGATTGTTGTTCAAAAACAGTTTTAGGATAGTCTTTTAGAGAAATTACAGTTTTTGTCATCAATCAAATCAATTAGTGAATAGAGGAAGTTCCCACGGTGCTTTTTTCCTAATATTTGGTCTTGGGGTCGAAATTTGATTCTAATAATGATAAATTTATGAAAATAAGTGGCGCAGTCAATAGGATTGCTGTTTAAAACCAGTTTTAGGAGAGTCTTTTAGAGAAATTACAGTTTTTGTCATCAATCAAATCAATTAGGGAATAGAGGAAGTTCCCACGGTGCTTTTTTCCTAATATTTGGTCTTGGGGTCGAAATTTTATTTGAATAATGATAAATTTATGAAAATAAGTGGCGCAGTCAATAGGATTGTTGTTCAAAAACAGTTTTAGGAGAGTCTTTTAGAGAAATTACAGTTTTTGTCATCAATCAAATCAATTAGTGAATAGAGGAAGTTCCCACGGTGCTTTTTTCATAATATTTGGTCTTGGGGTCGAAATTTTATTTGAATAATGATAAATTTATGAAAATAAGTGGCGCAGTCAATAGGATTGTTGTTCAAAAACAGTTTTAGGATAGTCTTTTAGAGAAATTACAATTTTTGTCATCAATCAAATCAATTAGTGAATAGAGGAAGTTCCCACGGTGCTTTTTTCCTAATATTTGGTCTTGGAGTCGAAATTTGATTCTAATAATGATAAATTTATGAAAATAAGTGGCGCAATCAATAGGATTGCTGTTTAAAACCAGTTTTAGGAGAGTCTTTTAGAGAAATTACAGTTTTTGTCATCAATCAAATCAATTAGGGAATAGAGGAAGTTCCCACGGTGCTTTTTTCCTAATATTTGGTCTTGGGGTCGAAATTTTATTTGAATAATGATAAATTTATGAAAATAAGTGGCGCAGTCAATAGGATTGTTGTTCAAAAACAGTTTTAGGAGAGTCTTTTAGAGAAATTACAGTTTTTGTCATCAATCAAATCAATTAGTGAATAGAGGAAGTTCCCACGGTGCTTTTTTCATAATATTTGGTCTTGGGGTCGAAATTTTATTTGAATAATGATAAATTTATGAAAATAAGTGGCGCAGTCAATAGGATTGTTGTTCAAAAACAGTTTTAGGATAGTCTTTTAGAGAAATTACAGTTTTTGTCATCAATCAAATCAATTAGTGAATAGAGGAAGTTCCCACGGTGCTTTTTTCCTAATATTTGGTCTTGGGGTCGAAATTTGATTCTAATAATGATAAATTTATGAAAATAAGTGGCGCAGTCAATAGGATTGCTGTTTAAAACCAGTTTTAGGAGAGTCTTTTAGAGAAATTACAGTTTTTGTCATCAATCAAATCAATTAGGGAATAGAGGAAGTTCCCACGGTGCTTTTTTCCTAATATTTGGTCTTGGGGTCGAAATTTTATTTGAATAATGATAAATTTATGAAAATAAGTGGCGCAGTCAATAGGATTGTTGTTCAAAAACAGTTTTAGGATAGTCTTTTAGAGAAATTACAGTTTTTGTCATCAATCAAATCAATTAGTGAATAGAGGAAGTTCCCACGGTGCTTTTTTCATAATATTTGGTCTTGGGGTCGAAATTTTATTTGAATAATGATAAATTTATGAAAATAAGTGGCGCAGTCAATAGGATTGTTGTTCAAAAACAGTTTTAGGATAGTCTTTTAGAGAAATTACAGTTTTTGTCATCAATCAAATCAATTAGGGAATAGAGGAAGTTCCCACGGTGCTTTTTTCCTAATATTTGGTCTTGGGGTCGAAATTTGATTCTAATAATGATAAATTTATGAAAATAAGTGGCGCAGTCAATAGGATTGCTGTTTAAAACCAGTTTTAGGAGAGTCTTTTAGAGAAATTACAGTTTTTGTCATCAATCAAATCAATTAGGGAATAGAGGAAGTTCCCACGGTGCTTTTTTCCTAATATTTGGTCTTGGGGTCGAAATTTTATTTGAATAATGATAAATTTATGAAAATAAGTGGCGCAGTCAATAGAATTGTTGTTCAAAAACAGTTTTAGGATAGTCTTTTAGAGAAATTACAGTTTTTGTCATCAATCAAATCAATTAGTGAATAGAGGAAGTTCCCACGGTGCTTTCTTCCTAATATTTAGTCTTGGGTGGAAATTTGATTCTAATAATGATAAATTTATGAAAATAAGTGGCGTAGTCAATAGGATTGTTGTTCAAAAACAGTTTTAGAAGAGTCTTTTCGAGAAATTACAGTTTTTGTCATCAATCAAATCAATTAGGGAATAGAGGAAGTTCCCAAGGTGCTTTTTTCCTAATATTTGGTCTTGGGGTCGAAATTTTATTTGAATAATGATAAATTTATGGAACTAAGTGACGCAGTCAAGAGGATTGTTGTTTAAAAACAGTTTTAGGATAGTCTTTGAGGGAAAATACACTTTTTTTTTATTAGTGACTAGAGGAAGTTCTTAAAATCAGTGTAATTTTATGAAAAGGAAAAAAATAAGAGCTAAAGTTAGAAATATGAGAAAAGAACTAGAACAAAACTAAAGAAATAAAGAAACATGAAATTCAAAGGATGCACCAAGTCATTCATAAGAGAAACTCTTCATTGATTGAGTCTTATATAAAGAACAAAAACCCAGAGAAGACAAAACAAAATTGAGCTACTTCAATATTGTTGAACTATACATGAAGTATGACTGAGTTACAAATAATCTTCTTAAAGTCTTTTAATCAGTCATATTAGTGTTTACAAGATGACAAAGAAAAGAAGGAGAAAAAATAGGACAGGAACATTTTTTAATAGAAATAGTTTAACTATAATTTGTGTAGACAATTTGGCCACTATTTTGACTGTCGAGGCTACTATTTTGACCTGCAGACTAGATGTGTGTATCTAGAGAGTCTTCAATCTATGATAGACATTATTATATTTGTTTCAAAATATCTACAAGAAAAACTTTTAGTATTAACAAACAAATTAAACAATGATAATGTACTGTTAATTAATATTCTGTTATTAATTATCAAATAAGATTTAATACTGGTTTAGAAATTTTTCAAATTCTATATCTGATACTTGCTTCGTGCAAATATTTAAAGACGTACAAAAATGTTAATGAAAAGGTTTTATATAACTATAAATTATAAATAAAAAAATTGATAGTTATATATTTTCACAAAATCTTGTTAAATATGGGTATGTTCATATTCTATGAGATTCACCATGACAAGAGGATTCTTTTCAATACTCACTTATGTACATATACACAAAGTAACTAAAAAATATTAGAAAATACTTAGAGCAAACGTCTTTTTTTTTGTTTAAATTTCATATGGAAGAAATTTTGTTGTACAGTTTTGAAAAACTATTTATATTGTTCCAATCCATCCATACTAAACAGACTGTTTACACTCACAATTACACTGAGACTGAGAGTAAACTGTTTACCTTCAGTCTCTGAAGACTCACTTTTTGGTTATCGAAACGCGCGTCAGACAGTGTAATTGTGAGTGTTGGTGTAGTGGTAGTGTTAACAGTGTGTTCAGTATGAATATCACCAACGATTCCAAAACTTCCAACTTAACTATATATTATATTAAGTTCATTGATGTGCCCTTATTATGTTAATCTTTATTAAAAATTATGAATAATAGTTGCATGAAAATTTTCTAAGGTTAACAACAGTTTTTATCAGTAACTATACTTTTCAATTAATTGCAACAATACTGAAATAATGAAAATAATTTCGATCTCTGAAGATGATGACTTATCAAAACAGTGTAATTGTTAATTTTGATATAGTGATAGTATATAGTGTGTTCAGTAAAACAGTAGATGAACTTGATTTTTCTGAATTACAGAAACTTATAAAAATGAACGTACAATACATTTATTTATGTTAAAAACAATCTTGACTTTTTAAATGTTCCATTTTTAGATTTTTACAAACTAAATAGTGTTTTATGTAACATACTATGAAAACAAAATTATTTTATTTCAACTTATTAATATTGTACCCTAAATTTAAACAATTTTTTTTCTCATTGCATTTTTAGTGTATTTCATTAATTGTTATTTTATATTTTAGGGGTAGAAAGTGAATTTCAGGAGTGATCAACTGTGATTTGTTAATTTATTTCACTAATTTTACAGTTAATACTTAAATATTATCAAAGTGGCAGTGAGATTAATGCATACAGTCATAAAATTAATGTATAGATAGATATAGATATGAATATAGCAAAAGGCAACTAGAAAATCAGCTCGTTTGTTATTATATTTTTCTATTATATGCTTCTAGAGGCTTTTATACAGTTTAATCATGTTGACGACGATGTATTTCCGGCTGGAAGGACCAATATATGTGTTGTTAACAGCTTTCGGCTTAAACAAGATATATTGAAACTTCATTTTCTTTTTGAAAATATTATAAACTTGTTTTTACCTCATCGAAATGTATACTATGTAGATTTTTATTGCTGTTGATATTCAAAAGATGAAAATCAGTATTTTAATTGTTAATAATTATAATAACGGTTTAATTAGGATCATTTATTTTGGATTCTTATTAAAAATGTTTATACTTTGTTGTATATAGTTGAATAATAGTGTACAAATAAACATTTACTGATCTAATTGTTATTTTTTTTCTATTATTAAACGTATAGAATATTTTTTGTAGTAGAAACGCTTTTTCAACACGTGACTGATACGTTATCAATCATATATAGCGTCGGATTTTGGAAGGCACTAAGGGGGCTGAGTCCCAAGTAGTAGGCAAAATTACTAATTTGATCATTCATTTTAAAAGCAGTTTTTGATTCGTAGCAAAAAACTAGAAAGCAGAAGCCTTCAATGTCAATGTTCGAGTATATTATATTTTATCGAGATAGTACTTGTCAATTTTAATATATCAAGATAAAAACTTCATTTTTGATCTAATTAATTCAAAAGGTGTTTCATGAAACAATTTTCATAAACCCGAAGAAATACAAGGATTAGATGATTTGGCAAAAACTACCATAACTTGGCCTCAGTACCTTTCTATTAGAGAAATTATCTTATTTTCACAGTTCTTTAAAAATAAACAAAAGAAACGGTTTTTAAACAAAAATTGTGATAATTTGATTCGATAATATACAGTGTGATTACTAAAATTGGAAATATACACAGTGCTAATATGGACGATCATAGATACTGATAGAAATAATTATGACTGGAAGTTAAATCAATAGAAATAGGACAAAGGGTGGTCGGGTGAGGATGCAAGTAGTATCAACGCAAGATCCGATCCACGCCGGAAAGCGTTAAAATTCATTTTAACGAAATATCTTATGGTTTTCATCGAGTAACTCCTGGAAAGGTTTGTGGAAAATTAAAGTAATCATGTTTCTTATTATTTATTTTCACCAGATCTTAAAACTATTAACTACATATTGCAACCGTTGTACTATCGGTTTGTTAATATTATTAAACTATCTTTTAACAACTTTCATGGGAGGGTGACTTATGAAAAAATATTATTTCCTCACTTTGGTTTTCTTCGAAGTCACCATTAATAAATTGCAAATTTATTTCACAACTGAAAGTTGTTAAGTATAGTCAAATGTAAAATCTATTTGTAATGTTATGAATGAGATCAAATCACCCATGTACCAGTTAATAAGTCTTCGATAACTAAACTAACCAATAATTAATACTCGACCAATACATAAGGAATCAGTTGACATAATTTTTTTTAAACTAATCCAATTTATGGAATAAAATTGTTTGGAAAGTATTTTTTTCTCAACCGATCAGAGTGGAATTGATGTGGGTAATTCTCATGAAATCTTGAAACTCCTGTCCTAGATGTTGTTTTTTTCAAACGAATATCATTATAGCTATAAAATTTGGGATTGTACGGGCATTTGTGAGTATGTATGTATAGTTTTGAACTATGACTAGTCTATTGTAAATAGAAAGAAACTTTAAAAATTTCTCTCAATTTAGAATCATAAGTCATTAAATACTTGTCTAATGTGAATACCATATTTGTCCCATGAAAAATAATCATGCCCTCACAGTATTACCAACAGTCGATAAGTAAATATATTTTTGAGGACTTTGCTGGTACTTGTATTAGTTTTTAACAGTTGGTAGTACGGTTACTTGTTCGGAATGGCGAATTGACTTCAAGTTTATTTAGAGTAATAGTTGGAAGAAGATTTCATTGTAAATTTTTGAACATTTTATTCAACCATTCCATCACAGTGAAGAACAAAAAAGGTAATTATATTATTTCAATTTTGATGGCATAGTTAAGTATGTTTTTAGAGGTAAAAAGGTTTAGGTTTTTTTAGGTTATGATTCGTTTTATCATTCTCTCATTTTGAATAAAAGTGAGGGGATGTTGTAGAAACCACATGTGGTACCATAATGTAACCTTTGTAGGTGAAGAATTTGTTCTAATCCATGATATTTAGGACAAAATTGGATATAATAATATAAAATTACTCCTAAAAAGGAAAGCTGTAGCTTAACATGTAATAAATCCTGACTTGAACTATTTAAGGACGATATATGTGGTAGGGTAAGAGCCTTACTGCTTCAACCTGGAAGCCTAAATGTGCTTTTATTAACGCTGAAACAAATGTGTGATCAGATAAATGAAGTGATTAGAAAACTAATTTTACATAAGCCCCGAATATGTGAAGAGTAAGGAACTATTGAATTTTTTTAAAAATTTGACAAACCTCAAAAATATATTGAAGGCATATCAAAATATTTTTTGGCTTCAATAAATTTGCAGCTAATTTGTATTTATAAGTACTGATCCCAAAAACAAAATAGCTCACGAAAAATACCAGATCGTATTTTTTCCTTACATAAATTATTATAGTTTTCGATGAAACTATATTACAAATATGATAAACAATAATTTCGAAAAATTATCTTAAAAAATAATTTTATTCCATAATTTACTATATCTAATAGATAATGATAAAAAGGTACTTATAATAATGAGACTGGCTCTATTACTCCTCATTTCTGTAAACTAATCGGTAAAGTAATAGTCTTCCTTCGTAAATAAAAAGTACCACATCTCATGATGGAATTTATACAGAAACAAACTCACAGTAATGTTTCTAATAACACAAAATTCCTTTTTAAGAAGAGATGTGTATTGAAGCTAAATAAATATGGATGAAATCGTAATAGAACGTCTAACAGCATCAGTCTTAAATTTAATACACACCTCAATATTATAAGATCTTGTATAAGTTAAAGTTACTAGGTGTCATGAAAAAAATATATATAGATATATAGAAATATATAATTCAGTATGTCTCATACTCCAATGTATTGAGGCAAACAGTTGATCTTTGTAGTGCAAAAAAGTGAATAAAGGACGAGGAGCAATAAGAATAATCCTCACCCTAAAAAATAGATAAAAATGTGTAAAAAGTGTAGTTAATATATTACGAGGAGATACTAGAACGTCTTCGAAATGGTGTAGGAAAAAAAATGGTCAACGACTTTGTTTTTCATCATAACACAGGCGAAAAATCGAGAAAAGTCGGACTAAACTCTAAATTGAAAGTCAATTAATTAAAATTGCTCTCATTTTTTTTCTATTCTTCAATGACTTCTCTCTATAAACGCGGCCCTATTTTTTTTCCGACTATTTTATAAAAACTATTTTCAATTATTGTATATATAAAATGGATTGCCTTCCCGGAGGTGAGAATGTGTTTTTTTTATTTGTGTTTTAATTTATTTTTTTATTAGTTGTCTATGTATGGAGATAAAGTGAATGATCATGTTAGATCTTGGCTCAAAGTTGCATTTCTAAGTGAATATGCACTTTTTACAATATTCTTATGCGAATAGGTAAATGGCAAGTAAGATCCCCAAAGGATAAGGAGACTGTAGCTGCCGAAAAACTACGTATCCAAAACGAAATCTGGCAGAAGCTGGGATTGCACGTTGATAAACCAAGGCAGGGTGGAGGTACATCTACAGATGGAGAGACCGCTCCACTTTTTTTCAAAATGAAGATGTAGTTGCCGAAATAACAGGAGTAAGCCTAAGCCTAATTAAAAGATTGCATACTATACTACCATGTGGTTACATTAATGCAGAAAATTTTTAAAAAAATTTGTCTCAAAACTGTGGCAATATATGTGATGAACTATCCATGGTATCAAATGCCTACAACCTTACATATTGAGTGAAGATGCTCAAGAAAACCGAAACAAAGATATCCGAAAATACAGGCAGCAGTTCTCTAGGAAGTTTACCAGAACCCTAACTATGCAAGACACATACCAAAGGCTTGTGGTTTCCTCGGATCCATATATTACTGGGCTGAGGAAATTGCTTCCTAGAAAAACAGGATTACTATCACAAGAAGTTTTAAACCTTTTAGAAAATCTTGATATTGGAATTGAATAATTTTTGCAATAATTTTTTTCCATTACTTTAAAGGTTTTTTCATTAAGATATTTAGCTCCTAATGGAAAAATCACAGGGAAAAGCATCTCTTGAAAGGTTATATTTTAATTATCTTATATATTCCAAAAAAAAAAATGTGTAAAAACAAGTTATTTTCTTGTATTTATTTTCACAAAAAACTTTTTAAAATAAAAAAAAAATATATTATTTTTCAAACATTTTGTCATAACTTTATTATATATATACATATACTATTTTTTATGAATTGATTACTTATAGGTTTTGTCCGACTTTTCTTAATGTTTCGCCTGTGTGCGCCGTGCTTTAATCCGAGGGGTTTTGGTCACTAAAAGTCTGCTTCCACTTTAATCACCAGATTTAGAACCATGGCTCTCGAAAATATAAATTGGCAATATTGATACTGAGAAGGTCAAAACTTTTAAATACTATTATAAACCGTATTTTTTACCACACCTTGTATAATGTTAAAATAAAATTAAAGCTGTTACCAGTCAGTCGGTACTTATAATAAAATAAAGTTCCTAAGTGGAGCAGTTAAAAATACAAATTTTCTTGATTATGATAAAAGATTCCAGACTCACATTGCACACATTTCGTGATTAACCCTTATAAATGTCTATAATTACTAAATTGGAAAAAACACAGATGCACAGGTATTAAAAATTGCTTGTCTGAGTTGTATTGAATTTGATATGTTCAGTTTTTTTGATAATTTGTACATAAAGTGTGGAATAGCGAAAAGAAATAGATGCAGTATGACTATTTTCATTTTCAAAAATCTTTTAATCCTCATTCTGGTAAAAATAAATTCACAGGATCCACAATATATGCTACAACAAACTAAAACCCAAGGTTAGTTCTTCATTTTAACGTAAGTATCAATCATGTGAAAGTTTTCTACTCCTATTAGTCCGGTCAAATTAGAACGAAAAATAAGATTGAATCTACATAAATTCCACCAAGCTGGAAATCAGTGATGTTTAAGATATAATTAAAAATAAATATTGACTATTGATATTGATATTAAATTTGATAAACACAATTGTTGTTGGTGAAGATGTAGATATACTCATATTACTCACTGTTACATGAAGAAAATTCCAGAGCATTCTTTAACATAAAACGCAATAGGATTAAATTTCGCAAACATTAGTCAGCACTTATTTTATTATAAATAAGATTATTGTAAATAACTTTTTAATGAATATAGTTCATTCAATGAATTTTGTTAGTTCGCTCCTGATATTCATTCATAACAATTGTAATATTTTTGTGTAAAATAAATGTATTAAAATATTTTTCGAGTACCGAAAAATATAATCCTCGAACCCCTTTTTGATAAAACGCCAAAAACTCATTTTTTTGACCTTGGACCTTGAATAAAATTTTTTCCATACAGGGGAATGATGAGGAACTTTCAAATGTTATTTTTAACAATTTTACTGATTTTCAGCTTGGTGGGAATTTATGTAACTTCGAATGTCTAAATTGACCGAACTAAACTTATTCTATTACACTTCAATAGAAATGAACTACAGATCATAATTGTTAACAGATCTAAGACTTCATTTATTGAAACGGAATAATTACTTCATCCATTCCGTTACTGTTTTGCACTGTATGTAGTTATTGAACCAAATTTAAAAGTTATGTTTAATTGAAAGGGCTTAAAATAATTTAGTAAGCTCTAAACATGAATCAAACTGGATCACAAATTAATTAATCAAAAACCAAATAGTTTTTGATGGAAGTTTTTTGCAAACTGGTGAAATTTATTTATATAATAACTATAGATAAGTTTTATTTTTGGTATTTGAATATAATTCAGGTCTAAAAAGTGAGAAGTGAGCAGAATCAAATGAATTTTACTAAAGATTTTGTTAATAATCAATTCATTTTCTCCTATATACCCTTTAAAAGAAATATTGCTAGTTTCCGAAATCATTTGAAATTTTTTGCTAATGGATTTGTCTAGAATTACTGTAACTGAATCTAATATCAAAATAAAAACACGAAATTGACCATTTTTTTGAGTAAAATATGGTAAAATTGATTTTCGCTCACTCTATTAATATTTTTAATCACATTTAGGATAATCTGGAATTTATTTCCAGTGCATTTTGATTTTATTATAAGAATTGCTAACAGAGCCAGCAACCAAATTCAATCTCGTAGTATTTTTCTTTTAAATCCAGTTATTTTGAATTTTATAAAGTTACTTTTATTATTTTAAAAATTGTCAAAGAAAATTTGTCATATTTTAACAGTTTCACAAACAGAATACACAAATTTTGACTAATAATTCATTAATTTCAAATTCTGCATCGTCATTCTATCCATTAAATGATTAAAAGTAATTAACATTCCATTAATTAGGTATAATTGTTAAAAAAACCTATTATTTTTGATAGTACTCTAAAACTACCGACTTAACAATAAATTTTAATACATAATTTGTACTTTTGCTCTCACCAAAAGATTTTTATTAAATTATAATGCTCACAATGTTTTAAAAATATTGTGCTGGTTCATCCTAAGGGGCTCTTGTTCAACAAATCATTGAATGATTTCGAAAATCATCTGAAAAAAATATGAAAAAAAAATTAAAATACAAATTCTAAGCATCTTAAAATTGATAAAATAGGAAAAACAATATTATGTGATTTGTGGACGAATTAAATAATTGGTGGTGGAATTTTTTTTATAATTATTGTGAAGGGGACACAGTCGTCTAACGGTACTGGAGATGAATTAATGTAGTTGGAACTATAAAAGAAATTGTGGGTGGCTCCACATATTGAATAACCATTTTGGAATATCACAAAAATAAATAGAAGGCAATTCGGACCGTATAAAGTGATATATTTTTCAAAGTGATTTTTACAAAATTGAAATTAGTGTTGTAATTGTGATTCAATGAAGTTTTAAGTGTTAATTAATGATCAAGGAGGATCCACATTCAAAGTCATACAGTGACTGAATATAAATTAAAAATAAAATGTACTTTTTTTAATAAAATGGTTAGCTTAATGTTTTACAAAATGCCTAAAAGTAAAAAAAGGGGGAATTCTTGTTAATTTTGAAGCAATGTTTATGTTTTCAACAAACAAGCATCATGAGAAATGGAGAAACTGTTAACCTATGAAATAAATAAATTGAAGAATCAAAAATGCTAATGCAAGTTAACCATGAAAATATTACACTTACAGATTATGTTCACCAGAAGTTCCCAAGTTTTTTTTCCTTGTAAACCACTTTCAAAATTATTATTACTAGTTTTAGTTGATACATTTACACTATATTTCCAACTCATCAAATATAAGATCCAACTATGGAAATTCAAATACACTTTTGTTGTAGAGTTTCCCGAGGACCCCTGGGGGTGTGCCTGAACCCCTTTGGGAATCACCAATGTACACCATACAAACAAACAGAAAAATATATGCAATACTTACTGTTCAATTCTAATACGTTTCATCTTCATCCATGATGAAATCACTTCCGAAGCCAGAATCTATAGTATATCTTGGGCTGAAAGTGGAAACATATAAATAAGAATTATATAAAGTATTGCAACAATTTTTACAAGGCAAAGAATTATTTAAAGTCTTTAGACAACCCACTTACAATCTATCAGTGTAAATTTCAATAGACCATTGCATTAAATTATTTTATTCTTTTCGCTGTAATTAAAAAATTAGTGGAGATTTGGCTTGAATCTGTTAATTTTTCATTTACATTAACGATATAAGGTAAGATATTGTGAATTTTTATAAATGTACACAAAAGACAAAAAAATATGATTATTAAAATGATATTTTTGAGTTCCTATCAGATAAACTATTGGTTTATTCAAAAATTCAAAATTGTTTGAGTGGAATCAAGTATTTCAGTTAATTTTCTTGTGATTTTGTTGCTTGTATTCAAAGTACCATGTTGTTAAAATAATAAGAACTGTATTGTGTTTATATAAAGTTGTAATGATAGAATAAGTCTTCACAACTACCCTGACCAAAATAGATCCCCTCCTATATCTAAGGGTGGGAGATGCAACGTCCCCTTGTTCCATATTACAAGAATTTTGTACAGATTTTATTAACTTTTGATCAAAATTTACAGAGGTAATTGAGATAGATGAAGTTTTTTTATTTGTATTACTACATTTTGTAGAATATTTTTCAACATTTTATAATTATGTATAGAGTGATACGGGTGTCCCCCAAGTCAAATCATAATGACATATATTGTATTATCATATTAATAATTTACTTTCAAAAAAATTTTGGTGGATAATATCAAACTTGTTGAAGTATCTCTTGTAACATAAGTATTTGAAAATTAAAAAGTTATATACCCAAGGTGGATGATCCTGTTCTTTTACCAGAAACTTCTACCCACCCTATTTCAAAGTAATATATTGCATTATAATAAAAACATTGGAAAAGGAATATCACCAAGAATAATCTTCTGCTACCCTTTGGAAGACATAAGCTACATTTGCATTCAACATAACAGAAACATAATTAATATTCTTATTGTGAAAGCTTTGTTTATGAAACCATGAAAATAAATTTCATTTAAATTCAACTACCATCACAAAGGCAACTTTCTATTCTACTCAATGCATCAACACTGAATCACCTTACATATTTATAGTTAAGTAACTGACCTCCAAATCATTAAAGTAGAAATAAACAAATATTAGCAAGTCATTACAAAACATGTCTAATATATATAATATAGAATAATTTGCCAATTTATTGTTTTTTTTTTAATGATAAAGTAATATATTTTAGTAAACAGTTGAGATTTATCTATTTAAATTATGATATTTTATGCATGGAAGAATCAGAAAACTTACTTGATAGCTCTACAAGTGAAAAACACAATTCGCTTCAATTTCCTATTGTAGAAGAAATAATTAAAACTCCATAAACATCCATCTTCCCCAAATGGATCAGAAATAAGATCAGGATTATATGAATAAATATCACAATTCTCTAAAGAGATCTCATCATCAATAGCAGACCACATAGATGGTCCCAAGAGGCGGTAATGATCTCCCGCAGTTGCAGCTAAATTTGTATCAATGGCATTTGTCACCCATTGTTTAGACGGTTCTTTGCTGAATTCATGACTCTGAAAAAAATATGCTCAGTTCTTATATTGCAGAGCACTGCTTTTAGAAGCCACTTCAGATGAAATTATTGTATTTAGAATACAAGAAAACTCATATGATCTGAATGTTTGGTTTATAATTTTATAGTTAGTCAAAGGTTTAAATGAGGTCACTGCTTTCCCTCCTTTTGCTAAGTGAAGTCAGCTTCAGCCTGGCAATTTTCATAAAGGTTTGTAATTTTCAGCAGTGTCTGCTAACTCACTAGGGAATGTAGTACAAAATGTTTTAAAAAAGAAAATTTGCAACATAATAATCAAAGATCAGTTGAAGCTCCATGGTCATGCAAAAAAAATTTTTTATGTAGAACAATAATGTGCAAATATTTACCTTGACATCCATAAAATCATAATCTGGAAATGCAGCATTAAGTGTGGCTATCAAATAAAATAATGTTTTACGACTGATAGTATCACACAAAGGACCTTCTTCATCTCCAGAAGTGCTTCGACTGTATTGAGAGAATCCAGGGGAAACCCCCTGGGGAGGAGAAAGAGCCTGAAGATCACTGGGGTTTACTCCTTCAGGATTGAATCTCTTATACAAGGCTTTATCTGTACCTGCCATTTTGCAGGAATAGCTTTCTATACGACCAATGATTTTGCTGTCACCTGTTTGGATGGAAAGAGCATTGTTGATTGCTTCAAATCTAGTACTTTCAAGAAGCTTCATATTGTAGAATGGATTAGATATGAAAAAATTCACTTGTAACCTTTCAAAATTTATTGTCTTAACGGTATGCAGGCACTATTATTAAAAAAGTTCTTAAACATTGCTGTAGGGTGTATGAATATTCCTTTTCTTTTGGAGTGAAGGAGACTAACCGTCGGTATAAATGTACGCCTCACTGATCGTTTGCTCAACAAATAATCTGGGCACATTACAAACTTTTTGAACAAAATATTAACCACTTTTCAAGTAGTTTTAAAGTTTTAGTTCTAATCGGTGGAACACAAACAAATTTCTATAATCAAAAATAGGACGAGTCCACTATTATTCACTGTATAAATAACAAATACAATTTTTCACGTATAGCTACTGTTCAGAGAACTCAAAGTCATTAACCATTTTCACAATTTAAAGTAATACACAAATTTCTAAAATATTTTCCTACAAACACTAATTTGGAGTGAATATAACGGGAATATATCAACAGAATCTTCGCTTGAACACAAAGGAATACAAACAACTTCAAACTCAGATTGACATTTGCTGTCATTGACGAAAATAACCATGCTACGTTGCCAAGTCTTTAAAAAAATCTAGTCGGTATATGCAATAGGTTTGCAGAGTACATTATAAAATACGTTTAACAAAACGTTAAAAATAAGTTCATGTCAGAATTATTATATAGAACAAAGTTGGGTTAAATTAATAATTCGCAATAATAAAAAAAATTAAGGGTGTTGAGCGTGTAACTTCAGCATAGTTCTGAATATCAAGATTATATATGAATTAACGGCATCAATGTATAATTAATACATTAAAGTCGAACCTTGTTTACATTAACTACCAGATCGACTATCTTTGGATTATAACAAGAAATAAAACTTTAAAAAGCATTTTTTTTTGGCAAGCTGTTCATTTTACAAGGTGAAGTAAATTACAGCCTTGAATCGTTTGCAAAATATTTCGTTATTTTTAGATACAACTTTTGTTTATTTATAATTGCTCAATATATATAAAAATCACCTGATATTTTTATAACATAGCATTTAGTAACTTTTGAGTATTTCCTTTCATTATTATCATCAGCTGTTTAAGAATAAACATATATAAATGTAAATTATATCAAAAAATGGTTTTATTATTTCAAATAAAATTATGCTAGTGTTTTGAACTTATTAAAATAAAAATACGGATGCGGAAAAAACAGATCACGTGATATTTCGTTACTTGTTTTCAAGTTTACAGATAAGTTATCAGTTTTACGTATACAACAAAAAAAGTTGATAAGAAAATTAGTCACTAATAAAAATAATAAATACAAAAGTCGGAATGTTTTTTTTCGTTCAACTCATGAAATATTTTGAAAATACGTACAAGAGGCGTGTACAATGCTAAAAATAAGTGCATCGGTCAACGTACCAAAGCTGTTTAATATATTTTTCAATGTGATAACAAAATAAACGCCTCTGGAGGGCTTGAATTTGCAATACTTTCATGCGTTGAAAATAAACAGTTGTGTTGATAATAATAAAAATTTATCGTTATTTACATTGAAAATAGAATATTTTTACAAAGTATTGTAGGCTGCAATAGTAATTCAAGGTCCTGGAGAATAATTATGTGGAAGATAATTATTTATATTTGATAGTCTGCTATTTTCTTACTTCTTGAGACATTATTTTAACTGTGAAATTACAACGGGGTTATGAAGCCTTCTTCTAAACTGTCTTACTTTCAGGAAAACTTTTGGGGAAGCAAAAATTAAAAGAAGACAATTTAGCGGTTGCCCAGGGCGTCATAGGGCTGAATGGCAATTATAGAATAAAATAGGGCGGCATAAGGAACGCAAAGGTGATACCACAAAAAATGTCAACAAATGTTGTCGAAACAAATCTATCTACTTCCTGGAGAAAAATTTAAGTTACAATTTTAAATTCTAGTATTTCCTAGTGAATGATGTAGAAAAACTAGTTTCAACGCCGAGGGTATTAGTCAATGCTAGTTTTAACTAGTGAAAACAAGTTTTAACAGGAGGGGTTCGTGAAAACTAATATTCCCTTGTCAAAACTAGAATGAACTGTAAACGGATTTTAAGTACCATGATGGTAGTATATGAGTAACTGCTCGGTTCAGCAAGTAACGTTCTCGAACGCTATACCGAAGGGCACTTACTAAATCGCTTAAAACTTTTAAGCAAATAGGAATTTTGATTTTAAATTTTGAATCTTTATTATTGAATAGTTTTACAAGCGAATCACGTAAAAAATTTAAGCCTCCACATGTATTCCCCCCCCCCCTTAATAAAACACTAAATTAATATTTCCATACTTTATTTACGAATAATAATATAATTAACAATTGTGATAAAATGCTATATTTTCTAACACTAATTACATAACTTTTGCCTGATGGGTGGCAAAAAAAATGGGTTAAAGCATAGCTAACGTTCATTGAAGCACATAATAATAAATATTCATAACTACTGGTTTCATAATCCCACCCTAACTAGTACTTCAACTAAATGTTCTTTTAAATTGAAGAGCCCTTTAATTTAGTTGTTAAAGTAGTCCCATAATCGATTTGTAACGGTAACGGTCTTTCAATTAAAGGTTAAACGGAGGTTGACAATACTCTAACCTTTTCCAATATGTTTCGTTAGAAAAATAAAACAAAATGAAACGTAGAAGTGAGTGTTATTTTGTCGCTAACATTTCTTTTGACTTATTTAAGTTATTAAATTCCATTTTTAATTTCCATTATCCTATCCAATGTTTATTTTTAAGTCCACGTCCCTTGTTCTCATAATAAAATTATTATATAAATTTTCGGTGTTTGTATTCACGTTTTCCAATTTTGTCTAGAGGTATCTCTGAATGCGATATCCATCGTCATCCGCTAAAAGATGTCTTCCAAAGTGCCTTTCTTCAAACTCCCTTCTCAAAGCACTGTTATTGAATATTTATCGGAATCTGGCTAAAGAGCTACTATGTTCGAACCGAAGCCAAGCATTGGATGCAGTTTGTACCTTTTTATATTTGTCGATACATTGTATTCGCATGAGCTGGAAGTAGCACGATATCTAGTCATTGTGTCATCAACCTTTTATTTTCTAAAACTTATTAGAAAAACGCCTGGGTCAGCTTAGAATTCAAACATGCATTTGAAGTTTGCCGCTAAAGGAGACTTTATAATGTGCTAAAGTGCAACATTTTTGACTTTACCTTAATGTTCAAGTTAAAAGAACATTTAGGTTAAATGGAAATTATGAAGAACGTGACTTTGAATTTGAAAATTCCTTCAAATATATTAAAAAAACAAGACCTAAAGAATATGTCCTAAAATGGATTTTTAAAAATTCGCATTATCTTCGGATATGCAGTAGATTTTGTGACCTAGCGTCTAAGCAGTTTTCCTCAAAACTACTTTTTTTGAAATGGTTGACATGATATCTCAAGTTCTACTCGACCGATTTCCTTTGGTGGAAATTCTTATGCGTCTGCCTCAATTTGGAGAATTTTTAAAAAATTCCAAAAGGTCAAAAAATTGATATTTCATGTCGAAGCCGTTTTGTGATACTTTTTGCTAAGGTCAATGCGATAGCGACATCTTTACAGATTAAGTATTTTTCAATTTTTTTTTTTATTCTAGACCACTACAAAGGGTGGAATCATATCAATCAGAGTGCATCGTTTTTTTTAGCCACCCAATTTACCGGTATGTAATTTATTAAAATTCTGATTTTTATACAGTTGAACATCGTAAATCCGGACTTCTAAAACGCGGAATATCTAAAATCCGGACTGATTCGTTCGTAACGTAGTTTTTAGCTTCTGTATTTGACACTTGATTGCGACACCATAAATAACGATAGCATGAAGAAATTGTTTATGTATTTGATTTGTTTATTATTATTATCATTATTTTATAAATGTATTTTTGTGCAGTATTAAACGCGATTTTATTATATTTTATGCATACCTCTCCCTCTGTTTACATTATTATGTAATGTTGCAAATGATTTCCTGTTAGCGCGATAGATGGCGCCACCCTAAATGTATTCAAATATGAAAAATCTAAAATCCGGAACCAATACTTTTCCAAGGATTCCAGATTTACGATGGACTGTATAAAAAAATGGACAGTAAAAATTTTTTTCAGGTTAGTTTCTAGATCAGAATACCCATTTGAACAGTTTTTGTCACAAAATATTTCGATTTATCCATTATTGTGATGTAAAAATATCTCAAAACGATAAATATTATAAAGCTGTAATTGCCACAATGAACGAATACATTTTATGGCAGTGTTGGTTCAACCGTCAACGACTAACCATTTTTCTTGAATTTGTTCGACTTGTTGAGTTTGGATCGGCGTTCTCAACCTCGCTTGGATTTCCAATTTACCTCCTACCTTTTTTCTACCTTCCAAAAGCTACAAATTAAAAAATTATATACATTTATCTATTATTACAAATTTTAAAATGGTACTTACATCGAACGTATCATGAATTTCACATTGTGTTTCCAACTGTTGTAATTTAACATTAACAGTTCCTATTAGAACGTCGCTCCTGAAGAACCCTCTGAAAATATGACACAGATTATTATTTAGTTCAGAAAAAATTTTATATGTGTGTATTCTGATCGCCTAAAATTGATTGCTGCTCTATCAAAATGTGAAAACAGATTTGTTTTAATTGTAAAAAAGGGCAAAAGTTTCTGAAATACAATAATCTCTTACAACAGTAGTTAGTATTGATTCACAGGGACAACTACACCCTTTTAACATATTTTTATAACAATTTTAACATTTCACGTGGTTAATGTGGACGAATTGATTAATTGACCAAACACAAACTTTTTATTTACATTATTTTCAGTTAATATTGTTATATCAAAGACTTATGCACTACTCAGAGCCGGTATCATACACCTATTAAGGATACAAAGTATCAAATAGATTAGGCTCAGTTCACATAACGCACTGTGTCGCAAGTATCCTAGAAATCAATGAAGGCGTTTTTGGTAATCCTAGTTTAGCGATGCTATCGTGCAGGGTCTTAGACAGGGGTTGCTGACATAATAACTGGGATCCACCACGATGTCAAGTCTGGTATTCGTCACCTGTCTATCGGTCATAATTGACTTACCAAAGTAAAGTCATTCGCGAGCACCTCCTGCGGCTGGTACTTGTAGTAAAGTGTATGTGTATTGAGAATTGATTGAACCGGTGCAGATAGTCAGTATTATCTAATACACTACAAAACAAATTTCATACAGATACATTCATTAACTCTTGTATATCAATTAACATGAAAATCCTGTTCTCTTATGATAATAAACATTAAACAGTTGACGTTATTGTAACAAATTACAAAATTTTCTTGATATACCTACAAAAAACACGGCAATCCTCCTAAAAACGTACAGCAGCCTGGACAGGATACGGGAGAACCACAGCAGCTACATCTAATTCCAATAAACGTCAAATTGCGTTAGTAATCACTCAGTTAAATCAAGTTTATTAGAACTAATTAACAGTAACCAGTTACGAATGAAAAAATTGTAAGAATAGCTTAAAATTTATAATAGCCCGAGACACAGCTACTCTTCTCTATATGTTGATCCGTTACCTTATAATTTTTAAAAAAATTATTTTCCTTTTATTAAAAACAAATATGGAAATTGATTCTATTTTTTAGAAACTGTATTACAACATTGGACATTTTATTTGTGTCATTCGTTGTAATATTTTGCTGTTCTAATTTTTTGATTACGGTGTCAATCAAAGCTAAAAATACAATAGAATCAACCTTAGATGAAGCACAGTGGAATCTTTAAAGTTGGAAGTGTTCATGATCACATTTTCAAGACCAAATAGATATTAAAAAAAATATATTTATATAAATAAATTGGTTACTGTATATATGAACTTGATTAACTGGACTTTTTTTATTCCAGCACATAATTTTTTTTCTCATATTATAAAAACTTTATGTTGAAGCTAAAAAATGATGTACACTTTCGAGTTATTTTTGTATAGATCAATAATTAATACTTTACAAGGATAAATTGTTCAACTAAGGGAAAAAAAATTTCTAGTGACACCTGTTTAGTAAACAGATGCAATAATTTACCAAAATCTAATTTTCTTCAGACAACTTAGTGTTTTTTATAATCTATAGTGTATATAAGGTTATTTTGTCAAGTCTATTTTGTTTTTTAACCCCTTTTAAGCTAATTTTTTTCATTACGTTTTATTTCTCGCCTCCAATTAATTTATTTTTATCTAAATCTGTCTAATTCTTTCAAATACTTCCGCAATATTTTTATTACTTGTAATGTCCCCATTCTTGTCTTTAGCATTTAGTATTAACACCCTGACATGATTTAATCATAATTATAATATTGTAATTAACAAGGAAAAACATAGGACATGCCTCAGGATTAAATACCAAACCAGTTTAGATTTGTGAAAAAAATTCACCTCAATATTGATCTTCAGAAGTGAGATCAAAACACCATACGAGAAATGAACAGAAACGCCATCAAATGGTACACGAATAGCTCTAAAACAGCAGACGGAACATTACAGGGACCTAGAACCGAACAATCTGAAAGTCTAGACAACACTTCAAGCAGAAATATCAACATCATCAACTGTCCGATAACCAAGTAATTACAGCTCTAATTTCATAAAATCCAAACTAGTGTGGGAATGCCTGGACAAGATAAATGAACTAAGAAAGAAACATTCTGGAACACACTGGAAATAATTGAGAGACTCGATAAAGTAGGGACAGACAAACCCTTCATAGGACTTGAAACCTTCTGTGGTATCAGCTATAGAATAATAGAAAAAGCATTGGAAAAGAAGATAGATAGAATTGGTAGAATACACATGGGCTAGGACAGCCAAATACTCTCCCGGGAAACTATAACTGGAGAAGATCTACTGAATGTATTAGTCCAAGTATGTACAACCTACTAAGAGGAGTCCTTTTGGAACACTTTCACCTATAGACTAAACAGATAATGCAAATTCTGCCTCTAGATTCTCTCAAAGTGTGAGACACTCCAGAGCACTACACCTGGGAATGTATTTCAGTTTATTAAGTTTCTATTTGAGCCTACCATGAAAAACTTTATCAAAGTTTTTTATTATCCTGTGTACTTGGTCTATGGTGGAGTAGTTTGTGATGTGAAGGTATTAGTTTTCTTTCTTCAAGTATAGGGCTTAATCTTTTTATTAGTATTCTCTCGAATAGCTTTGGTAATAGCGGTATTGGTCTGTATGAAGATACTACGTTTGGTGGTTTACCTAGTTTGGAAATCATTATGACTTCAGGCTACTCTCTACAATGTAGGTGTAGCTTTCTTTGGTAAATGTTTTAGTATTTCCCCTGTGATTAATTCACAGCCAGGAACTTTCTTCAGGTTGATATTTACTTTAATCATTGTGGATATTTCATTTGGGGTAGTATAAGTTATTGGGAATGTATGAAATAAAAGATAAAGATTTCTGGTAGCTATAGCAATCCCATATTCTTAACTTTCAATGAAGAAAGCTAGAATTGAAATTCGGTAAATTTGATAAAAACTGTTATCATTGACGTTATTATTGATTATAATTTCTCCAGGTTAGATTAAAAAAGATTAAAAAATATATTCTATCGGTATTGGAAGCAGGAGCATTTCAGGTTAAATGAAAAGAAAGGTACATCAATAGAAGGTGTTTATTCATGAATAACTAAAATGGAGTAAGCTTTGAACTCCAAAAGAAATGGGGTAAATATATCAGCTGTAAACTCTGGGATAAGTATTGCAGAAAAAAGAAGAAACAATAGATACTTTGGGTAACGGGGTACATGGAACCCCAACTCTGATATTATTGATTCCAATTTATAGCCAAATGTTAAAATTAAAAACTGTCACCAAGTGTACATAATTTTATCTCACAAATGGCAAGAATTTGTTTTAGTGGAAAGTTAAAAATAATAATCATCCAAAGGCCTACATGCTAATTATTTTTTATTGAGCTCACCCTTTGGAATATACTTCGAATTTTATACTGTGTCTTTTAAAAACCCTCTGACATTGCCTTGAATTCCTTTGTATTGGTATAACAAAAGTTTTCCCATATTCCGGATTATTCGTATTTTTAATAGTAGATGTTCTATCACTAAAAGGAGTTTCCTAAAAAATTGGGAAAATTATTAGATAAAAATAAAATTTACGTTTTGTATAATTATTTATCAAGAAAATTTAGAAACATAAACATATGAAAAGTTCTAAGAAATTAAAGAAATTATTTATTAATACATACCTGTGGATATGGAAATTCCATCTTAACATAAGTATCTACATCTTTATCTGTGGATATATTAAGTCCTCTGTGTATACAGATTTCGATATCATTATCGCTTATGTCTGTGAAAACTTTAACAATAGCAAATTCTTTACTTTCATAATGGAATTTAGGAATCCTGCCTTCTTTCTTCGCTGCTCTAATCACATCTAAATCCTTTGCTACATTCAAACCAAACCTAAATATAAATTCAAAAATTTAAACGCAATTTACACCTAAACAGTATTGAAACATATTTTGTGGAACATCAGAATTTCATTTCAAAACTGTTGAACCAAATTCTCAGTCCTCTATTTGGATTCCCTATTTTCCTCTAATTTTATTAGCATTGGAACAAGAGTTATAAGTGAGATACTAAAAATATTAATTGAATTAAAACTATTTTGGACAGAACAAGAAAATTGAATTAGAAATCAACAACCAAACGGATATTAAATACTTGTATGTATGGATGTTGGGGTATCGTATACACTGAAGCCCAAAGGATCTATAGTGTCCCTCTTGCTTGATACTATACTGGAGAACCCAGTGTTTACAGCTGATCTGGTAATCTCAATCCTTTTAAAAAGTCTGGGACATGGGATAGCTGTAGTTTTACCAGAGATCTTCGTCTTCTATTTCATATGCTTCCATATGTAGAGCTCTGGAGTTCCGTAATGTTTCACACTTCGATATTAAATACTTAAAGAGTTCAATTCAAAACCTGTTATGACCTGCCAGGATAAGAGCTGACACCAGAAAATTTAAAACATAGGTAGAATTTGTGAACGTTAGAAGTAGAAAACAAGAATCAAACCAATGAATGAATAGGGTGATGGGTCAAAGTGTCCCAAAAATTGCCCGAAACAAGATACAAGGCAGCTGAAGAAGTGTAAGAAAAAGATTGAATTTATAAGGTGTTCAAAATAAATAAAATTACTTTTTTACCAGGTTACAACTGCTCAACCTCATTCAATACAACCCTTTCCCACCTTTTCCCTTCATTTGGAGAATATCCCAAAGGCACAATCGTCTCGGTTCCATTCCCATCACATCTTTTTACTACGTTTTAGTTTAAGGGGGTTACCAATAATCCTCTTTAATATTTCCATCATTTACCAGAATGGTTGAGAACAGGTGCACTAATTAAATTAATGCAACGTGCATGATAAATAGTAAAGCTCCAAGCTGCCTGTAGGGGAAGAAGAAGGATTGATGAAGGGAAAGGATATCATTGTTGGCCAGTTTTATCCACCACTTTCCTTTATTATACAACTTATTACTAAATGTTTTTAATTGTTTTTATAGAAATTTACCTTTCGAATCTATTCATTCCTGCAATGTCGCCAATTGCTTTGTTATGATCTCTAGTTGTAAGGCACATTTTTAGTTGTTTTTGCAGTTGAATTTCTAATCTGGCGAAAAGATCACTATCTTCAACTGCAACTGTTTCATCATTTTCTGTCGTTATAGCAATATTATATCTGCAATACATAGAATATTTATGATATGATTAGATAATTTCACAAGAACAAATAAAAAAATAGAAAAAATTCCGGATGAAGAAAATTTGGTTAAGATAATAAAAAAAGCAAGAGTACGACGGTTGGGACTTATATAGAGTTGAATTAGAAGCTGAGGTATGAATGATAAAAGAGTGGACACAAGATAGGAGAATAAGATGGTAAGATGAGGTGGAGATGGACTTGGGAAGAATGGGGATGATAAAATGTGAACAAATGGCTATGGATAGGCAGAATTACAGAGGGTTAGTAAACAAGCTAAAGGTATAAGACGATGGGAAATAAGCCTTCCTCAAAAAGGGTTCCCTAAAGATCTACATGAGACATTTTACAATTATACATATATTTGTTGAAATATAAATAAATAAAATACCATTCTTGACTCATCTCTCTTATCTTTATTTTTGAAAGGGGATGTTTGTGTTACAAAAAGGGTAGATAATGAGGTTATATTTAATTGGAATAATATGATCATACATTTATATTTGAACCTTAAATGGTTAGGTATATTTTCCAAATTAAACCTTATATGGTCTAGAATTTTGTAATTGAATTCTAAATGGTCAAATATGTCCAAAATCAAATCTGATATGGTTCAGAATTTTGTAATTGAATTCTAAATGGTCAAATATGTCCAAAATCAAACCTGATATGGTTCAGAATTTTGTAATTGAATTTTAAATGGTCAAATATGTCCAAAACCAAATCTTATATGGTTCAGAATTTTGTAATTGAATTCTAAATGGTCAAATATGTCCAAAATCAAACCTGATATGGTTCAGAATTTTGTAATTGAATTTTAAATGGTCAAATATGTCCAAAACCAAATCTTATATGGTTCAGAATTTTGTAATTGAATTCTAAATGGTCAAATATGTCCAAAATCAAACCTGATATGGTTCAGAATTTTGTAATTGAATTCTAAATGGTCAAATATGTCCAAAATCAAACCTGATATGGTTCAGAATTTTGTAATTGAATTTTAAATGGTCAAATATGTCCAAAACCAAATCTTATATGGTTCAGAATTTTGTAATTGAATTCTAAATGGTCAAATATGTCCAAAATCAAACCTGATATGGTTCAGAATTTTGTAATTGAATTTTAAATGGTCAAATATGTCCAAAATCAAACCTGATATGGTTCAGAATTTTGTAATTGAATTTTAAATGGTCAAATATGTCCAAAACCAAATCTTATATGGTTCAGAATTTTGTAATTGAATTCTAAATGGTCAAATATGTCCAAAATCAAACCTGATATGGTTCAGAATTTTGTAATTGAATTCTAAATGGTCAAATATGTCCAAAATCAAACCTGATATGGTTCAGAATTTTGTAATTGAATTTTAAATGGTCAAATATGTCCAAAACCAAATCTTATATGGTTCAGAATTTTGTAATTGAATTCTAAATGGTCAAATATGTCCAAAATCAAACCTGATATGGTTCAGAATTTTGTAATTGAATTCTAAATGGTCAAATATGTCCAAAATCAAACCTGATATGGTTCAGAATTTTGTAATTGAATTTTAAATGGTCAAATATGTCCAAAACCAAATCTTATATGGTTCAGAATTTTGTAATTGAATTCTAAATGGTCAAATATGTCCAAAATCAAACCTGATATGGTTCAGAATTTTGTAATTGAATTTTAAATGGTCAAATATGTCCAAAACCAAATCTTATATGGTTCAGAATTTTGTAATTGAATTCTAAATGGTCAAATATGTCCAAAATCAAACCTGATATGGTTCAGAATTTTGTAATTGAATTCTAAATGGTCAAATATGTCCAAAATCAAACCTGATATGGTTCAGAATTTTGTAATTGAATTTTAAATGGTCAAATATGTCCAAAACCAAATCTTATATGGTTCAGAATTTTGTAATTGAATTCTAAATGGTCAAATATGTCCAAAATCAAACCTGATATGGTTCAGAATTTTGTAATTGAATTTTAAATGGTCAAATATGTCCAAAATCAAACCTGATATGGTTCAGAATTTTGTAATTGAATTTTAAATGGTCAAATATGTCCAAAACCAAATCTTATATGGTTCAGAATTTTGTAATTGAATTCTAAATGGTCAAATATGTCCAAAATCAAACCTGATATGGTTCAGAATTTTGTAATTGAATTCTAAATGGTCAAATATGTCCAAAATCAAACCTGATATGGTTCAGAATTTTGTAATTGAATTTTAAATGGTCAAATATGTCCAAAACCAAATCTTATATGGTTCAGAATTTTGTAATTGAATTCTAAATGGTCAAATATGTCCAAAATCAAACCTGATATGGTTCAGAATTTTGTAATTGAATTCTAAATGGTCAAATATGTCCAAAATCAAACCTGATATGGTTCAGAATTTTGTAATTGAATTCTAAATGGTCAAATATGTCCAAAACCAAATCTTATATGTGTCAGAATTTTGTAATTGAATTCTAAATGGTCAAATATGTCCAAAACCAAATCTTATATGGTTCAGAATTTTGTAATTGAATTCTAAATGGTCAAATATGTCCAAAATCAAAACCTTATATAGTGCAGAATTTTATAACTGAGCTCTAAATGGTCGAATATGTTCAAAACTATACTTTAAATGATATCGAATTTTGTATTTAAACCCTAAACGGTCGAATATGTTCAAAATTGGACCTTATATGGTTCAGAATTTTGTAATTGAACCTTGAATGGTTAAATGTTCTGAAAGTAAATAAGAATTAACAAAAAACATGGGTTCATTATGTTCAATATAGTATCCACTGTATATGGTTAATAATTACCTATATTCCGTTAAAAATAAATTTGGTATCATTGTATTTTAAACGATTTTAGAGGTCTTTTTATATTCATAATTGTTATAATCATTATTATTTGTTATATTGAGTGAACCAATCCAGGTTTAAAAATATATTTTTTCTGTTAAAGGCCCTCAATTCTCAAGATGGCCGTTTTAAATAAAAATATAATTTCATTTATATGAAAACTAGAAACATTATATGTAGATAACCTTATCACTGATAAGGTGAGGGCTGGAATACTAATAAACACTCTTATCTTTATTTTTGAAAGGGGTTGTTTGTTGTAAAAAGAGTAAATAATGAGATTAAATAACAGAATAAAACTGAAGTAATATGAATATTCATCTAAAAACAGCATTCTTGTAAACAAGGTCGATTTCTACATTAGTAATAAGTGGTGAGTTTTAAGAAATTTGTTTTTTTTGTTCAATAGTCAAATTATGGTTTTGTCCATAATGAAAACTTTTGTACATTTCAATATTTTGTATATATGATAAAAAATTTTTTTATTGTTTTTTAAAAAGTTTCGAAATACAAATAAATTACACAGAATACGATACAGAGCTTGAATAGTAGTTTCATAAAACTTTGAATAGAAGAATATACAGAGTCTGTTCGGAACTTGATCCTTCTTTCGATCTTTAGGGAGCCCTTTTCGAAGACTTATCCCCTCACATTGTTTGATAACCCTTTCTATTTCTGCCTATTCATAGCCATTTTTTTACTGTTTCTCAGCCCTATTCCCTCCAAAGTAATTACCACTTGATCTTGACATCTATTCTCCTCTTCCACCTTGTACCCACTCTACCATCATTCTTATCCCAGCTCTTCGTATATGTCCCAACTATCTTATTCTTATTTTTTTATTATTTCAACCAAATTTTCTCCATCCAGAATTTTTTTATTTCCTTTTTTGTTCTTCCTCTTTATACCTCATTGATTTTCATAATAAATTTCAATTTATCGTGGCAAGATATTTTAATACATACAGGATCTGTTCTGAAAGTATTAGAACTGGTTTTTTCCTGAACTAACAAGAGGTGCTTGCACGATTAGAGAAGTGGAATATTGGAAAGAAAATCTTCAGTCAGCTTCCTGCCTTTAAAGAGAGTAGATCGATCATCATGGAGAATCATTGAGCATTTACTAGAGCAGCAATACGTGATCAAATTTTGTGTAAAACGGACAAAGAGACTCACGACATGATTAAGGAGGCCTACGATGATACTGTCATAGCTAGATCGGATGTTTTAGAATGTTCTGAGAAGGTAGGTAAAGAGTGGAAGACGACGACAGCTCTGAACGCCTTTGGACTAGCAAGACTAACGAAAATGTGTGGCGAGTGAAAAATTATTATATAGTGACCATTAGATGAGTTTATGAGATCGTGAAAGAAGATTTAGCTACGAGGGAAGTGTTAGACTTTTATTTATTCCCGAGAATACAAATGACGCTCAACGTGAAGCATTCACATTCAATAGAAGCGGTCCAACAGGCCGTGACCCAGGAGCTTTATAGCATTCCAAACGTGAAGCTCCTGGAGATAATTAAAAAAATGAGTTCTACTACCTTCAGAACAGAATTGCATTTCCAGGTCCGTAACTATCATAAACCATATATTTTACTTACTCATTGTCCAACTGTGACTTAGCATCTGGAGATACTGGGATTGATGACCAATCTACAGGAAGTCCTGCTATCGACGCCTCAATCAATTTATCAAATCCTTTTGCTTGTCTCAAGAATTCCTTAGCTTGTGATATTTCGCCTCTCTTTTTCGCATCTAATGCAGCTAGTTTGAATTGTTTTTGTTTGGCTATTAGAATTTTCATTTGTTTATCAGCTTCTGTCTGTTTATGCACTGTCACTACACAAAAATTATTGTTTTTTTTTTACAAAAATATGTAGTGATTATTAATAAAGTAAGTCTTACCTCCGGTTTTACCGCTAGGACTAGGTGCACTTGATTTACTGTTTTCTCCACTAGCACTAGGAACTGGAGCAGGTCTACTTGGTTGTGCAGGTGAAGGATCGGCAGCAGGTTGCGGTGCAGACTGTTGTAAACCAGGAATCGGTGCAAAACCTGGAAAAACACATATGTAAACATTTTAATAAAATATAATTTTAGTGATTTTCAACAATTACCTGGAGGAGTTGGTAGTTCTTCGTAAGCAAAACTTTTTCCAGCCTTATTCGCTTTAATTGCTTGCTCAAACTGTTTTATAATTCTCCCATATCTTCGAACTTTACTTGAATTATTTTCTTCTTTTGCTTTTGCTTCTTGCTGTTGATAAATTGCCAACCTTTGTTGTAGAGCTTCAAGAACAGTAGTAGCTGTTATAAGACTTGGTGTAGGTTCGGCTACAGCTGCAACAGCAGGTGAAGGTTCCGCTACAGCTACAGCAGGTGTATTATCATCTGTTGAGTTTGAGCTAAAAATGAGAATTTTATGCTCATGCATCTCCGTATAGCAGGCACCACTCGAACTACTTGAGTAATAGGGTTTACCCTCTTGTGCTTGCTTTTTATATAAAAAAAATGTTATACCTGTTTTGTTGAACTTCATTTTCTTGAACTCGCGGTTCTGGAACACTGGTTTCATCCGGCGGGCCAGGCATATTTGATAAATCTATAGGTTGGCCGTTTTTAAGGGCTGTAATAACAGCGTCAAACTGTTTAGCTCGTTTTAATAATAGAACTGCTTTTTGAGCATTTCCTGAATGTTTAGCTTTGAGTGCAGCCACTTTGTATTCTTTCTGTCGTTCTAAAAGGGCATTTAATGTGCCAGGATCATAACTAGGAGTTTCTGCAGGAGATTCTTGATCAAGTGGTTCTGAAGGGGAAGATATTTCTGAAGGCGGTGTAGATGGTTTTGGATGACTAGGGGTTGAAGTATGAGGATAAATATCTGGAGGAACGCTTTCATCATTTAAATCTATTGGTTTTCCTAGTTGTGCCTGTTTAATAAGGTCTTTTAAAGTTTTTATAGCTCTACTGTATCTTTTTGCTTTCATTGTTTCCCCTGATTCTTTTGCTTTGGTTTCACAAATTTCATAATTCTTCAGCCTCCCTGTAAGAATATCAATGGTTCCAGAGCTACTGGCACTTGGTTCTTCTTCATGAGATGAAGGGGAATCTTCTACAGGTTCTTCTTCAGCTCCACCTAAAAAAAAATTTTTGAAATCAATTATTTAAATTGAAGCTTCCAAAAAAATTCTAATATATGAATATTTATTTTAATACTAGATAACATACCACTAATTGCATTTAATTCGCTAAGCAAATCTGGATCATTTTCATCTATAGATTCATCATCATCTTCATCAACTTCATCTTTTAATGAATTAGAAATCATTGAATCCAATTCTTTTTGAGGAATTATTTTTCTAGGAGGCCTTTTTGGTTGTTTAGCTGGTCCACCTCCGGCTAATGCTGCAAGTTCAGCTTCCAAGTCTTCATCATCATCATCATCTTCATTGTTTAAACCAGTATCAAAATCAGTAGGTATATCGAACAGTCCATACTACAAAATAAAAATGTTTATCTACAACCGTTTTATAATGTACCAATTATATGACTATTTGCTCGTCTGTAATAATACTCATTAATCATTGCTTTCAGATACTAGCTATAATATTGTTGTGACACAAAAAATCGGTTTTTAAAATCTCATCATGTAAACCACTAAATATTTTCAAATCAGTTCAGTACACATAAAAAAATTTTTTCAAAAAGTTAATTTTCCTATACAGGATTCGAACTCGGGACCTGCAGTTGTAAGGCATTGAGCTTCTACATTGAGTGACTGAGTCATATATCTATTTCTTAACATAACATGTTTTGAAAGAATTATTGTCAACATTATTGTTTTTGTGTGTAGATTTCTCAGGGTTGTGTTAAAAAACCAACCAAAGATGGATATAGTAAATGGAAATTATTTTTCTCCAACAAAGATTAGAGAAGCTGCCTCATCAAATTTATTGCCGGAAAAATCAAGGAAAGTACATAATATACCTATGAATCTTCTTTGAATTGGCAAAAAAGAAAATAAAACCACTCCATTCTCATCAAGCTATACATTTAGAAAATAATAAAAAATTAGAAGCCTTATTAAAATGGGAAGCAAGTGATAATATTTTCTAGCGAAGATATCAATAGCTTCTGATTATAAATACATAGCAATAAAGGTAAGATATTAAGAAAATCTAGTTATTTTATTACATTCTGTAATGTCCGGTTTAATAATGGGGGTAATAGGTGCATGTAGAAGTCATGAATTTTAACTAAAATATTTAGTAGTCGTCGATAAAATATAGTATTCTACTCGCGTATAATGAGTTATTAGTCACTCGGTGAAACTTCACCTCATGAATAATAACCTTATACACTCGTGGATAATATACTAATATCATGTATATTGCCTACATTATTCATTCGTTTAATATAATTATACATTGCCATAAAAATAATTTGAAGGTTATTTTAATAAGTAAATATTTTCAAATTAGAAAATTGATAAAATGAGGTAATTTATAAAAATATATTTAAGTTATTACTTACTTGTGATAAAGACTTTCCGGTATGGTTTCTTTTGGAATTTTCTGTTTTTCTAGGCATTATAAATATTGTTTATCAGGTTTTTTTCTATTAATAAACTTTCTCAATAGTTTAGTTCTACTTATTTTCTTATCTTTACATCTCTTGTTGACTCATCTTTGTAACTGCATCAAACTGTCATTGTCGTTTGTATAAATAAACGATGTCAGTTGTTATTTATTGTCAGTTAAAAATCTAAATTTTATCTAATTAATTTTCACATATTTTAATTAATTCAGTTTTTCTATACTCCAAAATTTTTAAAAACAGTGTTTGTAATATTTAAAAAAAAATTTATAAATCGTAATTGCGTTGACAACGTTGGTTTCGTTTTGCCCCACAACTAGAAACGAATACGTCATTGTAGTGTTAACAGCTGATTGGTCATTCATGACATCTTTTTGTTTTGACTTTAACCTTCCATTCTGTCATACTAATTTGAGGTTACATACGTGGAACTAGAACATCATCACAGTTAAAATTTAAGCCAGTAATTATCAAAGAAAATGTCTTCAAAACGAAGAAATAAAAAAGATATAATTGCTAGGGTTAATTTCCCTCTTTACACTGTCCAAATGCTAACATCAAGACATGTAATCGTCGGAGGAGGTGGAGGTACTTCAAAAACTGGCGTTCAAAATGGTTTTGTAAGTGAAACATAAGTTACTTGCTTAATTGTTATCGTCTCTTGTTTTCAGGAAATATTTGAAATATTTCACGATGGTAGTCGTTTTTCTGCTAAAGAAATTACCAGGCATGAAACAGGAGGAAATGTTGTAATGAATTGTTCAGTATACAGTAACAAAAAACATTCTCTGTTAGCTGCAGGTAGAGAAAATCATTGTCAGTTATATAAAGTTAACTCAAAGTTAATGGAAGAAGTCGTAAGCATTGGCAATGATACTCACATTAGACAAAGACATGCTAAAGTAAAAGAAGTTACAGATGATAATAAAAATGTGAAAAAAGAATTGTATTTTGAAGTTAAACCGTTAGACAGTGTACAAACTGATTTTAATGGTAGTGAACCATTATCTAGGGTAGTCAAAATTAACCATGATGGTACATTATTAGCAACTGGTAAGTGGAATAAAGTAAAAAGAAATACATTATAATATGTAATTGAACAATATTTTAGGAGGTACTGATTGTGATGTAAGAATATGGAAATTTCCTAGTATGCAACCTTTATTCATTTTAAAGGCACATAAGAAAGAAATAGATGATATAGATTTCAGTAGGTACGATAATTATATAATGACTGTTGCCAAAGATGGTTTAGCAGTTTTATGGGATTGCCTTACAGGGATGGAAAGGACAAAACTTACATGGAAACAACCCGAAGGATCAAAATATTTATATAAAAGATGCAGGTAGGCTCTCAACTGCATTAGGAATACTCTAATTTTAGTAATAGGATATTTGTGTGGTGTTTGAGATAATCATCTTTGAATTTATCCACCGAATATATGGACGGCTCTGAGTACCAGTAGACAAAGTCCATTTTTTAGTTAACTACACTATAACATGCACCAAATATCTAGAATTTCAGTGTTCTGATAATATCCAGCAGGTAGCATCAGTTCTATTGCTTAGTGCCAGATTGTTATTTTTTTTCAGAATACAAATCAACAAAGTCCAGGTGATCTTTTTTGCAAAACTGTGACAAGTGGCATTTATTATTTTAATAACAACACTGCTTATATGCACGTCTGGGATGAGACTACTGGTGGAAGACGTCCTGAGGATCCAGTTTTGTACCCTTGGAAACATTGTATGAACATGCCAGAACATTCAGACATTCTGTTTTCTATCTCAATGCACTGAGCAAAAAGGGAATATAAAAACTAGCTTTACTCTACATAAACTTGTTCAAAATCCTCTATTGGATGTGGAAACAATTGATATGAAATTTATGATACCAGGTCACTCATTCCTTCTCAATGATACTGAATTTGGTGTAATAGAGAGAGTAAGCAATGTGCTAGGTGGCTGGTATAACATCATTAAAACCGAAAAAGCCTCAGTTTGAAGTTGTAAGAATACAACATAAAGAGTTTTAGAGCACAAAATCCCTCAAAGATTCAATCAAAAACAGGAAAAAGGTCACTGGAGCTATGAAAATCGATTGAATTAATATATGGTGGTTGAGGTTTGAAAAAGGAACACCTTTTTAAATAAAAACTTCGACATATCGAAAAAGACCAGTGAAAAATTTAAGCCAGGAAAAACAGAACACAAAGGAATTTCAAAACAAGGCAGAACATGTTGTCCCTACTTCCTTACATACCACCTATTTATCAGGAATACTTCAGAAACCTTCCAGACAATCAGACAACTCATTGATCCCAAAAATGAAGCAAGTGAAAGAAATGAAACTGTTGATGAGTTTTTATATCAATCAACTTTTCCGTTTAACTAAGAAATGATATTTTCTTTTAATATTTTTAATTTAATCTCTAAGCAGATGTAGAAATAAGTATTAATAATACTTGGAAGTTGGTTTTCCTAAAACTCTTCAGAATACATTTGAAGTCCAAAAAATAGTATATTAAGGGTAAAATAGATGTAAGCTTTCTGTTTTTATCACCCTCAACTTTGTCTTGATAAACACAACCTTTGGCTAAAATTTAATGTTTGTAGGTTTGGAATTATTGAGGGACTTGATAAAAAATGTGCTCTATATACAATAGTAAATCCTACAGGTTTAGCCAAAAAGCAAAAATCTTATCTACAGCAATGGATACCAGAAGAGAACCTTTTAAAAAAAATGTTAGAGTTTGATGAAAGTTTGGCCGCTTTAGCAGTTAGAGATGATGGCAGATTTGTAGCTGTTGGTACAATGTTTAGTGGTTCTGTCTCAATTCACGTAGCATTTAGTTTACAGGTACATTTGAGACATTGCATTTCACACTAAATTACTAACCCCGTTTAATATCAATTTACTACATTTTTAACTTGCTTATAATTAAGATACGCAATCATGTGAAACATAAATACAAGTTTAATTATTTTTTTATCTATTTTGTAGAAAATATCAACAGTTGTTGGAGCACATTCCATGTTCGTTACAGGTCTAGAATTTGTATCGGCGCAGAATACAAATCATTCCATTAGTAGTGTAGTTGAAGCCGCAGTCTTGTCAATTTCAGTAGATAACCAATTGTGCATACATACAGTGCCATACAGAAGTATGTATTTGATATTAATTTTTGATACAAATCTAATTTTACATACTTCTTATTCGTTTTCAGAAACCATACCTTTGTGGATTGGAATAGTACTACTCATTTTTACGTTATTCTTGACATTTTTATTTTGTGCATATTTAGGGTTGTGATGTTACATTATTTAATAAGAATAATTTATATATAATATATATATAAAAAAAATAGGATGATTTTTTTTAAATAGTTCAAGTACTTTTTTAATACGTTACGTGGGAATACGATAAAGTTAAATTGACACACTTTTGACTTGAAATATTACTGACTGAAGGACGGAAAATTGAGGAACTTCGTTCAAAATATTTGTTGATAAACAAAAATTGGGCAATTTATTAAATATAATTTTAAAAAGTATGATAGTATATTTTTTTATTATGTCCAATCACATTTATTCTATGCTGTGGCACACCAAATGCTCAATTAAAATCCAAAATGGCTATCGAATAAAATTATTTCATATCTATGACTCTGTTCGCTTGTTGTTTATCTAGCATCTGAGATTATTTCCAAAATGTCTTTTCCAAAGTATTATCCGCGGTAACAAGGTGTTCTATGACTAGAAGATACAAAGTTTCTTTATTAGATGCTCATGGCCAGCTGTATATTCGATCGTTCCTCCGAATCCGCTGGGTTCTACTGCAGGTACAATTTTACGTCTTTCCAGCCATCTCTATGTTCGATAGGCGTTCTTGTTCTCTTAACAGGCTTTACCTGGACCTCCGGGTTGGAAGCCCTGGATGGAGGAGTGTTGAAAGTCCAGGCAATCTTAGGATCTGGAGTCGTTAAGCTCTAAACCGTCTCTGCATTGCTTTTCTTTTTTTCTTCGCACCACTAATGTTAATGCTTTTGAGCACTGGTCAAAGCTTCGACGAGGGGTAGTAGGTTGCGTGGTCAATATTTGCTCAGACCCCTTTGGGGGAATAGGAAGATTTGCCTTAGTTCCTACTCTTGGAATTTCGCCAGATTTCCCACAGGCATTATTGGCAATATCTAATTAGGGCTCAGGTACCATTCATCCTTCGACAAGATGTTTCCGCCTTGGATTAAACCCATAAAAATGAGATTTATTTTGCACCGGTCCCCATCCTCAAGCGCATGAATAAGGTAAACTTCAAGGTCCAATAGCTCTAGGGGGGGAGAGGTACCAGTAAAATATTTTTTTGTTAAGAATATTGGCCTTCCTGATTCTTGAAAGTAGTTTTTGGCAAGATCATTTAGTTTCCTAATAGCTTTAAATTAAAAATGGGATGCAGGATGCATCCACAAATCTTTTGATGACAAATATATCAGCCTGAAAGAGGATTTTAGTGAAAGTAAACATTGGATACCATGGATGTTAAACCATCGGTGTACTTTTTGATGGTATTTTTTTTGAAAGGTTTCCAATATTTCTTTGTACTTAACATTATGGTAAAATCTTGTGAATGCTCATATGTTACTGAGAAAATTCTTGAGATGACAAGATCAATGTTTCCGGTCTCAGTACTAAAAATAGGGAAGAGAGGCAAATTTCCAGCGAAATTCCAGACTACACCACAGTAATGCTTTTCACTTAAGCTTTTAGTACATGATTAAAGTAAATTTGTTAATCCTGGAAACTAAAAGCTTTTAATAAATTTTTATTTGTATACAACTTCGTACATTTAAAAAAATTTACACATAATAATTCCAAACTTTATAAAAGTAATTTTTATATTTTTTTGTTTCTTTGAGTAAATTAGATGAGAATTTGTGATAAATTGTTTGAAATATTGTAAAAACTTTCATACTACTAATTTTAGGTAAGAAACATTTAAAAAATTGGAAAATAAGAGACTTTTCCATGCGATTATTCCTCCCTAAAAATTCACTCTTACTCAAAAATTTTCTTACCCTGTTTTTCACAATGTAACAGAATATAAATTGAGTTTTAGGAACTGCCATTATTAATTGTACCAGTTAATTCCCTTCTAGTATTTTGGTTTGTTCTTGTCAAAACCAACAAGACTGAGTAAAACACATCGGACTCAATTACATAATACCTATATCAATTTCATTGTGTTTTATATATTTGTTTGGTAAAAAACACTAAAATACTCAAATTCACATCCCCAGCATAACGCTCAGATCACTAACAGGCACATTCTTAGGTGCCGAAGCTTGTCTCACACTCATCTCCCAAGTATCCAGCAATTGAGACACAGAAAAGTATTTCGGTAACTTCTTTATCCTTGCTAGAAGAGCAGTTTGTACTGCAGACAAAAAGGCGGTTGCATTATATTCGTGTGATGCCATATGGCAAGTGGGAGATGTTTTAGGATAATCTTCAGGTACAACTAAAGATACTGGAGGTACGCAAGGTAAATGTTTGTCATCTAACCAACAAATTAATTGGATGGATTTAGAACCAGGTTGTTGGTTGGGATCTAAGGAGACTTTGAATCGTTGATCCAAGCGGGCTATTTCTCCTTGCAAGACGTCCGGTATATCACTAGTCGGTTCTTCGTGTGCAACCTTTTTCAATGAAGGGACAAGTCTGAAAACAATAATCAACATTAAAGAGAAAAATTATGTTGAGATTAATTTACTTGATTTCTGGTCCGAAGAGGGCATCCATGGTAGGCCCGAAAGTTCGATGTAAAGTGTGATTGATAACAGGACTCTGTAAATTATTACTAACGGCATCTAGTAATGGATGGAAAACATGCGGTTCTTTAAAAGGTAACTGTGTACTGGTAGGTGGAACGCTGCCATCTCCCCTACGGCACCCGATTTTTTCTAAGACAATTTCGCATTTTATAAGAGTATCAAGTGGTGTTCGTTGATGGGGGTTGGTTAATATCTCGAGAAGTTTCTTCATTTTAGTCATTTTTTCGACATCTACAAAAATTGATTTAATCATTTAAATTGATAAATAAGAAAATTATAAAGGACTCACCATCATTTCCCAACTTGGCAATCATCTTCCTGAGAGGATCAATGTATTTACTTAACTGCCTAACTTTTTCTCTATAAGCCTGCTCATCCGTCATGGTTCCTCCAGCCATTGGACTTTGAGTTGGTTGACCTGGAGTATTCAATGAACTACCAGGACTCGGTGCCATACCTACAGATCTAGGTGGTCCCACGCTTCCTACCATATTCATTTGAGATCCGGGTGATGATGCCAAAGCTGGAGAAGCTACCGGAGGTTGATTAACTAGTCCGGGAGATTGGACAGAAGAGGAAGGACTTTGATTAAACATCTGATTTGGAGTCGGCTGGCGGGGAAAGTTAGGGTTGATTTGGTTGATTATCATTTGTTGGGATTTTTGTTGTGGTAGTTGATTCATGTTACCTAAAATTAAACTGATGTAGCATATACATATTGGAATATCAAATAAGTCTTTCATAATAGGAATTTTGGCTCACAATATGTTAGATTCAATTTAAAATTAATTATAGATGGTTTTATTTGCAAACATGACTCTTCGGGGTTTTAATTTAAAAGTTATAAATAAAGTGAAAATATGAATACATCAATATATTCATATTTTCAAGCCTTACCCATCATTTGATTCTGTATTTGATTTGCCATACTGCTAGACATTTGCATCTGTCCTGGTAACTGTCCAGACATCTGTCCGGGCATTTGGTTCGTCATCTGATTTTGAACAGCAGTCTGCATCGGTCCACCTAAATGACCAGTCATTTGGTTCATCGTATTATTCTGCATTTGTTGTAGCCTTATTTGATTTGCCATTTGGTTACTCATCTGAGTGTTAGCCATTTGTCCACTGTTAGGTGGCATGTTCATATTCTGTCTGTCCTGTAATTCCATAAATGTATTTTCTCCAGAAAAAAATTCAAAGTTCTATAGTATTATACAACTAACTACTTGGAATCGAAAAATGTGAAATGTATGGAAATGAACCTGTGAAAGAAACTATCAGAAATTTTACATATTGATTCATTGTGATAGTCAACCAGCTATCCAACAACTGAGTGACAAGGGACAGAAAAATTAATTAAACAAGAATAATAATCACTTTAGTGCCCTAGTCTTACAGGAATCAATGGATATAAGGGGCCAATATTTTCTCAAGGATAAGAGCATGAACGTGTTTTAATGGCTCATGAGGAAATTGAAAAACAAGCACTCTGGAAGTGGATCAAAAAGTTATTCCGAAAATTTTATACCCATAGATTCAAAAAGTATGTAGATCTTAATAAAACTAAAATTAGGGGTAAAAAATGACCTAACAAGAAGTAACTTTTTTTCGGGATTTAAAATGGAAGAAGTGATGGGTTAAGAAATAATATTGAAATCCGGTTCCGAGAGCTTATGGTAGATGAAATTTTAATTCACATTCATCTGTATTGTTGAAAACCTGTACTTGACCATTAAATGAGTCAAAAATTGACATTGATTATTCATCAAGCTAGGTTTAAGGGTGGTAATTTCCTTAAATTGTGGTGTACTGATAATATGAAACAAATTAGAAAAATTGGGGGTAAAAAATGACCTAGCATGCAAAAAGTAACTTTTTCCAGGATTTCGAATAAAACAAGTGACAGGACAAAAAATAATATTGATATATATACTGTACCTCTTATATATTTACCAGTACAGAAATAAAAAAAAATTATAATTCATCTACAAACAAATTTTTGAAATTTATATAATAACAATATTTAAAAATGAAAAATATTTTCATTGATAGATTATATCGTCCACAGTTATTTTGTATGTATATCTGTATAAAATCAATCTACTTCTACTTACTGCTGCTTCAAGGAAACACTACTATCTCATGAGATTAGATTTATCAGAAACTGACAAGTGTAAATTCTGTGGGAAGAAATTCCACATTACCTGAATGCTGAAAGAATGGTTAGTAATTGCAAGCATGGACAAAAATTAATGGATAAGAAACCTGTAGAAGTGAAGATTTAATTTCCAAGAAGCCAGTAGAGTTGACCAGATAGGTCTAAATAAAATAAAAACTCTGAGGGATATGGAAGTTTTTGCTAGGAATAGAGAAGTATGAAAAAAAGTAGGTGAAAGACATAAGAGTACCAATCTGCCTCTAAAGATAAGCCAGAAGAAGAATTTGTTTAATGTGTTTTTCTAATCAAAATACCAGTTTCAATGAAACATTTTGTATACTATAATTTTTTTAATGAAAATAACATTAGAAAAAAAGTATCATCTCAGTTTTTCCAGTGTTTCAGATATTTTTTCCAAAATATTACACTTCTTATTTTTGATTTCTATCAATTTATCAAGCTTCTTCAATTTCTCTTTTTGATAACTCTTCATAATTTCCAATTTTTCCTCATAATATTTCTTTTTAATTTTGTTTTCCTCGCTAGTTATACTCTTGATTCTTGCTACGTCGGTGGCTATTTCTGTATCTTTCGTTTTACTTTTATGATCAAATTTAATAGTTTCATTACTCTTTCTTTCTATCAGACTTTCCGTTTCCAGTTCTTCAACTATAATAGCCAAAGCATCTCCGTTCTTTTCATCATTTATCATTTCATCAAGTTCAAATTCATCTAATTCATTTATACAATGAATTTTGAATGAACCAGAATTTTTTTGCTGTTCAACATGTTTAATACTGTTGTTATTTTTCATCATACTGTTGTTATTATTATTAGTAGAAATATTTACTGACGGTCCATTTACTTTTCTCTTTGATCGACTATAAAGATGGTTTTAAACGAGAGAAACATCATATTTGCAACTTGGAGCTATTAAAAAAATAATCCACTTTATCCATAGAAAAACAAATAAGATGAGTACTTAAATCTGTTAGGATCACAGACATAAGATTCTTAACCAAGTCTGTTGATCCAATAAAGTTGTTAAAAATTAGAAAATGATTCAGATTGATGTAAAAAAAATGTTCAACAATTTATATTGATGTATCTAAAGTACATGTACATTTTAAATGAAATTTTTTAACAATAGATAATGAAATAAATAATTATCTAGATAAAATTATAGCGAAATGTAATTGAAAACAACTCTTAAGGTCTTTTTACAAAGTCATATCAGTATAGTTCTTCAGTTCCTGTTCTACTTCTTTCACTATCTTCAACCTTTTAATTTCTTTGTTATAGGTTGATCGTAGGTTATCGATTTTTGCTTTGACTATGGCGTTTGTAGCATTTTTGTCATATTCTAGGTATTTTTCCAACATAAGCACTTATGCAGCCTTCTTTTGAGTCCTTTTTGTTCCACAGACATGGACATGCTTTATAAATGTCAATAAACCCCTTGCAACAAATTCATGATCCTTTGACATATTTTTACAACCAAAGTTCAGTTCTCTGTCTGAGTTTGAGTTTCTTTTCAGTTATCATCTTTCTCAACTGAGAACTGATATGAACTTGTAAAAGGACCTTTATAGTTTGAAATATGTCTGCAGCAATACATCAAACTCACATCATTAAGCCACCAATAAATTTCTAAATACAATAAAAGTTAGAATTAAAAATACCATGTTTTGTTTATACATATAAGTACATACCTGCATAGGCATGTTCCCAGGCATACCCATCATCATTTGCTGATTAGGGCCCCTATTTAATGTTTGCAAGAGATTTGTGGCAGGAGCTTGTTGTGGACCACCCATTTGTGCAGTCTGTTGACCCATGGCCATCATAGAATTTCTAGTACCTTGACTAGCTAAGTTTTGCAGAGCGTTGATTGGGTCTGGCATACCGGGCCCAACTTGTCCTTGTCCTGGCACTGACATACCACCCCCTTGTTTGGGTTCTATTAAAAATAAAACATTTTCTGGTTCTTATTACGGGACTTTGAAGGGAATATGTAGAATTTGAAATAAATCGGTGGTGAATTTTCATGTATCAGAAAATTCAAGATTGGAGACACTCTTTATACCTAATTGTTTTAACAAAAAAAAAACAGCAGATTTCAACAATGATAAGGACCGGCTATAAAGAGGTATTTTAGAACTTTCTAGGGACATAAATAAAATATTAATGATACATATACCTTTTCAATTTTTAATTAATGATAAGATAAAAATTGTAAAACTCTTAATTTATAGCGTGAAGTAATTGATAAAATGAATTAAATTTCAATTATTTATATAATATTCACCTTTATCCAAAAATTTAAAAAATCACTCAAACTTCCAATTTACTTGAATTTACAAAAATACTAATTACTGTCATATTAAAAACAAACTCATATTATTTCAAATTAATATTTTTTATTATTTGTGTATACTTTGCAAGATCAATATATCTTTGAAAGCCAGGAAAGAAACATATTTTGGTATTTATCAATTACTTACTCATTTCTCTAACATGTAGAATTAATCTAGCAACGAATCCTAGGTACTCTTCCTTATTTTTAGCTTTTTGAAAGACATGATTTTCCATTTCTATGCTATTTCTAGACGTGTTCATACCAGATTGCCTGATAGCTTCGTCACTATAAATTTAAAAATATTGATTATTAAAAATCAAACTGTTTTGTTGAAGTGCATATAGAAATTTAACCAATTTTGATACTTACATTTTGGCAACAACACTTTGCCGGAATGTGGAGGTTCTCCAAGAATTTTCGTCAGTCATTTTTATTTATGAAAATTCACACAAAAAAATAATTTTATGATTGTAAATATTATATCCCCACAAAAACACCCCAAAATTGAAAACTAGAAAAACTATGTTTTTTTCATTATCAGTTTATAGTTCAAAGTTTTGTTTCTGTTTAGAAAAATATTTTGACATAATATGTTAATGCCAACACTACAAGGATACTCGTATTCTATTATAAATCATAGATCACTTCTCATGTAGATCTGTATATCCATCTTTATTTAATACCGCAAGCTAAAAAGGTATAGATGCCTTCTACAAAAAGATGTTATGATTTCACAAGAAAAGAGCGCTAAATTCAAATTAAAATTTTAGTACCTAACTGATTATATATTTTATGATATAAATAATTAATATGGCACTATTAATAATACCAAGATAGTTTGAAAAATGCCCAATATGAGTAGACAATGTTATAAGTTTATGTAACAAGTGTGTAAAGTAGCCTTGTTTCGACGGATGTTAATATCACATGAGTCGAAAAAAGGCATTTACACACGAATTGTATACAATATTTTTTCTATTAGCGAAAATTTCATCAAAATGCAGAAATTTAATGGTAATTTTCCTTATAAAATGTATTGAACATTTTAATCAAGATAAGAACAAATTAACAAAACAAAGAAGAATTTTTATTATTAAATTTGTCAACTCTTCTCTTCGGCATGTATAAATGCCACCTAAAAATAATTATTACTACATAAGTAGAACAATTAAAAATGGCAAGCTCAATTTGAACCTGGAACCTCTCGCATGTGAGCCTGGTTCTCTAGCCACTACACTACGAAGATCTTAATAAAATGTTTTTTACGTACTACTGCTTAAAGTATGTTTCTTTACGTACTAGATCTTAAAGTAAAGTTTCACACACTCGAAAGAGTGTTTAAAATATGTACTTTACGCACAACAGCTATTTAGCAATATTTATAATGCCCGGACACTATAGATTTGACTTGTCATTATATTTCCCTGATTAATAACGTGGTCCATAACATAAATAATAAGGGAGTAGATAAACTGGTAATTATTTGCTTATTTTGTAGAAAGAATATTAGATATTATTATTATTATTATATTATTAGATATTATTATTATTATATTATTAGATATTAGAGTTTATTTCAGCCAATTCAAGTGAAAATATTCAAAGAACTTTCGATGGTGATTGTAACAAGGAGTTAGGTTAGGTTGGGAGTTTGACCCCTATAACTGAAATTATGGAACAATTTAGTGAAAATGATCCAAGTTTTGACAGGAGTTCAAAAGTAAGACTGGGTGTTATAGATGGTTTATCCACTTATCAGCTTCTGACAGAATGAAAAGTAAAACGAAAACTACATTAGATGTCTTTATGGCAAAATGCAAAAAATTGGAAATACAAAATAGACTGTTTGATCTGATTTAAAATTTTACTTGTTTTCAAAAGTAAATTCGTTTATATTATTTTTATTATTGTGAAAAATAAATATTTGGTTTTATTTAAAAAAAACAACCAATTTTCTATCCTTCTTCCCCAAACCCCATATGTGTTAGGATAGCCTCATTTAGGGCTGTTTCACATTAAGCCCTACTATGATGGAATGTATCCTCCATGTATATGATATTTCTAATGTACCTTTTCATTTCTATAAACCCCGAGTCTATTTAAATAATATTTAATAAATAACTCCCTGATTACGTTATTTATTGAAAAAATACACACTTTTCTAAAAATAAAAAAATTTATTGACTATAAAAAATTACAATAAGTAAATATTAAATATATGTGCCCCTAATTACTGATTAAACCGAGATAGTCATCCATAAGTGTACCAATAGCAAACTGAAACATAATAAAAATAATATGAATTAAATTAGTAACCCATACCTCATCAAAGAAATATTATGGTAAATATTATAATATGGTCAAAGTTCACAACCGAAAAGACAAAAAAACAAGAATATAATAATAGCTAAAAAGGTAAAAACAAGAATAATAGCAACAAATTTCATTGAAAAAGACCGAATAAACACAAATCAGGCAGATACAATATAATAGAAAAAATCTGGAAACTTGGAACTGCCAATATAAAAAAAATAAAATGGAGTGACCGCTACCGAAAGAAATGAACTCTAATAAAGCAAATGTGTTGAAAAAATACAGACTGGATAACCCCTTACCTCAACCCTGCTTATTTATCAGATCTAAAAGCTAGTAGTGAGGAGTTACAAAAATCAAAATAATACAACTTGTTTATAATTACTTTACATTAAGATAGCAGCTCTTACCAAAGAAATCCAATTAAATATGAGCAAAATCCAATTAGTGACCGGTCTTTTAATCTGACACGGTCATCAAGACACACCATGGGCATCACGGATGATCCGGAGTACCGCTAGTGCATGAATGAGGCCTTAGGTAATATCAAGTGGGGCACAGGCCATCATAAGACCTGTTTGCTTAAGGACCCTTGGTTCCCCATAATTCTATTATGAACTATTAAGATAGCAAACAGTTTTTCAGATACAATAAAATAAAGTTTGTCTATACAGGAAAATTTGTTGGAAATTAATTCACAAAAAAATAGTTTATTGCTCTAGCCAATTCTTCAGATTTAGGATTTGTTGTTAACGGATTTTACTATAATAATTGTCCAATGAACTAGCAATTTTATTTTAAAAATGTTTTTCATAAATAGCTATGCCGATAACTTGTTCCAATTTGTTACTGTAGAAGGTATTTTCAAAAAGTGAACAAAATTATATTACGAATCGACTGGAGTAATAATTGACTTTTATACAAACTAATCATCAACAAATTTTTCATTGAAACTCATTGGATTCTGGTTGATGAGGAATGAATGAATTTTGATGAGGAAATTCAATGAATAGTATCCAGTAATAATACAAAAAAATTGAGGTTCATGGAAGAAATCTGAAAAGATTGTTTGGTATTATTTCAATTTTTCTACGAGATAAATATTTGATATACTGTTTTACTAGAGAAAAATTACTGTATAGAATCACTAAATTGAAACAAAGCTTTCTTGCTTGAAGAATATTCTATAGAATGTTGCAAAGTTGGACAAATTTGAACTATTCACAAGATTATTTCCCAATGACCTAAATAAAATATTTTATACTTTCAATATGAGAGCTATTGCAGAATGTTGTTCATTTTAAGTTAGCGAAAAAATAGATTTCATAGTTCATTGGGCGAAATATCAAGCATTTATTTACATTGTCACAAAAATATAGTGTACTACACATAAGGAAACTTCCAAGATAATAAACCTCTAGTGCTTAGCTTGAAAGTTTGTGCTCTAAATCACACAATGATCTGAAATTTATTTATTGTAGAAATATGTACAAGGGTTGAGGGAGACTATATTCCATTTTAACTAAATTTTTTACATCAAACTTAAGTTAAAAATGAATAATTTTAATTTTGAAAATATTTACCATGACAATAAGAAAATTAAATAGAATAATAAAAGAACTTACTATTCCTGACGCATCAACTCGAGTACCAACTATTTTCAACCTTATTTCCCCTTCGGCATGAATCACCACATCCTCGTCTTTTGTTTTATAACATTGAGGGTTAACATTAGGACAGAACTCCATTTCGGCAGGTATGGAATGATGGGAAATAAAACAAGATAAAGGACCTATTTCGGCAAACATGCCAACTTTGTTTACTTGTCTTACGACAGCATCTAAGACTTCACCTTTAAAAGGTCGAAAAACAATAGCTTTGTATTTAACTGGGTATACTACAAAGCCTTGACCAGGTAAAATTAAACCAGCGCCTATGCTATCTATTGTTGTTACTGCTATAACAAATCCATACCTGTAAATAATTTATAACATTATAAAATATAAAAGAACCATTAATGAATTATGTGTCTTACTTTCCAGTACAAGTTCCTTCTACTTCGGTGTATAGTTTAGTTTTTACTTTTTCTAGTAGTTGTGGTCCGAAATATTGCGGATGTAGTAAAATCTCATGTTCCAGCGATATCTAAAAGATTAATTAAAAGAGATCTATTTTTGTTTTAACAAATTTATTAAATAATATACCCACGTGATAGAACATAATTTTATATGTACAGTTTAGTTAGAAAATTGAATATAATCTAAGAAAACCGAAAAATATTACGATATGTTTTGGCATTTGACTACTTCACTTGTCTTTCGTTTCTTCTTATTTATCTACGCGTTTGATAAAATAGAGCTCTATAAAATGCTGACTTCAAATTCGTACTGATTTTAGAAATCTTTGCTGGCAATGAATTATAATTTTTATTATCTACAAAATTTTTTCTTAAAATGTTTTTGGCATAATTGCAATTTCTATGACCCCTAAATTTGACTGTGGATTCTGATAAAGTCTAGCCCTGGAAGTACGGGAGTCATATTATATGTAATACTTCTATATGAACAGTTGGTATGGGAAAAAAACGTCCCTACTATATTTTAATGATTAAACTATTTCCCCGATGCTCACTATAATTTATAAATAAACCCAGCTCCTAGTATAAATATTCGTTAAACTATTATTAAATTATTTAATAAGAATAATGGTTATATACCCCTTCGTCCATGGAAAACCTAACCTAACACAATTCTTTAATTATTTTTTTCGTGACTTATATACGAAAACTTAAGAAACGATGGGTAGGGGTGCTTAATTTTTTTTATTATTTTTCTCATACTTCCAGGGATCAAAACTATCAGAAACTAAGGGGCCACAAAAATCGTAATCTCCCCATTTTATCCAGCCAATTTCAATACGTACTTTAGTGGAAATATCTAACCAAAAGTGTTTAAGATCAATAAAAATGGAGAAAGTAATCTACTGGGATTATTTCATTATTTTTCAGAAATCACCTAACTCAAGTGATCAATAGATAAGTGGAAAGTTTCGCTCTTCGAGATTATGTTTGTGATGTCACTGCCGGTCGTATTTGTTTTGTTTACAATTTCAGTCAACTTTTTTAGATTCTGATGGTTTTTCTTGTGCTTTCTTACTATATATCTTGTGATTGCATATACTTTACAACCAGAATTGTAACTCAGTGATTTTTTGGTTGTTTCAAATAATAGAAGTAAACTACTTTTTTGAACAGTTATATGTATTTATTGATAAATGTGTGCTTGTGTTTCATTATAGTATAATGTACCTATACCAAAAGTGAGGAACAATTTCAGAAATAGTTAAAGAGAAGTTTAATAGCATTTTCAGAATAAAAAAAACTGTTTTCGATTTTTTGGAGTATCAGTCCCAACTGTGTGGTCTAATGAAAGAAAGAAACCCCCAAAATATTTATCGTTGATTGAGCACTACTAGTCATTTGATTCAAATTGTTTAAGACAGTTCTTTGTTGCATTTTAATTATGCTTAGTTTAAAAAAAAATGTCATTAAGAGCCATTTTTGATTCATGTTATTCGATTTTGAGTTGAAAAAAACAACGTTTAAATTTCAACTATTTATTAACAAAGTCCTTATCAGTTATTAGTCATTTCAAAATATGTTATAATAATAACCTGGCCAAAATATGTTATTATTTATTAATATGGTAGAAGTAAGACTTCAAGAAATTTTATTTTTAAATAAAATATTGCATACAAAAATAAATATATAATGAAAATGTTACATTTAAGTAATTAGATCTTATTCTTAAAAAAATATTACTTGGACTTCATAATAAATCCCTGCAGTTAATTTGGTAATGTATCTATATATCCAGCATCCCTTTATTAAAACGTTTCGTGTCCTTATGAGGATTATTTTGAAAAATAAACAGGAATTAACACTATACACAATAAAAAAAAACAAGCACAACACAACGATAATGAATCATCACGAGAAACTGTGCAATGTATGCCAACATTAAATTATCCAGTTTTTTGTTAAAATCGCCAACGTGATGTATACTTATGCTGGCAGATCCATCTAGGGCTTTGAACTTTAATTAAAAAATTGATTCAACCTTAGTCATCTGTGTGAAACGTCGAGGAAATATGGGACCCATTGTTAATTTTTTGGGTAATCGCATCTTGAAGTAAAAATATCGATATGATATTTATCGATATATTTTTTTAATTTGCCCAGCCTTATAATGGGTTAATGACGAATTGGGCGCTTGCGTACCTGTCAGGTATGTCAAAGTTGATTTTATTAAAATTGACATTTTTATAATCCCCTAATTTAGTTTTAAATGAAATCGTGACTAATAACCTTATAGTTGTAGTCTCATGATTTACAATTTTATAAAAAATATAAGTTAACTACCCCCATAAAAAGACAAAACTTTGGTTAGAAAATAGATAGCATCTGATTATACTATCGACAATGTTCGATAAATCTATTTTTAAAGTCGATTTTGGGTTAAAAAAATAACGTATTTAAATTTCAACTATTTATTAACAAATTTTTTATCAGTTATTGGTCATTACAAAATATGTTACAGGTGGTATTAGATTTGAAAGTATAAAAAATGAAAATATATTCACAACATTCATATTTACACACGAAAATAACCTAACTAAAAATAAATATTATAAATCACAGACGATAAAAGTGAATTTCAATTTTTCACTATAATGCTTTCAATTAAAAATAAAAAAGGTAACACAGGAATGTTTAACACAAAATCAAATATTAGCATATCAAGATGTTAGAAACATAACCACAAAATTAGAATATCAACACTTAATATCAAAAGAGATCAAAAATAATTCAGACAATGGAATAATACTTATGTATATACATAAAAATAAACTTAACTCAATTTCGAAGCGGGTTGAATGGGCCTTAAAATGGGCATTACATTAACTTTGGCACTATTCAGCCTATCTTTGACGTGCCTTTTAACGTGTTTAGCTAAATGATCAGATCGCATGAACTTCCTTTGGCAATACGAACATTTAAATTTCTTTTCTCCAGTATGGGTCCTCTTGTGTCTCGATAATTCATCAGATCGAGAAAATCTCCTTTCGCAATCCTCCCATTGGCAAACAAATGGTTTCTCCCCCGTATGTATACGATTGTGAGCTTTGAGATGCGATGATTTAAAGTAATTTTTCCCGCACCCTTCGTATTGGCATTCATAGACTCTTCTTCGGACTGGTGGCGAGGGGGTAGAAGCATGCGCGATGAAGACTATTTGTGTTGGAAGAACAGTTCCGTCAGTTGATATAAATATTGTGCTCGACGGATTTGAGGTTAGAATTTTCGGTGCTAATACGGGTAGCGGTAGTTTTTGAGTAACTATTTGTTTCGGTTCTTCTTTCGAAATATCTTTTTCACTTGTTTCTATCTGTTCTTTGTTTTTTCGCATTTTGAATTTGAGACTTTTCACGATGTTTTCTTCCTCGCGTACTTGGGGTATTGGTAGCGCCGTACAAATTCCGTTTTTATCCGCCCTGGTAATAACGGAGAGTGTTCTGTTCGGGGGGTTATCGGTTCGTGGAAGTGGAGGACAAAAATCTGGTACAGGAGGTTTATATAGCGGCAAAGAAATTGTTTTTTCTGGTAAAGGAGGTGTTTTAGAGGGAGATTTAGGAGGGGTAATAGTTGGAGGGGGGTACTGTATGTTGAAATTTGTTACGCGGTACCTCTTCTTCAGCGGTACGTCTAGTTCTTCATTTTCGGAGTCTGAAGGCTGAGGGGTGAGCAGACCAGATGTCTGTAAAGTTCTTTTCTGCCCCAAAAAGTTTTTGAGTTGAACAATCGTTGATTGTTGCAAATGTTCATCATCGGAGATCTGTAACAAATAAAAAATGTATGTAGTTTGAGACAAAACAAACAAATTCATTTCAACTATGGGTCAGACATCAACTCGTCCACGACACGGACCGTGAAGCCGGTCCTGTTTGATTATTTCAATAGAATAGGAAATTTGGTGGTACTTTCGAAGGGCGGCAATTTTTTTAAAAACGTCTATTTACTCTTTATGAAAGATTTTTAATCGTTTGTTCACTTTCTAGAATCGAAATATCGAGAAACCATGATTTTGAATAAATAGTCGCTTGTTCATCAGCGAGAAAGTCAGTTAATAATCTGATGTCATCTTAAACAGATCAGAATGGACAAGTAAACAGTGTATTGAAATAAATAAATATGTTAAGAATTGGATAAGTGTTTAGTAATAAGTCTTAGTGAAGAGTTCAGTGTACTTATAGTATAAGTGTATAAATAAAGTAAGTAAACAAGAAACACCATGTGTATTAATTCACAATAAAGACGTAGATACATAACCTCATTGTTTTACAGCTTCTTTGTGTTACTTTTGAAATCTGGCAACGTATAAATGTGACGTCATTCGTGCTACAATGTCGTTGTATGTCATTTTGCAATTATTTTGTTTTTGACACATGAATTTGCTATGTTATGGTCCATGATAAGAAAATTAAATCAATACCAGTGGAAAAACTGATAGTTGTATCTTTTTTGTATTAGTTTGAAAGAATCGAAGCAGAAAATGAATAAATTTTTGAGGTACCCCAAACATTTTCAGCATATGTCATATATTTATCAAGTTTTTTACTTTATTTTTTTCTTCCTTTATCTTATATTTTCAAGCAGATTAAGTGAGTCAATTTGATTTTATATTCTAGTGGAATTTTTTGACGAGCATACATTGAATAGCAATGTAATTAAAAATTCATAAAAATTTGCATATAAACGTGGACTTTGGCCACTTATTACAAATAGGTATCCTACGAAAGTTCACAAAAGCCACAGAGTAATTTTATTTTTAAATATTAAATATATTCAACGTGTTTCAAGTTTAATTTTCAATCTAAAAATGTAATAATGGTAAACAAGGATTTTATTTTAAGGAAAATTCCCGAGCCTAGACATTGTTTTTCTATTAAAATTTCGCCATTTTGGCATATTTTACTTTTTTATAGTATATTTAAGCATAAAGTGATGTTATGCCTTATACGATTTTATTATCTATAATATAATCATTTCTAAAACTTATTCAATACTGTTCTTCTTTTCATATTTGCTGTTTTTTGAACATTTATTAATCAAAAGTTTAAGACAAAGCAAATAGAAAATTTCATAATTTCTTTTGTTTATATGAATTATAATACACTTTTCTGAGCTTACTGAAATAAAATAATGTTTACCGATGAACCTAGCAGGTAAAATGTAACTTTGTACATTTTTGTTTATATCGAAAAAGGAACTAACAACAAGGAAAAATGTATTTTCAAAAATAAAAACTTACGTTCTTTGGGGATGGTGTAGATGGAGGAGAAATGATATTTTCTGTCATTTTCTCTTCAATTACCATTCCTAGTCACTAAATCACTAATAAAATATACACAAAACTGATATAAGTTCGTTTGCAGCGATGAAAATCTAGAGCGATATTACTATTTTGAATTGAAGCTTTCTTGATATTGTTCTGGCATGGGATTGTCTGGGTGTGTAGCGCGCTGCATCCGTAAAGCGGCCAATGGTGCGTGGGGGCTCGTGTCCCTCAACCAATCGTAGACCGGCTGATCATCCAAACACTGCATGATCTCTTGCATGGTGTTCACGTGCACATGTACTGACAGAACCGGCGGTTGACCGTGATTACGACGTCATCCAAGCGTGCTAGTTTAGTGTAACGTCACAGACAAGCCCGCATCCCAGGCGTGCTAAATCGGTTACCGCATCCTATTGAAAATAAATAACAAAATAATAGGTAGCGCTTTTATAAAAGCAAACTGCTCAAGTTGCGTATATAAATTAGGGTGAAATAAAGAACACTATGAATTTTATTAAACATATGTTTATGATTTTAAAATTTTAATATACGAGGACGGTTTTGTGGACTTTCGTTACGATTATTAAATTATTAATTTTTGCCATGTTATCTACGGAATTTTACATAAATTTGACTGATAGGTAAATACTCATACAAAGAATACTGGGGTATATGAATTTCGATGCTTAATTTAATATTTTTATGCAAATATTATCTTGTGTTCCTTCTATAGAATTATTTGTAAGTGGTTTCTTCCTTTAGAAGTGACAAGAAAGCTGATGAAGCAAAAATTTCAACCAAATAGTTTTGAAATATTTTGCATGAGCTGTGTGCAAGGAGGGTACTACGGTCGCCTAAATGCTGGTCAAAAATGCAAACTATTGTTTGGATCTCTTGAAACCTAATTTTTCCGTCGATATGTCCCAATAAGGGAAACTTGGGACTACCGTTATATTCCAAAAACATACACTTGAAAAATTAGATCTCATTTGAGGAATAAAGTCCCAAGGAAGGAAGGAAACTAGTGGATTATGACTAAAGATTAAAATATGCTTATATTCGCTTAGCATTCGATCTATGCAACACATTTTAATTAAATTTTGGAAAAATGATGGTATATTTTGTGAAATTTCTCAACATGTATCAAATATAGTATATTTTGTTATAATAAATGCAATACATTCTTATATTCACTAAATATTAGGAATTTTACTTTTTTTGAGATAGCGTTACCATAAACGGTTATAATTGACCACACGATTAAGTGATAAACGTGTTTTTCTCCAAATGAGTAATTCTTTCTGACGGCGTTGCCTACATTCTACGTAAATCACTTGATAGGTATTTGTGGATGATTATGTTGCCAGCTTATGAGGGATTTACGCGGATCTATGCTGATACAGAAAAACACCGTTATCACTCATTCTGTTGCTGATTACCTGGATACTATTTTCGGATGCTTCATGTTTTTAATGCTGTTTATTTTATTTATCATTCAAGGCAAGGGAATCCATTATAAAATTATAAATCTGACCGTGGTCTGGTCAGGTCCAAAGTTCGACATTAAACACAGGTTTTTTTTACATGATTTATTCAAAAGGTGGACAGGGTCAGGTCGTGTTATTGGCGTGTGGCAATGATGCGTATTAATTTTAATAAAAAGTGAAATTAATTTATAATATTACTAGAAATTACCTACATGGATTTTATTAATTGGACTTTGTCTAGTTGATTTTTTGACTAAAATGACGAAATATATTTATATTGGGTTATTTGTATATGCCAAGGTTTCATAGATACGACAGTGGGTCAGTAAATCAATTACTTCTGTTAAAATTTAAATAGAAATGAGAGAATGGAGGAAACTGTATGTTGTGGGCTTATTAAGTATCAATTTGCGGAAAAAAACTAGTGAAAAGGTAATTCTCATTTGTCTGCAAAAATCAATAAACTAGGATATCATATTATCCAGATTTAGTCTCACTCTCACTGGTTTTCAAAGTTCAAACCAGTTGAAAAATTAAATTATTTTGTAACCAAAACATTCGTTTCACATGAAAATTTGTAGTAGTAGTAATTTGTAGTAACTTGCCCTCGTACACGCACCGAGGAACCTGAAAAACCAGTTCATTTTGAATTTGTGATTATTCAAGTGTCTGAATATTTTCTTTTATTTCAGTATTTGTTAGGTAATTTGAGGTTAATGTATTGAGAAGCTTGTAAAATGATGCACGTGTTTGAGGAGTGTAGTGTACAAAAAAGCAGGCTATAAATTGTAACACAAATTTTTTGTTTGTGTGTTCTTATAAAACTTTTAAAAACAGAGAATGTTTGTTATACTTTGAAAACATTATTATGGATGGAATAAATACGTAATTTTTTTGTATTCAGAAAATTCGGGTCATGTTGTTTGGATATCTGTGGCATTGAAATAATTTTAAATTTAGAGTGGAATCGATAATATAGTAAAAACTTTATCTATAACAATTTTTGTATAAGAGTAGAATTATAATTATTTATCACTTATCAGACATTTAGAAATATTAACAAATATAAATAGATAAAGTGACAAATAATTTATTGTTTTAACAATTTTATAATTAGGGTCATCAACAAAGTCCTTTAGTGTAGAGAACAGTTTTCTTAATGCCTCTGAAACTATGTAATCACAAAACGTCTATTTGTCTATGGGAATAAATAAATATCGAAATGGTAGAGAATGACATAAAATTCAATTTTGTAAATACATAGTACATGAAAATGCATGTGGACAAATTTGCATTTAAAAGGGAAATGTACTAGTTTCACTTGTTCATTCTTCGTAACGGAATAGGAATTCTGGAATATATAGAGGGTGTCTCATAAACAATGTCGATTTCTAATGTTCACTGTGTTTATTAAATAACTACCAAGGTAACTACGTCTTTCTTCAACACTACAACCTATGAAAGTTCAAAACCAACATCAACAGGCATTTCCACGATGTGGAGAGGTAAACACATTTACTACACATTCCAATGTTAACTATAAAAACCAGAACAATATGATTTAATTGCTTAAGAAAATCATATCAATAATACAGTTTTTATTACATACTTAAAATAAACAATGGTTAATTCCAGAGGTTTTTCATTTAAACATGTGATAAGTTTTGTTTACCTTTGTGTAAATATGTAGGTAATATTTAGTCACTCTTAGTTTTCAATGAATTATTTCTATTAATATCTGATAAAATACCCTTAATCTCAATTTTTTCTTTCTGGTAAATCGAAACGAGCAATTTCTTTTGTCCTATCACGAAATAAAAAACTCCAACTAATAAATTTCTTCACTTAATACATTTACGATATTTTGATATCTACTTTCACCTTCACGTAAACGAGATATCGTAATTAAAATATTTCATGTGGTGATAACCTTTAAAATTTCTCTTTTAGTCTAATAATTTTGCTTAAAAACTTTTTAATAATTTTGATATATTTATTTTCAATCCAACTTTCACTACACTTCGATGAAACTCAGTGACATCTAGTATAAAATAATTGTATTACGTATCTTTCAGTATAGAAATCATTTCACTTTAAGGTTAAAGTTGTTCTTCATATCAATAGGTGGCGTGCGTAGTATACGTATATAAATTATTTCTTTATATAAAACCATTTGTTTTACCAAAAAAGAAAATTATTTTTTTCGAAACCTATACCTATAATAAATGATAGTTTTTGATGAAAGTAATAAAGGAAATCGTAAACATTAAATATAGGGGACAACGAAATAATAATATTGAAAGATGAGATAAAATGACAAGAATCTAATGTTGAGAGATATTTTATACTCTTTATTCCAATAACCTAGAAAATCCGAGCAAATATTATTACAACAAATGTTGGTAAATTTAATTTTATATTAATAATCATTAACAATAAAAGAGTAAGTTTCATTTTATTTGTAGTTTTTTATTTTAAAAAATATGTTTTATTGTTTTGTTAAAACTATTTAGAAACTATATTTTCATTAACAATTATGTGTTATGCTTTCACTTAGATGACCAAATTGGCTTTGTTAGGTAAAATGTGTCATTACTGTGTTCAAGTTTAACTTTTTTACATAGACACAAGCTAATTTTCGATAGTTTCTAAGTTATAATATGGCAACGTCCGGCATTTACGTGTCAGTAGTGTTTTCCATAGTTCAATGAAATTTTGAATGTTTAAAGATGTTTCAATTTATATAGGAAAGATTTAGTATCATTATTTTTAATCTGCCTACTTTTTAACCTTTGCTACCATTATTTTTTTGGTAATCAAAATCGCTTTGATTCGATTTTAAGTAATTGACAGATTCCAATGCAAACTTTCCAGCTGTCTCGTTGTTGCCAGATTTATTTTCAATTAATACGTTATTAGAAATACAACAAAGTTTTTCATGAAAGTTAAATGAAAAAAAAAAAATAATTAATGTATGATTATTCATTCTTAATCATTCACATATAAAAGTTTGCAAACCTTCTGTTAATGCAGTAATTAAACCGAATTACTTTGTCCTACATAGCAACGCAATATAAAAAGTATAAAAAACAGATAGTAGTATCAGTTTCAAAACAACCATTATTGGACATATTCAAGGAATCATCATCTGATAATCGAAGAAAAAAACAAAAGCACAAACTCATGTTAATGTTAAGATTGATAAGCGTCGAGTGGTTTGATAAAAACCAAGAAAGCGGCGACCGCAGCACGCCTGCGCGTACTAAGAGCAACAATCGGCATCGGTATGAGCAATGACTCACACCATCAGTCGCTGTCTAACCTCAAGATAGGGGGTTATAACATCGTTCTATGTATCGAAAACGCACGTGAATTTTATCACCAAAACAATATTAGATCGTATCTATTTTAATTTGACTGACAATTGTATCGTTTTTCGTTATATTTTTGTTTTGTGTTTGTAAGTGTCTTGTGTGTCGATTTGTGTTTTTTTAGTACGTTATAATGTGACATTGTTGTTTTTTTGTTGTTTATTTGTTAAACCAGGAGTTACGATGTCTAGACGTAAGCAGAGCAATCCAAAACCGCTAAAAAGTATGTGTTTTTTTATTCAATCTCGCTTTTTTTGATATACACGTAATTATCGCTTTTTTGTTATCCTTGATTATGTAAACTGCTTACAACAGGTATTTTGATCTCGCAATGCTTTAGAAAATCTAATGATAATAATGATGTTTATATATTCTTAAATAATTTATCTTCGACTATTTTCGTTTCATATTTGTTGTTGTTTTATGGTGTAATTATGTAGTTTACTTCCATATGTTTTGATTTGGTTACGACGTATTTTGACAACTTCTTAGACACAATAGAAAATATTTTTTTAAATCTAGATGGTTAAAAGTTTACTACAAATGATAATCAGAAATGTGTTAGTTATGTTACGAAAAGTTTTTATTAATAATGTTATTGAACGTCGAGTTTCGTTTCCGCGCGCCAAAAATACGTGGCACAAAATAAAATGCCATTTGTATAAATCTAAACGGAATTTTATTGTTTCTATCGTTCATTGATGATAAATGAATAGTAATGGTGTATGTACATACAGTAATGTCAAAAAGTGGAATCAAATTGTTATATCCATCTTTTTGGTTTTCTACTTTTTGTACGAGGACTAGTCAATAATCCGATCCATCGTTATCTTGAATAATGGTATTTTTCCCCGTCTTAGACAATATCTGAGCTCATCAGAGATCTATTTATAATCATTTATGGAATTTATATCGATCAAAATCAATTTGAGATGGGTCAGGTAATCGAAAAATCACATTTTTTCTGTTGTTCTGGATTGCTCTAGCTTTGTCCTTCAGTATTCAAGAATTCTTTACTCCCTATCATTTTTTAATGTTATTAACTTATTTCGAAGGCACCAAGTCATGAGATATGCTAAGTTAGAGGGAGCCAAGTCTGGCGAATAGGGTGGATATTGGAACACTTTGTACAGCGATTTTCGTGATGTTTTTTGAGGGTCATGAAAGGTTGTGTTTGCTCTAACATATTTAACAGTTATTTACAGCTCAAATACAGAATTTAATGGCTAATTCACAACAAGCCTTAGGTACGAAGATAAGAAAGCATTTTGGTACTTTTTGATATTTTTTCAAAAACATATTTAGGCGAATTGACATTGTGAACATTGTTTGGAAATTGATCTGACAAAAAGTGGGCCATTAATGTTTGTTTTTTGTGTTATTTGCCCACTGTTAGGAAATTGAGACTTTGGAAGAATGCCTAGAACCTTCGGAATGAATCAGAAAACAATAAAAATTCTCTAAAAATTGAGGTGAACCAAAAAACTGTTTTTTACTCTATTTATCTCGTTTGTAGGTATTGGATAAATGCAAGACCAAGACCAGGTTAATCTCGGTTTTGTAGTGCTGTAAGAGGTCTTAGTCTTACAAGGTCTTGATTGTACATCAAGACTTTTGCAAGTCTTGCAATTTTTATAAGATGAGTTAGAGTAAATAAGGGATTTACGAATAAGGAGTGAAGTTTGTTGTGAAAATTTTCTAGAAATTTAAAATGGGCTGTCTCTAATCTGTAAACAACCTTTTGATATTTTTCATAAAACATCTTTTAGGTAATTAAGGCTATAGAACAAAATCAACTAGAATAAATTATCAAAAATTATGGGGGATGCTGAAAAAAACTGTTTTTCAAATTTTTTCTTGTGTTTTTGTAATTTTGGAACAACGTAGAACAATCTGGTTGCAGAATTAAGATTATTGAACAACGCTTAGAACACTCGGAGTAATTCATAAAAACAAGAAAAAAATCGCAAAAAAGTTAATTTCATTTTTTTTATTTTGGTTTTTAATCTCAAATCCTTGAAAAAATTATGTAAAACAAACAAGGAACTAAAAAAAAAACATTTTAAATCGATGAAATAAGGCGCTTACTCGATAAATTAACTGTCATATATGTACAGGGTGAATAAGAATAAGACATAATCTAGAAGAATCCTACAACAGTCTGGTATAATCCGGAGCCGTTGAAATAATTCGGAACAACAAAAAATTCATCACATATATATGGTTTCAAACGAATTTTTTTCACATTATTAATAAAAATATGTAATAATCAACAAAAAATGAGGATATGCTGATGTACACAGTTTTATTAACTGCAATACGCTAACTCAAGAAAGTTGAAAAAACTTTGTAGATATTATATTATGTAAATATTATTTTAAAGTATGTAATAAGCAATGCTAAAAGGAAAATTATGTTATGAATATTTAAAAAAATTGTAGTTTACAGTGACTCAGTATGATTTCATAGTTCATAGTTCGTAGGTGTGGGCGGCCGTGAAGCCGTTGAGCACATAGGCCTTCAGATAGACCCTTCGTGCCCCACTTGACGTTACCAAAAGCCGATGTCCTTTGAGAAGCCGATCAATTGCTTGGCTTGAACCCTTTGATGTCGTTAGGCAGGTTGTGGGGTTTGCCCAGGAGTTTAAACTTCGCCCGTGTGAGTTCAAGGCACAGATAACGTGGTCTGCAGATTCGTCAGTATGATTTAAAATCCATGATAATGACAAAAAAATCATGGATCGATTCAAACTAACTCTAAAATGTACGGAAACGATTTATTTCAAAGAAAGAAAATTACAAGACTGAAGAACGAGAAAAACCGATACCAGGTGATAATTAATCAAAATTTTAACTTGAAATCTTCTTTCTTCTGGTTCCTTCCATATATTTCCTCATCCTGGTTGTAGGTTGTCACTCCACCTCTGATGGTTTTTCTAATTATATTTTCCTTCATACAATGGCACTGACGAAAAATTGTGTTGAAGTACCTGGGATGAATATATTTTTAGCTCAATACATTCCACAGCGATATTCAAGTTCAAGTTTTATACCTTTTTTATATTAAGAATAGTCAAGATCTTCAAAATAGCCTAAACTGCCGACATCACCTCTCAATTAATGGAAAATCTTTGACCACCAAGCCATTTTATCAAGTCTGGGAACTTGAAATACTCCAAGGGGGCTAAATCTGGAGAGTAAGGTACATGAGGCGGCAATTCAAACTTTAATTCATTAATTTTGGTTATTGCAATAACGGATTTGTAAGTTGGTGCAATGTATTGATGAAACAAGACTTTCTTCGTAGCCAAATGATCCCACGTACATTTTTGATCACCTTTTTCCAAAATTCTTCCAGTTCCTACCAGGTATCCAGTCGCCCTAACTCCAAAACATCCCCAAACCATCATCGAGCTTCCGCTGTGTTTTAAAGTCGGATTTACACATGGATCACTCTTGACTTTATTTTGACGTCTTAAAAGAGGTTCCTTCAATGCCACCCTTCCAAAAAAATCAGCTTCTATCAATCTCTTTTTCATTGTAGAAGTATTCAAAGGCAGATCGAAAGATTCATTGATCTGAGCTGCATTCTCTGGGTCTGTGAGTCGTTCTGATCACTATAATACGTTTATCTTCAGCAGTTTTGGTTTTTCGAGACCGCCCTGCATATTTTTTCACGTTCTAGTACGGTTGCTTTTGCCTGTATTATGAAAACTTGCGATTTATTTACGATAGTAACTGGGTTTTACCCATTTTTGAAATTGAATTTGCACGTTCTTGCTTCTAACTGAGACTAAACTACAATCATAAACAACGAAGAAATAATTTACAGTTAAAGAATAATAAACAAATCGATATTTGCAAGTTTAACTTGTCGTACTCATCGACAAAATTTGACTATGTCCTCGTATGAAATAAAAAATAATGGACACTCTTATTTTTGGTATGTTTCGACCTTTGGCAAAAAGTTTTGACCGGGAATGTAAATCTAAAGATTAAATAAATGAGAAGTTATTAGTTTCCATATCAACAATAGTAAAGATCAATATGATTCGATGTTATTTCTTGGGTTAAGAATCTCACCCTCCTTTATAAAACTTGGTGGATGAACCGAGTTTTCAATGTACGACATTTCTTATCAGATTTTTGTACAACATGCAAAGTTGTTTATCGAAAATAAATTGGCCAACAAATTACATAAGCAAGCAAGAATATTTTATATCGCATTCGATTTGAAAGTTTTCTTATGAATTATTTATCAGAATTGACTTTGATACAAGTTATCTTTATCTATCTGGAATAAGGTTATCTTTCCTTTTGCCCGAAGAGATAACCGGTATACTTATAAAAACCATAGTTTGTTGATAAGGTGGATCGTTTAGACTGTAATGATTTAATAAATGTTTGATTGGTAAATATCCCAATTCGTTTAACCACTACCAAATCTGGACAAGTAGAGGCGTTTATTGAGGTTTTACATACTATTTCAGTTCAGTTTATCACAATGCTAACGCATAAACTGATTCAAAGCTCACTTCGTCGTTCACAAGAAGCGTAATTAAACAAAATTGTTCATTTTTATTATTATCATCACTCAGGAATGTCTATATATATATATACAAACCCCAATTTACGTGGTTTGATTCTCAGCTCAACCTCTTCCACTTCTAGTGGCTGGTCCACAACCTTTCCGGGCTCATACCCCAGCTCCATCGCCAGTTTCAATAAAAAACAACTCAGATTTTGCATCCACTGAAATGCTTGCCCAAACAATCCAGGAAACTCCTCTTTTAACACTGCACGAATCTCTCCAGGTCTTCTGTAGACTCGTCCTCTTCTATCACTACCAAGCAGGCGCACTTTGCTTTCATTTCAGAAGAGAACTGGCTCTCGTTGTTGGTCAGACCAATGAGCGCTTCCTCTGGCAAATCTGCAGGTAACCTTGACACTAGGCTACCTGCCTTAAGTCTTATGACTGTCCAAGCTACTCCTAGCGTTTCTCTGAGTTAGTGATGGACTTAAAAACCAGTGAGAGCCCGATGTTACAGCGATGTACTAACAATGCATCGATCTTTTCTCTCGGATATTCACCTTTTCCTTCTGGAATCGCGTCTTCGACGAAAGTTACCAGTTTCTTTGTAATTCTGGAAACTGCAGACTGACTCATGCTCGATGCACTGGCCACTTCTCCCCGACTTGTCGCAATATGGTGACCGCTAGTCCAGCTTTATTACTTGTTGTGCATATTTTCAGTTAGAATTTTTGTTGACGATGGTGCTAGAATCGAATGGTGGCTTAGAACGTCCACAATGGCCCCTATAATCATCAGGAAGATTTATAACGGTTAAGACAGTTCCAAGAGAAGTGATTGCAACTTTTTTTTGACAAAGGAAGCTTCGAAGCTAGTATGAAGCAAGCGGATTGAAGATATAGCTAGGGTATGTCTTCAGGTCAATTGGGTACCTGGAATGGTGGCTTAGAACGTCCACAATGGCCCCTATAATCATCAGGTAGATTTATAACGGTTAAGACAGTTCCAAGAGAAGTGATTGCAAGTTTTTTTGACAAAGGAAGCATCGGAGCTAGTATGAAGCAAGCGCATTGAAGATATAGCTAGGGTATGTCTTCAGGTCAATTGGGTACCTGGAATGGTGGCTTAGAAGGTCCATAATGGCCCCTGTAATCATCAGGAAGATTTATAACGGTTAAGACAGTTCCAAGAGAAGTGATTGCAATTTTTTTTTGACAAAGGAAGCATCGGAGCTAGTATGAAGCAAGCGCATTGAAGATATAGCTAGGGTATGTCTTCAGGTCAATTGGGTACCTGGAATGGTGGCTTAGAAGGTCCATAATGGCCCCTATAATCATCAGGAAGATTTATAACGGTTAAGACAGTTCCAAGAGAAGTGATTGCAATTTTTTTTTGACAAAGGAAGCTTCGAAGCTAGTATGAAGCAAGCGCATTGAAGATATAGCTAGGGTGTGTCTTCAGGTCAATTGGGTACCTGGTTTTATAGTCAGGTGAATAAGGCGTTTGATTCGATCAGCGGCTGAGAAGATCGAAGCAACGTACGACTATAGAGAAAGAAAAGTTGAAAGAAGTTGTCAGATTAAGTTTCGAAAAATTTATAGTAACAAATTTTGATATAAGTAAAAATCTTATTGTATATTTGAAACTACGTTATGTTATACGTGGTAGAACAAAAACAATAACTGGACTAAAAATAAAAAAACATGGATCCTCTGTATATACATGCAGACTTGTAATTAATGACTCCGTTTTAGTCGTGTTATCGTCAAGTTTATTATCTATGCTTGATAAGATAATGATGTATTTTTGTACCAACTAGTTAAATAAAAGATATCGTTTTATCATCATTTGTGGCAGTTTTCATATATATATCATCTAGATATGTAAAACATATTTTATTTTAAACGAATTCTAATGTAGTTTTATTAAAATAGTTCACGTATCGTCGTTTATTTTACAAAAATTTCTTTTAGTTAAGTACAGAATGTTTCAGAGGTAAATGTCATCTATCTCTTTGAAGTTGTCTTCAGTTCGGGTCTCAAGCCCGAACGAGGGTTGTTAAACTGCTCTGATGAGATATAATAACGTCGAAACTAGTCAGTAGTTACAACCACTCCTTGCGAGCCGTTGGGGATGTTAATATCGATATACATCACACTCTTCAGATGATTTGTAATTCAATATTCGTCGAGGTATTAACCAGGAAAGTAGTTTTCTTATTGGGAATGTGGCAATCAAACACCAAAGTTAACTAACTTTAATATATATTTCGAGCTTTCGAATACTTATTCATTCATCGTCTGGGAAATATTAGTTCTAGTAAAAACATTAAATTCGTGTGTTTCAAAATGACGTTTGATAGAAATATTTCTATCTATATGGAAAAATTGGAAAGGAAGAATTTACTGAAAGTAGTGTAAGCGTCGTCACAGTTGTTGTGGGACAAATTAGACAGGTAGGTCAGAAAGAAGTGTCTTGCATCCCCTTCAAATCTTTGGAATATACTGAAAAACGAATGGAACCAAATAGAAGCTGATTATTTACCGAAATTATTACAGAGAATGTCAAAATTGTACACTGAAATAATAAAAGCAATGAGGCCTGGGAAATTTTCATTTTTAATCGCTTTTGACTTAAACTGAGGTCGTCCAATAACATTTGGAAAAATATTTCGATGACATCGTTGGTTGTCCCAGTTTTTGGCCTATCCGAACTTAAAATTTAAACTTATCAAATATAAACTGTTATCAAATAGAAAATAAGCGTTCAAATTGGTTGAAAAGTTGGTGAAAATCTCTCAGCGCACGCGCAAATGTATTTCCCAAATTGACTTTATAATATCTAACATTATCAGATTGATGTCGGAAACTTTTAAGACATCCCTGGTATTGTTAGACTTTAATTCATTAATCCTTTTATAAATATCGTTCCTGCACCGCTGTTTTGGTTCATTGAAATCCCTAAGGTCTGATAAGAACTAAACAGAGGGAGATACAGTGCAGACTACCACCCAGTCGAGAAAAATATCTAAGTAGAACTCGGAGAAACTTTGATTTCTGCGATAAACTACAACCATTTCTTTTGATTTTCCATCTCTTTTTAAAAGCACAAAATAGCACTAGTACGTGTTTCTATTTAATTTCGTTTTATTTTTTGTGTTATTATTGAGATAAATCTGAGATAAGGACAGCCAGTATAACAATTATAAAAATGATGTAATTTATACGTTAAAATTTATCAGACGAAGATTATTGAAAATTGGTTAATATTGCACTAATTTTTTGCAATAACATTTTCTCTCCAGTAAAAAATTTATGCGTTAAGATGATTTTGAAGATGACCATTTTTTGGAACGTCTACTATTTATAGTAAACGTGCACTACGGCTCAAAATTTTTTACCCACCCTATGTTTTGCGACGGTGACGGCCAAATCTTCACTTTCAGTACATTCTTCCTTCCCAATTCTTCCAAATACTCTTTGCACCGCTTCGAAGAATGCTTGGGAGCGTTATCGTGCTGGGAGATAAATTTTTTGTCAATTAAGCGCTGGATACCTTCTGTATCGAAAGTCGTACTTTCTCCAAAATACCTTCAAACCATCATTAAACCCCCCCCCCCGTGTTTTACAGTTCGATTTACGCATAAATCTAACATCCGTTCTTCCTTTGACCTGCGCGTTCTTCTCTTAGACCCAAAACCTTCATCAATCCATATAATTGTCTCCCACTCTTCGTCCAATTTTTTAGTTCTTTGGTCCAATGCAACCACTCAATTTCATTTTGCACTCAATTTTTTTTTCATTATAGAAATAGATCAAAGGTAGATCCCTAGATTAATTGATCTGAGCCGCTATCTTTGGGCGAGGCCGCCTTGAACCTTTTCTGTTCCCAAAGCACCTGATGGATACATATTTTTCTACTTTGTAATCCAAGGTACGTCTTCAAATATTGTAGCAAACACTTTTTTGGTGCTTTTCCTGACCCTATCTTTTTATGGAACCAATTCTTCTTTCCTATGTTACTCCATGGAATCTCTTTTGGATGTCGTATCATATTTTCGTCACCCTTTACAATTGATCGAATTATACTTTCTTGGTCCTCGTGGCAAAGCTTTAAAAATCGTTCGCAACATTTGGTTGCTTTTGCACTGCACTGAGAATTGGAGGCACCCGCCTTTGCACGAACTGTTGTCATATTTAAATGCTCATGTAGGATCCTTAGAACAGTTGCTTCTGAAATGCCGGTCTGTGATAAAATTTGTTTTGTTTTTAGACTAAATCGGTCACTTGGAATAACTTTGAATGTTTTCTGGATTATTCAACGTCACAGGATCTAAAAAAACTAAAATTATAATGAAATGTTCGAATATAAAAGGAAAAAAACAATTTTTAGGTTGTTAGGTTGAGTTAGGTTAGGTTAGTTTATGTTAAATTAGGTTAGGTTAAGTTACGTTAGATTAGAGTAGGTTGGGCTCGTTCTAGATGTCTTTTCAAACGATTGGGTTAGTTTAGGTTAGGTTAGAGTAGGTTAGGCTTATTCTAGATGTTTTTTCAAACGATTGGGTTAGTTTAGGTTAGGTTAGGCTCATTCTAGATGTCTTTTCAAAAGATTGGGTTAGTTGAGGTTAGGTTAGAGTAGGTTAGGCTCGTTCTAGATGTCTTTTCAAACGATTGGGTTAGTTTAGGTTAGGTTAGGTTCGAATTTAAAAGGAAAAAAACAATTTTTGGGTTGTTAGGTTGAGTTAGGTTAGGTTAGTTTATGTTTAATTAGGTTAGGTTAAGTTACGTTAGGTTAGAGTATGTTGAACTCATTCTAGATGTCTTTTCAAACGATTGGGTTAGTTTAGGTTAGGTTAGAGTAAGTTAGGCTCGTTCTAGATGTCTTTTCAAACGATTGGGTTAGTTTAGGTTAGGTTAGGCTCATTCTAGATGTCTTTTCAAAAGATTGGGTTAGTTTAGGTTAGGTTAGAGTAGGTTAGGCTCGTTCTAGATGTCTTTTCAAACGATTGGGTTAGTTTAGGTTAGGTTAGGTTCGAATTTAAAAGGAAAAAAACAATTTTTGGGTTGTTAGGTTGAGTTAGGTTAGGTTAGTTTATGTTTAATTAGGTTAGGTTAAGTTACGTTAGGTTAGAGTATGTTGAACTCATTCTAGATGTCTTTTCAAACGATTGGGTTAGTTTAGGTTAGGTTAGAGTAAGTTAGGCTCGTTCTAGATGTCTTTTCAAACGATTGGGTTAGTTTAGGTTAGGTTAGGCTCATTCTAGATGTCTTTTCAAAAGATTGGGTTAGTTTAGGTTAGGTTAGAGTAGGTTAGGCTCGTTCTAGATGTCTTTTCAAACGATTGGGTTAGTTTAGGTTAGGTTAGGTTCGAATTTAAAAGGAAAAAAACAATTTTTGGGTTGTTAGGTTGAGTTAGGTTAGGTTAGTTTATGTTTAATTAGGTTAGGTTAAGTTACGTTAGGTTAGAGTATGTTGGACTCATTCTAGATGTCTTTTCAAACGATTGGGTTAGTTTAGGTTAGGTTAGAGTAAGTTAGGCTCGTTCTAGATGTCTTTTCAAACGATTGGGTTAGTTTAGGTTAGGTTAGGTTCGAATTTAAAAGGAAAAAAACAATTTTTAGGTTGTTAGGTTGAGTTAGGTTAGGTTAGTTTATGTTAAATTAGGTTAGGTTAAGCTACGTTAGGTTAGAGTAGGTTGGACTCATTCTAGATGTCTTTTCAAACGATTAGGTTAGTTTAGGTTAGGTTAGAGTAGGTTAGGCTCATTCTAGATGTCGTTTCAAACTCTCCGTGTTATTACAATCAATTTTTTTTCAAATCATACGCTATTTATGCGATTTTCTCGTTTCAATTCTTCTTTTTGTCTAATTTGAGCTGTAGAATCAGTTTTTCAGACCTGTATCCCTTTTTTTTTCAGCAATGAATGGTTGCATGAGTCCTCACCTCAAACTCAACCTATATATCAAACCTCGTCACCGGTATGATCTTACCAATCTTACCAAAATATGGAGACAAGTCACCGCAAACAGCCTCCATTCTGGTTTTAATTTCTGTTGGTGTTAATCCAAATTTGTTTTGTCGTTTATGCCTTTTGACAACATTGACAATAGAAAGACATAGTTTTTTCGTATAAAACTTATTGCCTCGTAGATTTCTTCTCCTCTTGGATCCGCAAACTTCTACGTTGAAAATATGCGTTTAGTTGATGATCGTTGAGACTTTTTGGAATTATCTAAAAATCTTTAATACGGCATTTGTTTTTTTTTTAAAAGAACGTCACGTTTAAATGATATATTGTTATCTAAAAGTAACATATGTTTACTGAGTGATTCTCAGAACAGATACCTGTTGTTTTTAACTTTAATATTTTCCTAGATATTCGGTTTCTGTTCGATAAATGTTTACCGAATCTCACTCGAAGTGAATTTTTGTTCTTATGCTTTGAACGTGAAACATTCATGTTATCGCGATGATATTTCAAACAACAAAATAATGATAATAATGATTTAATAATGTGATAATCGTTAGTTATGTTAATGAATGTTTAATAAACCGATTGTCTATTCTATTGCAATTAGTTGAGGATTAATAACGGACATAGTTCTTTATCTGATATATCTTCGATAATTTTCCAAACTTGATGCTTTGTTTACTTGGATATCGTGAAGTGAAAACAGTTTATTGAGTTATTGTTTAAACTAAAAAGATTAATTATTAATACAAAATTACATACTAGTACAACAAATTTTCTCACGAGTATATATAACTTATATTGTAACGTTTCGCTGGTAAAGAATCGCAGATAAAATTGTACAAGTTGAATTTAAACTTAAAACTTCATTACGCTAATTAACAACACTTCTAATAATTTATTTGTAATTTAATACGGACAGAATTGTTGCGAATCTTCCACATTCAACTAACTACTCTCTCACACACACACACGCCCGTCCCTCTAAGCATCCACCACCGGATGAATCCGCGGATGGATGCGAAGAAGTACATCCTACCACGCCCTGTCATTTCGACATAACCTCGCGTCGCAGTTTCGCTCGTAGACTCCTTCCTCTTCCCTGAGTTCTACGGGAAATTCTTGAGGTCTTATCTTTGTGTTAAGACTTAGCCCGTTGGCTATACACTCTTGTCTTGTTGGTTATCTGAATATGTGTCTGTGTTATCGCTGCCTTGGGTAAACTCTTTCCAACTTTCTTCGGCAAAAAAAGATCTAATCCGAGTGGTCCTCCGACCTATAACTCTGCACTTGCTTATGAAGTGCTGAGTTATCATATCGGAGGGTGTTTTCGTGTGGGTTAACTCGGAAAACGTACTTATTTAACTTAACCTATCGATCCTGTTGTCTTCTCGGCCTCCCGAGTGTCCTATAATCCTCTCTGGTGTACCTGATGAGTTCCTTTAAGTGTTGCCAGCTCTTCGAATAGCTTCTCTGCCCTGTCGTCCATGATGTCCAACACTTTTTGCGATCCCGTTTCTCCGTATAATTCCTCGTTTCTCATTGGCCAGCGGACATTCAATGCTTCTTTGTTTTGTTTCCGTCTTTAGCTTGCATCTTCTACCGATTAATCCGCATAGTTTTGTTCTCGATTGTCTCACTTTGTCGAGAGTTTTTTTGACGTGTTCGTTGAGAATGAAACCTTGTTTTAAGGTTACGGCTAGGTATTTGGTCAGTGGATACCTTCATCGTTAATTTTTATATTCCGGTCAATGGTTCCTTCTTTGTTTTGTAGAGAACGGCCTGGCTTTTTAATGTTTTGCACCATTCGTCTATCTCGTTTGCAACGGTTTGGACTCTATAATCTCCGTTTCTGGAATGCTATACTACATCGGTGATAGTATCTGTACGCTTTTTTCTTTAATCTTTCGTACCAAAGGGATGGTATCGTCTTCAATTAAAGATTTCTAAAACCCTTTTCGGTACTTCAACTTCTTGGTCCATTGGCTGTAGTAAAGATGCAACATTTGATGGCAAAAAGGCTGCTTTTAGCTCGCCGCTGGTAAGTTCAATCAAAAGGATAGCACGTGGGGTTAGATTATTTTCCTTACTAAACTGTTTAATAAAAAGCACCGATTGATCATGGAACCATTCTTTAAATAATTTGCCATCCATCCAGCCTCTTTTCTTGTGTCTATGATAAACTGGAAGTGACTTTATGTTGATTTCTTTGAAGTCTCGAGGCTTTATGCACAAGGAGAGGAAGTTTTATGGTTACCGGCAGCATTAGAACAAACCATTGATGCTACTCGGTCCTTACTCATCTTAAACAATGGAGCACGAGTTTCTGCTTTGGAAGCTAAGCTTTTTGTTAACAGAGCTCGAAAATTGAGACCGGTTTAGTCGGCGTTAAAAATTTCTTGGGGCGAATAATTTCCTTTAACTATGAAATTGAAACATGTAGCAACATGATCAGAAGAAAGCTTTTTCCATCGGTCGAACTAACCAACTGTATAGCTTTTTCCTGAACAATAAGTCCACTTGAAGGGGTTCCCTTTTTTCTTTCTTGGAAGAACCAAAGGAAAAGTGCTTCGTCAACTTTGTCATACTGAGAGCGCCGCTGCCGATTTCCAAGAGTTGCCTCAGACGACGTTGTGCAAATAGAAGCTTCGCGCGGTTTTATTCTAGTCATACATTGTGGCTCTGCCAACGTTTAACTCTTTTGCTAAATTTGTGATACTGTGATATCAAGACGTTTATTTTTAAGGGTTAAGGTGTTTACGTTCAGTCGCCGTTTCCTTCACACTTCAAAACACTAATCTTTCAAACAATAACACAACAAACTTAAAACACTACAGTACTGTATTCTCACACTTGCACAACACGCTCGAATCTAATCGCAGTACAAACAAAATCAGACTAGATTTAGGTTATGTTTGTTCTTGAGTTATGAGTGGGGGTAAGTCATAGTGCGGTGGGTGGTAGTGGAGGGTACAGTCTCTGTTAGAAGTGCGTACAGTTCGCGACCAGTATTGTCACGTATACATATGGTGTCTGTAATGCTTGGTGCATTGAATTGCACCATTGAAACTGGGTTTTCTGCATTATTTTCGATTATTTCGGCTAATCCGAACAGTATTCGGTCCCAATTAGTTCGGATTAGCCGCACTTAACTGTACTTTGTCAAAATAACTAATTAGTTTTGTCTATATAAATTAAATTGATATTTGAGATGTAAGTTAGACATTTTATTTTCTCGTATGTTGAGTCACGACCTGGTCTAAAACTATTGGTTGTGTGTATTCGAATGTGGAGTGTTCGACGTTGAGATTTCCTCGGCGATGAGGTCCGATACCGCTTGAGAATTATTGAAGAGTTCTTCTCCGCATGGAGAAAGAGAGAATAGCGACAGCCGGTTCGTGTCAGATAACAAGTTGTCTTGGCAGAAACAACACGAGAATAAGAATCCAGACATGCCCGCTTACAAGACCTAATACAAACAACATCACTATATAAATTTTATAACGTTTAAAGTAGTTTACAATATTTACGATTTTTAATTAATTCCGTCAACTGAATAAGATAATTATTATTTTATTTCAATTCAATTCAGTAAGTACATTCTTTACCTTACAGCGATTTGATTTTTCAATGAAAAGGTTTAGGGAAACTATTAATTTTAGTAGTACAGCGGTGAAGGTAGGGTAAATCGAGGACAGACCATATTTAATAATCCTAATCACCCTTAAAATCATGGTGCGATACTAATATTCTCTGTATCAACGTTTCTAAAACAAAAGTTTCATCCATTTCCTTTACAGTTTATTATGCCCTTGTCGAGTCGCATCTCCGATATGCCCTTTCCTTCTGGAGTACTCAATTTGAACGCATCTTCAAACTACAAAAGAGAGCTGGTAGATATTTACTCGGACTAAATAGCAGGGACTTTGAATTCGTTTGCCTAGCCAATTTAAGGACGTTGCACTTAGGAACGCGGAGCACGACCTTTACCTATCTACTCCACGTTCAGAATTAGCTGAGGGCTCAATATTTTACAATTTAAAAAAAGTGCACAATCACTTGCCAATTGAAATCAAATCGATATCATCTTTTCCCGCTATAATTTGAGGGCATATTTACTGGAAAGTGCCTTCTACTCTGTAAACGATGAAATATTTAACTAGCTTTTATCCGCGGCTTCGCTCGCATCGAATCCATTAAATAAGTATCAGAAATCAATATAATAGAAAAGAACGAACTCTGTAGCTATATTAGAACCTGCGATATAGATCTTTGAATGTAGAAAAATTGCCAAAAACCTACAAAAATCCATAACTCCACATCGAATGTCCGCGCCTAGCTCCTCTCCAACTCAACCGATTTAAGTGTTCAATAACTCAAAAGAAAGAAGGTGTTTCAGCGAGTGTTCTTAAGCCAAAACGAAGTCTCTATCTTGAATAGAACCTGAGATATAGATCTTTGAATGTAGAAAAATTGCCAAAAACCTACAAAAATCCATAACTCCACATCGAATGTCCGCGCCTAGTTCCTCTCCAACTCAACCGATTTAAGTGTTCAATAACTCAAAAGAAAGAAGGTGTTTCAGCGAGTGTTCTTAAGCCAAAACGAAGTCTCTATCTTGAATAGAACCTGAGATATAGATCTTTGAATGTAGAAAAATTGCCAAAAACCTACAAAAATCCATAACTCCACATCGAATGTCCGCGCCTAGCTCCTCTCCAACTCAACCGATTTAAGTGTTCAATAACTCAAAAGAAAGAAGGTGTTTCAGCGAGTGTTCTTAAGCCAAAACGAAGTCTCTATCTTGAATAGAACCTGAGATATAGATCTTTGAATGTAGAAAAATTGCCAAAAACCTACAAAAATCCATAACTCCACATCGAATGTCCGCGCCTAGCTCCTCTCCAACTCAACCGATTTAAGTGTTCAAAAACTCAAAAGAAAGAAGGTGTTTCAGCGAGTGTTCTTAAGCCAAAACGAAGTCTCTATCTTGAATAGAACCTGAGATATAGATCTTTGAATGTAGAAAAATTGCCAAAAACCTACAAAAATCCATAACTCCACATTGAATGTCCGCGCCTAGCTCCTCTCCAACTCAACCGATTTAAGTGTTCTATAACTCAAAAGAAAGAAGGTGTTTCAGCGAGTGTTCTTAAGCCAAAACGAAGTCTCTATCTTGAATAGAACCTGAGATATAGATCTTTGAATGTAGAAAAATTGCCAAAAACCTACAAAAATCCATAACTCCACATCGAATGTCCGCGCCTAGCTCCTCTCCAACTCAACCGATTTAAGTGTTCAATAACTCAAAAGAAAGAAGGTGTTTCAGCGAGTGTTCTTAAGCCAAAACGAAGTCTCTATCTTGAATAGAACCTGAGATATAGATCTTTGAATGTAGAAAAATTGCCAAAAACCTACAAAAATCCATAACTCCACATCGAATGTCCGCGCCTAGCTCCTCTCCAACTCAACCGATTTAAGTGTTCAATAACTCAAAAGAAAGAAGGTGTTTCAGCGAGTGTTCTTAAATCAAAACAAAGTCTCTATCTTGAACAGAACCTGAGATAGAACGTGTGTATGTGAAAAGCTCCCATAAGTAATGTACAGGGGGAAATCGCATTTGAGTATAACTTGAGAATGGTGAAAATTAGATGAAATCCGATGGTTCATGGCCGATCTGTGCATCAATACCTTTCATTGAAAAAAAAATTAATCAAATCGGTTGGGTAGAACGCCTGAACAGACTCGGAATGGAAATCATCAATTTTTTTAATATATAAGATTCTGGACATGGTGCATACTGGTTTAATTTTTGCTATGGACTCATACACAACTTATATACTAGTTATTACTTATTACTATAACCTATAATTATGTTATTCATCGCGGTTTTTTTCTGTTTTTAAAGCAATTCTTCTTTTTTCATTGAAATATTTTCAGAGTCTTACAATTCTTACAATGTTAAGGATCGGAGAGAACTAAACTACCTACTACTTAATTCAATATATTTTGGGTTTGGTTTGTTTTATCGATTTTATATTTAAACTTATACTTGTAACTCGAACACCTTTTTTTATTCATTTTAGAAAATACCAAAATATATTATTTAACAAAGTTAAAAATGTTTTGAAATAAAAAACTTTACGTCCAAAATTATATTACAAAAGTGTAATATCTTAACAGAGAAGAATTTTTGGATTGAATATTTCCACAGGTGGGATCTTGTAGAAGAGAAACGGATGCATATGAACAAGTTGGCTATTGAAGTCAACTGCAGTCTTTGTAGAGGTTTGTCCACGTCCACGTCTGTTAGATAAGCAAAATCTAGAATGACTGAGGGATCGAACCGAATTACACCCGTCGAAAGATAATACTTCGTTTTTTATAGTAGCAGATTTCTCCCATGCAGCAACCAGTAGGTAAATTTCCGAATTATAATCTGTTAATTCGTCGTTGGAATTTGGCCCTTGAAAATAAATTACAGGCTTCATAATAGAATTATTTTAATGCCTTGAAGAAACATCTGTCTAATGACTTAAAAAAATTGAGTGGTATGGCTCCAAAGTGCCAAATTTTTTTCAAAATAGTTTGTTTTTTGTTGTTTTGTTTTAAAAATAGGATTTTAGTGACCCATTCCGTTCTGATTTTCCACCGTTGAAGGCGTGAGACCCAAAGCAGGATATTCAACAGTCCACTAAAATCACATTAGATGGAAAACGCTTTATTCGCATTCAATTTGCGATTCAATAGAAATAAATCAATAAAATAGAGCTGGTCGAAGTTTCAAATTAAATTTCAAGCTTTATTGATTCACATTGAAGTAACGTAATTAAACATTATAATGCCTACAGGTAGATAAAGTCAAAACTATTAAGGCATCGTTTTTATCATATCATTTTATCCTGCCATTACTAAATTAGACTGCTGGCCGTTGGCGTCTTATAAATCTGACAATAAATCAGAAAGTTAACAAGACGAACATTCAATCTGGGTTCATGAAGTGCGAGCCCCGCCCATGGAGCACGTTTCGTCCGGTAAACGCCCATCTGGCATCATATGGTATGATAACTTGGTTGGGGCTCTCTCTTTCGATTTCAAACAGATACATACAGGTACGGGGCATGTATTGTTACAGTAAAAATATTTACCCAGCAATTATTAGTACTCCTTCACATCCTCCTTTTAAACGATACCAAATGAACCATTTCCGAGAAATTATCTTTGTGCGGGAGATAAAGGTTCGACTCGGAAGGGTATTTAATGAGCTTTTTAGAATTTTCAATCACGAAATTTGATAATCATGAAGATTAAATAGAACATATGCCATATTTGCCGTATACGACGAACTTTAAGGATTAGATGCTTTCTTACCACAAATCTAATCCTTTTTCAATCGATATTTATATTTTAGACCAAAATACAATTGAGATCTATTTGCAAAAATACGTTTGAAATCCCAATATTCTGATTAGTCAAGCTTAAAAGTTCTACATTGAGGAAACTCGAAGACACCATCAGATAAACGCAACTGAAGCCCGATCACTGTACCAAAAAAGCTTTCCGAACCGAAAGATATCGGAAAATGTGATTATTAAGTCTGTAAACAAACCAGGGTAACTGCTACTTGCAATCATACTTTATTTTCGTATATGAAGAGTTCAGTTCTGTTAACGTGTTCGTAGACAAGCTGTTTGTGCTAGGACCGGTAGCTCAAAGTTAGCTGCCTTAAGTCTTCTTCTGATTTTCCAGCAAATTACAGCCACTCCTCGCGTTTATACAAGCTCTTGTCGAACTTGAACACCAGAGAGGGCCCGAGGTTCTTTCGAAAACGCATCTTTGTTTTCTGGAACCGCATATTCTGGTCCTATCGCAATAGGGTGACCGCTTGAGCACCTTTATGTCTTGTTGTGGTTATCTTCAAGTAGAATTCTTGATTTTCGTAATATAGCATTTAATTGTTTGTTCTGTCTGCTAACTTTAGTGATATATGTGTTTTGTTGTATATAAAACCAGTCAAAATATGTAACGTATCGTTTTTACTTAGCAAGTGATTCAATTGAGAATAATATGTGAACGGACCCTGTATAAAATGGAACATGTGCGGCCCAACAGGAATGTGTGATGTGAAACAATTAGTTTCGCGTTGACAAGAACAGCCCGAGTAGAGGAGGATAACTTAGAGTTTTGTCTCGAGCGAGATTAACAGCCTATAGAATTTGTAGAAGCAGCGGTAGTAAAAAACTAAGAAATACGCGATACCGTGTCTTTAACTGACGTTTCATTAGCTGCCGCTAATCGACTGTTGGTTAACTGCCAGAGAATCCAATGCGACATTCATTTTCCTTCAATTAATTATGTCTGAAATATTTACGGTAATTTTGTGTAGAGTTTGTACATTAGGGCACGTGAATTGCATATCCGACAACGTGATTTAAATAACGTCTATTCTTATGTAATAAAACCTAAGGCTCTAGGCCCTATATAGTAAATAGAGCGCGTTCTCAAAAATCTTTATGCACATTTCGATTACAAACTTTACACAAAGTTTGAACTTGTTGCTTCTTCCATCCATCTTATCTATAAAAACTTTTGACTAAAGGAAGATTAACACCAATACAAATAAAAACAGAATGAAAGCTGTTTAAAAATTGGTGACTACTCCAGAAAACATTAAATTACCCATTGGGGAAAGTTTCAAGAGCCCAAGCTTGGCCCAACTATGTAGAACTCTGGACCAAGCTTGTAAGCCAGGCTTGGCCCAGTCTTGGTAAAACTCCATCTTTGAACTCGAAGATATGTATCAGACATGGTTACTTTTAGTAGTAACAAATAATAAAAAATGTGATAAGAAACACAAACACTGAATAAACTAGAGATCGGATTGATGAGACCCATAAAAAAAATGGGTCCCCAATGAATGGCCAAGGCTGGGTTAACCGGGATTGGCTCAACCTTGGCCCAAGCCTGGATTGTAAATGAATGGCCAATGCTGGGATATCCAGGCTTGGCTCAAGCTTGGAGAATCATTGGTATGGCCGAAGCTGAGTTAAGTCGCCTGGCCCAGGCATGGGCCAAAACAGGTACGCCGAAGAGGCTTCCCAGGACTGGCCCCTTTGTCAACTCTGGGGTTTTCTGTACGGGTAATGGAAGAAATTCTGTGACCGCCGCTTAAAAATAGAAGAAATAGCTGTACAGACTGGTATTTGCATACCAAATGTTCTAACGATCCCAAATAGGCATTTGAATATGACAAAAATTCGTGCAAGGCGGCTAAGGTGCTCCAAATTCTCAGGGCAGTGCAAAAGCAACCTAGAATGTTGCTAGCGATTTTTACAACTCTGTCGCGAGGACTAAGAAAGTGTATCCTGGTCAATTGAAACGGGTGATGAAACTTCGGGTTTCTACACATCCAAAGGAGGTTCTATAAAGTGGCATTGAAAGAAGACGCCATGTCTAAGGTCAAAAAATTGATTGCTACAATACTTTGGGTATGCGAAGGTATCTTTTGGACTAACTAAACACATTTGTCAAAATCTTTAAGCTCTGTTTAGCTCTTCTTCCTCTACTCTTTTTACTATAAATCTCCATCCGTTTCTGTCCTCTTATCTTTCCATTTTTTTCTCGAACTGCCTCTTCATCTAATTCCTCGTCCCTCCATTCGTGCTCTCTTGACAATTCTGTTTGTATACTTTCTGCACACATGACCCAACCATTTCTTCTTCTCCTCCATTGTTAATTTTCACACCCTCCACTATTTTCCTTTTTCAAACTTCTATTTTTTCAGCTCACTTCTTGGTTAGCTACCAGGATTCACATCTATACAGTACAGTCGGCCTTTGGAGATTGCTTTTGCTTTAAGAATATTATTCAAGGACCTCATTATTCTACTACCCTTTGGTTCCCGATTTTCTAGCTCTTTCAGTTCATATTCCGTATTCATAACCTAGATAATCGAAAGACTCAACCTTTTCATAATGATATTCCTCGTTTTCGGCCCTGATAGGTCTGTTTTCAACTTGATTATTTCTTTGCTGTTGTTTTCGCTATTCACTCAGGCCAAATCTATTTGATTCCTTGTCCAATTTACTATATACTTTTTCCTATTCCCCCGAGATCTGGCTACTAACATATGCTAAAATTTGATGCTACCGGTGATAGATCAAACCTTGTGTCTTGTGATGATTACCTCTAATGTTAAAACGTAAAGTTTCACCTTTATTATAAGTTTTCTGAGGACTCTTAAGTCTCATACAACTTTGTCTTCTCTATTGTATCGTAAGCTTGATCATAATCCATGAATATTAGATAAAGTTCTAGATTTTGGTCTTGATTTTTGCTCTGAATTGTTTTTAAAGTAAAAATCTGGTAAATCTACCGTGATATTCACCGACTTCTTGGTTATTAATTGATCCCAGTTCATTTCTTATTATCCTGGACAAAACTTTGGTGGGCTGAAACTACTGACCGGTAGTTTATGTTTGATTTGGCTTTTGATTGCATTGCATGTATTCTTTCTTTCTCTTTACGTGCTTTTTATAGGAGCATTGTGAGAATATCTAATCAAAAATCCAACCTAGATCATTGAGATCCCCACGGCATTCCAAGATCTCAAGCTCAACGCAGCTGATTGGTCACTATCTCTGATAGTCGAAAGAGGAGATCAGCTCCATCACGGAAACCTCGAGAAAAAGTATTTTCAGACGGATTAAAGAAGTTGGACCTTTACTGAGTGAGGTGTTGAAATTTGTAACCCGAGATCTGGCTATTAAGCAGTGCTGGAAGTCTTCTTTGGTGAGGGCATTTAAGAGCTCTGCCGTTTTTTGCTTTATCGCTTCCATCGGGTCCCTTTCAAAGCAGATCTTTTTTTAATATTTCAAGGAAATTGAGCAGACCCGTTGACGCAAGACGTTTTTGGTCACTGATTTCGAAGTTGAAACAATCACAGGGCGACCTGGGCGCTGGTCATGCTCATTGCTATCTCGGCCGTCACTAAAGCGCTTACACTTCTCAAAAAACGCGCCCGAGATAGAGAATTGTCCCCATATGCCTCTAGCAACAATTTATAGCACTCGGCCGGAGTTTTTTTTTTCAATTTAACGCGATATTTGAGATTGATACTTTGTTTTTGCTGTTTTTTGGCACGAGAAAAAACACATTCGTTTCAAACGGCTACTGCACAAATACTAAAATATTGACGGAAACGTGTTTTTGGGACGTGTATAGACAAGATATCTAGATACCCAACGCACTACTCGTTTTTTACACCACTTGCTAGGGCGCCCTCTAGGCGAGCAGTCTCGTTATTCAATAGCCAGACCTCGTAGCTTAAAAGTATTAAACTGAGTCGAAATAAAAAAATATTTAATTTGTGAAACCAAGTTTTTACCGTTTCAAATTTTAATGATTGCGCCCCTGTTTAAGATCGAACTAAAAACGTTGAAGCAATAAGTATAATAAATACGTACAATCAGTAAAAGATTAAAAATAATTTTTATCTTAATGGAATTTACAAAAACCGTTCGCCATGAAACAATTTTAACAACTCTAAAAATATAAATTCGTTCGTGATTATTGGTGTAGTTTCTGTTGAATGTTATCGACAATATCTATCTTTAAATTGGAATTTCAAGTAACAACACAAAAATAATTTATTTTTATTCGATATTGGTAATGGTTAATGAATTTCTTCATAAAATAATGAGTAACGACTTTGTTTTCACATTGCTTAACTTAAATTGCGGGAAGTTTCGTATGCTAATAAGCAGGGACTGTGTTGTTACCTTAGTTTTTGTTCATATTGTTGCCGTTGGCAACACTGATTGTTTCTGTCAGTGATATTTCCGGTAGAAACTTCACTTTATACAACATAACCTCAAATACTGTATTTGATTGAAAATTGCAGTTCTTAACTCAAAAGTTAGGCACTGTGACTCGAGGTGGTACTTCATTAAACTGTTGGTGCTGTTGGTTCAACCCACATCGAAAGTCATAGAAAATAATCGGTTGGAAATGATCGTGATTTAATTCTATTTTTAGACAAAGATGAATGTTTGAAGTATCTGTAAACAACTCAAATAGCACTAGGATGATAACACGTTCTGATTATTAAAAATGTCAAAAATTATTATGGGAATGTCAGATTCGACATATTCTTATCAGTGTTGCCATATTTCAAAACTTGAGTAGCAAAGTTCGTACCAACACGATTTGTTTTATGTGGCGCCACATATTAGATGTGATTGGTGAATCTTGCTGGAAACGACATCAAACTATTAGTATTATTTCCATTATCTGCTTCAATATCGTATCAACATTATTAATAATTATAATCAGTTCAATGAACTAAACGAAGAACTTAATCGTGTCATGTGATAGGTATTATTATTATTATCAGTATTATTTTTCTTTTATTTCTAATTGCCACATCTAATATTGATAAATTCGATTCCATATCAAATATATATATTCTTAAATCAAAATAATATCGGAAATATATTTTAAATAATCATTTAAATATAATTGGTTATGGAAATTATATCTTTGAACTTTGATTAATCAAGATACTGATATTATTATCAGGATGTTTTCTCTTAAATAACTGTTTTTGATATTTGATCTAATTCAATAAGTGTTTTTGTTTTCGACGATTAGAAAGACGTAAGCAAATTAAACAAAATTTTTAATTTCATATATTCTACGTACGTTTTATGAACAAGAGTAGAGTACACTTTGGTGTTTAATTTTTCCACAATCCCACTACGAAAACCTTCTTATATACAGATGTCGGCCTCAAATGTGGATTAAGAGCAAAAAGTGCGGCGCCAAAAAGAAATTATAAAAGGGATTCGAAAAACAGTGTAGGAATTTCACATTATTCTTCAATTGCAGTTCGTAGGTCGTGGTCTTCTTGCAAAAACGCGATTCTTGAGAAGGTTCTACAGGAAGAAATCGCAACATGAAACGACGGATGTTGAATCGTTGTCCATTTGTCCAAATAAATCTTCGAGCATCTCCAGACAATTTGATTCTTAGAAAACTACGGACTCACAAGAACTTCCGCATAGATATTTGCCCACACACACACACACACACACACACACACATACCCCATGTTTTTTCAAAGTAGACGTGAGGATTCTAGTCCTTTCACTACACGCAGTACTGAGGATCATCCTGATTCCAGGTACAACTCGCAAAATTCGAATGGTAGCTATTTATTTATTTGCAAAAAATGATCCGATTCCGTTGTTTCAATCTGCCTACTCCTACTGCAGTGTCGATAGAAGATGTGCGAGCTGGGCATTTCAAAAGATCACGTGGATCATATCCTGCATGGACAGTATACACCAAAGACCAAACTCTAAAGGCCAAGAAGATTATGGCTACCGTTCTCTGTGATTCACAAGGTGTGATTTACATGGAAAACCTGGAGAATGGCAAAACGGTCATAGAGAAGTGCAGATTTGACCCCGTGCGACTCTTTTTTGTTTCCAAATTTGAAAAAGTCACTCTCCGGACAGAAATTTGAGTCTTAATTTACACAACGGAGGCCCATTTCTCAGACCTCAAGAAGAGTTAAAGAAATTGGAGTCAAGTGTATCGAAAGAGACTGAATTGAAAAATTAATCACCAAACTACAAAAGCTTCTGCGAGTTTCTTTGTGTAATTCACTAGACAATGAATATCAGTTATTGTCCTTAGTTTGTAAGTGTTTAATGAAAAAAGTTTCCTTAGTGTTTTATGATCATCATTTGATGGCTTTTTGGAAGACCTACAAAAATTTGTGGTGCTACATTTCCTCGCCAGGGGATCAGCTTGTCTATTGCCGTGTACTCCGGTGTAGCTAGAGTAACTTAAATCTTTGGTCGCAGCTAGTTTTGATTCAATTTTATAAGAATCAAGTGCTTGGAGGGCTTTTTTGCTATCTGATCGATTAGATATCTTTGCACATGGGTATTTTGTATTGTATTTTTTCCTCTAAACCCAGCACGTGGACCAGCATATTAGTGGACCCTCTTTTAGAGTGCTTAGATGCCCAGTTATGCCAACAGTCTTCATTATCTGCCGTTTGTATGCTTTCATTGCCAAGAGGGCAATTATAAGATGATTTTTGCTGCAGCCGTGGGACATGATCGTGGCAATCCTTTCATTGCAAGGCAAGCCGCTTCTGGTTGGGTTTTAGGAAATACGTAGATTATTTTTTGTGTTGTCTTATTTCTTTATAATCGTAGCATTTTTTATTTATGTTTAGGATGTAAAAACGAATTTCTCGTCTCTATAAATATATTCGTAAAATAAAACTAGAGTTTTGTTGAAAAAGAAATAAATAAAGCTCTACAATGAACGTTCTTTCCAATCCTATAAAGAGAAAGCGATTTCTATAACGTACGCGTTCTAAAACAGAAACTGATGGTGTGTATTCGAGTAGAGGGACTTCCGAAGAATAGAACCGTCAAAAGATAAGTGGCGAAGTAATAGTTCAATGTTACATACATGTTGCATATCTGTTGCACGTATATTTATACAATGCACTTGATGGAGCTACCATTTATTTTGGGAATAATAATATTTGGCGTGATAAACATCCATTTTGATCTTGACTACAAAAGGATGACACATCATTTGATTTCTAATTGTATGAGAATTCGATTGTCTCTACACGCTAGTCTTGATATAACGCATTCTAACAATTAAAGAAAAATCCGATATTAGAACTCGTATAAATAGGGCATTCAAGAAATGCCGAACTTTGGAAGTCGACATAATTTTGTCAACAAGTATTTTTGGTCGAAATAAAAATTATACATGATGAACAGCCAAATGGAAGTAATTCGACTTAAGTTTTGAGATATGGCAACACTGTTTTCAATATGTCAAATCTGTCATTACCTTTATAAAGTTTGACATGGTGAACGTACTCAGAACGTGCTATTTGATTTGTTTGCGGGTACTTGAAACAATTACTTTGGTCAAAAAATGGATTTGAATCTCGAACATTTTCGTCCGATGATTTTCTGTAATTGCTGAACAATTTAATCGCGCTCTACAAGATCGTCAGTCCAGTTCCCAGAGGATTCCACCTTACAAAAGGTGGGGTAGATGATTTTATTTTTCTATTTCGTTTTAATGAGTTTGAAAAGTAAAATATCAAAAATGTGACTAAATCTGGGCTCGGCACCACTTTTGGTTTTTACCAAATATCTCGAAAAGGAGTGGTTCTAGCAAAAAACAGTCTCCATACAAAGTTGTAGAGCATTAAATTCCCTACAAATTTGGTAGTTAACTTTTCCTTCTACGACCAATAAGGAGCGAGCTACAGCATCTCAAAATGGACCACTTTTCTCAAAATGGTAAAAAAGCCAAGTAACGCCTTCTTTTGTGTGTGTTATTGCGACCCATGCATTTTTTGATTCTATTTTTGACGAATAATTTTCTCCAGAACCACCCTCTGCAAACCACCACCCCCCAAATTGATAACTGACGAGGAATGAGTAGGCATACCCTCATTGCCCACTCATCTCCACGCAGTTCGGCTTGTGTTATGACACTTTTCTTCAGGCTTTCGTGATTTTTCATGGAAGTTCGTACCAACTGGATTTCCACGAAACATTCAGTGAAGTTTAAAGGAAAATGACTCACTTTTTGATCGAACTTTCGGAACCGTACCACTTGAACACCCTTGCTTACCTTTTTCTAGATGTTTTAAAGCGGCTGTTATATTAGACAGACTGTGGACTGTCCCTTGTGTGTTGTCCTTCAAAAAATGCTGGCGCGTCTTCTCCTTCCTCCTCCCAAACTTTTGTATTTCACCTTCACTTGACGATTTATCGCACACGAAACAATCGCCTGGATCAGGCGGATCACGTGAACTCATTGACACAAAATTCAATAAACAGATACTTAGATGTATTTGAAAGGATGTGGGGCTAAGGGGCTAATTTTACTTTTGGAGAACCTTATTCGACAAAAATCTAAGTCAAAAATAGAATCAAAGAATGCAATAACACACACAAAAGAAGGTGTTCTTTTTTACCATTTTGAGCAAAGTGGTCCATCTTTGAGATGCTGTAGCTCACTCCTTATTGGTCGTAGAAGAAAAAGGTGACAATGAAATTTGTAGGGAATTTAATGCTCTACAACTTAGTATAGGAACTGTTTTTCGGTAGAACCACTCCTTTTCGATATATTTGGAAAAAACCGAAAAATGTCGGCTACCAAAAGAGGTGCCGAGCCCAGATTTAGTCACATTTTTGATATTTTATTTTTTAAACTCATTAGAACGAAATATAAAAATAAAATCTTCTACCCCACCTTTTGTAAGGTGAAATCATCTGGGAACTGGACTAACGATCTTGTAAAGCGCGATTAAATTGTTCAGCAGTTACACAAAATCATCGGAAGAAAATGTTCGAGATTCAAATCCATTTTTTGACCAAAGTAATTGTTTCAAGTATCTGCAAACAAATCAAATAGCACGTTCTGAGTACGTTCATGAAATTTGTAGGGAATTTAATGCTCTAAAACTTAGTATAGGAACTGTTTTTTGCTCCTTTTCGAGATATTGCGAAAAATGTCTGAGTATGAAATTTGTAAGGAATTTAATTGACATCCATGATCTATCTAGATCTATCATAGACATCATAACCCACAAATAAATAAAGTAGACCATAATAAAACTAAAGAAATACTATATCTTCACAAATATAATAAGAAAAAACACTTTTTTATATGTATCATTATTGATTAATTTACGATTAATCATGAAAATGATTCCGATGAAAGTGATTCTGAAACAGTTTCAGATAAAAATGATAATTTTAAATGACTATTTGATTTAAAAGAAATACAAATATAATTATAAGGTATTAAATTGTCATTTAAGTACTATAAATAAATAATTAAGTATAATAAGTTGTAATTCAGGATTTATCTTGTCTTAAGGTATGTTCCACAGTATCTCAATGTACAAAAAACAAATTTTCAAGTGAATTTTATTCAACTTGGACAGCTTAGAGCATAAAATAATGGTCGCTGACCCGACACTAAACCCACAAAAGCTCAAGATCAATATCGACAGGCACCACTACTCGAGTGCCTGCTTTTACATAAAACAAAACTTGTTGGTATTAAATTCCTACCACATCCAGCATTTAGTCTCTACCTTCTACCTTGCATCTCAGACCAAATAATGGTCTTACCAAGGTATCAACGAGCTTGCTGAACCTTAGAATACGATGGGCTCTACTTCGAATAGACAGGCTCCATTTTCGAATGATTATGTAGTAAACAAAGGGAATATTATTTATGAGACACCCTCTATATAAATTATGTTTGTCGTATCTACGATTTGCTGAAACTGATCCTCTTTACCTCTCCAACAGCACGGACGCTTTCTATAAATATACATGAAGATATGTATAGTCGATAACTTCGCGTGGGCGGACGCCCAACTATCGAATGTGAGATATGATGAGATAAAAAATTGAAAACCGTCACCCGCTAAACATTTTCCCTTTATCTGTATCATCGACAGGGTAACTGTTTAACCAAATGTAATAATGGTCCTATTTCATGTTGCTAAAATTCTGTATCCCTAGGCCATCATGATTTTTTCGAGGTACACAACATGTTGGAAAAGATTTCTTATCTTTGTCCGGCTTGTACCAATACTGAACAACATTTTTATCACATATTTCGATTTATTCACAACAAATTTTATGATAACTACATAGTAGGTATAACAAACTAAACGATAAATTAGTCAGCTACATTATTCGTACAGAAAAATCAAACATCAGCAGCGGGGAATCTCATATAATATTATGGCACGTCTAGAAAGAAAGTCACCATATTTAAAAGAAAAAAAAAAGCAATATTTGAGTTATTTTTCAACATAGCAATCATTAGAATTGTTACACTAGTTGTATCGTGAGATCCTGGTATCGTGTTTGGATTGAACTAGCTTGTGATAGATGACCAAAACGCTCATAAAAGAACGGAAATTTCTTGAAGTGGATGATTAAACGACTCCGAGCTATAATATGCTCTCTCTTGAGCAGTATGTGCACGAGCATTGCCATAGAAGAGCGAGCATTTAACACTTTTTCTTTTGAAAGGCGTGTCGCAATTTCCGCAATGTTTCACATTACCAAAGTGTCAGATTTTTCAGTTCTGGAATCGTAAAACGACGAGTATTCATCCCGCTCTGCCGCATAAGCTCAACAAGATCAGAATCGACGAGACACGGTCGTTATTTGATGACTTTCGAAAAACTGCCAACATTAGCGACAGAACTTTTTTCGGACCGCTGCTGTTGGCACTAGAAGAGAACTGCCCGGCTGGCATATGATTATGTTTGCGAAACTAAAGTTTGTGCTTTTATTTTCGCTAGGTTTCACGACTATAGCTTAGTATTAAGTCGTTGTCTTTTTTGATTGGCAAATATCGGAATTTCTGTATTAAAATTAAAATTCCGTAGAAAAAGTACAGTGTATTACAAGCGGAGAATGGAATATTTCTACCGTCATTGGATTTGCGGAACAAACTTCTACATTCAGGAGAATATGTAATTATTCTCACTTGACGTACAATATACGAGGTGTGATTATTGAATAACTAAATATATATACCTCCAGAAAGTCTTTTTTCTGTTAGTTCTTTCAAGAATCTTTTTCCTTTCAATACAGATTTTATCTTAGGAAAAAGGTAGAAGGTGGAATGTTGTATTTGGCTAGAAATCTCTTGCTGGAAATGCAAAATCAGGGACCACTTTTGCACACACTTTTTCCATGGTAAAATTTGCCGCACGCATTCTTTGTCAATTACTATAGTTTCAGCAATCGCAGGAATACTAAATCGACAATCGAATCATCTTCAACATCTTGACGACTCTAAAACCACTCAAAATCACTTAGACGAGTCAAAAATTCATCGTCGTACACTTGTTTCGATAAATTAAGAGTCTGCATTTGCAGTTTTTCCATGTTTCATGTGAAAAAACAACTCCTATACTAACAAGACCACGGCTACACTGGTTTGTCTACAGACTTCAGACTTTAGTCGTTAACCTTTGGCGCATGCGTACTTTTCCTGTAGCAGCGCTAGTCTTGTTACTTGATAGTCACACCTCGTATATTATTTATGTTGTGCAGTCAATAAAACAAGCCTTTGTCGATATTATCCAAAGTAGTTTAAATGAACGTTGGTGTGGAATTTGATTACAGATAGTAAGTACTAAAACCTATAGATTTACAGACACTCCCAGATAAAAGAAACAAGATACCTCTTGTGTGTAATACAACTTTTTTATGCCTTCAATATTTATTTTCTATAAGCAGATATTATCGCTAGAAAACATGGAATGATAAAAGAAATCGAAAATATTTACAGTCCTTATCGGATTTCTTGATAAAATCACACCTGCGTCTGATCTGATCAACGAGAACGGGGGGTGTTCCTTTATTACTAATAAGTCCTAAAGTTATACTGCCCGTCATAAGTAGGCTGGCGCATACCGTTGTGTAGAAGAAAGATAGATATTTATGGTACCAGAAGTACCTGGTCCAACAAAGAAAACACAAAAATTCTGGAGAAAACATATTTTCCCGAAATAGCCATTAACTGCCGACATTATCTATTCATTGTCGAAAAGTTTTTGACCACCGAGCCATTTTTTCAAGTCTGAAAACTGAAAATATTCCCAGGGGGCTAAATCTGGCAATTAGGTAGCAATTTAAATTTTAATTCATCCATTTTGGCCATTGAAATAACGGATGTGTGAGGTGATACATTGTCTTGATGAATCAACACTTTATTCTGGACCGTTTTTGCTTGATTTCTTCGCTCAAACGTTGCAATAAGTTCGCCGTTTATAGTTCTACCTTTCTGAAGATAGTAAATAAAAACTATTACCAAAAACCGACGCCATGACCTTGCTTGCAGATGGAACGATCTTTACCCCTTCTTTGGAGCTGGTTCTCCCTTTTCAATCCATTGTTGTGATCACAGTTCTGAACGTCATGCTCAATTTTTGCTGGAAATTTCCAATTTGAATCATGATCTACAAGAACTTGTGATTTCAAAGCTGCATTTACATGTTTTGGAGTTAGTCAATCGGAATGGATAAAATGCTTCGAAAATTGGTTCAAATTATTGATCTTAATGGAGAATATTTTGAAAAACAATAAAAACATATCCAATTTTGAATATTTTCTTTGTATTTTGTATGATGAATCATGATCTACAAGAACTTTTGATTTCAAGGCTGCATTCACATGTTTTGGAGTTAGTCAATCGGAATGGATAAAATGCTTCGAAAATTGGTTCAAATTATTGATTTTAATGGAAAATATTTTGAAAAACAATAAAAACATATCCAATTTTGAATATTTTCTTTATATTTTGTATGATGAATCATGATTTACGAGAACTTTTGATTTCAAGGCTGCATTCACATGTTTTGGAGTTAGTCAATCGGAATGGATAAAATGCTTCGAAAATTGGTTCAAATTATTGATCTTAATGAAGAATATTTTGAAAAACAATAAAAACATATCCAATTTTGAATATTTTCTTTATATTTTGTATGATGAATCATGATTTACAAGAACTTTTGATTTGAAAGCTGCATTCACATATTTTGGAGTTACTCAATCGAAATGGATCAAATGCTTCGAAAATTGGTTCAAATTATTGATTTTAATGGAAAATATTTTGAAAAACAATAAAAACATATCCAATTTTGAATATTTTCTTTATATTTTGTATGATGAATCATGATTTACGAGAACTTTTGATTTCAAAGCTGCATTCACATGTTTTGGAGTTAGTCAATCGGAATGGATAAAATGCTTCGAAAATTGGTTCAAATTATTGATCTTAATAGAAGAATATTTTGAAAAACAATAAAAACATATCCAATTTTGAATATTTTCTTTATATTTTGTATGATGAATCATGATTTACGAGAACTTTTGATTTCAAAGCTGCATTCACATGTTTTGGAGTTAGTCAATCGGAATGGATAAAATGCTTCGAAAATTGGTTCAAATTATTGATCTTAATAGAAGAATATTTTGAAAAACAATAAAAACATATCCAATTTTGAATATTTTCTTTATATTTTGTATGATGAATCATGATTTACAAGAACTTTTGATTTGAAAGCTGCATTCACATATTTTGGAGTTACTCAATCGAAATGGATCAAATGCTTCGAAAATTGGTTCAAATTATTGATTTTAATGGAAAATATTTTGAAAAACAATAAAAACATATCCAATTTTGAATATTTTCTTTATATTTTGTATGATGAATCATGATTTACGAGAACTTTTGATTTCAAAGCTGCATTCACATGTTTTGGAGTTAGTCAATCGGAATGGATAAAATGCTTCGAAAATTGGTTCAAATTATTGATCTTAATGGAGAATATTTTGAAAAACAATAAAAACATATCCAATTTTGAATATTTTCTTTGTATTTTGTATGATGAATCATGATCTACAAGAACTTTTGATTTCAAAGCTGCATTCACATGTTTTGGAGTTACTCAATCGGAATGATTGTAAATAAAAACTATTACCAAAAACCGACGCCATGACCTTGCTTGAAGATGGAACGATCTTTACCCATTCTTTGGAGCTGGTTCTCCCTTTTCAATCCATTGTTTGATTGTTCTTTGCTTCGAATGTGAAGTGATCGATCCACATTTCGTTCATTTCTGTGAAACATTGCTAAACATCTTCAAGACGCCGTTTTTTGTTCTATTGTGAGCAAACGCGGCATTCATCTTACACATAGCTTTCTCAATTTCAAATTTTCAGTTAATATGCAAAGTACCGCACTTTTTGAAATGCCTACCTTCAACAATTCTGTTGAGGTCACCTCATTTGGTCTACCACATCGTTTAAACTTTACTACCCAATATTTTATTGTTGATAATGAAAAAGCAGTCTCACTCAAAGTAGAATTTAGTTCAGCTTTTATATAGATTCAAATATGGGTGGTATTTTTCAAGCAACTACCGTCAATCCAGGTACTTCTGGGACTATCCTCGTATCCTTTTGCTACTGCCCACTTAAATATCATGTACCAATCAACTTCTGGTAAACAGTGAGTGTATAACCGATTTATCCTTATATTAAATATTGAATATTCCATTTATGTACCTACGAGTTAATCATAATAGTCCAACAATTGTCATAAACGCTTCTCATCCGCCGTTATCACTTCTCTTCATTGTTGCGTGTTCAAAATTAAACGAACAATACGACAACCACTCTTCTCCTCGTTCCGGCTCTTTATGATTTTGTATAAATATGCAGATTTCGTTTGCCATTTTCTTTGGGATCTATTTTAACGGAAGTTAAAACGACGACGTCTACAAGAGGCGTAATATCCCGCTGTCTCAAATGTAGCTGATTAATGATGGAAGTCATGACAACATTTTACAAATTCAATGCTCGCCCGTATTCTCGTCCTTGTCGCTGTATGTATATATATATATATATATATATATATATATATATATATATATATATATATATATATATATATATATACCCAACTATATACAGGAAATTATCGTCCAATGGAAATACGTGAATCATTTGCGATTTTACCGCCGCCAGAATATCGTTTATCTTATTGCGAGATTTGCGGAGATTTAGACGGAGAAAAAGTAAATATTGCGGGAAGTTTATGACGAGATATTGAAAATTTATTGTGAAATTGTAGCAGATTCAACGCTGAACTTACCGAAAATGTATAAACAAAAACAGAAGGACTGTTAGGAAACTATTACCCGGCCTCAGGTAGTCCACCGATCACCTGATTGCGCAAAATAATCTAGAACAAGATTTAGATCACAGTTTCTGAACGTTATGCTCAATTTTTGCTGGAAATTTCCAATTTGAATCATGATCTACAAAAACTTTTGATTTGAAAGCTGTATTCACATGTTTTGAAGTTACTCAATCGGAATGGTTAAAATGCTTCGAAAATTGGTTCGAAGTATTGATTTTAATGGAGAATATTTTGAAAAACAATAAAAACATATCCAATTTTAAATATTTTCTTTATATTTTGTATGATGAATCATGATTTACGAGAACTTTTGATTTCAAAGCTGCATTCACATGTTTTGAAGTTACTCAATCGGAATGGATAAAATGCTTCGAAAATTGGTTCAAATTATTGATCTTAATGGAGAATATTTTGAAAAACAATAGAAACATATCCAATTTTGAAAATTTTCTTTATATTTTGTATGTCGAATTTCACTCATCGACCAATCTCGCTAAAAAGTCGTTTACCAGTCCATCTGGTGAAAGTTATAGTTACAGATTTCTGATAGATACAAGTCACCAGTTGATTGTCATCGTACAAACAATATATTATCTCCAATTCTGTCGGGAGACATCAACACATGCCTCGCTGATTAATGAACCATCTTTCTCCTTCTCTCTCTCTCTCTCTACCTCGACGGTGTCTAGAATTAATTTTAACAAACAAACAACGATAGATAACCACCGGAGCTCATAGAGTTTATCGCTCGTTCGGACAACGTGAGAGCTCGCGAAATCTGATAAAAAATATTCTGGCGAATGCGCGTCGTTTCTGACGATACCCGGCTCAGGGCTGTTTGAACGAGATCATCGCGGTCTGATTAAAGAAAAGGTGCGTCCATACCGAAACAGCGATCCACTATAAAATATACAGTATGTCATAAAACGGTAGATCATAAATTTAACCACATATATTGAGGTCAAAATTAATTCAATGGAACATAGTTTTTAACGTTCTAAACGTTACATTTTTGAAATTTCTTTGCCTCTTAACACCTTACCGAAAAGCTAGATTTCATCGAAATATGGTTTCTTCATCATCGCTATACCACTCTATATATGTTGATTGGCTTAGAAAATTTATGAGACACCCTCTATATTTAGTTTGAATGGGATTTGAGGTGCTCAAAATTGTGTCGTGGGATTGTGGATTTATTCATAAACAAACCGAATGCGATGAATAAACAACATTCAATAAATGTGCAGTTGAGATTATAAAAACCAAAACCTCAAATTTTGGTATATAATATTTGTTTAAGAAACAAAAAATTACCGTACATCCCACAACGACTCACAAATCATAAATAAAATTGGTTAACTTATACATTCAAGTAGAAACGACTAGACATATGTTCAAACTATGTAAGTAATTTGTTTCTCTTATCTTTAAATCTGAAGCTGTACCTTAAATAAACGAGATAAAGGATCCGAAAGCTGACTCTACAATTCCGTCATCTTGAATATTATGAACGGTTATGTGTAGGATCCGTAGATATCGTCTTCGATTTTATCTTTTAGTACTTAGCTGATATCGTTTCAAGATTTTTTTTCTATAATCCCAACTCTTACATATTATACAGTATGTTGTTGTCATTTTTACTTGACAAAGAAGAAGGATGTGGCTAAAAATATTTTTTTTATACCTAAATAATAAAAATAAACATGATAAAATCGATGTATTGCTTTTTTTTAACTTCGCTACATATTAGTCCGGTTAAATTAGACCAAAAAATAAGAGTGAAGCTGAAAATCAATAAAATTGTTTAAAATATAATTAAAAATAAAATTTTAAAGTTCCCTTGTGTGGAAAAAATGTTATTTATGTCAAAAAATGAGTTTTTCGCGATTTTCGGCAAAACGGTAAGTTTTATCAAAAAAATACCTTAGTCAAAAGTTGTAGATCATAAAATTATCTACAAAAAACGTATTAATACTTTTTTTCTTACGAATCATCGTTTCTGAGATATAAAGATTCGAAAAATTGTAATACTAAAAAAATGTAATTCCAACAGAAAAAAGTATTTTTTATTAAAACCAGAAAAAGCTCAACATCAATCGGAAATCTATTCATCAAAAAGTTTATTTACTTTTGGAAAGTGACACGCAATAACTGGATATGACACGACATGTGCATTATACAGGATGGGTAAAATGTTTGAAAAACAAGATTTAGTTCAATGTGCTCAAGTTTTTAAATACGTTAGAACCTGTTCATACTTTACTTCCACCACACACAATATTTTGCAACTGCATAAGGGATGTAGTGCTAAATGTGGTTGCAAAAGTCTGACTGTTTTGTTCTCTGGCATGTATATCTTGTCAATTTGAAAATTACGACTCGGACGATTAAATTTCACAACGTTTTTTCAATTTAAATCGCTTGTTACTTCTCAATCTCTGCTAATTTCCATTATTTTGCAATAATTTCAACAACAGATTTCGCAACAGACCCGTAGAATAGTCCTTCTGGGAAAACCACGTTAATAAACGCGCTAATTACCTCATAGGTGGCGTGGAAATTATGATGATTACAGCGTTTACAATTTTTTGAATCATTATATCTCAGAAACGGTAACTCGTAGAAAAAAAAGTATTAATGCGTTTTTTGTAGATAATTTTATGATCTACAATTTTTGTCCGAGGTATTTTTATTATAAAACTTACCGTTTTTCTGAAAATTACGAAAAACTATTTTTTCCACACAAGGGAAAGATGGGGAACTTTCAAATTTTATTTTCAATTACACCTCAAACAATTTTAGTGATTTTCAGCTTGATGGGGATCTATGTAACTTCTAATGTCTAAATTGACCGGACTATATGTAGAATTTTTGATGTAAATCTTGATGTGATTGGTCAATAAAAATGATTTGAATATTAGATGCTGATAAAGTTGAAACTTCTTTTGCTTCTATAATTTCTGTGCACAATTTTCGTACTCTCTGTAAAAGTTTCGTGATCTGGATTTGGTTCCATTTGTTATTGAGGATATTCCAAAGATGTCCAGTTCTTCAACAAATCAATCGGGTTAAGGTCGAACGACTGTGTCGGCCCAACTTTCACGACATTCTTCCATTCCAATTCTTTTAAATACTCTTTACATAGTTTGAGGAATGTTTGATATTGGTGTCAGATACATTTTCTACCGATCAGACCCTGGGCATAATGTATTTATACCCTTTTCTTGACAATCCTTTCAATTTTCACCAGTCACTCTCGCTCCAAAACATCCCCAAATCATCACCGAGCCACCGGCTTGTTTTACACTTCCTTAGACCCAAAACCCTCAAGCTTAGACTTATCTCTCCATTTTGATTTTTAACCCACTGGAACTTCTTAATCTTATTTTGACGTATTAAAAGTTTTCTTTTTCCAAATGGCTTTTCTCAATGTGCTTTCCATTATAGAAGTCCTCAAAGGTAGATCCTTAGATTCATTGAACTGAGGTGCTGTTTCTGGGCCCATAAGTCGTCGATCACGTTTACCTATAAATAAAATACGTTTATCTACAGCAGTTGTGGTTTTTCGAGGCCGCTTCGAACGTTGTCTATCGCCTAAACTCCTGGTGGATGCATATTTTTTCACGTCTTGATCCAAAAAGTATAAATCACTGCACGTTTTTGCTAGGACTAAACTACAATCATAAACACCGAAGAAATATGTGCTTGTATAATGTAAACAAATAACGGGCACTATTATTTTTGGTTTATAAGACGCCGTTTCGACCTGTAATGTATGTAGTTATATAATAATGAAAAATTAAGAGTATGTAATTTGATTGATAGTGTGTTATTATATAAGGTCGGTCTATAGTCCAAATGATTTAAATGTTTAAAATTAATATTGGGTTGCTTAAAACACAAAAATCTAATTCAATAAAAAGGGAGCCTCCATAAGAGAGATTTATGACTAGAACGTTTAATGGGGGGATGAGTCAAAGTTTGTAATTTTTGAGTTTAAGACAAGAGTGTTTGGGTGCAGGTCAAAGGAAGAACGGATGCTAGATCCAGGCGTAATTTGGACTGTAGAACCTGGTAAAAATTGGAGGAATTTTAAAAAAGATTGGACAAGAAACACACTTCACATCTTTGGAATATCCTGAATATCGAAAGGAACCAAATAGACGACGATTATTTGTCGAAATTGTTATAGAGGATACCAAAATTGTTCACCGAAGTAATAAAAGCAAAAGGGGGTTACATCGATGAAAAAAAAAGGTAATTTTATGCTTTCGCGGTCCCTACGTTTTTTGACTTTAGAAAATCGGAAAATTATTCGATTTCGATGAATTTTTTTTTAAATCTAAAAAGGTATAAACGATTATAATATGTGGGAAAAGGTCAATTTTATTATTTTTAATTGTAAAAACATGATAAATCAACATTTTTCTTTCAATTTATTCGTTTTTTTTTTGTGTAGATTATGAAAAAAAAATAACAACTTCATTGGATTATTTGGAAAAAAGTTATCAACAATTATACATGAATTAGTGCATTTTCATGAACATTTAAAGCTCTGAAATCAAAATAAGTTTTCATTTTTTTTTATTTTTATAATTTTTTTCGTAAATCTGCCGTAAAAACGTTGATGATAAAAAAATCATCGAAATCAGGTGATTTTTCGATTTTCTAGAGCCAAAAAACGAGGGGTGCGCGAAAGTATAAAATTACCAAAAAAAAATTGACTCTTGCAATTACAGACTGTAGTTTAATCATTATCCTTATCTTTATAATATTCTTCAAAATATAAATATCAAAATCGATCTATAGTTTTTATTTGTTTTGTATAACGCAAACTACAGGGTGAACAAGCAAAAACTTATCGTGGACAAGGGGTAAAGGTAAAGAAATGGTTAATTACCCTTATAATTATTTCAACGAAAACAAAATATGAAATAGATTTATTATCAATATCACAATGAAGTAATCAAAAATTAGGCGTTGGTGTTTACCCACCTACTAAGGTAGGTACGCAGATAAACCAGTAACATGATGCCGTAATAGAGAAAAGATCTTGATTAAGACCCGTTAAAACTCTTGGATTTTTTCTAGAGATAAGTCTGTAAACAAAAACGGTACTTTTTAACCTTTCGGTCCTCCTACTAATTGTATAAAAATCCTATCATTTAGTTGTATCTTATTTTATAGTCGATTGGCAAATGGGTGTTTACGAGAAGTCGTCAACGTTTGTCGAGATTTACACTTTTCCTTTATAGGAAAAGAAGGAACACCTACTAATGAAATTATATAACTAAAGAAACTATCTTTCTACTTTTGCCAGTTTTGGAATGTAGTTTAATCTATTTGACTGAAAATAAATGTTACTAAGACAAAGTTCATGGTCTTCAGCCGACATCCATTCAGATGAATGGTCCTGATATAGGAAAAATTCCTTCTGCAGAGCTGGAATCGTGGTCATCGTTCCGAAGATCTGAATTTAAAACTGAGGCAACGAATGATCAAACGTTATATTTGGTCTGTGCTGTTGTACGGAGCCGAAATCTGGACACTGAAGACTGAAGCAGTTTTCTGCAGGAGGGCCGCAGGGGTATAGGAGGATAACAAATCTCCTGGTTGAGACTCGAGAGGCATACATAGTATCCACTAATTGCTTCCATGGTTAATATAACAAAAAAACCAGGAAAAAGACGTCAATTTTCAGTAACTTTGAGTGGGTATAGCAAATTACTGTTGATATAGCTGAAAAACCTCCTGACTGATCTCGAAAATCGCATCATCATCGGAACAATATGTTGAACCTCCACCATAACTGCACCTTTACTGGCTCACGAATCTATGATTGTGCGTGATTTTTTTCAAAGACAGTCCTAGTTTTTATCTATTAGCTGTTACTATGAGTTCCTCCGTTCTGTTCTGTTCAGTACGAGGGCTAAAAAACATACCCAATTGAAATAATTCTTATCTTCTGAAGACTGAACCAGCATTCTTCAAGTGTTTATCTAGGGCCATTCCTTAAAAATTTTCAAAGTGATTTCTTATTTCTTTATGAAGACCTGATTTCGGTTCTGAATAACTTAACGAGGCGGTTCGTTGCTGGCGAAATTACTGAAAGCATTCCTATTTATAAAATAGGCATTTTCAAAAAAGATAGGTACCAAAGGTTTATTCTGCGACCTCAAAAAAGAGAACATCTGTTTAATGTTTACTAGCGTGTTGTTTTTCATTTTTGAGTATGTATATTCTTAAAAATTTGTGATTCCAATTCTTTATGAAGACCTAATTTTGGTTCTAAATAGCTTAATGAGGCGTACATTTTCAACAAAGGTACCAACGGTTTAATCTGCAACATCAGAAAAGTGTAAGAAATCGATTTGGAGGCTAAGAAAAATTGTATTGGGGTCAAAGATAAGGACATGCTGAGGATTTTACTGACTGTTTGATGCATATGGTTTCCAAACTTTTGGAAAAAACCTCTTAGCATTCAAATTAACCAAAGCAATAAGTTTTATTGATCCCAATAAGACTGACAAAGGTCCAGAACAATCCGTGCATCTGATGTTTGAAGCATTTGACTGGAAATTCTGGATATGCTGACGAATTAGATCAATAGAAATAAGATGAAACAGTATTCCAGATGTGAAAGATTAGATAATTTTAGTTGTACAAAACAGGTGGTGCAACTTCTATTAATAATTTCTCGCGGCAATTCGACAGCAGAAAGAGGATTTTGTGTCAATAAGGAGGTTTTGGTTCAAAAACCTACACAAGATTTACTGGAAACCGAAAAAATGAAACAGTGAGAAAAACTGGGAGCAAAAAAGAAAAAAAAAGATTCTCAAAAACAGCTTGCAGCGCTGGAGCAAGAAGTAAACAATACTGGGTTACTTTTATATTACTAAAATAACTATTTATTATAATAAAAGTGTAGTGAATTCACGAATAATCCAATGGGAAAATGTAAAAACCAATCTGGAAAAACCGGGAGAAAAACGGGAACGTGATTTTCAATTTTTATTAGACACCCTGTAAAAAGCACGCTTCTATAGTTGGACAAAGTAAAAACAGAAAGCTTGTATAATTGTTCTGAAAGCGAGTGTCTTAAAATAATTTTATTTTTATACCAAGAGCTATTTTTTTATTATTTTTTTATTTAGTTTGATTAAGTATGAAATTTATTTGTTTCGTAAGTGATTTTGAACTTATTGAAAAATCATTATTAGTGCAGTTAATTTATTGTTATGTCTGTTAAATTTGTGTCTGTTTTCCCGAAAATGCGAAACACTTCCTTACAATCGACAGTATTTTCAACAAAGGAAGTCGTTATCTCTTCAATTCTATCAAAATTTGAACTATCAACATCCGCCATATTTACAGATTATATATTGTTTTTATCTGCTTGTTCCTTATCGAAATATTTTTGATATTGATAATACGAATACTTTAAATGAACACAAAAGTTCCTCCTATTAAATGTTTTATATTGACCGTATCGCCCTTTCGATTGAGGAAATAAACTATATTATATTTAATTAATTACGCAATATTAATTGATTAAAGTCTATCAACTTGATTTTTATCGGCCGCTATTATTTAATTAATTAGATAAAATGGATGCTGATCAAGTACAGTTGACGATAACCGATTTTCGACACCAGAAATTCAAAGATAAATATATTTAGAACGGTACATTCAATTTAGACCAGGCTCGGCAATTTTTGAAACCATATTAAATAGTAGTAGGACGAAACCTTTCAAAATGGAAGATAATATAACGAAAAAGGAAGAAAAAATCATTCTGAGGTCGGAAAGGGGAAGGGGGTGAGTTTTTAATGGCGAGAAAGGGTTTATGTCGATTTCCTGGAAAACTACTTATGGGAAAAAGTTAAATGGCAAAGTCGGAGGTAATAGGACGATTGTATTGACACTTTTTCATATAATCTCAAAATTAATGTGAACATTTCATTAAGTTTTCGGATTTTTATCTTTAGAAAAAATTATTTTTATTACGAAATTCGGTGAAAATATACTTTTTTATATCCGATATTTTGATTAATTGCACCCTAATTTTCAATCAAAAATTCCCACGTGAAAATATCAACTTTTCTAAAAAAATCTGTGGATTTTTTTTTGTTGACATCTCTACTTTTTAATGGTTTAGAAAAAATATATATTACCATGGTAAAATTTCTCAGAAAATACCGAGGAAACATAGAAAACTTTAATTTAAAAAATTTATTATATATAATTTTTAGTTATTTACTAAAATTTTACACTATGATAACTTGAAAAACGAGAAATTTCATATTACATTGATGAAAATAAAAATTTTAAATCCTTAAAACATGAAAATTGCAAAAAATTACGAAATTCTGTGAAAATATACTTTTTTATATCCGATTTTTTTATCTGGAATATTTTGATTAATTGCACCCTAATTTTCAATCAAAAATTCCCACTTGAAAATATCAACTTTTCTAAAAAAATCTGTGGATTTTTTATTTGTTGTAATCTATACTTTTTGATGGTTTAGAAAAAATATATATTACCATGATAAAATTTCTCAGAAAATGCCGAGGAAACATAAAAATCTTGAATCTAAAAAAATTTATTATATATAATTTTTAGTTATTTACTAAAATTTTACACTATGATAACTTGAAAAACGAGAAATTTCATATTACATTGATGAAAATACAAATTTTAAATCCTTAAAACATGAAAATTGCAAAAAATTACGAAATTCTGTGAAAATATACTTTTTTATATCCGATATTTTGATTAATTGCACCCTAATTTTCAATCAAAAATTCCCACGTGAAAATATCAACTTTTCTAAAAAAATCTGTAGATTTTATATTTAAAACGAGAAATTCCATATTACATTGATCAACACACAAATTTTAAATCCATTAAACATGACAATTGCAAAAAAAACGTGAAAATATTGAATCAAAATTATTACAGAAAGGATTTAACGGGGATTTTATTTAAAAAATGTAATTCCCGCAATTATTTTCAGTAGATAAGTAAATTCATCAAACTCTAAAAAGATTAATGCCCACAGAAAATTTCATAACATGCATATAAATATACATGTAAATGATGATGACGCTTTAGATACTTTATACTGATTACGTTATTCATTATGATATTTTTTCATACATCTTGTTATTTATAAATATCTTCTTAAGAATTCCAATCACTTAACCACTAGCTATTTCCTTTATGGCATTTCTTCATCGTTATCTTCGACTAAACCTTCCGATTCAACTAGATATTCCAAATCTTCAAGACCATCGCCGTGAACAAAAACATTAAAATTCATGTCATTAACTTCAAAATGATATAAATAGTCCAATAATATCAATTAAGGACAATTTATCCTTATAAAATCTCCGTTAAAACAAACAAGAATTCTATCTGAAAATAGAAGCAACAAGTGATAAAACTGCACCCAATTGCGACGAGGCCAGAGTCAGCAAGAATTGTGCAGTGCGCTGAACATGAATCAATCTTTTGTTTTTAGAGTTTACCATCATTACCGAAAGACTGATAAATTTCATCGAGGACGCGGTTCCGGAAGAAAAAGATATGACCGACTCATTGTCAGTACTTCGCTGAGATATCGGGCCCTTACTGGTGTTCAAGTCCAACAAAAGCTCAGAGAAACGCTAGGAGTAGCTTGGACAGTCATAAGAAGACTTAAGACAATTAACCTTGAGCCAAAAAGGCCAGCTACTGACCCCAAATTAACTCCAGTCCACCGAACAGCCTGTCTTCGATTTGCCAGAGAACTTGGCGTCACTTGGAGTGACAAACAATGAGGCTCCGTTGTCTTCTCAGACAAAAACAGAGCGTGTCTCTCAGAGGACAAGTCTACAGAAGACCTAGAGGATTCGCGTAGTACTGCATAAAAGAAAACGTAGCTTTTGAAGAAGTTTTCTGGATAGTTTGGGCGGGAATTTCAATGGAAGCAAAAACCGAGTTGGTTTTCATTGAAACTGGCGATGGAGCCAGGGCGAAAAATGTCTCCTAATGCAGGACAATGCCCGTCTACATTGCAGGCTCCGTACAGGATCGCAACAAATACGTTTTTCTAAATTCGATGATAAGCTTTATTCTGGACAAATATTTATTCGATTTGTAGGCTCCTTTCAGCCTCTTCATGAGTTTTTCCTGGAGCCATGATAGTTGTGTCATCTGTAAAAGTAGCAATTGTATCTTGTTTCAACTCAGAAATACCACTATTGTATAATAGGTATAAGTTTGACCCTAATATACTTCCTTGGAATACTCCTACCTTAATTTCTTTGATTTTTGAAAAAACTTCTTGTTGTTTAACATTTTTCTGGTATGTATGAGTCTAATAATTCTGAAAACCATCTTTACAGTAATCGATCCATTTTATATTTGAGTCCTTCATGTCAAACTTTGTCAAAAGCTAGCGCTACCTCAAGAAAGACAGCAATTGGGGAATTTCTCAAGTTATCCTGTGAACCTGATTTATAGTGGAATGTTTTTTTTTAAATCCAAAGTGATGTGTTGATGGTCATTTTCTTCTATAAGTGTTTTCAATCTTTTTAATGACATTGTTTCATATACGAGGTCTGGCTATTAAATAACGATACTGGTTACGAAAAAGGGTTTATATTATAAGAATTATTCGCCAGTCGCCACTCATCTTTCCATACGCTTTTTCCATTGATCGAAGCAGTGCTGGAAGCCTTCTTTGGTGAGCGTCTTTAGGAGCTCTGTCGTTTTTTGTTGTACCGCTTCCCATAGATTCAAATCGGGTCCCTTTCAAAGCAGATTTTTTTCTAATATTTTGGTCAGGAGTCAGATATTTTAGCACCAACTTAGTACAGACGATCTGCACAAACAATTTGGTTGATTTTGGTTAGTGTTTCTGGAGCTGAAACAGTCACAGGACGACCTGGGCGTTGGTCATCTTCAGTGCACTCACTAAAGCGCTTACACCACTCAAAAACAAGCGCACGAGATAGAGAATAGTCCTCATAGGCCATAGTTGTTTTCAATTTAACGAGAAATTTGAAATTGATTTATTTAATAGACAGACCTCGTAACTGGTAGTAAGAAAATAGGTAGGTACGACGTATCTTCGCCAGATGATGTTCCTGGAATAGTACCAATTGGAGTACTGAGTATTACCACAGATATTCAGTCAATACGTAGTGAGAACCACTAGGAAAACCCAATTGCGACCCAACATTTCAAAGACGCGATTTTTTTGAATCGTTTTCTCAATTTTGAGTAAACGCTCGACAGGTAACATCGAAAGTTATCGCCCAATCGATGATTCCTGACATGAAAACACATTTCTTTTTGTGATAAACATTGGATTTCAAAACAATGGGTCATAATGACACAGACTGATGCATACCGAGATATAAATCTGGGAAACCTTGAAAAATACGATCTGATACGTGTATATACCTGAACGCAGCTGGTTGGAAAAAAATTAAAAAGGTATTTTGAAAAGAATGGGACATGTATGTGTGATTTTCAACTATTTACGACTACATCCGGTATTGTTTCATTTTCAAATTAAAATCCATCATTTTCCGGTAAAACATAATTCCGAGTTATGAAATTGTGATTGAATTAGAAAATAACACGATATGATAATGACGACGAGATTTCTGATTACAAAAACTCAAAAAACGCACTAAAGCGACCAGTAAAAACAAAAAAAAAAAATTAAAATATAGTCATTAACAAGATTATGAATAAGGGAATACATGAATATTTTGAAATCAAGTCATTGGAATATGAATATATTTGAATCTAATGGAAAAATATTTCAAATTCATATAAAATAACGATTTATATGTATCACAAAAGACGATTCAAATTAACAACTTTCTTTACAGACTAATTATTAGTTAAAAATCAAGGTAGCGGATCTCAATTTTTATCAAAAACTGTTCGTTAATATAGTTTTTCCTGTTGTTTTATCAATTAAATTATTTTTAATTCAAGGATATTATTATAAATAATTATCAGCTACATTATTTAATTATCATATGTAACAGAAACTTACCTTATTATTATTACAAAGAGTGATGTCATTCAAGTATAGTACGTTTAACTCAAAAAAATATCTAGTTGTTAACATCTAGTATTGAAATTCTATTTATTTAGAATTTTTCTATCAAAAATGAGATTTTATATGTTTTGGAAGATGGAAGTCTTTCTAGAATTCATCTCCAAAAGTTTCCTTCGATCATTCTTGTCACTTTCTCAATGTTTCCAACAGGATCTTTCAACTTCTCAACGATATCCGTATTCTCTGAAAACAGTTGCTCATAAAAGAATTTCAGAAAAGAATGAACGATTAGAGGGAATCATGCACGAGCTGTAACTCAGAACAGTGTTGGACTCCTGGATACGAAGGTTGCTACTTAAGTTTTGGATATGACTTTGCATGCGTCGAATTGTCGAAGGTACTTTTTTGAATGCATCAACTGCTTCTTCGGATGTAGAGAAACGTTGAACTCTCAATTTATTTTTGATCTGCAGGAATAAGGAGAAATCATTGAGTGCCAAACAAAGAATGTACCGCTGATGATTCATAAATTCGATGTTTTGATTGTTCAAAAACGTTTTTGTTTGAATTAATGTGTTTGATCTCGCGTCGTCTTCTGCGATTGGTCTCCCAGATTTCGTCAGATTCATCAATTCGATGTTTTGATTGTTCAAAAACGTTTTTGTTTGAATTAATGTGTTTGATCTCGCGTCGTCTTCTGCGATTGGTCTCCCAGATTTTGTCAGATTCATCAAGTGATGTTTTGATTGTTCAAAAACGTTTTTGTTTGACCTAATGTGTTTGATCTCGCGTCGTCTTCTGCGATTGATCTCCCAGTTTCTGTCAGATTCATCAATTCGATGTTTTGATTGTTCAAAAACGTTTTTGTTTGACCTAATGTGTTTGATCTCGCGTCGTCTTCTGCGATTGGTCTCCCAGATTTTGTCAGACTCATAAATTCGAATGTTTAGAACAGAACAGTAAAGAGTGGCTATGACAAAATGATCCAGGACCACAGCAAACATACCCTGGTAGCGGTGGTTTGTTTGTTTACTCTTTTACAATCAAAATATTGACCCGCTACGATAAACTTCTCGTATCTACCTCGTACTTGTGTATTTGTTGTAATTATGGTACACCCTGTAGCAAATTTATCACTGAAAGTGATTATGGAATGAGTTTTACCTATTTACTTATCGAAATGAATAATTTATACCATTAAAGCGAAAGATTAAATAGTGGACTGTCCTTGCCACTATCGCTTCATATCTCTAAACCCAGACTCGTCGTCCATTTTGCTTTTACGTTTCGAAAAAAAAAAAAGTTACCTACCTAGAGATACTTACTTCTGATTGCGATACACTTATAGACTTTATCGTATATCGCTTATCAAATTTATGTTAATACCAAGTAGTGACACGCAACTTTTCATTTTTTTTTTTAAAACTCATTTTATTAAACGTGAATTTTTATTTAAAACTACGGATTTGTGAAATTATTTTTTCAATGGAATTTGCAATGCGAGTGATTTAAGATTTCATGTGGTTATGGGGATTAGTAATTAGGGAAGTTATTGTAGAAGAAACTGCCCCACTTAACAAAACGTCAAGATCAACTTAACACCGTTAACACATTTTGCGAGGGTTGCCTTGGCAATGGCAATTTAGAAATTGACTAAGTTGTTGTTGATGCACGTTTAAAAGATGGAAATCACTCCAGAAGGTTACGTTGGATGATTTTAAAAAAGGCCTTACTTAACATTACATAGAATCACTTCGTGCAATTTTTAGTAATCTCAAGCCCAATCAGAGAAAACTGTTTACAATTCGTTAGTGATACGGAAACTATAGATAATCCGTACTATCGATATTGATCGATAGTCCGCTCGTAAACTATCGATAGATATCGATAGTTTGAATATTTAAACAAGGGTTATGAAATTTCTTTCCAATTTATCTTTAAGGTTAATAATAACGCATCTTCATCTTTTGATGGATTTTGTATTCCAATGTATTGCCTCTTCACAATAATTAGCAACAAAATTTCTAGTTTCTTGCTGCATTTTGCTGCCACAAATCCAAAAAGACCTAATTTGGTAGAATTATTTAACACAGCTGCTTGACTTCCTTCAGCACCTCGATTCGTTTTTATAGCTTTGACTAAATTATTCATTTCCAGCTCTAGAAATCAAGAAGTCTGATAAATTTCGGAACTTATCTGTCTTGAATCCTGGAACCAGTATGGTGCTGATTCTAATGACGGTGATATGAAAGTTGAGTTCTCGTGGATTCAATTAACCCTTGACAGAACATTTCAATCAACATTTAAATAGTTGATATTGTCATAGGTTTTTGAAATTTTTTCTGTTGCATCATGAAATATTATTAGGAAGTTTTCCAAGTCTTTCAATATATAAATTTTATCTGCAGTTAGTGGAGGAGCGCATTTCTAAGTTTAAGAAGTTATTTGACAATTTCTTTGCACTTTTGTTTAATATTTGTTACTAGCACTGCTGCAAGTATTTTCTAGGAATTTTTCCATTTTCGTTAAGTGTAACTCGTAATATGGGTTCCACGTTCCACAAAAATAAAGCCGTTTCATAACATGGATAGAACGTGGGTCCATCAGTTCACACCCTGAACAAAATAACAATCAAAACACTGGACTGGAAAAGGAGAACAGGCTACAAAGAAAGCAAAGACTGTTCCGTCTGCAGGCGTCGGTTTTTTGGGATGTGCGTGGGAAAATGTTCATTGGTTAGCTTAAAAAAGGAAAAACTATCAATTGAGACTATTATACGAACTTATTACAACGTTTTGGCTAAGAAGAAAGTGTTGTTTCATCAAGACAATGCACCAGCTTGTACATCCGTTTTTGCAATCACCATTCGCCTGATTTAGACCCTTGTGATTTCCAGACTTGAAAAAATGGTTCGTTGGTCAAAGATTTTCCAACAATGAAGTGGTGATATCGGCAGTTAATGGTTATTTTTAGGAGTTTGACGATTCTTATTATAAAAAGGATCTAGAGCTTATTGAACATCGCTGGAAAAAGTGTCTGGAGCTAAAAAGAGATTACGTTGAAAAATAAATATATTTTTCTCCAAAATTTTTGTGTTTTCATTGTTGGACCATGTACTTCTGGAACCATACTCGTATGTTCAAGATGGATTCCGTTTAAAGCACTTCAAACCGAATATTTGTGGGAGAAAAACATCGAATGAAGGAATTTATTCTGTATTTATAAAAATTTTGACTTTTTTCTTTGTCAATCAATTTCAAAACATCTAAATTTAAGGTCGAAAAAGAGTTGTCGGCTTGTTAGCTAATCAAACAATTTATTTGTGTGTGTGTGTGTGTTTGCTCTTCGTTGGGTATACCAGGTGCAAAATTTCACCTTCCAATATCCTTCGGTAATACAAAACGATTATAATAAATATTTTATTCAAATAACAACACGCTTCGGGCGATTCGATTTATAGCAGTATACTTAAACGACTATTTGTTGTATAACGTTAAACACCTTGTGGCAAGTTTATCGTTTAATCTACGTTTAATCATTTTTTTTTTCTTATTTAACCATCTAAATAAATATTGTATCAGTTATCTAAGAATCATTACAGTCATTTAATAAATTGTGTACACTAGAAAAAGTGGAGAATTATTGTTATTGCCATACGTCGTGCTTGTTTAATTCAGCATTAGTGCCATTTTATATTAGTCATAAGTAATAATTATATTTTAGTCAGCAAATAGATATAGGGTGTTCAAATAAAAGTGAACGTTTCCAATTTTATACCATTCATCTCAATTTCTATACACGAGAAAGTATTAAAAATTGATTTCTGATTTAGTACGTAACATTCAACATATTATTAAGTAATTATTTAGAATTGGGGCTCCACCCAAACCCAAACAAACGTCTCTCACGTCCCAGAACAGAACTTTTTGAAACAATAATTTACAAGACAAATTATTCTTTGGTGCATGATTGCGTCACCCACCTGATAATAAAAATTGTTGCGGTTTTTCGATAAAGAAATTCACTTCTTGTTTATCATCGCTTACGTCAGCGAACGGTGGAGTGGTGGGGGGCGTCCCAAGTGGCCTTAACACTTCTCTACAACACACAATTTTTTTTTGCGATCAGTACACTTTTCTTTATTACCCCCCACAACCCCAATGGTGAGAGATGATTTTTAGATAATTATCACTTTATTTATTGAATAATATAATGTACTCAATGATATTTGCAATGTCAATATTAGTTTATTAGTTATTTGCAAAAAGTAAAGTTTATTGTATCTCCAGGACAATTATTAATATTTATTGGATTGGATGCAAGTTGGAATGTTTGTGATTTCGATACAATTTGTAGATGTGTTTGTGTCTTATGTCAATAGAATTTGTTGATTGATTCTTAACCTAACCTAACCTAACCTAACCTAACCTAACTTAACCTAACTTAACCTAACCTAACCTAACCTAACCTAACCCAAGTTCAAGTGCTATTGCTCTAGATGGCTGCGTATTCCGATATGATTAGATAATTATTGACATTCAATATGCATAAGATAATGAGTATTATGATGGAAAATATGTGTCTTCCCAACCCTTAAAGTACTTTCGGAGCCAAATATTTCGTTAACTTTTCATACATTTATCTGAGCTAATATACGTTTTCGGTGTTTTATTGGTTTTTTATAACCATTAGCTATACAGAACAATAGAAAAATGTTTGGTCAGACCAAAAGCCCTTTTTAATAAGTATCTTTTTGTCGATAAAGGTTAGAAATTTTGTTCTATTTTATTTCATTAACATTATTACTTTTTCTTACAATTTGTCGCTTAAGTTTTAACACCGCGTGAGTTCAAAAAAATGTCTTTTCGATGTTTTTTACGTCATTCGATAGAGATGCACCTCAAAGAACTGATTCAAAAATCTTGAAATCGATCTAAGATCATATATTTTCAAAAATATATATACGAGGGGGTCACCAAAAGTAACCGGAATAGCATTGCCATGGGTGGAGCTTTGTAGTACTGATTTCTGCCGCTATATCGCAACTCGTCGCTTGTTTAGTGCCGCGCTAGCCGTTGACCTGCCACGTTCTGCTACTAGTGACCGTTTTTGCTAGTGCTGTTTCACTGTTGATTCGTTTTTTTGTGATGGCAAATTTAAGTAAACAACTTGCCGCTGTGAAATTTCGTTTTCTACTCGGTAAAAACGCTGCTGAAACTGTTTTAATGTTGAAAACTGCTTTCAAAGATGATGCTATGAAGAAAATTCAAGTGTTTGAGTGGTTTTCTCGATTTAAAAATGGCTCTGGATGTCCATCAACTGCCCGAATCGATGAAAATATTGAAAGAATGTTGCACCTCATTTGCGACATCTCCGTAGCCCGTTATGTCTATTCCTAAATATATAAATTTTAATACCTGTTGTATTAAATGACCATCATTTTCTATTTTGCAGCGTATTGGGTCCTTAGACGTTTTCATGCATTTTGTTTTCCAAGCTGAAATTATCATATTGTACTGTTTACCTACTGTGTTAAAGATGTTTATTAATCTCTGGAGGTCGTCCTCGGTTTCAGATCCAGATACTCTGGATCTAATTCAAAAATTTCTCATGTTTTTTAAAGTTAATGTCATGTTTCGAGCTTCAGTTCACTCTTCAGAGACTGAAGGTAAAACTGAAAAATGAATTGTTGACTTACCGGTTTTTAATGTTATCCCCTATATATATAAAAGGAAAACATATAAAAATAGATGTAATCTAAAGATCCCATTTATGTATTATAAAGTCAACAAGAAAATAATCATCACATTATCGAGAACGTAACTGAACCTTAATGGGCAAGATGTGTGTTTAAAAACAAATTAAATTTAACGATTCACACACGCTTTCTTTCAGGTCCTTATTAGGCTAATAATGTGTATTTATTTTTTTGTTTAATTTAATATGCTAATTATTTTCATCGGCAAAGTTCTAATTAATTATTTTCGTTCACTCATATTTCATACCAACGCGAAATGGGTTTATTCATGGTAATCATTGTACCGATTCTTTATTAATTTCACAGTTTAGGCCTATCGAAGAAATTAATATCCAGTAATTTTATACGTCAAATTAACGTACGAAGATTTTGATCTTCTTTTTTTTAAAGGTTAATTTGTTGAAATACAATATCATAATTTGCATTCTGAAATATATAGGAATATTTAACGTAATATTTATTTTATTCATTAGAGCGACATTTTACTCATGACATGTTTATTTATGCAGAGGGGTAGCTTTTACATCTTCTTCTTCAAGTACCACACACTTTGCAGCTTGTAGGTGTTTTCTTGTCCAAAACTTCTATGATCTAAAGGCACGACGAAAAATTCTCAGCCGTATTCCGTAGCCAGGAATGTTGTTCACGTCCTGGTCCTCTCCTTCTGTCGATCTTGATGAGATAGGGATCCACAGGGACTACGTCTCCAAACCATACAAAAGGATTGTTCAAATATAACATTTTATCCCCTCAATCTAAGGCTTAGAGGTACTTTATTAGAGGAATTTATTAACTTTTAGTTTTAACTTCCTGGTAGCGAGGGATTTTTCATTTATTAATACATCCAAGGTATTTAAATTTATTGACTATCTCTATGTTGTTTCCATTAACAAGTATTTGAGATTCGCCGTGTTGTTGTCTACTTATGACCATTAGTTTTGTTTTGAGCGCGTTTATTGTGAGTCCGTATTTGGTTAGAATTTCCCCATTTACTTTAATGTCAGTTGTAAAATTCGTTCTACGTATATGTTAAATAGCTTTGGAGAGAGTATGCATCCCTGACGGACTCCCCTAAGTATCAGAAGGTGTTCCGTAGTTAGAGAGCCGCTAGTTCGCAGTTCCGCTGCTTGATCCGCATATGGCTTTTGTATGATCCTGATGTCTTTACTATCAATATCAACGTCCTTTAGGATGTCAAACAGTAAGTCATGCCCAATGGAATCAAACGCTTTTTGGTAGTCTATAAAGTCTTTAATTTGTTTTCAGCATTTTTGAATTAGTGACTGCATACAGAAGACAAGCTTAATTCCAAATTTTTACCATTGGTGACTGGACTAATATCCTCATTTGTTGAGATAATCGCTTTTGTCAGATCCTGCGAAATGAGAAATCTTGAATTAAAACGAAACAGACAGACAAATATTGATTACAAAAACTGCAGAATAACACATGGAAGAAAATAGGCTAAGAAGATTCGGACTTGTGACAAAGATGAGAAGAATATTAATTAGAATAATAAGAATCAGAAGTAAAAGATATCCAAGGAAGATAACGATGGATTAAAGCAATAAAGCTACTGGGAATAGAGACAAAAATAATCAAAGTGCTACCACAAACAAAGGGGCGAAAGAAATGGGGAAAATTTTGGAGAAACGAACCGAAGATAAAAGAAGTAAAAGTATAATAAGTAATTTAAAGGTATTAAAAGTAGAAATAAGTCAGTTAAGAACGAGGAATGTTTTTCGACTTCATAAACAGATGAAAAAGTGTGAAAATTGTACAGAGACTGCCGATTGCCATATTTTGCATTATATCCAAAAAAGAAATTCTTAACAGAAGATATTTTGATAACATCTATGATATTGAAAAAGCCACGACAGAACAGTTGAAGCTATTCTGGAATAAACCTTTCAGAAATGCGTCGATTCAACGTTGAATTCAACGCATTTGAATTGAAATTTATGTTAACTTCACCAAATTTTTCTTAACACACAATCTGCAAAATTAAATCAATTATTCCCGACTATTCCAACAACTGGATTTGCAGTGCATTTTTTATTCATGTGTTTTAGGAAAAAACGACGATGTTTGATATCCGAAGGGCTCAATAATAGACAGAATGTCTTACTTGTTTTTGTGTTTGGAAGTTGTATGACTTACGATATTTTCTAATAATAAATTACATAATTCTTCACGCCGACGAGCTCCAAATAATACCAAAATAGTATTCATCATCTGGTGACTCATTTATAAACTTGATCACGTGTAAATAATTGTGATTTTTTTGGACTATATCCATCATTTTTCCCTTTTAAATATGCCATTTAACTCAAATTTTTACTAAAATTTTTAACAAGAACGTTTGACTTGATGATTGAAAATATTCTCTGCAAAGTTAATGAGCTCCATTTTTTTGATTTTTGTTGTAATTATGGTAAGAGTTCCCTTCTACATTTTACACCATGCCAGGAATTTTATATAGGAAGATCGAAGAAAGTTGTCATAATTTTTAATTAAAAACCCTGTGGTCCAATTACCACTTTTTTTTAAAATAGTCTATTAAAATTTAATGGCAAATGAGAAAAACCACGAAAATTGAAACTACTACTAGTCACATTTCTCCTAACTCCGAGGTAAATTGTGACAACTATGTACTTGAACTATATTCAGAAAAAATAATAACATGAAGTATTAAACATCATAATAACAAGTATTAATTCCTGATGGTTTCATAACGAAATCAATCCAAAAATCATAATCTAATATGACAAACAATTATGACAGATGTATTGCAGCTCGCACTCAGTGCAATCTTCATGAGTCCTGCCTTTACAGTCCAGGTCTGAAATAGAATTCTAGGCAGCATAAGCAATAATAAGCGCTATCTACATCTTCTTCGGCATATTTTGCAATTTTCTTGTTAGTCTCCTTATTGGAGACTCTTTTTTACAATTTCTTCTTTTCTCCATTCATTCTCCAGATGAGAATAGCTGATTGCACCTCAAAAAACTGATTCAAACATCTTGAAATCGATCTAATATCATAAATTTTCAAAAATATATATACGAGGAGGTCACCAAAAGTAACAGGAATAGCATTGCCATGGGTGGAGCTTTTGTAGTACTGATTTCTGCCGCTAGAGCCTGCCTAGCGCAACTCGTCGCTTGTTTAGTGCCGCGCTGGCCGTTGACCTGCCACGTTCTGTTCGTGATCAGTAGTGACCGTTTTTGCTAGTGATGTTTCACTGCTGCTTCGTTTTTTTATGATGGCAAATTTAAATAAACAACTTGCCGCTGTGAAATTTCGTTTTCTACTCGGTAAAAACGCTGCTGAAACTGTTTTAATGTTGAAAACTGCTTTCAAAGATGATGCTATGAAGAAAATTCAAGTGTTTGAGTGGTTTTCTCGATTTATATAAGCAATAATAAGCGCTATCTACATCTTCTTCGGCATATTTTGCAATTTTCTTGTTAGTCTCCTTTTTGGAGACTCTTTTTTTCAATTTCTTCTTTTCTCCATTCATTCTCCAGATGAGAATAGCTGATTTGATCTAAGTTGAGTCTTTTTTCTTGGTGAAGCCTTTGGTAACGCCCATACTGATTCAGGCAATAACATATTAGAAGTGGTGAGAGGAGAACGAGCTGTAGACGTGAAGGCAACGGGTTCATTGACGTTACTGCTTGTCCAATGTGGATTGCTAGATGTCGTGGCTTGATATGTTGGTATAACTGGAGTAAGGGCTCTTGGTTCATTATTTTGAACTGCAGTAATAGTACGATTTGGAGTAAGTAGTCTGTTTTCTACATTGAACACTTCACGATTGCTTTGGTTCTGATTTGGGCAAAAATTTTAATGCCGAAAACTTAGGTTGTGGGAATTGACTAAAACAAACGAACTTATTTATTATAAAAACAGAAAAATTGCTAAAATCTATGAAAATAAGCAAGATGCAACCATAGGAACATAATTCAACGTTCTAAAACTTCAAAAAGCTCTCAATATAAGGAAAAATAGCCCAATCATGTAACTGCAATATGTCAGATTATAGAAATAAACAAAATTTCGATAAAAAACCTACTTTTCGGTTTTTTTTCTATGCTAGACGTCGTACTCGCACAATCGGTTTCCTCTGGCGCGTACGGCGAATCTCTAAAGAAACAATTGCGCGGTGTTGTCAACTCTCTAACCTCATAGGTTCCGACGAATCTGTCACAACTCATCTCGGTCTTCCCTATGCAATAACGTATTGCTGAGCTGCTTGTCTTGCAGACTCCTCAATATCCACGGATACAACCAAATGAACACTTTTTTAAATTATTCCATTGTCGACAAAAAACAAAAATTGTACAAGAACGCGTCTTTTTTATTTATAAACAAAATTTTTCACTAGCTAAATAACTTAATTCACAACTTTGGAAAAATTATTTAATAACAAAAAATATAAATAGACAAAGTGGTTTCAAATAATTTGACTACCGTTCTCGATGGATGTTAATGGAACTTCAAGTGTCTAAGGCACATGTGGAATCGCTTAAGTAAGACGTTGAGGACGGTCAGTCTACAATAAATCTTACAATACAAAACTAATACAATCGTAAATAGATAGATTTATGATTCTTTACAGTCACAGTAATATTAGACAGAAAATTAGGTAAATGGGGAGCTTAAAATAACACTCAGAACATAAATATTTCATTTGGAAGCTAAATGTTTACATTAATTTTAAAACGTTGCCATCACCATCTCTTCCTGGCCTAAAATGTTTGTTCTTTATTTTCTTATGCTTATAAAGAGCAGACACTAATTGGATACCGGTATCAAACACCTCGTTTATTATGTTTAACCGGGTTTCTGGTAGGTAGGTAGGTAGGTAGGTAGTGAGAACATAATATAGTGTTCAAAGGTAATTTTCTATTTACTACTCAATAATTATTATCATAGGATGAATAATTAAATTCATTCGAATTATCAGCTAGTGCAGGAATAATTATATGTATTAAAAAACACTTGAATGAATATTTTTTAATAGATAATTGTACAAATATATAATGAAAACACTCTATTACTGTTCCAAAACACGATTCTTTTGGACTGACAATGTTTGTTTAAACTTTCTTGGACGATAATATGGAATATCGTCATTTCCGTAATTTTATTGTAACATAAACATAAAGCTTATTAGTACCTTGGTTAAAAATAATCGCCTTGTTTGTCACATCTTTAAAGAACAGGTAAAGTACTGCTCAAACGTTCTATCAGTATTAGTAAGACCTAACGTGATCACAGTTGATACGTTATGTGAAAATTTCGTGCTGATCGCTAAAAATATTAACTTTTGTTCACTGAAAAACATACGTTTACATTTTGCTTGCGTAAATCACAGTTCCCGCCTAATGTGACTGTCATTTTCGGTAACAAATAATTCAATAATTAGAGTTGAGTTAACTGAAATTCATAAAGCTGCCATTATTGCCAAATTGGAAGATGGCTGGTCTATCAGAAGACTGGAAACTCAACTAGGTCTTAATCCGAGTACCGTAGACAGAGTGGTTGGATCTGGAGGAAATAAAATTCCAAATAACGCACAAGAACTTCCCTTTGGATCGACTTTTAGTTCTGCGTATGGAACAAACAAATGTTTGAGCTTGGATGAGTGTAAATCGGTCTGGCATTTCTTGAAGCTTATTTTGAGGCAGAAGACAAATCCTTCTACAATCACGGCATGATGGTGGAATGATTGTTTTGCTCCCGAAGGAATACAATCGATTTTTCTGAAACATCGCTGGAACCAAAATGTCTGTTGGTCTGTATACTCTACATAACCGAAAATTGCCATTTATATCGAAGTCTGCTCGTCCTTTTATTTATGTGGTGAATTATATTAATAACTTAATGTTCCACATCACGTTACTACTATAAGTATACATTATGTATGTATATGAAAAATAAAAAACATGTTTTTATATCAGTATGTGTGCATACTTAGCCCCAACGATATCCATAAAGATAGACACGCATGACAAGACAGATCAATTTCGATTAAAATAAGTGGCATATGTTTTTAATAAATTCTGAATGTCGTACGCACTAAAACGGAAAATTGATTCGAATTATTATAAAACGAATTGGTGTAAATATAAATTATCATACCACTTTTGTTTAGATCAGAGATTCCCAAAGTTGGCGATATTGACCCCTTGGGAGTCTAAACATACTGTATAACACCAGATTCATCCATCGCACAAATAATTCCTACTCAAGTATTCTTAAGTAACTTGTATTAATAATTATTAATTACACTTGATATTTACTGAGTTTTATTGTATTTATTTTGATAAATTTTGATGACTAAAGATTGTCAAGTTCACTCGGGGGTCTGAGATATCAGTTCAGTTAGGAAAAGGGGTCTCTAAAATGGTTTGGGAATCCCTGGTTTAGATGATAATAACAAATCGGTCTACCAACTACACCAAAATTGTTGGCTCCCCGTAAATTTTGTTCAAATGATAGCTACAATTATGCCTGGCAGCGGAATTTCAGTATTCAATAAAGCAAGAATGGAGGATATGCATTTTGAAGATCTGGTGAATCAAAGAAGGACGGGTAAAAGCTAAATAATAACTTTATTTTACTTGATGCAGGCGTCGCCGAGCTGCACTGCTGCTTTAGCCATTCCCATCAACGTGCAGTTCGAGTCAGTGAGACAATTCTCTAAAGGCACCAACTGAGAAAAAGTAAAGGAGATTATCTCCAATGTGAAGACAATGTAGATTCTAAAGGGGTTGTTCAAAAAAGGACTTTGCCTCGTCCATCCATCGTTGTCCTCGTTGTCTGTAAGTTTTTAGGACGAAGCTTAATCACCGAGACACACCACCCGTCTTATTCACCCGATTTAGACCCTTGAGATTTCTTCTTGATACTGAAATTTAAAATGGTACTTCGGGGAAGACACTCGGGAGATATTGAAGTTATCAAGACAGTAACGACACTGCAACTGAACAGCAACACAACTGAATACTTCGAGCAATGTTATCAACTGTGGGAACGGCGTCGGAAAAGTGCACCTTGTCTCAGGGAGAGTACCTTGAAGGACACCATATTATAATAATTGTTAAAATGAAGTTATTATTTAACAACACTCGTACTAGGAACTTACCGCGTTGGATAGAGACGTGGAACCGTGTATCTTTAGAACAAAATCGGTGTATATCAAGTTGTGTAAGTCGGAATAGAACCATAATAGTTTTACCTGTTCGGAATCATTTGAGAAGAACGTATGGTTCATTAATTTCAAGTACCACAATACGGCGGGGACTTGCCGGAACCCATTTGCGAATTAGGAGCCCATTGAGAGTACCCAGATTACTTCTCCGGCATAAATTCGCTCATCCAAGTACTAAGAGACTTTCAGCTTTGTAGCTGACACACTTCCGTGCTGGCAGCACAGAGATCTTTTGGCTAGACAATCTTTAGTCTATCCATTCCCCTTCGTAGGGAGACATTCCAGCTATATTTAGGATCTTCTCAATGGTAGCCTTTGAGGTATTGTTAAAGATTTCCTGTATATCTGTGAAAAAACCACTGCACAAACGCCCAGCTTTCACATGAGTCGCTAGTAGAGATATCGTCGGGCTTAAGTGAGTGCCCTTCAGTTTGATGGGCTTGCTGATTCTCCTACGTGTCGGTCTATAAACCTTTCCACAGCTAACAGTCACTAACTTTTGGCATATGCGTACTTTTCCTGTAGCAGCGCTTGATAACCACACCTCGTATCCGCTGACTACCTGGAATCTTTGACTGGTTCCCAACTGCTTACACTACCAACACTCACAGTTACCTTGTTTAACGCTCGTTTCGATGAAGTTATCGTCTTAGACGGAAAGGCGTGTTCGTCATTGTGTGTGAATATGACCAGCGGTTTCAAAAATTCCAATTTAAAGGTTCGAAACTGGTTGAAAGGTTCGTTTTATTACTTCACGTATTCTTCGAATGAATTATGGTGTTTTAGCTTAACAATTAGGTCAATATTCACCCGTTTTGTGTAACGAAATATCAGCTGGAAAAAAATCTTGCTATCAAAGGCAGTATCTCAAACCGGTTCGGGTCTCTAGAACGTTTTAAAATTATCTGTCGTTGTTTAGTAAATCATGTTATAAAAGTTTGTTGGTATCAGTAATTCAAGTCCCATTTTATCAAAGAAATGAATTCGACTTATCTTCGACGGTGTCTCCATCTAACGCTAATCTATTCAAAAGATCAGTCACTCTTATAACGCTATAGCTCCATCCACAATCTTAATTGGAACTTTCTCGTTTAACGGACTTTGTAAATTTCAATATCGACTTCTCGGTATTAATTCCCGCCCTTCTTTTTTTTTTCTACGTTTGTACATGATACTTGGAATTTGTTCTGAGAGAGATGTAGAAAAAGACAAAACATACAAGTACGAGATGCATGTTTTGTGAAAGCTCAAGTCACGCTTTGAGAACTATTTTACACCACGGGACTCGTTGAAACCGAGTCGGTTATCTTGATTTACACACCCACCTAGGAGCGATTTGAATTCGGATAGTGAAATTAAAAAATAATGATTTCGTGGTTGGTTTAAAATGTGTTCTAATTCTAGTTTTTTTTTCCTTCCGAGACTAAGTGAATCAATAATTTGTTCGAAGAGAAATTGTTGATAATAACGTTAACCAAGGAAACGTGACGATTAGTGTGTAGTAATAAGAAATATTTTTTAGTCGTTGACGCATTCTCAAAACTCAAACATCTGGAAAATACTAGAACACTTATCGAAGAAAGCTCTAATCAAATTAATGCCTATTACCTTGCGGAAAGTAGTCGAAATCATGGTGTTTACCATACTAAGGAAACCACCAAACGTACTATCTTCATATAGAGCCATATCACTATAAACATATGAGACTTCAGGGAAAGCCATTCCACCATAGACAAGTGCACAACTTTTTTTGGAGTAACCATTTCAATTCGAAGCCCATAACGTTCTAAATCATCGATATCTGTACGACTTTTCGTTAGAGCTGAGTCGTTTCTGAAGCAAATTAGCAAAAATTAATAAAAAAATATGCAAAATTTGTAGTTTGTTTGTTGCTATTTAGTTGCTGAAACCGCGATGTTGTTGCTTAAGCCGTTCGCGAAAAATCGCATTTAATGTTGAATTCATAAAAATTTCAATAAATAAATATCCAGTCAACTAGTGAACTAAAATTTGTTGCTGCAAGTACTACCGAAAATTAAAGAAAAAACCGGACGAATTTTTTATACTAGCTGTAATTTTATTGACATATGCTAGCTTGAACTACACACAGACATACAGATATCATCGCGGAAATATTCAATTAAGTTTCCTAGGACCTCAAAACGTCGAGATCTAAGGGAAAATCGATTTTCGAAAAACGGGGTAAAACCAATAACTTTCCGATTTTTCAAAATTTTCGATTTTATTAGCGAAAAGTTGAAAAAAACTTATTTTTGTAAAGATAGCATACAAACAAATCAACTAATTTCGATCAGACTGGCGGCGATCGACGTGGTTTTTTGAAATCGATCAGTAGAGCCGGTTAAAAATTATTTCAAAAGGACCACATTTAAAAATCGATTTTGTTGCTTATTCTTTAGGCTCATTTGAACATTGTTCAATGCGGTAATTAAATCTTTTCTCCATTTTTCGTGTAACAAGTCGAGTTCAAGCTAGAATATGCCAAGAAAATTATTGCAAGTATAAAAAATTCGTCTGGTCTTTTTTTTTCTAATTTTCGGTAGCAGCAACAAATTTTGGTTCACTAGATGACTGGATATTTATTCATTTATCAAAATTTTATGCTAGCTATGAATTTAGCAGTAATTGCTACAAATTTTACATATTTTTTTATTGATTTTTGCTAATTTGACGCCGCTACCTTGATAGAGCTCATTTCTGAGCTTGTTCAGTATTTTTTTCATCCAAAAGCAATGATAAATTAACACAGGAAATTGTTTTGAATCCGTTGTTTTGAAAATAACAAAAGTAGCTTCGCTTAAATGGCTGTCACTTTTTTTTGACCAATCAAAATATCGAGAAATTCTACACGTAGTCTATTGACAGTACTTCTGACATTTGACAATGACAACGCCATCTTTGTGTCAGTCACATAAGTTATAGAGCGATTTAGTTCATTATTTTCTCAGTATTATTCGATTTAGTAATCGGTTTTATCCGGAAATTCCGGGGGATCAATTTTTTGTGTAATCTCTACTTTAAAATGATTCTGAAAATTAAAATGCGGATCTGGACAAGTTATTTACTATTTAGTTCGTGTGAGTGGGCGTCTCTAATCTCTTTTTGTAAATATAAGATTATAAGTATTATAAGTATTTCTAATCTATATAGTTTTCCAAAATAAACATTATTGTCTATTATACTCAGTTATTTTAAGAGTGGGACACCGTCGAATCCTTTTTTTCCTTTTAACTAAAAATAGACGTCCTTTACTGTTACGGCAGTCATCCTTAAAATCCGCAATAAAATAAATTTTATCAATTAATATATGTTTATCAATATTTCCACTTCGTATATTAATAATTGCGACAGTTTCATTGATCTATTAAAAGATAAAATTCTTCATTAAAACATTTAAAGTTTCAACAAAAGCATTTCTTATCAGATGCTTCGTTCGGTTCGTATCCACCTATATATATATATATATGTATGTATGTATGTGAACTATCTAAAGTATACACATTCACGAAAATCTCCGTATTCGCCATCATAACACACCACTTTCCCCAATAGCTTATCAGGTTGTGCTTGGATTGGCTGATGCGCTGATGTATTTCCTCAGATTTATTAAAATAAATTGAAAGCAGAAGCAACGGCCCGGTTATATTCTATGCAGATAAGTAGAAGCGATTGCGTCCAGAGTCTCATTTCCTGCCCGAAGGCCGTCCCTATAGCTCAAATTCTCCTCGATCTGGTTAGAGCTCCGCGTGTATGTGTATAGAGACGCTCTATTCGTATCTACTCTTCTATATATCGGCGGGACATTACTCAACGAGTGTTTCGCATTAAATCAAATACGTTTACGGTGTCTGTATCGCCAATATATTTATATACTCGAGACGCTTTTACAAATTGACCGGCGTCGCTGCCGCTGCTACCAGATACGTACTTAGTCGTTAGATTTCCATGATCTATCGGATCGTTTTAAAACGGAAGCTGGACTTTGTCTCCAGACGTTTATTGTTTTTGTTGCATTAAAATGAGATGCTTGGGAAACAATCTAATCTCGTCGATTAAGGGGGGACACAGTTTTAAGAACCCCCAATGCGTCCCATGAGTTCTTGGAGTCCGCGAATATCTTTAAGCAAGCAAGTCTGCTTCAACTTGCTGCTTCTTTTTATTATAGTAGAACACGAATGACCAATCAGTCAAGTCGTTCTCAAAATATCTCAAATTTTTGACTAGAGAAGGATCAAATCAAAAATAGAATGAAGGCTGAAGATAACCCACGTGCAGTTCTGTGACTACTCCATGAACACATTAAATTAGAGGAAGAACTTGTTCCAAATGACCTGCGTCCAAAAACAAATCAAATTGCAGCACGGACAGGCCACAAGGTTTCGCTTTCTAAGGCTACTGCGCTCTTGTGGCTTGAGGACTCACCATACATCCCTGATTTGGTCTCTCCAAGTTGAAGGCCGAGTTAAGGGGTGAAAGATTTAACAGCGACTCTAAAATTGCATCATATTTTTATAGTTTCAGTCAGACGTTCTGAAAAGTGGTGCCGATTTGATTCCAGCAGCGTTTCTGAAAGTTTACAGCTTGAATCTTTTGGAGGACCATTGAACAAGTAAAAGCTGGACTTTGTATCCAGACACTGATTATTATTCTTTTTGCATTAAAAATTATTTATAAGATGCTTGGACAGTCTAAACACGTCGATAAAGGGGATCCACAAGAACAAGTATATCAGAATTTCTGGAGGATTGAAGCTCGAATCTTTTGGAGACTGTATTTTATCTATTTCATATTTAGATTTAAACTATTGGAAACGTAAACGTCACAATCTGACGTATCTTAATATCATATTGATTACTTTTTAATAACGAGAATCAGAAACTAATCAGAGTGATTTGAAAAAGTCATTTTGTATTTTCCAGAGTTATCATCAAAGACCTTATCTATCACTTCTACGGGCGTGATTCATTTAGATAACATTATTATTATACAGAGTACTGATTTGTATTATTATTATCATTAGTATCTTTGTAAATTGTCGATTTCTTAGAAATTGAAAATGAAACCTTTTACACGAATTGTAAAAACTGTCAACAATACTGGTAACTACAATTTTGATTTTACAACTGTAAGAAATTCTACTAAGAAAACTATGAGTCTATTTTACTTTAAATATAATCAGTTAAAATAAGACAATGAAATTGTCCTCGGAGAGTTCAAAACTTTCCCTCGAGTAAAGCAAGTTTTGTTAGTTCGAAGAAATAGATAAAAAGGAATTTTTTTGACAGAAAATTTATATTGAAGCCAAAGATTGACTCGATAAACATTATTTGGACTTTGTCCCAGAAAAATTCACTGTTCAGATGTTCAGAAATGAACACTGCACTTAACAAAGAAACTGCCACCAACGGAAACATAAAAAAACTCCACGAATTAATTCCATACAACCTCACAGTGAGCTGAGACCCCAAAGATATACAAAAGAAAGTTTTGGACATGAATATTTGGATATGCGAAAGCATATTCAGCCAAAAACTAAAACGAATTGATTATTCTGAGCCGTGTTTGGAGCTGTCGTAATAAACCCCAATTTTAGAGTCGATATGTGACAATGTATAGCATCGGTATATTCGACTATCTTGAAACATAAACAGCAACTATTAAGTAGCGTTATTGCAGCGTTTAAAGGACGAAATATCGAATTTGAATAAGAAGAAAATGTTTTTTTTTTTATTAAGACAATACACCATGTCACAAATTAATAGAAAAGATGACAAAATTGCTTGAAATTGGCTTCGAATTACTTTAGTATCTACCGTATTCTCCAGATGTAATCCCCTGCAACTTTTTATTGTTATCAGACCTCAAGAAGATGCTCGTTGGACAGAATTTTGCCCCGATGAAGAGGTTATGTTGGAAACCAAAGCCTATTTTGAGGCTAAATACAAATAGTTATATAAAAAATGATTTTTGTATCGTATTCGAAGGCAATTTTTCTAAATAATTCCCTAAAAAAATGTTTTTCTATGCTAGCCTACTCACTTTTTAACCAACATGGCGCTGAATAAGTTCGAAATTTTTCTCAATTATCAAGGACAGAAAGCAAAACCGTAATTCATATCATTATCCTTGCTAACATCACCAGGAGGATATTTAGATTAGATTTTGACATAAACTATAAATAAATTTGTAAATTGTGATCGAATGAAGGAAATATTTTAAAACAAACTTTTTACATATTTAATTCGACCGTTTATCTTACTCACTTCCTTGGAAACATAGTACAAAAGGAGTAAATAAACGATGTAGAAGTAGAACGACATTAAAACGAGTTTCACAAGGTCTAGAATCGGATACGAGACAAATTTTTAGAAATCTTACGACCAATCTCGATGTAGAATCTCGCGGTAACACATTCCCATGTTGACCAGCCCGCCCGCCTTCTTTGTCTTGATCACCAGTTCTACCATATTTACAGACCAGTCGATTTATAAAACATAAATCACCAGCAATACATTCATACGTTTCTCTATGGTAGATTACTGTTACGAGGGTCATACAAAAATTCAGAAATACAAATCTATTCTAATAGGATACTCAGTACATTGTGAAGAAAGTCGAGGAATCAATAGGAAGTATGCAGTAACCTCAGGCGTCGATTTGTCATTGGATTTACAATGTGGATTTACTAGATACTCTTATTTACTTTATGAGAGACGCCGGGGCTAGAAAGCACCCTTAAGTAAAGAAAGAATGGCCTAAACGTTTATTAAATTTAGTAGGTGTCTCATAATATCAGTTGTTGATGTTAGAAATCCAGCCAATGATGATCAATAGTTTTAACCCAGTTTAGTAAACTCTTTGAGCCTTTGGTGAAACCATTCTTTGAGTTTATATGTTAAAATTTGTCCGTGTAACTCTCACGGTATGTGATTTAGGAAGAGAAACCGCTTTCGGTTCACTAAACCAGGATATTTCTCCGAAAAAAGGAATTATTAAGGATGATTGGAATTTTGTAAACACTTCATATAAAAAGCCAAAGATGTTATAAAAACTTACAAGCTAATATTAACCACATAATTACCGCATTTACTTTGATTTTATACTTCGATTGTAGAGGACGTTTTAGAAAGCTCGACACTAAATTAATTTCTTCAAGAACGTTGGTATAAATAAATTGGAAGCGACTACTTTTTCAGGATAAATGAACTAAGGGATATTCGAAAAATTTGAAGAAAAACGTAACATTTCACCATGTCCTTTGGAATCCCACCCAAGAATTTCGCCATGGATCCGATGAAACAGTAATCTGGCGGCGTAAGGTCCAGACAAAATGCTGGATGCTGATGATATAAACGAAATCGACTATTTGCAAACGACACTAGTTTGTCTTGGTTTCTCTTAGATTAGAGCAACCTTGATCACACGGGACTTCATGGGACGAAATCTAGTGATCTAATCACCTTTAAATCATGGTGCGATCCTAATCTCTGTCTCAACGTTTCTGCAACTAAAGTTTTGTCATATAAAAATACATTGTTGCCTCTTTTATTCATTAACTCCACTACTGACGTCGTTGTGGACAATGTCCTTTGGAACTAAATTGTTTCCCACCCAAGAATATCGCCAAGGATCCGATGAAACAGTAATCTGGCGACGTAAGGTCCAGACAAAATGCTGGATGCTGATGATATAAACGAAATCGACTATTTGCAAACGACACTAGTTTGTCTTGGTTTCTCTTAGATTAGAGCAACCTTGATCACACGGGACTTCATGGGACGAAATCTAGTGATCTAATCACCTTTAAATCATGGTGCGATCCTAATCTCTGTCTCAACGTTTCTGCAACTAAAGTTTTGTCATATAAAAATACATTGTTGCCTCTTTTATTCATTAACTCCACTACTGACGTCGTTGTGGACAATGTCCTTTGGAACTAAATTGTTTCCCACCCAAGAATATCGCCAAGGATCCGATGAAACAGTAATCTGGCGACGTAAGGTCCAGACAAAATGCTGGATGTTGTAGCAGTTCAATACCACCAAGTTCTTATTTTATCTTATCTTCTGCCAATGTCACTAACGGAACGAGTTCACTAGATTACAGGGAAATGGTGAATGATCCCAGGGTAAAAAGATCTATGACAAAAAAGCTCAAAAGCACCAATATATAATCGTAAAATCACGAGAAAAAACAATTTCTCTGTTCTTTTTTTAATTTTAAAGAAAAAACGATAATGGAAATAGCAGTTAAATGGCGTCTGTAATTATTTTTCCCTCATTTTCTTTCTTTGCCGGTGTATACCTGGAAGTAAACGATATTTCATACTTATCAAGAAGATATAGAGTAGTGGAATTTTTACATAAAATTTTCCTGTACAGTTTTACATTAATCTTTGGATTTTTATCTTAATTATTATTAGTTCCAACTTAGGCGAGTTTTTAAAAACCCCCGATTGCTATCCTTTATTTCTTATCTAATTTAGATGTTTGTTCCTTTTTGCAAAGCTAAATGGCCTTAGGTGGTGCAAACGTTCAACGTTTTTCTTTGTTTAAGAGAAGAAAAAAAAACATTTTACGTTGCAGTTACAAACGGCGCTATAAATCACAAGTGGATTTTTATACTGAGGATTAACCCAAACATGTGCAATGTTAATATTGATCTCGTACTTTCGTATAATTTTCAACCAGTTCAGTCAACGCGTTCAATATAATTTCCATAATTAATTATATTGAAATTAGATTACAGAAATTGATATTCAATATTTGATGTATAATCGTATGATTAACTGCCTTTTTCTAGTTTTCAGCCTCCAACTGGAACTTCTCCCTTTATCAGTTCAATCGCAATGATATTGTGGAAATCTAACCACCTTGATTTCAATTTGGAATTTCTTTTTTTTATGAAAAAAACACAATGAATACAGTTTCTCACATTATCGAGATTGAACTTCGAATTTAGCCAATTCTCTAAATCTTTTTTCAACCACTGCTACTCAAAGCCTTAACGATCGTGTTTCCGACAACATTTTCTGGCAAGCCTTCGCTAATATACGATTATTTTAGTTTTTGTATCAAACCTTCCTTGTCTGTAACGTATTTTGCATCGTTGTAACGACTCTGATTCAGCTATTTGAATGTGACGCTTGAAGTCAGCTTGTAAGGGTTGATACAACGATGTCTTCTTGCAAATCAATAGAATGTGGAGTGCCTCAAGGCTCTGTACTAGACCTTGTTTCTTCTGCTTATAAACGAAATTGGCTATTTGCAAACGACACTAATTTCTCTTGGTGTCTCTTAGAGCAACCTTGATCACACGGGACTTCATGGGAACAAATCTAGTGATCTAATCAACTTTAAATCATGGTACGATTCTAATTTCTGTCTCAACGTTTCTAAAACTAAAGTTTTATCATATAAAAATACATTGTTGCCTCTTTTATTAAATAACTCCACTACTGACGTCGTTTAATCTGTAAGATTCTTAGTGCTCGTTGTGGACAATGTTCTTTGGAATCAAATTGTTTCCCACCCAAGAATTTCGCCATGGATCCGATGAAACAGTAATCTGGCGGCGTAAGGTCCAGACAAAATGATGGATGCTGATGATATAAACGAAATCGATAATTTGCAAACGACACTAATTTCTCTTGGTGTCTCTTAGAGCAACCTTGATCACACGGGACTTCATGGGAACAAATCTAGTGATCTAATCAACTTTAAATCATGGTACGATTCTAATTTCTGTCTCAACGTTTCTAAAACTAAAGTTTTATCATATAAAAATACATTGTTGCCTCTTTTATTAAATAACTCCACTACTGACGTCGTTTAATCTGTAAGATTCTTAGTGCTCGTTGTGGACAATGTTCTTTGGAATCAAATTGTTTCCCACCCAAGAATTTCGCCATGGATCCGATGAAACAGTAATCTGGCGGCGTAAGGTCCAGACAAAATGATGGATGCTGATGATATAAACGAAATCGATAATTTGCAAACGACACTAATTTCTCTTGGTGTCTCTTAGAGCAACCTTGATCACACGGGACTTCATGGGACCAAATCTAGAGATCTAATCAACTTTAAATCATGGTACGATTCTAATTTCTGTCTCAACGTTTCTAAAACTAAAGTTTTATCATATAAAAATACATTGTTGCCTCTTTTATTAAATAACTCCACTACTGACGTCGTTTAATCTGTAAGATTCTTAGTGCTCGTTGTGGACAATGTTCTTTGGAATCAAATTGTTTCCCACCCAAGAATTTCGCCATGGATCCGATGAAACAGTAATCTGGCGGCGTAAGGTCCAGACAAAATGCTGGATGCTGATGATATAAACGAAATCGATAATTTGCAAACGACACTAATTTCTCTTGGTGTCTCTTAGAGCAACCTTGATCACACGGGACTTCATGGGAACAAATCTAGTGATCTAATCAACTTTAAATCATGGTACGATTCTAATTTCTGTCTCAACGTTTCTAAAACTAAAGTTTTATCATATAAAAATACATTGTTGCCTCTTTTATTAAATAACTCCACTACTGACGTCGTTTAATCTGTAAGATTCTTAGTGCTCGTTGTGGACAATGTTCTTTGGAATCAAATTGTTTCCCACCCAAGAATTTCGCCATGGATCCGATGAAACAGTAATCTGGCGGCGTAAGGTCCAGACAAAATGATGGATGCTGATGATATAAACGAAATCGATAATTTGCAAACGACACTAATTTCTCTTGGTGTCTCTTAGAGCAACCTTGATCACACGGGACTTCTTGGGACCAAATCTAGAGATCTAATCAACTTTAAATCATGGTACGATTCTAATTTCTGTCTCAACGTTTCTAAAACTAAAGTTTTATCATATAAAAATACATTGTTGCCTCTTTTATTAAATAACTCCACTACTGACGTCGTTTAATCTGTAAGATTCTTAGTGCTCGTTGTGGACAATGTTCTTTGGAATCAAATTGTTTCCCACCCAAGAATTTCGCCATGGATCCGATGAAACAGTAATCTGGCGGCGTAAGGTCCAGACAAAATGATGGATGCTGATGATATAAACGAAATCGATAATTTGCAAACGACACTAATTTCTCTTGGTGTCTCTTAGAGCAACCTTGATCACACGGGACTTCATGGGAACAAATCTAGTGATCTAATCAACTTTAAATCATGGTACGATTCTAATTTCTGTCTCAACGTTTCTAAAACTAAAGTTTTATCATATAAAAATACATTGTTGCCTCTTTTATTAAATAACTCCACTACTGACGTCGTTTAATCTGTAAGATTCTTAGTGCTCGTTGTGGACAATGTTCTTTGGAATCAAATTGTTTCCCACCCAAGAATTTCGCCATGGATCCGATGAAACAGTAATCTGGCGGCGTAAGGTCCAGACAAAATGATGGATGCTGATGATATAAACGAAATCGACTATTTGCAAACGACACTAGTTTCTCTTGGTATCTCTTAGAGCAACCTTGATCACACGGGACTTCATGGGAACAAATCTAGTGATCTAATCAACTTTAAATCATGGTACGATTCTAATTTCTGTCTCAACGTTTCTAAAACTAAAGTTTTATCATATAAAAATACATTGTTGCCTCTTTTATTAAATAACTCCACTACTGACGTCGTTTAATCTGTAAGATTCTTAGTGCTCGTTGTGGACAATGTTCTTTGGAATCAAATTGTTTCCCACCCAAGAATTTCGCCATGGATCCGATGAAACAGTAATCTGGCGGCGTAAGGTCCAGACAAAATGATGGATGCTGATGATATAAACGAAATCGATAATTTGCAAACGACACTAATTTCTCTTGGTGTCTCTTAGAGCAACCTTGATCACACGGGACTTCATGGGAACAAATCTAGTGATCTAATCAACTTTAAATCATGGTACGATTCTAATTTCTGTCTCAACGTTTCTAAAACTAAAGTTTTATCATATAAAAATACATTGTTGCCTCTTTTATTAAATAACTCCACTACTGACGTCGTTTAATCTGTAAGATTCTTAGTGCTCGTTGTGGACAATGTTCTTTGGAATCAAATTGTTTCCCACCCAAGAATTTCGCCATGGATCCGATGAAACAGTAATCTGGCGGCGTAAGGTCCAGACAAAATGATGGATGCTGATGATATAAACGAAATCGACTATTTGCAAACGACACTAGTTTCTCTTGGTATCTCTTAGAGCAACCTTGATCACACGGGACTTCATGGGAACAAATCTAGTGATCTAATCAACTTTAAATCATGGTACGATTCTAATTTCTGTCTCAACGTTTCTAAAACTAAAGTTTTATCATATAAAAATACATTGTTGCCTCTTTTATTAAATAACTCCACTACTGACGTCGTTTAATCTGTAAGATTCTTAGTGCTCGTTGTGGACAATGTTCTTTGGAATCAAATTGTTTCCCACCCAAGAATTTCGCCATGGATCCGATGAAACAGTAATCTGGCGGCGTAAGGTCCAGACAAAATGATGGATGCTGATGATATAAACGAAATCGATAATTTGCAAACGACACTAATTTCTCTTGGTGTCTCTTAGAGCAACCTTGATCACACGGGACTTCATGGGACCAAATCTAGAGATCTAATCAACTTTAAATCTTAGTGCAATTCTAATCTCTGTCTCAACGTTTATAAAACTAAAGTTTTATCATATAAAAATACATTGTTGCCTCTTTTATTAAATAACTCCACTACTGACGTCGTTTAATCTGTAAAATTTTTAGTGCTTGTTGTGGACAATTCCTTGAACTATCCATCTTCTTATTGAGTCGTATCTCAGATATGACCTTTCCTTCTGTGGTACGTGTGGTGCGACAATTTGAGCGAATCTTCAAACTACAAAATAGAACAGTTAGATATTTACTCGGACTAAACAGCAGGGTTCACTGCAGGGACTTCTTCAAAAGATTCAAAAATTCGCTTCTCCAATTTCAAAAAGGACGTTGCACTTAAGAACGCGGGGCACGACCTTCACCTACTTACTCCACGTTCAAAATTAGTTAAGGGCTCAATATTTTACTATGCAAAAAAATGCACAATCACTTGCCACTTGAAATCAAATCGATATCATCTTTTTGCGCAATAATTTGAGGGCATATTTACTGGATAGTGTCTTCTACTCTGTTAAAGACTTATATTTTTAATAATAATATTTAATTCCGGTCCTGGTGCATACTATTATCTATAATTTTGTTACTCATTGTGGTTTTCTTCTGTATATTGAAATTTTATTTTATTCGTATCCTTATTTAGTTATTTTTATGTTTGTTTTTTCAGTATTTACAAGCTTTTATCTATAAATTGTAACAATTTTTTGACAGCAAAGCATTTCTGATGAGGTTAGGTTATCTTCAGAACTATCGAACTCAGTAGGTACAATTTTACTGGAGTAGAGAGGGGCATGTTGACGTTATGAAATTCTTTTCGACAACTTCGGGACGTTCCACTTCAATAAAGTGCTTATCTTTTGTACACCACCTCTTCTTCACCAAATTAGATGCTAAATGGATAATCTTATTATCCAACCATTTGGCCACAGTTACATCTTCATCATAGCTAGTCATTTATTGAGCAAAGCCTCGCGGTTTTTTGTTCATTGTTCATTTCTTAGTACGAAAAATAATTGTCAAAGTATAGCTGGTGACCTTTGCTTTCTCCAAATCTCTTTCTAAGATGAAGGAGTACAGCTGCACCGTATCCAATTTTGGACTGGAACTCTGATAAAGGATAAAATCGTAAGCTTGACCATGTTTACCACATAAGAAGAAGATTTTCAGACCCCATGGACAAGGCTTGCCCTTTATATACTGTTTGGCAACATTTTTTCCGGTGAAAGGAACAATCTGTGGTAAATCAAAACACCTCTTTCTAACAGCACCAAAGATCGGGCGCATTTTGATAAACGCATCTTTAGAATTACCTGGTATTGCTATATTATCAACTAGATGTAAATTGTTACCCAGCTCAAAAAAATCGGCCCCTTACAAGGGAATGCTGATATTTGTTTCCCAATATATTTTCAAACAAGGGTACCCAAATATTTCAGTGGACATATGCACATACTTTATTGGAATATGTAGCGTATAAGTTTGTTATTTCATCCATAACTTGAAATAATTGTTTAGGCACGTATCTGTTGTAATAATCTACTGGGCTTTCAATTTTGGGATCGACAGCAATGGGTGGCAATCAAGCCGGTGAAATTGTGTTTACTATTACCTTGTGTCTCCACCTAATACTATGCTTCGGCGTAATATTCTGTAAAAGCGTATCTTCAGAGGCGGAAGGCGCTTCTGGTAAAAAGTTATCACTCATTTCAACACACCATGAGCCAGCGTCTTCATCATCATCATCCAAAGCTGGGGGGAATTCCTTGTCCATCCACGGTAACATTTGAAATCACGACACCTGTAGGCGTTTCATCACTTTCTTTCGAAATCAACGTTTCCATTTTTGTTATTTTTGGGATTTAGGTCTGGCTATTAAATAACGAGACAAATGCTTCCCTTCAATATACTCCCCTCCCCTCGCTAGAGACCTTTCCATACGTTTTTTCCATTGATCGAAGCAGTGATGGAAGTCTTCTTTGGTGAGAACCTTTACGAACTCTGCCGTTTTTTGCTGTACCGCTTCCCATAGACTCGAATCGAGTCCCTTTCGAAGCAGATCTTTTTCTAACCTTCCAAGGAAATCTGAGCAGACCCGTTGACGTAAGAGCTTTTGGTCAGGCACAGACGATCTGCACGAACAATTTGGTTGATTTTGGTCACTGTTTCCAGAGTTGAAACAGTCACAGGGCGACTTGGTCATCTTCTGTGATCTCTCGGCCCTCACTAAAGCGCTTACACCACTCAAAAACACGCGCACGAGATAGAGAATTGTCCCCATAGGCCTCTTGCAACAATTTATATCACTCAGTCGGAGTTTTTTTTCAATTTAACAGTAGCAGTCTCGTGATTTAATATCCAGATCAAAATACATAATTGGGACGGCTATTTTTCGTACATCGAGTCCTCGACGCTTTTCATTTTTCATTAATAATTGTGTTAAGCTCATTTAAAAAACATTTTTGGTTTTATGTGCTTAAAAAGCACAAAAGGTATGCTCAAAAAGGAGACGCCGAGAATAATTTGTACATCGAATGTATTTCTAAACAGTACTTTTTCACTCACACCTCGTACCTAATGCGTAATTATACAATAAATCTATGATATCATCAACATTTATGCTTTCGATAAATCAGCGTTTTTTTTCCCCGACCACCAATCTAACAATCACTCAGACTGGTAATAACAATAATAATCAATTGTGTTGTTTCTTTGTTAAATTTTGATACGATGTGACTGGGTTGATTTTTATCGCCGATAAGTGAGCTAAAAGGTACGAAAAACAAGGTGGGAAGTCTCAGCGGGACCAAAAATACTCGAATCGAATTGTATTTGATAACGATGAAGAAGAAAAGGGACGACCGCTGTGATTCAATCACCAGCTTACCATTTACCAATCGCAGTCGTCTTTATCGATGTCTGAAATAAATACTTATTGACGGCGGCTGTTCACGTTTGCCAGTGGAGGCGGTGACGCAACATTCATATCGTAGCCCTCTTTTAAATGTTCTACGATATAAGTGTGTATCGTTATTGGCCTGTTTTAACGAGTTAACTCTAAGCGACTCTTGGTTAAGAACAAAATTTAAGATTTATTAAATTGGCATGTCTGGAACGGTTCGTTATTTTCATACTGAACACACTGTTTATAGTACCACCACTCCAAAAATCATTGTCTAGGATGTCAATCCAAGAAGCTCCCTCATAACACGCATATAATTGCCAGAAAAATGCTAAAAAAAATTACAGTACAAGGTGTCTCAAAAATAGCTCATATTTAATAAAACAATTTTAAGGAAAACAAGGAGTTTATTGAGAAAATTTTTGTCACATATTGAAATACATTGTTAGGGAATTTTTTCTGAAAAATAACATCGTCCAAATGTGAACTGTTGCATTCACGGCATTCATTTAATCAAATTGCCGGCTAGGTTGGTATTATCCGTGATGGTTGCCATTTCGTGACGGCCATTTTCTTTTAATCATGCCTTGGAAGTAGGTTTGATAGCGTAAACTCTACATTTGACATAACCGCATAGAAAATAAATCAATATGTGCTAAATTGGGACAGCGTTGAGGCCAACTTATGTCAGCTCGTTTTGAAATCAATTATCCAGGGAAATTTTCACAAGAGTATCCATTCGACGTATTTGAAGTTGCTCCGCCAAAGCTCAAATAATGTTTATCGTTTCAGTTTCAATATATTTTTTTTATCGAAAATGGATACTTCATTAACACTCGAAATACCTTTTTATTCATGTTTGCAAACTAACAAAAATTGCTTCACTTAAAATGATATAACTCACAAATTAATAGTGCGACAGTTGTCAAATTCCTTCATTTGTCTTTTGAAGGTTGGGGCTCACTGAAAATCATACGAGTTTAATACTAGTAGCGCCCTCTATGTATCATCCTACGAACTTTCCAGTCCACTTAATATAGTCAATATTGTTGAACTTGTATCTAAGGTTATGAAAAAATTATTGTTTCAATATTAATTGTTTTCGTCTCTACCCGATGGATGATTCTTTCAATTATTTGGAGATCCATCTACTATTATTATAAATATTATTTTATTTTTTGTTTCAGGCGATTCGCACGAAAAACCACCGCTAGAAGAACCTGAATCTGAGAAAGGTGAGTTTTGCAATGCTATCAAAACCATATTTAAAAAATTTCCAACCCTTTTTATCCGAGTATCAACAAAAGTGCTAGGCAAGATGCAGTTTCATACTTATGAATAATATTTTGGTTATTCGACATCATCTACACGTTTCACTCTTAAAAAGTACGAAAGAAAATTGCAAACTTAGCGATTTATCTAGTGATTCATTGAATAAAAATCATATATCAGAACTGTCCAATTTTTAAACAACACTAAAATATTAAAACAGATCAATTTAATCGTAAAAAAACGTAACTGTCGAAGTGTCATCAGTAAAAAAGTCCACGTGCATTATCTGTGGTTAATATTTTGTAAAGAGGACTGATGGAATGTCGCCTGTGACTATTTATCATAAATCCTTAGAGGCACACGTTAGTCCAAAATGAATGGATTAGTAGAAGGAGGTTTTTTTTCGCTTGGAAACTCACTACCGTTTTCCAAGACAAAATATTCGCTGTATTTGCACTCTACTTAATCCACGCCAAATAAACACATCAATTTCAATGTACTCAGAAAACAGAACGGCTCTAAACTTGCGATAGATTGCAAAAAAGTCTTACATAAACAGGTGAGCGATGGCTATCCGGCCCGGTCGCGCGAACGCGAATTTTTTAAGGTTATGTGTATTGTAAAGTGATTTCCGCAAATATATTTTGCGTTGGTTTTATTCAGTGTGTATAGTGTGTTTTTATTTTCATTTTTATCTTTGAACCAGTATCTGTATTTACTTTTTAAATGTGTTACAAAAACGTATCTACGAGTTGTACAACAAGGCAATTTAACAAAGACACGTCAAATCTTCTTGTTGGTAAATACAAAATGCTGTTAAAATGTTTTAACAATGTCTTTTGTTGATTTTTTTAACGTTGGTAATAGGGTTATTTTAAACTTTGGTATTAGATCCGGTTAGTCCGGCCATTTTGTCGTTCGGCCGGTAGTCCGGTCCCGAGATGGCCGAACTAGAAAGATTGTACTGGATTGGAAAGTTCACTTGATTTTTTAATGTTCGTTTCAAATCAATTGGATACATTGAAGATCAAACGTTTTAAACAATACTTCCGATTATTCTTGATATTTACTAATTGAAAAGTTATGGTGAGGAACGTTTCATATTCGTATTCTCTATTATATCACGTCCCATTGGCCGTATCTGCGGTTTTTGGAGAATATCAATCCTACAACTCTTCTTGCCAATCGAACGTTTCTATATTGAAAATACGCTTCGGCAGCTGTCATCATTATTGGTCAAGCCTTATCGATGTCATACAAATTGAATCTATTTCGTATATTTTCATTAAACTTCCACAGGCTAACGATCGTCGCGACGCTATCGTCCGCTAGCACCAGCGTACATTTATAATAGTTGGTGATATCTCTCGTAATCCTCACGTTTTACCATTTTCAATACATAAAAGCTTTATATTTATAAATGTATATTCGTTCATTTTTGTTTAGATAATTTCGTTTTGTACGAGGGCTATTCGGAAATTAAATAACTATTCCGTACCATTACAAGACGTTGCCCGTTTTTCTTATTAATTAGATTTAAATTGTGCTGTTTGTGATATGTTTTATTTTGAATTTATAGAAATTTATTCAAAAATACCCTGGCGAACAAAAAATGTAGGTCACCATCTGCTTTTGTAATCTGAATGTGATACTCTATACCAAAGAAAAAGCATTTTTCTCTTGGATTAAATGATTTATTCTGAAAAAGCAATAAATCAATATTTTGGGCGAAATTCAACATTTTGATGTTAGGGAAGATATGGAACGAACAAAATAAAAAAAACTTGACACTTATAACGTGTATTCCCTCCTCTTGCATTGATGACTGCTTGAAGTCGACGCGGCATACTTTGAATTAAGTTACGGATCAAATTCTGGTCGATGTTATCCCATTCCTGCAACAGGAATCTTCTAAGGTCTTGGGGAGTTCTTGGTGCTTGTGTGTGTCTGCAGATCAGTCGTTCCAAACACGTTCCAGTCATGTTCTATGGGATTCATGTCTGAGCTGCGGGCTGGACAGTTAAACCGCCTATTTTCTACATCATCCAGATACTCCCTGAAAATTCTGGCTGTATGTGGCATCGCATTATCTTGCATAAAAATACCACGTTCCCCCATAGTCACCATGAAAGGCATAATATGGTCTTCTAGCACCTTTGTAATGTACCTGTGAAAATTTAGGGAGCCATTTTCTATGATGACTAACTCTGTACGAGCTTGTGCAGTGATTCCCGCCCAAACCATAACTGATCCACCGCCAAATAGAAGACACCCGTCAATTCAAACTTCAGCATATCTTTCCTCGGGTCTTCTCCACACTCGTCGACGTCCATCTGATCTAGTTAGGCAAAAACGCGACTCATCTGAGAACAATACCCAGCTCCAGTCATCATCATTCCAACGAACGGCAAATGTCAATCTTGCAGTCCGATGCTGGTGTTGTAACGGAGGACCTGTAGCCATTCTTTTGCATGACAGTCCAGCACCATGAAGTCTTCTTCTAACTTATTTCGCAGTAGATGGTTTATTCCGCAAACTTGTGGACACCAAAAAACGGTCATCTCGTTTAGTGGTAACTCTTTTTCGCACAGACGTTGGTCTTCTAGTGATCAGGCCAGTCTCCAGAAAGCACTGGTACACCCTTTGCACACCACAAAGACTAGCACCAACAATTCTTGCAGTTTCACGTTGCCTTCGACGATCTTGTAACAGCGCAACAATTCTTTCCACGACAATCGGATCTAAAGGCATTATGGGCCTGTTAAATCACTACACTTAGCAATCGTTAGATTTTACACAAAGAATCAACAGTAAACTGGAAGACAGGCAAGGGAAATGTGATTGTTCAATTAGCGCAAAGGCATATTTTTCATTAAAGTCGTATTGTAATACATCGGGTCTCGGAAAAAAATTACAACGCCTACTAATCCTACTAAGTAACCACAATTTTTTGCTTGGCAGTGTATAATGATTTTGACGTTTTGATTAACAAACAGGTTGCTAATGACGAAACAATTGGCGAAATCACCGTTAGACACTAATGGAGCTTTACCTGGGAATATTTTCATTGTAAAGTTGGTGGTTACAAAATATAAAGAGGGTTTAGTGTAATTTCTCAATATCAGAGTGTTTCTTCAACTTCGGCATCAAGATGAGTAATTTACAGAACCAGAACCAAATGCAGTAATTTCCAAGGTCGTCTCTTTTGTTTCTACTTTAAATAGAGCAACCTCATCATCTGATGATAAAATTAAAACTGATACTGATAGTCCAGAAGAGAAAACAAAGAGAATAGAAATTTTTAAGCTAGATTGTGATTTCACAGACAATGGAGAAAAAATTACAGAGTGTTGTACTATAGATGAAATATCTTGAGTTGTCATAACGAATTAAAACAATTTATTACGCGATAAGGGTGGAAATTTAAACTAGTATATTTTTAAAATAAGTATGGCAGACATTTTGCCTACGTAAATCAGAGTTCCTACCTAATTCGATTGTTATTGAGGTTGAAGTAAAAATGTACTTAATGCTTCCTCAGTCTCAGACCTTGCGTTGAAATGATGTTGAGTTTGAAGAAAAGAAAATTGCAAATGACGCACAAGATGTTGCATTGATAATTTTATTTTTAAATTGGCTGCTAGTGCCGCATATAGTACAAACTTTCCAGGGTATGTAGATGAATTAAAGCTTCGGATTTGAGAAAGTTTGAAAGTGCAAGGTTGTTTTCAAATGAGTGTGAGCAATCCAGAGTTGTGTTTGCACTTAATTTTATCGTGATCTGAACTTTTGGGAACGAATTGTCTTCACAAATGAAAAAACAAGTCGTGCAACGTCGGACGTTTTATCATTTACTTGGATGAGTATCAATTGGCTTGGCGTTTGTTGGTGGATAGACATTGCAACAAATGTCACAGAAATGTACATAAAATTTACAATAAAATGGGCTGGTGTTATTATAGACCTCGTCATATCAAGCTTATTTTATTTGTATTTCGGTTGGCTATCTTTTAATATAAAAAAATTTGAAATCCTCGTAAATGCACTTTTAGTGTTGTGGGCTCCCGGACTATAAAATATATGTTTTTTTTATAAAGTTTATAACGATCGACATATCTACGAAAACTGCATCGATATGACATTTAAATCGAACGCTGAATAGATAGAAATCATCACAAAGTGCACGACATCAACAAGTCCACGAATCAAATTTCGTTAATCACGAAGTATACTTCTTACTGCTCATCCTACTAATTAAACACATTATATCGTATAAATGAACTTCAAAAAGTGAAATTATAATATACATACAGTGTGTTTACTTAAGTTGGAACCGTGTGAAAAACTTTCTTATTAATGGTTTTATGAATAAAAATTATTCTTGATAAAAAGTTCTGCATGGTCCGAAAGTTAAAAAACAACCATCAGATAACATTTTTTTAAAGCAGTATACGAGGTTTGTCAAAAAATTTGATTTTGTGCAAGAATAAAGTATCTTTATTTTTCATAAATGTTATAAAGTAAAGTTGTTTAGAATTAAAAGTTATATTCAAATATGCAATTACAGCAAATTCTGGTTTTGTGATTATTTACTGTATTTTTATATTTTAATTCGAATTTCGCGCTCTAGAAAGGGAATTTTGAGAGGTTGGTAACACCGATTGAGACTTGCGTGAGATAGATGTAAACACAATAAAAATAAAGATCAGAAAAAGTTTTTTTTGAATTCATTCTGGCCATCCCACTTAGCTGTAAACTTCTTTCTTGGATTTTTTCAAAATGATCTTTATTTTCATTGTGTTTACATCTATCTGACGTCTCGATCAGTGTTACCAATCTAACGTCTGAAAATTCCCTTTATAGAGCGCGAAATTCGAATTAAAATATAAAAATACTTACAACTCGGCTATCCTGACAATTAGAGCGTCCTCGCTCTATAAAAGTTCTAATTTTAGAAAAAATTAGTGAATAGAACAAAAGTCCAACCAAATTTTAACGAAAAAATTTTCTGAATGAATATCAATTTTTGGTATCAACATTTTAATGCAACAAAACTAATTCAAATCCAATTTTATGAAGTTTCTTGTAACCAAAGGATGTTATTGTTAATTAATATCAAAATGAAATTAAATAATATGCAAAAAATAGATTAGAACAAAGCTCAATTTGAACTTTTTTCGAATAAATTTCAATGTCATGAAAATGTTTTACAGTTTGAATGGACAATCACAAAATTATCGCTGGTGGTCTAACAGTAATTCAAAATTTGTAATAAAAAAATTTTTTTTTAAAAAGAACGTATGTGTAACTAAGTAAGTATGTGATTTTTTGTACGACCTTCCGTTACAAGAACGTATAATAATTTGGTTCCAACAAAACTGTATTTCTATCCATAGTACATTAAACTTTAAAGTACTCCTAAAAAATATGTTTAATGGGAAGGTGTTTCACAGGTATTCAGATATTTTTAGACCTCCAAGGTCTGCTGATTTGACTCCCCTGGACTTTTTTATGGAGTTACTAAAAACAGCAGGTTTATCAGCGAGAATCATTTGATGATGTAGACCAATTTGAACGCCAAAAAATTACTCCAAATATGATACGGAAACTAATACAAGAGTTTGACAAACTAACAATTAAAAGTTTACAAAGAGAAGGTGGGGTATGTCGAAGCTATAGGACATTGAATTAAAATTTTATCAAGAATAACTTTTTTTCATTGATAAAAAAGTTTTCCATATGATTCCAACTTAATTAGACACACTGTATATGTATACATATTATAATATATGCCTGTATGTTTCTGATGGACGAATCTTTATCCATTTGAATGTGAATTATATTTACTTTATCTGGAGACGGAAATAGAAAAGGTTGGCCCAGTAGACGGTTGTGGAGGTACCAGCATCGGATAGTTGAAAGTGTTATCATCACTATCGCATCACATTCTGGTATTTCAGGGTCTGGCGGATTATCCGATTAGAAAAATCCATACTGAGGTCACTCACATTTACTTTATCTAATATATTCCGTATAAGATAAAGGTAATTAAAATATAAAGAGAGATTAATATGATGGGGTTAAATATTTAAAGAGTTAAAATAGTGAGGACCGGATGCTTCTACCATCATTTGTTTGCGATCCTCTTCCTGAGAAGAGAATGATAAAATGGATGAAATACAAACAAAGAAAGCTCCCTTTTTTTGTATGGTATCACCTTTGCGTGCTTTATGCCGCCCTATTTTAATCTATAATTACCTTTAAGCCCTACGACGCTTTGGGCGACTGTTTAGTTATCTTCCTTCAATGTACCAAAGCTTCCCTAATTTTTTACTGAAAGTAAGACAGTTTGGGGGGTCCTGACCCCCGTGAACTCCCCCTTAAAATCACGCCTGAAATAGGGAAAATATTGTCCATCTCTAGTCAATTTTCATTAAATCCAGGGATCTGCATGTGAGTACTTCTACAGTGGAAAGGAGATTGAGTTGAGCTGTCCTTTTTGGAAGGATGGCAGTGAAAAAAGTCATCAAAATAAAATTGAGAGGTTGCTTTGGGTTAAGGAACGTAAAAAAGGCTATAAAACTGTTTAAAGGCAAACGTAGTACTTTCTGGCCAACTTTATCTTCCAGCATGACAAAGATCTGAAGCATTCCTCGAAACTGTACAAAGAGTATTTGGAAGAATTGGAATGAAAGAATGTACTTAAAGTAAAGATTTGGCCGTCACAGTTGTTGTGGGACAAATTGTACAAAAAAATCAGAAAGGAGTGTTGCAAAAACGTTGAAAAATCGGAATTTTCACCAATTATACACTGTAGTTTCATTATTACTATATTGGTATTGTTTGTTGCGTATCACGCAAACTATAGTGTGAGCTGAAAAACTTTTAACCGGTAATTCAAATCTAACGGCACTCTACTAGATAGACACTAAATTTTATAAGGTAAATACGATCTGTACTTGATTTATATGTACTTTAAACGATGATTCATACTGTTAATTATACGTTTATGGCCGGTTCGTCACAACGAAGAACATACTTTTAATTTTTGTTAAGATAGTAGGATACAGAAATAGAAATTCTTAAGTGCTGATTAAAAAAACTACTAGTTTATTATCTGAATATAAGATAAAACGTTATCGAAACTCGAAATAAACCTTTTTGTGCCTGTTATTGATAATGGAAATGCAAAACAGCTGCACTCCATTAGCCGCTGATAAAATTTTGTTATAACCAAATTATACAATTAATGTTATTTATAATAAACGAAACGTTGCTAGTAATTACAACAAAATTACATCAACGAACGAATGAATAATTTTAAGATAAAAACAAATCGATAGCTTCAATTTAATTGCGTGATGTATTTTGCTATAATACAGCGTATTTTAAAGGTAACCCCGTATCTAGTGGTTACAACATTGCAATGAAAACTGGCACATCCTATGATTTTGTTTTATATCTGACTCATAGAGGACATTAGTTACACAGTTCGTACCAAATACAGTACATAATCGTAAATCAGGAATCGTTGGTTTTTAGATTTTAGATTTTTCCGTATTTTAGATCATACCAACATATTTTTTATGCTACCGTTATATATGGTGTCGCCAAATACTAAAAATTACGATTCGAACGAATGAGTTTTAGATATTTCGCGTTTTAGAAATCTGGATTTACACACAACTTTTTTAAGGTTAGATTTCTTAATTAATATTTTTAATGAAACACCCTGTATATTGTTATATCGACTTAACCAAGTACTGTAGTTGAATTTATCTACTCATATTAAAAATAAAATTTTTAAGTACTGAATGTGATATGAAACAACAAACGATCTATGTTTGTTTGTATGTAATCAAATTTATGTCATACCTATGTTGGTGACAATCAAGTTTATTGATTATATGTTTTTAATGTTAAATCTATTATGAGGATCATTTTATAGCAGTCGTGTCACACCTACGTCTAGTTATGAATTTATTATAGTAGAAAAGACTGAATAGAAATAATGGTAATTTTATACTTTAGCGGTCCCCTCGTTTTTTGAGTCTAGAAAATCGGATTTATTAAAAAAATATATCTCACTTAGAGATTCTGAATAGTTTTATGACTTTAAATGCGATCATAAACGTGATTCTTCGCATATAATCGTTCATAACTTTTTTACAAAGCATCAAACGCAGTTTACATATTTTTTTTGTTAATCTACACAAAAAAGCGAACATTTTGGAAAAAAAATGTTCATTTATTCATTTTTTATCTCTAACAGTCAACCTTAGTAAAATATCATTTTTTTAATATTGAAAAAGTCAATTTTATTATTTTTAATTAAAAAACATGATAAATCAACATTTTTCTAGAAATTTTTCTTTCAATTTATTCGTTTTTTTGTGTAGATTATGAAAAAAAAAATATAACAACTTCATTTGATTATTTCGTAAAAAGTTATCAACAATTATTCGTGAATTAGTGCATTTTCTTGAACATTTAAAGCACTAAAACCAATATAAGTTTTCATTTTTTTTTCATTCCCATAATTTTTTTCGTAAATCCGCCGTAAAAACGAAGATTTAAAAAAATTCATCGACATCGTGTGATTTTTCGATTTTCTAGAGCGAAAATTTAAAATTACCGAAATAATAGTTATGACTAATATTCCAAAGGTCGGTATTTTACGAATTTGTAAATTAAGAAAGAAATTTAACTTTTTCAATTGTTTGTATTCTATTTATTTGGTTTAGATTAAAATATTTAGCAAAAATTTTTAAAAAAAAATATCTCACCTAGAGATTCTGAATAGTTTTATGACTTTAAATGCGATCATAAACGTGATTCTTCGCATATAATCGTTCATAACTTTTTTACAAAGCATCAAACGCAGTTTACATATTTTTTTTGTTAATCTACACAAAAAAGCGAACATTTTGGAAAAAAATGTTCATTTATTCATTTTTTATCTCTAACAGTCAACCTTAGTAAAATATCATTTTTTTAATATTGAAAAAGTCAATTTTATTATTTTTAATTGTAAAAACATGATAAATCAACATTTTTCTAGAAATTTTTCTTTCAATTTATTCGTTTTTTTGTGTAGATTATGAAAAAAAAAATATAACAACTTCATTTGATTATTTCGTAAAAAGTTATCAACAATTATTCGTGAATTAGTGCATTTTCTTGAACATTTAAAGCACTAAAACCAATATAAGTTTTCATTTTTTTTTCATTCCCATAATTTTTTTCGTAAATCCGCCGTAAAAACGAAGATTTAAAAAAAATTCATCGAAATCGGGTGATTTTTCGATTTTCTAGAGCGAAAATATAAAATTACCGAAATAATAGTTATGACTAATATTCCAAAGGTCGGTATTTTACGAATTTGTAAATTAAGAAAGAAATTTAACTTTTTCAATTGTTTGTATTCTATTTATTTGGTTTAGATTAAAATATTTAGCAAAAATTTTTAAAAAAAAATATCTCACCTAGAGATTCTGAATAGTTTTATGACTTTAAATGCGATCATAAACGTGATTCTTCGCATATAATCGTTCATAACTTTTTTACAAAGCATCAAACGCAGTTTACATATTTTTTTTGTTAATCTACACAAAAAAGCGAACATTTTGGAAAAAAATGTTCATTTATTCATTTTTTATCTCTAACAGTCAACCTTAGTAAAATATCATTTTTTTAATATTGAAAAAGTCAATTTTATTATTTTTAATTATAAAAACATGATAAATCAACATTTTTCTAGAAATTTTTCTTTCAATTTATTCGTTTTTTTGTGTAGATTATGAAAAAAAAATATAACAACTTCATTTGATTATTTCGTAAAAAGTTATCAACAATTATTCGTGAATTAGTGCATTTTCGTGAACATTTAAAGCACTAAAACCAATATAAGTTTTCATTTTTTTTTCATTCCCATAATTTTTTTCGTAAATCCGCCGTAAAAACGAAGATTTAAAAAAAAATTCATCGAAATCGGATGATTTTTCGATTTTCTAGAGCGAAAATATAAAATTACCGAAATAATAGTTATGACTAATATTCCAAAGGTCGGTATTTTACGAATTTGTAAATTAAGAAAGAAATTTAACTTTTTCAATTGTTTGTATTCTATTTATTTGGTTTAGATTAAAATATTTAGCAAAAATTTTTAAAAAAAATATCTCACCTAGAGATTCTGAATAGTTTTATGACTTTAAATGCGATCATAAACGTGATTCTTCGCATATAATCGTTCATAACTTTTTTACAAAGCATCAAACGCAGTTTACATATTTTTTTTGTTAATCTACACAAAAAAGCGAACATTTTGGAAAAAAATGTTCATTTATTCATTTTTTATCTAACAGTCAACCTTAGTAAAATATCATTTTTTTAATATTGAAAAAGTCAATTTTATTATTTTTAATTGTAAAAACATGATAAATCAACATTTTTCTAGAAATTTTTCTTTCAATTTATTCGTTTTTTTGTGTAGATTATGAAAAAAAATATAACAACTTCATTTGATTATTTCGTAAAAAGTTATCAACAATTATTCGTGAATTAGTGCATTTTCTTGAACATTTAAAGCACTAAAACCAATGTAAGTTTTCTTTTAAAAAAAAATTCATCGAAATCGGATGATTTTTCGATTTTCTAGAGCGAAAATATAAAATTACCGAAATAATCGTTATGACTAATATTCCAAAGGTCGGTCTTTTACGAATTGGTACATTAAGAAAGAAATTTAACTTTTTCAATTGTTTGTACTCTATTTATTTGGTTTAGATTAAAATATTTAGCAAAAATTTTTAATAAAAATATCGATATACTGGGTGAATAAGTTACAAAACCAAAATTAATATTATTGACCTACCAAGAAGTAAAATGTCTCCATAAACGTCGCCTGAAAATGGGCGTTTAAAATAAATCGGTACATCGCTTATTAACTAAAAATTTGGACAAGAAAAAGGGTTTCGAATTTACTCAAAATAGAACAAAAACAGCGCCGTGAAGTGGTTGGAATAAAGCTATTCCATCACCATGGATAGCACGTGTGTCCATCACTTTCCACCCGAAACCAAAGAATAATCCAAACGATGGACTGAAAAGTTATGGAGTCGGTTTTTTGGGATGTGCGCGGGATAACTTTCATTGACTATCTTTTAAGAGAGAAGAAATCCAGCAAAAACGGCCCCATCTGTTATTGCAATGATCAAAATTAATGAATCATGCCCCTCGGATTGTTTTCAGTTCTCAGACTTGAAGAAAGGGGTCGGTTGTCGAAGATTCTCCAACAATGAAGAAGTGATGTCGGCTATTTTGACGAGCTGAAGGTATCGAACTTATTTAACATCGCTGTGGAGCTAAACGGAGATTGAGTTAAAAAATGTTTTCTTTATTGGACCAGGTACTTCGGGAACCATCCTCGTAAGTTCAAAACTGAACGTTAAATATGTTTTTACAAGATGTGATCTGTACGATCATAAGTTAACCATACTTCAAGCTTCTCTCATTTAAAATATAGTCCAACATGTCTCGTTGAATTTAATGTATTTACACGTTGTGACGTACTATAAATAATGAAAATAAATAAGTAGTGAAGAAAATGGATCATTGAAGGGTAGGAAACAACCCTCATATTGAATGCAACAGGACAGATATATTACAACATACCGACACACACACATAAACATACAGTGAAACAATTTTTATCATTCCGTTATCAATCTCGAGCCCCACAACTTAGGTAATATCCATACAATGTCACGCATACCTACAATGCGATTGCTTATTAATGAGATATCCGCAGAGAATATATACAAGATAGTCGTGGAAATGCGTTTGTAACAGGTAAGTAATGATTACCAGTTGCTTGTATATGGATGCTATAAGGCGGTTATCGATATAATCCAAAGCGTCGGCAAATTTGTTTCGCCAGTATTTAACATAAACTTGGCCAACGGCGGCGGTTGGTTTTGCCATTTACGACGCGGACAAGTGACCAAACGGATAGAGTAAACGGTCAGGTAAACCAAGCGGAAGAGGGAGAGGTTATAAGGTGTATGTTTCATTGTTATGTAAGTTGTGAATATGTAACAGCGTTGCCTTATTGCAGTTCCGTGTGATACAAAAAGGAACCTGAAACAAAATGAATAAACCCAAGTTCTCATGCGTCAATTACGGCTTTACGAATCATTGTTCACCTGGAAAATAATTTAAAGAATCCGAGGGAAAGTTACATTTCATGGAATGACTGTGGGCAGCGTCTGTGAACCAGATAAAATACTCCGATGATCAATACGGCGTCGACGATAACGCGAAAGCCTGTTAAACAGATTTTACTTTCCCTCCTGGATTTGTTACCTAGGTATTTGCTGATGGTATTCCTTTCGAAGCTTTTTAAAGTTCGGATTCGTATGAAACTAAAGTGAGGCTCAAACGGTGTACAAAAACGAAGCTCTCGGCCGGTCAAAGCTTTACGATGAGGGTTGCGGCTCTCAAATCTCTTGTTAGCAAATTACCTCATGCGCGTTTATCAATTTCAGTAACAAATTTTCAAGGTTGTTTCCTATTCGGTTGTCTGAAGGTACTAACACGACCAGCACTGAATACGACCACCACTGGGATATGAATATTCAGCTTCCTCAGTGGCTATCTCCTTTACCCACGAAATCTGAAGCTTGTCTCGGATTTGAAACTGTAGTGTCTGGTGCGCTCTTTGAAGGCTGCTTCCAGTACTTCTACTGACTTACCTCTTACATTTTATTGACCTAAATCGGTTCATAGCTCCGGATTTTGTCTTCGCTATAGATTGTTTGATGGCCTAGCTGCTGGCTCTTCGAGAACTTCTTTGCTCTTTCAATTATTAAGACTGCTACCAATCTGCTGGACCCGTTCGGATTCCTTTTGGGGCTCTACTTAATAACGGAATTCCTTGATTGGCTTCTCGCCTCGCAGAATGTCTTCGGTACCATCTATTTTATTGCTGTAAAAGGTGGTTTCGGAGCGCGGCAGAGAAGTTTCGTGGAAAAACTATATTTAACGTTCAAACCGACTGATTTTTTTGGTTATACTACTACATTACGAAAAATAACGGACATACAAATGTTAAAATTAAAAAATGGCACTGAACGATCATAGGATTGAGGTTAGAGAGATAGAAGAGGCTATCAGCATAAGCAAAAGAGCTTCTATACGAATTAACAGTCAAGAAAATGGATGAACCAGCTCTGAAAAGAGTCAGCAAAAGTTACGAGAGCCGTTTTTGGGGATTGTTTGCATCGACCATCCTCAAAAAAGAGAAATAATACCAGGAGAGTATTATGCATCTTTACTTGATAAAGATATTGCACAAAACCGACTGCATTTGAACAAAGAGTACTTCTTCATCAAGACAACGCACTTTCTTATACCGCACGTCCAAAACTTCATATTGATTGACTAGTCACTGACAACCAACTTGCACTTGCATATAGAATGGCTAAAAAGGTTACAACATCGCTGAAAAAAAATCTTGTTTCTCTGTTAGGTAGGAAACTTTTCAAACAATTCTTGTATCCAAATGACAAGGTTCGATTCACCCCAGTTAGCGTATCTAGAAAGCATTTACGCGGCGCAACCCCACGAGGGGTGTTTAGCCACTGTATATAATATAATCGTCGATCACCTAAGTGACTCGGGTGATGATAATCTAGTTAAATTACATCATTTCTATTAGGCGCAATAACCTATCGGTAAATTTATGTAGGTAATTGTATTATCATTACATTAATGCGCTTTTTCTTCTCACATTTTCAATTCGTGAGAAATAAGGAAAATAATGGAAAAAAAATTGATTCGAATGCTTTTGTTTATTGTTTTAACTTGGAAAATTCATCGACACCATTTCATTTGATTGTTCAATGCGTATCTGCGAATGTAAACTATTATTTCATTAGTTTCGTCTGTATATTTCAATTAACTTTTTGTTTTCGATTCCGCGGTACTTTGTGCGATCAAATTTAATGTAAACTTCGCACACATGTCAAAGAATGACATCCATCCGATAATTCGATCGAAAAATGTAATTGTTCTCATTGGATTCACCAGGAATCCTAAATTTTGTATCCTTCGCATCAGAGCAAGATAGAATTAGTGGTCGAACTACGTAAGCGCGCAGTCCTATATTTATAAAATCGAGATGCAACCATCAACATATCTATACATATTAAAGATGGGTTCAAAATAAGAAAAAGTTCATTTTAACCTAATAAAAGCGTGTTACATTCATAACAAGAGGGAAAAAAGTTGCCCTCAAAATGTAACAAGCTTTTTTTTATATGAACAGACGATTTTATGAACTTTAATATCGACTGCGAACTGTTTCACTCATTTTACCCTTCGCATTTTGTTCTGATTATCGCTTTATATTAATTGGCTATCATTATTACTATACTGCTCTAGGTGGGATTATGTTTAACAACTAGAAAGAGCTTTCCAAGTTTCTGGTCAACTCTGGATCGCCTATAAGTCGAACTGCCCTCTTCTGCATTGAGTCGAGCATCCTCAGGGTATGCTTTGTAGCCGAGCTCCAAATGTGAGAGTAATATTCCAAATATGGACGAATCTGGCCGTTGTAGAGGATTAGAAACTGTATAGCTTTTTGTCATAAAGAGGCTTCCAAGTTTTTGCGAAGCTAATTCAGCCACGTGACTGTCCAGGTCATATATAAACAGCAATCAAGGTCTTTGCTGCATTAATCTCGATCAAATTGCTTCCACCCCATTTCAGAATGTTGTCAAGATCAGCGTTGACCTCCAACTTTTCTGAGGTATGACCTGAATGTATTGGTCTACTAAACCAGACGATGCGAGAGGATGACAAACCGTACAATCTTAATTTATTTAGAAGGTTGGGATGCCAAACATTATTTGTGGTGCGATTGCTCTGGATTTCCCATTTTTTACCTTACGATTTATCAAAGCAATTCGGCGAATACGAAATTAAAATAAGTCGTTAAATATTAAAAAAAAGTATGACGTAACGTAAAGCAGAAAAAAAATAGTATTAACCATTATTACATTAATTTAATTGACTTCCTACTGAATTTTAAATATAAAAGACGTCCTAAAATAGTTCACAGTATGAGGTCAAAATCAATCTTAAAGTTGCCGTAATACTTCAGATAACATCTTTTGCTTATCATTTCTCAATAATCGCTTATACCAGGATCATCTGAAAAATAATTCTCTATATAAATTATGTTTAGACACAACTGGAATCCTACGAAAATAGTCGTGTAAATAAATAACGTATGTTTCAATAGTTTTGGCTCTAAAGTTTAGGGTTTAAAAGCATTTACCGTGCTATAGTCGAATGTGAAAAAGGAATACCATGCCTTGACTTTCAAAAAAGTGAAAAATCGAGAATTTTTACCCGATATTGAGCAGAAAGACTGATTAGTAGAGCAAAATATAGAGTAGGGGCTTCCGTAACAAAATTAGCATGTGAATACCGAACTTCAGAGACTATTAAATCGCGAGAATTAGAAATAGTTGATCCAAAATAACGAAAGCTACCCCAATATACCCCAAACCAATTAGTCGTCTAATAAAGCGGATACCAAACAAGATATCCTCAGGCCCGTTTAAGTACGTGGAATAGATGTTGGGGCGAAACCACATTAGAATGCTGGTTAAAACTGATTTTTTTGGTTGGGAAGATTTACTTAGAATTTAATCAAATTTTGACAAAATTTCATTCATATTTAAACCTTTGTTATGATTTTATTTTTATGTAATGATCCTTTAGTGAACCCTGACGACATACTTTCACCGCCGTTGCATATGAAGCTCGCCCTGAAGAAAAAGTTTGTAAAAGCTTTGTCTAGAGATGGCAGTGGATTCTTATACCTGAAAGTAATTTTTACTTCACTGATTTGGGAAATTTAAGGGGAAATATTTATTGTTTGGGAACTAATAAAGGATACAAACTTTGAAGGTGAACGAAATGATCTGGAAAAAGTTGCCTGGACATGTTCTGTGAATGTTGTCGAAAATCTCCTAGGGAATCATAAAGCGGAAAATTACGAAGACTTAGGCCGGGTTTCTTCATTTCCTAATAAAGTCCCAACTAACTATTATTTACCGAATAACCAAAATTCGGTTTTTTTTTCACCTTCTGATAGATTAAACCTCCGATTAAATCGAGTTATTTTGCCAAATAAGTTATCAGGCAGTCACAACTCTGTCAATCAAAGAGTTTAGTAGAAACTTAGATTTAAAATACATCCAAAGTGATTAATTTGTTTATTATACCTATATTCGTCATACAAATAATTAAATATGGATGATTTTCAAGATTTAGAAGATTCGTTTGATGAGGAATTGATTGAGGAAATACAGAAAATTTCATAACCAGCTTATTCCGTTCGCCATAAAATTGATCATTACAATTTTTGGTCCGTTTTCTTTTTCCTTTCCTATCAACTATTTTCAATGTAAACTATAATTTTCAGACCAACACAACTTTCTCAAACTAGCCACTACTTCAACCTTAACTTTAACAAAACACGTACAGATCGTTATCACAAACACAAATCATAGGAAACTGTCCATAGATGGACGACTGCTATATAGGCATAGTGTTACCAACAGTAGACTATTTGTTGAGTACATAATAAATTGACAAATTAGTTAGTTCGGATTTAAACCAACTGGGGTGAAAAAACGGTAAAAATTTATTCGACAATTGAAAGTTCCTACCAAAGTTATGTGGTCTAATAATTATTTGGCACTTTATTAGAACCAGAAGAAACCGACCCTTAGTCAACGAACAAGGCGAAAGGATATTTTCTAATAGAAAAGCGCTCTGAAGGAATGAGAAGTCCAGGAATGTTAGCAGATTATTGTTGGAGACCTACCAGCAGCCAAACATTCACGAAAATCATAAATATTTATTTTACATTAAGCAATAATATTTCTAAACGTAGTTGATGTTTGTACTTGTTACGAAATAGTTATTCATCCAACAAGTGAGTAAAGTAATACTTTTTTTTCACTAGTAGAACGGTTTGGTTTCATACAAAAATTTTTCTACGTCCGTAGACTAAAAAACATTCGACAAAACTTTTATCAGTTTTTATTTTGTAATAGTAACATTAAAAGCACAACTGTGAGCACTATTAATTTGAAGTGAAGAAGAAGTTACATTACTATTGGTACTTGAATTGGCAACATTTAGCGAGAAATAACATCGTCTGTAGTTGTATTAGTATTTGTTGGATTGTTGGTAGGATCGTGAATATTTACAATGTTGCTTGAAATCGAACTACTTAGTTGTTCCCGTTAAAATTTTCCTTGCGGAATCCATTTTATTTTTTATTGAGTCGTTTACGCAACCCTCCGCAACTGTGTTGGATTTCCACCCACCGTGTTTCTTTAGTTGAATTATATCACCACCGGAATCTACTAATAGAGACGCCGAGGAGCGTCGAAATGTATGCCCATGGTAGTTTTTTGGATTATGTAAATTTTTGGAAAAGGTATTTATATCTTGGGTTTTGCATTTTCCATTTCTGTACTACAAAAAGAAATCATCTGTTTTAACAATTCTGAGTCGTTGGTTTTTATAAATGTTTATAAGTTTGACCAGTAACAGTAATCGACGTTGATTATGAGTTTTTGTATCAGGTACAGTGATAATTAAAACATTTCCGGTATTATTAATATCGTTAAACTTTATTTTATATAAATCACCATCCTCAGAGCTCCCGCGATTCCGAATATTAATGCAATTTGAAAAATGTTACAAATAATATCTAAGTTTAAATTAAAATTTTTTGCAGTCATACCTTATGCATGAGATATCATCTGGAGCTTGCAACAGAAACTTATTAATTTGTTCACGGGCAAATGTTTTAGATTTTTTGGATCTATAGTCGTCAACTTATTTACTTTTCAAATATAAAATGAGTTTAGAGTATTTACTGATGTCTACGTCGTTTTTTACCATTAAGGTGCCTTTCAATTTTGAATTGAAGTCGACGAAAGTGTTGAAGACTTCCACATTTTGGAATTAGTTCCAAAGTAAGCTATGAAGCTGTTTATGCCTTTTTTAGTAAGCGACTCCATAAAAGAATTATATACCTTTAAATACTGTTCTTTGGATTATCTCGGGGAGAAGATTCATAGTCGCTGCATTTGCCGATTCAACAACATCTTCTGGTGTGCAGTTTAAATTTTAAACGGATTTTCTTGAACGAATAGCAAGAAATAAAAGTTAGTCAATCTATAGGAGAGATGAATTGTCATTAGAAAGAAAGCCTTCGCAGTCTAATATTTTGAAAAAACAATTTTATACTTGCGTTAGAAATGACACGCTACGGCGGCACGTAAAAGCGTAAAAAAATGAACTGCTACTGTACTTTTTTGCCTATTTAGAAATTACATTCTTTATAAATGCCAATGAATTAAAATAACTTGAATATTATAATATGAGTAGAAAAAATAAATTTGCAAAACGTTTTTTGGAAAATTCAAATATAAAAATTCTATCATTCTTATTTATTATAATGTTTTTTGTTGAGATATCACTGAAAGTGACAAAATCGTTTGATATTTTGACTTTTACCAAATTTTTGGATACTTCTACTACTACTGTATATCATTATTCATTTCCAAATGTCCCCGTATATAATCAGACACATAATAATGTACTGAAAATCGTTTTTTCACCCATTACCCTAATAAAACCCATATAAACTTATCAGCCTACGTGTTTCTCCACCATGGACCGAATCAACCAATTTGAAGTTATGCATTTTCCATTTCTGTACTTCAAAAAGAAATGATCCGTTTTTACATTTGTGGGTTTTGGGTTTTTATTTTTTTTTTACAAATGTTTACCATGTTTAATCTATCGTCAGATATATCACCAATAACAGTAAATCGACGTTGAACATGAGTTTTTGTATCAGGTACTGTGATAATTACAAAACTTCCGGTATTATTAATATCGTTACACTTTATTTTATATAATTCCTCCAACCGCAGAGTTTTTGCTGTCATACCTTACCCGTGAGATAACGATCATTTGGAGTTTGCTTAATTTCTTCACGGGCAAAAGTTTTAGATTTTTTAGGTCTATAGCCAACTGATTTTTCGAATATACAATAAGTTTCAAATTTTAGATTTAGTTCCAAAGTAATGCAAATGAATGAAATAAAAAACGTGAATATTATAACGGACATAGAAAAATATATATCATGAAGTCAATTTTTTACGTTGATATATTATGGTTTGGTGGCCATAGTACATTCAAAATTATGGTATGAGTTTTCGTACAACATAAAAATTAACCAGTGTTATGCGCAGAAAAATACCCTTAAAATCATGATATTATTTCACAAGGTTGATTCATATGATTCGTAATTTTATTGTAGTACCTTGTATCTAGTACCTGCTATACCGTTGATTTAAAAGTAAAATAGAAAAGCGGGGTTCCATTTCAAAGCAACATTAGTATACAATGCGACTGCGAATTGGTCAAGACTCCTTAAGGTACTGCTCTACCCAATCTACCATCAGTTCTAGGCTTATAAAATCTAAACTAATGCGAATTTTGCTTTGAAATTTTGAATGTCTATTCTTTAATAGTTAAGCTAACGATTTATGTAATTAAATTTTTTTAAAACCTCGTTAGTCGTCCATGAGCCATGTTCGCAGGAAATTATGCCTAGTTGAGCAGCCCAGGCTTTTCCATTTAGCCATTTAGTTCAAGTAATTAACCTTGTTAGCTAAATATTTTGTGCCAAAACTATTGAGGCATAAGTTACGTAAAATACAGAGGTCGGATAAGTAAGAGCTTATAAATCTGGCAACGCTGTCGAAAAAATTTAAAATGAAACATGTTAGTGCTTCAGACAGTTGTGTCTGTGTCCTGATAACAAGTGCTTGTCGAGTAGACGCGTTCTCAGAATACAAGTTCACGCTTACGTCGTATCTACGAACTCGGTTTTCGAAAGTGTGTTTCAACAACAATTTTCTATCGTGTGATCTGACATCCTACAGGGTTTTGCAAGAGGACCACGCACCTTCTCGATTGCAATTCAAGATGAATTTGCGGTCAGATTGACACGTTTTTCCGTTGGGAAATGTTGCCGTAAATGCATCGATCAAGATGGGCTTTAATTTGAACACTTACATTCTTTTTCGAATCTCTTTTGTAATTCCTTTTGATAAAGTTTTAACGCTGAATTTTTTCTCTTAATACTAATTTCTGCCTGACTTAACGCCGACCTCTGTAGAACAATATTTGTAAGTCTATATTATTTGAAATTAGAAATCTTATAATATTCAAACAATACCTACGATTTTTATGTGAAAAAAAGTTAGTTTGGTAAACAATATTGATTGAAATATAGGGTAAAGTGATTAAATACCTAACGGTACAAAACAGGTGTGATATGATTAGAAACCAGTGAAATTATCTGAATTTAAATACATAAAGTCGCGCTGTTATTTACCTTAATAGCAAAAAAAGGTATTTATTTCACAGATACCCGAAGCAATGCGAATTAAAGCGAAATGGCATTGTTGTGTTCGTACTGATAACGTTGATAACGAATCAAGTTGTGCGATGATAAGAGCAGGCGGTGGCGATAATAACTTCAAATTGGTTAATTCGGTCCATGGTGGAGAAACACGTAGGCTGATAAGTTTATATGGGTTTTATTAGGGTAATGGGTGAAAAAACGATTTTCAGTACATTATTATGTGTCTGATTATAAACGGGTATATTTGGAAATGAATAATGATATATAGTAGTAGTAGAAGTATCCAAAAATTTGATAAAAGTCAAAATAACAAACGATTTTGTCACTTTCAATGATATCTCAACAAAAAAACGTTATAATAAATAAGAATGATAGAATTTTTATATTTGAATTTTCCAAAAAACGATTTGCAAATTTATTTTTTCTACTCATATTATAATATTCAAGTTATTTTAATTCATTGGCATTTATAAAGAATGTAATTTCTAAATAGGCAAAAAAGTACAGTAGCGGTTCATTTTTTGCGTGTCGCCGTAGCGTGTCATTTCTAACGCAAGTATAAAATTGTTTTTTTCAAAATATTAGACTGCGAAGGCTTTCTTTCTAATGACAATTCATCTCTCCTATAGATTGACTAACTTTTATTTCTTGCTATTCGTTCAAGAAAATCCGTTTAAAGTTTAAACTGCACACCAGAAGATGTTGTTGAATCGGCAAATGCAGCGACTATGAATCTTCTCCCCGAGATAATCCAAAGAACAGTATTTAAAGGTATATAATTCTTTTATGGAGTCGCTTACTAAAAAAGGCATAAACAGCTTCATAGCTTACTTTGAAACTAATTCCAAAATGTGGAAGTCTTCAACACTTTCGTCGACTTCAATTCAAAATTGAAAGGCACCTTAATGGTAAAAAACGACGTAGACATCAGTAAATACTCTAAATTCATTTTATATTTGAAAAGTAAATAAGTTGACGACTATAGATCCAAAAAATCTAAAACATTTGCCCGTGAACAAATTAATAAGTTTCTGTTGCAAGCTCCAGATGATATCTCATGCATAAAGTATGACTGCAAAAAATGTTAATTCAACTTAGATATTATTTGTAACATTTTTCAAATTGCATTAATATTCGGAATCGCGGGAGCTCTGAGGATGGTGATTTATATAAAATAAAGTTTAACGATATTAATAATACCGGAAATGTTTTAATTATCACTGTACCTGATACAAAAACTCATATTCAACGTCGATTACTGTTACTGGTCAAACTTATAAACATTTATAAAAACCAACGACTCAGAATTGTTAAAACAGATGATTTCTTTATGCAGTACAGAAATGGAAAATGCAAAACCCAAGATATAAATACCTTTTCCAAAAATTTACATAATCCAAAAAACTACCATGGGCATACATTTCGACGCTCCTCGGCGTCTCTATTAGTAGATTCCGGTGGTGATATAATTCAATTAAAGAAACACGGTGGGTGGAAATCCAACACAGTTGCGGAGGGTTGCGTAAACGACTCAATAAAAAATAAAATGGATTCCGCAGTGAAAATTTTAACGGGAACAACTAAGTAGTTCAATTTCAAGCAACATTGTAAATATTCACGATCTTACCAACAATCCAACAAATACTAATATAACTAAAGACGATATTATTTCTTTGAAATCGTTGAATGTTGTATTACTTGTTGTATGAATAACTATGTTTGTAGTTGTAGTTATTTCTGTATTAAGTGCGAAACATGAGTGTTTTCTTTAATGGTATATGAGAGTATTAATTTTTTACCTACCGCAAGTTGAGTTTAAAAATTATCTTGAATGTACCATGAACAGACGAAATACGAACAATATTTTTTGTACCACTAGATAATGTGAATTTGCATCATCTGAAATATATTGAAAATAAATACTTTCAATATATCTTGGCGCGGTTTTTTGTCGTCTTCAAACCACTATTATCCTCAAAAAAAAATAAGTCCGTTAAAGGCCACGGTGGCTGGAAATCTGTATCCATAGTAGAAGTAGTTTGATTAACAAAATTGAAATTTGTAACGAAATTCAAACAAATATCTATTAAATATGTGGAATCAAATATCAGTGGACGTAGTTAAGCAGAAAACGTCCAACCCACAAATTATAAAAAATGAGTTTTTGCTTTAACAAAATCTAAAAATGTCGTTTTAATAAATTGCAGAAATAGTCCAAATCAAATCAAATGTTTTTGTAACGATATTCTGTAAAATTCTAACCCACATAATTACAAAATGAGATTTTCATGTTCACAATAAGTCCAAGTGGTTTGGATGTATTCTGTCAGAACAAATTTGGTTTTGATTTTCTACCACAATAAATTGTTGAAACATCTTAAGTGGGTTGGATTCATTTTATCAAATATATTACGTAAAAAATTCTAATGTTATTTTTTACGTTGAAATCGTCCAAGAGGGTTGGATGTTTTCTTCCTTACAATTTTACGCATAACTTTTATAATGTTTAATTTTTCGGAAAGAATCCAAACCTCTTAGATGAATTCGATGTTTTCACATTAAAAGTTACTTCATAGAAGACATTGATGGATTCAATAATGAGTTAGACTTCGATATAGAGTCAGATGAACTTTAGATTTTTGTTTCTTTTTTGTATCTTAAAAAATATTTTCTTGGTTTTTTGTTTCGGTTTGTTTAGTACAATAAAATACTTCAAAAATTCACTTTTTTTATCTACCTGAAACGTGCGAACCCACATAACCATTTTGCCAAAATGTTTACTTACTTAATATTTTTCTCTAAAACCGTCTTACCCACAAATTTGTATATTATTCCAAAATTTTTAGAATTCAAAGTAAATTATCATGTTACAATACCATTACAGCTGCAGCTACATAAGAAAATCAATGTGACTTTTAATTTAATTATTTTAAGTTCGAAGGGCACATCAATAAACTTTAAGTTCAAATTATAAAAATTTATCATTTGTGGATCGAACGTTTTCTGCTTAACTATGTCCATCTAACGTCTTTACTTAATATACTGTTTACACAATTACACCGTCTGACGCGCGTTTCGATTACCAAGTTATCGTCTTCAGAGACTGAAGGTAAACTGTCAGTCTCTTGAAGTCAGTTTACGATCAGTCTCTGAAGACGATAACTTGGTTATAGAAACGCGCGTCAGACGGTGTAATTGTGTAATTTCAACTTGTCTATTCATCAACAACATGGAACGAACTTTTTGAGGAATTTATGTCGAAAGTAATTGTTCAAAATTTACTATCAATTATTATTCTAATGAGTTGACTTTGTTAAGAACGAACTCTCCAAGTAGTAACATTTAATGTTTTTTTTTATCATTGAAAAAAATCTTATTTTCCATCAATAGAGTTTTTTTATCCACTTCTCGTTTTAGTCGTAAAGAAATGAAATAATTTATGAATAACTGACTCGAATTTTATTTCAAATACTTTCCACGATTTTATTAGTATGTTTGTAACTGACCGTTTGGCCTAGATTTTGTCCTAGTTTGTTCAAATTTGTATATTGACGACAAGGCAACAATTTTATCAAAATATCTGATTATCTTGACGAAATTATATAGAATATGCAAAAAGATTATACTAAATACTGTTTTCTCCTATAAAAAAAATAGTCGTCATAAAGAAAATCATTACGTCAACAAAGTCTGGCCAACCAGGAAAACTTTCTTTCCAGGATTAGAGAATACGCCCCATCCACCCTTAATTCAACAACAGAGCGTTGTTTTACCACCCTTGTATCTAATTTTTGTTAAATCTAATAACCACGAAAATGATGGTTATCAATAACTTGAAAATAAGTTTTTAAAAATGACATTCGGAAAATTTATAGGGAATTTATAATACGAAAGTTGACAGACGATGGAACTTTCAACAATAAACTGAGTAAAGAAAAAAGCAAGGTTTGGAAATCCATGGTACACGTTTTAACTGATGTTCTTGGAAACTTCAGAGCTGATAATTATGAAAGTGTGTCCACAAAATGTCGATCGACAATGTCGAACAAGTGTGGACGTGTCGCCGGACTTTCTCGAACCTTGTCGTGTCAAGTCGAACCGAATCCGATCACGTCGGTCTGGATCAAAGGCAGCAGCAGGTCTTCGAACTTGGTTCGACTTTTGTTACATTTTTTCATATTTGATCAGAGTTTTCTATGGAACGCCAGTGATCCGAACTATAAAAATAAAAGTACCTACGGAAATACCAATGTGGTTCGGGATTTTTTAAATTAAACGTAAATTGAAAGCGTTCCACTAAATTGTGATATAAATGTCGGTTTACACGTCCACATGCACTGACCATTGTAGACGGATGATCAACGGGTCGGTTGACATAGTTTAGAGTCCAGAGATGGGGAAACTTTTTTCTTCGCGTGCCAATTTTTGCTAACGAAATATATGGCGGGCCAAGTTGAGACATTACATTATTTACTCAAATAAAAGTATTGTCATAATTTTTCTGAAATACTAATTGTGGGTCTGCTCTTTGTGGGAAATGTTTTTGTTTCTGTATGACTTTATCATAAGCCGGAAAATTTGTGATGCTGAAATTTTTAACAATAAAAGAAATATGTCTTTCTAAAGCCTATTACGAAGACAATTTTTTCATTATTGAAAACTTTATTTGGGTATTGTGTCCGAGATAAGGACTTATAAAATTCCAATTTGCTGGTGTTCAAAAATAGTTGCTTCAAATGTTTTATGCCCGACGTGTACTGCCTTTACTGCCAATTCATGAGAATATAATTCCTTAATTTAACTTTTGTTTGCTGGTCGCGGGCCGGATTTCAACGCTTTGCGGGCCGTTGATGGCCCGCGGGCCGTAGTTTCCCCATCCCTGAATTAGACACAACTTGAAACACTTGCAATGATTGAAGCATTGCGCGTTATTGGCTGTAAAATGTCCATGGACATACATATTCTGGACTCCATGAGCTTAAGACATACTCGTAAAATTATTACCACTGTGAACGTATCTTACATTCTCATTAAATTAGTTGAGTTCCTTTCATGGGTTTATGAAAGATGTTTTTTATTGATCAGTGTATTTTCCATAATATACAGGGTGTCTCACGACGAGTTAAAATTATCTGTATATGGCAATATTCTTATAGTAAAATCATGAAAATTTCTACGTTTGAGCTTTCGGATACGATCTTTTTAACTAAAATATTTTCAAAGATAACTTTGTTATTTTAAATAGAATACCCTGTATATCAATACATTTTTGGAATCTACGTAAAATTTTAGTATACTTTTGTCTAAAAACTTTTTTCGAAAAATGTATACTTTTTTGTAAAAAATTTGACCGTTGCAGACCTTTATATATTATTTTTTTACGAAAATACCCTTAAAGATATGAAAAAGGTTTCTATTCGGTAGATTTTATCAAAGTCAGACGTATTTTAAACTATGTCGAAAATTTTTTCATTTTATACGGGGTGTGTATAAAAAGTGTTCAAAGTTTAACTTCATAAATTCAAATTTCTTTTAAATAGAACCACCCGGTTTTTTATATTTTAATGCATTCAGGGGTAAAAAATAAGGCAAATTCATGCATTCTTTCCTATACTTAACTATGTATAAGTATTTTGCCATATACAGATAGTTTTAACTCCATAGTAGTTTCGAAAAAAAAACTTGTCTTAAACAGACATCAATATCTGAGATTGTTGGTACGAAAACGCCGATTTGCATGAAACATCGTATACTAAGGCCACCGGTATCTGAAGTGTAAGAGAACTATAAAGAGACGATAGTCGGGATCCTGATCAGTCACAATTCAGTCAAGTCAAGAATCTACATTAATTTCTGGTAGAATTTCAACTCGAGCAAATTCACGATTGTCTGCTGTTGTAGAAAGATAAACCGGCCACCTTACGCTTCAATAGGCATTTGATTTTTATTTCCTACTCTTCTCATTCGATAAGGCCGTAAGTGCAAAGTGTTGAAGATATAGAAGAAAAAAAATATCACGTTTTAGTTTTTGCAGTACGTTCAGAATGTCTGTTGGATTAACGATCATGATATATTGAAATTAATGAGTACCAAAAATTACATTTTTAAATGTTGTCTGAAGTACCTAATTAACTAATCTTATTGATTTTTGATATACAGAATGTGGGAAACGAAGGAGAAGTTGATTTAACGTTTCCAAATTATAATAGCTTGTTTCGCGGGTCAAATTCCAACTGCTTAGAAAAACGCAACAACGGTTTTATCGGCCGTCAAAAATATATGTTTTAGGGATACTCATGGGATTGTATTTATAGATTATCTTCAAAAACCGTCGTTGCTTTATAAGGTAAAGGAAGAAATAACAAAAAAATGACAGCATTTGAAGGGATGGAACGTGCCTTTCCATCAAGACACTTCTGTTATCATCTGATCTGCCCCCATCAATTTTCCCTGTTGCCCATCTGTAAAATTTCACTCGTAGGAGAGATATTATCTAACCAGAAGATTTAAAAAGATTGTCTTCTATTCAGACAAACCTCGTATTCTATTCTAACTTCCTTGATTTTTCTCCAATAATTTTCCGATTAATGAAAAGCTTGTGAATCGGTATTTTTTCGGCCCAAACTATCCAAAGGTTCACATAATTGCATTTTGGTTATTACTCTATTGAAATAGCCCATCTAGATGTTGCCCTACATAACACAAGCACAAACGTTCTTAGAGTAAATGTGAATTTGTTAGAGTTTAGTAACTCTGATCCAACTTCGTCCCGGATAAAGTAAAGCATCTGAAGAACGGTAAACACGATAATTTATCTGGATTCCTGTCTTATTATCTTATTAAAACGGTACAGCTTCGCTGAGATCTCAGTGTTCAGTGTTCTCACCTGGATTCGTATAAGTATGGAAGAGAGTCGGTAGAAGGTTTTGGTTTTTACCAAAGTCAGGTATATTGGCGAGAATTAATTTAATTGTATGCTATTTGGACATTAAGAAGTTACTTGGATTTTCCTGAGTCAAATATCGGTCAGTCAGTGTATTTTTAAATGATTTGGTTGCCACATAACCCCCATTCTAGTCACGTGTGCGTGTGTGTATATGTGTTTGATAACGTTGTACGAAGCAAACTCGTCGTTCTGTACGCCGAAGTTTTTGCTGCTGCTGTTGTGGTTGAGTTGGTGCGTCGTCCTTTGCAAGGAAGTCCCTCGACTGTGGTAGGTTATCGTCAGGCTACAATTCCGGATTTTTGTCTGCTGCTGGTGCCTATCGACTTCGAAGATGGATAGTGACGCCATTGTTGTCTGGTAATGTTTCGTTCGGCGTGTACCGTACAGTTTTTCCTGTGTAGAACGGTTGCAGGTAACCGGATGATCCAGATCGTGAAGGCGTTCCGACTTCCTAAAGTTGTAGTATGTTTTCTTCTTGCGACGGATTAACTCCTCTTTGACACATGAAAATATACATGGAAAGAATAAACGCGAGCTGTAGATGGCGCAACTGATGGCTTCGCGGTCTCGAGTCTGAATGATTTCTCTAAACGCGTCATATGGATTCGTTTGAGTGTGGAACTAAGAACAGGTAGAAGGTTTTGGTTTTTCCCAAAGTCAGGTATATTAAAATGCAAGGTCACATGAAGTGGCTGAAGCCACATTGGTAAAGTTGATAGGCAAAAATTATTTATAAATCAAATTTACCGCTTTGTGGTAGCCACTGAAATAATCAAATCATTATTCGTCTTGTTACTGTTACCAATTTCACTTAGCACCAATTCGTGACAACCATTTCATACTCTGTAACGGTCATATATATCCGTTTTTTTAACTTTAATGCATCGAGATACCGAAGCACGATATTTATAAGAAAATATATTACAGACATTTAAGTAAGTTGCATACTTAACAATTGTACTCACGACTTTTGTGTACATCCGTGTGAAGATACATTCGGAGAGGTGATGTTGATTGTGGTTTGTTTTTCACGAATTTTATGACGTGGGAGGTGTAGTACTACTCGATACATATAGTAGAAAACAAAAATTTGACGCTTATTTGTAAACTAGCTCACTTAAAAAACGTCGTACTGTGTTAACTATATCTCGACGTTTCGGCTCCCATTTTGAAACCATTATCAAGAGAGGAATGGGGGAAGGGTGGTTATTCGTTCATTTGCAAGAAGTTCCGTGCTCTAAATCTGCCAATGAATTACTCCTTTTTCGGTTTTGGTTGATTCCAAGGTTTCAATCTGTTTACTCTTTAGAATTCCACAGAGGAAATTCACTACAACACTACAAGCCATGAGCTAACAGGGGTGGGGCTCGCTTGGGAGGTATATTATTGTCGGAAGGGCTAATCAATGAAGGAAGTTCTGCTTCTCGGGAGGTTTCAGAGGATACTTGGAGTACTGGAGCAGACCGGACAGAATTGGATGAAGAAGATGTTTACGGGTTGACGGTAATCTCTGGCTATTATCTTTTGTGTTCAGACAGTTCAGACCATTTCAATAGCTTCTAGAATTATTCTGGACTTGAAGGAGCGAAAAAAAAAATAAAATAATGACACCACAAAAGGTAGGATCAATGAGAGACATCTATACAAAATGATAATAAGACCAACAGTGAGCTACGAAGGCGAAACGTGGATTCTTAACAAAGCAGAGAAGAAGAAGAGAAGCTAGATATAATGGAGAAGGATACGGGAGAATGTCAGGTTTTAGAGCAACAAAAAAATGATGGACATAGAACAAGAAGGAACAAGAAACACCAAGGAAAAGATAGTACGCAGAAGAAGATGGAAGATCTAAAATAGAAAGAGAAATTCGGGACTGGAAAACGAAAGCAAAAAATAGGAAAGAGTGGAAGCGAATTCCTAAACAAATATTTGCCAATTAGATGTATTGCTGTCGAAACATACGAAAAAGTATTAGCAAGAATTTTGTTCGAAAAAGGTTTTTCGATACTCGCACACTTGAGTTGGTTTATAGGGTTGGGTCCTGTGTAACTGATGTTATCGCTTCGAATATTCCATCCGATACCCCGGCAAACTATTTCGACGTAAAACGGTAATATTGAGATAAGTATTAACCAAGTATATATATATATAAGTTTATGAACCAAAGTAACTTTTCAAACATGTATATTATCGAGCTCTGTAGGTAATGGTGTGCAAATCTGCGATATCACACACGGTGAAACATGAAAAGGGTGGTATACGGTTACGTCCTATTTACATTTTAAAATATCCTTATTTTTTATTTTACATGATCTTGATTCGCTCAAAAGTTGCGGTGGTTTTTTATCATTGAGAATCAATTGTGATAATTTCATTTAGAATTTACTTAATGATAATTTGCGCGAAAAATTCGTTCTAAAAAGCACCCATAAACTACCAGACACGACGGAAAATCACAATTTACACATTTCAAAAAAAGAAACTACAAAAATCACAAAGAGAGGAAAGATAAACCCAAGAGGAAAGGTAAAAATGATAGGGAATATTCACAATCGAATAAGGATTAATAAAATATGCCTGGGATCGTTGGCATGAGCGGAAAAGTAAATTAAAAAATGCCTAAAAAGAAAGAAAAATAAAAATACGATAGTAAACGCACCGGGCCTAATCTAAACTAACCTGACCGAATCGATAGCGTCGACGTATTTCCCGATCCCGAATGATCAATAAAAACAATTTTATTCCACAAAAATTTAGTCACTTTCCTCATCCTCTTCCATTGGAGGTCGATCATTCTTTCCAGGATACAAAAATTTTATATCTACAATGATTACATCGAATGGATCCAGAGAAATTCACAAAGAAGCAGGTCCAAGTTACTTCTGATTCCCCCCTCGAGATTCTTCTTCTCACGAGCCTCCAGCCAATATTTTGGGTGTAGGCCCCTGTTTCAGGATAACCAAAGTGCTCTTGATGGTTGACTGTAAAGTGCTGGTAGCCTTCACTTTCTACCGCCAAATATCCTTTCCAGTAGTCATTATGAATGCTCGATCATTCCTAATATCCAATGACCCCCGACCATGCTCCCTTTATTGTATTTTCTTCGTCTATTTCAACGACGCAACCATTCCCACCAATTTGGCCTTCATCTTCATATGCTCGGTCTAAACTGTCCATACAAACTTCACGGACATAGTTGAAGACGTCGCTCACTGACGAAACTGTTGTTTCCAAGATTAAGGCCTCTTTTATCGGCTGTTCAAATGAAAATCCTTGTGGAAAACAATACGTTCAAACCATGTGTCTTTTGCCGCTGAACCTTTGTGGTCGAACGATCTGCCCTTGATTTTTCCGAAACATCTGAAGTGGCTAAAAACGGTACCATCATCATACCATTTAGCAAATTGCTTGTGCTTGCTGCACCATCTATTGAGTCGCACAAGATTATTATTAATGGACCAAATTTTTTGCTTGAGCATAATTGTTGCTATTTTAAAAAGATTCCATAAAAAATTAATCATCAATTGACGAAACATTGGATTACTTAATAACTACTTACATTTTTGAAAGTATCAGTTTTAATTTCAATTCAAAAAAACCAAACCAAAAAAATGTTTTAAATTTGCAATGTTTTATTTACCACTAATTCAATGAACGATCAAAATGGCGGATATTTCCGCTCCTATTTACCTGCGCACGAAATGACTGCGATTTCCGACCTTGCGAGGTCGCGGGAATTTCAAAAATATCACCTGTATAATTTCATTCGCGTTTTTCAGAAATTCAGCCGAAATTAATCAAAATTTAACTGGAAACCATTAAAAGTAACATTTCTATTAAGAGTATTGTCCGTAATTCGTCACTATTTGGTAACCTACTGTTTTATTAATGTATTCTTGAAATACCCAGATGTTTGAGACGGTTAATTTGGTTAATGACACGTACGAGATATTTTCCCCAAACTGTGACCCGAGGAAAATTTTTTTCTTTCAAGTTTAGTTAATTATAATAAATGAAAAGTTCAATATCTGAAAAAAAAATCACACTTTATGCCTCCCAACATAATCTTATATTGTAACCTTGTTCCTGACCAGTTTCCTCTGCAAAAGCTAATTCCTGAAGATAATGCTCGATACATCTCTCATCATTATCAAAGATATTTCATTGTTATATGATTCTAGTGAGACATCAGGTTCTCATTCTGGATTTAGGTAGTAACCAACTGAATAATAGCACAAACAATTTGATTTTTTTAAATGTAAGCCATTAGAATGAAATTTACGAGAAAAGAATAAAAAAGTTTGGAACATATCATACTGATTTGACACGTTTTCCAACGGAAAGCTTTTTCGAAAGTTCACGCAAAGTCTTAAAATTGAAAAATGAACAAAAATATGAACCACAAACATTATGTTTGGTATAAATGAATTAATACAATCCTTGACAAATGTTTGTTAAAATTACTGGGTTCAGATTTTCGTCCAAAAACTTCAATTTGGTAGAATTTAGTTCTAACGTTATCCATCCATAAATTTGCTTTGAAAAAAATTAATAAAACGAAATACTGTAAAACCCATTAATAATCAATGTTTAAATATTGTAATTTATGGAGTCAATCCAAATTTTCATCACGTAAATGTTACGTAATCGATTTCTTGATATGATTAACTGCAACGTCTAATGTTGCATTCCTATTTCTATTTGTTATAAAACTATTTAATATGCATTAGATCGACTGTGTTTGTAGTTAATCAAATTTGTGTGGAAGTGTACGTGTCGCGGCACTAATAAGTACAAGTGAATATTGCTACAGGATCGGATTAATCACTCGATTTAGTTGAATAATTGAGTAGATTAATGAAAAAAACTCAACTAATCTACTTAACTACTAATTCTATTGAATTATTTTAATACTTGACATACTAAGACGTCTAGGAAACGTCATTAATATCAAAACTTTAATTAACTTGTGTAGAACATCTTCAACATTCGGTGGCGAGTTGTTGCAATTAAATATCATTTCTTTAACAACTTTTCTTGCGCTACCTGTGGTGGAATATTGAACTAGGAGGATGGTCCCAGAAGCACCTTGCCCGACAAAGAAATTTTAAGTTGTAACAAACGTTGAAATGATAATTATCTCGCCATGACCTTGTCTGTAGATGAAACGGACTTTGTCTTCTTTGGAGCGGGATCTCCCTTTTCAGGACTTTTGTTTCGGGCGTGTAGGGGTGGACCCACTGGGAAACATTGCCAAACACTCGATGCAATCATCTTCAAGACTCTATTTTTGTTCCATCGTGAACAAACGCGGCATCCATCTTGCACATAGCTTTCTGAAGTCGTCCCTCATTTGGTCGACCATTGCGATTCTGGTCTTAAGCTCTGCTACCCAATATTTTACTAGGAGCAGTCTCACCGCACAGTAGACTCTAGTTCAACGAGTAATAAAATGATGAATCATTTGTATTCCATAGGCGTATCACATCTTTTAGTAGATATTTTTTCATATTACCATCCACTGACCAATCTGGTGTCGCTTCAATTTTGCAAACATTAGAACTTAATTTTTTCGTGCCGTAAGGCATTATAAGATTCGAAGAAGTACTATGCGTAATTGAAATTAATTTTTTTGCGATTTCTACTGCGACTAAGTAAAAAAATTCATTTAAATTGATTCAAAATGGGATGCAATACAAACGTAAAGTGTCGTGAGTTCATTTAGAAGTAAGTTAGTGACATTATTCTTACGCCAATCCTGTCGTAGGTTATTCCTGCACTCGAGCACCAGTAGTAGTAGTCTGGTAGTTACATGATGAGATGAGATTAGTGATTGCATTCAAACATTAAACTGATGGACATAATAATACTCGATATATGTTTGCTGGGCCTGTGCCGATAAGCCAGTACACCGATCACTATTTATTAGTGCGCGCGTGTTTTCAATGTTGTTTTCATTTTGTAACCACTTAAACGACCGAGACCGAACGATTAAACCAACAACGTTTACTAGTTACAGGTCACTACTTAAAATTTAATAGGTAATACGTAGAAGCACGTTAACGTTAAATTTATTCAAGTCGCGGAAGATTTTTGAGAAAATTTAATACAAAATTATGTGTTTTGAAACACCTTCGAAGGCCCATATAGATGGAACCCGTTCGTCAATCATCAAACAACTGCTGCAGCTAAATAGACTAATCTTAAACGTCACCCTCATACTATGGGCATCAAGGATGATCCGGAGTGCCGATGGTGCATGGAGGAGGACGAAACTGCAGACCATGTTATCTGTGAGTGCCCCGCACTCACACGGGCGCGGTTTAAACACCTGGACAAACCCCAGAACCTTCCGACATCAAAGGATTCAAGCCAAAGAGCCTGATCGACTTCTCAAACGACATCGGACTAAGAAAAATAATAGTGAAGGTGAAAAAATAACAAAATGGAAACCATTAGGAAACCAAAAGAAGACCAAAAAGCCAACGGGAAAGAAGATCAATTAACATGTGATCTGAACAAAATGGGAGTTCGTGGATGGTGGAGTAATATCCAGGACAAGAAGAATTGGAGAAAAGTAGCGGAAAAAGTCAAAATATGCAATGAACATTAGGTTAAAAAGAAACTGGTTAGAACGTGGATTGACTCAACACAATAAGTGAGTTAAAGAGCTCTTGATTGAGCGGTAACTATTCCTATTGGAACATACACTACTATATATACACCTACTTGCGTAGCCAGACCATTCTCGCTTCGAGGGGGCGGTCCACCGCCGACCTATTCGGGTCAGAATTTCTACGAGTACCTGGATTTTATTGTTGATACATTAAATAACTTTTTTGTTCATATTTTTTTATCTTCTTAATGCTATTCAATTAAACGCTATGGAATCACATTTATTTTGATTTTTGAATGAAAAAATCGAACAACTTTGACAAATGACTGGTCTGATTGAAAGCTTGAAACTTTCAAAAAAAGAATAAAATTAAACTAGAACTTTGTCTTAATTAATTTTTCCCCTTTCCTTACATCTCAAATATATAGCAATAATCATCAAGTGTTGTCCCGGAAGGGTAACTCGGTAGTAGATGATCGTTATTCAGGTTAACGGCATACCACCAGTCGAAGGCTGCAAACAGATCGTAATGACCTAATAAATCTACAAATAGTTCGAAATAGGTTGAGAGAAGCAGGTATAGGAGCCAGAGTACCAGCTAGAGATCGACGTCTTACCAGAGAACATCGAGTAGCAAGATTGGGATTTGCTCGAGAACACGCAAATTGGAATATTCAAGATTGGTCCAATATGAATCAAGATTTTGTCTGTAATCATCAGATAGGCGTGTACCAATATAGGCAACGTGGTGAACGGTTAATTTTTGTCAAACTGAAAGCTTTGGTGGTAGCTCTATCATAGTTTGGGAAGGAATTTCTTTCGAGTGTCGCACGGAGTTAGTACCAGTGAATGGTGGAAGACTAAATACTGACAGGTACATAACCAATATCCTAGAACCCCATGTAGTGCCCTATATGCCTCATATCGGTGACAAATCTGTGCTAATGCACGATAATACTCGTCCACACGCTGCTGGAGTAGTTCGCCAGTACTTAATAGAAGTTGAGATACCAACCCTGAATTGGCCCGCACGTAGCTCGGACCTTAACCCGATAGAGCATGTTTGGAACTATCTAGGATGGCAAATTTAGCAAAATCCGGCACCAATAAAAACACTAGATGATCTTCAAAATGTTTTTTATAACTTCTGGGAAAACATGCCGCAAGGATACGTCCAGAACCTGTTCAGAAGCCTTCCAAGACGAATGAAAGCTGTAATTAGATTTTTTTGTATAGATGTTTCTTACAATTGTTTGTTAAATCAAACTTTTCCTCCTTTCTCTAATTAAACTGATATAAAATAAATGTTGCAAAAGGCGGTATCTATTGGTGTTTTAATTCGTAATAATAATAAAATTCGAAAAACAGGCATCACATTTAAAATATTTAAAAAATAATGAGTGATGCGATAATTTTTGTGGGGTGTATATTTAGAATAAAACGAAATCAATTTTGCATTTGGATTGAGGAAACGAAGGTTAGATACATTTTAAAATGTGGATAAAGATGCGAGTCCTAAATATCACTTCAAATTATATTTTACAAAACAAGCCTGTTTTTATTTTTTGTCTTCACATAAATTAAATCGTACTTTCCGGTGCAAAAAAAGTAAACTGGGTATGTAAGACGACTCAATTAAATAAAACATGTTAATAAGAAAATGATATTATCTCGCCAACAAGTGTCTTTTCGCGTTATTAAATAACTTAATTAAATAATAAAATGCAGTTTCATGTTGAGTTGAAAAAATAATTTGTATGACACCGGATGGTATTCTATATATAGGAGTATACAAAATGAACTTCGGTTAACGTATGAATGTACAAAACAAAGATATCGTGTTTTCAACAGGTGACTGTGAAAATAAAATTAACACCAAAATTACGTTAGGAATTTAATTAAACTATGTATTGATAGAGATGTAAATAGACCTGCTGAGTTCGGTAGATTCTAAAATCTAAACTAAAACTGTTATGATATCCAGTACACCCGAAAAAAATTAATCTACGAACCACCAACGCGTTTTGCTTGTTGAGCTGCTACTCCTCTATTGCCAACCATTGCTACGTTACCAACATCTACTCATTTCGTACGTTATAATAAAGTAATATTTGAAAAAAGAAGAGAATAAATGTCACTTGTCGTTTGTCAATAGATGAAGGAAACTTTTACATGTGGTCATTATTAAACGTTTTTGTTACTACAAAACCATAGAAATGAGTTAAGAGTTGTTTCAAAAAAATCAAAGAGTAGAGAGAACCTTTAAACTTTAATTCAATTAATAATTGAGAACTGATAATCCTACGTGAATTATTATTACCAATAGATATTTCAACGTATATTATTAACACGTTTGCATTAGTTTCACTTGTATATTTATAAGTGGCTTTTCAATGCAACCGTTGATTCCAAAAATTAATGAATTAATTAAAAAGTACTATTTGAGAAAAGAAGAGAATAAATGTCACTTGTCGTTTGTCAATAGATGAAGGAAACTTATTACATGTGGTCATTATTAAACGTTTTTGTTACTACAAAACCATAGAAATGAGTTAACAGTTGTTTCAAAAAAATAAATAAACACTTGAAAGTCTCGATGAATGTGACCTAACCAAATAAATAAATAATAAGTGAGTGGAAGTATCCAGATAATCAATCGGTACGTTATAATAACACTGGCAATGGAAATACCCGTCTAATAGTAGGAAAAATATTTATTAAGCACTAACACGTACCACTTTTCAATTGCTTAATTATCACTGTTTGCATTTCATAAAGTGGCGGTTAATATCGGTAAATTTTATGACCAAAAAACTAACTGAACTGTCTTATTCAGAATAATAAACATAAAAATAACATTAAAAATTAATATTCATAGTAGTGGTTCTCTGTAACCTAACCTAACCTAACCAAAAAATCGAGTCAAACGTGCCACAGTTGCAGAACTTCTTCTGACAAATTTTGCTACATTTGTGGAGAATTTATGGTGAAATCGCAAGACAGGACATAGGCGGGAACCTATTAACCATTTTGACGACTGCTAAGGTCATTCTAAGGAAGGAAACAACAAGATCGAGTATCCAAATTTGCCGTCTGCTATACGACCTGTTTCCCATAACGAAAATTTACCGATTGCGCTTTTAAAACCGCAAAATATTGTTTTAGAAGATACTGGAGACAACGTATCATCAGGAAGCTCCGAAGAACAATGCACCAACACTATTTTTACTCCAAGTATCAGTTTGTTGATTGTTCAAAGTGAGTTGAATGATTTAGCAAGTGATTTGGGGTTATCAAAGCAACAGTCTGAACTTCTTGCTTTCCGTCTTAAGGAATGGAACTTGTTAGCCAAAGACACAAAAATGACGACCTTTAGAGAAATAAATGCTACATGTTCTGCATTCTACAGTATGGAAAATACGTTGTGTGCGTGTACGGATATTGATTGATGGTCTAATGAAGGAACTTGATATCGAGGATCATCCCAGTGAGTGACACCTATTTATTGACTCGTCTAAATACAGTTTAAAAACAGTGGAAATTTAAAACTGTCTATACCAGTTGCTGATTCTGTGAAGATGAAAGAGACTTAAGAAAATATTCGCTTGTTTTTAGACAGAATTAACTACAACAAGTATAAGTGGTTGATATGTGGAGACTTAAAGATAATTGGAATTTTAATGGGACTTCAGGGAGGGTTTACGAAACATTGCTGTTTCCTTTGTCTATGGGACAATCGGGCAGTAGATCAACACTATGTAAAAAAAATTGACAAGCAAGAAGTGAGTTACAACCGGGATTTAAAAATGTTATGTTTATACCCCTTGTAGATCCCAAAAATATCCTTCACATTAAACTTGGATTGATGAAAAACTTTGTAAAGACTATGGATAGAGAGGGTGACAGTTTCAAATACCTTAGAGAAGTCTTTCCCCAGTTGATTGATGCCCAATTTAATGGAAGGTATTTTTATTGGGCCACAAATAAGAACTTCGAGGATTTGTTAGTGTACTGAGGGAATTTTTGGGCAACAATATGGATCCAAATTACCAACAATTAGTTGATGAACTTCTAGACGCTTACAAATCACTTGGTGCTCGAATGTCATCGAGAAAATTCATTTCCTCCATTCCCATCTGACATTTTGCACCAAGGTTCCACCAAAATATTAAAATAATGGAAATTCGGTATCAAGCACGATGGTATTCGGCATTACTGTCGATTTTTAGAAAGAGAAAGCGCAACCCCTGATAAAAGGAAAAAGTAGAGCTAATTGATATTTAACCTTACGTGTTACAATTATTTTTTCCACATTTTCGTATTTGTATCTATTTTATCACAATATGCAATTCATTTTTGTGTTACTACAAAAAATTTGTTTTTGTCGACCAGTGTAATTATTCAGATAGATAAATTTTCAACCAAATCAGTAGTATCTATGTAGTTTTGCGAGTAATATATCGATGGTGGGTGCTAGTATTAAAGAGATATCTTTCCATTAGCAGAAACTATAGAAATTAAACGTAACGTAGGAATTTTTTTAAAAATCAATCTTGGACGGACACAACTATAAAAATCAAATGCTATTCATTCATTTTTTGTGTCGACTAGTGTAGTCTAACATAGTATTTCCTAATCTATTTTGTACCTTGCCCGACATTAGCTTTTCCAAAACTCCAATGCTCACTATATGACACACAAAATTTTCAAAATTTAATTGATAGGTTATGGGGAGAAATCACTATAAAACACATTCAATACACTGCGTCCGCGTAATAATATACTTTCCATATGAGGAAATTTTCCGGAAAATTATGTCACACACACATTTTGACGTGTGACAAATGGCTGTTGACAGAAGCGGTGTTGCCTATTTGGTTAAAAGGCAAAAAATAAAAGTCGTATACCCATTGATCCGCCTTTGTATTGAGGGATTCTTTCTACCTCAAACAGATAACTGAATCTATACGTTATCTCACAAGAAATCAAATATTTTTTATTTTTCGAAATCTCTTTGTATTTATTTCGTTTTGTGATGTATTCATTTTAGTACCAAACAATTCGAAATGAATATAAGCATGGTAATTTTTAAGCGTAATCATTTCGATCTAGCAGTTGCGCTCTTATCAGCGCTGCATCGGGTTTAGTGTTCCGGATACTGCTGAAAGATAAGGAAAATTAAAGATCGAACGATATCATAGAATTGTATATTCGATATGCGTAGTTTTATATGTTTAATGGTTAATGGAGTTTGATTGTTTCGATTTCGTATTTTCGATATGTGATTGTTTAATATCGAATTTAAAATCAGTTTTCTATCAAATACGCCTAAAGGAAAACATACAATTTGACTAAATGTCTAGACCGAAATAGTTGGGAAATCATCATCAACTTTTTCCTAATAAGGAAAATTAAGCGAGCTACGAGCAAAAAAGATTTTATTACCGTGCCGCCGCCCCCTAAAAGCCATTGCTTTTATTCAGAGAAAAGAGGAAAATCACTCGATGTTAGATCGGGACTGTATGGTGGGTGTCTAATTGAAATTGCTAAACGAATACTGTGTAAATGCGCTTTGTAGTTGACCTTGACCTGTTTTGAATAGCTTTCTGTAAACGTTGTAAAACTTCACAATATAAGTCTGCATTTATTGTTGTTCTATGTTGCAAAAATTCCATAAGCAACACACATTTTTGATCCCAAAAAAACAGTTGCCATAATCTTACGGCTACTGAAGGTTAGCCTTGGAAAATTTGAAAACCAAGAAGCTGTAGCTGTAGTTTTGTGGTTATCAATCAACATCGTTGGGGCCCAGGGAGCGCAAACAAAGTTTCTCTGACCGCATGGTCAACAACAACAACAGAACAACGTCGTTTGTAGTGACAGACTTGCGTCCTTGATCCCCTTCTTCGGTTCGATCATATTTAAGTTTTCGACACTTTTCACGAACAAAGTTGTCTCCATAAACTCGACTGATTTTTCGAAGGATTTACGAATAACAAGTCGCAATTCACACTTGGCGGGAGATTCAATAGTGACAGCCATGTTTATGTGACTGTGGAATTGTTAGTGACAGAGCGATTGAGCGGGGAAGATGTTTAGTTGCCTACTACGCACACCAATCACACGTGCCCTCGGAGGTTTAAAAAAAACAACCCTCTTATGTCCTTAATCGATAATAAATCGATCCATGATCATTTTCCCAAATTCCGTTGGAGCTTCAAGTGCGGCTTAACGTATATAGAAAATCGATTTTTTACGCTAAAAACTATTTAATTTTAGACATCAGAAATGTAGGAAACATACCATATATTATAAAATAAGATTTCAAAAGAAATTGTTAAATAATTTGAAAATGTATGGCAAGTTTAATAAAAATAACGAAATGAAATCAACAAAAGTTGAAAATTTAGAACGTTGGTATTTTCCAATATTGAGCAATTGTCAATTACTGTTCATAGCAGTAACATTAACAATTTTGAGATGAAATCAGGCCAGGTACTTATGGGATCATCCTCGTACAAAAACTTGTACCACGCCGTAACAAGTACTTAAAATTCTGGATTTCCGTTCCATGAATAATTATTCCAAACCTTTTTTTTATACAACCAAAGTGAACTTACTTCGTGAATGTACACCGTATATTACTCAATCAAATAGAATAGCCCGCAACCGTTCACCTTAAATTTTTTCAAACAAAAATAATTAATCCCGCCGGGAAAAATAAATTTCCTTATTATCCCATTATCGCCTTCAACCACAACTGAATTTTAGCACCACACGGGCTTTCTCTCAATCCCCCGTACCCCCATTCTGTCTCTCTCGATGCTCTTTTACTATCAACAAAGGGGAGAAGCACACGCTCTATCGGCCATTCGCCGGTCTGCTTCGTCTTTTTGACAACAACTTCGGTCCGCGTTTGTTGTTGTTGTTGTTGTGCGTTCTATTCTATCACAGTCTTAATATTCCATAATTTACGCGGCCCAGCTGTTTATTGGTGTAAACGAGACGGGATTGAAAAAGTGAGGTTAAGTTTAGTGTGTATAAATACATTGAGATTAATGGGTGAGTGTTTATTAGATTTCTTTTACTATTAATATCATAATACCATCTGTGATTTTAGTAATAATTTATGTAAATAGATTTAGAGTTAACTTAGAAAGAAATGAATTAATTACCATTACTTTCGAATATATATATATACTTATATTTAATTGACTGAAAATTTCATTATTTTTCATCATCAAATAATTTATAATCAAACTACATATAATTGAGTATGTTTTTTGCGTCAAAAAAGCTTATTACAATCGAAATTGAAGGTTAGTTAAGTTGGTACCTCATGATACCGTGAAGAGTCTAAAAGTTAATTAAGTTTTCTGTGTCACCTATGTTGAAATATGATAAATAATTCGCGATGTTTCAAATTTAAAAATTTGAATTGTGCACAAAAATCGCTGGAATTGATTCTTTCTATATAGCAAATTCTAAACTATTTTAATTTCGTCTGGATGATGAAAATATGAATGAACTATAGGTTCTTATGTATAAAGAAGTAAAAAAAAAACAATACAAATTATTATTACCAATAATACTTATTTTAAAGTTATTATGAACTTGTTTGCATTAGTTTCACTTGTATATTTATAAGTGAATTTTCAACGGTTATCGAAATGCAACCGTTGATTCCAAAAATTAAGAAAAAGTCAAATTTTAAAAAAGAAGAGAATAAATGTCACTTGTCGTTTGTCAATAGATGAAGGAAACTATTACATCTGGTCATTATTAAACGTTTTTGTTACTACAAAACCGTAGAAATGAGTTAACAGTTGTTTAAAAAAAAATAGAAGAGTAGAGAGAACCTTTAAACTTTAATTCAATTAATAATTGAGAACTGATAATCCTACGTGAATTATTATTACCAATAGATATTTCTACGTATATTATTAACACGTTTGCATTAGTTTCACTTGTATATTTATAAGTGGCTTTTCAACGGCTACCAAAATGCAACCGTTGATTCCAAAAATTAATCAATTAATTAAAAAGTAATATTTGAGAAAAGAAGAGAATAAATGTCACTTGTCGTTTGTCAATAGATGAAGGAAACTATTACATGTGATCATTATTAAACGTTTTTGTTACTACAAAACCATAGAAATGAGTTAACAGTTGTTTAAAAAAAAATAGAAGAGTAGAGAGAACCTTTAAACTTTAATTCAATTAATAATTGAGAACTGATAATCCTACGTGAATTATTATTACCAATAGATGTTTCTACGTATATTATTAACACGTTTGCATTAGTTTCACTTGTATATTTATAAGTGGCTTTTCAACGGCTACCAAAATGCAACCGTTGATTCCAAAAATTAATCAATTAATTAAAAAGTAATATTTGAGAAAAGAAGAGAATAAATGTCACTTGTCGTTTGTCAATACATGAAGGAAACTATTACACGTGATCATTATTATACGTTTTTGTTACTACAAAACCATAGAAATGAGTTGTTTCAAATAAATAAAAGTGTAGAGAGAACCTTTAAACTTACAATTCAGAAGTGGGATCAGCCTGCAATCGTCGTTTGAACTTGAAAGTGTCGATGAATGTGGCCTAACCAAATAAATAAATAATAATTGAGTGGAAGTACCCAGATAATCAATCGGTGGGTGTAAATAACCCGAGACAAAGAACAGTTCGATAAATGATCGATATCTATGATCTTTCCAAAAATATTATTTTGGAAAACAAGAGGCGAATTAAATGAAGGCGTGTGTAATACGATGATAAAAGATAATAAATCAAGTTTATATGAAATTTCATTAAACATTTCAAGAGATAAAGCTTCAAATTTATCGGTACTCACGGAAATATCGGAAACTCTGATGGAAGTCCGTCCAAAGTGTTTTTATGGATAGACACATTAAATAGTACACATCAAATAAGAGACAACTATATGCTTGAAACAACAAGCTCTAGATTAGTAGACGACGCGAAATGTTGAACTTAATTTGAACGGAATGATATTCTTACTAGAAAGATTTTGTTGAAATATTTAGCAATATGTTTTCCCCGAAACAAAGATTGATAGTGTGATTTAAAAAGATGGAAACTTGAGTAGAAGTATAAATTGGGATTTCTTCGAGATTTACGCGCGACCAGATGTCTTATTCCAAAGAGAATAACATCAGGACGATTATAAATAAAGAACTAAGAGATAGAGTACAAAAATCAGAGTGAGACTAAAGGAAAAATTGGAAAAAATAAAATAGTTTTACCACCACGTAATGCAAAGAACAATCCACTTTATTTTTCTTGCAGGTTTCAAGACCACAAGCAGGTACAGCATTTCTGGTTAAATCTGAGTTGCTTTTGAGGTTTTATATGTTCCTAAATAACTCGGAAATGATTCACCCAGTTGCCACCAACAGATAGAGTGGTTCATAAGGAAGATTTTGATATTTGATAAGCAGAGGTTCCTCCAACTGATGGAATGAATCATAACGAAGATTTTGACAAAATTTAACACGATTTTATTAGTTTCACCTGTATGTTTGTAACCGAGTTTTCAACGACGACCGCGATACAACTATCGACACACCTGGGTAGTAAAGACGAGTTTATAATAGGACAACTAGAACATCTAGGACCGCATCCATACAAGCTGCAATTGATACAATTGAAAGAATGTCACTTCAGAGAAAGGCTCGCATTTGTTAATGAAGCTCTTAATTTTGACAATATTATTGTGATGAGGCTCATTTCCATATCAATGGGTTGGTATACTGTCAAAATTATCGTTACGGGAACATTGAGAATGCCAAACTCAAACACTAGAAACTACTGCATAGTCCTAAAGTGACAGTACGAGCAGCAATCTCAGACACACAATAATTCCTCAATTTTTCTTTGCAAATGTGCGGAGGCGAAACGTCTCTGTCAATACCAAACACTATGTTCGATGTTGGAAAGGTTTTTTGGCTCAAAAAAATGAGACTTCAAGAATAGTGAATTCTAGGAATTGGTTTTAACAACTAGTGACTTCATGGTGGTTGTGAAACAGATGTTTCCGCACAGATTTCAGATTTGACGCCTCTTGACTTTTTTTGTGGATATACCTCAAATACAAAGTTTACAGATATTATCTAAAAAACTACCCGTGGTAAAATGGCAGCAATTACATCGGCATTAACTAAGAAAGTTTTCTATAATTTCCGTTCCTATTGTATTGAGCCATCCTGTATATACTATATCAAAGATACTATACAAATGAATAGGTTTTCTGAAAAATTAGTCTCTTGTCAAGCAGGGCTAAATTTCAAAACATCAAAATTGAAATTTTTTATCTCGTACAAGAGCCATTTTATGCAATCATCTTAAAAACAAATTTTAGGTAAAACTGTTTTTTGTATCTCTATTAATAATACGGTAAATTTACCTCATTGATTCTTCGTAACATAACGAGTTTCAATTTAACGTCCCTGTATCGATATCACCTCTCTATTCCGAAAACATCACTTTAATTAAAACACACAGTTTAAAAGGTAAAAAGGGAAGGAAGAGAAAAAGACGACGAGAAAGATAGAAACGACTGGTACGAGGTGAAGGGTAGGGGGAGTACGAAGTCTGGGGTCTTTATAGATGGAAACCGTCGAGGCTGATAAGCGGTCCCCCAGCGTTCAAGCAGAGTTTGTTTATCAGTTTCAGGCTGATTGATGAGTTGTGATAAGACCCGGTCCGGAGTCTTATCAACGGCATGCATCGGTGCCGTATACCCCCTCCGTCTACCCGCTATCGACTCTTATCTCTACGGCAATCAGACTATATGGCTTGTATGAAAGTGATGTTATCGTTTTAACTAGCTCGACCAGCCCAAATAACGATTCCTATCGAAAATGGGTGCTACAAGATTTTTATTTCGAGTTTTTTTTTAAAATTTTATTTTTGCTTCGTCAAAAACACCACCCACCTTCGGACATAAATTATTTTGACACTTCGGTTGTCTGTTGACCGAAATTTGTCGACTGGATAATTTATTGGGTGGAAATTGGGCAAATACAATCGTGATTTTGCGATCTATATTTTTGTTGATAAATCGTCTTGATGTTAGGTCTGTTCTGATTGGAAATTAATTTTTTAAACACGTAAAAAAATTTACTGGACTGATTGTTTATTTATTATCACTTTCAAAGTCCTTTACTGTCAATTCCTTCAGGACGCGCGCCATTTTTTCGTCCACAGCTTCAACAACTCCTTCCAATGCAGATTATTTATTATTAGGTACCTTTTCTACTAAATTTGAGTAATTTTTAAACGCATTCAAAGCACTAAAAGAAATATTTTTGTGAGTTTCTTGTTGTTCAATTGTGAGGACTTTAGACATCAATTTTGTTAATTCCTTTAGATTTAGCAATCGCGCCACGATAAGTGGAAGGGCGATCCAAACGTGAATAATCCTCAATATCTTCTCGGTTATCCTGAAAACACTTAAACCTTCCGTCAAAACGGAATCGTATGCACTCACGGTTATCATTTGGGTTATATAGATGTACCGGGAAGCAATGTAGATGTTACAAGAATTTCTTGATGAACATACTACACCAGAAATAATTGAAAAAGTTACTGAATCATCTCCAATAACATTCAACGAAATATCAGAAACAGCAAAGCCAGTTACGACTTCCCCAAAAGTAAAAATATTGTCAGATGTTGAAATTGATTGGTCAAATACCGCTTTTCAAAATGATTTTGAAAAATTTGTCTTAATGACAGAAGTGGAAAAGAAAACGAAGATATAATTAAAGATGAAAAAAATAAAGAAAGCGATGAAGAAAACTTAAATATATTTGATTAATGAAAAGACTGATTATATTCGTTGTAACTTAGAGTTAGTTACTACTAGAAAGTGATAATTTCATACCAAACCAAATAATTGAAGTGTTTGAACTACCTCGTAGTTTATATTGAACTTTAATGATTCGTTAACTAATTATGTTTGTGTCGTATTAGGTAAGATTTTATATCAGCTATAAGTCTGATATGTTCAATTGGTTGGTAAGTTTTGTTAATTTTCCTAAATAAAAAAGGATTTCAAATTATGTTCGCTTTTTTTTCATTTAATTATGTTTTATATAATAACTTATCTTCCAATTCATTACCGTCAAATAAAAATTCATTACCGAATTCTTTTTATCATTGCCAGAAGCTAGAATTTCATTACCTTCAGCAATTAATATTTAAAATGCTTATAATTCCTTAAATCATTGGTGCAATTACGTAAAACTTGATGATATTGTATATTAATACATATATTTTCAATTAGTAATGATAAATTAAATATTTGTAAAATGGTTATACACTTATCTTATTAAATTATAAGTTTTAATTGCAGTTTTTCCAAGTTTCACATAAAATTTCACAACAATCCCTTGCTCTATTTTTACTAAAAAGAACAGCCCCTATACTAATGAATGAACGGCTACACTGATTTGTCTACCATGTCTGTAGACGCTTTCGAAAAAGTAGGTTTTAGGCTAAATACTAAATACAGTCATTAACCTTTGTCGCACGTGTACTTTTTCTGTAGCGTTTCTTAATATCCACGTTTATTATATCAATCAACAGACCACCTCCAAGATGAATAGCAAAATAAAAAGTTGTTCTAACCACAAGAAATAACACAAGTTTACAAAATTTAACTTTGTATTTGTTGCCGCGAATTTTGTGCTTGAAAATATTTACTTATGACTTTTTTGTCTAAATTTTCTGAACGTAAACGGTATAAACATTAAAAATCGAGCTAAATGGACATTGAAGGTTAATTACAAAATGATGCTGATTATGAAGGTATGTCAAATGAACCAAAATGCTTCACACAGAATGAGCTTTCAAGTCATATAAAAAAAAACGTTCAAATACATGCGTTCTTTGATCGAAAACTCATCGAATTTCATCGTGAATAGCTGAAGTATTGAATTTACGAAAACTGTACAAGAAACATTTTTTGCTCAAAATTGAATCATGAGGAAACTTTCCGCCACCAAGAAAGTTTGACGTGACTTTACGATGGTCGCTTTAACTAAGCTCAAGGTTCACCGTTGCTAAAATTCAATTCAACAGGGAAGGTAATCCAAGTAGATTACTGGCAAAATAAAGCAACTACAGGTGCTTATTCTGCCGATTAAGTTCCAAAATTACGTAAGCGAGTTACGTAAGTTGAGCAAAAGTATGTCTTGTAGCACGCTTAGTTCTGTCATTGTAACAACCATATTGACAATGGTTGTTGAACAATTTTCATTCCAAAAGACCTTAAAAATAGAAATTCGGCAATTTTTTTATTGTGGGTCAGCCTTCGTAGTTGTCGGTCGTTTTGTTATACGATGATAATCTCGAACGCACTGCGTTAGGTAAAAAAACTATGATTGACAGAGAATAGTGGAAACACTCTATTTTTCTTTCTGCCTTTTAGATATAGCAAATGATAACGGAGAGATTTTTTGTCTAGATAATTAATCATTTGAGTATTAGGTACAGCTGACTCTTTTCTGACTGGTCCAAAAGAATAATAGGTTTTTAATGTTCTTCATTCGTTACATTGACAACTGATTCTACGAAATACGGCCATTTACGGCTTTAAAAATAGTTTAACTGCAGATAAATATATATTAACGAAACGCAATTCTCAATATATGGATATGGAAAAGGCTTTTGATTCAACGACCAACGTTTGTTTGTTTTAAATTAATCATTTTGAATTTTCTGCCCAATTTTCGTAAAGCGACTCACAGTTTTCCGTGTGCCGTTTTAACTAAAGCTTCTCTCTACATTTTTAGCATTTATTTTGCCGTCTTTTCATGACATTTTTCAATCGAAGTACCTGTCTCAACACGCCGACAGATATCGTAAATTATTTGTATGGATATTTCCATTCTACAAAGTGATTTTGTTCGTAAAACTTTTAGATTTTCCATACCTGAAACTAAATTTCTAACAGTGACGTAACGTATTTATTTGACATTTGACACCTGTCAAATTACCAAGACAATAACATTCTCAGTCAACGCCTACTTTACTTACTGATTTTTTGTACGAAATTAATACATTTTGAATTATCTGCCTAATTTTCGTAAAGCGACTCACAGTTTTCCGTGCGCCGTTTTAACTAAAACTTCTCTCTACATTTTTAGCATTTATTTTGCCGTCTTTTCATGAGTTTTTTCAATCGAAGTACATATCTCAACACGCCGACAGATATCGTAAATTATTTGTATGGATATTTCCATTCTACAAAGTGATTTTGTTCGTAAAACTTTTAGATTTTCCATACCTGAAACTAAATTTCTAACAGTGACGTAACGTATTTATTTGACATTTGACACCTGTCAAATTACCAAGACAATAACATTCTCAGTCAACGCCTACTTTACTTGCTGATTTTTTGTCCCCACACTCTTAAGTAGGATGATTTATTAAGAGTAACGTTAATTTGCTAATTGGAACGTTAAAATGCATTTCGATTTATTGAACAAAATTCAAATTCAAATGTCAAGTAATAAACGATATCTCCAAACATTAAGTATCAAAAAGATAAAGCAAATACACTAGCCAGAAAAGGAAAACCAACTCCTTTTATTGGCTGGAAGCCTGTCGTAGGAAAATGCTTCGATAAGAAAAAGTTTTCTTGGTTTGTATGACTTTCATTACTGGAAACCATCGAAAAATAAGCGACAAGTTGAACTAGCTGAGGCGTAAGAATAAAAAAGTTTAAAGAGGAAGTGGGAAATTCGTCGGGCACAATGTCGCGTGAAGAAAAACAAATTTTTTATCAAAAATCGATTTTATTTATCAATGTAATCTCCGTCAAACGCTTCTTTAACTTCTCGATACCGTGCTTGTAGAAGAATTTGTCTTTTGTTTCAAAATAGGCTTTAGTTTCAGCAATTGCTTCATCATTTGAGCTGAATCTCTTAACGCCGAGCACTTTTTTGATATCAGCGAATAGCTGAGGTCAGATCTGGACTATACGGTGGATGAGAAAGCAATTCGAAGCGTAATTAGTTCAATGTAGCCATAGTTGCCCTCGACTTGTGAATCGGTGCATTGTCTTGGAGATGAACAACATTCCAGTCGTATCCCAAAATACTGAGGCCATAACTGTTGTGGCTTTAGATGTTTCGGACAAGGTTCACCGACTGCAGTTCACTCAGATGATGATTCCGGAGTGAATTCATGGATTTATGTTTCATCCATTGTCACATATCTACGCAAAGTCGGGATAACACTTTTGAGCTTGTACACTATATTTTTCCATCAAGAAGCAATCATAAATTAAAATTATTTTGAATCCATTGTTTTGAAAATAACAAAAGTAGTTTGGCTTACATGGCTGATTAATCGAAACGTCACGAAATTTAACACATAATCTTTTGACAGTTGGTACTTCGTAAATGTCATATGGAATTGACAATGGCAGCGCCATCTGTGTGTCATACGACTTATTCGGTGATTTTATATTTATCAAGATGTAGTCGCAAACACGACGAGGTTTATCAATTTTTCTGTAGACAAATATAACGTTTTGTGAGAATCGCTTGATTAATATTCAAAAATTCAAAACTCCGCTATATTCCACTATTTTCTAGTTCTCAGAAAAACCTCTTCCAAGATGACCGGCATGAAGAGTGAAGTCTTAAATATTCTAAAGTAAACTTTTGAATAACCGCGCACAGAACCACTCTAAAAGGGAGAAAATTCGCGGCGCATTCTAGACAATGCCGGAGTGAGATTCTACTAGATAAGATGAATAAATTTTGATAAAAACGCTATGCGAGCTCAGATATCGCGAGACGGTATAAACTCATGACGTAGAACACAGAGGCGTTTCAGATGTTACCATTCAAAAAAATAACAATTTAAAGAAAATATCTCTGATGTTTCTCAAAGTTTTTTACCAACAAGGAACCCGCCTTGTCGGTCTTCATTGCTTGGATAATTCCGATCAGAAAATTCAGGATACGGAATGGTGCTAACTACCAAAGATTTCCGTTTCCTACGACATATGCCCAAGGTGTTATTCAATGTACATAACTAAGAACAATGGCGTCTGAATAATCCCTTTATTGTCCCCTTAATCTCTCTCGCTCCAGTCCATTGACGGATCTTCTGAATTGGAGTATCCTCTGGGCACGTATGGATTTTACAAAGTATATATGTGACCTAAAGGCTCTATTCTATTACCTTTTCTTGCTGTTGTAGATATTGGGAATACTCAGTATTTACCGCTAATCTCCCTATTTGTTGTTTCCTTTATCTTTCTTGGCCTAGCTAACAGATAGTTCCTTTGAAGTGGGGAACCCTTTGGACGTGGCTGGCTTCCTTAAAGTAAACGACGCAAGGGATCTATTTTGTCTCCGTTTTCTGCTGTGGTATAGGGGATGCTATGTTCACATCTCATCCTATTACTTTCAAAATGTTCAAAATTTAATCTGGCTGCCAAAGATCTTCGTTTCCTTCTTCTTATGCCCCAGATGTTATTGAAAATACTTTAGTTAAGAATAAAACGCCCGAATAATCCCTTTTTTCCTTCTCTCGCTCTACCTCTTCTGAATCGGAGAATCCACCGGGTGTGGCTGGCTTCTTGAATTGTCACTATGCGACCCATTATCATCTATTTTCTTTTCTTGCTGTGGTATTGGGATTGTTCACTGTTTATCGCTGATCCCATTACTTTCAGAAGGTGTTCTTCAAAGTAGTTCCATTCAAATTGTGATTTGTCGCCATGAAATCACAGTGACTCGGGGTAGAGTTCAGCATCAAAAAATAACCGAAGAAGTTATACTGAACATTATTATTAAAGCCGATCTAACTATCAATAAAAATATCAAACACCAAAATATGAAATACGTATCTTTACCATCGTTAGAGACTTTATTATCAATTTTGTAGTAAAAATGAATGATAAGAAGATTCACTGAGATCTGGAAGAACTATTTCACCTCTTCTACCCAGTTTCTCAGTTTCATACTCTATTTCAAACTCTTTTTTATTCCTGATCCTTTTATTTTCATTACATAACACCAGTTTCAGTTTGAATATGTCTTCTTGCTCTATTCTAACCAGTATGCTGAGATTCTTGCATTCAAGTATGTTCATGGGAATTTATTTTTCTTACTACAATTAGGTCTTTCCACTAGTTTGAATTTCTGTCCATTCAGGCTAAAATATTCGGTTAGAACTTCATCATTTTCGTTTTTTTTCCCCATTTCCTTCAATATTGTATCGGTACTGATTACGAAGAAGCGAATTTGGATCTTTCCATTGCTATTTTATCAGATATATTATTGCCTTCTACTCCCAATTACTAAAATTTGCTCTAAGCTCTTAAAGCTTTTTTATATGATTTACTTTTATTATTTTCCTGTTCAGTTATGATGTTTTCATCCCAGTGTATTAAATCATGTTATAAATGAAGTTTCTTGTGATTCTGTTAACATGGGACAAACATATATGTATTGAGAAAATAGATTTAAAGGACATCATTTAAAAAAAAATATTAACTAAAATAGAAAGAAACCTTTGAAAAGGATACAAAGAATAGGTATTAGTAGAAGTAGAATATACACATTGAATAAAAAAAAGACAGTTTGTGAAAAAATTTATAATTTCATCTTATAAATTTCGCGATAAGTCTTTATATAATTGAAGCAGATTGTATTATATACATACATGTTAAAATTTGCAGCACAAATTCGTTGTCGATTACTTTAGATTCATCATCTTCATCATATATTTTCGATTATCTTGAAAACCAATCAAACACACGTGGACTTGACAAACATTTGCAGTTTTATAAGTTTCATGTGAAATTTCACAACAATCCGTTAAACTATTTTTACGGCTACATTGGTTTAACTACAGACACGGTAGACATCGCGTTCGAAATAGTAGACAGCTGACAGTTGACACTAGTCTCTTTACTTAATAGCCGCACCTCGTATATCAAATTATTTCTTGAAATAAATAAGTGAAAGACATTACATACACTCGTTTGACTGAAATTTCATCAATTGCATCTTTAGATCTTCAACTTGAACGTAAATGACTCGTAGAGTGGCAAAATTTTGAGAATTAAACAAATTTCAACTCAAAATTTTCGAATGCTAAATCGATTTTCATAAAGATACGTTTACTAACTATCAAAATATTTTCCTAATGTCATTTTTACCATAATCATCGGAAAGATTTATTACTTCGTAATCTATTCGACAGTATATATATATGGTCATCTCAAAAGTGAGTTGATTAAAATTCTACTCAAGCTTCTTACACGTCATTTGGCCGCGTTACCAGTGTTCACATGGACTAACATCCCGACGTTAACACGTTAACATGCCGGTAGAACAACGGCCCTTCGACATCCGCTAGAGTTTAGGCCAGTCTAATATAGATATACAGTTCGAAATTCCCGCATTAATACAAACTAATTATTAATTATGTATGTATTTTGTGAAATTATTAATTGTAATAATATATAAATTTTTAATTCAAGACTGTGAATGTATAATGAAACAATTCCACAAAAATTATCGATGATTAAATAAAAAATCCATAGTCTCAAACAAATATTTTATCACTTACTGTTGTATACGAGGTCTGGCTGTTAAATAACGAGACTGCGCGCCTAGAGGGCGCACTAGATGGGTTCCAAAACACGTTTAACACTTTTAATGTGGTTTATACGTTTGTACTGTGCACGAGATTGTTCTCTCTGAAAAAACAGAAACTGACAACTACGCAAATACGATTACGTTCCCTTAGAAAATAATTTCCATCAACCAATCAGCTGTGACAACAAACACAGCGTTGCCAGTTGATGCATTATCACCATTATATATTTATTTTAGTCCTATTTTATGAGAAAAACTCGTTTTTGGGACTAAATACCTAATTTAATATAATTTTTGTGATAATCGACAATAATTTCATGGCGGACACTAGACAATGCTGTAACTCATGCAAAGGTCAAAATGGAGGTTCTCCCTCTCTGTTATATGTATATACAATATAAAATACAGGCGTGTATTTTGAGTTGCCTAAATCAACAAAAATACAATGTTGCCCAATTGTGTCCGTTTTGTTCACGAAATAAAGACAAAATCAAATAACAACCACGATTTTAGGAATATTCAATCTACGTGATCAGTTATTGTTAATTATTTGTAGACTCTTTATGTGTTTGGAAATACTGGCCTATTATTATGACAGCAACATAAACTCCCCCGAACGTCCGACCGGTTACGTTTCCCAATTTACATCTGATTTCTATTCAACATCGGGTAAATTACAATTTAACAAATATAAACTGAAAAGTGAAACCGACTAAGAAGATAGTGAGATGACGAAGCGAAAATTTATTTTACTGATTCAACGTACTTATATGATTAATAACAAATGTTCTCGGTGACATTAAAAGGAATAATTGATCGACCTCGTGATGTGATAGCTTTACATTAAGATATTTTATTTACATATACTCAAAATGAGTTTGGCAACCCTGTAGAGAGTAAGGAGGTGGTCGATATCTACTTATGATAAGCAACTTAAACATCGTGGATTGACTCAGGGTGTGATGCAAATTTGATGGTCTCATCTATGAGAAATAATTTTGATAGCTCGAAAGAAGTAAAAATTATGAAAAATTTAAGTGTTGCTAGTAAAAAAGCGAGTTTAAAACTGAATTTCATTTGGCTTCTTTTGGAAACATGGTAGATATTGTTGTATTTCAAGAATAGGTGGTTCTTTGAAATCAATTGTGGGATGTATGCCTTCATTATCTTCGTAAAGGAAACCTATGTTGGATGAGGTGATAGTTGATGTCACTCGCCTTCTTGTAGGATCCACAGAAAAGATATTTTGTAATCCCAAACAAACTGATAACTCCAAGAACAGGCAGTTTGGTTCAATAGGGCTTCAACCTCCAACAACACGACAATAAGACGCTTTTCGACCTTCCTCTGGAGTTGTTGCTAATATCTTTGATAAAGTTATTGGTTCATCTTCTATGAGCTCTAATATGCAATTAAATTGTTAGTTTCGTTGTCTATTGAATGATGGTTTATTAAAATTGACTGAAACCCTTCTAGTTTTCTTCTCTCAAACATCGGTACGATATTACATACATTTTGTCCAGCAGTGCTGCCATCTTCTCCACCAGCTCCAACGTTAACAACGACTGTTCTGAAAGCACAGATTTTTGGACCTGGAAAGCGCCTTTAACATCCACTGTTGAAGGAGTACTAAATTCGAGAGTAAATATATCATGATCAAACATGTTTGTGGGATGTTAAAAGTATCTAACATCTAAGTTAACATAAAAGAGATGCTAGATATGAGATTCTGCAGAAAAAATTGAGGAAGACCAAAGCATATACTTCTTTGGAAATCTGGAAAAAGAAAATTAAGAACCACTGCTTTCGGACGGGAAATAAAAAACGAATGTACAGATTTTTGTCCATTATAAAGTTTATTAGTACTTGGTTCTTCATACGAAAGTATAGTTTCTGTTTTTGTAACCAATTTTCGTTTGTTTCTTTATCTTTTTTGGGCTCTTTTTCGTCACCTAACAAATCTACCAAAAATATCTTTTTTGATACTATAACCCTAAATTCCCCGGCTGGACACTCGTCCTCAGGAATAATAAATAACTGGTACTCAGATGGGGTGAACGATTAGTTTTAAATTGGACACCACCAGCTTATGGCAATCCGGGATGGTTGCAGCCCTCAACTGAGTTCCCAGTTGATGTTTTTCGTGGTGTACTGGTTGAGTCCTTTGGGTTGAAACTCCAACTTGACAACTGTAGAATGGCGGGGAAAAATAATATGAGGAAGGAATCGGTAACACAGATGGAAATTACTGAAGGAGCGAGTAGAAAGAATAGATTTGAATAAAAAGGAGCTTATGCTCTAACTTATAAGAAAACTGAATTCATATTTTTTAAAATATAACCAAACAGAAATTTGTTCTAATCTATTCGTTGTGTTTCCAAAATAAATAGAAAATACAAATTGCTTGAAACTAGAGGAAGTCCATAAAGGAATTTTTGTGAGTACGATAATAAAAAAAAAAAGAAAAGGACAATTTTCTAGCGAATATAGAATGAAATAACCACAAATTTACTAAGATTTAGGTAGAGAAAGAGTTTGAATACATTCCGAGGTTTTATTTAATTTTATTTGGAGGCCGATAACAAATGAATTTCCTCAAAAACTCGAATGTTAGAATAAATAAATCCGAAGTGACTACTGTGCCACAATACGTGAACAAAGGAATATTCAAAATGTTTGGAGAAAAACGTATCAAGCCGAACGAAATATTTGATGTCGTCGTGACCGCAATGAGTCCGAGTACTCCAAAACGACACAAAAATCAAGTAGTTTGATTTAGTGGACAAAAGCGTATCTGATCTTTAGTTCCAACGGTACTAACAACGTGGCGGAGGAGTCTTTTTCTATTTTTGTATATGGGAAATTCATATTTTTCGACTTTTTCTATATTTTTTCTTATATGAAATTTCAGCTTGTCACCATTACGTTTTAAAGGTTTTTACTAATATTTGTAGTTGCTTTTTGGAGCAGTTTTTCTTTAGTTTCTAACCCTCAAATGGAATTTAATATTTTTTCACTTAAATTCCTCAAATCCAGTTAATTTTAACTTTCATTTTGTAATACTTTATCAAAGTGATAATAGAGAATGAATTTATAAAATAAAGCCATTTAAAATCCAACAAATCAATTGGTCCTTAAAAATTAAACTGTCAGTCAAATAATGAATGTTTAGAAAATAAAAAAAAACTTTTATTAATAATATACACGCAATCGATATCAAATAAACAGATTAAAATTAATGACATTTAAAATAATTTAATAGAAGTTTCGCGTGATGGTTCGGATTGATGGTTTCAACGTTACAATAAAAATAATTATTTATCTAGTTCAATCGTTTTAATTACCATAATAAAAAAATATTGAGAAGGAATTAGGAATTTTTGTAAAGTCGATTGTGCATCGTATCTTGTCAAGTTACATGAATTCATAAAATTTACATAACATACAACACATCTAATGGGGTTGTATGATTTAACTGTCAGTACAATCAGTTATTCAGTTTTCTAATGCAAAAAAGTCCGTCCGGTAGTTTTTTGAATACACATATCCAGATATGAAATGTGTCTCTATATTTTAGTGATGATTATGTTTAAAAGTAACCCTTTAATAATAGATTCTTTTATACGAACATTTAGTACTTGAGAAGCTGAAATGAAAAAAAAAAAAAACAGGTTTCATCATGCACCGTACATTTTCGTTATTTGTAACCATTTTCAATCCGTCGCCTCGTAAATGTTCATTCATCGATTTTTCTTTCATTTTGTTTAGAATAGGATTTAACATTTTTTCTTTATAAATAGAAAACGGCGGTGATTTTACGTATGTAAACGCTATATTTTTAAGCCCTGAAGTCACACCTTGAATAATATCCTCTTTATTATTTTCCCAAAAAGGTTTTAATATATTACGATATAAAAAACCTGATGCAGGTATAGCAAATTTTTTTATACATTGAAACAGGGCCGGATTAAGCTAGGGGCTTGGGGGGGCTATAGCCCCGGGCCCCAGGTCCAAGAGGGCCCCATCATTTGGAAATCATCTTGTATTTTTTGATGTGTTGATACCACAAATCTAACGTATTGATATTATTTTGTGAATTTTTCCGGGTTTTCGAATTCTTTAAGGGGGCCGTCATTATTTTAGCCCCGGGCCTTATAAATCTTAATCCGGCCCTGCATTGAAAAATATTTTTAACTCTAATATCTCTGAGATATTTAAAACCAAACCCGTATTGTTTCGGAAATAATTGATTTCTATGAACGACAAGTACCATTTATTCTACAAAGAAGACTAAGTCTTACTGAAAATCTAGAACAAAATTTAAGAACTTTCCATTAAAATTTATCGATTGATTTAGTTGATTTGTTACGGAAATACGAATATTAAATATATAATCCGTACGATTAATTTGTAATTATTTCGGAGGCGTTGGTTCAATATTAATTAAAGGTACTGGACGAACTTTTTTGGATTCAAAAACTGAGTAACTGATTGTACTGATAAGGATATCGCGACAAACGAAGCAGTTCATTCAAACAACACCTTCAAAGGTGTGAAATGTAAATGAGAGATATGTAAGTCAAGTCGCTTGATAAGTTTCGATTCGCAATCTGACTTTAGTATGATCCTCGTATACTTTCCTAACATAGTTACTTGTATGCCAAGTATTCATTAATTTAGACAAATATTCGGATAAATCAAATAATTTCAGAACATTAAAAATTCAAGGTTATGCAAAATCATCGAAGTGAAACTGTCAACTGTCAACATTGAAGTGGCTAGAGTCACTCCAGAGCGTCCCGGAAGTGTTTTGCAGTCACTTTCACTACATGGAACACTCAAAACGCAACTTTCGGTATGTAAATGAATACAGAACGAACAACTTCCAGATGGCGTCGTCTAAAAAACAAATTTTCATCTTCAATTTCAAAAAATTCACCTGCATTGTAATAAAATAGACGTTAAAATATTTTTGAAGATCTATATTGATTTGGAATCACTGTTATACTAGCGAAGTTTTCAGTTTTGTTAAAATGTGCTAAGTCAGGACTGTACTCTAAAAATTAGCATTCCTCTTCGTTTATTGTGAATGGTTCTTCGTAAACGTTATAAATTGTCACAATAAACAACTGCCATTCATATTTGGTGAAAGAATCAGTTCAGTCCATATGCATATCTCAAAATCATTGATGTAGAAATCATTACTATTAATCAAATAGGGATGAACCGTTATCGTAATTTATCAGCTCAAACATTTTGTAATCTAAATATTACTTGTTTCAAATCACTGTTAAACCATTTAACCTATTACTGACCAAATGCATCCCAATTCAGAATTTTGTAGTAATGAATTTTTTTTTTTAGTTTTTAGAGACACTTTTAATGTTAAACTGGTGAAGGTTAATAATGAAGAGGTAACAGATCATGTGATTCATAATAAAAGGGGGTGGTTTTGGGTAACATACATGAAAAGTTATATATTTCATGTTCGTGATTCCTTTTTCTGACCATTGGCAAAAAAGCAAATTTGGAAAAGAATACAACTAAAGTAGCTGCTTTTTTTAGGAAAAACTCAAAAACTTTCCCATATATATATATATAAAATATATGAAAAATAATATTTTTTATATGGGGTACATGTGGGGGAATGATTTTCAATGGGAAATGAAATATGGTTCGATGAAATGGCAACAACGTCGTTACGGCTTTGATAACTTGTGTTTTTGGACCCAAAAATCCGCGAATACGTATTCTGAAAAGAATAACCAAAGTGGTGGCCTTTTTTTTCCTGAACCATAAATGATTGTATGGTCGAAGGATGGCTACTACATAGGCAGTTAGATTAGACCCTTTGCAATTCTTGTACATTCTTCAGAATTATGGTCATTAACCACACCTAGCCTGTACTTGGAAATGAGCTTGCTTCGGATCGGTTAGATCATTTAATTGTTAAAAGGGAAACCGAATATAAAGTGTGTGTATTATGTAAAAATCTACCAATTTACAAATGTAAGAAATGTTTCACTCCACTGGAATGTTTCTTGGATACCATCAACCATAAAATAGTAATTGTTGACGTTTGGGATAACACCACTTTGAGAAATATATTAGTGAAAACTCATTATCCTAATTTAAATTGTGAATTATTTCATAGAAATTACCCCTTAATTGATCAGAAGCAACTTTAGTTGTTTGAAACAATATTAATTAAGAAACATTTCAAAAAAAGTTTTGAACGATCATGGGTTAATTGCTGCAGAACGCCACTGTTTAGTACACATTCCAGCTTGATGGACAATCCCCTCAACTGTGGCCGTAGTTTATTCCGTCCAGTGGTTTCATATCGGTGGGTATCCATAGATCATTATACCTCGCCCAAACGAAAAACAAAAAAAATTAGTAGAAATCGACAAATAACAGATTTTGAATGCGTGTTTCATATGTATATATAACAAATAAATATTTTGATACCAATAATCGTGGTTTGTTATAATCTATTTTTAAGTACGAGAAGGCGATAAAACTTAATAATCCAAAATATTTAAAGAATTGGCTAAATTCAAAGAATATTAAGTTTCATTCCGGTTCCGTGAGAAACAAATTTCATTTTTTGGGTAGGAACTGTAGAAAATCGTACAATAACGGTGGTTCCATCACCGGAATATCAAAAATTGCATTTCTTTACCTGCTGTTCAGGATATAAGTTAGAAGAATGTTAACTATGTACGACAAATGTCCCAGAAGTACCTGACCTAACCCAGAAATGGCGCTAGTTGCTTGAAAAACTACACAATCTATACAGCATATGTTTCAAGATTGAAGACACCACGCTGTTTAATATTAGCCCAACCAATATGAAAATTTAACTATATTCTACTCTGGGTGAAACTGCTTCTTCGTTACCAACAGTCAAAGATTGGGTAGGAGAGTTTAAACGAAGCCGTTTGACCTCCGAAGACCAGCATCGTAGTGGTCCACCAAATTAGGTGACGACTCCAGAAATGTTGAAGAAAATCCACAAAGCGGTTCTAGATGATCGTCTTCTGGATGTTTACGAGCTAGCAAACATAGTAAACATCTTAACAAGTGCTGTACATCGCAAATTAACCGAAAATTTGGACAAAGATCTGCAGGCAAGGTCATGACGTGGGTTTTTTTCAGAAATCAAACAAAACGGCCAAATTTGGCTAAAAAGAAAGTGTTGTTTCATGAAGACAATGCACCATCTCACACAGCTTAACTATTCTTATTATAAAAAGGGTATCGAACTTATGTAACATCGCCAGGAGCTAAAAGGGGATTACGTTGAAAAATAAATATATTTTTGACTTTTCTTTCTTGGGCCAGGTACTTCTGGCACCATCCTCGTAGGTGAAAATGTAAGTGTCTACTAGAAGAAGTTATACGCCTATGGATTACGAATTCTATTCTGAAGACAATAAACCGGGAAATCTACATGGCCATTAAAGTGTCTTCCAAATAGTTTGTCTTGGGAAACTTGAACGTACGTGAAATTTGGTAATATACCATCCTGCTGTCATTAAAACGTCAATAAACCTAAATAATTTCCACCCGTTTAATTGTTTTGTATAGTATTTTTCACAATCTAAGGAAGTGTCTATAAAATTCGATAAGACACGAAAGCCGTAAATTTATGGCTATTTATTGGGAGGCCATTACTCAGGCCGTACCATAATACCTGGCATTTTTTTATAGTTTAAATTACATAAAATTTAGTTTCGGTTGCGTCCTTGTCTGGTTCTGAGCTTGTTGCTGTTTTCTTTTACATTGGGAGAGAGCTGGCCTGACCGATGAACCCTCTTCCTTTTTCCTGCAATCATGCAGCGGGAGGCATAGACATGTTTTATAGACCTGAAAAAGGCATTTGACAAATACAACTGGAGGACGTGGAACACCTTCTATACAACAGGCAAATCCCATATAACATCATAAAAACCATTTACCAGATAAACAAAATACAGGTTGAAATCAATGGCATAATTACCGAGGAGATTCCTATAAACATTTGTATTCGATTAGGAGAATACACTCGTAACCTGAAAGGGCATAAAATGGGGAATGGAATGGATGATGCTGTTCTGAATGCAGAATACGAAGATGACCTACAGAGATTATTCAAATTCAACAAGATATTTGCAGCAAGAACGAAATGCATGACCATCTCAGAAACAAATTGGTTGTAGATTGTAAATTATACAACAAGAGATGAAATTTGAATATCAGGATACGGTGATATCGAAGCGGAGGTGAGAAACCAAGCGGCAAAAGCAGCACCAACCTCAGCTTGCCTGAACGATACAATCTTCCGAAACAATTATATCGGAATGAAAATAGTGCACTGGATCGCTGGAAAACACTTGTGAGAATGGAACGAACACATAGATCGAATGAATGACGACAGAATGGTCAAAATAGCTAGCGACAAGTCGTCTTTGGGGCGCCGAAGCGTTGGAAGACCTCGCAAGATATCGCAATTTCTTTGAAATGAACTGACACAGACAAAGGGATTGGGACCGTACCTAATCCGACCCTGTAACGGGATAATTCATACTGCTCACACTCCCAATTACACCGTCCGATGCCCGTTTTGATAATCAAGTTATCATCGTCAGGGACTTTGTTTTTGAAATGCGCGACAGTGTAGTTGTGAGTGTTGGTGTAGTGGTAGTGTAAACAGTGTGTTCAGTTGATTGTTATATACAATTGTAGTGATTGTATCGACATACTTTAACGATCAAAGTTACGAGACATTCTGTATGATTGGATCAGTACATTCCAAATAACTAGTAGCGAGCACATTGGCGTTATTGGAAAAATATCTTTAAATCAAATATTTTTATCGAACGTTGTGTGAGTGTGCCAACAATTCCCAGTAACGAAATCGGAAATTTATATTTTCCACTAAGTAATCTCCTCTTCAATCTTGACTGGCTCGATAACCAAATTTCCCACAGAGAATCGTCTGAACATAAAAAAAGATAGAACTCCTTTTAAAAGTTATTGATAAAATGCTGATGGATATTTTAAGATTGAGATTATTAGAATCGTTTTCTCGGGGATAGAAAAACCAAAGAAAAATTAGGAAGGAATTTTTTGACGTTTTGACTGATGATATACGGTAATCTGAAAAATATTTTCTGATTTATACTTAATATTTGAATAGAATTTCTCTTTATTAAATATCGATGTTATTCAAACCTATCTTTCATTAGTCCATACACTAGTTGACATCAAATGCTACCTGAAAAACGTGCATCAAATTAGTTTGACATTAAACAGGACAAAAATTAATTGTTCACTAGTAAAACAAAGTGAATAATAAATATTGAATTGGACGTCTAGTCGCATGTTATTCATCATAATAATGGATGAAATCGTAAAAAAAGTGCTGCTAGTCCAATGTTACGGAATTAGATTATTAAATATCAACTGAATGATAACCTCAAAACAGCCCATTAGACGCAAATTAGAATTATAAAGTCTAATTGAAATGGTCATAACCAGTTATGGAGATGTAGAGAAGACTAGGTAAGAAACAGAAACACGATTCACAAAGCAACAAACAGAAACACGATTCACAAAGCAACAAACAGAAACACGATTCACAAAGCAACAAACAGAACATACATCAGGAACAAGACCAGAAACATCAATTATACAACTCTTGGTGAGCACAGAAATAAAAATTCTCAGGCGGATGTCGGGAAAAACATTCTTAGACCAAGAGAGAAACTAAAACATCAGAAGATGTTTCGGAACCAACATATAAGTGGAATGATAGAAGATAGAGTGGTAAAAATAGCAAGAGATAAATCTCCAATTGAAATACGGAGTAGAGGTCGACCTCGAAAGATTTGGAGTGAAAATCTAGAGCCAGGATGAAGAAAGATATTGAAGAAGGAACAGCCGTTAGACTTACTATGGAAGAAAGAAGAAGGAGAAATTGGACGTCACCAGCTTTTTAACGAAACAAACTTTATTTGTTATTAGTGAAACGACAGATTTTCGTCCTTGGTCCCCTTCATCATGCACATTATTACGGCCAACTTTAAACTTTCGACACCATTCACGCACAACACCATTACTGATGAAGTTTTCCCCGTACACACGACTCATTCTCCGATGGATTTCTGCAGCACCATGGCCTTCAGCCTCTAGAAAACGAATCAAAATTCACACTCGGCGGGAGCATCGATAATGGCGGAGATGTTAACGTGGCTGTGACACAACGCCGACTGATGCCTGAATGACTGTTAATATGCATTGGTCGAAATTTCTTTTCTTTAAATGAAGTAGCATCGTAGATTTGAGAATAATTAAAGTTATCCCAGGCTAATTTTTTTTTTTGATTAATTTCTTGTAGTATAGATTCGGAATTGTGTATTAGTTGCCCCAGGTATATATATATATATATATATATATATATATATATATATATATATATATATATATTCTGCTACAAATGTCTCTTCTATGTACCAATTCATTGTATGTATATTACCTTCATTTTAGGTAGGTTCATTTTAAGGCCTTCTCTATTGCTAGCTGTGTTGAGTTCATTTATTTGTTCTTGCAGTTAGGAGGAAGTCATCAGTGATTCCTTCCTGGTTGTAGTGTTGTTGCCTCAGTCTAATTTAGGCAATTCTTCTTCCAATGTTGCTGTGAAGAGCTTTGGAGGTATTGAGTGTCATTGCTTTACTTTTATGCTGATCGGGAATTCAAAAATTAAGGTTATACGATGTCTGGCAATTAAATAACTAGACTGGTTACGAAAAAAGGTTTTATTATTCTACATTCGAATACTCAATATTCTCCCTTCCCCTCGCCACACACCTTTCCATACGTTTTTTCCATTGATCGATGCAGTGCTGGAAGTCTTCTTTGGTGAAAGTCTTTAGGAGCTCTGCCGTTTTTTGCTCTATCGCTTCCATCGACTGAAAGCAGATTTTTTTCTAATCTTTCAAGGAAATCTGAGCAGACCTGTTGACGTAAGAGCTTTTGGTCGGGAATCAGATTTTTGGCACCAACTTCTCACAGACTTTTGTCATGTGTAGTGCCTCGTGTAAAATTTTTCTAATCGTTTCTTTATCGGCATTTATAGCCTCGGTAATCATCCGGATGCTCATTCCATGATCTGCACGCACAATTTGGTTGATTTTGGTCACTATTTCTGGAGTTGAAACTGTTACAGGGCGACCTGGGCGCTGATTATGTCTTTCGGCCCTCATTAAAACGCTTACACCGCTCAAAAACACGCGCAAAGATAGAGAATTGTCCCCATAGGCCTTTTGTAACAATTTATAGCACTCAGTAGGATTTTTTTTTCCATTTTAACGAGAAATTTGAGATTGATACGTTGCTCCTGTTTTTCGTCACACATGGTTTTCGGCACTAGAAAAAAAAACGCTACTACACTCTCATTTTTTAATAGCCAGACCTCGTACATTAATATTGAATACTGAACTCAAGTTTCTTGAGGTTATTCCATCAACATAATATAAATATCTTAGTATTTAAGAGCTGTTGATGATAAACACAGTTGACATCATTTTCCCACAACATACGAGGGTTGCTACTTGTTTTGAGATGTGAAGGTTGAAAATAAATTGAGAGTTCAATGTTTTTCTACACCTGAAGAAGCGGTTGATGCGTTCAAATCACATGTTTCGGAGGTACTCAATCGGAATGGATGAAATGCTTCGACAATTTATAAATATACTGAAACCATATTTATTACAAACGATGTTAAAAACATTGATTAACTAGCCTGATAAATACCGATCATAAAACGCATTGAAAATCTATTACAATATTAACATAATCGATTTCCTAATCAGCCTTTCTACGTATTAATAATACAAGTGTTGGTCTGTTTTCAAATTGGTGCTTCTGTTTTATTTTAAGATCGCTCTTATGATACTTTTTACGTTTTATTTTCGTTATAATGGCCGTGCTTGTGTTGATTCATTTCAATTTCAGTTGATAGTATCTGATAAATGGTCATTGGAAAGAGAAAAAAAAATTTAGAGACAAGAATTCTGGCTTTTGTAAAGCAGATCGCACTCGATCTGAATCCATGTGAAATTAATTAGTTTTTAATTAGTATTTCTTTTCTTTAAATTTCAGTTTCTAAAGAATAACGCCTATGTGAAACGGCCGTAAAAATTCTCTTTTAACTTAAAAAAACACAAACAAAATTATCATTTATACAGATCTTACATACTATTATCAAGTATGATTTTACGCAAACATCGATTTTCAGAAGTAAAAACGAAAATGTTAAAATATGTGAGGAGATTCGTGGGAAATCAACACCGAAACCAGATATATTGTAACTTGATTTTAATGTGAAATAATGAATTTCGCCGCCCTTGAGCGAGAACTGTCGCTTCTCTCTCGACATTTTCACACCTTGGCTTTGCAATAAAGTCACTCGCCGATGATCGAGTGAGTGACATATCGGGCGACACCAGTAATTTTGCATTCGGAAAATTCATTTTCTCTCATATTGCGCACGCGTCTTATCAGCGGTACACACAAGGCGGCCGTACGTTTCACCGAACGGTTATCAGACTTTGGCAGTGACAACCAGGCTAGTCGTGTGGAAAAATGATAGCGAATCTCAGGTCATCACCCAAACGGATGGATCCCTCTATTTTTTTTATACTTAGTCTTTTTGAAATACATCAAAAATATTCACCTTCAATTTCGGAGTTACGATTTTCAATTATTATTCCTCTAGATCCTTATTTTCACATCTGAATTTCAAAAGTGCCTTGAAAATTATCGTTTGTTATGACAATATAACATATATTTGAGATACAAAAATGATCTACAACTATTATAAAAACCACTTCAATTTCGTACGTTTGGTATCAAAAACTGTCAATGAAACTTCAAAATCAAATTATCTCAACTTACATAAACTTTTTGTATGAAATAAACACATTTGACCTCAAATATTACTAGATTTTTGAGGCTCTTCCGCTTCCACTTGCGTGTCACGTATTCACAGACTTAGCTTATCTCAAAGAAGCATCATAATGATGATACCGCCCTTCAATATATCCAATTTATGGATTGCTTCTTCTACATCTCCTTTACTTATTTCGTTTGTTGTTTTTTGATCTTTTTCATTCACCCTCTTCTTCTGGGTTAATGTACTCGTAATTTGAAAAAGTCATCATTCAAACCAATTACTCACTAAACATTCTTGAATGTATTTTATAACAATCCCGTTTTAAAGACCAGCAGTAATTTGCCATCACGTGAGTATCCCATCTTCCTTGATGGCGATCCTCCATACATTTTATATCTTGGTGAAATTTTTCACCTTGCTCCTCACTAATGTCGCGTAAATTATCAGGAAAACGGTCCAAGTGGCTGTGTAAATAGTGCACCTTAATGCTCATGTTACACCCAAATGATCTGAAATTATTCAGCATCTCATTGACTAATTCAACATAGTTTTCAGCTTTGTGTTACCCAGAAAATTTTGGACAACTGAAACAAATGAATTCTAGGGTTTTGGTTCAATCTCAATCATTGAATTTATGAAGTCGGGGTCTTTAATCACCAGGCTTGTTTGTGGGCCATCAAATATTCCTACTTTAATTTTTTCTTTATTCAGCTGAGGCATTTTATTCTCTATATATGCAAAGCATGATCCAATCTTATCAAGAGCCTTTATAAACTGCTTCATTAGACCCAGCTTGATATGTAGTGGTGGAAAGATGATTTTCTCTCGTGGAACTAAAGGATCATTGATGATATTCTTTTCCCCAACATCCATGCTTCCTCTCCTGGGCCACTATTTACTAACCCGGTGTTGCGTTTTGTCTCTGCTATCCCAGAGGCACAAGAAACAAGGATTCTTGGTATAGCCACTTTGCTGTCCAAGGAGAAAATTTACCATTTTTAAGTCTACACAAATCACCCATTGTTGTTCATGATACTTTATTTTTTCCAAAACCAAAGCTATGATGTCGTATTGCTCTTTCATTTTCGTTGAGTGAGCAATTGGTATTTGTTCCCATTATGTAGAAGAATACATTTCAAACTTTGCTTTGAGCTGTCAATAAATAGGCGCCAATCATCCGAAAAATATTCAGGAAGACCCACTTTTACCAGGAGTTCTTTAATAGCATGGCAAAATACAAGATTTTGTTCTTTAGAGTAAAAAGGTAGCAGATCTTTCTCCCTTATGGTTGCGATAAAATGTAATTTTCGTTCCTGGTTTAAGTAAACTTTTTTCCTTCAACCTGGAAGCTCCTATCGACAGGTTGAGATCGATCTCTAGTGAGGTCATTTAACTCATCTTGGTTGAAACATTGAGGAATTGATGACATCGTTTCAAAATCACCTTCAGTAGTGTCCGAATTCTGAGACAATATGTGTCCTCACAGAGTTCTGGTAGCTGGTGAAAAGTTGGAATTGGCACTTCTTCTGAGTGAGGGATAGGGCGTCTTGCAGAGACTAAATCTGGATAAGTCCACTTGTTACGGTTCTTTCGATTGATTCCAGTAATATTTACTAGGCAAAAATAACAATCATCGAAGTGATTTGTTGATTCTCTCCAAACTATTGGTACTCCGAATTTCAGACTTTTCCTATTCCCTGTCGTGAATACTCTTTACAAGTTTTACAGATAATATGTGGTGCCCAGGTTTCATCCTGATCACCAAGCTTAACACCAAAATATCCAAGATAAGCCCTCTTTACAAAGTCACTAATAATTTTTCTGTTTTCCAGTAACGTGTATTCTCCGCGTATGTAACAAAAAATATCAAGATGATGTACACAGCTTCTTCCACTTGAACTCATTTCATTTCTATTCAAGAACACAAATACAGCAATTCACATTAACAATCTACGTTTTAGATTCACTTTTCAACAACTCGTTACTAAAGAGAAATTTCATACGACGGTAATTTCTATCTATCTGCACCGCGGGAATTCACAAACTAACCTCAACTCTCAACTGCAGTTGAAGTTTTGAAGGTCACTTCAGATACTGGACAGCTCCATCTATCGGATTTCTATGGAACTAACTGTATGACACTAATAAGTAGGATTAAATCCCACTTGTTAACAGTTTGTCAACCAATTAGTTATATAACTCATATTGTTAGTCTTCTTTTTGTAATAAATGAATTAAAATAATAATTATTTTTTAAAATAATAATAAGTTATTTCATAAATATTATTATTTTAGATTCAATTTGTTACAAAAGAAGGAAAATATACAAGAATCTATCCCTGTATAAATTTTACAACACTCATACTTGAAAGTATTAAATAGAAAAAAGCATCGATAGATAAGCTGATAATCTAGAGCTGATACAGAAAAACTACTTTCATATTTAGATTCAGCAATAAAAATATTGTTAAAATCACCTCAAAAATACTAGGTATCCAAAAAAAAATTTTTTGTAGGCCTGCGTTATTCATATTTTTCAATTTTTGAATCTTCTCTTTTACTTTCTATTAAAGTTTTTATCAGTATCCATAATTTTCTACACTTCTATCTAAAGTTAACAATTTACAGGGACAACCTGTACAATCCAAAGATGGGAAAAATGAATTTTTCAACAAAACAACAAAAAGGTCCTCGTTTAACTGGATAAACTATGTGGTTTAGGAGATATATAGATTTTTAGATCGTTGTACATGCCAAGGAAAGCGTTCGCCATAAAGAAATATTCTGAGGAAAATTATCATAAATTGTAATTATTTATTGAAAATACTAACATAATGAAACATTTCCAATTGAACTGCATTCTCTCGAACATCGTGTTATTTACATAAGGAAAAAATTAAAATGTAGAAAATCTTGTTTGTTAGCCTACAACTTATCAAATAAAAACAAAAAAAAAACTATAATAAAAGTTAATTTTTTCGATCATTTCGATCCTTGTGTTAGTTGTATGCTAACCAACCACATTTTTCTACATTTTAATTTTTTCCTTGTGTAAGTAACACGATATTCCACAGTAAGCATTTCAATTAGAAATATTTGATTGTGTTTTAATACCTCTTATAAGTATTTTCAATAAATAATTACAATTTATGATAATTTTTTTCAGAATGTCTCTTTATGGCAAAAGGTTTCCTTGGAACGTACATCGATCTAAAAATCCATATCATCTAAACCATAAACTTTATGGAATTAGAAAATCAATTAAAAAATTCATTTGTGCTATCTACAGGTTGTCCCCTGAGAAGTTACTGATTGTTAACCTTTGGGCATGAGTCGCCCCCGAATAATTAATTTCTGATTTCGCAACTCAAAAACGAGGAATCGTGTTAGAGAATTTTGTATTATTTTCATGTCACCTACTAACTGCCGAATTTTTTGTCCCTGTAATTTCTCTTTATCTATTTTTGTTTTTTTTTTTTTCGATATTACGTTGATATATTCCTAAATTAATTAATGTCTCTCGGATATCTTTTCAAATGTATTCATTCGTTTCTTAAATTTTTTACCGGCCTAACTCACGAACGTAGCTCAGCAGAAACCGAAGAAACATAATATCAAAAGACAATGATACCGATAACGAAGGCCCACCCGCGAATGTTTGCACGTGTTCGCGTCACGTGACGCAGCCGATGATAGCTGAGATAAAGCGGATCGCGGCATCCGGAATCAATGACACTTTTGGACCCTTGAATGGGGTGAAGAGTGAGTGACGAAAGACCCGCATTTTCGAGCACTGCATTATCTTCGAATTCACTCCGATGGGTATAATTTGTTTAGAAATTGTTAGAAGTTATATCCTGTATGAGAAATTTTACGAGGGGTTAAATGTAAATATTTAACAAAGCTATAAAATTTGTTACGTTCCTTTTTTCTATTAATATCAATTTATAAATAAAAAAACCAATCATTTAGTACAAGTTTTAGATTAAGAAGCTTTTTTACGTAAGTATCTAAAAGACTTTTCTAAATATGTTTCCACAGCTGCTCCACGAAAGAAATCGTTTGCTCAGTATGGATTTTTCGAGATATGAGAACAGTCAGAAGTCAGAAGGAGCTATTCTTGGCGAATAGGGTGGATGTTGCAACATCTTATTCGCTTCTCGGCGGTTTTGATGAACTGAATCATTTCTTTTTTGTCTAAACCAGGTGTTGTTTCACAAATATTTAGATCTAGTAAAACTAAAAGACTCCTTTCTCAGTTTTGTTTTAATTCAGGATTATTATTGAACACTCAAGTCTAATCTAGATTTATATTATAATGGTACACAAAATCCTATAACTCCCTAAATGTTTTGTAGTTGACATCATTCGTTTATTTTCATAATTAGCCACAATAATTTTTCTATTAATTCTGGTTCTATTTGTATTTCTTTTTCCTTTCACAGATAATCGCAGCTTTAGCTAGATGTACCTTGTTCTCTGTCAATTTTTTCATTTGCCGCTCATTTTTTTCGGATTAAGAAAGTTATCATTTTGTAACTTTCGACTGGTGACATCTAAACGATGCATTATATTTTCTAAGAGCAGTATTTTTTCTATGAACGCCAAAATGTTTGTTTCCAAACATAAGTCAGCGACAGAACCCTCGTGGATCTTGACAATGAATAAGTTTGTTCAATAAAGGTCGCAGCCTGATTATTATCAATGTAAACTCGTGGCCATAAATAACGCACCACCCTTTATTATATCAATATCAAAACCTAAAATCTTTTGGCTTTCTTTTTTTTTTTTTCTATCAAAAAAGTATTTTAAATGTATGCGATGAAATGTAGCAAAATTTCTTATCAGCAAATTACTGTTTTTGTGGTTTTTTTAAATTTTAATTTTATGCATTTTTTTTCATTCTATTGTTGTACCATCTTCTGTGTGTGTGTGTGTGTGTGTTAAAGTCGAGATTAGTTGAACAAAAAATGAACAGAGTTAGGCAATTAAGTCAACGCGAAACTGAAAGAATAGCCGCGTTGGACAGGGACAAGGTTATCATGAAGTGGCAAATCTGTTTTACGTACACCGCACAATCATTGGCAGATTGATGCAAATATTTCTAGATACCGGTTCACATTCTAGAAGGCCTGGATGAGGACGTCCTTCAGTTTTAACTCCTCCAGATGACCGTTTTTTTCAATTAAATTCATTAAGAAATAGGTTAATGACAAGTGTCGAGCTCATCAGCCGAAATGTAAATATCTCTGAAAGATTATAAAGACCAAAGACCACAACTTGAAAATGCTGGTCTACACAGCAGAATAGCTCTCCAGGCACCTTTGCTAACCAGGCAGCATCGTATTAGTCTAAGAGGTTCAGATGGAGTAATTCGAAGACGGCGAAGAGAAAGATTTGAGCAGTGTTGTATCATTCTCAGGGAGCCGTTCCAAGGAGGGTCTATTATGTTTTGGGGAGGAATTTGTTTTGATGCCCGCACATAATTAGTGTCTTTGCCTAGACGCAGCAAGATACATAACTGACATTCTTGAAAATCACGTCTTTCCGTTTGGATGGTGATGATTTTCGTTTAATGCATGCTAAATTCTAGACCACACGTTGCGGCAGATGTTCTGAATTACCTAAACGAAGTAGGAATTCATACCCTGGAATAGCCACCAAGAAGACCAGATATGAATCCTATCGAGCATGTGTGGGACATTTTAAAACACCGCATTCGTCGTCGAAATCCATCTCCTCAAAATTTAAATGAGCTTGAGCAAGCGGCATTAGAGCAATGGGAGAACGTACTTCAAGAAGTGATACAGCACCTAATTGAAAGCATGTCCAGGAGAATGTTAGCAACAATTACATCCAGTACTCATTGTACTCATTAAAACTCACTCAAAATTACTAAACATCTCTTATTATTGCGTCAAAATGTTTGAAAAGAAGTTAAACAATAGCAATATTGATTTAAATTTATTAAACAAAAAAATATTTTTACAAATCAGTATCTATTGGATTCGACGCGTCGACCAAAACTCGATTTGCAATTTTTCCAATCTATTAAACTGTATTGATTGCTAATTGCTAAGAAATAAGAAATTAAAAAAAGAAAATATACTTGATAACGTTCATCTAATACAAACCGATAGGTTGATTAGTCACTTCTAATATTTCTACAGTGACATTATTATGTTCAACAAGGTGTGGTTCGAAGTTTTATCGTTAAGATTTGATTGATATCGAAACGCTCGCAGGAAACTAGTTTACACACACACTCACACACACACACACATATACATATTCACACACACACACAGTTTCATTTTATATACCTATTCGTACATAATATGGCATCGAAAACATTTGCATACGATAAGAGTAATTGGTTTCTTTGGAAAATGTCATTAATTTATAATGAATTGTTTGATTTGCTCCACCATAAGTTTATGCATTAATTAGGTAATCTCAGATTTTATCGATTCTGTGAAGGCGTATGAATCGTCCACGATGATTGGGTATGGGATTTTTAATGCATCATTGAGTTCAAAACATAATTTACTGGGGTTTTCGAAGAAGAAATATTCATTGATCATTAACGCACGACGCGACGTGGTATCTATATGATTTCATGATTTTATTACATTAGAATCGAACTACATGACCATGGTAAAAATCTAGGAACAGAAGTAGATTTTTTGTATCAGTAATTTTAGAAAACCGTCTAGAATATGTAAAAGTCGATTCTCCCAGTGTTATACATAAGGGTGTCCCAATATTACCCTGGTCAAAATAAGGAGCTCGGGTCCTTCAGACTCGTCACGACTTTCCACTTGTCGCAAGTCCCTTGTTATTGGACCTCAAAATCAGCGGCGTCCTTTCCCATGCTAAGAATAAATAACATAAGTCTGCTTTGATTATGCGTCAACGACCAGGCACCAAATGGATGGACACAAAACTCCTCCCCGTGGTTAGTCCCTGACCAAAACCGTCTCGGATACTCAGCGTTGCACTATATACATACAGAGTTTGGTGCTACGTCGTATCTCATAAATGAGTATTGTCGAATGCTTTTTCAATATCAATAAATGCCGTTGGACCTACCTTTCCAATGCCTCATATAATTTCCACCATTCTCACCAGATGGTGTAGAACCAGGTCCATGGATGTGTCAGTTTAATAAACATATTACTGGGCATGTAATGATGTTGCGACCAATTGGTTTTTTTTCAAATGCCGATCCATTATCACAATCTGGTTATTTATAGGGAGGAAATAACTTTACAGCCTACATCACCTCCCCATCTCCTAAGAATTTATTATTAACTGACTAAACAATCGGTATTTGAGGTAGAACCAGCATTTTTTGCTCTCCTTGCATATCTTTTTATTTTAATCACAGAACCTCCTACATCTCAATCTGTTGGAATCCTTGATAGTTTTTCATACTGCTTTTGAGCGTCGCGGAACACACTTACGACAAGCGGAAAGTTTAGGGGGTTTCAAATATCTCAGCAGTGCGTTTGTTAGTTTCAACACTCATCACAGTGTTAAGCAGCAAGGCTAAGGATTGATGGCATATTCACAAAGCTACCATGAAGCTCCTTTCGAAAAAGCCTCAATTAGTTAACCTTGGGTTGCTTATATCAGCGTTACGTGATCCATTTCCTTGGTCAGATGATATAGGAACCTTCAATGGAACGCTCTTCGAGCTAAACAAGTTCACTGTATTGAGCAAATGGTAAGGATAATCATGGATTAGGTTTGATTCTAACATTGAGGACTTCTAGGCTCATGGAAAACAGGAAGTCGGTTACGGTGAAATTTTTATCTGTGCATGATACGAGCTGGAGAAGGTGGAGTTCTATTCTTTATTTTGCACTGCTTGTTTTGGGGTGAATTTGTATAAGTTCTTTAGTTCTTTCATTTGGTCGTGAAACTAATGAATTATGATTCGAAAAGGAAAAGTGAGTACCTTCAATAATGCCAATTTACATAATATTTGCATTTATTTATAGATCATTAAAAGTGGAAAACTAGAAGACAAATTTTTGTTACAACCCCCGGCTCTCAGCAGCTAAAAACATTCATGGCTTGTGGAATTTATTTCCCAATACTTGTAATCATTTTTTGCTGTTTCTTACTTTTAAAAAATTATACGAGAGTCGTTTTTTTTTTCAACCTCTGATAGGCTATAAATAAAAGACAAGATCATATAAAACAATAATTTTATTACCAAGAGATTTAGACATTTGTCATTTCTGTGAACAACCTTTTCAATACCCTCTTCAAAGAAAGTTGCCGCCAATGAATTCAAGATTCAAGAGACAAAACAGATCTCGAAACTTCTGGAAATTCCATAGACAAAGCAGTAATGGTGAATCAGCGGTTTTCTTTAACCATTCTATTAACTCGTTGAACCAGGTCATCTGAAACGACAGAATTGCGTCTATGGCCATGCACTTTCGACACCATTCATGCACAACACTATCATCGATAAAGTTTTCCCCATAAACACGACTCATTCTCCAATGGATTTCTGCAGCACTATGACCTTAAGCCTGTGGAAAACGAATTACACCTCGCAATTCACACTTGGCGGGAGCATCAATAATGGCGGACATGTTTACGTGGCTATAGCACAACGCCGACTGACGCCTGAATGTCTACAATGTTGGAGTATGTAGTGCGAGAGCGCGTAGCGTCTGCACGAAGTGATCGGAGGTTGAAAAAAAAACGGCCTTTGTATCAAACATAGATATCGTATAATTATATCAGACGTATTTTACACTTGACGCAAATTTGTGAAAATTTCACCGCCCATTTCTACTTATTTAAATATTTAATCATTTAAGTTTTATCACTTTTAGTCGCTTGACTACAGAGTTTGTCATAACCTTCGATTCGACGATATCTCTACTACGATTATTATCATTATGTTGATTGGACAACAAAATTATTCTATCTTGATGGTACTCGAATCAGTGGTTCTAAAACTATAGAACAATATTCACAAATAACGAGAATAAAAACCAATTTAGGTAAAACAGAAAATTCATTATAAAATGTGTCCAGTTAAATTTGCAGCATATGGAAAACTTTTTTATTATTAAAATTTTCCATTTTGCAAAACCGAAATTGCAGCAGATATTCAAAATTTTCATTCGTATACGAGGTATTTAAAAAAATAAATAACGCTTAAAAGTAAAGTACATCCATTGTTGATAATATCAAAAAACTGTTAGTAGGAATTTATTTAAAATTGTAAATTGGTAACTAATGAATAGCTAACTTGTTTATTATCAAAATTTTGATAAGCTGCGTGTTTCTTAACTCATGTGTTAGCATTTTGTTAATGTTTTGAAAAAATTGATAACAAAATTATCTATTCTAAAATTCCATTTAAATAAAGTGCCGAAGAATTACGCAATATGTTGTTAACAAAACAATTGTACCTCCAGTACGAAATTCTCTCAATATACGAGGGTTGGGTCATAAATTACGGCCTCTATTCTTTGTAGACAAGCGAATGAGTGAAAATGATAATGAAAAGACCCAAAGCGGAAGTACTATTAGGTTTGACAGATGAAATGTGATTGTCATCAAAAGAGCCCTTGCGCAAACATTCTTGCAGTTAGGGACAATCAAGACAGTAGAAGAAGCAAAGAAAAAAGTATTGAAAGAGTACAGTTTTGAAAAAGAGAGCTTCAAGTACAGAATTGAAAGTACTTAAATACCAAAATGAAGTTAAAACTCTACAATGCAGCCATTAGACATTTTTTCACGCAATAAGAAGAAAATTCTCGAATATTCGTTAAAGAAATACCCAGAAAAATATTGAATTTCTAAAATCCTAGAGGCTGAATTTGTACGGACACGTAGAAATATGACAATCGGCTGTTATCAACATCCAGGGGACGATCAAGAATAAAGTCGAATAACCAAGTGATAGAAGGCATAAAATTGAATACTCAAGATGTTATAATAAGACCATAAGATGCCTTGTGGAGTGATTCGCCGCAATAAAAGAATCTCAAAACTCTCAAGTAACTGTCCAACGAACGCATGCATAGTGTGTGTACAGATTGCTCAGTGATAGCTGGTAATAAGTGAGTTGGTGAGTGTCGTGTTGAGCAGCGCGCTCAAATTAAAATAATTATTCTCCGAAGAAGAAGAAAGGGATGCGATTGGACTCAAGAAACAAGTTCCAAGGCTGCTTATTTAAGAATGATTTGAACAGTATAATTTCAACAAGATAGAGCACTGCTAAGCATACTAAGGATCTGCTGATTGCGCTTTTGGCAAACGTTCAGCACGATTTCAAAAGGATCGATTTAGACGGCTGAGAAATATCTATAGAAAGAGAAATAACGTTTGAATGAATGTATGTGAAATTTTGCAAAGAACCTTCTACATCCGTAAGATTATGACAACTGTTTTTTGAAACCAGGCGTGTTGTTTGTGGAGTTCATGACAATTAATGTAGATTGTTATTGAAGATTAACGAAGAGGCATGCTGTCTTCTGGAACTGTTCTAATCCACGACATTGCCCGTCCCTCTATGTTACCAAACGACTCCGTCAGCAATTTCAATTGGATATTTACGAATATCCACCATACAGAGTCCCGTCTAGCATCGAGTGAAGCAAACTGAAGTGGTAGCTTAGACGGCGACGATTCCAAACCGATGTGGAGCTCAAACAAACCGTCAAAACTCACTTATAATAATTGATGATTACATTTTATGGAAGAGTTATTGCAAACCTTGTTCACAGATTGTTGTATTTGTTCGTATTTTCACGCGGGTGACAATTAACAAAAAAATGCGATTTCAACTGTGTCCTTGAAAATAGAGCAACTTTGTTTATTTTTGGTTCAAATTAGAGCTTAATCCATAGTTCGAATTCTAGTTAATTCTAGTTTTAGTTTCAAAGTTTCACGCTGGTGATGACTTTTTAGTATTTAGATCGTATTGGTTTCAGAACTGCTGGATCTAACGTTTTTTTTTCAAAGATATATCAAATAACTGATAATAGGTCGTCTGCAGAGAAATCAACATTTTTATCTCGTATCTCATAGTTCAACCAACTTTAAAGATGATGTTATCGGCGATGTCCTCTTTAAAAAGTTGATTATCGGATATCAGAGCAAAATAAAATTGTAATAAATACTCCAGGCGACACGCCATGGAGAGGGACTTAAGTAGATTAAAAATTGTTTTGTTCAATTATTCCTTATTTGATTATTCGTGATTAAAAACAAAAACCATTTAGAGGAAAGGTTAAATGATAAAAGCAAAATGATTTTATGAATTTCAGGATACATAATGCAAAATAGATTGAGAACGTCGTGTGTATTTAATTTTTTTTTAATTTGTAATGCAAACTTAACATTTGAAGTCTGAAATGTATACTATATGCGTAAAAAGTTATGTCAAAACGGATCAAAAACAGTCTTTTTTTATTCGTGGGTAGTCAGACTTGAGCAGTCGAGAATTCAAAGCCGTCTATTGAAAAAACTGAAGATCCGAAACATCACAAAAACGATTCAAGAATGGATGAGAGAAGATATGGCAACACTGGTATGAATACGTATGTAATACGATTGCTATTTGAGTTGTTTACACTTGAAACATTAATTTTGGTCAAAAAAATGAATTAAGTCACGAACATTTTCGTGCGATGATTTTCTATTACTTTCGACGTGGTGTGCCCGATCTACTCGCTTCGAATTTTGGTGATGAATCACCGTGTTTCGTCGGTTTTCAGAATTCAATCGTGGTCGCACTTCGCTCCAGGATAAATATTCGTGAACATCGTCTAAAATAGGCTGTTGAGCCAGAAAACATCGATGCTGAGCGTAAACTAATATTGCATGAACACTTGGGTCTCAAAAATTCAATTGCGTCGCTTCAAAGACATCTATAAGATCGCGACCAGCGACGTGCCTTGTACGGGTATTTCATAGTTGTTCGCGAAGCAGTTCGAAGCAAATGGTCGCCTGTATTTTTTTCGAAATAACTGGACATTTTACCACCGTTTTATTAGATCAACGTCTATTCTGAATGGTACACCAGCATTTATTTGCGTGTTCAGGGAAACCAATCGCAGAAGACTAATCATTCTCCACCACGGCAATGCGAGCTCTCATACATTAGTTCAAACAAAAAGATTTTTGAACAGTTAAAATATGGAATTGATGGTTCATCCGCCGTTTGGCACCTAATGATTCTAATTCCAGAAGGTAAAAATAAATTGCGAGGTCAACACCTGAAGAAGCGGTCGATGCCTTACATCAAGTAGAAACTACATCGACTTGTACATTTTTGGAACGTGTTTATTTGATTCCGTAGACCAATTATAAGATCATGAACATGTAGATGACGAGTGTTATTTAAATTTAATGCGTTAGATAACAAATTAAGTTAATTAGATAGTGAAATTGTACTTTGGAAAATGTAATATTGACGTAATGTTTCCAACAAGACGATGCTACGCCACTCGAATCGAGTACATAATTATCTTAACTTTGCAAAATACGTACTCTGATAAACGAGGAAAATTAAATGGTCATCGCGCAAACCGGATATTTCGCCTCATATTCTCTTTATATTTTCAAAATTTATACAATGATTTTATTAATTTTTCAAATATACCGAAGCAATTTGATTTCTTTCCTAGGTGTTTGATTGCACCGGTTTACGAAAAATTTTCTTTTGCTTGAATTGCTATTTATCACAAAATTGATCGAGAATTGAGACTAACTCCACTTAAAGTGACATTTCTGAAAAGTACTAATCTAGAAATTCGAATCGGTGTTAATTTGAATAATTTCTTTAGCTACAAGGTTGGACAAAAGTTTTGACATCACGAAGATGGTCCCAGAAGTACCTGACCTGAAGTAAAGATGGCGGTAGTTGCTTGAAAAAGTACACAATCTATACAGTTTGAAGTTTGAAGACGTTGTTTAGTATATCAGATACAATTCTTTTATTTGAAATGAGTTAGCTCAAACAATATAAAAGCTAAACTAGTTTCTACTTTGAGTAGAGTTTAAACGATCTGCGAAGACCGGCATCGCAGTGGCCGACCAAATGAGGTGACGACTCCAGAAAATCCACAAAACGGTAATGGAAAATCGTCGGCTGAAAGCGTGCGAGTTAGTAGTCATTTCAACAAGCTAATTAACTGGAAATTTGGACATGAGAAAGTTGTGCACAAGATTGGATCGCAATGGAATAAAACAGCGTCGTGAAGATGTTTCCAATGGAATTTTTGCGACGTTTCATAAGCATGAATGAAACGTGGGTCCATCAATTCACACCATGAACAAGAGAACAATCAAAACAATGGACTGAAAAGGGAGAACCGGCTTCAAAGACTGTACTGTCTGCAGGCGTAGATTTTTTGGCTTCCGCGTGGTATAATTCTCATTGATTATTTTGAAAAAGAAAAAACCATCAGCAGCGGGTATTATGCGAACTAATCGCAACATTTGAACGAAGACATCAAGCAGAAACGATCGCATTTGACTAAGAAGACAGTGTTGTTTCATCAATGGCTCGGAGATTTTCTATTAATGAAGAGGTGATGTCGGCAATTAAGGATATCGATTTTTTTTTTAAAATCAGCCATAATTAGTTTAATCAACTTTAGCTAGAAAAATATCGGATGATTCGGTCTCATATCTTCATCAAACATTGCAAATTTGAATATTGTTATTATTATATAGAAATAATCAATTTATCAGTTTTGAGAGAATAGATAAAACCCAGTTCATTGGAATAATATTTAATATACAAAGAAAATCTCGTTTAAAATTTTATAATCACTAGCCAATCAGACACGATTGTTACCAAACGTTACCTTTGTTCTAACTATATAACAAACTAAAAATAGAATTAATCAGATACATTATCCCTCATATACGCGTGTAAAAATTCGGTTACTATGAATATGAAGGATGTCTTCATAAAATCAGTTATAATTTTACAGAAAGAAAGCACAACACGTTTAGCAAGCTCTTTGACACCTTGGTGAAACCATCTTCTTTAGATTCAAATTTTCTTGCATCAAGAATTTCGCCATGGATATGAATAAATAGTAATATGACGATGCGAGGTCCGGACTAAATGATGGATGTAATAGGAACTCAATACCACCAAGTTCTTCGATCTTATTTTCGCAGAATGTGTCTGGTTATTAGAGAACCCGCTTCCGGTTGGCTATACCTGGATCTTTCTCTAATAAAATCTCATACATACGCATCAGGTATCCACTATGCACCTCCGCGTTGATAGCTCGATCATCTGGAATTATTTTCACAACTAAGCTCGCTCGAACCGATGTCTATATAGGAATTACGTCAAGACACAAACATGAGGATGTGCCTTCGACCAATTGTAATGTCTTTTTGTAATCTTCTACAGTTTTATCCCATAAACATATTTTGATTTGAACGTACTGCGACTAAAAAGGCTAAAAAGCAGTATTCCATAAAGGATACGATCAAGCGAACCCACCTATGTGGCAGCATTTTCGGAGAGAGACGTTGTGTGGACAAACAGCGATTTAAAGATCATACCAGCAACCTCGCTTCGTCTTCTCGGTTCTCGGAATCGGATGCTTACTTTTACTAATTCTACGCGGAATGCTGTCAACTAGTATCAAAATCAAACTTATGAATTGATGAATTGGTTATTGAATGTCACTGATTTCACTGACATTACTAATTCAAATACACAAGTCTTATGTTGACTACTAGTTATCTAAATAAAATTAAATGTACGTTGAAAAACATTGTTCAAAAACCAGTTTTTACAATATTAATATAATATAAAGGCCATAATATTATATCACCGGTTGGTGCTTTTGTCGGTTTGTAGTCCCACCAAACCATATCTGATCCGTCCTTATCAGTTTTCTATCTCTTGTTATGAATATAATGATAAGAAAAGTTATATAAAGGTAAACAAAAGTTGTACAGTTATGTTAAGCATTGTAGCGTGTCTTGTGCGACATAACTGCCGTTTTTCCATTTTAAATGTACTATATAAATACCAAAAGTGAAGTGAATTATGTGTGAAAAAACAGATTAAAATGATCGATACCGCGTGTAAGAGTTACAAACATTTCGGTGATTTGAAAAACCGTTATTTTGGCGAGGAGTTTGAAGGATTGCCGGCTATAATCGAAGGTAAACGTTTTCCTTTAAACCTTAAGCAATTATGGAGTGGACAAACTGCTGCACGCGCGATCATAAATCCCTTAGTCTATTACATTTGTTAAATGAAATTCCTGAAGGGTAAATAATAAAAAAATATTTCAAAAATGTACATATTTACATAATTTAATGCATAATATACAATAAACTGTACAATTTTTCCTTTTGCCCTCTCTAATGCACCGGAAATGTATTTCCTCCATATTTTCCTGTTCTGTGCCACTATTTCATTTATTGTGTGTTGCTTTTGTTTTCCTATGTCTGCTATTTCTTCGTTCCATATTTTTCTTGGACTGTCCCTTCTCCTTCTTCTTCTGAAACCTCATGTCTTGGAGATCTTCAGGTCTACTATATTGGTTCGACAAATCAGACATATCTTTAACACTCAAAACGCGTTTTCGGAAACTCCAAGATGACCTGGAGATCTCCTGGGCTACTCTTTTGGTCTTACCGTTCTTACATGTTTTCAATAAGTAATACAATTCCAAGTTTCACGTTTAACGTTCCCTTAAACTTCAGGATTTCTGAGAAATCTTGAGGTCTACTATATTGGTTCGACAAATCAGACATATCTTTAACACTCAAAACGCGTTTTCGGAAACTCCAAGATGACCTGGAGATCTTCTAGGCTACTCATTTGGTCTTACCGTTCTTACATGTTTTCAATACGTAATACAACTCCAAGTTTCACGTTTAACGTTCTCTTAAATTTCAGAATTTCTTAGAGATCTTGAGGTCTACTATATTGGTTCGACAAATCAGACATATCTTTAACACTCAAAACGTTTTCGGAAACTCCAAGATGACCTGGAGATCTTCTAGGCTACTCATTTGGTCTTACCGTTCTTACATGTTTTCAATACGTAATACAACTCCAAGTTTCACGTTTAACGTTCTCTTAAACTTCAGGATTTCTTAGAGATCTTGAGGTCTACTATATTGGTTCGACAAATCAGACATATCTTTAACACTCAAAACGCGTTTTCGGAAACTCCAAGATGACCTGGAGATCTTCTAGGCTACTCATTTGGTCTTACCGTTCTTACATGTTTTCAATACGTAATACAACTCCAAGTTTCACGTTTAACGTTCTCTTAAATTTCAGGATTTCTTAGAGATCTTGAGGTCTACTATATTGGTTCGACTAATCAGATATATCTTTAACACTCAAAACGTTTTCGGAAACTCCAAGATGACCTGGAGATCTTCGGGGCTACTCTTTTGGTCTTACCGTTCTTACATGTTTTCAATACCTAATACAACTCCAAGTTTCACGTTTAACGTTCTCTTAAACTTCAGGATTTCTTAGAGATCTTGAGGTCTACTATATTGGTTCGACAAATCAGATATATCTTTAACACTCAAAACGTTTTCGGAAACTCCAAGATGACCTGGAGATCTTCGGGGCTACTCTTTTGGTCTTACCGTTCTTACATGTTTTCAATACGTAATACAATTCCAAGTTTCACGTTTAACGTTCTCTTAAACTTCAGGATTTCTTAGAGATCTTGAGGTCTACTATATTGGTTCGACAAATCAGATATATCTTTAACACTCAAAACGTTTTCGGAAACTCCAAGATGACCTGGAGATCTTCGGGGCTACTCTTTTGGTCTTACCGTTATTACATGTTTTCAATACCTAATACAACTCCAAGTTTCACGTTTAACGTTCTCTTAAACTTCAGGATTTCTTAGAGATCTTGAGGTCTACTATATTGGTTCGACAAATCAGATATATCTTTAACACTCAAAACGTTTTCGGAAACTCCAAGATGACCTGGAGATCTTCGGGGCTACTCTTTTGGTCTTACCGTTCTTACATGTTTTCAATACGTAATACAATTCCAAGTTTCACGTTTAACGTTCTCTTAAACTTCAGGATTTCTTAGAGATCTTGAGGTCTACTATATTGGTTCGACAAATCAGATATATCTTTAACACTCAAAACGTTTTCGGAAACTCCAAGATGACCTGGAGATCTTCGGGGCTACTCTTTTGGTCTTACCGTTCTTACATGTTTTCAATACGTAATACAATTCCAAGTTTCACGTTTAACGTTCTCTTAAACTTCAGGATTTCTTAGAGATCTTGAGGTCTACTATATTGGTTCGACAAATCAGATATATCTTTAACACTCAAAACGTTTTCGGAAACTCCAAGATGACCTGGAGATCTTCGGGGCTACTCTTTTGGTCTTACCGTTATTACATGTTTTCAATACCTAATACAACTCCAAGTTTCACGTTTAACGTTCTCTTAAACTTCAGGATTTCTTAGAGATCTTGAGGTCTACTATATTGGTTCGACAAATCAGATATATCTTTAACACTCAAAACGTTTTCGGAAACTCCAAGATGACCTGGAGATCTTCGGGGCTACTCTTTTGGTCTTACCGTTCTTACATGTTTTCAATACGTAATACAATTCCAAGTTTCACGTTTAACGTTCTCTTAAACTTCAGGATTTCTTAGAGATCTTGAGGTCTACTATATTGGTTCGACAAATCAGATATATCTTTAACACTCAAAACGTTTTCGGAAACTCCAAGATGACCTGGAGATCTTCGGGGCTACTCTTTTGGTCTTACCGTTCTTACATGTTTTCAATACGTAATACAATTCCAAGTTTCACGTTTAACATTCTCTTAAACTATAGTATGTCTTAGAGATCTTGAGGTCTACTATATTGGTTCGACAAATTAGATATATCTTTAACACTCAAAACGTTTTCGGAAACTCCAAGATGACCTGGAGATCTTCGGGGCTACTCTTTTGGTCTTTTCTTTAACGCTCAAAACTTTCACGTTTTTGGAAACCCCAGGACGGCCTTTCACGTCGTGTGAACGTTTTATGAACGTATTTTTCGCGTTTGTTTTCCCTTATCTGCTATTTGTTTATTCCATATTTCTTTTTTTGGACTGTCCCTTCTCTTTCTTCGTATCGTTCATGCTTTCCACATTCGTTTTGTTAGTCAGTCTTGGTCCATCCTTGTTAAATGTCCAAACTAGTTTAAGATTTTCTTCTTTATGTTTTCTTGGATTGTTTCTTGTTGTAATTTCATTTCTTATTCTATTCATCCTACTTTCCCTTCTATTTTTCGTAGGTACTTTATCTCGATTGCATTTACTTTACTATCTATTTTATTGTTAGTTTCTACCAGGGTAGAAGTAGAAAATAATAATAGTAAGATTAAACATATTGAAAAAGAAAGAGAATACAATAAAAATGAAAGGAAAATTAATTTACGAAAAGGGAAGGGTGAGATCGTGAGTTTTCGGGGTAAAAACGGTTTATCTCGATTTTTTTTTGGAAAACTACAATTTAGTTCGATAAATTATCGTTTGAATTGCTGTAGATTTAACGCTCTTGTTGTCATACTGATCGATTTCGATTCGAATAAGTAAATTGGAAGTTAATTAAAGTGATGATGGTCCCCAAGTTTTTAAAAATTTTTCCGTAATTAATATGAAATTATGTGTATACTACATTATAAATTAAACGACATGAAGAACAAATAATAAATTCAGTATTATTATCGATATTATGTCTGGCGTCATATATCACGAGATTATGAGATTTCAGCAGGCCCTATCGGTTATAAACCATTATCAGAATTGCATGAAGAGAAAAGCGTTCGTGGAAACAGCCAGTGATTTATTATTTTTATCTTTTCGTACAGAAAAAAACTCGGAACAGATTACCTGCGCCCTAATGATCTACCATTAGTACATACTTCTAAAACTCTCTTCGCCAAAACCACATTCAAAAACTCCCGATAATATTTCCGGTATTTCACATATTCAACGAATGCGAAATTAATGAATTCGATATTTATGTTATATAATGTACGACTACCGACTGTTACAATTTAGATCAATTTTCAGTTTGCTGTATTTTTGGATCATTTTATATTCATTGTTCGTCAGTATCTGAACGGGACAGAACGACACGATTTGAATAGGATTGAATTGGATCGATAGCATCCGATATACTTTTTCAAAATTTATATACAGAGCCCACACTTTATTCGGAATAAATAAATACTAAAATAAGTTTTGAATTCCGAACTTAAAAATTAAATTAACACAGAATACGCTTCAGCTAAATTAAATGCTCAAGTCTATTATATTGAACCGATTAATCAGATATATCTGTAAAACTCGAAACAACTTCCAGTTTAACGTTTTCGAAAACTCCAGGAGGGCCTGGAGATCTTCGGGGCTGCTGTATTGGTCTGACAACTCTTATATGTCTTCAAAATCAAGTTTCACGTTATATGAATCCTCAGGACGTCCTGGAGATCTTGGATATTTTCAACACTTAATACAATATCAAGTTTAACATTCTCTGAAACCTCAGGATATCTTGAGATCTACTATATTGGTCCGACCAATCAGATATATCTGTAAAACTCGAAACAACTTCCAGTTTAACGTTTTCGAAAACTCCAGGAGGGCCTGGAGATCTTCAGGGCTACTATATTGGTCCGACCAATCAGATATATCTTCAACACTCAAAACAACTTCAAGTTTGACGTTTTCGGAAAGCTCAGGAGGGCCTGGAGATCTTCGGTGCTACTCTATTGGTGTGACAATTCTTATATGTCTTCAAAATCAAGTTTCACGTTTTTTGAATCCTCAGGACGTTCTAGAGATCTTGGATGTTTTCAACACTCAATACAATATCAAGTTTAACATTCTTTGAAACTTCAGGAAATCCTGTAGATCTTGAGGTCTACTATATTGGTCCGACCAATCAGATATATCTTCAACACTCAAAACAACTTTGAGTTTGACGTTTTCAGAAAGTCCAGGAGGGCCTGGAGATCTTCGGGGCTACTCTATAGATCTGACAATTCTTATATGTCTTCAAAATCAAGTTTCACGTTTTTTGAATCCTCAGGACGTTCTAGAGATCTTGGATGTTTTCAACACTCAATACAATATCAAGTTTAACATTCTCTGAAACCTCAGGATATCTTGAGGTCTACTATATTGATCCAACCATTCAGATATATCTTCAACACTCAATATAATTTCAAGTTTCACGTTTTCGGAAACTCCAGGACGTCTTGGAGATCTTGGAGGCCACTAAATTAATCTGACAGTTCTCATATGTCTTCAACACTTGATACAACCTCAAATTTCACGTTTCCTGGAAGATTTTGGAGCTTATATATTGGTCCTAACGTTGAGATATGTTTTCAACTCTTACAACATTGAGCTTCATGTTTTCTGAAACCCTAGGTGGCTCTGGAAATATAGGGGGATACTGTTTTGATTCCTTCGTTGAGGTATGTCTTCCTCCATTCATATAATACCAAGTTTCACGTTCTTTGTAATATTAGGACGTCCCTCATTAAACAAATCGCGTAACTGATACTAAGTTTTATCTCGACAAATTATTAAAAGTCCGTTGGAGCTGATAAAGATCCAATTTAGGTCTTAACCTATCACATCGTATTGATGTCTAAAAATAAAACTGCATTGTCAAATCATGAAACATATATTCAATTATGAAAATTATTCAAGACAATTTCAACTTAGCATACGTCCAAAGACAGGTAGAAGCAATGTGTTATCCTAATGAAAAAAATGTTTAGCTCAATATTTCTGCAACATGTTTAATGTCTGTTATTTTATATAGATCGTTTACTAACTTTTAGGGAGTTCGGATAACGTTGTTTTATAACTAAAATCATAAATATTCAATATCTCTCAAGTTTTCCCATCCCATAGAAGGCACTGCAAAGTTGTCACTATCGGTAAGGGAGCTGATACCGCTGATACCAATATTATAACATTCCGCTGTGGTAACGTGTATTCTCTTGAAAGTAGTTTTCGAAGATAACAAACACACTTTTATACGAGGGGTAAATGGAAACTTATCATTCCATCGGAAAATTGAAAACCGATATATCAATTGTTTCATGTAAACAAAAAACGACGATTTTATTTGTATATTGACATGGAAGTAGCTGCCAGGGTCAAATTTCAAATCATATTCTAATGATATTACATCGAATTACACAAACCATCGCCGTTAATTATTCTTATTTATGTGTAAAAAGCTAACAATATAAAAACTTGTTTGCTATAATAGTTTATCACGAGAGCGCATTAACGGAAAAGTGATTTTCCACTTTGAAGGAACCAATCGCATCACCGCAAATCGCTTGGTGAGTGTTGCGGTTGGAAGCGGTATTTCCTAGCATCGTCGCGTGGCCGAAAACTTGGCGCATTCTTCAAGAACAAAAAGTTATATACCAAATTCGTACACTTGGAGGTCTGCTCCATTTACATTGGTCTATGTAAACTGTTAGAGGTTTAAGAATAGAGAAAACACAAACTAGTGCAGGTCTTTGGGAGGATTCAAGGTCTAGAGGTCCTTTTGGATTGTAATTGACAGTATTGCTCCTTAGTAGTGTAGTGAAACCAGAATAGTGACACTGGTACCAGTGTCAAAATCAGTACTTCTTCTCTAGGCAGCTCTATTACATAGCAAATCAACAAAGCTAGATCCCACAACAAAAGTTTGTAATCTGAGACCAACACCAAGGAGGATGAGGTAATGGAGGACCATAACAATAAGTTATGTCTACTGTGTTGATTCCGCACTGGGAGGAAAGTAGAGAATTCTACTGATCATGGTTTTGTAAATGTGGATTCGAAAATCAGTACATGATGTACCAGGATACGTACAAGAAAACAACGAAATTACTTAGAAGAAATCTTCCATACATTAGGATGCTCAACTCAATACAGAAGAGAGCAGTTCGACTTATACGCGATCCAGAGTTGACCAAAAACTTAGAGCATTAAAGAAAGGCCGCCGACGTGGCTCACTAACACCGAGTTCGCTTGCAGACGATCAGAACTTCATTTTATTAGGACTCATTTATTTGGAGAAGTGCAAGCCTGTGGAATCAGCTACCAAGACACGTGTTTCCCGAGCACCTCAACCTACAGAAGTTCAAGATCAATATCTACATGCATCTCTAGACCCGCCACTCGAATGTAAAAGGGTCTACCTTCTGGTGCTTGCTATTTACATAAAAAATGAAGTTTCATAAATATAAAACTACGTCTTATAGAATGACTTGTATGCCCTTGTATTTGGTTATTGTCGAATCAAGTAAAGTTTTAAATATGTCATAGTATATGACACTTGAGCTACCTCCACTTTTTTCTTAATAAAATTCTCAATGTAGCCTTCTGCAACAAATCTGTAACCTCTGTGCCGTTTCTTAGTAACCAAGTCACCGCCTGCATTTGCCAACTGACTGACACTGGATCTCCGAAAACAGTGTCCAGTATAACGCTCAGAATCTGGTAATTTCAGATATTGGGCAAATAAACGTAGCATTTTGTTTTAAGCGTAGATACCATAATAATATGAGCCATCTAGTGGCTCCTCTGAAGTAGATGAAGTGCCATAAGAATTTTTGTAATGTAGAAATTCATACAAGGTAGCTACTTTCGTTATGAACTCTACGTTTTTAAGAAGCTTCAGCAATAAAACGATTAATATTATCAGATTCCAAAACTTTGGACTCTTTAGGATCATAACCTTGCTAAATTGTTTACAGGTAATCGTCAAGTCTTGACATTTTTTATTTTTACTCAGTGCACATCGTTAGCGTCGCCTGAATCGAAATTTTTGGTAAGCAAATTATTTATGGCCTCTTCTACTATTTTACGTAATTTTGGTTCATCTAACATGTTTATCAGTGTTACCACAATAACAAAAAACGCGTGTGATCAAATTAGCGTCTCATAAAACTCAAAAAATAGCCTATTTGAGTTTAATTTGGCCAAAATGAGGCATGTAATAGTGAAATTTGATCAAAAATGACTGTGTTAGTGAAGTTTGCAGTTTCTTCTGCTTTTTTGATTGGAATATATCAACAACACCTCGTATTACTTGGAAAGCAGTCTCGAAGATTATATCTTTGAGAATATATTAACAAAATATGTAGTTGATACGTAAGGTGCTTTGAATATGACCGCTATCTGGTGCTTTTAGCGTTATCAAATCAGTGACTGTTATTCGGTCAATTCGGTAGACTATTTATTCAAAGTTCCAAAGACGTATGACGGGTAGTTAGTTATTTAGATTAGAAATATTTGTCTGTGTAAATTGAAGTTGTTCATCATATTTATCAGATCTGAAAAAAAGTTTTGACATAGAGACGGGACTTTTGTATTATTCTAATCTTGTCGAAAGTAGCAACCGGTCAGTTATTTTTATATCCATAAAGCTCTATAATCTCTTATTTATTGATTTTTAATGAATTCCGATGATTCCCATGTTCTATTTTTTTCTAAATTCTAACTACTACGGACGAATTGGTCCAATATATGAGAGTAAAACATTTTAGTAATCTAACTAGGACTCAACGTAATATCCTGAAAAATGTTACGAATTTTTTTTTTCAAATATACCAAACGATCAGAACTTTAGCTGTCGACGACGATAACGTCAAATTTTTGAAGTACGAGCGTTGATATTTCATATTTTGTGACTTAATGAAAAATAATCGATTCTAGTTTCACAGTTTCTTTTTAAATATTCTGCTCTAAGATTGCTTTTTGAAGCGAAAAAACAGTTTTTTGGTGTTGTAAAGCGTTGACTACGTAATTTGTTCTTAAAGTGGGAGAGGAAAAAAGTTATTGGGTGCTGTGTGGTGGATGGTTAACTAACTTCTTCTTTAAACACTAATTTTCATGTTTATGATTCTGAATAAAACAGTTCTGGTATTGAAAAGTGGTACGTGTTAGAGCTTAATAAATATTTTTTCTATTATTGGACGGGTATTTCTATTTCTCGCCTGTGTTACGAAAATCATGTCGCGCTGAGGTGTTTTAGGGGATTTACGCAACAACACAAAGTTTACACCGAAAGGTTAGTAAACAGACAGTGTTGCCAATGCCAAAAAAATATCAAATATCTACTATAACATCTTCTGTGTAGATAATAGTTGATAGAAATGGAATTTTCCCTTTATCGAATGGGAAACTTACTGAACTGTTTATGTTTTATTTACAAAACAGAGTTTTCAGTATTCAGTATTCATGTTATGGTTCTGAACAAACTTAAATTGTCAAATGGAATTTATGACTAAAAAAGCGCCATCAATATTAGTAATAGTAACGTAAAGAGTTGTTCTAAATCGACGTAAGTAAAATTGAGATAGGAGGATATCACGCGGTGGAAGATTTATAGGGTTATGAGGTATTTGCTGTGGAATATATATAAATCAGTGGGTAAAGAAGAGAGTGTAAGAACCGGCAGAGCGTGATTCACATTACCGACCCTGCAAAGCGTGATATAGGAAGAAACGTAATCATTTTTGCTGTGCCATTGTGATATGATATATAAGCATTTTATCAGATCGAGTGTTATCAGAGAACTCGTGAGGTGTTATAACGAATATTTTCTGGTGGCGCGCTTCGTTCGGATTAAGACACGAGTGCGATAGAGACGACAATAATTTTCTGACTCTTGATGAATATGTATAGTTGCCGTTTTTCGAGTAGACGAACTGCTTGTATCTCTGGATATAAATTTGTTAAATGCAATTTATCATTGTCACGAGATTACCGTGTGGAGTATCAGTTTTATTATCCTCTTATGAAATAGACTTTTTTGTATATACACTGTGTCCAATTGAGTCCTAACCATATGAGAAAAATTTTTTTGTTCTTAGTTAAATGAAATAAACAGTCATTGTTTAGTTTATTAGATATATTGAAAAAATCTTACTCTATTATAGAACCAAACAAAATTTCAATATCAAAATATTTTATTAATCAAAAAATTCTCCTCTTAATTGGATACATTTATTACAACGAACCTGCAACGTCTCCTACACCTTTCAAAAAAAATGTTTCTTCTTGCTCTTCAAACCAGATCTCCACAGCGTTTATTATCCACTCGTTGGAAAAAAAATTTATGACCTTTTAAACTTTTTTTCATTTGAGTAAATAGATGATAGTCGGACGGAGCCAAATCTGGTAAATAAGGGGGAAGTTCTAGTAATTCAAACCATAAATCACGAATTTTTTGCACGGTTTCATGAGATTTGTGTGCAGGGGCGTTGTCCTGCAAAAACAAAACACCTTTGGATAGCTTCCGCGTCTTTTCTCTTAATTTTTTTTCACGTAGCGTGGTCAGTGATGTCGAATAGTAATCTCCAGTTATTGTTCTAGCCTTATCCAAAAAATCAATCATGATTACTCCACGGCAATCCCAAAAAACTGAAGCAAGAACTTTTCCAGCTGATTTTTGGACACGAAACTTCTTAGATCTTGGAGAACCAGAGTGTCGCCATTCCATCGATTGTTGCTTTCTTTCTGGATCGTAGAAATGTACTCAAGTCTCATCCATAGTAACAATTCGGTTTAAAAAATCTACATCGTTTTCAAATCGAGCACAGATCGAATGCGATGCTTCTACCCTTGCACGCTTTTGGTTCAACATTCAAACATTTGGGGATCCGTTTTGCAGCAATTTTTCTCATTTCCAAGTTGATGTGATATGATGAACGCGTTCCTATGAAATATTCAGTGCTTCAGATATCCGTTTTAGCCCAATTCTATGGTCTGATAAAATCATGTCATGAACTGCATCGATATTGGCGGGTACTGACACAGAAACTGGCCTTCCCGATCGGTCATCATGTTCAATGGAAAATTTACCTCTTTTGAAGCTTGCTGTCCAATTTTTCACGGTCGCATATTAAGGACATTGATCACCAAGGGTATTAAGCATATCGTCGCTTACCTCTGTACCATTTTAAATACAGATAGGTACTTGATGATGGCTACATACTCCAATTTTTCAATTTTCACAATTACGGTGGACATCTTTTTTCTTTTAATTTCCTGCGTAACTCTGGTTTGCTTTTTTGACGTCAAACTTTACACTTACACTTCTAATAATTTATTGTTCGTTGCTATGGTAACGCAATATTTTGTTTATGTATGGAACTGGTCTAGGCTAACTAGATATCGATACATCCTCGTCTCTGAATATGTTTTCAAAAACAAAAGATATTGATGAAACAGTTGAAAAAACAAAGGAAATATTTGGTCAGCCACTCCTAATGAACAATTGGATTGATAAAAACGAAACTGTTATTTAATAAGGTCCTTTGAGATTCTCACGCAGTTGTGAACAAAATTTTTACTTGGATATGTATAATCTGAAAATAACATTGACGTCGTCCTCGCTTAAAGTTGACATTTTTTTGACTCCCATTTCATTGAATCTCAACTGATTTCTGTTCGAATTTCCGGAACCGTTTCGCGAGTTTCGTCTTCAGAAAGCGAAGGCTACCTACATGAAACACGACGATTTTCAAATTTTGAATGGTATCGTAGACGATTCAACAAGCAAAGCACCACCCTAATACACCACAATGGCTATATAAAGAAATTAATTATCATGAGGTGCATCCTCGACGCTCTCTACTGAAGTCTTGGAGGAATGCCACCCAACCACACTCTCGATTTATTCAATAGCTCACTACTCTACTACAAAATGGACGTGATTCAAGTCAGCCACATTATGTGCCTATAACAAATCGAGGCGAGGGGACACGAGCGCACATCTCACACTATCGCATTCGCTTTCCCTCGTGTAGCTTTGTGGATCAAGCTTAAGTAGTAGTATTTAATTTCTTTTCTCTATCAACTTCCAAGAGGCAACGATAAACAAATTGTGTAAATAAATTTGTGATTTGGCGCGACACAGAAGACAAAGATAACTTCTAGACCATACTAAAAACGTAATCGATAAGAATGTCATTATGGTATAAAGGAATATAAAATTATTGTGATGTTTTAGTTTGTAATTTGATCACCATGTTGATATATCTATCACGACTTGAAACAAGCATTAGACTTGTCCATCGGATAAGAATGATTTTTTTTTCAACATTGATCTCTCTAGCATATAGTTCCATTGTCGTGGTTACTATTCCATCATTTGTTTAGTAACAGTAATTGCGATTATCAGTATACATTACAATAATACTTAGAGAGATCATATCGACATGATGGAAGATGATTTGGTAATTACAGATATTATAGTTAGTAACTAATGGTATAGAAAATTGATACTGCATCAGATCGTTTTAGTTAGGGAAAATTAGTGTGATGCGACTTTGTGTTGAACAGGAACGGCGCGTTGTTTCATACAAAAGGGGACCGGAAAATAATGTCCGTTTCTTTTATCATATTCAAACAATCGCATTTTCTTCAATTGATCGTTTTTGACTAATTATGTTTGTTAAATGTCATCATTGTAATATTTCACGAAGCTGTGGTCCACCAGGGGTTACTAACATCTGAAGGAGTTCCAAATTAGGATTTTCCGTCAAATTAAATGAACAAGCAATAAAACTTATACCATAAAAAATAGTTTTCGTAGTGGAAGTGTGGCAAATCAAACACCAAAGTGTACTCTTTTTAATATATATTCCGAACTTTCGAATGTATTAATCATCGGGGATATAATTAATTGTGGATTGTGGTGTGTTGCAATTTATTCTCTTTTAACAAAATATACTAAAATAAATTAATAAGTTTCAAAAATCAATATAAATATTGTGTATTCAACTGTTAAGTATGGCGAATGAACGAACCGCTACAAAAAAATTATTTAACAATTTCAGGAGAAAAGCCTGATTCATTAAAAGGCAATTTGACTCTCAAGGCACTTTGCACTACAATCCCAGGCATTCGTTTGTCTCGCTGCGAAATCCGCTAAAGTACCCGAATAAGCAACTAGGCAGCGGGAAAAATCTCTTGGCCGCGGTACAACTCAACTTAAAGTCGCTAGAACGACAGCTCTTAGAGATCTTAAGGCCGCCAAACCGACTGCCTGCTCCTTTCAAGGTTTATTTGTTTATTGAAAATTTTGCGCTTGTCAACTAGAACCAATGACGTATGTAGGTCGCTTCGAAAATAACCGAAACATCACTTGTTCTATTTTTTAACTGGAAGATTTGAAAATATTTGAAAATGCGTAATCAACAGCGATACCGATAAAAATCAAATAAGCATCGCAAATTTTTTGCAATAGAATAGAATTCCGGGTTTTTCTAATTCATTAATTTGTGTGAGGTGTTAAATTTGGCAAAGAAAGAAACATTTGATCATGAGAAAGCTTTTTTTAAAGTGAGTGTTGCGTTTACTCACAATCGATCAAAAACAACAACGTATTGATAATTCAGAGTAATTGTTGGCCATGTTTACACGTAATTTAGATTTTTTGCATCGATATGTGACAATGGTTGTAACATGGATTCCCACTTCACTTTGGAGTCAAAAAGATCATCATCTGAATGAACTGCAGCCGATGAACCACGTCCAAAGGCAGAACAGTCAACTGGGAAAGTTATGGCTTCAGTATTTTGGGATGCGCATGGAATATTTTTCAACGACTATCTCCAAAAGGAAGAGACAATCTATATCGAATACTACATAAGGTTGTTGGATCGTTTGAATGCAAAAATTAGGGAAAATCGGTCTTATATGTCGAAGAGGAAACCACTGTTTCACCAAGACAATGCACCGATTCACAAGTCGATCAAAACGATGGTGAAATTGAAAGAATTACACTTCCTCATTCACCGTATAGTCCAAATTTAGCCCCCAGTGACTACTGACTATTCTATGATCTCAAAAAAATGCTCGTCGGCAAAAAATTGATCTTAAACGAAGAAGCATTTACTGAAACTGAAGCCTTTTCTGACACAAATCCTTCTACAAACACGGCATCGAGAAGTTTTTTGACAAAAAGTTATTTAATAACTCGACTTATTGAGTTATGGTTTTGGGTGAAAAAGAACTCAAAATACGTCGGTGATGAATGTCGATAGGGTCGGCCAAAATGATGTATTCCGAGAAACATCGATGATGTGCGCAACATGATTAAAGATCGGCATTTGACTTACCGGTGTCTTTTAAAATATCACTGCAATACAATTGATTTTGCATGAACGTTTTGGGCGTGAGAAAGATAACGTATGTTTCAAGATGGATCCCGCACAAAGCACTGAATATTTGAAGGAGAAAACCATCGAATTAATTTCTCATTTCCCGCTTTTGTCCGATTTATCCTCTAATGATTTTTTCTTGTCTTCCACTGCCAAATGAGTTGTGCGGACAGCGATTTTCATCACCTCAAGAAGCTGTTGAAGACCTTCAAACCCACGTTTTTAAGATATCAACCTCAGAGTGATGAAAATATCTCAACCTACCCTTTAACTAAAGGTTCTTTAGTTTGAAAATAATCGTATCGGCAACACTGGAATAAATTGTGCGTTGATTTTAATTAAAAGTAATTTATTAAAGAAGAACTAATTTATTTAGTATCCCGTATTCAAAAACCAGTAGATAACAATCGGATCATATTAAATTAAATTTTATGCGAGGAGCACCGCTATAATTTTTAATTACCAGATTAATTTTTATTCCCGGCAAATTATCTAGTTTCTGAATCTTATCGCAATTTCAAGATCAAGGCAATGTACGTCATTAGTAGAGATATAATCACATGTTATTATATTCTACGAATTTATAATGCAGATTGATCGACTTTTCAAAGTTTAATTGGATAGAGACAATTAGTCTCTTGATTTATATTAAAGATAAATTCTAGTTTATCAAGTTGTTATCACTTGGAAAAAAAAAATTTTTTTTCGTTTCAACTACTTATATTTATACTTCCGTTATTATTTCACATTTGTTAGTATTAGATATAGGTCATACGTCTTGAAAACTAATACACGCCATCATAGTTTAAGTTTTATTACGTACACCACAACTAGGGATGGTTTAGAAACATCTATACGTCAACGCTAAAGCCATCTATGTTTTTAAATCAATATTATCATTGCTCTTCTTCTTTTGGTTGCTTAACTGTGACGAATTTTAGCGACCATCAAGGAAATATTCATTCTGTCAGCAGTTTAGCGAAAGAATTGGACTTCTTGTTCGAGAATTTCTAGTTTTTCTTTGGTCTTCAAATAGTTTTTAAATGTGTGCTATCTGATGTCTCATTTTGTTTTGTTTATTCATGATTATCTTGCAATTACCGAGCATCTAGCAAAACAATTCTCTTCATAGGGCCACAATCTTTTATAGGTTTACCAAAAATCCATCAAGTCATGGTCATAAAGAAGTGGGAAAACGAAAAGAAATCACAAACATGGAATAAGACCCCAGGTCTAAAACAATCGAATCTCCTATTCTATCAACTGATTTGAAAAGGCCCTTCCATTAAACAAAGACGGGCTTAGGAGAATTATTGGACGCGGTCCAGTGAACTACCATCTGAAGAACATGGAGAAACTTCTGTAAGGAACCAAAGGAAACCGCCAAACATCTCCTTTATAAATGCGAAGGAATCCGTAAACAAAGACGACAGTACTTAAATACAAGCTTTTTAAAGACAGTTGATGTGAGCCACATGCCCCCCAGATAGGGGGATAAAGTCGTTGCTTCCTGACTGGTACGTTGTCCGGAAAACTGTCGGCTAAATACAGTGAAGACATCTCAGAAAACATGCTAAAAATCTGAAATTCAAATAATTCATTCCATTAAGGAATTATTGCTGATAAAATTCAATAGGCTTGTATAAAGTTTTCCGGAGATAGTAACAGCATGCTTTCTATTCTTGACACTTCCAGTTACGACCGCATCAGCTGAAAGAAGTTTTTTAAAATAAAAACTGATGAAAAATTACCTAAGGACTTCGATGGGGCAGGAACAGCTATCAGACTTGTTAGAAAAACTGAAATCGTCTTCAGATGATTTAATAAATCAATTTGCCGAAAAAAAGGCAAGAAAAGTGTTAATTTCATTTGAATTGTTTGGCTAGCTCAGTTTCTCATTTTAATTTAATGCAAGCATTTTTGTTTCATTTGTGAGAAAATTTTACCCTTCATTTGGGCCCCCCCAACTAATTTTGATACAGGACACCTCCAACGCACGCTACGCCACTGGCTGCTCTGTCTTCTTAGACGTAGCTGAGGATTCTTCAAAGTTTTAGTCGATTTATTCAAGGTTTTATCTGCAGAAAAACTCCTAGTGAGCTGTGTTTTTGTATATACCTGTATTATGGTGTTGTAATCATCGATATCATGTCAGCTAAATAATGTATAAAGGCTAAAAGGTCATGAAAATTAGTTTTTCGCAAATATCACGCTCGGAGGTGAATAGCGATTATTATAATTCCTAGTTTTTAGTGAAATGATCTCCAAAAAAATATCTGTAAAATGAACCGTCAAGTTAATTAAGTAAAAAATCTTATTTATATAAAATTATTATTTTTAACACTATTGTTAAAAGTCTTTTTTTAACAAGTGTTAAAGTATTTATACGTACGCTTTCTTATAAAATGAAATTTTTTATCATGCAAGCTTGAATTAAGAATGTCACTTTCAACGTTAGTTTGATAAAATATTATTTTTTGTTGTTTAAATAATTTTTTTTTCAATATTCATGTCGAAGATGATACATTGATTAATATACACCCCACAAAAATTATCGCATCAATCATTATTTTTTAAATATTTCAAATGTGTTGCCTGTTTTTCGAATTTTATTATTATTACGAATTAAAACACCAATAGATACCGCCTTTTGCAACATTTATTTTATATCAGTTTAATCTACAGAGGACAAAAAGTTTGATTTACCAAAACATAGAAAATATCAAACAAATTGTACAAAACAATGAACGGTGCTTAAACTAAAACCATCCAAATGAATTTCTAATAGCGTGTGTTGCCGCCCCTCGCTCTAATTACAGCTTCCATTTGTCTTGGAAGGCTTCTAAACAGGTTGTGGACGTATCCTTGCGGCATCTTTTCCCAGAAGTTAAAAAGAACATTTTGAAGATCATCTAGTGTTCTTATTGGTGCTGGATGTTGCTGAATTTGCCATCCTAGATGGTCCCAGACATGCTCTATCGGGTTAAGGTCCGGGCTACAGGCAGGCCAATTCACGGTGGGCATCTCGACCTCTTTTAAGTACTGCCGAACCACTATAGCAGCGTGTGGACAAGTATTATCGTGTATTAGCATAGAGTTGTCAACGATATGAGGCATATAATGCACTAAATGGGGTTCTAGGATATTGGTTATGTACCTGTCAGCATTTAGTCTTCCATCATTCATTGGTACTAATTCCGTGCGACACTCAAAAGAAATTCCTCCCCGAACCATGATAGAGCCACCACCAAAGCTTTCAGTTTGACAAAAATTAACCGTTCACCACGTCGCCTACATACTGGTACACGCCTATCTAATGAATACAGACAAAATCTTGATTCATATTGGACCAATCTTGAATATTCCAATTTGCGTGTTCTCGATCAAATCCCAATCTTGCTACTCGATGTTCTCTGGTAAGACCTCGATCTCTAGCTGGTACTCTGGCTCCTATACCTGCTTCTCTCAACCTATTTCGAACTATTTGTAGATTTATTCGGACATTACGAGCAGCCAACAGATCTGTTTGCAGCCTTCGACTGGTGGTATGCCGTTAATCTCAAATAACGATCATCAACTACCGAAGTTACCCTTTCGCGGCCTTGTCCGGGTCTTCTGGTAAGCTGCCCTGTTTCTTGGTAGCGAATAACAACTCTGGATAAGGTGCTTTGTTGAACTCCAATTACCCCGGCGACGTATCTTTGACTGCGGCCATCTTGTATGAGCGCGATGATTCTAGCGGCTCCTTCATTCGTCACATGTCTTGTTAAACGTTGAGGCACATCCATTATTAACAAAATAAATTTAAATAAATCCAGAAATATCTATGATACATATACAGATTGTCCCAAAAAACTAAGATTAAGTATTAAAAATATCCTAAAATACCAGTGATGCGATCATTTTTGTGGGTGGTTTATAATTATACCTACAAATTTTCAATATCAAGTTATTTTTTGATAAACATCGAAATATGTTGAAACGTCAAGTTTTTCTTTTTTTCTTTTTAAACCAAATGAAGCTCAAAATCGAGACGATTCGTCAAGAAAAAGTAAATAATTTCGTAATCGTGTATCTCTATTGGTAACACTGTAAATAAAAAGTTGTAGAATTGGAATTTAAATTGAAAAACCCGGTATTAGACTTACTATTTTAGAAAATGGAAAGCTGCTGTTGTAAAAGAAACAAAGATCATGACACGTCGTCGTATCCGAAACAAAATGCATGTAAGTTCTCTATCGAACCTCAAAAGAAACCGGAATGAAAATAAAAAAATCGAAATAGGGAAACCGAACAAAAAGTATTTCCGTTGCAGAAAGCACTCACTCATATTCTCAATTCCGACATCTGCCCTCTGGAACTGGAAATCTTTTCCTCAGTCTCTCTTTCTCTTTTGCGGCGGGACCGATATCCACGTTATCTCGACCAAGAAACAGAACAGCAACGACGCAGAGCGTCTTTATCAGTGGCAGACTTCGCCGTCGAGACGCTTATCGCTCCAGACCAGCACTAGTGTATACATGTTATCTGGCAGCTCCACCACTATTAGAATATCTAAATATCCTTGGCTCTCGGGGATGGCGGACGCCCACGCGGGTGATCGGGGGCGGCCGAGGGCAGCCCCTTGCATCGCTACGATAGCATTGCCGCTACCACTTTATTTATATTCATCAAAGCTGTTCTTATCAGTTATGAACAGAAATATCGCAAGGCGAACATGCGGCCAAAACTCTCTAAAACTTATTATATAATACTGCGAGTATATCGGTTCCAGATTTTGAGATTTCCTTATTTTACAATAACTTATCGAATTATTGTTTATCGTACATTTTGGTATTATGGGTAATAAAATTTCGGGTATTTTATCTAATTAATTCCATAGACGATACGAATTTCCAAATTCGATCTTGTACGTACCCATAAAAATATTCGATAAAATTATTAATAAGCCAATAAAAATATACTAACAATCTGTTAGATTGAAAGTAATAAGTAATTACTTTGATAGATTAGTTTGATTCACCTTGTATGTTTAAATGTAGAATGTAATAGTGATTTATGCAACAAGTGAGTAAAGTAATACTTTTTTTCACGATTCACAATACCTACGAGTGGAAAAAAGTTACTTTACTCACAGACAATTCGTTGGTTTTCTAACGCAACCTCGTAACTCGATTTTGGGATTTAAACTGAAAATTAATCGGCAAATATCGTATCGCATCGAACTGTAAAGTTATAAATAAAAATGTTTAAGTTATCCTTTGATAACAAATGGGAGGATCTTCTACAACGTTTGAACAAGAAAATTTCTGTCAATACTGAAATGAAGGATTTATATTCCATAGAAATCCCGTTACCTAAGCAAAAATACATGGACTTATCATCTCTCAAACAATTAATACCTAAGTCTATCACGCTTTTTATCTTATATATTAAAAAAATTGATGATTTCCATTCCGAGTCCGTTCAGGCGTTTTACCCAACCGATTTGATTAATTTTTTTTCAATGAAAGGTATTGATGCACAGATCAGCCATCAACCATCGGATTTCATCTAATTTTCACCATTCTCAAGTTATACTCAAATGCGATTTCCACCTGTACATTACTTATGGGAGTTTTTCATATACACACGTTCTATCCTCAATATCTCAAGTTCTATTCAAGAGACTTCGTTTTGGTTTCTCGAACATCCTGATCCATTTCCTAATGCTATCGTCACTGGGCGTGGCGTGGCGTGTACGATATTCCGCACGATACAGACGTAGAGCAGTCATTATTGAATCACCGTTACGATAATACGTTAGAAAACCATAGAATTTTGGACGACCTTCTTGTAGCAAAGTCCGACCACGAGTGAATACGGAAAACCAGCGAAACTCGGTCGCTCGAGATGGTGCTTTATCACCAAAATTCGAAGCGAGTTGATCGGTACACTGCCGTTAGTTTAATCCATGTCGAAAGTCATAGAAAAACATCGCACGAAAATGTTCTATTTTTTTGACCGGGACGAAAGTTTCAAATATCTCTAATAGCACTCGTATGACAATATGTTTTGAGTACGTTCACCATTAAAAATGTCAACTTTGACAATGTCAGATTTGACATGTTCACATCAGTGTTGCCATATCTCAAAACTTAAGTAGCATCCCTCGTATTACCGCAATAATATTAATAGAAGAACCCACCACTTTTCAAAAGGTTCTCCAGACCATTTTTGTAGGTAGGTAGTGAATTATATATTGGCCTTAATTTATAAGTAGAAATTTTCGTTATTATTTCTTTATTTTGCTTGAGTTTTCAAGCGTTATGTGTAGTTACGAAAATGGTAAGTCATACGCGTCGCAATTGGAAAATTTCTATTTTGATAAAGCGTCAATTTTCTACCTGTTTTGATAAATAATTTTCAATCAGAAAAGATCTAATATCGAGACAATTCAGCTACAAACCTTATAAAATGGTCTAAGAAATAAGAAAGAAATCAAATTCACAAGCCTCAAAAATCAATATTCAAATTGACTAGTGACACAAATATGGAGTCTATTGATTCTGGTTGCTGTTTACATTGTTATGAATTTTTATTGGTTATATTATGATGATATTGATTTTTCAAAAACTAATTGAGAATAACTTTTCTGCGTTAGACAAGTTTTCAAGTAATTGGTCTCTCATTGATTATGTTTAGCTTGGTTTCGTCAGTTGGGTCACGGATAATCTGCCACCTTTTTCTCAGTTTCTATTTGTTATCATAGATTTAATGTAGGAAGGGTGAAATCCTGGTTCTGTTATTTAATGATTAATTTCACTGGAAGCTACCATTGCAGCTTGTTGAAGGTTTGTGGTTAGATGTACGACAACTTCTTAGATGTTTTGTCCAGATTTTAGAGGTGGTTTCAAGTTTACTGCGTTCCGTAATTTGTCCTCAATAAAAATCCGTTTAGTTCTGTTGTTAGTCAAATTTCGAAGTATGGCATACTTGTGTACTAAGTAGTATAATGATTAGATATCTAATGATACCTGTACTTTTAAATAGTTTGCAGGGATTCCTTTGATGACACAAAAATCATCCAGTATTTGCATGCTTTCTAGTAGTTCTCTGTTCAATTATGTTATTATTCTGGAGCCCCATTGAAGGAGTGTTGCGATGATGCGGTGAAATACGTTGAAAATCGTTCTTCTTTAGACTAAGGACAATAAACGGCAGATTCAATTAGATTACATCGCCAGTCGGATATTTCATGGTATTTTATAGTATTTTCGATCATTATGGCCCTTGTAAGGGTATGTTGGGTTACGTAAATTGAGTAATTTGCTGATTTTTGTTTGTCGTGTATGCTTTAGATATTAACATTACATCTAAGTTATTTTCTGTGTTGAATATTTTGACTTCTAGATTCTGTTTAGTTAAACATATACATACACAATTACAAATACTACTATTATTGTTAATAATAATGGTTACTAATCTTTCTCTAGTAAGTATTTAGAAACAAGCTTCTGATAAGACTTTGAAGAAGTCTTAATGATATTTTTCGACGATAAGCAATAAAATACGTGCCAGAATTCACGAGTTACGATCAGAGGAGAGTAGAGGAATTAAACAGCGAACAGGTTGTTATAAATGCATCGTTGATAAGGACTAGATGTACACGGATCGGGCATGTCGAAACCTTACTTTAATGAAGCAGTCTATCAGTGGACGTCCTACGCTGATTCTTCATGGTAACCACATCCTCCGCACAAAATGTATACGCGTTCTTCTTCTTTTTTTTCTTTGTAGATGTAGATACGACTGATTTGTTAGCTTAAGTGAAGAATATCTAGATATTTCGACAACGGACTATTGTGTTTTATACTATTGAACTTTGACAAACTTTTCGTAAATATGTAATTTTCCACATAAAATTCTGTGTCTGGGGATTGGTAGAGCGAAAGTTGTAAAAAATAAAAAGTACTTTTTTTAGAGTCCAGCCCTGCTTGATTAAAACAGAGTTGATTGATTTGATATGCCATCTGAAACATGTCGAAATTTTTGTTTTCGACTATTTACTTTTACTAAGTAAATATACTGGGTGTCTCGCGAAATTACCAACACAGACCAGAGAGGTATAAGGGAACCCAAAATATGACAATTGGAGGCAATTTACCTCTATACCATTCCTGAGAAGTTCACGGAGCCTCAAAGTAGTGCCCAAAATTTCGAAAAATATTAATTTCTTTGTAATCCTTCAACATAAAAATACAAAATTTGATACACTGTATAAGATTGTAAAGGGAATTAAATAATGGCAAGTAGAAGGCAATCGAACCTTCCTGGAGGGTTAATTAGGGGTTCCAAAACGAATTTTTATCGTACCCTTTATAAAACGGCTTCTTATACTTTGAAGACGTAGTGGTCATCTTCTCATCTTTTCCTTAGATCAAAAAATTTGCGCCACTCATCTCTGTTACTGTCAAGAAGAATCATATTGACCCAAAACAAACTAAGACCTTATGAAAATTCTCTGATTAATTTCTGTATGCCTTGATACATTACAAGGCAAGACTTTCAAGGTTTGTGTCCACTCTACTCAGTGAGAGAATCTTTGATACTCAACAAAAACTAGTGTGGAAGAAGCTACACCAAAGCAACTAATACATTCGACGAATGGATTGAAAAGTGGAGAACAAAACACATAAAACAAAACGAACAAATCAAACGAAGAATTCTCAGTAAAGGGAATGGAACTACCATATGGAAACGCAGGTTGCTCTCGTCAATCCATGTGAAAAACTAAGATCGTCTGAGGGATATCTTAGTTTATGATTACTGAACTGGTTACTTTAATTGAGCAGATATCACTAAATCCAAATTTTTTCTCATGTTACAGTATATTTAATAAATAATGAATCGAAATGCAAATATGCATAGGGACCTCATCAAAGCAACAGTTAAGACAGGATAGATGCATCGAGATGCTTTAGCTACTCGATAAAAACCACCCAAACGGAAAACTGAAAAAGACGAAACCTTCAGAGGTGGTGTAAATACTGAGTAAAAGCGTAAAGGTTTAATGATGAATAAAAGTTCACAGATAAGAACTGAGTCTTAACTTAGTTTTAAGGATATAGATTTATTTAGACTGAAATAAAATTGCTGGTTAGTCTGTTTCGATCAGATGTAATATAAAAAAACTGAATAGTGCAAAGCGATGATATCGTACGAATCCAGAAGATTCCTGGCATGTTGATGAAAAATTAAGATCGTCATGGGGACATCTAATACATAATAAGGATTTGTACGTTATTTCATGGACGTTCAATTAACTTTTCAAATAATTTTAAAAATATTGTTTATAATTTTTTCTTGATTATTATGGCCGCCGCGCCGTTGACTCTTCAAGTGCAAAATTCCCGTTAGCCGATTGCATAAATATGAAAATGTTGAGAATATATTCGCGGAAGGTTTAACTAGAAACACGTTACGTGTAACTAAGTCCGGGGAGTTTATCGACGAAGGTGCCGCGACGTAAACGTGTATGGAATGCCTGAGTTTCCGACACTCGTAACAATAATATGAATACTCGTATATATAATCAAACATTCTTGGTGTATACTTTAGTGAAGAGTTGGGTAATTGGCATTCTCGAAACTTGCCACAGTCTCGACCAACCGACGTGGATCGTACTCGTTATCTTAGACTGAACGGCGACTATTTGATAAATGCAAATCAGTTTTTGGAATTTACTCGCCATGTAGATCTGAGAATTAACTAAAAAGTTTATATTTGCCATTTAATTACAAAATACTAAAAGTGTGAATTTGTGCGGATTCCGTTATTGAAATATACACTCGTCAGCAACAAAATAGATTCAAGACGTACGCTCGTGGACAAAAATCTCTAACAAAAAAACTGATTTCAACATCTAAAGTTTTAGCTTTATAATGAATGATCTATGTTGTTATTTAGTTATTTTTTTGGTAAAGAAAAAAAAACAAACAAAAAGTTATAATTAACAGTAAATACAAGCTTGAACTCGTCATAACCTATCAATATTTAGTGTTGTCACAGCTTTTTCATTGAACAAATAACTTTTTCTACTCGATCTTGTTCGATGTTATCCCATTCTTCAATGAGCGCCGTTTCGAGACCCGTTGTTGTGGCTGGTGGATGATTTCTAGCCCGAACTTTTCTCTTAAGTTAATCCCATAAATACTTGATAGGATTTAAGTCCGGGATACGCATTGGTTAATCCATAGCGGCATCGAGATCCTATAAATATTGCCGTACGGAACCTGCAATATGTCGACGGGCATTGTCCTCCTTTAGGATGAATCCCCCAAAATTTCTTTTATGGTATCGGTTTGCCGCTAAACCCCCCTCTCCACCTCAAGTTTCAATAAAAACTAACTCGATTTTTGTTTGCATTGAAATGATCATCCAGGAATCTCCTCCAAAAGTCACGTTTTCTTTTATACAACACTGCGCGGTAGACTCATCCTCTTCTATAGCTACCAAGCAGACATGCCCTGTTGTGGTCAAAGAAGAGAAACGGAGTCCCATTGTTCGTCAGTACAATTAACGTGTTCTATGGCAAATCGTAAACCAGCTGCTCCTCGGTGAGCTGGGGTTAATTTGGGGTCGGTACCTGACCTTTACGACTCAAGTTTAGTTGCCTTAAGTCTTCTTATGACTATCTAGCCACTCACAACTTCTTTGACTGTATTAATCCATTCTGAGATATGGCCGACGATCGTTCTTAGTTGCCCACCCGGTACATCGAAGCACCTCCATAATTTTTGGATTCTAGAATGTGATCGAATAAGAATTTAGGGTCACAAATGAAAAACAGTGACTCAATACCGAAATTATATCTTTAATTTCTTTCATTGTTTCCTTAATTATCTGTAACCACTTCAGATGTTCTAGCAATACATCTTAAATTTATCTGTAGTACCTTTTTGGTTACATCAGCTTAAATTCTGGATTCTAGATCTCGAACTGATTAATATATATTGTTTCAGGTGAAGTTGAGGATTGGCACAGCGATCCGGCCGAAAATGCTACTTCTACCAATCCATCTTCAAAATCGCCCTCATCTAAAACTTCAACCACCGAAGAAACGATCGACGAGAATGCAATAAAACACGAACCGGATGAGAAAACTCCCCGTATTCGTTTAAAAGCAAATTTAGCGACAGATCCGGCTCTGCAAACTCAACCGTTAACTTTAACGAACCCAAAAATAGAATCTGATTTCTCCAGTAGTTATTTGACGGTACTTCAACCGGCCATTCAAAGTGCATTAGCGTCAAGAAGATTTTTTCTTCCGAATATCATACCGGAAACGCAAGTCGAAGAATCTAGACCGTCTACCGTTCCCATATTCCAATGTTCTCCTTGCGGGATAAGATTCTCATCATTAAGTACTCTAGAAGCACACCAAACTTACTATTGTTCTCATCGAACTAAGAATGTAACGGACGACGATTCCAAATCAGTTACCGATCCGAACGGAAACCAATCAGATGCCGATTTATCAGAACCGCCTACTAAAAACATCCGTAGCGGTAAACAATACACATGTACTCATTGTTCGTATAGTGCCGATAAAAAAGTTAGTTTGAACCGTCATATGAGAATGCACACTGTATCTCCTAGTCCTAGTCCGTTAAATATCGTAACTACGCCGAATGGAGAAAGTAGCGGTGTTAGTAATACGGATAGATACTGCGCAGAATGCGACATAAAGTTCAGCTCTCAAAAAACATATCGTGCCCACAAGATGCATTACTGCAACTCGAGGCATACAATTAAACCTTCAACAACTGCTACGACAACAACAAAGGCATCTTCTAGTACATCAGGATCGTCACCTACGTCTCCCGTCGATTCTAGACCGTGCAGATCACCATCGTCCCCTTCTTCGCAACAACCGTTTTTAGCTTTACCTACAAACCCCATTATAATTGTGCCATATTCCCTATTTAGAAGTGCTAGTGTATTTCCAGCTTTGTCCGTACCATCAGGACTACCAAATCCGGATACTCCTTGTTTTCTTCTTCCAAACGGAACTCTACAACCTATGACGAGCGCTCTAGCCAACCAACAGCAATCAACTGACGCTAAATCCAAAGATCCTCCCGTTAAAGAGCTTCCTTCTTCGGCACCATTAGATTTAAGTATTCGAAAATCTCCAGACAATAACGATCTGATCGTAGATTTTAGTGAGGAACAGGATAGAATCACTCCAATTCAATCTGTCAGTCCGGAAAAAAGTAAATCGATACAATCTTCACAAAACTCACCACCAACGACTCCAGTATCTCGTTGTGACTCCTCACCTTCGCCTAAAGTTAAAGATGACGCTTCCAGAAGTGGTAGTCCGAAGAGATTAAGATCTGTTTTGAAACCAACACAAGAAAAATCGAGGACAAGTCCCGAAACGAACAATTTTCAGTCGTTCGAAGGGAATCCTTCTTTGCATCCATTATTGATGAGAGGATCTCTGCAGCTACTCGCTCCCGACGTACAAATGAGACTAGAACCTCCAGTCATGCCTCAAGTTTTAGTGAAACAAGGTGTGTCAAAGTGTAAAGACTGTAATATAGTGTTTTGCAAACTCGAAAATTATGTTGTACATAAAAAACATTATTGCTCCGCTCGAAATCAAGACGAAAACTCTTCAAAGTTTTCCGGTAGTCCTCCGGTTAGTCCAGGCAGCTTGGAGGCAACTAGCCCGGCAGGACAATATCAGCAATTGATTTGTTTAGCTTGCGGAATCAAATTCACGTCGTTAGATAATCTCAATGCTCATCAAGCATATTACTGTCTTAAAAGGGGAGAAGTGGAAATTCGTAAATGCGGAAAATGTAAAGGATTAGCGGAACCTGGACATCAGTGTATCCCTCACGGGGTTAATTTATCGGGATGGAAATGTCCCTGTTGCGACGTCATCAGTCCTACAGCAAGTGCAGCTCAAAGACATATGGAATCTCATACAGGAGTGAAGGCTTACAGATGTACTATATGTCGGTATAAAGGAAATACTTTGAGGGGGATGAGGACACATATTCGGATGCATTTTGATAAGAGATCTTCTGATTTACAGGTAAAATATATACTTAAGTTTTCGTATTAAATTTCATTGTTTGCTCTCCGACGAAACATGGACAAATAGATCAAAGGTAGATGAATTCTACTGGCGCGCTTCAATAAAAATGAAAAATGTTGAGAGGTCAAATTGGACTGTCCTTGAATTTTAAGTATTGTATCTAGCTTGAGTCGCGATATGAAGGCGCGCGTTATCCTGGAGAAGATGGTTAGAGGATCAGATGGAGTCTTACTGATGGAAAAATCTAGGACTGAAACAATTCGAAAGATTTATAATCATTTCAGGTAGAGACCAGCCATATAGCAGAAAGGAGTCAACGTATTTTGGAGATAGAACAATGAGATGCAGGTTCATCCATAAAATACCTGTGGAGGTCCAAAACCACCCTCGAAATCATCTACAAATACAACAAAATCGAAAATTATCAATCGAATATACTCACATTTCATATTACAAGTATTTAGATTCAGACAAATTGTATTATAACCGCGTCATACTAACTGATGATACAATCGATTCAATAGCTCTTAATCAGTTTTTTACTTGGTTCCAGGAAGAGAAGTACATCTCCTATATCCTCGAAGACGAAGGTTCGAATACTGTAGAAGTGAACGTAACATCTGCCGAATCTTCCGAAGAAAAAGTGTCTTCTCCTATCGCAGAATCTAACGTTTCAGAAAACCTACACTACTGTCTCCATTGCTCATACAATTCCACTTACAAAGCCAACGTAATCAGACATATGAGATTAGTCCATGACGCTCTTATAACTGAAGAAACATCGGTAAACGGTCTGTCAGATAAACACAAATCCATGCCAGTACTGGACGACGAAGAGGAAGAAATCTTAGTGAAAAAGGAAGCTATAGAACCAGAAGTAATAATAGCCCAAAGTGATGAGCCTCTGATAAAAGAAGAAGCGGCTATAAAAAATGTAAAAAGTAAATCGAATGACGAAGAGGATCATGTCCAGGAAGCGGCTAGGTCGGGTGCTAGATATTGTAAATCATGTGACATTTATTTTAATTATTATTCGACGTTCGTGGCGCACAAAAAGTTTTACTGTTCGAGTCACGCAGGTGAAATATCAAACGCAGCTTCGAATAATATAAACAACAATAATAACACTTCGGCAAGTCGTACTGCCGAAGCATCTGTGCTTTAAGATAGCTGCTTAGGGTATTTCCTTAGATTTCAATTTTTCATTGATATACGAGACAGATTAGAAACGGAATTATTTTTTTTATTGTTGCTTTTCAATTCATTTCAACTCACACTCCGCAATTTAATAGTCCAGTCAAATTGACTTGGAAAAAGATGATTTTCGAATAATGTGGATACTTGAAACTGAAATTTTTTGTTAAAATTATTGATATTTGGTTGGTGCGGTTTCAAAACTATTAAAAAAAAAAAAGAAAAATCTTATCTACACTGCGAAAAATATTGAAAATATAAAATATGATAGTTTTTGGAGGTTATAAAGAACAATAACACCCTGTAGATTTTATTATTGCCATATATTATACAAATATAAATTTAATATAAAGATTATTAGTTTTGATAAATCTTCAAGTCAAATATAGTTGCGACACAAATTTTCTTGTACTATAACATAAAGAAAAGATTGAAAAGAAGGTAAAAACTGAATTTTTTTAATTAAATTGAGGATAAATGGATAAATATTTGATTGAAATTAATTAGTAGTGCTTTCAAATTATAAAAAAAAAGAAATCGTAACTACAATGAGAAAAAGATTAAAGATATAAAATATGGCAGTTTTTAGAAATAATAGAGAACATGTTTTTTTGTTCATTATGTATAAAGTAACAAATAAAGGTCAGAACTTTTTTTAAAAGGTCAAAATACCAGTGTTCCCAACTAAAAAATTCATCTCCCGAAAGCACCTATCAAAAGCCCCTAAAATCCCCATAATTTCTATGGATTCCTCATAAAAAAACTTTTTTTTATAAAATAAATAATTGAATATTTTTAAGTGAATAAAACATTAAAAATATCATTAAACAAATAATAAATTCGAACAATAGATAAATAATTTCATTCAGCAACATCATTTCTTAAAATTCTTTATTCATAAATCATCGAAAACTTCAAGTAACAAATAATTTTCTTCAGATTCTGATTTTTATAAATCGTATATTATACTATTATACCTTTATTTTATTTAATTTGTAATTAGAAGTTATAACAATCCATATTTTCCCCCTCTAAATTTGGAGGTAAAACCCTTATTTTCCTCCTGCCTTCCTCTCTAGGAATACAAAGCTGACAGGATCGGTATTGCCCTAAATGCGTTATATAATCAAAAGTTATGACCCTTTATTGGCGTACCGAACAAAAAAATCGTGACATCCGCATATTAATTTTGGTTTCGAAACAAGTCTAATTTAACTGGACTATAATTCTACTGGATTATATTATCACTATTCAAATTGTACCATAACCTACATGAAAATTTTTGAGAATTTTGTTGATTCTTATAAATTTTCCACGATTTAGATAAGATACATTTCGAGTATCGCTTTTTGAGATTTAGATAAATTAAATCTGATATTAAATGAATAAAGTAATAATATTTAATACAGAGCGCGGTTTTGAATTATTTTGAAATGGAAGGATTTTTAATTTTGAACACCGATTTTTTAAAATTAGACACTTTGTCGGACCAAAGAAATGTGCCGCCAAAAGTTTGTTTCGAGATATTTGAAATTTAAATATTTAATCAAATCTTGAAATCATTTTCACACGCTGTTGAATAAATATAAGTCGAGAAATGTCATTTCTCATTTCGCCCACAGTATGAAAATAATTTTTTATTTCTCATTATTAGAGTTTTATTCTCAGAAATTGATAAAATTTTTATAACTCTTTGTATATAAACTCCTGGACAAATATAAATACAACTTAGTATCAATTTGCATTGAAAGAATAATGAACACCTACAAATTAGTCGAATATGACCTCAACATAACCTCAATTCGCCTTATACCACGTAGGCCCTCCTCTACTTCTTATGACGGCATCCATGCGTCGCAGCATGCTTGATATCAAAGCTCACGGTATATTTTCCCATTCTTCAATAGCGACCTCGACGAGTTGGTTGTGATTAGAAACTATTTATCCATATATGTTCCATATAGAATTAATATCCGGACTGTTAGGTGGCCACTCTAATAAAGGGATATTGAAATCATGAAAGTGACCAAGTCTAGCCACGTGGGGACGAGCCGAACAGACGGAGCAAAAGTTATATTGGGCATTCATAGACATCGTATGTATAGGGAGCAATTCCTTACAAGCATCGAAGCAAATTTCTCCCCAAAACATTTCAGAGCCACCACCAAAAGGCACTTTAGGAGAGATATTATAGCTGACAAACCTTCGCCAGAGAACAGAACTCGTTTACAATCATTGATGGTCCAATTCTGATGTATTCTTGCAAAATTTAATCTCTGAACTTTGTATTCTCTGGTATGCAAGGTTTTTTTGGCTGGTTTTCTGTTGCTTAACCCTGCTTCATGTAAACGTCTTCTAACCGTTCGTTTTTTAGCACGTTGTCTCAAAAAATGATCATCCATTTGATTAGTGCAACGTTTTCGCCCTTGTCCTGATCCTCGATGGTACGAATCCGTTTCATTATGTCCCCTCATTATGCGACTGATGCTGGAATTATGTCCATCTAACAAACCAGTAACATATCGCATCGAGTATCCTTCGTTTAGGACCGCCTTCACCATTTAACAATTTCTTTGGCGGTTCATTTTTTTACTTATATAGTCCCAAATGAATTTCTAAACAATTATAATCAACAGCTTGCTTATAACAGAAACTTTGCTTTAATCAGTACTTTTTTAGTTAATGTTAACACGGTTTTAGTCCAATACGAGGTTACCTTACATTTATCCAGGAGTTTATTAATATAAAGCATCAGATCTTTAATTGTCCACGAAATACAATGTTTCGTTATTAAAATTATTAAAATGAATTTCTTTTTCTTAGCAACATTTGCGATATCTTCGTGGGTTTCGGTTAGGATATAAATTATTAAAGATATTAGATACATTTTTATTGTTTATATCATTATAATAATAATTAATTCATATTTTCTCAAGTAAATAATAAACAACTGTGTGCAGTTGTAGCTGTATATTAACAAACTTCGGCCGTATTACGAAACCTCTTTACAAACAAAAATTCATAAAAATTTCGCGAACCGTTTCGGATGTAATTGTGGCGTTGCATACTTAAAATTCACTCTGTATATGAAAATTTCTAGTCTGTCTGCAACTTAAAAAGATGTTATGAGTATGTTATATTCAGGCCAGTCCTCTCTTTGTATACGTACAACCTTTTTTTACTACCCCAACACGTAACTATACTTATTTTAACTGATTTAGCTAAAAAAATAATGAATAGGTTAATTTCCATTTTTATTCATATTCATATGGGGAAATTTTCAAGCCGATAAGTTTAATTGTACCTTGCATTATACGAAATCTGGTTGACGACAAAGTAATTTTGGTTTTGGAGTATAAAATAGAACTCAAAGGCATTTTAAGTATTTTTTAATTGTTGTGTGTAGCCTCTTCGCAACCTCTCGAACAGTTATATAACGATTCTTTTCAATTATGACTTCGATTTGGTCAACATCGACTTCAGTAGGTCCACCAGAACGTAGCCTATATTTGAGGGAAAAATCTCCAGAATCAATCAGCACCATAAACTTCACAAATGTCTTTGTGAGCCACAATTAATAACTTTGATAAAAATCGCACACTTCTTGATTCCAAAGTTACGTCAATGTGATCAGTATCACGTGACAAACGATACAGTTACTAAAAAAATAACGCAAAGCTCTCCATCAGTAAAAAGCGAAAGTACTTAGTTGCCGAACTTATAATTTCTACAAATATCGCAAAAAAAAACCACTTATTTGATCCTCATAGTCCAAAAAAAAAACAACAAACATAAAAAACAAAACAAGAATCATGAAAAATGCGAAGAAGATCAAGACGAAACTCAATTCGGCTTCAGAAATGACTTGGGAACACAAGAAGCATTTTTTGCACTGAATATATTACTACAAATATGCCGGGACCAAGGGAAAGATGTACTTGCAATCTTTATCGATTACGAAAAGGTATTCGATCGAGTACAACACGACAAGTTAATAAATATATTGAGAGAAAAGGAGTTGATAGTTCCGACGTAAGAATCATCGGAAAATTATATTGGCACCAAAGAGCGGGTGTTCGTATCAACAGAGGAGTCAGACTCTCATACTCTCACCATCGCTTAGAGGCTTTTGAAATGTGGTTATATGGACGCAAGCTCAAGATACCGTGGACAGCTACGCAAACAAACAAACGATTCAGTCCTTAACAGATCAAACGCGGTTCGTGAGTTGGTAGATAACATTAAATGCAGGAAAATAGCTTATTTGGAACATATAATGGTATAATGGTACATGGTAGACAGTTTAATATCATTCGGTTGATGATGATACGTAAAGATGAAGGTTGTGCAGGAATTGGAAGGAAACAAGCCTCTTGGTTGAATAATATGGATTAGGATAAGAGATTTAGACTGCAATGCTGATCGCCAACGTCAAGTAGACTTGATACGGCACGCTAAGAAGAAGTCCAAAGGGTGTTTCAGAACTCAAGACTGCTATTTCAAACGTTTCGAATTGGATGATTGTACGATAAGAGTATGTGGACAAAAATCCGTACAAGCTGTTTAAATTTAATTATTTGCTGATTACTCTATGAAAAAATGGTTACTATACTAAAATTACACACATTTTATATAACTGAATCAGCACCCAGTAAGCTCGCCTTCCTAATTTTGGTTTTTAAATGTTGCATGGAATATTCTCAAAATTCAATTTCTCAATTCTTTATGTGTAGTTGCTTCCCAACAATCAGGATAAACAAAACGTTCAATTGGATACAGTTGAGGAACATCTCTAGATTTCACGATAAAAGGAATATCCAACTCCGCAAAAGCTTCCACAACGTCCTAACCAAGCACAATCCTTCGGTTTCATTATGCATTAGATATAATCCACTTTTGTTCATATATTTTGGCGGTTACATAATATCCAGAAGGACAAATGTATGCTGAAGAAAGACCACGAGAAGATATCGCAAACCCTATCAACACTTTCGAGTTGAACTATTTGTATCTTTTGAAATACACTTCTAAATTTACTTTCTCTCCTTTTTGACAATAATAAATCTTGTCCAGTTGGCCTCAGTTGATTAATCGCCGTTTCACGCCCGTCAAAAGTAAAATATGACTCGTCGTCGATTTCCAAACTTTAGTGAAGAAAAATTTGTTGTCGCTGAGACTTTTTGATCCATTTGTTGCTTCTCAAAATATTCGGGTGTCGATTTTCTTGATTTTTGAACTACGTTCTATTCATTTAGAAGGCTGCTAACATATTACGAATTTTCTGCCCGATTTTCGCAAACTGACTACCTGTTTGCCGTGACCCGCTTTAACCAAAGCTTCTTTTTTTCTGCCTGATCCTGACTTTCTTTCAATCGAAATACCTGTTTCAACACGCCGACAGATATCGTAAATTGTTTACTAAAAATTGTAGGCCTTGTTGATCCTTTCAGCCTGATCCTGACTTTCCTTCAATTGAAATACCCGTCTCTACACGCCGACTGACATCGTTTGTCTGGCTAGTACCATTCTGATCAAGTAAACCATTTCTTGATCTTGATTTTGTTCTTAGAACAGTATTTCCTCAATTTCTATTTCAATCTCGATGGATTAGGAAAAATTATAAAACAATAATGGTTTTGGGGCATGGAGGCTTTCCCAAAATTAGTGAATCAACTGGGCTTCAAAGCCCCATGACAATATGTGTGTGAATATAAATGAAAATGGAATTTTCCTATTCTAATCTGTTGTAGTAAAACAAAATTATAGATTTTTACCTGTTGGGGCGATAAATGTATAGTTGTTTATATGAATCAAATGAATAATAAAATATTATGTAATAGGTATGTTAAATGTTTTTCTTGTATATAAAATATGCAATAATTACAAATTTGTTTTTTGTAAAAATTAAAGATTTATAATTTGTTCATTTATAATTTTTCAGTATATAATGAAAATATACTATGCCAAAGGATTAAAATTTAAAAATGTGTTTCATTTCCACAATCCCAAATATGATTAATAACAAATTCGAAATTACAGTTTTCTATTTATTTGAAGTACAAAAAAATACTTCCAAATATAAAATTTTGCATATAATAATAAAATATGACATGCAGTGTATGTCTTAGAATCGTTATCTACATCTCTAATATACAGGGTGTTCCGGGAGTTGATACAAAAAGTTTGACAGTGACTAGATGTCGTAAAAATAATGCTGTGACATACAAAAAAATTTCTCACACGACCGCTCGTTTCTGAGTTATAGGTCTTCAAAGTTACGAAGTCAGAATCTTTGAAAACTCCTCTATCTTTAGAGAATTATCTTCCATAGACTCCGGAAGTGTGTAGAAGGTGCCGATTTCAAACATTTATTATAGTTTTTATTCTATAATCAAAATATTGGAGATCGCCGATTGTTAATGAAAATATTATTTTTTCGTTCCGACCGAGTAGTTTAAATTCGGTCCATTACTTATGAATCAGTCTTGATGTTTAAGTCGTTCCGCTTGGTGTAATAAACGTATTTAACAGATTATCGCTATGGTGAAAAATATAGTGATTACAGTTTGCGGCGTTTACGCCCGCTACTATGTCTAGTTCATAAATAATAATCGGCATCGTGAGCCAATAATTAACCGACTAATACCTTTCAACTGAAACGTGATTAACGACATTCTAAATAAATTGAAACACTTTCAGTTAACTTCGTAGTACACGTACCGCATACGTGAATCCTTACTTGCTGATATTACGTTTCATTTTCCTTAGAAGTTTTTCAAATATTTCCTCATCAATTCTCAACTAATTTTTCTATGTTTTCTCGTCTAGTTCTCTAGCTAATCTGTCCATCAGACTTCCTAAGGAAGGCAGAGGCAGATATAATTATTGCTAGTGATGCACTAACCACTTTTTCCTTATCTACCACCAAATATCAATTAAAGTTTGAGGTTAGGAATTTGTTTACTTTTACTTTTGGAATTTTGATTGGCAACCATGATGCAGAGGTGAGAGACTGACATGTAATTTCTTGCATCATGTCAAGGGGCCCTTTAAATTTGATTCTAGAATGATTATGAAGTATAAGACGCAAGTACAAATTCCAGTTCTAATAGAAGAAAATGGTAGAACACATTCTTCTTCTTTATCAAGTTTCCGGGTTGCCTTTATAGTTCATGGCAGATTGCCAACTGTCATTTCAATCCTTTACCATTTCTGTCTAAGTGTCTAGTTTTCTTTTTATTAATAAATCTGGTATTTGTTTATTTTCATTACAAGAATTCCGCCATGGATCTGAATAAATAGTAATCCGACGTGCAGGACTACGAATAAGGTCCCAGAAATACCTGGCTTGACCTAGAGATCACTGTATTAGAAATTCAAGTTTGAAGACGTCACGTTGTTTAGTATCTGTTCGGCAGCCATCAATATTGAAAGTTTTTAATGACTTTGTAAACATGGAACAACTGGTCATCGTTATGTGACGCAATATTTTTATTTAAAAGGCATTAGCCCAACCGATATAGAACCTGAACTAGATTCTACTCTGGTGGATACTATTCCTTAGTGATCAACAATAAACTATTGAGTTAAAGAGTTTAAATAAAACGCTACGACCTACGAAGACCACCATCGTAGTGGTAGAGGTGACGACTCCAGAAATGTTGAAGAAAATCCACAAAGTGGTACTGGATGATCTTCGACTGAAAGTGCACGAGTTAGCAGACTTAGTAGGCATTTCAAAAAGTGCACTATATCGCATGTTAACTGAAAATATGTTTGCTCATAATGGAACAAAAACAGCGTCATGAAGATGTTTCTATCGAGTGCTTGGCAATGTTCAGCATAAATAAAACCGAATTTCGCACCGTTTCATAACCATGGGTGAAACGTTGGTTCATCACTCCACACCCGAAACAAAAGAACAATCGAACCGATGGACTGAAAAGGGAGAACTGGCTCCAAAGAAGGCAAAAACTGTTCTATCTTCAGACAAGATCATGGCGTTGATGTGTTGAGATTGGCGTGGGATAATTTCCATTGAATATCTTGAAAAAGGTAAAACTGAGCGAAGAAATCAAGCAAAAACGGTCGTATTTGAATTTCTATTTCATATCTAAAGTGTATGGAGCTAAATGGAGATTACGTTGAAAAATAAATTGTTCTTTTTCCAAATTTTTTGTGTTTGTTTTATTTGCCACTTCTGGCACCATCCTTGTAAATGCTAGATGTGGTAACAACTTGAAACCACCAAGCTCTTCGATCTTATTTAGCGTAACTATCGTCTTGTTTCAAGAGCAACCATATTCGGTTAACTAAACCTGGACAATCTTCCAGTAAAGCTACACACACTGCCGGCCAAAAGGGTAAGACCACATTCAAACAACATAATTATCTAACGGAACCCCATAAGGCAAATAAAAGAAATGTAGGTACCGACAAAGGCCGCGTTAGTCAGGTGGTTGGGTCGTAATATTTTTATGAAGTGTTAATAACTAATTGCCCGGCTTTTCCATCGGTCAATAATAAGGATTATTTAGCTTCTAAAAACAGGTCCTTGTACCACATGAGATGAAAGCCATTACACATTCCAAGCGTTGGTAAGTTTCAGAAAGAGTTTCTAAGTCCTGATTTGAATTATCATCGCCTTTTTACTGCTTCCAAAGAAAAATACCCCAACTCTACAATCAACTATAAGTTCTACCGTTTGGTTTTCTTGAAGAATCTTTTCGAAGGCCACGTATGGATCTTTGTAAAACCTGCGATTTACATCGAAATGTACGGACTTTGAGTCTGCTAAAAAGCCAAGCTTCAACTCGAGTTGCATCATCGACAGGTTGAAACAGTTTTCAAAACCAACTCTATTGATTGCTCTGAAAGCACTATTCCAGGAAGTAAAATCTGCAGAAAGTTTAAAACTTACCTTATCCACAGTTCTATGTATTACAGCTGTCAACTCTCGTGTTATAAATTTGTGATTGATTCAGTAGAGACCGACGACGGTATCATGGGTGTGTGTGTGTGTGTTGCATGAAGGCCAATCTGGAAGAGGAGGAAACTAAATGGCGTCCCGCATATTACAAACGTGGAACTTTGATACGATAACTGTGCCGGTCAGTTGAAAAACCGTATGCATCTATTTCTCTACATCTCTCTGGTGAGCCATGGCACCCATTTTCTGTGGCAGATAGAAACTTTGCTCTCATTGGAAACGTAACAACACTGTAAAAAATGTTCACCAGGAACCTATTCCATATGTTGGATATGGAAGAAAAAGCCTTCATTGATTTTGATACAGTGTCATCTACATTCATTGACACGTGCAAATTACGCAACACCCAATCATCTTGTCTGCGTATCACCAAAGAAAACTGACGCATTGTTTATCACAAAACCAGCTGCAATAATTTGGTTCCAAGGGGCTCTGAAGCCATGACAATTAATTCGTTGGAATTTGAAAAAAGGGCTTGCTGCAGTATTTCGTTGTTTGGATACCAGGATCGATATCATCTTCCGCAAATTTCCTTTTTTCATTTGAATGTATAACGCACTCGTCGATTTTAAGTTGCATGCTTTATTTTCATCTCTACTCTACCCAAGTTCATTCCTAGATAGCAGCGCCGCGTCGTGGCTTTTTCCAATAATTAAAACAAGAAAGCTACGCCGCTCTATCGAAGATAGACTTGTTTTCAAGACCTGTATATAAGAGACCGAAGTAAATAATAATCAGTATTCCGATCTCCTACACAATAACTTGTTGTGTGATTATATTTTTGTTTCTCCATCAGAAAATATTTGGACGATATCCGCCGTTATCGTCCGGGCGAGGAGACACTCGTACATTTTTCTTTGTAGATACGCGAACATAATTTGCATAAGGTAATAATAAATAAACGAAGTTATCTAGTTGCATGCGAATATATATGCATGGTTAGATCAGATTACCTAGATTCGATAAGTACGACTCATAGAGGATTTGCCAAACGGCTGCGCACTTTTTATCGGGGCGTAATTTAGGATTGCGACTTTGGAGATTTGAAAAAAGACAAATTGTAAAAGGGGTTAAAGTGCACGGGGCTGTTTGCGAAACGGATTTTTAATTGAAAAATATTGAACCGATTTGATTAAATTTAAAATAAAACGACTGAGACTTCGTATGAAGTATTTAAAATACACTGGCGAGCAACAAATTGAAGTCACTACACTATATTTACCCGAAAATTTCACTCGCAGAAGGGATTTTCATCAGACGGGGACATTTTCAATTTTTCCTCGTATTAGAGTGTGAAAATGGCAAAGTGGGACGGTTATAAAAACGTCTGATTAATGAGATGCGAAAATTTGATAATGACAACGGCGGGTTAGAAACTGATAATGCAGTTTTTGAACATGCACGTCGATCGGCATTTCGATTGAGATATCACAAAATGCATATGCGATATGGTCTTATTTTCCACCAATACCCGGCACACCCATCAAATAAAAGTGTTCGCAATTCGCAACCGTATATATACAGGATCTATCATTACTTTGTACTGAGAGTAAAATTGTTAAAATTTAAAAACGGCGTGGATTGAGCAGCATACCAAATCTGACGATTAAATACTGAGATTAATCCTGCAAAATTATTTAGTGACAACATGATTACTTCTAGAGTAACACCCTGACTCCTGCCATTTTGTCCAGGAGTTGTACAGTTATCCCAAATTACGCAAATTTGGCGATTTTTCGAAAATAATGTTAATGCTCAATACAGCGTTTCCAAAAGTCGCTTCTGCGGAACCTGAAGGTTCAGTATAAAAATTACCAGCGCTTCGAAAAATTATTATTTTGAAACTGGGACGACTCATTCCTCACAACTTTATTTCAACCCCACTTATTATACGAAACCTCCAATGTTCCAATGTACAATTAAAACTCAATATTTCTGTTGTCCCCATGTTTATAGTTACGTTTAAAATATCTCCAAAATGGCTAGATTTTATTTGCTTGCAATACCCAATAACTGGATACCGTATGTCCAAATCGGTTTGTAGATCAAGTTTTTTTCTCTTTGCAAATATACGAAGATGGTCTCAGAAGTATTTGGCCTGTTTCAAGTTTGGAGACGTCTCGTTGTTTAGTATTTGTTTGGCAGCCATCAATAGTGAACGTTTTTAGTGAGTTTGTAAATATGGAAAAACTGGTTATCGTTATTTGAAAGGTCATAGCCCAACCAATATAGAACCTGAACTAGATTCTACTCTGAGTGAAACTACTCCTTCGTTATCAACAGTTAAAGATTGTGTAGCAGAGTATAAACGAGGCCGGACGACCTGCCAAGACCAGCATTGCAGTGGTCGACCGAATGAGATGACATCTCCAGAAATGTTGGAGAAAATCCACAAAGCGGTACTGGATGATCGTCGGCTAAAAGCGTGCGAATTAGAAGACGTAGTAGTCATTTCAACAAGCTTATTAACTGAAAATTTGAACATGAGTAAGCTGTGCACAAGATGGGTGCCAAGTTTGTTCACAATGGAACAAAAGTAGCATCGTGAAGATGTTTTCAACGAGTGTTTCAACGGAATTTTTGCGAAGTTTCATTAGTATGGATGAAACTTAAGTGCATCACTTCACACCCGAAACAAAACGATCAAAACTATGGACTGAAAAGGGAGAACCGGCTCTAAAGAAGGCAAAGAGCGTTCCGTCTGCAGGCGTCGGTTGTTTGGGATGCGCGTGGTATAATTTCCATTGACTATATTCAAAAAGGAAGAACTATCAACTGCGAGTATTATGCGAACTTATTGCAACGTTTGAATGAAGAAATCAAGCATTTGGTTAAGAAGAGAGTGTTGTTTCATAAAGACAATGCACCATCCCACATATCCGTTATTGCAATGATCAAAATTGATAGATTAAAGTTTGAATTGCTACCTCATACACCCTATTCGTCAGATTTAACCCCCTCGGATTATCTTTTGTTCTTAGATTTGAAGAAATGACTCGGTGGTCCAACAAAGAAGAGGTGATGTCGGCAGTTAATGTCTATTTTGATAAGCTTGACGATTCCACTAAAGCTGATTTCGTAAGCAACGTTGCCATTTTTATGAGCGACGCGCTACTTTTTTGGCGGAGTTTATAAAATAAATTTTATGCGATACATATCTCCTCGTCTTATTCTTCTACTCGATTCAGGATGCACGCTTCGTGTTTTTTTTTTATAAATTGGTTAAGTGGCAGAATTAAAAAATGAGAAAGGAAGAAGAGTCGATCATCTATATTCGAATAAAGAGCAGAGGGATGTGAGGTGTTTGGCGGGGGCCGAGTAAAATGTCTCTAAAAGTCTAAGAGAGATAAGGTGAGAAATGTGTTAAGGGATGATTAAAAGGCTGGTGCGACGCTGCAGGCAAAGATAACGGCATTCGGTTTATTCTGTCGTACATATCTCGACGCGCCTCAATCATTTCGTTCTTCGTAGCCGGCTTGCGGGATTACTAATCACCTGATTCTCCAAACGGTCAATGTTGCCATACTACGTGTAAAAACATTATTTTCGAAAAGACGGAACCGCCACAAGTTAGTAGTTTCAAAATAAATTCACGCAAAATCTAACTTAATGAGAAAGTGGCAAGAAAAATTAGCTAACGCCAGATATAAAATAAAATAAGTAGAATTTGGAATAAGGAATTCTTTTTATTAAATATGCAAACATGACACGGAAATAAATTATTATGAAATATGAGATTGGATCATTTAAACTGCGCGCCTAAATTGGTACACCCAATTTGATGTTTGATAACCATATTTCAATAAATGTGTGTTCGCAGCTATTTTTTTACGATGTTAAATGTTTGTCTTTTGTATTTGTATTCTCAATTGAATTAAAGCTAGTTTTGGGGAGTCTACATTACCAAGAACGTAAATATTTGAGTGGCTCAAAGCTTTCGGTGTAGGTGTTCAATTCGTCGGCGAATCGACTGAGAAAATCGTCGTGTTTTCATTCGAGAGATATCATCATCATTCAGCCTTATCTCGTCCACTACTGGACATAGACCTCCTCCAAAATGCTTCCAGTTTTCTCTGCTCTGAGCGGTTGCTACACAATTTGTCTTTCCTGGGGGGTCTTCGTGGATTTCGTCTGACTGTTCTCGGTCTCCAATCTAGAATTCTTTTTGTCCATCGCTTATCTTGTATCCTTGCTTATCTTGTCCTGCCCACCGCCATTTTTGTCTCAGTATTTGGTCTATGATATCTTGAACTCCAATAACGCCTCAATATATTTTGGTTAATATTTTTGGTATGAAGCGAATCAATGCAAAGACCTAGATAATTTGCAAAAACAATTTGGTCAAAGTCAGCCGGAAACGGTGTAGTTCATCATGATTTCGTTGGATCGAAATGAGTTTATTTTGAAGGCGATAAAAAAGATTTGTACCAAAATACGTAAAATTGTTGTCCGGTCAGGGTCAAATTTGATTATACGGTATTTGCCTACAGTTAAGCAATGGAAAATGAACATATAGAAGAATATCCTTATGGAGAATCTATAGGAAAAGAAATGCAGTACGAAATGTGGAAAGAATGATCACAAAATAATCCAAAGCGTTCAAATATGACGTTTACAAGTTTGTAACTCACGCAGATGAAGTTTACATTTCATCACGTGTCTTACAATCATTACCGCAAGGTTGAATAGTTCGTAGACTGACACATAGAGGAACGCTACTAGTATTAAATCTGTATGATTTTCAGTTAGCCCCAACCTTCAAAAGACGCGTGTTTAAATTTAACAGCTGTCGAACTATTAATTTGTGAGTTATAGCATTTTGAGTGGAGCAGTTCGTGAAAATAGTATTCAGGGAGCGGCGGGAAGTGCTGTACGTGGTTTCCCTGCGCAAGCAACGTTTTATAAATGCTACCCTATCCCAATAAAAACACTTCCTTAAAAGCGAGGAGCATTCCAGCGCGAAGTGCAGTTCTTCTCCATGAGGGAGGTCAAAAATCCAACTCGAAGTAGAGGAGTTTGTGAGCAAATGGCTGCCCAAGAAATTCTTCGATGTCGACTATCAAAATCTTTCGGAGAGATGACGAAAATGTGTAACTAGTAACTGTGAATTGTCATAAATATTTTCGTTGATAAATAAATGTGTTAAAACGTTTGTTTCGATCATATTTGAACCGCCCTCGTATTAATTTATTTATATTTATAAAACATAAATTGGTAGAAACCGATATTTAAATATGTGGTTAAACTACACTTGGAATGATACAAATATAAAAAAATATTGATTTTTTTTTAAAAAAGAAATTGTAATTTATCATAGTTTTGGCAACCCTGTGTGGGATATATTCGTGTCCTTTCTCTTACATAATACCACACCAACCACTTCAATAACGATAAGGTTTTTTTTTGTTGGATTAATCTTCACAGAAAGTGCATTCATAATTCACATCTCCACTAATGGAGATCGTTTTTCATTTTCATTCGGATCTAGGGGCTACACTCTCTGATATTAACGTCTTTCTAATCTTGATTTGGTACTGATGATGAGGATTTCTTATTTCATACGCAATGTACGTATTCACTATTAAATAGTAATGATATAATATGATAATTATTTTTCTTATCACTGTCGACACTAGTTTCCATAAATATATCGGTAATTGGTGGTCGATACATCTGTAAGTTTTCCCACCGCTGCATTCGGTTATCAGCGCCGAGCTGCTAAAATACAAGATCATACGTAATCTTTGATCTCACGGACGAAACAGCGCCAAGATGAATCCAAGAACGGAGAGTAAATACATACAACAATAGGTAGGTAACGCAAATAATCAATTGATCAGATGCGTAGACCAATTTTCGGTTCGTTTACTCAATTGGGATATTTGATTAATATTTTCGCTAATGCCCGTGATAAAGGAACATTGACCATAACTGACACAGGGTATCCAGTAAAATCTGCTTTAATATATCTTCAATCACTTCATAGTGTTCATATATCCAGTAGATGCATCATTTAGTGACCCGAATCCTGGAGAATTTGTCTAGACCGGAGATTCCCAAACTTTTTTGTACCACGCCCCCCTCTGGTTATTTGGAGACCCCCTTACACATATCAGCTTTCCATTTTGTAATAAGTCAGAATAACAGATCCTGGGTTGAGTTTCAGACAAAGCACAGCCGTATGTATGTTGTTGAAAAAGGCAAGTACATCCGAACAGCTTTCACTGAAACACTGGGGTAAACTTTTAAGTACTTTAACCAAAATAAGGGCTCGTCCATTTTTTCCAAATCGTATCTCGCAGCAGAGTAATTTTTTATTTCTATTCCCTCTTCTGGCAGCACGTTGAATGGGTCGGTTAATAGTTTGTAAAACTCTTCTAACAAGTTGAGAAAGTACCTGCTGAACTACTCCTTGAAGTTCTTCAAATGGTCAATTATCAAGTTTTTCAAAAGTGGTCCTTCAAAAACGTCCTCAAAACATACTTCTTATGTGACTAACACTTTACGTATCCCAAGTTGTAGTTTCTCAACGTACATCTTGATGGCATCCCGATGTGTTACTATAATTGAGTCTGCACTTTGCAGTCTCAAGTTTAGGTGTTAAAAAAGTCTGATAAATAGGCCAAAATCACTTGGTTCAAGAGTTTTTTGAACTCTGCACTAAGCTCGTTTTGTTTCTGCAGTGCCAAAAACGTAATCACTCCATCACGGAGCTGTAATACATAGCTTAAAAACAGCCTTGACTTTATTTCAAAGATTTGAGGAAATTATTTTTGTAACTTTTTATTTATTTGGGTGTCACGCCCCCCCAAAGGGAACCCCTGGTCCACCATATTCTGTATTGGTCCTCCAAAGATTACCTATTGTTTACAAAACTTTTAAAATAAACGTATGTTATAATATTTGATATTTAAAAGACTTGGTGCAGTTTCTATAGCTTCCATTGCCTCAAGCTTCAAAATTTGTACTGGAATCTCTTCAAAATCTTGTTCTACTTCTTCAGTATAAAAAATAATACATGGAAACGATGATATCTTTACAGATTTATTGTGTTGCATGATAAAAAAGTTCACTAAAGAAGATGATGAAGAATATAAGTTCCATCGTCTTATATGTAATGAAAAAGATTGAAGATCAACTTTATAGAGTTGATGAGTAGATGAAATTGTAAAAATTAAATTTATTGATCTACGTGAGGTACACAACCGAACTTTTCTGAAGCCCTTGAATGTTCAGCTTTACCAATAACTATCTGAGCTACTTGCATTGGAACAGCATCCGATCTTCGGCCGGTTTACGACCTGGTGCACTAGCACATTGTAATTTTCAATTATCAATATTACAGGAAATTTTCTCGCAGATGAAGCACAGCAGCCTAATCCTAAACCGTTTCTTGAATTTCTCCAACCGTCCTTTACTGGCTAAAAAATCTTCCTTTTTCACAATTTTCTCATGAAAAAATTTTGGCGTGTGTAGTCTCCACTCCTGCAGGGATCACTTGAGGTGCCTTCAGTGTCGTTCGAAGGGTCTACAAATCCTCGTTGTTTGTTAAAAACTCTCGATCTTGTTTCTTCGAACTAGGATGTCATGAATTGGTCTCTCTCCCCGATTTAGTTTCTTGAAATAGTCGTGTTATTTCACGAGTGACAGCGTTTGATGTTTTTGCTTCGACATGTTGCTTCACGAATTGAATATCAAACCCACCAAAAACAGCAATAAAACAAAACGACTGCAACAACGTTTCGAGGAAAGGTTAAATAAGACTGAACTAAGAGAGAGAGTCGTTGTTTACGTCTAGCGGCGTAACATGCACTAACATGCATGATCCCAATAGCGCGATTACTGGGGGCCCCGGAGTAGCTCAGCACCTGTTTATAGAGGGACTATATATAGACTTCGCACTCCTAAAAAGCTTCTTGCGACACTGTCTGCTCAACAACCAACGTTGAAATAAATTAGAAGGCAGATAAAATCACGAAGATTTTACGTAACTTTTTTCTTATTTCAATAGACTTTTTTCTCATTTTAACTGACTAAATTTTGACTTCCATGAACTTCCTCTTGATTTCAATGGACTTTCTTCACACTTTCATGGACTCTAGCATGACTTGTATGGACTTGATCATGACTTAAATGGAGGTTTTCCTCACTTGGATATGGATTTCATGATGACTTCCATAGGTTTGATCGTGACTTAAATGGGCTACTTTCTGATTTCCATCACTTCAACTTAACGTAATGTGCTTTAATGGACTTCCAAGATTCTGTACACCATTCTTCAATGCATCAATGTGAAAATTTCATTTGTTAATTTGCCTACGTTGATACGCTACTGCTAGTAATGCCACACTACAATGGTTATTTGTAAATGGTAAGCGATTGTAGAGATGATAAGTTGTAATCTGTATACGCCGTATCCAACATTAAAAAATCAATGTCGATATATATAGTAACTGCGAACCATTGTATGTTAAATCCCGTGGACAATTAGAGTACCATTGGAGAATATCTCGCGCAAGACTCTCACTTGTAACGCCAATATGTTATAGTACTTTTCAAGATGCGATATCCTGTTTTATCCTCAACACCTCATTGTCATGCTCTGGCGATTCTCTTCGAGAGAGATTTTTCATTATTTAAAAGGTTTAAGTCGGATATTTTAAAGTATAAATAGATAAATTACATAATACATTATCTGATGAGATGATTCGTAAAAATAAACTAAAAATAAAATAAGTATGTAGTTTGAAGTATCAGAATCAGTCTACGGACAACCAGACACAACCTCTTCAGAATTAAAAGGTTGCTTGCATATGTATAAAAGCAGTCCAAGTCCAAATCGTTTTACTTTAGCCAAAAAAACTCAATTTGAAACATTTGACTGAATGGATCGAAGCAGCAAGTTGGAACTTTGTTGAAACTTATCCTCTTCTTCCATATTCTTTATCATCCAGGTTGTGATTTTATTGTTTCTCGGTGTTTTCTCGTTAGTTAGCTATTATAATACCTTCACCCTTTTTATTCTTCTTGAGTTTTTCCACCTACTTTCTCTCTTTGCTGTTCCCTTTCATCCTGTCTTCTAATTTGTGTCCTTCAGAATATTCTATTCAGTGCTCCATTATATCAACTTAATCAACCTTTCAATTCTCTATAAGAAGGTCTGATTTGTTCTACTGTTTAGTTCTAACTTGTCTCCAAATTCCTCTTTTTTCTCTGTTTGGAGTGCAGTACTTTTAAGAAATAGAAAAAAATGTCGGAAACTTTTCCTCTCGTACTAAAAAATTTTGAAAAAAATTGTTTTCTTTCGATATTGGCTTGACTATTTTCTCAATATTCCGTATAAATTTGTAGTTATTACTGAGCGACTTGAAACTAATTGATAAGCGCATATAGTTGAATCTCGATTATATCTTGATCCACTTCTGTTACAGTAATGAGCTCTCCGTCTGGTTGCTGTCATTCGACCCGATGTCTTGCCGTTCCTTCTGAGTTCTTATCTCTTCCAGATATACACCCGTCCCACACTTTTTCTGGTTTTAATTAGGGTACCTTTTGCCCACTACCAATTCACATATAACATCGACTTTATCTCGACTTCATCGATCAGATAATTTTCAAATTCATTTTTCTATGTTCGTAATTACGACGACATGATAATCTTCGAGGCAAGTACACGAACTGGGTGGATTTATATCAACATCTGGGATATCTATAAGCTTCGAATTACACTAACCGTCAAAGGTTTTAGCCCACCCCATAATTTATTCATTAAATTTCAAAATAATACACTTTAACTAATTTATCTTTTATATTGTCAAGCGAAGGTCGAAACGGTGTCGTACAAACCAAAAATAATAATTTCCGTTTTTTATACGAGCGCTTGTTTATATTTTGTCGGTGAATGCGACAAGTTACAACTTGCAAATACAAGAATTATTTCTTCGTTGTTTATGATTGTAGTTTAGTCCCAGTGAGACGCAAAAACGTGTTGTGATTTATACTTTTTGGACCAAAACTCTTTTTGTCGTATAGAACGAATCAACTGCTCACTCAATTCACGTTTTCCTACTTTATCCTGCTTCTATTTGAGATGCTTTGGTTATTGCCAATAACTCACTAGCCCGGTCAAATCCTTCAACTTTTGTAGTGACATGTGCTTCTGCAGTAAATTTCCTAGTCGTTTTATATTGCTGAATAAAGGTCTGCTTGGAATAATTTTTCTCTTATTAGTTCCCTGCGTTGTCGTTTTTAGCCCATTCGACGTCCATCTTTTTTCTTAGTTGTGTTTTTTCATCTTCTTTCTTCTATTTACTATCATTTTAACTCCTTCTTTTGCATCAGTATCATCTAGGTTTGGGGTTTCAATTACGTATTCTTTAGTGGGTTCTATTTCAATATTGGTCTTAAACAATCTGGTAATTCAATGTTTTCATTCATCCACCAGGAGTTTGGGCGATAGAAAACGTTCAAAACGGCTTCGATAAACCACAACCGCTGAAGATAAACGTATCGTATTGATCAGTAATCATGATGGACGGCTCAGGGGCTAAAAGATAGCAGCTCAGATCAATGAATCTAGGGATATGCCTTTGAGTACATATACAGTGAATAGAAAATTGAAAGAAAACAGCCTTTTTGGAAGCGTGGCAGGGAAGACACCTTGTTTAAGACGTTCAAATAAGTTGCAATGGACTAAAGAACATTAGACCCATGGAAGAGAGTTTTTGTATGCGGGTCAAAGAAAGAACTGATGTTAGATCCATGTGTAGTCATGAAGCGGTGGAGGATCGGTGATGGTTTGGGGATATTTTGGAGGAACGGTGTCTGGAGACAAAAATTGAAGAAATTTTGTAGAAAAAAAAGCTTTAAAAAATATATTCTCAAAATTTCAACAAAAGTAACAGGAAAACAAAAAGCTTGTATTAGAAGCTTTTTATTAAACACCAATTACTAACGTGTAGTATTTTTAAACTCAATGAAATTTGTTTAATATTGATAATTATACTTAAAAAAACACCCTAATCAACTATAGAAAAGTTCTAAACATCATTTCAGTGGATATTTACTAGTTACTTGGAAAAAATCACGGAATTTCAACCATATTTGTTAGACCAAACTTTTTTTGATTATTTCCTATAATTTGTTGGATTTGTTTCTCAAAATTCCACAAAAAGTAGCTCATTATTTATGAGCCTGATCGGCAAAAAATTTATCCCAAGCACTTCTCGAAGGTGTGTAAAAAGTATTTGAAAGAATTGGAAAAGAAGAATGTACTGAAACTAATTATTTGGCCGTCACAGTCACCCGATCTTAACCCTATTGATTTATTGTGGGACAAATTGGACAGGGAAGTCAGAAAGCAGTGTATGAAATGGAACCGAATAGACGACGATTATTTATCGAAATGAATAATGAATAAAGATGGTAACAATTACAATGTAGTTTTATTAGCACTTTTGACCGGTAGTGTATATCAAAAATAAGATGATTAGCAAAAATTTTAGTTTTGCGATATTCTAAAGTATGGATATAACTTTATTTCTTGTCATACGTACTAAATATTCAAATTACAAACAGTCAAAAAGCCACTTCATTAAAAAAAAATTATCTGTATATTCCTCATCTCATATATTTACGGGTATTCTTGGAGACATTGCGGCTGAAATAAACGAATAATGGCGTATGAAATATCCTTAATCGATTGATTTCAGACGAGGCGGGAAAAAGGATATCATCCAATAAAGTGCTTGCAGAAGCCGGTGAAATAAGGGCAAGAGTGTGATCTATCTATCATCAAAGTTAATGACATAATCAAAAATTGAGAGCGTTGCCCACTCGTTAGCTGCAAAAGGTAGATTTGACATGGCGCCTTTTAAAAAGTCTTATAAAGAGATGCGTAAACGAAAATATACGACAGGCAGTTAATTTTTATATTTCCAGGGTAATTTCTATGGTTTTTTTTTTATAAATAAGGTGGTGTTAAATGATATATCTTTAAAAAGCTATCAGACATACGTTAAAGTCTGAAACATCAATTTATTTCATGTAGTACGATGATAATTTCAATACCTGATCTAACAAAGTTAATAATTTTTTTGTTGTCTAGGGTATTAATACTGATTAAAACCAATGAAGATTCGTTATTTGACATTATTTTTCAGTCTAATTTTACTTGTTTATCGATTTGTTCTAGTGAAATTTTGAAAACAAGGAATGGGGACATTCGCAGAAAGTGTTATGTCAGCATTAAATAGGGATTATTGTCTAACAGCTTTTCACAGCAATAAAGACAAAATTGTCAGTTGAAAATAACAATAATTCCTACAGTGATGAATTTTAGTGGAAACCTAGAGTTTACCATTCAAAATAAGCTTCCAGAAGACCCTATTCCATTAGAAACTTATTATTACACATAGGACCGACGGAAAATGTTTTTATTTATATTAATAAATCCTAGGAATATTCGTTATTAAACATTTTGTATTTGTTGAGTTGTATTTCTATTTTTTTAAACTAATTTTCATCAAAACAGATATAAAATCATGATGATTTATCGATACAAACATATAAAATTTCTAAAAAGTTGAAATATAAAAGAATTGGACGTAATAAGAGATAATTATCTATCAAAATGAATCTATTAATAAATAAAAAAGGCATTTTTATATCTTCAACAAACGAAAATATCTATTGAAATTCGTTATCCAGCGTTATATGAAATGTATTCTATATGTATAGAAAAAATATATTCTCTTACCTGATTATTAACACAAAATACAATGAAATCCATAAATTCAACACTTAACATCACTAAACACTGCTAAGCACCAAACTAATTGAATTAATTTAGGTTATTATGTAAACAATGATTTTACCCTTCAAACAAAAATGGCGTTGTGATCTTAATCGGTAACGTAGGGAGCATCAATGATCTGCATATCTACTGTCAAAAGAACAAACCAATGGGATTATTGATTTATTGATTTTTAACCGTAGGCAAAATGGTTACTTTCATATTTATCTAATGGTAATTGTTAGTAAAATTATTTGAACCGAAAAAAAAGAATAACACAGTTATATGTACAAGGGAAAGGAGAATCAAAAGCGAAAGATGAAATTTTATATTATTTTTAATATAATATGAAATTGTTGTGTTACTAAGCAAGTATCGTTAATTCTTATATACGGGGTGCTGCTAAATTCATGCAACATAATACATACATATATGAGAAAAATAAGAAAACTAATTTTCTGTTATACATAAAACAGTTTTTCAATCATGGGGATATCAGTCATGGGAGAATTTTTAAAATTGTGAATTTTTTTATACTATAATAAGTTTTCGAATGACTGCATAAATTTTCAAAACAGTAATAAATATCAAAAAAAAATTTTATAACAAAATTCATTTTTAGTTTTCGAATGAATTTTTTTCATAAAAACCAGCCTAACTTATACCTATCGATTTTTTACTTAACCTTGAGTTGATTTTTAAACTCGTATACGGGGGGTATTCATAATTTAGTATAACGCAGTGGAAGTTTGATGAAATTTTTTTTACCTTCTTTTTTAAATTATAAAAGATTTGAATTAATGGAATAGTATAAACATCCATTTAACTCCAACAAAAAGTTGGAAAAATTACTATATTGATATTCATATTTTATTATCGACAGCTACCACCTGTCATTTTTAAAAAAAAATTGAAAAGGGGATAACGAAATAAGTCAAAATTTCGAGTGGTCGGAACTTCTCACGTCATTCTAGGGCTGTAAACCCATCCCAGCATGATTATTGTTAATAAAAGCAAACTAGTGTGCAAAACTAAGGATATCTAAATGGTCCGGAATTGGTTACTATTATTAATATATGATGAAAAAACAAAAATCTTGAACCCCAAAACCTATTTTTTTATCACCTTAATTTTTCATCTAAAGTCCTGACCGGCTGGAGATCACCAGCACCGACCATCCAGCTGTGCCATCTGCTGCTCACTAACTCAAAACAATAAATGGAATACAAACTATTCGTTGGTAGATTCAACATGAGATCCTTTTAGCGAACACACTATTTACACTACCACTACACTATCTATTACACTGTCTGACGCGCGTTTCAATAACAAGTTCACCTTCAAGGACTGAAGGTGAACTAAACCTAATAACTTGACTTACCTGTTTAGTACTGAATTTTATCACCAATAAAACTTGTTGGGCTGGAATCAATTTTCACGGGAGAAGTTTTATTGCTAAGTCAAGTTATTAAGTTTTAGTTTGAACCCTTCGACGTCATTAGGATTGTTCAAATGGTTTAAACCGCGTAAGTGTGAGTACTAGGCACTGACAGATGACGTGATCTGCAGTTTGATCCTCCTCCATGCACCAAAGTCACACCGGATAGTTCGTGATGCCCATGGTGTGGAGATGGCGTCTTAGATGACCGTTTCCGGTTAAAAATCCAGTCACTTATCGGATTTTGCGCCTATTTAGTTGAAGCAGTTGTTTGGTGTGAGACGCACAAGGTCCATCTATACGTGCCTTTGCTGGTTTTATGTCAGGTGTCTTTATCCATCTCTGCCGAGCCCGCCTTGCAACCAGACCATTGAGAAACGGTTCCACCAGTCTGATGAGTGAGTCCGCCTCGTTGTTACCTTTTTTCCCGAGTGATCGGGCACTCAAACCAGCTGGATCTTGTAGCCATTACTCACCTGTCTTGTATAACTTTCTTGCACTCCAGCTCTAGCCTAGAACACACCTTTTCGATCATTATGGTTTGTATGGCAGCTTTGCTATCTGAGCAGATTGAGTTACTGTGTTCCTGTGGCGTCGATTGAATATCACAGCGAATACCTATGCTTGAAAGAAGGTAGTGTGTTCACCAAGCGAAAGATTCGCTTATTTTGGGGAGTCCTTCACAGAAGCTATCTTTATTTACTGGTTATAGAATCAATTTAATTAATGACTTTAGAAACAATATTTTCCCCAATTTGTACATAGGGTATGAAATTGTGAGGTTACACTAGCATAACTAAGTTAGAATTTCGGAAACTGGTTCCTTGAGCCTTCTATACATCGCATATCCGGCTCGAAGGACCAAAAAGTGTGATTTTGATTGTTGGTTTAGTATAGATAGTAGACTTTAGTACCTTCAAATTCAAATATGAGGAAAAATGAAATATTTTTTGAGCAGCACTTACTCCATTCTCAACTTTATCCCCAAATATAGGTGTTAGTGTATATTTAGTTTTGTCTCAATAAGTATATCTTCTGTATGTTTCTATATATTTTGTTTTACTTTACTGGACACAAGTCCTACCACTTCACTAATATTAACTGATAAACGTTTCATCACTAAACCATCGTCTTCAGAGACTGAATTTGAACAGAACTGAGGTTTGGATGTGAATTTAATATAAAGAAATGGGATGATTGCATATTATGTTCAGTTCGATAATAGAAAATAATTGACGGATCACAGTCCTTCTGTATATTTTTTAAATCAGAAATTACATAACTGCGAACACTTAACGTTAATATATTAAAAAATAAAAATAAGTCTCACATTCACAAGTCCTGTTCATCGTTCCGGTGTTTTTTTAAAAGCGGCCCTTCGAGGGTTTTATGTTTAATTATCCTTTTAGCTTTTAAAATGGATAAAGTATCTTTATTAGTTTGTCGGGGGAATTCACTAATGTCCGGTTTGGGAGGGTTTAATACGGGCTGGGTCACGAAATCACTACAGTCAGTATCGGTAATTGTGGAAGGTTTTATCGGAGAGTTTGTTTCTTCCATTTTGATATCGTTTTCACTTGATACCGTATCCGATAAGGTATCTTTGGAAGAATTGAAGGTGATCATTGAATCGCTTCTTTGATTATCGAAATATTCATCTTCTTCTTCTTCTCCCATCATTTCTTCGTCTTCTTCTTCGTCTTCAAGGTCTCTTTTTACGATTTCACCTAAGACAACAATAAAATTTAAAAAAAAAACAGAATTTTTGACGTGAAATAGGAAGATTACTTACCGTTGTAAGTTGGGAAGGTTATATATGGTACAAGCCTTAGATCTTTACCATATTTCTTCATCAAACTTTTTATTAAATTAGCTATATCTTCTCGTTTTCTTGTCACTACTATTTCTTCGAACCAATTTTGGATTTCTTTAATAGGTATGTGGAAATCTTTAATTGGATCCTTAAAAAATTAATAAATAAGTGGTATTTTATTAGTTTCAGATAAAAGAAAAACAATAAACTGATAGTCTTTTATACAAAATGTTCTAGAGTTTATTTCTAGAATAATTTTATATTTAAAGGAATTGAATTTAACTATTTCGATTTATTTAATAATCAATTTTATAACTAAATACCTCAAAAAGTAAGAGAATAGGGTATAATGATGTTATACTGGATCATAACGCCCTAATTTTGAGCATCTAATTCCTCTTAATATCAATATCTTAAGGTATTAATGATATTAATTAACTTTCTGATCCACTCACTATTTTTTTTTTTTTCATTAATTTATTCATTAATTAAAAACTTGGTTAACGAAAGAAATAAAAAATGAATAAGTGATCACTTATAGATAATTGCCAACCAAATAGAATCAATCCTCATATATGATTGTAATCCGAACATGAATGTATAAGAATATTGCAGTAACACTATATAATAACACTAGTATGGTCCTTCGAGCCTTCTTCATACCCGACTCGAAGGACCAGACAATAGAATCGAGGGGTTTTAATAATTATTACCTTTAAAAATTGTTCTACATATTGTAGTAAATACAATCCGCAATCAGTGAAATTGTTTTGTTGAGGTACTTTCGGACTGGCACCTTTAATAACGTCTTTATTAAAATTTTTATCCGAGCCCATTTTAGATTTATATTCGCAAGTTAAATAATCTCTTAGTGTAGCTACAACGCGACATCTAGAAGATCCAGCTAATGAATCGAAGATTAGAATACACGGTCTGAAAAATAGAATACAGTTAATTATATAGTGTGTTTGATAAAAAAAAGAATACGTTTAACTTACTGTTTGATTTGTGGTCTGGTTTCTTTTGGTAATTTAGGTGTAGGGGTACTAGAAGGGCTACTGACTGAAATACCAGCGGGTTGTCCTATGGGAATCTCTTCGGAACCATCGGATTCCATTTCGCTATCATCTCCTTCGGCTTCGTCTTTATCACTGAGTTCTGGGTCGTCGCAGGATATTGGTTTAGATAGTTTTTCTTGTTTTATGGATATAGCGAGGTTGCCAATGTTTACTGTATCGGTTTTTTCTGTCAATAGAAAGTAATTAATAATCGAATCGAAATTATAACATATCCTTAACTTACTTTTCTTCTTGGAATTAACTTCCAAGTTATACGGTTTGTCGTCCCACGTATGAGGACCGTCCATACCGGGAAAACAGATTATAGCAAGGAACCAATGAGCGTTTTCGTTTATAGGGACGATGATAAAGTCCTTTTCGAATATATTCACATTTTTCGTCCATTTTTTAACGCGCGCATGTCTCTTTTGAGCCGGTGTTAAAGTCGGATCCAATTCGCTAGGTTGAGATTTTCTGAAATTAGAAAAATATTCGAAACTTATAAACTACGAGACTAACAAATTTGGTAGTACAGCAACTAAGGATATGTGAGAGGAGAAGGATTAGGAAAATTCATGAACGAGTAAAAGTTGAAAATAATGAGGAGAGAGGACTTATGAACCAGAAAAGATTTCCAGGAAGGCCAAAAGAGTTCAATTTGAGCGGCTACTATTCTAAATAGATCGTTTTGACTTGTATATAAACTAGATATGATACTACGTCCATAGTTAAAGGTACTTTTTATCTAAGGGAGAATGGTGAAGAAACAATTAAAAAAAATATATTTACCCTCCAAAACTACCCTATGATCTTGATATCTTATAATCACCCACAAAATATCAATTCCATTTGACAGTTATTTGAAAAAATAAGTGTGCGAAATTCTAGATCACCTCGTATAAATGCTAATTGCAAATTTATTCTATTAGTATTCTGTAGAGACAACCTGTATAATAAAATTATTTTCCATTCAAGTTGGGTTGAGGTAGGTGCTGACTTAATTATTCTTTTTTATCTACAAAATTCTGACCCATCCTGTATAAAGATAATTTTTGAATTATAATTGTTTTCTATTCGTAATCTGCAGAGACAATCTGTATAATGAAATTATTTTTATTCAAGCTAAGATTATTTTATTACATAAAATAAATAGAACAACCTGTATAATACAAATTACATTCCGTTTTATACAAAAAGTACCTAATTAATTTACAAAATTCTGACCGACCCTGTATAAAGTAAATTTTTGCGTGAAAATTGTTTTCTATTCATAATCTGTAAAGACAATCTGTATAATGAAATTATTGTTATTCAAACTAAGATTATTTTATCAAAATAAATAGGACAGTCTGTATAATACAACTTGAAAAAAATTATGAACATCAACTTATAACTTTAGTAATAGAATATTCAAATAAAAAAAGTAACGTAACAACCCTCACGTACCCTCAAACCAACCCTCCCATATTGAATGCAGTAAATGGTGACTTCAAATTTTGATGATTCAACCCTTAAAAAGGTCGTGTTTTCCTTTTTATTAAAAAATACCCTAATTAATGTAGAAAAATCTGACCCGCCTTGTATAAAGTAAATTTTCGAATGATAATTTTTCATTTTATGATGTGCAGACACTTTGTATGAAGAATTTATTTTATTATGAAAAATAAATAAGACAACCTGTATAATACAACTTAAAATTAAAAAAAAAAACTATCGATCGTTTCCTGTAATTTATTACTTATAAATGTGTTGCGTAATAAATTGAAATTAACGTACAAATTTTAGAAAATCCGTAATAACTCGGTTGATTTATAGCACCGTCAACATTGTCTCACTCACAAAGCTTACAGACAGAAAACCTACTTCTCATCCAATAAATTTATATAATTTCCCATTGGATAAACTAAAGCAGCGGCGCTGCCAAGCCAAACAGAAAATCCCCAACACAACAACTTACGTTTTACGAATGAGAATGCGGATGCAACATTGGCGCTGTTGTCGGAATGTAAAATAAATAAGAAATTTTGGGATATTTCATGAATAATGTCGTGCTATATAGAATGTCTTACATAACACTATTTCTAATCGGAATGTACATATTTTGATGGTAAAAAATAAAATCGCCAGATAAGTGAAAATTAATGAATTATACGTGTGGTATGATTTACACCTTGAATTTATTTCTTTTTTTCAATATTCTGTATCTCTATACACGAAGTAAATAAAAAATTGCAAGAATTATTTTGTGATAAATTAGTTATCTTTAAACTGTTGAAATTGTAATTGAAATTTGCGTCCTTAAAAATTATACATACAGTGAAACATTTTAGACAAAATATTATCATTACGACAATAACGATGTGATATAGTTAAAACAGATGCCACTTTGACATTTTCTGGTAACAGAGACGTGCATAGCAACACATTCCTTCAAATTTATTTATTTGGCTAATAAATTTAATTACTTTTTAGAAAAATGAATTATAAATATTTTTTTTTTTGGTAGAAACAAAATTTTTTTGATGAATTTTCACTTTTATTATTAAAATAAAGCTTTTAAATTTGTATTGTGAAAATTACAAACTTTTCTTCTCATTTTCCAACTTTTTAGAGCACCTGGTATATCGATATTATTTATCAATAATTAATAAAAACCTGCTTACATTAAACGCAAGATATAATCATCACCTCTCTTTAAAAATTTGAGCACGCCCATGACTTTGCATATAAAATAAACATGAAATATTAAAAAATATATTATAATAATAATGAGACATTCGGTATAGTTGTTTATATTTCGTGACGACGGCGGGAAGCGTATTCGACAAACAACTATGGCGACGTTGCCGGTTCATCTGAAAATACGGTAGTCTGGATAAAATAACAATTTGATAGAGGGATTACTTTATTTTTCGCGACGTTGCCATGTTGTGACTGATTTCGGTATTTCGACGATTTATGAGAAATTGGTTTCCGTAATAAATGCCTACTTCCCATTGGATCAAATTCCCATCGGATAAAAATTGTGAATTAGGACAAATAATTTTTTCATAAATTGATATGTCGATGTACATATTTTTTGCGTTGAAAATTGTTTTTTTGTACACAAAAAAGTTATAGATGCAAAAATTAAGCACCCTTAATTTAATTTTTTGTTCGCTCAGCATTGAATTGGCTTTCGATATGTCGAAACTAAAAATATATAATTTTCTATTTGTTGTCAAAAATTAGTTCACATTCTTTCTGGTTGTTTAAACCATCGTGATAATACTTTTCCATAATTTTTGGCATTTTTTGACAAATGATATTCTAACTAACTATCTTTTTCAGGAATCTTTTTTAATCTATTTTTAAATTTAGGGTCCTGATTTCCTAGTCTTTTTACATCTAATTGGAAACTCGTTTGCTAGAATAAATTTTCGTTAAACTTATTTTAAACAGTCTTATACTCAGTTTCTACTAACCGAATCGTGCCGTTTTCAAATTTCCATTTTGAATATTTTTATTGGACTATAATTGCTTAGAATCTAAAAGAAATTATTTTCCAAAATTTTTTTAAAATAGATTATAATTTTTTAGTACTAACTCAATCATTACTTTTTTACATGAATTTGACTTTTTGTACAACTCGTATAAACAAAATAATTAAAATTGAAATTTGTTTAAATATTTATATTTGTTGGAAGACATTCTGTATAGTACTTATTTTGCCTTTTACGCAATAAACTTTCCATCAGATAAACAGGTGCCGCGGTGTTGCCATATTAATTAGATACATTTTACTATCAAAGTTCTTATTTACAATTATAAAATAGATGCGGAGTTGCCAGATATTATTTAGAAATCGTTGTGAATATATTTACATTTTAATCGCGACGTTTAAATTTCTAATAAAAAAATGTTATTAGATAATTATAAATGCAATCAAATGTTGACATCGAAATAATACGAGGGTTATGATAAATATAAAGCATCAAATTAATTATTTTGATATTTTTGGATCTTTTAAAAAGTAAATAGTTTGATAAGTTTTATTCCTATTTATGATATATTGGTGTATACGAGGGTCTTTTCAAAAATTGTATTCATGCTTTTGTTACAAGGTTACATTTAAAGTAATACGAGGGTGTTGCTATAAATTGACAAATCTAATGTAAAATATTTTCAAAATTGATCAAAGAATCGATGGAAAACTATGATTATTATGCTTTGCAATGATTTAGAATATAAGAGTTAATCAAATAATTCATAAAAAGGTATTTTTATTTATTTACTTTATGTAACTTAGGTTTCGCTTCTTAGTGACGTTTATTTTGAAATTTTTGAAAAATTGCGCACATAACTGAACAATGTTTTCTAATTATACAATTTCACTACTAAAAGTTCAAGAATTAACGCGGGAAAACAATTTATAAGCATAAAATATTGATGAAAATGATTATTTTTTATAGTATTTTAAGGCTGAAATGTTCCATTAATTTATTTTCGTGTCGTATGAATTTAATAAAATTCCGCGATCGGTCATATTTTAGTGCTACCCCCGTACCACTCTATTCTCTACAAAATTACGTCACTCTGTAGATAAAATCCAGGTCCGCATTCGTGGAATCCATTCAACAAGTACGTCACGAAAAGTGAACGACCTTCGCTTAGATTAGCAAATCAATAAATAAAGCACCGTTGCCACACCTTTAGGAAAAAAATCCATTATTTAAGGGTCGTCGGTAAATTGTCGCGTAAACGATGTTGCCATACTTCGAATAAGTATATAGATTCTAGGAATATATAAACGTTCGTTGGGTTGTTATACAGTATGTCCCATATTTTTTAATTATAATTTAAAAACGAAAAAAAAAAATTTTTTTTTAGAATACGTGATTCTATGTTTATATGAAAATTATTGTATTTCCAAATATACGAGGTGTTACGTAAAAGTAGAATTTATTATTATTCTGATTAAAACGTATATAAATGACGGGATTAATTGTTGGATTTTTTTTTATTTCTGTTGAATGTGTGGGAGAAGTTTTCCAGCCGAATTTTGTCGAATCTGTCACATTTTTTCAGCTGAAAATTCATGTAAATAAAAAAAAATAAACTAAACTAAAATAAAGTTATAAAGGCGGTTCGTACAAACACTTATACACAGTGATTTGGACATAAATTAGACCAGAAAAAGCTGAAAATGACATTTATTTAATTAGTAACACCCTCCTAAGTTAAGTTTAGCCGTTTACCTCCATCCAAGGGTAAAATACATAAAAATAATTTGTATTAAAACGAAATATTTTCATTTATACAAGGTGAATCAGTATTACATCACATTAGTTTTTCCGACAACCATAATCAAGATGAACTATCTAATATAAGGTTTCCCTTCAATTCTCGAAGTAAAATTTATCAATTTAGGGGTTGATTTCGATATTAAAAAACATCTTAGCTGTTTACTATACTCATTTATTAACAAAATGATAAATAAAAATTAAATGACATACCTAGACGCTTTGACAGGTTTGGTGGTTAATCTTCTATAAAAGAAAGTTGAAAAAACGTGTATCTTCTCCTTCTGTTCGGGAGGTAGATTATCTACGAGGTAGGTGAGGTAGAAATCGATGATAACATCGTTGAGAAACTGATCTTGACCGAGGCAAATGTAATCTTCGGTGTTTATTGTAATCCGGTAGCGACCTTCAGGTGGATAAATCATCAGTTGTTTGATTTTGGTGAAGTTTCTGGAACAAAACAAAGTAATAATGGTTGAAAAGCTATAAACAGTTAACAAAAAATATTGAGAATTAACTAACACGGAAGTGATCAAACAATGCTGACAAATTTTGCCTTTTAGGTTATGTTTGTGAAATCACTAAATGTGCTGTAAAACGTTTCAAAATATGTAAAAAAAGCTTTGAAAATGTTGAAAAAACACTTTTAAATGTTTTAAAGTAAAGTAAAAATGCCTTTTAAAATGCGAAAAAAGGCTTTCACCATTTAAAAATATGAAAAAAAAAGGTTCTTAGAATGTTTTAACATTTGATAAAAAAATCTTTTAAAAAAAGGCTCTCCAACGTTTTGAATAACGAAAAAAAGTTTTCAACATTTAAAATATGAGAAAAGGCTATCGAATGTTTTAAATCATAAAAAAAACTTTTGAAATATGAGACAAAGGTTTTTAAAATATGGAAAAAGGCTTTCAAATGTTTTAAAATATGAAAAAAGGCTTTTAAATATTTCAGAATATGAAAGAAGGCTTTAAAAATGTGAAAAAAAACACTTTTAAAAGTTTTAAAATATATATATAAAAAAAATGTTTTAAAGTATGAAAAAAATGGCTTTTAAAATGTGAAAAAAGGCTTATAAACGTTTTCAAATATGAAAAAAAAGACTTTTGAACATTTTAAAATAGGAAAAGTGTACTTACAGATATCCTGGCGTAGGTTTCACTAGATCCTTAGGACAAGTCTTAATTAAAATATCATTCGCTTCCTTGATGTTCAATTCCTCCAATATATTCACAGGAAAACTGTAAATTAGCTCAAAAGTTTCCTTTTGTTCCTCTAGATTATCATCAGGTAATAGAGTGATACGGCGTTGCGCTTCTTCTTCCAAGGTTAAAGGATCCAAATAATACTCGCTGTCCGACGTCATGTCCAGTTCCATTCGTACTTTTGCTGCCAACGCGGTATTGATATAGTAGAATATAACAGGCAGGGAACTGTTGAAACTAGCCAACACTTTTACCACATCTAAATTGTTGAGAGTTATGGTGCAAACGCCTTTTTCTTTATTTGGATGAGGGACTTTCATCGTCACACCGAGGCTGTCTATAACAATCTACAACAAAACGTTAATTCTTACCAATATTAGAGATATAATGCTTAAACAGATAAACTGACAGACAATTCACCTAAAACTGATAATACCAAGGAACTGAAGTCCAATGAGAGCAACTAATAATGAATCCCCACGAGGAGTCATTGGTAAAAGGGGACAAGTTCGCCTATGTGGGTATAAGAGAGAGGGACTGTGCAAAAGAAGGCTCATTTCTATGAGCTTAATGAGCTGTCTGATCAGGTGTCACAAACAATGCTTGGCAAAATTCCAAGGGCACTACAAAAGCAGGATTTTTAACAAATCCTTCCCTTTCCCTTGAATGCCCTGAACAAACCTACTACCCCCAAAGCATTGGTTTCTACTGATAAAGGTGCTTTTGATATGGCCCGGCTCAAACACCACAACATCAGTGATGCAGAGAAAACAAAGAATCCACCCAGGGGACTAGGTGTAGGCAAAGAACTCCTGGTTCTACGCCCATTGTACATCAAGTTGGTGTCATAAGCCGTAAAACTGCACCTGCAGAAAGGCCCAGCGAAATTGAAGGTTCAATCCGAAACATCTGCTTTTTAAAGGACATATACCCTGGGTAATTTTAAGTGGGACTTATCATGTTTTATAGCCCTTGTCTCCAACTATCCTATGTCCTATGAACTAATACTGAAAAAACAGAAGATAAGACAAAAACATTGAAATAACATTAAATAAAAACAATTAAAATTGAAAAATTGGAAGTTTACATACCTCATCTGAAGGAGTACATCGGTAAGTACCAATTCTTACTGTCCTACATTTCAGTTTTGTGCTCAAGTCTTTTTCATCTAATGATTTTGTAGATGCTGCGAATAAAAAATACTCAGTATATTGATTTAAATAAATAATATATTACTTACTATTAGAACTGGAAGAACAGTGTCTCTGAATATCGATTGTTGAAGGTTCTTTTGATATAGGACTTATTGTTACCGAACTGCCAAGTTTTTGCAATAAATTTTCACTCTGAAAACAAATTTTTAATGTAAGGCGAATAAGACAAAACTATAGTATGAACAATTACTTACAAATTTGGGTTTTTCTTCCTCATCCTCTTCCTCGTCAGAACTGATAACATGAACGCTTTCTTCCACATTTTTGGGAGGTCTTCCTGATTTTTTCTTTTGAGGGGAACCAGCAGCCACTTTTGTAGCTGGACCTAGAAGAAATGTGTATGAAATTTATTTAAAATGGTATAAGAAGATAAATTTGAGTCAAAATCCTCCGATCTGCCAATTATTTTGGCATAATGACGTTTTCAATATAATCTATTTAAATAATCCATCATAACTAAGTTATTATCTTTTGTACTTATAATCGAAAGTGATAAATTGATTGTATTAACTAATTTTTACATTCTGCTACTCAAGTATTTTGCTTTAAAAAAATTTCTATTACTAATTTAATTTTTGATAGAACACACGTCTAAAGGTCTATGTAGATGCCCAATTAACAAAATATTTAGTGATCGATCTTATCCTCACTTCGAATTTATAAATGAATATTTTAGTTTTACTGAATGACACTATTATTTTAAACTGAATTTATCAATCAACCCCTGTACAAACGGAATTAAAATTTCAACTAATAACCTTAAATACCGGCAATATTGTTATCACATTAATAAATCCACATTTTTTTTCGTAAGCAGTCTATTAGTATCGTGTATACACATTAACATAACCTCAATTCAAATTTCGAAAAATAATCTTTTCCCAATTAAATTGTTACCTTTTTTTTGAGACAATAAATTTAACTTGATAAACATTACACATTTACAAACGATATTTATAATAATTTCTGAAATATAAACAGACGTATCATCGTAATGGAAAAAGGACTGGAAGATCGAGAAACACGTGACGTTGTAGACACATTGGAAAGGTAAATAGCAATCCAGTGCGGTGGTACGGAGCTGGCAAACGGGATTTAAATTTTAATTTCGCGTATCAACTCGTTGACTGCCGAGGTAATTTTCAAAATATTATTCAATCGCATTAAATCATTAAAAAAATAATCTTAATACATTGTTATCACTGAAAAAGTGGTTTTCATTTTTTGCAGAATTTTGTAAAAAAATCCTTTTGGGGTAGTTAATTGCAAATTATTTCGTAGTTGGAAGTCATGTGTTAATTTTCTTTGAAATAAGTAATTGAGGGAATATAAATAATTGTAAGCAACAAAATATGTCAATATGTCTCAAAAAAATAAAAAAATACAGATTTAAGGAGCTAAAATAACTGTATAGTGATTATAAACACCATTTTTCAATATTATCAACCAAAACAAACGCCATTTTTTTACACAGAGCCTTTCTGAGGTGTACAATGCTCCTGTAAGAGTTTCTGAATAAGAAAGAAACTGAAAGGATAATGAATTTAATGTTACTTTTCCTGAGTAGACCCTTTCCAAAAGGTCATTTAGAACCTCCTCACTGTCTTCTTAACTGATGAAATTATGCTTCCACGAGTACTGATTCTATTGATAGAAATATGAAACTCCAGTTCATACAGCCTCACAATTGCAAGTATACTCTTGAGGCAATAAACTTGTTTAAGTGAAGTCTGATAAGGAGGCACGATAAACCTAAACTTAAAAGCAACTAGACACGTGAAAAATCAAACAATCCTACACAAAAGTATCGGACACTACAATACACAGGTGTTACTTTATCCCTCATAGAACCTCCAAAACAAAAGAAGACTAAAAAGAAATTGGCCAGTTGAAAAATACTCATCATGCCAGACAATATAGAATCTCAACAGTTGTTTCCTGAAATGGTTGTACTCTCTGTTAAGAAGACACTGATCAGGTTCTAAATCAACTTTTTGAAGTGATCTACCCAAGAAAAGTATCACCACAATCTTTATTTTTCAGTTTCCTTCTTATTTAAAACTCTTTTTCACAGGATCATTTTTCTACATCACAGAAAGGCACTGGGCGTTTGTGCTCATTTTCTGTCAAATATATTGGCCTTTTCGTTTCCTTTAACTCCGGTTTGACTAAAAGACACTTAATTCTTGATTATTTCTTCGGTACTCCCATGAGGCAATGACATAGGAGGTTACTACTTTGACACAGCCTTAGATTAATCATTTTGTGACATTTTTTATAGTTTCAAGTTTTAAACTTGGATAGTATATATACGTAATGATGTTTTCATATACTATAAGCAAGTTTTCTATTCGTAATTTAGATTTTCTTTCTAAAATCCCTTACCCTTAGTCAATTATTTCATACTTTTTATTTATATGTTTGTGATTATATATTTTGTATTTGTGACTTTATTTTTAGAGCTATTTCAGAAAAACTGTTGAATAATTGTGTTTTCTCTAGGTGTTAGTCATTTGGGTAATTTTATAGTCCTTGTAGCACCTGGAAGTTATAATTGGATCTATGGGGTAGTCTATCCATGTAATTCCATTGATTCTTGTTTGGTCCTTTACATATTTAAACAAATGTATTTCACAGAAAGACATTTAGAGCTCGTTGAATGTTTTACTGCCATTTTTCATAAACTCCAGTTTGTTTGGGAATTGAAATTATTTATACAACTGATGTGGCGAATCATTTTGATAAAGTATGGGGTTCAAAATATGTTTCTGGGTAGTTCCATTACCATTTTTAGTATTATTTTTTCTATTCTTGGCGATGTTCTCATATTTTTGCTGGATCTGATTTATGGTCAACTGTTTCATTGCAGATATGTAGGGGTTAATATATCCTTTTTCTTTCAATTTTGTTGTCTGGTTCATTTATATTGGGAATGAATTATTTAATGAAGTTTTCTATGAAAAGTTTTTTTCCTCAAAACAAAAGCAAAGCCGGTGGATATTACATTACATATCGAATAATAAGCCTTCTATAACTGAACTTTCAAAATAACTAGAATAAAAATAAAAAAACATACGAAAAGATAATAGTAGTAAGACTTACTTGTATTTATTTTAGGTTGCTGATTCTGTTGCTGTTGTTGTAGGGCTTGATGTTTCTGTTGTTGAGCCAAAGCAACGGCTGCTAGATTCCTTTTCGGTGTTTCGGAATTTCCCTTCATATTTGCTGGTATAGCTTTAACATTATCTGGCAATTTTCTAGAACATCTTATGCATCTATTGAAATCTTCCGAGAGGTATCCGCAGGCGCCGCACAAGGCTAACATTCCTAATTCATTTTCATTATATTAATGAATCATATAACACAGATACTAACATAAAAACTATTCAATTATTCAAAATAAATAAGATAAATAAATTTACAGTAACACCAATCTAAGAGAAAAAATAGGGAGAGGGCTAGATACCACCTTAAAATAGAATTGCACTTCTCGTAGTTCTAAATGAGGTAATAAAGAAAACATTCAAATTGAGCAACCCATTGAATAAATAAGAAATATTTAAATTAAGGATCTCAAACCCTTCAATAGAGCATAAGTACTTATGTGATAAGGTTGTTGTAAACAGCGACCCAAAGGATCTATTGTGTCCTTTATTTTTGCTACTTTCAGAAAAATCAGAATGTGGAATGGCACTAGCTGTCAGAGATGTTCATCTTCTACTTCATACGCACACTGGAGTAATATTATGGGGTTCCATAGCCTCGAATACTACTAGATAATGTGGATAGAAGTTTCGTCCTCTACATAACAGAACCTAAATGTTATGATAACTTCAAAATTGGTTGAGGTACACTGAGGTACGTTACATTTATTACAAAAAAAAAATAGGAAAAGTTTCAAGATGATTCTGTGAAGATATAAACACTCCCCCTGTTGCAACTAGACTTTATAGTCCCACTTTTGGCAACACTATCTGTTTTAGAGTTCAATATCACTTCATAGTGTCCAGGTACCCATCTGAAGCTTACTTTAGTGTCACAAACCCAGTAGAGTCTCGTGACAACTCATTACTACTTTTGTATGAGTTGTTTTTGATACTTGAGTTTTTAAAGCTTACTGGGTGTCAGTGTAGCGTTTCTGATTCACCACTTTCACTTAACAGTAATTTTGGATTGTTTTTATTTGATATATGATTTTATTTTATTAGGTAGAAGAAATTGTCTACTACCAGAACATACTCACACAAATAATCTGACGTATTATTTCAAAGTAGTTGATCAGGAGTTGGAATATTCAAAAAAATGTAAAACTGATCACAAAACGAGCACAAAAATAATCTAGTTATAATTTCTTTATTGGAATTGATTGATTAGATTAATATAAAAATTAACTATTCTGCAATGTTTAACATACCAGCTAAAAATTTTGGAATTTCCTTGACGGGTTCAGGAGATGGTGATTTCTGTGGCACTTCAGCAGTTCTGGTTTGTTGTACAGGTGCTTGGACAGGAGTTGGTGTTGGTACAGTTTTCGGAGTTTGCATTTTTGACATTTGTTGTAAATGCGGTTGAGTTAGAGGATTAGTTAAGGGAGCAGAATTGTTTGTTGGTGAAGTAGGCGGATGTTCTTGCAAAGGAGGAGGAGGAGGAGGAGGTGTTTCTTCTTCCTGCAACATTGAATATAACATTTTTGACCATCTATTAGATATATAGTTACTGAATTTGAATTAACTGCAATAACTAAGTTTCAATTTCTGAAACCGTTGGTTGTATTCATACTGAGCATACCAGTGGTGGATATACCGGCAGGCTGAGTAGGCTGTAACCTAGGGCGGCAGATTTTCAAGGGGCGGAAAATTTTGTTTAAAAGGAGAAGAGCAGTTTTGAAATTTTTAAAGAAATGAAAGTAATTTTGAATAAGCTTGAAAATAATCGAGGTTCTTACATGAAACACTTCTCCGATTATAGAGTAAAATTTAAATAATAGTGACATAGGGTATTGAATTTCAGAGGTCAGTAGAGGTGGCAATATATGAAATCTATAGGTAAATCCGCCACTGGAACACACTGCACCAAAACTGCTTCTTCAAGTTTTCCATAGAACCTTAGTTCATAATCAAACTCAAAGAACCACAAGAAAAAGTTTTGGTGTAGTAGTAAACAGTATGATCAGTACAATTTAACATAGACAAGAAACTAGAAAGAAAAAACTGTATTAAAAAACTAAGTATAATTTTGAAACAAATCTGATACATGAATGAATTTTACTTACCTTGAATCCTAAGTTAGCAACATTTCCAACTGTAACTATATAATTAATACCATTGGAATTTGTTTCAATAACTTGTATGCGTGTATCAGCTTGAAATGGTACATTCACTTGTTCTAAAATTTCTTGAATTGTACACGGTTCTTTAGGTAAAGTAAAAGTTATCAAACGCTGTTCGCCATTCTCTAATAAAACAAGCATTCTGATCGAATCTGGAAAATCGTCACCGATAGGAGTACTTTCTGAAAAAAACATCAAAACAAATATAAAAATATTCAAACAGAATAATTATATTTATTTACCTATAATTTTTTGAATTTGACTAGAAGGTATATACGCTGGTAACCGTCTCTGTTGTGATGGTTTCTGATTCAATTTTGGCGGTTGTATTATATAATTCGCATGAGAAGAATTATTCCTCTGTTGTTGCTGAGCCTGAAGCTGAGCTTGTTGGTTTCTTTGCTGTTGAAGTTGGTTTTGTTGTTGAAATTGATTTTGTTGTTGAAGTTGCTGCTGCTGTTGAAGCTGGTTTTGTTGTTGTATATGTTGATTATTTTGGGACTGTTGCTGCTGCATCATCGTCATTTGAGGAGGTGGTCCCTGTACCGATAAAGAATTTAGTAATACGACAGAAAATATGGATTGATATAGCAGAACTGTACATAGGATGTTTAAAAAGTTTGAATTAATCAGAAGCCAGTACAGAAATTGGAGTTCTCAGAGCTGTAGAACTTGAGACAAGAAAGAAAACTGCAATAGTGGAGTATAAGAAACCATAGTATAATGTTATTGTTTATAAACAAATAGTTAAGATAGAAATTGAATTAGATAAGTTTTTCCAGTCTACAAAACTATCAATTTCCACTGGCATCATGGATTTTCATTTTAAATTTATTGGGAAGAAAGGGAGCGGAAGGATTAGAAGAAATCCATAATATTGCAGTTTCCGGTTATGTATAGAAATAATTCACAAAGGAAAAATTAATTTCAATTAAAATTCGGTAATTTATTGATATTTATACAAGCAGTATATGACATACATTATAATTTTTACCTGTGTTTGAAATTGTTGAGTTTGTTGCTTATTCATCTGTTGTTGCTGACTCAACATAGAGAAATGTTCTTGGTTATTAGGCTGCTGATTTGCTAGAGGTGCTCTAGGTCTTGTTAATCGAGGAACATTTTTCACAGGTAGCCTAGGTACTCGTGGAACTGGGTTCCTACCCTTTTTAGCAATAGGGTTTAGCTGAGGTCTAATATTGGAAGAGCCCAACGGATTATTAGGTTGCATCAGCATGTTTTGCTGTGGCTGTTGAATAGAAGGGGATCCTTGGATTTGGTTTGTTTGTTGTTGTTGAACATTTTGTCTAAAACCGAAATAAATAACATTTTAAATAATGTATACAGAAAATATTTTATTGAAATTACTATTATATCTTACTTTTGAGGATTGTTTCTAGCTTTTTGATCTGCCAACATTTTTTTGTATGAAGCCATGGTTACCACCATACCATCAGGTAAAGTCACAGTCTCTTGGTCATCTGCAGTCTAGTCAACATCAAATATATTCATTAAAAAAATAACTTACAACATATATTTTAGAATTCTTACCACTTCATTTTCATTTGCTGCTTGGTTAGTAAATTTAGAAGGTTGTGCAGACTGCTGTACTTGATGCTGTTGCACAATTCCTTGCATTCTTGTATTAACCAAACCCGCACCTCTCACCAAATTCGGCCTATGCTGTAATGTCTGACTCGGCATCCGCAAATGTTGGCGTTGATTTGGATCAGTTTGCCTCACAACAGTTTGTGGTTGAGGTCTAAACTGAGTTTGTCCTGTTCTAGTAAGTGTCGATGGCCTGATATTTTGCTGTTGAGGCCTGAGCTGAGTCTGAGGTGAATGTCCTTGAGGTGAAGATTGTTTAGTAATACCAATTTGTTGTCTTATTTGGGGAATGGAGGGAGATAGTTGCCTGACTTGTTGATTAGGAGTTTGAGGACGTTGCATACCTTTCTGTTTCTGTAAACAAATATAAATTATTAAACACACAGACTAAATTATAAATGTAATGAGTTAAAAATAAATACCTGAGTGGATTCTAACAAAATTTGTTGGTTAGGTCCTGTCTTCATAACAGAACCTCTAACCACTGTGGGGTGTGCCAATTGATGATTTAATACTATAGGTTGTGGAGGAAGCTGTACTGGTTTTTCTATAACTATTCCTTCAGATACACTATCACCTACAAAGAATATTTGTTGTCCTTCTGTAGTCCTCAACGTACCATCCTTAAGAAGGGCGTACTGAGGAGCTTGAATCTGAATTGGTTGTTGGATGATGGGTTGGTGTATGATTTGGGTTTGCAGTACTTGATCTTGCGTTATCTGAATAGTACAATATTCCTTAATTGCGGTAAGTTTTTAGTGTGAATCAAATAAAAGATTTAAAATTGAGGATACATCTATGCATAATACAAGCAGCTAAATCTATATAAATGGGTGTTCGAAGATGATATTCCAATCATTCTTTTTCAAAAATTTTGGATGAAGTAATTTAGCTTCCTTTATTACTGTCTACTAGTGCCCAAGAATCACACAATAAGTGCTAGTGCTACTGTTCTGTTGCAGTTGTTATGTTCTACTGGATTTTATTCAAGCATATACTTTGACATAAACGACAATGCTTACCTGTTGATTTGGAAACTGTACTTGAGTAGTATCGGGAGTTATTACATATTGTACTGTCTGGTCCTCTACATTAGTAAAGAACTGTTGTTCAGGATTTTTACCGCCTTCATTCAATATTTCATAATATTGAGGTTGAGCCATAATATTGAAGGACCAAATTGTTTAAAATATCAAAGTCATGGTGTTGGTAATATAACCAACTTCCCTAATAAAAAATTTATTTTAATCATTCATTATTTATATTTCATGCATCGTTATTCTTTTTCTTAAGGATAACAGGAATCGGTGATACTAAAAATCTACAAAACACTTTACTAGAAAATTTTGCTGACTATAGATACTTTTTAATATGGCAATGATTTAATTCCAATCTCTACCATAGTTATGTGAGGTTAGATCATTAATTGCTTCGAACTATCAAATGCATTATTGAATAGAAAACTTTTTCTCTTTGATTTCAAAGTAGATTCAGCCTAGAAGAACAGCAAATAATATATTTTCATTAATTGGACGATATAATTGGCAATCACCTGGGCTCCTACTCAATTGATTACGTTGTAATAAATTAGATCATAGTCATTAGTACCTTTTCGAACCGATTATAAGTTTTATTAAATAATAAATCTATAATTATGAGATTTTCGTAAAACTCAGATAACAGAAATATGAGCAATGAGTTGATAGGTTTCACTAAGTAGATGAACAAACTTACTTGAATATTTTCTGCTATTTAAGAGACCTGCGGTAGCAAACTATTGTCTTGATTATTCACTTTGTTAAACAAAATTTCAATTTTTTATGCCGATGATCGGATAACGATGGGAATAGATCATCACGGGAAAATCTAACAGGACACACATCGACAAACGGCAAAATGGCGTGATGACTTGACTTGCGGCTTACAATAGAAGAACAATTCGATTCATTTTTTTTCTCTCTCTTGTTGATAGTATTACTGAAATTACTAATGAGATCAATTTGGGAATAATTCTTTGTCAAAATTCATTAAACATTCAATATATTAATGAAAAATATAATTCCCCCAACTTCTGTGTCCAGAATGTCTCCATTGTTGCCAAGCCTTCTCATTACATTTTCACATGCCATTACCAAAAAGCGCGAATTTTAAAGGGATTTGGATTCACCAATACCGAACATCGTTACGATCACATGATATATTTCATTGAGTGCATTGGTTCAAATTAGTTTACATGTATCTATAGCAACCGGTATAAATCTTATTCTATTGGTTTAGCATATTTCGATTACAATAACCAAAAGTCGACCTAAAATAGAAGTGTATCTTTTTTTTATATATCCTGACAACGTAGTAGAAAGAGTAAACAGATAATGATTATTTGTTACAATCCAAGTATTCAAATGGAATCTGCCTGATGTTTTACTCCGAAGCGTTTTTAAAGAGAGCTCGGAGCAATTGATTTTCAATATTTTGTTCAAATATGCAGAATAAAAACACTTGTTTATACCAAATTATGATATTTCTTAAAAAATAAACTGAATAGTTATTGGCATTTTTGGTATTTTCAAGAGGTAGTTAAAATTAACGTCGAGCTTAATCTATTGTCAAACGAACGGATCGGATTGTACTGGAATGTTGTTCGAAGAATGGAGTGTTCGCAGTTAAAGCTAAGTTTTAATAAGTTTGAGTTTGTATTACTAGATGGCATTATTCGGATATATTAATTATTATACTCATATATTGAATCAACCACAGGCGTATCTCTAGAATAAAAATTTAATAATTACCACAATTAAAAATATTTTTTTAATTGTTATTTTTTGTAGATTTCATTTTACTGACTTTTGATAACTAATTTTGATTATGAGAAAAGTTAATTGCCAGAAATTCACTAACAAACTGATTTCCGGAAGCCATGATTTTCTTACAAGATGTGCAGCAACGTCACGTTGAGTTATGTTTTTGGAAAGTAGTGATAGGTCATTATTTTGGTATATAATATGAATAGTATTTTTCAATGTTTAATAGTATCCATGTTTTCTAAATTTATAAACTATTATTAGAAAGAAAAAAATAAAACAATTGGTGATGTTTTTATTGTTTAATCTCCACTATTCCTTTTCCTGTCTCCTTTTGGGCTGCTGTGTCATCCGGTATTTTAATACTATTTTATCTATGTTCTTTACGTGTAATGGTCGTTTTTTCAAAATTTTATGTGTGTAAATTTAAACGTCTCTCCAGAAAGATCTTGGCATACTGTACATCACAGAAGAAATCCAAAAGCATAGCAGCTAATGTCATTAACGACAAGCATTAATAGAACCATATATGAAACGCTAGGCTTGGAAAAGAAAACAAGCAAGAAAGGATGGTTCTATGAGGACTGTAAAAAGAAACTGGAGGATAGGAAACTAGTATACTAGAAACTGACTATACAGAAACCAAGAGAAATTACCCAGAAATCCGAAAGAACACTAAAAAGATACCAGAGGTAAAAAAGAGAATATACATGCGCAATTAACTACAAAAAATTGAAAAGAAGGGATTAAGAAATTTTTACCAAAAGGCCAAACAGGTACCTTATATCAAGGACAACGAAGGAAAGCTTTTAATAGATCCATATGAGAAAACTTCAATACTTTGGAGGAGTATTGATTGGACAAAAAGATATAGGAGAGGAAATAGAAAATGAGTATCTCAAAGAATCAAGTGATAAAGAAATCTTTGAACAAATAAAAAATTTAAAAGCCATAAGAGTGCAGGATAAAATAGAATTCCAGCAGAAGTTATCAAATACTGTGGAGAATTGGAATATTTTCAAACTGAACACACTGTTTACACTACCACTAAACCATCACTGACAATTACACTATCTAACACACGTTTCAATAACAAACTTATCGTCCTCAGAGACTGAAGGTAAACAGTTTACTTTGTGAGTTAGTCCTCTAGATGTTTTGCCACTTTTTTTAACCAAAAAGCAGTATATGATCCAAAATACCTTATTTGGCCACTCAGTACTCAATGTAATTCTAAATCACTTTATATTAGTATTAATAGTATACAAAATTAATTAAGACATACTCCAGAAATTGATATTCATCTTTAATTTAGAAAAACGAAGTGAAGCAAATAAAATATATATTTTTAATCGAATATAAATACAAACTTATAATAATTGTAAACATATCATTATTTATGTCGTGATTCTCTGGTATGGGATATTTTACAATAGAGTAGCAGCCATATTGATTTTTTGCCTGTATATATACCAGACCATATCGCAGAGTAAATTTGAAAATAATAAACAGATAAAAAATGTAAACAAAATAATAATTACTGAAGTAAATAAACCATTTATTATATTTATAGCGAGTGTAGTCAATTGATTATATGATCCCTTTTTACTTTTTTCACATTATAAATCAACACTTGCAAAAATAGTTACTGATCTCTAGTAAAACGGCCTAATATTATTCAAGCTGTTATGAATAGAACCATTTCACAATATTAACATAGTAGATAATTATATTTTATTGTCCATCACTGATCCCTTTCGAGATTTCTATTCCGCTTGTCTGAGTCTGGCAAGTCGTTGACTCAATTCGTCTTGTTCTTGGGACATCTGTGAAGCCGTTCCTACAGTCGAACCTTGAGGATTTTCTGGTAATTCCATATTTAGTTCCAACCTTAAACAAGAGTATAAATGAGAAAATACTAGAAACCAACAGTGGGTATACACGGTATTATCCCTTCAAGGTGATGAGTGAAATTGGGTTTCCATTTTTCTTTTTCTAGATTTAATATGAAATTTTGTAAATTGGGTGCAACTGTCAAGGCCTAGCCATCATTATGTTTACAATACTCGTGTTACATTACTCATTACTTTATTTATTATCAATATCAAATCTTCTTTCAAGATTTGGTTCGGTTAAATAAGAAGAAAACTTAAACTACTTTTTTATTTAAAAATATTTCTTAATATTGATGGTTTCTTTTAGAACCACACAGCTTCCAAGGTTTGTCTCTGAAACTAGTACTTTTTTATCCCTGATTGTTAAATTTTAGTACATTCACTAGCTTTAGTTTGGGTAAGTATTCTCAGGTATTGATCGTTAAGATTCTGTAAGATATATGGTTCACTAGTCCCAATTGTTAAGATCCTCCTCAAGTAACTTCCAAGCAGGAGGCCATTCAAGAAACAATAAGAATGATCAAATTACAAATAAGAAAGTTGCTCATGGTACATATAAATGAACTAGGCAAAGAAAAAACTAATCTGGGTGTTAACACACAAAGAAAAAAGAGAACTAAGAATTTGGAGAGAAAGGGGGCTAATACCCAAAACCGTTCCATTTTCCAGTTTACTATCACCTCTAGGTATTATCTAGATTAGATATTAAAGTACATAAATCTGGACCACCTGGTATAAAAGAGAAATAAATATTTGGTTTTAATTAAGATACTGTACAGAATATATACCTTGTTTCATCAGCGACTTGTCGCATAAGAGCTACATCTACAGATAGTTGATTATGGTACGTCTAATGAACTAGGTAAAGAAAAAACTAATTTGGGTGCTAGCACAGAAAGGAATGGAGAAACCAAGAAATTTGAAGAGAGGGAGCTAATACCCAAAACTATTCTGTTTTCCAGGAGTTATCAATTGAAAGTTGTACTGAAGAAAATGGAGAGCCTCAGTTAAGGATTCAAAGACATAGGATGTTAGATATTCTTGAAAAACTATCTTGATGCCATCTCATCAATTCTCTACAATTGTATGAAAAGAAGAACCATACATGTCTAGCATAAGGGGACACAATAATTTAATGTCACATAGAATATAAAAGCCTCATAGAGCTTTAATATTGATGGTTTATAAATTTTGTGTAAACAAATCCTTCCAAAATCTCTCCAATTCAACCCCCAAAACTACCTGGTATATATATATATATATACATATCTAAATTTGGGCAGCCTGGTATTAATGAGAAATAAATATTTGGTTTTAATTGAGATACATACCCTGCTTCATCAGCAACTTGTTGCATAAGAGAATCTACATCATTCTGTGGTACAAGAGTGGTTGTTGTTTGTCCCATTGTATTTTCCAGTACATCGGTTTGTACTCCAAGATCTTCAAATTGTTGTTCGAATTTATCCATAACTTGTGAGATTTTTTCTAAATTCATACTTTTCATGGCTACATCCATGGCTTTAACAACACCCGCCATTGAATTCGTAACTTTTCTAGTTGTAACTGCAGATTGTATTTTACTAGCAACGGCATCTACTCTAGCAGACATCCTTAAATAATTGAGAGATTGGTTTTTTTGCCGAATTGCATTTTCTGCGTGAATCCTAGCTACTTCCATATTGCCTTTTTGGATTGCCTGTTTGGTTTTGGCTTTTTCTTGTTTTTCTTCTTTTTCACATTTTTTTGAATTCCTTTCTAGTTCTTTCACTGCGAATTTAAGATTGAAAAGATGCTCTGGTACATGTTAAGGAAATATAGAACAATCAACTATAAATACCTATTCATTACATTAGGGACAACTTAAGTACTTTATAAATAATTTAAGTAATCAAAAACTATTTACATTATAATTAATATGAATATTTTCATCTTTATTTTCTTAAAAAAAAACCTTTTGACACAATTATAAAAATAAATAAAAACAAATGTTTAAAAAGGATACTTTCCATAGCACTAGATGACATTTCGTTACCCATTATCGTAATATATCTATATAGATTCTAAAGAGTATTGTATTCTAATTTTGTTTTTGTTTTTTGTCACCTGTAGTTAGTAATTTTGGTACTTAGAATACTACGTTGTATGGGATTTAATCTGAGACTTAATTATAATTATGAATACTGAATACTAATAAAAAACTTATGATCAACAATTCACTGTTTCTTAAAACTGAAAATGATATCACTGACATAAAAAGATGAATCATAAACTACGTTTAAAAAATTGATCTACACTGACATAAGTTCATCTGAATAATTCACATTTATTGGTTAGTTCAATTCGTGCCTTGATATCATTGGTACTGTTAACTTTAAGTTTAAATGAGGGTTTGACTTGAGGTTTATTAGTTTACCAAAAGTATTGTTTATTTCATCTACTCCCATAAAGTACGTTCTTTTATATGAAATTGAATAATATAACCTGCGTCGCCATCTACTAATAAAGCATTAAACTATTTCTACAGTTACAGTGAATTTAGGCAGGTAGATAACTTCATATCTTGAACAGAAAATGGTAGTTAAAAATTTTAATAGCAGATGACAGTAAAGTAGGAGAAATATGAAATTCTGAACGTATAGAATATTTATAAATTCGTTATTCATTATTAGTGGTAAAAGGACGTAAAATAGCTTTCGAAAACTGTATACTATATGTTCTTTATCTTTGTTAACTATTTTGACAACGCTATTTTTTCTGTTATTGTAATATAACGTAGTTGCTTTGTAAACAACTAGATGTCCTTCTTACAGTACTTGATACATGAAATAAGTGCGTTGTAATTTAAATTATTCTTTTTCATTATATGCTTTTTATCCGTATTCAATTAAAATAATTTCGATATTATATTTTGAATATTTCTCCCAATATTATATACAAACTTTTAATTGCCAAATATATTCTGAATATGATATAGAATGCATTTAATTTTAACGTCACTCAAAATTAAATGAAAACTTTGGTATCGAAAATACGTGTTCAAATATAATATCAAGTAAACTTTTATTTTATGAATAAACCATTAAACGCCCCATGTGTGGTTTAATCGAAAGTTTTAATAAACAACAATGAGTTTGGTTGGAAAGTTATAAATTTTGACAACTCACGACATATATACTGACCCTAAATTATGGCATATTCATAGGATAAGAGCTTTTTCGTGACAGATGAGTTAATATTTGGAATAACGCTTTCACATAAACTTTATGTGTTGGAAGTATAACTTATGTCAATAGATATAAAACAGAGATATGGTGGGGACGATAAGCGTCAACATGCGCGAATGTACCAATGTCGTAAGCTGCCATTTTGATCTCAACTTCGGCGGTAAATTCAAAAATACGGTAATTTATAGGCATTAGACGTTACTTCTGAACTTGCATGAAAATTGTGATATTTTGAAACATTTTAAAAATGAAGAACACTTTAAAACGAAGAAAGAAAAGATTGTAAAAATGTGAAAATAATAATAAATGAAAATTTACTTTTCTAATTCGTATAAATTTGGATAAAAAATGGACTATACGTAAGAATTTTTCATTATCGCCATCTATACGCTATTGAATCACGCTCGTATTAGTTACACATTTATGTAAGTGGTGGCGGCATCTGTTCAATTTTTCAAATTTACTTGTAGTTGAATTTTAAATCAAATATTAGGTATATACGATTTTGAGTACACGAAAATACAGCTTTTAAGTGAATAACCTTTTGAGTCAACTGTTTAGAATTTTGAAAAAATACGAATATTAGTCAATAATATCTAGACCTTCGCAAAAAACCAGCTCTAGTAGGTGACCAAAACTAGTTACTGACCAAAGAGGAGCGACAACGCGCTGGGTGGTTATGGCACAACAGATTACACTGAGAAAAATTTGTGATAAAATGTGTAACGTACAAAAAAGGAACTGTAGAATACCTAATTTTCAAAGTGAAAATTACAACTACATTCAATAACTTTTAAACAATAAATTTATTTTTCCAGTAAAACAATTTGATTTTGTCGCCCCTCCTACTGGCTTTAATTCGAAAACAAACAAACAATATTCCGTTCTATGAAAGAATTCGCCAATAAACAAATACCGTAGCAGTTGAATTACCGGATTACCGGAAGAAAGTTTCACCGAATACCATTTTCTGTGCACCGATGCATCCAAAACACCTAATGGCCTAGTAGTTGCAGTAGCTCTAGAGAACCAAATACACACATTTAAACTATCTCCACTTAATAGCGTCCATACTGGAGAACTCTATGCCATATCACAGGCACCAATCATCAGATTACAGACTCCATGAGCTCAATACAGACCATTGATCAACTTTTTCCCTAGCCTAACCTTATCGACCAATCCAAGGCAAACGTATCAATCATTTGGATCTCATCACACACAGGCATCCCAGGAAACGAAAAAGTAGACAAATGTGCCAAAGTAGCAGCAGATAACAACGAACGGGAAGTGATACAAACGACTATAAAGGGACAATTAAAAGTTCAGTGCAAGTGATAAAGTGAGTGCAATAGATCGCAGTCGATATTGAAATCTATAAAATCATTCGTCCAACCATGGAAAAACAGTTTTAAGAATCTTGGAACCATATAAAAATGATCGTTTAAGGCTAGGGCACACATAAGTGACATATTCATATTTATTGAACCGAGAAAACCCAAACAGATCGCAGTCGATATTAAAATCTATAAAACCATTCGTCCAAACATGGATAAACAGTTTTTAAAATCGTGGAACCATATAAAAATGATCGTTTAAGGCTTGGGCACACTTAAGTGACAGATTCATATTTATTGAACCGAGAAAACCCACACAGATCGCAGTCAATATTAAAATCTATAAAACCATTCGTCCAACCATGGAAAAACAGTTTTAAAAATCGTTGGAATCAAATAAAAATGATCGTTTAAGGCTTGGGCATACTTAAGTGACAGATTCATATTTATTGAACCGAGAAAATCCACACAGATCGCAGTCGATATTAAAATCTATAAAACCATTCGTCCAACCATGGAAAAACAGTTTTAAAAATCGTGGAACCATATAAAAATGAACGTTTAAGGCTTGGGCACACTTAAGTGACATATTCATATTATTGAACCGAGAAAATCCACACAGATCGCAGTCGATATTAAAATCTATAAAACCATTCGTCCAACCATGGAAAAACAGTTTTAAAATCGTAGGAACCAAATAAAAATGATCGTTTAAGGCTTGGGCACACTTAAGTGACATATTCATATTTATTGAACCGAGAAAATCCACACAGATCGCAGTCGATATTAAAATCTATAAAACCATTCGTCCAACCATGGAAAAACAGTTTTAAAATCGTAGGAACCAAATAAAAATGATCGTTTAAGGCTTGGGCACACTTAAGTGACATATTCATATCTATTGAACCGAGAAAATCCACACAGATCGCAGTCGATATTAAAATCTATAAAACCATTCGTCCAACCATGGAAAAACAGTTTTAAAAATCGTTGGAATCAAATAAAAATGATCGTTTAAGGCTTGGGCATACTTAAGTGACAGATTCATATTTATTGAACCGAGAAAACCCACACAGATCGCAGTCAATATTAAAATCTATAAAACCATTCGTCCAACCATGGAAAAACAGTTTTAAAAATCGTGGAACCATATAAAAATGATCGTTTAAGGCTTGGGCACACTTAAGTGACAGATTCATATTTATTGAACCGAGAAAACCCACACAGATCGCAGTCAATATTAAAATCTATAAAACCATTCGTCCAACCATGGAAAAACAGTTTTAAAAATCGTTGGAATCAAATAAAAATGATCGTTTAAGGCTTGGGCATACTTAAGTGACAGATTCATATTTATTGAACCGAGAAAATCCACACAGATCGCAGTCGATATTAAAATCTATAAAACCATTCGTCCAACCATGGAAAAACAGTTTTAAAAATCGTGGAACCATATAAAAATGATCGTTTAAGGCTTGGGCACACTTAAGTGACAGATTCATATTTATTGAACCGAGAAAACCCACACAGATCGCAGTCAATATTAAAATCTATAAAACCATTCGTCCAACCATGGAAAAACAGTTTTAAGAATCTTGGAACCATATAAAAATGATCGTTTAAGGCTAGGGCACACATAAGTGACATATTCATATTTATTGAACCGAGAAAACCCACACAGATCGCAGTCAATATTAAAATCTATAAAACCATTCGTCCAACCATGGAAAAACAGTTTTAAAAAACGTTGGAATCAAATAAAAATGATCGTTTAAGGCTTGGGCACACTTAAGTGACATATTCATATTTATTGAACCGAGAAAATCCACACAGATCGCAGTCGATATTAAAATCTATAAAACCATTCGTCCAACCATGGAAAAACAGTTTTAAAATCGTAGGAACCAAATAAAAATGATCGTTTAAGGCTTGGGCACACTTAAGTGACATATTCATATTTATTGAACCGAGAAAATCCACACAGATCGCAGTCGATATTAAAATCTATAAAACCATTCGTCCAACCATGGAAAAACAGTTTTAAAAATCGTTGGAATCAAATAAAAATGATCGTTTAAGGCTTGGGCATACTTAAGTGACAGATTCATATTTATTGAACCGAGAAAACCCACACAGATCGCAGTCAATATTAAAATCTATAAAACCATTCGTCCAACCATGGAAAAACAGTTTTAAAAATCGTGGAACCATATAAAAATGATCGTTTAAGGCTTGGGCACACTTAAGTGACATATTCATATTTATTGAACCGAGAAAATCCACACAGATCGCAGTCGATATTAAAATCTATAAAACCATTCGTCCAACCATGGAAAAACAGTTTTAAAAATCGTGGAACCATATAAAAATGATCGTTTAAGGCTTGGGCACACTTAAGTGACATATTCATATTTATTGAACCGAGAAAATCCACACAGATCGCAGTCGATATTAAAATCTATAAAACCATTCGTCCAACCATGGAAAAACAGTTTTAAAAATCGTTGGAATCAAATAAAAATGATCGTTTAAGGCTTGGGCATACTTAAGTGACAGATTCATATTTATTGAACCGAGAAAACCCACACAGATCGCAGTCAATATTAAAATCTATAAAACCATTCGTCCAACCATGGAAAAACAGTTTTAAAAATCGTGGAACCATATAAAAATGATCGTTTAAGGCTTGGGCACACTTAAGTGACATATTCATATTTATTGAACCGAGAAAATCCACACAGATCGCAGTCGATATTAAAATCTATAAAACCATTCGTCCAACCATGGAAAAACAGTTTTAAAAATCGTTGGAATCAAATAAAAATGATCGTTTAAGGCTTGGGCATACTTAAGTGACAGATTCATATTTATTGAACCGAGAAAACCCACACAGATCGCAGTCAATATTAAAATCTATAAAACCATTCGTCCAACCATGGAAAAACAGTTTTAAAAATCGTGGAACCATATAAAAATGATCGTTTAAGGCTAGGGCACACTTAAGTGACATATTCATATTTATTGAACCGAGAAAATCCACACAGATCGCAGTCGATATTAAAATCTATAAAACCATTCGTCCAACCATGGAAAAACAGTTTTAAAAATCGTGGAACCATATAAAAATGATCGTTTAAGGCTTGGGCACACTTAAGTGACAGATTCATATTTATTGAACCGAGAAAACCCACACAGATCGCAGTCAATATTAAAATCTATAAAACCATTCGTCCAACCATGGAAAAACAGTTTTAAAAATCGTGGAACCATATAAAAATGATCGTTTAAGGCTAGGGCACACTTAAGTGACATATTCATATTTATTGAACCGAGAAAATCCACACAGATCGCAGTCGATATTAAAATCTATAAAACCATTCGTCCAACCATGGAAAAACAGTTTTAAAAATCGTGGAACCATATAAAAATGATCGTTTAAGGCTTGGGCACACTTAAGTGACAGATTCATATTTATTGAACCGAGAAAACCCACACAGATCGCAGTCAATATTAAAATCTATAAAACCATTCGTCCAACCATGGAAAAACAGTTTTAAAAATCGTGGAACCATATAAAAATGATCGTTTAAGGCTAGGGCACACTTAAGTGACATATTCATATTTATTGAACCGAGAAAATCCACACAGATCGCAGTCGATATTAAAATCTATAAAACCATTCGTCCAACCATGGAAAAACAGTTTTAAAAATCGTGGAACCATATAAAAATGATCGTTTAAGGCTTGGGCACACTTAAGTGACAGATTCATATTTATTGAACCGAGAAAACCCACACAGATCGCAGTCAATATTAAAATCTATAAAACCATTCGTCCAACCATGGAAAAACAGTTTTAAAAATCGTGGAACCATATAAAAATGATCGTTTAAGGCTAGGGCACACTTAAGTGACATATTCATATTTATTGAACCGAGAAAATCCACACAGATCGCAGTCGATATTAAAATCTATAAAACCATTCGTCCAACCATGGAAAAACAGTTTTAAAAATCGTGGAACCATATAAAAATGATCGTTTAAGGCTTGGGCACACTTAAGTGACAGATTCATATTTATTGAACCGAGAAAACCCACACAGATCGCAGTCAATATTAAAATCTATAAAACCATTCGTCCAACCATGGAAAAACAGTTTTAAAAATCGTGGAACCATATAAAAATGATCGTTTAAGGCTAGGGCACACTTAAGTGACATATTCATATTTATTGAACCGAGAAAATCCACACAGATCGCAGTCGATATTAAAATCTATAAAACCATTCGCCCAAACATGGATAAACAGTTTTTAAAATCGTGGAACCATATAAAAATGATCGTTTAAGGCTAGGGCACACTTAAGTGACATATTCATATTTATTGAACCGAGAAAATCCACACAGATCGCAGTCGATATTAAAATCTATAAAACCATTCGTCCAACCATGGAAAAACAGTTTTAAAAATCGTTGGAATCAAATAAAAATGATCGTTTAAGGCTTGGGCATACTTAAGTGACAGATTCATATTTATTGAACCGAGAAAACCCACACAGATCGCAGTCGATATTAAAATCTATAAAACCATTCGTCCAACCATGGAAAAACAGTTTTAAAAATCGTGGAACCATATAAAAATGATCGTTTAAGGCTTGGGCATACTTAAGTGACAGATTCATATTTATTGAACCGAGAAAACCCACACAGATCGCAGTCAATATTAAAATCTATAAAACCATTCGTCCAACCATGGAAAAACAGTTTTAAAAATCGTGGAACCATATAAAAATGATCGTTTAAGGCTTGGGCACACTTAAGTGACATATTCATATTTATTGAACCGAGAAAATCCACACAGATCGCAGTCGATATTAAAATCTATAAAACCATTCGTCCAACCATGGAAAAACAGTTTTACAAATCGTGGAACCATATAAAAATGATCGTTTAAGGCTTGGGCACACTTAAGTGACATATTCATATTTATTGAACCGAGAAAATCCACACAGATCGCAGTCGATATTAAAATCTATAAAACCATTCGTCCAACCATGGAAAAACAGTTTTAAAAATCGTTGGAATCAAATAAAAATGATCGTTTAAGGCTTGGGCACACTTAAGTGACATATTCATATTTATTGAACCGAGAAAACCCACACAGATCGCAGTCAATATTAAAATCTATAAAACCATTCGTCCAACCATGGAAAAACAGTTTTAAAAATCGTGGAACCATATAAAAATGATTGTTTAAGGCTTGGGCACACTTAAGTGACATATTCATATTTATTGAACCGAGAAAACCCACACAGATCGCAGTCAATATTAAAATCTATAAAACCATTCGTCCAACCATGGAAAAACAGTTTTAAAAATCGTGGAACCATATAAAAATGATCGTTTAAGGCTTGGGCACACTTAAGTGACATATTCATATTTATTGAACCGAGAAAATCCACACAGATCGCAGTCGATATTAAAATCTATAAAACCATTCGTCCAACCATGGAAAAACAGTTTTAAAAATCGTGGAACCATATAAAAATGATCGTTTAAGGCTTGGGCACACTTAAGTGACATATTCATATTTATTGAACCGAGAAAATCCACACAGATCGCAGTCGATATTAAAATCTATAAAACCATTCGTCCAACCATGGAAAAACAGTTTTACAAATCGTGGAACCATATAAAAATGATCGTTTAAGGCTTGGGCACACTTAAGTGACATATTCATATTTATTGAACCGAGAAAATCCACACAGATCGCAGTCGATATTAAAATCTATAAAACCATTCGTCCAACCATGGAAAAACAGTTTTAAAAATCGTTGGAATCAAATAAAAATGATCGTTTAAGGCTTGGGCACACTTAAGTGACATATTCATATTTATTGAACCGAGAAAACCCACACAGATCGCAGTCAATATTAAAATCTATAAAACCATTCGTCCAACCATGGAAAAACAGTTTTAAAAATCGTGGAACCATATAAAAATGATCGTTTAAGGCTTGGGCACACTTAAGTGACATATTCATATTTATTGAACCGAGAAAATCCACACAGATCGCAGTCGATATTAAAATCTATAAAACCATTCGTCCAACCATGGAAAAACAGTTTTAAAAATCGTGGAACCATATAAAAATGATCGTTTAAGGCTTGGGCAGACTTAAGTGACAGATTCATATTCATTGAACCGAGAAAACCCACCAATATGTTAAATTTGTAACGAGAATCTACACGTAAAACACTTGTTGAACTGTCGAAAATACAAAAACGAAAGAATAACTTTCCAAACACCATAATTTCTCTACTTAACTATAATTAACTATAATACTTAATCAAATATCTAAAAGACACTCAATTGTATCATAAATTTTGAATAAATGACATGTCGCTAATCACCTTTGTTTTCTCAGTGTAAATCACGTTAATGACGTCTAGATTTTGCAACCCCTCAATGCTTGATGAATGAAACAAATTGTTGTATCTGTGTGTAGTTTTTTTGGGTTTTTATAATTCACCAGAAGCTATAAATATGCGTTGAAAGTATGTATTTTTATGACGTCAATCAGAACCTTTTCTATAGAAAATTAATTTCATTAATAAACAAAAAAAATTACCATAACGGAAAAATCCTATTTTCGTGCTCATATTTCTTTGGTGAATAATTTTCGGTTATTTTCACAATTTTATTTACAAATTATACCTTTTGCATTCATTATTTAACTACTTTTTAAATATTAAGCCTTATTACGTAGTATAAAAATACGTCCAGATCAAGTTTTATAAGCGATTTTTTCATAGTAACTATTTCCAACATTATAATCGATTGATTCGGATATGAAACTTCAACTTCTTTAGTTAGACCTTATTAGCCGAAGTCACCTTATAAAGAGCCAGATTTAATTTTATGTATCGCCCTTTAGATTACTCCGACAATATCAACATTCTTTCGATTCAATAAAACACCAAATACGTATCAAGTAGTGAACCACTTCATTATTCGCTTGTTTCTCGTCGTTCAAAGGATATAAAAGAAGAAAAAAAAGTTGTTACCTATCGACAACATCCTAACAAATCCTTTTTTCTCTATCGAACTGACGACGGTATCTATTGTACGTTGAATAAAAGAAGGGAGCAATTTTTTTTCATGAATCTTCTTTCTTTCGGAAGCATTCCCAGAAATTTAGAAGGTTCTGAGATAATAGCGATCTGTCATTTATGACTGATCGTCGATGAGTGATGAGATCTCATGTGAAATATAGGAAAATGTTTAGATTTTCGATTTTCCTCTCGATCAAGTTAAATACCTAATCATTGGAAAACTATTAACTTAACGATACACATATTAACCTTTTATTTTGTAATATACAATTAATTTTAATTAATATAATTTAATAAATAAAAAAAATTGTGTTTGTCAGCTCCGACGCACGACTGGAGAAGTTCGATAGTCTAACCAGACGCAAAAAGAGTTTATTTAACTTAAAAAAGATGGAGTTTTTGGAGGTTTAGATTTTTTCCTAGTCAAAAAATATAAAAAAAAAATTAGAAAATTTATAAATGCATAATTATAAAAATTTTAACAGACTTTAAGAAAATTGTTAAAAAAAGATTTTTATAAACATTTTTTTTAAATTATTATAATTAATTTTTTATTTAAAATATAATATTATCTTAATAATTAACAAAAATGGTTATAAAAAGATAATTATGTCACTAAATCTTTTACATACAATAATAAAAATAGTACATGAAAATTATTTAAATAAGCTAAAAAATAACTTTTCCAAAGAAAATTATATAAAAACATTATTATAATGAAAAAATATTGTCGATTTTTCTGATAATATTATCGAATTATTGACTACAGTTGTTAATATTTAAAAATTATTTATAAAATAAATCATAATAACGTGGAAGAATTTATAGACATCGACAAAAAAATTAATTTTTGGTTAGGTTGGAAATTTTCTATTTTATGTGGATGCGCTCGATAATTCATATTGGGTTATTTATCTAATTTTTTGTGTTGTTTTCAAATATATATTTATATGAACTACATCGATAATGATTAAAATATTTAATAAATACAAATTGCACATGCTCATACATATAATAGATGAATTATAACGTACCTTGCAACCACGTGTTTGTTAGATGTTCCGGCAATATCAACTACACCTCTTTCTGCCATAGTTATTTGAAAATACTTTCAGTTCACTTTAGCGGAACACAATGATAAAAATTAAAACTTCACAATGACAGCAATATAAGTATGTTGACACTGACAAATTAGAAAGTTGCGCATCATAGGGTGCGCACCAAAAACGTAACGAGATCATTCATCGATAGATTTTACTCCTCACATTTTTCTCATACCGGGCCCCTTATATATGTAAATCGATTCTTAAGGAGTAAACTCCAAAAAATATTTTTCAAATAAAACAATGAGTTTAAGTTATGATTTAGCAAAGGTTGCTAATTCCAAACCCTTATAGTATAACAGAAATAATGAAAAAATACCCGTAGTTAGTCCAAGACTTTCTAGTTTCTACCATTATTGAAATTTTAGAAAAATTTCTCAATTTTAGCCACCACCTTTTTTGATATCTCGGAAAAAATTGTGCTGAGGAAATTTTGTTATAGTAAAGACCCATTTTATATGAGTAATCACCCCATTAATTTTGTTACATGGATACGTCATAAAATATTTATTTAAGTATTAATTTTAGGATGTACTTATTAATATTTATAGGTACCTTGTAAAGCGTGAAAAGATTGGTATTTCTGCGTGTTTAGTTTTCCTCAATTAGGTATCTGCTTTATATGTTGCTACTTTTTATATTATTCATAAATTGATTTTGATACATGTTATTACATTCCAATCAATGATAATAAATGTAGAAGAATTTTCTATTTAGAAATTATTTTTTCTTCATACTACTTACCCAACAACGGAAACAGTTTTCTTTATACGAGTGCACTTTAATTATTGGATAATCATACAAAAAGAAAGATTCAAGATTTACCCAACGTTCAGCAAGTTGTTTGAAACCTTGGTGAAACTATTTTTTGGGTTTAGATGCAAGCAAATTATCGCACTGTATTTACAACATCTCCTTTGTAAGTCAAAATTTTTCCCACGCGAAAATTTCGCCATAGTTCCGAATAAATAGTAAATCTGACATTGAAAGATCCGGACTAAATGCTGGATGTACCTAATACCTTCAAGTTCTTCAATATTATTCCGCCTAATATTCGCAGTATGTAGTTTAGCTTTGTCTTATTGTAACTTTCGGCTAACTAAACTAAACTAATAATTTCCATTATCCATTACTATTACAAAAAGAAGGTATTTGTTCCAACCATTTTTCGAAAACATCAACATATAAAAACGAAGATATAGTGTTTTACAACATTTACCCAACGTTCAGCAAGTTCTTTGAAACCTTGGTAAAACCATTCTTTGGGTTAAGATGCAAGTAATTAGTAAGTAATTTAAAGATATCCATAATTAGTTTATAGAACCACATTTCTTGGAAGGTCTTCGGGACGCAAGTTATTAGTCTATGTTTAGAAACCGAAACCTGTTAGATACAATAGTGAATACTCCTAAGTTGAAGGGACGTGAAAATTATGGTAATTGGGCGTTTGCTGTGCAAAACTTTCTGATTTTCGAAGATTTATCCAATTGCTTATCAGAGGTTGTGACCGCGGATGACACCTTGTACATTCACATTAAAGATGCTGCTACAACAGTGAAGATGCGGAGCAAACCAGTCCCTTTTCAATGATAAAGTTTAATTTCGACAAGATTGGACAATTACGTGAGCCCAATTGTGAAAAATAATCCAAAATCGATGTGGATTGAATCGTTGTTATTAGCAGGATTAGTCAGGAAAGTTTACATCTATAATATCGGAAGGAATGCATTATTGGAGATCATCCACAGTGACACGTGTGGTCCAATGGAAAATATGTTTCTTGGTGGTGTTACTGTACCAGAGATTCGAGGCTCGCGTTGGCAGGATAGCGTGACCTGAAGTAGTAATTCTTGGTATCATATTTTGAGTTTGTAGTCTGGTGGTTGGATCCTTGGAGGATGAAACTGTAGAAGCTGAAGAAATGCGGAAAAAAAATAAAGTGAGGAAAGAAACAGGAACACATAGGGAAGTTACGGAAGAAGGAACGAGTAGGTAGAGCAGATTTGAATAAAAAGGAGCTTATGAGAAAAATTTTTTAAAATATAATTATACAGGAATCTGTTACTGTATTTTCTTCGTTCTGTTCTTTAAATAAATAGAAAATTACGTGGAAACTCAATGAAAAATTTGCTTAAAACAGAAAGGAAATTAATAACGATAACTGGAAATTTTGTGAGCTCTATGATAAAAAAAGTAAGGACCATATTACAATGAATTAAATCACAACAAATTTACTAAAATTCACTTTTATTTGGAGAAAGAATTCGAATCAATTTCGAGGTTTTATTGAATTTATCGATAAAGCCTTAGAAAAATCACAAAAAGTTTTTGCATTCGAGTGATGGATGTTTAGGCTAGAGCAGAAATTATTAAGGAGGGAGAATATAGCATCGATTTTTGTTTTATTAAAACGAAACAGGAAATTTTTGATTGTTTTAAAAGATTTAAGAATATGGTCGAAAACAAAGTAAAATAATTACGGCTCAGATCGAATAATGGAGGTGAATATTGCTCTAAAAGAATTAAAAACAATTTTAGAGCAACATGGAGTTATTCATCAGACGAATAACTCATAATCTATTAGTCTATGTTCAGAAACCTAACACACGGATTAAAATTTGACTGCGGGGCGCAGCTCGTACGCAAACGAAAATTGAGGCGAAGGAATTTTATTTTTAATATATATATGTGACAACAATGTAGGTAGATCAAATAATAAAACCTTAACAGTTCGAAATTTATTGGAGTCATTTCCTAAATAATCGCACTACACTCATACCAAATTAAGAAATGAAAAATAATGTTTACTGCAACTAACAAACAGTCAGTCCACGTGGACTCATCATCTCCACTGTTTACCAATGAAAACATCGAATCGTAAACATAAATGCATTTCTATTGCCAGACATTCTACGATAAGCAGTGGGGTTGTTTGGTGGGATTCATGTAATTCATAAATTTCTTCAAATAAATAGAAATACGGCGCTTTTTAGACAATTTGCGAATGAAGACAATGAAATTGCACAGTGTAGTAAGAATTGAGACAGATACGAATTAAATAATAAATATTTAGATATATAAACAAATCAAGTTATTTTAAATGTATTCGAATGTTTTAAAAAGGAAAATATTCAGCAATCTGATAATGCAATCATAAAAAGAATTGTTAAATTAACTAGAGTAAATAGATTTTTTATTTAAAAGGGGTTGCTGTGGATTATTCACAGACCCGAAAAACATGTGAAGAAAAACTGAAATCAGTCGCTAAAACTCCTCAGTTTGGAATCATTGCGTCAAGTTTTGTTAGTATGTAGTTAGAAACACAATAATCGAATCGTCAAGAATAGTTCGATGGCGACAAGATTATTTGCGTTAGATAAAAGACTACCGAAGTTCTAATAGACGAATGGGGTACAAAATGGGTTCAGTTCACGTCTGGTATCCTGTTTAAACCAAACTCCCTTACAGACAGGTACATTTTACTCGTCTATTCACGTTTTATAATTTAATATTCAGTTGTAGCAAGTTAACGAGGTATAATAATGATTTTTTTATACAATTAAATCCATCTGTGGTAGATGAAACAAAATTGTCGGCAAGGGTTTTTATAGTCTGTAACTGATATTGGAAGAAATATAAATAATAAATAAAAAAAATGGTATATATTCTCGACGATACTAACTAAATATCGATTAAAATTTAAAGTAGTGATTTTTCAATTTTCCAAAAATAATTTTATTTCAATATGTAAATAATTGTATCTAAATATAGTATTGTAGAGAAATAAAACTTGTGTTAGAGTTTCCCTTAAATTAACGAGAGAGAGATATCGGTCATGTTTTCTGTCCGTATCAGTGGTAGGTTAGATATACGTATTTGAACTCCGCACAGCCCGTTGCCCGGAGACTAAGCCCCGTGAAGTGTAAACACTTCCCCTCAGTGGAAGGGACCTAACATAGGCGGTATAGTCACCACTACGGCCAATGGTTTAGACTACAGTTATGATGTCACTTCTGAATTAGAAGTTAGGAGTGCCAATGGCGCGCGCAATCATCTACAAGTGAGAGGGGAACGACGACTGGTGGGGGAGATCGGACGGTGAGACTACCAGTTTCCCAATCTACACACACAGTCAGTAATACAAAGAAGGTCGCGTGAATGTTGTCTGATATGCATAACGAATTACATCTGGGTGTTAGTAAGCAGTTTGTTCTGAATCGCGTCATCGCGCGATAATAACAATTGTTAATATTAACGTTAAATAAAGTGCTTATTATTTACGTGTTGGTGAATTAATGTAAATAAAGTGAAGCAAATTAGTGCAAAGTGTACGAACACGAGGACAGTGTGGACGGACGGCCCTTACAGGGCATGGCGGCCACTACATACCTCCCGGCCAGCAGTGCAGTTACAACTGATCTAGAAGGAAACGTCGTTGGAATGAATATTGTTGGAGGTTATCATTCTAGTGCCTCTCCGAGGTCTGCCGCCGACGCTAACGAGATGAAATACCTGCCGCAACATCACCACAATCACCATCATCATATGGCTAGTTCGCCTTCACCTAGCGGACATACAGCTGTATCGTTATCGGCTAATCCTTGGGTTAGTTTACAGCCGGGAGCGGATCCGTGGACGGCGTCAATGGCAGGTATGCATCATGCGCACCATCACCATCACCAAGATGTAAAACCCTTAACTCAACCCGCCGATATGATGCATCATCAAAGACAACAGCAACAAAGCATGGGATCTCCACATGCTTGGCACGGACCCGTTTCATCGGCACATTATAATCCGGGTGGTGCAGGATCTCCTCTTCAGCAATATCACGCCGCCATGAACGGCATGTTGGCCCATCATCAAGCCGCACCTCAACTACATCACACTTTACATAGAGATATGCAAAGTCCGCACCATCCGCAACATTCAGAAAGAGACGTTAGCGGAGGAGAGGACGAAACGCCTACGAGTGACGATTTAGAAGCGTTCGCTAAACAATTTAAACAAAGACGTATAAAATTGGGATTCACGCAAGCCGATGTCGGTCTAGCGTTAGGAACACTTTACGGTAATGTTTTTTCGCAAACAACAATATGTAGGTTCGAAGCGTTGCAGCTTAGTTTCAAAAACATGTGCAAACTCAAACCGCTTCTTCAAAAATGGCTGGAGGAAGCGGACTCGACGACGGGCTCACCTACCTCCATAGACAAAATAGCGGCGCAAGGAAGGAAAAGAAAAAAACGCACTAGTATAGAAGTTTCGGTAAAAGGTGCTCTAGAACAACACTTCCATAAACAACCAAAACCCTCAGCTCAAGAAATCACAGCACTGGCAGATAGTCTACAATTAGAAAAAGAAGTCGTTCGAGTTTGGTTCTGTAATAGGAGGCAGAAAGAAAAGAGAATGACTCCACCGAATACGTTAGGTAACGATATGATGGACGGAATGCCGCCGGGTCATATGCATCCCAGTTACGGTCACCACCAAGATATGCACGGCTCGCCGATGGGTCAACACTCTCATTCTCATAGTCCACCAATGTTATCTCCCCAAAGTATGGGCCATCAATTGACGGCTCACTAGCATCCAGCCCACTGGGCCTCTTTGCTTCACAGTGACAACGGCTAGTGATAGTACTACTTTTCGCCGGTATCCGTCGGCTTTATTAACGCTACCTCAAGCCATGGTTGGATTTGTTCGACAAATCCCGCATTCAAGTCGTTGAGGAGGTCCTAGTGGAAAACGTACAACGTGGACGTCTGACTGTTATTTATATATAGTACACTGTACAGTGAGAGTGAGTACCTACTTTTAAACTAGAGGAATCGCGATTATCCAGGGTTTTCGGAACAATTGATCTATCCACTAACTATCGACCACAATCTTTTCATCAAAACCGATGAAACTTTAGGTATTCACCTTTATTATTATTATTATTATTATTATTATTATTTATGTTAGTACCTACATATTATATAGATACTTTTATTATTTCTATTGAAAATATTTTCGAAAAGCCGATTTTGTAAATTAGAATATTTCGAATTGATAAAAAGTTTTTCGTTTATTGTTGAAAATATAATTTAATTAATTATTATTCGTTAATATGAGTGGAACTCGTCGCGTATACGGGATATATCACAATTAAATTTATCCTAATGATAAAATGCTGGAAAAAATGAAAATGTAGTAGATGAATATACAAAAAAATTGAAAAATTACTACCTCACGATACGAACTGATTCTATTAGAAAGTAAAAAATTATTACAGTTCGAAACAAGTCTATAATACGTACAGGATATGTCACAATTATGTTGATCCCTTTGATAGAATATTAGAAAAATACATACAAAATATCAAAAAAAAAAGTTATTTATATTGAATTTTTTTTGAAAAATCCACCATCTTAAATATGAATGGAAGTTGCTTCAAATTGTTTAGAAATAAAAAAAATCGAAATCACCTCCGAAAAAAATTGAAATGAATGTGTAAAACATACAGTGTATATCACAATTAAGTTAAGTTGTTAATAAATAATATTTGGTCTTAAGTATGATCGAATTTCATTGAAAATTTTAAATAGAATTGTCTTCTATTAAATGATTTTACGATGTTGGAAATCTTTATTCATATAATTCGTAGAAAAAGTAAAATAAATGCGAAAAAACTCAAAAAATATTTAGAATTTTAATAGAGTTGAAATCACCAGTAGAATAAGTGTAAAAAAAATTAAAAAAATCCTGTTTTTTCGAGATAAACTTCTATTGAGAACTGAACATTCATCTGGTTGATAACCAGTTTATAAGACGTACAGCATATGTCAAAATTAAGTTACTAAAAATTTATCAATGCTCCTGATCAGCATTGACTTTATATTAACATAAATACTTATTTAACGAATATTATTTTAAAATCCATTTAAATATGAATAAAAGTTGACAGTATTCACATAAAAAGTGAAAAAACTGAGGTGAAATTGGAAAAATTATGAAAATTAGAGTTGTCTCAAAATCATTTCACATTCCAAAAACTCCCCCGTACAAGAATTTGAATTACAAGTGGAATAATTGCAAAAATTCGTAAAAATTGTTGCTTTATGAGGTGAATCATTTTCATGTTGATGCCATAATACGGAAATAATTTGTCAAAATTAACTTCATACTAATTTAAATATAATTTAAATCAATCAAATTGAATAATTCAACATTTTCAAAAATCTACAATAGAATAATTTGGATAATAAGTAAAATAATTACTAAAAAATTGTGAAATTGCAGCTCTTCGTGGTAAATCAGTTCTATTGGAAACTAAAAATTTATTAATCCTCATCGTGAGGCTATGACGTAAAGAATTTTTCGAAATTAACTTTATAGCCATCTAAATATGAAAAAAAGTTTGTTATAAATCATTTAGAAAATGATAAAAATTAGAATTGTTATTTCAAAATGATATCAATTAAACAATTCCATATTAACAAAAATCCCCAATAGCAGAAATTAAATAATAAATAGAATTGCAAAAAATAGAAAAATTGGATCTCTATGTAATAAATTTACTTTATATACATTCAAATACAAATAGGTTGTTCGATATCAGATAGAAAATGATAAGAATCAGATTTGTTTCTCCAAAATTGTTTCATTGAAATAATTTCACATTTTCAAAAGTCCTTTATATCAAAATGTAGATAATAATTGATCAAGAAATGGGTAAATTGCATATCTCCGTGATAAATCAGTTTTATCGGCTACTAAAAATTTATTAATACTCAGGGTGAGTTTATAATTCGCATAGGATTTGTCAGAACTAACTTTATAATAACATATCAGTTACAAAATCAGAATTTTCTTGAAAAATAATCTTTTAAATTCGTTTTAAATATAAAATTAATCAAAATAAATGTTGTATTGGAACAAAGTCACAAAAGTTCATATTTTGTATGTAAAAATCGAAAATATTCTGCTGTATATGACTAATTATCAAAGTTGGCGACTTGAAATTTGTTCAAAACTTAAAAAATATCAGTTTGCGATCTACCACATTGAGAAAAATATCTATTTAAACTCAGATTTCCCACGACGCTCTCACTGTAAAAAAAATTACACCATAAATTTTACTTAAACTATAAAACGATCTCAAATGAAAATAAAAGCGATAAAATTTTGATATATCATCTAACCTGTCCATTCACAATCTTATTTGAAACATTTAGATACATTTCCGATTGGATAATGATAATTTATTGAAATTAACATAAACATTTTAAACGGTCTCTTCAAATAAACAATTACAGATCTATGATTCCCATTGATTAATTATAATGCAAATGTTATGGGTATAAGATATATTATTAGCATCAACTGAACTATTTCATTTAAAAAAATATTTACAACTTTAAATATTCGTGATTAAATAATTCTTATTTAATGATTTCATATAGAAAACTGTCTCTTTTTGATTATAATTAGAAAAAATGGTTTTCTAGCATATTTCTTTAATAATTTTCAGGGGAATATAATCACTGTTTTTTATTTTGAGCCATTTTGAGCATTTTTTTCTTTGAATTTTCTCATCTACTTCTACATCTAATACAGAATGGGCCAAACCATCTGCCCCGTTCTTAATCTGGGTTGTAGTTTCCTTTTTCATTTCGATTCTTATTCCACCCGTATACATAATTTCTTTGGTTAGTATTTAACTTTGTCATCGAAAAATTTCTTTCTCCATAAAGCTACTTCGTTGATTTTTTAATTCGTTTTATATATTTCCTATTTTAAGTTCTTTTCTGGTTAGACCACCATTATTTTTGTCTTTTCCATATTTATTTTATGTTTTCAAGCTATTAAATTATTATTATAGCCATACAAAAACATAATTAAAGCTTCTATCCATTTTTATATTCTACTTGTGTGTGCCAGATTTTTGTTTTTACTTCTTTTAATACAACATCCGTTATCATTATTATCAATATTGTACCTAATAGTCATTTTCTGGAAACAACAATGTCGATTGCTTTTTGATCAGCGATAAACCCGAGATACGCATTTTAATTAAATGTATTGAAATTATTTTCAACTTAGTTTTCTAAAAATCGAATACTTTTTGAAACGCTATAAACCTGAGATTCACTTCTTAACGAAACGTATTTAACTCCATCTTATCTTTGTTGTCCCAAAACACTGTCGAATGCTTTGTTAATCGTTCCAAACTCGATATACACTTTTTAACGAAGTGTATTTAACTCCATCTTATCTTAGCTTCCTGAAAACACCGTCGAATGCTTTATGAATCGCTTTAAACTCGAGATATACTTTTTACTGAAATGTATGTAACTCCATCTTATCTTAGTTCTCCAAAAACACTGTCGAATGCTTTGTTAATCGTTTCAAACTCGATATACACTTTTTAACGAAATGTATTTAACTCCATCTCACCTTAGCTTCCTGAAAACACTGTCGAATGCTTTATGAATCGCTTTAAACTCGATACACACTTTTTAACGAAGTGTATTTAACTCCATCTTATCTTAGCTTCCTGAAAACACTGTCAAATGCTTTTTTAATCGCTTCAAACTCGATATACACTTTTAAACGACGTGTATTTAACTTCACCTCACCTTAGCTTCCTGAAAACACCGTCGAATGCTTTATGAATCGCTTTAAACTCGATATACACTTTTTAACGAAGTGTATTTAACTCCATCTTATCTTAGCTTCCTGAAAACACTGTCAAATGCTTTTTTAATCGCTTCAAACTCGATATACACTTTTAAACGACGTGTATTTAACTTCACCTCACCTTAGCTTCCTGAAAACACCGTCGAATGCTTTATGAATCGCTTTAAACTCGAGACATACTTTTTACTGAAATGTATATAACTCCATCTTATCTTAGTTGTCCAAAAACACTGTCGAATGCTTTGTTAATCGTTTCAAACTCGATATACACTTTTTAACGACGTGTATTTAACTCCACCTCACCTTAGCTTCCTGAAAACACCGTCGAATGCTTTATGAATCGCTTTAAACTCGAGATATACTTTTTACTGAAATGTATATAACTCCATCTTATGTTAGTGGTCCAAAAACACTGTCGAATGCTTTGTTAATCGCTTTAAACTTGATATATTCTTTTTAACGAAGTGTATTTAACTCCATCTCTACTTAGCTTTCTGAAAACACTGTCAAATGCTTTTTGAATAGCTGTAAACACTTTTTAAATGTTTTCTTTTATCTATATTGGAGTGAATATATGGTTTTGTTTACTTTTTTCTTTTGAGAAATCACTTTGTGGCTCATATTTGTATGAAATCGATTTTTATAATTTTCCTCAGTCGGTTTTTTAAGAGTCTCGAATTAATTTCAATTTATAATTTGATTACTATCATCAGCCAATTGAAATTTTATGGTTAATAATAGAAAATACCTGCGTAGTTATTGTTAATTAATAGTAATTAATAAAACTCAACAAATCGAACTAAATATGGAAAGTGAAATATTTTTCTTTTTTACTTCAAAAAAGGATACCCCCTTTGTCTTTATTCTGTTTCATTTTTTACGTATTGTATATTTTTAATAATTTTGAATGTTTATTGTCATTTTATGAAAAAGAGTCTGCATATTTTGGAAATCTAAAACACAATAATCTAATATCAATTTTTTCATATACAGTGTTCGTGAAAAAATATACGTCAATTTTAATAATGACGAAATAATAGGATTTAATTTTTTATCTAAATGAATGGATTTAGTTGCGTATTGCAATGTTTGATAATGATGCAGCTCTAAATCTAGATATAGAGAATTCAATTTGGCTGAGTTTAGAGCCACTCAAACTCCGATAGAGCAGATTCTGCAGTAGCAAAATTTTTTTTGACATACCTCGTATACGAGTAAACAAAATTAATATCTGATAATTTTGTTACATATTTAAAAAGATGAAGTTTTCTAAAATATTCCATACTGTAAACTTTTGAAATTGATTTTGTTTACAAGTTTGCAAAAGGTCTCATTGGATGAGAATACCACTTCTCAATGAGTTCCAGTTTTTCAGTTTATTGCATTCTTTATACTTTTACACATTTCTCTGCTTTGTTATGTAATTTTTTGCCTTTTCAATAGCACCCAAGTCACGCATCTAAAAATTCAGTATCACGTTATATATTGTATAATTCTGTTTAAAACATACGTTTATATTTTCTTTTCTGAACGATCTTTCGAAACTTTTTCATAAAATAATAATTTTTTTATTGTTTTCTTACACAAATTTTGAAAAACGTTGAAGGTTTGTAAAAAATATCATATCTTAACCCTTCATGCATTTTCTTTTAGCTCCATCAACTCAGATAATATACAGTCTAACTCAGAATTTGTCATTTCAGTTTAAAAACCGATATATACACATCTTGAATTCAAAAATTTTTTATTTTAAATAACTGAACTGTTTTGATTCACATATATAAGATAATCGTAGCACCACCTGTCGAGATAAAAATTAGTTAAATAAACTTTATCCATTGGACCGAATTTTGTATCTAAACTATTCTCAAATCCTGTGGATTAGACACAAAAAATTTCATTAAAATCAGTTCAGCCGTTTAAAGGATTTTAGTCACATACACACGCATATTTATTTATTTATTTATTTATGTATATAAAAAATAACAATATTCTGGGAATTATCTTGACAATTCTATTTTGAAAATTAGAATATTTTTTTTATTCCTCACAATTTCAAATAGTACGTAATAACTTATACCCAAAATCATTTTTTTTCTTAATTTCTAATTTCTAATTATTCTTTATTTTAGGTCTCTTCTGATTTAAAATTAGTTTCTATTATAATTTTTTAAAGACAAATGAAAATTTGACGATTCCTCTTCTTTTAGTCTTTATCAAAATATTTTTATCTGGAACCGTTGGCAATATTCATACTAAATACGCTGTTAAGTCACTCACGTTTCGATAACCAAGTTATCGTCTTCAGAGACTGGAGGTAAACTATACAGTTTCTGAAGACGGTAACTTGGTTATCGAAACGCGCATTTTCAAACCTATTTGAATGAAAGCTTGGTTCTTACAAGAGATGAAGTATCAGTTAAGATTAAAATGTAGTAATACGCACGAATCCTAATCAACAAATGCATGACCTTTTTTGTAACGTCTCATCGTAAAAAAAATAGATTTCGTTTCGTTCTTGTATGTCCACTTGATTTTTGAAAGTTAATCTTTTGGTATCATGTTTCAAATTTGTTTTAAGAATGTTTAGTTCAGTAACAGAGCAAGTTACTTCGATTTTTCGAATAGTTTCAAGGATTTTTCAATGGTTGATCAACCTACCAAATCCGTTTCAACCACAAAGTTGACTTAAGCACTCATCAGTAAAATCCTGAACAATTTTCGATGATTTAGCACTCTACAATAGAGTGCAAAGTAGAACCGAAACTAAAATAGTACGATGTGTGGTAAATACGAAAAGTAATTAAAAAGTATCGTATGGGAAACAAAAACTTGTTGTGGGGAAACAAGAAGACCATGGGAGGATGCAGTGGTGAAAGAACGTGGACTAAATTAACAGGGGATAAAGCTAGAGAATGAAAACGAAAAGTGAAAAGATACTTTAAAAGTTTTTTCAAAGATGTTTTTTATTTGCTTCATAGTAGCATTTCGAATGGCAAGGTGCTTAGCCTGGGAGGTAGGGATATAGATCAAAACTTTTAGCGACCAAAAATACGGAAGTTATATTAAAAATTTAACAAATAAATAAGTATGTTGTTTATTTGAGAATGAGTGCAATTTTCACTGTGATATCAAACACCATTCCGTTATTAATTATTTAAAATACTATAAAAGTCTATAATCGAATTCATTTTCAAGAAATATTCCTATCAAAACTTATGGTGTATAAACAAAATAATGATTTTTTATATGGTGTCAATTATTGAAACTTCGTGAAACTTGAAAATGATCTCAAGATATTACATCGATGATGGTAGTAATTCATCCATCGGTATCAATAAAGTTGAAATAAAAATCATAAAAAAACTCGAATATATAAAAAGGAAATTTTTGGCGTGTGTAATTTCAATTTTGAAATATTCTAATAGTTTCTAAAAACTAGTCACTTTAACGTATATATATATAATACAGGGACTGCAAACAGTCAACCACTTCGAACTAACAACAATGTTTATCTTTTGTAGTTGATTTTGTGGGATTGTGGTCGATATCTATTTGTGATTCGTTCTCCGAATTGTTCCTAAATCCATTATTATGTAAATGTATATTTGTTGTAAATAAACAGAGTGATAAAGTTGCCCAAAACCTAGCAGCTATGTATTATAATTATAGGTAAAGCTGCTATGTTGTAAATATGAAGAAAAAAATTTAACTACCGGTCCAACAATAGACAAAAAAATCGTGATTTATACCTAAACACACCGAAATGGTTGACGATAAATATAAAATTAATATTATAAGTTTTTAATGTACAGATTGTCCTGTTTAAATGGAAGTTTTTGATGACAACCGATAATTGGTATTGCGATATCCGGCGAACAATATGTGATGCTTATTACCATCAAAACTGCCAACTAATTCTAATAATACTTTGAATAATTATAAATATTAATTTTCAATGTGATCCATGGCTTTTTTCAAATTTCCATTTGCTTCAACACATTGACGAATATCTTTAGTTGTTAGGCGTATTGCTATTTTATTTTATTATTGACCAATATTGTAAATGCTTAAACCAGATTCATGTTGATTAAAAGATTAAAAGGTAAAAGAGTCTTCCACCATCGATATAATGGGAGAGGTAATTTCGTTGCTTACGGTATGTTTGAAGTTGAGCAATCTAAGGAATTACCACATTCAAAATGACCGCCGTGGGGTAAACAAATATTTTTGCCCTAAAGTTTCAGACTTATTGACAGCTTATTATTTATTTAGCTTTAATGTAAAATGGTTTCTTAAAGGTTGCTACTTAAAGAAGTGTAAAATCTCTTCCAGAAAACGTGGCTTTGTTGATTTTTTTTTCGACTGTGTAGTGTTGTGCTTGACTTGAACGCCAAAGTGTGAATTAATTTCCAAATGAAATAAAAACACTTAATAAAAAGAATTGTAAAGATTTTGTAAATTTCTTGAAAGCTTACTTACAGACTGATTAAAAAAACTGCAAACTTACACCTTTTTAGCCGTATTAGTTTTACTGAAACAGACCTAAAAACTATTTATGGCTACCTCACAACAAAAAACAATACAAAACAACTCACACTACCGAAAAAAAGTCAAGAAAAGCTAGCTCGCGTTACTAGGGAATCGATTGTTTACCCCACGGCCGCCATTTTGACGTATATCCCTTGTTTTCTTAGAATGTTTAATGAGACACTTGGGAGCAAGCAACTAGGGCAACTTTGGTGCGTAGGTTACAGATTAGGATCGTAGATAATTTAAAAAATATATAAGACTAAACAAGAAGACAAGTACCTATCAGTTAATTTGTTTCGAAACTTTTTGATTTGATGGTGGTTTTGACACATACATTTCCTTATATATACTACATACATGATCTGTCAATCTGCGATTTGCAATCCTTGTCGAAATTTATGTGATAAAGGAAATGACAATATAAAAAAAATATTTAAAATTCGTAGTTTTGTTTTAACGTTTTTAAGTGCGAGATGGTTGTGACTCTGATTTCACCACACAAATTGACGCTTTACATGTTCCTTTTCCTTTGCATCTATACGTTATTGACTTTTTTCTTAGCAAAATAAATATAAACTCCATGATGCATACTCCAAAAATGTCATCAGCTCAATATGCAAAGCCGAGGAAGTTTTTTGTACCCATTTTATTCGTAGTACGCGTGTTTCCTTAATCTTGAAGAAGCGTCTGTCCTATACCGTTAAAAGATTTGTTAAGGAGAAGCCCCACAAACCCAACAAAGTTGATATTTTTTTTACTGGTGGTAGATGAAGCTCGATATGTTCCAAAGATTTCATCTGCTCTTTTGCTACTTTCCCAGTGGTTCTTAACTCTCTCACTGTCGAACTTGTGACTTTTCTGGGCGAAAACTAATTTCCTGAGTCTTGCTTATAGCTAACTTCACACAACTAAGATACCTGATGGTCACACGGAGTGCAAAAATGCATCAAAAGTCGGCTGTTGTTTGAAACTGCGCTCCTAATATTTGTCTAAATATTGTCAATAATTTTTGACTAATTTGCGTGACTCTAAAATTTTATTTCGACGTATCTTCTTACCTTATATTTCTTCTTTTATCACCTTCATGGTAATCTGTAAACAATTTTGGTAACCATCTTGTACAAAATTGGTTAAAGCCTAGTTTTTGGCTAACAATTTCAAACAAAAAGTCCTTGAAATTTGTGGAAAACTCAACTGAAACCCAGCTAATGTCTAAAAAACAATTTTTATTAACTTTAAAGACCGACGAAGTGGTCAGATCGCTGAAAAAGTTTCTGTACACTTTACATATTTAATTTAGTTGGAAATTCTCGAGCTAACAGTCACAATTACACTGTGTTTCGACAACCAAGTTATCGTCTTCAGACACTGAACATAAACATCAATCTCAAATTGTGAGTGTTAGTATAGTGGAAGAAAAAATAGTGTGTTCAGTACATATTTACCGATAAATTGGAAGGATTTTTAATAGCAGCGCACATTTTGAATGCGAATATCTAACAAATGGGCAGTTTGGAAGTGTTTTTTTGGAATCCCGCGACCACATATATCAAAATATATGAAATCAGCGCGTGACCAGGTAACGAACTTTTTGAATAGTCCTCGTAGGTTTATGAACGGGTAGAAGTTGTTGCAGGGTAGATCTGTAGAATGGGTAATTGTAAATACTGTATGCACATCGAAATCTAACGTCAGACTGTTGGTTTTTTGGTCACTATGTAGCACTTGAAAATAGAGTTTATTTTTGGTCAATAATAAGCTTTCTAATAGACACATATTTATATAAAATTCTCTCCCTTTTTAAGCCATTTTACGAATATTATTGTCTTGAATAAGTGAGGTTATGTTTTTAGATTATTTCTGTGAAGAATTTTTCCACTAATTTGTATTGAGGTCTCAAGAATTAGTGCGATTTCTGGAATCAATTCCAAAAACTTTAGATCTTTAGATCAATATCATGATAAAAAATTGCATTTATTCTATATTTATTACAAAATGGACATTGTGGCAGTTTTTTTGGTATAAACGCAATTCATATTTCATATAATTAAAAGAAAATAAATCAGCATCGTTTGTTATTGAAATATTTCCGTAAAATTGTTTTTGTGTTGTTATAATTTTAAATTCGAGTGTCGTTTTATAAACAACAGTCACATACAGAGCGTTTTCGTAACCTACCTAATGTACTTTTTGTGAAATTAACAAAAAAAAAAATGAAAGAAAATAATTAATGGTTGTCATACACGTTGTGATTCGCCGGAAAGCTTTATCTGCGGTAAACCGTAGCGTGTATTACTTACTTAACTTGTTACTACGGTTCCTATACAAGAAATTGATTTATGTACAATTGATTTAAACACTTTATATATGACTGTTGACATTTTCTACAATCCGTACTGTAGTTACGAAAAAAAAAAAATGATCCAAGGATTTATTTCATGTGTATATTAATTATATATCGTTGTACGGTGTGACATTAAATCGATTTTCGTTTTTAAAAAAAATTTTGTAGTTTTTCTCATCTTCTACCTCAACACCTTATACAATAATATATTTGGGGTGATAGAAACCTGATGAGAAATCGAATGGAATCTTGTTTATTATATGTGATATACCGTAGAAAGTTTTTTGGTCCTTCGAGCCGGAAATATACGATATTCGGTATTTTATTTAATTATATTAGAATTAATTGTGGAAGTTTTGGGTCTACATACGTTTAAATTCATTGTGAATTCGGTTTTCGAATCGAAAACTTCATTTTTGCAATTATTTTTTAGTATTGGTCGCAATTTTGTAAAATAATATTTGTATGTAGTATGATGTTTTTATTTAACTTCCGATTTTCATTGTTTCGATTTGTTATATATAAAGTGTCGCATTTAATATAAAAACAAGCCTCTGTTTTCAATAGTTTGAACTTTTTTATATATTTTTGAAGATACTGAAAATTTATTATTTCGAATTGTTCAGTTTATTATTTATTTGATATTCAGCGAGCCGTGAATTGTCATATTTTTACATGAGGGTTAAATGTCGAGGAAGTTACTCAATTCACTATCCAGAGTAATTCCATTACCTGTGGGAATACAGTTTTAATAGATGTTTCTTTTAATGAAACTGATATTATTAGTTGTTATTAAAATCAAACATAATGGTCATTCTATAATATCCACAAAGATTTTTTAGGATGCAACAAGCATTTGCATGCCTTCTTTATAGAATGTCGCCGACTGTGTTTTCATCCATGTTGTAACATGTTTTTTAGCTCGTCATCATTGTTAAAGTGTTTACCACCAGGAAAGGAAATATTTAAGGTGAATAGTGAGGCCCACGTAGTGCAAGTGCCTTGATTGTTAAGTTTCCTGGTCATTTGGTTCAACTTTCCTTGCATTTCGAAAATGAATCATAGATCTGCATTTTCAATTCCATCATAAAGAAGCGTTACAAAGAAGACGTCGGCGTCTGCGATCTGAAAATCGTAGTTTTCTTCGGCTTGAATCAGAGTAACTGCCACGCATGCTAGGTAGTGGTGATGCTTATGGAAATAGAAACGGAATTTACATACAGGATAGACCTCAACATTTGATAATGCGCGGCAGCTACTGATTATAGAACGGATTTACGGTAGGAACAGGTCTCTAGCATTTTATCTCTCGGCAGCTATTCGAGACTTTTTTCCTGACCGACAATTTCGGGGCGAGCCTTGAGAAGTTTTGTTAAAAACGAATTAACTCATCTCATCTTCTAACTTTGGGCTTTTTCTTCTACGTTAAATCAACCTACTAAAAATTCAAAAACACTTTTTTACTGGCTCTTGTCTTCGGTTAGAATTTTTGGCATAACGGGACGATTGAAATATGATATTTTTAGATCTTTCTGTCACCAATTGAATAACCTCCGATTTACCCGCGGGTAGTTACGGTCCTGTCCATAATTTTGTATTAGTGTGTGAAAAGTGAAATTTGAAAATTTTGAGATATATGGAGATGCCTCTGAATCCATACAATATAGACTTCCATAAAATTATATACAATTTTGTCTGTGCAAACTAGACAGTACAGACAAATGTCGGTGCGATCCAAAAGTCGGATTATGCATGTAAATCTGCGGATTTATAGTAGCTAAGAAATTTAAATTGTATTTTCGAATGAAAAGTCTGTACAGACATTCTATTCAAATGTTTGGGTGAATTTTTTTTATCCGATTTCATAGTCTGTATATAAATCTGTACGAACAAAAGTCTGTATCGTGTGGGCCCACCATTAGACTCGACAAAACTTTTTTTGTAGTGAACTAATAAAAAAAAATTATAAAAATTTGCGCAGATAACAGTTTTAAGGAACAGACACATTATTATTTATTAAATATTAAAACATTTATGATTCTACGATTTTTTAAAATGGATAATTGATGCAAAACAATATCGATTTTGATATAAATTAAATATTTAATGAGAAAATCATAAATTCACACTGATTCAACAATATTTTTTTATTCAAATAACCTTGAGTTGATGTTAGTTATAATAACCCGCATTTTTATCAGACTATTCATAAGAAAAATATATATTTTGAATGCTAATTTGATGAAAACAATGTTTCTGTGTATGAATCTTTATGAAAATCATTCTTAAGATACTCAGGAACCGATATTTAGTAAACTTTTTCTCATTCATAACTTCTAATAACTCATTTTGATCTTGAAAACAGCTTCAAGAATAATTTTCACAGTTTTTCAATCAGATATTCATATAGAATCAAGTTTTTCTACGAAAACAAGGATGGTTGAAGTTTTAAAACTTTTTTGTGGAAGAAAAAAATATGTCAAACATATTGTCTATCTTCCAATCATTGTACTCCAATTGTTTTTGAAACAATTGTACCCTCAAAATTTTATTAATGATATCGAAAAATTATGTTTGAACCAATTGTCGTAGACTTTTTCCCATTCTGAATGAAGTACCTCCAAAACGTGATTTGAACTCATCGACCGCATCTTCAGGTGTATAAAAACGTCGACCTCGCAATTTATTTTTCATCTGCGGGAAAAAGAAGAAATCATTAGGTGTCAAATAAGGACTGTACGGCGGATGACTAATCAATTCGATGTTTTGACTGTTCAAAAATGTTTTTGATTGAATTGATGCGTGAGAGCTGACATTGTCGTGGTGGAGAATGCGATCTTTTTGACAGCCAAATTTTCGAGCAATATTGCAAGTATGCGAGTGGAACCAATGTCTAAGTACGCCTCAATCTCATGGTATGTCATATGACCATCTTGCAATATTAGTTTCTGGCACAATAACCGATTTTGAACGACCTACATGAAGTTTATCCTGTAGCGAGGTATGACCACGATTGAATTCTGAAAATCAACGATGGTTGGAGACGCTGCTTCATAACCAAAATCCGAAGCTAGTTGATCGGCATACTGCTGTTGCTTTAATCACAGAAAATCATCTAACGAAAATTCAATTTCATTTTTTGACCAAGATGAATATTTCAAGTATCTGTAACCAACTAAAATAGCACTTGTATCACAACACGTTCTGAGTATTAAAAATGTCAAACTTAATGACGGCAATGTCAGATTTGACATATTCACATCAATGTTGCCAACTCTTCTGATATATTCTGAGAAGCTGTATTAGTGGTGTCTTACATTATCGGTTGCCTTCTTGTAGTCATTGAAACATAGACAGACATCTTTTCTTTGGTCATGGCAATAATATTTGCGTGGCTTTTATTGCTTCTCTTGTATGGGGAATTAATTTATAGTAAAAAGTATATAATAACAATAATATAATTACTTAGTAGCTATTCTTTGAATAGCAAATTGAAATGCAATAAACTACTAGACAACAGGATAATTCACTTAAAGTATTTTGAATATTTTACGTATAGTTAGTATGAACAAACGTAGGTACAGTTTTGAATATATGAATAATTATTATTGAAATGTCTTTTATTTTAATGACAAATCGGAAGTTATTGTGAGTGTAATAAGATATTAAATGTATACGTTGCGACTGATTTAAGTGTTATTGATGATTTAACGCCATTTTTCTTTGTATATTTGATAGTTTTACAAATTATTTTCTGTTTAAAAAACAATGTCGTTTATCAGTTAGTATTTTTTTTTTGAAATTGATTTTACCTGTTTTATTTTTTATTTGTAAATTTAAGAGTATAAATATTATAAATTTACGGCGACAGAACATCAATAATTTATTGTACATGATTTTATTTGTTTTAAATTATAAAATATAGTTTTATCGTTGACGTATTTGTTTTTTCAATGTTATTGACTAACATTCCATCACCCCAAATATTCAAAATATTTCTAAAGGATAGGTGGGTAGTGTTTTCTAGCAAAATAAGATTTAAACTTAAAAGTCTCAAAACTACTGCTTTGGATAATACCACATCACTCAATAAGTCGTGTGACTTACACACAGATGGCGCTGCCAATATCAAAACCATTCGACGTTTATGAAGTACCAGTTTTCAAAAGACTAAGTATAAAATTTTGGTAATAAATTTCTTATTTACAAATATTTCACTAAATTCAAATTTAAAACACCAAAACACCAAAAAACAAGTGAATTGTGACGCTGTCTACATAGGGCAGATCTCTCAATATTTAGAAAATAGAATAAAAGGTCATCAATACGATTTAAAATAAAACTGCGGTAACGAACCATGAAATATCACAAAAATCTAAATTATAAATGATAAAAAAGACCTAAATAATATACATAATATAATATATATATATAAAATAATAATAATTTAAGTAAAATTTATAGTTCTATTTTGTAAATTCTAATAAAACTACAAATAATTTGTTTGATTGAGTACATTTTTAAGATATAAGGACTAAGGAAAAATAAATTTTTCTTATTAGAACATTTTCTATTTTGATTTCATTCTTATTTTGATATTAATGATGGAGGTGATCTATTGATTAATATAAATACGTAAATTGTCAGTGTCAATATCATATTTTGATAAAGACTTAAAGAAAAGTCGAAACGTCAAATTTTATCTTCCAAAAATTATTAAAAAACTAATTTTAAAACAGAAGAGACCTAAAATCAAAAGCGTTTTTAGGCTCTAGAAAATCGAAAAATCGTCCGATTTCGATGGATTTTTTTAAATCGTCGTTTTTACGATGGAAAAATTATGAAAATAAAAAAAATGGAAACTTATTTTGATTTCAGGGCTTTAAATGTTAATGAAAATGCAATCATTCACGTATAATTGTTGATAACTGTTTTCCAAATAATCAAATGAAGTAGTTGTTATATTTTTTTCATAATCTACACAAAAAAGAACAAATTGAAAAAAAAATTCGTACAAAAATTTTGATTTATCACATATAATCGTTTGTACTTTTTTTTATTGAGTAATCATTAAAGTTATATGAATAAAAAAATTCTTGAAATCACAAATTTTCTATTCCCATATTTTTTTTTCATAAATCCGCTTTTGAAACGAAGATTTTGAAAAAAACTTTATCGAAATCGGGTGATTTTTTGAGTGAAAAAACGAGGGGAAGTATTAAATTACCAAAATCAGAAAAAAGTCAGCCGTTTAGGTGAAGCCACTTTTGTTATTTTCAAAACAATTTCTTGCGTTAATTTATCATTGTTTCTTGATGAAAATGTTATCCGGACCATTTGTATATTTAAAAAATTTCAAATTGTAGCCCCTTTCAACTTACCTACGTGTTGCTCCCTGTTTAATCAAAATAAGCGATGAAAGAATGATCAGAACAATAAACGGGGGGTAATGAGGTGAAAGCAAAGGAAAAAACCAAGAAAACAATGAATTTGAACAAAAATATAAGGTGAAAGAATATACAGAATACCAATCCGACTCCTGAAAAGGATCAAAACAACAAAAATTGAAGTGGAAAAATTACGTTAAAAAATTTCTATTTGCGTTTATAAAAGTTAAAAGAAATTAAAAGTTCTAAGCGAAAATATAATTATAAAAATATGTAGTCAGTCAGGAATTGATGTTTAATCCATAATTATAGTCGGAGCATATTTATACGTCCGATTGTTTTATTAATAAAAATGATTCTACTACCTATCAAACAGAATCATTAGTTGCCAATTTCTACACATGTGCGTACACCTTGATTTTGTTATCCTATTGTGTGCTACCCTCATGCAGCCATACCGACCTCCAACTGTCAACGTGGGGTGTTTTTTAAAAAAATAGTAACCAAAGCCTGATGCCTATTATTTAATCTTTTTGTTTAGTATCACACGGATAAAAATATAAGCCGTAGAACATTTGTCTTGAATCAATACACAGTTTGTTGATTCAAAATAATTTACAGCCCTTTTCAACTGATAGGGACAGCTAAGAAATCATCCAAACGTGGTAATTTTTCTATCAATTTTCTGTTCACTATAAATATTTAGGTAAGTCATAGAGATAATTTTTCAACAACGTTGCCATACTTTCAATATAGTATGGTGATTGAGGAAATGTAAAATAATGACGTTACGTCCTTATTTAATATAATTATACGAGAGGTGTCCCTTTCTTTGGTAATTTTATATTTTCGCGGTCCCCTCTAGAAAATCGAAAAATCATCCGATTTCGATTATTTTTTTTTAAATCTTCGTTTTTACGGTGGATTTAGGAAAAAAATGGAAACTTATTTTGATTTTCGGGCTTCAAATGTTCATGAAAATGCTCTAATTCACATATAATTGTTGATAACTTTTTTAGAAATAATCAAATAAAGTTGTTATCGTTTTATTTATAATCTTCGTTTGATGCTTGGCACAAAAGTTATGAACGATTATATCTCAAGAAGTGCATTAAACCATATAAAATTTTCAAGAGGGATATTTCCCATATTTTTTCACATATATTCGCCGTAAAACAGAGATTTTAAAAAAATTATCGAAATCGGATGATTTTTGGATTTTCTAGGATAACATTTAAAGTCAGAAATCTCTAAGTGAGATAAAAAATGAGTAAACAAACTTTTTCAATTTTTTTCTCCAAAATGTCCGTTTTTTTGTGCAGATTAACAAAAAAAATATATGAACTGCTGTTTGATACTTTGTAAAAAAGTTTTGAACGATTATATGCGAAGAAGTGCGTTTATAATCACATTTAAAGTGATAAAACTATACGAAATCTTCAAGTGAGACATAAAAACAAAGATTTGAAAAAAAATTCATCGAAATCAGATGATTTTTCGATTTTCTAGAGCCAAAAAGCGAGGGGACCGCGAAAGTATAAAATTAATTACCATTTCTTTTTGAACATAAGCTTCATAAACTTTTTTCTACCCTTTTTATAATAAGAATTATTGAACTCTTCAAAATAGCCGAGATCTCCTCTTCATTGTTGGAAAAGTTTTGATCACCAAGCCATTTTTTCAAGTCTGGGTACAGAAAATAATACGAGGGGGCTACATTTGAATTCGAGGTAGCCACTCCAACTAAAGGGTTTTCCGATAAGAGGTGTTATTTTGAACAGCCCGCTATTTCGATAAATGTCACTTTTGAAGCTGTCATTTTTTGACATTTGACAAGTAGAAACTACGCCATTAATGAAAATGGAACGATACACCCTTCAACAACGCATTGAAATTATTAAAATTCACTATAAAAATGGTGAAAGTTTGGAAGAGACGGTCCGTAAAACTAAAACATTTTTGGGTCGACGTGAAGCACCTTCTCGGACCGCAATACAGAAATTGGTGGAAAAAATTTGAGCTGTTGGGACAAGTTTGTGATGTGAAGAATAAAACCCGTGCACGTCGCTCAAGAACAACTGAGAATATTGCTGCTGTAGCCCAAAGTGTTGAAGAAAACCCAGGTTTGTCCATTCCTCGTCGTTCTTTGGAATTAGCCATTCCACAAACGTCATTTCACCGTATTCTGCATAAAGACTTGGGTCTTAACGCCTATAAAGTTCAGTTAACACAAGAACTCAAGCCGGCCGATCAACAACATCGTGTCTTTGCTGCTTGGGTCCTTGAAATGCATGAAAATGATCCGGAATTTGATCGAAAAATCATCTTAACTGATGAGGCCCATTTCCACCTTGGTGGTTACGTCAATAAACAAAATTGTCGAATCTGGGGCTCGGAAAACCCAAGAGTTATTGTTGAAAATCCTCTCCATCCTCAACGCGTGACTGTTTGGTGCGATTTATGGTCTGGCGGTGTCATTGGACCTTACTTTTTCGAAAATGAGGCTGGAGCAACAGTTACGGTGAATGTATTGCGCTATCGAGAGATGATTAATGATTTTTTATGACCGGAATTGGATGGTATTGATTTGGACAACGTTTACTTTCAACAAGACGACGCTACGTGCCACACAAGCAACGAAACCATCGATCTTTAACGGGAAAAATTTCCGGACCGTCTCGAAGAGGTGATCACAATTGGCCACCGAGATCTTGTGATTTAACACCTTGCGACTTTTTCCTTTGGAGCCACGTGAAAGATAAGGTCTACACCAACAGTCCAGCATCGATTCAAGACCTCAAAGATGGAATTCGTGAGGCTATCGAGGACATAGGGCAGCCGCTTTGCAATTTGGTTACGGAAAATTTCATGAAGAGGATATGGTCCTGTAAGCGTAGTCGTGGCGACCATTTGGCTGATGTTGTGTTCCATTATTAAGGGCATACCTTCCTCTTTATAATGAAATAAACATCCGATCATTTATCTCAAAAATGGCATTTTTCTTTGAATATCAAAATAACACCTCTTATTGGAAAACCCCTTATAATTAATTAATTTTGGCCATTGTTTTTAAGGGATGTGTGAGCTGCTGTATTGTTTGGAAGAAACAACATTTTCTTATTATCCAAATGCAGCTGTTTTTGCTCAAACGTTGCTATAAGCTCGCGTAATACTCGCCGTTGATAGTTCTTCCTTTTCCAAGATAGTCAATGGAAATTATCCCTCGCTCATCCCAAAAAACCGACGCCATGAATTTGCCTGCAGATGGAGCAGTCTTTCCTTTTTTTTGGAGCTGGTTCTTCCTTTTCAATCCATCGTTTTGATGGTTCTTTTGTTTCGGGAGTGAAGAGATTGACCCACGTATCAACCATGGTTATGGAACGTCGCGAAATTTGGGTTTATATCTGTGAAACACTCAATGGAAACATCTTACCGACGCTGTTTTTGTTCCATCTTGCGCACAGCTATCTCATGTCCAAATTTTCAGTTATTATGCGATGCACTGCACTTTTTGGAATGCCTATTATGTCTGCTAGCTCGCACACTTTCAGTCGACGATCATCCAGTACCGCTTTCTGGTTTTTCTGGAGTCGTTTGGTCGACCACTACAATGCTGGTCTTCGCAGATGATACAGCTTTGTTTAAACTCTGGTACCCAATCTTTAACTCTTGATAACGAAGGAGGAGTCTCACCCAGAGTAGAATCTAGTTCAGCTTTTATATTGGTGGGATAAAACCTTTCAAATAAAAGTATTGTATCACATATTGATGGCTGCCAAAAAAATACTAAACAACGTGCTGTCTTCAAACTTGAAACATATGCTGTATAGATTATTTCGCGCCAATTGGAAAGGAGTCGTGGTTTGTGGGCATCAACTTGGCAGTTTGGAATTCTCGTGCAACATTTTGTATGACTTCTATACTTTACATAGAGGCGTCAAATCGGGGGATCTAGCTGGCCATTCGACTGTTCCACTTGATTTCTAACTATACGTACAAAACGCTAATTCTAAATTTGAATTTATTCCATACATATGGACCATATTGTATAAAGTCTGATGCAGAAATTTCAGTTTTAGATTTCAAGTCTACTATTACCATAACCTAATAAACAGAAATGCTGTAGTATTATCTGATGTAATATATTTTTGCATAATGCGTAAAAACAATTTGCCGGAGAAATGTGAATAATTTGGTTTTATCGTTCGAATGTTTCCTATTTTTCGTTTAGTATTGACGTAAAAATGGTAAACGCGGTAAATATTTATTTAGATGCCATTAGTTGATTAGTGTTTTCAAAAAATTTCATCGAGGTTAGGATATTTTATCGGCAATTTCTAATATTTCATGTTTTACAAATAAAACAAAAAGATATACAAGTTATTTGGTGTAATTTACTACTAAATATAGTTCATCAGAATTTGCTTATGTTCGATAATTAACAATCCGTAACTTTTACTAGGACAACCTGTACAATCTAAAGATAGCACAAATGAATTTTTCAATCGATTTTTTAACAAAAAGGTACTCTTTGTTTAACTCGATAAAATGTATGGTTTAGACGATATGTAGACTTTCAGATAGTTGTACATATACCAAGGAAACCGTCCGTCATAAAGAGACATTCTGAAAAAAATTATCATAAATTGTGATTATTGAAAATTCTTACAGGAGGTATAGGAACACAATCAAACTGTCGAACATCGTGTTAAACAAAAAAAACACTTCTACATACTTCTGGAGTCTACGGACGATATTTCTTTGAACTTTCCAAGTAAGTCTCACAAGGGACATTTATTCTATCGATCATTCAGTTCCTTGTGTTCACTGGTGTTCCATATACCAAAAAAGTTAAACCGTTGTATTCAATTCAGGGAAACGTGGTGGCCATGCAAATGGCAAAACTCTACAAATCTCCTACACCATAAATTTTCTCGAGTTGAACAAAGAGTACTTTTTTGTAGAAAAATCGATTAGAAATATCATTTCTGCTATCTTCAGAATGTACCTGTCCTCGTAAAAGTTACGGATTGTTAATCATTGGACATGAACCACCCCTGTCCTTCAGAGAGTAGTGTAGAATTATTTATTCCGCCAAACACGAGCAATCATCCATTGAAATTTCATAATGTTCGACTGTATAATTAATTAACGATATTTTTAATGTCACAGCATTATTTACACGTCATCTACTCACTCTAGAATATTTTGCATCAAGTCCCGGAGCACCCTGTAAATAACCGGAGGTTATATTGACGAAATATCATTCTTTAATGATTAAAAGTGATAAAACTGTTACGAACTCGTCCACGACATGGACTGTGAAGCCGGTGAAGTCTAAAATTTGGCGTATACAGTCTTTTTTAGTAATATTTCTAGGAAGGCTTTTTTATTTATTTGTTCATTTCCTAGAATTCTGGAAATTCCCTATATAGATATTCGAGCTTGTTTAGCAGCGAGAGTTTAGTTTATAATTAAAAGTCGTAACAAGTGAATAGTTAATTATATAAGTAGTGGATAATTATTATTATATAAGTTAGTTAGTGTCGGATTTAAAATACATTTTGTTCGTAAAAAGACAGTGTGTTTAAATTTACCCCACCGTTGGAAAAAACAGTTTAAATAAATTGTTTCGAGATTATGTCATCACGTTGTTTGTTTATATAATAATGCGTTACTTTAAAAACGCACTGAAGACTAAGTATTTGTTGATTTCCTATTTTAGAATTTATGTTTTTATAAACATACATCAAACAAGTGACTTTAATCACCTCCAACGTTTTATGTATTTACAACCATCACACTTTTATTCTTTTATTTATGTTTGCTATTTGATGGTTTCTGAAATGTTTATTTAAACAATTATTAATATATTACGATATTTATTTATTAACTTTATCTTTCAATTCTAGACAGTAGTATACATTCAGTGCTAAGGAAATATATTATTCAATTCTTCGTTTGCTTGTAGAATTCTATACTTTGTCCACGATATACATTTATAAATTTAACTAGAAATAATTCGAAATAAAATTTGTTATGAAAATATTGACTCACTTTCCTACTTACATTGAGTGCGCAACAACTCGTGACGATTTTTAATCTGTTGAGATAAGGATGCGCACACTCTGGACGGGAATATTTCAGGTAAATGAAAAGGTAAGGTTAGATTAGGTTAATCTTAATTCACAATTTTGGAAATAATCATCTAAATCCCTTGAAAATTTTTTTATTGGACAATGATTTAACTAATAACCTAATTATATTTGGTTTTGGAATTCTAAATATATTTTAATATAATTAAAACCACGAGCTGCTTAATCTTCGGCACGAATTGTCTAATCTTCATAACAACCTCGATCACATTTTGGCAGATTATAACAGAAGTTAAAATTTTATAGTGGGTATTACAATCACGAACTGGCGCACGCTCCCTTCATTTAATTTTGGTCTTACATATTATGTGGTATTATTCTTGAAGTTTAATAAGTAGTCATCTGTTGAGATAAGGATGCGCAAACTCTGGACGGGGATATTTCAGGTAAATGAAAAGGTAGCCCGAGTACTTAATACAACTCAAGACGGATTCATTAACAGTAAAGCTAAAAAATCAACAAATAAAACTTAAAATTTCTGAATTCTTTAAGTAAAGTTAGGTTAGCTTAATCTAAATTCACAATTTTGGAAATAATCATCTAAATCCCTTGAAAACTGATCGAGAAAAATTTTTTTTATTGGACAATGATTTAACTAATAACCTAATTATATTTGGTTTTGGAATTCTAAATATATTTTAATATAATTAAAACCACGAGCTGCTTAATCTTCGTCACCAGTTGTCTAATCTTCATAACAACCTCGATCAAATTTTGGCAGATTACAACAGAACTTAAAATTTTATTGTGGGTATTAAAATCACGAACTGGCTCACGCTCCCTTCATTTAATTTTGGTCTTACATATTATGTGGTATTATTCTTGAAGTTTAATAAGTAGTCATCTGTTGAGATAAGGATGCGCAAACTCTGGACGGGGATATTTCAGGTAAATGAAAAGGTAGCTCGAGTACTTAATACAACTCAAGACGGATTCATTAACAGTAAAGCTAAAAAATCAACAAATAAAACTTAAAATTTCTGAATTCTTTAAGTAAAGTTAGGTTAGCTTAATCTAAATTCACAATTTTGGAAATAATCATCTAAATCCCTTGAAAACTGATCGAGAAAAATTTTTTTTATTGGACAATGATTTAACTAATAACCTAATTATATTTGGTTTTGGAATTCTAAATATATTTTAATATAATTAAAACCACGAGCTGCTTAATCTTCGTCACCAGTTGTCTAATCTTCATAACAACCTCGATCAAATTTTGGCAGATTACAACAGAACTTAAAATTTTATTGTGGGTATTAAAATCACGAACTGGCTCACGCTCCCTTCATTTAATTTTGGTCTTACATATTATGTGGTATTATTCTTGAAGTTTAATAAGTAGTCATCTGTTGAGATAAGGATGCGCAAACTCTGGACGGGGATATTTCAGGTAAATGAAAAGGTAGCTCGAGTACTTAATACAACTCAAGACGGATTCATTAACAGTAAAGCTAAAAAATCAACAAATAAAACTTAAAATTTCTGAATTCTTTAAGTAAAGTTAGGTTAGCTTAATCTAAATTTACAATTTTGGAAATAATCATCTAAATCCCTTGAAAACTGATCCGGGAAAATATTTTTTAATGGACTTATTTGACTAATAACCTATTTACATTTGGTTTTGGAATACTAAATATATTTTTGTTTTCTATTACATAATTAAAATCCCGAGCTGCTTAATCTTCGTCACCAGTTGTCTAATCTTCATAACAACCACGATCACATTTGGCAGATTATAACAGAACTTAAAATTTTATTGTGGGTATTAAAATCACGAACTGGCGCACGCTCCCTTCATTTAATTTTGGTCTTACATATTATGTGGTATTATTCTTGAAGTTTAATAAGTAGTCTTGATTTTGCAGGGTCTGAAAATCCAAATTTTCTTAATACTACAATATTTTCAGATGAAGCAACGCTTTGTTTAATTGGTACTGTAAATCGATACGATCACAGCTACTGAGCTTGAGAAAATCCTCACTAGTGTCAAACAAATACCATCTACCGCCCCCAAAAGCTTGTTATTTGGGCAGGAATCATCACAGGTCTTTATTTGTTTCCCCATAATTTTCAGCTGCGCGATATTTGGAATATCTTTGTATGACTAAGTTTCCGGATCTAATGGCAGTATTTTTTGTTCCACCAGTAGGAAGGGCTTGACTTGGTATTCGGTTTTAACAGAATGGTGGTGAAAATCAGGTCTATCAACGTCTTGGCCTAAGCCAGATAGTAAACGGAACACAGTTTGAACAAATTATATAAAAAAATATTTTGGTTTAATAGATTATTCAGTTTATCGTGATCTCTACTTAAATCTTTTTTTTTCTAGTGCAGAAAAACAAGTTTTGAAACAAAAATAGTTCCAAAGGAAGATGACTCACTCTCAACGGTGCTTTTAAACCTTTCATTAGAAATGATTTTGAGAAGTAGTGGCATCAAATCCTAGGGGATAAATCACAAATTAAAAAGGAACTAGAGGAAACGTTTTTACTTTTTGAAAAGAGAGCAAAAGAATATGCAAAATGGACAAAAGACCAAATATATGGAGATGAAAAGGGTTTTGAATATCTTCAACCAATTTTAAGAGACGACAAAGCAACAGGGAGTATGGGATAGATAAAATACAGGAGATGAAACCAGGAAAATTGACAAAAGACTGGCGAACAAAACGTTTGGAACGCTAAGAGTTACAGTGTATTTACAAGACATTTATACAACCAACAAAAAAGCCATGAACAAAAAAGAAGAAAACAAAATATGGGATACAAAGGTACTAAAAAGAAATTTCGGAGGAGTGTAGCAGAAGAACGAACGCACAGATCAAAGCACTGTATAGTCAAGCTCAGATAAGATATGTGGTCAAAACACAAAGACTCCATGGGACGGGGATATATAGCCACAATGGACGAAGATAGTGAAAAGATGCTTATTAAAGGAAGAATGAGCGAATAGGAAAAGAGGGCGTCGACGGAAAAATGGAAAGAAATAAATAACTGGCTTGAAGATGACATGAACCGAAATAAATAAAGGAAAGCAGTAGAGCGACTCCAAGTTTTGAGCCTATAAGACCTATTGAGCTGTTTTATATATATGTCAAAAGTCGTGGAATAGAAAGAACTTCACTTCATCATAACCCTGCGTTCGTTCTTCTGCTACACTCCTCCGAAATTCCCTTTCAGTACCGTTCTATCTCATATTTTGTTTTCTTCTTTTTTGTTCATGGTCCAAAACTCCAATACAGCACTTTTGGTTGTATAAATGTCTTGTAAAACTAATTTTAAAACAGAAGAGACCTAAAATCAAGAATATTTTGAAGCGTTTATATATTTAGAATCGATTTGTGCAAAAAATGTCTCGTTATCGTTTTTATTTTGAAATTTCGCTTTCCAGAAAAAGGGTGAAAATATTTATCATTCCACGTCTGGTATCCTGTTTAAACAAAACGCGTTTATAGGTAGTTAACTGTTGGATATTATCCTATTTTCATGAACTGGTTTCTTATGTAAGCGTAAAAAATGCGGGTATGTCCGTATTTTTTTTTTCGGTCACGAGCTGCGCCACAAATACACCGCTTAAGTCAAAAAACATCTGTTCTTTTATGAGTTCTAACAACAATATTAATTGTACGCTGAATAATCAAATAGAACTGTCTTCTAGCAACCGCATTCTAATAATAAACTACACGGTACTTACCTACCAGCATGAAAACGACCGTTCCAGAACAAGCAACGCACTTCAATAAAAGATATCATTTAATAGTGCGATTTTATCTTTATTACTTGGTACTTTTTTTATTTATAAGGTCTAAATAGGGAGAGATTTCGTTAAATATATCTACGATTTTGGAATTTTGGACTACTCGCTATAGTTTATTTATGAATTCGCGGGGCAATAAATTATTAATCAACGCTCGCGCCTGAGAATTTTATTTATATATGGTTTTTAACCCTGTAGTTACCTTTTATTGACTTGTGGTGGACCTGTAGGGAAAGTTAAAAAAGAAAGTATATCATTGGTAAAATTATCGCTTTATTCTTTTGGTTCTGCTACGCATGATGATCAAGTATATATAACATGCTTACCTACCACAAATTTCGCCATTACAAAGCACACAATAAGATTTTAGGACGAATAAGTTTTAATTTTCGAAATTCTAAAAAAATTTTACGATAATATATCATGCTACACACAGGCCATCTAAATTCATAGCGTGGTGATAATTTTCTTCATTCTTCTCTATTTCTTGTCTTCGCCTTCCAGCCCCGAACTTCTCTCTCCATTAGATCTTCTTGTGCTTCGACTTACCATCTCTTTTTGTAGGGAAAGTTAAAAAAGAAAGTATATCATTGGTAAAATTATCGCTTTATTCTTTTGGTTCTGCTACGCATGATGATCAAGTATATATAACATGCTTACCTACCACAAATTTCGCCATTACAAAGCACACAATAAGATTTTAGGACGAATAAGTTTTAATTTTCGAAATTCTAAAAAAATTTTACGATAATATATCATGCTACACACAGGCCATCTAAATTCATAGCGTGGTGATAATTTTCTTCATTCTTCTCTATTTCTTGTCTTCGCCTTCCAGCCCCGAACTTCTCTCTCCATTAGATCTTCTTGTGCTTCGACTTACCATCTCTTTTTGTTCGTGCTCCTGCCATATTTGCATCAGTATTCTTGATTCTGGAATTTTTTCCAAGTGTCTCAGCCATCCCAGTCTTCTGGATCTTATAATTTTGCTGATTTCTTGTTCATCTTATATAAAGGTGTTTTCTCGAAGTTCCTTTAGGCCCATAGCATAGAACTGATTCCCTTCTACTCCTATTTTTTGCTTTCGTTTTCCAGTCCCAAATTCCTCTCTCTGCGTACCATCTTGTCCTTGGTCTCCCTTCTTATTCCTCCTTGTTCTATATCCATCATTTTTGTTGTTGCTCTAAAATCTGACATCCTCTGTATGTGACCCAGTTACTTTATTCTTTCGGATCTTATTATTTTGCTTAGTTCTGCTTCTCCAAATAAATTTTTATCCCCTTGTATCCTTCTAATTCTAATTCTAACTCTGCTTTGTTAAGAATCCACGTTTTGCCTCCGGAGCTCACTGATGGTCTTTCATTCATATTTCCCCTCGTCATCCTAACTTCCAGATTCTCTCCCTTGACACCGTCGTCCTTGATAACCACCTCAAGATATACTATAACTTGTTCTAAGTTCATTGTCATTTCTTCCTTCAGTTGTATTGGCAAAATTCTCATTGCTCTTTTCCTTTGTGGTGTTGTCATCACCATACAGTTTCATTGTTTCCTGCTTTGTCCTTGACCATATTTCTCCCTTCTTTTTCCTCCCTTTTCCTCCCGGTTCCTTTCCTTTTTCCTTCTAAGTAATTTCTTTTCTTGTACATCTAGTTCTCTGCTTTATTTGGTATCCACGTTTCTCTTGCTTGAACTACTGTCGGTCTGATGATTGTCAGATTAATTGTAGATTAGTTCTTTAGGAGATAATTATCTGGTTTATTGTTCCGGCTTGTTTGCTTCCTCTAGTTAACTTTGGTGATGTTTTATACCCATCGTTCCTTATCTTTGATGATTGTTCCAGGGTAGACGTGCCTGTTGACTTCTTCGAATTCGATTATTCTTTGCGTGTGTAATGTTTTGGGTTGCGTCATTTTCTAATTGTGTCGTTTCTGTTTTTGATGTTCCCGTTGTGTTTATTCTGTTTCTTTGAAATATACTTTTCAGTTTTATGTGGAACAACGTAGTATCGTTAATGTTTTCTGTTTAATAGTGTTTTCGAGTGTCATTTTCTTGAGATTTGTCTGTTGTTATTGTTGCAGCTTCAGATTCGAGGCTTTTCTTCATAATTTCAAGGTCATTTTCTGAAAGTGTATGAATTTATCTTTCTTTTTCATTCAGATATTATTTCAAAATATTGAAGGGACATAACATGAATGTAATTCAATTAAATCTCTGTTTTGGTTCAGTATTTTTCTTATTTTATTAATTCTTATTGTATTGATCTATTTTATTAAAGCTTCAAACATAGTGAGGTAAAGTACTTTTTAGAGTAAAGTGTACAAACACTTCACAATAAAAATATTCCAAATTTAACAATTGACTTCCCATATATTTCGTTATACGACACACAAGAGAGAGATTTAACCCATAAAAATGCGTAATTACACTCGATTTTTTTGTTTAATTATACAATTAACATATTTTAGAATGTTTAATTTTAAATAGAACCGGTTTGCATGGTTTTTTTTTTCGTACAAAAAAGATTTATGAACGTATTGTATTTTTTTCACTAAATAATAAAATATATATGAGAAAATTAGTTGTTAAGTTTAGAGAATTGAAAAGTTAGTAATATCTAAATTAACTGGAAGGTATGATAACAAAATAATGTATATAAAATATACCAATTTTTGAAAAATACGAAATAAAAATCTGTTTCATGAATTATTTAAGATTTTATAATGAAAAGGGATTTACAGTTTTATATAGAACCTTTGGTTAAATAAACGAGAAGATGAACCCCACAATTTTGCTAAAATTTTTGCAAAAGCTTGTCCTTGATTAGAGAAGATTAGCTCTAAAAGGATTTTTATTAGCAAAGTTTCGTTGGCCCCCCTAGAGCCCTTTAAATTTATAAAAATTATACTGAATATTGCCTAAAATATTAATTTTAGAGAAAAAAGTTTTAATACAAAAATAAAGCTAAAAAAAAGCTCTATAGAGAAGGTTTTTTACATTTTTTACATAAACTGATTTTTTGGGCTGTTATGACCCAAACTATCTTGATAGCAGTCAAATTGACTAACCTGACCTATTCTCCTAAAATTGTAAGTGCCGCTCTCCATGAAAAATGATCAATTTCACTCCTACCGTTATATTTGGAGTCATAACAGCCAAATGAACACTCTTAAGTACTCTAACTTCTTTGTATAGCTTTTTCTAAGCTATTTTAGTGAAATAGTTATGGGTTTGGGCTAAAAATACTTTTGTGGATTATATTCTGTAATCAAGGATAGGCTTTGTCGAACATTTCAGGAAAATGGGGTACATCTTCTCGGAACTACACCCAAATTTTTTCAAATCTGTACACAATTGATTTAATACATCATTTTTCAAATCTTCTCTGTTTCTTATCACGTCATAGAAAAGCAAATTGTGGTTATTTCTTTATTTTCTTCAAAAAATTTCAGTAAACTGTTAGACAATAGATAGTTCAATACTTGCTTCTAAGGATAAATAACAAAATAACTAACAATTGCTTTACCAAATACATTAGAATTGGAGTTTGATTCTGAATGAGCGAAACTCGATGTTTGGATTTCAGATTAAGGACGGCTACTTCATGTGCTAAACGAAAAAGTCAACACATAACTGTTTTACTGATGTCGACGTGTTTTCCCGCGAGGATGTCTTCTCGAACACCTCGGAGGGTAACGCATTTAATCAATACGTTACACCTTGGAGATCTAGTGAGATTCCTATCGTTCTGAAAACCTTTACGGTTCCTTGATCCTTTTGACAGCTTTTGAAGCCGCTCGATACAATTTTGTACCACCATAGAGCTGATAACCACCGCCACAAGTGTCTCAAAAGCTTCAGCATTCATAGATATCTTTGCTCGAAAGACTGTAACTAGGGGAGCCAGCTTTATAGTCTCTTCAGCTCTTGGTCTGTCAAAAATTTGTTCCTGCTTCCAATTGTGTCTTTGGTCGGTGTACCAATCTGGTCTTTTTTGGTTTAGAAAATTAGGATGGTAATTTTCCTAGTACCGCCTATCAGGAAACATGTTTTTGCTTTTGGTTCTTTAGCTGTGATGACGGTGATATCCTCGTCGAGACCGCTGCCCATATTTCACTGTTATCAGAGTTTTTGCGATGGTGATGTGTTGCTAGGAAATTTTTGTCCCATATATTGTGTAGTACGGCTTGGTATATTTGAGGAACTCCAAGACTTTCTTCATCTCTGTGGGGCAGTTAAGTGTTTTCTTAAGGTTAGATTTCAGATTGTCTGCAGAGGGTGAGACAGAGCTTGACGGACACTGGAACGGATAAGACGTCTTCAAAGATTGAGGCAAGAATCTTGGATGAAGTTTTGAAGTTAATATTTCAAATTACTTTGAAGCGTTGTTGGAGGTTTCTTTGGCGTGGCTATCTGCAGTTTGGTAGATGTTATGTGTGTTGTGGACTACTGTTGGTTGTTTGTTATTGTTGTTATTAAGAATTTCTGGAAATTCTTTCATTATAAATACGATATTCATATTTATTGTATATGATAAATGACGTGTCGATTATTTAAATATTTTTGGTCCATTAGATACTTATAAATGTTTATATATAAATAATGTGCAAGCTGCACTTTACAATTTCCATCGAAAACCAAACTAATATGGAAGTAAATGTGTGTTTAACGCTTGTTCATATACTTATCCACTTTTTTTACTTAATACCACATATGTAAACCAATTTTAAGAATTGCGTGATGCTTAAAAAACATCGCAAACGGTTCTTTCCACTGTAACTGCCGAATCGGAAGGACTAAATAACATTTTGCTTACACACCTGGAGATTTAATCATGCACCAAGCGCACACGGTACACATCCGGTTGTGTCCCAGTTTCCTTGTTATGATTTTTGTGACGAAATTTACTTTTCAAAAAATATTCGGGGTATTCACATCTACTGTGACAATTTTTCTGACAACGTTTCTCGTCTTAATTGACAAAAAACAAATAAATGTGTTTGTTGAGCTCTATTCAAAGTGAATATTTAACTTTCCGAACAAATAATTTTCAAAAAGTGCTAGAAAAGCAACTGTCTACTTCATAAACAATAAATATCTTTTGAAACTTACTAAGACTCTTCATTAAGCTCCTGGAAAGTCAACTGCCCGTTTAAACGATCAAGTTAGTCCTTATTTCGCATATTCCCATCTGGTTCTGATATCGAAGTATGGTCAAAGCATTCTAAAGTATCGCGGGAATCAAGTTTCTTTCAGATCGTATTTTGCACTTTTCAAGATCTAATCTAAGCCTACTTTTCGACATTATAGAGATTGAGACATTTGTCATATCTGTGGACAAGCTCTTCAATACCCTCTTCAAAGAAAGTTGTCGCCAATGAATTCAAATAGAGTACAAAACAGAACTTGAAACTCCTGCAAACTCCGTGGACAAAGCAGTAATGGTGAATCTGCGGAATTTCTGCAGCACTATGGTCTTCAGCATCTAGGAAACGAATCACAATTCGCAATTCAAACTTGGCGGGAGCATAACATAACGCCGACTGACGCCTGAATGTCAACAATGGCGGAGTTTGTAGTGCTAGAACCTACAGGGCATGCCCGCTCTATTCTGCCCGCGTTGCGCCTGCACGGAGCGATCGGAGGTTGAAAAAAAACGGCACTAGGTATATATTCTCGCGAAGAACCATCCTACGTTGCTTTGAAATTAAATAAAGAATGTAGGATAACAGACAATAGTCTATATGCTATAAGGAGCGTTCCAGTGGAATAAAATCTAGAAAGAAATGATCCTTAAGTTTCCTTTTCGCATTCTTATGTAGGTGGCTACATCTGAACAAATTTTAACTGAGAAATAATCCCATATAAACTTCCTTACCAGAATTGCCAATAGGTATAAACAAAAGTTTTTCATTTATGTACTTCAAAAATTTACCGACAAATTAATTGTTAGCGCCATTAAAAACTTTTAAGGATATAGTCGTTTACAGTGTTTACACGTCTTACATACAAATAATCTCAACGTACAGATTCAATTTGAAAGGCAACAAATCGTTTTTTCACGGAATGACGATCGAGGCATTTTCTCAAAAAAATATATGAACTTACGGTTAGATATCATGCAATTAGAATAATTAGAGCACAACGTTGTTAAAAAACAAGTCTGGATATCTAATGATATAATAAACCTTACAGGGTGAGGCAATATAAGCACTAATTATCTTAATATTCATATATTGAGTATATAGAAACTACTGCGAGCAGATGTTCACTAAACAACACTCAATAAATCGTGTAACTAACTAAAAAATTCATTTTTTTTGGCAAAAATCGATTTTATTTTCCTTCAATCAAACGCTTCTCTAACTTCTCGATGCTGTGCTTTTAGAAGGATTTGTCGTTTGACTCAAAATAGCCAGTAGTCACTGGGGCCAGATCTGGACTATCCGGTGGATGTCCACACGACTTTGCTTTCCGAAGCTACTGTACACGAATGTCGCTTCACAACCCCGATCTACTGATTTCTGTTGACGAAGCTGAAGGTCGAATTAAGGGATGAAAGATTTAACGGTGACGATGAAATTATACAGGAGCATTTTGACTTGAGGAAGCATCATTTTGCATAGTAGTTTTAATCAGACGTTTTGAAAAAAGTGTGAAATAGAGGAAGAATATATTGAAACATAGTCTAATTTTTTTATTTTATGACCTTTCTTTCTGATAGCCTAAAAAGAATGTCAGTCTTTCTAATTTCGTTGATTACTTTACGTGATGGGTATAAATTTCTGATTATTTTTAAATTATTTATGATCAATCTGTGTTAAGATAATTTAAAAGTATATCTGCTGAAATATTCTTCAGTTTTTTTTGTTTTTTAACAACTGATTGTGATTATTAATTTGTACTCTTGAATTAAACTAAATTTTATTCCTATAGATTTTTCTCTAATCGTTATTTCAAATATACCTGTAATCATTTTAATTCCACCACTGTCATTTTTACGAATTTTTTAATACCATCAAGACATATCACCATTTATCATTTTAAAATTTGATCGAAATCTTTTTTTCGGCATTTTTTTGCCATTCAGTTGGTGTCAAGCACTTGATTCCCTTGAGCTTCGGTACGGCCGTACACTAAGTTTGAAAAAGATTATCCACAGATACGCTTAGGGGTATTGATATAGGTATACAATTTTACCTGCTTTTCAGTTGGATCAAAAAGAATCATGATATATTTCTAAAATACGTGAAAACGTCGGATATTATTTCATTTGTTCGGGGATTATAAGCAACGTGGTGCAGTTAACATGTGGTAGACAGTTATTAGTTTAGGCAATTGTTAAATTTTGCTACAAAATATCTTAATAGTATAGAAAAAGAAGAAAGTAATAAACCAAGGACATTCATAATTGTTCGAAGCTCCAAAGATTGTTGCTTATAAGCAACAGGTTTTGCTAATTATAGAAAAAATAAAGAGCAAAAACAAATAATTTTAATCTACAATTGACCAATGAACAATTAGAAAAGTTAAGTGAAGATCCAGTTTTTAAAACTTCGAGTTGGTATCGTTGTGACTAATAATTTTCATTAGTTCTTACTGTACATCACTTTTGGCCAATCGACCATTCGCCGTCGATCTATTGGAGTGATTAGTAATTTTTTTTCTTGGTATTTAAACCAATCGCCCCGGCAAACGATTTTGATTTCCAGTAACGATTTATTCTTAGAAATAATCTGTTGATTTTGTTATTTGGGACCCTTTTTGACACAAATGTGTCAAATAATCTGACAGTACAAACGTTTTTGTCGCTCCTTGGCAAGTCTTGCTGAATTCGATCCGAAAAAAAGTAAATTAAGCAGGCAGTAGCTTCCCCACCTCGCCAAAGTAATTCTACCGAGGCTATGTGATTGAATTTCCGTTGGAGCTCTTCAATGATATTTGTATTCCATAAATTGATCATTTTTGTTATTTCTACGGAATTTTATGCTGTCGAACTTTATGTGTTTCATTTCTGAAAACTTCTGTAGAAGTCTTAACGAGCCAGCCATCTGCGCCAGTGTTTCAGCCATGGATTTTGTCTACAGCCGATCTTCCCTTCTATTATATGTCCTAGGTCTTCTTGATTGAAGTTATTTATGTTTACCCATTTGCTGTAGGAACTCTATATTTGTTCCGTCCAAGATATCGGCAGCATTCGACATTTCGAACGCATCAATTTTCTTATCCGTGGCCGCATCCATGGTCAAACTTTCGCATCCGTACAGAAGAACAAGAAAGATGTAACAGCGAAGCATTCTGGTCCGGAGTTCAACGTTGAGGTTGAGGTTTGCTAGAAGTGTCCTCATATTGTTCAGAGTTTTCCGCGCTTGCACAATTCTTGATCTGATTTCGAGTTTTGGGTCGTATTGCTGGCTGAACAGCGTGCCCAGGTATCTTAGAGATGACATTGGTTCAATGATCTCTCCATGGAGTCTTAGGGTGACGTTTCTTTGTGTTTTTGAGAATACCAATAGTTTGATCTTGGACGTATTCATATAAAGGCCGAATTGTTCAAAATAACCTTGCAGTTGTATAGAACATAAATCGGCTTTTTTAAATAAGTACAAAATTTTCCTTCAACGAAAAAGTGGATGTGTTATTTCGTGGAGGGAAGTTGAAGAATATCGGAGGAGGTTTCTTAATCGTGTAGTTCCTCACAGAGAAACATTTTTTGGTATTGAAAAACAAGCTCGAGAAACAGGAACGTTCAATAGTGTTAATAGAGAACGTCCTGTTCAAATGGATGTGTAAGATGGCCTCCCTGCTTACCGGACCTAAATAATTGTGATAACTTTCTTTGGAGGGTTGTTTTTTATCAGAAAACATTGTGGAATCGCGTCACAGACAAATGCAATGCGATAAAAAGTCATCAGCTAGTGGTTATAGTTGATATCATGTAAAAAATAATTCTTAAAGGACGTAACTTGGTGTAGAGGTTAATCCTAAATCATCTTATTTTGGTTTCTTCACACTCCTAGGCACTGTGTCGATTCATTAAATTCTTGATTTCACAGCAAATTTGTCATTTAATCGTCTACTTCTGTATCTATCTAATATTTTATCATTGTGTCTAATATTCACCCATAACAAATTTTGATTAACATCGTATTGTTTTTCTCTTGAAACAGCGTAATTAATAATAATAATAATAGTCAACGATTTTCTACAATATCTAAATGTTCATTTTATAAACAACGTAAGATTACGTACCCTGAGGGGTACCAGAAAAAATTATCTCCACCTGGCGCACCTGTCCATTACATAAATCTTGAATTGAAAGAATTAATGATAGTATCTACCATGAACTCAGTAAAAAACAATTTTACGTTGTAAATATCAATTTTTTATTAGAATAAACCGGAAGACAGTAAAAATGGACTAGAAATAAATGCAGCATATTCAAAATAAAAGTTGAGTTCCACGATGAAAAAAGTTTTTTAACTTCGTATTTTGCCAAACAAAAGTGAAAATTGTGAAGGTTTAGACTCTGGAAGTAAAATTAGTCATTTATTTTAACCGATCTAAGTTAACTCATCTCCAAATAAGTCGCGTGACTAACTAAGAAAAACACGGTTTGTTGCCAAATATCGATTTTATTCATCAATATAATCGCTTTTCTAGCTTCTAGATGCCGTACTGTTAGAAAGATATGTCTTTTTATTCAAAATAGGCTTCAGTTTTAGCAATTGCTTCATCATTTGAGCTGAATTTGTTACCGACGTACACTTTTTTGAGATCAGCGAATAGCTGAGGTCAGATCTGGACTATACGGTGGATGAGAAAGCCATTCGAAGCGTAATTAGTTCAATGTAACCATAGTTGCCATCAACTTGTGAATTGGTACATTATCTTGGTGAAACAGTGGTTTTTTTCTTCGACATATGAGTTTCTCCTTGATTTTTAGATTCAAACCATCCAACAACTCTATATAGTAATCTCTGTTAGTTGTCTCTCCCTTTTGGAGATGAACAATATTCCATGCGCGTCCCAAAATATTGAAGTCAAAACCTTTCCAGTTGACTGTTGTGCTTTTGGATGTGGTTCACCGGCTGCAGTTTACTCAGATGATGATCTTTTTGATTCCAGTGTGAATTGATGGATTTATGTATCACATATCGACGATATAGTCTTCAGAAACTTGGTATTCCAAAAACATCATATGGATTTGACAATGATAGCGCCATCTGTGTATCAGTCACACAATTTACGCAACAACAAGCAACTTCTTCAACCTAACCTTCTTTAGAATAGTGAGTAAAGTAAAATGTTGTGGATTTTTTTCCTTTTTTGGTTTTATTATTGAAACATTAACATGAATTTGAGACAACAGAATTAACCAAACAAAATTAACCTTATTGAAGATAAAGATATTATATCTGAGTTATTAGTGTTGTTGTTAGAACTGAATCAGATCACCTGAATGAGTTGTGAGCTCGTGGAACTCATAATAACTGACAAGGTAGTTTCATTATTCTACTGTACAGTACATCTGTTGCCGAAGACATTTAAGCTGTTGCTGATTGCATCTGATATGCTATTTTCGAAAATATAATCACCTCTAGTTTCTCAGTTCAAGCTATGGAGGTATATAAAAATGAAAACATATGTATTTACTGACAAATATTTCCAAACAACTTCGTTTTAATACTTTTCTCTGATGAGTAAACGTTGGAAAATGACGTACCAAAGAGAAATAATCAGACATCTTATTCGCATTCCAAAAACCCACAACACGTAAATCCTTCTCTAGTGTTCGCTAATATATTTCAAAATTGTCCTGTTTATGTGACTATGGAGAAATTGGAGTTTTATGCTCAAATATCACCCCGTATTTTTCAATTGTGGTAGAAGCTGTCTAAGCCTTCAGTTCTAGAACTTCTTTCAAAAATATCGGCTTCAATATTTTCCATAGTGAGCTAAAAAATTTTTTAGCAAATGTAAGATAAGCAGTTCCCGTCATTTACTAGCGATTTTCAATTTCGTAAGGAGTTATTAATGAATTCTGGACTATATTTTTCTTTGTGGGGTATTTATGTTCTCTCAAGGGTCAGTTTCTTCTTACCCAGTGTTCTTGTTCGGTTTTACTGTTCCAAAGACATATAAAATTGGAAAACTAGAAGTGTTTTCTTTGGAAAAATTCTTTATCTATTTCTAAAAACTTTCTAATGTTTGCGGAAAGTAATTTTTTTCTTCCAGTTTTAATGGTAACAATTTTGAAGACTCAAATCTCTTTCAAGATCACCTAACTCATTTTGGGGAAAGCATTTTGGATCATTGGATGAATCGTCAAAATCAGCATCATTTTGTGATTAGCTAGATCCTTGAAAGTCGCGCTTTTAGAGTTTAGATATCTGAAAGAATAAAATTACTTCCAGTTTTAATGGTAACAATTTTGAAGCTTGCTTAAGAAGACTTAAATTTCTTACAAGATCACCTAACTCATTTTGGGGAAAGCATTTTGGATCATTGGACGAATCGTCAAAATCAGCATCATTTTGTGATTAGCTAGGTCCTTGAAAGTCATGTTTTTAGAGTTTAGATGTCTGAAGAAAAAGAATTACTTTCAGTTTTAATGGTAACAATTTTGAAGCTTGCTTAAGAAGACTTAAATTTCTTTCAAGATCACCTAACTCATTTTGGGGAAAGCATTTTGGATCATTGGACGAATCGTCAAAATCAGCATCATTTTGTGATTAGCTAGATCCTTAAAAGTCGTGTTTTTAGAGTTTAGATATCTTCCAAGCACTGAATAGTCAGAGTTAGTACTCAAATACTGGTATTTACATAGATTTTTGTCTGTTTAAACTCACAGACTACCAAAATAACTGAACTGTTTGAAAAATTTTGACGGTAGATTTGACAAAAACGAATCAGAAAGCCAGAAATTTAGAAAATTGAATAAATTTCTAAATTTAATTGAATAAGCACAGTAAATTTCATGTTTTTTATTCTCTACTTATTTGCGAATCAATCATCAGCGAGCTTACGTATTTAAAAAACCAACACGAAAATGCAGTAAATTTCTTAAGAATTGCAATTAGTTCAGATTTATCGTTCAAAAGATTCCATCAACATCGCAAAGCCAGTAATGATTTATGTCAGTAATATGTATACAGTTAATTTTGTGGTTTTTATTCTAGTTTGTGTTTTTGTTTTAAAACAAAATATTTAAATGACATTCCAGATACTCCTGCAGCCTTCATAGGAGTAAATAGTCATCATATCAATTGCCTACTACTAACTGCGATCCTCGATTCTAGTATAGGATACAAACAAATTAATTTTCCTTAAAATCCCAATGAGAATATCTGATTTAGAAGCTCCGAAGCAGTAAGAGTAGGTCACATTTTCATTTTTGAGTAAAAACAAGCTAATGACTAGAAGGCGCTACCTATAAATCAGCTAGAAGATTATTTAAAGATGAACATTATTAATATTTGTTGATTAATAGGCAAGAAGAAATTTCCTTTCTAAAATTTTTTATATACATTCTCTCGCTATTATAAATAATTATAATTATAATTGGTTATGATATAGCCGGTTTTCCAATAAGAAGTGTTATTTTGATATTCAAAGAAAAATGCCATTTTTTGAGATAAATGATCGGATGTTTATTTCATTATAAAGAGGAAGGTATGGCGTTAATAATGGAACACAACATCAGCCAAATGACCGCCAAGACTGCGCTTACAGGACCATATCCTTTTCATGAAATTTTCCGTAACCAAATTGCAAAGCGGCTGCTCTATGTCCTCGATAGCCTCACGAATTCCATCTTTGAGGTCTTGAATCGATGCTGGACTGTTGGTGTAGACCTTATCTTTCACGTGGCTCCAAAGGAAAAAGTCGCAAGGTGTTAAATCACAAGATCTCGGTGGCCAATTGTGATCACCTCTTCGAGAGATAACACGACCCGGAAATTTTTCTCGTAAAAGATCGTTGCTTGTGTGGCCGTCTTGTTGAAAGTAAACGTTGTCCAAATCAATACCATCCAATTCCGGCCATAAAAAATCATTAATCATCTCTCGATAGTGCAATCCGTTCACCGTAACTGTTGCTCCAGCCCCATTTTCGAAAAAGTAAGGTCCAATGACACCGCCAGACCATAAACCAGTACCAAACAGTCACGCGTTGAGGATGGAGAGGATTTTCAACAATATCTCTTGGGTTTTCCGAGACCCAGATTCGACAATTTTGTTTATTGACGTAACCACCAAGGTGGAAATGGGCCTCATCAGTTAGGATGATTTTTCGATCAAATTCCGGATCATTTTCATGCATTTCAAGGACCCAATCAGCAAAGAGACGACGTTGTTGATGATCGGTCGGCTTGAGTTCTTGTTTTAACTGAGCTTTATAGGCTTTAAGACCCAAGTCCTTATGCAAAATACGGTGTAATGATAATTTGTGGAATAGCTAATTCCAAAGAACGACGAGAAATGGACAAACGTGGGTTTTCTTCAACACTTTGGGCTGCAGCAGCAATATTCTCAGTTGTTCTTGAGCGACGTGCACGGGTTTTATTCTTCACATCACTAACTTGCCCCAACAGCTCAAATTTTTCCACCAATTTCTGTATTGCGGTCTGAGAAGGTGCTTCACGTCGACCCAAAAATGTTTTAGTTTTACGAACCGTCTCTGCCAAACTTTCACCATTTTTATAGTGAATTTTAATAATTTCAATGCGTTGTTGAAGCGTGTATCGTTCCATTTTCATTAATGGCGTAGTTTCTACTTGTCAAATGTCAAAAAATGACAGCTTCAAAAGTGACATTTACCGAAATAGCGGGCTATTCAAAATAACACCTCTTATTGGAAAACCCTGTAGGTAAAAACATAAAAACTTATTATTCAAGAAAACAAAAATCGTCTATTACATAAAAATAAAAATCGATTATTCCATAAAAATAAAAATCGATACAATCACTTAGCTCGGCTTAGGGTTTTCAATAGAAACGATTAAAAAAAAAAGGAAAGAATTTAAATATATTTTAGTTCAGCTTTTCTGATACCATCGGCGTCTTTACAAAAATCTTGTTATTATCGCCTGGAGCTCGGGTCACAGACTGCGATCCTCGTAGCACACCTCAAATAAAAGAAAGAAACTATTCCTGGAAGGTTAACAAATGACGTATCTTAATGTTTTTTGTGTGCGTTTGTATGTATGTGTGTGACCTCGAGAAACAAAACCAAAAAAATATATACAAAAATAACGAGGGGTATCTATAATTTAACAGTGATATTGTCAGTTAATTTCAAATGAGTACGTATCACTTTTTTTAGTATCAATTGACTTGACTTTGTTTCATTCAAAGGACTACGAGGGTTATCTGGAAAGTCCTTTATGTCTATACACTTAGTGAAGCTAAGCTGTAATCTTTTCCGCCCAGGGCCGGATTAAGCTAACGGCTTGGGGGGGCTACAGCCCCGGGCCCCAGATCCAAGAGGGCCCCATCATTTGGAAATCATTCTGTATTTTTTGATGTGTTGATACCACAAATCTAACGTACTGATATTATTTTTCCGGGTTTTCGAATTCCTTAAGAGGGCTCCGTCATTATTTTAGCCCCGGGCCTTATAAATCTTAATCTGGCCCTGTTTCCGCCCCTATAAATAATAGTTGCTGCGTTTCTTCTCAAAAAAGACGTTTATGTATGCGATGACGTCCTGTTAAAAAACAAGTTGAAGTCGTTGAATGTAGATCATAACTTTTGTATATGAACCATGTCAAAAAAGGTAGAAAATTGTTGATCAACCTCCAACGTCTCTTGTACCTACTTATGAGTATTGATCTTTGGGTTGAAAGCCAACAATATTTAATGTTAATTGTAATAGAGAAAATTTTCACGTTCAACAAGTAGAAAGGAGTTATTTTCATTTAGTAATAACTTAAAACGAAAATAAAAGTTTGCTTAGTTATTTACACTAACAAGTCTGAATTAGGGGTGGGCAAAAGACGGCCCGTGGGCCGGATTCCTTTCACTTACTTTATCGGGCCCGTTGAGAATTCCCGTATACATTTTTTTGTAATTTATAATGTTTGTTTTTTGCAATTAAAATAATAAAATGAAAAAGTGTTTTGGTTAGGTTAGGTCTATTGGTTTTCTTTAAAAATTACTTACATCGTATACATTTTTCAAGTTGTTTGCTTCAAAACAATTTATTATTTTAATGATTTAAAATGTATTGTTTTTGTCAAAAAACTCCTCGGACAGGTAAATAACTATACCCAAAACATTCGTGTGGAATACGAACCCTTACGGGGCCTAGTTGCTGAGATATAGGGTGTTCAAAATTTTAAATCAAAATCAAATATTTGCTATAAATCAAGAACGCATTAAATTTTTTTCAAATTTAGTGACAAATATGCTCCTTAATAAAGTAATATTTTGACCTAAACAAAGTTTAAAAAAAATTAACCAGTGGCGCGTTGTCATTGGTAGTTGTCACTTTCATCCCCCTATTTTCTACGCCACTGGAGCAATTTTTTTAGTTAAAAAAACTAACAACCTTTTATGGAGCTAATATGAAGGTTGTAGTAGAAATTTGCCTCTAAACAAAAGTCTAAAAGCACGTAAGTAATTCACGAATTAATTAATTATTCATTAAATTTCGAATGATTAAACGTAAATAGTTGAAAACAAATAAAAATTATTCATAATATCAATTTCAAACAAACTGTTACTTACTTCAATAGACTTATTACACCGTTTTGTCATTGAAAAACGTGTCTTTGAAAATAAATCTGGATGGAATTGAATAATTTCTGCCGCAGCTTGAATTCTAGCTATTACATCTTGTTCCGATTCGATGATTGTCGTACACTAAGTCCTTCATATAGCCCCATATGAAAAATTGATAGGACTTAAGTCAGGTGATCTTGGAGGCCAGCAATTGGGTCCACCCCGACCAATCAATTTGTCACTAAAACGTCTTTTTAAGTAATTTCTTGACGCTGCAGCTAAATGAAGACATGTATTTAAACCACATATTTAACGGTACATTCCCATCATACCCATCCACATATTTTATTCATCCTAAACGTGACTATTTCTAGAGTCGAAAATTCCTTCCCTAGTAAATCTGGCCTTGTCGGTGTACAACACATATTTTGGAAAATATCGATTTTAACGACACTTTTGTAAATACCAGTTTGAAAATTCCATACGCACTTGAAAATCTCTGGGCTCCAAAGCTTAAACATTGACCAATTTGTATGGATGTAACAGTTGTTCTTTTAAAACTTTCCATACAGTAGAATGGTCTACTCTCAAAGTGCGACCTACTTAGTTATTCAATATTTCGTCTTGCCAGATGCACAATCTTTGTTGTGCGTTACTTTCCAGCATTATTTCTTTCAATTAAAAAGTTTCCGATTTCTTTCAATACTTGTTGGTATAAACGAGTTGCCATTCTACCATTTTTTCGAGCTTCCCCGTAAATTATTAACTAATCGATCAATTCTTCAAATGAAAAATTAAATTTATAACAGTAGAATTAATGTAAAAACTAATTTGAAATTCTATGATTTAATCTACCAGTGTCCAATACACAAGTGTCACGAACTATCAAAATTATGACACGTGCCTATTAGATTATAATTTAGAAATATCGAGTAATATTTAATCACATGCAGACTTTTGTTTAGAGGCAAATTTCTACATTTTAGGTCCATAAAAGGTTATAAGTTTTTTAACTAAAAATAATCAGGCAATTTCAAAATAAAATTATAAAAAGTTGCGTCAAAATGACAACTAACCCTTACAGCGCGCCACTGGTTGAAATTTTTCAAAGTTTGCTTACGTCAAAATATTACTTCAATAAGGAGCATATTGGTAACTAAAAAATTAAAAACATTCTTGATTTATAGCGAATTTTTGATTTAAAATTTTGAACACCCTATATATCAGCAACTAGTAAGGTTTCGTAGTCTCTTATCAAAATAAATCATCTATTGAGATCTCTCTGTGGTAGAGCGATGTCTGTCGAATATAGAAACACCCTGTAGACAAACGGATATTTTGGGTGGAGTTGTTTCCCTGTCCGAGGATTTTTTTGACAAAAACAATACAAGTTTCTTTGAGACAAAGACATTTGACAGTTAATAATAGATAATAGTAATATTGAATTGTCTTAGAAAACCAATATACCTAACCTAATCAAAATACTTTTTCATTTTGTTATTTTAATTGCAAAAAACAAACATTATATATTAAGGGAATGCGATCGAATATAGAAACACCCTGTATAGACATTTTGAAAATCTTATTATGGTCCGCTTGCCCACTCCTGGTCTATATTATTCGTTAAAACTGGACATCATCATTGAAATGATTCGAAACGTTTGCGAAAATACCTGATTAATTTTTTTCCCTATTCCTTGTGTGAAATTATCAATTTTAATCCGTTTTCTCGGTGTACAATCTCGATATCTGGTATTGGACGAAGTACATCTGTGAAATATCCAGTAGCAGTGGTATGTTTGTAAAACGAGGAAACGCCAATGGTTCATATGAAAGATATTTTGTTCTTTTGCATCGAAAACAATGCAGAAGCGTCGTGCCGTTGGTGGTGTGTGGATATCGCTACTTCGATCACCGCTACCGACCCATGTCGGTCCCATCTCCATCGTCCATTCTGCCCATTCAATAGTCTGCCAACGTTGTAATGGTATTATGTTGAGTTATGGGCCCTACGGTGGCCGGCACAGTGTTTTCTTCTTATCGCCGAACGCTGTACACAATAGGATGTAACCTCTCCGCGAGATGCGCTATTCTCCTTATATGAAAATAGGTAGAAGTTTATCATGTGCGAGAGAATTAACTTTTTTTTATTTATCAATTTTATATCAAAATTATGCTACTTTCTAATGTGGAGAGTGTGAAATAAAACCGGCGACATGCAGTGCGGTTTTTTTTGATAACTTTTTCTACGCTGATTCTGTTCGAATTTACGTCTACAATAATTTCATTTTTATGATCAAATAATATGGATTGTGAGTTTCAATTCACCTTAGGTACGGAAATAAGATCAAACTTTACACTAGATTACAAAACATCTGTTTAAAAAATCAGTAGAAACAATGGAGGTCTTCCATCACGTGACTAATACGTCAACACCAATATTCATAAGAATCAAATTAAAATTTCTGACAACTGACAACTGACAAGTAGAAATAATCGTCATGAATAATATTCCAAACGTCGACCTTTTACGAATTTGTAATTAAAAAAGAGATTGAATTGTTTGTATTTTATTTATATTGTCAATATAAACATTTAGAAAAACTAAAAATATCGATATACTGAGTGAAAGAACTAGAAAATCCAAAGTTAATTTTATTGAATTATTGCTTCACGTGTTTATTTTCTTCTTTTGCTCATACATAACGATGAAAGAGGTTGGAAAGGTCCGTTTTCCATCTCAAAATATTCAATTAAATTTATAACAAACTCTTGGTTTGTGATTTAAGTTGTTTTCCAGTCATTTTCTGAAAATAACTAGAGTCACAACTAGAAACTCTGGATTGAAAATTTTAAAAATTGTAAAGAGCGTTATGAAAGTTTTGAATCAACAGTTTAAACTTGAATATAAAGACGAATTAGTTTTTAAAATAATTGATTTTAACAATAAATACACGTTCAATTTAAAAATTCCCTATAAACAACACAGTGAGACGGCCCCTAGACCCTACAATAACATTGTACAATATATTTTATTGTTTAATAAGATTGAAAGGCGTTTGGAATCTTAACAATCAATTAAATTGCATAATAAACGAACTGCTGCACAATGTTTTCATTTTTAGTAGGTTGGTATACGTTGTTTGTACTAGATCCGGATTTCATCGACTAGAGATGTTTCTTAAGCTACTTCCGGTAGTTAGTTCTCAAAAAATTAAATTTTCATCATATTTGCTTGCCCATCTCTTTGTATTGTGACAGCTTGCAGAAATCTTAACTTAGCCTGGGTAGATAATCAAAAGATCGAGTCCATCACCACAAAGAAGAAGAAGAATAATCGTAGATAGAGTCACGTGATTGAAGATGTTTGACAATATGGTAGAAAAAACTATGGATATCCTTATATATTTCAAAACTCACAATTAATTTATTTATTTATGCACTTTTGTAAATAATGAGCGAACTGTTCGTTTTAAACAAACGATATTTTCTGTATTATCAACAAAAGTTGATGACATATTGGTAAGGAGTTAATCTGTATAGCTGGAATGATTATACACTTGAAAGAGAGTCAAATGACAATTAGATAATTAACTCTACGTGAGAAGAAGAGGCTAACTGATACATTTCAGTTGGACTGTTGTATTTCTTGTTTTTCTCATTTAACTTTCTTATGTGTGAATGCGAAATCTGTTATGATATACAGAGTAAGGAATAAATTTTAGTTTTTGATCCTGTTTTCGTCTAGCAGAACGTAACGTTATCAATTTTTGAAACGGCCTCAACCCAAATGAACTAATTTAAAAAAAAACTGAATTATATTTTTTTTAAAAATATGTATCTGACAATATTTTACATAAAAAATTCGTTAACATATATTAAAACTTTTTTATCTAAATTAGCTGGAAAATATTGTTATTTCCAGCCAAAAATATCGTAAATAATAAGATAGCAAATATATGACAGACAAGACAATTGTTATTTTTTTGTTTGCCATGACGTAAATCTGGTTCTCGGAGGGTAAAGAAATAAATCTAAATGGAATTGATTGACATTTATAGTATTTAAAAAACACCATAAAGATTTGTGCAACCGGTATTATTTTTAATAAAGTAATTATACCCTTTTAAAGGTGATTGAGATTCAAATAGAAATGTTCTGAGCATTACAAAGAAGAATTATATGCCAGAATGAGGAAAAAATAATGAAAATATATATTTCCATTCCCAATAATATGATTTTCTATTAATTAGTGTTTAATAAGCTAAAATTATATTGTTAGTAAAGTGGATCCCTGGTCTTCTGATACCGCATTCTCTTGAACTTTGTTCTATTCATTTTGATAGTGAAAAAAGTTTTTGATTAGTGCTACAGTTTTCGTTATTTTTTCCAGATATTTTCAGATAAGCCTTTGTATCCATATATATTCTCAAATTGTAAGTTTATTGTTTATCATCAAAACGTTTCATTTAGATATTTGGTTCAAAATTAATCGCTTGGTCGCTTAAACCAGACCCCCTCTTGTTGCCTAAGCCGGACCCCTTGTTTTTTCATATTTTCCTGAATCTGTACTCACGCCTATTCCTTGGAAATTTCATTTCAGATTTCAAAAGAATAACGGGAAAAACTGATCAAAGAAAGTGGAGTCCTTCCAATATGAAGAAAGTAATTGAAGAAGTTCGGAAAAAAAGGCCAGTAAATATTTTAATGTTCCGAAAACAACGTTCATGAAGTTGTCCAACATGAAGTACGGTACACCTGAAGAGGCAGCAAAAACAAAACGAGGCAGACCCACAGTTTTGGGTAATGATCTTGAACAAGAGCTGGTTCGTTATTACTTTGCTATGGAAGCTTCCTTTTTTGACCTTACTCGTAGTGACTCACGAAGTAGAGTTGGCAGAAACAAATAACATCGAACACCCATTCAAAGACGATATTGTTGGGAAAAAATGGCTTAGCCTTTTTCTAAAGCGGCACAAATCAAAACTATCGGAAAGGAAACCTACTAAGGTAATTCGCATAGTAGAACTCTTGGGTTTAGCAAGGAAAATACAGAGAAATTTTATATTTTTCTGGAAGACGTTTATCAGAAAGGAAAGTTCATGACAGAGAGAAGTACGATTATTGTCGCTAAGAAATTAAATCATGTTTCTGATTAATATACATTCTTTATCATTTTCTGAGATTGAAATCTTCATCTTATTTTATTGTAATTGTTAAATTATAATTATATTTGAAACTAGAATGAGTATTCTTTGATTTAATACTAGTTTTAATTTTTTTATTGTTATTTTGCCCGGGTCCGGTTTCGGCAACCATATCACAAATTGAGGTTTAATAAAATAGAATTAGATTTTTTTAAAATAAAAATTAAATGATACTTTATATTACAAAGTTAATATTAGACAATTTTAAAACATAATTTGTTACTATTTTCTATTTTTTTAATTTAAAAACAAACAGGGGTTCGGTTTTCGGCATGAACAAACTCCATTTTTGTTTAATTTTGAGATTACTAAAGAAAAAGAATTAAGTCAAGGCGACCCCCTATCAACGGTAGGATATTTAACAGAAATCATCAATGCTTAGCTTGAAGAAACCACAAAACAACTAGTAAGAGCAGCAGAAGAGATCAACCCACACTTCAATAATAATAAAACAAAGTTTATAGAAATATAGAATAGATGTGGAAGCAAGACAAAAACCCGTTTCAAGTACATAAACATGATGGAACGTTAATAGAATTGGAGGAAGTAGAAAATTTTCCATGTATTTAGGTGTACTACTAGATAATAAATGCCAAAAAGAAAAGAAAATCGAACTAAGAATTGCCAAAAGTAACAGCCATAGAAGAATATTAATATCGAACGAGATATCTAGTTGGAATTTATGAGACAATTTTGAGACCCAACCTGTAAAATCTGGATAATGACTAATAAAACTAAACAGAAATTGGAAAACTGGGAGAGAAAAGTATTAAGAAGATATCAGAGGGCAAGAGGAAAAGATGTAGAGCAGAAAGCGGTGGAGGGAAAGAAGCGGAGAGAAATTACAACAATATATATATAAAATAAATAAATATATAAACCTATAAAACATAGTGTTCCAAATCCAGGAGATTGTACTTAATGTGCTTAATGAACAAAAATTTCAGTTTTAAATAAGGAGAAATTTAAAATTCGCGCCTGATTTGATTAGGTTAAGAGATATACTCAGTATAAACAATAGAAAAGAGAATTTACGAGTATTTGTGTGGCCAATATTTTGCCTCACTGCCTATCCATTTCGAATACAAACAAACAGCTTTAGGTAAATTTATATTTTATCCAATTTTTTCCAAGTGAATACATTCCATCTTGCGTTCCTATGCCACTCGATTTTCACAAGAAAAATCTTTATTTCTATTTTATTGCATGAATTTAGTTAGTAGTGGAAAACACACCCCAAGATGGTGAAGACATTTATAGTAATGGCAACAATTCTTCTCGAGCCAAAGCAAAATAAACTTGATGCTCGGTCTTGGTTGTTTTGTCCTCTCTATATTATGAAAAATTAATTTCGACATTGTTTCGAAGACTATGAAATCAACTTATAACCTTTGGATGGTACTAATTTATTCCATCCATTAGGTACGTTAGTTCCTTTTTCTCAAGCTCTTCCGCTCTTTCTCGTTTTGTCCCTACGTTTTTTATTTCTTCTATCCAGATCCTTTTCCGTCTTCCTTTCATTTTTTTGTGAGTTTCTGTTTCATATATCTTCTGTATTAATCGTTTTTCCTTCCTTGAGTTTGTTTTAAATTGATTTCAATTTCAAATTTCCTCTTATTTTATCGCTTCTACTTTTATTTCCTATTTTTAAAAAAATCTCATTTCTGTATTCTTTTTTATATGTAAATTTTGGTTCGTTTTGGTATATCCTTGGTGGCTAGAAACCGTATATTAATTCCATTGAATAATCCCTCAATTGATCCATTCCTCAAGTTCATCTGTTGTTATATCAAACCGAAGATTCCTACAACAAAAGACATAAATGCGAAAAAGGACATTTGAACGGACAATCTGTATCGCAAAATCGTGAAAATAAGGAAAAATCGGCGGAAAAACCGACGGGTACCGTACCAAATAAACAACGGAAAGACAAGTCTGATACTAATATTTATTCATCCGAATGTTACAGTTTCTTATTATTCTTTCCTGGAAGGATTCAACGACGATGTCCTTCAGCGACTTTTTTGTATTATATTCATTATTATTTTTATTGTTATTTCTATTCCTGCCACCTTCAATATGTCTCTCTCTATTTGGTCTATTCCTGGTGTCTTCCCTAGTTTTAGTCCCATTGCTTTTTGTATTTCTTTTATACCTATTTCATCTTTTGTTGTTTGGATTACTGCTTCTCCTACTTGTCCTCTAGTTCCTTACTTACTTACTACTCTTTATAACTTATACTCAAGCTTTTGACTCCAGAGTCGTTGACACCAAAGAATAATTGAAAAAGAAAACATACAAAAACTCTTTGTTCACTATTATTCTCATTCTGAAAATAATTTAAACGGGTAAGGACGAGAAAAAAAAAACTACAACAGTTAAGGTAATTGTAAATTAACCCGTTTTAATTTTCGAATGATTAATGCACCCGTTTCATCAATCATTTCAACAGCCCAAGAAACTGAACTGGACAAATTCATTGAGAAGTTTTTTTTTAAATGGCGAGTAAATGATCTCATGCTATAAATCATTGTTGTTGGCTGGAAAAAAATGGAACATATTATAAAGTAATTATGTTTTTCAAATAAAATAATTCTCTTTGGTAATTGTCTCTTGTACAGCTAATGTAAAAGCCAAACGTACGGATGGTATTTTATGGGCTGGGTACAATATATCATTCTGGGACAGTAGCGGATTTATGAGAGGGATTGTGGCCACTCAAATCTACGAGAGATCTTAAAAATAACATATTAACTCTGTTAAAAAAAGCTCTTCATACTTTGTATTTTTTAATTTTCATTTCATGTTGTTTATTCTTTCATTGGCTAAATTGAAGTAATGATGATTATTATTGTAATAATCCGTAGCTAAATTCATATTTCAGCGTTAGTAATAATAAAATAACTATACAAGTGTGTGGCTATCAAGAAACCAGTCAATGCATGCGTCCATCAGCTGCTTAACTGAAGGTTACTCTTTCGAATGCAATGTCTATAGAGTCTGTAGACAAACCAGTGTAGCCGTAGCCTTCGTTTGTATTTTGTTTTTGTTTTTTGTCTTGCCGTAAATATGAAGGCCTAGAAGATGTTGAATATGAAGATCGCCCTCGTCAGAAACTGTGAAAATATCGAAATAGTCGGTAATCTCATTGGATCTGTACCACAAAAATCCGTGAAAGACGAAGAGAAAAAGGCCTGAATTGTGAAAAGAGTCAACGCTTCTTTAACAAGACAATGCGCCAGTTCAATCCGCAATATGTGTCAAGTACAGCATTCCAGTTCTAGACCACCCACCTTATTCGCCGGATCTTGCACCGTGCGCTTTCCATATCTTTCCTGAAGAAAAATATTGTGAAAACTGTGAAAGAAACAGATACCTCTGATAGTAAAATCTGAGGAAAAATTCTCTGATCTTAACCTAAACTTATGAATATAAGTTGGAAAATATGTTTTTATCAAAAGAGGATTCGTAAATTCGTATTTTGAAGAGAAAGTTGACAATTGCAGGAAAAAGTGTATAGATTTAGAAGGAGAGGTGGAAAATAAGAATGACAATGGAAATATTTGCCATTTCTTTGTTATATACTACAAAAGATGCCTAGGCAATTATTTGGTCTCTGGACGTGGTGGCTCGAAAGCAAGGCTACAATTTTCATCCGCTGGTACGTAAGATTTTCACAGTTCTAGAGGACGTATTGTGGCCTCATCTATTCCACAGAACCAGTAGCCCGATTCAGAAGCCCTATTTGTGAAAAGCGACTTATGTATGTACTTCGATTAGGTTCTACTAGATTTTTTACCTCACGTCTAATCAACTACCAGTATGAGAGTTTTTTGTCTAAAATTTGTACTAAGGTAAAAAAAGAGAGGATCAAATGGCTAGAGAACGTTGGAAGAGATTTGAGAAGAGTAAAAAAAAGAAAAAGATCTTGAAGCCCAGAGCTTGTTAGAGGTTTAGTGGCTTTTAACTTCTCTAGCTAATTGGCTATTTCAGTCCTCTACATCCAGGAAAGCAGAACAGCTATACTACTGTTCCGCCAGGCATTTCATAGATGTTTTTACTAAACTTGTTCAGTACAAAATTCACTGGAAATGAGTATTAATTTAAGATGACAGAAGTCAAAAGTGACAAATTCATGGGCGCTAGTCTTAGTATCAAGTTGGAACACAACAATCAAAGTTCGATAAACTACTTAGAAATTATATATTGAAGTAATACCATTGGAGTTATATCGGGCGAAGGCCGCCGTAAAGCTTAAGTGAATAAAAAATGTAAAATTATACTTAACCTATATCCCATGCGCGAGCCTAGCCACCAGGAGCTCATATAGACTCAAGAAGAAATCGGAGGGTCATGAAACAGTGTAGTTATGTTGGTTTTTCCTTAAACGTGCTAACAGGTATACCGGCGGAATTCCCCGAGACAGATGTCGTCAGTTACCCAGGGGGTGAAGAAATACTGTTTTATTGAAAAAGTGTTTGGGGAAACGGGTTAAAACATGTCGTGAATGAGAGTGTACTTGTATTAAGTATTTGTGATTATTTAAATTGCAATATTTTCTGTTTGCAAAGTATTTAGTGTATCGCCTAAGCGATCGATGCTCGGTTCTGAGATCTGTCTTGTATTTTGGAACCATCAGTGGTTTTTTTTCTTTAGAATAAATTAGCGTCTTACATAATTTCGAAAAACCATGATCAACATCATGTTGTATTGTTCTGTGAGTAATAAAACATTACTTAGTGGTTGTGTTAGATCACAAATTATTCGTTAATTCTATGCTGTTTTATACAGTAATTTCCTTTTTAGTTAACGCGTCTTCTTACATTTTATATGTCACAGCAATAGTTGGACATTTATATTTATCAAAATAGACATTTACGTGTATATTGTATTTCTAAGTCATAGTTAACGTAATAAATATGGCTCTTTAATAGTTTAGCGCAATGAATATAACAGAAAATGTTATTTATGGTATGTGTGTGGGAGAGAAGTCGAGGTTAGGACAAGTAATGGCGGAACAGTCGATTTTTTTTATGTCGACTGACTCATTTCCTACATGTAACAAAGTTTTTATATTACGCAATAGTTTTGGTGGAATGAAAATATAAAAAAAATTGATATATTTATAAAAATAAATTATTCTCGATACCAGATCTTTTCATTAGAGAATCGCGAGTTTTGAATTGCCGAAGCCAACTAATTACGTTTTGAATAAACTGCTTATTAGAGAGACAGGATTGTATTCCTGATTATTTGACTGCGAATTATTTGCTCCGTTCAATTAATATGCTCCACTCAGTTAATTATCTTTCTATATACAACTTAATCCATTTTTTGATATTTTATTTCAATTGCGGAGGTCATTAACATATGTAGAAAGGTATCAATTGACTAAAAATAAATACGCATTCTAATTTAGGTAGTTTTATACTTTTTATACTCGTTTTTTGACTTTAGAAAATCGAAAAATCATCCGATTTCGATGAATTTTTTTTAATATTTGTTTTTATGTCTCACCTGGAGATTTCATATAGTTTTATAACTTTAAATGTGATCATAAACGCATATAATCGTTCATAACTTTTTTACAAAGCATCAAACGCAGTTCATATATTTTTTTTGTTAATCTACTCAAAAAAACCAACATTTTGGAAAAAAAATGTTTGTTTATTCATTTTTTATCTCACTTAAAGATTTTATATAGTTTTTTGACTTTAGATGTTATCAGACAACCTTAGTAAGATACCATTTTTTTGATGGTGAAAATTCTCAATTTTTCAAAGTTAACTTTTAATATTGTACACTTGGTTACAATAAGTGATTTTAAGAATTTTTTTTCACAACCGGTTGACGCGGTTGGGAGAATTCAATATGATCATATCGAAACAAAAGACACAATCCTTGACAATAGCGGGAGAACCAAGAAGATGCAAACTGGCAATTTATAATAAAAGTGTAGAACATGTCTTTTAAATATTTAGGGGTTAACATCACGAGCAATAGGAACTTGAAACAAGAAGTCAAAACGCAAACAACAGCAGCATCTAGGATATCAGGATTCCTTCGAACCGTGATATGGAGGAATAAATTTTTAAGTATCGAAAGCAAAACACGGATATATAAAACTTGTGTCAGACCAGTAATGACATACGCCATAGAAACGAGGGCGGAGACTGCAACTACTAAACGGATTCTTAGAACAACCGAGATGAAGACATTACGCTCAATCACAGGGAAAACACTAAGAGACAGAATAAGGAGCAATGAAATCAGAAGAATGTGTGACGTTCCGGATATAGTGAGATGGGCCAGAACTAGAAGAAGAGCATGGAGAGATCATGTTAATAGAATGAACAACGATCGACTGGCGAAAATCGCAAAGGAAGAGAGACCCAATACAAGTAGACCGCCTGGAAGACCACCAAAGCGCTGGCATGAGAGCTGGTCCTCGCAGTCACAACTTAGGCTGCCTCTTTGAAAACACAAGACACAGTCTTAAAATAAGAAGAAGAAGAAGAAGAATTTTTTTTTAATAATTACTCTATAAAAGAGGCACAAACGATTATATGTGAGGAAAGGTAAATTTTTAATAGTAAAATCATGATAAATCAACATTTTTATACAATTTTTTTGTGTAGATTATGAAAAAAAATATAACAACTTCATTCGATTATTTGTAAAAAAGTTATCAACAATTTTACGCGAATGAGTGCATTTTCATGAACATTTAAAGCCCTGAAACCAATATAAGTTTTCATTCTTTTCTATTCCCATAAGTTTTTTCGTAAATCCGCCGTAAAAACAAAGATTTAAAAAAATTAATCAAAATCGGATGATTTTCGGATTTTCTAGAGCCGCGAAAGTATAAAATTGCCCTAATTTATTACATAATCTTTTGAAGACATGAATCGATGCACTTTTTTAACCAATGATTCCACAACTTAACTGCTTATTTCTTGAATAATTGATGAATCGCTTCATCTATCTCATTCCACGTCTTCAAACGTCAACGACGTATTTTTTTTTAGAATGAGGAATAACCAGAAATCATACATGAGTAAATCAAGTGAACTAAACCCGCTAATACGACGGCTGCTACTTAACTTTTGAGACATGACAACGCCGATGTCAATATGTCAAATCTGACATACAGTGAACGTACCCATAGGAGTTCATGGTCAAAAAATCGAAAATTTTCAAGCAATGATTTTCTCTGAATTCAGCGTTGATTAAACCAACAGCAGTGTGTTGATCAAGTCATTTCGACTTTTAATAATGAAGCACCACCGATGCTGTGCGTAAACTAGTATCATAATATCGTCATTTGGTATACAGTTAGATTAAGGCATCCTTGGAGATTGATTCCACTCGCTTACATTCAATATTGCATGAACCTTTGGTAAAATTTCGAGGGGACTTCAACATCATTTAATAATTTTGATAAAACTCGATAGTATGTACCGTTTTCGAGATATTTTGATTTGAAAATTATGAAATAATAACCGATATTGGTATAAAGTATATTATTATTAATTATAGTAATTATACACTTTCACGGTCACCTGGTTTTTTGGCTCTAGAAAATCGAAAAATGGATGGATTTTAATGATCTTGGTCTCAAAATGTTCCATTTTACGGCGGATTTATAAAAAAAATTAGTAGAAATAGCTGGAATGAAAATTTCTCATAGTTTTACTGTTTCAAATCGTAAAACAAAACGGTTTTGCAAAATAATCCTTTACAAAAAATTATATCATTATTCAGATAAAGTTCTTATATTTTTTTTTGTAATCAACATAAATTAATAAACAATTTAAAAAAAATCCAAAAAGAATGATTTTTTCAGTTTTTTTAGCTTAAAATGAAATCGATGAAAAACAATCAATTTTCGTGAATAGTTTCGTACTATATTCTATATAATCCGCCGTAAAATGGAACATTTTGAGACCAAGATCATTAAAATCCATCCATTTTTCGATTTTCTACAGCCAACTTAACCTAACCTAACCTAACCTAACCTAACCCAACCTAACTTAACCAAAAAACCAGGTGATTGCGAAAGTGTATAATTACTATAATTTTTTGTAAAGGATTATTTTGCAAAACCGTTTTTTTTACGATTTAAACAGCAAAACTATGAGAAATTTGCATTTCAGCTATTTCTACTAATTTTTTTTATAAATCCGCCTTAATTATTAGTAAGCATTTTGGGAATTGAAGAATTTCGGCGCTTAAATGAAAAAATGGGACTGATGGCTTTCGTTTCGTCTGGCAAGAGCTCTCGGACTTGTCTGAAGAAGACGTATTTGTTTGTTTTGCCACATTCCTTAAGTTGAATTTCGTTCAACTAAAGTTAAAATCATATTTTCTAAATTAATAACTTTAATTGGTAAGTTTCTTCGAGGAAACTTTTCTGCATAACAGCTGCTCTAGAATGTTCTAAATACTCGGTGTCGATGTATTCAAACTTTGAGTACATGCTGATTAACAATATCTAATTTAATAAATAACAAAGTTTCAGAAATATAATGATTATTGACTCAACGTCATAAATATCAATGAATGGCAATTTTCCACGGCGAACTCAGAGAAAATGCCGTGTAAAATTCGAAGTTAAATAATTATGGGTACTTAGCTGTACCCTTTAGTTTCATAACAATAGTTTGAGTCCCCTAACCGCAATACAAGATCATCAAATTGTTGTTTCATAATAAGGCCTCCAATTACTCAGAATTCGGTTATCGTCGGTTGTCTCATAATCTCGACGTTTCGTCAGCACGAGAAGTTATCATCTTCAGAAGCTGTAATAGTTCATTAGTAGCTTCTGAAGATGCCAGCCTCTCGTGTTGGTTAAACGTCGAGATTATGAGACAACCGAACTGTCGAAATCCGTACATACAACATTTTTCAACAAATAAAGCAGATTATGTAAATACACCGTTCATTTTATAGGATACCAGAAATTTTATCGTTAATTTTTATATCTAATGAATAAAGAATAATAATTGCCGAATAGGATATAGAATTTTCTATTTTACTGTGAATATTCGATAGTTTGATTATAAAAAATTCAGTAATTTACTAGCCGCGTTTTCGTATAAATTTAAAAAGAATAAATAAAACTGTCAAATATTCATTTATCTTCTTCGGCGACTTTAAATGCAAATTTATGTTAATGATGAGATATTTTTCACGTATATTATGTTAAATTGTGTATTTTCCAAATAGCGGGTGCGCATATAACGCAAAATATCTCTTATCAACTTTGTGCTAATTCCCCCCACAAAAAAATGTTGATATTGAGTCCATTTTTTTCGTCAATGCTGTATATAAACTTTTTGATCCTTCTGATAAACATCGCAACAATCCTACGACTCATAAATTCATAGTAATATCTGATTTGGGCCCCCACCCTATAATCCTTTCGTTAAATTCCAAAAAAATACCCTTTATTTGTTGACTTTATACAACCCCTTATATTTTGTTGTAAATGTTACAAGTTGAAACTAGCAAGTATCGGCCGATTTGTTTATTATCCTGTAAATTATTTTTTCTGTGTTTATGATTGTAGTTTAGTCCCGGCTAGTCCCATGAGACGCAAGAGCGCGCATATTTTTTGGGCCAAGACATATTTTTTTGGAGTTCATATACGAATTGTTTCGGTTCTCGCAAATTCAAACTTGTGAGTTTAAAAATGAAAAAAAAGGAATAATCGACAACTCGCGGGTCCAGAGATACCAGCTCAGATCAATGAGTCCAGGGACCTGACTTTGAGCGAAAAGAACGTTGAGAAAAGCTGGTCTTTTTGGAAGGGTGGCACACTCTAGAGGTCAAAATAAAATCAAAAGGTTGCAGAGGGCTTCTGAACATAAAAATTTGATACATGAAGAGTGGGAGAGAGTTTTTTGGAGCGATGAGTCATAGTTTGAGGTTTTTGGACCTAAGAGAAGGCGGAGGCGGAAACACGGTAATAGTTTGAGGATGTTTTGGAGAACGAACTATTAAAGAAAAATGTAGTTCATTCTGGGCAGCGCCTGATAGACAGAAAATTTATTTTCCGGCTTAACAACGATCCCAATCATTCCAAGAAGCTTTGCAAAGAGTATTTGAAAGAATCGGAAAGGAATAATGTACTGACAATAATGATTGTTGGAAAATTGGGCAGGAAAATCAGAAAGCAGTATCGTTCTTTTACTTCATATCTTCGGAGTATGCTGAAAAACTATTGGAACCAAATAGACGACAAAAATTGTTAAAGAGAATACCAAAATTGTGTACCTGAAAAAAGCAAGAAGGAGTTACATCGATGATTTACAAATTCAAATATTTATCAATTAGACTGTAATTTCATTATTACTATACGAGGACTGGCTATTAAATAACGAAATTGGTTACGAAAAAGGGTTTTATTATTAAAATTACTCTACATTCAAATGCTCTCCTTCAATTTACTCCCCTCCCCACGCCATACACCTTTCCATACGTTTTTTTCATTGGTCGAAGCAGTGCTGGTCGTTTTCTAACTCTTTCAGACCCGTTGACGCAAGAGCTTTTGGTCAGGAATCAGATTTTTTGGCACCAGCTTCGCACAGACTTTTTTCATGTGTAATTCCTTGTGTAAAATTTTTCTAACCGTTTCTTTATCGGTGTTTACAGCTTCGGCAATCATTCGACGATCTGTACGCTCAATTTGGTTGATTTTGCTCACTGTTTTCAGAGTTGAAACATAAACTCATTTTATTTCTAATACAACAATTTTCATTCACAATGTGATGTATCTTGAGTTATCAGTTTTAGGATCGATAATCTGCGTAAATTATGATCAAACGGATGTTACTTGTTTTTCGGAAGTGAGCAATATTCTTAATCAGAACGTAATTTCTATACCGCTTCCTCGATTTTATCCATTCATTCATAGTGTGCGATTCTAAAATTAACGACCACTATGACGTTGATATCATTCAATAACATTCATTTTCATGGTGTTAAATTTACTAGTTATCGTTATCATTGCGTAACGATTTTTTATTGCTCTCGATTCGCCAAACTACAAATTTATGTTTATCTGTAGCTTTGGAAGTTTGGTTTTTAAAGGGTTTATCAACAGAAAACTATTTGATCAGTACCAAAATAACCAACGACCTGATATTGCTTCTTCATATCTTTTTTGAACTTTTCACTTCTGATTTATTCATTCTATCATAAAAGTTTTTGAAGAAATTGATTTGTTATCGACTTCCCATTACTTTGAAAGAATTCAATAAAACCTTTAACAACACCAAAAATTAGTCCAATTAGTTGTTTTTCTGTTGTGTTTGTCTTTGTTTCAGTATTACTCGAAGTACGATTTGCGTAAGCAAAAGGACGTTCGAGACCATCATATTCTTGATAGAGGATTGCACCAAGACTAGCATCAGTCTGAATTACAAACGGTTTATAAAAATCATAACCTGCAAGAATAGGGTTAAATGTTAGACGTTTCTTGATATCGTCAAAAGCGTTCTTTGCTTCAAAAGTCCAAGAAACATTTTTATGAATAACGAAACCTAAAAATTTGAGACACTCATATATTTTAAGATTGATTGAGGTGTATAATAAAGTAAAATTTTCCATATGGAGTTTGAAAGTAGGAGGAGAAAGCATCTGGCTGAAGAGACGGATCTATAACCATGTCCATAGTTTTAGTGGTGTTGATTAAACCATAAGAGGTAGCTAGGAATTCAAAGAGTACCGTACACAGCGAAAGCAGTTTTCGGACGAGAAGATTCTATTTGCAAAAAAGCCTTTTTCTAGTCAATATCCCAACGATAATATCCCTTGACTCAAAGTCATTCAACCTTCTAACTACCCTTGGTGTTCACCGAATGGATTGTCTCTAAGAAGTCTGAGGAATATCGAGTGTTTGGATTGAACAAGGTTACCATTTCTGATTCATATCCGATGGCGCAAATTGAAATTCCGAGATGGAAAATTCTTGACGTCTATTGAATTTTCTATACAGGATTTTTCACAAACTCATCTGGAAAGCAATCTCTGATTACCGATTCTCAATTTTATATGTATAACCAGCAAAAACATTGACATTAAATGAAGCGAGAGAGAGGGAGCCTAATTCATGGGGTTTTCCCACGAAAACTTTGTATAATCTTAGTGCACATGAATATTTTTATGGTCAAATGCAATCGCTTTCCTTCCATTCAATCTACTCAATAAGTTTACGGCGCATCAAAATAATCTCAGGTGTTCCTAAATTTGCCAATCTGTTCTGAGTGGTTAACTAACTAAGCCGTCACCCATATCTCAGAAACGGATTATATTACAGCTTCAGAAAAAAAAATAAATAAAACAAAAGTGGTGTTGAGCAATACGTAGAAATTAGAATTAGGGTTAATAGCAATTTAATCAACTCCACAAAAAAATACTAAGGTGGATAGGTAGGTAGGACGTGGACGTTTATTTATTTACCACCCAGATCTCCAGAATTAACTTAGATTTCTATTTGAGGGATCGAATCATAGATCTAGTTCACACCAATAGGTTTTGTTCGATCTTGATTTTTCAACAATAAAACCACTGAGCCAGCAGTCACAAATTGAGTAACGTTAAATTAGGAGGCAAGTGCAAAACGACTGTGATAGAACGGACTTCTTGAATAGCCTTCGAAGGTGGACTGTGCTCTAGAATTTCAATTTCGATTCAATCGAAACGTATTATTAAGGTCTCCGTAGTGTAGTGGCTAGAGCACGAGGCTCACATGCGGGAGGTTCCAGGTTCAAGTCGCGCTGATGCCATTTTTTGTTTTTCTACTCATCTAGCAATAATTATTTTTAGGTGGCATTGATACATTCTGAAGGGGAGAGCTAACAACACAAATTCGTCTGTTGTTTTGTTAATTTGTTCTAGTCATGATTAAAATGTTCAAAATATTGATGAATATATAATATAATTTATAAGAAGAGAAGCCTTTTTTCGACTCAAGTTAATAATCGAATATTTTAAAAAGATTTGAGGTCTTGCGGTAAAAAATATCGTCGTCAGAAAAGCTCAGAGTTGTGCTGCTCATATAAAGGGCGAAGAGGATGTCCTCCGAGGGACATCACAAAGAATACTCGAAGAAATCATTTTTGATATAAAAACAGTCCCCCTCTTTTGTTTAATTGATACAATCATTCTCAGAAAAAGGTGAAAGTTGTTAATAAAGCCCCCGGTGTGTTAAAATATTGTTAATTATAAGAATATCTCATTCTTATCTCCCGTGACAGCGGTTCTCTCATTTACTAACCGTAATTATTGAGTGTTTCTTTTTTTTTATTTTCGAGCTAATTTTTCAAGTTCTTTTATGGGATCGCGAGGAAGCACGTCTGGTGACGGAAGATTCCATTGTGAATGATGTTGCAGATGCAGATGCACCAATTCATTGTGACTTTTTAGAGTAAAAAATTTTAAGGCCACTTAATGACGGAATTCTTCTCGATTCTGATGGTGTTTGTTGCATTCCGAGCTGGTGCGTTTTGAAGGTTTATGTTACTGAAACAGCTCGAAGGCATTTCTTTAATTTGAAGTTTAGTACTAACATTACATAGTACATAGAGTGTTGCTAACAAAAAACTGAATTCGCTTGTAATGATTCATATGTTTTTTTTATATATTTTTATATCCAATACATGGATATTTCCCTTCTTTTACGATCCAAGCCTTCAGATAATATATGAGATGCAATAGAATAGACTTACATTTATATCTGACCCAAACAAGATTAGATTGCGTATGATCCCAACGCCTTTGTCTGTGTCAGTTCATTTCGAGCTGTGAAACAGCAACATTTCTGGAGTCGTCACCTCTGCTATCCAATATTTTACTGTTGGTAACTAAGGAGGAATCTCATCCAGAGTAGAATCTAGTTCAGCTTTTATATTGTCTTTCAAATAAAAATATTATATCACATAACAATTGCCAATTTTTTCCTAGTTAACAAATTTACTGAAAACGTCCACTATTGGGGCTGCCAAACAACGCGCCGTCTTCAAACTTGAATCATATGCTATGTAGGCTGCTTCCTTTTGTAATACAGAGCTATTTTCCCCAGCAACTACCTCTACTATCTAGGTCAGGTCAGGTCATTCACGGACCATTCTCGTACTGATCATCGTCCATATTTTTCTTTCTCGAAGTGTACTACAGCGGAAACTTGATTAACCGGACTAATTGTTAGGGATTCGGATAATCGGAAGTACGGATAATCGAATCTCTGGCGAAAAGCGGGTTTTGTGAAATAAAATAAGATTAATTTGATTTAAAATATTTGGTAATTGGCATTTAACGTAAGCTATTTTTTGTCTTCATTGCTGCTATACGAGGAATTCGTTTCAGATGTAGTAAACTCTGTTTGTCTGTCTAGTTTTTCTCCTGTTTCATTTCCTGCTTTTCATTTATCTGCAATATGTTTTTCGTCATCATAATCTGAAAGCCTTCATCATTACATAATATTTATTAGTACATATGATAAACATTCTGTAACTTGGCTCAATTTCACTCAATTCTTTAATTGGTCGCATTTGATAGTCCGGATAATCAGGAATCCGCATAACTGAGGGCCGGATAATCGAGTTTCTACTGTATTTGATAGTTGAGCTGAAATTTTTCAGTTTTCGACATATTTTTTTCAAAATAATAGAGAGTACATGTCAATGTTATGTATCGTGATTAGGTACCATGTTATTATGTTAAAAAAATATGTGTATAATTTTCAAATTGCAACTAGAATAAATTTGAATATTTAAAATTTATTAATGTATCAAACAAGAGGAATTTTTTTGTCTGAAAAAAATAAGTAGATTATGTTCAAATCACCCCAGCTTCAATTCATTCAAGTACCTAATTACTTGTTTATATTTGAATAAATGAATTTTAAGGTAAATCTATTTCAAAGAAATGTTCGTGTTTGAATTCAAATTTGTAATGGTACCTATTTAATTTCGAAGCACTCATGAATGCAGAAATTATAGCAGATATTTCTTACTTTAAGTTGATACAGAATGTCCCCTTTATTCTTCTTCATCATTCGTTAGAATTTAGTCCTGTGTTTGCATCAATGGTTGCCTAGTTTCAGCTGGGATGATGAAGACCAGCTTTCATACCATCTTGTAGGTGGTCGGGATGTATCTGACATTCTTTCCACGTGGTGTCTCCATTCCCTACGCTGAGTTCTCGATTACTACATCCTGGATGTCACATATCTCCCTTATTTCATCATTTCTCTTGTCATCAAATTATGTGTCCCGCTATTGAGTTCAGCGTTCGCATTTCAGTAGTTCTTAGAAGCCGCTTATGGTGTTTTCTGGTCTCTATCTGACTTTAATCTGACTGATACTGTAAGAGATTTGGTTTTCTTCACGGGTATTTGCTATTTGTTTAAATCTATACAGTAGCCTTTGTATGTTATCTTCGTCTTTTGAGATGATCACTGCTTTATCAGCACAACATACTATTTTTATTTATTTGTTTCCCATCCGGGATTCCCCCGTTTACAGCAATTCTAGTGTTTTTGACTAGAAAATACAACACATGGGCTAAGATTATGAAGAACTTTGTCCTTCAACAACAAGTATAAAGGAAACATAAGATTATATAGCTTCTGAAAACCTAGAATACCAGTTATTTGTATACCAAGAACTGAAAGTGCAAAAAGTAATGTTGTACCTCCAGGACAATTATTATTATTTATTGGATTGGATGCAGATGAAATATGTATATCTCTACTAGATGTTGATCGAATCTCTGTAGATGTGTTTGTTGATTGATTCGTATTTGTTGTTGAAGAAAGTATTCTGTAACCAATTTCAATCTTGTTTGTTATTAAGTCATCTGTATAAGCTTCCGCTACGGTGAAAGAAGCCCACCCACCATGCTTTTTTAACATCAGAAGGTCTGCGCCAGTATCAGCTAAAAGAAACGCTGAGGTGCGTCTAAAACAGTGGCCTGTATAATCTTCTGGATTTTGTAAATGTAGATATTTAGCAATATTACATGGTAACTTACTAAAGCTATGAATTCCCCCCACAATTTGAGTTGAACACTTGGTGTTATGATAGCTGAGAAAGAAATTTGAATGATTGAGTCATCTATATAAGCTTCAAGGTTATGCAAAATCATCGAAGTGAAACTGTCAATTGTCAACTGTTAAAGTTGTCTACTCCAGAGTGTCCCGAAAGTGTTTTGCAGTACGGAACTGTCACTTTCACTACATGGAACACTCAAAACGCAACTTTCGGTATGTAAATGAATACAGAACGAAAAACTTTTAGATGGCGTCGTATTAAAAAGTTATTTTGTCTACACATAGATTATAACAAACAATATCTATCTCCAAGTGAGTGTAATCATACTATTGAGTCATAGATCCTTCGACTACATCTAAATAATATGCCCGCTGGATAATTTTGGTAAAAAACATTTGATATTAGTCGATTCCGAATCAGTTGGTAACCAATTAATGATGCCATCAATCCGCTCACACAAATTGTTGAGAATCTTCCAGTTTTAAAATCATCCAAACTGTTTATCCATAGCAGCCAATTTTTCATATGAAGCACTCACCATTCTGCTAATTTGAAAATTTTGATGTGGCATGTGGTCAAAATTTCATAAAATTCACTGTTTTTCTTCTGGTGACTATAAGATCTTCATTTTAATCTTCTATATCCTCAATTTTCATTGAATAACTCGTTCGTGTGGCAGGCCTATCATTAATACAACTTGTGCACAATTTTTCGAAATTTCGTTTTTAAAGATATTGGTACCTGGTGTTTCTTCCAGAAATTATCCGGTTCCTCCGGTGTATATGTGTTTGCTTTTCTTGATCGATGGTCTTCGAACTGACTAGCAGTTTCATATAACTTCCAAGATGGATATTATAGTGGTTATAGTCTTTCTCTAGGACAGTACCATTGACGAAATAATTTTCCGAGATCATCGACATAAAGCAACCTCTAACTGAATCATCTTTTGGGCCAGTTACATCTTTTTCCCCAACATCTACTTCGTCGTCGCTGACGGATCCAACGACTTCCTTTGGATTATTTTTAACTATGGACGATTTTTTTGAATAAAATACCTTTGAGGTTAACACTGACGACTTTATTTATAACTGTAAAATGTGAATTGCTATAAACAAAGAGAATGTGTTTTATTGGTTCGAACTTTAAGTTTAAAAGAAACTGAACACTAGGTTGTTCTGGCGTTGCTTGTTGTCCATTGTCATGATGGTTGGACCAATGTAGGATATTATACCTTAGATGACCTTTGGAATTAATTTCATCAAATATCTCTCTTAGCATCGAATAGAAAGCTCTAATAGTTATTTTTTTTAATTCGATATACGGGTAAAACATTTCCAAATGAAGAGGTCAACTTCGTGTACTTGATGACGCTTAAACAAATGAAAAGGTGGGACAACCTATAAAAATTAAATTTTCTCGAATTACAAATTGATTAGAGGTTGGAATCCGTGTTATCCTTCGAAATTTAATCACGATTTGTTAGCCTAAATTTTGAATTTAGGTCCTAATTACATCGGCATTTTCATTTCACGCAATACCAGTCAATTGCAAATTAGTCGGCAATTAGAATTTATAATGAGCGCAATCATTCTTAGAATTTTTATGATCCGCAATTACCAAAATATTTGATACGACCGGTGTAAGACCCTTAGGGGTATCGTTAGAAAAAAAGTCATGTAAAATAGGCAATTGCAAATTGGATGATTGATAGCACTTGATATTATTCCAGAGATGGACCAACTGAATTGTTTAAATTAACGCTGATATGATATTCATTTAAGTGGGAACCTAACCTAACCTCTTCATCTGCTTTGTATTCTTTAAAAGACCAATTAATAATCGCTAACCATCTTTTCATAAGCAATATAGAATGAGAGGAAATCTTAGTAGATTATTTGAAAACAAACATTTGTCTCAGCAGCATTTCTAGATATCATCCAAGCCTTTGAAAAGGTTTGGCACAAAAATAAACTTCCATGTCACTATTAACTATTATTAAAATCATATCGACACCCATAAATAAGACCCAGACAACTCAGCGGTACCACAAGAAAGTAAACTCTATCTATTTTTTATTTCTGATCCGCCAACTACCAGGGAAAGAGAAATGGCAATGTTTGATGGTGACTCAGTAATATTTACAAACAAAATAATGAGACAAAATATCAGGTTATGTACCTCGGAAGGAAATTAACATGGCAAAAGTATATATTCGCAAAGAGGAAGCAACCGGGTATAAAATTCAAGGAAATGCATTGGTTAATTGACATCTCACGATTCAACATTGATACCAATTGGTATTGAGCGTTGCAGCGTTCAAAAAAACCGATTGCATAAGAACAGGATCTGTTTTTTTGTAACAAAGGTCAAAGATAACATTTGTTTTACTTATAGAATAAATCAGAGCACTAAGCGAGGCTGGTTAGGTTAGGTTCCACATTTGAGCTGATGTATACAAAAAGATTTTTTGAAGCTTACCTTGCGATGTCGAGGTACTCTATAAAGATTATGATTTCTACTAGTGTGAGGATGGTTGATCGTATGGAATAAATTGAAACAAAAAAGTAAGTTGACCGCTATTATTTTATAAATAAAACTAAACACGTGTCGCTTCCTGCGATTCTGTTTAAGTGAAAGATAATTTTTGAACCCATGTGATTCTCCAAAGTCTTTAGAACTACTGTGAACGACCCGTGGTACGTGACCAGTTTCATTATATCAAAAATGACCTTCAAGTGTCTTCGTTTGGAAATCAAGCCTTGGACGAAACTATTAGTTACAGTGCCAAAATAAGTGACTAATCCAACTAACTAAAGAAAACATGGGGGTACGTCGTCTTGAAATATTCCAACCAAACAAATTAGTTAACAGATTTAATAAAAATATAAAAACTGTCAGTTATGACTTGCTGAAGAAGATCCTTGATGAAGGATACTTCTCCATTGGCGTCTTCAGCTAATATACCAAGTTTTTATTACCATATCAAGACAGATTGTATATTAGATGGTTCGTATAAAAGTATAAAAGTACAAAATTTGATACAGATAGATGTGTTCACTATTAATTGTCAAATGGTTATTAAATTGCATCAACAATTATCTTCTTCTATATTATAAAGTGTCGTATATTGGTCCCGTTTCTATTGTAACCATTTCTTCAACAATTCTATGACTTTTGACACATCTTTTTCCTCTTTACCTTCACTACTTTGGTTTCCTCATTTTTATGATTCTTTATCTTAATTTATTTACTGTATTTCCTTTTTCATTTTTGTTTTGTTCTAATCTTTCGTTACTAACAATTCCTGGAAGATGTAGCCTGTTATTGTTATAATTGATGCCGGTCCTGAAAACACCAACTGAGTAAAAGCAAAAATTCCTGCATTTAAAGTCGCAATTAAAATTGAAAAAAAAAATCGTGCAGGAAGATTGCAACATTGGAAAGAGGAGCAATCCGTTTATTTCGCATTTACCTCAAGGGCACATAGGTATTGTGAATTTTGAAAATACCATTCTACGATGCCAGCATTGACTGTGTAATTATGTATCAAGATGAAAAAAAAGACGCGAAAGGTCTTTGAATATCACGAGATTGTTGAGACAAACAATTTATGACGATTATATTTCGAAATGAAAGATTACGTTGATATTTAAGATTACGGAAAAAAATTAGACTGAAAATTCAGTTTGTAATGTAGCCGATGATTAACATTCGGATTTTAATATTGAAACCGTTGTAAAAAATATAAAACAAGTCGACGGCGCATGCATTATTCTTCAGAAAAGAATTTCCGACAAGGTTCTTGCCTCAATTAGACACGAAAAGGATTACCATGGATTAAATCGAAGTACAATTTAGGAAACTTTAGAAGAACAGATTTTCGCTGGAAAAAACATTGTAGAGACTCTATTTTAATGAGAAGAAGTATATTTTATTTAGTCGACACATGGATCAACGAGGGAGATGTAGCAAATCAATTTTGGAAATATGAAAATCGAAGATAGGCTTTTTCTACTAGTTAAAATCCATCAACAAACTGATAATACATATGATATAATCCTATAATGCCAACAAAATCCATTTAAGAGGCCAATAATATCAATTGTGAAAGCTAACTGTTTTTGAAGTTTCACTTGAGATACGATAGCATATCCAAATGCCCCACAACTATTTCAAATACAAACAAATAAGTTTTCAAAGACGTTTCAATGTTTAATTTAGTCTTTGAGTGGTAAAAATTGAAATAACGAATAACCTTTACAGTTTATTGATAGAAATAATGAAAACAACTTGAAAAACAGTCTTGACTTAAGTTGTTTAAGCGAGAAATAGGTTTGGTGGTATATAATTTACCCAAAAAACAATCGTAGTAATCATATTTTTAATGCATGTATTAGTTTGTCATGTTTTAATGTATTTATGGTACATAGTCATATTCTTCATCAATATCTTCATCATTTGCAGTTGGCCAACTAAAAATGTTGTCATAAATTGGCATAAGCTCTTCCAGAATGCTTCTTAAATCTTCTTCTTTGGTTGATGGAAGTAAAACAGAAGTTGTTATTTTTTTATTAACGAAATGAGTGTTTAATCAATCCATTAATATATTCCTCGGCTACGTTCCTTTCTGATCTGAATCATGTATATCGAAGATGTGACTTTTTCTAGTCCTTTGGGACTTTTTTCCCATAAGATTAAGTTGACAAACATGTTTTTTTTGTACAAATTTAACCACCATCTCTTAAATTCTAAAACATCTTCAGTTTTTAGCACCATGACTGTAAATATTGAACTGGAGTTCGAAATCGAAATCGAAATGTATTCTCCTGATGATCCATGGTTTCCAGCATTTTTTTTATGATTAAAAAATCACGGTAATTTGGTAAAAACGAATGACTAAGTATGGAAAAATACTAATAAACTCTTTGAAAGTCAGTCAAAGTCAACAGAAATCTCAACAATGTATTATTTTTATTTGCAGGACATTTATTTTTCGAAGGATGCATTTTTCAAGCTAATTTTCGCACGAAATAATTTAGTAAAAGACAAGTGACATTAATGGCGATGGTTTATGAAATATTGTTAAACCAATCGAAGCAAAGCAAAGTTAAAAACGTCAAACTGAGCTATAAGCTTCTCCTGCCATCTAGCAGTGCATGCAAAAACCTCTTAAGTCACTGACTAATGTTGTTTAAGCAATGAACGTCTTTCACGCGTCATTATTAAATGTATTGACTTACGTAGTTTTTACCCAGGAATACGCATCTTCATTCGAGAAACCATCTTCAACAGAAAAGTGGCTTAAGTGGTTTTTGAAATGACCGATTCAATTTTTATGACAGAATTTCATAGTAACGGTGATCCACAACAAATAAACCGTTGGTACTGACTGACGAATTTCATATCAATAACTTAGATAAAGAGTTTGTTGTTTACTATATTTTTGAATAAAAATCAAAACGTGGTAATTATTTTAATGAATGTAAAGTCTACCATGACCTGTGGTTTTTTTTTAAAGGAAGAAACATTGGCACTAGATTGCCAAGCATAAATAATTCCTTATTATCACTATAATTGTTGGTTATCATTGTAATTACTATCGATAATTACGGTTCTATTGAGTATTTAAATATTATCACTAACAGAAGGCGTCAATAATGGGATCAAGGAAGGCCAATTTGAAATTAAAAAAAGGGGAAATTTTCATATCAACAACCGTATTAACTCACCTTCAACTTGAAAATCTACATACCAAATTATATTTAAAAGAAATTACACAATGCGAGTATTTATTTTTCGAAAACAAAAACCTTTTTTGAAATTGAGACCACCTTGAAGTAGATTAATATATGAACTAGGAATTTTATAGTTTGCAATAATTTTCTCTCAGTTGACATGAGAACGTGCTATTTGAGATGATACTTGAAACATTTTTGACCGTTTTTCAATGCTTTTCCAAATTCAATCGTTGTTACACCTCGCTAAAGGATGAATTTCGTGAAGGTCGTCTAAAATCAGCTGTTGTGCCAGCCAAGACGAACCGAATCCAACAAAAATCTGAAGCGTTTGTTTATCAGAAGTGTTTGGAAAACCAATCGCAAGAGATGAATCATTTTTCACCACGAAAATACGAGTTCTCATAGATCAGTTCAAACAAACACGTTTTTGGTGAGTCATCCTCCTTAAACACCTTGTTTGGGACTCAAATTGAATTGCATTACAAGTTTTTCTACACCTGGAGAAGCAGTTGATGCGTTCAAATCAAATGTTTTGGAGGTACCTCTATTAAAATGGGAAAAATGCTTCGACAATTGGTTCAAACACATGGAGAAGTGATGAACGATGAAGCCACATCCAATTATAAATATTAATTGTCGATCTTGAAACTTACGTAACAACCCTCGTATAACATTCACTTTGCTTCGTTGTTTGTTGCACAAAGACATAGTTTCGCGTCAACCGCTCTTGAAGCAATTGAATTTGTAAACAAATTTGGTGCCCTTTTTTTATGAAAGATAAAAAAACTTTCGTAACATGTTGAATCAAATATTTAAAAATAAAATGACGCATTCAATTCAACTGGTACTTTTTAATGTTACAAAATTTATATCAGAAATTTTGTAGCAGGAATTTTGATGACTTAATAGTTTCATATGAGAAATATTACAGTCTAAAATTGCATTTAACATTTTAATAATCGCTTATTAAACCGTTGGTTGAGTCTAGTCACTATATTCGGCTTTAAAAACGGCCACCAAAAACATAAGACCGCTTTGCCTGGAGCTGTATGTGCCCCATTGCATTAATGGTCGATATATGGAGGCCTACCGCCACTGAAGACTTGCTGGGTCCACATAAACTGTCAACAAATAAAGAAAAAAATAAGAAAGATAAGTACAAGAAGAAGGTAGCAAAGAAAATGATGCTGATATTCATATAGATAAAGAAACGGTTTGGTTTGGGTGTAGATAAAAGATAGAAATTCTGGTGATGGAATAACTAGGACCATAAACAATATTTTTATTGTTTTCATGGGATATTACATAAGAGGTAATAAGATGTATCATTACAGCAAAGAATCTTTCCTTAAAAGAGGGCATGGAATAAAAGACTGCAGCAAATTACGGGGAAATCTTGAAGCAATTTCCATGCAACGCTATGGTAAAATTAACCAATTTTATTTTTAGTTTGAGTCAGTAAACTGATTTACATGACGGTGTGAGTCAAAGAACATATCCTAAGAAGAAATATAAACTCTTAGCCGTTATTCAGTGGAAACAACATGGCGGATTTTCGATGCCAGTGCCCTCTATCGTATGTGACAGAGCTAGTATATTTTCGCGGTTCATTTAAATTTACAATACAGAAAATCCACCCAGTTCTGATTGCGCAGATTTATGAATTCACGATAAAAACATCTTAGAGAGTTTATTTACAAAATAATATTAACATACATCTTAAGCAATGAAGTCTATGGAAATGATTTTCACACAAGCGATAATTTGATGTTAACCATTGAATTTTACAAAATTCTTCCCGTTTAGAACACACATCAGGAGAGCGTGTGAGAAATTGAAAAAAATGTTTATTCATCTTTACAATTGACATTGACAGTAATGACACATTTTTATTATACTAGCGCCACGATTGGTAAGTGGCAGAGCTAAATTTGTGTTGCCGAAGTTTACATGCAAGTTGCCCTTCTTATTGGGTATGTTTTGTGGTGTGAATTGTAAATTACTAGACACTAAAGAGTGTACTTTAACATTTAGGAATGGTTAGATTAGTTAGGTTAGAGAAAAATTGCTTCCTGATCTTCACGAGTACTCTAACTGATTGTTTCATTATCAAAAAAAAATTGAATTTGGCAGTAGCTGATGTCTTTTTTGCAAGAAAGAAATTGAAAATACTGAAGCTCCAAACCTGGCAAGTATATTGATAAATCGAGTCATGGAAGATGGTAAAGTACAACTGGTGATCCCTATAAAGATTATAGTGGTGAGAATATGATTATTTTTTTCCATTATTTGGAGGTTCATTCACTTGTCCAATTAGCATTACAGCTCGGTGTGAGCATTGATCTCCTCGAAACTGGTTTGTTCTTCAACATCGTCTTCATTGTTTGTAAGTCTTTGATCAGTCAATCTAATACAGAGTGTGTTTCTTTTTCTGCTGCTGTTTTTTTTTGTATACTTATCTCAAGCATTTCAATCTCTCAGCTTGAATGTTTTCATTGCCTGGTATCGCATAGTTTTCTCCATTATTTTGCATTTTCCACTCTACACATTCATTCCAATTCATTCATCACTCAACATTCACTTCCATAAGTTACGATTGATCTTATTAGAGTCCTGCGGATTTTTAATTTCGTTATTCTTTTTATTAGTTGGTTTTTCATGAGCTTTTGGTCCGTAAAATATTATTTGGACGGTACTAGCATTATAAAAATAATTGTTTGTCGTGTAATAATTAAAATTAATTATTCCAATAGGACTTACAGGTGCTACATTATTTGTAGATGGCATTAACTCCACATTCTTCATTTTTTTATTATTTTCGGTATGTAATTTTTAAAATTGAATGATTTACTTTAGAGAAAAATAATCAAGACAGGTCAAAACCCATAATAGTATTATTTAGTGCTTATATAGTCGTAAATATAAGAAAAAAATTCCCGAAACTATGAATCACGGCAAGCAATGATAGGTTAGTGAACATCATCGTTTTTATAGCTTTACGGTAACCGAAAGCTAAAAGTTTGAATGTTCTTTGGATCTCCTGGCTTGAGAGTTTAATAACTAGGCCAGTCTGAAAAATTTTGATTTATTAAAAATATAAATAATGAAACAGTTTCATAACATCCCGATTTCGTTTTTAGTATTTAATGAATTTTCATCATTTGGTTAATATTGAAGTTATCACATTCCTTTTACTCGACTATTTCACGACAGTTTTTATTTTGTATTTATATTTTCTCTATCTTCATCTTCCTTTTTTGAGCTACTGTTCACACTTAGTATTTTGGCACTTGAGTGGTGAGCAAAAATATATGGAATAATTGTTCTATAAGTGTTCTAGTTAATTTCTTATGGAAAGAAGAAGAAAAAATTATTGTAGAAATTAACATCCAACAGGATGTGGGTCTGAGAAACTGAGCTCAGTCTCATCTAAACTATTTAGGGAATCATGAACTGCTGATCATCAACAACAGCAAAAGTTTCCCAAATGTCAAGACGAGATTTCCGTTTGTATTGTATCAATAACTTCCATTCTTTTCTGTCCTCTTCTAAGGTTTTTTGCTATTTAATCCTCTACCTAATTTATTCGGTTTATGCACTTTCTGTTTTATTCAATTCTTCTTCTTTTGATAGTTTTTGTTGCTATAATCATTTTTCTGTCTTTTTCAGTTTCATACCTGTTTAATGGCTTTCTTTCCATTTTCATTAATTATTATTTTCTGTATCATCATTGGCTTTTGTTTTGTTATTTGTCTCACCCAATTTCTACATTTGTCTCACTGCTCATTTTGAAAATTGTTTGAGAAACCTTCGTTTTCAAGTGAACAAGTGAAAAGAAGTACTCATTCGCCTTCTTCTTTTCCTTTTTTATGTTTTTTTAGGTGTTAAAGTAAATTTTCAATCGCAAAAAGTAGTTTTACTTAGTGACGATTCTCTATCTTAATAAAACTGTTTGTTGTAGAAAATTATTCCATAAAATCTCCTTTTTAGACGACGCCATTTTAAAGTTGTTCCTTCTATATTCATTTACTTACCGAAAGTTTCGTTTTGAGTGTTCCATGTAGTGAAAGTGACAGTTCCGTACTGCAAAACACTTTCGGGACGTTCTGGAGTAGATAAATTTAATGTGACTCTAGTCACTTCAATATTGACAGTTGACAGCTTCACATCGATGATTATGCATAACCTTAAATTTTTAATTTTCTGAAATTAATTGTTTTATCCGAAGTTTTGTTTAAATTAATGAATAACAATGAATGATGATGAAAAAGGAATCATCAGCGATGAAGAGTTACTCGTATCCACGTCACTTGATGTTTATAATTCTTTATTATTTATTTTCTTTCCTCAGTGTAATTGAAAAAGTTTTGGATTTTATGCGTCGTCTGAAAAATTTATATTTTAATTCAGTTTGTAAAGTTCAATTGAAATGTTTGACACAGATATTTTTCTACCGTGATATTTCTATTGGAAACTATACCAATTGTACCACGGCTATACGAGGTTAGATGAAAAAAGCGTTTTTTCTTTTATGTCTTTTATTAGAGCCGTTTTGGAGGGATCGAGTTTTGTTTGAATTTGAGAGAAGCTAACGAAAAGTTGAAATCTCTATATGGCGGTAATGAAGCAACTTGCTGTCTAGAAACGTGGTATAGTTTACGAAATGTATGAACAATTTAAAGGAAAGGAGTTATGACGTTCGTCGACCTTAAAAATAAGTGAAAATGTTTGGATAATTTCCCTATTTCCCTGGAATATTAGGAGGTTTCCGTTACTAATCAGATATCTCTACACACAATTTTGAAAAAGTCTTCTAGAAATGTTTGTATACATGGAAACAAATAACCTAAAATTTATTTTATTTTTGTTGCTAAATTGATTCGATTTTTGATCTTTTGTGATTGAATTTGATGAAGTTCGGAATAGAACGAAACGTCAATTTTTTTCAAACTAATTTTCAATCAGAAGAGATTTAAAATTAAAACAATTTAGCAATGAAAACATAGAAAAGGGGCTAAGAAATAAGGAACTAGAGAAATTTATTCTATTTTATCTTTTTACTTTGATTTTAATGATAAATTAGCGCATCTTTTATCTAAAAGCACGAGATTAAAAACAAAGTGCTTGATTGATTGATTGTTTTGATTAAGCTTGATTAAGTTTTCTGATTTAGTTCCATTTACATTCATTAGTATTTCAAAAACGGTTAAATTTATGACATTTTAATAATAATTTAGTTTTCAGATAAAAGTCTATAAAGCGCTGAAAATATTAATATTAAATATATAAGTGTAGTTTAACAAAAAACTTTGACCCGTGCCAGTTATGTCAGTTGATTATGTAAATTATTATTCTAAAATATCTTTCACAATAAATTACGTAAAATAGTATTTGATTCTTATGTGGGGTTGTGAGTTGATACTTTTCAGATAACATATTTAAAAAACGCAACTGCATTCATAGGTGGATTCATCGTATCGAATATGTCGTAGGGGGCGTTGGGGCTCCCTAATTTTTGTTTTTTTAGTTAAAAATTGAAAGTACCGGCTGATTTGTTCATTATTTTTTAACTGAGAATTATTTCTTCGGTGTTTATGATTGTAGTTTAGTCTCAGTTAGCCCTATGAGATGCAAACTTGCTGTGATTTATATTTTTTGGAAAGTTCGTATACAGATTGTTTCCGTTCTCGCAAATTCGTACTTAAAATGGGTAAAACCAAGGAACTGTCGATTGAAACTCATGCTTCTATTGCAAGCTTTTATAGTCTAGACATAAGTAACCGTATCATTGCCGCCAAATTAACTATACCTCGACGTACCGTGGACTAAAAATTGAAAGAATATACATCCACCAGGAGCTTTAAAGATAGAAATCATAATCACTGACCGTAAACGTATTGTATTGATCAGTAATCGTGATAGATGATTCATGAGCCCAGAGATAGCAGCTCATTGAATCTGTCTTCGAGTATTTCTCTTTTAAGAAGTCAAAATAAAATTAAGAGAATGCCGTGGGCTAAAAAGTATGAGAATTGGACGCGTGAAGGCTAGATCCATTTGTAATCCCAGTTGTAGGACACCGTGGAGGCTGAATGATGGTTTGAGAATGTTTTGGAAGGAGGGCGACTGATAAAAACAAATATAGTACCTTTTAGCCATCGCCTGATCGGCAAAAATTTTATCTTCCAGTATAAAAACCATCCCATGCATTCCTCTAAGCTGTACAAAAAGTATTTTAAAGAAAAAATGTCTTGAATGATGATTTGGCCGTCACATTCACCCGACCTCAACACGATTGAGTTGTGGGACAAATCGGAAAGGAAAGTCAGAAAGTAGTGGATGAAATGGAAACAAATAGACGACGATTATTTGTCGAAATTATTACAGGGATTGTCAAAATTGTTTCACTGTAAACAAGGCGGCACTGACTGCGTATATATTATTTTCATATATAGAGTAAAATAGCTTATTTGAAATAATTATATTTCATCACAAAGAAATTTTGATATAGAAAAAAATTCTTATTAGAACAAAAGGGGTTTGTAAACATTTGTGACTGGCCTAGATTCCATCGAATTTTGTTACAAGAAGAGCGAGAGGTGTCTAGTTGTACCCTCTTTATGGGGCGTAGTTTATCCGTCATTCACCCCGCGGGTGGCTCTCACAAAACACGCCAGCCACGCACCTGCCGCTCATCCTTGTATACTTTTAAATCTCGACGACTTGGACTCGACTCCGTCGTCGTCCGAATTTTGCCTGGAAGCGTTTCTTCTTTTCTCTTAACTTTTTTTTATTCATCATAACATATAGGTACGACCTACAGATCGGAATTTTTTAAAGATTTTAGAGGCGACCGAAGATAAGGATCTGATCGGTTTTGTGCTCGTAGCTAGCAAGTAGCTGATACTTTTAATTTTAAAATCACGGTCGTACCAAGAAGCTACTTTTATTGATAATAACAAAAATTATACATTTGGTTATTTTTTATATTTCGACAGTTTAAACTGTAATTAAATGATTTTTGACTTGAATAAACACTAATTAAGAGTTATTGATATCGAAAAGGATAGAAGGTCATTAAACGTCACACGTTCAAGATATTCTCATAAATGATTAGATTAGAAAATATTTCGCATCACGCAATTGAAAAGAGATTGTTCATGTGTGAGGAGATGTTATTTAGACATGAAATGAACGTGAACCTAATTTCAGATGAAGCAACTTTACATCTGAATGGCCTCATCTTAGGTCATTCAAGGAAGGTAAGGTCTTTTCTATACTCTACTAGAACAAGAAAGTATATTTTTTCACCACTATGATAGCGAGTATTTCCATGAAGATGGATAAATCTAGCTGGTTCTATCGAATGAATTTCTTATTCTCTAAATTGGACTACACCAGATTTTTTTATATGGGGTTACATCACGGTTCAACATTTTTATCTCTCTTTAACTCTACTTACTCAGTTCGTTTTTCTAAGGGTCTGTATTATAAAAGTTTTGTTCGACCCAACGTTATTCAACCGCTGGTCGAAGCCCCATCGATACTCAACATCGGTTCGGGATTTTTGCAACCATCCGTTGGCTAACCTGAGCTTTGTGATGAAAAATTTGCGTTGGCTGTACTGAGATTTCCATGTTAACCAATCAAATCCGAATAAACTGACATTTGCCGGGGAGAGTGTGCCAGTAATATAAACTAGATTTGAAAAGTTGAGTTGGAAAAAAGTAAACAAAGTACCAGATGAATCATCATTACTAGTATCTTGTTTCGTAAAATTTCGGAAAAAGATGAAGGCGATATCGTTCAAGTGATTCAAGAGTTTGAAATAATATATATAAATTAAGTTTATCTAACGCAAGTCAAAGTAAATATAAAATTGAGGTTAGAAAGTACCTTTCAACCGAGAGGTTGACACTTCAAACTGAACTTTCGTCGCGTTTTCAAACTTGAAATGTATGATTTATAGATTGTGTACTTTTTAATACGGTGGTACTTTTCAAGCAGCTACAGCCATCTCTCGGCCAGACCAGGTACTTCCGGGATATCCAATGTGTAGATATCGAGAAAAATGATGACATTCTTTGAAAAAATTGTTAAAAAATAGTTTTCGTAAGCAAAAACACAAAAAGTGTTGAAATTTTGAATTTTAAATGTAGATTTTATCAATGTTAAGAGAAAATTTTTTGAAAATATGAATTTTTCGATTGAACCCTGGTTCCAAACATTTGGATGCTGAATGTCTTCATTAAGAATTTGATAAAATTTACTTCAACGCTAAAAACCAACAGGTTTGATGAAAAAATTTAAATAAATCAATACGAAATATAAAATTTGAATTAATTTTATATAGAAAGGATCGTTAAAGTGACTTCAGTTGCGCACTGTATAATCCCGTACCCATATCAACTAATGATATACCATTAAAATCTGATATTTACATATAAAACTATAATAAATTCTCCCAGGTCAAGAAGGAACAAATCAACATAATGTGTAACCTTTAAAATAACATCACTGATATTTTACCGTTTCCTTATTGATTTAAAATTTCGGTCACTAAGTCTGCATATTTTTGAATAAATAAAAATATGAAAAAAAAAAACTCGAAATCTCGTGGAATGTAAATGAGATAATTCAGTATATTCGTCGGACTTTTATGCAATTTTTTGAATGGTTATTACCTTTAATCCGTATTCATTAAAAACGTAAAATTATGTTTAATGTCTTTATGTGCGAAAGTAAATCGCAATACAACAAAAAAAATCGTAACTTTCCAAATTAACACTTTCGATATTAAATAATTCCATACCGAGTATATCGCATTCATAATTTCCTTCAACTTCAGCTCGTTCATTAACAGTTGTATCAAATTTTTTACGTGGATCAAATAGAAACGTTTGAATGGAAAATTGATTTTATAATAATAAATAGAGAAAGATCGGGGTATCGAAAATATTCAAATGATTTTATATAGATTCAAACTAGTATTTGACAGTCTGAAAAACTGAAAGTTTGCCAATGAACGAGTGATGAAAATGGGGTAATGACAAACGAAGGACCATCTGAGGAATTTGAAAAAAATGCTGTATAATAAGAACATGTAATATCGATGGAAGAATCAAACCAACTAATAGCATATGCATAGAATCAATGGAAAAGAGGATTGGAAATAAATCAGATAAAGGAAATGTATGGAAATGGGAAAAAGAAGGAACTAGGAACAGTAAAGTTAACTGACCTCAACATGGTGACATTTAGGAAGAATGATAAGCAACAAAGAATGAGATAAAATTAAGCATTCATGCAGGATATAGAGCATAAAGTAAAAAAGCATAATGCAGAGGAATAGAATAAACCACGCAACCAAATTAAGAGTCTATAAGACAGCGGTAAAAGCAGTAAACTACGAGACTGACGAATATGGAGAAAGAACAACTGAAGAGAAGAGAATAATTACGAAAATTCATGGACAAGTGAAAGCTGCGAAGCTTAGGATATAGTAAAAACAATTAAAGCAAAAAGCAAATATTAGAAACTGGAGAAATGACAGTTAATGAGGGAAATTACAGAAAGGAGATGGAAAGATCAGATTGTAAAAGATATACAAAGTTTAGGAGTACGTGACTGGACCGCAAGCAGATGACTACAAACATCTTCTTCATCCACTTCTTTCCGATGCTATTTCGGTGTTTACAGTGTCAACAATAACATCCGAGACAACGAATTCAACACTTCCGTTGATAATAGACTTGAAATACAAAACCCGCCAATTGGTGCTATATTTTTACAAAGTTTAGGCAGCTAGCTCACCAATTAACTCAAGACTAGCAGTGATACTGATAGTGTTAGTGTCCATGATGCTCTAGATGGTAGGCATATTACCATTTATTTCTTTTATTTACTTCATTATTTTTGTTTTCGTTTCCTGAGTGAAATTCCAAGGAAAAAGCAGATTGAGTTCTTGGAATCGGATCATTTCTTATCAATGAACGAATAACCAGCTTACACCTTTGTCTTTCACACATCTTGTTCAATGTCTTTAACTGCTCTTTGTTTTTCAATTTTTATATTTTGTCTATTGCGTTCTGATAGACTTGATCCCTAGATGTTACAATTGTTCCTGCTGGTTCGAGCTACAGTCAAAAAACCCGATTTTTCTTTGTCAAAACTACTGATTTCTTCTGGAACAAAAATTCACTTGAAAACTTTAATGGCTATTCTATAGGTAAATTGCCAGATGTTATGGTATAAACATTCAAATTATCAACTTGATACTCCTCGACATTCATATCAGTGTCTACTATACCTGTATGAATGTTCTGAGAAATATATATTCTCCATTCAAACTGATTTCTATAATATCACCTACCTGTGTACAGAAATATGGAGGAAATGTGGCGGGTATTCAAAAGTTGATGACGAATCACATATTGACATTTTTATTACACTAGCGTCACGATTGGCAGAACTAAATTTGTGTTGCCGAAATTTACAATCAAGTTAATCTTCTTTTTGGTATGTTTATATTTCAGAGAAAGGAAAATCTGTAGCTTCTTGTTGAATGTTCAGGTTTTCATTCAATTAAATGATGCCAAAAGAAAACGCGTGTGACGTTTCATAGCAGGAAATCCTTCAGGCACTTTATATCATTTAGAACAAATTTAAAAAACATGTTACACGTTTACTGCAATAATTCGAAAAAGCCGCGCATCTTACGGCAAAGTTATTTTGACGAAACTATAATTCGCTAACCCTGTATAAATGTTTTCGAAATCGAAATCGTAGCCTAACAAAATCACAGGAAACAAGTTTAATTTTCAATTATTTCGAAAAAGTCTTTCTCTTTAGCGCTTATCGCAACAATTCGAAAATGGACCGGTCTTATATAATATTTTCTATACTTATATATATATATATATATATATATATATATATATATATATATATATATAACGGTTGTCCTGATTGTAACAAATTGAGTTTATCCCTCAAAAGACTTTCTTTGAGAGTAAGTAACAGGGCAAGTATCCCATGCAACAGGGTGCGTTGGGATCTGGACCAGCCGTTATTTTATCATCGTGAACCATTGTCCATTTCCCCTAATATCTTTTAGTCTAGGTGGACCGTACAAAACTCGAACTATAACCGATTTCTTTCAATAAAACCAGTAGTTTGTGATAGACAATAGCTTTATAGTTGGGATGGACTGAGAAATATTACAAGTTTTTTTTTTTATTTTATAGTTTCAATCTCGTAGCTACGTGATTTCGGAAGATAAAGGTGAAGATGCTGAGGTCTTATTCGTTAAACTCCAATCTATATATGTTATTATACAAGTGATAGTTTATAAAGAAATATTTAGATAAATATTTTATTGAATTGGATTTTTAAAATTTATGTAAGATAAATTTCTTCTACCAAAAATTAAATTTCAATCATGAATAATCAGAAGGAGTTGGATTGTAATGGTATGGCTAAGTTAGAAGATCACCAGATGGATAAAAATTACCAAATCGAGTTCCGTGGGTAGAAGGAAACGAAGAAGGTCCAGAAAAAGGAGAAAGCGATAGCTGTAAAAACTCCATAAGGTTGCAATTTTCGATTTTTACTGAGCCTCGCTCTATTTTTTGAATAACTTATGTTAGTGCTGTACATTACCGTTTGTCACGTGATACTGGTCACATTGACGTAACTTTAGAAGAAAATAGTGCGTGATTTTTATGAAGGCTTGAAAAGAATCATCACTGGTGATGAAAAATGTGTTGAAACACGTTGAACAAGCACAAACAACATCGAAAGCTGAAAAACAACAACAAACCTCATGCTGTCGGTTTGGTGAGATTACAAAGAAACTATTGGAGCTTGGCTGGGAAGTGATGACACTTCCCCTAAACAACCCTGATCTGGCACCAACTGATTATAGTTTATAGAATTCTTTGAATGGTCAAACTTTCACAAATGACGATCACTTTCAATTGCACCTGGTTCAGTTTTTTGCTGATAAGGACCAGTTATATCATGAGCATGGAATCATGAAGCTGAAAGAAAGATGGTGAAAAGTCATTGAGCAAAATAGAGCATACATAGTTGATTAAAAACTATTCTTTATTAAAAATCACTTTTTGCCAACCAATATAAATATACAATTATGTTTCTAAATCGTCTAATTTTATAACAGAAGAGACCTTAAATCCAAAAGATTTAGAAACATCATATATAAAAGGTCTAAAAAACAAAAAAATCAAATATTTCTTGGTAAAATCCTCAAGGTAATACTTTCTTGCTCTCATAGTCCAATAGTTTGTTATGCTTGATAATCACCTTTTTTATGCATGTTTACAATAGTGACTAAAGACTTCTTCTTCAACAACCAACAAGAATTGTAGCTGAAAATGGTCACAATAAGCAGTTTAAAGGCAGAGTCGGCAAGAAGTGGCCAATGCGCTGAACATTAGTCAGTCTGCTGTTTTGCAGAGTTGACTTTCATTACCAAAAGACTGGTAACTTTAATCGAAGACGTAGTTCCGGAATAGATGAATAAGATGAACATTCGAGAGAGGTGATGGAATCATTATTATCCCATCAATCCCATCCAATCGAGCCATCAATGGTGTTCAATTAGAGATGAAGTTAAAAGAAGACTTAAGGCAGCTAGAATTGAGCCAAAAAGCCAACTACTGGCTCTAAATTAACCCCAACTCACTGAATAGTCTATCCACGGTTTGCTAGAGAACACGTTAATTAGCCTGACGAATAATGGGACGTCGTTCCCGACTACAACTAACGGTGAACCGATACATAGAAAAAGTTTTGAGGGATCACGCTAGTATCATCGGCAAAAGCTTCATTCTAGTGCTGGACAATACACGCCAACATACTGAAATTTTCGTATCCCATAGGATTTTACGATGGGCCTAGTATAGGCCCAGACTTGGGCCAAGTATGTACGACTCTGGCCCTAGCTTGGAAGTCGTAGGTGGCCCAGACTTGGTGGGACTCTGGGATGTTAAAAATGTCCCTTCGCTTGGACTAGACCTGGTTGTCTAGGTAAACCCAAGACTGGTCTGGAACCCTGAGCCAACTAATTCCTATTAATGCACTCTACTGATTAATAAAAATATCAGTTACATTCTTAAACAAATAAAGAATTTTATTCATAAAAAATTATTACTTCTAATGTTAAGATGTCTATTATTCAGATTCTGCCAGACTATAAGATAGCCGAGGTGGGAGAATGTCCGCAGCTAAGTTACCCAGACTTCAACAAGGCTTGGGTCATTATTGGTTTACCAAGGCTGGGTTTCCTAGCGTTGGTCCAGCCTAAGCCCCGTCGTTGAGGTCTGGGGGCTCCTACTTAAGACGGCAATGTTTACAGGATGTCGAAATTGCCGTTATGGATTCGCCAGCGCTCCGACCGGACTTAAATCCTATTGAGCATTCATGGGATGAACTTATTAGATCTATGAAAAATCAATTGAAAGCTGTTATTAGGTCCACGGGAGGGAACACTAAATATTAGTTGGTTAATTTTAAAATAAATTATTATTTTGACGAAATGAAGCTTGTATTTTCTTTACTGTTGATCTATGAAAAATTACAAGAGTAAAAAAATTTCAGAATTGAATTTTCCAATTACAACGTCACTTCCTACCAATGAAGGACTTTTAACCTTAGATCTGGTTAAATAGTGGATGGGAATTTGTATGGAAACCCGTTAATTTTGAATGACCTTCAATTTTTTGGTTAGGCTTAGAATCAAAATATGGGCACGTATAATACAATACATAACAAAGGGGTGAAAAAAATGTTAAGTTGTGCATAAAAAATCCTTCAGTTTCAATTTAAAAAGATTCCAAATTATTAACTGTGTCTCTATATTACATCTACGCCTGTGTCTCTTTCGGTGTATGCAGAACATCGGCAATTTATTAAAAATTATTTCAGGACACTTTATTAGTAATTTCTTACCCCAATAAATTCAGCAACTTATCCTGAAATACGAGAAAGAAGAATATAGAACAATAAGAAAGGATTTGGGGATAGGAATCTATATGAATTCAACGAAAAAATATAATTTTCTATAAACTTATTAGTATTTGATTATGAACATATAAACTAGAGATGTGTCGATATCAAAATTTTTCGATTCTCGATACCGATACCCAAAAAATCGATTCTCGATTCCGATACCATTGATGTAAAAAAAATTCTCTTATTAGAAACACATTCAAAATTTGTTTGAACAACCTTCAAACCAATTTTAAAATATTTATGCCTATACAGGCATAAATAAATAAAAACAAACAATGGTTTAATACATATTTATTCTGAAATGGGGGAACACATGGTCTACGTTAAACTCTTTGGTTTTTTGGCTATTGTATCAAAATCATCATCCAAGTTATTTTAAAAGCATGATTTTTCTACACTCTAAAAAAATGGAAAAACTTCTTGTATTGAAGCGAGTGTTAGCTAATAAACTAGATAGAATCAACGTGTGTAAATGAGGATTCGAGAAATCATAAATAAGAGTACGACTTACCGATGATGCGGGTTTCCAGTTTTTAAGGGACCCCTTCATTCAAAGCACAATTAACACAAAGATATCAACCACCACTTCGTTGTGTGAGAATCCGGTGAGGAAATATACAAGCAACAAAGATACAAGGTTTTTAATAAAACAATATCGAATTACTGCTGTTAAAAAAGAGTTCTGTCCTGTACCGAGGCAGTCTGTTGTTTAAACAAAGACAAATATTTTAACAAATGATTTTTCAAAATATAATTATTTTATTATAATTATATTTATATACTGGTATCGGTATCGATTTTTTGTAATCGATTCTCGATACCGATACCAATGTCCAAGAATCGGTGGTATCGAGAATCGACTAATAATTTTTTATTATATTCCGTTACAAAATAGTTCTCGAAGTTCTTGCAAAATTGAAAATAATAAAAAAAACATTCAAATTTTCTAAAATGCCAGTGGCGTGGTGTATCCCGAGCAGGTAACTCCATTTTATTTGGTTGTTTCATTGGCTTCAGCACCGTTTACCTTGAAAAAAGATTGTTCTCACATCGACGAACGGGTACTTTTGATACACGACATGCTTCCGGGCACTACGTTGTCTCACGCCACCTCCTTTTGACTGACGACCGTAATTGCTGCAAAATTGTTTTTTTTTTTATCTTTCTTAATCTTCTGCAAAATAATATCATAGAAACAAGGTGGAATGCGAAATAGGAATTTCTTACTCTTTTTTTATCATAATCAAATTAGAAGAAATTAAAGATAAAGAAGAAAACACTATTTCTTTCAACAAATAGAACTTTTATCAATAGATTGAAGAGTTAATAATATTTATTTTGTAATTGTAAATATATATAATCATAAAGAATTAAACCCCAGCCCCAAAGGATCTATTGTATCCCCCATTCTTACTGTGACACTGAGGATCCTCAGCATTTATAGCTGATCCATCAATTCCCTTTCTTTTAAAAATCTAGAATGTGGGATTTCCTCAATATTCAAAGATCTTCGTCTTCTTTTACATACACACCCAGGTGTAGTACTCTGGAGTTGCTTGAGGTTCCACACTTCGAGAGAATGTGGATAGAGGTTTCGCCCTCTGTGCAACGAAATCTGCACGTCTGCATATTATTTGCTAGATCTAGCGTCTCAGTGCCCCTATAGAAGTCCTATTAGTAGATTGTTTCTACTTAGGTTGATACATTCAGCAGATCTATTCTGATTATAGTTTACTGAAGGAGTCTTTGCCTATCTCCTAACCAATAATTGATTCTGGTCCTATCTACCTTCAAGTGCTTTTTCCATTGTTCTGTAGCTGATAACACAGGAGGCTTCAGATCCCATGAAGGGCTTGTCTATCCCTTATAAGGTATTTCATTTCCTTTCGTTCTGGTGTTTCCAGGAATCCATTGTAGAGTAATTTTATTTTTTTTACCGTTTAATTTCCGTTTAATTTTCCAAGAAATCCCAAACGAGTTTGGATTTTACGATATTAGAGCTTAGAGCTTTAATCAATGCTTCACTATTGGACAAGAAGATTATCTACTGTTTTCGATATTTCATCTTCTATTCATCTTCCATTTCTATCCCACAATGTTTCTTTTTGACCATTTTGCTTTTATTTTTAAGACTTATCCCACTATAGAGCTTTAATCCTTAGTTTTAACTTTTGTCATGAACTTCTCTGGAATTGATTTTGCTTCCTTAAAACTCGTATTTTTTGGTAAGAAGCTGAAGAAACTTCGATATCATCATGAATACAAATTCAAGTGAATGCTTATGATCTACAGGGTATTCCAGGACCGGTGCTGTGTCAAAAAAATGCTCTTATACAACCCCTCGTTTCTGAGTTATAGGCTTTTCAAGTTGCAATATCCCGTGTGAAACTGGAAGTGTGTAAAAGTGCAAGGTGTCCACATTGAACATTTAATATAGTTTTGATTTGATAAGTTTAGGACTATCCAACTAAATTTTTTTCACATTTTAATTTTTTTCTTATATAAGGAACATGATATTCGACAGCATGTAGCTCAGTTAGATATGTTTGATTATGTAAGTATTTTCAATAAATAATTATTTACAATTTATGATAATTTTTTTCAGATTGTCTTTTTATGGCGAACAGTTTCATTCCATACCTGTTCGAATGTATAATTTATAAAATATTAAGTAAGAAGTTGTTATTTCGTAACCTCAAATGCCTATAACTCAAAAACGAGGATTCGTATAAGAAAATTTTTCCCGGAACACCCACCCTGCATATTTCTTTTTGGAACATTTAAAAACAAAGATCGATTTCACGATTTTTGTATCAGTTGTTTAGAGGTGCATCTTTCGATTCTCTATCGAATGACATCCAAAAATCAAAAAGGCATTTTTTGGACTTACGTGTAGCTAGAACTTAAGGGACGGCTTTGAAACCATACAGAGGAAAAAAATATATGAGTTTAAATATACCAGATAAATTGATGATATTAATAAAAATGATCAAGAGCATAGTAACTTTGGATGGCAGTGTCTGCTTCTAAAGAGTTCAGGATAGGAAACGGTCGAAGTCAGGGAGATTTATCATCCGTAACCCTTTTTAACTTAGTTGAAGGAATCCTACTAGGAGAAAATGGCATAAAAACCCCAATTCTAGTAGATGCCAACGATTTAGTAGCCGAGACAAGATCCAAGAAAGAACGTGGAACAGTCTTTGAGCTACTGGAAGACAAGGCAAAAGTGATAAATGGAATTATCACCAATTGTGATAAAAATTATAGTTACAGAATGGAAACAAATAGAATATTTCGCAGTCACTATCACAAATGAAGGAGATAAAGAAAGAGAAATAGAATAAAGAATAGCAAAAGGAAGTAAAGCAAAAGCAAACAATAATAACGTCATAAACCAAGAGCAGTGTCTGCTTCTAACGAGTTCAAGATAGAAAACGGTCGAAGACAGGGAGATTTATCATCCGTAACCCTTTTTAACTTAGTTGAAGGAATCCTACTAGGAGAAAATGGCATAAAAACCCCAATTCTAGTAGATGCCAACGATTTAGTAGCCGAGACAAGATCCAAGAAAGAACGTGGAACAGTCTTTGAGCTACTGGAAGACAAGGCAAAAGTGATAAATGGAATTATCACCAATTGTGATAAAAATTATAGTTACAGAATGGAAACAAATAGAATATTTCGCAGTCACTATCACAAATGAAGGAGATAAAGAAAGAGAAATAGAATAAAGAATAGCAAAAGGAAGTAAAGCAAAAGCAAACAATAATAACGTCATAAACCAAGAGCAGTGTCTGCTTCTAACGAGTTCAAGATAGAAAACGGTCGAAGACAGGGAGATTTATCATCCGTAACCCTTTTCAACTTAGTTGAAGGAATCCTACTAGGAGAAAATGGCATAAAAACCCCAATTCTAGTAGATGCCAACGATTTAGTAGCCGAGACAAGATCCAAGAAAGAACGTGGAACAGTCTTTGAGCTACTGGAAGACAAGGCAAAAGTGATAAATGGAATTATCACCAATTGTGATAAAAATTATAGTTACAGAATGGAAACAAATAGAATATTTCGCAGTCACTATCACAAATGAAGGAGATAAAGAAAGAGAAATAGAATAAAGAATAGCAAAAGGAAGTAAAGCAAAAGCAAACAATAATAACGTCGTCAGTTACATGTGCAACCTGAACAAAAAAAAAAACAGAATAAATTAGAAATACGTAAACGTAAAATGCTCAGAAAGATTTTTGGTGGAATTCAAGAATGTGAAGTGTATAGAAGAAGGACAAACAGAGAACTATTAAAATTGTATGAGCACTCAAGTATATGTAAACTAGTGATAAAAGGTCGAGATGGTGGGAAAAAGGAGATGGAGACCAAGGAGGCTAGAGGAGATTCGAGAACAGTGGGAGTGATGGTCTGAAAGTTGGGCCGACGCCTTTCCGTAGAAAATTCTTAAAATATTACTTCTGTTTCGTTCGACAATGGGTGCTTGATCATCATCTTTCAACTTTCCGTGTTCGAAGTATCTTCTACTACCATTTTTTGAAAAAATTTAATTTTAGTTTCGTCCGAAAACAGTACTCAGTCTACTTTTCTATTTTTCTTAATGATGCTTGGTTTCTTTACTCAAAAACGTCCAAAAAATCTTCTTCTTTATGTCTGAAATAATATTTATTTTAATATTCCAGTCATTTAAGGTAGTTCACCCAGGAAAATCGAAATACCAAGCTATAAAGTCGTTTAAACCTCTTTATTTGACATCTTAAAACTCCTTTAAAAACTCACATATAATACGATGTGAGCAACTTAAAAATCGGGGGTCAAAAGTCATTAAAATCGATTTTTTGTACATTTTTTGCAAATAACTCGTTTCTTATGGGTTTTACGCTATTTATGTTTCCAATCAATATTGTAGCGCATTAAATTTTCTACAACTTTTGTTTAAAACATTTTTTCATACGGTGAATCGTTTCTGAGATAGAGGGTAGAGTGCGCGTGGTTAGAATCCTGTTTGAAATCAACTGGTAGTCCCGATCAAAATAATAATTTGGACGAACTTGCAGCAGTATTTGAAGAAAACTGTCCAGTTCAGCGGGAAGACGACGTCGATGAAGAACAAAAAATTGAAATTAGAATTCATGGTCCTTATAATTATATTTTATTTGTTTTTTCCAGTTTTAACAATTGCAAATGTATCGAATGACATTTTTTAAACAAAAAGTTTTCAAATATAATGTAATTGTTGATACAAAATGAAAATTATTTATTATTATATATTTAGCAATAATTTATAAACCTCTTCCCTCTATCTCAGAAATGATTTACTGTATGAAAAAATTTTTGAAACGAAAATTGTAGAGAAATTAATGTTCTACAATATTGATTATAGATACAAATAGCTTAAAACCCATAGAAAACGAGTTATTTGCAAAAAATGCGCAAAAAACGAATTTTTGACTTTTGGCCCCCAATTTTTCCTCACATCGAGTTTTAGGATGTCAAATCAACAAGTTTAAACGACTTTATAGCTGGGTATCTCGATTTTCTGAAATTATTGCCTAAATCTATCTAAAATGACTGGACTATAATAAATTTATGGACAGGAACAGTTGTTTTTTTAGGTTTGCCAGGATTGCGTTTTATTTCTGAGGTACTTGTGGTCTCGAATTTAGTAATTATTTCATTGATAATCTATTTTTTTATACCCAATCTGCCAGATCTTTCTAAAAGCGATTGTTTCGGTATCTTAAGTGACAATAAATGACACAATAAAAGAAATTACACTTTTGCGACTGATATTGTGAACATAGCGAAGTAAAGATATTAATTTTAACGCATAACCATAACACTTAATGTATTTACTTGCAAAAAATTGTTGAGTTACATGGTTATCAATTCACCATCGTTATTTGTTGATCAAGAAAGTAACTTTGACCGTATAACTTTCCACGTAACTATATAATAAGTTATTTTGTAAATAAATCACCTCGTATTCAATCTAATTGAGAGAGAAATTCAATTTTCTATTCAATTTGAAAAATTACGCAACATAAAAAGAAACTCATTAACTGACTTCTTAGTTTTTTTAATCAGGAATTGAGAAGATACCGAAAAACAAGTTTCCAATTTAATGTGTAGTGACATCGGCATCGTAAAAATATCTAACTTGACAAGTTTCTCGAAAAAAAAAAAACGTATAACAACCGTTACGAACGAGCCCATAGAAGGTTGTTTGGTATTTGGCAATCGCTTTGCCCCTCGAATTTAATGGAATTGTGGTATAGAACCAGTCCGTTTTTGGATATTATTTAATCAGATCTCAAGATTATTTATTACGATCATAACATTTTATCCTCAAATTGTTATTATTGCTATAATGCCGTATTTTTCATTCGTTGTCCTCCTCAGCGTGTGGAATTTTTTCATTTTGCATCACAATACAATAATTATGTCTATATATCCGAATAACACCATAAAAACATTTTTTTGTTCAAAAGCCAGTCATTTATTCATGATTTTATGTTATTGAACAGAATAATTTTTATTAATGCGTTTAAATGTTGTTGATTTCAGGTCTCTTCTGTTTTAAAATTAGTTTTCTTGATAATTTTTAGTCGAAACACTAATTTAAAAACAGAACAACAACATTTAGATGCATCAAAAGGTCTAAAAAATTGGAGAAATAATTATTATTATAAACACACATTTTTATTATTCATGAAATGAATTTTTTATCCCAATTACATCTTAGAAAAACATTTTTTTTTGGAAAAAAATTATGCAGGATGTGTCTTGTGACAGTGGTGAATACAACTTTTTATTTTGAATGCAGTCCTCTGTGTATTAATTATTTTTTAGAATATTTAGAAAATTCTAAATCCAACTTATGTACACAATGTCCTATACCAGAGTTCGACAACCTTTTGACTCAGGAGAGCTAAAAATTACAATTGCAAAGTTTTTGAAGAGCCTCAAGATTTTTTGATATAAATTTTGAATAAATAGTACTTGCATGGATGAATTTTTTCTTTCCACAAGAAATTAGATAATATGGATACAATTTTATATAGAATTATTAACAATTAAACTTTTACTTACAATTTGTATTTAAATAAAAAATAATTGGGCAAAAAACTCCAATGGGAGCGAGGGCTTTGCATGGTTTTAGAAAGTTTGCATAATTTTGACCCATAACTTGTTTTAAGTTTTAAACATGACTATAAATTTTCATTTGTTACTTGGTTTCCCAATTTACTTTTAATTATATTGCTTGCACTCACGAAGATCCAAAGATAGTCAGTCAGCACTCCAAATACCAACTTTTTCACTTCACTGTAATAATTTCGAAGACCATTCGTCGAATATAAGAACCTCAACTTGCAGCATTTCTGAACCTCTCTAACTCTTCTAACTTGCTTTCAATTTCTGTAAATTAGCCACTTCTCAAAGCTTTTTAAATACATCAATTGCATTTCTAAAGATACAAATTCAATTCCAAATGGAGATGAATGCTAGAGTGGTTTTGTTGGTTTTGAGTTGATCAAATCTGTCAGCAAAATCATCTTTAATTTTGGTTATAAGTACTGCTTTAAAAATTGAAAATTAAGTAGTTTACAGCTCTGGATATCTTCTGCAAAAAAAAACAATTTTTATTCCAAAACATAGACTGGGTTTCCCTTTTCTTGCAATTTTAGCTTTAGTTCATTCAAATTCGCTGAGGTATCCACCAGAAAGTAAAATGTTTGCTTTTTCATTCATGGTGATTAATGCCTTCTCCATTTAGGAATGTATTTATTTCATTCAAGCACAAATCAAAACATTTTAACACCTTACATTTGGAAAGCCTTCACACTTCATTAAGAATAAAAAGGTCGGAATACTGAGTCTCCATTTCCTTTAACAATTATTTAAAGAGGCGATGGTGGGGAGCTTTTGATAAGATTATATTTTTATATTTTGGTGGAAATTGTTTGGGCACCAAGCGTTAATTGATGTATTATGCAGTGAATTTCATGGTTTATTTTGCCCTGAAGAATCGTTGTTGTCCTTTCATTTTTTCCTGTCATACTTCTGGCTCTATCAGTTGCTATTCATCATCATCAAGCCTTTCAATCCCATGTGGATTATGGCTATCGCTTTTGACGCTTTAATTCCTTTTGTATGAAGACTTCTTTGACTTGAAATGCTTAGTCTCTGATATAGGTCCTCTTCGTTTAGTAAAAAATAAGCAAGATCAACCAATCGAATTCTTAAACATTAAAGGGTTCAACATGATTCGCCAAATTCTGTTTTTTATAAACATTCTTATGCAGAACGTGATTTTGTTACTTTATTCTCTCTCTGTTTGTTTGTCCCAACGTTATTCCCAGATAGTTGAAGGTCGATACTGTTTCAAAATTGTATTTGCTAGTTTTCAGTTTGCTCTCTGTTCTGGTTTTCCTGCTATTTTCATATATTTTGTTTTTTCGGCATTTATTTCCAGTCCGTAATTTCTTGCTTCTTCTTTTAATTTGATTTGATTAATTCCACCTGTCACCGGTTCACCTGTTGGTGACATTGGGTCTCTCTACTTAGTTGCTAATTAAAACGATTTTATTTAAATTGATCCTATCGTCTTCTAGGCGAAGTTTGTCTCGAAAGCGGTACCAATTCCAAAAGTTCTTCTTTTGGACCTTGTGAAGATATATATCAGTCAAAAGCAGCAGCTTGTACAGTGTTTTTTATGTTATATGATTCGATAACAGCAGAAGAAAATTGAATATAATCCATCTGCAAATCTGTTACATTAGAAGACATTTCAGCTATAATGGTAAATTTTTGATCTTTTGCAAGTTTTCGAAATCACAAAAAAATCTTCAGATGCACGTATGAAGTAATACTTGACGTGTGCCACGGGAGATGGAGGCAAAAACAAGGGATTATAAGGCGTTGAAAGACAGGATCGATGCTTAAATTCTGGAGCTAAACACGTCAAGCATGACTGACCTAATCGGAAGCGTAATTCATCTTTCTACTTAGTTGAGAGGCTTGAGTTTTGTATGCTTTTAACATATCGACACAAAAAGAAAAGCCCGACATAGACCAACTAGTTAAGTCATAAACGCGAATGGAGAAAAGCTGAACTATCTACGTTTTGCCGACGATATTGTGGTAACTTTCAGATCTCAGAACGATATACAGCTTCCCAAAAAGTTGGCTTAAAAATTATAAACCTTGCCCAGACCTAATTCATGTCAAATCAATCCCCAGTCGTAACCTAATGTTAGAAGGATAAGAAATGGAATAAAAATACAAACGGAATGATAGAACGGGCGTCGACGTGATGAAACTGGATCCAATATGTCGAAACCGAGCAAGAACAGGTTAAGAGAAGTTTATGTCCAGCAGTGGTAAATAGAGGCTGCTGAATGTTATGTCATTCGTCGATGTTAGTGCTCTTTCGTCCAGGATTTGTTGACGGTTCATTTGTCTATTATATTTTGACCAATCTATTGCTATTTCAAGTTTTTGTTTTTTCATCAGAATGATGGTACCAAGGATGCTAACATTTCCGACAGGTAAATTGAAGTAAAAATAACTATGGGTCGTTGAAGAAGCTGTTTGTAGGGTAGCAGATTACCTTTCTTGGTGGCCAGTTTATATTAGCACAAGATGCGCCAAGCACTCTATATACTCTAATTTGAATATTTTACCATTAAACGACTCCAATTTGATTCATGTTAAAAGTGTTCTAATAGAGTTGTTATTATTATTTTGGTCTTCATTTTCTCATCGCTAAAACTTGACTATTCATTGACATCGATCAATACGAAGGGTCAACATCCCCTTGAGTTTGAAATAATTGATGAAGTATTAGGTAATGAATACCTCGTAAGCCGCAAAATTAGACATACCACCTGAGTTATTAAATCACACAAGACACCAAACAAATAACACCAGTCGTACGTGACGACTTGTTTTTTCAGTATAATGTCTTCGCTGGTTTTCGTTTTAATAACTATTAATCATTTCGAAGTTGGATGGACCCAAGGGCGTTCCTAGCCGAGATTTTTGACAGGTATTGTTCAATAAATCATTACAATAGAGAAGAGTATTTTATAGGTTTGTTAGCAGAATTGACGTAAATTCCACAGATATACTGTTTCAGGTAGACATCGACAAACATAAAGAAATTTAATTGATATTTCAAAGAAGTAAAACAATGGACGACATTAAAAATGCTTTATTCATGTTTATATAACATCAAAATACTTTACTTATTTTTTCAATACAACATTAAATTCGTTTTACCACCTGAGCTATCTTCTTGTTGGGTATCCTTCACCTTAAAACAAAACACTTGCATGAATTCTTCATGTTTACATTTTTATTTTTTACGATACTCTATAGAATAAGCAAACTATTGAAATAAGTTCAGTCGTGTTCGAATTCCAATTCTATCATGTATATCGAAGACTGTTATTTTCACTACTTCAAAATTAGAGCAAAACAAACTCTAGAATATCCCGACGCGAGTTCGGTTGACAAACCTGTTTTTCTTTATGAGGATTTGTCTTCACTAGACAGTGAGACATCATCAAACAGCTCGGAAGATTTCATAAGCTTTTTACTAGCAATGCTTCCACTCTAGTTAGCCAAGAACGACTCGATCATCTATTGAACCACTTATGGTATGGAAGTCGTCATTCGTAAATAATGCAAAGTTTTGTGTTTGATTTTTTTTCTTTTCGAAAGAGGAAAGCCGCGTCTTTTGTTATAATTTTAATGGCCCGTTCCTTAAAATCATAAATATGTTTTTTTTCGAACAGCTTGAAAGCAGTGCTTCTAAATAATGGTAACAAACTTCCATCTCTTCCAGTATCGTACAGTGGTAATTTAAGGGAAGTTTATGAAGGAATGAGTTTTGTTTTACACAAATAAATGACTTCCACTGGACTATCCGTGCTTAATTAAAGGTAGTTGCTTCAATTTTAGAACTGAATTGGCTATACCAGATACAGTAGGGATCGGACAAAACGTTACTCACAAGAGCAATGGTCTGAAAGAACACCTCATATCCCTAATGTTGCAAAAGGAACATTGCCACTTTCACATATAAAGTTGGGATTAATAAAACCTTCGGTTAAAGCCATGGACAAAAATGGTCCTGGGTTTGAGGATTTGAAAAATAAATTTTCTTCTCTTACCAAAAGAAAGAAGAAAATTCATGAAGGAACCAGATTCTCCGACAGGATTAAACGACGAAAAGAAGCCTGGTACTCCTTTAGAGAAGTGACCAAAAACTTTCATGGCAATTACAAATCTCCGCAATATATAAATGTCTTCAAATGGGATGCAAAATATCCGCAATCATGTCTTGTTTCCACAATATACAGAGGTAGGCATAAGTCGATCAGTACTCAAACGCTGGCGAAAAAAATTAAAACGAAACAAATTCGTGCTTCAGTCTGTTGTGCCTGTAGCATGATTAAACGTGCCCGTCGAGTATACACACAATAAGATACAAGTTTACGCTTCAAAAAAGAATTTTTTTCGTATCTACGTACGAATGCGGTTCACGAAACTATGTTTTCGAATTTCAACAACAGTTTCCAAACTCGCCGGTAACAAATCGTTCTTTAGTATGCAAGATGTATCAGAAATTCTTAAAAACGGGCTCTGTTGCCGACGCGACGCGTTCTTGACGACCGGTAATAACTAACGAAAATATACTGAAACGCATGCACTATCTAGTCTCCTCCGCGCACTTCACGAGGATAATTTTGATCGCACATTACAATTTTGCGAGTGATATCTCGGATGCAATCAGGATGATCCGCATTTCATCATGTGATAGGATGAAGTAACATTCAAGATGAACGGTATACGGTCAATCGGCAAAACTGCGTGTATTAGAACGACCAGAATTCTCAAGTCTTCATTGAAGAAGAGTTAAACCTGCCTGAGGTGTGTGTGTGTGTGTGTGTGTGTGTGTGTGTGTGTGTGTGTGTGTGTGTGTGTGTGTGAGTGAGTGGGCAAGTATCAGGTCACGTGACGGGCCAAAGATATGTGAAAATGGTCGAAGATTAAAAAAAGACAGTCATTCCATATAGAAAAATAGTTCAACTCAAATCACTGAAACTAATAAGAAATCCAAATATACCATGTTGTTTCTGAAACAACTGGTACCTACATGAAGATGAGAAAGTCACAATTCAATGGAAAAAATCATTATATTAATAACAGGGTTTGGAAGTAACGGGGTACTAGGCTTTCAGAAAAACTAAGGGACCTGACGAGGTATAGTGTACAAAACACTTTTCTCTTAGAACCTTTCCTGACTTATTTTGTTTAATTCTGCCGGAAAATTCCCTTGTTTTGCAGATTTTGTTGAACAATTTTGTAAGAAAGGTCAAGTTCCTATCGTTCAAAGCCTTCAAGCATTCTATTGGAATCTTATCTGGTCCGGTTGCTTTTCTGGTTTTCGAGATTTTCCTAGCCTACTTCACTTCGGACTGACGAATACATATCTCTTCCCTCTGTCTGCTTTCTTTTTCCGCGTCTTCTCGCTCTGCTTGACGCTTGATGTAATCTTTCCAAGTCCGTTTTTTATCATTTTCAGTCAACTGGTGTTCCTTGTGATCTTTGGTATCTTATTTATTGTATTTCCAATTAATAATTTTCCTTCTAGTCAGAGTTGCTGGGGTTCCAATCCTTAACGATTCTTCTTCTCCATACAATCTGCAATCGCCAATTTCTGATAGATAAATTAATATCTTTGATTCCTGTAAGAAATCTACATGCTGTTTCATAATGCTGAAGCGTCCACTAGATTAATTCTCTGTCCGATTGTTCCGTCTCTTGGAGTTCATTCTCTTTGATGGATTTTGCTATAGTATAGAAAGTCTTTGGCGTAGTGACGAGGTTTACAAGCATCAGAAGATGTCGTCGAAGGTTTTTTGTGAGCACCGTTTTTCAAAAAGAGTTTTGAATCCTATGCTATCTGAAGGACGTATGCAGAGTGATTTGCGTTTTTTAATTAATACGACTGTCTCTTTTGTTTGAGGTGTAGAGTGATATTAGTTAGTCTGATAATCAAGGATAATTATGTGTGGAAAACTATTCAAGTCTTTCTTGGTTTTACCTTAGTTTTAATATGGTTAACTTCAAAGTTATTTTAGACTTGAATTATGTGTTTAGATCTAAAATAAACGGTTTTTAAATGTAGATTGAGATAGAATAAACCACAAAATCTATGACTGTGTAAATATTTCATCTTTCAAACTTTCCCTTTAAGCATAACTTGCTACCAATAATAATTATTTTATCTCTTATTGACGTATTCATGAATACTCATTCTCTTTAATTGAATGATTATTTCGGCGTGCATATTTTTAAATAAATAATATATCTCGAAAATGAATCCCATGCAAATGAGATAAACTGAATACAGTACCCGACCATCGGTACCGTGTGGCATATTTCTTAGTGTTAATTATATACATACAAGAATATAATAAATATTGATTACGGCTACCGATTTTTTTGAATGAAAGAAACTGTTGTACATATCGATAATGATAAACGTACATAATAATCGATAATTGTTTACTTATGTTTATTTATTAATGATTTGTAATACCTTCCTATGTGTACATAATATTAATTTGGTATTATAATAGATTATTACGTTTTGTATTGTTTTGACGAAGCTTTGTAAAGAAATTTAGAAGAAAGTAATGATTGGAGTGCCGAATATTTATTCGAGCAAATAGAGTTTATCACATTTTACAATGATAAAAAGTGAGAAAAATAATAGCAGAATGAATCCAACAAAACTACAAATCTTATGGGAAAAAGTCCAATAGCAAATTTGTTGGTAATACAGCTCTTGTTTTCACACTTATAATTTTTTTTACCTCTCCTTGCAACTGCGAGCCATTGGGGATGTTAATATCGACAAAATGGTCGATGAATATTAAGCTCTTCAGATGATATGTAATTCAATACAATATTAGCCAGGAAAGTAGTTGTTTTCTCCTCTGAAGAACGGCAGGACATATTTTTGAAATTATTTCAAAGGTGAATAGTAGAAATCGTTTATTACTGGAACATATTTGGAGAGCTGCACTGAGATATTTGGATAAAGTGGGTATGGATAGACAGAAATGGAATGGGATGGTGTTGGTTTATAAGATATTTAACTTACGAGGATGGCCCGACAAAGAAAACAACAAAAATTTTGAAAAAAATATATTTATTTTTCAGAGAATTTTTTCTTTAGCTCCATACACTTTTCCCTGCGATGTTCAATACACTTTTTATAATAAGAATCGTCAAATTCCTAGCCATTTACTCTCGACATTATCTCTTCTTTGTTTTTTAATCACCGTGCCATTTATTGAAGTTTAGGAACAGAAAATTATCCGATAGGGTTAAATATGGCGAGTAGGGTGCATGAGGTAACTTCAATTCATTAATTTTTGCCATTGCAATAACAGATGTATGAGCTGGTGCATTATCTTGATGGAACTACACTTTCTTCTGTTTTTGCTTGATTTATTCACTCGAACGTTGCAATAAGTTCGCATAGTACTTAATAGTTTTCTCTTTCTAACTTTTCTAGTTGATGAAACAATCTTTTCCTTCTTTGGAACCGGTTTTCCCTTTCTAGTCCATTGTTTTGTATGTTCTTTTGTTTACAAAGTGGAGGGATGGATGCACTTTTCATCCATGGTGATGTCTGCTAGCTGACGATCATCCAGTATCTCTTTAGGGATTCGTCACTCCATTTGGTCGACCACTGCGATGCTGCACGTTCACTATTGATGGCTACCAAACGAATACTAAACACCGTGGCGACTTCAAACTTGAAACATATGCTCTATAGATTGTGTACTTTCTAATGCAGTGGTATCTATCTCTAAGTCAGGCCAAGTAATTCTGGGACTATCCTCGTAAACATTAAACCTTCCAACGAGTGCAACTTTCTTTTAAAAAATATTCTAGCTGAAACAACTATTAGTAATTTCAATCATTATATATAAAAAAGACTTCTAATTGGTTAACGGAATTCTGTTTTGTGAAGGGGATGAAATCTCTGTCCATGACACTGGATCGTACAGGACACTGAAGCTCCAAAGAACGCTCAAGTTTGTCATAAGAAACGTCGTGCCATTATATATAGATAATTGGATTTAAAAATCTATCTATTGGTAAGAAATATGTCTCCTTTGGTAGAAATGATTTCAGCTTGGTATTGGATCCAATAGTTAATCGCCATATTTTTGAAATAATTATCGTGGAACCAAACTTTCACAGCAATTATTTTGTATTGCAAACATTTCTTACTAAAACGATTGAGGTCTAGTAAATGACAAGGCCAATCAAGAAATTTTAATTTATTTTCATGATAAAAGTTTGGATCAATTTGGCATTGTGGCAAATCAAATGTTTGCATGTAATAAATCCACGATGTAATGTACTTGACGGAATCTATTGGGATTTCAATAGGAAAAATCCCTAAATATTTATTTAAAAGGGTGTTCAACAGTCTGTTGAATAAAATATCGTCGATACAATCAACGTTACATCTTCTTTATATTTCTATACAAATAAATATACCACATAGCTGAAAATCATCTTTTTTTAGTCGTTAACAATCCACGATTAGTATTTTTGGATCCATGGTTTTTGCATGAGTTTTGAAATTGTTTTTTATTTGGTTTTAGTGACTTCCAGTGTACTTACAGAGACCTTTGTCGTATACTTCACAGAGGAAATCCCTTCGAAGGACTGGGTGGGTTTCTCTGGATTTAGTTTGTTATTTCTTATCAGTATTTCATCAATTGTTTGAATTATTTTCTGTTTGTTCCCACTTTTCAAAGAAAGTGATACGAAATCTAGACATATTATTAAAATTTTTGAATCAGTTTAGTGTCATAAACGTAGGAATATTCATATTTGAATAAGTCAAATCGTTTTATACTAAATACATAACTACAATCATTGATCAACACTTCGACAAACTAAAAACTGAAATAATGACACTCTAAAATAAGTCAAATGATTTTTCAATATTTTAGATCGATCCTACACACTGCTTCTATGCAAATGTAAGTGATTTGAGACGAGAAATCTAGTACAGATCTAAAAAATATGTCTCATTGGTTGACGGGTATCCAAAATGTCAAAGTATCTGTATTTATTTGAGCTATTGGGACAATTCTTTGTCTTTATTGAAATATAAAGATCGAATTTAGTATCTTCTATTTTTTATCAATGGAAAATTATTTTGTTATGACGATTTGATTGGTTTTAGTCGTAATATCGAGACATCCCGTATACCACGACATATTTGACGAGCTGTAGCTCTCGGTCGTAGGTAAAAAATAAAATAAAAAACAATAAATTCTTAGCAAAAATTAGACGCTGATTTAATCTTTAAAGAGCGGCCCAATCCCATTTCTAAAAGAGAAGTTATCTACCTCTTGTATCCTCCAAAGGTGCACCCAGGGATGTGTTTTAGACAAGGTTATTTATTACCTCGAAACGAGTGTTTAGTCACCTACAGAGCCAAATCATTTATTTATATTTTCTACCCTATTATAACTCATTGACGTATAAATACTAAATTAATGTTAGTGGGTATTGTAGTTGGTTTTTTTTTCAAATTTGATATTTGTGTTTACAGTTATTTTAAGGGAACCGGTAAGTAGGATACTACTTAGAAGAAGATTAAGTGGAAGGATGATGGAAATAAATTGATGTGATTAAGAGGATGACTTCTGGAATAATAAATCTTGACTTTAATTGGTGGGTTCTAATTAGTACGATAAACTTTTATGGTTACTGATAAGAACGAATAAAATGATTCCAAAGCTAACATTTATTGGAATCTCAAGTAAAAAGCAGAAATCGATTCAATAAAAATCGATTAATGGCAAATTTTGATCGATAAGTGGTTTTATGTTAAATCACAGATCAATATTTCATTCTACAATTGATATTTATCACATGGTAATCGATTGGATGTTGTAATTGTGTCGTGGCGTGACTGTTAGTATTTAAAATGATCGTGCATCACTTCTTTGGCTTGCGAAATTATAATCCATCCAAAGTTTCATCCCCAGCTTATTGCACAAATATGCAGGCGCATTAACTATAAATCAGCACTGTTACTTACAATTGAAATCGGGAATTTTATGCCCCACACCAATAATTTTATCTCATAATCGAAATAAGTCACCAACTTATTTGATCCAATAATCGATTCCCATTACTGAGCACCTGAAGATGTGGCAACTGTTCGCTATTGGGTGAACTCTATGGTGATCAATTTTGGCACTTATTTCGCACTCAATGTCCAATTACCTCTAATACTATACTCTGTACTCTATAGCAAACCATCACAATAACAAAAATAAACTTTTTATGCCAGTTTTGATAACCAGTATATCGTCTTTGGTAACGTCCTTTTCTATATCAACTTTAGTACTCCGGGTCGATTATTTTTGTTTCCATTTTCTATGCTCTGTTTTAATCGGCTACAGGACAATACTTCTGATGTGAATATGGAGAAAATCAGCTGCAGGAATAATCCACAGTGGCTTAGACAGGCAAAACTACCCCTAGACAACTATAACCAAACAAATAATAAATTAAATATCTTATCAATCAAGGTGAGACCTCATATACGAATCTTGTCAAATCATTGCTACTTCAATGACGACCTGAAGATGCCAAATATAACAGATGATGCAATTTTCTGCCACTTTCTCTCGAATTGCGAGAGAGAATATACATAGGGAGAATGAAATGAAGATTTTTGACAGCTAAAGCCATCTCAAACCCTAAACTTTCTGAAAGTATTGCGATTAATAGTACCACAGCAACCAAAAAGGACACAATAGATCCTTTGGGTCGCATATGAAATCTAGCTTTACACAATGATACATAATTCGTTTTTCTGCTTCCATAGTTAATTTGAACAACCTGTAAATTCATGTTTCGATTTGTATATTTCTGTGTTTATTACCTCGAATTTCGATTGATTGATATTTTCCGCAATGCCATCCATTTATCTCATGACTTTCCTATCCCTATTCTTCATTCTATCTCTCTATCCACTTCTTTTCTTTAGGAGGTTATGTATTAAAGCTTTTGTCTTTCCCCTACAACTAGAGTTGTTCAAAAATCCAGTGTATTAGACATATTGGACCAAAAATCGTAGGTGATTATATAGAAACTTATTAAACATTGTAGAAATTAATTTCTAGGAAGCGGTTACAAGTTTTTTCCATAAGTCTTTTTGATTCCTTTATTTTTATAATGTTCTATTTAGTCACCTCTGGTTATCTGTGTGACCTTAAGGGTATTCACCCCAAATATGAAGTCGCAAACGGCGGTGGTGAACCGGCCCAGTAGCTCCGAGCCGGGATCACTCAAAGGACGACAGTCAAACAAAAACAAAAAAAATAAAATGAAAAGGAGAATGGGATCTTTGACTATTAGAAGCATCACCAGTTTTATAAAATATGATCAGTCTAGTGCACTGTTGAAAATTCTTTCAGTTTACGGCTCCAGTGGCGGATGCGTGAAGAAATATTTCTGATGTTACAGAAAAAAATACGTAATTCGATTATATTGAAGAGCCATCTCGTTTCCAAATAATTCTGTTTCTGGGTGGGCAAATAATAACGAATTTTATACCTTCGGGGGAAAAGTGGCCTTGAGAAGCACGTGGAAATTATCACAATATTCTTAGGTCCACAATTAGAAAATATGGAATTGAAAAAACGAAATTTTTGAATATTTACAGCAAAATCAAGAGTAAACAGAGTCCAGAGATGGACGAGGTTTTTTAGTCGGTATGAAAAACGTTTCGAGTTTGAAATACTAAGTCCCTATTATTAATTATGAGTCAAATACATCCGATGACTATTTAAAACTAAATCGTGAACGAAGTCAGATTGTCTAATGTGAATGTGATTTCACTAGATCGAGATCGAACCATAATCGACCTTATAGTGTGGATCCAGCCTTAAATAAATTTATGGTTATTACGACATTTATCTCAGATGAAAATTATAAATAAGCCTTCATCAAATACACGAGACTTAATAATTTCGACAGTTAAAGCTGATGTTATAAACATTATAAAGGGAAAGTTTGGTTTATTAAGCTACAACTGTTGATTTTTCAAATAAAAATAACATTTAAAATTTATTCTAGATTCTATTGGAAATTTTTTATACATCATACAATAAATCTATTTTTGGCAAACGATTAAGCTATTATATTTTGCAGATTATATGCTGAAAATTGGACGACGAATATAATAAATGGGTTTTGAATATTCATGCTTGTACAGAGACCCCTAATTGCAAATAAATAGGGTTAGACGATGTAGATAATTCAAGAAATTTTTTTCACGCCTCATTTTTTCATCGTGGTACCTTTTTCTAATAATATAAAAATATTATCGTGCGCCTATGTCTCGTTTGGATAAAAAATAGAAGAATTGAGGTAGACATCACTATTGAATTATAGTTTTGGCTGAATTTCAACAATAAAAGGCCGATCTCGTGTGGTTTTGGAATGAACAGTACAAAAAAATACGATAATATATAGATAGAAAAAAAAATCTTCAATAAAAAATTTTACCGTATTACTTTATTGGTTTTAATACGTCTTATTACATAATACGTCGAAGTATGTCATAAATTCAATGTATAATGTGACCTCTTGACATATTTTTTTTTTTTGGTAATTACAAACTTAAATACGATAAACCTCCTCTGAGTTGGGGAAAAATTGATACGTCAGTTAAATATCTGTGAGACACTGTTTTCTAAATTGTTTATAAATGACGATATTCAAATTGAAAAATATCTAGTGACAGAATATGGGAATGGGGTTTTTTAACTTGATATAATACAGTGTGGACAAAAAGTCAATATTAGGAAAAAGCGTTAACGGTAACATTAGAGAGCAGAATGTTTTATTGTCAAAATATATGCTTACAAACTCTCTTTTGCAGTTTGCTCAAATTAGGTCGACGTAATAAACCGTTATAGAGGTACCTAGATGAGTTTAGTTCTTTGGTAGCTTATCAGTTTAATGTAATTTGAAACTGGCTTCGATTGAATTGTATTTGAGAAACTGTAAAGTAAACAGATTCCAAGCGATTACCACCAGCGCATACATAGTTTATCTAGTTGAATCGCCATAGAAACTGCAAATATCTATAAATGCGGCAGGTACAGTTGCTAACGATATAGAGTACCAGTATGCTTAGAGAACGCTTATCTTTTATGAAAATAGTGTAATTATTATTATACAGCATGTTTTTAACTATGAAATAACTGAATGAGTGAAAGTTAGCTCCGTTTATTCCTTAGAAATTACTCAGCTTCATCATATGTAGGAATCCAAATGGCAATTCAAGTTTCGCGAACCCCATTACTCAGTTGCTTTTTCGATTTCCAAGTTAGGATACAAAAAGCGTTATGATTCATGGCGAATATAATCAGAATAATCAGATTTTCGGATCTAATTATTGCACTGTCGTTAGTCTTTGACAATTGTGCTTAGTTTTAATTAAATTTCTTCGCTCAAAGTGAGGCAAAATTGATTCCAAAATATCTGGTACATAGTTGCAGTTGGAACTGATAAAAATGTTTTAATCGAAAAACCATTAGAGACGTAAATGTCAACATTAAAACACTCTTTGATTAGTGAATTGTTTTTTATTGTTTTGATCGCGATTTTCTTCGATAAAGATGAGAATGAAGGAGATTTTCTTGACGAGTCTGATGTAAATATTCATAGCAAATGTAGCCCAGAGTACCAAGGCTTTACTATAATAAGCATAATTACTATATAAGTGGACAGGCATGCTGGACAACGAGAAGCTGCTATATATTTCTAATTTAATGATGGATTATACCGTGATCTTGATAAGCCAACTAAATTTGACTCTGTAGAGCCTCTCTTTCACAAAATTGATCAGCAAATAGAAATTTTGGCTTGGCTTGAATACGGTTTCAAATATTTTCATTGTACCGATTTTCAAACTTTTAAATGGCGAACCCTAAATTTGGAAAGCACGAATCTCATTCCTGCTGACTTGGGGGAAGAAGAATTTTTTGATGGAGAGACCAATCCTGCAGGAGAAGACAGTGAAGACACCCTGACGAGCACGGAATTTCTCTTCGAGAAATGCTCGAGAGTAATGATGATATCGACTAGATTGCAATGGATTTCTTATATTCGATTTTTAATATTCTCTTTATTTTTGATAAATATTTAAATAAAGTTTTCACAAGAATACCGTTTTAAAGGATTATCGTTTAGAGTATTTACAACAATCAAGATTTTAAAAAAGCATTTCTGACATTTTAGAGTTTTTGTAGATTAGGAAAAATCATATTTGAGCTTCTTCGAAGGTAATTTCTTGCTCGGAATTTTTTTTTCAAGAATTTATCTCTAAATTTCAAGTCTTTTTTGAGTTACTCACAAAAAATGCACTGTTAAAAAAATTCAGTAACACGAAATTCGCTTCTTGTAAGAGTAATTTTGAGATTAGGAAAAAATCACAAGGAACCTTTTTTGTAGGAATTTTTTTGAACTACATTTTTGATCCCCTCACTTTTTCCGATATTCGGCATAGATTCCGAGTTATATGCAAAATTCGAAATTTTGAAAATTTAAACAATAATTCTTATTCATTCACGAGTTTTGAAATTCAGAAAAAAAAACTTGGAATTTGTATTAAACTAAATTTCAACTGGTGGTGAGGTTTATGAAAAACGTGAGAAATCGTTTTTGTACAGCGGAAAATTCTCTACACAAATCGGAATTTTTCAATTAAACTAATAAAAAATAGAAAACTACAATATGAAGAACTTTCCTATTGAAAATAAGAGCTCATAATTTATTAACATTTTTTAAAGACGAAAAAATAAAACACTGTTATGCTCATAATTGATAATAAGTTGCCAAATTCATTTATTTATGTAAAAAGCAACCACGAAAGGTAAAGCCTTTTACATTCGAGTGGTGTCTGCCGTCTGGAGATACCTGTGATTGTAGTGCTCAGGAAAGACGTGCCTTGGTAGCTGATTCCACAGCTTTGCACTTCTCCATAGAAATGAATCCCGATAAATTGAAGTTCTGGGGGTCTGCAGGCTAACTTGGTATTCGTGAACCACGTCTGTCTGTCGAGTAGATCTTGCAAAAACTAACCAGACGGAATTATGCTAGACAGCTCGGAAAAGCATTTGTCAACGATCTTTCTTCTAAGCTATAAGCCTATAAGTCAAACTGCTCTTTTCTATATTGAGTCGAGCATCTTCAGGGTGAGGGCGACAAATCGTACGATGTTAATTTATATAGAATGTTGTAAAGCCAAATCCTGTCAGAAGCCTTCGATATGTCAATAGATTCAGTCCATAGGTTAGTGACATAGGTCAGAAGATCCCCGGTTGGTCACGGAAGCTCTATTGATGGTCGCTGATCATGCTAGAAGCCTCAAAATATCTCAATATTCTCTATAATACAGTTTTTTTGTCGTATACTTTCTTAAGGACAATAAAGTTTTAACAGTTGGTTGTAGTCAATCAATGATTAAAACAAAAGCTTCAGTTGTTACTTAGAGGGCTAAAGATAAAATGAAAATTTTCTGTCAGGTCAAATAATTTTATTAGAAATTCAGTATATCAACAACTTAAACGTATAAATATTTGCGGTCATGGTTTTCTGCGGTTTTTTGGGATATAATTCAGTAGCTTGAGAGACACTACTCATGTATATTCGCGGTAATTCCTATTAGTTTGTTTAAAAATAGAAATAATTCGTAACACTCGGTATCTTTATTACGAATACAATAACTAGATGACGATCATATCCACATCCCATACATATTTATAGAACGGCAAAGTGAACTGGTTTTACGCCAATCTGCGTGGGATTTTCTTATTTGTCACCACCAAGGGTGTTATCACGTAAAGGTTTTCACATAATTTTCAATTTGATCGTATTGAATTTTATGAAATATATATATAAATAAATTGATTTAAGCACTGTTTTACAAATCAATTCGCTCCCACTTTAAAACTTCGTCGCATTTTGCACTAATTAACAATATAATAATTTTTTCCAACTAATCAATGTGTAAATTATGTTTGGAAATGAAAGAAGAAACGTTTTTCTAAAACACGACAAACATTTTATTTCGCTTCTTTTGATATAAGTCATAAAAACGTCAAATTTATAAAAGTTTTTCCATATTTTTTTACACGATTTGTTAATGCTTTATAATAATACTTCCCCAAAGAATATTTTTTCGCGGCCCTGGGGGTGTATTGTCTGAATTCAGTGGGGATATTTTCGTGTCCAGTAGCGACAATTATGACAACTTACTGTACCATTTTAACAAAACGTAGCCTCGTCTGAAAATACTTCACTATTTGGAAAAATTGGATTTACAAGTTTTCACGGAATTTCATGCTTGACTGGATCATTTCCTAGAATTGTATGGGTTTATTTTTTTAATTTGGAAAATGGGGGAAAATATTGTCGCGTAAAGCATGTTGAAAGAAATCCTAATTAAACTAAAAAAATTTTATTGGGGTTTTTGGATATTTTTTTGCGCAAAAAACTGTTTTCAAACCTAGGTCTCATTTTTATCTTAAATATTTCCCAAAAAATTAACGAAATGGAAAAAAAAATATTGCAAATATTGATTTTTCGGTTTTTTCTGAAGACAAATAGGGTGGACCCCACTTCCAAATAATAACCATGTGTGGATGAGGTACAAAATTCAGAAATCAAATTTTAATTAGCTAATAATCTGTCTCAATGTTGAATTATTTCACTATTTATTAATTGTTTAGCATGTGAGGAAACTTTTGAAAGCGATTTTCTTCAACCCAACGATCCCAACTTCACATAGTTAGCAAGGATAATGAGCTAATTTAATCATTTTATTCTATAATCCTTATCGAGATCATCAGGTTTGATCATTCTTTTCCTAAGACGCGGCAAGAGTCTACTATACCGGAAGAGTAAAAAAATCAGTAAATTAATAAGATGGCGTGAAGTTAATAGAATGATTTTTAGTTCATACAGCTAATTATGGTGCGGCCCTCTTTCATATCCTTCCTTCGAGCCTGCCCATATATTGCTGTTTATTATTTGTAAACTTTTTTCACAACAATAAAAAAATATAATAAAAGCTAGTTTTAAACTGTTCGTTGGATAGAGTTGATCTTAATTTTCCTTTACCTAATTCTAAGTGGAGTTTAATATAGAGATATAGAGATATATAGAGATATAGAGAGTGGTATAACTAAGCTCTTTCTCCCTCTATCAACTGTTCGGGAGTATTTTACTGAACTGTCATATCTAGTTCTCTCTATCTTGAAAATTAACTCTTTGACTTGTTGTCGCTATGATTTTCATTACTCGAAGATTGACTTTGCCAGAGTGTGTGTATTTTTTCCGTTGTTTAACATTTTGATAACAGTTCGCTCGCCCTTTTTTGCTAATATCATAGCTCCTTTTTACATTTGGACTCCCTTTTGGTTACCATTATGTTCTCTTTATGATCCATCCATTGTCTATCTTGCGAGAAGATCTGCCCATTGCCAATTGAAGGATTTAGTTCCGTGGATGACGTCTCCTTATCTTCCACTTTCAGTTCATCTTTCTAATGCTGTATAAATCTTATTTACTGTATATAAATTACCTCATGTTTTCTCAGTAAATACTTGTAAAAACTAAAATTGTGGCAACGTCGCCTATAACGATGAGATGTTGGGAGAAGAGAGTTCGAGTTTGTATTTAGAACGAGACAAAAGTCTAGAAATATTCGAAATCTATTTTCTTCCACCTATTAACTATTTGAGTCAGCAATACAAACATATGCCTAGCATCTGGAGCAACAGGAATTTCTTAATGAGCTGGCCAGGTTTCTCTGCTGCACGTTATGACTGGTAATTTCAGCAGGTTCGATCTTTGGACGGTAGGATTTAAAGATGATTGAATTCCATTCTAATGCTTTGCATGACAATTTTTCGTTCTAATTTTTAGAAGTAGTGAACCAGATTCATGTTTAATAGTCTCACGTATATGTATTTGTTCACAACTTCAAGTATGGTATTACTGATTGCAATATAATGGGTTGTATATGAACTTCGTTTTATGTACGTCCATTGTCAAGTTCTAGACTTCCTTATTAAACTAGTTAGTTTGTTGTTAGATTCAAGGCTACAAGGCTGTTTGCTATTGGGATAATGTCGCCAGTATTGGTTCAAATATTCTCTTTCTACCTTCAAACTTTTTTCGCTCTAGTCCAAGTTCTGAAAGATGTTTTCTGTTGCTCTACTTGTGGGGTTTTATGGGTCCCATATACCCACTTTAGCTTTTTATTCTTTGGTTATGTTGACCAGATAATCTATATACTGACTATCGACAATTTGATGAGCGAGCGCTTCAATTATTCCTCTGGGGTATATTGTTATGTTTTTATTTACTTATTTTTGATTATTACACAATTTTCTATTTTCCTGAAGCTGTATGAAGGTTCTCACCTTCTATTTTGACCTCACATCCATTGCAGATAATAGTTGGCTATTCGGGCATTGTCCATTCATCTTTCGCGGCGAAACACTCTGCTTTGTTCACTCTCCAATCTTCTATACCTTCTTTCTCGCTTCCCTCACTATCCTGTTCCACTTCTTTGTATCCTCTACAATTTGTCTATGGTTCCTAAGCCTCCTCTACAATATCCTGCAATACTCGTTGTTCCCAGTGTGTTTTTGGTCGACCTCTTTGTCGTCCTAAGGCCGTCCAAATCAATCTCTATTATATCACCCTCTCTCACATCTACTCATGATTCATTAATCTTATTACGTATCTTCCATCGGTTTTGATAGGTCCTAGTAGCTTTCTCTTTGATATTTGAAGGTCCTCGTCCGACAGGCGAATGATTTCGGCTCCATTTGGTCCAATTCTTGTTCTGTATATTGTTAACTTTGTGGTCGTTGTTAAGATCTGCAACTTCTAAGCTTCTATTATTCTCTATTTAAGAAGATCCAATTTTTTCTCATCATTTGCTGTATGCGTTTCAAGTCGACGCTACCATAAGCCTTTATAAAGTCTATAAATATCATATGATGGTCCATTCTGTGTTCATAGAACTTTTCTACTGTTTGTGACATGACTTGAACTGCATCTATCACTTTCTATACGTTTTTGTATGATATTTTTGAAGGAAATTAGATGAAAATAAGCGTGAAAACCTCATTGAAAAAATAATATCCCCGTAGAATTATTGTACGCTTCTGAATTAAATGTTTCCAATCCATTTCTTTGCAACTTGCCATTTATCTTATAGAAATTATAAATTCTTCATTGAACTGAAGGGAGACAAACGGTCTGAGCTTTTTTAAAGAGTAAGAAGAACAGCAACTACTTGCTCTTGCATTCCGAACACGTTTGCGTTATTTCTCCGATAATATTCGATTGAAACATTCTCGACATACGTACAATATATTTCTCTTTATCTATACAATAGCAAATTTCCGTTACGTAAGTTGATATTAGTTGCTGGTATTTTATTTCCAGTAGCAATAGCTTTTAGCAAATGAAACTGGTTGACCAAGGGACTATTTATGTGATATAATACCCTGAAGGTAAATATAGTTTTTTTTTTGTTAAACAGGATTTGCTGTACAGTAATGGTAAAATATTTATCCCTTCAAGCTTATGCCATTCAGTATTATTCGAAATGGGCAATTTTCTCCTGAGTAATTACAAGTAGTCTACGGGCAGTAATTTTTTCTCATCATTTTTTACCGACTCAATTCTGTTATATATATTAATATTGTTATTAAAAATGTTACGTAATCAAATCATTTAAATTTCCTTGATAGAATATTTTGTAGGTAAACAAAAAGTTGTGAAGTCAAAGTATGAGTGATTTTGATCCATTTGATTAAACACAGACTACGAAGAACACAGTTTCTAGCTATACAATTCCAAATATTTGAGAATCTTGAAATTCATACATAATTTTGAACAAAACCACGCATTTCATGTGAAAAATCATTCCAAAAAAGGTTCAGCTTACTTAGATATTTACGATTCAATGACACTTATTGACTGTACGTATTTGTTGAAAAGGTTTAAGTGACCAAATGAAGATGGCATACAACATTTTCAGATTCAAGTAAATGTTACTGAAAATATATGCTTTTTAAAGCCATTTTATTGTGGAACACATCCACGGTCTTCTTTTTGTTTTGCATTTTTTACCGCAAGTATCGACAATGAATAGTTGCCAAGATACTACCACTTTGTTTGCTTGTCTGTCCACCCGGTATACATTATAAATCATAGTAATTTTTCATTTGCTTGGTTTAAAATGGATTTTAGTTTGTAGAAACTAAAAAACTAGAATTTAAATAGTTCATTGAAATATAAGTAATTATATCCATTCCAGTAAGACTTCCAAGAAGCAAAGAATGCTGGCCTCTTGTTACTAATTATTTTATAGTTTTTTCTCTGTTTCACATTACTTATTTATAGAAAAATAGTGAAAAATATATGGGGAAATTATTCGGTAACGTAGGTGGTCGGTTGGTAGTACTGATTTATGTTTGACAGTTGACATTGGAAATATTATTAAAATTTAAATATTTTCTCCAGTCATTCATTTTAAGGTTGGTCTTTCCGAGAAACTTCTTGACTGTATATTTGTAAGTTTTGTTCATATTTCATGACTATATTTACTTTGTTAAAAATCTCATTATAATTTATTGTAAATATAAAATACCATCGTCCAGTCAGCTGTCAAAATGGGCCATAATTCAGGGGCACCAATCCATTTTAGAAAATTACCAAAAATTATCAAATGAAACCTAATCATTGACTACTAATGGCACTATTATAAATGCGCGGGGTGCTTTCTATCGCCTTTTAAAACAAAGTTTGCGTTTTCTAACCAATAGATTTGAATGTCAATTCCAGTTCGAGGACTGTAGGAATGATTTTTTTTATTACTGAAAATTAGTAGGACTCCCTTTTCTTTCCCCATGTTTTTTAAACTCGAAATTCTTCTCTAAGGTAAAATGGATGGTGGCGTTTCTCGTTATGTGTCTTATGTAGGTGGCTGAAATATAAATACGGTACGTACCTCTAGGTTAACTAAACTGGTGAAGTTTCTAGCGCGTAACCAATAGATCCAGAATTGTTTTTCTGTTACCAAAAATTACTCACTAAGTAGATCTTTCCTTTCCTTTACTATCCATTTCTTCATTTATATAACTCGCTAAAAATGTGATATCGATGAGACTCATTATAATTTTTTACTAGTTTCATCCCGAAACACAGAGTTAGTTTAGAAATGTCATGAAAAACACGCTTTTATAATAATTACAGCAATTCTCTCCAGTAGAAGCGTTCAATTTTTTGAAAATACAATTTATTTTGCACTAAATCCATGGAAAATGCTGCTCAATTGTTGGATATTGGTTATGATTTTGATCTTGATTTTGGTAACTATCCATTGTCGATACTTCGATCGATGCAATAAAAAAATGATTTCGTATGACAAAAAAAGACACAGATCAACATGGCTTTATATAACTATCTCTAAATGGTTGTTTCTTAGTATTTCCAACTGTATTTTGTTTTTGTTACTTGTGTAGAAAGCTGCATCTCGATTTTGTAAGGCTGGGACTCGATTTTTTTTCTTATTTCTCATGCAAAGGATATAAAAGGATATTTATGAATACTTCCGAATCCAGATAAATCAGATATTTTGATCGAATTATCACTCTTTCGTCAGTATTTGACAATTGTGTAGAGTTAGAATGAAACATAACCTCTAAAAGTATGGCAAAATCAAGAACAAAAAGTCAGTTATAATCATACAGGTGAAACTCACAAAAGTATGTTGAAATAGTGAACATTTCATGCTGCGACGCCTTTGCGGAGTCCATATATTTAAATAAAATGAAATATTAGAATAACCACATCAAGAATATATAATAAATAATCAGTAATAGTTTTTTATCGATGTGTACATAAAAAGAAACGTGATAAGTGGATATTTATTCCAGTAAATGGTCACGTTTTCAAATAGCTACACGCAGAAAAATAATTATTGGTAAACCCCAATAATTTGCGTGATACTAATGATATAATTTTGGGTTAATATTATAAAGCTGAACGATTCTAGTAAATCCAAACCACAAGTATACACATTTATGTTTATTAACTAAAATGAGAATCGAGGGAAAATAGTTTGGTACCGCTGCAGTAGTAACCGGTAAAGAAAAATCTTGTTGTCCACACACAAGAAGCTGGTAGCTGCAAACTATTGAGGGTTTTTGAAAAAAGAAAACAAGATGCATTTTTTTTATAGATAAATCTTCTAGTAAACGTTAATAACCACCACCTTTAGCAACAGCTAAAGGAGATTAAACACATACACATATAAAAATTTGGACATGAGAAAGCTGTGGAGCAAAAACAGCGTCGTTAAGATGTTTCCTTCCAGTGTTTCTCAGAAATAAAACCAAATTTCGTGACCATGGTTGAAACGTGAATCAATCTCTTCACACCCGAAACAAAACCATCAAATCAATGAACTAAAAAGAGAGAATCGGTTCAAATAACAATGCACCAGTTCACGTATCCGTTATGTCAATTGTTCAAGTTAGAATTGCTACCTCACGCACCCTATTCGGAAGATTTAGCTCCCTCGGATTATTTTCAGTTTCTAGAATGTTACCATGATATACCTGACTTTGGGCAAAACCAAAACCTTCTACCTGCTCTTCCATACTTATAGCAACCCAGGCGAGGCTTTTGGAATCGTGGAGAAATTCTCTCTAGATCGAGAAGCGATCAGATCTCAGACCTCAGCGGAACTGTGCCGTTTTCAAAGACTTTGCTCGCGCAATGTAGTTTAATCTTTCGAAAATTTAAGTTGTCGAACTTTGACTAGCGCCCATACTATTGTTCTGTAGCTGATACCTCAGAAGAATTCAGGTCCCTCGAAGGCCTTATCAGCTATTTCAATTTATTTCATTCCTGTGTACCCTGGAATCTATATTTTCAACTATACTACTGATGGAAACCTGAAATCTATAGTCTGTGATGCAATCCAGCTTATTTCAACGCTGTCCCATGTCCAGATTCAATTTTGGCAATTGGCAATTGATGGCTATTTTAAGGACTTTCAAATTTTATTGGGACTATCTTCGTATTATGGTATCAATTATTGATTCCTCAATCTCTCCACAAATTCCAATATCTGGGAACGTTGTTCAAATATAGAGGATGTTTTATTAATAATGCCGGTTCCCAATGTTCACTTTCTTTATTAATATAAAATAAATCCTCAAGTTTAGCCCATCGTGTTCTATGATTTTAATTCAACAGCGAAACTCTATGAGACGTTGACAAAACCATTTTTTGAGCTTAGAATAAAAAAATTGTCGCACTACATTTTCAAAATCTCCTTTTAATTTTTTCTACTCAAGAATTTCTGTACAAGATTTGGATTTTATGATGAAAGAGCTCCAACACCACCAAGTTTTTCAACCTAATGTTATGCTTCATGATTCAGCGTAACTTTAGCATTGTCTTGTTGTAATAGTGAAGGAGCTGTTTGTTTACATACCTCTACTCGACGTTTCGCTTGAATCTTGGTTAATTCGTAAAGCACTATTCTTTTATCCATCTTACCTTATTCAAATGGCGATGAATCGTATAGTTAACTAATCCAAAACAACCCTCTTCGCAGCGGCGCATCATCATCAATTACTTATTGATTATTATGAACTGTAACCTCATTAAGTTATCGTTGCTATAAATTTGTCTATGTTTAGTCTGCCTGTAAGTTTTATAGACTAAACTCCATTAAAGTGCTTTCCTAATAACCTCCATATCCCACGCTGGTGGACGACTTGACGCCAACGAATTTGAAGCGTTCAATTTCACTTATTTCACTTGCTGCTACAGCTGCTTCAAACTTTTGTTTCATGTAATGTCTCAACTAATACTGAATCTTCAATAAACAAAGAGGGAATTGGTTGAAAGAAAGTGAAGCATGTATCCTATTTTGAAAGGATATTATTAATTCTCAATTGAGTCGCCTTGTGTTTACGTCGCAAAGAAGAGGAATATCGACGCCTATTCATTTATACGTAGATGTCTCACAATTATTTATCGGAGATATGCTGCAAAATAAAGTACGAAAAATTAATTAAATTCTATTTATTAATGATTAGCTTTCATTTTCCTACATCGTTATGTCGAACTCGAGTTTTTAATAAAACTATTCGAGACTTATTTATACTTCCTTGCGTCTTGCTTTTAACTATCCATCCAATTAAATCACGTGTAAAAATTCACGATCCCGTAAGAGTGAGGGACATTTCTGTCTTGTATGAAATCAAAAAATTGTTGAAAGATTGTCCGCACAAACTAGTTTTACTAGTTAGTACAGTGGTGTACTAGAACATTCAGATTTTATTGATAAAAAAGGATGTGACTATTCATTTAGCTCTAGCAATGAATTTGTTTCCTAAATTATACACTTTCTTTTCTAATCCTTACGTGTCTTCAATCCTTTTTAAAGCAATAGAACGTGTTGGGTCATGGTTAGCATAATCTTCGAATTGAATCAGATGGATACAAACATTTTCACACTTCACCAAACTCATTCACCCAAAAAAACAACCAATTTTAGGCTGCGCCATAGCTGACATCCTTGTTCGCGCTTAACATAAATTAAACAGATTACGAATGTGATTTATAAACACAAACGCTCGCGATCGCGTTCATGCTCGCGCTGGGAGATGGCCAATTTTGATTCTATTCAATTATTTCCTGGTGTTGCGTACCTTAGTGTGATTCATGTTCTCAAATTTGATTAATCAGGACCTAAAAGGGTTGGACAATGTTTGTGATACTATTTTTCTTTGTACCGATTCTTGTATATAACCTTCTGCTACGTTGAAATAATGTCATTCTCCGGGTCTTTCGAGATTGAGCAAATCAGCGCCGCTTTCTGAATTTCAGGTATATTTCAACAAGCTTCGGTAAAGCGGATGGTATGGCATCCAGAATGTTGGGCGTAGCACCTACTATTTGGTGATTTAGATCTGCATATTAAGAGTAACATCCACAGGGCTCGAATGTACATCCCCCATTGCTAATGGTAAAACTTCTTGACATGATTTTTCCATCTCGCAAAAATACAAAAATTTAGCGTCAATTATCTTCAACGTGGTCTTAGCTCAAACGTATTAAATCCACCTCTACGACTTGCGCCCAAGATCCCAAACACTAAAATCACTTTTGCTCATCTGAACTTTGGACTTTTTTGGTATACAGTCCACAGCCTCACGCTTGTCACTATTTTGTGTTGCCAGCAATTTCTTCTATATCTAAACAACAACTCTTTGGCATTGAGAACCGACTCCATAACGTGGAAGATTTCATATTCTTTATTGAGATCTCACCATTAAAAATTGATACTCATGTTCATATCCTGTCCTAGATTTTCCTAGTAACGAATCAGCAACGAGCTTCTTCATCTAGATCTGATATCTGGCACTAAATTGGTTAGAAATCCAACAATACATTGAAACAATTACTGGGTAATCCTAAAGATAAAACACCAAATTTGGAAAAGACTGGTATATATGAAATTAGCTGAGGTGATATTGGACAGACTAAGAGATCTGTTATTGTACGGTTTAAAGAGCACAATTAAATTATGGACGGACCGGACAATCAAGATTGCCGATAATAATCATAACATAAATATGAATAATTTAAAATTGTTGTATCCAATAATAAATTGTTGAATGAAGTCAAGTCATTAGGTTTTAGTTTATCTTCAGTCTCTGAAGACGATAACTTGATTATCGAAACGCGCATCAGACAGTTTAATTGTGAGTGTTGATGTAGTTAGTGGTGGTTAGGTTACAGTGTGTTCACTATAAATTCCAGTAGAGAAGCAACTGGAAAGTTTACGATGTGAGGAGAGTCCGGAAGACATTGTTGGATTGCTATTGGAGGTTAACCAAAATTACGAAGTTTTATACAACTTTAAGAACAAACTTAATGAAAATAGTAAAAGGAAGAAGTTGGCTGTAGAGAAATATATTCTATACTGAATATGAGTAATGAGATTTTGCTTTTACCATACAAATGAAATGTCTAAATGCGAAAAATAATTGATGGCAAAGTGAAATGTCATTTAAATGACGATAAAACTGAAATAATACCGATACATAATGAGGAAGAGGAATAAGAGCTAAATCAAAAAATGTTTGGGAAGACTTGACACAAGAGAAAGCTCAAAGAAAGTCTACCAACGTCATGGGATCCCTCACGAAAGAGATTTTTAATTTTGATTTCGTATGTTTTTGTATCGTTATTTTTATGTGAAAACCGATATGGTTATGAACTTAAGAACGCCACTGAAACATATAATTGAAACTTTTTGAGATAACAGTTATACAAAAAGGAGCTTAGTTTATATGACTATTGAGCGAAGTATGAAAGAAAGCGAGCTCAAAAGAAGATATGTTGTACGGCGTCGTAGTTCTTTTCATTCGTACGGTAGGACATGTCTAATGGTCGATTGAAAATAAGAATGAGTAGTAATTTTTAATCCTTGATTCAATTCTCCGTAAGAAAGATATTCAATACTGAAAACCCGATGACAACTCGGTCTTGGTTCAAAGTTGTTTTCATATATTTTGATTTTTTCATAAGATATTTAAAGTTGAATGTATATGGATAGACATTAATTGAATTATTATGGTTTTATAGAAACAGTTATCTATTTAAATAGAATAAAAATTGGTTGATGAAAGCTAGGCGATGAAAAACGTTCAGGTTGGCATCGAAATCCACTCAAGAACCCAGAGGTAGCAGCTCGGATCAATGAACCTATCAGCATTTGAGTAATTCTACAATGAAAAGGAGATTGAGATGCTGGCCCTTTTGGAAAGAGTTTTATGGAATGATGAGTGAAAGTTCACGGTTTTTGGGTCAAAGAGGAAAGTGATTGTGCGCAGATCAAAGAAGAACGGATCAATCTATAATCCGGACTATAAAACATGTCGTAGGCTACCTACCCTGGTAAAAATTGAAGGAATTGTGAAGAAAGAAGGCTATGAAAATATTAAAGGGAAATATAGTAGCGCCTGATTGGCAGTAAATTCATATTCCAGCATGACAAAGATCGCAAGCATTCCTCGAAACTGTACAAAAAATATTTGAAATAATTGAAAAGGAAGAATGTACTGAAAGTAATGATTCGGCCTTCACAGTGACGGTTTTGATGTTTTTTGGTTTGAATCATATCCATAGTTGTAGTTGTAGACGCAGCTGGTAAATGAATAAATCGAGAGTGTGGATTCTACGGCGGCCTCGAGTCGACCAGAGCTCATGTAGGGATACCATGCAAGAGTTTGTTCGTTGGACAGTTTCTATGGTGATGGATGGAAACACCTGGCGTGAAACAAGTTAAGTTACATAAAGAGAAGCCTTCTGCGTTTTCAACTTAGGCGAAATGCGACTAATGAATGGTTTTTTAACCGAACGCTGTAATCGGAGGAAGATTTAAAATTGAGTGAACAGATTTATCATACTAGGATTGTTCAGTGACATGGTCATCAAACTTTTAAGTGGGCCTTATTTGCGAATATGATAATAGGCCACATAAAATAATTAATATTCAGAAATATAATGTCTCTTAAGCGTAAGACTAATATTTTTCTCTATACAATTTAAAGAAAATTTAATATTATTAATGTTACCCTCGAAATGAATGTTTTTTTTTTATGTGCGATATTCTGCGAACCGGATTCAATTCCTAAGTTATTTGTATTCTTCAAGTGGAACTTTGACTTCTCAAATTCTCATTCATTATTCATTCGTTGGCATTGATTTTCGACGATTTGTGTGTTTGGATGTCAATTGTACAGGATTACTCCGATATTTTTTACGTCAAAAATTTCTCGGTTTCATACTAACGATTATTTATTTTCAACGAATGAATACAAACGAAAAGGTGAAAATTTTGAGTGTTTCTAAGCTTATTTTTCTAAACTCTGCTACAAAAAGTATATTCTGGCTCACAATAAATGACATTTTTAACCGAATTTTCGTTTATAATCGATCGTGTGAATATTCTAAAAAATTTTTGAAACATGGAGATGATTATGAATGTAAGAGTATTAAAATAATAAAGTATTCCTAATCCATAGACAGGTAACTCATTTTTTATGACATATCTCTAGTATTTTCGAATGATATAACATTTTTGCTTTTCCAAAATTTTTAGTATGTTACGAACCTTGTGTCCTACAGATTATAGAGGCATAAGAATTTTTAAATAATATCACGTTCATGAATGATAGGTTTGATATGAAAATCCACCACATTTATTACAAATCCAAATCAGAAGAAGAATCGGAACATAAACTGTACTTTTCTTAAAATTTTCATACAAGTTTTTGGTCTTGTATTGGTATTTGATAACCATAAGTTGTACAGGACGATAGAAAAAGGTTTGGAGTGGTAAAAAACCGTTTGTATTACAGATTACCTAGCCGTATCATAAGATCTATAAGTACATATTTGCCAATATAAGTTAGAAATTATGTTTTTTTTAATTCCGAGAATCTCATCCCAACAAATTTCTATATAGTGAAAAGGTCCAAGTTCTGTATTCTTAACAGTTTAGTGGCAACTTGTGAGGTGTAGTATTCAATCTATTGTGAATTCTAGTGTGATTATGAAAAGCTTGGAAAGCCGGAAGATCGATCCTTCAACATTTAATGAAAAAACATAAATATTCAATTTAACATTTATTTCTAAGTGTTGTTGATACAGTGAAAAAGCTACAGGAAAACCAAAATTTCAAATAAACAATCATTTGAAATAACGACTTCAAAGATAAATGCTTGCGTTATTGTTTAGAAAAGAATTTCCCACAGTAAACAAACTTCTTGTCGTGGTTTGAGATGATAAGGATCACCCTGAACTGAGTCCAGGCGGACTATACTGGAAACTCTTAAAAGAAATAGGTTTTCACTGGAAAAATCATTCCAAAAATGTGTAATTTATCTACTGATTCAAATCCATCCAAAGGAATGGGACGCAGACTGATTTTTCTAAAGAATGTTCCAAACAAATGTTAAATATTGCAACTATGTTGTCCGAAAAATATTGGTCAAATTCAAAGTATTCATCCTGGATCTGTTAGAAAAGAGTTGTATTCTTCAAGCTTCAAGCAAAATATGAAATTGATAAAATTGCAGAAAATCGTGAAATGACATTGGTTAGATAACCTCGTTGCGAACTAAACCTAATCAAACTGGTGAATGATCTGGAGCTTGAAAACTGGGAAAATTAATGAAAATGTAGCAATAACAAGCTAATATGAAACAAAGCACAGCGCACGATTGGAAAACATAGATTTAATTAGAAGAAACCAGACGATGGACCACAGAAATTGAGTACTTCATTCGTAAAAATAAGAATGGGTAATTAGTGTTTTAATTAGGGTTTTTTAGTGATTCGAAAGTACTTTAAGGGTGGGGGAGACACATCTTTCCATCATAACACTCATTATCTTATGCATATTGAATGTTATTAATTATCCAATCATATCGGAATACGCGGTCATCTGGATCAATAGCACATGAACTTAGGTTAGATTAGGTTAGGTTAGGTTCATGTGACGCGATGTTCGCTAAGAACGGTTCCACATGCGTCGGTGGAGAAGAGAGTGAGTTTTTAGCTGGTAGGCGCCCGGTTACGGCACACCTGGGACACCTTCCCAGAAGTCTTTTGAAGATTTTCCCACCCACAACAAAAAAAAGGTTAGGTTAAGTTAGGTTAGGTTAAGTTAGGTTACGTTAAGTCAATCGTTGTCAGCTCATCGTGAAATATGTATGTATTTCTTTAATTTATTTAATATTTCGTTCTGTAATCATTTACATACATGCAGCCAAAAATTATTGGAGTAAGTTTGTGGTGGAGCCCCAATTTCCAAAGGTGATTGGTGAAGTCCAAAAGTAATTGAGTTTCGTTAACCAGTGGATAATTGAATAATCTTTAGATCCTACTAACAATCTTATAAAATTCAACGTGTAAGTAACTGGAATATGTTGGTTCATACTCGTATTTGAATATAAAAAAAGTGATTGAAATTCATCAAAGCTGTTTACATTCAAGTAATAACTATAACTATAAATAAAACCAGTTTAATTCCCGTTAGATACAATATCAGATTTTTTCCAGTGTATATGACAATAAATTTAAGACGACAAACACGTTAACGTGTGTCCTCGTTATGGTCATCGCTAGATACATCGTTTTATCCGAAAACTTGTTAGCTTTTTGGCAGCACGGCATAAATAACTTTGTATATTATCGACCAGGAAAGGATATCAAACATTTATTGCGTTTCGATGAATATAAATATAAAAAAGAAACAGGTTAGAAAATTGCATCAACATTCTGGAGATAAAATAAAAATGTCACCTTGTCGGCGTAGAATATTCAGAGGTCAAACACGTGGTTATCTTGGTTTCTATTTTTTTTTAAAGATTTTGTAGAATGTGTGTCCTACTGCGAGATCACTACTCGTAAATATTTGTGAAATATGGTGAGATTTTGTCATAGATCTTGAATATAAAAACTCCGATTTAAAAAAAAATTATTTCCTAACGGACAGTTGGTCGATGAAACAAATGGGTCAATTGCTATTTACGAAATATAAATACAAACATAATAATTATTTCATAAAGATTTTATATTTAAACATCTTTACTATTAACATTGAAGCCAATCATTTATGTAACAGAGTTTTATTAATATTGCAAAATTGATTCTCCCATTTTAACAAATGTATTTTGATATTTTGTACATTTTTTCTTGTTCTACCCCCAATTTAAGAACATACCACCCCATATATTTCGGTTCTCTATAGTAAGTTGTTAAATTTTCCATTCGATGACTATTATCTCGTGTATTTTCGAGTTATTCGCGATTGAAATTGTGGATTTTCAGACAAAAAACACATTTTCAGATGGTTTTCCACACATGGGGTTAAGTACGTTAACAATAAGTGCACCCTCCAACCAATTGGACAGGTTTGGTAAGATTCTGGCCGATTTTGCTACGTATTCGTTGCAAAGCACTGCTTTTGGAGATCGTTGCAAATTCAGGAGTGGATCTGACGACTACCAAACAACGCGAGGGATGGAGGTCCTCAATGGTCGCTCGAGGTTATATCAAGGACTCCAAGTATGAATGAAATTCCTGTTTACAATCTGTTTGATGATTTGCCTGTTGAATCAGCAGCTTAACATCCTCAATTACCGATAAACAGCATTCTGAAGTACCATCTTCAAGATGCTTTAAGAAATTTGTTATCTTCGCGAAGAGTCTGCACGAGCAACTGCTCTAATATGATAAATATGCAGAATTGTTTAATGTTTTACGAATCAACCTTGTTAATAAATATTTCGTTGCAAATAAATAAAAAATAATTATAGGAAATCTTATTTTTTATAAAAAAACTAGCGCTGAAAATATTTATCTACGACTGTTGTATAACGTACCCATTATACGTCTGCTCGCTCGACCTTAATAATATCTATTATTCACGGCATATGATTAATGAATCCATAAATCACTGCTGTCAGATATCTTCTTGATCAGCTATATTATATTGTTTCGTTACAAAACATCATTTTATCATGTAAAATATTATATATATATATATATATATATATATATATGTACATTAAGTAAATTTTCCTTGACCAGATTCGAAAACAGGACTTTTTGAAGACATGGAATATTAAAACTCAGCTGTCAGCCGACATAATTAGCTGGAGCTCGAGGCAGTAAACTTCATCTCGTGAATAATAACCTCCATTATACACTCGTGGATATCATATAATAGTTTTAGACTAAAAATTCAGGAGTTTCGTTATGGAAAATTGACTTTATATCAAGTGCTTAATGAGATCTACCGACGACGGCGTAGTAAGCCACGTTCAGACACTATTTTACATTTGAAGCCTCATTTAAAAAAGTTTCGTAAAAATGTTTGAAATATCTCGCATTAGAATTGACACAATTTCACTAAAGATAGTGAGTAATGGTAAGTAGTTATAAGATAAAACTAATTAATACCAACAACAAACTAGTGACCAGATTGATATGACAAAACTTGTTTTTTTGGTCTGAATTTCCAAACACTTTTACTACGTACGAAGTTATTGAACCGCATTTTCTTACTCGTTTTTTTATTAAAAGAGCTTGATTGGATATTACACCAGTTCCCACGGTATATAATTAATAAAAAAACAAGTTGAAATTTTATAACGCATCTTCTTTTTCCAATATTTTGAAATTTTATCTTTTATTTATGTGGAATTTAGGTTTATAGCATTCTTATATATTATAAAATGTTCTTCAAGACATTAATGTTTGAAAGTAAAAGTTTTCTAAAAACTAATAAGGCTCCTAATAGACACACAATTTTGGTAAAATCACTTAATCATTATTCAAATCAAATATTAAGTTGAAATTCAATTTGTAATTTGAAAATTTTTGAAACTATTAATTTGAATATGTCAATTCAAAGGTGTTAGTTAGGCTTTAGCCTAGGATGGCAGATTTTTAAGTAGCGTCAAACTTTTTTGAAAAAATGAGTGAGTTAATACCCGTTGCTTCTAATTTCCTAGAAATAATGATTAAGAAACAGGATTAATTCGAAAATGCGTACACTTGCAAAGCTACTTTTTATCTGGAAGAATTTTGATAAAACTAAGCTTAGATCCTTATTGAGCCACGTCTTGCCAGCATCGCAAAGTCGAGAAATCGTATTTAGAAAATGCCAAAATTATGCCAAGTTCAAAAATTGGGTGCTCTGTAATTTTTACAGTAACGGAATACTCAAAGTTGCTAAGATGTTAGCAACGCAATGAAAATAATTGTCGAGGCAATAAAATAAGGCGCTTATTAGGTGCTGAAGAGTCAATATCGTGAAAGTGCCCAAATAATTAATAAACGAGTTAATTTCCGTGAGATAAAGAATCTAAAAATCAGGTAATCAGTAACATTAGGCGCTTGTGGGAAATTTAGAAGACGAAAATCATATGTGAATGCGAGAAAAATTTAGGGTACCTGACACTACTATAAAAAATGTAAAATATGAAATGAATTTTTGAAATGTTGATTATTTAAGTGCTTTAAAAAAGAAAACATTGCAAAACATTCCACTTTATAGGTGATAAAAATTATAGACCCGCCTTGATTGATGCAGGGGATAATTTTTTATCTATTAGAGAATAAGGTGCTAATTGAGTGCTCAATAAATAATCAGAAAACAGTTCGAGAAATATCATTCTACAGTGTTTGTAGAACTGGAAACCACTAGGTCTGATGTACTAAGTCCTAGTAGGAATTTTTCGTTACTAAAACTGACATAAAGTGAGATGCTAATTGATTGCTCAATGAATAATCAGAAAAGAGTCGAGAAATATCATTAATACAGTGGCTGGAGACCTGGAAACCACTAGGTCTGATGTACTGAGTCCTAGTAGGAAGTTTTTATTACTAAAACTGACATAAAGTGAGATGCCAATTGAGTGCTCAATAAATAATCAGAAAACAGTTCGAGAAATATCATTCTACAGTGTTTGGAGACCTGGAAACCACTAGGTCTGATGTGCTGAGTCCTAGTAGGAAGTTTTTATTACTAAAACTGACATAAAGTGAGATGCTAATTTAGTGCTCAATAAATAATCATAAAACAGTTCGAGAAATATCATTCTACAGTGTTTGGAGACCTGGAAACCACTAGGTCTGATGTACTAAGTCCTAGTAGGAATTTTTCGTTACTAAAACTGACATAAAGTGAGATGCTAATTGATTGCTCAATGAATAATCAGAAAAGAGTCGAGAAATATCATTAATACAGTGGCTGGAGACCTGGAAACCACTAGGTCTGATGTACTGAGTCCTAGTAGGAAGTTTTTATTACTAAAACTGACATAAAGTGAGATGCCAATTGAGTGCTCAATGAATAATCAGAAAACAGTTCCACAAATATCATTAATACAGTGTTTGGAGACCTGGAAACCACTAGGTCTGATGTACTGAGTCCTAGTAGGAAGTTTTTATTACTAAAACTGACATAAAGTGAGATGCCAATTGAGTGCTCAATGAATAATCAGAAAACAGTTCGAGAAATATCATTCTACAGTGTTTGGAGACCTGGAAACCACTAGGTCTGATGTGCTGAGTCCTAGTAGGAAGTTTTTATTACTAAAACTGACATAAAGTGAGATGCTAATTTAGTGCTCAATAAATAATCATAAAACAGTTCGAGAAATATCATTCTACAGTGTTTGGAGACCTGGAAACCACTAGGTCTGATGTACTAAGTCCTAGTAGGAATTTTTCGTTACTAAAACTGACATAAAGTGAGATGCTAATTGATTGCTCAATGAATAATCAGAAAAGAGTCGAGAAATATCATTAATACAGTGGCTGGAGACCTGGAAACCACTAGGTCTGATGTACTGAGTCCTAGTAGGAAGTTTTTATTACTAAAACTGACATAAAGTGAGATGCCAATTGAGTGCTCAATGAATAATCAGAAAACAGTTCCACAAATATCATTAATACAGTGTTTGGAGACCTGGAAACCACTAGGTCTGATGTACTGAGTCCTAGTAGGAAGTTTTTATTACTAAAACTGACATAAAGTGAGATGCCAATTGAGTGCTCAATGAATAATCAGAAAACAGTTCGAGAAATATCATTCTACAGTGTTTGGAGACCTGGAAACCACTAGGTCTGATGTGCTGAGTCCTAGTAGGAAGTTTTTATTACTAAAACTGACATAAAGTGAGATGCCAATTGAGTGCTCAATAAATAATCAGAAAACAGTTCGAGAAATATCATTCTACAGTGTTTGGAGACCTGGAAACCACTAGGTCTGATGTGCTGAGTCCTAGTAGGAAGTTTTTATTACTAAAACTGACATAAAGTGAGATGCTAATTTAGTGCTCAATAAATAATCATAAAACAGTTCGAGAAATATCATTCTACAGTGTTTGGAGACCTGGAAACCACTAGGTCTGATGTACTAAGTCCTAGTAGGAATTTTTCGTTACTAAAACTGACATAAAGTGAGATGCTAATTGATTGCTCAATGAATAATCAGAAAAGAGTCGAGAAATATCATTAATACAGTGGCTGGAGACCTGGAAACCACTAGGTCTGATGTACTGAGTCCTAGTAGGAAGTTTTTATTACTAAAACTGACATAAAGTGAGATGCCAATTGAGTGCTCAATGAATAATCAGAAAACAGTTCCACAAATATCATTAATACAGTGTTTGGAGACCTGGAAACCACTAGGTCTGATGTACTGAGTCCTAGTAGGAAGTTTTTATTACTAAAACTGACATAAAGTGAGATGCCAATTGAGTGCTCAATGAATAATCAGAAAACAGTTCGAGAAATATCATTCTACAGTGTTTGGAGACCTGGAAACCACTAGGTCTGATGTGCTGAGTCCTAGTAGGAAGTTTTTATTACTAAAACTGACATAAAGTGAGATGCCAATTGAGTGCTCAATAAATAATCAGAAAACAGTTCGAGAAATATCATTCTACAGTGTTTGGAGACCTGGAAACCACTAGGTCTGATGTGCTGAGTCCTAGTAGGAAGTTTTTATTACTAAAACTGACATAAAGTGAGATGCTAATTTAGTGCTCAATAAATAATCATAAAACAGTTCGAGAAATATCATTCTACAGTGTTTGGAGACCTGGAAACCACTAGGTCTGATGTACTAAGTCCTAGTAGGAATTTTTCGTTACTAAAACTGACATAAAGTGAGATGCTAATTGATTGCTCAATGAATAATCAGAAAAGAGTCGAGAAATATCATTAATACAGTGGCTGGAGACCTGGAAACCACTAGGTCTGATGTACTGAGTCCTAGTAGGAAGTTTTTATTACTAAAACTGACATAAAGTGAGATGCCAATTGAGTGCTCAATGAATAATCAGAAAACAGTTCCACAAATATCATTAATACAGTGTTTGGAGACCTGGAAACCACTAGGTCTGATGTACTGAGTCCTAGTAGGAAGTTTTTATTACTAAAACTGACATAAAGTGAGATGCCAATTGAGTGCTCAATGAATAATCAGAAAACAGTTCGAGAAATATCATTCTACAGTGTTTGGAGACCTGGAAACCACTAGGTCTGATGTGCTGAGTCCTAGTAGGAAGTTTTTATTACTAAAACTGACATAAAGTGAGATGCCAATTGAGTGCTCAATAAATAATCAGAAAACAGTTCGAGAAATATCATTCTACAGTGTTTGGAGACCTGGAAACCACTAGGTCTGATGTGCTGAGTCCTAGTAGGAAGTTTTTATTACTAAAACTGACATAAAGTGAGATGCTAATTGATTGCTCAATGAATAATCAGAAAAGAGTCGAGAAATATCATTAATACAGTGGCTGGAGACCTGGAAACCACTAGGTCTGATGTGCTGAGTCCTAGTAGGAAGTTTTTATTACTAAAACTGACATAAAGTGAGATGCCAATTGATTGCTCAATGAATAATCAGAAAAGAGTCGAGAAATATCATTAATACAGTGGCTGGAGACCTGGAAACCACTAGGTCTGATGTACTGAGTCCTAGTAGGAAGTTTTTATTACTAAAACTGACATAAAGTGAGATGCCAATTGAGTGCTCAATAAATAATCAGAAAACAGTTCGAGAAATATCATTCTACAGTGTTTGGAGACCTGGAAACCACTAGGTCTGATGTGCTGAGTCCTAGTAGGAAGTTTTTATTACTAAAACTGACATAAAGTGAGATGCTAATTTAGTGCTCAATAAATAATCATAAAACAGTTCGAGAAATATCATTCTACAGTGTTTGGAGACCTGGAAACCACTAGGTCTGATGTACTGAGTCCTAGTAGGAAGTTTTTATTACTAAAACTGACATAAAGTGAGATGCCAATTGAGTGCTCAATGAATAATCAGAAAACAGTTCGAGAAATATCATTCTACAGTGTTTGGAGACCTGGAAACCACTAGGTCTGATGTGCTGAGTCCTAGTAGGAAGTTTTTATTACTAAAACTGACATAAAGTGAGATACCAATTGATTGCTCAATGAATAATCAGAAAAGAGTCGAGAAATATCATTAATACAGTGGCTGGAGACCTGGAAACCACTAGGTCTGATTTACTAAGTCCGAGTAGGCTTTTTCCATTTCGAACACTGATATAAAATTAAGTGCTAAATAGGTGCTCACTAAATCATCATGAGACAGTGAAGAAATGACAATTCTACAGTGTTTGAAGTCCTTAAAAAACCCCCATGCAAACAAAATAAGCAAATGTTCAATATTATATGAAATATTGATCAAAAATTTATAGAAAAAATTGTTTTTTCTAAGAATAAGTGCATTTTTGGTATTAGGTTCAAAATAAATTAAAAATTGCTTATTTTGAATTTTCCACAAAAAAACCTTTGAATTTAAGAATGGTTGGGTTCTCTACTATATAATCTGTGCGCTCGAACCTCCGTGCGCTCGACTCACGTGCGCTCGATGCACGCATTCGGTTCACACGATATGTAAAATATTTTTAAAATAAGTAGAAGCTGAGTAGAGTGAAATAACAAACTTCAAAGCCAAATCTTTATAATTTAAATTTAATCTTGGTTTAGCCAAAATAGGTAATCTTGGTGAGAAAACAGTATTTTGATGAACGCTTCAATATAAATTAAAAAGTTTTCGAAATATCGTAAGTTCTCTAAGCCAGTATAAAATTTAGTTTCCACATCGTCGTTTTCTAAATTCTCATTAGTCAAGTTCAAGTTCCATTTGTTTAACTTTTATTCTAGATCCTGAGTTAACGTTAATGATAAAAAGGTTACATTGAAATTTTATTTTCGTAATATTTATTTAACAACCTTCAATATTACTAGACAGAATGTTTTCTTCTACTAAGTTCGATTTATTTTCCATACTTCCTGATTCTACTGAGGCACTACTATAAATCCGGAAAGTGTCCTCAATTATTTTATCCCTTCTAAACCGGAGGGGCTATAACTTCATTGAATAATTTTATAGGCTTCAGGTTTAGGATTGTTTTTACTGATGTAGTCCTTGTCATGTCTACGGTGATTCCCAGCTCCTGCATTTTTGTAAGATTATTACACTATTAACTTTAGATTGTAATAACCTATGGTTGTAATCCCCATTTTTTACCAAATATCTTCTTAAAGGTGTAGAAATTGTTCATTCTCTCCACATTTTTATTCAGAGAAGTTTGGAATTCTGTATGATTTCTAAATGCTTAGCATCCCTTGATAGGCAAAGCTCTTGTCAATTTAATTTTGGTGCAAGGCACTAAACTAAGTCATTTTATCTTTTCTGGTGATTATCTCCCTTATATGTCTTACCTAAAATGCTAATAATACGCCGTGTACATTAGTTTCAAATATTATTGACCGTACTTCTAAATTGTTGTCCTTATGAATAATTTAGTTTAAATTATATGAGATTCAAGAATCTCATTTCCCAGCTGGGTACGGCCTTGGTATCGTAAACGAGGACGGTTGTCTTTATTAATTTATAGGTAGCAAACTATGAAAAAAACAGATCCTTTTTTAAATGCGAATCAATACACACAAAATTAATTTTCTAAATTATTCTTGTAGCCAGACAGCAACAAATTTATTTGATTAATTACAAGTTATTTATCCAATATCTGTCTTCATATATGTTTGTCACACTGCCTAAAGGTACGATATTTTGGAAAGTTCGATATTTCTTAATACTGTTGATTATCTTTATAATAATAAAAAATATTTTAGAACGCATCTCAATAAAATAACAATTATTATCTGTCATTTTAATTTGAAACACGAAAGCCGTTTTTTTCTCAACCTCCGATCGTTCCGTGTGGACGCTACGCGGGCAGAAGAAAGTGAACTAGAAGAAACTATCGCATAACACACTCCGCCATTGTAGACATTCAGGCGTCAGTCGGCGTTGTGCTACAGCCACGTAAACATGTCCGATATTATTGATGTATGAATTGCGAGGTGTCATTTAGGCTGAAGGAAATAGTGTCGCAGAAATCCATCGGATAAATGAGTTGACAGAATCAAATAAACAAAAACTGTATACAATCCACCAATCTGAATTATTGGTCATCTATATTGCCAGCAATGGAAGCATTGCTTACCCTATCCAGGTTAAAACCAGACCACCGAAATGGACAGAGAAATTGGCAACTTGGGCAGCATTTGGTAAGCTTCTTTCATATTCTAAATGACAGAACCATTTCCTGTAACATAAAAAGGAAAGTATATCAATAATTTATACTATCCATAGTAACAAATTAATTTGATTAACAAAGAGGGCAATAGAGAAGAATCTCGTTCCAAAATAGGTTCCGTAATGAGGAAATCAGAAAACGTACAGAAGCTACAGGCATCATGAAGCGTATAGTGAAGTTGGCATATTGTTGGGTTGGTCATGTTGGAAGACTGGATAAAGAAAGATGAACCATAAAGATCATAACATGGCGATCATCGAAACTGAATGAAAACATTATAAAAAAAATGTGAGAAACATCCAGATAGGCTTCTGTCTAAAAGTGGATGTATAAAAGCTGATTAAAACTACAATACATTAGAAAAGAGACATTACAAAAATTATATTCTTCTGTAAACCACTTCCATATATAATTCCCTATATTTGAGATCCGATTCGTCACGGTGTTGTTTGTTTGACTACATTACCCTGCAAATAAACTAGTACTTACGTTTTTGCTCTATGTTTTAGAGTATGCAGCTCAATAATATCACTTTTATGCTCAATGATCAATTAGGATGTTCAAAGACGGAATCATCAAAGAAAAACCGTTCCTAAATAATGATCAACTTTGGGACATGTCTCGGAACGTTGTATCGAAAAAGTTTAGCTTTGAGAAAAACTTCACCTCAATAATAAATTGTAAAAACATGTGGGATCCAAAGACCATTCAAGAAATTAACAGAAATGTCATTAAATGGTAGACGGATGGATCAAAAACAGCAAACGGAACTGGAATAGGACTGTACGGGCTAAACACTTTGAAAGCCTGGGCAGTGCACCAAGTATTTTCAAGCAGAAATTCATGCAATCGAAAAATGTACTCAGTTCAATCTATAGAGGAGCTAATGCAAACAGGAAATCATCATCCTGTCTTATAGTCAAGTAGCCTAAGCTCTAGAGGGGCAGACAAACCTTTCATGGGACCCGAACCCTTCTGTGGTTTCAGCTTCAGAACATTTAGTGTTTTTTTTTCATAATACAAAACTTAAAAGAAAAAAATTTTATAACTTAGTTCAACATGGTTGTCAAACATGCATGAAACAATCTAAAGTGATAGAGCATTTCTGATTAGCTACGGAACAAAAGGAAAGGAAAAAGATGACAAATCCTTCTTCTTTCATAAGCCACTTTGATATCTTTCTAATCATATCAATTTGTTTTTACTGAAATTACTAAATTTTCTACCAAATCACAAGTTTTGATATATGGCAACACTGATGTGAATATGTCAAGTTTGACATTGACATTTGAAGTATGACATTTTTGATGAACTTGCTTATCGAAATTTGCAACAGACAGTGTAATTCTGAATGTTGGTGTAGTGTAAACAGTGTTTTTATTAGGTGTAAGCTATTTTCTAAGCAAATTCAAGCTTAATATGTTGCAAGATCATTACAATAAGGTCAAATTACCGTTTGATTTGGTTGGTATTGATTGGTTATATGTATAGGGGTTGTAAAGATCATTTTTCATTCCAAGAATACGCTTATATGCTCGGAATTTTCGATTTCTCTTTATAAAAACAGCTTTTGTTAGTAATCATTGAACTATTATACACAAATAAATAGTAAAAAATATGAATTTACAATCTAAAATGTACTCTCTATGTCGATAAAATTATAATTGACATATTTTATTATGTATATAATCTATAAATAAATATCCTCTATTTAAAATGTATATACGATAGCTATAATGAAAAAAGTGAAACATATCAATATTTTATTTGTTTCAATCGCATCCGTCTAGACTAGACTTCAAAATCCCGTCCCGAATTCACGGCTTAATTTTTATATCCATCCGTATTCGTTATATTTTTCCGAAATGATTTATGCACATCCACGTATTTGCTTCGTCAATACGGGGATGAAGGGGCGGTTCGGGACGAGGAGGGAAGAGGCGGTTGCCCAGAACGTAAATGCAACTGCACGTATCTTCCATTGTTGGTCCACTTCCGGTATTGTCGAAGAATGTCACCGTCGACTCGCACCTGTGCGCCATGCTCCTACCTTCAAGAATACTTTAATGTCCTATTGTTTATTGTCTCAATGTATTTTTTTGTCGTTGACCTTTTCAATTGAGCTTATATACGATTTCTTCGTAAAAAGTTAATAATACTTAACACACTTTTCCCGAAATAACTTTCCGTATGTTCTAGTGCTTTGAATTGTCGCCTACCGATACTTGATATTATACATTTAAGTTAAAAACGATTTAAAATGTTTTCGTTATCTAAATAATCTCACGAAAATAGTTACAAGCTTTTTCTACCTTCGACGTTAATAATTTAGATACTAAATGTTCACTTTAGACGTTTATATTGCGAAAATTCCTACCTATTTGGTTATCTTCTATCGTTATCCAAGTAAGTTTTTCTGTCAACAACTACAAAGTAATGTTTACCGTCATTTGACATCAGAAAACAAATTAAAGAGTGTCACAAAATCAACGCAAGATTTAAATTTGCCGCCATTTATGCAGTAAAGTGTTGACAACCTTAAAAATGAAACAAATCGACAGCTGACAGTTTAGGTGGGTGAAAATGTTTCAATATTTCAAAAATAATGAAAGTTCAGCTGCAGCAGCTCGACAATTTCGTAAAAAATATGGTTGGAATAGATTAATTAAAAAATTTCGGGACACAGGATCATGGTGTTCCAAATCCGAATTGTTCAATTATCAATATCGAATGAGAGAATCGGTGACAAACCACCCATGATAATTCGACGTCGTGGATAAAACTTGCAAATTTAGAAAAACTTTCTACGGCGTTAACTCATCACCAAGATCAGCGAGGGTTTGTTGAATGGATTATTCAACATCAACAAATATATGCTGATATTTTGAATAAAATCATCATAAGCGACGAAGCACATTTTTAATTTGATGGGTTTGTGATGTCTAAAAATAAACGCATCCATAAAGTGTCACTGTTTGGTGTGAATTTTGGACTGGAGGTACAATTCGACCTGGAAATGAAGCTAGTTAAGCAATGAATATTACTTGTGCTCGGTATTTCCAGATCGTGTAGTCTCTCATTGAAGTGATTAGAATTGGCATTGGATGGAAACGAGAAAATTCCACGTTCGATGTCTGATTCCATAAATAATCGCATCCTACGTACTCAATGATTCCATGAGAAAATTACAATCAAAAGATTTGTTTTCTAATCGTATATCTTGAGTAAATTTTGGGATATCTATTGGAAAGTGTTGGTAGCATTTCTACTTGCTACTTGCTGTCTGATACTTTAATAAAGGAAAATAGATTATAATTTAGGAAAATGAAATTTGGTTTTTTACAATGCTCCTTGCTTTAATATAATTTTTCTGGTATTTTGGAAAATAATAAATATGTGCGCCACGCCAAAAAAATAAATATGTCTTTTTTCTTCGGGTGGTTCCTCGAAAGTTTTCTCCATTTTTTTCGATCTTTCGTTTGTATTAGCACCAAGAAGTTCATTCCTTCTACTCTCAGTATGTTTGTTAATTTATTCCACAAAGGTCGGTCTTGGTCTTCCTCTACCTCTATTTCTTATTGTTTTGGGTTCCACTATTTTTATCATTTTCTCACGCATCCTTCTCACATGTCCAAAACATCTTAGTTCATTTCTTTATATATGTTGTTCTGCAATATTTATCATATGACCACATCATAAGCCATAACTTTTTCCCATTTTTCAGTGTTTCACATTTTTCACTGAAGATAAATTTTGCTTTATTTGAAGCAGGTTCGCTCTTTGGAATCCACTCAGTAGGGAGTTTTCGGGTACAACATATGGTGCCTCATCACCAACACGATCTGCGTACGTTCACCATTAGAAATGTCATACTTCAAATGTCGATGTCAAACTTGACATATTCACATCAGTGCTGCCATATATCAAAACTTGTGATTTGGTAGAAAATTTTGTATTATGAAAAAAGAAAATATTAAATGGGGATCATTTTTTTCAAAAAAACCAAACATAATGTCAGCATAACTTTTTATAAATGAACAGTTTGTGTCAGAAAAGGTAGAAAATTGTTGACCAACCTCCAACGTCTCTTATACTTATGACTATTCAACTTTGGGTATAATTTCCAAAACAAATTAACATAAATTTTAGGTCAATGTGAACGGTAAACTCCTAGTTGGAACTTATGAAAAGCCATTTAGAGGAACGTTAATGTTATAATGTGATGTAAGGCTCTATATTTCATATTCCTTCTTTAATAGGCCAGTTACGGAAAAAACTTCCCCTCAATAATATGTCATTATATTGAAAAAATGCAGAAAAAGTTACATTATGAGTCTGTTCCAGAGTTTGAGCCCATTTTCTGCCTACCTAGCTCAGAGACGTCATAATATAGAAAATAAGGACTTCCTAAATATTATGAATTCCTTTTAAGGCTTTAAAACTTTGATGCGTACTCGTATTATTTCAAAACGTCGGTTAAATTTGATGGATTGAAATCATTCACAATTATAGCTGGGATCTCAGAACTAGCATGTAACGGAATGGTTAGACTGGATTTTTCTATCCAATCTTGACAATATACAACGGTAGTTCAAATTTTGTCACCTCTCCGGATTTTTTTGTATATCTTTATGGTAAAAATCTCTCGGTTTGTCACGTAACCATTCGCGCAAACAGAATTTTACGTCCGCATGGACCAAATAAGTAAATATTTGCTACAATAAATTCTCCTCTTTCCCCTTCATACCACTGCAGGAAACGCTTGTGAATTTCTGGTCAAAATTCAGAAGTCTTGGCACACATTTGGCTGAAATTTTGCAGCTACCGATCCATTCATGAATTATTTGCTCAATGTTACCTACGCTGATGTTAAATTCTTCAGCAACATCGCTTGCATTACTGCGTCAGTCTGTTTATAATGTTTCTTGGTTACTGGACAATCTTATGTGACAGCACTTAACTCCGGATGTTGAGAATAATTGAGTAATATTAAAAACAAGGAATCAAAAAGCAGTGAAGAAATGATTAGTGACAACCTGAGCTTTTTACTAAAATTACTCAAGGTCTACTTAGCTCTGGACTGAAAATAAGAAACAAGATATTATTAGAAAGAGGATGCACGATAAACAGAAGACAAACCTACTCTACAAAATAATATGTCGCGTTGAAAATTGGTATTACAGTTGATTATAGATTAGTAGATTATATCGACTACCAAATAGAATAAACTAAATTAAGATGGCATATTTAAATAGACTTTCAAGAACGGGTCTATAAACGATTGGACTTCGAGTACAGTATTAACTCTTAAGAGACGGCGCCTGCCTTTCTATTTTCGGTATCAAATTAAGCGTTTCCAAGATCTTTGAAACAATGCCGAAAAAGTATAAATGTGAACTAAATTATTAGAGAAGGATTTAGAATAAACTGTAATAAGATAGTATTGGCAATAATGGCGTCTTGTCCTGGTTTTAATGTCATGTTTTTTGTTTAAGGGTTAAAGGAATAATTAGGAGGTATCCGCCTCGAAAATAGATCTTTTTAGTAAGATAAAATCGAGTTTAGGATGCCCCCGAGGCTCAGAATAGGCTACAATATCAGAAACTTATGTAAAAAAGTTTGTGAAACTCTATTGTATAAACGTGTTAGAAGTAAAAAATTTTTCAGCTAAGGAATAACGTCCTATGACTTACAAACATTCTTTATATAAAATTATTACGTTTAAGAAATGATTCTGTATTATTAAATGAATCTTCAATCCAAACTAAAAAAAACCAGAATGCAGTTACATATTTAATTACGCATTCTATATAAAAATTATCAGTCTGCTTCGTTGTTGACGCTTATCGAAGGTAGAAGTGAACGAACCAAGCAATTCAAACAAAATGTACGATTCTAGTTGATCAATTTAATTGTATTTGGATCCAAGTAGTGGGTAACTTTAGAGAATTTTCACGCTTTTCACTTATATAGAATAGAATTAGTCAGTGAGGTGAAAATAGGAATAAATCTTCAATTGGAACACGAGGACTGAAAACCTAAAGCCAGCATTAGAAGAAGGAACACGCGATATACGTGCTATGAGAAACAGATAAAGAAGCGCTTATACAAAAGAGAATAACTGGAGCTCGGTGTCTAAGCGATCTTAGGGCACTCGAGTTTCTAAAAATCAAATCATTCTATGGTAATATTAACAATTAGGTAAACTTACGAGGCTTACGGTCAAAATGCTATGACTGATTCAATGATTAGAAGATTGGTTGAAAAGTTGAATGAAGAACGTGATCGATTTGGACGCCCGTCTTTGATTACTGATGAACTGGTTCACGCAAATCAAGAGAAACTTTAGTAAAACCGTAAGAAGTTCATTGTTTTTGTGATGAATTTTCTTCCAAAGATAAACTTTTTCGGTATTCAATTTTATGGTATGTCTCAGATTTGCCCTTGTATTTTGTCCACGATTTCCAATAATATATGGCGAGATGGAAGATTCAGAATCATTTCTGGAGAAGCCGTTGGGCAAGCTCTTATGGACCTGACCAGTCTTTGCACTCTCGAGAGATAAATCCTCGTGGTATTCTTATGCCCAAAAACTGCTCTCTATTCGTGCTGACTTGTTACCCAGCTTCCTCTGTACAAAAATTCGTTACCTCCGTAGATTTAACTTTTTTCCGTGATCCAAGAAATATTTTCTTATCCAAGTTTTCTACTTTTATGATCAGAAGATGCTAACTTTTACATTTGATACAAATATGTCACCGAGCTTTAGTTTCAACTAGGTGTGTGTGTGTAAAGTCACTTCTGGTGGATACGTCTTGATTTAAATATAAACCAGTGGTTGACCATGATAACTGTCAAGTGAGAAATTATTGTAAATTGCTTACAAAATATAAACTGTAAAAACATTAACTCTTAATTTATTACATAACTTTATAATTACTACAAAATTTCTGGCCGAGGAATGGCGTTTAGTGAAATTTTATATCTTTTAATGTATCTTAGTGGGAATAAATTAATATAAAGCTACATGCAAATGTAAATTTTCCTATACAATATGAATACATTACACTCACTAAGTAAATAACTAAATATTTATTAAAAGTTTACGAGCAATGTTTAAAGCTGATAATTTGTTCGAATAATATGTTGAGCTAATTTATACAAATAAAATAGGTTAGATCTTATATCATACAGGGTGCTATATTGATAAGTAATGTGTATGCAGCCAATACAGCCATGCTATGATGTTAAATTTTTTCACATGTTTGCACTTTCCAAAATTTTGCTAATACTCACAAAATTACCAATCAATTGATTGTTACCTATTGTAATGAATGTTATTCGGAAATAAATGGAAGAAAAGGTCAAAATAATGTCCAAAAAATGTATTTATTAAGACGGGTTATCACAGGGTGATTGCGAAAACATGTTTTTCATTCATAAAAATCAAATTTCCATTCACAATCTGGACATATGGAAATTTGGTGCTCTAGATCCAGGCTGCTCAACCCCAGGCCCGAAATTTTAAGTGGCCCGCGCAAGTTTGGTTTAAAAATACGCACCAAATTTAGAAATCCCGTGGCGCACATTAAAAATCAGAGAATATGGAGAGTTACAACTGGATTGTGCTGTGCAATGGCTTTCAAGGGGCAGCATGTTGAAACATTTCTTCAACTTGCGAGAACAGGTGTCGCAATTTTTAGAGCAGGATTTACCATTCGAAGTTGATTTACTGAGCAATACATCCTGGTTGAGTGAGCTTGATATTTTGAATATCAAATTACTATGTTTCATTTGATAAGCGGATTCGAAGCAAAATTGAATCTCTTCCCCACACTTAAACATTTGAAAGAGGAGTTCAATATTGTGTCTATTAATTACTCTAAATACCAGTCTAAAATTAAATGCTTATCACGGTCATTTGAAAGGAGATTTCTTGAAGATTTCGAGAGTAAAAAACAAATTGTACGAATTTTTATAAATCCTTTCGTAATAAGTTTGGCTGAAATAGTTAGTTATCCTGCCAATGTTGTTGTTGTTGAGCTGCATAATCATGATACGTTGAAAAACCTTTTTGCTAACAAATTGTCTTCGAAAGCACAAAATTCTTTTTGGAAATTGGTACCAAAAGGAGAATTTCCAGCAATAACTGACCGGGCGTTACAGTTTTTAAGTAGTTTTGGATAAACATATGTATGCAAAAAGGTTTATTCAGATCTTAATTATGTAAGAAATAAATACAGCACATTCTTAACTGAGCAACATTACTGAAACAGGAAATGTAAGTGGCCCGTCGTTAACGACTGAATCCACCGTTTGGCCCGACTCTTCAAAAGATTGAGCAGCTTTGCTCTCGATATTCTCTGGATTTTGTTTTATTTGAAGATGACTTCTTTGTCTTGTTTGCTTCATTTAACAGGTTAATTGTTACAATGTAGGTTTGTTTGGTGCTTCATCCGAAGTTGGCAGCATCTCAGTAAACGAGTTGCTGTTATTTGAAGCCGGATAATTTCTTATTCAAAATAAGATCGTCGTATATAATGATTATTACTGCTTCTGTCATTATGGATGGAAGTTCTGTCCTTAGAATGGGTTTTCTTTTGTAACCTGTCGCTAGTTAAAGATGGACAAGCTTCTAAAGAAATTGAGTAATCGACATGAATTTCCTTATTTTCCAATAAACTAGATGTAGGTGGAATTGTTTCTTGAAATATTCGCTATTGCTGTTGAGTTTCTTGGTTCTGATTTTGACTCTATGAGCAAATGCTATCTCTGGAATTTCACGAAGATTTTTAAAAAAAATTCCTCGAAATCGGATGATTTCCCGATTTTCTAGAGCGTTAATGACAACATTTTAAGTCAAAAAAACCATATGAAATCTTTAAGAGAGATAAAAAGTGAATAAACCAACATTTTCCAATTCTTTTTTCAAATTCTTGGTTTTTTTGTGTATATTAACAAAAAAATATATAAGCTGCGTTTGAAGCTTTGTAAAAAAGTTAGGAAGTGCGATTATGATCACATTTAAAGTTATAAAACTATATTGTATCTCCAGGTGAGATATTTCCCATATTTTTTCCATAAATTTGTCGTAAAAACGAAGATTTAAAAAAAATGCATCGAAAGCGGATGATTTTCCGATTTTCTAGAGCATTTATGACATTTTAAGTAAAAAAAACCATATGAAATATTTAAGAGAAATAAAAAGTGAATAAACAAACATTTTTCAAATTTTTTTTCATAATGTTCGTTTTTTTCGTGTATATTAACAAAAAAATATATAAGCTGCGTTTGAAGCTTTGTAAAAAAGTAAGGAAGTGCGATTATGATGACATTTAAAGTTATAAAACTATATTGTATCTCCAGGTGAGATATTTCCCATATTTTTTCTCATAAATCCGCCGTAAAACAGAAGATTTAAAAAAAATTTATCGAAATCGGATGATTTTTCAATTTTCTAGAGCTAAAAATATGAAATTACCTTTTTTTTCAATAAGGTTATATCAAAACAAATAAAAATCGTCACAAAATTCGTGCCTTGAAAACAGTGTTTACCAGTGTTAACATTTCTTTTATGTAATGTGTTGTTTAGCTATTCGGTTTAAAAAAAACTGTCAGACTATTTTTATATTATTATAGACATTATCAATTGATTGGTTAATTGTGGAACGTTTCCCAATGATAACATTGGTTTTACCATGGAATTATTCCAACATTTTTGATTATTTTTCTTCCTATAATTTTCTGTGAAACTGTCGGGAAAACACCCTTTATGTAATCGCAATCTTTTTCACCTTGGGGTTTTTACTATTTTTAGAAAAGTTTATTCCATATCAACAAATTCTGCGAACAATTTTATCTTACTCCTTTCAGACAACGTTTAACTAGTTTTTATATAACAAATAAGAAAAACAAAAAAACAGATAAACATTTTCTTGTTATTTCTTATATAGTGTGGTAGCTACTATGACAATAATTGAAACAATGATATAGTTTACATACATCGTGAGATTGTTTCTTGAATTCTTCTTTATCCCAAACAGTTTTTGATCGATAACAAGCTTATAGAAAAAGTTTATCTCTTATATCAAAATTAATAATGTTTCTTTACGTTTTTATTATATAAAGTCGAATCATGGATGTTGACTAGGATGGTCAGATTTACTACCGTATTATCACAAAGAATTGGATTCAGATAAACAATAAAATCCAAAAAAAATTGTGTGTGTGTGTCAGCTCCTACACACGACTGGAGTTTACTCCTTAAGTTCGATAGTCTAACCAGACGCAAAAAGAGTTTATTCAACTTAAAAAAGATTGGTTGATTGCCAGAATATTTTGGGCGTCCTTCATTAACTTTTTTTTAATCTGTAAGCTTGCTGTCTCTCGGCTGGAGTTTTTGGAGGTTTAGATTTTTTCCTAGTCAAAAAATATAAAAAAAATTAGAAAATTTATAAATGCATAATTATAAAAATTTAAGAAAATTGATAAAAAAAGGTTTTTATAAACATTTTTTTTAAATTATTATAATTAATTTTTAATATTTAAAATATAATATTATCATAATAATTAACAAAAATGGTTATAAAAAGATAATTATGTCACTAAATCTTTTACATACAATAATAAATAGTACATGAAAATTATTTAAATAAGCTAAAAAATAACTTTTCCAAAGAAAATTATATAAAAACATTATTATAATGAAAAAATATTGTCGATTTTTCTGATAATATTATCGAATTATTGACTACAGTTGTTAATATTTGAAAATTATTTTTAAAATAAATCATAATAACGTGGAAGAATTTATAGACATCGACAAAAAAAATAATTTTTGGTTAGGTTAGAAATTTTCTATTTTATGTGGATGCGCTCGATAATTCATATTGGGTTGATTATCTAATTTTATGTGTATATATATTTATATGAACTACATCGATAATTATTAAAATATTTAATAAATACAAATTGCACATGCTCATACATATAATACATGAATTATAACGTACCTTGCAACCACGTGTTTGTTAGATGTTCCGGCAATATGATCTACACCTCTTTCTGCCATAGTTATTTCAAAATACTTTCAGTTCACTTTAGCGGAGCACAATGATAAAAATTAAAACTTCACAGTGACAGCAATGTAAGTATGTTGACATTGACAAATTAGAAAGTTGCGCATCATAGGGTGCGCACCAAAATCGTAACGAGGTCATTCATCGATAGATTTTACTCCTCACATTTTTCTCATACTGGGCCCCTTGTATATGCAAATCGATTCTTAAGGAGTAAACTCCAAAAAAAAAGAGAAAAATTAGAATATTTGGGTAGGAATAAAGGCAATGGAAATAACTCTTATTTGTTTTAACTACCACAGAATTATTTCTATATAGATCCAACTAGAAGAATAAAAAGCGAAATTTGATTTCGTAGCTTGTTTGAAATATTAATTGAACTAATCATCAAATTATTACAAAATACATATAGTGAGAGCTCAAATTTTTTACATTACTCTTTTGTTTGTTTATTTATTTGAATAAAAATGATTGTTCTATTTTTTGGTTATTCTATAATAGCATATTTGATTATAGAAAAAAGTTAATTTCGAGGATAGTCACAAAAGTACTTCGCCCATTATAGAAAACACAAAAGTTATAGAAAAACATATATTCATTTTTAAACGCAATCGCCTTTCAGTTCCATACACTTCTCACAACGATGTTCAATTCAATAATTGTGTATTAAAATAACGGATGTGTAAGCTGGTACATTATCTTGATAAAGCAACACTTTTTACTGCCAAATGAGGTCGTTTTTGCTGGATTTCCTCGCTTAAGCGATGCCATTGACCTCGCTTGAAGATGGAACGGTCTTTGCCTTCTTTGGAGCCGGTTCCCCCTTTTCGGGAAGTGATTGTTCCAACTTCCATCAATGGTTACAGAACTGCCCAAAAATTCGTCTTTATTTCTGTGAAACATTGCTAAACACTCGATGGAAACCTCTTCATGGCGCAGTTTTTGTTCCATTTTGCGCTCAGCTTCCTCATGTCCAAATTTTCAGTTAATATGCGATGTACTGCACTTTTTGAAATGGCTACTAAGTCTGTTAACTCGTGCACTTTCAGTCGAAGGTCATCCAGTACCGCTTTGTGGATTTTCTTCAACATTTCTGGCGTCGTCACCTCATTTGGTCGACCACTACGATGGTGGTCTTCGCAGGTTGTCCTTCCTCGCTTAAACTCTGCTACCAAATATTTTACAGTTAATAACGTAGGAGCAGTCTCACCCAGAGTAGAATCTACTTCAGCTACTTTTATATTGGTTGGACTAATGTCTACTAAACAAACAAACTTGAAACATATGCTGTATAGATTGTGTACATTTTCAAGCAACTACCGACATCTTTAGGTGAGACCAGGTTTTTTTAGGATCATCCTGGTATAAGTATCTTCATTCTCATGAGGTTTAAAATGTAAAATATCTCCCATATACTATTATCCGGAACGCAATGTGAAATCCTATAGTTGGTATATCGAATGTCATTCAGAATGTGATTAAAATAGTAAAATTAGTCTTTAATAAAGATTTGAATAATTGATGCTAATGATAACAAGTTGAAAAAGTATATTATGAATATATAAGTAGTTTGAAATTTGCTTATTTGCTTCATTCATTTTCCCATGGTTTTTTTAATTCGTTTAACAGGATATAATTTTCAATTGTTGTTAATATAAATATATTTTCTATTAATTCTATATATTAAGAGATAAATTTATAGATTATATAAGTTTTAGTCTAATATATACGTCTATGAAAATAATATGTTCAATTTTCTGTGGAATTATATGGTAGATATCGATGGGTGGTTACAGCACAAACTTCTATACGTATTTCTAAATTTCATTTAAATTTCTTTAATTTCTTATTTCTTAGACGTTTTGATATGTTTATGTTTTTGATTTTAGGTCTCTTCTGTTTTAAAATTATTTTTTTCAATAATTACACTCTGCTACATATTATTCTTTAATCTTTCTTTTAAAAATTATTAAAAAAACTAATTTTGAGACAGAAGAGACCTGAAATCAAAAACATTTGAAAAAATAAATTTCATTTAATATACACGCACGTATTAAAAGTTTCTTTCGTTATCTAGATATACTTATGCAGTTTAAATAGTGCTATACAAATTATTAATTTTTAAATTCTCATCCTCCAATTTACAATAGATTCTCGAAAATATAAATAGATATTTTCTATATCTAACGACCCACAAGAATATTTCTAGATTTAGATAAAGGTTTTACATACGAGTGATGAGTAATTTTTGAGATACCAGGCTCAAAGTTTTTCGATCTTATAGAAAGATTGTTTGCTCTCATACATTTTGAAAAAAATGCTCTATAATCGGGTGCAAAAACGCGTCAAAATAATTTTGGTTCTTTCAATTTTGGCTCGTAAATTATTTAATTCAATTGAATTTTTTTTTAATTTTGAGCTAGTATGGAAGTCTATTTTTTTAAAAACTATGAGTGCTGAATTTCTAAAACTGAATATTTACTTATTTTTAGTATAAAGGATGTGAAAATCCTGCTACTTTTTCTCTTCTTATCATCCTCCAAAGGAGTGACACCATTTATATTTAATTCAACAGTTGTTTCCAACTAATAGGAGATCTAATAGGATCTAATAGGAGATCTGCCTCTTAGGCGTTTGCCAAGAGACAGATCTCTGGTTAGAGCCTTCTACGTAGACCAATGGTTAGTGGGAAACAGAACCGAATTCCCATCAGCATTTAAGGCATTTAAGACTAAGTTCTATATCTGCCCCTCTTTCGGCAGATGTAATCGCACCGACCTGTTTTTGACCACAGGCAGCAACTATTTTTTCAGGCTTCTTCACAGTCGTGACACCTCCTTCGTCAACGTTCCGTATAAGCTAAGCAGTGAATTCATATTATGGGAGTAAGCCTTGCAGTTTGTCAAAAAAAATATTCAACTTTGATTGTGTTGAACGACGATGCTTTACTTGAAGATGTTGTAGCTTCTGGTACCGGAAAGATAGTTTATGATTTCATAACATAAAACCTTTAAACCAGTCCAGCCATATTATTCTTAAGCCAGCCGGGAGGAAAGTTTTTAATACCAAAACGCACAGCTAGTTTTCGAATTTCTGTTAGTAGTAATCTAAAATATATTTTTAATTTTTTGAGTAGATTAGAAACTAATTTATATTCTGTTTCTTGTGAGAATTCCAATGTAGGTTCAACGTAACCATGAACAACCTTCACCGACCTACTCCACGTACAGAATTGGTTGAGAGCTCAATATTTTACTATGCAAAAAAATGCACAATCACTTGCCAATTGAAATCGATATCATCTTCTAGTCTTACTTATATACTAATTACTACCTATTACAATTACCTATTATTTTGTTATTCATCTTGTTTTTTTCTGTATATTGGAATGTTATTTTCTTTCTATTTCTATGTTATTTTTATGTTTGTTTCTTAGTTTTTAGAAGCTTTTGTCTACAAATTGTAACAATTTTTGTCAATAAAGCATTTCTCTCTCTGTTTTCGTTTTTTTGTGACATAGATAAATAAGAAAAACGCGAATTGAACATTTAACTTGCTGCATCAGGAGCTTTTTGACTAGTTGTTCCTTTTTTCAACTGATATCGAGCCACTGATGGTTTTTATATAATGCACAATATGATAAGACAACAAATTTGTCCAATTATGTCCAACAAAAAGCTTGATATCCCGGCAGAAAAGGCCTATAGTGTATCTGTATACTTTTTTATATATTCAAACAGAACTTTTTTGATGATCTACCTCGTAGATAATGAAAATATGAGCGAATTGAGCACAAATACAAGAAATAATGTGTCGTTTGTACCACTTATTCAAGCGATTTACCCCATCTCTTTAACAGTGTATTATGCCCTTATCGAGTCGCATATCAGATATGCCCTTTCCTTCTGGAATGTACGTGTGGTGCGACTCAATTTGAGCGTATTTTTGAACTTCAAAAGAGAGCTGTTAGATATTTATTCGGACTAAACAGCAGGGACTTTTTAAAAAAATTAAAATTCTGACTCTTCCTTCCTTTTTCATCTTTTAATCTACTCCACGTTCAGAATTAATTGAGGGCTCAATATTTTACAATTTAAAAAAAGTGCACAATCACTTGCCATATTTACTGGAAAGTGCCTTCTACTCTGTAAACGACTAATAATAGTAATATTTAATTCGGGACATGGTGCATACTGGTTTAATTTTTACTATGGACTAATTATTACCTATCACTATTACCTATAATTTTGTAGTTTTCGTCCGTATATTGGAATTTTATTTTATTTGTATTTCTATTTAGTTATTTTTATGTTTGTTTTTCAGTTTTTACAAGCTTTTGTCTACAAATTGTAACAATTTTTTGTCAATAAACCATTTCTCTCTCTCTAGTTTGTTATAATTAAACTTAGATATTGAAAATTGTAATGAAATGAGTATAAAAAGTAATAAATTGTCCACAAATAACAGTAAGAGTGAATCATTCATACCACCTACTAAAATAATTTACCTTAGCTCGTTATGTTTAGTTTTCAACGTTCCTAAAAAGTATCATTTTCAATAAGATCAATAATTTTTCAAATACTGTTAATTTAGTTAATGATAAAACAAGTTTGGTATTGCTAGCTTAAGCTCCTTTACTAAGAAACGTTTCCAAAGTGGTTTCATATAAAGACAAGGTCAGTAAGGTAGTTATTGATTATCTTATATAATTTCTAGGTCAGCAAGATTGCACGCGTCTTAGAACATTTAATTTTATAATGTTTATTTCTTGATGTTCGATAGCTATGAAACTTAATATAAGCTATAATTCTTAAAGACTATTAAAGGTTTATTTATCGATCCTTAATGACCCACAGACGACTCAGTTTCACTGCGATCGTAAAAGAATTTTTAGGATCTATTATTTCCACACATATTAATTTGATCGGTAAGATTACGTAACGTATCAAATAACTGTTAAATCGAATTTAAATGCGTCGAAAGTGGAATTAAAAAACTATTCAATTACGAATAGGGAACATACAAAAATAAAAGCAACGGAAAAAAGCGTAAAGAGTAAAGCTGAGTGAGGCAAGGTAAAGAAATTTCAAAAGTAACAAAATGGGAACTAATAGTAGACAGAATGGACAGAAAAAACTGAATAGACGCGAGTAAATTGTGAGCATGGAGAAGAGAAAGTGATGGAAGTAGGAAATACGTAGATATTTGAGCGAAGATAGCATAGATACAAACGAGAAGTGCTTCATGATAACATCATATCAAGTTTTGATTACTCCATTTGCGTATATACAACAGCAGAAATTTGAACAATAAAGAGTGAAAAGAATAAGCGCAATAAAGACAGAATGAGCGAGTGATACAAAGTGGAAGTAGATGCAGGAAGACAGTGGAATATTGATACAACAAAATAATAAAAAGAATAAACAAGAAACAACTGAATTGGTACAAAATAATCGTGAAAATGTCAGATTGGTTTGATAGAAAGTAATGGAAGCTAGAAAAAACTTTTGAAAACTGAATGATATCCAAAGAATTGAATTAGTAGCAAAAGAAATAAAAAAAAAATTAATAGGATGGCAAAATAGTAAATTCGGTGGAAGGAAGGGTTACAAGGGAAATCAGACATTCCTATTCGCGAATGAAAGTTCAAATTGACCTCATATTGAGTACAAATTTTGAATTTTCAATTCACTTAGATATAACAGGATAAAGTTGTAATAAACAAACATGAAAATAAGTGCAATAGAAAGAAATATGCCGCTAATACGGAGTAAGATTGAGAAAGAAGACAGATTGAGAGAACAAAAGATTATAATGGAATAGGGTCAAAAGTAATGGCAAGGAAAACAATTTAAAACAAAAAGTAGACAAAGAAACAAATGGATAGCCCAATTTAGGAGAAAATAAAAGTAAACGACGAAACTCAGTAGAAGAAAAGGGTTTAAAAGGGAACGAAATCCCTATCCTACACTTAAAACAATGAAAAAATGAGGACAGAAGAAGAAGTGTGAAGTTTCCAGAGAGAACTCATTATTAAGTCAATGATAGTTTTGAAAACTCATTGTGTTTTTTTCTCAAATTGTTAGTTTTTCTTATTTGTCTAAATTTCTCGATCCATACCAAGCTTCGATTGAATCCGCAATGCCGTTGACATTCAATACATTCAATAAATAAACAAAATAAATCAAATAAAATCTGTGTGAGATCTGTCATGGTTTAAGTTGAAGAAACAAGGACCAAAATAATAGTTACAAAACGTGTCGTCTGCATATATGTTTTTTGCTTATCTCTTAATTTAATTGTTGTAGCTGCTAAATGATTTGTTGATATGTAGCTTTCAATATGTCACGATCCTTATTCTCAAATTACCGAATTTTGTTACAAAGCCGTTTTGAAATCAAGCAAAATACCTAGAACGTTTTCGATTTACCAGACGCACTATCCAAGGAGAAGTCAGATTATTTGGAACCGTTCTAACTGTAAAAGAAGATTCCAGAAGGCTCTTCATTGCAAAAACAAAACTATTGTGATCTAATCGATAGAGGTCATACAACTAGGTAATTTGAACGCCATTGAACAATTGCAAAACAACAAAAACGTCGATTGAAGCTTTTGAGGATTGGAAATTGGTTAAGCAACAACGTACATCTCAAATCAAGGGAGGATATTGGAGAATAAGGAGATATCATCGATGTGACAAAAAAAATGGATAGCCTAATGTAGGAGAAAATGAAGGTGAACGACGAAATTTAGTAGAACAAAAGGGTTTAAAAGGGAACGAAATCCCTATCCTACACCTAAAACAATAAAAAAATGAAGATGAAAGAAGGGGTGTGAAATTTTCAGAAAAAAATCATTATTAAGTCAATGATAGTTGGTAGTTTTGGAAGCTCATTCTGTTTTTTTTTCTCAAACTGTTAGTTTTTCTTATTTGTCTAAATTTCTCGATCCATATCAAGCTTCGATTGAATCCGCAATGTCCTTGACATTCAATACATTCAATTAAGAGCATTACAATTAAAAATGCTTACTAGAAGTAATAAAATCTGTGTGAGATTTGTCGTGGTTCAAGTTGAAGGAACAAGAATCAAAATAATAGCTACAAAACGTCTAAACTGGCAATGTGATGAAAATAACAGGCCGAATTAGATCACAAATTTTACCAAGTATAAGATGATGTCGAATAGAACAAAAATAGAAGAAGAAACTGAAGAATTTTTATGAAATAAAGATTGGTAGGCCTCAACATCGAGTAATATTCTCATGAAACTACCATCTAGTGTATTAAGAATCCAATTCTTCACGTGAATTGTATTTAAACAACAGTACTCACTCATGAAAATTGTTGTAACCAAGTCCGAGATTTTTGGCCATCTAACGTAAATACGTATGAAGATAAGTAAATATTTACCTTAAGCTAACGACTAGTAGGCGTTAAAAAAAAAAACAACTGAGAGGAGTGACATTGAAAGTGACCCAGTATAACAAAGAACACCTATTGTTAGTTGCATTTGTTGCTATATACTTCGAGTATATTTTCCTTTTAGTTACTTGTTTTTCGTGTCCATAATATTGTGGTTAAAGTCATTCTAAGGTTAAAACGTTACTCATTCATCTACAGGTCAGGACTGCGAAATTCATAACATTTCGAACCATTACAATTAGGAGCGACATCTATCTTTCGCACTGTCTACTATTTCTAAGATGTAATAATTTATTTTACATACTTTCCAATTGGATGAATATGACGCATTTCTGTGGATAATGGCATCATCTTAATCTTATTAATTATAAGTTAGAACAGAAATTTTCCTGATTAAAATGCCTTGAGTAACTCGATCTCAACCTGAAGAAGTCAGCAACACTCACACACAATAATATGAATTTGGAAAAAGGATCGCTGGACCAAGAATCAAACTTGGTTGAAAAAAATAATTACGGAGAAAAATGTTTTGTTCCGTTGTTAATTTTGAAACAACCCTCGTATAGCTAGATCCCTCTATACAGCTCAATTTCTAAGGAATGTTCTAGGGCTTTAATTGTGTGTAAGTCTGTGTGTGTTTGTGAGAAAATTTTAATTAGGTTTTAGCGATTTTCTATTAAAGTGCGTCAGGCCACTTCGAGGAAACTCATCATTTACCGCTGGGACAATTATTGCAATCTTTTAGAGTAAATGAATGAGAAAATTCGTGTCGAAAGAGATGATTTACACAAAAAATATTATTTTATATCTGGAAACTATAAAAAAATAAATAAATCAGGGAAACATCTGTTGCAGAATCTACATTTTCAGAGAAGTTGTTTCCCTCTGACTTTTGGCAGGTGTCACATCTCAAAGTGGAAATAATTTCCATCTACTGGAGAACTAATATCACCAATGTAGTCTTTTTGATCGATTGGTTGGAGAAATTCGTAAAAATAGTTTTTGTTTTCAAAATAAAGAATGATTTCCTATAATGGTATCACACACAGTTCAGGGAACCATTACAAAAATCAGTATATTAGATAACCAACTAATGTAACATCGACATTTTTAGCATACTTGGCTTCTTCTGACTTCTGGCTGTTTTTACTACTCAAAAATCAATGCCTGGAATACAGTTTCCATTGATCGAATAAATAATAAAACCACTAAAATCTTTTTCATGAACTAGTTGAAGAAATCCATGAATGCAAATTTTATTTCCTAAATTAAAATCAATTTTCCGTGTACAAACATCTATCCTATGTACCAAATTTGACTCCCTCTGACTTCTGGTTATTCTATCATCTCAGAAACTCAATTTATGAAAAACAATTTCGAGTGAAAGAAGAAGTAACGTCGGCAATGGAAGCGGTAGTTTCTTCCGGAATGGATCGTGTTTTTCTGATCAAAAGGCGAAACTTATTGACAAACTCGTATCACTTTCACATCTATTCATCAATTATTAATGTGTTTAGATGAATAATTTTATGAAACATCAACTATAGGGTTTATATGTTTTAATAACTTACCGTAGCTTTTTCTGTTTTTTATTTATATCTCCGTGAACAAATATGGAAACTGGCTGTTGATAAAAAACATTTTTAGTAAAAACAAGTCCTTCATTCCATACGGGTGATTAGATATCAGAGTAACTGTATGTGTCTACTTGGAGAGAAAACAAGTATCTAGCATTTTTAGACAACATTTAAAGAAACAGAACCGGCTATAGAAAAAGATAAAACTAATGTCTTACTAGATAAACATAATTTAGTTTATACAATATTTTCTCATGGTCAAACGTACAGAGCTACCTCTAAATCCTCAAAAGGTCATTATGTATTATATTGTACAGAAAAAAAGAAAAGAATTCACCTCAGCATCTGATTATTATTGTAAATATTTCATTGTAAGCAACTGCTAATTTGGACTAAAAAGATAGTACGTATTTACCTACTTCGAACGATTGGTTCAATTTACTCCTTTATACGTTCATGAAAATGCTTTTACCTTTCTCAAAAACTAATTTTCAATCAGAAGAGATTTAAAAGCAATAGGATTCATCAACAAGAACAAATGAAAAAGTCAAAGAAGTGAAAAGTTTTAACTCTTTTGAATCTTCTCCTTGGTCCAGCAGCTGGATCGCTTTGACGTGCTCGTTGTTGTAAAGCCATTCTTCATGCTTCCTTGAAAAATTTGTCTTTTTTACCACCATCTCCAGTCCTATTTTCCTCATGTTTTGATACCTAATAATACCTATCCATACCTAGATACCAAATATTTTACTTTGAGCGATTTCAATATTCAGTATGAATTCTATAACCGTTTTATGCTGTGCTGTCCACACATCAGTCGCGAGGATCTAGTTTTATATAATCAGATTATTTTTAAGTGATAGTTCTTCTTTATTTTTGATCTATTTCCATCAGTTCTAAATTGTCCAATCATTGACTTGATCAAACGCGTCTTGGAGAATTAGCCTGCCAAATACACAAGTGTCGTCTGCATATCTGATTTGTTGATATGTAGCTTTCAACATGTTACGATCGGAAATTACCGAATTTTGTTACACTTTTAACCTTTTTGAAATCAAGCAAAATACCTAGAACGTTTTCGATTCACCAGGCGTACTATCCAAGGAGAAATCAGATTATTTGGAACCGTTCTAACTGTAAAAGAAGATTCCAGAAGGTTCTTCATTGCAGAAACAAAACGATTGTGATCTAATCGACAGAGGTCATACAACTAGGTGATTTAAACGCCAATGAACAATCGGAAAACAACAGTATCTTCGATTGAAGCTTTTGAGAATTGGAAATTGGTAAAGTATACACATCAAAACTCTTAATCCTTCCAGTACAGGAGACGTATTTATCCGCTAAATCATTACTGGGGTCGTTACTGAAATAATTCCGGAAATTAACCGAATTCGCTGATCTAGTATGAACCAATACGATTTGTTTTATTGTTTTCTCTATCTTTGGTAATAGGACGGCTTCTGAAGACGTTCTTGGTTTCATTGTAGAACACTTGGAACACAGCTTTTGATCGGGTGTCCATGTCAACTCATGCTCTTCTAGTTCGATTCAGAAAGATGAAGTGAAAAGATTGTTTGATGTTATAGATACCACGGGAAAAAGATATTTTTTAGGATTAGTGAGTTATGGACTTATTTCGCTTTAGAATATTCAGAAAAAAATAATCGGCTTTAATTCTCAAGCTTACCTTCTAATAACCAAGTGGGTTTGAAGGGTTAGAATTTCCCTAAGTCGACTAATAAGTTTGGTATAATGTGAATACGTACCTGATAACCTTTTTACTGCGACGCTCTTGTATAGTTGAGCCAGTGAGGCTTTCTCAGAGAGCTACTGCCTATTTTAGTAGATTTAGACGAAAGTTCCGTGATGCGGACCATGCCTAAAGTTCAACTGGTGCTACCGACTAAAATAGACCCGTAAATTTTGTTGAGACAGCTCTTTAATAATTATAGAAATCGTAACTAAAAGTCGCAATTGGCTATACAGTAAAACCTCTCAATTTGTACGCATTTTGATAGAACCAAATGAAATACATTGACTTTTATGGGAGGATTTGTCTCTAATGATACAAGCAAAAGCTAGTGATTTTTCTAAAACTGTTAATCAATTATTTATCTGTTGGAGGATTAATGTTTGTGTAACCGTAAATTTGTTTTTTGTTGTATTGACATCCCTCTAAGTTGTACACATATGATTGGAACCAAAGGTGTACAAGAGGTTTCGCTGTATCACATTTTTTCCATGAAATTTTCGAACTTTCATAATTAATTTGATTCACAATATTTTTCAATCAAATTAACGCTAAATGAAATTATTTCCAATAAATGTGAAATGTCAGTAGAAACAATGATTGTTCGAATGAAAACCTAAACCTAAGAGATGTAGAAATACTCAGCACAAAAAGTTTTAGCGAGAGAGGCCAGAACACAGGGCACAGAAAGCTCTCCCTCATGAAGCAGTTAATATGAAAAAACTTGAGAATTCATATAGATGTATGTATACAAATTTAATTAGTTTAGAACCACCCGTACTGAACTAAACTAAACGGTTTAGTTTACCTTCAGTCTCTGAAGACGATAACTTGGTTATCGAAACGCACGTCAAAAAGTGTAATTGTTAGTTTTGGTGTACTGTAGTTGGAGGTTCAGTATGAATATCACCAGAAATTCCAACTTAAAATCAAATAAGCTTTAGGAAACTAAAATTTCTGTTTGAACTAGAAGAAAAAAGCGAGGTATTCTAATATAATAGAGCGATCCTGTTCAATGTCCTCTTAATAAATGAATTTACGACTTTTGTCAGGTCAAATATCACTATTATTTAAGTTATGATGTAGTACGGAATAATAGGAGTGAAACCTAAAAAAAATTCTCAAGGTCGAGTGCCGAGCTAGGATGCCCGTTTTATATTAACTAAATTCAAATTAATGCGCGTTGAGCTTTTTGGTATGCAGTGCTAATATATGCATTATAAATGTGATAATAAAGTGGGACTGAATTATAATAATAATTATAATATAATTGCGTTAATCACTTCTATTATAATCAAGAAAAAAATCGTTTTTTTTTAAATTGTTTCCCAATCAGATCGACGGTTGATCTTACCAACGTTTTTTTCTCAAACCGCTCCATTAGCGAAAAAAAAACCGTTTGCTAAACTAATAAAATATTGAACCCTTTCGTTGGACCCTAACTATGAGAAAAATTGGGATGCTATTCAAATTTAAAAGATGCATAATTCTTACAAAGCTTCTGCCCTGAATTTGCATCTGGGAACATCCCAAAACTTCATTTATATATTTCAGGTATCAAGTAGTTCTCAGGTAAATTATATCTCTTGCATCCGTTCTGTACCAACTTAAAAATTCAGAAATCGAACTGAAACGGTATAGGAAAGGTAGATGAAGAATAAACTGATATCAAATTGTGAAAAGGGAAGTGATTTTTACCTACCTGCTTAATCATATGCGAATTTATGCAGAAGTACCTGCATGAATGTTAAGTGTAAAAGACACCCATTAGAATGGTTAACCCTTGCACCTTCTTTGGGTCTATTAAGATTAGAAATTTGCCCTTTCTATGAACGATTGCACAATATTGGTGTGTGTAATATGACAAAAGGATCAAAATAAATATAAAAAAGCAGGGCGGAAGGGTTTTTTCAACCCTACACGTGGGACCTGCCTTTTGAATCGAACAATCATCGAACTTGCTGATAGTTATTTATGCATATTCGATTTTCTTATTTGAATATACCTGAGACCCCTATGAGAAAATGTAAATTAATAGCAATCGACCAAGACAACCCTTCCATATACTTTGATGAATTTTTAATGTATACCACGTCGAAAATTATATATGGGATAGTGGATAGGTTTGAAAATTTGACACATTTTTCCGTTTGGCATAAATAAGTGTTGTCGAGTGAGTAGGGCTTAAATTTCAGGAGATTAATACATATAGAAAATGGTTGTAACGTATTTTTTTGACGTTTATTTAACGAAAAAAGTCGTTACATAAAGGATTCAAATTTATATCAGCTTTTTGGGCGCTAAATTATAAATTCTGTCAGTTATAAAAAAAATATTCATTCAACAAAATCAGTTCGGGAAATAGTTCAAAAGTTACGATTTGTGGACTGCAATTTGTACCGCATTGCATGTCATCAAAATACATTGAGGATATGTGGTTTTTGAGTTGGTACATACCATGTAATCTTAGTATATTTGATTTGAATTTGTATTTTTAAGTTTTCTATTCGGATTCGGAAAGCAAAAGTACCAGTCGTTGACGTTGTCTTTTGGCTCTCGCTAGATCCTTAGTATTGCAAATTTAGGGACCTCCTCTTACCTAATTACCAATGTATGATATAGAAATAGAAAATAATAGGTCAATCAACGCTAATTGAATATGAGAAACCTTCCAAACATATTTTGCAATAGCTACAAGAAGCATGTGATTTCATGCTAAATATGAGAGTCAAAATAAGCTTCGAAGGCTTCACAGAGAATGCATGGTTCCTTTGGTTAGTATTTATCATCTTAAACCATCATAAATTGACAATTTCGCTAAGTCAATTCATCAATGTGTGTCCAAAACACCGAACCCCGTCATTTGGGTGCTATGTAGAAATAAAAATCACAATTTAATCACTCGGTATTTTCCAGTGTATCAAAATTGATGGAGATTATTTAGAAAACCTTAAATGGGTATAATTATTACAAAAAGTATTTCCACCTCTAACTAAGAAGACAGATTCCCAAGAAAACGTAATTTTTAAGAAATATGAGTTGAAAAATTCCCTTGCCTGGATGTTGTCGTGGGAAGCCTTCCGTTTCCTTAACAAATATTTCGTTCCATAGTTTAATCGTTCAATGCACATATAAAAAAAACACGTTAGTCATTAAATCAGATATGAAATCGAGAGAATTTATATAAATAAGTCAAATTCACACGAAAAGACAAATAAACCAAGCCGGACAATTAATTAACAACAAGACTTCCTTGTGAACATGGAAATTCCTACGGTCTCTAATTATATTTATCGTTTATTAATTTACTTCGCAATTGCGAGTGTATCATGAACTAGATGCATACATATAAATTTTTTTTTAATTTTAATTGTTCATCTAATAGATTAGCATTTAATAACTCATATGTGTAACAACTAGAAAACGATTTGTTTGAATTTCAATGTCAAGATGACATTGAAATCTCATTATTTCTCACGATTATTTCATTTTCGAATTATGCTCTGGGTATATGCCTTATAAATCTAGTATTTGAAACACAATGCAGTCCATTGGGGCCCTAATGAAGTTCTTAGTTTTCATTTGGAATACCTTTTTAAAGGATATGTCAATGATTCGTTCATTTTTGCGGATGGATGATGGTGATCGTGGGGAGGATTTTAATGATGCAGCATCTACAAAACACTTTTCAGAAGATTTCATTATTTTCCTTTATGCTTTATGCGGTTACTATTTCTTATAGTGTGATTGGATTGAGAGATTGGTAAGGAAATCTGATTCATTTAAGTTTACTAAACCCAATATCAAGTTTACCATTGTAAATCATATCAAAAACTTGAAAGAATCGAAAATAATGGTGATTTTGCGATATATTTTCAGATAAATTGTCTTTTTATCACCAAATACGATATTATTTCCAGAAAAATTGATTAAAACAACCGAAAATGAATTTATATTGGTCGTTAAATAATTCTGATTTCTTTGCTAACGCGGTAGAAATTTAAATTAAACATTGTCAAGTATAATATTTCATCAATTTGTTATTTCTTAGACTTTTTGATACATTAATGCTTCTAAAAGTTCTTGATTTTAGGTCCAAATCAAAATAACCTACAAATCATTAAATACGTTTTGCTAATTCAATTGCTTTGAGGAAAAACTAAATTTTCACGAATACATCGAACATTGGAATTCCTCCTTGCTCATTCATAAATTCCAATATTTGGTCTCCAAATCAAATAACTTCTATCCTGGTCCAGAATTCTAATTTTCATGGATTGTTTCATATCTTTTCCAACTACCCTCAAATTCTTAAAGTCCTTTGTAATCGAATGATTATTCCTAGTCATAACTTTAAAAAATCTTAGTAATTTTCCCCCCTGTATCCCTTACAAATTACTAGAAAGAAGAATTATTTCCAATTATCATAATTCTTGAAATATGAAGGCATAATAATAAACACCAATCTAAATGGATCAAATCATGTATCTGGTATTAAAGTTGATCTTTCCAAACGCAACATCACCTTTTGCAGCTTTATTTGTCCTGCTAGACCCAGGATCAGAACAGAATGGATTTTGTACTATTTTTGAGAAGATTCTCACTGTTTACACCAACACTCAAAATTACATATTGTATTAATTACGTCCACAATTTTCCTCCATCAATCTAACTTGATATTTACGTAGTAGTTTTTCTAACTTTCGGCATGAGCGGATGATTTCCATCCTCCTTGTTTTCTCACAGCCGCGATTTCCTTACCTCCGCTCATACAAATCGTTGCCGTAGATCGATGAAATAAATAACTCGTGTAAAGTTCAGGATCTTTCAATTTTAGAAACATTTGTTCACCAAACGCCAAGTTGATGACAGGAACCCAGAATAAAACCAGAACCCAAGTATAAATATTGGAAATGAAGATTGATGAAAAGATCACGAACCTAACCACAAAAAATGTGTCTATGTTAGTGAAAAGGTATTTATAAGTGAAGAAGGGAAGAAAATAATTGAAACAAAAAATTTATAAACTGAAATTACTTAATCATCGTATTCAAATTGCACAAGAACGAGTATTACTAAATGATAGATTCGAAAAACTACCCGCCACTGTGATATAAAGACATGGGTGTGTCACACCTTACCTGGTCCATCCACATAATCAATTGAAGGTTTTCAATACGAGCGTGGGCCCAAAGAATATGCACAAAAAATAATCCGTCTTATACCATCACACCTGCATTTTTATCATCCATAGTATCCTATTAGAGTAAAATACATCTTATTTACTTTAAGGTATGATTTTCATTAGAACTGAAAAAAATTACGAAAATTACAAAGAATATGAGGAGTATTGGGTATAGAATTTCAATTATATTATCTAGTTCTGGATATTTTCATAACCCATGAAGTCGTATCCACCACTGAGCTAAAATTTATGGATAAAATTGAGATGTGGATATTCGTATCGAAGGCTTCGTATACCGATCGAGTATCCCTTGAAATCTTCCTTGACAGACTGGCAACAGAAACAGCTGCTCAGAATTATTAAAAAGATAAAACTTCAGGCACCTCATCAGAAAAGGAAATCAGTCTTTGGAATATGAATCAAAGGATATAGCAGCGCTTTCTATGATTCTATAGGTCAGAAAAAGTAGATTTTTTGTTCTTATTGAGAGTTTAATTTAAAATATGGGAATAAAAACAGCTGTACACAATTACTAAAAGGAAGATGTTGGGCATCTGTTCACAACTAGTAAGAGAAAGATGCTGGGCATTTGTTCACAATTAATAAGAGGAAGATGTTGGGCGTCTGTTCACAATTACTAAGAGGAAGATGTTGGGCATGTGTTCACAATTAGTAAGAGAAAGATGCCGGGCATTTGTTCACAATTACTAAGAGAAAGATGCTGGGCATCTGTTCACAATTAGTAAGAGGAAGATGCTGGGCCTCTCATCAGTAAAGGAAGTAGAAAAAAATTTAGGCACCTCAACAGGAAATGAAATCAGTCTTTGGAATAAGTATCAAATGATATAGCAGCGCTTTCTATGATCCTATAGGTCAGAAAAAGTAGATTTTTTGTTCTAATCGAGAGTTTAATTTGAAATATGGGAATAAAAACAGCTGTTCACAATTACTAAGAGGAAGATGCTGGACATCTTTCACAATTAGTAATAGGAAGATGCTGCGCATTTGTTCACATTTAGTAAGAGGAAGATGCCGGGCATTTGTTCACAATTACTAAGAGAAAGATGCTGGTCATCTGTTCACAATTACTAAGAGAAAGATGCCGGGCATTTGTTCACAATTAATAAGAGGAAGATGTTAAGCGTCTGTTCACAATTACTAAGAGAAAGATGCTAGACATCTGTTCACAATTACTAAGAGGAAGATGCTGGGCCTCTCATCAGTAAAGGAAGTAGAAAAAAATTTAGGCACCTCAACAGGAAATGAAATCAGTCTTTGGAATAAGTATCAAATGATATAGCAGCGCTTTCTATGATCCTATAGGTCAGAAAAAGTAGATTTTTTGTTCTTATCGAGAGTTTAATTTGAAATATGGGAATAAAAACAGCTGTTCACAATTACTAAGAGGAAGATGCCGGGCATCTGTTCACAATTACTAAGAGAAAGATGCTGGTCATCTGTTCACAATTACTAAGAGAAAGATGCCGGGCATTTGTTCACAATTAATAAGAGGAAGATGCTGGGCCTCTCATCAGTAAAGGAAGTAGAAAAAAATTTAGGCACCTCAACAGGAAATGAAATCAGTCTTTGGAATAAGTATCAAATGATATAGCAGCGCTTTCTATGATCCTATAGGTCAGAAAAAGTAGATTTTTTGTTCTTATCGAGAGTTTAATTTGAAATATGGGAATAAAAACAGCTGTTCACAATTACTAAGAGGAAGATGCTGGACATCTTTCACAATTAGTAATAGGAAGATGCTGGGCATTTGTTCACATTTAGTAAGAGGAAGATGCCGGGCATTTGTTCACAATTACTAAGAGAAAGATGCTGGTCATCTGTTCACAATTACTAAGAGAAAGATGCCGGGCATTTGTTCACAATTAATAAGAGGAAGATGTTAAGCGTCTGTTCACAATTACTAAGAGAAAGATGCTAGACATCTGTTCACAATTACTAAGAGGAAGATGCTGGGCCTCTCATCAGTAAAGGAAGTAGAAAAAAATTTAGTCACCTCAACAGGAAATGAAATCAGTCTTTGGAATAAGTATCAAATGATATAGCAGCGCTTTCTATGATCCTATAGGTCAGAAAAAGTAGATTTTTTGTTCTTATCGAGAGTTTAATTTGAAATATGGGAATAAAAACAGCTGTTCACAATTACTAAGAGGAAGATGCTGGACATCTTTCACAATTAGTAATAGGAAGATGCTGGGCATTTGTTCACATTTAGTAAGAGGAAGATGCCGGGCATTTGTTCACAATTACTAAGAGAAAGATGCTGGTCATCTGTTCACAATTACTAAGAGAAAGATGCCGGGCATCTGTTCACAATTACTAAGAGAAAGATGCTGGTCATCTGTTCACAATTACTAAGAGAAAGATGCCGGGCATTTGTTCACAATTAATAAGAGGAAGATGCTGGGCCTCTCATCAGTAAAGGAAGTAGAAAAAAATTTAGGCACCTCAACAGGAAATGAAATCAGTCTTTGGAATATGTATCAAATGATATAGCAGCGCTTTCTATGATCCTATAGGTCAGAAAAAGTAGATTTTTTGTTCTTATCGAGAGTTTAATTTGAAATATGGGAATAAAAACAGCTGTTCACAATTACTAAGAGGAAGATGCCGGGCATCTGTTCACAATTACTAAGAGAAAGATGCTGGTCATCTGTTCACAATTACTAAGAGAAAGATGCCGGGCATTTGTTCACAATTAATAAGAGGAAGATGCTGGGCCTCTCATCAGTAAAGGAACTAGAAAAAAATTTAGGCACCTCAACAGGAAATGAAATCAGTCTTTGGAATAAGTATCAAATGATATAGCAGCGCTTTCTATGATCCTATAGGTCAGAAAAAGTAGATTTTTTGTTCTTATCGAGAGTTTAATTTGAAATATGGGAATAAAAACAGCTGTTCACAATTACTAAGAGGAAGATGCTGGACATCTTTCACAATTAGTAATAGGAAGATGCTGGGCATTTGTTCACATTTAGTAAGAGGAAGATGCCGGGCATCTGTTCACAATTACTAAGAGAAAGATGCTGGTCATCTGTTCACAATTACTAAGAGAAAGATGCCGGGCATTTGTTCACAATTAATAAGAGGAAGATGTTAAGATTCTGTTCACAATTACTAAGAGAAAGATGCTAGACATCTGTTCACAATTACTAAGAGGAAGATGCTGGGCCTCTCATCAGTAAAGGAAGTAGAAAAAAATTTAGGCACCTCAACAGGAAATGAAATCAATCTTTGGAATAAGTATCAAATGATATAGCAGCGTTTTCTATGATTCTAAGGGTTAGTAAAAGTAGATTTTTGTTGTTTAACTTGTATTTAAGATTACTACTTCCCTTGGTAGACAGTTTTTTTCAATAAATGTTCTCTTTATAATTCGATATTTTACCTTCATGAAAATGTTTCGGATGATATTATTCATAAATATTTTCAATTTTTGATTTCGTATTACTAAGAAAAGGAAAAAAATGTTCTTTATTATAATCTGATAATAAACACAAACTGAAGAGACTCAGATGAGACACACCTTCCCAGCGGACACAATGAATGAATACATAATTTTTTTTTTCAATACTTATAATTTAATAATACCTATGGATCGAGGAGTTCACACTTCATAAAGATGTATACCCGTACGATGCTTTTATTTGTCAGTTTTCAAAAATAAAAGATACTTTGATCAGATACAGGGTGGTGTTTTTATATAACAAAAATGAAAAAAAAATAAACCAATAGAAGACTTCGGATACTTTGATTTAGTCATAACAAGAAATGGAAAACGCAGGAAAACTGTTAAACATATTTACTGGAAAACAAAGAAAATAAAAGTAACACGCGAGGAAAGGATACAAACAATGGAAATAAAATATAGAAGAAAATCAAATTAGATGCTTCGGACACGTGAAAAGGATTTGAGAAACTCAGGAAGGCCTGGATGGATGAAATCATCCAAGCGATTGAGAACAGAAGGAAGAAACTACTTGAGGTACTATCATAAACAAAATTTTGGAAGAGAGACTCCATGAAGAGTCAACCACATATCTCACACTCCTAAGGGAAGATTAAGAATCCTGCTTTAATTGACGACATATTTAAATTGGTACTATACTTTTTGTAACCATTTTATATCTTCCATATAAATTTCTATCGTCGGTATTTCGAAGAAATCTTCGTATTATTCTCACTCGCCCTTTTTCTATACCTAGCTACGATTACAAAAAAAAATGTATGGTCTTAAAAGAAAAAAGAATGTATGTCAAGATGTTTTTTCCTTTTAATACGTACAACACACAACATTGCGATTTTTTATATATAAACAACGTTCAATCTACGAATTGTAAAGGTTTAATTGATTACCCGTGGTATTTTTATGGTCGATTAAGAGGATGTGTCATGTTGCTATCTTTGTTTGGATTTGGTTATACGTGTTGTGTTATACGTTCATATATGTGTGATTTCCCTCTGTCCATATTTGACCGGCAGTGCCAAACTGTTCGTGTCGAAAGAATCAAATATACAGGGAGCTAATCACCTTCAAACAATTTTTAGTCGCTCGCTACGTACAATTTGATTTTTCAAAATTTTTAAATATATTTCGAGTTTGAACGGAGTGAGAATGTAGATAGTACATGAGTGTCAGAAAAAAACAACTAACCATTCAAATGAAAAGAGAGAAAGTATCCACCTTTAATACCTTTTGTAATTCTGGTATTTAGAAAAAATCCAAAAACACGTCAATTTATGTTGGAAGGGGCAAGCATCATGGCTTATTTAAACTTACTGGAAAAGCCACCCCCTCACCCCTAGCAGCATCCCCTTTATTTTTTTAAATTACTTGTCATATTTTTTATGTAAAATTTGGATACTCCTCTTTGAGCTGATTTCAAAAATGTATAATACTTGTAGGTTAAAGTGGTTAGTTTATGAGATAAACAATTTTTCTTTTAAGAGCACAAATTTTACTTATTATTTACTTTCACCTTATTTGCCTGTACTAAAATGGGTTGTACAACAGTTCAAACTCTTTAATCTTTTTAACTGTGCTATTTATTCTTTTTAAAAAATCCAAACAACAAAAAACTCTACTTTTTATTAAAGTTTGACATGGTCAACTAGAATTTGTAGTCACTATTGATAGTGTAATTTGATACATTATTTATTTTGTTTCTCTGAAATGATGGTTTACTCTTTGCAAGAAAGAATTGAAATTGTAGGTTTATACTACCAAAATAATAATTGTGCTGCTGGTAGAATATTTAACGAATTACATGACGGAAGACATGCAACTCATAAGTATGTAATTCAACTGATGGAGAAATTTACCACAACAGGGTCTGTTTGCAATAAAGTGCATAAGCGAGAGGGACTCGTAAATAACGAAGCAATCCAAGTGGCAATTTTAGGGCAAGTCAGCTTAGAGGCTCAACAACCCCAATCGTTGTCAACAATAAGTAGAGCGATCAGTGTTTCATCTTCTACAGTTTTCCGAGTTCTACATAAATTCAAGTACCACCCATACAAAGTTAAGTTGGTGCACGAGTTGAATGAAGATGATTTTGATCGTCGTCTAGAGTTTTGCGAATCAATGACGCAAATTATCAATAACAATCCACAATTGTTAATCAATATTTGCTTTTCTGATGAATGCTCATGGTCATTAAATGGCTTAGTAAGTAGGCATAATTGTAGATATTGGGCTGAAAGTGATCCACATATTATGCGTGAATTCCATACACAACATCCCCAAAAGTTAAACGTTTGGTGTGGTATCCTAGGTGACCACATTGTCGGACCTTTCTTCATCAACGGAAATTTAAATGGTGAATCATATTTTGAGTTACTCAGGGAAGGGGTTGACCCACGTATTACAACAATAATAGAAAATGATGATAACCTTTCCCAAGATTTACTGGTATTTCAACAAGACGGAGCTCCCCCACACTATGCTATGCCTGTCCGACAATTTTTAAACGAAACATTCCCCGCTCGTTGGATAAGTAGAAGGGGGCAGATGATGGAGTGGCCACCTAGGTCACCGGATTTAACACCCCTAGACTTCTTTTTATGGGGGTATTATTTAAAAACAAAAGTTTATGCTACCCAACCAGAATCTCTGGATGATTTACGAGAGAGGATAGAAAATGAATGTCGACAATTAAATCCAGCCGTATTAAGCAATGTCAGAGAGGCATTTCAAAATAGATTATACCATTGTATGGAAGTGAATGGTACTCATTTTGAACACTTATTGTAACTTCATAATAAATAGCACAGTTAAAAAGATTAAAGAGTTTGAACTGTTGTACAACCCATTTTAGTACAGGCAAATAAGGTGAAAGTAAATAATAAGTAAAATTTGTGCTCTTAAAAGAAAAATTGTTTATCTCGTAAACTAATCACTTTAACCTACAAGTATTATACATTTTTGAAATCAGCTCAAAGAGGAGTATCCAAATTTTACATAAAAAGTATGATAAGTAATTTAAAAAAACAAAGGGGTTGCTGCTAGGGGTGAGGGGGTGGCTTTTCCAGTAAGTTTAAATAAGCCATAATGCTTGCCCCTTCCAACATAAATTGACGTGTTTTTGTATTTTTTCTAAATACCAGTATTACAAAAGTTATTAAAGGTGGATACTTTTATCTGAAAAGCACTGTATATTCCAGATAGTTTAAACGACTCTTGTAGAAGATGAATATTCTCGATTCAAACTTTCATTTACCAGAGTGTAGCCCTGCTTAATTGAAGATCAATTTTCTAATATAAATCTAGTTATAAAAAATTGAGTATTCGAGAATTTTCAAAAAAAACTATGGCAAATAAACAAAAAGTTATTCGAACAACTTCGTTTAGAATCAAAATTCAGATCCACATATTGAGCTATTGAATTTATGGACAAATTGAAGACATGATTGTTGATTTGATTAGTTGGAGTATTATGATGACTTCTCTTCAAGCTAATCTTGGCTGATGATGATAGACGTTCAAAAAATAAAAGTCGAGAAAAAAATAATTCATGAATTATGTTGTTTACACAAAGTAAAGAATTAAACAAACTATTGAATCAAGACGGCAGCCATTTGAGGCGAAAGACGTCTAGGGAAAGTAACATCTTTACGAGGATATATTGAAAAATAGAACCAAACAAAATTTCAATATCAAAATATTTTATTAATCAAAAAATTCTCCTCTTAATTGGACACATTCATTACAGCGAACCTGCAACGTCTCTAGACTTTCAAAAAATATGTTTCCTCTTGCTGTGCAAACTAGACCTCCACAGCTTTTATTACCTCTTGGAAGAAAATTTACGATCTGTGAATAAGGGGGGTGTTCTAGTAATTCAAACCCTAAGTCACGAATTTTTTGCATGACAACATGATATTTGTGTGCAGGGGCGTTGTCCTGCAAAAACAAAACACCTTTTGATAGCTATCCGCGTCTTTTCTCTTTAATTTTTTCCCGTAGAGTGGTCAGTAATGTCGAATAGTAATCTCCAGTTATTGTTCTACCCTTATCCAAAAAATCAAACATGATTACTCCATGACAATCCCAAAAAACTGAAGCAAGAACTTTTCCAGCAGATTTTTGGACACGAAAGTTCTTAGGTCTTGGAGAACCAGAGTATCGCTATTCCATCGATTGTTGCTTTGTTTCTGGATCGTAGAAATGTACCCAATTCTCATCTATAGTAACAATTCGGTTTAAGATGTCTACATCGTTTTCAAATCGAGCACAGATCGAATGCGATGCTTCTACCCTTGCACGCTTTTGGTTCAACATTCAAACATTTGGGGATCCATTTTGCAGCAATTTTTCTCATTTCCAAGTTGATGTGATATGAGGAACGCGTTCGTATGAAATGTTCAGTGCTTCAGATATCCGTTTTAGCCCAATTCGACGGTCCGATAAAATCATGTCATGAACTGCATCGATATTGGCAGGTACTGACACAGAAACTGGTCTTCCCGATCGGTCATCATCTTCAATGGAAAATTTACCCCTTTTGAAGCTTGCATTCCAATTTTTCACGGTCGCATACGATCACCAATTGATCACCAAGGGTATTAAGCATATCTTCGTAAATCTACTCACCTCTGAACTATTTTAAATACAGGTAGGTACTTGATGATGGCTCCATATTCCAATTTTTCGATTTTCCCAATTTAGGTGAACGTCTTTTTTCTTTTAATTTATTGCGTAACTCTGGTTTACTTTTTTGACGTCAAACTTTACACTTGCACTTCTAATAAGTTATTGTTCGTTGCTATGGTAACGCAATATTTTGTTTATGCATGGAACTGGTCTAGGCTAACTAGATATCGATACATCCTCGTACATGCTGGGATATACACAACATATTATTGGAGCATATTGAACGGTTGGAGAAGCTACAAGAAAAATGACCCCAATATACCGAATGAGTATAGACTTACGCATAACTGGCCTCTATATGAATTAACAATGACAAAGGCGAAACAAAAAATTTTAAACTCATTCAAGATTGATGATAATAAATATGGAGAACATATAAATCATGGAATAAAAGAGGTGAGGAGACAGTTAAAAGAAAAAACACAAATAATAAAATGTCTAGGGTTCTTATGGAGAGTGGACACAAGATTTCTGATCCTACAATGGGAACTAGAATAAAATGGAAAATGCGCAGATCATTGTGGTATAAAAAAGTAGACGAGGATCTGAGTATAATGGTAACTAATCGATAGAAAGGGAAGATCAACGGTAGGACCGTGTATACAATAATTAGCGAAAGAATGGGATAGAAAGAATTGATCTACACCGCAAAAATAATCTATAGAGCATTACGAAGTTCAACCAATCAGTGAAGACTGCATGACGTCGAGCGGGACAGTTTGCAATAACATGCAAGCCGTAATATGTTTGATAAAATTCAGTTTAACGTATCATAAGTCAAAAACGAAAATAAAGCAGACTTCTTCAATGCACTGAGTTTTCAATTACATTCGCAATCACCAAATATTGCCTCCAGAGTTGCTGCAAGTTTACCAATAATTCTTATAGCTTATGAATACAAACTTTTGAAATTGTTAAAACAAAATATGTTAAATGGAGAAATAATCTGGTCATTTTGATGTAGGAATTTGAATTTATTCAATATTTGAGTTGCTTTAGAGCTGGAATCGCATAAATTTAAATATTTTATCAGAAGAAATAAAATTAAAACGATTAAAGTTACAATGGGAACTATAATTATTGGTATCATTGATACTTTGATTCCAATTCCTAACCGTGGTTATTACAGTTAACTAGATAGACCTCATTTGGGTTGGATACTCTCTTAAGCTTGACGAGTAGTTATTGTTTCGTATTTTTTGCAACAAAAGCATATATCTTTATATAAAAGTGAGTAGAGTCATCACCAATATAAATTGTAATTTTTCATTACTGCGTTTTGACATTTCGCGAAAATTTCTTTCCTTTTTCTTCGGCTTCGATATCTTCCACTCTTTCTTTCCATTGTTTTTGCCAGTCCCGCATTCTCACTGTTCTTAATTTAACCTCCCTTAACAATGTTTTTTTGGTGTTATTGGTCTTCCTCTCTCCACCTTCTTTTTTTTGAATACTCATTTTACTAATCTCTTTTTCTCGCTTTTTGTGCTCCAATGTTTAGGGCTATATTTGGATTCTAATCACTTCATCTTCTTCCACATTCTGAGCAATTTACGTTTCCATACATCTAATTCTTTTTTCTTTCATATGAGTAGATGATTGAGGGTCTCATTTATAAATATGATTTGTAGTTTATTGTACAACAGATTGTTAATTGGAAAATGCGTTGTAGAACAAGTTGCATACGAAATTTTTATAAACTCGTTTTGATGAATCTATTGATGATTAGATCGCACACCCTGTAATATACAGTTGGCTCCAAGTAGGTATGTAAGGAGTGTCCATCACGTATTTGGTGACATTGTGGGGAGTTTCAGGACACAAAGTTTCACACCATGCATAATAAACACATCACGCACATGGAAGCCACAACGATGCGCAACCGAAGGTCGTCAATAAATAACATTCTTCTTCAAATGGAAATTACACGGTTACAAAAGTGTTGCTGAGTAAACATCCAATTCGGTTTAATGCCTTTTTTCAACAATTATTCGCGGACGTGCCAAAAGTTGTTGCCCAAAGTGGATCTCCGGTGATCGATTAAATTTAAATCGTTTCCAAACTCGCATATCTATAATTGTTTGATTTAAAACTACTAATTTCCAAAATCAATCTCAAATCATTTCAGTTAAAATCCTTAGATAAATATATAGGAATTGAAAACGATAACAATGAAATTAACAAAATATATAACAGTAATAAGAATTTTCTATTTTTCTCCTAAAATCCTTATACTTAATCAGTTAATCCCAAATATTTAACAATGAATGATAATACGGCCCTTGAAGCACGACAAAAAACCAGGTCTTGACAACATATTGAAATTAATGTGCCAAGCAGAAAATCAGTTTCTTCATATTTTGACCATCCTTTTCAGCACCATCTATGATAGAGGAAAGATACTTGAGAACTGGCTGGAGTCAACCTTTAACGCATTTCATGAAAAACCAGATGCAAAGAAATCTGATCTGTTAGTTTTGCAGATTCCTCTGTATCAGTTCCTGGAAGGTGGACTGCCAGCTTTCCATCCATCTCTTAGGTGGTGGTCCGGGTTCCCTATTGGTTTCATAACTTAGGTTTTTATCGAAATTAACGAAATTAATGAAGGAAGTACAAGGGAAGCCATGTTTAGCATACAGATTCTCATCCAGAGATATGAACAAAAACGTACACCTGTGCTTTATCGATTTCTCCAAGACAAAAAATTTATCGAAGGTGTTAGAAAGATTGGCATTAATTGATAAGATATCCGTATGCATAAATGAAAGTAGGTAACTCAGCGGAGAAATTGCTGTCAAAAGGAGAGTGCGACAGAGTTGATTTCTGTCACATCTTCGGAAAAGTATTTAGAAAAGCACTGGCAGAAATATCAGATGGCATCAAAATCAACGGAGAAACAATAAACAACATTAGATATGCCGACGGTACAATAATTACAGCAAATAATAATGAAGACCTACAAAATACTATGCAAAGGATATTCGTAGCAAATATGAGGCATCAGAAATAAGATCATGGATAGAGATACCTCGTGAAGAAACGTGAACGTGAAGAAACTACATTAAGACTAATCAGGTGCTACATATTTTCTTATGGGGGCTTGGACCTCAACCGAAGCTAATTCAAACAGACTGGAATCTTTCAAAATGTGGATATATCGCCGTATTTTGAAAATATCTTTGATGGAGTACGTCACCAATATGGAAGTTATGCAGGAAAAACAGAAGGAAGTCATGGCGACATAATAAGACATAACAAATATAATCTTTTGCAGTGGGTACTAGGGAGAAGACGGCATTCATGGTTGCACAATCTACACAAGTGGTTTGGTATGTTGATCCGTTTAAAAACGCAGTAAGCAAGATAAGAATAGGCTTGTTGATAGCCAACTTTCGCAACGGATAAGGCAATGAAAAAAAGAAGAAGAAAAATAATAACATACAAGGAGACTTTTTCTTGCCTGACTGTCAATCGAAATATTCTGGGATCGTTATTATAAAGTTGAAATTTATTTTCTAGTAAACAACAATTGAAACATTTTTATCATATCGAATTAAAGCTAGATACTTCGGTAGATGTCAACGACGAAGCAGACTGATTATTCCTACATTGAATGCGCAATTAAGTTGTATGTAATAACATACTTATTACGTGATATTTGAGTTTTGGGAATGTACAATGACCAGAATGAGTTTTCCAGTAATGTCAAAGGCGAATAGAATATGTACACGAAACGAAACATGGAGTAAATTTAACTAACTATCCTTTCGACGTCCTTCAGCTTCAATACATTTTTTATTTACTCGGTAATCTCGCGGAGCCATGGTTTCCTTGTTGTATTCGTAGTTTCAAAAATATTTGCCTCGACTTATGATTCAAATGAAAAAGAAATTAATTATGATTATGTAATTATAATTACATAATGGAGTGATGAAATTTATGATATTCATCAGACAATTCCACAATGGAACAACCCTAAAACTGAATGTACGTCAAATTGGGTGGGTTTCTCAAACATTCCCGAACTTTAGCAAAATATTGAATACTAACCCTAACTAATAAAATCAAAATTATCATTTTTGTGTGGAATTGGAAAAAGCGTACACATATCACAACCAAAACAAATTAAAAATGATAAGGAAGGGCTGATAGAAACGGGAAGATATCTCGTTAGTATTTATCTCTCCCAGAGGACGCCGCGCGCACCAACGGGAATGGAATTCTCCACGGTAGAGGGAAAACCCAGGATAAGGACTCGATGCACCTCATCATTTAGTTTTGTTATCGGACGGTTACTTGATTAATTTCAATTATAGACGCAACGAAAGTTTTGATTAAATACACTCATCGTTTAGTATTTTTTTTAATACTAAACAGAATAAAGTTTCCTTTGGAGCAAATGAATGAGATAACTTTCTATTTCCTTTTATCGTTAGGTAGATTACCTTCTAACAATTTTTACGATATGTATAATATTCAGCCTTCACTGGCTATCTACTATCACTTCTCATTAGCAGCGTTATTGATGGGTTACTTAGGTTCGCGGTTTTCATACATTTCGGCATTTCAGCAAGAAAATAGATTATTAGTATTCAACTTTAATGCAAAATCGTTAATAACTGTCCAATAACAATTAATGAACAACTATTATACAATTAAATAAATAACATGGAAGAAATGATGTACAAAAAAGGATTCAAAATCGAAAGTTCTTGTAGATCATGTTTCAGATTTAAAATTTCCACTGACAATTAAACGTTCCGAAATTATGTTTTGATTTTTGTTTAGGGTTAGGAGTCGTCGCAATCAGCTGATGGGTAATCTACCTGAACCCGGGTTACAGTTTCCAATAAGTCCTATAGTAACTCATGATTGCACTACCTGGATTTACCTACGGTGTTCGAAGACGATAACTTGATTACAGACATGTGCGTCAGACAGTTTAAATGTAAATAGTCGATTTAGTGTGGATATTACTAAAGGTTCAGAAATTTCAGTTTAATTATTTATTGATATGGAAAACTCGTTTAACATGATGCGAATACCAATAAAGTGATAACAAACAATTGATAGACAGTAAACAGACAATCAGGAAACCAAACATTGGAGCAAGTATTCAAGCAATAAAAAATATGGTAATTATACACTTTCACGGTCACCTGGTTTTTTGGCTCTAGAAAATCGAAAAATGGATGGATTTTAATGATTTTGGTCTCAAAATGTTCCATTTTACGGCGGATTTATAAAAAAATTTGGTAGAAATAGCTGGAATGAAAATTTCTCATAGTTTTACTGTTTTAAATCCTTTACAAAAAATTATCTCATTATCGGATAAAGTTCTTATATTTTTTTGTATTCTACATAAATTAATAAACAATTTAAAAAAAAATCCAAAAAGAATGATTTTTTCAGTTTTTATAGCTTAAAATGAAATCGATGAAAAACAATCAATTTTCGTGAATAGTTTCGTACTATATTCTTCAATGTTAATAGTTTTTGGACCATTAAAAATCGAAAATTAGATAAATTTTATAATTTTGGTCTCAAAATGTTCCATTTTACGACGAATTTATGAAAAACACGGGGGTAGTAGCTGAATTTGCGGTTTTTAATAGTTTCAAACTTTGAATAGTAGAAAAACTTTTTTTTTTTCAAAATATTCATTTTTTTATGTAAATTGCGAAAAAAATATACGAAACAGTTACGAAGGATTATATGTAGAAAGTCATTTTTTTGCATTTAAAGTCATGAAACTGTAAAAAATATTTATTTTTTTCAATTTTCGTATTTTTTTTATAAATCCGCCGTAAAATGGAACATTTTGAGACCAAGATCATTAAAATCCATCCATTTTTCGATTTTCTAGAGCCAAAAAACCAGGTGACCGCGAAAGTGTATAATTACCATAATTTTTTGTAAAGGATTATTTTGCAAAACCGTTTTTTTTACGATTTAAAACAGTAAAACTATGAGAAATTTTCATTCCAGCTATTTCTACTAATTTTTTTTATAAATCCGCCGTAGAATGGAACATTTTGAGACCAAGATAATTAAAATCCATCCATTTTTCGATTTTCTAGAGCCAAAAAACCAGGTGACCGCGAAAGTGTATAATTACCATAATTTTTTGTAAAGGATTATTTTGCAAAACCGTTTTTTTTTACGATTTAAAACAGTAAAACTATGAGAAATTTTCATTCCAGCTATTTCTACTAATTTTTTTTATAAATCCGCCGTAAAATGGAACATTTTGAGACCAAGATCATTAAAATCCATCCATTTTTCGATTTTTTAGAGCCAAAAAACCAGGTGACCGCGAAAGTGTATAATTACCATAATTTTTTGTAAAGGATTATTTTGCAAAACCGTTTTTTTTACGATTTAAAACAGTAAAACTATGAGAAATTTTCATTCCAGCTATTTCTACTAATTTTTTTTATAAATCCGCCGTAAAATGGAACATTTTGAGACCAAGATCATTAAAATCCATCCATTTTTCGATTTTCTAGAGCCAAAAAACCAGGTGACCGCGAAAGTGTATAATTACCATAATTTTTTGTAAAGGATTATTTTGCAAAACCGTTTTTTTTTACGATTTAAAACAGTAAAACTATGAGAAATTTTCATTCCAGCTATTTCTACTAATTTTTTTTATAAATCCGCCGTAAAATGGAACATTTTGAGACCAAGATCATTAAAATCCATCCATTTTTCGATTTTCTAGAGCCAAAAAACCAGGTGACCGCGAAAGTGTATAATTACCATAATTTTTTGTAAAGGATTATTTTTCAAAACCATTTTTTTTACGATTTAAATCAGTAAAACTATGGGAAATTTTCATTCCAGCTATTTCTACTAATTTTTTTTATAAATCCGCCGTAAAATGGAACATTTTGAGACCAAGATCATTAAAATCCATCCATTTTTCGATTTTCTAGAGCCAAAAAACCAGGTGACCGTGAAAGTTTATAATTACCATAATTTTTTGTAAAGGATTATTTTTCAAAACCATTTTTTTTACGATTTAAATCAGTAAAACTATGGGAAATTTTCATTCCAGCTATTTCTACTAATTTTTTTTATAAATCCGCCGTAAAATGGAACATTTTGAGACCAAGATCATTAAAATCCATCCATTTTTCGATTTTCTAGAGCCAAAAAACCAGGTGACCGCGAAAGTGTATAATTACCATAATTTTTTGTAAAGGATTATTTTGCAAAACCGTTTTTTTTTACGATTTAAAACAGTAAAACTATGAGAAATTTTCATTCCAGCTATTTCTACTAATTTTTTTTATAAATCCGCCGTAAAATGGAACATTTTGAGACCAAGATCATTAAAATCCATCCATTTTTCGATTTTCTAGAGCCAAAAAACCAGGTGACCGCGAAAGTGTATAATTACCATAATTTTTTGTAAAGGATTATTTTGCAAAACCGTTTTTTTTTACGATTTAAAACAGTAAAACTATGAGAAATTTTCATTCCAGCTATTTCTACTAATTTTTTTTATAAATCCGCCGTAAAATGGAACATTTTGAGACCAAGATCATTAAAATCCATCCATTTTTCGATTTTCTAGAGCCAAAAAACCAGGTGACCGCGAAAGTGTATAATTACCATAATTTTTTGTAAAGGATTATTTTGCAAAACCGTTTTTTTTTACGATTTAAAACAGTAAAACTATGAGAAATTTTCATTCCAGCTATTTCTACTAATTTTTTTTATAAATCCGCCGTAAAATGGAACATTTTGAGACCAAGATCATTAAAATCCATCCATTTTTCGATTTTCTAGAGCCAAAAAACCAGGTGACCGCGAAAGTGTATAATTACCATAATTTTTTGTAAAGGATTATTTTTCAAAACCATTTTTTTTACGATTTAAATCAGTAAAACTATGGGAAATTTTCATTCCAGCTATTTCTACTAATTTTTTTTATAAATCCGCCGTAAAATGGAACATTTTGAGACCAAGATCATTAAAATCCATCCATTTTTCGATTTTCTAGAGCCAAAAAACCAGGTGACCGCGAAAGTGTATAATTACCATAATTTTTTGTAAAGGATTATTTTGCAAAACCGTTTTTTTTTACGATTTAAAACAGTAAAACTATGAGAAATTTTCATTCCAGCTATTTCTACTAATTTTTTTTATAAATCCGCCGTAAAATGGAACATTTTGAGACCAAGATCATTAAAATCCATCCATTTTTCGATTTTCTAGAGCCAAAAAACCAGGTGACCGCGAAAGTGTATAATTACCATAATTTTTTGTAAAGGATTATTTTGCAAAACCGTTTTTTTTTACGATTTAAAACAGTAAAACTATGAGAAATTTTCATTCCAGCTATTTCTACTAATTTTTTTTATAAATCCGCCGTAAAATGGAACATTTTGAGACCAAGATCATTAAAATCCATCCATTTTTCGATTTTCTAGAGCCAAAAAACCAGGTGACCGCGAAAGTGTATAATTACCATAATTTTTTGTAAAGGATTATTTTTCAAAACCATTTTTTTTACGATTTAAATCAGTAAAACTATGGGAAATTTTCATTCCAGCTATTTCTACTAATTTTTTTTATAAATCCGCCGTAAAATGGAACATTTTGAGACCAAGATCATTAAAATCCATCCATTTTTCGATTTTCTAGAGCCAAAAAACCAGGTGACCGTGAAAGTTTATAATTACCATAATTTTTTGTAAAGGATTATTTTTCAAAACCATTTTTTTTACGATTTAAATCAGTAAAACTATGGGAAATTTTCATTCCAGCTATTTCTACTAATTTTTTTTATAAATCCGCCGTAAAATGGAACATTTTGAGACCAAGATCATTAAAATCCATCCATTTTTCGATTTTCTAGAGCCAAAAAACCAGGTGACCGCGAAAGTGTATAATTACCATAATTTTTTGTAAAGGATTATTTTGCAAAACCGTTTTTTTTTACGATTTAAAACAGTAAAACTATGAGAAATTTTCATTCCAGCTATTTCTACTAATTTTTTTTATAAATCCGCCGTAAAATGGAACATTTTGAGACCAAGATCATTAAAATCCATCCATTTTTCGATTTTCTAGAGCCAAAAAACCAGGTGACCGCGAAAGTGTATAATTACCAAAAATATTTATAATTGGATAGGGCGTTATTATTTTTCAAAATATTCTCTATTAAGATGCGTTTAAACCGATTGTCGAAGCATTTTTTCTCGCAATAGATTTGCACCAACCGACATGAGCTTTTTTTGAGCGATATTCAAATAATGCGATACGCGAAGAAATCTGTATAAAGCTCATGCAAAATGGAATGTATGCGAGTGGAACTAATGTCCAAGCATGTCCAAGCATGTTTTTTGGCCCCACAGCCGATTTAAGACGACCTCATCAGCAAAATTCGAAGCGAATTAATTGACACACTGCTGTTGGTTTAATCCTCATCGAAAGTCATAGAATATCATCGCACGAAAATGTTTTAATTGCATGATTTGATCGAGATGAATGTTTCTAGTATCTGTAATGTCAAAGTTTATGATGACAGTGACAGATTTGACATATTCATATCAGTGTTGCCATATCTCAAAACTTACTTAAGTAGCAGCCCTCGAAGGACTCGAAACCTCGGATAAGACATACAGAAAACTAATATATTTCGCAATAAAATAATAACAAAATGAAGAAGATCGTACCAACTATTTAATTTTCTTGTGTTGATCTAGTAACAGATAAATCTAAATCTAATGGCACGAAGAATGCCGATCCACTTGTATATAACTTGTTTACACGCTGTATTAGATACTAACCTAGGATTATAATTAAATAAAAGTACAGTTTTAATTCTATATAATTAAAATATCTTTAGCATAAGATCATTAGAAAATAAAGTCGATAATAGTACAGGTGAGTCTATTGGAGAAAAAACACACTAAAGGTCATACTAAATTCAACAAAATTATGTAGTTTAAATCGATCGACGACGACTACTTTAACTACTCGTATCGAACATAAATCTTTAAAATGATTATACCATTTAAAAATTTCCTTGACACACCTATACATATGAGAGTATTAATTTGAAAAAAAAATGGGTACCGCTTATAGGTACGACAGAATATGTATGTCGATGTAAAGGTAAATTTAGCTAATGGGGACATTCCAAATAATTCCTGCTTAGATGATATTGAAAGCAAACTAAACTTCAAACTTATTATTATACTAATTTTTTTTAATCCAAGAATATAATATAATAAAAAACGTGAATATGATGTCACTGTTGGATTCGATTTAAGCAGTCATGTCATCATAAATTTTTAGTGTGTCGAAAAAGATATTTCCTCTTACTTTAAAAACCACGGTTCATCATGACTACCACGTGGGTATTTTGTTTTGATCCCACCATTTCGAACGATTCTATTCTATTTTTCCACTTCATCCTTAAGAACCAACAAAACTTTTAATAGATCGCACTCCATCTGGAACAATTTACTTCCAAGATAATGCTTGAAATCGACTTCAAAGATACTAAATCAACGAAAATCTATTCAGCTTCGTTTATCATGGTGAGCCCTTTATAGAACCTGAATTCTTCTGTGGTATCAGCTACAGAACAATAAAGAAAATATTAGATTGAAGCAGAACCGATTATTGAGACAACCTACAAGATATGAAACATGCAATGACTTTTCTGGGAAACTATAACCAGAGAAGATCTATTGAATGTTTCAACCTGAGCAATAACAATCTACGAATACTAACAGAAGTCCAACCTGGGCAGTGTTGTCTCATTGGAAACCTGAAGACGTTAGACTTAGCAGATAATGTGGAGTGAAAATTTTGTTGAAATTCTCTCGGAAGTGTTGAACGTGAAGATTTTGTTGAAAAGAGGAAAACCTCTATCCACATTTTTTCGGAAGTATTGAACACAGAACTCCAGAGCACTACACCGCGATCTCACATTCTGGACTTTCTAAAAGAAGTGGGGTTAACAGATTATATGTAAACACTGCGTTCCTCAGAAAGGGGGATCACATCCCGATATCTACATACTTACATATATTTCATGATTAGCAGTAATTGTTCCAATTCAAAAACTTTAGAAAAGGTAAATGAATATGTATAATTATCTGCTATCAGCTTGATTTCTGTTCAATTCAAAAACTTGCTGGCATTCGTTCATAGTTCGAATGTGAAGTTAATTTCTGGTAAACGTGAGTAAACGTCTTCAAATGCTTGTTGTTTTGGTTATCTACCTCGCAGGAAAATAATTAAATTTATAATTAGAAATCCAGTACATAGTTTCTAATTAAATTCAAACTTTGTGCTCTTTTTTGCTCTCTTTCTCAAATGTTGCATAATTAGAGCTACAGATGCAAAAAAAGCTTGTTAGTTTTAAAAGAGATCTTAAGTCTCCACGGTCAAGCTGGATATTTGCTACTTGATTTTAGTTTGGGTATTTTTTTGTTTCTACACACTTTTATCTATAAATTGTAACAATAAAACATTTTTTTCTCTCTCAATTCGGTGCTCATCTGGTTGGTCACTTCTCTAAAACGAGATTTGTATAGTATGATGTAGAAATTGATTCTAATATGTTCTACTCCGGGTTTCTTTGGATAAACAAAAACTAAAGAGGGGAATTTAGCTTCTCCAACATAAAATAATTGCTCTCAAACTATTAAATACTGTTTCATCCCACTTCGTAATAAATTTAACAAAATAAATTGATAACCAAGTAATAAATATTACTCAAGAATGGTTAAAAACATAATAAACTATCATTTTTTGCGAATATAATAACTATAATGGATTTTCCTTACTCCTCATATCATAAAAAGTATTTAATATATAAGTTATTTGTGTTAATTTCTTCCATAATTTTTTTCCTTAATCTAATTTGTTATTTATGTTTTCGTCGATGTAATCGCCGATAACTACGGTTACTTTTAACCCCAGTTCTTTCACAGCTGTGATGTCACCAATCCCTCTATAAAAATTGTTAAACTGATGAACGAGGAAATGAATAAGTTCAAGATCTTTCAGTTTTAGAAACCTACAACTGCAGCCGACTTATTTGTACCAACTTTTTGCTCTGGTTTTGAGGCACTGAAAGATATTTTCCACAAATATATTAGAATTTATTGAGATTTATGATACTATACTGTAAGTCTCCTGTTAAAGTTATTTTTTTTTATTATAAATAATGTTTTTATCATATTATTCTAACGTGAACAGAATGATTAACAATATTATCAAAATTTAGTTCAGGAAATGTTTGATTATGAAGTATAATCATCTATTAAAATAATTCCTCAAGGATGGGAACGTGTCGTCGAAAGGAAGTGTTGAAATTCACACTCTTTTACAATCATCGATGTGATTCATACTAACATTTAGGTCGGTGTCGATTAATTGCACTCTTCTCTTGGCAGACACGATCTGGTGTGTCTATTTTTCTCATTGTTACTGAAATCCTTACAACATCACAACCATAATTATATTTAAGGATCGGCAACAAAAATTACACACCTATACGCCTTCTCAACCCCGGGAATTGCACTCTATATCAATTCTACTTTGATATTATTATTAGGTGTGTGCCAGACTACGCTATTTCGACGTCTATATTTATTGCTCACTATTAAAATAAAAATTAGAGGAAATTAAGTACCATAAAGTCTTCGTTTATGAATGGGATGCGCTATGTGTGTGGGGAGCAGGATTTTCAGTAACGTATTATACAACGGCGTACTTTCATTCAAGTAGAATATTATTAAAAATATTAATATATATCCTTCCGTAGCTAATTTTAACAAGAAACCTAACATCCATCTCTGAAACCGACTAAGAAAAACCTTACTAACAAGGGCAAAAAAATATGACTTGAAATGTTTTAGTTTAGAGTAAGGTGGTTAAAAAGAAAAAATGGGAAAATTGTATTTGTTACACGATTGAAATAACAAACAAATTGGGGTGGAAAAAAAACTTGGCCTTAAATTTCAACACACTTCTTACACATGAATTTTTTACATAAATAGCAACTAAATCTGGTCTTCCTACTTTTTTTATTAGAGCAGTAATGACATCGACCATGTGTAGGTGGTTGATTTTGTACGTTTTCAGTAGTTGAAATGTTATAAATTTCTTGAATACGCAATCTGGACGTTCTAGGAACCATATTACAGTTAAAACGCTTTTTTGTATGGTTTTCAACTAACTTTTTTCTTCAAATGAGAACATAGTCGTCTTTTCGGACCTCTTTATGCGGTTTATTCTTTCTCAAAGTAGCTATAAGTGTCAGTTTATGATCTTGGAGAACAGTATAAACTAATGGAATACTTGAAAAGAAGTTATCTGTTATGAGATTCCGATTAGATCCAGAAATTGGTTGGCACAATCTCGGCACCAGAAACATATTTGACGTGTCTACATAAAATGGCCCCTCTGGTTGTTGACCAACATATATTTCCATTTTCGCAGTATAGAACATTGTTGCTTCTACTAATGCATACACTTTCAGGCCATATTTGTTGGGTTTCGATGGTATATATACTCGAAACCCACATCTTCCTCTGAATGCCCATAACATTTCATCTATTGTTGTATACTGCGAAAGGGAGAAGAATTTTGGTAGGTTATGGTGAAAATCTTCAAAGAACTCTCAAATCACTTCCAATTTATCATCTTTTTCTCTTGCAGATCTTGTTTCTTTATCGTCCATGTTTCGAAGCAAAAAATTTAAACCTCTCTAAGGACATGGCCAACCTAAACAATTTTAAACCCATACCGTCTGATCTGAATTGATCAGCAGCATTTTGAAAATTGCTTTTCATTACACAACCAAGATATAATAGCCCCAGAAATGCTTTCAGCTCATCAATATCTGTCGTTCTTACTGTTCTATGTGTTTCCGAATAATTTTTTGCCACCATATTTTTGTTGGTGTACAATAGAACAATATTTTGTAACATTGCATCTGTAATGAATGATTTCGATTGGTGTTTTTTTATTGTTTGCTTCACTCTTTACTCCCGGTAACTGGGTTACGATATTATGGTTTCGAGTTCTTACATTCGGATATCGGTGGCAATGTTTTCTCCACTTAGTTCCAACTTTTTCCATCATGGAAGTTTCACTTCTCTGTTCACAGCTTCCACTTGAATTTAGTTCTTTATCTGTTATGTCATGTTCGCTGCCGGAATTTTCTTCTTGAATCTCAATATTGTCTTCCCCCAAACTTGAAACTCTATCTTCTGCTACGTCTACGTGCGTTTTAACTTCATCAAACATACGTTGTAGGCGTCTTGGTTCTTCTTCATAAGTTAAAGAAGCCATATTAATTAGCCTCGTTCAGGCACTCCACGCCCAAAACAACAAGAACAATCAAAACAATGGACTGAAAAGGGAGAATCAGCCCTAAAGAAGGCAAAGACCGTTCCATCTACAGGCAAGGTGATGGTGTTTGGTATGCGCGTGAAGTAATTTTCATTAATTGTCTTGAAAAACTGCCAACGGCGATATAATGCAACGTTTTAGTGAATAAACCAAGCAAAAACAGCATTGGACTAAGAATAAAGTGTTATTTCATCCAGACAATGCACCAGCTCACACATCCGTTATTGCAAAGGCCAAAATTAATGAATTAAAGTTTGAATTACTACCTCAGATCAGATTTAGCCCTCTTGGATTATTTTCTCATTCCATATTTGAAAAAATGCCTCAGTGTACAATGATTTTCCAACAATGAAGTGGTGATTTCGGTAGTTAAGGCTTATTTTGAAAAGCTTGACGATTCTAATTATAATTAGAATATAATTATAAATATTCTGTCTGGCAACGTTGTGCTTTAATTTTCATTGTAGTATGAGATCTTCAAATGAATTAGGGTTGACTAATATTCTCAAATAACAATAGTATTATCACGTATGGGGACAATTCAGCAGATCCGGCAACAATGGGTGCTAATTTGGGTAAGAATCAGCAACAGATGTCTTCACAATACCACAAACACTTTCTACATAAAAGTGTACCTGTAAAACGAAATTTGAATTTAATTTCAATAATAATGGCAGGTCCTGGTAATATTTAAATTAAGACAAGGGTGAATCTCTCCACTATTGGCAGGTAGTAAAATGATTTAATTTTATTGGGGTGGTTTATGCACGCTATTCGAAAAGCAGTTTGTATAATCTTAATGAGGCGACGAATTTGACATCATCGGAATATTATACATTTTCATTCAATATTTTTTGTTGAACTGAATTTAATTTAAAGAAAAGCTGTCTCGCATATTTTATTCTAATATTTTTTTATTACGTTTTTTTTCGGCAAAAATGAGTGTCAAAATTTGAATTGAAATTTCAGTTTCAACAGCTTTCCAACAGTTATATCTGTATGACATATTGGTTATATGTTAGGCAATTATTTAGTATTTAAAAAAAAACAAGGTCAAGTAATCAATAAACTGGAATATTATCTTCTGCACGGTGTCGTGGTAACAAAAAAAAATGGAAAGAAAAGGAAAAGGAACAGATATTTAATGTCCTCTATCTTTAAATCCATTTGTATCAGTTGTAGTCCCAATTCAACAATCAAGCTCTAAATTTTACTAATATACCTTCCAAAGACAATAATTTTAGTTCAAATCTAATCACAAAGACATCCTGAATGACTCGAAACTACTTTCCTACTTCAGTTCCTTAAAGATGTACAACATCACATTGAAATATCGAATATTATTAGATTCATAGTGATTTAATGTATGTATATAATCTATCGAGGTCATTCAAATGGACTTGCTGCTCCCGGACGGGTCGGAATCTTGAAAAACCTGCTCTGAGATAGGCTTCTTCCAGTCTTGCGGCATATTCAGCGCCAACAAAGTTCTCGTTCCTGGCAAAGACTCTACTAAGCCTGAATTTCACCACCTCATATCGCTATCAGCGTCCCTGGTTAAGTCTGATCAAAGACAGAATCTGGGACTATGGTACCGAACAAAATATTCTAAAATTCCAATTTGGATTCAAACCCGAGATCACGACGCCATCACCAATCTTCAAACTATATTAACTGAGGCAATCAACCGAAAACATAACTCCGCCGACATGGTTTTCTAGAAGGTTTTGGATCAGTTCTAACTCTCCGGACTTATTAGGAAGCTTTTACAATCCGACTACCACATCTTCGATATTCATTCATATTCCAACGTCCGATCTCAAAATCTTCTGAATCAATTCTCAGATTGGTGTAGGAAATGGAGGGTGACCCTAAAAATCTAAGCTTCAAGTATCCCAATCCTGAAGCGTACGAGTACTACCTTAAAATTTCTACTTAAGGATTTGTAGTGAAAGACTCCAATATAACACCCATTTCGAGCCGTCTAAATGACCTTCAAGATTAATACGTGACTCGTACCGTCCAATTAAACAATTTTATTGCCAAAAACACCCTTCCCATCCAATGGATCACTACCAGATTGCCCTTTTTCTCAAAGACCACCAGGAAACATACCGACCTATAAAACACGTCGATGGTCAATCTTTTGATTGCCTCGCAGTGCCAAAATATTGTAGCTAATACTTTTTTGGTGCTTCGCGTGACTTTAGATTGTTTGGGCACGATGCCACTATTTTGAATGTCGGATCATAGTAAAACATGATAGTTTTATTACCTATTACAATTGATCGGGTTATACAGGGTATTATGGGAACCGGATGTAGTTAAAAAAGTTTTATTGGTATAGAAACACTTGTTAAATTATAGCATCCATTTGTTTGGGCAATACATTGCTGAAATCTTTGACGCAAACTGGCTTCAATTCTTTCCAGCATGTCTACAATCAATCTGGGTGACGTGTCGACGAATTGCGATCTTTAGGTCTTTCAAAGTACATTAGATGAATCGTCACTCATTAACAATATCAAATTTTTTTTCAAAAATCGTAAGCGTTTGTCGACAAAATTGTAATCGCTGCAGGGAATCTTACTCTTTTAACTGCTGCACGACGACTATCTTGTAAGGATGGAAATTTAGATCTGTGTGCAGAATACGTCTTACCGTACTTGTGCTCATTTGAAGTACTGCTGAATGCCTCTGAATATAGCGGCGAGGGATTCTGACAAAGGCTTCTCTAAGGGCCCTTTCACACCAAACGAATCCGAATCAAGTTGAATCTGATTGACCAAGATTTGGGGCTTCGAACGCTCCGTTTAAATGTGAAGGGACTCTTTTCCCACCTTCAGGTTCAATCAGGTTAGATTCGAGGTCGCACTTGATTCAACCTGTCAGATTCCTCGTCCGGTCAGTCTTGAATCAACAACAAATTTAAAGAAAATAGTGCGATTTATGACGCCAGTGATAAAAATCACAGCAACAGAAATCTCATATCTTCAGTGTGGAGGAAAATTGGCGAAGAATTAAACATTCCAGGTAAGAATTATTCAGGTTGGTTCAGCTGGTGTGAAAGAGTGGAGATGACGAATCAGATTCAACTTGATTCGGAGTGATACAGATTGATTTGGTTTGGTGTGAAAGGGGCCTTACTCGTTCAATATTCTCCGGAGTGCTAGCACTTCGACAGAAGTGACATTTCTGTTTATAATTTGCGTTTGTGTTAATTCTTCTCTAATGAAAAATTTTATAACGGAAGAAAACTCAATTTGAAACAACTCGACCGACTGGTGTTTCGAGAAGTACTATAAAAAAATGGTTGTGATTATGAAATTAATCGCTACTATCCAACATGGTTAATGCGAGAAATTAAAAAAAATATATTATTCATATTTGAAAATAACTCCCACATTTGAGTTATGCATTTAAAATTCTTTCGACATTCAACCATAATTTTTTTCGAACATAATAATCAACATAATGAATGATTATATTATCACCATTAAACAAATTTGAATGGAAAGCTATCATTAGACTATTAAATAATAATCGGGAGTAATTCATGACATCTTATGAATACCCAAATATATGTACATAAACAATAATCAGTATTAGGTATGTGGCGTTTAATAAGAGTCGGAATACATTAACACTATACCGCACGCTTATGTAAAACTATGTAAATCAGGAGAGGTACTTTACTGTTCAACACACTGTTACTCGCACGGTTTTGAGTGAAAGATTAATAGTAGGCAGGTCAGTGAGACGACTAACTATTCGACCACGTATATTATAGACAGGGGTGCTGCTTAATCATATTTTTTAAAGGGATGTTTCTCTTAATTAGAGGAAATGCAGAAACATCGATGATAACACAGTGAACAAACAAAAATCGTCAAGTTAAATTTGTACTAAAAATAGTGTTTTCATATAGGGTGACCCGAGTAAAAAACGAGACAAAGCAGAGGCGTATAGGGGCGCCAAAAATATAACGATTGCTATATGGATTGCGGGCATTGGAATAGGTAGGAAAAGATACCTAAAAATTGCATTTAAAAGAGGGATATAATGGATCAAATTGAATAAATATGAGCGATTGATTCTTAAAGGGGCATCCATTAATTACGTGTGCTATTTGTTTGATTAGCTTAGCCCCTTCCTTAGGTGAAATCTAGAGAGATTTACCTGGACCCCCTATCCCCAACGTGGGATTGATGCTAATAATATTTTAAACTATTCAGTTAATTTATTTGAAATACATGAAATTCGAAGTAAAAACAGATAAAAACGAAACTTTTTCGATTGAAATAATTAGACAAACGTCATCTGGGATTTCTGTTAGAGCTGGAAGACAGACCCGGGAAATGTCAACGTCTATCAATACCAAACTTTCATCCACAACGCACAGCATCTCCTGAGCACGACGCTTGACTACACGCATTGGTTGAATCCTGAAAACAGTTTCTCGTCGAACCGCACGAAGAGCTGATCTGCGCTTCTTCAGCTTTACGAAGCTTCACACGAATCGAAATAAATGCCGTATATTATCAATAGTTTTTTCATTTTCTTTATTACTCCCAAAGAGATTTTCGATTATTCCCCTCTCGGTTTAAATGAGATATGTTGTGATTCCAATCAACCGATTGCCCCCCATTCTAAGGTCACGTAATTAATGGATGCCTCCCAATTGGTACCTACGATTGTTATTCTCAAGTTTTGCAAGATATAATTCGATTGACTTGTGTTTTAAGTTCTGTGATATAGCTGGAGCTTGGGAGGGTTGTGATGACTGATATCTAAGAGTTACCTAATCATTTTCCAACTTTTGAATATGGATTTTTTCGAAAGTACATGTAATTTCGAAGTTTTAACTATATTGGATATTTTTATCAAAACCATTCGGTTGACTTGGTTTTAGATCAATATCCTTAGAAAACCTCGTTATTGTATCAAACTCATCATAAACCTTGGACAAACCACTTCACAACCATGTTGATGTATCAAAACCACACTTTACCTTGAAAAATCATATTGAAACCATGTTGATCTATCAATACTGCATGAAAACTTGGACAAATCATTTCAAAACCATGTTAATGTATCGAGGCAACACTTAAACTCAACAAACCATAGTAAAACCATCGATATCTTTAGAAAACCTCGTTATTGTATCAAACTCATCATAAACATTGGACAAACCATTTCAAAACTATGTTAATGAATCAAAACCACACTTTGCCTTGAAGAATTATATTGAAACCATGTCGATGTATCAATACTGCACGAAAACTTGGGAAAACCATTTTAAAACTATCAATAACCTTGGAAAACCTCGTTATTGTATCAAACTCATCATAAACTTTGGACAAACCACTTCACAACCATGTTGATGTATCAAAACCACACTTTACCTTGAAAAATCATATTGAAACCATGTTGATCTATCAATACTGCATGAAAACTTGGACAAATCATTTCAAAACCATGTTAATGTATCGAGGCAATACTTAAACTCAACAAACCATAGTAAAACCATCGATATCTTTAGAAAACCTCGTTATTGTATCAAACTCATCATAAACATTGGACAAACCATTTCAAAACTATGTTAATGAATCAAAACCACACTTTGCCTTGAAGAATTATATTGAAACCATGTCGATGTATCAATACTGCACGAAAACTTGGAAAAGTCATTTTAAAACTATCAATAACCTTAGAAAACCTCGTTATTGTATCAAACTCATCATAAACCTTGGACAAACCACTTCACAACCATGTTGATGTATCAAAACCACACTTTACCTTGAAAAATCATATTGAAACCATGTTGATCTATCAATACTGCATGAAAACTTGGACAAATCATTTCAAAACCATGTTAATGTATCGAGGCAACACTTAAACTCAACAAACCATAGTAAAACCATCGATATCTTTAGAAAACCTCGTTATTGTATCAAACTCATCATAAACATTGGACAAACCATTTCAAAACTATGTTAATGAATCAAAACCACACTTTGCCTTGAAGAATTATATTGAAACCATGTCGATGTATCAATACTGCACGAAAACTTGGGAAAACCATTTTAAAACTATCAATAACCTTGGAAAACCTCGTTATTGTATCAAACTCATCATAAACTTTGGACAAACCACTTCACAACCATGTTGATGTATCAAAACCACACTTTACCTTGAAAAATCATATTGAAACCATGTTGATCTATCAATACTGCATGAAAACTTGGACAAATCATTTCAAAACCATGTTAATGTATCGAGGCAATACTTAAACTCAACAAACCATAGTAAAACCATCGATATCTTTAGAAAACCTCGTTATTGTATCAAACTCATCATAAACATTGGACAAACCATTTCAAAACTATGTTAATGAATCAAAACCACACTTTGCCTTGAAGAATTATATTGAAACCATGTCGATGTATCAATACTGCACGAAAACTTGGAAAAGTCATTTTAAAACTATCAATAACCTTAGAAAACCTCGTTATTGTATCAAACTCATCATAAACCTTGGACAAACCACTTCACAACCATGTTGATGTATCAAAACCACACTTTACCTTGAAAAATCATATTGAAACCATGTTGATCTATCAATACTGCATGAAAACTTGGACAAATCATTTCAAAACCATGTTAATGTATCGAGGCAACACTTAAACTCAACAAACCATAGTAAAACCATCGATATCTTTAGAAAACCTCGTTATTGTATCAAACTCATCATAAACATTGGACAAACCATTTCAAAACTATGTTAATGAATCAAAACCACACTTTGCCTTGAAGAATTATATTGAAACCATGTCGATGTATCAATACTGCACGAAAACTTGGGAAAACCATTTTAAAACTATCAATAACCTTGGAAAACCTCGTTATTGTATCAAACTCATCATAAACTTTGGACAAACCACTTCACAACCATGTTGATGTATCAAAACCACACTTTACCTTGAAAAATCATATTGAAACCATGTTGATCTATCAATACTGCATGAAAACTTGGACAAATCATTTCAAAACCATGTTAATGTATCGAGGCAATACTTAAACTCAACAAACCATAGTAAAACCATCGATATCTTTAGAAAACCTCGTTATTGTATCAAACTCATCATAAACATTGGACAAACCATTTCAAAACTATGTTAATGAATCAAAACCACACTTTGCCTTGAAGAATTATATTGAAACCATGTCGATGTATCAATACTGCACGAAAACTTGGAAAAGTCATTTTAAAACTATCAATAACCTTAGAAAACCTCGTTATTGTATCAAACTCATCATAAACCTTGGACAAACCACTTCACAACCATGTTGATGTATCAAAACCACACTTTACCTTGAAAAATCATATTGAAACCATGTTGATCTATCAATACTGCATGAAAACTTGGACAAATCATTTCAAAACCATGTTAATGTATAGAGGCAACACTTAAACTCAACAAACCATAGTAAAACCATCGATATCTTTAGAAAACCTCGTTATTGTATCAAACTCATCATAAACATTGGACAAACCATTTCAAAACTATGTTAATGAATCAAAACCACACTTTGCCTTGAAGAATTATATTGAAACCATGTCGATGTATCAATACTGCACGAAAACTTGGGAAAACCATTTTAAAACTATCAATAACCTTGGAAAACCTCGTTATTGTATCAAACTCATCATAAACTTTGGACAAACCACTTTACAACCATGTTGATGTATCAAAACCACACTTTACCTTGAAAAATCATATTGAAACCATGTTGATCTATCAATACTGCATGAAAACTTGGACAAATCATTTCAAAACCATGTTAATGTATCGAGGCAATACTTAAACTCAACAAACCATAGTAAAACCATCGATATCTTTAGAAAACCTCGTTATTGTATCAAACTCATCATAAACATTGGACAAACCATTTCAAAACTATGTTAATGAATCAAAACCACACTTTGCCTTGAAGAATTATATTGAAACCATGTCGATGTATCAATACTGCACGAAAACTTGGAAAAGTCATTTTAAAACTATCAATAACCTTAGAAAACCTCGTTATTGTATCAAACTCATCATAAACCTTGGACAAACCACTTCACAACCATGTTGATGTATCAAAACCACACTTTACCTTGAAAAATCATATTGAAACCATGTTGATCTATCAATACTGCATGAAAACTTGGACAAATCATTTCAAAACCATGTTAATGTATAGAGGCAACACTTAAACTCAACAAACCATAGTAAAACCATCGATATCTTTAGAAAACCTCGTTATTGTATCAAACTCATCATAAACATTGGACAAACCATTTCAAAACTATGTTAATGAATCAAAACCACACTTTGCCTTGAAGAATTATATTGAAACCATGTCGATGTATCAATACTGCACGAAAACTTGGAAAAGTCATTTTAAAACTATCAATAACCTTAGAAAACCTCGTTATTGTATCAAACTCATCATAAACCTTGGACAAACCACTTCACAACCATGTTGATGTATCAAAACCACACTTTACCTTGAAAAATCATATTGAAACCATGTTGATCTATCAATACTGCATGAAAACTTGGACAAATCATTTCAAAACCATGTTAATGTATCGAGGCAACACTTAAACTCAACAAACCATAGTAAAACCATCGATATCTTTAGAAAACCTCGTTATTGTATCAAACTCATCATAAACATTGGACAAACCATTTCAAAACTATGTTAATGAATCAAAACCACACTTTGCCTTGAAGAATTATATTGAAACCATGTCGATGTATCAATACTGCACGAAAACTTGGGAAAACCATTTTAAAACTATCAATAACCTTGGAAAACCTCGTTATTGTATCAAACTCATCATAAACTTTGGACAAACCACTTCACAACCATGTTGATGTATCAAAACCACACTTTACCTTGAAAAATCATATTGAAACCATGTTGATCTATCAATACTGCATGAAAACTTGGACAAATCATTTCAAAACCATGTTAATGTATCGAGGCAATACTTAAACTCAACAAACCATAGTAAAACCATCGATATCTTTAGAAAACCTCGTTATTGTATCAAACTCATCATAAACATTGGACAAACCATTTCAAAACTATGTTAATGAATCAAAACCACACTTTGCCTTGAAGAATTATATTGAAACCATGTCGATGTATCAATACTGCACGAAAACTTGGAAAAGTCATTTTAAAACTATCAATAACCTTAGAAAACCTCGTTATTGTATCAAACTCATCATAAACCTTGGACAAACCACTTCACAACCATGTTGATGTATCAAAACCACACTTTACCTTGAAAAATCATATTGAAACCATGTTGATCTATCAATACTGCATGAAAACTTGGACAAATCATTTCAAAACCATGTTAATGTATCGAGGCAACACTTAAACTCAACAAACCATAGTAAAACCATCGATATCTTTAGAAAACCTCGTTATTGTATCAAACTCATCATAAACATTGGACAAACCATTTCAAAACTATGTTAATGAATCAAAACCACACTTTGCCTTGAAGAATTATATTGAAACCATGTCGATGTATCAATACTGCACGAAAACTTGGAAAAGTCATTTTAAAACTATCAATAACCTTGGAAAACCTCGTTATTGTATCAAACTCATCATAAACTTTGGACAAACCACTTCACAACCATGTTGATGTATCAAAACCACACTTTACCTTGAAAAATCATATTGAAACCATGTTGATCTATCAATACTGCATGAAAACTTGGACAAATCATTTCAAAACCATGTTAATGTATCGAGGCAACACTTAAACTCAACAAACCATAGTAAAACCATCGATATCTTTAGAAAACCTCGTTATTGTATCAAACTCATCATAAACATTGGACAAACCATTTCAAAACTATGTTAATGAATCAAAACCACACTTTACCTTGAAAAATCATATTGAAACCATGTTGATCTATCAATACTGCATGAAAACTTGGACAAACCATTTCAAAACCATGTTAATGTATCGAGGCAAAATTTAAACTCAACAAACCATAGAAAAACCATCAATATCTTTAGAAAACCTCGTTATTGTATCAAACTCATCATAAACATTGGACAAACCATTTCAAAACTATGTTAATGAATCAAAACCACACTTTGCCTTGAAGAATTATATTGAAACCATGTCGATGTATCAATACTGCACGAAAACTTGGAAAAACCATTTTAAAACTATCAATAACCTTGAAAAAACAACGTTATTGTATCAAGCTCATCATAAGCGTTGGACAAACCATTCAAAAACCATGTTAATGTGTCGAAACCCCACTTAAACTTGAAAAAACCATAGTAAAACCATTAATAACCTTTGAAAATCTCGTTATTGTATCAAACTCATCATAAACCTTGGACAAAGCATTTCAAAACCATGTTGATGTATCAAAACCACACTTTATCTTGACAAATCATATTGAAACAATGTTGATATATCAATACTGCAGGAAAACTTGTAGAAACCATTTTAAAACCATTAATAATGTATCAAAACTTTGAAAATATGTATTAAAACTACTTTGAAACATCGAGACCATTGCGAATCTTGCGAAAATCACATCAAAACAATTTACAACTTTGAAAAAACCACGTTAAAGCACCTAAACCACCCCGAATCTTGAAGAAACCATATTAAAACCATAAATAACTTTGAAAAAACAATTTTGATGTATCAAAAGCATCCTCAACTACGATTAGCATCGAAAACCCACATTACAACCATGTTACAAATCAAAATTCAACTAAAGCCCGCTTATGAACTTGATATAACCATATTAAAACCATTCAACGCCATGCAAAAACGTGTTAATGAATCAAAACTTTTATAAAAACATGAGTAACATTTAAAAAGCCTCTTCATAGTATCAAATGACTACTGCCGTGAGTACCCGTTGCCTCTTGATGGACTTGTATCCCAAATATAAATTTCTCTGCAAGCTGTGCTACATTATCTCTCTAAGATAATCAGCTTCAGGAAAGCAGGATCTTCATGATACTTGTGTTGTAGTACTAGTACCATATGCAATTTCTTTAAAGGTTCGCTGTATTTCTTCAGACCTCATTTCGGACAAACCTGTCATAGACAATGATCTATAATTAATATCTGCAATATGACAAATGGTTGTTTATCTGGTCAAGATTACCACGCTACTACATCTGTTGTTTTTTATATATGTATGTATTAATGTATAGTCTCAGATTGTGAGACGTTTTAATAGATTTCCATTTCCTAAAATTTTGCTCATAGCAAGGTACCAGAAAGTTGAATAGACTCGTACAAGTATCATGAAGATATCCTGCAATTGACGCGCACATTTTTATGTAGAAAAAGAAAATACGAAGCTAGCTTCGTAGCACAATCAAAGATACCATTAACTCGGGTGTAATATGCTTATTAAAATAATGACTGACCTGCAGAACTTAATCGAATACTCTTCCAACTTTCCAAACATATGTGATGAATACTTTTAATTGAATAAACTGTATTCACCACTGTATCGGTTTTCATATTTCACCATCCCTTCCCAAGGACCACCACTGGTTACACTATCTGAAGAGCGTTACTACAAATTATGTAAATACCTGCTGGAACTTATGTCCCTTGTCTTATTTAAATATTTTAAGAGCCGCGTCCATTATTATTTTAATTAAGTCGATTTCGCAATAAATTGACAGGTATAAAAAGATGTCTTTTATACGTTTATTGTGGTGGTTTATTAACCAGACAAAAACAGATGCATATTAGTAGCGCGTGGCATGAATATTTGAGGTAATTTTTTTTCATTTAACCACAAGGTCACAAAAAGAAACAATCAGATATACGAGGATAGTCCCAGAAGTAGCTGGCCTGATCTAGAGGTGATGGTAGTTGTTTGAAAGTACACGGTACATGTTTGAAGTTTGAACACGCCACGTTGTTTAATATTTGTTTGGCAGCCATCAATAGGGAGCATTTGCAGAAAAAATTGGTAATCGTGATACTTTACTTCTATTTTAAAGGATTTAGCACAACCAATATGAAATCTGTACTAGATTATACTTTGGGTGAGACTGCTTCTTCGTTATAAATAGTAAAATATTGGATAGGAGGGTTTAAACAATGCCGTTGCGGATCTGGATGATCGTCGACTGAAAGCGGGCAAGAGAAAAGACAAAAAATACGATACAATCGCATATTAACTGAAAATTTGGACATGAGGAAGCTGAGCGCAAAATGGAACAAAACCAGCGTCGTGAAGATGCTTCCATCGAGTGTTTGGCAATGTTTTACAGAAATAAAGCCCTTTTTATAACTATGGATGAAACATGGATCCATCACTTCACACTAGAATCTAAGGAACAATCAAAACAATGGATTGGAAAGGGAAAACCGACTTCAAAAAAGGTAAAAAGCGTTCAATCTGCAGGCAAGATGATGGAGTCGATTTTTTGAGGTGGGCGTGGGATAATTTCCATCTTGGAAAAGGAAAAACTATCAACGGCGAGTATTATGCAACGTTTGAGTGAAGAAATCGAGCAAAAAAGGCCGCATTCGGCTAAGAATAAAGTGTTGTTTTATCAAGACAATGCAACAGCTCACAAAATTAATGTTGGGTCAGGTACTTCTTGGATCATCCTCGTATCTCATTCCAGCCAGTTTTATTTTTCTTGGATGCTATCAACTGATTCAATTTCAGAAGTCATATACTCATCAAGATAAATAAATGAAAACGAAGTGATGTAACGTACGCATTACTAAAAATTATGTAAATGTACCTCTGAGTTTTTATGTCGGTAACTTGTCTAATTTAAATATTTAGAGCCTGTCATTATTATAATTAATTCGAGTTTCGTAGTTAATTGACGGGTATGAGCTTTTGTAGAAAGTTATTTTTTATATTAGTCCTAGGACAGGTTGATATTGATATCCTCGGGTGAAGATTTGCACTAAACTAAACGATGTAAAATTTTTCTTATCAAACATCTGTTATATAGATTCCATATTCTGTTGTAATGATCGTTAGTCAATCCCTCGTGATGAAAATAATCATGTAATCTTATATTTATAGTTTTGTTTTGCAATTTTTGGAATTTTTTGGAAGTATTCCTTTTTCGGTCCACTTATTGTTGCCATATGCTCTGTTTCATCATAAGCACTACAAAGAAACACTGACTATTGACATCTGATATTGGTATATTGTATATTGCTCAATATTCCATGAACCGTTGGCTGCCAAAAACAAATACAGTGCTTCAAAAGACATCTATAAAATGGTGACAAGCGACGAATTCTGGATGTATACATCTGAATCCGAAACAATCGACTGTATGGGTCTTCAAAGACGGGCCAAATCCAACACCAAGCAAATGGTTGCTTGTTTTCAAGAATAACTGGACATGTCGCCAACGTAGAACGATCAATTCTGAATGATACACCAGCCAGAATTATTCCAGAAAATCAGTGCGAGCTCTCACACGTCAGTTCAAACAAAAACGTTTTTGAATTGTCAAAACATCGAATTGATGGGTCATCCGCCCTATAGCCCTTGTTTGACACCCAGTGATTTCTTCTTATTCCCTCAGATCGAAAATAAATCGTGAGGTTAATATATTTGAACAATTTTGGAAAGTAAATCCTACCAGGTCATTTTCAACCTCTTCTATTGTCAAAGTTGTAACCGCATCGATATATTCAGATTCAAATGGCACTGGATCTTACTACACTTGACATTTTTATTTTTTGAGCCATGAAGATATCGATATAAACTAGATTTCCAGTCTCTACGGCTTTTTAGATCTCTGCTCCTGCAATAACTAAAATAGTGGCAGAAGATTTTTTACCTTATTGCCGAGTTTTGTTCATTTCTTTTATTGGAATTTAAAAAAAGATTTCTTGTGAGTCACAGTTTGAGAAATTTTTCGTTTTCAACGTAAAGAAGCGTAGAAAACAATGAACAGAAACGGAGTGAAAAAATTAATGGAAAGGAGGCAGAGCAAACGCTTGACTTGAAGAAGGAAACAAACAAGAAAAGATGGTACGATGAGGAATTTGAAAAGAAACTACAAGGAAGTGATCTAGTACGAGAAAGAGTAGGGATAATAGTCAGGTGTTTGAAGAAAATCTAAAAAGATAAATGGAATAAAAGATATACCTGCAGAATTAACCAAAAAATATCAAAGGACAATGAATAAATAGAAGGTTTAATAACTGCGCAGATTATATCAAGGATAACAAGGAAAAGCTATTAACAGCTCTACAAGAAAAAGTTAAAAGATGGGCTCAATATGTCGAAGGAGGAAGAACCGGAACACGAAGAAGATAAAGAGGATGAAATAGAAATTGTGAATCATGTTGATAAACCCACAATTGAAGAAATCTTATTATTCGGTGACTCAACAGATTATGATCTAATTTTCTAATCTAATATAGGACGTATTACCATAGATGTAAGCAGTTATAATGAAAAAACTGGCAAAGAAATACGGTTCGTGTTTCTTATTCTCGAAATATACAGGGTGCGGCAGCATAACTTCCTTTTTTAAAAAGTTCGCCATTTAGTCGGTAGATGTCGTAACGGAGTGCTAGTGGTCTCGTTCGAGAGGGGGGACTATAAAGTTTTGTCCCGGCACAGTTCAGTCGCCATCATGCGTTGGAACAGTGAGGAACGTGCGTTTGCCGTTGAGGTTTACTTTTCGAGCGGATGTTCTGTGATCGCAACCCAGCGCGCCTTTCGGAATCGCTTTAATTTAGCCCCCTTGGCCCCTGTCCCGGACCGGAAATCAATTGTTACGTGGGTCACTACGTTCAGACAAACTGCAAGTGTGACAAGACGAAGAACTGGAGTCCCTCGGCCCATTAGATCACCGGAGAACATTGAGTTAGTTAGAACTTCAGTGTTGCGATCACCACGGCGTTCTGCGCGCAAACATGCGTCTGCCCTTGGACTTTCCGATCGTTCTGTGAGGAGAATACTTCATGATGATCTTCATTTTCATCCATACAAGATGGCAATTGTGCAGGAACTTTCTGAACGTGACTTCAATTCTCGGAGGAACGCGTGTGAGGTTTTTCTGGAAGTCGTTCCTGAGGACGCTATTGTTTTTTTTAGTGATGAAGCCCATTTTCATTTGTGTGGATCCGTAAACAAACAAAACATGCGCTACTGGGCTGATACCAATCCTCGACAATTGCATCAACGGCCTTTGCATTCACCTAAAGTCACAGTGTGGTGTGCAATTTACTCACGTGGAATTATTGGTCCCTGGTTCTTTGAGGAAAATGAAGTCACAGTGACAGTGAATTCGCACCGGTATGTAAACATGTTACAGGAATTTTTTTTCCCACGGCTAGATGAGTTGGACTTAGGGGACACTTGGTTCCAACAAGACGGAGCAACGGCACACACTTCAAGAACATCGATGGCTGTTTTGAGGGAACACTTCCCAGAGCGCCTTATCTCAATTAGGGGCGATTTGGAGTGGCCAGCCCGCTCTCCCGTTTTGACCCCTTGTGATTATTTCCTATGGGGTTTTTTGAAATCCCGTGTGTATGTGAACCGTCCAAGGACCCTACAAGATTTGAAGACGAACATCCAGGAAGAAATTGCCAACATAACGCCTGCTATGCTGGCAAGAGTCATGACAAACGCCAGAAATCGGTTTACTCAGTATATGGAGAATGGGGGACGTCACCTAACTGATTTGATCTTCAAAACTCAGTAAAACAAAACTTTATGTATGTGCCTGTATTATAAAAAACGAATAAAAATTTTCTGATTCATACAATAAGTTTTATTAACTTTTGAAAAAAGGAAGTTATGCTGCCGCACCCTGTATAATTGCAAACTAAAAATATAAACTAAAATAAAAAACTAAATATTCAAATAAAGATGCTTGATTCGCGATGCGTTCAAAAACTTTAATTTACCAGTCGCCCACTTAAAAATTCAGTCGCGTCAACAAGAGGATAGGTTGGTACTAGTGGTACCCAAACACAAACCCTATGGGTGCGCCAAACGATCACACCTGAATTTTTTTTAATGAAACGTTACAACGTCAAATGGGCAAAATAAATACTGGGGAGGTTGAAATACAATGTGAAATATTTAATGTGCTTGGAAGGTTCTTATTAAATATAAAAATAAATATTTCTATCAGTAAAATGTAATTTGGTGCGTAGTTTAACAAACTAAAAGAGAAATTAGTCAGTTATATTAGTCATTGAATAAAAATATCGTGGATAGTGAAGGTAATTAGAATTTTTTTTATATATTCCAATTCTTGTTAACGTCAACAATCTTTGGGAAATGTTACAAGGGAAATTATATTGTTATTACATCAACATCAATCAAATTAATATGAAAATTGACATGGAAATCTCCAAATTGAGCTACGAAGGTTGAAATCGACTCGTTATCACTAGAAAAATGAACACAACAAAAAAGTAGGCGTTCTAAATAAACACATAGGCACAAGTAGTGACCACAACTAAAAGAAAACTACTTAAAATTAATGGAAACTATATATAAACTATTGACGTATTGAAAGAGTGATAACAAAAATCCTTTTCATATGACGTTATTTTGGATATAAACAAACTGACCCCTGAATTAAATAACAGTCATACACTCACGGGATTTGGAAAATAAAACCAGCAAACATTTAGGGCGATGACACTAATCCCAAGCATGTTCTATTTTTTTTATCGATCAGACCACCCTGTCAATTCGTCAATTCCCCAACGATTTCTTCAGTTTTTCAAACTGAAATCAGTACAAACAGTCCCATTATTTCGTGAGATTAAAAAGCATCCATACTTTCGTTTTCATTTTGTTGTTGTCCTGATGCATTTACTACACACGTACAACTACTATAGATCCTAAATATCCTTTTAGTGCCCTATTTTCTAGGTATTGTTAAATTTTGATTCAGAGGCGGGATCCCGGGGGTTAGTTTATTTTAAAAGTGGAAATATTTGAGTGGGTCTAGTTTTAAGTATTAATTCTTGATATTATCCTGCTCTAGGCTCTAAAACATAAAGATAAAGAAATTTTCGTTCGTTTTGAAGTATTTTGAATGATGCTTGTTGCTGCTTTTCTCAAGGAAAAACTTGAATGAATTCAAATAAACGATTTTGCAACTATTTCACGTATTATATGTTTATTTATGATGAATAGTCAGTTTTATATATGAAATTATAATGAAGTTTGAGTTAAGGAATGGAATGAAAACATAGAAAATTAATAGATGAACAAAGAAAGAATCACACAAGAGGAAGAATCGTGAGTAAAGAAACTGTAGGAGAAGAAGCCAATCGTGGCTAGAAAAATCAAGAGATCAAAAGAAATCATATCATTAAGATGCAGTAACTCAGAAAGAGTTAGGTACCTGGCATAATATGGTGAATAGTTTTTAGATTGTTACAATCTAATATTTCTGGATATCAAAATGAGCTTAGCAATAATTAATAATATCTGGAAACAAAATCAAAGTGGCAGTTGGAATATATACCGTTATATATATATTTTTTTATGTAACGCCACTGTAGTAGTGTCTAGTATGTGACAGAGGGACCTTGTTGTATTTGGATACTTTTTTTTTATTCTTCTGTAGAACCGCTACCTGCTCGAGCTTTTGTCACAGTTTTACCCCACAAACTGAGGTCACACTTATTGCAAGTCTACAAAGACCCCTTGATAAAATCCTATTCAATTCTGATGAGAATCAGGGGGTACATCTTGAGTACGTGCCCCGCTTTCGGGTATTAGCGATTTTCTTGTATTTCATACTCTCCTTATATGTGATGTAGGTCACAACAGTTTGATCATTTGTGGGTAAAGTTAAAAGGTTCTTATGAAGTTTGATATGTCGGAGTTTATTTCGTATTACATCTGCCAGATCTCGTTAAAAGTTTATCAGTATTTTCTTTTCCTTTTAAGAAACATCTACGTAAAGACATTGCGCTGAAATTAGTTTATAATGCACAAATTATTAATGACTGAAACTTTTTTAGAAACAACTATATTTGAATAATGTACTGAATTCGATCTCTCAGAATATTGGGATTTTCAAAATTCAAACGCTTAAGGCCGCTTGACATGCTGCAATACAACCTACGATGCAATGCAAGACGCAATATTTCTTCTTGATCTAAAGCATGCGCAGATGAAGTTTATCTGATTGTTTCATGCAAGATCTTGATATTATCGATTTTGTGCCTTTTTTATTGCATGCAAGTTGCAATTTCTTGCACATTGTACTGCATTATGTCATGCGGTCTTTAGAAACATTGTCGCTTCAGAATGTTTGTAATAACTGTCGTCAATCTTAAGTTGCTTTGATACTCACGAAGCTGTAGACATTAAATATAGGCTGTAAAGAACCAAACCAATAGAGATTATTTCATAAAATCTACTGTCCTTTTCTATATTTCTCTTGTTAATCTAATATATTTTGCATGGAAAATGTGTAAGGCAACATCAGAGACGCCATTTCAATTTCAAGTACATCTACTTGTTCAAAGTCCAGGAACTATTTATACCGTCAAGGATAACGAAAAACAAACATATCATGCGGACGAACAAGTGCTAAATTTGACATCGAGAATAGCTTGGAAGAAAGGAAAGCACTGATGTAGCATTCATTCAAATGACAGCAGCATACGACACCGTCAAACATATCAAGTTTCTCTAAAAAAATTATATAAAATGACACATGATCAGGAACTTACCAATGCTTTGGTGCTTGTAAGAAAAATGGCGTTTGCACGTTAGACTTAATCAGAAAAAACGAGGTGACGGTAGCAGAAAAAAGGGCCGCTCTAGGAAGAATAGTCTCTTCAATATCTACACCAACGAACAGCTCCCCACAACGTTTTCCAAGCACTTCATATGCTGATGTTGCTATCCAAGACAGTACTTTTGAATGGGTTAAAACATTAAACACAGCGGAAATTTAAGTGTGTGCTGACGAAACACAGAAAGAAACTGGATTGATGCGTAATTATTTCTCATTTTCTATATAAAATATTCTAAAGTCACATTGGACAAAACTCTGACATTCAAAAAACACTGTAAAGGCCACAAAAATGAGTCTCAACTAAGCACATCGGTCGCAGCCTTCAATGAAACGGTTCGTGCCATCATTGGATGCTCAAAATACATATCGGTGCAAAAATGTACCCGATAAGTGGTATTGCGTCTTCTTTCATTAGGAGATCTGATGCTGCTGCCGTTGAGAAAACGAAATAGTGTCCCAGTCAGTGCAACAGAAATGCGCTAAGAAGGTTCCACTTAGCATATTTTCTTTGCACCAAAAACCCACCGATTTCAAACGTGGACAGCATCGTGTTCTGAATATACATATACCATTATGACCTGCGTTTCTAGATATGGCGATCAATTAACTGCTTGTGATGGGGGATGCAGAAAGAAAATTGAATGTTTAATGGTGTGACACCCACCAATAATAGCTGGAAGTCACAGTTGAAAGAACCCTGACCTCCAAAGAAACTACAATCGAAATCTCCTCTGGGGAAACTGTCGCTGCCGTTGAAGGGATGGAATAGCACCACGGAGCTTGGCTTCCTGAAATAGCCGATCTCTGTTTCACCAAAAACGGACCGATTCCAAGCCTTGAGAGCATCGTGATCTCTGTATAAATCGCTTGAGAATGGGAACCGCTCAATACGTGTCTTTCGAATAAATAGCGTGACTTGGACATGCTAAATAAGTGGAATTAAATAAAATATGAAAAATATAGCTGTACCATTGACAAATGTTAAAGTTTCTATTCCTAAAAACTTAATAAATATACCTCTAGAAAGATATTTATGAATTGCAAGCAGAGCCAGAGCTGGCTACAAAAAACAGAGTCGATAAGGTTGTAAACTGGCGGCCCCAACTTAGTACATCACCAAATGCCACTTCTTCAGGTCAGCAAAGGCCGGATATGAAAATGCTAGCCGGTTTTCCCGAACGAAAAAATTGGCTGAAAAACCTCATAACGGGCGCGCGCGAAACCTTTTGTAACTTGGGGTACAAACGTCAAGGAAGAGCGGTGTAATAGCGCTAGAAGTTTTGCAGGATGGAAATCCCTTGTAAGAAGTGATCGAAAGTTCCGGAAAACTCATGTGAAAAACCTCATAACGTGCGCGGTTATTGATTAAGTGAAATTAAAATATACAACGATCAGATAGGTATTTTCTCTTTTTATTTTCAAAAATGTACAAATTTATACATATACAACAAAATCTAATTGAAAATAATGGAAGAAATTTTAACTAAAAACTAAACATTGCAAAGTACATATCGAATTATATATACAGCTTGAAACTAGATAATTTCACAATAATAATTATTTGGTCGAATTTATATCTCGCCAAGAAAATGCGTACAAAAATTTACCCACCTTGAAGGGCTTATTATTATATTATCGAATCGTTTTTTCACATTCTGGAATATAAAATTTCAAAACAGAAATCTTGAGAAGTTTCAATAGAACCACCAATACAATGCGTTTAACTTTAAGATTGACCGTTTCAATTGGTTTCTATTTTGACGAATGTCACATACACTTCCTTGTATACTTATTGCTTCTTAGTCTGGCAGTTTCTGCTATTGATAATGGAACTACTATGAAAAAAATCAACACAATCAAATGTTTTTTTTTTCATTTTCCTTCTTTTTTCAAGTAATTCGTTAGAAGAATTGAACTTTTGGTTGAATAACTATGATATTCTCTGATTTCAGATACCAGTGTCGCCGCTTCAATACAGAGAATAAAAAGAAATGATGAATAAAGTGGAAATAAAAACAAAAATGTGAAGAGATAACATAAGAAAGAATGGGGTAACTAATGATTCCAACCTTATTTTAGAATAAACGAAAAATTATCGAGATATATAAAAAAATGAAAAAGTAAAACAAGAACTTGGGAAAAAAGCGTAGATAACAAAAAGTCGTTTTGAAAAATATTGAGACACATTAACTCATCGAAATAGAGAAGAAACTCTTCAAAAATGGTTTTAAAAACACCGCAATGGATTTTTCTATAGCTGAAATGAGGTTTTGAACATTTTTTTTTTCAATACATTAGTTAAATAATAAGAATTTTCCTTTTTTATTGATGATTCCGTATTATAAATCAGACTAAATCTGGTCAGAATAACGGCTCAAGGAATTAATCTACTATCCACATCAAAACATAAAATAATAAATTAAATGCAGTTCTAAACAACTTTATTGCCCATTTTATAAGAAATCAGTCTTCTTAATTAATGATGCCGAAACATTTAGTACCTCGAACGGATGTATACTTTCAAATTGTTAGCTCAAGTACTCCAATGGATTTGGGCAAAAAATATATATTTTCTAGAGGAAATTATGGTGCTTATATTAATCAATTATTATAGCTGATTTAATCAAAATATCAGGAACTAAATATACATCGGTTTTAATTTCATTACTCTAAGTTTGAAAATGATTAATGGTATATAAGTACCTTAATATATAAATCAAAATTGTGTTGCGAGACTGCTGATTGAATCAAAAACAACCAACGAATCAAAATGAAGAAAATAATATGAAAAGTAGAATAAAAATACTTGGAATCCGTCAAAAAATAAAACTGGGAGTGAATATTTAAAAACAAATCAGTTTAAATATTTATGCACTGAAAAAGAAAACGAATATCGCAACATATATAACTATAACTATGAGACAGTGTTCCTAATTGAAAACCAGTGTTTACTTTAACGTGAAAAGAACCGCCAAAAAATGTCGAGCTTCAAAACAACAATATGCCATGAAAGATAACTGAAAAATGGTTTAGCGGATTTCTTCTTCATTATTAAAACCGGCAGTTCCATAAGTTGCGTTTGATCCACCATATACACCTGATTTGTCATTTCTAGCTTTTCCGGAAATTCGTTACGTTGAAAAGGTCTCGAGACATCAAATGAAAACCATTTTAAAAGAAGCTTCCTAGAAATTCCAATCTTGCTATAAGTATATTGATTCAAATTCAATGTTTTTACTTTGTAATTGATGGAATAATTCATCAAACCTCGTACTCATATTTGTTAATATTTTTTTATTGCCAGAGAAACGCTCTCAAAAGGGAGCCAAGACTGACATAAAATTCGATACCATCTCTATCGTTCACTTAAATGTACATTCTCCTTTATTTTTTGTCAATTTTTGAGGTTATATATTAATAAATACCTATTTTATCATGATAAAATGATTCAGGTGCATCCCTTTTTTGTTTTTCGGATATGTAAATAATTATTAGAAAAACAGAGCAAAAAATTTAAACATTTAAACACGTGGTGAACACCTGCGCCGATTGAAAAGTGAATGAAGCCAACAGACGACAATGACTTGACGAAAAAAGAAGAAAAAATCAAAGAACACGAATAAAAGAATAATTGTAACCCACGTAGGTCCCTACGGTTACGCCCCTGTAAGTTGAGTCCAAAGTGAGGCCAGGCAGGCAGCATGCTGCGAAGGCGAGGATGGGATAGGTAGAAAAAGTGAAGGCGTCTAAACCTGTTCGACGGGTGTGAAGCGCGTGGGCAGACTCCTAGAGCCTCTCTTCTTCGTCGTCTTCTGCTGCTAGCTAGTCTGGCTATCGTGGAGTGGAGACAGGTTGATAGGAGTCCGCGGAAATCGGCCACTATCACGTGACATTCAAGGACGATGAACTGTGATCATGGGTGTTATTTTCAACAAAAATTTTTTTAGATCTAACACAACCGATATAAGAAGAGTAGTTTTGATGTACGGGGCGTTTACGTAAAGAAAGGTGCTTCGAATAATGAGTTAGAGTAGGTAACTGTTTTTATTAAATGTTACGAGGGATATTACGATAATTGTAAACTAATTTTATCTTTTTTATCATAGTTGTACCGTAATTATACTGACCGGAGATTACGTCATGACTGACAATATACTGTTTTCGTTTTACTATCCCTTACTATACAAGGTGTCCCACGACAAGTAAAAACTATCTGTATATGACAAAATAAAATCATGAAAATTTATACGTGTCGGTTTTCGGATACGAACTAAAATATTTTCGACTGTAATTTTGTTATTTTAAATAGAATACCCTGTATATTAATAAATTTTTGAAATCTACGTAAAATTGTAGTGAACTTTTGTTTGAAAACTTTTTTCGAAAAATGGATACTTTTTGAGTTATTAATTTTCTTGTAAAAAATTTGACCGCCGCAGACCCTTATAAATTATTTTTTTACGAGGATACCCTTAAAGATATGAAAATGTTTTCCATTCGGTTGCTTTTAGCAAGGTTAGTCGTATTTGAATCTATGTTGCAAAATTTTACATTTCATACAGGGTGTGTATAAAAAGTGTTCAAAGTTCAACTCCATAAATATCAAATTTGTTTTATTTATAATATCAACAATTGACTAATTACAGTTAAATTAGTATCATTTATCACAAAGCCTATTAACTATACATGAATTTACCTTATTTTCAACCCCCGAATACATTAAAATAGAAAAAACCGGGTGGTTCTATAAAAAAAAAGAAATTTGATATTTATGTTAAACTTTTTATACATACCCTGTATAAAATTTAAAATAACAAAGTAACAGTCCGGTAGAACTGGAAGTCGGCCATCATTGAAAATATTTTGGTTGAAAAGATCGTATCCGAAAACGCAAACGTAGAAGTTTTCATGATTTTACTATGAGTATTTTGCTATAGCTTTAACTCGTCGTGGGAAACCCTGTATTATTGAGAAACGGAAGGATTACTTTTTGATTTCTATAAAAAATAATATTTTTTTGAATAAATTTAAATATATGATTGTAGAATGTCTTTAGCGTCAGTTTTTTCTTGCTTTAAACACATCTAAAAGAAAAGACGAAAACCAAACAATGATTTCATATTTTTGAATCGCCTTTCTTTTCATTGAGCTATATCAGACCGTAATTCTCTTTATGAAATATGCTTCAAATATGTTTGGAATCCGCCGAAATTCATCGATTTATACAGTGTATCACCGTAAAGTTACCTCAAAGTAAAGCTACTCGAAGATAGAAAGCAATGGTGAGGTCCACGATAGAGGGCCACAATACACCACAATTCAGAGCTGAGCAGTACTTAAGAGAATTGTTATCAAAATAATACTCAGTATAGATACTCGTGAGTACTTTTATTTTGTAGTATCTACTCAGTACTCGTAATTCCTACAGTAAAGAGTACCTACAAACGTACATCATAAAAAAATATTATGTCTTTCATCTTAACTTTATTTCTTTAGTTTTGTCAATAAGTTTCCAGTCTTTATCAAATTTAGAGTTGAATCTCTGCGTCCACACATATTGAAATCAAAATTTAAAAACAAGGACGGACGAGGTGTGATTGGTTGCAAATAATTTCGCTCAATATTGGTATCATTACCAGTTTCTGTTACTCTTACTGTTATAAAACTTGAATTGATACCTCATGCATCCTATTCGCCAGATTTAGCCTCCTCGGATTATTTTCAGTTCCCAGACTCGAATAAATGGCTCGATAGTCAAATATTTTCCAACAAAGTGATGTCGACAGTTACTGACTATTTTGAAAAGGTTCTAATTATAAAAAAGGTATCGAACTTATTGAACATTGCTGAGAAAAGTGTATTGAGCCAAAATAAATGTTTTCTTTGTTGGGCCAGGTACTTTTGGGACCTTCCTCGTAGATAACAGTATTTCAAGTACGATCCTCGTAAACTAGATATGTCAATCTCGTCAATGAACTTTTCTTACTACAACCATTCAGAAGAAAGTAAAATTCATTATCTACGCAATCGTTTACCTATTCTAAAATAACTCAACTGAATAATTTAATTGATTTAATTATTTGTTGAATAATAGTTGATATTGATTGATTGATTGATGCATTAAAATGAGACCTAAGCAGGCCTGTTTTTTCAATAACATTGCATTTCTAACACTTCATACCAATTAAACTGTCAGAATTGGATCTCTAACGAGGTCTTTCACTTTCTTCCGAGTAAGCTATTACTAAAACATTGCCATATTGCGATTTATTACTCTACACGTGAAGAGAAAACAAGAATTAATCGTTTAGTATATGTTTGGTATTATTAGATCTATTTTATTACTTAATTTACTCGGTTCGTCATAAAAATTCAACAATCCACCGTTTCGCTCGTGTACAAAATCTAAATATGAAATTATTCGGGAGCCGGAGCCGACCCTACCGGTGAACCGACTGAGTACTTCATTTATACACTGTATACAGGGCCCAGGAAAACGTTCGTCCAAACGTTGCTTGACCTGACGAGCGACATGTGCAGGAGCTCCATAGTGCTGATAGTACATTCTAATATTTAAATGAAAATCCTCTAGTACGCCTTGTAATTCATTTTGTAAAAAAATTACGTAGTTGTCTCCTGTGAGACGATTCTCCAAAATGAAAGGGCCAATTAAATAATTGTCAACCATACCACACCACACGTTTACAGAAAACGGATGATGAAAATTGCTTTCGACCGTTGCGAAATTTTCGTCCGACCATACATGATAGTTACGAGTATTATTAAGGCCATCACGGGTACATGTAGCTTCATCCGTAAAGAGTATACTCGATACAACACGATGATCATGATTTATCCACCGACAAAACTCCATACGGTTAACGTAATCCTCTGGTTGTAGGTGCTGTACTCTCGAATTCCCAATTGAGTGGCAATTCTCCGTGAGCTAGTAGCTGCATCTTCTTCTACTAGATGCAGAATATTTTTTACTTCTACCAAACCTTGTCGAGTAGCGCGTTCAGATGATATGTTAGCACTGGGAAGCTTACCAGTCTCGCACAATTTGTTAAAAACTCAAATAAACACGTTTTTAGCAGGATATCTTTGGTGTCGAAAACGTTGACGATATTCTTCAGCAGCAACTGTAGCATTTCCATTACAGAAACCATAAACAAACACCAAATTTGCATATTATAAATTTGAATAAGTATGTGGCATTTTGCAACACCAACAATCACATAAATTCGAAATTAAACGTTCAGTTACTATTCACTGTACACTGACAGTTCATCAAAACGTCAGAATTATCAAATGTCTTTGAGCCTCGAACAAGGCATACGTTTGGTGCGCTCCTTCCGACTCGTTGCAAAGAATAAAAATGGTATGAGAAAGAAAGAAAAGAAAGAAAAGACAAAGTAAACATTGGAAGATGTTAGGTAATGAAACTACAGCATCTAGATGTAATTATAATGATGTAGTTAAAACAGAAGAAGTAAAGAGAAGGTATAAACAGGGAATAGGGAATAACCAAAAGAATACAAAAGATCATAAGGCTCATGCTACAGAGGTAATGAGTACGAAAAGGAAAGAATCCTAAGCTTAAAATGGGGAGAAAATAAAGAAATAAAAGAAGTGCTAAAAACTTATAAAAAGCAAAAGTGAATTATCTAGAACATATATGAAGACTTGTACCACTAGTTAAGATAAATATGAGGTTAACGTAGACGCAAGATTAATGAGGAAAAACAAGACTGTAGTGAAATTGGTTGGATGAGATGGAAATAGATTTGGGACAGGAAGTGAATTGATATGGATAGACAGCAATGGAAAAGGTTTGTAGATGAGCTGAAGCTACACATAAAGGACGTCATCGTATTATATACATAGTAAAATAGTACAATTATAAAGAGTGGATTCATATTTTGGGGGTCTCAAATAACAACCATTCAAAATGTTAATCGCTCTGAGTATACTTTAGTTTTTAAGTTTTAGGACACATGTTAATAAGAGCATTTGATAATTTATGAGATAATAAATTGATTTTGCAGTAATGTAGTTATTTATTTAGCAATTAAATATTCCAAAAAATTATTACTAAAAGTGGCAGATTTCAAGAAGCGATACAATTTGTTCAAAAATTGATTAGCTGCCATCAGTTATAATGGAAAAAGCGTACCCTGATGATTTAGAAACAGAATTAGCTCAAGAAGTTCAAAGAATTGTGATTAAAAAAAGCGAGAACAGAATTTAGAAAACATTTATACAAACTTAGATATAGCTGCTCTATCTTCCTTGGTGAGAAATGATTCAGGCAAGAGAAGCTTTGATTGCTTTGAAAAGATTCAAAACTGTTAATGATCGACTTTAAGTCAAAGAAAACTTTAGATCATTGATTTCGCGAATTCAAAGGCCAGAAAAATGTATTGTAATGTTTGTAACGAGTGATTTTTTTATTGGTATCTTTTTGACAATACTGTTTTTGACAGATCGTGTCTTGTGTCATTATCAAACTTATTCAGTTTGATCTATAATTTAATCATGAATCGAATCACGAACGCACAACGCTTGCAAATTATTGAATTTTACTATCAAAATTCTTGCTCGGTTAAAAGAGTGCACCGCGCTCTTCTTACAATTTATGGGTAGTTTGGTCGGCCTACTGAGGGAACTATTCGAAAGCTTGTGACTAAATTTTGAACCCAATTGGACACTTTGGACATTAAATCACCAACACGGAAACGTACAGTGAGGACCGAATAAAATATTGCAGCCGTATCGGCCAGTATACTGATTCGCTGCAATTGGGCCTCTGTTTGCATAAGGATTTGGCTCTAAAACCTTATAAGATACAATCCACACAATCTCCCACGACGTCTAACAATTGGTAAATGGGCTCTGGCAAAGTTGCAGGGAAATCCAATTTTATATGGAAAAATTGGATACGTCAACAAGCATCTGGAGTGAAGACCAGCCAGAAGCATTGCAAGAGCTACCAATGCATCCCGAAAAGTCACTGTTTGGTGTGGATTATGGGCCGGTGGCATCATCATTTTTGCACAAAATGGAAGAATTGGACATGTCTGACATGTGGTTCCAACAAGATGGTGCCACATGCCACACGGCACTCGAAATAATGGCCAAATTGAGAGCCGCCTTCGGTGAACAGTTCATCTCATGTCTATTGGCTTGAATCGTGTGTTTTAACACCTTTGGACTATTTCTTATGGGTCCATGATAAGGCTAATATCTACAGAGATAAACCAGCAACGATTGACGCACTGAAAGCTAATATTGAAGCATTTATTCGTGAAATACCGGCGGATATGTTGGACCTTGCGCATGGGATATCTAAAACGGAGCCGAGGCCAACATTTGCATGAAATCATCTTCAATAATAAAATTATACTGATCGTTCTATCGATTCCAATAAAGATTTCATGAATTTTTTCAAATTTTTTGTGGTATTTTTCAAAATCAAATACAATACCTCTTAAAAAATAACTGATTATAATCATCATCATAGTACATGATTGAACTTTCTTAAAATAATGTATCTCAATGAATATACGAAACCTCAATTTTCAAATCATGTTGTTAAAATTTTGTTGATAAAAAATTTAAATAAAAGTATTGAATTTCAAAGAGGCGGCAAAGGAATTTACGAATACACATATATTTCTCGAAAAAAAATTGTTCTACAACTTAATTAATTCCTTAAATTTCATCATCATCATCATCATCGGAGATTGTTGGTTGTTGAAATACCCAGAAAATTAGTGAGAAAATTATATGGTTGTAGAGCATTCACATGAATATACTGGAAAGCTTCCTCGAGTAACTTATTCTCTGAATTTCTCAGTTTTGACTGTTTAATTATCAAACTCTTTTTGAATTTCCATCTTTCATTAAAAATTCTTGTTATCTGTTAATTTTCCTTCAGCTGTCTTGCTTCTTGGCTCCTGTTACTATTCTTTTCTCCTCGGCTTATTCTAATTGTTCTTTCATACGAAGTTAATATTTGGGAGCACTGTTTACCACAAGAATTTCTCTTAGGGTCTTCAAGATTTGATTTCTTTTGTGGTATCGGAGCAAATATGAACAACGAGTTCTCTGATGTAGAAAGATGTTGTTCCGATGAATTAACTGTTTCAATGGAGATTCCCGTGATGGAAAACCCAGCAGCGGGTGTTGAAATCCCCTCAATGTCTTCTATTGGTAAACTGCAGATTAATTTCCCTAGAGAGTTGGTTTTTGAAACAATTAAAAATTAAACTTTGATATCTCAAATCAAAGAATGTTATTCAACATTCAAAATGATTCTGTTACATTTAATAGATTGTAAAAAGTGTAATGTCGTATCGTTTCTAAAGAAATATTCATTGAACAGGTAAATTTAGATCCATTTACTTTATATAAACGAGATTCACGAGAACTAACTATCAATTTAATTGAAAAATAAATGAAGAATTTGTCAAGTGTCTTCGGTATGCTCGTCTTACAAGTAACATCTTATTACTATAATTGCAATATACGGTTCGTTTGAAGTTATGGTAATCGGTCGCTATGTCGTTTAATGTTGCGCTTGAGCTACTATATCTTGCTCCGAGCTACATTTTCTGAAAAAAAAAAACATATGAACGGACAAAAAACATTTAAATTTAACTTATGATTCCAAATAATTGTTAAGCCGTTCTGAAGAGATCCAGCGCGGTCGAAACCGGTCAATGAATTACATCTCCTTGGTAATGCGAGTCATTGAAGATAAGAAAGGTTGATCAGAAACACGTTATTCTGAGTATTACAACATTTTTTGTTTATTTAAACATTGTAACTTGATTTTTAGTACTATTGTTTACTTAACTATCTATCTTTTACTTTCTTTCTCCTTTACTGCATTAGCATTCAAGCATCAATCTTTTTCTATCCATATTTATTCCTCTAATTTGAATATGATTAATAGTCCAATCATTTTAGGTAGATTTATGCAAGAATTTCGGAAAATCGAGATAACCAGCTATAAAGTCGTTCAAATTTGTTCATTTGACATCCTGAAACTCCAAAATTCAAATATAATTTGATGTGACAAAGTCTAAAAAATGGATTTTTGGCATATTTTTGCAAATAACTCGTTTCCTATGGGTGTATTTCTAATCAATATAGTAGAGCATTAAATTCTCTACAACTTTTATTTGAAAATTTTTTTCATACGGTGAATCGTTTCTGAGATAGAGGGCGGCTAGAATCCCGCTGGTAGTCCCGATCAAAATAATCTCTTATAAAATTTATAAATTATTGCTAAATATATAATTATGAATCATTTTCATTTTTTATCAACAATTACATTATATTTAAATATTTCTCATTCATAGTAATCATTCTTAAATAAATAAAAAATAATAGGAAAGAAATAAAAATGTAATTGAAAAAAGTCGATAATTTGAAAAAAACAAATAAAAAATAATTATAAAGACAATGAGTTCTAATTTCATTTTTCTTCTTCTTCATTATCGTTGTATTCCTGCTGCTGCAAGTTCAACCACATTAAGGGGGATTCACACCAACGGGCACAGTCAGATCAGGTCACGGTCAGAGACAGTAAAGTCAAGATCGCTGCCTCGAGATCTCAATAAGAGTGTTCTCACTGACGGGCATTACCGTATCGTGACCATTGAGATCCCGAAACAGCGATCTTGACTTGACTGTCTCTGACCGTGACCTGATCTGACTGTGCCCGTTGGTGTGAATCCGCCTTTATTATTATTTTGATCGGGATCAGCAGTTGTTTTAAAACGGGATTCTAGCCGCGCTCGCTCTACCCTCTATCTCAGAAACGATTCACCGTATGAAAAAATTTTTGAAACGAAAACTGTAGAGAATTGAATGCTCTACAATATTGATAAGAGATACAAATAGCGCAAAACCCATAGGAAACGAGTTATTTGCAAAAAATGTGCAAGAAATCGTTTTTTTTTTATTTTTGAGTTTCGAGAGGAGTTTTAGGATGTCAAATGAACAAGTTTGAACGACTTTTTAGCTGGGTGAACTACCTTAAATGACTGGACTATAACTAGAATATATCATTTCTTTTTTCTTATCAGTACTTTTGAGGTTTTTATCAGTTCTTATCATTTTATTACCATTTACCTTTTCTATGGTTTTACGTAGTTTATATCGTGTATTCTGTTTTATTAAGTTCTTAGAATATCCTCACTATTTTTACTAAATTAGTTGTTTTTCTCTTACTTTCCATACTTGTGATCAATTTGGAAATGTTTTTATCACATTTTTCCATTTGTTTTTCAGTTTTATTATGTTCACTGTTCCCGTAATCAAATTTTTTATACATATATCATGATTTTGTTTAGTCTCTTTCAGTTTTGATATTTTTAATCAAATTATTAGTTCCTTCTTGAGTTTTTCCTCTGACCCATTTCTGCTTCAACGAAACGGAGATAGAAAATCCACCCTCAATGAATTAGAAATCCTCAATTTCTACAATGAATATAACAAAAAATGTCAATACTAAATATGAATTTATATAAGTTATTTAACTGGTAATAATTAGAGGTAGATACTTCGTTGCTTCTCAAGTTTCATATCAATATTTTCCTCTTCTTTCATCCTTTATTAAGGGAGAAATAAATTAAACAATTAATAATGTAAATATCCACAAATGACGAGAATATATTGTTACATTTCAATAATGTAGCGACCTCTATTTTCAATCAACGTATTCTCATTTATCAAGTGAAAATAGATGTTCTCAATTTGACCCAGTGGCTCTATCTACAAATTCTTCACCCCTCTTACATATGACCCTACATCTTTCCCACTGATTCACCTTTTACCTACCTTTGTTGAGACATCCTTTATGATTTCGGTTTTTAAATATCAGATGGCATTTGAGTTTCGAACTGTATCTTAAATATATCCAATAATGTTGTCACTCCGTCATTTTATTGAAAATTTATTAACATTATTAATTCTGACGCAATAATATTATTAAATAGATAATAAAATGAAATTTGCTTTCACGGAATATTATTTTGTATAATTCTATTGAAAGTGCGCAAGATGTATCACCCTATATATATCTCAGGTTTATCATATTGTCTTGAATTACAAATACAACTGTCTTTAATGACAGTTGTCAATTTTTCCATTTTTGGAAAACCTTCACAAATGTACGATTGTCAAACAAAAACTTAACAACCAAAATTGTTAAAATTTTATTCAGAATTTCTTAACTAATGGCCAATTATATTTTCCAACTTATTGATAAGTTCAGGTTGAATTTGGGCTCGTTTTAGACAATCCGACGTATTAACTTGCCGATCTTTTAGTCTATTTTTATATATGAGAGAGTAATAGAACGAATTTACTAATTCAAAATGGTCTAAAACAAGTTTTCTTGTTTATAACCATAAAAATAATAGAAAAATCTTATGTGAGAAAGTATTCGTTAAAAGGCAATTAAATCATTATAAATTGGACTGCATTACACGCCATTATTTAGAAATATTCACTTAATTGTAGTCTCACTTAGAAACTTAAAAATAAATCATTATAATACCTCGTTAACTTGCTACAACTGAATATTAAATTATAAAATGTAAATCGTCGAGTAAAATGTACCTGTCTGTAAGGGAGTTTGGTTTAAACAGGGTACCAGACATGTGACTTAGCCCTTTTTTGTGCTATTTTGTCGCCATCGAACTTTCTGTGACGATTCGGTTATTGCCATCCATTTATTCCGTTTTTTGTGTTTAAAACCGCATGCTGATAAAACTTGACGCAATGTTTCCAAACTAGTACAATTGTATTCTGAATAATCTGCTACCTTTTGCTGTATCACTTCTAATGTGGAATCCCTGTTCTGCTTATATAAACTTTAAATTTTCCAACGTAAAAAACCTTTAGTAGCTTTGACAACTGATTTCAGTTTTTCTTCTCAAGAACGCCATTTAAAGAAATTCATGAATTAAATAAATGTCACCTAGCCACGCCACTGCTTATCGCAGACTGTATAGCAGGAATATAATTGTGTACATACGCCTTCCGACAGTTTCGGCCAATACAAATATATTTATGTTTAAAATTCGATGTTTTTTATTGGAAAAACAATAAAAATGTTGATGACACAGAGGAAAGAAGAAAACTGAAGATCTTCAAGAATCCCAAAGTTAAGCGAAAGATTTTTAAGAAGTTTTACAGAAAGAGGTTGAAGCAAACTGTGAAGTCGATGGTATAAATTCGTTATTCCCTTTTGATTTTTTGATGTTTTATCTAGAAATAACTACAGCTAGAAACTACAGAATATTTTTCGAAAAAAATCTTTCTATAACCTGCAGTGGAAAGTTTGCTTTATCATAATTACACCACCATAATAAACGTATAATAAATGATATCAATTTGGAATAACTCGACAGCTTTCATTTTATTGCACAATTATAAAATTTTATTTATTATTTTTGAAATTTTTGAAATTTGAAATAAATTGCTCTAATTACACTGCAGCTGTTGGTAAGGACGATGAGTACTTTGGTTACTCTAGTGAGAATAGTCATCGCAGGTGCTGCAGAGTTTATTATTTATACCCATGAATATAATTAAAACTCTTCATTATATAATTTGTCTAGTAAGCCATTCGTTAACATATAACCTAAACGGTCGTGTTGGAATTCTCTCTCGCTTCCAATGAAATATTTTAGTCAGCATCTTCTGAATACATCCAGCGATGAATTAGTAACATCTAAAAATACTTTTGGACGAAGGCTACTTTGTATATTTTGAGATGTCACGAAAAACAAAGTCTTGAATAGTTTCAACTTTGAGGCAGTGAAACGTAATATTTTCAAAGGAAAATTTACACAGATTTTTGAAAGAAGCCAATGATGATCAATTCTTGATGAAGAAGGTAAGATTATACATAAATATGGTGACATTTCCGAGTAGCATATTATTTTTATAGGTTTTCTTAATCGTGGGTGTGTTTGGCGCCTGCCGAAGAGAAGAATTGATGAAGTTAAAAATTGGTGATTAAGTTGACGAAGTAACGTTCATAACGATCAAAATACCGAATACTAAAACAAAATTTTTACTATTAGGTACTAGAGAAAACATCCCTGGGTTTGATTGCTTGAATAACGTCCGAAAATATGTTCGATTTCGACCTCAAAATATAGTCCATGACCGGTGTTTTATTTTATATAAAAATGGAAAATGTTTTTTTCAACCAATTGGCTTCAATTCTTTTGGGCGCGTTCTAAAAGAAATGGCAACGTTTCTGGAGCTACCAAATCCATCACAATCACTGTTTTAGAAGATCATCAGCATCCTTACTTGCTTTTGAAGAGACATGGTGGATAGAAATCCAGTAGTGTTGCTGAAGGATATGTAGAAATGGGTGAAGAAATCGTTTCTACAAAAAATTCAATTGAAATTGAAAAATACAATTGTTCAATTGCCTCCACGTCAGCTGCAATAAACATCACTAATTGTACAGGTGTTGTGTTCAATTATTATAATAAGTGAGGTTTAATTTTTTATTCATGAGTTCATTCCACTAGTGCGGTGAAGTATCTCATTACGAAACTCAAATTAGTATCTTAATGTTTGATATTACAAATTGGTAGTAGGTAAAATCATTCTTCGTCAACTTAAGGTTAAAATTTAAACCCTTCTTCTTCTTTCTCTTTTCTTAAGACTTGTTTCTTTTACCATCAAGCCTCTTGAGAAGTAGATGTCCATCTCTCGTGACATCTTTTGAGAGATCGGCCGGGAGATTTCCTTGAAATTGGTTTTTCATCATTTGCCTATTTAGACTATTTAGACCATCGTCGTCTCGGTGTTGTGAATCGTACTATATCCCGAATTTTGTTTTTTGTTTGTTTTTTTTTGTTTCTTATTTGATCTCTTAGGCTCACTTCTTCAATCCTATATATTAAAAAAATTGATGATTCCATTCCGAGTCCATTCAGGCGATCTACCCAACCGATTTGCTTAATTTTTTTTCAATGAAAGGTAATGATGCACAGATCAGCCATCAACCATCGGATTCAGAACACGTTCTATCCTCAATATCTCAGGTTCTATTCAAGATAGAGATTTCGTTGAGTTAGAGAGGAGCTAGGTGCGGACATTCAATGTGGTGTTATGGATTTTCTTAGGTTTTTGGCAATTTTTCTACATTCAAAGATCTATATCTCAGGTTCTAATATAGCTACAGAGTTCGTTTTGGTCTAAGAACATTCGCTGAAACACCTTCTTTCTTTTGAGTTTTCGAACACTTAAATCGGTTCAGTTGGAGAGGAGCTAGGCGCGGACATTCAATGTGGAGTTATGGATTTTTGTAGGTTTTTGGCAATTTTTCTACATTCAAAGATCTATATCTCAGGTTCTAATATAGATACAGAGTTTGATTTGGTTTATGAACATTCGCTGAAACACCTTCTTTCTTTTGAGTTTTCGAACACTTAAATCGGTTCAGTTGGAGAGGAGCTAGGCGCGGACATTCAATGTGGAGTTATGGATTTTTGTAGGTTTTTGGCAATTTTTCTACATTCAAAGATCTATATCTCAGGTTCTAATATAGCTACAGAGTTCGTTTTTGTTTAAGAACCTTCGTTGAAACACCTTCTTTCTTTTGAGTTTTCGAACACTTAAATCGGTTGAGTTGGAGAGGAGCTAGACGTGGACATTCGATATGGAGTTATGGATTTATATATATCTAACCAGTACAACACAATGTTCCAAATATATCTTGTGAAAAAACAAAATATTTTATGAAAAATAGCATTTTTTTTCTTAGAAAATACTATTGAATTAAGTCATAGCTATATTAAGAATGTCATAGGGAAAACTTTTACTCATCGCAATGCATAAAAATCGTGTAGAATGAACTCATAAGTTTTCTAAATGTCTCTGATGAAATTTTACATAAATCTGAAAGGTTTGTCGGAACTTCTGAATTATTATTTTTTGAATGAGTTGAAATAATTGAAAAAACAAAGAATTTTTACTGTGAAGTAACTATTTTCTTAAAGAATAACTATTGCTTGAAACCGTCTTCGTAATCTTCTAATAATTTGTATGAATTGAAAGCCAATTAAATTCGGAAAGCTACTGTTTGGTATCACTATTCAAAAAACGTTTGTAGGCCTCCGATCCATGAATGAATATAAAAGAAAAGGAACTAATAAGAAGAAAAAACAGTCGTATACCGGCATTGGAAGTTTCTATAGAACTCTTTTGTTTTATCGACCGAACAAAGATTCATTATTTTTTAAAGGTATCAATTTATCTTATATCGATAGTATAAGATGTATAGAAGATGGGCTATAAATATCGTACGGTAGCATTCCTGAACGGACAGCGGGGCTGTTTCAAGCATGTCGTACGTCAACTGTTCATAACGAATGAGGACCTGAAACTGAAACATAAACAGGGCCGAAGAAATCACAGGTAAATTAGTAGTTCCTTGAAAATTTTTGTTAATATGCTAGTTATTTTTAAACTCATATGACTGTCTGCTAGCACCGCATACGAGACTGAGGCTGTTTATTTTAAAAGTGATCTTCATCAACTCAATTTGCTAATCGTAGCTCCCACAACTCAACTCTAAAATGAATGAATAAAATGTTTGTTTATTCCATCGTAAAACATCGAAACTTCAAACCACATCAAGCGAAAAGACTGAATGTTAATTACGAAATTATTAAATGGAAAGTCTGTCACTGTCTTGAATATTCACTGGCTCAAAAACTGTAGGTAAACATATTGTGGTCAAGCTTATTTGGTTTGACTAACTATGTACTACGAAATAAAACTGTGTACATGTCTTCTTTAACATCTGTTCCCATTCTAGAAAGGCAGAACCAAGTAAACTGAAATTCTGGGAGCAGCTGCCAAAGCCTTATCGAGTGTTGCCGTTCTGAGCTAGTTGATGGGTTTCCCAGGCGAGTAAGAGACGGCTGCTGATAAACACAGTCCAGTTAATACTTGATGGTGTTATTTCGATGAAACTTTTTCAAAAAAGTGCAGTATACGTGAGAAAAGTTGAGGTATTCTGAAGCGAGATCAGAGAGGAGCGTGAACGTGAAGCGATAACGTTTACAATCTCGGATAGAAAAACACCATGGTGAAGTTCGGAATTATCTTACACAATTTTAATCCTCATTGTCATTGTCCTCACTGCGATGGAGTGCAGGATGATATTCCGCATACGTTTTGTGTAATGATGGACGGTGAATAGAAAGGAATCGAAGCTACCCATCAGCGAGCTGTCAGCACTAGATAGTACAGCGATTTAAGCGAGTAAAAGTGCCCGAATGGCGAAGGTGGTAACCCAACCAAGAATTAATGAAATTCAAAGTCCAAAACTCGGTACGTGAATTAATTTTAAGAAAAATACGTCCCCCATTATCTAATCTTTCTGATTCTTTCCCGCTTTTCCTTCTAAGCGTTTCTTGTAAGAAACAAGTTTCAATTCGTTAGAATTCACTAACAAAAGTTGCTCTAATTGCTTGATTGGTACATCTTGGATCGATGATACGTCTCACTTTCTTAATAATTCCAACAGTAGTTGGCAGTAGTACCGGCAAAAGATATTCGTCCCGTTTCACTATACCAGTTGCACACAGCTGCTATTAAAGAACTTCAAGACTCAAAGTATTCAAACAACTATGTGGTATCATATATTTTCTCATGGAGATTCCTAACATCACAAAAATCACACCAGTTTTTGAGTCTAACCGATGGTTTTGGAAAAATCGAATTTCATGAACTTTATTTAAAACAAATCAGTACCGAAGCTAGAAAAATTGATATAACAAATATAAGACTGTTTTTTATTAATCAAAAGCAATGAAAAAATCAAGAGAACTCCACTTACGTCTTAACAATCAAGATAAACTTTTTTGAGAATCTTTTATTTGAATCATTGTGTAACTTGGCTGTTGAAGAACACTAAAATTTTCTTCTTTTGTTGTCGGTATACAGTCAGTGAGGTACTTAAACGGTGATTCAGCATTATAGCCCTAATTCAGAATTGATGGATCTGTGCACTTTATATGTCAGTCACTTTATATTTCAATAAACGGTTTAATAATACAGTTACTCATGTATTCAGCAGGTTTGTAATTTCATAGTAGTAATAATAAGAAGAAAAAAAAATAGGAGGAGAGACAAATTTTGAATTGATATTTTCGTAACTCATACATAAAAAATTCATATTTGAATCGATTAACTGCAACTCTTAACTCAATTGTACTTCATACATCTACATTACGATGAACTTTTGAATAAATTAATGGAGATCCAAGAGTCGTTTAGCAGTAAATTAAATTATTAACGCGACTATGGACAAGCAACGACTATTACAGATCGAAAACTTGCAAATGAAAAGCGAAATAGACACAAAACATTATCAAGAAAGTTGTTGGCCATTTTTTTTTTCATAACGCGAAGATTCCAAAACTATATTAGAGCAAACTGAGTTTAAAGTTGCTTCTTCTAAAACAAAATCGGATCGTACCATATTCTATTAGTTAAATAAAATATCCATAATAAAATTTTGTTGTGTCACTAGTTTTCTGATTGGAACTCATGGTCACAGTCGTACGAACAAATTTCTTTGGTAAAATTTCGGCAATGGGGTTCTGGTCTGTGTGAATAGGATCTTCCAAATAACTTTTGGTTCATCAGTTAAAAGTCATATTTGCTCTATAGTCTAATTTACAAATTATCTACTTTGCAGGGAATATTCAATCTCCCGGAAGAATGGACAACTGCTCCACGTTCTTAAATTACTAATTACTACATTAAAAGCGCTAATTTTTTCAATTTAAGATGAAACTTAATGGGTTATTCAATATCCATGTTCGAAAACCATACTTATCAAAATATTTTAGCATAATATGCAACTCAAACGTAAATATGATTGAGAACCTATTAACATATCTGACATTCCAAAGGGCATTCCCAATATATGTCAAAAAAAGCCGAGATTGTAGTCAGGTAAAGAAAAAATTGATAGGTAGAAAATTTAATTTCCCGAAGTATGCCAAACATGCTAACGCCCCTCAATTAGTATTAACGCACATATATTTTAATTTGGAGGCGAATATTTTAATTTCGAGAGTGGATTGTAAGTTGGATCTAGATTACAGGGTACGTAGGTAGCAATAACAAGCCGGAGCAAGTTGAAACGACAACGGGTAAGAGAAAGAGAGTGAGCAACAACCATTGCCTGTCGATGCTGGTGCAGGGAATAACCAATAAATAGGCCAGGACGTGAAGTTCAAGAAAAATGATGTATTTAGAAAAATCTATATACAGAATACAAAAACACCTTCCACTGAATGAAATATAAGATTTGGTAGCTCATAATTTTAAGGTTTTGATTTAGAATCTAGCTGTAGACTAAGTCAATTGCTGTGGAGAGTGTGTGGAAGTTTTTTAATTCCGGAGAGCCTCTATGTATTATTATATTTAGATTCTAATCTATTTGTGTCTTTATTCAGTTATTTGATTGTTTGTTTTGTAGTTTTTTTACAACCTATCAATTGTAAGCAATTTTTTGACAATGAAGCATTTCTGTCTTTCTCTTTCAAGGACTACGACAACCAAAGGATTTGCCCAGTAATTAACAAAGCAACTAGGACATATTTAGAAACAGTGACAAAAACTATATACAGGTTCGAGGGAATGAAACAATTAACTACGTGGAGCAAACTGATGAATAAAAAAATAAAAAGAGATTGGAGTCAGTAAGCTTATGTAATCATGTAATGAAACGCATTGTGTTTTTTTTTTCGAAAAATTTCTCTCAATAGAGGGTGATGTAGTGATTATTAATCCCTAAGGTTATAAATAACCAATATGAAGTTTGATGAACCGACGCGAGGACAAGGTTTGTAGAAATAAAAATTGAGTTCATTATATTGTTAAATATTTGAAAGTTTGTTCAGGAATTTATGTAAACAAACAATCTGTATAATTAAACAAAACGTGCATCTTGATTTTAGGTGTATACTGTTTAAAAATTAGTTTTTTCTCAATAAATTTTGAAAGATAAATAAAATTGACTTTTCTTTTTCAAAATATGATATGAAGGTGATCTATTGATCAATATAAATACGCAAATTGTCAGTTTCAATATCATATTTTGAGTCGAAACGTCTAAACGTCAAAAATTATTAAAATAAACTAACTTTGGAACAGAAGAAACATTAAATCCAAAAAGATTTAGACAAATAAAAATATCAAAACGTCTATGGAATAAGAAATTAAAGAAATTTATAGTTGTATATAAATATATACAGTGGTATATAGAATTGTATGTAATTGTATTTGGTTTAATTATACACCCAATGATCCAGAAGATGTCTTTTATTTTTAACCCCGTATTCCTGATTGGGGTCTTTATTTACATTACATATACGTCAAATTTTGAAATGGTAGATGTTGAATCAAAACTAATGATGATATCAACATCAAACAAGTAGAATGGTTTCTGTATTTTTTCGTATAAAATATTTTTCTTTACGTTTTTATGTCCAGGGACTAATTGCTACAGTTTTGAATTTGAAGTTTTGAATGAATATTCCTGGCCTAATTCAGTTGATCTGAAAAGCTGAAACCAGCGTCACCGGTGGTAATAATAAGTGATATCAGTAGCCGGTGCGTCTAATGACCGGTCGCTGTATATATAACCAAAACAACAAAACAAACCGAGCACTGCATTTATCGGATCAGGGTGGGCGTGTGCACAGTAGCCGCTTGGTAGCCGGTAGTCAGTAGCCGGCGACGTAGTCCTCGTCGTCTGTACGCGACCGGAATTTCAATCCTCAAATACTCTTCAAAGAGTTGAAGACGATAATGACGAACGGGACTACCGCTGCACTGATGCTACTCCAGGACGAATACCCTTAATGGTTTACACGTGATCTGGAATCGGGAATATAACGACCGATTTTAACGATATGTATATATACAGTGTGTGGTATTAAATATAAACGAAGGTTATTAAACTTTGAAATTCGTAGAATTTAATTATAAGAGCTTTTAGCTAGGATCAAAATTATTTGAGATGTTCAAATGAGGTGATTTTCAGTAGTAAGCTTGTTGCTTGGAAACATACCGACGCCATAAGCGGAGGTCTGTTGCTTATAAGTAACAATATTGAGAAAGTTGTTATAAACCAAAGTGTGTTATTCTTTTTTTTTGTCGTTCCCACCCCTTTAAATTCACACGTCATTTCGATCGAATCAGATTCTTCTGAGGTCTCAGACCAGGAAAAAGTCACTGACTGACAGATCTGAGGAATAAGGTGGATATGGAAGCAATTCGAAGCCCAATTTGTGATAATTTTCCACTATGCTTTTTCTTGATGAAACAGCACTTCTCTTTGTTCAAATGAGTCCAATTTTTCCTCGATTTGTCTTTCAAAAATTCCAATAATGCTACGTGATATTCGCTGTTTTTGGTTTCCTTATTTTAAATATAGTTAATGGAAATTATACCATGCGTTTTCTATAATATTGATGCCATAACCTTACTTTCTACGCTTTTAAATCGGTTGGACTCCAGTGTGAAATTATAGAGTCATGTTTCTCCATATTGATAAGTATTTTGATGTTTTTACGCGAAAACAGAAACCTAGGCAAGTGTAGTTAATTTTAAATTAGACGACAATGACAGATTATAATCACCCTCTTGTTCAAAATACTTTGAAAATTGCTGTTCTCTCTTCCTATATACATGAACGCTAGTTCCAGCTGCCAACAAGTTCTTTTCTTTTAGCCTAGAGCCAAGCAGTTCGGCTTTTTCTGTAACATTTTCTGTAATACATTGAAATTCTTCATCGTGTTCATCGAACTCCGACTGTACAATAGAATTTATGTCCTCTGGTGGTTCAGGTACCGGCAAATCTACACCGAGCCCTACTGGTTGGATAGCGGATGGAAGGTTAGGGCAGCTTATTACCTTCTTGTTTTTAGAGTTATGACCAGTAATATTAACACAGTCATCGGAATGATTTCTTGGTTCCCTCCTCATATCATAGGAACAGCAAATTTGAAGTGTTTTCTCTCTTGTTTTGACCATTTTCTAAGGTCTTCAACACATACATAACAAATCTTATGCGGCGCTCAAAATTTATCCTGATCTCCAAGTTTAGTTCCAAAGTATGCTAGATAAATCTTTTTTACAACGTCTGTAATGTTTTTTTTGGTGTTTTTTAATAACAAACTCATCACAAATACTGTCAGCAGAGTTTTTACAACCGCGATTAGGCATTGCACTGAGCACATGTATATACAGGAAACGGAAACGTCAAACTGAACTAAACATCAGCTGTTTAACATGTGTTTCAGCAGTACTACCAACATCATCTTCATCTCGTTCATTAAATATCCCTAGATAGGTATGGAGTCGGTCTTGGTTCATTATAAATATTTTTTTAATTTTTTTTGAAGTACAAAAAAGCTGTTAAATTCTAAAAATGTTGCTTGATTTTATGAAGGTAACTATAATTTAAATAAATAGTGGGTGATACAGCTTTTCAAGCATCATATTTGGATTCAACAAAAAATATAAGAATAAGGTTATGTATTATTGAAGATTAAGGAAAAAAGATTTCGTGCAAACCAAGATAATTTCCCGAATTGTTCTTGGTTGGACCCCAGAAAGTTTAATTCGAACAAACTGCGATTATTTGCACAAGTGAACAATAAATTGATAGCGGCACCGAAAGCTGCGTAAGTAGATTTAGTAACGAAGAGTCTTCAGTAAATGGACAATATTAAACACGTACTTTATTTGATTTAGTTGAGGAAATATCGTCTTTAGTCTAATACCTTTTATCTAACTCGCTTTTTATTAACGTTGCGACGAATTGATCTTAGGATTTGAACTGTTTCTTTAGCGTCAAGCGAGTGAAGTATCAGTTAAGTTCAGCTCCATCTATTCTTCTATAACAACATAAAACAACAAAATGTTGAACTAAATAATAGAGGAAACAACAAAAACGACATGAAATCAAGATGGTAAATAAACAAATGCGTATTTTTTAATTGTTTCATCGTTTGTTTATTAAAAATTTTTGATGAATTTTTTCGGTAACCTGCGAATGATGGAAATTCGTTTCGAGCATAAGAAAAAGTTGTTCAAAAGCTCAAACTGGTCATTGCGAAGTTAATTTCACATGTAAAGTTATTTAATCTTGACGATAACTTTAGAGATGTGTTTAGCTCACGCGACTACGGGGCGCTGCCCCATCCAGTTGTCCGTTGTTTATGGGGCCTGTCTCGTAAACATGGCGGTATGTTTGTACTAAATTTGTCGCCTCTGTCAAAATCAATGTTGGAGATAAACCTCAATTTTTACGATCGAGACCGTCGAAGTAAGACTCAATTAAAATTATTATTTATAAGTAGCGAGCTTCTCAATAATCTTGTAGACAGCATTATGTGTCTCGAATACGTAACTTACGTGGATCTGTTACAGAAATGTTACACGTGAAAGCTTGATAGTATATTAATAAATTTAACGAACCCATTTAGCAGGCTCTTAACATCATTTATTAAAATATTATTTATATATGCGCTGTGTATGAAAAAAATCTTTAATTACTTCTAAAATGGTGTATAATATGAATAAAAAACTTTCTTCAATAGTTGTATGTATCGAAGAGATCTATTAAAGTAGTACCAAATACGACACGAGAGAGATATGGCAACATCGATGTGAATATGTCAAAACTGACATTGCCATCATAAAATTTGACATTTTCAATTGTTACTTAGAGCTTGTTGTCATACGATTATTGTTTGAGTTGTTTACATATACTTGAAAACTTAATATTGGTCCAAAAATGGAACTGAAGTTTCGACGTTGATATAATCAAAAGTTTAATAACAACCGTTGTAGGTAAGTTTAGGGAAAAATTATTTTTCAATTGATTTCGAGGCTACATGTCATGCATTAAATTTCTTTGGAATCATAAATTTTTATACGTCTTCTCACTAAAACAATGCATCTTCTCCACTTAATCTTCAAATGACTTTTTAAACAAGTTTTTCACTCTAACAACTTTCGTGCCTGCTTAAGACTCCAAGTTTGTAATTGACGTGTGATTTAGTGATTCTAACAGTTTACAAATGATCACAAGTGAGTGAATACGAGTTTTAATTAACCTCATTGCCATTAGAAGACAAAAGAAGAAAGAGCTAACGAATTGAACTTTCCACCATGAATTTTATCCCACGCTACTTCATCTGTTTGAAGATGCGGAGAAGCAAACGTATATTGAGCCAAACAAATAGTTTTTCAAGTCAATCACATCAATTTTAACGATTTGAAGCATCTAAAGTCTAAGCCCATGTAGAAAAATAATTGAAGCTTCTTTTACTTCTTCTATGCTATCAAAATGATTTCTTTTGAGGTAAAGCTTCACCTTGGAAAAAAGCATAGTGACAGAGGGTAATATCGGCAATAAAATGTAGGTGCGGCTGAAATTTGATATTTTTACATAAAGTTTTGCTCAATCACTGGTGCGTTGCTGCCATGTAGATTCCAGCCTGTTCTGGCTAATTTGGGTCGCCCACGGTAACCGCGTGTCGTCAGCTGCTTCAGAACGCTAACATGAAACATTATTACTAAGCTGAAATTTTTAAAGCCTTTGCGGATATTCATATTGAACCCACTGTTTACACTAACAATCACAATTACACTGTCTGACACGTGTTTTGATAATCAAGTAACCGTCTTCAGTAACTTTGCTAACAGGTCTCGGTGTTAAATTCAAATACCCAGGTCTCAACTCTATTGATTACTTGTCTCATCCAACTTCAGCCGTTTAAGGGTGAGATGATCTTCTGCCATATTCTTTGCCCAAATATTTTCCGTGCTGAAATTACAGCGTCTCAATCTGAGGACAGTAGTAACTTATCCACGTGGATGGTTTTCCATTTTGAATCGCTTCTTTAAGCCAAGCAAGCATACAAGTTGTATGTCAACTGCAATTAGCGAAATATCTATGAGGTTTTTTTATTAAGATTTCCTTAAAAATTGAATAATGTTTTCTATAATATTACTTTGTTGAGAATTGATCAATTGACAGCTAAACCGAACCCAACCCAACCTTGACCCTATCCAACTTCACACTATACTTTTGTTTTATATAGAGTCAAAGTTGGTAATTATGTATTCTAATGTATTCTGATTTTATTAAATTAGTAGGCGATAAGCACCTTTTGACAGTTTCATGTAATAGTTACACAAGCGAAAAGAAAGGCGAAAGAAAAACGTGGTCCGAAATTGTTATTCCATTATTATTGTTATTTTAACGCACTTTTGAAATCCTGTTCAATAAATCGAACATTGATTAAGATTGGAGTCAATTTATTTGCAACTACAAACCCAAAACCCACTGTAAATTAACAACATACTTACAAGACACCATTGGGTAGTTTGTGTTGAAAAATACGGACAAAAAACGAACCAAACGTGCTGGAGACTTCTGGATTGATGTAAAATTAATAAAAATAAATTGCCACATTTGATATATTAATAAATAATATGATATTCGACGTATAATTAAATCAAAAAACACGGAAATTTATCTTCAAAACTTTATTACAGACTGAACTTTTGAAAAAGCTCGGTACATAACACGTTTTTGGTTGATATAAGCGTGAATATATTGCCACAGTTCGAACGACAAATACCAAACTTCGACAAGAGTGGTACTTTCAAAGTACATTCTCCACGTTACATGTTCTTTCCGTTTACGATTACTCAATATAAGAAACAACTAAGTAAAACAATCCTCTTTCAATACGTGCTAGTGTTTGCGGGTACTTTTAAAAATTTATGAGCCCAGTGATATCTTCAAGAACATTTCTGTAATCGTTGACTTGTCTCAAACATAAAATAATTCAAATATTCCTCGAGATAATACGACCGACAACGAATAAATAAATAATCCATATACAATGCACGTTGGTACAAATCGGTTGGATAAGGAGATAATATGGGCGATAAATAATTCAAATTGATGAAAATTATCACAAATCGGTTGGATGGAAGGATGGAATTACTATAAACAATTGAAATATTTGATTTTTCATATTCTTGTTTATGTTCATAGGAACAATTCTTAGGAAAACAATAAATCGATTTGTATTTTCTTAGAACTTATGGTAGAATATGATGTAAGTGACAGAATACCCCAAGGTATTGTTTCTCTGTGATCGATTAGTTTTTTCAGCGATTTTATGACATTTTCTCATCGGAATAAATAAAAAAAAACTTTGAAAGCCATTTGTGGCACATAACTACTTTCATGTCACTTTTGAGCGCAACTGAGTCATGCTGGATGAAGGTAACATCAGTTGGTATTCAGACTGTGACGCAAGTAAACTAGAGTTGTAGTTTTCCTCTTGTCCTAGTTTCTGTAGTGTCCTGGGACGTCCCGAATAGGTTTTAAGCAGCGTCCTGGGTTTTTAAATTTTAAAATTCGCGGGCCTCTTCTCCAATTTCTACGTTACGAGCTATGATTGACTTCTAAGAGTAAGAACAATTTTGAAGAAGTTGCATGACGAGGGAATTAATTTGGAAGAATTTTCAACTAAAATTAAATATTTTTATAATGAAATCAATGACTATTTGAAAATCCACATTTTCAAATAGTTTGAGGATCTAAAAGTTTTCGACTGGATTGATCTAACAGGGTCTTATCTGCTAGATTGGAAAAACATTGAAAAATCTTTGGTTTTTTAAAAGATCATAATATTGAAAGTTTTACCGCTTCCATCGACTCAAATCGGGTCCCTTTCAAAGCAGATCTTTTTCTAACCTTTCAAGGAAATCTGAGCAGGCCCGTTGACGCAAGAGCTTTGGTCAGGACTCAGATTTTTTGGCACCAGCTTCGCACAGACTTTTGTCATGTGTAACTTTGGTCACTGTTTCCGGAGTTCAAACAGTCACAGGGCACTGGTCATCTTCAGTGCTCTCTCGGCCCTCACTAAAGCACTTACACCACTCAAAAACACGCGCACGAGATAGAGAATTGTCCTCATAGGCCTCTTGAATTCAACGTTTATAGCCGCTGGGAGCTAAACATCTAAAATTGTCATTTTGGAACACCTTCCGTGACAGATACTTGTAATAATGTATTGAGAAGACCGAACTTGTTGGACAGTTTCTGGTGGGTGACGCTGCATACTTGGCTATACCGGGGTAGATAGTCGGCATTAGCTAAAACACTACAAGCATATTTAAATATGTTAAAGGTTCTCAGATGTTTGCTGACACTTTTAGCATTTGTCGTATTGAGTGTTTGGATCTTTAATCACAGTTGTTACTGCTGCTAACTTGTTCCTGGATAACTATCCTGAAGCCTTCGGTCTTTGGAAAGAGATTGCCGAAGGATGTGGCTGGTTGAGGTGTCAAATTTTGGTGATGCGATATTGAGGGGCGAGTAATCCTTATACGCCTTGGATATAATCTGGTGTAGGGTTGAGATTTCCGATTTCTTATGAACGAATGCACGTAGTTTCATTACCTGTCGAGAGTGTAGGTTATTAAGGTCGACCAAGCTTTTCCCACCCTCTTTTCGGGGAAATATTGTTGTAATAGTAGCTGACTTTGGGTGGCGGTTGTTGTTCTTCGTTATTATTTTTCACGTTAACCTTCTTTTAGTATTATTATTTTTATGTTTTATTCAATAATTGTATAATGGTTGTTATCTCCCATTAAACTAAAGTTGGAATACGAATTAAAGAGGGTAGTAGCCATTTCCAACTATTTGATTATTTATTTTCTATAATTTTACACACCATATGAAAAAAGCCATAAAACTGATTTTGTTGCCATTTTATAAAATCACCTATAACACCATATTTTATATCTAAACTAAGAAATGCATTATCATTATATGTATGTTTAATTTACTACAAATAAAAAAATAAATTTTAAATTACAGACTCTGTTTATATTGTTTTGCTCTATAACTGAGAACAGGCTCCGTTATTTGTATAAAACTACTCAATTTCCTTATTTCTGTATTAAATAAAAGTCTCGAGAACCGTACGTTGCGGAAATGAAATACTAAACTATAAATCACCCAAAATAACAAAGCAGAAAATTCATAACCTGATTATTTTTCCCGCTGTCGTCTTTTCTGAATTTTTTAATTAAATTCCTTATAAATTTTTAGAAACATGTGGCTCAGATGTAACAATAGCTCTTAATCAGCGAGAATAAGATGGGCTTAAAAGTAGAGCATTTTATTAGGAGGGTTGAAAACAGAGGATCGCAATAAAATTAAGACTAAAAAGGGTTGGAGGATATTTAAAATAAGATGTTAGTCGATTCAGCTACACTCGGTGGCTAATTGCTTGCCTTCGAAGGAAATCGCCAAATCTTCTGAATTGCATGGATTATTAAGATACATACTTACAAGAAAGATTTATTGCGGTTTAAAAGATTGTCTTTCACTTCAATAATGTCGTCTTGATACTGATATTTTGACAAAAAACCGAATTGCTCCCAAGTTCTCGGAGTTATTGTGAAGCTGGACTCATAAAATAAAGTTTTAAATTGCGCAAATCTCAGTTTAACTTTACTTTAGTTTGATTTGATTGATAATGCAACACATTTAAAAAACAGGCGTCATAAACATAAAAAAAATGACGAAAATCTCACATAAAACATTTTTTAATATAGTTTTTAGTAATACTGGCAATAATTATAAGCTATCAAAGTTAAACTATGCTATACTATTAAAGGAAACGTGTACAAATCTGCGAAACATTTTGTATTTTGAAAATACCCAAACCTTTGATGCATAATAAGGTTCCCAACGAAATTTCACAATGAAAAACATGTTCATTGGCATTGAATAATAGATGTATGGTCAGCTTAGACTTTCCTCTATTTAGATCAATGCATTTTTACAAGCGGGGTACCATATTTTTTAAGCTTGAGTCGTAGAAGTCTGCCTCCGTGGTGCAAAGATAGCTTAAAACCTCTTCTTTCAGATATTCCTCAGTTGTCACAAGCGTTGCTCCCAATTGTTTCTTTTATCAAGGAAAGTGATGATGATCACTGGGGGCCAAGTCTGTGCTATAAGGGAAATCTGAGACAGTATACAATCCGAATGAATATCGATTTGTTTTTTGTTTTGCGTAATTCGCACTTGGCTTGAGAATTAATTCAATCTTTCACATATACCAACGTCGTAGAAAGTTGACGGGGACGAGAACTGGGAGAAAGAGAACCAAGCTACACGCCAGTATCGACAAATTCATTATAATAGCGTTGTTAGCGTCCGCAGCTTCTTAAGAAACAACCTTTGTATAGTATAAACAGATGTCTTTTCTATAACACAAAATTCTTTCCAAATCAATCTGTTTAGCTAATCCGAGTATTGCCTTTTCTCAATGGATCCTTTTTCAATTATCCAATATAATTGTCTACATTCAACCCTAAGCAGTTGTCTTTTTGTGAAGAGGTGTTTCTTCCAAGAAAATCTCGTATCCAAATGGTTTCCAAGATATTTAGCTTTATCCTTCTGTGGAATTTTCAATAATTGCGGTATCCTGTTGATATTTATTTCAAGAAGATTTAGAAGCGGACTCAAAACGCTCCATTAAAGAACATTTGCGTTGATTGGATATGCTGATATATGAAGTATCAATCTTCAAAGTAGGATTTGAGAATGAGGAAATAATTCAGAGAAAATAATAATCTGATTCTGTGAAGTAAACCCAAGTGTCAAAATTTATCAAATGCTGAAGCAGTACTTATTAAATTCAATGTTTTATACTTTTCGTTGGTAGCAAGTTCATTCCTGAACATGAATTGATGCTTTGGGATAACTTAGTTCTCATTAAGGATCGGTATTATTCTGGTTTTTAACAGCTTTTTCAACAGGATATCCAGTATTTTAGTAAGTCTATAGAAAGTAATTTTTAGGGCCAGATCTCCAGATTAATGTATAAGAGGTTGCTTCAGACTAAAAAATTTCTTATTAAAGATAAGCTAAAGTCCAGGTGATGGAAATCTACATCTTGTGCTAAACAAAGAATCTACTTTCTCACGCTCATTCTCAGGATGTCTTCTCGGTGTAACGATACGTGATACAGAATTTCCTCTTCAGTTTCACTACTTGGACACATTGAGCGTTTTGATGCCCTTCATCTTAAATTGCTTTGCCGTACATCAGTGCCCAGTAATCAATCCGATGATCAGCCTTAAGTACTTCCGACTTGGATGATTGTCTCTCAGTACCATTGATAGCATTCTGGAAAAGATTTTTCTGTATCGTATGCAGATGGTTTCCAGCTACTTGTTGAGAAAGCTGTCTCCAGGTGTTCTGTCCATTAGGTTTTTGATTAAACAATGATGTACGTAAACTGGAGAGACCAATAGCATGTTACACATAAAACTTTGCCAGGGAATGGATTTTTAAAATATTTCTACAATCCTGAAGCGTAAAAGAATCATAATATATTTTCTGATAATTATTAAGTAGAATAATGTAGATTGCTTTGTTCCATTTTACTCGTAGATGAAATTTTCGAAAAATTTGCTTTGAAAGCGCTGCTTATATACTTACATCTCGTCGAAACTTGTATCGACCCTTAACGTTGTAGATGGTAAGGATGTCGAAGATGTTTGATTTCCAACAAGGAGATCGTAGTTTCGAATCCAATATCGAACGAAATTATTATGTTCAAAAGCATTTTTATAGGTGAAGTATACCAGACAAAAAATGATACTGCTCGAACACCGCCTCAACAAGTATCCAATTCTTCTTCTATAGCAAAAATTCATATCAATAATTACACAAACGTGCCTTTTATACGCCTATAAACTTGCTGATTTTGCTGAACAGTTTTTCGTTCTTGGTTAACCATTTCAATACAAGAATGTCGTTAATTGAAGTTTGTTGTTGTCACTTCAATAAATAATATGTAGGTGATTCATAATGTGACTAATAAGAAATACCCACTTGATACATTTTAATCGTTGACATTAATTAATGTACTTGCAACAAGATAAATAATTATATCGTAGGTATTTTATTGTGTTTTTGGAAAAAACGTACGTGTGCGGTTATTAAATGATTACATAATATTTTTATATTAAGAATGTGAAGTTTTCTGCTTTTGTTCCCAGAAAAATTAAGCGTTCAGATTGAATAGCTCCAATAGAAAATCAAACTAAAATAGAATAACAGATCTTTTTCGCATTAGATACAAAGGCGGGTCAATATTTATTTCCGAACAAAACACAATTCGCGCTAGAATTTAGCATAGTAATTTTAACCAACCGCATCAACTTCTGTGGTATTTGTAGTTTTTCCATGTCCTTTTCAGACTGTCGAAAGCTTATTTGAAGTCGATGAATAGCATTCGCCTACCTTTTTCAATCTTTAATTTTTATTATTGTTGTTAACATTTTGTATACGGTATTAAGCAAATTAATTCCTCCATAATTGCTACATATATTTCCTTCCTTCCTTATTGGATCACTCTCTCGACATTGTTTCTGTTTCCAATCCCCTTTCTATGATCTTGAATATTTCGCACCTTAAGTTATCTATCCCATATTTTATTAGTTCATCCACCATTTTGTCTGGCCCTCATGATATATTGTGTTTCAGTGTGTCGATTTAACGTCATTACCTTCCACTTTCGTCGCTTTCTCTTCTTCATATTCACTGCCTGTTGATATTTTTTTGAAATACTGACTCCGTTCTTTTTATTTAACATCAGTTGTTCGTTTTCTATTCGGATTATTTATGTGTGAGTATAATTTTACATTATTTTTATCATCCTTCTCCAAGTTGTCTATACTATCATCTAGCCATTTTATACTGTTTTTATTTTTTTCTTATTCCTGATCAAAAAATTTGATATGTTTTATTGATAAAAATTTCAAGCTTCCCCTACAAAATGACGCCAGAACATTCCTTGATATTGAGAAACAATGCCGCAGTGAATTTAAAAAAAAATGTCTTTCCAACGCGATTTTCCAAATGATGAGAGGACCGTCCGGTGAGCAAAAATGGCCCTTTGGAAAAAAGGGCCTCCTATAGTTTAATTGGCATTTCACAAAAACTATTGGGGCCACAGGGCCACATATTTAAAACATTGATTAAGTACATCATTTCAGTGAATAAGAAACCTTTATATTTAAAATTAAACAAATAATGTACAATTTGAAAAATTAAAAATTTTCTTCTTTCGATTGAATTATTTAAACAACGAATCTTCAAAATTCAATTTATAAGAGTTTATTTTGAAGATTTGCAAAGGTTCAGCGAAAAACGCAAAAAACAAAATTTGTACCGATTTTTTGGTGTTTTTATTGTTTAAAAAAATAACGCATAAACAAAAAATAATGAATTTTATGCACATAACTTTTATTTAACGCCTAGAACACGATGGCGTTGTTTTTTCTTACTAATAATTTTGTCACCAAAAGCCTTTTTTTTTTCGTTAGTGCCCTGGCCTATATATCTCTAAGTTTTTTATTCTTAACCCTTTTACATCCACTCTATTTTCCTATTTTCTTCGGCCCTAATAATATTCTTACATTTTTGTTTCGCATATTATAGGGAAGGTTTCAACTTGATTTTGATACTCATTTAACTGTATTAAATTCCCAGTAAGTAAATTTCGTACTCAAGGGTTAGATCGGGAGGCTTCGTGGAGGAAGCTCAGGAATATTCGAGACTGGACCGATTTAAGAACGACTGGTGAAGTTTTTCGGTTGGCAAGGACCGTACAGCTTGTACCAACTTAAGGGAGATCCTACAAAACACAACCTAATCAACCTATATCAAACTTTGAATAGATCCGCAAACCAAAAATTGACTTGACCAAGGTCTATTTGATTGCCTCTATCCTCTATAATAATTTTGGAATAACTTCATAATTTAATCGATATAAAGTTGATATCACTGCACCTTTATAAGAAATTATTTCTAAAAAGAATTCAGTCTCTAGTTTTTACATTCCTTCTTATTCTTTTCCCGATCGTAAGGTTGAAAGATCACGTTTCGGGATGGGTCATTGAGTGGTAGGATTAACCAAGCGCGACACAGCAAAGACCAAAAATTCCAAACGTTTTCTCCAGTTACAAGAAATTTAAATACAAACATAACTCGCGTGATCCTGCGGGAATTCCTCTCGAGTCACTCATTAATTGCCTTTAATGTGTTGATTCGGAGTCTGTTCTGGAAAAGGGATTAAAGAAAGTTGAAAGTTTCGACGAGTACGTTTTCTGCGTTATCTCTGAAGAACTTCCATCGTTAGGGAAACGTAATGACACTGAAATATATTTAAGTGTTGGTTGAAGTTGAATTTTGAAAGATTAAATAAATTGTATCAAGGTAATTGCTACATTTGAAGATATATAGAGTGAGAAAGTGAAAAAGAAATTCGATAGGTTTATCTTTAACATTAATTTGGGTTATTGTGTAAGATGGTCCTGTTATAAAAATGTTTCTTCAGGTAATTGCTTTTTCATATTACAAAATCATTTCTTTCTATAAAAATAAACTTTCTGTAATGCTTTTACCGGCGAAAACTTATTACTTTTAAAAGATTTCATAGTGTGTAGTATGGCCCGATTGGATAGTACGAATTACATATCAGGTTTGCAGGTGGTTTACACGGTTTCTAATGTTAGGTGATTGCCCAAATAAAATTATGATAGGTTTTCCTTATAAAAAAATTCCTTAGGGTATGTCATCTCTACTAAAGGGGTGTTGATATGCTTGTTTATTCAAAAACATTTCTTAGAACATTTTCTGAGGATTAGGCTTGATATTGCATGGAATTAACAACATTTTGGAAAGTATTTTCCACTATTTATGAGGGATATTATCTCACCTCAGAAATTTGGAAAAAATTGTAAAGACATACCATAGTGTCCAGATCCTGTATGTGTATTTTATAGTCTAGGAGCCAATCACCTAAGAACCTCCAATCAAAAGCCAATATGGTAACTGGGCTAGAAACAATCAACCAAAAGCAAATAGATTGGCAGAGCAAAACCCACCAAAAAGTAAGTTAATACAAAATCAAGACAGTCAGTATCACAGTAGTAGACAGTAATCACTGAGAATATACTACAACATTCACCAAAGGAAACTATGATCAAATTAACGCATATTATAAACGCAGCCCCGACCGACTGGAGTAGGTATCTACCTTGTGGAAAGTAGCTAAAGTCATAATGGAAAACCACCAAACGTAGTATCTTCATACAGACCAATATCACTACCAATACCAAACAAAGAAAACTCCTACCTTCACATCAGTTTGGCTCCACTAAACCATAGACCAAGTACACAGAATAAGTCTGTTCCTCTGTTACCATAGACATTTGACAAAATTTGGCATGAACGGTTCAAATAGAAGCTGAATAACCTCTTGCTTAACCGTAATGCTAAACTATTACTGTCCTATAAAAGAGAACGAGCCTTCAGGATAAACCAAGAAGATACTTATTAAGACTTAAAGGAAATCAATGCGGGTGTACCACAAGGTAGTGTTCTTGGACCGGTCTTTTACCTCTTGTACACTAGTGACATTTCTCATTTAGTAAACCACACTAAAGTCAAATTTGCGGAGGACAGATCCATTTTGATTGTAGGCGACTCCCACGAAGAAGCCGCAATCAATAGAATTATTTATTGGACCCAAAAAATGGAGGATAAGCTTAAACATGAAAAAATCGGTATGGGTCAATAAAAAGGAGGAATATGTACCAGTAAAAAACGAAAAAAACTAGGTCTTAAATACAAGTGAATGCATTGATTGCTGGGAAGATAATCCAGTCTGTCCATACCACCGGTATGGACCTATGGAATTCAACTAAGAGGATATGCTAGCGAAAGTAACACCCAAATAATCGAGAGATTTCATAAAGTGATACGGAGTATTGTTAATGCGTATACTTTCGATATAACGATCTTCATCAGGACCTGGAGATACACACTATAAAGCAGGTATCCACTAATTTTGCAAAGCGTTAACAGCGGCTCTTAAAGCATGTAAACATCGAGGCAATTCAACTCCTAGACTACACCAACCTAGGGAGAAGAATAAGTTATCAAAATGCTTAGTGTAAAAGTAGGGCAAAATGTGTGATGTTTGTTTAAATTATAATAGTTGTTGTTGAGAGTTTGCCGAAGTGTTGTCGAACGTTTTTCTTAAAAAAGAACATTTTCTATAATAAAAAAACAATTCCCTTCAATTTTTTTTATATTTGATTCTCTTGTGCACTCAAATTGATAACGTTTCCAACGTAGACTCTATAAGTAAGACTTATTAGTTCTCGTATACAGTTAAGTGACAAATAACTTACCCTACCTCCTTCAATTAACATCCAATTTTTTCATATCACTATAAGTTATAGCAACCTTTTTTTCCTTACATTAAAATGTACACATATTGATATTTAATTGATGTCATATTCATGGTAATTATATTATTCAACACCGGCATGTCTGGAACGAACAATATCTGGGTCATTGGTATGCAACTAGAAAGCCCTTATGGTTAATAAGTTTCGTCTTCGAATTTTATGTTCAATTAGAAAAGAGCGTACAGCTGCGAAAGTTATATCCCATATCTTCACATCCTTTATGCCAAAGGAAAAATTAGAAAAAAAGTCTGCGTTTATTTTTGTTGTTTCCTTCATACAGGTTTAGAAATTCGTTAGAAGTTTCTATAGTACAGGAATTTGTATGTATTAATCTTTAAATAAGTGCTTTATTTAATACAATTCAATTAATAGGTTGAATAATTATTGTATGGATAACATGTTAATGCAACCATGTAAAATTTAAATCTAATCTCGGAATATATAATGCAAAATCCATATCAGCAAGAAAAATGGAATAAGAAATAACTTTCTAAATTTCCCATATTACTGTAATCGAGAAGTCAAGCTGATTTCAAACATTAAAATAATATAAAACAACATTGTGAAACGCCCTGTAAGATTGTGAATAATCTCAAAAGGCAAAGGTCGCACTGAACTTCATTAGACTAATCAATCACCCTGTATCTGGAATATACTTCATCTATCTAGAAATCTAAGTCGAAATAAAAACAGATTGAAAATGTTTGTTACGATTAAAAGATTATTTGGGAAAAATGGAAGAGTCTAGAGATGTTAAAAGAATAGGGTGGAGTGTACTTGAAGTCTAGAGAAAGGGTGGACGACCAAATATAATTTAAAAAAAGGCAGTGCTGGCCAGAAAAAGGTATAAGACACTGTATATTATGTCATTTTTATAAATAACTAGCAATACCCGTCGCGGCTTCGCCCGCGACATTTTATAAAAGTAGTTCCTTCAAATTGTACAGTACCACTAAAATTAAAACCTTACAGTAAATCCAACCCAACAACGATCGTCTCAGAATTATCGGTTAATATCACACCTATTTTTTTATTGACCCACAATAAACTCAAACGCTGGGAACCCAATTACATATTTAACCTTTTTTGAAGAAATCTAAAAGAAATTTCCAAAAACGGAGAAATTAGTTTTTAGATATTCAAACGGGACCCATTTCTAAAAAAGAATCGCTTTGATATCTCATTTCGTCGTGAAGAATTTCTGAATATATGGTTCGGTAATTTTTGTTCAACTCTTCGAACCCTTTCCAAGTCGAATTTTGAAAATCGCAGAAATCGGTTTTTAGATATTTGTACGGAGAATGTTTTAGTGCAAAAAACGATGTCGATATCTTAATTAGCGGTCGAGAAAAACGAAAAAATCGAATTTGCAAACATTTTACCCCTTTAAAATCGAAATTTCGCAAAATCCTTTCTTAGCGCACCGATACAAACATACACTCAAAATTTCATGTTTGTATCTTTAATAGCCTTGGCTGGGCGTTGATGAGTGAATGAATCAGTCAGTCAGTCATTCAGTCAGTCAGGACATCCTCTTTTATAGATATATATCTGTTGTGATGTCTTTGATGCTTCTAAATATTCCATGATTTTGACAATTCTACTTTCTTGGAATCACAAAATGCAGCTGTAATTGGTTATACATCACTTGGTGGTGTCCTTAGTTCTATCTTTAGAAATTATTGCTAGGGATATAACTAAAAAATAGAAAGCGGCGCGGACACCGTGCAACTTTGAAATTCATTCTTCTTCAACAATTCCCATCGACATCTTCCAAATACTTTGATTTACTTTACACACTCAAGTGAAAAGAAGAAATATAAAAAAAATCACTCGTCTGACAGACAGGATCTCCTTCGTGATTTTAGAAGAGGTTTTTCGTTTATGTGTCTTCGTTGAGTTGAATAATTATGTGTTTCAAACCGAATAGTTGTTCTAATGAACTTGTCCTCGTTCTAGTTAATAATTGTGATAATAGAATAGAGCTGACATAAATCATTACATAAATCAAAGTAAATACGTGATATTAAATAGCTAGGTTATTATATTTGTACTAAAAATCAGTTTAATGTTGCAGCTATGAAAGAATATAAACCAAAGTCTATGTACAACTAAGAATTCTAGTTGAAGAAATGAATTAGATAAAATATACGGAAAGATTTAGTACAAACACAAAATAGTAAACGAGGATAATCCTTTCCAACAAGGAGAAAAAGAAAAATATATTTCTAAGCGGTAATTTTGTACATGATATCCCGTATTATATTTAAAAGATACATCGATGAAGTTATACAGTTCATTTACACATTCCATGAGGGTTAAATTTCAAACAGCTTTTTTGTGGGCTATGATAATTAGGAAATAATAACACATGGAGGATCCTACCGGTTTATCCATTATAATATTTCACTATTATGTAATTTTCAGCTTTTTACTTAAGAATATTTATAATTCTTCGCTAATGAAGTTTTTTCCGTAGTCGATGAGGGTATCGTGGCGTATACCGGCAAATACCAGCTGGTATGACTTGCAAACGGATGAATATGTTATTTTTGTCATATAAAAATCATCGATTAGAGATATGGTAGATGGTATTTATAATTATCATATTGTAGTGGACAATTCTTGAAAACTGTCATGTCAATAAAAGGATCTGAAATATTAAAATATTGTTAGTTAATGTTTAATTCAAACATCATTATCATCATCATGGATAGGAACCCACTCACAAGGAAAGGACAAATATTTTTCCTAACCTAACTTAACCTAGACACGTATTTTCAGTTACTGATATTTTTTGGTAAAAGGTAAAAAATACGATTTCCTTACACAAAGTAGAATATTTCACGATTTTTGAACATAAATATTGAACTGAAAAGATTGCCTTATCAGACAGAAATCGATTATTTGTTTATTAGAGTTCAATTGTAGATATTAAGAATAACTAATTTTTTATGATGAGAAAGAGACTAGTAGTGATAGTATTTTCGGAACTCACTATAAAACATAAATAGGAAAATTATTAATGATTTTGTATTATTAAATAAACTAATTCATAGTATAAACAAGATTACGTTTAAAAAGAATAATCTCCTATCGAAATTAAAATGAAATTTAACTCATATGCGCGATTTAAATAAAAATTATCAGTCCGCTTCATTATTGAAGCCTGCTAAAGTACCCTCAGTACTTTCAATGTCGCTTGTAGGTTTTTCTTCGTCAAAAGAAAATTATATTAAATGGAAAAAGAAGGCATTTGAGTGAAATTATCTAAAACAAGTGTCCAATGCAAAAAATCTAAAGCTGGAAATGTATTTATTTGTAGAAAAATATTTATTCTAATTAATTAAATATTAAGACCAAAAGTGAGTTCTTTGAGTTTGGGAAAGGGCTTCGAAATTGATAACTTGCAAGACTGTGGATTCTCTTACAAATAAACAAAGAAGAAAAGACTATGAAAAGTAGGAATATCTGGGTTAAGAAAAAATAATATTGGGTTTATTATTTAATCTATTTATTATTTTAACTATGATCAAACAGTGGACTTTCATTATTGAATTCTTTTCTTGGAAATCTACTGAAACAACTCATTCTCTTTACCTGGGTATCTAAAGTCCTGTAAGTATGGGCGCTGAAACCATCAAGAAATCCGGTTATAGTACCTAAGGCAACACATATCGATATCACTTGTATTATCTAACCTGTTTGACAATGTTGTGGTCCATTTTAAATTCTTGACTTTCATTCCTTGTGTTTCTTAAACTTTTGAAAATCACTGTTCTCAATAGTTTCTAAACGGTTATCTAACATCCAATTAAAAACAAAATTAAATCAATTTGGAATTGATATAATTTATCTACTATATGAAACAATCATTCTAAAATTATCTGATTCATTAATTTTTAAGTAGAGTAGTAAAGTTTTAATTACAAGAACTACCCTTAAAGGAAATTAAAGCACGCATTAAAACAATCTCCTGGACAAGTATGGTGGTCAACATCTCACACAAGAACTTACAAATCTCATCAGCAAAATACTGGTACTCTGTAAAATATCAGACATGAAGCGAACCAGTACAAACATACTCATATTTAAAAAAAAAACAAGCAAGAACCGGCTGACTACACTGGGATACAACAATGAAACTAGTTACAAAAATTATAACCAAAATAATTAACTCGATCACAATACTAGCAGCAAGGATTCGGATTAGGAAGATTCTGCAGCATTTATCCTACGGCAACTGATTGAGACATCTATAGACTACAACAAACTATCATTTATATGTTTCATTGACCTATTAAAAGCGTTTTATTGTATTAAACTGGAAGAAGTTATTCACCTATTAGGCAAACTGGAAATAATAGAATCTAATTGTTTACACCGCTGCGGATATTTTTAAATGGACATCAGCTGATTGTGACAATTCATTAGATTGCCCAATTGTACCATATATATCTATCAATATAATCTAGACCGTTGAAAACACACAGATAATAATTGTTAGTAAACAAACGGAACTCATACCATTCAACCACGGTATTAGACAAGAAACTTGATTTACTTCCATGGTATCCACCATGATAATGGTAGAAATCATAAAAAAGGTACTGCTAGGCAACGATCACGAAATGGGTGACAGAAAAACCGAAATCCTGTCCTCTTCCGCCGACGTATAAAATGAAGATGATCTTCTAGTATTATGAAATATCTTTAATCACACAGGAAAACAGTTTGACATGACTATCTCCACTGTAAACACCATACGCATGACAATTTAAACCCAAATGATACAGAAGAGTATCGAATTCTAGTTCTTGACATAACTAGTTATAGAGACGTAGAAGACGAGGTAAGAGGTCGAGTAGCTAGGGCAAATAAGGTCGCGGGTTGTCTTCAGAGTTTATTTTGGCAAGCACGAATTCATAAAACAATAATTAGACCTACTTAAACATCAGAAAAATGCCAGAAACATAAAAAAACGAAGCAACACTTGGAGTCGACAGAAATAAACATTCTCAAGCAAATTTGGGGAAAGACAATACTAGATCTAACAAGACCTAGATCTAGATAGAGTGAAGGTCGATCACGAAAGAGGTGGAGTGATAACCCAAAGCCAAGACGAAGAAAGATATCGAAGGAGTAACAGGCCTATTATAGAAGGAAGAACAAGACATTAGTTTAGAATTAAACTTGCACAAAACCACCACACTATTCTATAATATATTGTTATTTAATTGAAATGTTGTTAAAGAGTAAGGTAGTTTGGGAAAACTCGAAAAATTTATTTATTCAGCATCCACCCATCGTTTTATGAGTTGTGTTTGACTAAATCAATTCTATGAAGCTCTGCAGCATGTACTAGTCGCCCCTAGCAAGAGTCATTTTTCCAATAAGCCAGCTTTTCTTTTTTGATATCCACTCACAACACAATCAACTGAAATTTAATTGAAAATTTGCTTGTTGGTTCTATTGTCTATTGGTTCTATTATCAAATCATTAAATACATCAAGAAATTAATTGTAACCATTTTTTCGAAAACTGTTTATTCGTCGCTGAAACCCGCAATCCAATTTAACCATTTTTCTGAAATTTGATGGGCCCTTTTTTCCTACTCTGTGACGTTACTACACAACAAGCATGACTAGCATGCATTTAATCGAAACTGAAATGTTTACATTTACATACCTTTAACTATTAAATCAAACTTTTAACACTATTAAACTAATTGATATCTTTAGTACAATAAAACAGCATAACACACCTTGAGTATCTTAATCGTTTGAATAAATCTAAATTCATCAGTTCAATTACAGATACAACCAGTTATTTGAGAGCTCTATTACATTTTATGAAAGCACTTTCTCAATGAGGCCGTCTATAAAATAGTTAGTTATAATTCATGAATGAACTCGACGTGTTTATTAACAAAACTAAGTACGTAAATCAAACAAATATTCATTGATTTTTCGTAATAAATTTAGACATAGAAATAGACAAAATTAGAAAAAAAAAAGTAGAAGGATTCTTATAAGTTTGGCAACTAAGTACTTTTAACTACTTAACTTTTATTAAAGTTATTAGTTGTGGGTTAATTTTAAATGGAATGCAGAAACATTTTCGGCATATTCCACTTTATTTTTTCAGTAAAGGAAAGAAAGCTGATTGCTTCTGGAGATTTTTCCATCAAAGATAGGCTACGTTCTGGTCGGCCTACTGAAGTTTTTGATGCATCAAAATCATGATTGAAAATTATTGCGATATAACTGGTCGAATGGTTGCGAAGAGCCTACTTGTATAGCACACAACAGTTGAAAAACACTCAAAATGTCTTGGGCTAGTTAAGAAGCTTGTTATTTGAGTACCTCACGAATTGAGAGAAATTCATTTAACAAATATTGAACATTTGCGATATGCATCTTAAATGAAATGAAATAGACATTTTAATGAAAAGAATCATCATTCTGGTGATGAAAAATGGGTCCTGTTCAAAAAGGATCATAAAACAAACACGATGAACCAGCTCAAGCCACATCGAAAGCTGAAAAACAACAAAAAAGCTCATACTGTCAATTTGATGAAATTAGAAAGGGACTTCCAAGGAACCAATCAATGAAACTGGATGAAATACTCAAAGAAAAACGGCCAGAATTGTAAAATCGGAGAGATTTAATGATAATGATAATGCAAGACCTCAACATTTTTGGCAACTCGAAGAAAACTATGGGAGCTTGGCTGGGAAGCGATGCCTCATTCCACCACCTGATTACCATTTATTTCATAGTTTGCAGAATTCTTTGGATGGTCAAACTTCCACAAATGGTACCTGGTTCAGCTTTTTGCTGATAAGGACCAGAAATTTTATGAGCGTGGAATCATAAAGCTGAAAGAAAGATGGCAGAGCGTCATTGAGCAAAATGGGAAATATATGATTGATTAAAAACTTTGCTTTGTTGAAAAAAAAGTGTTTTATTTTATACCACATACATTGGGGAAATTACACCGTGACGTAGGTGGTCGGTTGGTAGCACTGGTCCATATTGACAGTTGACTTTCGAAATATTATTTCAATTTGAAAGGTTGCTTTAGTCCTGTAAGCGGAATGTCGGGTGGGGAACTGCGGGACGTGGCCTCCACCGTCATAAATAATTATCCTGTTAAATTAAAAAAAAATCAATTATGAAAAAGAATATTAAAATTGTATGGCTTGGTTTACGAATGGATGAGACACTTTTATAACAAAAACATTATTAATCGCTCTTTTGATGCCATGAGTAAAAGTTATGAATCAAATCCGTGCTAGCCCTGGGGTAGCTAGCTTAGGGTAAAATTGGAGATTAAAATAAAGTTTAATCTATCTCTCACAAATTTAGCCAAATATTAGCGCTATATTTGACAATTTTGCCGATATATTAGAGCCATAAAACCTGTTTTCTACTCTTTTTCATTTAATAACGTTTTATTGAATATCAGGTTAACAATCTATTTGTACGATTGTCAAACATAAACTATGCGTCAAATTGGCCAACTTGATAATTGTTGTCATAATCAAGTATAGGTCCGAAACTTTTCAGGAAACCTTAAGGAAGAGACGTCCTTGCATGACATCTGTGCAGTGTGCCTTGAAATCGAGATGATCAGGTCCTCTTAAACGATCAGACACCAATCGTATTTTCAGTTGATCGGTAAGAAAAGCAAAAGGCTTATCCATGTGGACCATAGTGTGTTTAATGCTTCTATCCACTTCCAAAGATACTAATTTCCGAGCAGACTACCCACAGATATGATAGCTATACTTTTGGCTACTCCTAGAATTGGTTTTGGGCTCACTAGTGGGGCTTTTGATCCCAGACTGGTTTCGTGGTTGTCCTAACAAATGAGCAACATTCGTGAAGGTTTAATTTTTATAAACCTCTTTAGTTTCGTTGTTTCACTCTTTTTTTCTCAATTTAGCAAATAATTATTTTCAGAATAATGTATCATCAATTTTTTCCAATATTTTATCGACTAGTCTACTTATTGCAACGGCGACAACGATGAAAATTAAAAGAATGGAATAATTCTATTCATATTTCGAAACAAATTATTAATATTCATCTAAGAGTTGCTTTAGAATTGAAATTATCAGCCTTCCATTCATGAACCAGACGAACTCATTCATCTTGTCAAAGAAAAAAGAAGAATAGGCATTTATTATCACGGGCTCGTTACTTTTACTATCACTAGTCTCACAATTTCAATGCGTTGTTGTCTGTAGTGTGTTCGGGCCATTTATGTAAATTTCATTTATTTGTTGAACACGATGATAAAGCGATTATATTTGATATCGCTTTTAATCTCAATTGAGAAATGAACACTATATAGTACAGTATATTTTGAATAAAGTTTTTGACTATAATTGGAGCCCTTATTAATTTTAGAACAATTTAGATACGTAACAAAATATCTAAACGCATCTAATAGGAAATCTAAATAGAAAACTTCAGACCACCATTTTGTTTAAAACTTCAGACCACCATTTTGTTTAAAACTAACCACAATCTGTGTTAATTGATTTGTACTGTTTTTCTACAAATATTTTCTCTAAATTTCATATTTGGTCATTATTTTTATCAAGAAAACAGATTAAGTTTTCATTCAATATTTTTCATCGTTAAGTTTTTTTATTCTATGGAGTATATAGTCCGGGAGCTATCAATGCTGCCGTGTGCAATCATATCAAAATCGAAATTGTTTAAACAAATTATGAATAAATTGTTTTTCCGGTTCAGACAATTTTTTTATGCAAATATGGTCAATCTAAGAAGATAATGTCTCTTGTCATTTTTCAGTATGATGCATATTTAAAAATTTATACATTTTTGAAAGTCGAAAAAGCGACGATTTTTACTAACTTTCGATGTTAATAACTTCTGATCAACTGAACATTACTTAAAATTTAAAAATCCATCTTATTCTTTGAACCTTACTCGGAGTTTATTTTGGCAAGCACGAATTCATAAAACAATAATTAGACCTACTTAAACATCAGAAAAATGCCAGAAACATAAAAAACGAAGCAACACTTGGTGTCGACAGAAATAAACATTCTTAAGCAGATTTGGGGAAAGACAATACTAGATCTAAAAAGAGCTAGATCTAGATAGAGTGAAGGTCGATCACGAAAGAGGTGGAGTGATAACCCAAAGCCAAGACGAAGAAAGATATCGAATGAGTAACAGGCCTATTATAGAAGGAAGAACAAGACATTCGTTTAGAATTAAACTTGCACAAAACCACCACACTATTCTATAATATATTGTTATTTAATTGAAATGTTGTTAAAGAGTAAGGTAGTTTGGGAAAACTCGAAAAATTTATTTATTCAGCATCCACCCATCGTTTTATGAGTTGTGTTTGACTAAATCAATTCTATGAAGCTCTGCAACATGCAGCGCTTATGTACTAGCCCCCCCTAGCAAGACATTTTATACAAATAACTATTGCTCTTGCTGAAAAAGTGGATAGAGTCATTTTTCCGATTAGCCAACTTTTCTTTTTTGATAGCCACTCACAGCACAATCAATTGAAATTTAATTGAAAATTTGCTCAGTTGGTTCTATTATCAAATCATTAAATCCATAAAGAAATCAATTCTAACCTTTTTTTTTCGAAAACTGTAAATTCGTCGTTGTAACTCGTAAGTAGATTGATCCAATTTCATTTTTTTTTTAATTTTGAATAAAGTTTTTGACTATAATTGGAGCCCTTATTAATTTTAGAACAATTTAGATACGTAACTCCGTTCTTTTTGTCAATATTTTTAAACCATTAGATACAAAGTATCTAAACGCATCTAATAGGAAATCTGAATACAAAACTTTAGACCTCCATTTTGTTTAAAACTAACTGCAATCTGTGTTAATTGATTTGTACTGTTTTTCTACAAATATTTTCTCTAAATTTCATATTTGTTCATTATTTTTATTTTTTATCAAGAAAACAGATTAAGTCTTCATTCAATATTTTTCAGTATATAGTCCGGGAGCTGTCGATGCTGCCGTATGCAATCATATCAAAATCGAAATTGTTTAAACAAATTATGAACAAATGGTTTTCCCGGTTCAGACAATTTTTTTATGCAAATATGGCCTATTTTAAGAAGATAATGTCTCTTGTCATTTTTCAGTATGTTACATATTTAAAAATTTATACATTTTTGAAAGTCGAAGAAGCGACGATTTTTACTAACTTTCGATGTTAATAACTTCTGATCAACTGAACATTTCTTAAAATTTGAATATCGATCTTATTCTTTGAACCTTATTCTACAAATTGGTATATTTCGATATTAGTGCCGTTCCGGCGTTTGACACTTAACGTATAATTAAGCGCTTATTCAACGTTGCAGCGCGTGGCGAGTAGCCTCGAACAACGCGAGCCGAACACAGGAGGATCTGTTCTGGCGCGCAATTTATGTCATTAATTTACTATCTGTTTTAAAAAAAGATTAACAACACGGGTCATTTGTTCAAGGATACATGATATATTCATTCTGGTCAAAAAATGGAATTAAATCATGATGATTTTCTATGACTTTCGACGTGGATTGTACCAACAGATATTGCGGATTCGTTATGGGACATACTGTGACATTTAGGCGTACTCAATATGATGAACATTTGGCTGTCAGAAAGATTGTTCCGCGTGGGATTTGACAATCGCTTCAAAAAAACTCGACTCGATTGGTGCAGAGAAATGCTGAAAAATTCAGTATTCTAAGACGAGCCAAATCTACAAAAGTTGTTCGCGCAGGAAGAACCTGTTTTTTAAGAATAACTGGACGTTTCGCCACCGTACATCAGTATTTTTTTGCCAATGCGAGCTCTCACAATGTTTTTGAACAGTCAAAACATCGACTTGATAGGTCTTCCGCCGTACAATCCATGTTTGACACTTCTTATTTTCGCAGATCAAACGAGGTCAACGTTGTTCTACACCCGAAGAAGCGGTCATTGTATTCAAATCAATGCGCTTCGACAATTGGTTCAAACACATGCAAAAGGGTATAAATCTCTCGATTAATAATTTTGAATCTCAAAAGTTAAATAGCAATCCTCATGTTTCTTCAAAAATAAAATTGAATTGGATGTAGCGTGTTCGTAAAAAGTTATTTTCTCCATTCTTTTGCACCCTATTGTGGAGTTGTCAGTAACTAGTTTGGCGAGAGGTTTCATAAGGATGGATACTTACAAGAGGACAGAAGTAAATTTGACCACCTGTTATATTTCGTTCTAATAATGATGAGTATATTATTAGGTAAACAAATAATTTGCTTAATTAATTAATGTTTAAGGATATTTCATTTACTATATCAAAAAAAAACTATAATAATAGTTGAGGAAGAGTTTTTAATTCACTTTATAGTTTAGCTATAAATAGTTAGTTTTTCTTTGTTTTCCGGTGGCCTTGTAGTTTTCAAATTTTTTCTAACTTGTCGCTTTTACGAATAATAATGATAATAAAGCGGTTTTTTTATACCAGCTCATGTATTTTCACAATACAAGGTATTTATTGTGAATCATTATCAGGGAGTGGCATCATATTGGTATTTAACAGACATTCTGCGCACTTCCAGTAGACAATCATCAATATAACTAAACAATATTTATATAATTATTTATAATTAGTCTTGTATGCAAATATTGTTTGATTTATTATTCATCGCTTTATCTACATTCGCACAGGGTGTAATTGTTTGAAATAATTATAAAGTTAATTGGCGGTATGGATTTATTTCGTTATATAATTATGATAAAAATAAATGAAATAGTCCATCAGAAACTAACATTTCAATACAAAACATGAGGTTTGCTACTTTAGTTTTGAAATAGACAAATAAAAACGTATATTTAAAATGGGATATTAGTACAGCCATTCAAGCTTAAAATCGACCGAAAACTCGCAATTTTAAAGACTTTCATCGATCTTCTTGAAAATTTGGAATTAAACATACAACTTTTATCAAAATATACGTGTACTAAACCATTCAAAGTTTGAAACGTGTTGTTAGGGCTTAAACAAAGATAATTTTACATGGGCTATGATTAATTTTAATTTTGCCGCACATTGTTTCAAATTTACATTTGTTTTTTTAAATTCGAGCTACTTAACTTATTTTCGTGATAACTCGCTCAATTTTCATGCTAGAAGGTTTTATAAAAGCTCATTTTAAAGGTCTTAAAAAGTACTATGAAAATTTTTATCACAATTTTTTGTGAAAAATTGATCGTTTTTCCGTTTTTGGGCTCAAATCTCTGCATAAATTTACGAAAAAGAAAATGACTCATAAGTTGCTGAATACTATATGAAAATTCAATCTTTACTGACTAATTGCTTTGTTTTTTTATAAGCCTCAATTTTGATGAGAATAATTTTTTCCAGAAAATGCGTAATTTTCGAATTTTTCGTGGAAAAATGTTGAAAAACGTGTTTTTCAATTTTCAAACGTGAGTAACTCAGAAATTATTGAGTTAAATGAAAAACTTCATTCTACATTTTCTTCATAAAATTCAATTTCTATCGATTCCCGTTATTATTATGAAATTTTAAATTTCCACCCGCGAGTAAGAGTGGCATTCACCCCTGGGGTAGAAGCATACATTGGCACCAGGTCAGGTTTGTCATTTACATCATTTTTGAGCTTCTGTCAAAATTTGCTTGGTTCACTGTACTATATGGATTTATTCGAAGTCGAAGCTGTTGTAGAACGCCATACTTTTGTTGATTTAAACCACGTCGAAAGTCATAAAAAATCATTTTGACCCGGATGAATCTTTCAAGTAAACTATTCAAATAGCACTTAGAATTTTTAACTATTTTCATATTCTTTTCTTCATATTGCTTCGTTATTTGTTTGCGAATGAATCCGAAGACTCATGTCACAATTTCGATTTGAATTTAGATGTACTTAAGCACCTCAAATCCCTTTCGAACTTATAACACTCAAAATAAATATAATTTGATAAAAAAATTAATTATAATACGAACTATAATTTCCATATAAACTTCTGAGGCTTCATATTAAGTCTTGTATATTTGTCACTTCATATGTATCATAAATTTCGGTTAATTTGCCATAAATACTTTGCTTTTCCTCTAAATTTAATTATTTTTCTTTTGACTACCAAAATCATAAATAATAATAGTATAAAACTGCTTTTTAATTTGTGACTGCCAAAAATACTGTCCGTTCAAATATTTCTCTATTTTTGATAAAATAGTATGAAAGCTGGACTGCAACCTCAAGCTCTTTTATAGCTCATCAAGTTTGAGATTCTTTATGAATATATCTGTACTTGAAAATTGCCCTATCAAAACAGTTTGTGCGTTGACTTATAATGACAAAATTGACAAAATATGCAGTCTAAAATTTTCGCTATATATCCATAGAATATCAAATAGTTTCATGCCTTATGTGTAAAGCCTTCAAAAATCAATCAGGTGTTTCCTGATTGGCAATGTATTATAAGAAAAGCCAGTAAGAAGGTGAATTCTAGATATTTCTCATCATAATAATTCTGAGGAAATGGTTCCGGAAGGATCTGTTAAAATAACTCTTTTTTCTTTTGAAACTCTGCCATTTTCTTAACCAAGTTGACTTTTGCGTTTCCTCCTTGTCAAGTACTTCGACCTCCTTGTTTCTCCAAGCTATTTGCTACGACACTTTCAGTTCAGCTTTGAATCGCTAACCTAACTTTTTGATGGTTTTAACTAGTATTTACTAGTTCCTGAAGGGATTTGTTTTCACCAGTTTCGATCTAAATTGGCCGTAGTTGACTTGGAGGAATGAGACTCAATGTGTTACTCTTTATGAACCACAATTTGGTATCTTAATTAACTACAGAACCACCTCTCCATATTTTTTTTGTTACAGCTTATTTTCAAGTATTTTCATACAAAAATAAAGTTTTTTTTTTACTTTTTTAGCTATTTCTTCGAGGCAATATACTGTGTCGTCTCCAAGCATTTGACGTCGTCTTTCCATCAAGGCAGAACACAAGCAGAGCAGACACTTGATCTTCTCTTCTTCTTCGTTACATTCTTTGTAATAGTTGTCCATTGTACCATTCCTGGAGGCTCGATAGTTTTAACTAGTATTTACTAGTTCCTGAAGGGATTTGTTTTCACCAGTTTCGATCTAAATTGGCCGTAGTTGACTTGGAGGAATGAGACTCAATGTGTTACTCTTTATGAACCACAATTTGGTATCTTAATTAACTACAGAACCACCTCTCCATATTTTTTTTGTTACAGCTTATTTTCAAGTATTTTCATACAAAAATAAAGTTTTTTTTTTACTTTTTTAGCTATTTCTTCGAGGCAATATACTGTGTCGTCTCCAAGCATTTGACGTCGTCTTTCCATCAAGGCAGAACACAAGCAGAGCAGACACTTGATCTTCTCTTCTTCTTCGTTACATTCTTTGTAATAGTTGTCCATTGTACCATTCCTGGAGGCTCGTACTAAGAGTGTAATGTTGAGTGGTCACTCCGATGGTCTTCTGAATCTGATCATTTCTTTTCTCTTATTTGGCTCTTGTGCAAATCTCTATGGATATAGACCAAACAACGATGTTACATCGACAAGAGTTAAACATGAAACCATACGGTAATGGAAACTTTTTTTCGATGTTGCTTTAGGTTTTTTCACCTTTTTCAAAGTCGCTTTTGTGCTAACAATATTTTGCAAACAGTTGACAAGGTGTTGGTCTAAGTAATACTAAAATTAACTTATTTTTCATTATCAACATTCCGATCGTACCAAATGTAGGTAGATAGTACGATCGTATTCTGAATTAGCTTCCTTCTCATTAAAAATTCATAGTAATTTTGTGGCCAAGGTCGACACGACAATATATTATTCAATTTATTATCCGATACTATTTACACCTGGATATTTAAAATGTTAAAAAATGTAATGTATGAGATTGTCTTCCATCAGAATGGTCAATATTCTCGAATAATTATATTCAAGTACTTCATACAGAGTCTACAAGTCGCCTTCATTATAGCGAACACCATTTGCGAATTAATTTTTTATACATTGTTGCCAGATTGATATTCTTGTAAGAAGGAAAAGATTAAACATATATTAATCAAGTTCTTTCTTCACGTCTGGTATGGAATAGTGGTAGTGCTTTTGGGAATCTTTCGTGCACTAAAAAGAGCCAGAAATTTCTACCTCTTTCTATAAATTTTGATTATTTCCCTCACTCTCCAGATGATATCTACCAGAGTGAATAAATGGATTACTCATGGAGCTAGCTAAACACAAAAAAAACGCCGTTTTATCTCAGTGTTACCTAGATGGGAGATGAAACATTTCACCGTTCGTTTAAGACACAGAAACTTGTTCTAGATCAATAGAAATGGAGAATGTTTTGCTCAAACGAAGTTGGGACAGAAAATAATATTTATTAATGGTTTTCATGACTTTTCAAGCTTTCCTAAGAGGCAGGTCAAGTTTATCAGTTGGGGTAGCTTATACAATCTATTGATATTTAGGTCTTGATCTGTCTCTATTTCAAGATAACTTTGTTTCATTAGGTAAATCAGGAAAGAAGTTTGTGGATTACCAGAATTTTTATTTCCTCTGTTATCCAAATAATTGATTCATCCATTTTCAATGAGCTGTTGAAAGCTGTTGTTTTTAGGTGTACTAATTTTCCTCTACATGATCAGTTTCAATAGTTTTCTAAATAGGGCCAATTTTCCTTGATATAGAGTTCAGCATGTACTAATATACGAGGTATGGCTATTGAATAACGAGATTACAAGAAAGGATTTTATTATAATTTACGTTTTTTCCATTGATCGAAGCAGTGCTGGAAGTCTTCTTTGGTGAGCGCCTTCAGGAGCTCTTCCGTTTTTTGCTTTACCGCTTCCATCCACTCAAATCGTGTCCGCAGATTTTATCTTCGGAAATAAAAAAAAGTTGCATAGTACCAAATCTGGTGAGTACGGCGGGAGTGCGTTTAATGGCCAAATACTTTTGGTCAGCAGTCAGATTTTTTGGCATCAACTTCGCACGGACTTTTGGCATGTGTAATTCTTCGTATCAAATTTTTTTAACCGTTTCTTTATCGGCATTTACAGCCTCGGCAATCATCTGGATTCTCATTCGATGATCTGCACGCACAATTTGTTTGATTTTGGTGACTGTTTTCGGAGTTGAAACAGTCACAGGACGACCTGGGTGCTGGTCATCTTCAGTACTCTGACTAAAACGCTTACACCACTCAATAACACGCGCACGAGATAGAGAATTGTCCCTATTGGCCTCTTGTAACGATCTTTTCACCCCACCCGTCTAGGGCGCCCTTTACGCGTTATTTAATAACCAGACCTCGTATAGGAGAATATTTTGAAGCTGATTTATATTTGGAAAGAGTCTTCCAGGAAGAATTAGTTATTCATTTCCGTAGCCGAATTTGGTTCGATTAGATAGACGTGAAAATCTAAGTTTGCTAAGGGTGGGCTTTTTACAGGAGATAGTTTTTGTATAAATGACATTGTTGGAACAAAATTTCCAAAAATTTAGACAAGTGCAACGATAAATTTTCCTTACACAAATTTTTACAAATGCTTTTTGTGGTTTTACGGTTAAAAAGTATTTTTATTGAGATCCGTTTGGTACCTCACCTCGTTCAACAATGAACAGAATGAAAAACGTAAATACAACTGTTGGAAATAAAGTGTCAGTGCCCCCCCTCGAATGATTTATTAACCCATAACGACAAGAGCGCACCTTTACTTGAAAACCGAGTCGTTCGAAGTGGTCATTAAGATATGGCCGCGATAGGAAGTGGCCGTGTGGACCGGAAATACGGACCTGAACGCCGTGAAGATTCACTATCAGATATTTTTCGGGTCGCTAATAGCATTTTAAAACACCTGTCCTTTAACGTTTGGTATTACGAGAAACCTGTTACCGTCATGGTATTTTTTTTAATTGACAAATATTAGAAATAAAAAACTGTGAAAAGGGTTTGCGCTTACAAAATGTCTAACCTTAATCAATACATGAGATACCGAGCACCATATTTTATTTTTTTCTTCCACTATCACTCACTAACTCAAAGGGTTCCTCTCTTGTGACTCTTCTAACTAAAACTTTGTTATCCAAGACCTGGATGGCTTCAGCATTCACGAGTTGGTGATAATTTTGATAATAGTATGTTCAATCGAATCTATGGCCCCTGTCACTTGACACACCTTGTATAATTTATTGTTTTTTGAGAAGAATGCGCATTCAAAAATACAAATCGACGTAACCAAGCGTTTTTGCCAACACGCTTCAATTTATTTTTTAACGAATTTATTGTTATTATTCTTCAGGTTTTTTTTAACATGAACACTGAATTTGAATGATATTATTCATTCCAACAGACATAATACTGATTTTCTTCAACACACTAATTTTAGTTTCACCTATATATGGGTTAGTTTTTTGTTTGTTTGGACTCAGAGCAAGTGGATTCGAACCCCCGATCTCCGTGTTGGAATTCAAGCACTTTGACAATGTAACCAACTACAACGTTATGGCTCGCACAAGTTTCAACGAGATGTAGATAGGTATATAAGAAGCAAAGCCCTTATACGAGGGTGGTATCAATTAACAAACATAAAGTTTCAAGAAACCAAAAACCACGCTTAAAAATAGCACTAGTGCCTCCTCCACCAAAGTTTGTTCGTCCGCCTTGAGTCTCAGGGAACGCCCTCGGCAGAATAGCAGCTCTAACGAGCTTGGCAACAGCCGCCTAAGTGCCCTTCTTAGAGTCTGAAGCGGTGTCTTTGCCCGCTTATTCTCTTTTTTTAGGATTGTGGGTTGAAGTAGTCTTAACCTTTTCCTTTTTGATGCTGAGGGTAGTGGATTTGTTTCACTACACTTGGATCTATGCTTCAATGCTTTGGCTCTAGCTTCTTCTGGTGCAAGCCCTTTGTTGAGGTAGCGCAGATACCATCGGCAGGACGCCCCACGCCTCAGAGGGTCATCTCGGCCTCCTGGTTGTCAATGTTTTCTCTTTTTTCGTCGAAGAGAGAGATTTTTGAGGGTGTTCCCATTGTTTTTTTTCCTTTCCTTTTTTTTTCTCTACTTGTTCCCTCGAGTAGCTAGAGTAGGGTTGGTCCGTTCCAGCAGGAGCTGGAGTAATGGAGTAATATCTGGATATAATGAGGTGCAATCCAGTATCCCAGGAGAATCGTTTGAGACAAAATCACCCTGCTGCGATTCATCCGTCGCCACGGTGTCTTCCAACTTGGATTCGGGGGATGTTTATCAACATCCCGGTCTAGATCAGCTAGATTTAGTTTCAATAGGAACAACACGAGAAGGATCCAATCGAAGACGCATTCTCCCTATCGTATTGGGAGTATCTAGCTGTCTTGGTGACCAGTTTGAGGAGTCCTAAGACGTGTAAAATTTAGCTATCCTGGAATGGTCCTCCATCTGTTCGGTTTCTAATTCGATTTCCAGAGCACTACGCTTTAAAAGAACACTCAACGGAGAAGTTAAAAATAAGCTTGTCGCCAGACGCTTTTTTCACAATGTACGTATTTATTTTTGTTTAATCTATTGTGCCAATGATTGGTCCAAATACTTATTTGATTAATTGACGTTTTTAGTTTTTTTGGAGCCTGTCCATGGATTTTTTCTACACCCATGATAGTTATATCATCAGCAAAAGCGGCAATTATACCTTGCTTTAGCCTTGGAGTACTTCTGTCTTATTTTTTTTTATTTCTGGAAACAATTCCTGTTTAATTCTAAGACATCTTTCTGATATACATGAGTTCAATAAATGTCAGGAATTTTTTGGCAGTGATCGATTTATTTTATATTTGAGTCATCTATGCCAAACTTTGTCGAAAGCTTGCACCACGTCAATTAAGAGAAAGAGTTTTCATTTATATTAATTATCCTACGAAGTTGATCTATAATTAGTTTCTTAAATGGTAGCTTTAAAATGTTTTAATAATACTTTTTCATATAATTATGAGATAACATGCAGTGAGGAAATAGTTATTTTGGGCGAAGAGAGTGTAAGAATTCTTCTTTTAGTATTTGCGTCACTACATTTCACTTGAACACATCAAGTTATCTCAAGCCAAATAGCTTAGTTTATGGTTCTAGGTTGTTCTGGCTTAATCACTGTGTTATATTTAAGTTGAAACTGTTTGCTGATTATTGTTTTCACTTTTCACAATCACTGCTACATGGAACAGAACTTTCAATTACCTTCGTTGATAATAAGCTTAAGATTACGTAAATCATATCACAGCTTATGTCAAAAACTATGATAATTGTTTACTATTCTTCTCTAATATTAATTTCAGAATCCATATTTTTCGGAATATAATTTTGTAATAATGTTGTTACATAATTATGTATGCTATTCTATAAAACAAAAAGAAATGGTTTATAATCATAATAATTTGTAGCTCCTGGTAAGTACTTGATCTACTTTTGTACATCCCAATATTATCTGATAACATCGACGAAACGTTGTGTATTTTACGGAGGTCTTGAACAGAACGAAACATCTGCTTACTTTTTTATAGTCGAGTCAAAGAAAGAGTTAAATTGTAAGGCAACTAAGTGTTTGAAGGAAAGTGATTATTCAGAGGTTGACAGAATTTTTGCTCTGGTGATTATAATATTAGTTTGTCGCTACTTTTTTTATGTTATCTGTCAAAATTCTTCACAAATATGATATATATCTATTTACCTTGGAACAAAGTCCTTGTTAACTAGTTTATAAACGTTAATAGGATTGTGGCAATCGAAGCAATCGGAGAGTAATCTTTCTAACGTACTTTCCAATCTTCCAAATAACTATTCATCATCAGGTATTGAAATTATGGTGGAAATATAATGTAAGAATATAAACAATGTATGAATATTAATTTCAAATTCATTTCGTTAAAAAAAAACCTCAAATGACAATATATGAGAATATGAAGTTTATTTATTCTAGTTGCTACTTGTTTGTTTTTTGGAATTGAAAACTCTATTTGAAAGTTATATTAATTTAAATCATTATAAAATAACGTTTATAATTTAATAATATATTTAGACCTTAATTGTACTTGATGAAGAATACATAATTATTTCGAGACTTGGAAATTTATTACAAGTAGTACACTTCGATAATAAATTACCGCAGTCCCTCAAAAATTAATGATTATACAATCAAAACTGTTTTAACTGTTGGATGAATGTAAAGAAGAAAGAATTTTTAACGTGTAGAATTAACGAGGTGTTCCAGAAATGTTTAAACAAATTCCCTGGCCTTTTATGTAGCGTGCGTTGAATGAAAGAGGGTATTTATTGCTGATCAAAAGCTATCTCAGATTTCAAATGTTTGGATATTTCCCGAAGTAATCTAAATGAATTTTGTCGTCCATATATCAACTGAAACCTTGTACATTATCATACCCAGGAACAAAAATACAGTTAAAACAATGAATTTCATTAAAAAAATGTGATCTGACGAAAACGAACTGTTTTCTTTATCAATAAGATCACAGCCACAAATTGGAATCAATTTTTTTAAATGTAACAATTGATCTTCATTCAAAAACTATGGATATTCACCAGTATTTACAAATGTAATTATAAAATTTATAGCTCATGGAAAATTTTCTTCTTAGCTGTGGTCATATTTGATTTTTGAGAGCCCGAAACTGATAACTTAATCTCTTGCAACAAAAATGATCTCATGATTATCTCGTGAATATCATTTAGCAACTGTGGTTATACTTGTTTCATGCGAAGAAATTTTAGCTATTATTAGTTTCAATCTCTTCGTTTTCTCTAACTATAGTGTCAATTTTGATTCCTAGTACCATTACAACAAAGGCAAATGTTCTATCTTTCACATATTTACAAGCTCTTACCGCAGACACCAAATATTTCAAAAAATGAGATACTTTGTATATTAGAAACGTTTAATTTTGTGCCTCATGAATAAATTTCTGCAAATAACATTGTGGTTTCTTAACCTTTCAACCTTTGCTTAATGTCTGTTCATATTTAATATCAAAATCTTTATCAACGAATATTGGGCCCACGGAAAGAGGATTAAAGTATTCCATTCCTATAATACAGCATTTTTTGATACCCATTTTGAAAATTGATCACATTCTTCATCGTGTGAATCTAGATTTTCTCTCTAACTGGTTTTGTGTTGCTTTTTCATCCTTTTCTGCAATTACTTCGGAAATTTCGAAATGTTTTTTGACAAACAACGCAGATAATTCTGCAGGTAAATTGAAGGAATTGAGTAATCAGATCATAAAAGTTTGTATGCATCACGTGTACTAATATATAAACCTTCAGGCGACTTTCTGGGTCAGAAATTATCTGCTTTGTATGACTGTTGCCCTAAGAGTATCTTCATCTACTTGAATGCATGCATAGAGCGCACATTTGCAGGTTCTATCCCTGTATTTAGCTTACCGCAAATAGAAGAAGAAAAATTATAAGAGAGTTGACCACAGAGTCACAAAGAGCTGAAATTTTCTCATCAATGAGGTTATAGTAATAGTCTCCTAATCTAACCTAACCTAACCTTTTTTTTTTCTGTCGGAGGGGAAATCATGGCGGCCTTTGTCGGGTAATGTTGGACTCTTACCGACTAAAACCCCTCCTGGATCTCTACACACTTCGCACCAGAATCCGCTTTCGCATTACTTCTTTGCGGAGGCTGTCTGTCTATTTTCCTCCCTTTCTTTAGTTTCTACCATGGTTCTAACAACTTTGTAGATCTCTTTCCAACTGGTTTCTGACTTGACTAGACCTCTCGTTATGTTTGTAGCATTGAAAACTTCTTCTGTTGTTGCTAGATACTCAGTTCGGGTTTCCTTCCATCTGGAGCACAACAAACGTATGCTCCGCATCGTCCACCTCGCTGCGGTAACCGCACTTGTCTGATTCCGCCAACCTAACCTAACCTAACTTAATCTAATTTAACATAACCCAACCTAAACCAACCATTCTTAAATAAAAAGGATTTTTTATGTAAAATTCAAAATACGCAATTTTTCAATTGTTTAGAACGTGATACCAAAATGCTTTAATTCTTAGAAAAAATAATTTTTTCCACGACCGTGCGTTTTAACCCACTTTCCCGCACGCATTTTAGTTTTGAAAGTAAATAAATATTTACGAAATAGTCCATCAATTAAAATTTAAACCTTTTCTAGTTTTTTATAAGAATGGAAAATGCTCAGATCAGTGCGTTGGCGTAAACACTTTTGGTAAAATGCCAGCAGAAGTTGCTGCGTATTTTCGCCTACCCAATGCGGAACGTTATACAGGACATAGTTTCAGTCGTTCTTCGGCAACGTTCCTAGTAGATTCCGGCGAAGAAATAACCAACCTAAAGCGCCTCGGTGGCTGGAAGTCTACTATTGTCGCTGAGGACTATTTGGAAAACTCCGAGAACCAGAAAAATAAATATTAAATAAAATTCTTTGTACTACAAATGACTTAAAACCGTTGCCGTCACCGTCATCGTGACCTGCAACCCATGCCATCCTCATCGACGTCATCTACCTTCCAGTTGAAACCAAATAACTCCACTGGACGGGCAATTCTTACTAGTCTACAGAATGCAACAAACTGTGTTTTCAATATTAATATTTATAATAATGAGTAGTTTTTAGTTAAAGTTTTGTATATTATCATGTTTGTTGGAATAAAATAATTACAACATTTACTTATTTTGGAAAATCTTAGATGTTGCTGATGGATAATAATTATTCAAAAGTTCGTATGTTTGTCTATTTCTAGGACTCAAATCGGCTACTCGCTCCTCGCACCCCACCAAAAAACTATAACGTTTTTTATACCAATACAAAACATTTTTATAACAATTTCTTATACTTACCTTTCCCGGTCTATGACGGGATATAGAAGCCGTGGGGTATATTTCGTATATGTCACCGACTACTAGATAGATTATCACCGGATGCGTGCTCGTTAGCTCATTTGTTAAAAGATGTTCTACAGTTTTGAGGCATCATTATTCATATGACAAGTGAATTCTATCTTCGATTCGATTCAAAGTACCTACGTACCATCTCATTATATAACATATCTATTAGAAATGAATTCAGGGAGTTCGGTGTCAAATGGTCAAGTGGGTTGGGTACCTACCGGAGGCTATTGTTATCATTATTTTTTTTATATATTGTGGCTTATTTTAATGGAGTTTTTCGATGCTGTATACGGTATGTGACTTTTTCAGTATCTGTAGATGAATTTCTATAAATACGAAGATGCTATGGGTCATAAATCATAAAAATTGATTTACGGCATCAAGGTATTCATTTTGAAACAACCGTTCATTTCAGGTCATACCGAACATATCGATAGGTATCTGTTATAAAGGGTGGTCCAACCAAAATGCACGATGTTAATTGTAAATAAAACAAAAAGTTTTCAGACAATTATCCTGATATTTTTTATAATGAGAGAAGGATCTATGACAATTCGGTGGCATACCTCTATCCGATGGTCCATATTTGACCAATGACATAATTGAGGTTCAATGTCTTTAATGTGCCGAATTATCTCATCCTTTAGCTCTTGAATTGTTCTTGGTCTATTGACGTACACTTTTTCTTTCAAATATCCCCAAAGAAAGAAGTCCAACGGTGTCAAATCACATGATCGAGGCGGCCGCGACGTGAGATAACACTATCATTGAATTTCTTGCGCAAAAGAACCATTATTTCGTTGGCTGTATGGTAAGTGGCACCATCGTGTTGGAACCACATATCGTCCAGGTCCGTATCCTCAGTTTCTAGCCTCAAGAAGTTCGTTATCATCTCGCGATAGCGAACACCATTCACGGTAACTGCTTGGCCGACCTCAATTTCGAAGAAGTACGGCCCGATGACGCCGCCAGCCCATAAACCACCAAAAACAGCACCAAAAAGTCACCCTTTATGGATGCATCGATGCCTCGTCGCTGAAGATGTTCTTCTGACTGAAACGTTTTATTGATTGATCTACTGAGCTCTAATGCACTAAGGAGAATTCACTGCTTGCCTAAGCTTGGTAGTTTCTTGCCATGGCGTAACCTCACGCCGTAGATACGTAAAACATGATGTGGATAAGGTGGTGTTTCAGCTTAAATCGTTTCCTAAGATATCTTTCAGTCGTCCTCTTTTCTTCATAGTCTTGTTATCTAGACAGTCCAGGTGGTCTTTCAGTATCAGTATTCAATTGTCTCCTCTTGGGACCTTGCTAATACTTACCTTCAGGCTCTACTTTTTCTTGGTATTTTCACTGCAGGTCGTGGTCAGCTGTTTTCTCGGACCTGGATGTCTGAAAATTCCGTTTGTTATCTAGTTCAGCTGCGTCTACTGGCTGGGCTTCTTGAAATGACTGTTGGTACCGTATCTTCATACTGTAAAAGTGCATAACATAATGGGGATAAGAATAAGGTGAAGTCTGGTCTTCTGTACATGGTTTTTCGACTAGATAGTCCTTGAACAACAGTCCTTAGTCGTTCAAACCTTCGACTATTCATATTTATAAGCCACAAACTGCATTCTAGAAGATTTCTCAATATTAGAGATGTTCTGCATCTCCATATGAAAATTTTGATTTTATTTTCTTAACTAGCAGTGTACAGATCTATAAGATGAGATGATTTTAAATTGGTTTGATTTCAATATTACTAAACAATCTGTGAAAAACTGAATACATCAAGTTTTTATACGAATAGGTTTGATATTTTTTAACGTTTGTTGCAAAACTAGTGACCGATAAAGCTTTTTTCAAGAAAAAATGAAAGTATAATACTCTATACATGGGACAAACCGTATAAAACTGTGTCTAAAGAACGCAATAGCTTAATTAGTCGTTATCTGCAACCCTTTTTCAAGGCCTGCAGTAAGAAGCAAGAAGAAATCCAGTAGCAAGACCTGGTTTACCCACGCATTGATCAACCAACGATGTTTACTATGAAACAGAGACGGACCGGACCAATTGAACATATTATATTTAATCTCAACATTAGCAAATTGATTTAATGAATGATCTGATTGAGATTGGAATTTGTTCTGGAAATTCACAGTCGTCAATTAGTACCAGTAACCAAAATTACCAGTACCATATAAAGCTATTTTATTTTATTAACCCTTGCATCAGAATAAAAGCTGTAGTCTAACAAACTAAAAGTGAAATTAGTCAGTTACTATTTCAGTGTATATACATGGGTTTTGTTTAACATTACAAAACGTATCAAAAGCTCCACGCGTGCCGTTTTTGTTGTTGAAAGTCCTCAACTTAGGTGAAATAAGTTCTGTTTTGACACTGTAGCAACATCAAAACTGAAATACCGTTTCTACGAGCAGTTTCAATGACAACCTGGTTTTTCTTGCTTGAAAACTTTTCACTTTTGTTCACTTTTGACACAGTTTCAAGTGATCTGTACTCTTCGTTATAATTTTCAGTTTTTTTTTTAATACAAAGACCCTGCTACCTTTCTCAAGATCTACGAAGCATTATTCGTTTTTTGATGGTGTTTGAAAGTCCGTTCTTAAGTTGCTTGTGATGGTACCCATGTCTCCTATGTGTAGTAGATTTCATTGCTGGTAATATTTCGGAATTTTCATCCTTAGATGATTATTTCTTGTAGTTTTTTTTATTGAAGCAACTTTTTTGTTAACAGTGTTAATCTTTTTTTTAATTTACTTTGTTTTTGATATCTGAGCCCCGCTACAAGTTATTATTGATACAATTCTAAGTTGGCATTTCTGGAACCGTTGGCGATATTCATACTGAATACACTGAATACTCTGAAGACGAAAACTTGGATATCGAAACGTTCGTAAGACAATGTAATTGTGAGTGTTAGTCTCACGTAAATTCCTCCAGTCAGAACTTGATTAAGAATGTTTGTGGCTAAAGCTATTCCTCTATTGAATTCCTTCTTTTCAATGATATTTTCCTTTTTTTTGGCATCCCGATGGAAGACATAGAATCTTTGCGTGGAGTGGTATAGTTTATGAAAAACGGATTATTAAAAATATGAGTATTTTGGCGTCCTTAATTCAAATAGAAAGTTGTGAGGTTATTAAAATCGAGTAAACTCGTGGTGCCGGGACTGTTTTGAAAATCAGGCAACTTCACAGAGTAGCTCAGCATCAACAGTCGCAATCAGGCCCTACATGACCGTTCAGTGAACACTCATGTTCTCGCGCTTTAGATAAACCAATAAAAATAATCAGCGGATGAGAATTTATGCAACTTTGCCACGGTCGTCTTCTTACTTACATCTTAATGCTCTTAAAACTCACTAATTGACAATTAAGGCTAGGATTTTACATACAGGGTATTTCTGAATCGTTTCAGACATCACTTTTAAAGTGATGACTAAATTGGACTTTTCATTTTTTCGAAATAATAATAAATAGAGAAACATTGTCATTTAAACCACTCGTATTTTTTTAATGAATCCTTTTAATGAATATGACTGATGACAGTTGACAGATTACTGACATCTATCATCATTTCCATCATTTCATTGAGAAATACAATACAGTACGTACCAAAAAATAGTCAGAAACAAAAAACATCTCCTTACATTATTTTATTCCAATCAATTCAATACTACTTCCAGCTTAGATAACTGTTGAGACTATAGTGTATCCAATTTTTGTTTATTTAACATGAGCCTCAATAGCAACGCATTAGATACAAAACCATGTCACTAATAAAACCAATTTCTCTTTGGATTACGGAATCGAAATATCGGTTTCATCATCATTTTAAGATTATCTCTCATCTAAAGTATATTGTCGTCAATAAACAATCCTTTGATAACATTTTTGATAGCATTGCCAAGCCTTTTTATTTTTCCATTGAATGTTTTCGCCATAAGTAAAGATTCTTAATGGAATTAGCTACTACGAATACTTCATTTGTGTCAATGTAAAATATTTAATCAAGCCAGTTCAATTATTCTCCCATGTTTTGAACTTCCTAGTTGGCAAGTGTTTTTCCATTGTCTGCATTTGTTTTTCAAAACAACACATAGTTTATAGCAACAACATTGATCACTGGGATTTACAATGAACATTCACCATACGTACTTTTATTTTATAATACTTGAAACCAGATACTCAAAGTGCGCTCAAATAATATCTGTAGTATTTGTATCCATTGTTTCATTTCGGTATTATACTCTGCTTTTTATACTATTAATTGGTTGTTTTAAGTCTTCACAGATGATGTTTGTTATCTAGCAGCTGATGTTCCCAAGAAGGTAAAGTCTGACTTTCTATTCCTTTGCTTCTGATTTCGTCTTCAATGAGTAAAATCAGATTGTTTTCTGCATTTCTCAAGAGCAAAAAGATTGGAATGTATAATTGCTGCCTCGATGCATTATTTCTATGAACTTAGTCCTCCTCTAGAGCCCTTAATGCCCGTTCCAGCGTCAGTATATTCTCCTTTTATCCATTTCTTTCACTCTTTTCGTCCCTCTTCTACGTCAATTGAATTATTTTTCTCTTCCTTTCCCTCTTGAATTGAGATTGTCTGTTTGCTATACCACAATCTTCAACCTAAACCCTCTCGATCTTCTTTTATCTATTTGAACCTTCCCTCTCAAGTTTTCATGTATTCCTTCAGTTATCTTTATTATTTTTTCGGAAAATTCCTATTTTTCTCATACCGTTTTTCTATCTATTGCGTCAATTGTTGATTTTGAATTTTCTTTTTTTCTTTTCTATATGCAGTTTTCTTTATTTTTATGATTCTCGTATATGTTTTTGACCCAACGGAGGATCAGATTATTTGCTCTGTAGCTCAAACACATTAGATCATCTCCTTTTTGTGAAGAGGTGTGAGTTGAGTCCCTTTTCAGTCAGTGTGTGTTCCAAACTGGATGAAGTAAATCTAATCAGCTTTTTGCTTGCCCTAAATATATTATAATTAATAATTTTATGTTGTCCTTTTTATTCTTTTAGAATTACGTCTATTAGATTTCGGACTCTGTGACTGACTTTTTCTCCAAAAACAAAAACTTCCCATGTCTTCTTTATGGTTTTAATTAAAATATTATCCAGCAAATTCAAACGCTTCTGGTAGATTTTGTCCAATATTTCCAAGATAGTTTCATCAAACGTTTTCTCATTACTTGGTCTCCGATATAGGCGCGAAATTGGTGAATAATCCGCCATTTTGTTAAGTCAATTGAACATTTTCAATTGCAGAATTCAATTAATTTGAAAATGTTAATTGGAATACTATTAAAAACTATTATTTTATTCTTATATGAATGAATACATCTACAACTAAAGTATTTATTTCGAAAAAGTGACATCGATATGGCACGACAGTTTCCGATCCCAAGCGTTTTTCATATGGTTAGTTTTTTCTTCTTTCCAGACCCTTATTTTTACATTATCATGACAAATAAGACGGATTATTTGTCCGAATCGCCCTTCCAATTGATTTACATCGATGACCGACACTTTGTTAGATCTTTTTTGTTAGAATGAGGACAATTTTTTATTCGCTACAAATAAAGTGTCACTAACAATTCTATCAATCGACAGAGGAAAACGACAATATCATAGAATAATGATCAGAATGTACATATATCAAAATATTTATATAAGCTGTATTAAACATCGTAATATATCAATTAATTAATTAATAATAATAAACTGATCATCAACGTTGATTGTTGTTATTAATCTTAGTTTCCATTTCTTTACAGAGAACTGTAAAATTTTATCATTTGCATCTCATAGATGCCGCCACACTTACATTCTTTTTAAATCACTCAGCCACAGCAACACGTGGCCGGGTCTTATAGTTTATTCATAAATTATTGAAAACAAATCATGTTTCTTAGATTCAGATTTTTTAGAATCACTGAGGCCAGATCTGGTGTTTGAGGTGGACGAGAAAGCAATTCAAAATGTAATCCGTTTAATTTAACTATCGTTGCCTTCCACGTAAGTTTTTCCTCAATTTTTGCATTCAGACGATCCAACAACTTTATGTAGATGGCGCTATTGATTATCTCTCCCTTTTGGAGATGGCCGTTGAACAATATTCCATGTGCATTCCAAAATACTGAAGCCAGAACCTTCCTAGCTGTCTGTTATACCTTTGGACCCTTCGGACGTGGTTCACCGGCTGTTGTTAACTCAGATGATGATCTTTTTGATTCGTGTTTCATCTATTGTCACATATCGATGCAAGGAATCTGATTAATTATGTGTAAGCATGGCCAAACACGCTCTGAATCATCAACACTGCTCACATATTGTTATTTTTGATCGACTGTGAGTAAACGCGGCGCTCACTTTGAAAAATTTTTTTGTCTTGGTCAAATCTTCATGCATAATTGTAAAATTCCGCGAATATCGTAGAAATAATGATATAATCCAGTGGCGTTCCTAGGATTTGGGCCTGGAGTGACAGGTATTTCGTAGCGAATAAATGAATCACAAAACTCAATAGAAATGATATATTTCAATAAAATAAACAGTTGTTTTCTTAAATTAGCCGAAAATTCCAATTCAATAACACATTTTTCACATTTTTTTTTTACAACCATACACGCTTATTATTCTTGTTCCCCGCCACGACCTGGATACGCCCTTGAATTAACCTCAAACTAGTAAATTATAAACAGAATCGATGTCGTTGGAGTTTATTTGATTGTAATTAAATTTTTAAACAAAACTCTTTGGTTTCTTGATTTATTAGTTGTATCTACAACTATCACAGAACTTTCCAGAAACCATGATTCGGTTAATAATAATCTCAATATTTGGAAACTAACTAAAATTATTTATTTCCCTTAATTGACGGTCTATTATTAATAATCATGAGCAGCCTCATTGATAGGCTACTGAGGATTGCGGTTTTTATACTTACTTTGTAGATGATGTTTGAAATTTGATATTTCTACCGAAAATTGAAAGCGACGATCGAAAACTTTGGATTTCACACTTTTATCAATTAGATAAAATTAGTAGAATAGATATATTTGTTTATTCTTGGTAGGATTCTAAATTTGAAAGATCCTGAACTCTATCCAAGTCATTTATATCGTAGATCATCGATAAAATTTTGGGTGAACGGGAATTGTGGTATCATGGAAGTTATGGAAGAACTAGTTTGGAAATCAACCACAATTACGAAGGTTTACATCGATGATTGCATAAGTAGTAAATTGAAACTATGAAGAACAATTATGGTAGTAATTAATAAGAATTCTAACAAACAAAACATTCATTTGGTACGGAAATCTAAAGAAAAAAATTAATTTTCGGATTGCACCGCTTACAATCAAATTAATCGCCTGTGGGAGGCACGGCTTCAAACAATGATAAAGTTATGACATTGATTTTCCTCTCTATTGGCGTACTTAACAAGAAAAAAAATGTGGCATCTACATTTTGTTATTCTAGTCTAATTTAATTGGACTATTACTAAAAAAATCATACCAATATAGCAGTAGGATATTATTAAGAGTCATATATCAATTTAGCAATTAATATCTACTCGGAAATATTTTCTTAATAACCCCGTTATATAAAGTACAGGTTAATATACAGTAACACGAAATGATATCAACTACCCAAAGGGCACAACAAACAATAACAGTAGTAGTAATGACCAACAGCGTAGTTATTAATAAAATTGACGCCAATAAGTTAGAATAAACAATGGCATTGAAAAGACTTATTATTATTCTTATATCAAAAGTAGATCTCTGTAACGTAACACTCCGTCGTGGTACTAGCAAAACGTTAGACTGTGTAATGTATAACCCTCGGGCAACGCTTACTTATTACTTTAACTGAAGATCAGTATGCAACAATAATCTGAGAAAAAATCTCTATGAATTATACGAGGGTAAAGAGAAAATTGGTCCAGACCGATGCTTTTATTAACGATTTGTGGACAAAAATCCGTACAAACAGTTTTATTTCAATTATTTACACTTTACTCTATGAAACAATCGTTAACTACATTATAATTACACATTTTATATAATCGAATCAGCACCCAGTCGGTTCGCTTTCCTAATGTTTGCTTTTAAATGATGCATTAAATTACGATTTTCGTTTTTTTTTTTCAAAATTTGAACGTTTATTTTAGAAAAACATGTACAATAGTATTAATCAAAGTATTGCCCATCTGAAGCTTTGACCTTTTCCCATCTTTCTGGCAATTTGTGGATTCCATCCCAAAAAAACTGCGCCGGCTTGGCAGCCAAGAAAAAATCAAGACAATTTTTGATATCTTGCTCTGATGTAAACCGTTTTCCAGTGAAGGCAGTCTGCATCGACCGGAACGAATGATAGTCAGAAGGGGCAAGGTGTGGGCTATAAGGCGCGTGAGGTAAAACTTTCTATCTACTAATTTCCAAAAAGTTCTTTACCGGAATAGCAACGTGGGGCCGAGCGTTGTCATGATGGAAAATTATTGCTTCGTGTCTTATCGGGCGTTTTCGGCTACTGTTCTCTTCAAAACAGATAAATTGTGTTCGGTAGCGTTCTCCATTGATGGTTTCACCCGGATTTAGCAGCTCCTCATACCTTCTGATCCCAACAAATAGAGAGCATAACCTTCGCGACATGGATATTCAGCTTTGTCATTGAATTGGCTGGTTGACCGGATTTCACATATGATTTTTTGCGCTTGGAGTTATCGTAATGGATCCAGTAACAATCCGATGCAAAAATGACTTCCTTCTGTGGCGTTTCAGAGGCATTTCGGACATGCAAAACCGCCTTTCGACGTCTCTCGGCTTGAGTTCATCTGGAATCCAATTTCCTTGCTTTTGAATATATCCAGCTGCTTTTAAACATTTTGAAATGGCTCCTTGAGTAACACTCAAAGATTTTGCGAGCTCTTCTTGTGTTCGGCAACAATCTTCATCTAGTAATGCTTCCAGTTCTTCATCTTCAAACTTTTATTAGCTGCACAGGACGTTCATCGTCTTCCAAGCTCAAATCGCCACTTTTAAATCGTGCAAACCACTTTTGGTACGTTCGCTCAGCTAGAGCATGTTCACCAAAGACGATGACTTTCGGTAGCATATTAAAGTAATGAAGAAGAACTTTTTCAGAAACAAAGTTCGACATATTTGAGTGAAAAAATTTATTGTTTTTAACGCTTCAAATGAATGAAATATACTGAAAAGACTTGTAATAACAGTAGCTTTCCAACGCAGGTTTAAAATATTTGAACGATGTAATATTAGACAAGTTACGCCATCTCTTATCAAACCGCAAGAATTAAGTTATAGACCTTCTTTTTTAGGTTAGGAAGACGATCATTCATCGCTGTAGACATGATCGTGGAAGGAATGTGCTGCATTCTATCAACCAATCTAACAACTGAAACAGCATCACTAACATTTATGTTTATTGGGAAAAATGTTCTTGGAGATTAGTATGTTATTTATTATTTCTTCCTCGAGTTAACCTTACTTCTACGTTTTCTCCCTCATCGCCGAGGTCTTTGATAAGTGCTCCAATTGTTTACTACTACAAATTCAATTATTTTATTTATTTTCATTTCTGCATATGCTGGTAACTGCATTTATTTTGGTGTTGGTGCTCTTGTTGGGATGGTTCCGCGTCTTCGTAAATCCAGTATTATGTTAAACAACGTAGTAGATAACGAATCTTCCGGTTTTAGTTCTATATTTGTGTTAGTGCTATCTTATGATTTCTGTTTTAGTGAAGAAAAACTGTTACTTGTATTTTATATCGTATTTCCTAATTCAGAAGAATTAGAACCAAGGAAATTGATTTTATCGATGCCTAACTGGCATCACTAAATACACGATTAGCTAAAAGTCGTGGCGGAAATGATTGGAACATGGGGTCTTATAACAAGTTTTGTTTTCCATTGCCTTTTGGGTAACCTGATCTTTTACCATGTTATTTCTACCTTATGGGTCTCATTGAAGATGTTTGTGCCTCCCGAATTAAGACATCTCTTAAAATAAGAACATCGTTTTGTTTTCTGTATCATTTCTAACAGTAAGTTTATATCATAAAGCGTGACAACGTCGATATACGTATTTGGACAGCACTCGTGAGATAATTTTCTAAAGGTTCCCCGTACACTTTGGTGATCTTAAGACACCATTATTAGTAAAGTTATACATGTTAACGATAACATCGATAATTCTCATTTGGTATGTTTGAATTACAGTTCCCACACATTACACAGCAGCTCCGTGCAGACACGACATCGATATCGATAATCTGCGATCTTAATTTAATACTACGGTTTGATCTTTGATCGCAGTTATTGAGGATCGTGGAAATGATTAGTTGGTGAAATATTTGGCGATAGTGATCTATGGCTCTATTGCTTATTCGCCAAAAGTTTAATAGAGTACACTCATGCAATTGTCGATAAAAATAAACAAGTCATTTCATGCAAAATAACGTAGAAAGCATGATAAAACTTTTTATTTATACTATATTTGTATAGCGTTATCAGAATATCTTCCAATTTTCACTTTCGGACCTTTCGATATGTGTTTCTTGAGATTTTATTTCAATAAAAGTAAAATAAGTTGATCCTAACTTTGACTTAGAGCTATCCAACTATCACATACTGAATTTAGGTTCTTCGCTAATCAAAAAGCGAAAACTACATTGGAAAAATATAATTATCCTGTCAACATGACCGATAAAACATTTAAGAAAAGGATAAACAAAATTATAATCAATTGACTTAGAGAACATAAACTATACATCAAACCGTATCGAATGTCATAACGGACATAAAGAATATTTAACTTGATTTAACTGATCTAGACTATCCACAGAGGTCTTTCCATTTCGTTTAAATTCCAAGGCAGATTGAGGTCTTGGAATCCACTAAGAAGAGGCGATTAGTTGCGTGGAGTAGGCAGATTGAGACAGCAGAAGCGGATGAATTCTGGCAAATGAACTAATAACCTCTCTACCCCTAGCTCCCTCTTGATAATGAGTCGAAATGTAAAAAATTCCAGCGTGCATCAGCTAGTAAAACCTTGTTCTTTTGCTGATAATTTTGAAGGCGAAAACCTTTCCAAAAATTAAAGGTCAGTCCCATCTTCCAGCCCAAGCGCTTGTTCCCTTTTCCGAGCTTTTCAAATTCGCCTAAAGACCGCCTTCAACATGGCTATTTGAACACGTATGCAGACTCTGTTGCAGCTGTTGTCTTAAAAAATGCACTGAACTCTGTGCGAAGCGTTCCATCTGCCAAACAGACAATAGGGATGAATGATCCACAATCCATGATCAACTTGGCATGCTTCTAATTTGCAGTGGTCTGAGCTGTACGGGGCTAGTTCTGGGAAAGGTAGAAGGCAGCATTAATAATACGGTTATTGAAAAACGCTGGCCTTCTTCTTTCCGATACCCCTTCCACTTGTATATTAGTAAAGTCCGTACTATCAGCTAGTTTTGGGAGTAAAATCAACCAGTCGTATCCTGAAGACTCAATGATCTTCTACGCCTTGTTCCTCTTTCAATAGGACCAGGGTCCTGTTCAATCCTGTACGTTTGAATCTTCCTAAGAAGCTGAACTCCAGCTCTCGTACCACCTCTTTGGTGGTCTGCCTACAGGTCTGCGTGTGTTCGGTCTCTGAGTCTTAGCCCACTTTGCCCATCTGTCTGCTCCCGCCTGATCCCAGTTTTCATCAAAGTTAAGACTTTCCCGATTGAAGTACATCGACTAAATGCTGGGAAGCTCGCCGAAAAGTCAAAAAAGCTGAAATTTGTGAGTGTACAGGATTTAATTATTCAATTTATGTTATGATAATTTTTTTCAGTTTCATTTTCTTTCTCCACCTTATCAAGCAATAATGCGTGAAAATTTCCTTTATTTGTGAGAATTTTCCATCCACAAGGTTTATTTTGTTTGAACCGTATCAATAAGGACTGGGAATGTTTATTCTAAAATCTTCAAGTATTTTTAGAAAAAACTTTTGAAAATACAATTTTGTAGTTTTTTAGGTATATTTGCACAAGTCATCACCTCGCATGAGTCAGCACTGTATTCTGTTGTTAGGTGATTGCATTTTTTTTCAAATCATTCACCTTCTTCCAATTTTGATTGTGTAGATCTGTTCTGACATGTTGTGCCATCGAAAATGTGCGTTGGGTTGGTATTTAGAATAAAAATTTGTTTCTTCTAAACTTCTGAGCAAAATATTTACAGAAAATCTTAAAAAAGTACAGGCTTTTCTAGATATTTATCCATTCCTGTAAACAAGCTCGTGATTTCTGATCCAGAAATGAATTCTCGAATTCTTCTTAGGTATTTTGCGTTTTTTAAAATAAACATACATATTTATGAAGGGGTGAAGTAATAAATTAACGATAAAACAAAATTTTAAACACCAACCCTTAACGCTTCTATTGAGAAAATAGTCGGAAATCACGTATTACCTACCAGGAATGTTCTCCTATAAGAAGTGCAAACTAGATCGTAATGAGTGGCTTTAGTACAGCCATATTCTCGGAATGATTGAGAAATTTCGGTAAAAATTGCATATATATGCATAAATATACAAAAAACCCCAAAATATGCCAAATGTATATAGCATAGAATCCGCTCTCTATTGATAAGTGTGGAAATCTTCTGTTTGAGGTCGAATACTTTCCAAACATCTCTCGTATATCATTTATTATGATTCTTCAGTTATTTCTATTGGTTATTACAGCTGTGAAAATAGTTGAAATGTCTATAATTGAATGAAATCTTTCTCTGCATACAAGATACATTCCAAATAAACATAAAAAGTTACCAATTCACAAAATAAATTTACTTAATTTTACTTTATCTTTTACGAAAGTACGATCTTATATATGGACCCGATCAGGTAGTCTACTAGCCAGATCGTGCTACTCTAGTTGGTGTCTTAATGAGACCAGACACTGCGCATGTTCATTCATCAATGGATATCAGCAAAGATAAGGCGAAGCCGGCTTAGATAGCTGTTTACGTTAATTAGTGAGACGGTCATCAGCGTATGGGTACAGTGTTACCAACTCTAATCAGTTCTCACTTTGTTTATGACCGTGGGGTTCTCTAATGATCGGATTGAGAGTATGACATCGCCACCAGTTGTAAAAAAAGAAGATTTCTCTCGATAATTGAATAGGATTATTATTAAAAGTATTTAGTATCGTATTTAGGTTCTTTTCTTGATAAACATTTATATACTTTATGAATTGTCATTTTATATCATTTATATACAAAATACACGAAATATTTTTTATACTAGCACGAGTAAAAATGTGAAATTTAATACACCCAAACGAATTTTCCCATTACATCTCGAAATTTTATTAAATACAATAATTTTTTACAGAATTTATATGATTAGAAATTTATTTCAACATTCACATGTATATAATCGTTTTTATACACAATCCGCAGTCAATTCTTTTCTTGTTTTTTTAAATTTATTTTCTATAAATATAGATCTGAAATCAAGACGATTTATCAAGAAAAACGTATCCTAGCCTAACCTTATTTTTATGTAACAAATTGCTCTACTTCCACGAAGGAAAACAATCATAGTAACGCAGCTCCTGGTAAATTCCAGTACGTGTAAACAATAATTACCCGATTACAAGAAAGAAACCAGGTTTGGATCCTGCATACCAGTAACATCTATAGTCAGTAGATAGTCAATCCTTGAATCGAGCTGAGAATATCGAGACCAAAACTGGGGAAGACTGGTAGAACAAAAAAAATGATGATTCACTAGACATTTTAGCTGATGGCTAGCTGTTTTCTATCTTGGACTTGAACTCGGGATATTGGCAAGGACTTGGCTCTAGATGACAAGGATCTAGACTATGTCAATCCAGCGTCATGCCATTCAGGTTCTGTAACGCGCCTGCGACATTGGATAGACTTGGAAAACATGTCATGCTATATTGGGAACGAACTTTGATGAATACCTGAGGAATTTAGAATGGTAGTAAGTTTGAAATACTTTCAATGCAATCTTCGAAGCTGTAACAGTTAGTTACAGCTGCGTTTCTTCGTAATTTGATACCATGAAAAGCAGTAATGCGGCTTGAAGAATCGAAAAATTTCTAGGTTATAGTAAACGTCTTCAATACCACGAGGTTATTCAATTGTTAATAACAATACAAGCTAAAAGTTGTAGTTGTGTGAACGAGTTGCTGATTATTATTCTATGATAGAGTCTCCCAGGTCCTTAAGAATATTAAGAGTTACATTTTCTCGTAATATGATACCATCAAGTGATTGTTATGAAGTTCGAGGAGCTGAGAAAATGTCATGGTTATAGTTATAGATAAGTATCTGTCTTAATTGACAACGTCGTAGCAATGTTACATAAATTATAGAATTATTCAATTCTACGTAATAATTGTAACTAAATATTAAATACCGTCTTTGATAATTCCGTACCTCTAACTTGTTACGTTGACATTAAAACACCGCGTCGAAAATTCCCCCTCTTCCGGCACTTAATTGCCGTACAATAAACCTGTAGGCAGTATTTTATTTATTTTTTGGTGGAGACCGTTGGGTGTCATAGGTGTTTACATTGCTCGTTGTATCGGTACCTACAACGTTAGCAAACTATTAAAAAAATGTTGAAATGGAATGTAGATGGTTGCGTAAGACATTTCCACACACATCCATGGTGCCCACGTAAACAATGACATAGAATTGTCGAGGAAAACTGGTTATGGAGCACCCGAGTGGCCTTATTCTCTACCACTCGACCTCCGATCTGATCGGTATACGGCCAGGGAGAGGATCAACTGCACCGAAACTGTATAGTTGAAATATACGAGGAGCGTCCAATATCAAATCTTAGTCATTCGAATTTTATGAATATTAAATGTGGATATTAGTTATTAGTTATGTATGGTATACGGAATTAATGTCGAAAAAGCAGAGAAGTAATTTTAAATTCGAGGTACTCGTTAACTTGTATAGGTGAAGTTGAGTTGTTCAAATTAAGGCCTTGTATCAAAGTCTTATTATTGAAAAATATAGTTAGTTTAAACTATTAAAACTATTAAACATGTTGAATATGTATCACAGGACACAAGAAAATATTTGGACTTGAAGAACTCAAGTCGATAGATCATCCATCTGTTAGTCCAGACATAGTACCTCTTTATTTCTTTCTGTTTTCAATAAACTATTCGAATTCTGTTTGCAGAATAATGTGTTATAGCTATAGTCAAATAACAAGGTACTTTTAATGGTAAACTAAGATTTTTTTTTTTGGTAAATAGTTTCAATAAAGCTCGTGTCAATTTTATAAGGAAGACAGGTCCAATATTTTGTAGTATTTTTTATAAACAGAATTAATTTTAAGTAATTAATGACTGGTGTAGGTGGTAGTTTGTCATATTTTTTTAAATACGATTTTATAAAAGAGCTAGGGCGTAATTTCTTAAATAAAACAGATATAGTTATGAAAAGTAAGTTCAATTTCTGACGTTGTTTCTTTAAAACTCCATGTAGTTCATCCAACGTCCTCAAATCTTTTTGTACTACTAAAAATTAAAATTTTATCGAGATTATAAAATACAACATTTTAAATGATGAACGTACACACAACGTGTTGTCATACGGGTGCTACTTGAATTGCGAACATTTTCGTATGATGATTTTCTACGACTTTAGATATAGATTAAACCAACAGCATTTTTCCGATCAACTAGCTTCGATTTTTGATGATGAAGCTCCATCTCGAATCAACGTGTTTCGCTGGTTTTCCGAATTCAATCGTGGTCGCAACCCAAGTCGTCCAAAATCGACAAAAAACTGCGATGCTTTCCGTAAAATGATAACGTCATGTGACATACCGTGAGATTGAAGCATACCTGACCATTAGTTCAACTCACATACATTAAATATTGCATGAATATTTGGTTGCCGAAAAGATTTGTTCGCGTTGGATATCGCATAATGTGACAATCGCTCAAAAAAACCTCGTGACGATTGGTGTTGAGAAATCCTGGAAAAATTCGTGATAGACAACGAATCATGGATATATGAGTATGAACCAAAAACTATAAACAATAGATTGTCTTTAAAAACGAGCCAAATCCAACAAAAATTGTTCACCCACATAGTAGTTCGAAGCAAATGGTCGCCGTTTTTTTCCGGAATAACTGTATATGTCCTCACCAAAAAATAAAACAGACAATTCTGAATGGTACATCAGCATTCGTTTGCCAGGATCAGGGAAACCAATCGCAGAAGACCAATCATTGTCTTTCACAACAATGCGAGCTCTTACACATCAGTTCAAACAAAAACCGTCAAAACATCAAGTTATTGGATGATTCGCCAGTCCTTCAATGAGGTAAATTCAATTAAAAATATATGTTTATATTTGTCTATCTTAGAAATTAAGTAGCAACCTTCGTGATATAATTAATAATAAACATCACCAAAAGTATATTCTCATCATTTAATTAATTGTAGAGATCAAAATTCGCAGTATCTTCAAGATAAATCTCAACATATAGAAGACATCTTGAAAGTGAGTGTTTCGATATTTCGTTGACCTCTACCCTAAGACAGGTGCAAACGCGGGGAAGATAAGTCTTTGGTGTAACGTATCAAAATAAGGAAGGTGATTTTCGATGGAAACATCTGCCCAACTGCCTGGTGCGTTTTTATATTGAATTTCATAATTTGTAATGAATTTACCTTCACACGCATAATAAGATTTTTTATTATAACATTGTTCTTAACAAGGTATTGACACGGTAGAACTTTCTTTGTGTAGCGGTTTGAAACAAAACAAAGTAGAAATATGGACAAAACAGAATTCAATCGTGAATGTGATTTTTCAGAAGCCTAATAATTCATTTTAAACATGTGAAAGATATTAACAAAAATAGTAAATGAAAAGCTGATTAATTCAACTGAGAACACATCCTTTTAATTTGTTATTGAAATTACAACGTTATGCTTTCTTCTGCGACATTTGTTAAACCAGACTATAAAGATTTTAATAGTAATTTAATCTAATTGGTTCAAAATAATCATCAAAATGACATCATTATATATTAATGAAAAAGTTGCTGTTAAAATCGAAGTAAAAATAAGAACAGATGTTATAAATAATGATATATATATACCAATAAAACCAATTGTCGAAGAATTTTCTTTATTCAGATTGATGTATCTTCAAAACCTGTAATTAGACTAGGAAAAAAGTAATTGGATACCAATTCGTAGTGGAGAATGATTCGTGTTCTGCGATTGGTTTCCCTGATTGTTTCGAACACTTCTGGCAAAACAAATGTTAATGGAAAACTGTTGCTTTGAAGTGCTTCGTGTGCCAACAACTTTTGTGGGGTTTGACTTGTCTTGAAAGACTCATACAGCTCAATGATTTGACGCTGGTCACGATCTTATGGACGTCATTGGCAAATTATGCGGTATCCAACGCGAAGAAATATCTTTGTCAACTAAATGTTCAAGCATTAGTTAATCTATACGAGTAGAACTAAGTATGCCTCAATCTCAAGGCATGCCACACGACGATCTTGCAATGTTAACAGTCGATTTTGGAGGACCTTTAAGAAATTCATTCTGTAGCTAAATGCGCCAAAGATTAAATTCGAAAAACCAGCAAAAACAGTGGCTAAAAATTAAAGCACACGGCTGTTGGTTTAAAAGTCATAGGAAACCACCGCACAAAATGTTAGATCAATCATTTTATTGAACATATTTGCGGCAGATTTAATCATGCTGCTTCAGAAAACAATGAAAAGATTTCAATAGATCAATTTGTATCTTAATATAAAACATTCACTACTCTGAGGTGACTGTCACTGCATTTATCCATTTATTTGTTTCATTCACTTTTCAATTAGTTACTGGAAATATTTAGAATTACATTAAATGCTTCTTCATGTATTTTGACTCAAAACTACTATTATGAACTATTTTCCATTCAACTTGTACGTGTTTATTTATATTTAGAGCTCGATTCGATGATAATTTCACCACATCGATCGCTGTGATCGATTCAGTTATCTCCACTGTATACTTTTTTCCCTTTCAACACATTTCCTAGTATATCTTCCTATCCTTAATACTTCTCCTTTTTTCTCTAAAAAATTTGCTAATTATCCTACAAATATGTGCCGTTTGTGTAAACGATGGGAATAAAAATAATTCGCTGGTTTCATTAAGAAAAGTTGAATCACCCTCGGAATATGGTTAATTAAAGTTTACTTAACTTAATCATGTGAGATCTTTTAGGAAAAATTAACCCAAAGAACGAGCAGGTTTACATATCCAAGCAGCACCTCTTCGTCTTTCTTCCATAATAGATCTGACGTATTTTTCTTCTTCAATATCTTTTCCAATACTGGCTCTAGATTTTCATTCCTTTTCTTTCTTGGTCGATCTTCGATCTCAATTTCGTGTTTCAATTGGAGATTTATCCTTTCCTATTTTCACCAGTCTATCATCTGTCTTTCGATTTTTATGTTGGTTCCATGTCTTTTCATGATGTTTTCGTTTCTTTCTCGGTCTAACAGCGTTTTTCCCGAGATTCGACTGAAAACTGTAGTTTCCAGCTGTTGTTTCTGTTGTCTTATTTCTGATGAATATATCATTAGATAGATTATGTTTTGAATCATTTACAGTCGATTACAGTCGATAAACGTCTATTACATATTTGTACACTGAAATTAATGGCATAAAATTTCACGATCTACTTCCTTAGAGGCACTGAATTCGAAATTGTAAGCAATTTTTCTTCTATCTACATTTTAAAACTTATTATCTTATATTTATCACAACATTTACTCCAAGTATTATTGATCGATAGAAAGGAAAACTCCTAGATACATATATTCGATTTCAGTTTGACTAGTCGAGTTGATTCCGCTCACAGACACATTCTCCTCTTCACCGTAAACACCTTTCTATATAGCCAGTCCTCTGCACATGATTACATCACCTTTGGCGACAAACACAATTCAACTTCGATAAAGATTTTTATGTTCACAGGCATTTAATCTTATTCGTTTCCTCATGAAACATTGATTATAATTTAAGTCCAACTAACCACTTCAACTTGTTCCCGTGTTATGAAATTTACCGATAAAATTTTAATCCAACCTTCAAATTATTTATTAATACAACCAGTCGATTATTTATTTATTCATACGTGCGTTTTTCGAACTGTTTTCAAAAAAGTTTATATATACCAATAAGGGATTGGAAACTAGAGAATGTAGCTGAAGAAGTTTCCACAAGCGATGTAATATTAATAATTAATAGGGTTGGAGTATGGATTTAAATAATTTATGTAGAATTATATAAAAAAGAAAGTTTTATCTGTCATCCAAATGTCAATACAGAAATTTTTCAAACAACTTCCTCAATGAAACATTATTCTTCGTTTCCTGACTTATCGACGACTGAATCAGAGAATTCCAAGTCTCAGGGAATACCAAGTTGCCTTCTTTTGGAAATTTCTTGTTACTTTTCTAACTTTTTTAGTTTATCAACGGCATATACCTGGTAGCATGCTCGATTGAATTTCATAAACAAGAAACTACTGTGCTTAAGTAGTTATATTCGCTAGCTGAAATAATCGGCAAGTAATGGTGGGTCCACGACTATAAAATTTTGTGGAATTTTGTCTGTGCAAACTAGATAGTACAGACAAAAGTAGTGAAAAGTTTGTACAGACATTTTATCCAAATGTTTGATTAGAATTTTTTACTTCTAATTCATAGTCTCTACAGATATCTGCACGAACAAAAGTCTGTATCGTGTGGACCCACCATAACGTTTTGAAGTAACGTTGTCAAATTTGCACTCCGAACGAACCTTTATTTTGAACAGACAGAATAACTGTCTTGAAACGTTATAACCCAGGGGATTGTTTGTTACTAAAAAAACTAATAAAAGCAATAATGAATTGTGTATTAATTTTGTAAATAATCATTCAAACCAACTGTATTATTAGTTACAACTTCTCCTGGTTCTTACTCTACACTCTCTTGTCCTAGTTGTTGACGAACCACATCGACTATGTCTTCAAAATAGCATCCATATTTTCGAAGATTTTTTAACTGGAAGAATTTCTCTAGTTAAAATGGCAAATATCTGTGACAAAGCACTTCTATGCCAACTGCACTTTGGGAAATGACAACCACTCTAAATGTAATCACTCGCTAGCTTATCATCTGAGAAAGTGAACTCACCCAGGTAGCAGCTTATAAAAGTAATTCAATCACTGAAAAAGCTGCTTTCTACCTTTGCGGAAAAGTGAAAAAATCCTTTAGCAAACATATGTCCTGATTAGTATTGCTGAATGTATAAATATATTTATCAAAAAATTTATTAATGATTTCTTTTATGTCAATAGCTCTTGTTATTTTACATAATTTTTCTTCGTCAAGCTCAAGATAGAATCGTAATATAGAGAAAACAGCAAATGGCACTTTAGTTTCAGATATTCGAAGGTTATTTTTCAGATATAGATACTATGTCAATCAATTCAAAGTTGGATTAGTTTGTTGACAAAATGTAGGTTTGAAAGGTTAATCTGTATTAGTGGCTATTTATTGGAACATAAAACGTCTTGAAGGTTGAAAATATGTCACTATAAATGTTTTACAAATAGCTAGTAGCACGTTACATCATCTTTAGAAGGTTAACGCATTTTTTATGTTTTTCCAAGAAAAAAAAAGAAATTAATTGTTATTGAAGTACTTGTCGTAAAGGTTAGTTGTTGGAAACAAAAAATTTATGAGGATTCAAATATATTCTATTGAGATGATTGAAATAATGAAGTAATTATATAATTGTGGAATATAAAATAAATCAAATCAAATCAAAGATCATTGAAGTCTTGAATATTTTCTTTTACTCGGTTTATATCTGGTGCATTTTTTAACATAAAACTTTAGTTGAAATTACCGTAGTTTGTCGTTGCTGCTGGTGGGCCTCGTTGATGCTCCTTGCTAGGACGTGACCTCTCTGGTAGACCAGGGAAGCTCTTATCGTTGACCTCTGGCGCTGGTGACGATTTCTTAGGTGTATTCTTATGTTCTAATGTTATTCAACTGCCTCAGGTATACTTGACACCTGGCATATTTGATTTTGTCTTCTGGCTTCTTTGTACATTCTTATGTTAAATGATTTCCAGCACATTTGACATATCGTGGGGTGGTACGTGGCAATTTGCAAATCTCTGCCAATTATAACATTGCGTAATCTGTTTTGGATTTTTGGATTTTTCCCAATTGACTTTTGGTCCGCCAAGATATTTGATTTTAAAGATGCTGGGTGTTTCTGCTTCTGGTGGAACTGCTAGGTATTATGTAGCAAAGCCTTCTGTGGTGTCAGGCGTTTCATTTTGCTAGTTTTCTTGGTATAACGCCTTGATCTGTTAAGCTGCCACCAAGTTCTTCTATATCAACTGGTGGTTAACCCATGATGACAAATTTTTCATCGAGCTCTTCTTTTCTACTGTATTTTTATTCAAGTGATTAATAATTGCTTGATAATCATTATTGTTTTTAGTGTAGAATGTTAGTTGTTCTGGTGTATACTTCTTACGTGTCTCTGGCATTTCTCACAGAAACTGGATGGAAATTGTTTGAATTTAGCCAAGTCTGTGAATCGTTTTTTAACCATTTGGTTGTGGACAAGTGATAACTTACATTCAATACTATTATACAGTTCTTGGGAAGATTTCTTCTGCAATATAGCTTCTTCTTATTGAAATAGACTTTCTGGAATGCTTTTTTCAGTAAAAAGTTTTCATAGTGTGTTTCGACATAATTCAGGGTTCTACTTATAATTTCGAATCGTGGCAAGATCTTTGTCTAATGTCAGAAATTTTCTCCTGAAGAAGAACGAAGGCGTTTTCCTTCGAAGTCTTTCTTTTAAATGAATTTGGTTTTCCTGGAGCTTTACGTGTTGTTTGAAACTCGCCAATAGTAGATTTCCAAACATCAGCGTACTACTAACTAATTCCAACGTGTCATCAACATTTCACATTAATTAATTATATATTTGTTCTTTTTTTTTCCGGTTTTTCCCGTAACAGAGACGATTTTTCGGCAAAGCAGTTCTTTCAAAGTGTCCATTATAACAGTTGAATTCACAATAGACTACGTACTGCGCTTAGCAATGCAACTAAACTCAAAAAAATTCATTTGGACATCCTCACTAAATAGAAAATCCTACAATTGTGTTTTCAGCAAAATTTGCTGGGATGAAATTCTTGGAGTTAAAATAAAACAAATTTTTAAATATTTATTGTCAATACATGGGGCTTTTTGCCTGTCCAAATCTTTTTCTATTGTTCTGCGCAGCTTATGATTCTAAACAACCAAACTTGTATTAAATCAGTTACATTTATGAAAATTGTAGAAAATTTTTGGATTATTCCGTGCAAATTTTGTAGGTTTTGGAAATTAGACTTTATTACACTAGAGTGTAATAAAGTGGTTGGGTTTACAACTGTTTATTCACTCAACTTCTATTTCTGTTATATTCTGAAAGACTTTTCCGATTCAAAAGTGGACACGTTGTATAATTGATTGCGTCATTGTTATACATAATCATCGATGGTTTGAATGATACATAAATCGAATAGAAAAAAAAAAAAAACAGCAAGAGACGTAACATTTTCTGATATTATTTAAAATATTGGAGGTGAATGTTAACTGCTCTTAGTAGCCCGCGGCTGATCGTGTAGACCTTGGCTGATGAAGGCCTTCCTGCAGCATACATCTTCCACTTGCCATCTTATCCTATTTATTATCTAACTAACGCTATTTTTATTACTTGGATTTTATCCGAATAACTCACTATAACATCACAGAATTCATCGAAATATCGTCAATTGTTGCTTAACTTGATAGTAAAATATTTAAAGATATACGAAACAGATGAAACTTGTAACAAATATATTAATGAAAACTTCAGTGATTATACGTGGTACAGGAAATCATCAAGCCGTATCGAAATATTCAAGTTTAGTTTTAATAAATAACTGCAAAGATTGGAAATATTATTGGATAATATCACAGAGTGTTACTGCCAACTAACAATGCAGCTGAATGGATATGACGCCAGAAACAGATTTCGTTCTGCTGGTAGACAAAAAGCCCATGAAACTAGATACCATAGACGTCATGGCCATAGAAATTAGCTCACACAATGAGGGGATATTTACTGAATACTACTAAAAAGCAGAGGTAGTTACAAGGGTTCAATATAAATTGTAGTAGTAGTCACCGCTACTGTTGGGATGACCGTTCCAAAACAGAAACTATACTTCTCAAAATACAGATAATTGGGAATCCGTATATCCACAGAGCTTCACTAGTAGTCCAGTACTATCCCAATAGACATTCAAGTGAGGCACAGGTACAATGTAGAGCCGGTACTACACGATGCGTTCAACGTTTGCGCCAATATTCATGCTAAGCAAAGTTTAATATGACTTTCATTACTCTTCCATGTCAAATCTTTCTTCATGGTAAATTCAACGGATCTATAACTTGATTGGATTATATAGGTTACGATTCCACAGGCACTAGATTCCTGATCAACGTAGGATGAATAAAAAATATTTCTATATTTGTTTCACTTTCTTAAATTTTATTCAGGATAAATATAAATCACTTCTCTTTAAATTACAACTCATAAAATGGGAAAATAAATAACGTACATTAATAATAATCATTTTAAACCAACAGGTACTTTTTGTAATAAAATCTATCTCACTATTTCGACCTGTCCTATCCTAATTATTATGTACCCGACCACAATATCCCCACAAATTATAGCATTTATAAGACAAAATTAAATACATTCGAAACATAGTTTTCGTTTGAAGAAAAAAAAAAAAGATTTGGAATTATTTTCACATTTAGTAACGTATCATTTAAGTATTTACGCTAATTTTACGTTCAAGAAGGGATTAGAGCCCGACCGTTTGGGCAATAAAACAGCGAAAACAACTTGATGTTAAGAAATATTAACCATAATGATTCATTTGAAAATTTTCGTATTTGGTTAGATTTCTTCCACGTTCTAGTTATTTATTAAATCTTTTCGTATTTAAGAGTTCCATGGTTAATCTGTATCGTTTTTGCTCCACATCCTAATCACTTCCTTTCAAACAGAAATGATCAATTTTGCCATCTAATCGTCTTCATTGAGAAAGCCATCAATAAACGGCTCTTTATGGTACCGTCGAAGCAATAAGTTACATGTGACGGATCGGTTGGGGGGACACAAACAATGCCGGATATTTTCTTCTTCTTTAAATTGGGAAAAAAGTCAGATAATTGATCATATACAAGAGAATTGGTCATAATAACCGTAAAATGTCTTTCACGCGACTTCGTAAGCAATAACAATCAAATATCGACATGCGCAGATACTACATCACTTTGTGATTTTCCTAAAACGATACCAGATGAAAGAAAACAAAGAATTTATGGAAATAAATATATGTTTTATAATAAGAATCGTCAAGCTCCTCAAAATAGTCAATAACCGCTGACATCACCTCTTTAGTGTTGAAAAATCTTTGAGTATCGAGCTATTTTATCAAGTCTAGGAATAGGAAATAACTCAAAGGGGTTAAATCTGGCTAATAGAGTGCATGAGATAGCAATTCGTTAATTTTGGCCATTGCAAAAACGGATGTGTGATCTGTTGCATTGTCTTGATGAAACAACACATTCTTCTTAGTCAAATGCGGCCATTTTTGCTTGATTTTTTCGCTCAAGCAATAAGCTCTTCCTTCTTCAAAGTTTTTTAAGACTATAAGCTACATACCCCTAGTAGTAGAAAGAGTTTCCAAAGACAAATTTCATTTAATCAGCAGTCTGATCTTCGATGGAATTCTCAGCAACAAAAGCCGAGTAATCTGCGCTCAACAAAAGAAGAGTTGACCAATTGTATCACAATATACGCTTTTCAAATCTTGGAAGCCTCAATCAAATTGTTGTCTCTGGTATGAAAGAATTGCAACAAGGTTTTTTTATCAATTGCTAGGGTGTTGTACACGATTTTGTTTGTCAACGATCTACTGCATACTAGGAAAGTACATACAATCAAAGTAGATAAAATTCTTGTCCCACAGCTCAAGCTTTTTGGAAATGACGTCACTTCTCAGATCATTCCACAAATATCTTTATCCTTGTACAGTTTTAAGCAGAGAAGATATATCAGAGTTCTTAAAATCAACTTTCCGCATCTCTGTATTAGAAGAAAGCTGAACAGATTTAATAGTGGAGCAATTCACCATTTTCGTACGGTTTCCTCTGCTGGAGGATAAGCTTGGAGATGTGGAATAATGTCTCGGTGGCTGCCTCATTCTTATTCAACTGAATAACCTTTTATTTTCTTGGTGTTGCTTTCAGGAGATAGTCTGTCTCAATTCTATTGTGATCGATCTTGGATTAGATTCCGGATTTGTACTTGAAAGGTAAAACGCATTAATTAAAACCTAACCTTACTCTGGTTGTGTGACAACTGACTATGTATGACGCGGCGACGGTGATTTGACGTATCGATATAATAAAGGCACATCTGGTGTAGCCAAACCACAAGCAACTCCACGTTATCATCTCTAGCATGACCGTCAGCTATTTAAAATTACCAGCGACCTACCATTAGCTCGTGATCGACACTATTCGGGCTTTGATCAGTGATAGTGATAGCAGATGCAACTGGGTTGAGTATTACAGACACTGCCCAATACTAGTAGTATTTCCTGTTTGGTTTTGAAATTGAAAATATTGAAACAAAATCAATTACGCTTGATTCTGAGTATAATTTTCTACTCAACGTGTTCTTATTGATTAAGAAATAAAGCAATCGAGGTATATAGATCATCGTCGGACTATTTTAAAAACATTCTCCTATTAAAGCGGTTGTTTCACAGTTTCTCAGAAACGAGATCAAACTGAGAGTTGTAAGATCTAAATAACCCTTTCATATAAATGACAATGCACATTCCGCGGTCGTTAGAATCAAGGAAGGGTTGAAATTACACTAATTTGATGTTGAGATACCACTTTATTACTTCTAGACAGACTATTTCATTTAATTATAAGAAATTCCTAGCTGACTCTGCATTTAGCGTGGAATTAAATATAATTTGTTGCATCAGAGGTGAACGAATTTGATAAAAATAATTCTAAATTAGTAATTTATGTTTTTATAGAATTATTTCCAAATTTTTAACTCGTATAACAAATCATCGAATTGAAAATCAATTATTTGAACTGATAGATAAGTTCTCTTAAAAAAATTTTCTTGTTAATAGGATAAGTAAATACAATTTGATTTGATTTTTTTACAGACCTTGACAATATAAAGAAAAAAACGTTTTTATTTCATAGTGTTTGTATCAAAATAAAATTTAAACCACACCTGCATCTCTAAAAATTTACAGAGAACATTTAATATCTGGATAACGGTAAAGTTTAAGTATAGGAAAGTATACATGAATTTTCCTCAATTTTTACTTACCATTGAATGCATTAAAATAGAAAAAACCGGGTGGTTATATTTAAAAAAATGAAGAAATTTGTTATTTATGACGTTAAATTTTGAACCCTTTTTATACACACTCTGTATAAAATGAAAAATTGTTCAACATAGATTCAAATACGTCTGATATTGCTAACAACATCCGAATAGAAACCATTTTCATATCTTCAAGGGTATCCTCATAAAAAAATAATTTGTAAGGGTCTGTAATGGTGAAATTTTTTACAAAAATATCAATAACTCAGAAAATATTCATTTTTAGAAAAAAGTTTTTAGACAAAAGTTTACGTAGATTTCAAAAATGTATTAATATACAGGGTGTCCCATTCAAAATAATAAAGTTACGTAGAAATTTTACTAAAAGTATTTTGCTATATACAGGTAGTTTTAATTGGTCGTGGGACATCCTGTATACTACATTATAATAGAGCGGCAATTTGTTTGTTCTTGTTTTTCAAATTTCATTTATTCATCAATTATAAATGAATATTTTGTGATCCAAAATTGTGTATTAACTCTTATTTATATTTATATTTAAACAAAGGTATAAAAACATGATAAAAATTTTATATTAGAGCGTTAATTTTGAACAGGAGGTGTTTACCGAGGTCAATATCTACCATACCTGTATATTAATTGACTTGTTTAATCTCATGCAAGTTAAATCTATCGAAAATCTCGTTATTTAATTAATTAGAATTTCCAAATGGTTTTCGCCCATTAAACGGCACATTTTCGTTTGAATGTCGTTGCGTAAACAAACATCTGTGACATTAGCGGTAATAAATATATATTAAATCTTCAACTTTCACGCCTCGTAGGTCAAATTTTATTCCCGTGTCCACCGGTTTCAGGATGACCTTTGAGGAATTGATATCTGTGAAGCAGGTGTGGATTTAGCTCTGCACATGCCGCAGGAAATTTAGAAATTCCAAATGATTTTAACTCATGAGACAACGTATCTTGACCTCTAGATTCTCATATATATTCATGATCAAATTTTTGATAACACACTGTATCTGATACGCAATTTCCAACGATTTTTTATTAGAAGAATTAGACCTTCTTTCTTATCTATATAATATAACTTTATTTTACTCCTTCAATTTCTATATTCTTAAAGAATATAGCTGTTGTAAATAAATCAGTTTAGCCGTACCCTTTATTTGTATAGTAGTTTTTTGTTTGGTTGGAAAAATGAGTATTGATCTTGTGCACTAAGTTAAAAAGTTATTATTCTATGTGATTGTTGATATTTAATAAAGAATCGACACGGTATATTTTTTCATGATAATTTCAACTTGCCAAAACTAATTTGCTAAACATAGTGCCCAAAATTCGAGGTTATGAATAAAAAGAAGTTCGCAAGAATGTTATAATAACTGGAATTTAAGCACTCATACAAAAAAATAGATTATCCCATTGTTTGAAGCAATGAAAATGATTTTTTTTATATATTGGATTGTATATCGGATTCTGTATCTGTTTAAATCATAACTATCTACATTTTTCTACAAAATTTTGTGAAATAATGAGAGGGAAAACTATATGTTTCTAACCAAATATCTACATTAGTGTAAGACCATCCACCTTATTCTTCAGATCTTATACCGTGTTATTTTCAAATATTCCTGAAATCCAAGGAACAAGATTTGAGTTTTATTAAGCCGTGGAATAAAAATCAGTAAGTGTCCTGAAGGAGTTAAAATTCTAGTATTAATTCAATCAACGAAAGAATTATGTACAGTATCGAGGAAAAATAAAATTGGGTCCGGATCTGCTAATTAATGACCTACCAGTATTTGATAATTAAAATGTAAGTAAATTATTTCGTGACAGTCCATAGGTGACAATAACTGTAAACATTTCTTCGTCATGTGTTTTTTAGTCGAAACATATGGTTTTTTTCTAATAACCAAATGTTTTCGAAACTACTTACAATTTAAATTTCTATAAAAAAAATTCTAGTTTCAAAATATCTTCATCAGAATTTCATATTTACGTTTTGCATTTTGGTATTGAATTCGTACATACGAGAACCATTCAGTATATTTTGAGATGTCACGAAACTTCGCTAGTTTCTTCAGAGAGGTTTATCTCCTTTCATATTTTGTCTTTTCTTGTCATCCTTCGTATTCCTGCTAAGAATTCTATTTCTACAGCTGGTTATTGGGTTTTTTTTGCTATCTGAATAAAATTGATTGTCTGCTCATTTAATTCTAAAGTCGTTTGCACTTTATTATACCTTATTAATAGTTTATCATTTTTGTCTTTAATAACATCCTCCTTCATTATATAACATCTTGATACTTTTTTTTAATAATCTCTTCGTTTTTTCTGTTTTTTTCACGAAACATAGTTTGTCCCACATTATATTTACTGATTTTTCTCAATCCATCCGTTTTATCTCTTCCTTTAGGACTGTTCCATAAAGTTTCCAGGGTTACACTGTCAAATGCCTTTCCAAATTTATAAATACGTGGTAAATCTTCCTTTTCCTACACAAATTTGAAGAATACAAGTGAGATAACTTGATATTTATTTTTATGATATGAATTAAAATAAAATTGATACATCCTACTTCTTCGAGATTTCCCTAGTATTCCTATAGGGATGTACCACCAAAAATATCAAGTTGTGTAATTAAAATTATATTCAAAAATAAATTAATTCATGTTTTGAACCCGGATCGCTTGTATGTTGAACAGATTTACGATGCACTACACCATTGAGCCTAATTTTGAAAATCTTGCTTAAAAAGTGCTTATACCTATTTAATAAAATTTGAAACTCAATTTTTAATAATCAACTAAGCCTTTTTAAACACAAAAAATACTCTATTCACACAAAGATATTGTTAGTTTGAGAAGAAGATTTTAATGTGTAAATGCTTGAAGATAAAAGTTTATTTTTTGAATTTCTAAAAATACTGCATCAAGAAAATTATAAATTAACTTATAAAGCAGTAATTTTCACCATAATTAACTCGACATCTGAATTTATAAACGATTGATGTACTGAAATAACCCTTCCCTACTGTACGCTCCGATGCCTACAGCTATGTACCAGTTCAACCCTTCCTGGCACTTCTTTATCAATTCATTAGGACTGTCAGTAGGACACTTAATGACTTTCGACTGGTTGCAGTTTATGCAACTGATTTATTTGCTGCGTAATATACTTTTTGTTTGGGAGATTGTATTTATGTTCGCTTAGGATTGAGAAGTTTGCGAAGATTCAGAAGCTCCAACCCCCATTTTAAGTATAATTTACTATATATTCGAATACAATGCTTTTAATTACGTTTTGATGAAGCTTTTGGAAAGTTTTTATATAGAAAATTTGATATTTCAACTACTTAAAGATCTTCAAAAATTGTCTTTTTGCAGTTATTGTGATACCCATAAATATCATAAAGTCATCACTTGGACTAGTTTATGAAAGAATAGAAAAATGTTTATCAATAATGATAATGACATTAAGTATCACCTTTAATAAGATAGTATCCTTGTTTTTTTTCTACTTCTTTTCACTAATTTCTCTTAGAACTAGGTGTTGGGTTAATCTCAAGGTAAATCAAGTAGTTACTCCATTTTTTATTAGGTAACGTTGTATATTTAAAGGTTTGGTTGAGTATTCGTTGTACTGCTAACGACTTTTATATTGTATTCCATCGAAATAATTTATTACCTCAGTTACTGAATGTTAAATCCATGTAGAGAAGTTGTGCTAACTGTATTTTGTTATTAGAACAGAATTGTTGTTGTTACCAATCAATAACTGGAACGAGGACAAAGATATGATAATAGTTCATATTCTATTTGACACAAATATGTAAAGACTTCAATGGAGAGGCTTGAACAAAGAAAATATGTTCAATTACCTCTCCTAAAACCAAAAAATATCAAGAAGCTTGATGATAATCTATATCTCCAGCCCATTATACGTTATCCTAGATGCTTTGCAATAAAGATATTTTGGGTTTTGTTGTTGGGTCTTAATTTGGACTGAGGAGGTATATTTTTCTGGTCTTCTAGCTTTTATTCAAATTAAATCCATTCAACATGTTGTTGATGATACTCTTTGAGTTGCAGGTTTAATCTGTATAAGAAGTGGGTTCTTGAACATTTAGATCATGATCATAGTTTTCGAAAAGCTCTTTGGATGCTTGACGAAGGTTACCTGGTGTTTCTTTTATTAATAATAACATTGAACAATCGCGTCCTTGTTAAACCGAACTAGTGAATTTCAGATTAGTGAAAAATCTTAACGATCACTAGATGTAAGCCAAAAAATTTCACCAGGATAAAATTTAGTAGAATGTCTATTACAGTTTCTCACTTTTTATATGAATATAATAATATCTTTCTCCAAAATTTCATTTGAGAATATGATAATACTGAAATAGTTATGATACACAATTCTCATCTTGGTAGTATTTCAACAATTTTCTGATGCGGTGCTTTAATATTTAACGACGTAGGTCTCCAAGCGACAATAAAAACTGCTCGTAAACCTGAGCTCAGGAAAGCACTCTCTAAATTCCATAATTATTGTTTGTATCTAATATGAACAAAGGGTGAAAGTAAATGTTAACGAAAGAAAGATAATATGATTCGAATTCGAAAAAAGTCAAAACTAAATTAGATTTAACAAAATTAAATACGTAAAAAGTTATTTATGTGACATCAAAATTCGAATTAGTTACAGCTCAGGAGTCTTAGCTAGAACACTACTACAAGGTAGAAAAAAATCTTGTAAATATTACTGGGTTTGTTCAGAATTCTATACTCTTTCCGAAAATCATAAAACTAAGAAAATCGCTCGACAGAATTTTTTAAAAGCTGTCAAAGCTCAATTTTCAGGTAAATTCCTTTGACAACCACTTCAAATCGGGTAAGTGGCGTTGCAGGACGACTGTGGTGGTAAAACGACAGGTAGATGTGCACTGCTGGTACAGTTCATTGACCAAACTGGCACATTTTCTTTCTGGTTCTCTGCAGTTGGAGTCGTATGCCATCTCTAACATCCAACATTAAGTCGCATGAGTATTAATGACTAGTGTTATCAAAATTTTTCGTGAATATAGGCATGACGCAACGTCTGCCTTAATTGACATAACAAGCAGGGGAGTAATTCACTCTTGCTCTGTACAATGGCTTAAAGTTCAGCACTTAAACAACTTCCGAGTACATCACTACAAGAAGATTGTTGGTAGACATTCCTTAGCTGACAAGTTTGATACCCGAGTACAGTCACCTACGTTTGGAGCTACCATGTAACAGACATTTTTTTCATTGTATATATGATTGACTTTTGAGAATGGAACGACTGAATTTAGCCGGGAGACGAATGGCGATTGTCTCATCCTCGTGTCTTCGGTGGATCCTTCTGCGCTTCACTAACTCCTAAAGATGTTTCTCTGTGGATACACAAAGGGTTGTGAAACTGGCTGTGGTTGTCGCACGGGGGGTTTCACCTACGGTGATATGGGCACCTCCTGCGTGAGAATCGACTGCTACAACGCGAATAAATTGACATTAGCGAAGGACGATGAGGAGAATCCTAATGATCCGTCTTCTCTCTAATCCATTTAGAACTATCAAATGTCTGTAATTTTAGATAGTTAGAGCATATTAATTCGGAATTTTCACAGCTTTTGTACCGTTATATATGATTTGACAGCTATATTATGAGTAGTTTTTTATTGGGAACGTGGCAATGAAACACCAAAGTGGACTAACTTTAATATATTTTCCGAGCTTTCCAATACTTATGTATTCATCGTCTGGGAAATAATTAATTGAGATTTTCTGTGGTTTTTAATCGTATTCTAGTAAAAAATTTCAAAACTCATATATAAATTTCTTCAATTTCTTATTTCTTAGACATTTTGATATATTAATGCATCTAAATGTTCTTGATTCTAGGTCTCTTCTGTTTCAAAATTATTTTTTGATGGTTTTTAAAAGAAAGATAAATTTTAACGTTTCGACTTTTCTTTAAATCAAAATATGATATTGACACTGACAATTTGATTATTTATATTGATCTATAGATCACCTACATCATGAATATCAAAATAAGGATAAAATCAACTTAAAACATTGTTCCAATAAGAAAAATTAATTTTTCCTTGGTTTCCACATCTCAAATATATTGAATTTATTAGAATTTAAAAAATAGATCTATAAGTTTTACTTAAATTATTTAGATCTTTTCTATCATTTATAACTTTTTCGTTCTTAGAATGTGAACCATTTCTAAAAATTCCCTTTTTCGTGTATTAGATTCCGTTTCAAGAATTTTTGAATCTTTATAATTGATTTATGTTTTTTTCATATTTCATGGTTTGTTAATGCAGTTCAATTTTTTTTATCGTTTTGATGATCTCTTAGTCTATTTTCTAAATACTGAGATGTTTGCCCTATGTAGACACAATTACATAATAGTCACAATTAGTACAATGCACTTGATATATAATATTACTTCTTTTGTTTTTTAGTGTTTTAGATTTTAATTTAATGAAATATTAGGATAAGGTATTATGTCCTTTATGACTTATACTAATATAATATTTATTGAAATAATTCTACAATTGTTGGGAAAATCCTTGTACATATGGTAAGGAAAAATGTTTTATGTTTTGATGTTTCGCTACAGTTTTGTTTTTAAATTGATTGTAGTATCTGTTTATCCTTTTCTTGAATATGTTATTTATCATTTTTTTCCGGATAATTATTTTCTTTCAATGCATTTTTTATAGCTTTGCATCTAAATTCAGGATCTGATAGTTGGATGGATCTATCAGCCAAACTTATCACTGATCTTTTTTGTGACATAGGATGACACGAATTGAAGTTTAAATATCTTGAGGACCAAGTTGGTTTTGTATACCAATCTGTTCTTATGTTATTGTTAATTTTATATAATGTGACATCAAGAAAATTGATTCTATTATTTTGCTCAACCTCGATTGTGAATTCTAGTTTCCAGTTTGATTCTTTGGTACAGCGGTAATTCAATCATCTACATATCGGATAAAGAATGGAATATTCATATCAAGTTTGCTTAGGACCGTTTTCTCAAGATTTTCCATTACCAATTGTGCTATAACACTTGAAATGGAACCTCCCATAGTACAACCATCAATTTGTTTGTATATTTCCTTTTCATATTTGAACTATGTTATTGTTTTATAGTTTTTATAAATTCATTGTGAGGTATTTCTATATATTCTTTCATTTTGTAAAACATTCGTTAAGAATTTTAATACTTTTGATTTTTTTCTTTGAAATCCCATGTGTTTTTGATATAGTATTTGTTTTGATATAAAATTTTTTTCAAAATATTTCTCAAATAACTAGATAATGGGGTGAGTGAAGTTTGAATACTTGAAACAATCGGTCGAAGGTGAATGTCAGGTTCGTTGAGTTTTAGTTATATTTTAGGGGGGATAAGGCATTGTGAATTTTCAATTTTTCCCAAGATCGGATTGGATCATTATTTTGTTGTTGATAATAATTTGTAGGGTTTTGTTTAATTTTTTAAGTTGTCTTATCGTTCAATAATTTCATCATTTTATTATCATAATCTTCTGATTTCATGATAACAGTTTTATTAGATTTATCTGCTTTCAAAATTTTGAGATTTCTATTTTTATTTATGAATTCTTTGGTTTTAGTTATATTTTGAGGTTTGATATTGTTTTGTAGTCTTTTATTTTTCAATTTATTTTTGAAATTAGTGATAATATTACAAGTATCAGATCTTATTTTATTTTGAATTTTTGAATTTGAGTTCTTAGTCACTAGAAATATCTGAAACTTGCTTAAGATGATATTAGACGGTTCACTTTTCACAAAACACACACAAAATGATAAAAAAATGAACTTTATTCGCTCATTTCCTCGAATATGTCGTTAAACGAACTCGAGTGAACGTTCTCTTCGTGTCTGTACGTTTCATTTTTCGTTCTTTCGGAGTGCGAGTGATTGATGCCGAAAGTCGAAATCCAACATCGCTGGATTGGTTCCCTAATAAATTAATTTATCACTTTTGATTCATTTAATGCCTAGACGTTTCATTCTCAATGAAAGATGCTGAATAAAAGACAGAAATGAATAAAAAGTGAACCGTCTGATATCACCTTTAGTGGCGATTATAAATAATTTTTACGTTGCGTTAGATGTTGTGCTGCATAAGATCAGCAAACTCAAAAGAACACATTTCTTAAAAAAAATTGACCCCTACAAGTGTCGTCCAAGGCAATTGACTGAAAATTGAGTTTTGAAAGCTGTAGAAAAAAATTTGTGATGCGATTTATCTAGTTTTATGATCCCTGAAAGAGAATTTTTAACAAACCCTATAATTTTCGCGACTACCTTCCACCTATAATTCCTATACTATCATTATTTCCAAACCTTTTTCTTGTACTGATACTGATTAAGATTAAGATTAAGTTCAATATTCATCTTCGGGATTAATTTAAACTTCATATCAGAATATATTTTGTTTAATTTTATTGAAATTACAATAAAATCAAGGATTGAAAATCAAAATATAGCCGAGGGAAGTAAACAAGTAAGTTATTACTTTTGTAAAGGTAAGTAGTCGATAAAATAATTGACTCGGCAGTGCCTCGGCTATACATTTACAGGATCAATCGCAAGTTATTGTCCTTGCTACATAAATAACTAGTTCCATGCACATTATTCTGAATAAAAATTTGGATAACAACTGGTTTGGACATTAATTCGTTTAGAATTTCAAAATTAGTTCTCTATAATGTAAAAACTGAAAGTTTTTCAACAAAATACTTCATTTGCAAGATACCGATTACTGAAAAATTTTCAAAACAGATAAAGATGCAAAACTTTTGATGAACATCAAATTTTTTCGTAATATTAACAATGAACAAGTTTCCCATATGTTGCTATCTCAAAACTTGTTAACACACATTCTACAAAACTATATTATTAGCGGAATATTAAAATTTAACGAGCTATCAATTTTAATTTGCCAAAAAAATTAAGTGTTACTTTCTGCCGAAGGTTACAAATAAAACAGATTTATGGTTAATCTACACATGAATTAATGGGATTTTTAATTGACAATAAGTAATAATCTAATAGATACTTCAAGCGAATCTTATATTACCAAGTTAAAATAATGGACTTGGGATATTAAGATTGCTAATTAAAACCGAATAATATTCTTCTACATGAAAAGTCATTGCCTATTGGACGCTAGTAAATTTTATCTCTTTAACAACCGACCGGAACAGCTGTTCTGATAATCTCATCACTCAAAGACATTTTCCACAATCCCACGACTTTCTTATAAGGATACCTTTGAATTAAGAGATGATCCCCACGTCTATTGAAGTACTAGCTTCAGATCGACAGTTGTCAGATTCGGTAGAAATTGAATGAATGAAGAAATTAATTTGTTGTCGACCTCTCACTCCATTCGAGGAAGTCAATAAAAGCATATGCTTTATATTTTGAACACACTTTCCTAGATAATGTGAAACATTTTTCCATTTTAGTAGAGAGTTGTAGTAGAAATTTTTGTTCATATATAATCGATAAATTGGAGAATACATCTAGCTCAGACGATCAGTTTAAAAATGATTTTTTTTACTACGAAGATAGTCATTTAATAAGGATTAGAGGCGCGTATATCGGGTGCTCGTCATTCCACGTTTCCCTGTTTGATTCCCAGCTCATTCCTCAATGTCATTGCGGGGGTCTACACCCTCGGATCATATTGGTTATATTCCTAACACCCGATATTGTCATATCGGTTCTGATTTATGTAATTGCATCGACTTTTCTTTTGGATGTATTTCGGCGTAATACGTCGGGCTAACCGTCTGCTACTAGGTTTTTCTTTGATTGATGATCCGATACTTTTCATTCAGTAATCTTGTTTATGAGTGGTCAACAACTCAGCATTTTTCATAGAGAGGATTTTATACTCGAATCTCGTATATTATTTATGTTATTAAAGCTACTCTTTGGCAAGAATCAATCTAATCTTGAGGTGCGTGAAGTTTATGTACAAAAGGGGATAATTTGTAGGTAATCATTAAGATCACCGGAATATACATACCGCTTTCGTAGATTATAAGAAAGAATTTGATAGCTTGTGAAGGTCTTGCAGGTTTGGAAAGTCCACCCAACTATTGTAAGTTTCCTTTGAATTTATCTTGCAATGAATTTGAATGTTCAAAGAGACGAGGTACGGTTTTAACATCAAAGCTAACAGAAAAAAGCAGCTCTACCATCTCCCATCTTCTGTACATGGATGACATTAAGTTACACGCTGAGAAAGACCATCAAATCAATTACCTCGAATTCGGACGGTCCAATTGCAAGACCCTGTATGTATGTATGAAGGGATTTGTGGGCATACACTGCGACCCAAAAGATCTATTAGTTGTTTACAGCTGATCTATCAATCCCACTTCTTTTACAAAGTCTAGAATGTGGGATGGCTTCAATTACCAGAGATCTTCGTCTTCTTTTTCATGCGCACCCAGGTGTAGTACTCTGGAGACAATGTGGTTAGAGGTTTCGTCCTCTGCGCAACAAAATCTGCATTATCTGCTAGGTCTATAATCTTCAGGAGTTTGTTGAGGTGACAGAGCCCCGGTAGAACTTCTGTTGGTATTAGTAGATTGTTCAGCAGATCTATTCTGGTTATAGTTTCCTAGAAGACTCTTTGCCTGTCTCAACCCTTGTAGGTTTTCCTAGTAATTGGTTGTTGCAAGACCCTAAACATCGAGAAAACTATTGAACGAAAATGGGCAACCACCAAACAGAGATATCGTACGGGTAATGGAAAAGAAAGAAACTTACAAATATCAGGGATTTCAACAAGCTATTTGACCAAGTAGGAAAAAGCTAGATTCTAGTATCAATTCACAAAAAGAACTCTAGATTATATGCAGGCAACTTAATCCAGGCAATTAAAAGGTCTGTTTCAGCTAGTTCGCAATCCAGAAGTAGACAAAAACAGAGCTAGAGTTTAATCAAAACAATGATGACGAAGAATGACACCCATCATCCGAAATCATCCACTAGTGGAGCTACAGTACCCCGAAATGGACACTGGATTTTAAGACAGTGACATTTAGTTTTTTCGGACAAAACCAGAATTAGTTTAGTTAGAGTACGGAAAGGGTCAGTGCGGCCTATTGCGTCAGATTCAAGGACAAACAGTAGTATTTTAGGGATGCTTAATGCATGGTGGTCATACACAACTTATTCTTATTCCATACACTGTGACAGGAGACACATATGTTCGAAATATAGTTGGAACAAATTTCATTATCATGGATGATCATGTTAGATTCTATTTCATAAGAATAGAACACGATGTACTAGAGATTTAGAATATTCAAAGGTTACAGTGGTCAGAGAATTCACCAGATATGAATCCGATTGAGCACGTGGATTTGGTTAGCTAGGTTAGGTTAGAAAATAGGCAAGAGCAATCTTCACCCTCCAAGAGCTCACAATCACGGCTCAAGAAAAATAGAACAACATCTCAAAAGAGATCATTAACGTCTTTATTGTTTCTATATAATTTTTTTTTCAGTTAAAATTTGCATTAGATACATAACCGAATTGAATGTACGTTGGTTTAATATACTTCTTGATATATCAATAATACCTATGTGGGCCAAACCGTTTACGTCAAACTTAGTTTAGGTATTTCGTTAGAATGGGACGTTCTAAATGGTCATTCACATGGTTCAAGGAGATCTACAAATACAGTCACATTCAGTCGTTTCATAATACGAAATTTATCGAGTTACTAAAATCTAAAGAATCTCGTTTTTTCAATATTTGTACAGGTAGTGCCACAATATTTACTGACCACTGTCAATATAACTACTGTCAATATTAAATTTGTTCTTCACTGTTAGTTTTATCCGTCATTTGAAGAAGACAACTTCAGAACAGATTAAGCAAACTGAAGCCACGTTATGTTAGTTTCGATTTAGTACAGTCTTTTTATCTTAATACGAAGGTTGTCTTTCCAAAGCTACCTTACAAATTTAGAAAGGATATAAGGTTCAAACAGTGTGTTCATAAATTTACTCCACAGAACTTGGGAGGTTATTTTTCATATTAAACATACTTAGCTAACCTTCGCTTACAACCCCTACAAAGTGGTAGCTAGAAATCAATTTTTTATCTCAAATTTCAGGCAATTACAAATATTGTTTATTGCTATAAAATTTTGCTCCCTTCTTTGACCATCCGATATTTTTATTTCCGTCTGGCAGGTAGTTTTTTCGAGGGAGCAGACAAGATTCTTCTGGAAATCTGCGAGTCAGAAAGACCAGTTTCCCGACGTGTTTGGACATTATTTTTTGTTCTTTCCAAGTGTGTTTTCGATTCTGCTATTTTTATCAGCAGTATATGTCTTTCTTGGAGTTTATATGGCATCTCTGTTAGTTACGTTACTCGTTAACCCAATAATTGTTGCTACCAGAAGGTGAAAAACAATATGTAGAAGCTTTTTCCTTACAATTATGATGAAGGATAAAACAGTTTCTGATATCTGAGTGAACCACGACAAAATAAGGTAGACGTGGCCCGTACTATCCCAACCTTACATTAAATGGACCCAAATTGCTAACGTACGTTCCTAAAATATGTCAATAATATGCAAAAGTGAACTATAGATCAAAGCATTCCCGGTAAAAAGGCTGAGTAACTGAATAAATTATATTTATCTATTTTTGAGTACTAGTTTTCACCTGTTTAATTAACGCTTTTTCTGAACAATGGTGATCTGAGTCTTCTAACTAGGATAAGGTCTGCTCATTATCTTAGAAATGTGGTTACTGATTATTATTCCGAATAAGAGCTTTCATTAAATAAAAAATCGAGTGCACCAACCACGTCGAACATTTCGCACCGATATAATATTAATCGTTATTTTTTTAATGGCACATTAATTTTGCTTGTTTGTCTTTCATCGAAACGTGTCTAATTTTATTTTCATAAGAGTTACATGGTCTGCAAAATCTCTTTTAACGTGGTTTGTTAACTAGGAATTGAAATATTTCCCAATTAAAATTATACAGAGTCGAACAAAAGTAGACGAAGCTTAATTTCGAGGAAGGAACTTTTTGCTATACATATTTCTTTGTACTCAAGTTTGTGAATAAAATTCTTAAGTTCTAATAATATGAACCACTGATTTTGCTGAAATTTTTGCTTTGCTCAATTGAGAATATGATCCCTGAAAGGATTCCAACTGATAGACCTCCGTTTACCTCCCAGCTCCTTTCAAAGCTAGCACCACATACTTTTTTCACGATACTACTAGTACTTTTCATCCATTATCGTTTAAGTATTTCCAATTTTTCACTTTGATGTAATTTGGAAGCGTGTTTTTTTTTGGTTTTCTTAAACTATATTCACTTTCCACTCTCTAGTTCGATTAATTGTCAAAAATAAAATTTCTGTTCGTACTGTAAATCTCCAACAGAAGGCAGACAATTTTTTTTGAGGCGTTAAAGGGATTTGAACCCACGACCGGCGAATTCGGAGGTTGACGGCTACCGAACGCAATTAAATGGTGGGATATACTAACAGTAATGCGCCACAAAAGAGAGTTACAAACAAGCTCACAAAAAAACCAAAAACAAACAAGTGAAAGTAACATAGGCGTGTTAAAAATGAAATTCATTAAAAGGTTACATATATACATTTTTTATTAAACGTATTTTTTTGGTTGTTATGACCCAAAATTTCTTGGAAGTAGTACATTCGCTAACTTAACCTAATTTCCTAAACAGTAGTGTAGCTACCCCAAAAGCCACTGACTTCTACCGAGATATTTTGGGTTCTTTCTAAAACTTTCTATGAGATTTATTTTTTGTTTGAAAATTTCCATCCAAAATCAATACTTTCGTGGATATTTAGATGTTATATTGTTATAACTTTCATAGAATCAAGAAGCATTGTCGACAAAATCCCTTTCAGCGATTATCTTCTCTAATCAAGAATAAGCTTTGACGAAAAGCTCAAATTCGAGGGTGTTAATATCGAAACTACCTCCATCAAAACTTTTATTGTGGTATTTTTTCCATTAAATAATTTTTTTCTTTTCCGTGAACAAGGAAAAACATATTAGAGGATGAGCTATTTATAATGATGATGATGACATTCAACGTGGTCTGACAAGTTTGAACGTGGACTATCAACTATCTTCTATCCAGTCTATGGAAAAACAGATTGAGGCAGATGTTCGGAAAGGCGCTCGATACGCTTGAAGCGCTCGCGAAATATGGAGAGCATTCTGCTCGGGTGGAATCGGGGGTATTATATGTGATTTAACGAAGTTTGCGCCCTCAGCTAGCAAAAGCTACTGGTGTAACGAATAGAATACGTTTATGATAGGATAAAGTAAAAAGGACTTTAAATTTAAATAGAAAAAAATGATTATTAACCTAGAATATCAGTTATACAGGATGGAAGTAGAATATGGTGATTTTTAGTCGTTTACTTCATAATTTAGGATTTGATTAATTAATATTTGATGCGAAAAATTTGTAATATTTCTGACGCGGTTTGATAATCAGGCAAAGACAGGTTTCAGTTCACTATGAAACTTGATAAAATTTATGAATAATAATTTAGAAATAATTTTAATTGCATACTGCGAGGAGATAAATCTTTATTGAAGACACTATTAATTATCAAATATTTTACAAATATAAATGTGTTTAGTTGATCGGATTTACAGATTTGCCACATCTACTGACTTTTAAAATTCGTTACTCTCGTTCACAAATATTCAGATTACATTTTTATCAAAAAAATCTCAACTTTATAATTGGAAAAGTGAGAGATCTTGTTAGATCCTTAATTATTTTCGCAGCAAAGAAGTGTTAAAACTTAAATCACTTACTACTTTTAAAGTTACGTAGAGTTCTTGCAGAGTTGAATATTTCATTTATTGAGAAGTCTAAGAATATTCCTAATGTGCCTCAACTAAGGCCAATTCTACGTTTTTGGCGAAATTTGAAACAAAACGTCTATTCTGAAGGTTGTGAAGCAACTCACTACATCAAGTATAAATAATTTAATGAAATCAAATAGTTTGTACGGATTTTTTGTCCCCACGCTCCAATTTTTATTAGGTATTATTATTAGGTCGGACTCTATGTATAAAAGAGCTGAAGTGTTCAGTATATCTTGACTTAAACTTAAATAGATCTTCATTCTCTTCAAGCAAGTGATGATTCCCTCACCTGAGCAACTTTACGTTGGGATACAGAAAGTAAAAGATAAAAGGTAGCTTTGGAAGTGTACGCATTCCTGAACTAATTCCGATTCTAAATCATTCAGGTATAATTTTTCGTGGAAATTACCTTTCCCGAAACAAAAATTTACAAATCGGGAAGTTTGCACGCGTTTCATGCAGTTATAAGAAGGCTGACGATGGAAACTTGGTTGGGAAAACTCTGGAACACCCTCCTTGTTGTCCGGATTTCTCGCCATGTGGAAGGAGAATCCTACTGATGATTACTTGATAAGCCGAGATATTCCAAAGCTTCCGGAGAGGTGGTAAAAGTATGTAGATTGTGACGAAGACTATCAAGAAAAACTGTGAAAAATATCAGCTGTCTAAATTAATAATAAAACTTTTTGTAGCAAAATTTCTGTTTATATATGATATGGGTGTGATCAGATATACAATTTTTCTATTCATCACTCATCAAATGTATAAAAAATGAACTAAAAATTGTTTTATTACTACGTATAGGTTCAATTCTACCAATTACAGTATGATAAAGAAAAATAATTTCAAACAAAGACTGATTGAGTGAGTTTCTGATGAAGAAACAGATCAGCTGGGAATTGAGGCATAGGAGATGTATCAAACATAATATTTAACCCTCAATTTGGTTGCAAGATGCATAACTGGAGATGAGGAAGAAAATTTGGAGAGTGAAGATGTATTACTTCAGGCAGCGAGCAAATTTTTAGATGTATATGTTGAAGAACATTTTGATGCAGAGGATGCATCATAAGCTCCAGAAGTGTCAAAGGATGAGACAATGATGGACCGGTCGATTGCTGTTTTCATTACTTCTGCCGCCAATCTTAAACCAGCTTATTTGGCAATGTGTCCCACAATATATACGTATTGCATATCTCATCCAAAAATGAACCCAAATTTTTCAAACTTTAAAATTAGCTTATTTAGACCTTTAAGAACAATTTCAAAAAAAAATTTTTTTAATCAATAAATTAGATCTTTGTCAAATTAAGGGTTGTATGAGGTCAATGATTTTTATGGAAAAAATTTGTTAACCTCATTGTTATAAGCTTTTTTTTTAAATAATGAGCTTAAAAGCTGTACAGGTGTCATTACTTTTGTTATTGTTATTGGCAAGAAATGAAATTTGAAATATTTTGAAAAAAAAATTATTTGAACTTTCTATTTAGTCATTAATAAGGACTTAATCTGTAGACTTGTTCACCCTGTATAAGTAAGCTGTGGGCTGGGCCGATTACGATTTTCACCTCTAACGGATATTTCTTCCTCTAATTTATTTATTGATATGGCAGAGGAATTGCTTAAGTATTTAAATTTCGTCATGGCAATTAAACCTACAACACACTAACGAGAGGTTCTTCTACCATAAAATAATATATATTTTTTTTTATATTTATTGCTGCTTTTTTCTAGGTAGTTTCCGCATAAATTTGACAGAACCGATGTTCGAAACATTTTATGGGGTGTGTATGAAATTTGCGTCCTTTATGAGAAGTATCTGGCCAGACCTAGAGATAGCGGTAGTTGCTTGAAAAGTACCACAGTCTATACAGAATATGATTCAAGTCCCTAAATCACTTACTCTAGGTCATAAAAATGTTAAAAATGATCCTTTACTGAACTCTGATGACCTTATTTCATCACCACTATACATAAAGTTCGCCCTGATAAAAATTTTTGTAATTGTAGGCACCTTATAAAGGATAAGAGCTTTAAAGAAAAACTGAATGGTCAGGAAAAACTCGTCTGGAAACCATACAATAAATATAAAAAGTACAAAGACTTTATGGATGAAATTTATATCATATAAAGCTTTGGAAAGTAATATGTGCTTAAAAAACATATGCTGGAGTCTTATCTGGAGATCTTAAGTGGTATGATTGATGAAACAAGTTTATAGGTTCCATCAGGACATTTTCTTAAAGGAAAAGCGCTATCAAGGGAAATAAAGTTCATGAATAGTAGCAGATTATTAAAAGAGACCTTCAAGAAGCCAAATATTCACGAAAATCACGAGAATTTATTTTTTATCAAGCAATGATATCTCTAAATATAGCTAAGTATTTTTTAACAAAATATATGTCTCTAAGAAACCCGACATGACAATTTTTTTATTCACTATTATTGTTTGATAGCCCTAAATCATTCAAAATGACACAAAACGTTGAAATTTTATCAATTATTGTCGTTATTTAAAACCACCGTTCATTTGATAATAATTTGTTGGAAAACTTTTTAGTGAGATGCCATCAAAAGTTTTACAAAATGGAAGTTTTTTAAAATGATCTCGATACGTTTTTAACGCACCCGTACTGTTTGAAAACCAAAAGAAATGAATGTTTCTCCAAATATGTTTCTCCGTCTTGATGGTATTGATCCCGTTCCGGTCTATCCTGCACCCTCCCGCAGTTGTTGTGTCCTGCATACCAATTGCCTGCTATTTTTTTTTCTCTCTTTCCCTTCTATTGACGGCTGAGAGGCAGCGAACGCAGCCGCTTTCCTAAATAAAAAATACCGATAGTAACTGAGAGCGCTTCGATACAATTGTCCTTAATGACTTTTTGTGTACTTCATACGGCGAGGCATTCAAAAAACCGAATTCTTTTATTTTTATGTCGTTTCTCCCTAACATCCGGCTCAAGTTCGAGTATCGACACCATCTCATTTTAAAATTTCACGCAAAAGAATAAAACTTATAAGCTCGATTATGTAAACAAGACAAATCAATTATTATATTTCATACTGTACAAAGTTAAGAAAGTGCAAGTGGGAAAACTAGGTTCCGATGAATATAATCATTTAGATTTACCAAGAAACAAAATGATGGATACATCAATCGACTATACATCTCTTACCATTGGCTATTTTTATTCCCTCAATGTCAACTGACCAGCGTATTCCAAGAAGTACAGCGAATTTTAACGATATAGACCTTTTTCAACATCCCTCACGTATTCTTGAAGTCGCGAGGCATTCTAGAATTAGGTGGACAGAAATTTCTTTCTCCTCTTTACAAAACAAAATCTCTCAAGCTTCTTGAGGCAGTAATAAGTTTCAAGAAGCTAATGGTTTTACTAAATATCGATTACTTTTGTATTGTTGCGAGTTGTGTTATTATTTTTGATGTTAGAATAATATCACTAATCAACGTATACATATGAATTTTTTGCAGTTAACAATTGTTTGAATAAAACTATTCCTTCTTTAAAACAGTTTTTCACGAAATTAAGAACGATTTTCTTGTTTTACTACAAATTTAATACAATATCAACTAAAAATGCAGAAAATACACTCCCAAAAAACTTTTCTGTACAACTGTCACTAAAAATGACACAGTTAATGACAGTCAACAGTGTTAAAAATGATGTTCACGTAAAACGTGTTAGAAATATTTATGCAATCAGATAAAATTATAATAATCATTAAAAGAATTGCTTGGAACGTTAGGGAGCTTCACAACCAATTCCTAGAATCCCCAGTACCATCGTAACTAGTAAAAACCGTAAATACAATATTGGATGGTGACTTCTTAGAGGTTAGAAGAATTTTTTTCGCAATGGGATGATCAACAGCTCTCCGCTACAATCGTAGATTTCTAACCACCAGGTTTCGTCTATCTCTTTAATATTTACTTCTGATTCTGCTAGCAAAGAAACGGAGGATCTACTGAAACAGTGACCTCTGGTTCTGGCAGGGCGTTTTCTCAAATTTATTTATACGAACTAGATTGGTGATGTACATCGATGTTTGATATCAGAACGACTGACTTTTTGTGATTGGAAGTTGTAGTATGACGAATGATTTGTTTGTCTTTTCGATATCTTCTACGAAGATAGTCCCAGAAGTATCTGGCATGACCTATAAATGTCGGTAGTTGCTTGAAAAGTACCACTGTATTATAAAGTACACAATGCGTACAGCAAATGTTGCAAGTTTGAAGACGACGACATTTGGCAGCCATGATAATCATCAACTGAAAGAGTGTTTGAAAATGTTTCATGGAAATAACGCCGTTTCATAACTATGGATGAGACGAGGAACAATTAAAAACAATGGACTGAAAAGGGAGAATCGGATTCCAAAAAGGCAAATAACTTTCCATCTGCAGGCAAGATCATGGCGTCGGTTTTTTGGGAAGCGCGAGGGATAATTTTCATTGACTATCTTGAAAAATGAGAAACTAACTATCTAGGTGGAAAAAATCAAGCTGAAACAGCCGAATTTCGCTAAGAAGAAGGTGTTGTTTTATCAAGAAAACTCACCAGCTCACACATCCGTTATTGCAATGGCCAAAATTAATGAATTAAAGTTTGAATTGCTATCTAATATTCTCACAGAAGATAATTAAGTTTCTTATAATTAAAAAGGGAACTAAATAAATATGTGAAAACGATTTTGTTCTATATCAATTACGAAAATTGCTATTTTCGACATTGTTAAGACTTAAGGCATTTCACCCTACAAAACAATCTTCTTAATTTTTATTATTCTCAAAAATATGATCACTAATTCGTTTGACTGTTTAACACGTTTCACGCATCATCTGAAAATTCATTTTATACATAATTACAGTCTGGATTGTTGAAGAAGACCCGACAAGCCTGCAGTGCATGTACCATCGGGTAGATAGAGGACATCATACCTTCGGGCAAACATTTGTTCTGCATTCTTGAAAACTCGTCCTGCTGATATACTATTCATTATAAGATGAAAAATAACAATATAAATAAATTGTATTATAAGTGATCAGTGTTTGTATATTAGATGTTATTTGTTTTATTCTATTAGATATTAGTGAAGTTTGAGCTAGATTTGAGCTACTAATATAGAAAGTAGAATAGATGGTTACAAATGTACCAAAAATGTTTCAGCTGCATTACGGAAACTCGAAGAAAATAAAAAAAAAAACGAATTTGATTTGAAAAACACCAAAAATTAACAATCGAGTAAATGATCTCCATAAAACTGAATAAATTAATAATGGACAAGGTATTAAAAACTAAATTCATTATAATTCAATTAATATTTTTGCTTTTCTATGACACATTATGCCACATTATTTTCTAACATTAAAAACCTAAATTGTAATTCATGTTTTGACCAGTTTAAGCCTTTTAACTAATTTTATTTCTTCTGATAATGCTTCTAGTGAGAAGCGAAACGAGAAGAGACTAAAATAAACTAAAACTAAAATCAAATATCAACCTACGAGCTCAAAAATTTTCAATAAAAAAAATATGTAAACTAGTGAAGTTAAATACCATTTGATAAGTGAAAGAAATATTCCAATAATCGTTAAATATCATACAAAAACAAACTAAAAAAGAAATTAGTCAGTTACATTGTGGGAGTCTTTGTTTGTACCAAAATAAATTCCATACAGTTAAGGTCTCGATGATAGCTTTCTAATCATTAAAAGTGGAAATTCTTCTTAGAGTAGACTGATTTTCGGTGTTTTCCAGAAATCTTTTCCCCCCTGAAACGCTTTAAACTGCTATTTTTTGTTTATTGATGTTATATTCCTTCAAGAGCATCTTGTTTTGGATATAGATTCACCAATGCCTCGTTAAAATAATAAATTCCTGTTTTTATATCTTTCTAGTAATATATAAAAGCCTGTGGATATTGATGTTCAACATCTGTAGGTTGAAATACTCCAAACAGACGTGCCTTGGTAGCTAATTCCACAGGCTTGTAATTCTTCAAAGAAATGAGTCCGACACCTGGCCTTTTAAAAACTGCTCTGGCCGGGATTATGCTGGACAGCTCGGAAGAGCATTTCTTCTATACTCTAAGCTGTCCACGTTCCTGGAAACTCTATATCTCTCTTTCGTATTGAGTCGAGCATCTTCAGGGTACGCTTAGGAGCCGAGCTCCAAATGTGTGAGCAATATTCCAAAGATAAACGAATCTGGGCCTTGTACAGGATTAGATTTTGATTAGAATTAGATTTTTTACATTTAGATTGAGATACCTTCGAAACATATGATTTGAACGCATCGACCGTTTTGTGAGGTGAAGAAAAACGTTGACCATGCAATTTATTTTTGATCTGCGATAACTACGAGACATTTTTTCGTATGGCGGAAAAGCAGGCGACCATTTGCTTCAAAGTTCTTCGGGCGCGACTTCCTTTTGTTGCATTTGGCTCATTTTAAAAAATCCATACAGTCGATTGTTATTTTATTTCGAGTTTATCTGCATAGATCCATGATTTCACCTTTCACGATCTCATAAACTGATGAACTGGAGCTTCAAACTCACAGTTTATTACATGACGATCTTGCAATATCAGTTTACGCACAGTATCGATGTTTTCTGGCACAGCGACCGATTTTTGGATGATCACGATTGCATTCGGAAAACCTCGAGATGGTGTTTCATCACCAAAAGTCATAGTCATAGAAAACCATCGCTCGAAAATGTTTTTAATTCTATTTTTTGATCAAATACAAATCAGACATAGCACTCGTATGACAACACGTTCTGAGTAAACTCACCCACTAAAAATGTCAAACTTAATGACAGCAATGTCAGAATTGACATATTGACAGTGTTGCCATGCTCAAAACTAAAGTAGCAACCATCGTATCTATATTTATAAAATTATAGAATAAATCTAGAGTGAAACAATATATTAAACTGATTTTAAATTGACGGTACTTTGTTTTTCAAACAACCAATGACAAAAATGCGGTTCGGTTAAATTTTTTTTGTTTAAAAGTGACACACGTGAAATACGATCAACCGTAAAAACGATCTCAATCTACTACGAACAATATTGTACGCCATTCAGGATCCCAAATTGGCATTTATTACCAAGACAATTGAAAGTCGCCCTGCTGTCCACATTACCGCAGCTTCAGACAAAGTCGAGTTATAAGAACCTACGGCAATAACAGCAAAACTAACAGGATCGGTATATAAATCGTAAATAATGGATATACTGCACACATAACCACGTTTCTAGAGTAATATCTCACACAGGAGCTTCAAGGTCGTCGGATATATCTTGATTACGTCGAGGGAAAAGCGGGAGATACAAGGAGGAGGACCGAAGGTTAAAATGTAGTGGCGTAGACTATATATTTTATTTTATGACTAAATATATACAAATACCACTGTAATGAGATGAATAATGGGTTTTATATTTTATTTAATACGAGGGGGTACCCAAAAATAACCGGAACTATTTTTAAATGCTATATATTTACAAAACAACTTCATCCCCTTCAAAATACCATTACCAGTAATACATTTGTCCCGGCGATGCTACCACTGTTCGAAGCATTGTTTCAACTCATCTCTAGAGATGGCTGCAAGCTCCTGTCTCGTTCTTTTCTTGATGTCTCCAATGTTTTCAAATCGCCGTCCTTCCATGCCCCTTTTCATGCGTGGAAACACAACGGAGCCAGGTCAGGCGAGTAAGGTGCGTGGGGCAGCCTTATTTTTAACCAAAAACTGGCTAACAGTGATGGCTGAGTGTGCAGGTGCGTTGTCATGGTGGAAGAACCAATCTCCTGTTTGCCGAACCGATCAGACAGTTGATAAATTGTCTGTCGACGGTCTGTGCACACAAGTTCTCGAATTCTTTCAACATTTTCATCGATTCGGGCAGTTGATGGACGTCCAGGTTTGTCATCAATCGAAAAAACCACTCATACACAAGAGTTTTTCCCATAGCATCATCTTTGTAAGCAGTTTTCAACATTAAAACAGTTTCAGCAGCGTTTTTACCGAGTATAAAACGAAATTTCACAGCGTCACGTTGTTCACTTAAATTTGCCATCATAAAAAAACGAAGCAGCAGTGAAACATCACTAGTAAAAAATTTTACTAGTGACGAACAGAAGGTCGCAGGTTATCGGCCTGGCGACGAGTAGGCAGGCCCCAGCAGGCAGAAATCAGTACTACAAAAGCTCCACCTATGACAATGGTATTCCGGTTACTTTTGGGTACCTCCTCGTATATTGGTCTTCGTATAACGACTTGTAGTTAGGCTTGGCAATATTTTTTAACGAAATACAGTATTTTTCAAAATAAGCTATGAAAAATATAGTACATTTTCCAAAAAAATATAGTATTTTACGCTAAAAATTGAAAATAGACAAAGATATGTTTGTTACTTTCTAATTTTCATAAAAACTACTTCATACTTTGTCCTTCATACATTTTTAAAGATGATTTGTCTGAAAAAATCCCAGGCTTCAATTTTTCCATCACTATTGATTTTGTATTTATTTTCAGAACCTAAATTTTAAATGATATCTAATTGAAAATTTTAACTACCAAATAAAACCTTTATTAGATGTTGTCAATTTGATATAAACAACTGTGATATGTTGCCAGCGGCTTCAGTTAGTATAGAGATCAGTGGGAGCCAAAGACAAAAGATTGTAGATGCGTTCCTAGTCCGAAGTTCGGTTGTTCATCGATGAAATTCAGCTCAAAACTCAGGAATTTCTCAGCAGTAAAGCGGATGAAGACGCAACAAAAGTGCTCGGGGGAGCCTAAGGAAACTTTCGGAACCAAGCTAGTGACCCATCACAAACCGTTATTGACGATTTTTGGCAAAACCTCAATTTTCAGCAAACAGACTAGGGCGTTGGTCCGTTGTTTTCCGGGACACAATTATGTTAAGAGCCAAAACAATAATGCTGATGGTTACCACGAATTTCTTCTAAAGAAAATAATTATATTTCTTTGATTTCTTATTTCTCAGACCTTTTGATATATTAAGGCATCTAAATATTCTTGATTTCAGGTCTCTTCTGTTTCAAAATTAGTTTTTTCAACAATTTCTAAAAGAAAAATTTAATTTTTCAACAATTTTCATAATCTATAACTATAGATATAGATTATTATTATTTTTCTCAAGTAATCCAGATATTTATTCAAATGTGAAACATGTCAATGAGTTCTGCACAATTCTTAAATAAACTGTATAACCTTACAGAAATTCTCGCGCTACAATGGACTGAAAAGGGAGAACCCGTTCCAAAAGACCATTCTATCTGCAGGCAAGGTTATTGCGTCGGTTTTTTTGGATGCAAAAACGTCCGCATTTTGGCCAAGAAAGTGTTGCTTTATCAAGACAATACACCAGCTAAATTCGTTAGTGGGATAATCAAAATTAATGAATTAAAGCTGGAATTGCCCCCCATGTATCCTACTACCCAGATTTAGTCTCCTCGGACTATTTTCTCTTCTCAAACTTGAAAAAATGACCGATTTTTCAACAATGAAGAGGTTATGTTAGTAGTTAATAGTTATTGTTAATATCTTTACGAGTTTTATTATAAAAAGCTGGACTTCTCTCTAAACTGACCCACAATCCTTCTGGTCCTAATTTAGAAGATATTTCCTTTCCTTTATTTGTCCTTTTATCCAAATAATTACATTTGGAAGGTATTGGTACTAAATTGTCTATATTTCAATTAAGTCAAGAGTAAGAATTTACAAATACTGTGAAAGAAGTCATACTCTACAGGACCACCAAAGGAACAGCGACATAAGACAAAATATGCCAAGTGGAATGGTAAGAAATCGAAGAAGAGACTGGAAAAATCATAAGGATATAATGGCGGATGAATTGTATAGTCATCATTGTCAAGAATTGTTAATCAACGAAAGGAAAATCTTGAGGCATGCATCGAAAATGTGGAACAATAAATAACATTGCTCTTGCTTGGACAAGCTCTGGAAAGAAAGAGAACTTGTATTGAAGTTTTTGTTCATTTTTCATGAAATTTCAAGATTTTTCATGAGTATCCAAGATACTAGCAACTGTTTAACATGAGTTTAAATATATATTATTATCTATTTCCTCTTGGTAATCTGAGATTTCGAGAACTTTTTAACTGTAAATTATTTTGATTGTTGGAGGCATCATTGTATTTCTAGAAGCCCTATCGACGTCCCTGTTTGCTGTGGCGTATTATAGCAGGAAAGAAAAAAGTGGAAAGGCATTGGGAACGTGACGCGATCTGAGAAATATTTCACCGAATTGCGAATAAATCAATGTACATCGAAACCGTCACAGATATGCCAGTTTATTACTCCCAGACCGACTGTCAGTCGTGATAAATACTGCCAAAAATTGGGACACTTTATCTTACGGAACGCTGGTGTGTGACTAAATGTGGAATAGTAGAAAATATTCTTACTAAAAGGTATGTCGAAAATTCCGACCGACATTCAGTCATTGCGTGGAATAGATAAAACTGTTTTAGTAACAACAAATTGTTTACATTTCTAAATATATTATTATTATTATTGAATTGTTTGTTTTCAAAATGTAATTATAGTAAATTTGGAGTTGGTGCCTTTTTCGACTTGAAACAACTTGTTTTTTGAATACATAAGGTACTGCACACAACTTCTCAGAGATTTGACAACATTTCTTTTAATTTGGATCGTTCAAGACGTATAATCAAGTGATATCTAATTTGTTCTAAAACTCGGCGTTAAAACTATTATTGAAAGACAAAAAATTGAGTTGAAGACACGAAGTCTAAAGAAAATTAAAAAACAGTTAATTCACTTATACGAAACGCTTTGGTATTTAGGAATTTTAGAATTCTTAAAAGTATTCTATACACCCAGCCGCTAGGCCACACTATCTAGTTGTAATTCAAAAGTTTCGTACAAGTTGTGATTCTACCCAAGAATTCTTAATTTTCTTACGTCTTATGTTTAATCATGTAACTAAACTAATGTTTTCCGTTGTTCTATCTTCGCCCACCATCGCCTGGGTGCCTTTTCTGTCCATCGGACTTTAAAAGCGAACCAGCAGCAAATATAATTGTTACTAATGATGTTTACTTTATTTAGCTTTACGTGCTCGTCAATTCTAAATTGAAGAACTAAACCACTGACTTAGTACTGTCTGATTTCTCGGGTTAATACAAAATTTTTGAAGCTACAAACTGAAAAAGAATAAGAATACACGTGAACTGGTAATATAATCCGGTCCTGGTTGTTATTGCGGTACCATTCACCACGTGTGGCATTGTGAATGAACGTGGGATAAGAATTGGGTGCGTGCGACTTATATCTCATTGTTGTCTTCTTGAATTTTATTTGTATATGAATAAATTATAGAATAGTCTTCATTCAACACCAACATTTTCGAATTTTAGTTGTTGAAGGTGTAATTTTTATGGCATTCCCATTAAAAATTCTCCACAACAGTATTCCATAAAGCATCTTCCAAATATGTTACACGTTCTAATATTTATTGCCTCTTGGATTTAATTTTGGTTAGATCTCAAATATTCATTGAGGAAATTTTTATTTTAAAATTGAGGTACTATGTGATCTCTAGATATTTGTTGAAATTTATTCATTACTAGTGTAGGCCTCAATAGTTTTATATCAATTTTTAAAAAAAGGTAATTCATTGAACAAGAATCTAAATGGGAATCGGATTTACTCGGACGTCCTGGATATATTTAACAGATATTCATACTACATAAGGTAATTACATAAAGAGTAATACAGCTTTTATCTTATAATAGAACTTATAACTAGAATTATCACTGCCTACAGTGTTGAATTACTCAGAGTCCCAATATTTCACAATTATGTTAATAAATCGTTGAAACCAAGCCGTTTAACATATCCTACTGACTGCGCCACTTGATTTTCCACACACGGAAAAAGCTTGAAAATTATTTAAGTAAGGAAGTTACAAATTTTCAAATTCTACACTGACAATATTATCTGAACAACTGAAAAGGTTTAAAATACAGTAAAAGCAGAAAGAAGTTTCAATGGAAAATAAAACCTAAAATTTAGAGACCGATCTATTTACTTTGTTTACCCGCTTCTCCCGATTTGAACGAAAATACTTCTATAATTATTTCTTCACTATTCTAGATGATGTGGTAACAGAATTCGCTGCTAGTACAAGCCAATTTAGAACATGATATTTGTAGAATCAAATTCTAATAATACACACAAAAAAGCAACGATATGATAGAAGACCAGTGCACCTGCAGACAACAGATTTTTGAGACGGCAAGTTTCACAAAGAAGACATGTAATGCTCCAACAACTGGAGGTGAAGCTATAAATATAAGAGTAACTTCACAAAGCCGTGGAAAAAGTTCTGAAAAATATTGGAATTAGTGCAAGACACAACTCTTCAACTGACCCGGGCACCCCGAGAAGCTAGGTTAAGATTTGTACGAGAACATGCGAATTAAAATGTTAAATATTTTGTTAATATACATTTCGTAGAACATCTGTTTGTAAAAGAGATAGTGAGAGGTATCATTCTTGCAATAGATCTTCTACAAATTTTGGAGGAGACTATGGGAAGGAAGAACTCACACAGATTTGGTACTGTTAGTTAAATGAGGCTCATAAATACATTAGAGAGCCTTTGAAGCAGCATGCTGCTCTTCATAGTATGCTAGAATAGTAAACCATTACTTGGTCTGCATCCAGCCTGGATTCAAAATCTATCGGAAATATATGGAGCAATCACAAAAGGTTGAGATCCACAGATTTGATACCAGCTTAACTGCAAGAGGTGTTAATTAATGAGCGGGATCATTTGGGCCAAAATTTTTCGGAAACTGTAAATTCGTCGTTGAATCTCAGTCACAAGTTTTCATAGATAGATCTAATCTTCACTACTAATGAAGTTGCAGGAGATCCACAGGTCTAAGAAACAAAAAATTTGGGAAACAGATGCTCTAACACATAATATAATTGAATGTTAGTTGATCATAGTTTATATACGTAATTATTGCTGTCGAACTAAAAATAAAAATCGACGAGACAATCTTCGACATCGCCTCAATGTTTGCCACCAAATTAATCCTGTATATAATCCCTGGTAAACCCAAATACATCCAATCCGACTTAAGAGCTATAAACTGCGAAAAGTCAAATATATTATTTATACAAACAGCTTCCAAAATCATATCAGCACGATTCACGATTCGCCCTATAATATAAATTATATGAGAAGGAATTATTAGAGGTCTACGGTTATCAATAAGAAAAGATGTTACGTCATTAGGGGATTTGACCAAGGGTCATCGGTAATAAACTGATGTTCGGCATTCCATTCGGACTCACCCTAGCATCTTGAAAGTCATCCCTCCGTGTTGTTTACACAATCATTGACACTCCCAACCTAAAGGGCCATCATTCTCTTCTCTCCTGTCCGTTTTCTTTGCAACGACAAAAGATTTATGGTCCTTCAAATATTCTTAGAAAATTTTCCGTATGTAAAATGAGGTAGTTGCGAATTACACTAAACTGTTTACGATTCTACATAAAAAAATGCCTCAAAATTACTTTGTTATGTATGTCACAACGTAGAAATTGCTCTCTTTTAACATCTGAAGAAACCAGAAGTCATTTGGTGTTAAATTTGCTGAAACAGATGTGGACTTTGAGATATTAAAAACTCGCGAAGATAAAGCAAAATTTGGTTGCGAATCATCTTTATATATAGTTTCTTCCAACTACATGGCAGGAACGAGTATCAGCTGCTTGAGTAACGATAAAAATGAATGTGACAACATATGAAAGTATTCTAAAATGAATTTATACGATGCCTAAATTTACTATGATTTCTAAGATTATCAACCAAAAAAAAAAGAGAAATCAGATGTTTTGTAGGGGTTATATGTCGAGTATATGATCTTGAATAACTTAACATATTGTTTAATAACTAAGATTGTTTCTTATTCCTTTTCGGCCTATTTAAATAAAAAACAAATTAAAATCGACATAATAAATTACTACTAGCTGTAGCTATCCAGTGTTGTCGAATCTTTTATTGTGGTCTATAACTTAATTCGTGCCGTTTTTTTTTCAAAATTTGAACGTTTATTTAAGAAAAACTTGTACAATAATATTAATCAAAGTATTGCCCATCTGAAGCTATGACCTTTTCCCATCTTTCTGGCAATTTGTGGATCCCATCCCAAAAAAACTGCGCCGGCTTGGCAGCCAAGAATAAATCAAGACAAGTTTTGATATCTTGCTCTGATGTAAACCGTTTTCCAGTGAGGGCGTTCTGCATGGACAGGAACAAATGGTAGTCAGAAGGGGCAAGGTCTGGGCTATAAGGTGGGTGAGATAAAACTTCAAATCCACTGTTTTTCAAATAGTTCTTAACCGGAATAGCAACGTGGGGCAGACCGTTGTCATGATGGAAAATTATTGCCTCGTATCTGGTGGCATATTCCAGTTGTTTTTCGGCTACTCCTCTCTTCAAACGGATTAATTGTGTTTGGTAGCGTTCTCCATTGATAGTTTCACCCGGATTTAGCAGCTCATAATACAGCACACCCTTCTGATCCCACCAAATAAAGAGCATTATGATTTTTTACGCTTGGCGTTGTCGTATTAGATCAATTTTTCATCACCAGTAACAATCCGATGCAAAAATGACTTCTATCTGTGGCGTTCCATCACCATTTCGGACATGCAAAACCGTCTTTCGACGTCTCTCGGCTTGAGTTCATGTGGAACTCAATTTCCTCGCTTTTGAATATATCCAACTGCTTTTAAACGTTTTGAAATGGCTGCTCGAGTAACAATCAAAGAATCTGCGAGCTCTTCTTGTGTTTGGCAGCAATCATCATCGAGTAATGCTTCCAGTTTTTCATCTTCAAACTTTTTAGGCTGCCAGGACGTTCATCGTCTTCCAAGCCAAAATCACCGCTTATAAATCGTGTAAACCACTTTTGGCACGTTCGCTCAGCTAGAGGATGTTCACCATGAACTTACACGATGAATTTCAGCAGCATTTTTTTCATATTAAAGTAAAAACACTTTTTCAGGAACAAAGTTCGACATATTTGAGTGAAAAAAAAGTAAAGAACGAGAAGAGACTCTCCAAATTTGATGAAATAAATGGAGCAACGAAACCAGAGACTGTAGACGCCCAGGCTAATCGGAAACGTTGAGATTTATAATAGCTTGAGAGTATGTTACTTTGGAAAGGAAGATCTTCAAATCTTTTACTAAAATTCAGGGTAAAAATCGTCAGTTATTGTCCAATCACGTGGCACGTTATCTAGTTAATGTTCAAGGCTTTTCCTCGACACATTCGACCGTTAGTGATATTTTTGGAACTGCTGCCAACCTTGGGAAGTTCAAGACCAGTGATATACGCCTTTTTGTTTGTATAGAAAGTATAGAAAGACCAAGAGATCTGTAACGAAATCCACGAATTGTTGCGCTCTTTGCGAGTGAATCAAAACTCTTGACCTTTCAATATGTTTTGGCTGTTTACTTCAAAAATGTTAATTCAATAATTTTGTTCTTATTATTTCTTCAAAATTCTGATAATAATTGGTTTATGTTATGGTTGTTGAGGTGAAAATCTTCACAAAGTATGACATTATGTGTTGGTCTATGGCAAGTTTAAATGAAATTTTTAATGAATCCAATAAGCGTATTAAAACGTCTCTTCTGTGACTTTTACCGATATTATCCGAAAGGTTGTTTAACAATTTGACTGTTTTCTGCCGGAACAATTAATCAACAATGAAATATTTCTTTGTTTAGACGTCAAACTAAGAAATCAATCAATAAAAAAATGATTAATTGATTGCACGCATCGAACCTACATAACAAATTAACGAACCGTGTGATATCCAGAATACCTCATCAACCAAGAGAAAGAGAATCCATAAAAGAATATGATAAAAAAATAAAGACCATAACAAATCGATAAAAGGCAAACTCTATTCATGAATGGGGATATTTAGTCAACAAAATAATAATTAAATCGGACACAATGGTCAGAAGGCGTGCAACAATTGGTCTTGAACGTGTGGCATTACCACGTGCCACGATTACCTGTCAAATTTTATGCAAAGTCATCATTCACAACAGGGCGTCCTCGTTCGGCTGGGTTTTGAGTCCCAGACGTGTTTTCATACATCGGATTTTAATAGTTAGAATAGGCCAATCATTGTCAGTTATCATTGTCCAGATAGAAACATAAAATGTGTTCCATAAGGAACATAAATTCATATCACCAATCAGAGGGTTCTTTTGCTGCTCTGGCAGTTTATCTAACTCTGTTGTAGAAATTTCATAATTATTTCTGGGTGCTCCGAATGCTGCATGCACAGTTAGGTTTTGTTTGTGTAGGTAAACAGAAACTATGTTGCAGTCCTCAATATTTGGTATGTGTTGCTTGTTTCGAATGTAGCTCAACCCATTTCTTACGTAAATACTTGTACCTCCTCCTCGAATCTTTCTGCAACAGTCCACTGCATTATATGATGGTATGTTGGAACTGTCTTGCCAATTTGTGCACACCCATATTTCTGTGAGCAGTATTAAATGGTTGGTTATGTTATTTGCTAATAATATATCATGTCAGTAATCTAATTTATTCCTTAAACTTGTCATATTTATGTACAAAAACAAGGTAAATATGAATGATAGTACCAAGTCTTTTTCACACCTGATCCTAGTTGGTCGATCGGTGTCTTTCTTCTTCAGATTTATCTTCTCTATTCATTACGTATGCTGCATACAGTTCATGTTCAGTCCGCATTCGTTTACTTTTATTTTCTTAAGAAATTGCACCTGCTTCAATATCGCTTCTTTTACTGCTTGATTTTTAAACTTAAGTATTGGTGAATCATCCTTTTTGATTATTGGGTAGACTTCTCGTATATCATCATCCCGCACTTTCGTTTTCATTACACCTGAGACTTTTTCGACAATTTGTTTTGGTTCTTCTTGTTGTTTCGGAATTCCCACAACAATTAAATTATTTCCAGTTGTTCTATTGTGTCTAATCTTTCCTCAAGTTTATTCACTCGATCCTTCAACTCTCTGCTTCCTTTTTTAAACTCTTTAACTCATTTATAAGGTCACTTATAACATCTTTATGCTCATCGAAGTTGTCTGACATAAACTGGTCTGCCTGTTTGAATTCGTCGATATCTGAGCAGAGAAACTGCTGGAAAGTGGTGAGAGATTCCTTTAACATGGTCTGAATAAGTGTTTCCATCTGTTTCTCGTCCATTGTTTCGGTTTTTGAGTGCTTTGCCTCAACTCTAACCCCACTCTCCGCACGCTAGTTACCACTCCAACTTGCTTCCCACACACAGGTGAAAGCTTGACTTACATGTTACACAGTCAAGTAAAAATGCTTCTTTATGTTTGCGATATCTACAATTTTGAAAATCGACTGTTTACATGAAACATAACCTAACCTACATCATCCAAATAGAGTTACATTTGAAGTAAACAAATACTGCACGTGGTAAGTGACTTTAAATTTTATTTACATTGATACTATGGAGAAATAGACGTAACAATTTCGTTGCAGGTTTCAAGAAGCTAATCTTAAAACAGGTAGTTAAACGGTTCAAAGAAAATATATGAGTATTCTCAGTCTGAGCTTCGAAATAAGTCGTTTTCAACCCTTAACATTCAATTCTGTTGAGCGGTCTACATATGGTGTGAACCAATTTGTGTCGGCTTTTATTTATTTTGTACCTTTGAAGAGTATTGCAAATTAAATATACCAGATGAATCAACACTACGAAGAAACAACGTTTGTTGCCCAGAATTTGTTAAAGAATTCGATTATTGTACATAAAGTGTCACTTAATTTGATAAATGTGCTTTTTCAATTACATATTTTCAAATACTGAAAATGTCCACGAGTTTCTTGAGATATGTCCGACGGCCGTTCTTAATTGACCACTCGGTATATCATCCAGTAATTCTTGAAGAACAACCAACTAAAAGGGACCAAAAATGTGTTTCTAATCAAGCATGTAGATTTGTAGAGTCTCACAACTGATAAAAGCTGTAGAATCAGTAAAAAGCTAACTTTTGATATTGATTTGATATTGAGGTAATACATAGTAGGAGTTTAATGATATGGATGAAGATTCACCATCTCGAATGTGTAGTTAACAAATATTTGTTGTCAGAATTAATCTGGATTATTTACAGTGAAAATTTGATTCTCATCGATAGTGAAAATTGGAGAAATTTGATAATATGCATGAAATTTTTCTTCACTTTTCTAAAAACTTTATCTTCTCTCTCTTGTCCATTCTCGTATGCTACAGAGCCAGGGTTTATTCTTTCTACCGATGCCTTTCTTTCTCTCTACTTTACCCTGCATTATGTTCTGTGGCCGTAGGTATTTGTCGTTACTACCAATGCGTTTTAGTACTTCGTTGTTGATGATTCTGTCAGTCCAGAGTATCTTTACGATGCGTCTATAAAGTCACATCTCAAGTTTCTTGATCATTTGAGCTTTCAAGGTCCAGGTTTCCACTCCGTACATCAATACTGACCACACATAACATTCCATGAATCCTATTTTGACGTGGAGGTTTAGATTTCTGTTTAATAATTGTCAACAGCTTTCTTTACCGACCAATGCGTCTTGGTATATCGTCGTTGGTGATTCTGTGAGTCCAGAGTATCTTCAGGATGCGTTTATAGACCCACATTTCAAATGCCTCAAGTTTTTTCATCATTTGAGCTTTCAAGGTTTAGGTTTCCACTCAGTACATCAATACTGACCACACATAACATTCCATGAATCCTATTTTGACGTGGAGGATTAGATTTCTGTTTAATAATTGTCAACAGCTTTCTTTACCGACCAATGCGTCTTGGTATATCGTCGTTGGTGATTCTGTGAGTCCAGAGTATCTTCAGGATGCGTTTATAGACCCACATTTCAAATGCCTCAAGTTTTTTCATCATTTGAGCTTTCAAGGTTTAGGTTTCCACTCAGTACAGCAGTACTGACCACACATAACAATCCATGAATCCTATTCTGACGTGGAGCCGTTGCCTTTCGAGCAATCTCAATTCTGATCTTGACTTCTTCGTCTGGATCTATTTGAGCGTTTATTACTGAACCAAGATACTATTTTTGTACCCTAAAAACTTAACTGATATCTATATTTTCTATCACAGAAATAAAAATATCTTCTTTTTCATCCACAGTGACAGTTTGACTATTAGGATATGAAAACTTAAGCGATTGCGAAGAATTTGTAGTTGGATTGACATCGAAATCCCTCAACAATCTCTTCTACATAATTTTTTTTGATAATTTCATTCGTAGTTCAAAAAAAGGATATGGCTTCGGTGTACCAAATAAAACTAAGTATCAGTAGTACTAAATTTGAATCCAAATTTGTAGATCTCTTGTGTCAAAAATCACATTGTACTGTATATTAGTTTTTTTTACGATATGTTTTGCTAATAAAACTATGGTTTTTCCGACTATGTAATTGTGATAAAATTCCTCTTTATTGAATTTCAATAATTAAATTTCTTTTTTAACTTTTGGTCAATATTAATGTACTTGACGCTATACTGGCCTAGCAGGCTTATTTTCATACATTGGATTTCAATGGCCATATATACGTCTAGTTATTTGATATGTGGGCGAGAAGACCACAAGAAGAGCTTTTTCCTTATACCTACATTTTAATTGAAATCCTTTTTAGAGCCTTTTACCCTCTCGCCTCCTAAGAGGTTTATGGCACTTAAACTTCGTCGTATTTTTTTTTGGACATTTGAACACCTCCAACTAAAATATTGCTTATAACGTTTATTTGTACAAGTGCCTTGTACGAAAAAAAATATTTATTGATTCGTTTACTAGTGTTATGATCTGAGGAATCATAATGAAATGTTATTATAACTATTTAACGGTATAATTTGTTTATTGACAATATAATTACCAGCACAATATGAATACATAAAAAGTTACCGTTTCAATTTGATAAATTGTCAAGTGGTGTCTTGCTTTCGATACAATATTAGATGTTATTTGTTTATAACTTGTGATAAAACAAATTCAAAAACGAAATTTTCATAAATTGAAGTTACGAAATTAGAAAAGAAATAAAACATAAAGTAAAGACAAAAATCAATCTTCAACAAGAAGTGTACGGAGCTATTCTATTTTTTTGTAAATTCCCCACTTAAATTATATTTATATAGCGAATTTTAATTTTGAAACTGTTTCTTCTATCTCATAAAGGCAACAACAGAAAATGAAATTGATTTTAATGATATCAAAGTCGGGGTAAAGTTGAAGCAATGTTGACTGTGTTCTTATCTATATGCTATACGTTACGAAGTACCTGGTCTAACCTAGAGATGTCGGTACTTTCTTGAAAAATACCACTAGAAAGTACACAATCTATACAACATATATTTAAACTTTGAAGACACCTCGTTAGTTAGTATTTGTTTGGTAGTCATCGGTAGTGAACGTTTTCAGTAAAGTTATAAAAGCTGAATTAGATTCTATTCTGACAATAAAATATTAGGCGACAGAGTTTAAACGAGGCCGTACGACATGCGAAGACTAATCTTCGACTGAAAGTGCGGAAGCTAGCAGCCATAGTAAGCCTATTAATTGAATATTTGGACTTGAGAAGGCTGTGTGCAAGATGGGTGCCGCGTTGGCTCACGATAGAACAAAAACAACGTCTTGAAGATGTTTCCATCGAGAGTTTGGCGATGTTTCACAGAAATGCGGCGTTCTATAACCATGGATGAAACGTGGGTTCACTACTTCACACCTGAAAAAAAACTATGTAAGACCGTGGTACTTCAGGTGTTACTTCTTCGGATATGTATGCCTCAACTTCGGCTGCGTAAACTGACGAATCTTTAGTATTTAGATTTAATAATTCGGCAATAAAAGTTTCCTCCTTTGATCATCAATATTTTTCTCGTAGATCTCTTGGTTTTCCCGTCCATCGAGTGCGTTGTGACCAGTTGTATTTTTCCTTTGGAATGCTAGAGCCATCCAAGTGGGATCTTGGATGAGCTATCGAATGGATTTGAACCTAGATTACTTGAAAAAGTGGAAATTTATTGCATTGACAGCCTTTGTATCTACTTTAATATCGAACTATTTTCTTCATCTCTAATTTCTTCGTCCAAAATCGATATATCGATTGTTTCTAAACACGAGTATCGAACTTTATCTCTGAATTTCATGAATTTGCTATAGTATTCTGATTTTGATTTTTTCTTTTCAATTCCTCGTTTTGTTTGATTCGACACCTCTCGTTGAAATAAAAATAAATTAAAATTTTTCAAATTACGGTTAAAAAATAGTTCGGCTTTGGCTTTTTTTCAAATTTATTTTGTAATATAGAAAATGTACGAATATTACAAAAAACTTACGAGCTGTCGAGTCTAGATTTTCTTTTGCTACTTTTTTTCTGAAGATGGGAAGTATTTGCCTTTTTATTTCGTGTTTATGCTTGTCATGGATACAGCTTCATCAACATTTCTGCGTACTTGTTACGAACTTCTTAATTTTATGATCTAATTAGTTTTAACATAATCATAATCGTCAGAAAATTCAAAATCAAGTACAGCATTATGTTAACGTGTTTTGTTATGTAAACTTCCTCATATATGAAGGAAATATGAATGTAGGCCTCATACTTATGGTACAAACCTCGTATACTTCTACGAAAACTGAAATAGATTCCTTGACAAATAGTTTTCGAACAAAAATTCAAAGAATCAGAGGTTTATGAATTGTTAGCAGGTTTTAGATATAAAGCTATTGGATTTTTCACATCTTTAAATTTTCTGTATACGTTTTGTACTCCAATCGTCATTATGTCAACAGTAGTGACGTTCCCTTTTTTCATAATGACTTTTCTAATAAATAAAAGGCAGTAAAATTGACTCAACGAACATTCATACACTTCATCTTCTCATTTTTCTCGCGTCATGAAATTCCTTTCGGTATCGTTGTTGAATATGCACTTCTTTCTGCTCTATTGATCCTTCTACTTGACAATCATTTATCATTCGTTTAATTTTCGCCCTGCATTTCACTCTAATCTTTCCTCTACCATGAAGATCTCGAATACGTCCTCGTGAATAGCATTCGAGATGCAGGATCTTCGCATGGGTCCCAGACCCTTTTTTAATCTAAAGATATATAATAAAGTATTTAGTTATGAATAGTTTCACATGGTAGTTGAATTATTTTTTGATATCTTGTCATTTTGTATAGTTGAGTAATTAATTTTTTTAATATCTAAACCAATTTATTGATACGAGGGTAGTTAGTAAATATAAACTGCAATTTTGCTACTTCCCCGGAATTTTTCGGATGTTTTTACGTAGAAATCTCTTGGCTTGTCGAGTAACCAAGGATCCGCAGGTTCCAGTATATTTTCTATGTCCCTAAACACGCTAACTGTGTCACCTGGGTTTTAACTCTTCATTTGAGAAGAAAAATCCATAAAATTCTCACGTTATTTTCGTTTTAAATTCTCATATTTATAGTACAACATCGATTAGTAGGTAAAAATAATTAGGCCCTGTTTCTTCACTTCCCTACTATTATTTACCGAATAATCAAAAATTCGGTTTCTTCACCTAATGATAAATTAAACCTCCGAATACATCGAGTTATTTTCCTACAATATTATACATCAAAAGTGGTTTGTTTGTTTATTATACCTGTTTGTTTATTGTTAATTAGTTCATTTTTGGAAATATTCGTCATATAAACAATTAATTATTTGATATGGACGCTTTCCAAGATTTAGAAGATTTGTTTGATGAGGAATTGATTGAGGAAATACAGAAAATTTCAGAATGAGCTTATTCCGTTCATCATAAAATTGATCATTACAATTTTTTGTCTGATGATGGATTTTATAAACGGTTCCGTTCTTCAGAACGTGAAGAAACCGGGCCTTAGTAAAATAAATATTATGTTGTCCAAATAGACCCCACATGCATGAAGATATTACAGAAAATATGCCTAACAAGATTCTTCCTTTTTGTGAAAGGGTTATGGAGGTCCTGGTGTCCTCTTTGCACCGAGACTGGTGATATGAGAAAACCTTGAATCAGTACATTCTATATCCAAACAAAAACTGGTGTAAATATCCTTGATCGTGGTACCATGTTGTCGGAAATTCCAACCGTTCAATATTTTGAATTTGGCTGCAATCAAAACATTTTTCATCTATAGAAACAATAAGCCCAATTAAAAGAATTCGCTATCAATTATAAAACCGAGGAGTCAATCAATCCTGTGACTGACACACAGATGGCACTGCCGTTGTCAAATCCATATGACATTTATGAAGTGTCAACTTTCAAAAGTGACAGTCATTTAAGTGAAGCTACTTTTGTTATTTTCAAAGCAATGTACAAGCTCAGCATTGACTTCAAAAGTGTTATCCAGACTCAGCTACATCTAAAAGAACGATTTGTTATTGGTTTGCTGAATTTAAACGTGGTCGCACAGACATCAATTATAGTAACCGTTCTGGTCGTTCAATTGCGGTGGTTACTCAAGAGAACATCACAAAAGTTCACAAATTGTTTATATCTAATCGTAAATTGGAACTGCGTGACATAATTGACACCGTAAAGATATCAGAAGGCAGTGTGTTTACGATTATGCACGAACGTTTGAACCCGACAAAGCTTTTTTCAAAGCACGTTCCGCGTTTACTCACCAATGATCAATTACAACAACGTCTTGATGATTTAGAGCATTGTTTACACGTAAATAATCCGATTTTTGCGTCGATATGTGACAATGACTCAAAACGATCATCATCTGAGTGGACTGCAGTTGCTGAACTACGTTCGAAACGTCCAAAGGCATCTGGAAAGGTGATGGCTTCAATATTTTGGGATGCGCAGGGAATATTGTTCATCAACCATCTCCAAAAGGGAGAAACAATCAATATCGAAGACTACATAGAGTCGTTGGAACGTTTGAACGTGAAAATCGAGTATAAACGGCCTCATATGTCGAGGAAAAGAACCACTGTTTTAGTTTTATAGTTTTATAGTCCAAATATGACCCCAAGTAACTAGTGGCTTTTCGTTCAGCTTAAATATAGAAGCAATTGCTAAAACTGTTGTCTATTGAAGATCACATTGATCAATAGAATCGATTTTTGTCAAAAAAAGTGTTTTTCTTAGTTAGTTATACAACTTGAATGTTAAAAATAAAATAACTGATGAGAAAATTCATGTAATTATTATAAAAACTTGGGGTGAGTTCCGTGATTTCTCAACTAATTCTTTATTTCCGATTGAAAGTACTGAAAAATTTCGAGTTTATTTATAGAAAGGGAAATAAAAGGGAAGTCCTAATCATTGAAGGGAATCAGTAATTTATAATACCGACCGTAATTTTCTCATCAGTAATTTTATTCTAATTCAAAGAATTACTTCCAATTTTCATTTTCATTATTGCTGAAAGCGTATTTTCTGGTTTTTCAATGTATTCCATTATTTTTCCTTCTTGCTTTTTGTTTAGTACATCTCGAGCTTCCTATTTTTTCTGTAATTATTCTGATAATTGTCCTGGTGAAACAGATAAAGCCGATAGTAACTATCTGTCTTTAATTTTCTTGAGATAAACTATATTTTACGTTGCTCTTTCGTTTTCTTCTTCTTTTTTTTTGGTCTTGTTATTCTTTACTTTTAATAGAAGTCTCTGTTATTGCGCGAGTAAATTTTTTTTACCAATTTTTATATTTATGTGTATATTAATCAGTTTTAAAATGAGTGAATCTGAAATTCCTTCGACCCCCTTAGAGAACTATAAATTCGCCTTACATAAATTATAGGAAAGAAAATCGTTCTCGCTAGACTGGCGAGAAATTAAATATCAAAGTCGTCTTGTAATTTTCCGGTCACTATACCACCCTCGTCTAAAAAAATGTAATTTAAATGTCCCTAACCCGAAGTGTCATCCGCAGCGAAGAAAAAACAGGACTTAAGGTCATCCGTATATCTTCCCCTGTCACTATGAGACATACTTAAGGGTCTGTCAAATAGATTTCCCTAAATATATGTACGGAGACTGGGAACGAGCTATTTTATCGTTTGGTGTCGGTTGGAAGAGTTTTTTCAACTTTAAATAACCTCCGGCAGTTTGTCACATTCTTGGCGTTGTTTTCCGATTTAAATAATTATTTCCAATACTTTATGAAGAAATTATCGAGTTAAATTTTAAGAACTCCGTATATTTAAACAAACCTCCCTGGCCGCAAGTGATTTGATAGAGAATTATTGGAGTTATGAATTAACTAACCCGTAGGGAGTGAGTTGAGTTAGTCGGAGTATATGAACCCCTTCTCCTTCAACATTTCAGCCCTTTTCGATGAGCAGACGTCAACACACTTGCTAGTCGATCAATCAGACGATCATTTGAATTCAACGCACGTTCGTATAATCTCAGTTTTGGATTATTTTATCTACATTGCCGCCCTCAACCCATACAATCTTCGGGAACATTAATCAACCATCAAAGGGTAACGAAGCTCTTATTTTTCGTATATAATCGCTTACAAAAAAAACTACATTCAGAAATGATTTCAAACGATAATGAATGTAAGTTTTAAATCAAATAAAACTTTTAACAATCGACATAATACGAAATTTCTATAGAATTTGTTGGAGAAAAGTATATTTGAAATTATAACTGAAATTCCGTTACCCCTGTAAAATAAAAGTAGCCTGTCAGATTGAGGGTATTAATCCATTAAGCGATAATGAACGTTCAATTAAGAGAGTAGCTTCAACTGTCTGTTGGGAATTTTTTGCTTTACGAAGTTGGCAAACTGGAATCGGTGATGTGTAATAATTTGATTGGTTGTCAATTGTTCGATGTAAATAATGAAGTAATAGCAGCGACAATACACCGATTGTTCCAATTGTTTTATGAAGTGTGGAACAACAAAAGATTTTCCTAATGGTCCTAAAAGAAGCGGTATTCATACATGAATGTGAAGAGCTAAAAACAAATAAATCCCATGCTTTGATTTTGTTTGTATTTGATACGAGAATTTATCCAATATTTATCAATAAATCCGAAAATGTCTACTATATAAATAGAGCACAGAGCGTGGTTGATATGAAATTTTGCACTGATTTACATTTATGTAATAAATATTTTATTAAAAAGTGCTGATTGCGCAGAAGATGTTAGTAAAGATAATGATTTATTCACAGCTGATGATGGCATTGATGATGAAATTGAAGTTTGTTACCAGATAAAGAAGAATTTACAGATATAAGAGATGACGTTGAAACTAGTTTGTTTAGAAGATCGAGAATAGTGTTGGCGCTAGTACTGGCCACATCAAAGTTACCAAAGCTACAAGAAAAAAAAAATAGAATTGAAGTCAACTGTTGATGAGTACTGATAGTTGTTTTGAACATGATTGCAATCAGTACAAATGCAGATTAACGTCGAAACTATCGCAACCATCAAAGCTACCTGGTAAAGTAAATTAGCTCAAGAGATTTTTGATAAACTATTTTTTTTAAAACTCAATAAGATAAGTTAGTTATCGAAAAGCGTGTACTAGCTTGTAAAGGTAGAAATACAATTAATAACATTTGCAAAAGTCATTAATTTTTCTTTCATTTTATCGATTCTAACCTAATCTAAAGAATTTTTCGGGACACCCAGTAATTCTCTTAACTGATATATACGCCTGTTGTTTTCGGCAATCAGACAACAGATTGACAGAATCTAATGCAATTTACTCATATCTTGACAGCTATTGAATAGCCTCATTCCGGATTTATTTCTGTTATCTTGGCAGAGTGTAGATTGTATCGTATCGTCGAGTGGTGGATATTGGATGCACTCAAACATATATAGTCTTTGGCGCGTTATTTCAGAGAACTCTACCTGAAGGCAAGTAAATTACAATCCACAAAACTTTTGATTTCCAAAAAATGATAAAACGAATTGGAATTTGAGGTAACGAAAGGTGGGAACTGATTTGATTGATTTAGATCGTTGAAACTACTTAATTTTTGAGCTCAGGTTGGGAAAATGATAATAATTGTGAATCTTTTACCTCATAGACCTTTTTGTCGATTAATCGTTTTGATATTTAGTGAACCATCTGTGAAAATTTTTATTTGACTCTGATTTAAGATTTTTATGATAAAATGTTTGGCGAGGGTGGAGGTGAGGCAGGACAAATTTGAGAGCCTTGAGGTGGGCACGAAGAATAAAGTGAAGTATAAAAAAATTTAAGCTGGTACTTCAATCAACAAACGCGCATGCTCGCTGTCTTTCTCTAATATGATATGAAAAAAAAATACTATAGTAACATTTCAGACATATTGTCTTCGTTAGTAAGATCTAAACGATTCACACACGCCACCTGTTATTATAATTTTCAATCAATTGTGTCAAATTATTTACGTTGACATTTCTACAAAAGTTGAGTCAGATCAAATTCTTTTGGAACAGGAACAGTTAAGTTCTAAAAGTAAACTACAATTTTAAGCCGTTTTTTGTTGTTAAAATTAAATTAATTAACTAGCACAACGTGTTGGCTGCTTTGCTGTTGTGGTGTAAAAAAAACTAGCACGATATCGATGTCTCCGCTATAATTATACGAGGGTTGTTACTTAAGTTTTCAGATAAATAAATAAATGGCTTTATTACTTTTCAAAATATTCTCCATTAAGATCAATAAGCTTTTGCATCGGTTTGAACCAACTGTCAAAGCATTTTATCCATTCCGAGTACCTCAAAATATATAATTTGAACGGTTCATCAGGTGTAGAAAAACTGTAACCCCCCAAGTGAAACCAATCGTCTTCTGCGATTGCTTTCCCTCATTAATTCGAACACTTCTGCTAAACAAGCGCTGGTGTATCATTCAGAATTAACCGTTCTACGTTACTCTAATGGGACGGTGGCCACAGGTCCAGATATTCAGAAAAAACAGACTACCACTTGCGCGGACAATTTTTGAAAGATTTATACAGTCGATTGTTGATTAGTTTGAGATTCATATGCATAAATCCATAATTTGTCGCCCGTCACGATCTTGTAGACGCACCAATCGGCACGAGCTAGAACAAATTGAAAAATTTTGCGACATCCAACGCGAACAAATTGACAGCCAAATGTTCATGCGATATTAGATGTATGCGAGTGGAGCTAATGCCAGAGTATGCCTCAATCTCACCATCAGAACAAGGTGGCTCGAGATGGTGTTTCATCAAAAATCGAAGCTAATTGGTTTAAACCACGTTAAAACTCATAGAAAATCATCGTACGAATATGCACCATTAAAAACGTCACATGATGGCAATGTGACATTTGACGTATTCACATCAATGTTGCCAAATCTCAATACTTAAGTATCAAACCTCGTAATTGAATCATGAGTTTCTAGGGATGGAGATTATTCTTTCCAATATTTTTCATTGTATATAGTTTATGTAGAAACCTATTCTCTAACGAACCATAAATGGTTTTGCTGGACGATGAAGAATCAGTCTAGACATAATTTTGTGTATCCCCACATTTAATTTCGTTTGAAAATCGATAAGGACGAAACAATAATAAAACATCAACCTATGCGAGGGAATCTTGTGATTACTAGTTGTTATTTATTAGAAAAAAATCAAGTTGCTTTTCGGTAATTTCTTCCCCACCCAGAAGAAACTAATTCACGTCTTATCGTCGCGGAAAAAATTATGGTGTTATGCCTGATGATATATCAGTTAATAAAATAGATTTTTAGTCTAATTATTTGAAAAGATTGATAAAAATGAACTTGACAATTCCGGAATTTTGGCAAGTTTCGTTAGAATAACCAAATGTGTATTTCAATTATATACAAAGTTGCATATCATTTCCTGGTAGCGACGATTTCTTTGTTTGAGAAATATATGAATGCCAGGATACGCCACGTATTATGAGTTTTTGACTTTTCACCTTTCGAGGGCAAGGCTGTTATAAATTAGAACAATAGAGTTAAACATATTCATAGCTATTCATTTCAAAAACAATCAGAACCAAGATACAATCGATATTTTTGAATATGTCCTTTTTTTTTTCAAAAAACCATTATTAAGAGAGTCGATAGTGTGATAATTTGAAACTTGTAACAATGTATATAAAAAAGGTGACCTCTATTATATAAGTATAATATCATTAGAATCAGATCTACTATTTTAAATAAAAGATTTTATGTGGAATAGGAAATTTCAGTCTTGAGGCGTTGATATATCTCTCATTTCCTTTCTTTCTTTCTTAGAAATAAAGCATTTAACACTTGTAGTTTGGTCTTGAATCAAAACTATCATCAAAAAATGAACTTCTACTTCAGTAAACCATCCTAAGACTTGTGTGGACGAACCGATGCAATTATAGAACACTGCCAGCAGTTCCAACATAGCAATCTTTCAGAGGTTCCATAACAAATTCTTTAGAGGCATTGTCAATGCTCCATTGATTTAATATAATCAGTGACAGATCGTCAATGCTTTCTAATGGTTGGTTGACCAGTTGAACTCGAGTGAAGTTGACGAAGTGCGCAAATTTAAACGATTACTGTCAATTGTCTGCTGCCAATTGTCTGCTGTCAATTGTCTAAAAGCTCTAGTCCATAGAGTCTAATAAAAACCGAATGAAATATAGATTTCAAAATTTTTTTACAAACCATCAAAACTTAAATATAAAATACAAATTTCAATTTATAATCTTTTGCTGGTGGATGTGATTTCTATAAATAAGCGACTCTAGTGGTTTCTTTTTTATGAAATTACAGCATATGCCAAAACAATGGAACTATTGCCAAAAAAATCACAGTTATTTTATGAAAACGTTCACATGGCATATGAAAATGGTGCTTTTTGAAAAATATATCATTATTAGTAAGTAAAATGGGAATATATAAAATGTATTGCTAGTTTACTTTCAAGTATTAGCTCGAAGTCCTTGGCCTTATATCCACTGTGGATGATAACCTACCATTCGGGCGTTGTGGATTCATCTTTCGCGGTGAATTACTTGGAGTTTTCTTGGTTTACTCTCAAACCTATTAAACCTTCTTCTTCGCTTCTTTCTCTCTCCTGTTTCACTTCTCTCCACCCTCTATGACTTGTCTTCAATTCCTAACCCCTACCGCTGCAATATTCTGCATTATTTGTTGTTCCCAGAGTGCTTTGTGTTGAAGTCTTTGTCATTCTATGACCGGCTTCCATTCTGCTATCCTTTGGTATATATGCAAACTATCCTAAGCCTTCGGATCTGTATCACTGACACTACATCACAACCTTTCACCTCGTTTTTGATCTTAACTTAGATATCCTTCATCGGTTCTGTACATTTGTAACTCTGTATTCGTGCTCAGCTCTTACTACTTAGAAAACTCCCATACCTCATCACGCTCTATTTGCTGCTCTTATTATTTGGAACTGATATCCCTTCAGAATGATGTCCCTTTGCTTCATTTGTCCTTCTCTTAATCACCAACATTAGCATTGCATTATAAGCTTTTCTTACCTCTGTCCATGTGTCAGAACATCAGCATATCCCACTATCTACCCACTGTTTTCAGATAAATACCTCAAACATCGTTGGTCGTTGAAGAAGCGCCCTCCTGCACACAAAAAAGCGCGAAATGCATTCGGTCAAATCTATAAATATCTTATTTTTATTAATCAAGCTCTGTACATCAGTGAAAGATGTTTACCTCAACAAAATTCTATAAAGCTAATAGCAAAACAAATTTTTATTCCTTAAAGATCAAAAGTGTTAAAATAGTGTGATGAACTCGTCCACGATATGTACCGTGAAGCCGGTTCCGTTCGGTTACATTGGAAATCTTAAATTTGTTCGTTTCATGTTTGTTGTAATATGTGTTTTGTAATCCTTGATGTCTAAACTGTGTTATCCTGATTTCTTTGATATTAATCCAAGAAAAGCTGGCGTATTAGAAAAATTTTGTTGTCCAGTGTAACTAAAATGCTTCTTGTTCATTTGTTTAATAAATTAGTAGCATTGTTTTCTTCATGTATAAATCGTTGAAAAAACATTTTCAGAGCTACTGTTAAACTTTCTTATAGCGGTCTTTTCACCCCAATTTGTCTCCGATCCCTTCTTATTCCCAGACAGTGGACACGGTCCAGGAACTTGGGCCATTAGCTTAATAGTCGTATTGTTGGGGAAAGACCCACTTTAAAATGCCTCCTTTTTACCCTGCTAAATTCCCAATTGTTCTGGTTTTATGTTGTTCTGACATTGTGTTCTAGACAATTGACTTCTGGAAAAATCGGGAATAATGAATCAACTCGATACTGCTCAGTCATTCGATGTTAAAAAGAAAAACATTTATCTGGTATCATTTTCCTCTTTATATAAATCATTTTCATTCAGAGTGTTTACTTTCATAATAAAATTGTATCGTCATCATGATTTTAACAAGTAAAAAGTTTTTTTCACAGTGAAGATCGGAAATAAAGTTCGTCACTTTATCTCTGGTGGCAAATAACAAAATGTCACTTTCTATGAGATTTTTTTTCTATAAAAACATAAGCAAAGGTAAATCTCCCATTTTAGAATATTTTATTAATCAATTATTACATTTTCTTTATATAGAAAGTACAATTATTAAATGTCAAAATGACACACACGTTCCTTAAACTATTCGGAACAAAACTGTGTACCGATTTATCAACATACCATTCAGTGTCCTTTGAAAACTTCCGACCGCCATGTTTCTTTAGTATCACCAAGTCTCCCCCAGAGTCAACTAAAAGTGTAGCAGATGCTTTCCGAAATGTATGATCTGTATATGAGTTTCAAATTGAAGAAAATTAGTTTCGGAAACCTTATAAAACTGGTTTTCATTTCCCCAATTTTCTATATTATCGAAAGTTACCCAATTTCACAAATTTAACAAACTCCTGCTTTTCCAAATAAACAATAACCTTGACCATTAAATAAATTCCATCTGGAGCATTATTTGAAAAATCGCTAATAGTACATTTTTTATCTCATTGCAGAAAGTTTTCCCACTTTAAATAGAATAAGATTATCTATTAGGAAATCGTGATGAAAATGAGATATTTTAGACATACCAAATCCTACTCCGTTCGATTGAAATTCAATATCATACCCTGATTCCGTAGATAATTTCATGATCGTCGTAATCTTCTCGGAATACCAAAATTTAAATTGTGGTATTCGAATTTTGGTGAAGTCGCCGAGCATAATCAATTCATTATTACTTATTTTTTTACTTTAGAAATAAATCGTAATCGTGTAAACACTGTAATTCCATTATATTTTAACGACTATCAAGCTTGTGTAAGTTCTTGTACATGATTTGTTCAGTACAATGTCTATTCGCAGATGTAGAGGCTCTAAACACAATTTTTCTAATATTTGGAGATATAAAACACTAAAAAATGTCGCATACTTTGTGATAAACGTTTATCTATTAATTTTTAAAGATAAGGTATGGTATGTATTCGTTGAACGCCTAAGTAATTGGTCTATGAAACAGCTTCTAAATTTGTTCTCCTTAAGATATGGAGGACAAATAAAACGAATAAGTAGATTAAGACCTTCGATTCACTGAGAGTGGAAGCTGAAACATATTTTGAAAATAACAAAAAGTAATTGGAGCTGAAGTACTTTTTGTGTAAGAAACCGGTGCTACAATTGAGACACAGATAAAATTTCAGAAATACGTACAAATAATGAAAGAATACTAGAATACTGTTGATCTGAAACGAATAGAATCAAGTTATCAAGACAAATACTAGTAAGAAAGGAAAATAGAGGAAGACCAAGAAAGAAATGAGAGGAAGCTACTTTAAAAAATGTTGACGACAGAGTTAATTTTTGAATTTTAAGAATGCTTCCATTTCGATAATTGTTTCTTATGCTGTTTCTTATACTGCACTTATAAATAACAAGAAAGTGTAGTTTTTTATTGGATTATTTTCTGATTTACAATCTACAATTAAACTGACGACTATTGAGTATTTGGAATCAGCGGAAGGAAGCTGAATTGCTTGGCTCCAGACTATCAGAAAAGAGAGCAGCAATTTTTTTTAAAAAGTTGATTCAATGTTGTGCTCAAATATTTTAGATCTAGTGTGTGATTTTCGTATTGAACACAGAAAGGAATACTTCTTCATTTCTTCTCAAACTAATATAAAAGTACAATGTTAACATATAACATCCATTCCGATTGGTCAATCCGTACATAATGACGGAAACTATGGAAAATTTAGAAGTTTATTTATTTAATACATTATTGAATACATTTTGTGGTAGCTTAAGAGTAATATATACGTTCCTTGGACAGCACCAAAGCTCAATTCTCTTACGTGGATGGTATGATATAAACCTTGTAGATCCAAAAAAAAAACGTATAAATCTTGAAGTTTTTACCTAATATTTGGAGTACCTCTTTCAAAAATTTTCTCACCTTTTGGAATTAATATACAAGAATTGATATTTGCGGGTATGGACTCGATGACTTTCCATCGTAGCATGATGTATGTATATACGTAGATGTTGAGGTATCGTATACAATGCGACCCAAAGTATTCATTGTGTCCCCCTTTCTTGCTGCGATAGTCCTTATAAATTATCCTAATAATAGGTTTTGCTCCTATCTACCTTCTTTTCCAATGCTTTTTCCATTGTTCTGTAGCTGATAGGGCTTGCCTGTCCCCACACTTTTTCCAATTGCATAAATGTCTGCTTTAAAAATGCTTGGTGTGATTCCCAGTGATTCAAAGTGTTTGGTTTTAGGCCTTTAAACTCCTATTCCAGTTCTGTCTGTTGCTTTAGATTCATCCCCAAACCATTATTATTTGATTATTATTTCAATTACTTAGTATTGAGGTAAATTAAGTCTCGAAACTGAATTTCTTTGATGCATCATCTTGAAGCATGTCTAAGGTTTGGTCAATATTTAGGGACGGTTTTTCTTTGGTGATTCCATCTCTGAACATTCCAAGTGATGGTTTTTCTGTTACACTTTCCAGTACTATGGGGGTAGAATCAATTCTAGTGCAGCTGTTGCTTCGAAAGATTAATGCGTTTCAACAAATTAATAAATCTATCAATTAAGTTCACTATTATAATAATATTTTATAGTCTTTTTTAGCTATGTGTTTTTTGGTTTGAATAAATGTCAAAATGTCTTTTTAATTTGGCCTAATCTTGATAGAAATTATTTGAATAGAGTAATTACTACTTTTCGAACGCATTGTATGATACGTAAAGGAAACCAACAATGAACCTCAACAATCTAAAAAAGCGACAGCTTTTGAAACGATGTGTTTATTGTTTTTCGGTGGTGTTCACATAACAATAGCCAACAATTTACAAAGAGCAGTTACTATTCGGCATCGCCGGGCCAGACAATAGATACATATCTAAAATCGGGCGTAAAATACTCGGTGTGCTCAACTGGCACTTCTTAACAGGGTTATCTGATAACCTTATGGCCGATTCCCGCCATCCGGGAATGCATTTCCGACCCCCCGAAGGAGAATACAAAGAAATAACATAAAAGAACAGATAAAAAGTCAAAGGTTGAGGGCTCCCGATTTACCAGTTTATCGACGGTAACCTTCTGGATGGCATTTTCCCTATTTTTATCAAATACTTGTGTTTCTTATTGGAGAAAAAGATTTGTGATTTATTGAAGAGGAATTTAGTCATATCTACGTTTACCTACATTATATATCTATTGACGGAATGCGATTTGTTTTAATAATATCGACTTCATAAATACTTCAAAATGATAGGAAAATTTAAACTAAATCATATTAATTTGATAAATGTTACAAAAAAACGTGAAAAAAGACCAAAATCCTGATTACTGTTGAATCAAAATTGGAAACAGATTCAAGAACACGTCCTAGAATTTCAGCTACTACTGACTTTTTGGGGATAGCTTAAAACTTAGAAATTGTAAATTCTTTTAGTGTTATCATTGTTATTGTTAAGTTGAAAATCTTATTACTAGTCCAATATCGTTGTTAAAGGTAATATACATGAAAAAATTAGAACCATTGTTGCCTACTATAAGTTTATTGCTGACAGTTTGTTGATAAATTTAACGTGATTTACTCAGATAATTGATAGATTCCACATATTAGACCCAACCCGTTGATAGTTTCTGCAATATACTAGGATAATCCCAGAAATACCTGGCCCAACAAAAAAAAATTTGGATCCTTTTAGATCCATACGCTTCTCCCAGCGATGTTCAATAAGTTCTTTTTGTAATAAGAATCGTCTAGATCCTCAAAATAATCATGAACTTCCAACATCACCTCTTCATGAAAATCTTCGACCACCGAGCAATTGTTTCACGTCTGGGAACAGAAAACAATCTGAGGAGGCTTAATCTGGCGGGTAGATTGCATGAAGTAGCAATTTAAACTTAAATTCATCAATTTTGACTATTGCAATAACGGATGTGTCAGCTTGATGAAACAAAATTTTCTTAGCCCATTTTGGTCATTTTTGCTTGATTTTTTCGCTCACACGAGGTATTTTTTTGGAGTTATTTCGTCCCACTTCCCTTCTAGCGAAATGTGCAGGATATTCACACAAGAGATGCTTTCCTGTTTCCACCAGAATCTGCAGTTGTCGTCCTCTGCCATGCCCATCGTCTTAAGGTTAGGTTGAGGATTTCTTAACCTCTAGTTCAGTTTGTCTGCCTCACGAGATGCCACAGTTGGTATCTGATCCAAGGTATGGAGTCATTACCCTTTTTTCGCAAAGCTGTCTACTTATTCATTTCCTGGTTTACCCTGCTGTTGTAAACGAGGGCTTTTAGAGTTTGTTTGCATTCCCACACTAGTTTGAATGTGCACTCAAAAGCTTTTAAGGCCATTTGGCTTTCTAATGATAGAAACTCTACCGGAAAAATGGTGAGTGAAGTTTCTAGAGGTATAGATATTGATAAGTCTTGATTTGTTCTTACATTCGAATTATATAAATATGTAGTGAAGTCACAGTGAAGTGGAAACTGTTACTTTATGGTATTTAACTGTATATTTTTGAAAAATCTTGAAAAAGATACCGAATTTTTCAAGTGTATATTTGCTTTTGGAAGCTAAATCAACAATATTCTCTTTAGAGGTACTTTTAGTTCCGAAAGGCAGGTGTAATATTTCACACTTAAACAGTGTACACGTGTTGTATCTATAAACCACACCTATGATTGTCAGTTATATTAGTATTAATCAAATTAATAAATTTTCAGTCGTTAGTAAAAGTCATTTACAAATCGTTTCAACAGCAATAAACATAACATCTTTTTAAACGTTTCATCACTTGTAGAAATAATGTTTTATTATGTGGTTTCAATACCGAATCCATGATTCAATGATATTATGCAATAAATTATTTACTTGCGTGCATAGACATCAGCCCACTGTAATTTTTTTATATAGTATATAGTGTTATTGAAAATAGATTGCCTTAATAACATCGCTCACTCTTCTTGTACTACAACAAGAAGTTCTGGGATCTAGTTTGAATTATTCTTCTTAGGTCATCCCATGAATTTTCTTCCTGATTTAGGTCAGGACCGTATGCTGGCCACCCCATAATCCGAAAACCGACTTCTGCTACAATGTAATCTTGCACTCTCATCTATAATTACGCAGGATCTGGGTTGCTCCATAAGCATTCCGCTCTTTAAATCAGCAATCTGCATATAGCTCTCTAGTCTTTGGTACGGTTTCTACCATGGCGGTATATTCTGGTCTAATCTAAGAACAGAACAGATCCCCATTGTACCAATGTCTAATTCAGATAATCTTGTGCAAATCGTAGTGCTTGCCGATGATCTGGAGAAGTTCTGGACCAATCCGAGGTGTTTTAGGAGTCAGATTATTTTCCTGCAGTCTTCGTCTTACTGTCCACTGACTAATAGTCACTCCTAGCACCTTACGTAGCTATCGTTGCACTTAAGGTGTCATCGCGAGGTATTGTAAACCGCCTTCTGCTTTTTCTAGGTTACCAATGAAAAGATATAACGCTGGGACGCTCTTCCAATCGCTACTCGGGTCATATCTAAGCAATAACTTGCTGACCAAGTCCATTTTCGATGAAAGTAATAACTGGGTGGTTTTTTTGTGGTGTAGTATACACACAAAAACCGAATAATGTGCAAATGTTTGTCGCAAACGTAATAATCTTAATTATTTTCATTGCAATCACCAGACTGTAGTTAAAAGCACGTTGTACTATACTGTAATCATCTTCAATGAAATATCATCTACAATTCGGTATTTTCTAGTTATTAAAAAATATTTTGGGGTCTCGAATGACAATCATAAACCGAAACTAGGGAACGCGCAGAGAGCGGTAATATTTTGGAAATTTTATTAAAAATTTAATATGATCTTTCGCTTTGTGTGTCGACTCTCCTCAGTCTCCAGCACATGCAACCACATTCGTATAACCAGAAACCACAACGTTCCCCCAAGTTGCATGTCGAGCCAGATGTTACAGCCCGTGGGCCGTGGGGTTCGCCTTTAACAATGTTCCTGCTATATACAATGTTCCTGCGGTATACGGGATTCCTGTAGTTAATTGTTGATTTTAACGTCAAAGGCAAGTGTTACACTGATGATGAACAAGCGACATCCATAGTATATATCAATCAAACGTGTTTGTTATTAGGTTTACTTAAAAGGGTTATTACAAGTGTACAAATGCGTCACGTGACAGTTATATGCGTGAATTATGTGTTATTATAATTATTCCCTCGAAAACGGGAATTTGAAAATGAATATTTTGTAATAGAACAGTTCCATTGTTTGTGACAATATTCATTGTTTAATAATTAATTCTATTTTTCTGCTTTGCATATAGAATACCACTCGACGACCCAATTAATTTGGAATATAAAAGACAACCATATCATATTCAATTTCGAAAACAACAAATTTTTTCTTATTTTTTGAAAAAAATCGCCTCAACTTTTGGTTGTTAACAATAGCAGAATATATGAAGAATATTTTTGTTGAGTTAAGCAAACTTAGTAAAGAAAGATCTGGAGGAAACTCATAAATTGGGAAATCCAAATATGCAGCACTCATATTATACATATTTTGCATATTATATGCATTTTTTTAGATACTTATCCACATATTAAATGTACGAGTAAACAAATTTTCGAAAGATGTAGAGCTTCAGCAGACGTTCCAAGAAAAAAAAACAATTTTACGACTTTTCTATTCCGGAGCAGTTACTTTTATCACAGTTCTTAAGAAACTAATCTTGAAGTAAGAAGTCAAACGGTGTAAAAGAAATGTATGGGTATTCCCAGTCTGAAATTCGAAATGAGTCGTTTTACGAGTCTGGTCCCAGAAAAACTTGACCCAAACTAGAGACGGCGGTAGTTGCTTGAAAAATATCACTCTATTAGAAAATATATAATATACAGTTTTTTGGTAGCCATCAAAAGTGAAGGTTTTCATTATGTGATACAATACTTTTATTTGAAAGGCGTTAGCTCGACCAATATAAAAGCTGAACTAGATCAACAGTAAAATATTGAATAGCCTAACCTAACCTACGAAGTCCAGCATCGCAGGCGTCGACCAAATCAGGTGACGACTCCAGAAATGCTGAAGAAAATCCACAAAGCAATACTGGATGGTCGTTGACTGAAAGTTCGTGAGCTAGTAGACATAATAGGCATTCCAAAAAGTGAGATACATCGAATATTAACTGAAAATTTGAACAAGAGAAAGCTGCGCCCACGATGCTTACAATGGAACAAAAACAGCGTCATGAAGATGTTTCCATCGAGTGTTTGTAAATGTTGCTTCAAAGCCGAATTTTTGCGCTGCTTCATAACCATGGATCAAACGTGGATCCATCACTTCACACCCTTAACAAAATAACAATAAAAACACTCGACTGAGAAGGGAGAAGGCAAAGACCGTTCCATCTGCAAGCAAGGTGTCGGTTTCTTGGAATGCTAGTAGGATAATTCTCATTGACTACCAACGGCGAAAACTTTTTGCAACGTTTCTGCTAGGAAATCAACGAAAAACGGCCGTATTTGGCTAAGAAGGAACACACAACCGTTATTGCAATGACCAAAATCAATGAATTAAAATTTGAATTGCGCGTGGGATCATTTTCATTAGCTATTTTGAGAAGTTTAGAATTCTAATTATAAAAAAGATATTGAACTTATTAAACATCGGAAAGAAAAGTGTATGGAATTGAAAAAATAAATATTTTTCCGAAATTTTTGTGTTCTGTTTGTTGGGCCAGAGACTCTCGTAATCTTGAATATCTTGGTATCACTTGATAGAAACATACTGAATTTAGATAAACTGCAGTTAAAACTGTATAAAGACAAGATGATAATCCAGAATAACTATGAATAACACATTTAGAATAAATTTGCATAAATATTATGATATTATGAATAAATAATCAAAATTTGAGTAAAATTTTTGGGGTGAATGATAACAAGTAGAGAAAATTTGGAGAATTAACGAAGAGCTGAAGGATTTATACATTGGCTATCAAAAAATTGAGGTCACCTTAAAATTTTCATGTTCTTTGAAATTTTACGTTTTCAGATATTATTCGCAAACTGTACATCATTCCATGTGCTTTTGTAAGCTGAATGTGATACTCTATACTAAAGAAAACTGTATTTTTTTTCTTGGATTTGATGATTTATTCTAAATAAGCAACAAATTAATATTTTGGGCGAAATTCAACGTAGTTAGGGAAGATATGGAACGAACAAATTAAAAAAAACTTGACACTAATAACGTGTATTCCCTCCTCTTGCATTGATGACTGCTTGAAGTCGACGCGGTATACTTTGAATTAAGCTGCGGATCAAATTCTGGTCGACGTTATCCCATTCCTGCAACAGGAATCTTCTTAGGTCTTGGGGAGTTCTTGGTGCTGGTGTGTGTCTGCGGATAAGTCGTCCCAACTCCTCCTAGACATGTTCTATGGGATTCATGTCTGAGCTGCGGGCTGGCCAGTCGAACCACCTAATTTATACCTCATCCAGATACTCCCTGACAATTCTGGCTGTATGTGGTCTCGCATTATCTTCCATAAAAATCCCACTTTCTCCCATAGTCACCATAAAGGGCATAACATAGTATTATAGCACATCCGTAATGTACCTGTGAGAGGTTAGGGAGCCATTTTCTATGAAGACCAACTCTGTACTAGCTTGTGCAGTGATTCACGTCCAAATCATAACTGACCCACCGCCAAATGGATGACGCTCATCAATGCAAACTTCAGCATATCTTTCCCCAGGTCTTCTCCACATTCCTCGACGTCCATCTGATCCAGTGAGGCAAAAACGCGACTCATCTGAGAACAATACCCAGCTCCAGTCATCATCATTCCAACGAACGTGATCTCTCGCAAATGTCAATCTTGCAGCCCGATGCTGGCGTTGCAACGGGGGACCATTCTTCTGCAAGAAGTCTTCTTCTAACGGTCCATTCACTAACGTTGACATTTCTCACTTCTTCCAACTGATTTCGCAGTAGCTGTCTTATTCCGCAAACTTGTGGACACCAAAAAACGGTCATCTCGTTGAGTGGCAACTCTTTTTCGCCCAGGCCTGGGCTAATTTTTTTCTCGCCAGTGTATTAATATTTATCAATAACAAGATACATTAAAGTCCAAAGACTAAGATGGTCGGGGCATACTAAAAGGATGTCAAAATTATATTTGCAAAAAGGATTATTGAAGAAGGGGAATGAGATATATGAGAAAGACCATAGAAAAATGTTTAGATGCAGCTTTGAACGATATTAGAGAGGTAGAATCGATTGGAGAACAAAAGTAAATAATCGCACAATCTCTGGAGAAGAATTGTGAGAGCAGCGGAGATCAATGGGAAAAAAAATAAGTCATGGGCTTTTAAAAATCTGCAGTACTGTGAATATATATATTTATAAAAACCTAAAAAGATTTTGAGCAATGAAATGGAAAGCACCAATCTTTATAACAGATAAGAGTTATTTCTACAGACACGCGATTTTAAATCATAATAAAAGAAAGATATTTTCAATATCGATAAAAGGGAACTAGGGAGAACGTTCAATAAAATCAGGGCACAATTTGTAACCCCAATCTTCATTAAGATTTCTCAGCATATGCGGCCGTAATTTTTCAATTAAACGTTGATCAACAAGTGTTAAATTATCAACGTAAACGAGTGATCTCACATAAACGTAAAAAAATAATCCAATGGGGTTAAATCATACGATCTCGTTGGCGAAACTACCAAGTGAAGCGACGACGCCTCCATAAATGATATATTTCTGTAGAATATCCTCAAAGAAGTTTGCTAGTTTGTATATTATCGAAATAAATTCATCAATTATTGTTTTTTATTCAATTAACGTGGCTGTAGAAAAATAAAATGTGACAATTTAGAATTTTAAATAGATTCCAGATTAACTCTTTACATTCATGTCCTTATTAGGGGAAGCCATTATTAAGTTACGAATCTTTGTAGCTAATTGAAACTTCACCATTCAGAGAGCCAAATTGGAAGAGGGGATCCCAAATTTTATTTGTATGATTATAAAGTAGGCGCTGACTGATGCGGCAAACCACAATACGCAATCAATGAACAGACCCATAGTTTGCTTTAAAATGTGTAATTGCAATTCAATTGAATTTGTCATTATTATACGCCCGCTGGCTAAACATATTGTATCTCTTGCTATTGATTGTTAATCTTTTCCAATATGTGCCCCTTTCCTGATGTGGGTGTTTCTCTTTCATCATTTTGAAGGGAAATTTTGAATGAACAATGTCTTAATACGACTAAAATAATCAGTCTACACAGACCTAGAAATTGAAAAGATTGTAACAAAGTTGTTAAGAACAAGAGAAAATAGAAGGAAATGCCGACAATATGGAGAAGCACAGGAAATTTGCGGAAGAAGAACGATAAGAAGAAAGGACCACAGAAAAAATGAGGAAAATAGGTAAACAGAAAAAAGGCACGCACAAATTGGAGAAAAATTAGCAAATAAGTATAAAGACGGTTACAGAAGCTTTTGGAACAAAATCAGAACAACGGAAGAAAGAACAAGGAAGGAAATAAGAAGAATTAGAGATAGGATAACAAAGTAAATACGGAGAACATATGAGATATGAAAGGAATTTTCCAAAAAAAAAAGAGAAGAAAATCGAGGAATTATACGACGATAGAAGGACAAGAGAAAAAAGTCACGATTCAGAAGTGAAAGAAGCGATAGGAAAAATAAAAAAAGGAAAAGCGTGTGGAGGAAACAATATAGAAGCAGAAATGATAAAATATTTGGCACAAACAGGAACATGTGGATAAAGAAAAGCAAAGAAAAGTTGGTTTTATAGGAACTATTACTTCCTGGAAAATTGAGTGAATTTGGTTAAGGATACAAACTTACAATTAAGTTGAAACTATTGACAAATTTAGTTTTTGATATGTTTGTTCTAATTACTTTCTCACGCATGGAATTATACTGAACACTACACCAACAATATATAACTAAATAACCAATTTATCGTCTTCAGAGGCTCAACGTTAGAGAGTCAAACTTCAGTCTCTGGAGACGATAACTTGGTTATCGAAACGCATGTCAAATAGTGTGATTATGAGTGTTGATGTAGTGGTAGTATAAACAGTGTTTTCAGTGTGAGTATCGCCAACGTTTCCAGAAATTCCATCGCGAGTTGATTAAATGAAATGAAGATTTATACATTCTTCTTCATGATCAATCGAAATTACATCTTCTTTTAATACATCGTTAATAACATCTGCTACTTAAATAAACTGATGGAGATTGAAATCGAACCCCATCTTGTACATATCGTATTCTTCGGAACTATTCAATATTCAAATTTGGATTTATAGATCTGATAGTCGATAGATAATTTAAAATGACTGATCCAACTTGGTTATCATCAGTATTTTTATTTGTAGCCTATTAACTAGTTTCTGAGGAATTTTTGATTTCACAAGTAAACTTTTAGATGTCATCTTTGACAATTACTGTCACATATCGTACAATGTACCTTATTTATGGATAAATTTACAGTCTAAACAATTTCAATGCATTTATTAATATAGTTTGCTTACAAAGCACCTATTTTATAGAAGTATTTTGCACATTTTATTTATATTTTTTTCCAGCAGAATTCCAGATTAAACATAACTTGCTTCAACATTTCAAGTTTCTGAAAGCTTCGGTTACAAAATTCTCTTGTTTCTGAAAATAAAGCGTCACCTATTTATTCCAAAATAACGTTAACAGAAATTTGTGCAGTATTGATTTTAAGTTCCACATTTTGCCTAAATAGCCTCAAAAAACTGTCTTTATCATCAATTTTTGTCTAACTACTTGCAAGATCGTGTTTCCTGGCCGTTATTGGTCGTCACGAGCTTTAAGGGGCATCGGATTCGCTTTTTATACCATTTAATAATGTTTAATTTATTTTACATTGCTAAAAACAAGTCCCAGAATGTTCTAACAAGCAAAGTATTGAAAGGAATGAGCTCGAAATTTGTCAACTGTCGTAAGAGAGATGATAATATTGTAATAAGCTATATTTTGTTCAACCCTCGTGATATAAAGTTATTTTTTCATATAAAATATATTATAACAGTATATTAATGTAAAAATTGAAACTATTTCCGGGCTATAAGCAACAAAAAACAAAATATCGACTGATAAACTGCATACAGGAAACATTTCATTATTCCTCGACCCCTCATACCTTCAGATAATCTCCAATTTTAATTGAACGCTCAAACACCCTAGAAAAAGGGACCTAACTATCCTTTGATTAATCCTTTTATTATTCCCATTTCTCGTTATGGCCCCATGTAGGGCTGATATAGTCCTGTGACAAAGACTGGGCCCAAGGGCATTATTTCACAGTGCAGGTTTTAGATGGTGCGGTGATCGGAGAATATCAACTCAGCCCTTATTTTAAACTGCGTAGGTGATCTAGGCACTGTTACTTTAAGTTATCTTGACAGGGGAGAGTAAAAAATATTAAGGAAGTTAAGTGGTTTTATTGTTAGGGGATGTTAAATAAGACTGATTCAAGTTTAAATATTTGTTGCTGCATACAAAAAAAATAAGCCGTTAACCTTCACAGGATGTTAACAGAAAGGAAAATTTCTTCAAATTCCAATGTTTTATCTACGTATTTAATCATTTATATACGAGTAAATTCATATTTTAGACATATTTCGCGAAGTTTTCTATGACAGGACAGTGAGAGCAAAGATGGGTGACGAAATTATCAATAACGCAGATGATACTGCCATTATCGCGAAAAACATGGAAGATTTGCAAATACTGTTGGACAGAGTGTTGGTCAAAGCTAAGTTATTAACCCATTAATGCTCAAAACTAAATGGTCTTGAATAGATAAATAAGAGGTAATCGTCAATGGAGTTATTCCCAAGCAAGTTGCTTCTTATCACTTAAGAAGTAATTTCTACCAAGCAGTTCAGGATTTGAATTTGGATAATGACATAAAATTATTTTTATCAAACAAAATTAATGATCTACAATCTGAAATAAATAAATAATGGACACCAACTGTTCTTAATAGAATGGAGAATTTTTTTACGGATGTGAGACAGGGACGTGGCGCAGTCGTAGAATCCTCCAGATCCCGTGGAACTCCCCGGGAACTCCTGAACATCATAAAAATGTCAGTTATTTCGGGTATATAATGAGATCAATACCAAAAATCCCATCCCTTGCCTGATCATTTAAGAAAAGGTTGAGGGCAGAAGATGGATAGGTTGTGAAAAACTATGGTGGCTACGTAAAATTAGAAATTGGACCATACTATCAGTAGTATTCCGAGTAGCGACAAATAAAGACCAAAATGTTATGGGGATAGCCCACGCTTGAAGACAGTCACGGCACCAAAAGAAGAAGAAGAAGACAATATAAACAAGGAAAAATCTCAGTTGACCTTCTGACTAGGTTGTAATAAAATCTAACTTCAAAAAAAGATTAAATTCGCTTCATATCATGATGATTTAATATGTAAGAAATCATTAACATTAACTTCATAAAAAATCTTCCAAACAATCATCTTTTCTGTAGGAGTTAAGTATAAAATAAAGATTCAACTGTTGCTGTTGTTTTGCCGTAAAAATTATCGACTTTAAAATAGTAAAATTTCACATGAAAATTGGAAAAAACGCAACCGAAGAAACATGTTTATCTTGTCCACGTGTTTGGGAGTGTTTCCAAAATAACCGAGAATATGTTAAAAATGATCCTTTTTTGCATAGAATATTGATAAATAGCATACCTTTAAAACCATTACACCGTTCCAACAAATCAAGAAATATTACCATTAACTAAATGGAATGGTTTTCGAATTGCAACATTACTAATCAAAATTTATTAAATCAGTCATGTAAAAGGGTCGTTCTGGACCATAAAAAAACGAATCGCGGAAAAGAAATCCCGAATTTAAAGTTCATCTCAAGGGGATTTCATTTGGAGTAGTAGCGCTTCTAGAACTGAAATTGATACCGCTATTTTAACTTAATAGCCAAATACAAGATTGTCGTGATTAGCTTTTTCTATCTCGTTTCTTCTCTTCTATAATACAGATACGCCCTAAGCGATCTGGCATATGAAGTACTTTATTTTTTTATTTTTATGGTTTCTACTACCGAAAAATAGGGTCGCTAGAATTGATTCGATTGAATCAATGAAGCAATTTTCAATAAACGAAGTAATTGATAAATAATGCGCTGTAATATCTGTAATATCTTCAATGCAGATCTCTCCAATCCCCAAGCAGTATTAACAAAATTTTCTCTACAACCCAAAACTAAAAATGCTTGTTTTTTGAAAAATATCCAAACAACGATGTCTAGCAAATGAACGGGATATTTTCTCTGGTAGTTTCGACTATTAATTCCTGGATTACGTAAAACTGTACAGAAATTAATTATTAATTACTATAATTAATTTGTGTTTAGCGTGTGTTTTGGAGTGTAGTTTCTTCTTTATGCCTGTAGTTTGAGCAGAACATCACAGTACAATTATTGAATTAAGAAATAAATCTTGAACTGGTACCAATCAAATCGTCACACCACTTTAATAAACATTTCGTTTCAAAATAACACTTTACCATTGTCTTAAAACGGCAATAATCATAACTTTGCACAAAGAAGAAGATAAAGTCATGGAATTATCACCGAATGGTACCCACGTTATCTAAGATTGTTCTAAAGAAAGCTTCTACGATGATGCTAAATTCTCCATCCTAAATAATGTTTACTCCAGCCTAAACAACCATAACTCCACTGCAACTTTCTATGATTTTTCTGAAGCTTGCAGTTGTTTAAATCATAATAGTTGAATAAACAAATTGCAGAATACTTCACATACTTTACGAACGATCAGTTTGTGAAGGTAGTTTTTCTTGGAGCAGGACCAGAACCAGCAATCTAATCTCCCTTAAATCATGCTTGGTTCTAATCTGCTGCGTCTCGAAGCTTCTAAAATTGAAGTTTTGTTATATAAAAATAAGTTGCAGTCTTTTGTACTGAATAATAACATAATTGGCGTCGTCGAATCCGGGTTTGTTGCATCTCCGATATGCTATTTCGCTCTGGGGTACGTGGGGAAAAGTTGAAGAAAAAAACCAGTGGGTAAAACTCGCGAAAACACTAGTATCAAGATTATAACAGCGTTACTAATAGATTTTATTCATTTCTAGTTATAATTGAATATAAATTGAGACAAAAAATATTAATTGCATGGGTCTAATTAATTGGAGCTTCAAAAACTTTATGACATTCAACTGAGAGTGAATCCTCAGTGGGTCCATTGTTTTCAGTCTGCTCGAATTAAGTCAAATATAACTAATTCATGAGCTCTGATATATTATGAATCAAAATGGCATGTAACAAAAGCAGTATAAAATGATAATAAATATTTTTTAAAGCAGTCGAGCTCAGTCTAGAGAGTTGACAATTATAATTGCTAATCCACTGTCTATTAACGTAGGAGTTCTTTGTACCAGTCATAATTGCGAGTTTGACATTGTTAACAGTGAAAAATTGTTTTTTGTTCATTACATTTAATAATCTTTGGTAATCTTAAATTTCTCGTTATTAAAAAAATCGAAATCAATAAAAGGTTGAAAATGTATATCCTCTAACTTCTAGATGCTATGTTTGTAGAAGGATTTGTCTTTTGTGTCAGAATAGGCTTCAGTTTCAGCAATCGCTTCTTCATTTAAGCTGCATTTTTTACCTGCGAGAATTTTTTTTTGAGATACGCGTTTAGCCAGTAGTCATTAGAGGCCAGATGTGGACTATACGATGGATGAAGAAGCAAGTATAATCCGTCCAATTCAACCATCTTATGAATCGGTGTCTTGGTGAAACAGTGGTTTTTTCCGAGGCCGTTTTACCTTGATTTTTGCATTCAAACAATCCAACAACTCTATGTAGTATTCGCTATTGATGGTTCCTCCTTTCTGGAGATGGTCGATGAATGATATTCCATGTACATACCCAAAATACTGAAGCCATAACCTTTCCAGCTGACTGTTGTATCTTTGGACGCTTCGGACGTGGTTCACCGGCTGCAGTCCACTCAGATGATGATCGTTTTGATCATGGAATGAAGTAATGGATCCATGTTCTATCCATTATCACATAACGACGATATATTCTTCTAAAAGTTGGTACTTCATAAACGTCATATGTATTTGACAATCTGCGTGTCTTATTGAGTGATGTTATATATCAATAGAAATATGAGAGGAAGATTTTGTCAAGAAATATCCAATACACCAAGGGGTTGTATAAAGTCTGGAATCTTTAATTACTAGGAGAAAATGCTACCACACCTTCTTTCACTATAATTGGAGTATATACTGTTCATTAACATTCATGGACAATTGTATTCAAATCGTTTATTCTAATAGTCATGCACGTTTCGTGATTGAACCAGTCAGGTGAAGCTGGATTCTGAACATACTTTTCCACTAACGCTGCGATAATCAAGTAAATCAATCAAGTAAAATCAAAAATTTTGCCAAAAAACTATTTATTTTCCGACGTTATTCGCTTTTTTCCAGCGTTTGTATGATAAGAATCGTCAAGCTTTTCAAAACTGTCTTGGAACAGAAAATAATACTAGCGGGTTTGATCTGGTGAATAATTAGCAACTCGAACTTTAATTCATTAATTTTTGCCATTGCAATCACGGATGTGTGACCTAGTTCATTGTCTTAATAAAACAACACTTTCTTCTCAGGCAAAAGCGGCATTTTTGCATGATTTCTTCAGTCAAACGTTGGAATTAGTTCGCATAATAATCGCCGTTGATAGTTTTTAGTCTTCCAAGATAATCAAGGGAATAAGGGCATGTCAAAAAATCGTCGTCCCGACTTGCAGATGGAACGATCTTTGCTTTCTTTAGAGCTGGTTCTTCCTTTTCAGTCCATTGTTTTGACTATTCTTTTGTTCGGGGTGTGAACTGATGGACATCTTCACGACGGTGTTTTGTTCCATTGTGATCCAACGCGGCACCCATCTTGGGCACAGCTTTCTCATGTCCAAATTTTCAGTTAAGGAGATCATCCCATGTTATGGGCTCAAAAAATCGATTTTTTCTCATAAATTGCTTTCTCAACATGTTTAAAATACGGTAGTAAAGTGATTTTTGGAAATTCGAAGTCGTTTTAAAAATACAGCAGTTAGAAGAGAGAGCTGTTCGGAGCGATGAGTTAACAATTGGGGACGGGGCCTATAGTGTACCCTCGATTTTATACCTGGCCCCCCTTTTATACATATATACATTTAGATAAGTTTCTACAGGCTTAAACAGAAATTTCTGTAGTTATTTAATATTTTACCAAAAGAATACACTATGGACCAGGCATCGCCGATTGAGTGTTATAGTTTTGAATGGACTTGAAACTTTAAACGCGTTTTTCTCAAAACTGTGTTATTTAAACTTTTCTCCATCGTATCTCAAAAACGGCTTGACCGAATGACTTGAAATTTATAGAGCACACTCAACACATTCAAACGCATGGAATGAACTATTATCAATCGAAAGTTTCCAAAATTTCGATTTTTTTATAGCAAAATACGCAACTTTTACTTCTACCAGTATTCACTCGATAATAGTCCATTCCGTGCATTTAGGCTCACAGATTAGAACGTCGTTTTTTTTTTGTTTCAGATAAGCTAATCAGCCGGAATCGTGGAGCTCATTTTTTCGAGGCAATATTTTTATATTTATACTGTCGAAATATATGTAAATGAATGATAATAAACTTGAAGTTCTATCTATTTAATGGTCGTAGAAAAAAAATCCTGAAAAATCCTTAAAAAACAGGCCGTTACATGGGATGAAGCCCTTAATATGCGATGTACCGCACTTTTTGGAATGTCTTTGTGGATTTTTTTCGACTAGTTTATTGTTAAATTTGCTGTAATTCGGATGACGTTACATTAAACTGAATACTTGCACTTAAAAGTCTGCAACCGACGTTGTAAGGACTAAAATTTTGATCATGGATCGTACGTCGTTCGATTGCTATTTGTGGTGTCTTTTTTCAATACATAAAAGGATGACATCAATTTAGATGATGTAAAATCAAGTATTGGCAAAAAAAGATCATTTTTCAATCAATTAATTTTTGTTTGTATCTGTTATCTCTTTGACAAACACCTTTCTTCTAATTATTCTAATTATTCCGTCTCGTATCACCCTATACAGGACTTGTTACTTAGTAACCCACATTCTGTAATGTATAAATATTTAATTAGTATTAGTCCTCCACCCTGTAAGTGCTGTGCTATGTATATGTACCCCAAGCGCGTATCTCATTCATACTTTTGCATAGAAAGTAGTCATTTCGTATGTACGAAGGAGTTGGCATTACACCGTCGTCTCGTTGGTCAGACAAGAATAGAAGTATTGAGTTAGCATGCAAACGTTGTCCCATGTTCCAGAGAATTTGAGCGGGGAAAAGGGAGTCTTTTGTAGTTACCATATATCCAGTATTCTCAAGTCTGCCGAAGGGAAGACTTGCAGTGTCTCTAAAATCCCTCAAAAAAACAAAAAAAATATATATATATATACATATAGTGTCGAATATAATTAACAGCAATTCGGTTTCGATTTAAGACAGGCGCGTTGATTCGATCTAAACGTGAACACGAAGTCTGTTTCAGTGAATTTAACCAGGAATCTATGTTAATATTAGTGAGTTCGAATTGTTTTCATTCGAAACGCCTTCAAAAGTTGTTTTTATTGGAATTTAGATCAACTCGGAAATGTCACATGATAAAAGTGGATGCAAATAGAGGGGGAAATCACGTGTTTGACACATTCTAACCTCAATGTAGCAACTAGTTTTTATATGGTATGTTGTTGGTTTATTTTCTTTCAATTAGGATTATAGTTGAAGTAATAACAATAATTTCTTTGTTTTATACTACTCATTACTTTTATTTTATTGAAACAAATTCAATATTAATTGGAAATGAAAATATTGATGGGCTCGTAATTCGAAATTACGTTTTTACTGTTGTGTTATCACGTTTATATCTATGAACTGTTGAAGTGTTGGCATTTTAATGGTGTTAAGTGTCAACAAATTCCTTCCAAACATTCTGTAACTCTATTATATAGAAAAAAGTTTCACGCACGCTAATTTAATATAAGTGAAAAGATGTTTTTTTTATAAAACTGACGTTTTCAATTCAACCTAACCTGATTGTAAATTGAATTTTATAACAAATCGTGCGTATAAATAGTTTTATACTACCGTTAAAAATAATCATTTTATAAAAAATAAAAATCATTAATTGGAAAACATTTAACAGGGTTGATACAACGATGTCTTCTTGCAGGCCAATAGAATGTTGAGTGCTCCAAGGCTCAGTAGAAAGCCCTATTTTGTTTTATATGTTTATAAACAACATACTAGTTTCTTTTGGAGCAACCCTGATCTCACGGTACTTAATAGGACCATATCTAGTGACCTAATTACCCTTAAATCATGGTAGGATTTTAAGTTTCTCTGACTCAACGAATCTGTACAATTCTTAAGGGTTGTTATGGACAATTCCTTGAAATGGGAGTTACCAATTGCCGCCTTATCTAAAAAATTGTTTTGCGCTTACATCAGTTTCCGAATAACTGAACTTATCCACCTCCTCAATAATTTATTAGCTTTATAATCTACTATCAAACTACAAAAGATAGATACTAGATTAGATACTAGACTAATCAGCAGGGACTTCTTTAAAAGATTAAAAAATTAATCATCTTTGAAACCGTTTGTCTAATTTGTAAACATACATTTGTACCTACTGCACGTTCAGAATTAGTTAAGGGCTCAATATTTCACAATGCAAAAAAATGCACAATCACTTGCCAATTGAAATCAAATCGACATAATCTTTACCCGCATTCCGCAATAATTTGAGGTCATATTTGCTGGAAAGTGCCTTCTACTCTCTAAACGACTTCTAATAATAATATTTAATTTAATTAAAAATACGGATTGAAAACAGGAAGAATGCAGTCAGCAATTGTATTCTAATTTCCAATGGAGGCGACCGTTGAGGACTTCTGTGTCGTTTAATCATCGTCATATCTGTTCCTGAATTACTAAGACACTGATGATCTTCGAAAACAGTAACCAGTGAAGAGCTTCAGATCGGATCATTTCACCAAACATGTTTATACCAACTAGTTAGTGCATTTATTGTTAACTTCGTCGCTGAGAAGTGCTAGGTGGACGTATAGGGAGCCAGGTGCGACAACAATTTTGGAATGATTCAGGCAGTTGGGTCAAAAAGCTTCGCGCACTTCATCTGCGACACCAGCGAGACAATTGTAGACGCCAAATTACGTCAGTTGACGAATTTTCCCCCGGTACACAACCAGCTGATATATTTCTTTACTTCAAGTACTATGTCGACTATTACTTGACAATATTTCAACCTGGAGGAAATAAGTTAACTGAAGTTATTGGCACGTTGAATAAGACACTTAAATTACGGTTTTAATGAATATTCTAATTGATTTCAATTTATAAACGGAGAGATAAAACTAAAAAAAAATCATCATCCTCACATATCAAGTTTTTTGATGTATAATGCACCGCCTTCCAGATAGCTGACGTTTTTTTCTATGCTGCTTGAATCATTCCACAAATTATCAGTCGAGATAGAGACCGATCTCGATCTGCTACTGGCTCCTGGACTAGTGATGCATCATGATTGGTGATGTAATTTGAGGGATGAAAAATCTACGCTGAACGTTGGTTTTCCTATCCGAAATATGTATTAACAATTCTACTTTTTCATCAAACAAATTTGGCTTGTTTTGAACACCGCGCGCTTTAGATGACGTCAATTGACACATCCGGTATTTGATTACTTCAAGTTTGACAGTTACTTTATAGGTTATAACATCGATAAAAGTCACGGAAAAAGTTCTATAGGTAATGTATTGTCATATATGTAACACTCATATATGGATATTTCCTAGGTGTTCCGACTAAGTGAAACAAATACTGCATCGTTATTTCTCTCCTCCGAACGCTTCGGTCAGTTCTGCGCATCTTTTGCGTGCATGAAGCATGCGCAGTATAGATAAAGTGTCTCGAACGAGGGAAAAACGTATAACCCATACTATAGTGTTCAGAGAGATGAGAAACAAGAATGAAATGTTTGTATTGTTGCAAATTTTGAAAAGAATATATTAATGTTTTCACTCCTTTGTCCTAAACCAATATAAAATATCGATTAGATACAAAATATGCAGTCAACTTGTCAGAAGAATAACCAGAATCTAAAAACGCTGAGGAACACAAAAATAAACAGGATTTTTGTCCATCATGGACGACCAATGATGAGGTGTTTATTCAATATCAATTTCGCTAGCTTATTGGGGACATAATGATTAGGTACCAGCGAAATGGCCGAGGATAGGGAATAATGCAGCCGCCAAGAAGTTTCGTGTGTGATATTTTGGATAAGGGTAGAACAATAACTGGAGATTACAACTCGAAATTACTGACCACAGTAAGGGAAAAAATTAAAGAAAAAAGACGTCGAAAGCTATTCAAAGGTGTTTTGTCTTTGCAAGACAACAACCCTGTACACAAATCTCATGTTGACGTGATTTAGGGTTTGAATTACTAGATTGCCCCCCTTATCACCAGATTTGGGTACGTCCGACTATCATCTCATTTCTCAACTGAAAAAAAGTTCAAAAGGTCGTAAATTTTCTTCCAACGACGAGGTAATAAAAGAGGTGGAGGTTTGCAGAGCAAGAAGAAACATTTTTTTTGAAAGTTCTAGAGAAGTTGCAGGTTCGCTGTAATAAATGTATCCAATTAAGAGGAGAATATGTTGAGTAATAAAATATTTTGACATTGAAATTTTGTTTGGTTCTATAATCCATATAGTCCATAATTCCAATGGACTGAAATTTTTCCAAGTTTTTAATTTTTAAAAGCAATATTTCTAATTCAACTTTTAAATAAAATTTCTTATGAAACATTTCAATTAGTATTGAAATAACTTGCTATTTAGTCTTCTTAATTATCATATTCAGACGCTTCCAAAGTCGAAACAGACACGCTCGATCGCCTCAATTGGTTGATATATTAAAACCATTTTATATACTATGAAAAAAATTAAATATAAACGAGAAATGTTCGTAACATGGAAGTAAATGAGAACTACTATTTATTATAATAATTATCGATCATTATACTTGGATTCGTGTAGTTACTCAGTGATGATAAAGTTAATCACAATCATTAATCTCGAAGAGACATTTTCTCGTTAGGAAAACATTGGAAATAACCACGGCGAATATTAACTATTAGGAATCAGTTATTCGCATTATTTTAAATTGTACATATCACCGTGTGAAACGTACCTCAAGTATCCTAACAACATAATAATTACAATCAAATTAATGATTAACATATTAATATAAAATAGAATGTGGTATGGTATGAAACAAAACTTCGAAAATTGATTTGCAAATTTTACTACACATTCGAATGTTTCTAAAAGATTTTTAATCTTCCTAGTATGCTCTAAAGGCAATATTATAGATGAATAAATCGATAAGTTTTCCTTTCCGAACGAAATTCCTCTTATGATTATATAGATCAACAAAATAATTGTTGAAAGGATCAAAAATCAAAAATCTTGTGATTATTATTACCGAAGCTTGAAAAGCCATAATCAGATAGTACAAAAAACTTGATAAATCGATTATTAACATACTTTTGTCAGTTTCATCTGTAATTAATTTGTAATTAACTTTTCAACGACTACCGACTACAATAACGAATTAACAGTAGATGAAAAAGCTTTCCAAGTATTCCATTAATTACCTGATCCCTCTAAACACTTTCTCCGTAGAATTGCGCAAATTTGCACCAAATTAATAGACAAGTTCTGGGCAGGTAACTTTTCTCACACTATTTGCCTGCCTTCTTTAATGAAAATCTTACACACTTGAAGATGATCTTAATATATTGATTCTACTATTGCCGGTCCAACACCAAGAGTTGCCTCAAGCTTTTGTACTTCCTTCGATCATACATCTCACCCTTTCAATGTTTCTATAAAGTTAGGGATGATGGTACTTAGAAATGCAGTGCTACTATTTCTAATATCTCTAGTTTCGTGACATCTTATAACTTATAGAGTGGCTCTAGTATGCTATTTGATTCTCCATTTTTGTAACCAGAAATCGGCTGAGGCAAAATTTCGTGTTAGCTTCCAATGGAATAGAATATGTTGAAACTATAATGTGAAGATACAAGACCAGTGGAATGTCCTGGTGAGACAATATTAGGAAATATATGATACCGTTCTCAATGCTTTACAGGAAAGGATGGATCATTGGTAGTAGTAGTAATTGGATTAGTGGATTCTATCAAAGTTTATTAAAACCTTTAAAACATCTGGTTACTAATGAAGGTTTTATGACATTAGAAACGATGCGGTACATCTAGACATGATTTTATAGAGCTACAATTTGGTTTCCATTGTTACTTTGGTGAAAATGCGTTCTCTTTACATTTTTAAAGCACAGCAGATTGGTGAACCTTGTCTAATTGTTACTCTTCCCTGCAGTAATTTTAATAACTTTGTATTAGTTACTACCGATGTTTGTATTTACGGCTATGATGTTGACTATTTTCTTACTTTCAAATGAATCTGTCCGTGTAGCTAATAAAATTTTTCGGTAATATTAAATCTGTACGCCGATTTCTTATATCACCCGGTATACAAAAACCTGCATCAAGTCATGTTTAAATAAAAGTAATGAAAAATTTGTAGAAACGGCAGTCCGAAGACCGCCCCAAGGTGTCCAACTATAGACTAGTTAACCCGTAGTGGTGGTGGTAAATCTGTTTAGAATTCAGTGGACGTCTTCACCTTGTATTGATCCCCCCCTACTCCCATGATGATTCTCACTGCTGGTGGCTCACTAACAGATAAAAATATCTGTATATCGACAAAATTTGAACGCGTCCCTATTCCTTGTATGTTTCCAGAAAAGTAACCTCTTAAATCTGCGATAATAAATCAATATATTCATTATTTAGTTATTTTTGATATATTTATGATGTGTAATGGTTCTTAAATTCGGTCAAAGTACTAATTTTTTAGTATTGTTATTGTAATCTATTTATAAAAACAATAAGCAAATCTGAGGTACAAATGACATGTTTGGTTCGTTAGCAACGAACAATAAATTATTAGAAGTGTAAATGTAAAATCCACCGGAATTGTGAAAATCGAAAAATTGGAATATCGAGCCATCATCAAGTACCTGTATTTAAAAAGGTTAAAAGGTAAGCAGATTTACGAAGATATGCTTAATACCCTTGGTGATCAATGTCCTTCGTATGCGACCGTGAATATTGGACTACAAGCTTCAAAAGAGGTAAATGTTCCGTTGAAGATGATGACCGATCGGGAAGGCCAGTTTCTGTGTCAGTCTCCGAAAATATCGATGCAGTTCATGACATGATTTTATCAGACCGTCGAATTGGGCTAAAACGGATATCTGAAGCACTCAATATTTCATACGAACGCATTCATCATATAGTTCACGTCAATTTGGACATGAGAAAAATTGCTGCAAAATAAATCCCCAAATGTTTGAATATTGAACCAAAAGCGTGCAAGGGTAGAAGCGTCGCGTTCGATCTGTGCTCGATTTGAAAATGATCTAAGCTTCTTAAACCGAATTGTTACTATGGATGAGACTTGGGTACATTTCTACGATCCAGAAACAAAGCAACAATCGATGGAATGGCGACACTCTGGTTCTCCAAGATCTAAGAAGTTTCGTGACCAAAAATCAGCTGGAAAAGTTCTTGCTTCAGTTTGTTGGGATTGTCATGGAGTAATTATGATTGATTTTTTGGATAAGGCTAGAACAATAACTGGAGATTACTATTCGACATTACTGACCACTCTACGGGAAAAAATTAAAGAGAAAAGCCGCGGAAAGCTATCCAAAGGTGTTTTGTTTCTGCAGGACAACGCCCCTGCACACAAATCTCATGTTGCCTTGCAAAAAACTCGTGATTTAGGGTTTGAATTACTAGAACACCCTCCTTATCCACCAGATTTGACTTTACCCAACTATCACCTCTTTATATCGTATATATATCGTATATATATCGTATATTTACAAGACCTTTTATGATATATGAGTCAGGCAATGCTTTCGAAAAATCGGCAGTTATTTCTGCGAGAAATCTCGTAGGTCCTTATTTGTTTGATGGTCCAGTTATCTGGATGCTCGAAGACTTAGGTGCGGAAATGATGAGGATTCGTTGAGTGGTCCCATGATCATGTTACCTGGCACCCTGTACTTTCTTCCTATCCCTTTATCAAGGATCGCCTTTATGCAAAAGGACCACGCACACTTTCCGACCTCCAAACTGCAATTTAACAAGAATTTGACCTCTTCGCTTGAGATACCTTGCCGGACCAGCTTCTCCGTTGATAAACGTTAAATAAATGCATTGGTCAAGATGGGTATCAATTTGAACATATCTTCGAATCCCTTTCGTAATTTCCTTTAAGACAATTTGTAATATCAGTAGTCAGTTGAGTTCCGGTTAAGCAACCAATAAAAAGCTACAATTTTTTGGTAGGACTGAAGATAGTTTCACAGTGTCTTCCACTTCACGAAGCTTGTATGTGGACGTTGACCATTAGTCTACCATTCATCGAGTACATTATGTTTCAGGGTTGATTTGATATCGGAACTGGTAACAGCTTCCTTCACTACCAGGACTACTAAGATTATAAAAGACGGAAAAAAGGTTGTTAGTTGGTTCAAAAGTGAATAATAAAATCTGGAATATAAGTTGTTACCAAAGAATCCAAGCAGAGAGTTACGCAAAGGACGTTTTTCGTCTAATATGGTTTTTTTGTTGATAGGTATTTTAGTATACAGGGCAAATCGAAATATTGGAACAATACAAATAATATAATTACTTTTTTTTTCTTATTTTATATCGTCACAACATTTGTTCCTCCTTCATCTGAATTAATAGACGCCAGATGTTGTCGAAGATTACAAATTTGGCGCCCAACGTGGTGCCACGATCGTCGAGTTTAATTAGAGATTAATTACAAAAAAAAATAGTGTATTTTCTGTTGCATAAATGACGATATTTGAATAGTCATATTGTTCTACATATTAAAAGCTTCTAGTTATGGAAAGAGAAAATGTAATGAACCCGCAACAACATACAGAAATTTTAGAAGACGTCCATATTTTATACAGCATCAATTTAAAAAAAAAAAACTATGAGTGTTATTATCATTTTGAAAGTAATATCCACTATGCTGGATATTTGTTATTCGTATTCCTCTAATGTTTCTATCACTATCATCCCATACCTGTACTTTTGATAATGGCGTTTACAATCATTTGATAATCATTATCTTACGATACCGAATAGGAATGAGGAACATCTAAAATCAGATTATTGGGTGCGGCAATCCACAATGAAAGATAACTCGGGATGAGGCTCGGCTAAGACATTTTCAGACAGTAAATGATAGACCCCTTCAGAGGGTCTTAGAGAGTTTCAAATGCCTTTTAATCTCTCGGGTTTACGTTCACAATTACTGGGAATATTGTACCCTTTACTTGGAGAACTGAGTTGTCTTTATTAGGAAAACGGACTTTCCTCTAGTAATGTCAGCCACATCGCAAGGGTAATAACGAACTCTAACAGAGTTCAAATTGGCCTAATCTATAATTTGCGTGATAGAGTGTGATATAAATACAGAGAAAGTTTCATGGACCTTACGATGAAGGCAGTACGTCGTTAATTAAATAGATTCATTAGTCTGTTATTTTTTTAAGCAGAAATAAATCGCGTAAAAAAATTCTTATCTCCTCTTAGATTCCCTTAAATAATTTGTAAACTAATCTCTGTAACTTTGCAATGTTTGGATCAGTTGTCATCTCCAAAAGTTCTAAGAGAGTTCCAATGATTGGATTTAGGGAAAAATCAGCGACTTCCTAGCGAGGTAACCGCTTTATGGTCTCTACAAGTTTGAGAAAACGATTGAGGTGACTGTGATTGTTCTACGCCTTCATTTTGGTGCTTACGTTAATCAAAAACTCGCAGAAAACATGAACAACGATTTGTATGAATTTGTACTGAAACATGAATGGCTATTGGTGGAAATTTATGCCATGATGTCAGAAATCCCTAGAAAAAACTGGAACTTCTGGAAAATTTGTAAATAAAAAATTAATTAGGTCGTTAAAAACAGAATTAAAGCTGAACGTAGTGGCAATAAAAGGTATTGAATCGGTTGTGTGAGAATTTGACGGTCATCGGTGGGTTAAGTCTTGATATCGACGTTTCAACGACATGAAAGGTTAGCGTCTTCAGAAGCTGGCGCTAGCAATTGGACCGATCGCAGCTTCTGCAGAATCCGACCTCTCGTACAGAATTTCTTTTAAATAATTTGTACCATTTCATTGAAATTTCACACTCTAATTATACGGAAAACTTGAGATTCTATATTACATTAATAAACATGAGTAATTAGAGTGTAAAATTTTAATAATTGTACATAATGGTTGGAAAAAATTTCGGATGCGAGTTTTTTTCGTTTTTATTGCGTTTTCTGAGAAAATTTACAGCGGTGATGATAATATGTTTTCACACCATCAGAAAGTAGATATCTCAACAAACAAAAAACTTACAACTTTTCAAAAAAAGTTGATATTTTGACGGGAAATTAAAAATTATCGATATCAAAATAAAGTGGGAAAATAGATATTTAGAATCAAATTAATTATAGTTTGTTTGCGATATAAAAAGGTAAGTCTCGGACAAATTTCGTGAGGAAAAACTGTAAAAGATGAAACACTAAAAACCTGGTTATTCCAATTACTCACATAAATTTTGAGGTTATGTCAAAAAGTGTTAAGCAAAAAGTTGTTCGTCTTCATTTTTAACCCTCCGAAGCTGAATCTATGGGGGAAGAAATTATGTCACTCAACATAGGTTCCCATAAGAAAGTGATTACGCCACGCATCCCACAGTCGATTTCCCTGAAGCAGCCTTTTCAGAAACTGCAAGATCGTTGGTGTTTTCATGAGCAATAATATAAAAGGCAGTCTTAAACTCGCTTTCAGTTCAGTAACATTTATTTTTATTGTAATTGTTTCCATATTTTCTGTTAAATATAATAATTAATATTAAGTTATTTCATACTTTTGCAGTTCCCTCGTTTTTGGCTTCTAGAAAATCAAAAAATTATCGGAATTCGATGATTTTTTTTAAATCGTTTAAAAGATGTGGGAATAAAAAAATGAAAATTTATATTGACAGGGTTAGGTTAGGTTGAGTTAGGTTAGGTTAAGTTAGGTTAGGTTAAGTTGGGTTAGGTTAAGTTAGGTTAGGTTAAGTTAGGTTAAGGGGGGGTGTATTAAAAATTCCCAATTGTCTTCAACAGTCAATCTTAGTAAGATCATTTTTTTAAGGGTGAAAATTTTGAATTTTTCAGAGTTAACTTTTAATATTGTACATTTGATTACAATAAGTGATTTTAAGGATGTTTTTGTTCAATGATTACCTAATAAAAAAAGTACAAACGATTATATGTAAGGAAAGGTCAATTTTAAGAGAAATTGTTTTATTTTTAATAGTAAAAACATGATAAATCAACAGTTTTGTATAAATTTTTTTCAATTTGTTCGTTTTTTTGTGTAGATTATGGAAAAAAAATATAACAACTTCATTTGATTATTTGCAAAAAATATATAACAATTATACGTGAATTAGTGAATTTTCATGAACATTTAAAGCCCTTAAATCAATAGAAATTTTATCTTTTTTTTATTCTCATGATTTTTATTCATAAATCCGCCGTAAAAACGAAGATTAAAAAAAATTCATCGAAATCGGATGATTTTTCGGTTTTCTAGAGCCAAAAACCGTATAAATGTATATAAAGTATAAAATTACCAAATATTTTTAAAAAGGTACTTGGAGCTATCAAATTTATTATACGTGTTCGAAGAATTTCAGCCCCTGAAAACAGGGGTTCATATTGATCACTGTTAAAGTTACTAGCTAGGATATCCTTCAGTTCTTAGATTAGATATTTCTTTGCCATGATATAATTCATAAAACCACCCCAACGTGCATTAAAAATTTTTCAAGTGCGAATTCTTTTTGCAAGTATAGTACTCATCATCGAGAATATTCGTCTTGAGCGGTGGAAGGGTTAAACTACTATTTATATTCCCTTTGAAATCGATGTGTAGTTATTTTACAATTCCTAATTACATTTTTTTAGACATTTTGTTAATCAAACTAATTAATTTCAGTATAGCAGTCACCCGATTCGATTGAAACAATACGGTAAATAACGAATCGAAAAAGTTAAAGTACGAACATTATTATCGTATTTTGAAATTAAAGGACACGTTGTAGCATATAAAAGGCAGTTTAAAGCAAATTCCAGAATCGAATAACATTACAATCAATTGTCTTTTAAAATTTACGACCAAACCGAAAGAAAGCTCGCTAAGAATGTTATATAATCTACCTTCATCATGTTTAGACTGCGAAAAAAGTAAAAAGAATGCGAACGAGTCACAACGACAAAAAATAATTAAAAGACTTCCATTCATTAAAAACATGAACACGATTTTGAAAACGTATCCGGAGATCGTAATGGTCTTTATCTTCGATATTTTATTCATTCATTTTCTCGCAATCGAGTTTTTTTAAGTGCTCTTCTTAATACTGACATGACGACTGCTATTGTAGATGTTTAATTTTTATTCCAACGTTTACGGTATGGAAAAAATTTTCGGATTATAGAAATTTCACTTCACTTCGACCATCTACCACTGTGAACTATACAAAGACGTAATACATTATAATAAATTCCAATGTTTTAATAAAGAATTATCGGAATCATGTTGATTTCATTGAAGCCAATTTTATTTGTTTTCACTTTTGATAAAGTCGACTTATGGAACATCGTCGCTTTCGACACATCGCTGTTATTTCTTACCTGAAATTTTGTCTTTTTTGTCTTCGGATACCGTATAAAGTAAATCCCACTTCAGTGATGCTAGTACCTTCCTTTATCAAAAGACGGCACTACTAATCGCGCTTTGTGCGCGTGCGTACCTGTCATATGTGTCACAAATAAAGACGATTTCATTTAAATCGCTGTTATAATAATTTCCTAATGTATTCTCATTCAAACGGTCCATAAATTCCGACTCCTAATGGTAAGCAAAAGAATATCAGTGAACAGTACACTAAAATGAAAAGATACAGAACAAAAATAAGGCCAGCAGTAACCTAGAAGTAGCTGGCCTGACCTAGAGATGATCATTTGGACATTAGAAACCTGTGCGTCGTAAAGATATTTTCATCGAGTGTTTGGGACAAATTAAAGCCGAATTTTTGCACCGTTTCATAACTATGGATGAAACATGGGCCCATCACTTTATATCTGATACAAAAGGACAATCAAAACAATGGACTGAAAAGAGAAAACCAGCTCCGAAGATGGCAAAAGCCGTTCCATCTGCGGGCAAGGTCAGGGCGTCGGTTTTTTAGGGATAATTTTGATTGACTATCTTGGAAAAGGTAAAACTATCATTGACGAATATTATGCGAACTTTTTACAACGTTTGAGCGAGTAAATAAAGAAGTGTTGTGTCGACTAAAATGAAAAATCAGGCCAGCAGTAACCTAGAAGTACCTGGCCTGACCTAGAGATGATCATTTGGACATTAGAAACCTGTGCGTCGTAAAGATATTTCCATCGAGTGTTTGGGACAAATTAAAGCCGAATTTTTGCACCGTTTCATAACTATGGATGAAACATGGGCCCATCACTTTATATCTGATACAAAAGGACAATCAAAACAATGGACTGAAAAGAGAAAACCAGCTCCGAAGATGGCAAAAGCCGTTCCATCTGCGGGCAAGGTCAGGGCGTCGGTTTTTTAGGGATAATTTTGATTGACTATCTTGGAAAAGGTAAAACTATCATTGACGAATATTATGCGAACTTTTTACAACGTTTGAGCGAGTAAATAAAGAAGTGTTGTGTCGACTAAAATGAAAAATCAGGCCAGCAGTAACCTAGAAGTACCTGGCCTGACCTAGAGATGATCATTTGGACATTAGAAACCTGTGCGTCGTAAAGATATTTCTATCGAGTGTTTGGAACAAAAATAAAGCCGAATTTTTGCACCGTTTCATAGCTATGAATGAAACATGGGCCCATCACTTTATATCTGATACAAAAGGACAATCAAAACAATGGACTGAAAAGAGAAAACCAGCTCCGAAGATGGCAAAAGCCGTTCCATCTGCGGGCAAGGTCAGGGCGTCGGTTTTTTAGGGATAATTTTGATTGACTATCTTGGAAAAGGTAAAACTATCATTGACGAATATTATGCGAACTTTTTACAACGTTTGAGCGAGTAAATCAAGAAAAAACGACCACATTCAGCTAAGAAGAAAGTGTTGTTCCATCTAGACCATGCACCAGCTCACAAATCCGTTATTGTAATGAAATTAATGAATTAGAGTTTAAATTGCTGCCTCATTCACCAGCTTTATCCCTCATGGATCATATTCTGTTCATAGATTTGAAAAAATGTCTCGGTGGTTGAAGATTTTCCAACAATGGAGAGGCTATGTCGACATGGCTGTTTTGATGAGCTTGACGATTCTTATAATAAAAAGGGTATCGAACTTATTGACATCGCTGGAAAATTGTATGGAACTGAGAAGAGATAACGTAAAAAAATGAATATAGTTTTGTGTTTTCTTTGTTGGACCAGGTAGCTCTGGGAGAATCCTCGTTAAATCCTCGTGAACGGCGAAATTTTAATTAAAAATACTATGACCAGATTTATAAAATCGCAACTAATGAAAATAATAGTAGAGTTAGAGAAATAACAGAATGGAAGCCTATAGGAAATCGGTCCAAAGGAAGGCCAAAAAGCCAACGGAAGAAGTGCTTAATCGAAAGCTCATTTATTAAAAGATTTGAATCAAAATGTATGTAGATTTCACAATACAGCCTTATTTAAAAAATTAATTATCATCATCGTAATTAAGCTGTCTGGTCCACTTCAATGTATAAGCCTTCAGATTCAGAAGAGATTTCGAAAATGCAATGCGAGAATTATTTGAATTATAGTCCAAATACCTCAAAATATTAATATAAAGGCTTTCTTTTTGTATGATTATTTAATAAACATGTGAAAAGAAAGTGGGAACTGACATTATTTTTGAGATAACTTCTATAATTTTCCTACAACCTCTTTCTTCTAATTTTATTATTTCAACGTTTTTACTAGGAATTGTATATGAATAATATCAATATTTTTCAAATTTCTATATTCAAATTAAGGTACATATCGCATTACATCCCTTCTATTTCATATAAAATGAAAGAGGTGTGCTTTATCTGCTTATAATGCCCACATCTGACTATCAACTAATAGATTAAAATTTGTCAAAACGTATAATTGGAGGATGACGGTTTGTTTTATCTTGATCGCGTCCTTTTTTTTCCACACCGTGAAGTTATCGACAAGGGGGTGAGAATACGTCATCGACGGGCCGCAGGCGAAGCCTTTGCATCCCCACAATGGGGAATTATAAATTGGTAGGGGATTTTTGACTTCAGCCACTACATTGTGGCTGACAGCTGCCACGACGATGATAAAACCTTAACGAAGTTGAATTTTTTAAATTGAACGAGACATAAATAAACTTTATTACTACGTTTCTCGGTTTTTCTTTCGAAAATTAAGGGTGGAAAACATATCGAGAAAACAAATATGTGATTCCTGATATATTATTTCTACGTGAACAATGTAGTGAGGAACGTTGGTAAATTATATACGAGGTATGTGAGTTTCCAATCAATAGTGGAAGTAACGGAAACGAATAACTACTTACATATTTGAACTTTGACAACAGTTAATACAAGACATATCTATTTTAAGATAGAAGATCAAGTTAGTTTTGAGATCACAATACTCCAAATATCGGAGAAATACGATATTGATCCGTGAAGTACCTGGTTCAACAAAGAAATCGTCAATTTCCTCAACATAACCATCAACTGCTGACATCACCTTTGACCATTGATCAATTTTCTCAAATCTGTGAACAGGAAATGCGAGAGGGCTAGATCTGGCGAATAGGGTGCATGAGGTAGCAAATCAAACTTGAATTCATTAATTTTGGTCATTGCAATAACTGATGTGTAAGCTAGTGCATTGTATTGGTGAAACAACACCTTCTTCTTACCCAAATGTGGCCATTTTTGCTTGATTTCGTGGCTCAAACATTGCAATAAATTCGCATAATACTCAACGTTGGTAGTTTTTATTTTATCAAGTTATTCAATGGAAATTATCCCAGGTATATCCAAAAAAATCCGACGCCATGATCTTGTCTGCAGATTGAACGGTCTTTGCCATCTTTAGAACCGGTTCTCCCTTTTCAGGATTGTTTTTTTGTTTCAGATGTGAAGTGATAAGCCCACGGTTATGTAACGACGCAATAATTCGGCTTTATTTCTATGACACTCGATAAACATCTTCAAGATGCTGTTTTTCTTACATTGGGAGCAAACGCGGCACCCATATTGTGCACACTTTTCTCATGTCCAAGTTTTCAGTTGATAAGCTCGTTAGAATGTCCACTATGTCTACTAACTCTCACCCTTTCAGTGGACGACCATCCAGTATTGCTTTGTGGATTTTCTTCAACATTTGTGAAGTCGTCACCTCATTTGATCGACCACTGATATGCTGGTCTTCGGAGGTCGTTCGGCCTCGTTTAAACGCTGCTACCCAATATTTTACTGTCGTTAACGAAGTAGCAGTCTCACCCAGAGTAGAGTCTAGTTCAACTTTTATATAGTATGGGTAAAGGCCTTTCAAATGAAAGTATTGTATCCATATTTACAAATTCACAAAAAAACAACGTGGCGTCTTCAAACTTTAACAAATGCTGTGTAGATTGTGTACATTTTAATACAGTGATATTTTTCACGCAACTACCACCATCTCTAGGTCATGCTAGGTACTTCTGGGACCATTCCCGTGCAATAAAATTAATTTAAATTGACTTCTTGTAATATGTGTTAATCAACAACAGCGACACAAAAAGTAAAACTAGTTCTCCACTGTAAAAATTCGACACAAGGCCACAACATTTCCTGAAACAACGGCACTTAATGGACAAACAAAGTCTTATTTCCTTGCTATTTCTTTTTATTTTTGTAAATAACACTTATTACGCACAGTAATAACCATTTCTGTTAAGTGTTGTACGATGACAAAGTGTTGTTAATTACAGAATTCCATTGTCACGTTTTACCTTGTTTGCAACATTCACCTTGTAAACTACCCACACAAGCTTATCCTTAATGTGTACCTTACTTTCTGCGCAATTGTTTCAACAATAGGCGAAATGTTGTTGGATTAAATCAATAAAGGGGCCAACACTTTTTTCGAAAATCTTAATTATTACAAGTGAAATTCCAAAAGTCTTTTATCATTATTACTTCAATAGACCAATCAAATTTACACTTTATTCTATTGTGATAATCTAAGTCTAGTAATTTTGAAGTTTAATTCATTTAGTGAATATCGTTTACGGTCAGTATTGAGGTTATGTTCATATATAAGGAAATTTTTTTCGATATGTCTTAATAACTAAACAAACTGTAAACTTATGATATTCTTTTTATATAGATTCAGAATTTTCCGCAGCTTTTCCAGTGAATTATTGTTGACTACGAAAAAAAACATCTTTTAAATTACAATAGCTCAAATTTTGACGATAGAATTTCAAGATTTCGATATCGAGGAGCGTCACAACATTATAACATTTACTCACAAAGAATATGTATCACCAAGCTTACAACATTCATATATCATCCTTATAAGATGAAGAAATCAAAGAATTAAAATTGAAGATAGAGAGACCGAGATGAAGAAACTTGTTATAGAGAGCCCGAGCCTGTATAGCACTCTATATCTCTTTCTAACGTATTCTGATTGGATCGCTATGACGTCGTAGTTTCGGTTTCAATAGCGAGTAAAGAGAAATGAAGAGTGGTATACATCCATGCTCTTACTCTCTTTTCTAATAGTACATACAGCTCTATCTATATTAAATTCTAATTCTATGGAAGATATTCCGAGAAATAATAAAAAGCGATTAAGCACAGTTACAGCAATAATTGTTACTGGTTTTCGATATCTCAACATGATAATACACTTTAATAATGCTAAATGGAAATGGAAAGTTTCAATTAAAGTGTACGTATGTGTCAAAACCCTATTTACAATTCAATGAAATATAACTTCTTCTCTGTCTTCTTCATCGTGATTTTTCCTTAAGCCTCTTAAAGACGTTGAATTGGGACTTATAGTGCTTTTCCACAGAATTTTCCATGTGTTTCTTTCCCTGTTAAGTATTATCTTTAACCTCCAGGGGTTTTGCTTCATATCATCTTGTACTGGTTTATATTCGTTGTATGTCAATACCAATTCCACTGTTTTTTCTCCATTTTATTGACCATTGATGTTTGCTCCTTGGTTTACTTTTTTTATTTACTTAACTTCTCTTTATTTCACTTTTATTCCATTGTTTCAATCTCTTTTGTTGAACTCTGAAACATATCAGTTTGTGGTTTTGGCTATTTGTTTGATTTCATTCTGTCTATGAAATGTTCCGGAATATTTCATGTTTTACATTCTACATCCATTTCTTTCCGTCATTATAAATCTATTGTATCATTTTGTGTTTTATTTTTTAGCATCTGCGAGCTGTTCGCGTTTATCATTTGTATATTACAATCTATAGATTGGAAAAAAATAGTTATTTGATTTTGTTAAATCCATCAGTCGCTTAAGTTTTGAGATATGGCAACACTGATATGAATATGTCAAATCTGTCACTGTCATTATAAAGTTTGAGAATACAGATAGTTGAAACATTCATCTTGATCGAAAATGGAACTAAATCAATCCGAAACTAAACAACATTTGACTTTATGGATCTTTCAAATCGAACCAAATCCAACAAAAGTTGTTCGCGCACGAAGCAAATAGTCGCTTGTTTTTTTCGGAAAAACTGGACATGTCGCCATCGTTCTATTAGAGCAAAGTATAACGGATTTTGATTGCCAGAAGTGCTCGAAAAAATCAAGGAAACTAAACGCAGAGGACGAATCATTTTCCTAACCTAACCTAACCTAACCTAACAAAACATCGAATTGATGGGTCATTAATCCTCGTTTGGCACTCAATGGCTTCGGCAGATCAAAAATAAATTGCGAGGTTACCGTTTTTCTACACCTAAAGAACCGGTTGACACGCTCAATTCACATGTTTTGGAGGTACCTCAATCGGAATGGAAAAAATGCCTTGACAATTCGAACGCATGCAAAAATATATCGATCTCAATGTAGAATGTTTTGAAAAATAATAAAGCTATATCCTAGTCCATGAAGACCCATCCTGATTAATACCTGGCCTTGTTTTTCCAATTTTCCACTTTCCTTTTCTCTATTTCTCGCTCTAGCTCATACCAAGAGTTTTTTGAAGCGTCTAATTCATCTTAATTTTTCTACTTTTCCTTTATAGATTCAGGAAATGTAGACACTGTATTCATTCAGCTCTTACAACGTTCATTAAGTATATCTAATTCTTTGTGATGGTTACTTAACTCTAAATTACTTTCAAGTCTCCAAATATTTCCATCCTTCATTGGCCCACATATATTTTACTTTCAAAAGTGAAAATTTTTTCCGATTTTGAGTAGTAGTCTCAATATGAAATGATAAGACTCTTGATTGTCTTATATTTTCTTATCTACAACTCTATTACGTTTCAACTGTCTATGAAAATGTATTTAGTTCTGTTCCTTGTTAATTGAAAGTTCGGCTTTCGACTAGGCTAACATAGCGATGTTTTATGTAGAATTCTCTGTGAAAAATTTTGATTATTTCACGTTTCCAGGTTAAAATCTGAACTGACACAGAATTTTCATTTGCTCGTTGCATGTGAACCGTTGGAATTCTCATCTAACCCATATGTTTAAACGTTGAAGGAAAAGTTCATTCACTTTCCCCCTATTGAATAATTCATATATCGATCTACCTCAGTCTGACCTTTCTGCTTTCCTCATATTAAGTAGCTTTTCAGTTTTCGGCCTACGAACCAAGGTCAAAATAACATTTTCCGAATACGACGCTTTCGAAAAGACAACTACGGAAACTATATTTATAACGTAGGTGGTGTTTCTTCATTTGTCATCCATTAGAGTGGTATGGAAGGGGCGGGGGAGAATATCAGGACGAATAACGATCCGAGAGACAACCCGGACTTCCCGGAATGGGCGAGAAAATTCCGAAGCGCGCGCTCTCTTTCAGGTAACGGGCCAGGTGGCGAGCGCGTGCGCGTACTCGGGAAAACCGTATCGGCCTTGGTATGAAACGGGTGCATCGCCCGATCTGCCTTGCAAATTAACCAGCCTCTGCTTATTTATGAGATTTATGAACTTCTAACTCCTGCACTACTCCACTAGCGTATAGATCGAATCTTGTTTTAATAAACACTTTCGATTTTGATTATATTTCATTCGGAGAACTTTTCAAATTAACAAATGGTAATAATGTTGAACTAATTTGAATTGAAAAAAAAAATAATTAAAGAAGATAACGTTCAATGTTAAATAAATACGAGAAAAATCCTTAAATATCCAACAATAGCTCGTAATCACTACGCTACTAATTAGATATACGCATGCTTGGGTCGATCTCTAACTAGTCCTGACCGTTTCATATTCAATTAGATTAGGTAAATATATTTTCCAAAAATAACAGGGCATATCTCTTGTAGTTTTTTAAATAACTTCATAAATCATTTATAAACAACCAATAGACAAGAATATTGAAGATCAACGACCGTCTGATATGATAAACAAATCAAATTTCGTCTTAATGTATATCGCTGAGTATTATAAACTTGTTCAAGTTTTAATAAAAATTTCAAATTTAAATTCGGGCATTTCTCCGAATTTTTTATTACCCACAAATACTTAAATTGTTTGTTCAAATTCAAAAGTTACAGAATATATTTTTGTAACTATTTTTGGTTTTGGTATTTGGTAGTCTAATCGGTATTTTCGATTCAAGAGATCTATTTTGATAGGTAGAAATTGTGGTGATAAATCTATAGCATCCATCTTGAAAGAAGTTGCGTTCGTGGCGGCATTGTGTGAGGTTAGAGCTAAAAGCTTTTGAGCAGAGCGCGTAATTTGGATAACAATTATTGATAGATAAGAATATAAAGCTGTCGCAAGACAAGTGAAACGTTAATCTATTTCTAGATAATTCTGGAGATGGGATAGAAAAGTACAAAATTTTTGGTTTATATGGGAAGCTGATTCTTCCACTTAGACCTAGAAGAACAAATTAGACACGTCATGAAACAACAATTTTCTCTCTGATAAAGAAATATTCAAAAATAACAAAACAGTTTGTCGATTATTCTGAACCATTATAGGATCAACAAACAAGATTAAACATTTAAACCAAAATTTTCATACACAATGTATAAGACGGTGAGATGAAATATTTGGTATATTGTTTATGAACTCAGAGAATGGATCAAACAATGGATATTAGCAAAAAAATGTAGATGTTATTGACGAAATCAACAAATGGAATATCATCGTTACAAAATTTTGGTACTGAGGAGCCATTTTTGATAATCGATTTATGGAATTCCATTCGTGATTTACCAATTGATAAATGATTGGATCCATTCTTCCAGTAGGTGCTCAATTCATTATACCAGCTGTGAGGTATGAGTAAATATAATCCAAACTAAACGAATAGGTAGTTCATTGATAGATTGGCCACCCAGTTTTCCAGATCTAGCCATCTTTCTCTGAATTATAATCAGAGATGCGTCCGTTTAAAGTGGAATGTGATTGTGTGAAACATAATTCCAATTGTCATCTTTCGAGACGAGGTATTCTTTCCAGAAATTCCGATTATCGTTTTATGAGATGTCATTCATGATTTGGCAATTGAAAGAAGATTAATTTCCATTGGATGCTTAATTTAATATACCAGAGCTGTGAGGTGATACATGAATACACTAATGGATAGGTCCTGGTAGTCCATTGCTAGATTGGCCTTTCAAATCTCCAGATTTAACAATTTTGGACTACATTCAATAAGAAATAATTTAAAAAAAGATAGAAAGTACAATTAGTATACAAATTTCGTTTTAACATAACATTTGTTGATACGGGGTATCTGTTTCTGTTTATAAACAAATCGATTAAACCATCTAAATAAGTTTTTAGTATATTTGATCTCTTTAAATAAATAGCGTGTATTTTGCGAAGGTTTTTCGTTCAAGATTTTGGCTTCGATCGCAATATTTCAGTTACTAACATATCCCCATTATATAAATATTCGTTGAAAGAAAATTAATGTCGTCTATTTGTGCCGCCATTTCGTAAAAACACTCGACGCAACAAAATTTACTTCATTAAACAATAAACTGATCCATAATGGCCTTATAAAAATATAAAGCACTCAAGAAATCATTCACAATCGCGCTGGGCTTTGTAGGCGGAGTCGAACCAATCGGAACCCTTTTTTCAAATGAAAATCGACCGGTACCTCTATATGTAGAAACAATATTTTTCGACATTTGAAGCAGCAAAAAAAAATAGGAGAGCACAAAACGCACCATAGAACGTGTAACAAGATTCCACTTAAGTGGGTTTGTGCCTTGAAGGCATCATTTCCATCACAAAGCCCTCGAATTCGGATAGTCCCAGGGCGAATCGAAAATTCTTAAAGCTAAATTGAACGAGAACTATTTGATTTTAGTGGAAAAGCACCCTCATTGATTTTGCACCTACCCTAATGAAACTGAGTCATCTACTAATTTGCATGAACATGCTAGTTGGAAATGTATGTGTGTTGATTGAAGCCATTTGAAATGAAAGTTTGACAGTTTCTAGACTCGATTCATATTTTTTAACGCCGTTTCGTGTTTGGTATACACTTTTTTATGACGAAATAAAACGCATCTCAATTTATTTGGAACCTAAGCTTACTTTTCTCAAAATAGCGTCATTAGTTACCCCAAATTTATGGCACTCGCTTTCCAGCAGCTTCATTCGCAAACTAAAATCAGCATAATCAAAATATATTGACAATTGTCTCAATTGATTCAATTTATGTCTATTCTATCATTGAAAATGCTAGAAAATTTCTTGCATTTTTATTGATAACATTAACTGTGTTATACTGACGTTTTTCGTGTAAACTTTTCATTATTGAACATAATTTCAATTACAATATACAGGGTGTTCCAAAATTATAAGTATAAGTATACTTCAACATGCGCACCAGTGGTGACCCTAAGCACTTCCAGTCTGTAATCCATTTCAAGGACATGTCGCCTGTGATTGTACTAAAAGCTTGTGTAATGCATCAATGTCATTAACCAGTGTCCGGTAAACAATGTCCTTTAGATAACCCCCAAGAAGAAGTCGAGGGGTGTTATATCCAGAGATCTTGTTGGCCATGGAATTGGGCCATCCCGTCCAATCCATCGGTTGGGAAAAGTTTCGTTGAGGTGTTCCCGAACTGCAGTCAATCAGTGTGGTGTTGCAACATCCTCTTGGAAGTAAATAATCGTCTGTAATTCTTAGTTATACCCAAGTACACGCAGCCAGTAACTGTGGTTTCTATGAAGAAGAAAAGACCAATGATTTTGTTGTGCATAAGCCCACACCACACATCAACTTTTGGGCTGTTTCGTTGAAACTCGACTACTGCATGTGGGGTTCCAGAATCCCAAATCCGTACGTTGTGGCGGTTCACAGGTTGCGATTCTGTATTTTCGAGCTCCAGTTTGGTTCTATGTTTCTAATATTCTGCAAAACTGCATCCTCTTCTATTTTTCTTCGGTCAGCCTTCCTTCTTGTACCTCTTTACGTTGTTGATGGGTATTTATACAAATCCCTGATTTCTTTGTTAATTTTTCAAACTACAAAAGGGAGCTGTTAGATATTTACTAGGACTAAACATCAGGAATCACTGCAGGGACTTAAAAGATTAAAAATTCTGACATCTTCTTCCTTATTTATCTTTGGATCCGTTTGTCTAATTTGTAAACACGCTTCTCCAATTTCACAAAGGTCACTTAGGAACACCACAAAGTTTAATAAGAAGAGTGGCTAGAGCAAGAAGACATAAGAGAAGAAGGAAAGAAAGACCGAGGCTACAGCAAGGAAGGAGAAAGAGAGGGGGAAACAGTACAGGAAACTAATGAAATAGCAAAGGATCAGAAACAGTAAAAAAAATAGAAAAAAGGAGAATGAAATCCCAGAGCCCTAGACGCTAAATAAATGGTTTTCCTGGGTATTGATACTTTGAATCATATTATGTATGTTACTTATTAGAGGTTAGAATTCATTCTAAATTACGTTATTCAAACACAAGTGTCATTTTTTTTCCACAAAATATATCGTTTACTCTAAAATTTGTTGAGATTTTGAGAAAAATTTTTTAAAGTGATAGATTGGCCAAGATTGGCTATTCACTTAGGAACGCGGAGCACGACCTTTACCTACCTACTCCACGTTCAAGTTAAGGGTTCAATATTATACAATGCAAAAAATGCACAATCACTTGCCAATTGAAATCAAATCGATATCATCCGCATTAGTTTAATTTTTGCTATGGACTTATATACGATTTGTACACTGATTATTACTTATACAGGGTGTCCCACGACGAGTTCAAACTATCTGTATATGGCAAAATACTTATAGTAAAATCATGAAAATTTCTTCGTTTGGGTTTTCGGATCTTTTTAATTAAAATATTTTCCAAAATGACCGACTTCCAGTTCTACGGAATACATTTTTGAAATCTATGTGAAATTTTAGTACAGTTTTATCAAAAAACATTTTTCGATAAATGCGTACTTTTTGAGTTATTAATTTTTTTGTAAAAATTTGACCGCTGCAGTCCTTTATAAATTATTTTTTTACGAGGATACCCTTAAAGATATGGAAATAATTTCTGTTCGGTTGGTTTTCGCAAGGTCAGATGTATTTGAATATATGTTGAAAAACTTTCCATTTTATACAGGGTGTGTATGAAAAGTGTTCAAATTTCAACTTCATAAATATCAAATTTCTCAATTTTTTCAAATAGAACCATCCGGTTTTTTCTATTTTAATGCATTCAGGGGTGGAAAATAAGGCAAATTCATGTATACCTATACCTTATTATTATCCATTTATTAAATGTTTTCTGTAAATTTTTAGAGATGCAGGTGTAGCCTAAATTTTATTGCGGTTTTCTTTTGTATATCGAAATTGTATTTGTATCTTGATTTAGTTTATTTTTATGTTTGTTATTAGTTTTTACAAGCTTTTGTTTACAAATTGTAACAATTTTATGTCAATAAAGCATTTTTTCTCTGTCTCACTTCTACAATGTTATCAACTTACTTGATCATCCCAAGGATTCACTTCCTGTTGCTGTTCTCTAATTTGTTTCAGTCCGTTCTCCATTTTTATGTGACAGTGTTGGTTCCAGGTATTCGAAATCAAATTATTTATCCTTATTTAGCATTAATTTAGAATACCATCTAAAGTCTCCTCAACAAACAATTTTTTTGAATAATTTTAAACTTTGATTTGTACGTTGTCGAAATCACACCGTATGACGTTTTGTTATCAAGTTCCTCGAGACACGTCCACATTTTTCTTGGCGTCATTGAAAAACATTTATGTGTGAATAACAATAAAATTTATTCAAATTAGTAAACCCGATACATAAATATTTCAGAAATCAGATCAGATTGAATAATGTTTCTTTAATTATATTTTCGAGACTGCTTGGACTTCCGTTTTATATTCAGAAAGATCGGGTGATTTTTCAATGAAACCCCTTCGCTGCGGCGGTGGAACCACCCTCAACATGAATTAATTCAAGAATTAATTCAAATGGAAAACCTAGTCTTTTGTTTTTAAATCGTTTTTTTATTCAATTCCGAAGTAAACAAGTTATAGTTTATGGAACATAACACAGACGAAAAAGACGTTCACGGTTTTGGTGTACATCGTTTTAGCTTGTCCACTTTGTATCTTCATGTACATTTCCGGTTCAATATGTGGAAGTAGGAAAGTACAGAACTAGCGATTCAAACGTATAAAGGAATTATGGTTAACTTATGGCAAGAAATAACAAAGGGTATTAGTCCTGGTCAAGTGTTTGTAGAGATTCCTTCAACGTTCAGTTTTCAACTGTTGTTTGGTTGTTGTATGGTGTTTCATACAGAAGTTTTGACAAAAAATTGTAGACACAAGAAAAGAATTAGGTACATCACTTAAAGAAATAATAAAATTTATGAGAAAAGAAAAAATGTTTAATTATACAAAATATTTGCATACGCAGACGAAATACCTTTAAATATGAAAGTCAAAAAAGCGAAAAATGATAAATCGATAGCAATATTCATAATTTTCACGTACTTTTCCTATTACTCTACATTTTCATTCATGTAAACCGTCCAGGAATAATACCAGAACTATAATTCTAAATCGGGAATAACTTCGTTGGACATATTGACAAAAGAATAAGTACAGATAACGATGATATTAAAACTGCGAAATATGATGGTGTTGATTATTCAATTGATTGCATGTATTACCAAGTTAGAGTTTATTTTTTTACTGAATTTTAAGAAGAAACTAACATCTTTTCAAAGTACATATAGAATCATTACGTATACCTATATTCATGAAGTAGTCCAGTTAACTGACAGCGAAGTTATGTTCTGGTTTGAGAAGTGATGAATATTCCTGAAAGTTTTTTATTGAAGCACTTGATTTTAGTAAAACACTCGGCTTTGAGGGGCAAAAGTTCAGCGCAAAATAAAATTTTCACCTAAAATAACACGAGGAGATGTTCATTCCATACTACCCTCTGTAATATACACTGACAGAGGTTATTAGATCACAATTTAAAAAAAAACAACATGGAATTACCGCTGACAACTTGGATGAAGAGCAACTAAGACCGCATCAAAATGACACCTCAGAAATTGATGTATGTTCAAAAATAAAGCATTATCAGACCAAATTGTGTCCAAATTTAGTTTCTCAATTCATATATGAGAATGTATTTCTCAGTTTGTGTCTATTGGAACGTCAAAACGATCTTTGAGTGTCATGAAACGCATCGAAAAACATTTAAGAAATTCTATGTTCCAGCAACGTTTATCAAATTTAGCTGTAGTAGCCGCTGAAAATGATGCGGTTAAAAACATCGATTGGAATTCGTGGAAATTTATGTCAGGAGGAAATCAAGACATCTAACGTTGTTTTAAAGCAATGACACTTTTTATCTCATTTTCTAGTAAAGACCTGTAGGTACAAGATTCAAATTATAAAATGAAAAAATCTCTCAAAATGCCATTTTTAGGTTTAAATTTTACTTTGACCCACCCACTTCTAACGTCCAATAACCGCCACTAATAAAGACTTAATGTTTGCACTGAAGACATTTGATAACTGTCAAATTTCAAGAAAAAATTGACGCTAAGACGTCTAAAACTGTACGAATTTTTTGTCTCAGAACCTTTGGATGATACAGCAGTTTCTCATTGCCATTGTTTCTCAAAATTCCTCACAAGGCTTTGTCTTATGTTCTTTAACTAGATCAGTTACTTTATACCTCTGTTTCCTGTATATTTTATATTTTCAATCCTTTTTGTTATTGCTGAGTTATCTATTTTTATCTTTACTATCTCCATTTGCATTTCTTTTTGCTCAAATTAGGCTCAAATCAGGCTCTTCAGTTTCAGCAATTGCTTCTTCATTTGAGATGAATTTCTGAAGTGATGGATCAAAGTTTCATCCATTGTCACATATCGACGAACAAAATCTGATTTATTACGTGTAAACCTGGCAAAATACTGGTCTGAATCATCACGTTGTTGTTTTTAATCGACTGTGTGTAAAGGCGGCACCCACTTTAAAAAAAAAGCTTTATCATGGTCAAATTTTTATACATAATTGTAAACACACTGCTTTCTGATGTTTACGGCCTCAGTTATCTCACGCAATTTCAATTTACGATTAGATATAACAAATTTGTGGAATTTTTTGATGTTTTCTGGAGTAATCACCACAATGGGACGTCCAGAACTTCCATCATCATCGGTGTCTATACAACCGCGTTTAAATTCAGCAAACAAATAAAAAAATGTTCTTTTCGATGGGGCAAAGTCAGGATAACACTTTTAAAGCCATTTCTGAGCTTGTACAGTATTTTTTTTTCATCAAGAAACGATGATAAATTAATACACGAAATTGTTTTAAATCCATTGCTTTGAAAATAACAAAAGTAGCTTCACTTAAATAGCTATCACATTTTTCTGACTAATCCAAATGTTAAGAAATTTTACACGTGGTCTTTTGACAGTTAGTACTTCATAAACGCCATATGGATTTGACAATGGTAGCGCCATCTGTGTGTCAGTCACACGACTTATTAAATGATGTGTTATTTGTTCCACATAATGAAAATGTTTAATAAAGGATAATAAACAGAAACTTCAATTTGTACTTTCGAAAATAAGTTCATGACGTTAATTTTCATTTGATTTACGTATAAAAAATGCATTTTCTCATAGTATCATGAATAAATGCCGAAGTTAAATAAATGAAAATTGAATGAGGCTATTTAATATCGGTGATGATTTTGTAGAAAAAGTATTATGTTCGTCTAACGGGAGAATAGGACTCGAAACGGACGAAAGGAGGTCTGTTGCTATAGTGAATCCACGAACAGTGTCACCGGAGTCGAGAACGGGACGTGCTCGGACTTTTAATTAGATGCGCCGTTGAATCGATATCCACCACCTCCAAATTCTACCACCCCACGACGACGACAGCCGCACGGCGAATTCAAGATACACACATACTCACTATCGACCCGTTCCTTGACATTACTCGAATTATAAAATTAGAAATGTGGAAATACAAAACATAAATTTATCTAAAATAATACGAAATATTTTGAAAAATAATTTTATATTCACGAAACAAGCTCGTGTCGATTAATGCAAACAAATTCGGTTGTTGTATTTCGAAAAACGTCTGCAAGATCATGGATCTGTGCATATGAACCAAAACTGAACAACTATCGATGTATGGGTATTTCATTCGCAGAAGACAAATTACACAACCACGATAATTCAAGCTTTCACACATCTGTTCAAACAAAAACGTTTTTGAATAGTCACAACATCGAAATACATCCACAGTACAATCTTTGTTTAGCATCAAATGATGTCTTCTTATTGCTGCAGATCAAAGATAAATTGCGGTTGATGCATTCAAATCACATGTTTTGGAGGTATCTCAAAACTATATTAAACTTAAAGCAGAATGTTTTCAAAAACAATAAAGCCACATCCAATTATAAATTTTTGTTTTTATTTATATTATCTTTTAAGTAAAGAGAATCAATCTTTCCCTTTATGGAATAGAATGCTGACTACACCATGAGTATTGAGACAGATATTTCATATTGATATACCCAACATATCAAAGTTGTCTATTATTTTATAAAAAGATTGATGGGTGGGAATATTTTTTTGTAATACGGCTGATACAGACGATATTTCGATCCATTCGATTTGTTACTTCGTTTCATTCATATAAAGAACTTACATCCGATTTATTAATGGAAATTTCTGGATTCTCACTTCGTTTAATCGCGCATTTTTCCCGTGGGCCTTGTTAAAATTAGTCGATAAGAATGATTCAAGCAATAGGTGCTTATGATACCAAAACGTATACGAGTAGAAACAAAAAAGTAAAGTTGTTCATGCTTAGAAAATTTAATATGTCGGTTCGGAAAGGATTTTCCTGCCGTTTTATGACGGATATTTCATTTTAATTGTGCCAGGGAAGTTCCCATAAACTATCCCACGGGTTAAAGTGCATAGGTGCTTTATCGAAACTGCGTGGAGGCCATTTTATGTCGATCAATCAATTTTTCCCAGGAAAAATTTCACGAACTCGTGGTAAAAATATATTGGACGTTTGTGAAGCTGCTGGAACCAGGTTCTTTGGTTATAACCATTGAAATTTATCAGTACAGGCATGAAGAAGTCGCCTCATAACACTCTGTATTCGCTGTAACTGTACAAACCCTTTCATATTCAAAAAAGTAAACGCCTTCAATTACTCGTAGTTACATCGCAGTCCATGAGGCAGTTCAGGTGAATGTAGGGGTTTCTTTGGATTATATTACTTGTTGACGTGTCTATTAAAATAAAAATGGGCTTCGACCGAAAATAAAATGATGTTAAGAGCTAGAAAACGTACAATAAATAATAATAAAGATCTAAGTTTAAAGCAACAACATGCTAGAAAAGTCAGACTTGTCGCGATCAGACTGAGTACCACTCTCTAAGTTTTCGACTACTGCAGTGGCCAAATTATCCTTTTTATAAATTAATGCACGGAAAACGCACGGTCCGTTTACGAAAAACGCCCGAAAGCGACTAAATTATCAAGAACTAGGCTACCTTCAGCGCCCCTAAAAATAACTGCGTTCACGCAATAAACAATACAAATGTGAACTTTCTTTTGAGACACCTTGTACAATAAAGTATACAGAGATGTACATAGTAAGTTCTGAAGCAGTGGCATCAAATTTTCCATGCCCACATTTTATTATACGAGGGCTGCTACTTTATTTTGAGATATGGCAAGACTGTTATGGATATGTAAAATTTTCTATGACTTTCGACGTGGGTTAAACCAATGTCAGTGTGTCGAACAACTCGCTTCGACTTTTGGTCATGAAGCATCAACTGTACCCATGGTGTTTGCATAATATTCCGATTTCAATCGTGGTCGCACAGGGCTACAGGATGAATTTCGTAAATGTCGTCCAAAATCGATTGTTGTGTTAGAAAACATTGATCCTGTGGGTAAACAACATTATCATGTGACATACCGGGAAATTGAGGCATTAGAGAATCACTTCCAATACGAGCCAAATCCAACAAAAAAGCACCAAGCACTTCGAAGCAAATGGTCGCCTGTTTTTGCGAAATAACTCGACATGTCGTTTCATTATAGTAACGTAGAACGATCAACTTTGAATGGTACACCAGCATTTTTTGGCCAGAAGTGTTTAAAAACAATCATGAAAACTAATCGCAGAAGACTATTGGAATGCGAGCTCTAACACATCAGTTCAAACAAAACCAGTCAAGACATCAAATTTATTCGGTTCATCCATCGTACAGTCCTTGTTTGGCACCCAATGATTTCTTCTTATTCTCGTAGATCAGAAATAAATTGCGAAGTCAACAGAGGAAGCGGTCGATGCGTTCAAATCATATGTTTTGGAAGTACCTCAATCGAAATGGAAAAAAAGCTTCGATAATTGGTTCAAATGCATGCAAAACTTGATTAGCAACCGTCGTATTTAATCTTTTCTAAGATATTGCAGCCATTTTTATAATTATAATTAGAATATTTTATCCTAAATTATTAATTATTGTTTATTCAGGTAATAGTAGAAAATTACGGTTGAAAGTCTGGTAAATATGAAATTATATCCCTGCAAATAGATTTTTATGCAGATTAGCAGATTAGTCGAAGGAAGTGGGTTATTTGCGTCCTTATTGGAATAAGACTTTGTTTCATATTTCTTTCGTCTTATTTTGAAATTTTAAGCAAAAAATGTGAAAAAAAGTACGATTAAGCAATCATGTGAATTGTTTTCAACGTCTCATCCCGAGAAACCAAAAAAAATTCATATTCTTATCACCATATCCTTAGAAATATATCCTCATATCCTTATATCCTCAAAGAAATAAGGAAAGTGTAAACTTTTCATGTTATAAAATTTTTTAGACGTTTGGTATTCGATAATTAATAAAAGTTGATGTCTTAATTCCAACGAGCGATTTCTTTCTTAACATCTGGTCGACTGTATCGACTAAACCGTATTCAAATCCAATCAGCGAAGTGTCGCAAAAAGCGAAGGGAACAAAAGGGTGTAAAATGGGCCAGTACACTTATTGCTGGCTACCCGCGGTTCAAATTAGCTCTATATAGGCCCTATCGTAGGGCCAGCCGCCCTGACCCCTATGGCGAGCCTTGGGGCATACGACACCTCGTCTATTAACTGTTATTTATTGTAACGTTTCAATCCCCCTTCTGCATAGGGTGACAATCGTTCGAGATATATTTTTTCGTAATGACGTTATATATGTTATTGTTGCATTTCCTATTTTTATGGGAAATATGAGAGATTTCTACTGGTAATGAGATATTTTCGCATGCTGGCCGGATATCGGGAAGTGCGGGTCGTTGTTCGCGGCTTTTGTTGGGGATGAAATTATGAGAAATTAGGAAAGGGCGTCATAAAGAATATTTTTATTGTGATCGTAATGACCCGTGTGCTTGCCTCATATCATTCAATATATTTATTTTTCGTAAAACGTACAATCGGTAAACATTAAAGTTCACACCCTCTAGTTTCAGTCGTAATCTATCCAAAAAAATGAAGATAATATATTAACACGTGACATATACATCTCTCTTTGGTATATGAAAAGTTAAAACGCTGATTTTTATTCATTATAAGAAGCAATTTACGTTTATGTGTACCTAAAATTGAATCTTGATGATAAATCTTGACCACCGGTATTTTTTTGCCCAAATCGAAAAGTCAAATTTCTTCGGAACAAAATAAATTACTTATTTTAGTCCTTGTTTCAAATTGTTTTTAGGAAGGGACACTAAAATCTGGCACAGGGATGGAGAGAGATTCAATATAAATATTATTCATAGATCCCAATCGAAAATACTCCGTCAATTAGTAGATGCTCGATGGTATGTACCAAATCACACCATTCACGTGGACTTGGGACTGCCCACTGGACAAGAAGTTAACCAAGAATCCATCAAACATCATAAAACCGTACTACGAAACTAGTAATCTGAAGAAAAGTGCAATGTTTTTATTTACAAAGAATATAACTATTTTAAATAAACTTTTAGTAGACATTAATAGAAACGGAACTCTACTAAACATTCAAAGAAAGAACTTGTGGAAAACAACATGATTTAGAACGATAGAACGAAAAAAAATCTGCATTTCTACAAGAAGATGTAGTTATTTGTTGGAGGAACATTTTGTAGAGAATTAACAAAAGATAAACTGGTTACAAATAGTTTATCAGACATTTTTAGAAGGTTGTTCTACTGGCTTCAAATTTCCAAATCCAATCTTCAAAAATTTTGTTAATAGACGCTTGTTAGAATTCGAGATAACCACGAAAAAATAAGCTGTGTTTTCAAAAAATATTTTAACCAAATTTTAAATTAATTACCGACTAACTGTCACAAAAATATTATTAAAAAGTAAAGGATCCGCGAGATGGAAACCCAAACCTACTACTAGAGGAATTATTAACACCAAAAAAGCAAAAATACTGAAAATAAGTTGGCCAATAGACCTAGTATGAGGTATAATGTAAAGAATGTAAATAAATATTATGAATGTTAATAAAAACTTGTTATAATTGGCAGGATCCCATGATCTAAATTTTTCACTAGGCGTGAAACTGTTGACAAAGAATTCTTGCCTTCAGAGTTGTTCAGGGTAGATTCTCTGGTTTTTTCTTGTTTTTGTATTTATGTAAAAACCGGCAATAAATATTATTATCAATCAATCAATATTATCTTTGAAACAAGCTATCAAAAAACTAGGCTCAGTTCACATAATAAGTTATGTGCTTTAATAAATTTAATTCTAGCCGTACAAGCACAGAAGGTGTTTTGGACATAGAAAGAAGATATTGGAAGCCATAAACATTTCACACAGTTCACTAAGAAATGATAAATTGAGCATGAGGAAGCTTCTTGCAAGATGGATACTCAATCAACCACAAACTTAATCGTATAACTTCGCAGGGGGTATGGTGTTGTTCAATAGACGAATTTCACCATTTCGTAACCAAATTATCAAAATCGCCAAACCATACAAGTAGATTTTGTCGGACAATGAAGTAAAGTAGCGACAACTTTTTTAGTTAGCAAATGTTATGCCTTAGATCGATTTAATGGAAAAATTCTTACATTACGCCACTCTAGCCTAACCTATTGTCCTGATCCAGCTCCTATTGACCATATCTTGGTTTTTAATCTGAAAGAATATCAATTGGGGAATCAGAATTTGGCAATATAGATATAATTATCTCTTAAACAAACCCTATTTTGATGAACTTTTATATTTAAAAGCCATAAATAATTGCAGAAATATTTGGAGAGGTGTATACGAGGTGTGGCTATTAAGTAACGAGACTAGCGTTGTTACTAAAAGAGATTTAGCCTGAGGTCGACTCTTCCGAATGCGATGTCTACTGTGTCTATAGACAAACCAGTGAAGCCGTTGACTTTGCTTTTTGTTTTGCCGTAAAAATGATGGACATTAATAAAAAGCAAGGGATTGTTTGGAAAACTGCAACTGAAACTTATAATTTATTGAAACAAGTAAAAGTAATAAATGTTTATCACGTCCATGGGTTTTTTAGTGGTTTAAGGATTATCAAAAAGATATTGGAGATTCGATTCGTGTTTATATGCCAAAAAACGGATTAAAACATCGAAAAAGTTCTAATCTTGTTCGATCTGGTCGTCGACTAAGTATACCTGTGATTGCTGAATCTATAGTAATTGACAAAGAATGTGTACGGCAAGTACAACATCCCACTACTAAACCACCCACCTTATTCGCCGGATTTTGTACCGTGCGACTTCCATCTCTTTCCTAAGGTAGAATCTAAATTAAAAAGCACAAGAGTCCAGTCAAACTGTAAAAGAAAAAGTGGTACGAGTCCCTAAGGACCGACAGAAAATTCTACAGTGTTTAAAGCAATGAATGATTCGCTTGGAGCGATGTAAAGACAGAGCGAGGGTACATATTGAGGGTGATAATAACTAAATACACATAATATCGAAATGAAATATTTCATATTACCAGTCCAGTTATTTAATAGCTACACCTGGCAGATTTTAAACAACAAAATCATGTGAAAATAAAATTCTTTTGTATCAAAAAAGTTTTATTCGATTTCCAAAACTAACGGAATTATTGCTTTGCTTTGTTACTCTGGTTACTCTTTTTTTTAACAAAAATATTGATTTAGTCACATATTTAACCAACCATGTACAGTTCAATCACAAAAATATCTAGTGAATATCAAACTCTGGTGAAATATAGGGATGTATGTTAGTTAGCAAATTCTAATAAATGGAAGTGGAGTCTAGCTCTTCATCCCCACAGACAAAAGTAAAAAAACCAGTCGCACCCTAGTAATCCGCTTATAGCAAGTCCTTTTGTGAGACACCATCACGCGGTTTAATATCAAATACGATTTATCTGATCCAATCATTTAGTCCGAACACATTATGTCCATCTGCTCCTACCAGCTTTACGGTAAATGACGTTGGAAAAAATGAAAAACTTCACTTATATAATATTTACAAAGCTTCAAATTTCGTAAGCAAAACATTGATTTCTTATTCTCATATTGATAAAATCGTTCAAAATTGTTTATAGAATCTATAAAATATCCGTATATTCCTAAAATGTCGTTAGCAAAATACATTTTTGTTTCAAATGTATCTGTAGTTTTTCCAATATCAATTGCAGAATATCAATTGCAGAAGATAGTTATGCATGGAACAATCAATATTTCATTAAAACCGAATTAAGACATAAAAAATTCACTCAGCGTATAAAATTCGGTAAAAATATAATAAACCGTCAGTCCACGTGGACTCATCATCTCCACTGTTTACCAATGATCAATCAATCAATCGTCAACGATAGTTGGATGGCGACAAGATTTTTTACGTCAGATAAAAAAATATCAAAATTCTAATAGACAAACAATTCATCTAGATGAAGCATTGTTTGACAGTCACGATGTAGTAAATTTCGGTTTGGTTGACAATAGTAAAAATTTCAGTTTGAATAAGCCATGTTCTAAAAGAAAAAACTTATAATAGTACACTCTGGAAGCAAAGATGGTTTCGTACCTAATACTTTATTAATATCTGCTAAAAAAACTGTGCGGATGATTATTATGAAGATACGACATCAGAATTATTTGTAAAGTTGTTTAATAAACAGTAATCGTTCTGGACAAGGCATCCTACAACTCGCGCAACTTCTTACGATATTAACTAGTAGTACAAAACTCAAATTTTAGCATTTATGTCTGAAAAAAATATTCCTTTTCATGTCAGCGATCGGAAAGAAGGCCCAACAAACAAAGAATTGTTTACTGTTATTAAAGGTAAAGTTATAGAAAATTTATGACATTGACAAGCTTTGCGAAGAACTCTCCTCAGACAACCTCCTTACTATAATATGGGCAAAAATGTAATCAGTCTCCAGAATAGAGTAAAGAGGTTGTAGAGCTCGTAGAACTAGAAAGTTCTAGTTGCAGACCGCCAAGAGCTTTGGAAAAACATGTTACCTAAGAAGATTTAATCAAAAGATGACTCTAGTTTAGACGATTCGGACTACCATGATTATTTATAAAGATTTCTTGCGTTTTTTTTTGCAATTAATTCATTTTCCTTCATGGTTTTTGCTTTGAAATATCTTTTTCCAGAAAAAAAAACGAATGGAGTACAAAAAAGCTCAGTTCACGTCTGGTAGCCTGCTTAAACCAAACGCCCTTACGGGTAGGTACATTTCAATCGTCTTTTCACGTTTTATAATTTAATATTCAGTTGTAGCAAGTTAACGAGGTATAATAATGATTTTCCAAGCTCCAAGTATGACTACAATTGAGTGCGTCTGTGTAAATAACAACGTGTAATGCCGTCCAAGTTATAATGATTCTATTGCCTATGGTATTTTATATGGGTTTTTATGATATGGAATTGATATTGGAAGAATTATACTAACGTCAATTTTATTCATTTTCATTATGAGTTGTTCAAACAAGAGCGTCTTCATAAAATAAATGAGACGAAAAGAAAGCAAAAGGGGCGGATTAAATACGTGCATTTAAGCAATGCAATGATACGATCTGAATTTTATTTTGAAAATCTGGTATGATATATTGCCGACAGGAGTCACACCGTATTAAATGGCTTGGCAAATAAAAAAAGATATAAAAATATTACGAGTGGACTGAAACGGGTTTAGGGCCTAAAAAGGGACTTAATGAGTGAACGGTGCACGTGCTTCACGATACAATTAAGAAGAATTTATTGACTTGCCAGGACTATTTATTTGCAGGAACGTATTAGCATCATTTTTTCATTGGTTAATTCAATCTTAAACGATCGGAACAAATTTAATGGGAAAACTAGATGTGATAAGAAAATGTCACCGAAAGGTTCTATAGTAGATCTATTTCAATTTATGAACAGGTCATAAACAGTATTTATATAAGTTTTTCTTCAAACTGAAGGAAAAAAAAGAAATAAGAAATTTTTGGAATAGAATCAAGGGTGATAATATAGTTAATTTGATCGTTTACAAATGATATAACTGATTTAAATGAGAGAATAAGACAATTAAAGACGATTGCAATTGATGGTTGAGACATTATAAATGTTTAATTGCAAAAAGTAATGAAAATTGCGTTTGTAGACGCTGGCGCTGGCGCTGGCAATATCTTTCTGGTACTTTCTATCTCCATTGGACAACCGCAAAACATTTGACATCTTCTGTGCTTCCAAGACCACAACTAAGTTCAGTAGAGCAAATACCTACCATTGCAACTGATAGTTAAAGACGAAAAGCGCTTTTTGGACCTGAATAATGATGGAAAATGATGAAGAGTCAACAAATCTTTGGAGTTATATAATTACGTTTGTAAATAATGTGAATAGAGTATTTTCGTGCTCAATTAATCTTCTGTTACTGGCATAAAGTTTTCTCAACTTCTCGTTCGTTCTTTCTCCGTTGGCCATCACCATAACGAGTGTAAAAACCTATATGTGTCATCCAAAGCGTTCAGAATGTTTCATGTTTGTAGGGCAACAACTAAATCCAGTAAAATACTATATCTGACATTGTAAATGATAGTTGAAGACGAAGAGCGCTGCTTAGAGCTCAAAAATCGTTTTTGTTTTAATATCCACTTCGAGATTTCACCGCCACAATTATTACTGTAGATTAAAATGCAAAGTTCTGAAATTGAAAACCAGTGACGCCCTTCGATAGTGGACATCAAAGTCATTGTGGTTTTCTTTGATTGTTATTTTTGTTCAAATAGGAATAGCTCTAGAACGAATTTAACAAGAAGTAGTGGGTTTACCAAACGATATGCCAAAAAAGTGACAAACGACTTTTCTTTTTATCATGACACTAGTACAACTATTATTTTCTTCTAGCTAACCAGATTTAGCTTCCTTGAAACTGATTCTTCCTGTAAATAGAATTTGTGCTAAATGGGAAACGTTATGACAACTCACGTGACTTTGGGAAGGCCAGCAGTAGATGGAAGTCGCTTCGGAAGAGGACTTCCAGTGGTGGATACAACGTTGGAATTAATACATCGCTTCCTTTATCTATCCTTATAAAATTATTTTTTTCTTTATGCTAACTCGTTTCTAGGTTAGTTTATCCCCATTTTCCTCTAATTTCAGTGGTGTTTTATAAATATTTATATATTCATATTGATTTTCACGATTATTTTCCCGAATTTTCCGATTTTTTTGAAGCAAAAAATTCATTCGCATTTAAAAACCGACTAAAAAAGAAAATGTTTCATCTGAACTATTGTCCTGAATACGACACTGATAAAATCAGTGTAAAAAACGAATCAACTCCTACAATCTCTATCACAGGATGTCCTCGCGTCATTCTTGGACTTCAACTGGTTATTTATATAGTTTAACGCCGTCGTCGTTAGGCCATTATGACGCCTTAATGGCCGGATTTGTCCCTGCTGCATGCGCTGCGCAACGTCACTGTTTGCAAACATTTGATAAATAGAGCAAAGTTTTTTTTTGTTCCGAACATTGATAAAAATACTATGAAAGAAAACTTGCCATCGTCCCTATTCGAATCGACGACAGAATTAATGATTTGAGATAAATCTTTTTAGTAAAGGCATCATTGAAAAGAAATATTATGTCTTTTTTGTCATATTTTTTTGGTTATTAAAACGTTATGTATGTTTATAAATCCATCAATTTGTATCAAAGAAAATCTAGATTTTCACAAAAATGAATATACAGTGTACGTCTCAACTGCTACTTGATTTTTGTACCCTGTATATTTATTTAATGAGCCAGCTACGTTTATTGCGATGTTTATGCATATTTAGTAGAGTATGGACCGCATTCGATCGAATGAAGCTTGGAAAAATTATGGAGATACTTGAAGAAACAGGAATTAAGACTAAGAACTTTAGAATAATTGAAACCCTCTAATGGAATCGATACGCAACTTTAGAATCGAAAGAGAACACAAAAAAAATCAAAAATAATGAGAGTAGTTCTTCAAGGTTGTATATTATCACCATTCATCTTCAATTTGTACTTCATGAGACGAAAAAATGCATACTACTAAATGGATATGCATATGACAACATATACGGCTTGAATATCAGTGTCAAGAAGACAAAACTCATGATTATAAGTAATAATAACATCAAAAGACGCCATCTCTTTATCAGTGGAGTTCCAATAGTAGAAAAAGTCAAAAAACATAAATACATTGGCTGAAGAACTGAAGAATTCAAATCTTTGCCATGATGATCCCCAATATTCGTCATGGAGAAAAAGAAGAATATACGTTAATTTCTGAACTCCCCTTCCTTTATAAATACTTCTCTGTCTTGGAACATGTTATTATTGGGATCATTTTCACGGAAAATGATAATGGAGAGTTTGCTAGATAACCATAGAAGTTGCCGAGAGTTCTGGACGCCCAATTAACCTCTCCCCCTCATAAATTTTCAAAAATTGTATGATATAATATTCAGATAGTTAGAATGAAAGATATTACGAAAGCCCTAGGCATCTAATAGTGATCAAAAACTGCAAAAACATTTGATAGAGTCTGATGACTACTTGAAAATATATAAAGATTTTCTCTCTAACTGTTATGCTTCTTGTCCAGTATCGAAGGACCAAATAGCCAGTAGAAGCAGTGTTACTATGTATAAATAAAGAAAAACTATTGGAGAAAATGGAAGAGAAAATCTAGAGATCAAAATATAGGACCAGAAAATTTAACAGACCAAATGTTACAAGCTGGAGAAAATTTCTCAATGAGAGTAAGAAATTGAAGAAACTTCTCACCTTAATAATAAAGATATAATGACTGGCGGTTCCGTGGTGTGACCAAAAAATCAAGTTGTGAATTTTATCTTACTTATTTTCCAGAACCAAAAGTTAAAGAGTGAGCAGCATATGAGTGAGATCGTACCACTGAAAGACAGAGAAAAAGCTTCCGTTTCCTATTCTCTCTAGATTCATTACAACCCACCAAAGAACCGTTTTTAGTACCGTGATGATTCTGCGCGTTATACGAATTATTCTGTTTTGTATTCCAACCTATCTTTTTTGAACCGTTTTAGAGACGGTTTTTTCAATACTTGGTTGATAGCAAGTAGCTGGTGGTTGCGCGAAAATATCATTTAAACGTTCCCAAGACCTGTCCAGATTCGTTTATAAAAATCTTGCCGTTCTTACCAGTTGAAACTTTGACCTCGTGGCGATTCAATCAGAATAGATGAGACGAGAAATATACGGAGAGGTATTTTGGTGTTTTTTCTTTGATTATTAGCAGTTAGGGCTCTTTTAAACCAGCTACCATACCTCGCTCATTATCTATCTTCAGAAATAATTCTATAGGTTAAACGCAATCTATTGATCAAGTCTCACTCACATGTTCTAACATATTAACACGAAATGGAAATCCCAGTAACCAATTGAAAGTTTTTATTGCTTCCATTTCAAACAAAATAAACTACGTCGTGTTATTGACAAGATTTATTAAAATGAAAAACTTTTAATGGATTTTTTTCCAGAATACGTGACAGTAATAACGATTATCGACAAAAATTTTTCGTTGGTACAATTCAATTATTTCCGCATTATTCTTCTTCAATTTTCGAATACTGTAAACCAACATCTGTTTGTTAATAACAATAGAAAAACTTCATTTACAACATAAGTTGTTACAAACACTTCTATAGCTAAAAGCGTTTCGTAATATTCCGTTGAAAAACATGCATACTAAATCAGTTTTGTGGTTTCCGCTGGGTATTATGACTTCAAAACAACCCCCAAAAGAGATATGACTCCTGTTTGAAGTAACCAAAATCGATATGAGTATTTTGAATCTCTCTTTTTAATTACAACTTACTTTTGGTTCAAATCCAAACACAAAAATGTTGATTTGGATTCACTTTACTTTAGATAAACACCGAAACATAATTTATGTTCTATAAGACATTACTTGTGGCAAGGTAAAACGAAGCGATAATTTTGATAAATTTGGAGATCTTCAAGATAGTTTTGCGTATCGTACTGGATACATTGGTACCAGAGAAGAAAAATATCGATTTTCCAAAACGCTGATTTCGACTTTCTACTTTGTGATTCTTAGACTATATAAGCTACGAGAACTGGATACAGTATCATTTTTTTCCTGTTTTTCCTGTTTTAATATCATCATAATCAAATTAACAAATTTTCTCCTTGCTCTGCGATGGTCAATTAAGCCACACATCAGTCACACTAGGTAACAAATAACTTTACGTTGAAAGTTTAGAATTTCAAATAAGCATTGAGAACAGCTATGGTTACCAAAAAAGCTCGGGCTGCCTTCGAGATGTAGAAAGTCACTTTTTAGACGTGTTGGAGCAAATATTAGAACAGAAATCATCTGCTTTTATTTGCTTTACTCCGGAGAAACAGCAATGGAGAAGTATACATGCTATCCACGGTGCTTAACATTTTGTTGCATGGATCTGAATTAGTGCAGAAGTTGATTCTCTAGGTCGGAATATTGTCGAAAGAGGCATAAGAAAGTAGGAATATGGATTACAAGATTCAGAAACTCGCGGAAAATATCTCGTAAATCTACCAACGAAGACGTGTTCCACAAGATACTGGAGACTTTTACTACGATGGGACCTGAACCAAAGATAAAGTACCTGGAAATTAGTGGTGCAGCTAAGGAACTGTTAATCTAATTTCATTGAATTTGAAATCGTTTCTTTTTAAATTGAACAATTTTTCACTTTGAATTCCTAGTTTGAATATCTACAAAATTCTTCGGGTATTAAGCTTATTGAATTTTTAATTGTAATCATTATTTTATTTGAATATGAATTCCAAAAACTTGTTAACAACAAATTATTACAAAAATTCCAGACATTTTTATTTTGCTAATAGTCAATCACTGCCTCATTAGTTCTTCAATTTTCTTCTACATTCCAATAAAAGCAGCTTAACTTAATATTTTTTTCTGAGTCAAATGAGAAATCAGTAAATATTAGCAATAATCTTAATTTATTAAAGTAAAATTCATGTCATTTGAGGTCATTTGGTCAATGGGATCAACATGATCTCATTCTGGTTAATTTAATCAATTTTTTCTCAGTAACGACCAAAATTTCTTTCGTTTCAGCATATCTAAAGCTATACAAGAATTGAATGCAAAAACTGACTGACAAAACCCTAGTTTAATAACGATTTTTTTTGTAAAAAAAACGCATTATTTTGAGTGAAATTTTATGTGAGGAAACATCTTCAAACAGGTATAATATCACAGGAAATAGTAGATTGTCAAGCAGATTATCGAGATTATCAAAACTTCACCATATTAAATATTCATACCCTCAAGTACTAAAACATAGATTATTTTGAAAGTGGAAATGTTCAAAGCTGTAACTCAGCGCACTATCGTTCCACAAATCTGAATATGTTATAACTTAAACATCACAAACTAAGCGGGGATCGCTGAATACACATTCCGCGGCCCCTCAGGTCCCCATCAAAAGACTGCTCATTCCGGTCGGACGCCTTGAGGCCCTTTGAAGTGCCGTTTCGGTCTCCAGGCGCTCAGTTTCCCTCAAAGCTAATGTTGACTGAAAGATGACACCTTTTTAATTCCCAATGAAAATTGCTTTTGAATTTTGATAGATGACGAGATAACGTTTGCGACTAGGGACATTGGCGAGATGTGTGTGTATGTGTGTGTGTGTTTGTGTGCGAATAGAGGGTGAGTGTGAAAGCAACCAATGAGGCTTGGTTATTATCTCGAAATGAAGTGACAGTCTCTTTAAACAATTCGAATTAAATCCATTACAAATAGATACATGTTGTGGAAGTATTAAACATTATTAACTGGTTTCTTGCGCTTTCTTCACATAACCAAGAATAATTTCAGTTTTTTATTGAAAATTAAATTGATAAATGTCCAATTTTCAATGTCGAAAATGATAAATATCTTAATAGAGAGCTTTTTGCTCATGTACGAGGGATATATGAAAAGTCTCCCACCTAACAGAGGAACAAGTCATTTTTTTTTCATAGTTTTTCCATTTTTCAACAGAATCGATATGTAAGCTGTCGTCTGATGAAAATGCCGCTCCCCTAAGTGAATATTGAAAATTAGGAACCAAGAAATAGTCTCTGAGAACAAGATCTTGTGATTAAAAAAGTGCAATCCGTAAGTTTAGGTCATCACGATCACCAAAGTGTGATAAGGAGCGTTGCCCTGATGGAAAATCAAATGTGGTCACTATTTCACCATTTTTCCAACGAGCAGCTGATCCATATGAAGTGAATATGAAAGAATTCTACCGGATAATAGATACAACAATCCATAAAACTACTCAAGCGGTTACCCTACTGAGACAAGACTATAATTAGCGAGATGTGGTCAGTGCGGCAAATAAGAGATAGTCTGCTGTTTCCAGAGCTCACCATCGTTACCAAGAGACATGTAAATTCCATCGAATACGCGGTTCCGGAAGAAAATGACCTCATTGGGGTTCAAATCCAACAAAACCTCGGAGAAAAGCGAGGAGTGGCTGGACAGTCAGAAGAAAG